>NC_053190.1:10002500-14802500 GCF_905163445.1 Pararge aegeria | reverse complement strand
ACTAAGAAAGTGTTGGTTCGAGTTCGACTCCCGGGTCGTGTCAAAAATAGGGCTTTAAAGTATATGGCCAGCTATTTATAATACAACTTTACACTAAAATCAAAGATAAAGAACGGCTTTTTTCCGAAAAAAAAAAATAAATCAAATACCACTTTATTTAAAATTAGCACTCCACAATTTTAATATAGTCAAAGTCAAAAGTCAAAGTCAAAAATATCTTTATTCAAGTAGGCCCATAGGTGGTACTTTTGATGCGTACATAAGAATTACACGTTAGTGAGATGATGGCGATAACCACATTCGTAAACTTAAAACTAAAGCTACGAGGGTTCCAAACGCGTCCTGGTCTAAGAAGAAGCCCACAACAAACTTAGCCGGGTGTTTTTTTTTTTTGTTATCACCATCTCTCAATGTCATTTTAAATTATTAGAAGAGCAACCTGGTTAGAGCAATAATTTACACCCAAGCTTTTTTATCGTTTACGTAGTCCTTTATACTATAATACGACTTTTCTATAAGCTTACGTTTCATACAAACTTTGAACTTTTTAAGAGACATCTCCAAGATGTCAATTGGTAGTTTATTGTAGAATTGAATGCAATTTCCTTTAAACGAATTATAAATTTTATGTAACCTGGTATATTGCACTGTAAGTTTATTCTTACTTCTAATGTTTAAATTATTGCAGTCACATTTTTTCTTAAATTTAGAAATTTTGAAAATGAATTATATAAATATATAACCATCTGCCAGATTTTATGAGGAACATAAAAACTGATAATATTAAAAAAAAATACCTGATTGCTTTTATTCAGTAAATGAATTTTTTAACTTGTTTTTTAGAAATTCATTATCATCATATTAACCGATAGACGTTCATTGCTGAACGTAGGTCTTTTGTAGGGAGTTCCAAATTCCACAGATTTGTGCCGCTTGCCGCTCCCTGCGACGCGCTTGATGTCGTCTGTCCACCTCGTTGGGGTTCGATCAACGCTTTGCTTACCAGTGGGGCTGCCATTCCAGCACCTTGGGACCCCAACGTCCATCCGCTCTCAGAGCTATGAGCCTTGCCCATTGCCACTTCAGCTTCGCGACTCGTTGAGCTATATCGGTAACTCTGGTTCTTATACAGATCTCCTCATTTCTGATTTGAGATACGTAGAGATACTCTGAGCATAGCATTCTCCATCGCCCACTGAGTGACTCTTAGTTTTAGACTGGTGGACCGTAGTAGTTCATAGAATTATATAGTTTTAAAAATGTCCAAATTGGTCTTACATACGTTACATTGTATAATTAAATTTATTTTAAATCTTGTATTATAAATGTAACTTTTATTGAGATTAATCCAAACTATTGCGATATTTTAAAAAGATTAAAAAAGGAATGTTGCAAAAATTGGAAAGTTCATTTTGACGAACGGTCAAAAAGTAAAGGTATCTGGTATAAGAGCATACAATGCGAGCCTCCTCGTGTCCCGTGGTTCTGCGAGTATAGATTGTAGCGCCAACAAGTTGTGATGTCTCGGAGACTGCGTTCTGGACATGTTCCTCTAAACAAATTTGGATATCTTATGAAAAGGGTGAGTTCCCCTCAGTGTGACATTTGTAATAAAGACGAAGATGTCCATCATTTGTTGGGGGAGTGTGTTCGAAATAGACCAATGAGGGACCAATTAATATGTGAAATTAATTTTTATGATGTGGGGATTTGGCAAAGCATCCTGGCGGCACATTATTCAGAGATAGCCTTCTGGCTATTCTATTAGATTCTATTAGATTTTAAGTTAAGATAAGAGAAAAAAGAAGTATTAATTTTAGTAAAGGGTATACGATAAGGCTGACATTCTTATAGTTCAGAAAAGTCCGAAATAAATAAAGCATTAAAAAATGTAACTCTATGTATTGTGCGGAATAAGTAAATTGAATTGTCAATTCAAAACTTTAATACAGCTTTAGCTGCAGAAAGCCTTCTAGGACTATGGACATGTTTACGGCAGCACTAAACAAGGTAACCTGTATGGGTTGCTTCTTATAAATATGAAAATATATCGTGTGTTGTTATGAAAATACACCTACCTACAGAATAAATATTGCGTATTCCATTGTCATAAAGCCACAAGCAAAAACAAGTAGTTAAAGAACTTATAAATTTGGCTTTGGTCGCTACGTCATTCGCAACTGGTCGTGGTGATAAATTGCTTGTAATCATGGCTGCTATACACGAAAAGATATTTATTGCTTTTTGAATTACTTCATGTTATATTTTCATAATAACTTGCTCTATGCCGAAACTTTAATGTTTTATTTTCTGATCATAATTATTATTATGCGGTATTAAATTTCAACGGTAAATTCTTTACTCTAGTTGATCTCAAGCTCTATAACATGTTAAAAAAAAGAAGAAAATGCAGATATTTCTAGTAGTATGATCAAAAGGCGGCCTTATCGCTTAATAGCGATATCTGCCTTACAATTTTAGGTATCATAAACCAGACTAACAAATAAATACACAAATCACCACCAAAATTCAAAATTCAAAATTCAAAATTTAATTTATTTATTTATTTAGGCCTATCACAGGCACTTATGAAGCGGTCATAAATATTTGTGTACATAATTTTAAGGGCCCTGAACTAAGCCTAGCATGTGTTATGGGTACTAAAATGACTGATGAATAAATTTTTGAAAAATATACATAAATACTTATTAAATACAGATAAACACTCAGGCACTGAAAAACATTCATATTCATCACAGAAACATTTACCAGTTGTGGAAATCGAACCCACAGCCTTGGACTCAGAAAGCAGGCACTGCGCCAATCGGCCGTTAAATAATAACTATAAAATAGAAACTAATATATATACTTTAGCATACCATTAATACTTAAATATGAGTAAGAGTTAATAAATAATAGTCATCAATGTAATTAGGCAATGTAATGGGGCAATGCTGCCAGCATCTTAGGAACTGTGCCTCGCTGCGGTGGTTTCGAGGACGTTTTAGATTTTATTTAGTTTTTAAATAGTTTATTTTACGTTATAGTTTTTTATTTATTTATTTATTTATTTAAACTCTTTATTTGTACACCACTACACAGTTAGGAAAATAAAGGACGAATAGAGAGAAACACAAAAAAAAAAAAAAACTGGAGTAGAATACAAAAGGCGGCCTTATCGCTAAAAAGCGATCTCTGCCAGGCAACCTTAAGATTAGGAGACAACAAGAGCGAGAACAAATAGGTGGTGTAAAATTATTATAAACCTACATACCAATAACTACATACGAATACATAAACAAAATATACACAAATAAAAACATAAAATAAAATATTTATAAATAAATTTAAAAATAATAAACTAATATATATTCTGAAAAGCTATATTAATTAATAGTGATATAAAAATAAAAACCAGTCGTCTTATTGCGCAAGATAATAAGCTTTAACTGCATTTTTAAACATATCAAGCGATTTTGCCTGTCGTATGTTCGTAGGGAGAGCATTCCACAATTCGATAGCCTGAACTGCGAAGGAAAGCTTATAAAACTTCGTCTTGTGGAATGGCATGCTCAAAGTCAGCATACGACAAGATCTTAAGTCAGATGCCGCTCCTACAAAGTTAAACTTATCCTTCAAGTAAGGAGGTGTTTTGGGATTAAATAACACACAGTACAGAAGCGAAAGTACGTGCAGATCCCGGCGACGGCGAATAGGGAGCCACTTGAGCTTTTGACGAAATTCAGATACGTGGTCATACTTGCGCAAGCCAAATATGAACCGAATAGCAAGATTTTGGAGACGCTCAAGTTTGTTCAGTTGGTCCTCAGTCAGATTCAGATAGCTTGCGTCCGCATAATCTAGAATAGAGAGAAGGAGAGAATGTGCCAACATAACTTTGGTAGGGATCGGGAGAACAAAACGTAGGCGCCGTAGTGAGCTCATGGTTGCAAACATGTTACATGGTTATGTATTAATAAAAATTATATTTTAGAGATAATCAAATAAATAGTCATCTTTATATTGTTTATTGCAGAAAAATTCTTGTTGAGTACCTTATCTCTTAGTTACGAAGATGTGGAAAACCTTTTAAAGCGGATTATATAATCACTTGAAGCACATCTATTATTCGTATTATACACATTCACACTCTCACTCATTACACACACACACACACGCGCGCGCGACACTCACACACACACTCACACACACATCACATACAAACTCACACACACGCACAACGTTAATTATTAAATATTTTAAAACGCAACTTACTTGTTTTACGCATATAACGGATATTGTTATGGAAGAGCGGAGTCTTCTGATACAGGTGTAGTACTACTACATCTAAAAGAAGGTTCCAAACTTGCAATCTTGTTAAAACTGTAAAAATTTGGAAAAAATAAACCATTTTATTTATTTATTTATATTGTAGATAATTCAAAATGTTCAAACTTCGAATTCATTGTTATTTTTTTTTATCTTTATGATCTACTTTCTTAACGAAATTGATAAAACTTTTCCTAATCACCGCGCCACCGTTAGGTTAATTAAGTCGATTATTATTATGTTAAAAGGGACAAAATGTTTAATATTTTCACACAATTAACGACGTGTGCGTAAATTAACAGGACCGTCATTTATTTCGGGTGACAGGATACGGGCGTCCCCCGTTCTTAATAACGTCAGAGTTTTGGATAACAGACGTAGAATGAAATGTTTGGAAATGAATAAAATATTTAAGCATTACTGAGATATTAGCGGTTGTTAATAGAATTAAACGTTGATATGTTTCACTTGACAACTTTACGATTATGGCGATTATTAATAAAAAATGCCTTACCAAATAAGACCTAAAAATGTGCCCAATGGGCACATTTTTAGGTCTTATTGGGGATTATTGTTTCTTTTAGTACCTACTAAAAATGTTACCAGAATCTAATTCATGGATATAAAAACGGAATTAGTATTGAAACTAGTCAATATCTAATATAATGTTGTAAAAAGATTGTTTATTGCAAACTCTTTCAATCGTCTCTTTTTCTACAAAGCTCTTGTAAATTCATTACTTGACTTGCACTGAGAAAACTGTTGATATGTATCATTAATTTAACAAAATGTATGTACTGTATGAATAAAGTACTCATTACAAAAGAGTCCGCGAGGAAATATGTTTATCCAACGTAATTAAGTTGGAATAGCAGCTTTTCTGTCCTGAAATTGTATTAGTTCGCCGGTAGAAACAAAGTGAATTTTTTAGAAGTTAGAATAAATCTTATTCAAATAAATAGTTTTATCATCAAAGGTGTTTACAGCAGTAAAATACTTTTTAGTTCATTCCAATCGGACATTCTATGTAGATCGCGGGTTTAGCAAATTTTAGGACTACATCTAAACTAAATAGTTAGTTTTAGGGATTCATTTAATTAAAAATGATCTTTTTAAGAACTCGGACCAATTTTTATTAAATCAGTTTAAAAATGCTTGAAAACCAAATCAAACGCGGATGAAATCGCAGGCAATAGCTAGTTAGTTTATAATTTTACAAATTGGAGAGCAGCTGTGAAAATACTTAGGTAAGACGCTTTCGCCAAGTGTATGTCTAAGTATCTATCTCTATTCTATTAGCTAATAACTGGATTGATGTAGTACCTAAACTTGAGACGAGTCTTGAATAACAATATGGAGTATATTGTTATTAGACTCTCGCTTCTCAGCTCTTTAATATTACTGAGAATATAATGATTGAATAAAGGGTTATAATAATAATTTAATGTAATTTAAAAATAATAATATTAATAAAAGGTTAAACATCCTATTTATTTGTATTTTCGACCTCTACCTTTTATCGTCTTCGTCATCTTTATCATCTTCAACGAATTACCGGCCTACTCCCTGTAATAGGACGGTAATGCTCGGGTCTACTTTTAGAATAAGCCGTAGACTTCACACACCTTTGAAAACATTAAAGATAACTTCCAAGCATGCAGGTTTCCTCAGAATGTTTTCCTTAAACCTTAACACATAATTGCGGTTATCAAAGAGGCGGTCTGTTAACTATTAGTTTAGTTTATGATAATCATGTAAAAGGGACAAGTTTATTAATATTTCAACACAGTTAATGACACGTGTGTAAATTAACTTGGGTGTAATTTATTTTGCGTGACAGAATGGGGACAGCCTGCCGTTTCTTAATGAGTTGGTTACAGTTTACACGGAAAACAGAATTAAATGAATTAATGTTAATAGGTTAACTTCTCTTTTGGTCGTATGGATAGCATTTTCCACTACGAATCACGAGGTTTTGGGTTTGATTCAAGCGCCAATCCAACATTTTTGATATTATATCGCCGTGCCTCAGGCATGTTAAGTCGACGGTTATTATCACTAACTCGTATTAATAATCGTTACAGCCCTCAAACCAGCATTAGAATAGCGTGGGTGGGTTGACCCCCCCAGCTTTAATCCATCATTGAGAGAGATTCGTGCTCAACATTGGGACGTCAATAGGCTGGGGATGACGATGATGATATTATAAAACGGTGATCAACGGTTCGGTATATAACGGTTATCAACAGGGCACGGTTCTTCTCCCACGATGAGAAAGGGCTAAGGCCGATTCCACTGAGTGCTCTCCGACAGGCTTATATACGACAGTGGCTGATGTAAGCTGACGATGATAGTAATGTTGATGACTGCCTGTGGTATTGGTAGAACAAAACCACACCCTTCTAGAAAAGCGAATTATGCGTAATAAACGAAATATAAGTACGTACGAGTATGTCTATATAAAAGATAGTTCGTAAATTTAGAAGTGTATATTATAACCGTAATGAAGCGGTGCTAGCCGCTATGACTTCTACGGGGGAGCGAGTACGAATCCCAGCACGCACCCCTAACTTTGCTAAGTCATGTGCGTTGTAAGCAATTAAAATATCACTTGCTTCAACGGTGAAAGAAGACATCGCGAGGTAACCTGCATTCCTGAGAGTTCTCCATAATGTTCTCAAAGGTGTGTGAAATCCACCAATCCGCACTGGGCCAGCGTAGTGGACTACGGCCTTAGCCATATCTCATTGTGGAAGGAGACTTGTGGTAAGACTTGTTGAGGTACTGAGCTGATGTTGATGATGATGAATTAAATTTCAATTAGCTATATTGGAAATTTAATTTGAAATAATAATATTAAAATATTTTATTTCAAATACCTATAATAAATATAGGGATTCAAACACTGTTTCATACTAAGAAGCCGAATCAAAACACTTGAGCGATTTCAATTTTCAATAACGTCGGCCATTTTTTTCATTATCAAATGGTATTCATTACGGGACGCCGTGATTCCCCAGAGCATTCCGCGCCAATGAACGGTGAAGTCGCAAACACATCTCTTGCTGAAGTGTCGTTGGCGTAGAAAACATACGGGAGCAAATACGGGGCTTAAATACGAGTAATATACTAGCTGTTTCATCTAACTATATGTCCAAAATCAAGTTGATTAGATAGGGCGTAAAGGTAATACAAGTAAACAAAAAGACTTTCGCATTTGTAATATTAGTAATGTACACAAGATATAAAGTATTTTTTTTGTCAACGATAGGCCAGTGCTTGACGACAATCATGCCCGTTAGAAAGCAATGATGAGATCTAAGTTGGAGCACGCTTGCCTAGAAAAGGCCTATTCACTCTTGCCTGGAAGGTACCCAAATTATACGTGACAGGAAACACGTTCACACGTTCTACATCTTAGCGGTACGTATCAGAAACGTGGATAAAAAACGTTTTGTGCATTTTCATGGAATATCAAACACATAGGGATGCCACCGCTCACGGTGTCACGCTGTTCTGTCGTAGAACGAGGAAGGAGGAAAAAGATTGTGATGATGAAATATCAGTTCCACCTCGTTGCACGTGCACTACGTCACTACATCAATGTTTAGGCCCCTGCTGCGTCAATCCAGCCACCCGAACTCACTCCAGAAGCTTAGCAGGTCGTCCCGGTCACAAAGTGCTTCACGGAGTATGCTGGGAAACAAAGGTATGCTTCGCGTTGTTTTGCTACTACTCTATATCGGAGCGTTACGTGTGTCGGTTTTTTCATCCACCTCTATGAATGCTCTGCACAGAGGACTGTCGGTTATACCTAAAATGTCCTGTCACGTAGATGTAGAAACTATATAGGTACCTAATATAACTGCTCTATACCCATAGTAGGTTAGCCCACTGCCATTTTAGACACCATCAACATTTACCAGGCAATATTGCAGTCAACTTAAAATAATAAAAAAAATTAAAAAATCATTGAGACCTGCACTGTTAGTACTAAATATGCTTGAATACATCACTGTAAGCACAAAGTAGAAACAAGCTTGTAATGAAAACGCTACTTTCTTTCACTTTACGAAAGCTTATTAGACACACTGAGCTGGTAATTTCCGGTTCCAGACGGTTGGCGTTGAAATAAGGTCCTAAAACCTAAGTTCACTAGGCAGTTGAAATATAGGGCATATCAGTTTATGTGCTATGGACAAAAGGCTCATTTCCTTTGAGGATGAGATACTATGTATTTTGGAAATAGCCAATTTATTAAGCGGACGATATCTGTTAGTAATTGAATGTATGTGACCCGAATTTAAACCCTATTTTGCATGCGTTCCAAATTTATTTTGAGTTAGTAGAAGTAGTATTGTTATATTAAAACAGTACACAGGTTGGGTATGTGAGTTAGTGCGTGCGTGCGTGTGTAAGTATAGTAGCACGTGCATGTAAGTAAATAAAATATTTGAAAAAAATTGTCGAAACCTTGTGCTTCTAATTAAATCATGAAACACAGAAAGTTCAGATTTTTTTTTATTATAAAATAAAAATAAAAATTAACTACAGGCGTAGTTAAATTGTACTCGATATTCTGTCCTCATTCGAGCAATGTAAGAATGTATTTAGATTCTCCGATCGTATTTTACTTTCGGCGCGTTATTTAATATTCCGACAAAGTTTATTCATTTGATATACGTTTAACAAAATTAAATTTTATTAAAAACCTAAGATTTGTAGATCTTAGGTTTTTAATAAAATAAACTAATAATGTAATATTTCGTCGATGTCGTCGCCAAAAATGATTGCAAATAAAAAAGAAAAAGAAATAATTTAAATAAGGTAATTTAGCTAAAGAAAAAAAAAATCCACATCGGTAGGTATGTCCCGTAATTTTTCAGCAATGGCAGCACAGGCATTGTGTCTTCAATGTACAGGTACATGTTGCCACCAGTATTATTTTAATTGAACTTTACAGATATGGTGATTGTAGAAGTTGCTCACATTATCCAATTGTTTTCTCGAATCTCTAAAAAAAAGTGTGTGGATGACCCAGTCATGATCGAAAATCCATCCACCCGTCCTTTTACTGATACAAATATAGTTCCTTAAACGATATAATTCCCAAAATGATGAGCATAAAAGCTATTATAGTAAAATAAAATGCAAGATCAGGCCTGCGACAGCAAGTATTTGTTATCCTGCATACCACTGCAGAAAATTGTTATGTGACGATTTGTAAGAATTAACTAGACCCTTTGTTTTTTTTTCATGTGCGTCACGGTAATTATGTCGGATTCGTACCGACTAAAACCCCACGGTGTTCCTACCAGTCGCCTGGTGGCTGGGCCACGGGAACGCTTTCGCACACATCCGCGACCCAGCTAGCGGCGCCCGCCATTGCAGGCCCTCCTCTGGGACATACTAAAATGTCTCTACAATCGCCGAAGGCGCACCGGGAACACAAGGACTTATCTCCAATGGGTGACGGATTAACTAGCCCCCTTACCTTACCCAACTTCGTTTCAAAACCATATCGTACTTTTTATTTTATTCCCATACAAGTTAGCACTTATCTGTAATCTCACCTAGCCATGGTAAATAATGATGCAGTATAATATGGTAGCGGGCTAAGCTGTTAGGGAATATGATAGTCATATTTAATCCATATATCCACTGATGTGAGTATCGGTATCTTCACGACATCGTTTATTCACCAGTACGTCTTTGTCGGTAGGTTGGTATGCCGACGCCTCCCAGACAACCGATATCGTATCGTTGGTTATTAAAAGCTCTAACCCCATACAGCGTTACTGGACGTGATTACAATCTATATGTCCCGGATACGAGCCATTCGTTCGACGGACGTTATCTCGCACGTCGCGCCTGCACGCTTGTCACATGAAACGTAGGAGAGATCATTTGTACCTGTACTACGCGACGGAGGGTTAATTTTAAATTAAAATTTCCAACCTCCGTTTAATATAAGGTATATTACCGTCCTGTTTTATCGTATAATATCATCATAATTTTAGCCGACGCTCTACTGTACATCATCGTCCCACTTTTGGGAACAGGCCGCGTATTCCAATTTTAAAATAAAACTCACTAATTGTGACTAGTCTCAGTTAATATTGCATTTACAAATAAATTGTCTTAAATATCGTTTTAACATCATTTGGATGTACTTAATCATAATAGTCCCTGAAACCAATTTACCTTAAACGAAACACAGCTTAATTCTTGGTTGTCACTGCGTATTTTAAGAACATTATCATGAATTTTAGCCTTAAACTTTTTACCCTTTATGAAACTTGTAGATTTAAATGTTAGTAAATTTAATTTATTATAATAAAGTCTATAAATTCATGTTTAATGATATTTATTCTACGCCTTTATTGTCCCACGGAAGACGAAAGTTTTCTCATAAAATAAAAACATATTATTTTGCCCTACAAATAAATACTAAAGTAACTCTTTGCAACAGAGGTACTAAAGTTCTACAAGTAAGTGTACTCAAGTGACTGTTTGTAACTTAGGTACTAAAGTAGTATGTTCTTAAAGTCGATGCCATTTCTAAGCAATGCCCATCAGTATATGGCTAGAAAGCCGTACAATTCTATAAGCCGAAGTTAAGTTAGACAGCACGCTATCTAATCTATTGCATGCGTTAAAAGTGTTTCCTATCAAAGAGTACTTAGCCCGGAATGGGATCTCAAACGACCCCATTTTATGTCTTCGCTCTGACCCATTCGCTTTATTTTTCCCGAGGAATATCAAAGCGGTTTCTTTTCAAAACACTCTCATCCAGTTGGGGGTCTCGACTTTCAATAGAGTGGTATGAATTTATTTACACAGTCTGCTAACCTTGTTGCGGCCAAAGGGATAAATCTTTCATTTGCTCACCCAGACCTCATTAAGTTCCCTTTATGCTAGTGTAAGTAAATATTTTAATTTAGTTTTTGACACGGTGTAATTTGTTTATATGCAACGTGTAACCGAATTACGAAATACTGTTGAAAGGTGCATAAAGTAAATTTCATAACAAGTCACCCTGTAAAAAAAATTATTTATTTTTTATTTATTTATTTATTAAAGGAACACCAACCGCTTGTTCACAATACATTGTAAAGAAAAATTACAAATATTTTATTTCTAATCTGTGTGACTAGCCACTTAAAGGTGTGCACAGCATTTACTACGAAATGATATTACGATATTAAATGATATTAAACAAACTATAATAAAAATACGAAAAGTTAAACAAAACTAATAATACAATAAGAAAAATAACAAAAGAAAACTAAAAATTACAATCCAAAAGTGCAGTCCGGATTGCTTGACAAAGCAGAAATAACAGCACGTTTAAAAACCTTTGGCCTTTGACAAAATAGATCAATATTGTTATTTGCGCGAGTAAGATCATTATAGACACGACTTAGGCGATTAAGAGCTGCATTCCTACCAAAATTCGTTCTACCGCTGTTTACATAAAAAGTTTTGCGCGTAGCAACTCTAGGTAATTTTTTCTTAGCAGACAATGAAAGGGTATGCAAAAGTTCAGGAGCTTCCAAATTACCATTTACGAGCTTCTGTAGAAAAGTCATATCAGTAATGCACCGTCGGTCAACGAGGGAAAGCATATGGAAGTGTTCCAGCTTAGCCTTAGTCTAGCCACGATAGACTAAGAATTGGAAAATCAAAAGAAGCATATCTATTTTTCCATACAAACGTGTTTACTTATGACTACCCTATTGAAGATAAAAACCGACACGCGCATAGTACCTATGCTACGCGACGCGTACCCAATAAAGTGACAGGAGGCACTTGATTTTAATTTTGTAATTTTTTTTTGTGGCTGTATTCTTTCAGTAAAAACTATGGCAGTGTTTACTTATGTCTCAGACACAGTAAATAATGTACCTCTAAAGTATGTGTAGCGAAGCGGTGATAGCCTAGTTGTAGGACTTCGACTATACTTTCAGAAGGGCGAGTTCGAATCCCAGCACGCACTTTAAACTTTTCTAAGTTATGTGCGTTTTAAACAATTAAAATATCACTTGCTTCAATCGTGAGGAAAACTGCATACCTGAGAGTTCTCCATAATGATCTCAAGGGAGTGTGAAGTCCACCAATCCGCACTGGTCCAGCGTGGTGGACTACGGCTTTAACCCCTTGTTATTGTGGGAGGAGACCCGTGCCCTGTAGTGGGCTGGTATTGGGTTTATATGATGACGATGAAAGCATGTGATATAATATTTCGGTTTTCATTTACACGTTGTATATTAATAATAATTAAAGGAACAGGCAGATGACCTACCTGAACTTCTTCTTCTGGTGCCTATTCGCCTAATGTTAACTGACAAATAACCATTGCTTGTAACCAGAGCAACACTAGACAGGGCATGCTAAAAATACGTCCTGCGACGTGACGCCCTACTTATCAACCTATCCTGATGTAGATGTCCGGCCTCATCTGCCTTTATTTATACCTGCAATGCCTCCATTCAGACCGGAACCCAGAATTGCTAAAATGGACGGCATCCACGGACGAGCTCTGTCACACTAAGCTCTACAGCTAATAAATATAATTTCATTAAATTAATTGTTTGCTAATGGAATGTTACCAGGTTTTGTCATTTTTAAACATTAATAATGTGCTAATGCTTCCTTTGTTTTCGGATAAAGTGGCCGTCTTAATGCGGTATAGAATCTTATGTGAACCCGTTTGTGCCCCGCTCTGACCCACTCTACTTTCCTTTCCGTGGCATATCAAAGAAAGCACTCTGATCCAGTTCGGGGTCTCGACTCTCAATAGATTGCTATGAATTTATTTACACAGCCCTGTACCCTTGTCGCAGCCTTAGGGATAAATCTTTCATTTTACACACTCAGACCTCGTTATGTTTTTATTCAAACGGCCCGCGTTTAATCCTATGTACTCCTGGTTGGACTTATTAGCCCCTTTTTAGTATAATAGTGTACGGTGTAATAATACAGTTGCTCGAGTTTGGTACCTTCATATATTCCTTTGTATCCTAATTTTAACACTTTATTTTTGTCTACTCCTTGTTTTGGTATATTAAATTTGGCTTTGATAATATGAATTTCTTTGCAAATGAATAGGATTATTAGACCATTATAGAAAAGATTTTATTTCAACTTCATTAAGTACCGTTGTAGGTTTTAACTGTGATAATACAGTCAAAACCTACAACGCTACTTCACGATCATCATCGTCATATCAACCCATTACCCGCCTACTACAGGGCACGGGTCTCCTCCCACAATGAGAAGGGTTTAAGGCCGCAGTCAACCACTCTGGCCCCGTGCGGATTGCTGGACTCCTCGTATCTTTGAGAATATTACAGAAACTCTCAGGCAAGCAGTTTTCCTCACGATTTTTTCCTTCACCGTTGATACAAATTATTTAAATTAAAGTAATCTGTTGTATATCTTAACTTAAATGCATTGACGTATCTAAATTTTCTTTTTCTTCTCTATTCTTCCCTGTAGGGAAAAGGCAAAGGTATATTACCGTACAGCCATTGACGTATCTAAAATTGGGCTGCAGCACAATTTTTAAACTTGTCGATATAACCCAGGATTCGGACCAAATATCTTGAGATTAGTCATTGATCATCGGGGTAGTTACAGAAATTATTATCAAATCGTCAATAACTATAACAGTCCACTGTTCGCCTAAAGGCCTCTCCAAACGATAGTAGTAGCAAAGAGGACTGTGCTGCCCGCTCTCTGTTATATTCCCTTAGTCGCCTCGTACGACATCCGCCGGAACAGAAGTGGTGAGGAGTGGTGACAACTGTATTCTTACTAGATTTATTTCAACACAATTATTCTGTTCAAATGTTCTGTTGATTACAGTAATCAATCTGCATATTTTTTTATTTTTTTTAGAATACACTAGCTATAATTAAAAGAGCGGTACGAACTAAAAGTTTACGAAATAGGCACGTAGGTATCATAATGATCACGTTTAATAAACGCTTTAATCTATTCTTTTAAAACGAGGCCGAATAAAAAGGTTGATTGGAAAAGTTTTTTTTCTTTTGAAAGTGTAATTAAACTTGTTAGAGGCAATTTCCTGTGTGTTCTTTCTTACACTTATGTGTAGACAAGCCGGGAAACTAATGTTGAGTGTTAGTACACTCACTAGGTAAGAAAGGTGTTTTATTTTCTGCAGGAATATTAGGTATATATCTATCCCTATCCCTACTAATATTATAAATGTCAATGTAAGTTTGTTGGTTACGCTTTCACGCAAAAACTACTTAACCGATCCTCATGAAGCTTTGTACCCATATTCTTGGAAGTGTTAGAAGTAATATAGGATACTTTTTATCCTGAAATTAAGCTCAGTTCCTTTGGGAGAGGGGATGAAAGTGTTTGACGATTTTACACCATAATTCCGACAAATTATTACCGATTTAAATAATTATTTTTGTACTATAGAGGTATGGAGATGGATTTAATTTTGCCCAAACTTTGTGTAGATCTGATGAAAGTGGTTGGAAATAGATGACAGGAATCCTCAGCGGACAGCTGCAAACCCCTCAGGCTTAGTCGATACGGAATACTTTAATTTATTTTTAGAACTACAACTAAATTTAAAGCCACATCAAAAAACAAAATCAGACAAAGTCGCGGGCAACAGCTAGTATACATATATATGCTATATGTTTTTTAGTCTACTACACGTAGACCCCTGGCAGCAATGTCACCTGGTGATAAGTGACGTTGCTATTTAAAATTGTATCGGGCTAACCTGTATGGCATGGTATTAATCTTAAACCCATACCTATAGTTACCCTCTATGCGACATCGTACCGGAACGCTAAATCTTGTGGCAGTTTATAACAGATTAAATTCAGAAATTATGAATTACCAATTTTTTCCCAGCGGGGATCAAACCCCGGACCTCCCACTTATAAGAACATATTCCTCACCACTGCGCCAGTTAGTGCCAATAGATTTATAAAATACCCGTCCGACATAATTCTGTTACACACGAAACTTTAAACTAAATAAAATAATAGATAAATAATAAATGCATAAATCGCCATCTAGTCTCAAAGTAAGCGTAGCTAGTGTTATAGTGGGTTGGTACCCATAACTCTAGCTACGTAATTAATTAATAATATAAATAAATACTTATAATATACAGATAAACACCCAGACACTGAAAAACATAGGAGTCGAACCTACGTTCTTGGACTAAAGCAGGGTCGCTGCCCAACGCGCCAATCGGCCGTGATAAAAAAGAATTGGGAACATTATAAAAAAAATGCTATCCTTTTCAAAAGATTCCCCATGTAAAAGGCATCACTATTTTAGAAACCGTCAATTGGCAACATTGCCTATTATATTCCTACTTAAGTTGTAAAATATAAAATAGACAAATACTTATTCATCTAGGAAAAGACCAAATAAATATAATTCAATCTCTCATTCATAACCTTTCTATTAAATAAAAAAATAATAGATAATCATTTATTATTTATAATAATCTTGTAACTTAATAATATCCAACGTGTTAAAATCTATTTTACAGATACTTGAGCTTTACTTACGCGTGTTTTGGTCGGTGAATGCAAGATTGTTTAAGCTTGAGCGAGTAACGTAGTGAAAGCAAGCTTCATTTGGAAACCGCAAAGGAAAATCTGACCGTCAAAAAACCAAACCGCTCGCAAGTAAAGACAAATTATTTTTGAATATAAACTTCATAAACGAAATAGTATAATATTTTCATTACAACTCTACATATTCGTATTCATCGGATTCATTTAAAAGGCTTTCCTTGAATTTGTTACTGAAATAATTACTTATCATAGACCATACGTTCATAGAATACCATATAATAACACCCATGGAAAATACCAATCTAACTACGATACTTAACATGGTTACAAAACTCTTTAAAATTCTTAAAAAATATTATTATTAACCTCTAAATTATAAAACATCATAGATAATATTTGAAACATTATATTTTTATTACTCGTACAAAAAATACTAAATTAACGAAAATATAAATATTAGGAGTACTCATTAGATATTAAATTGTATTATATTTATTCAATAGAAGCAGTTTATCTAACCTTATTATATTGTATGTCTCAAGAAAAATTGTCCAAATACCGGCTCGAAGTCATGTCTGATATATTTCACGCTGAGTCAACACAATTAACAATATAAGACAATACAAATGGGCGTACGTGAAACTCGGTCTGACCTTATAATAGGGTTCCGAGAAGAATGGTTTTCCTCCTGAAAATACAAAAGTTGGATGAAAATATTTAATTAGGTATTTTAAAGAGCCTTTTTATAAGAAGATTATTGCACGTGCAGCTTAAAAACGTATCTAAGCGTGAAATCACTGAGCGTAAGGATATTCTTGACCTACCAATGCATACATTTAAAAAATGTGTAAAAACGCATCTAGTACAGCGAGGTTACTATACATTTGATGAATTCCTCAATGACAAGGTAGAATGGAAGCAGCCATTTCCCGCAAGATAGCAAAATGATTGTAAATGTTGATATAGGAAAAGAGCAACTACTGAGTTTCTTGCCGGCTCTTCTCGGTAGAATCTGCTTTCTGAACCGGTGGTAGAGTCACACAAACATACATACTTGACGTTTCAAAAGTGCTTATAAAGTAGGCCTACTTGAAATAAATGAATTTGAATTTGAATTTGTACCTTCCACTGAGTACTGCGAAAGATGTTCAACATATTTAATGTGTTTCAAAAAGCTGAAAGATACAAACTGAAACTATTTTTTCGTGCGATTCTTTTAGGCTCCATTTTCGTTTATCATAACAGAACATGTACTCGTGATCCAACCAATTATTATAATTTTAAGATGTTAAGAAAATGCATTCAATTTCAATTTTATATCAATAAAATTTCTAAATTATAACCGTTGTATTTAAATCAAACCCAGTAGAAATACTGGATGAGGTGTTAATTTTCATCGTTTTTTTTTATTTCACTAATGGTAGGTTCAGTCAATACGATTATTAAAATATTACGATGTCATGTCCCGATTGGTTTAACTACTGGTATGCACAGGGTACGCAGATGATATAAAAGGAAGAAAATCTCCAGTACGAGCTGTATATAATACTTGAGGTTAGGCTATTTATAACTCTTACAAAGCCTATCCTTAAGTTTTTTATAACTCGTACTTAAGATTTTCTTCATTTTATATCATCTGCATACCCTGTGCATACCCTCTATGCACGCCACTGTGTGTGGGTATACCAAAATGATTTATTAATGCAGATAATGCTATATTATAATCATAATACATACCTCGTCTACATGATTAGACAGAACACGACCATTGAACTTATCATTTCAAATATTACGTTAACATAGAGCTCGGCGAAGTCCTTTATTGCTTTTTGCAGTAAAATTGATATGTTTCATGCCTTTATATTCTTGTATATGTTAAAAGATACCGTCCGGGCCGTAAACCGCCTCGGATATAATTTCAATCATCAGTTGCATGTGAGGGTACGCGAGAGTTGTGAGCAGAACAATGGTGTTCGCAATAACGAACAGTCTCATATTCTCCACGCCTTCGGTCGATCTATAAAGATAATATTTTGTCACATGACTGAGCTAGTCTAGACGTGATAATTTTATTCCGTGTTGCGCAATCATGTTTATAATAATAATAATAATAATATACTTCGACTTAACACACATCTAGCCCCAAAGTAAGCGTAGCTTGTGTTATGGGTACTAAGATGACTGATGAATATTTTTATGAATAATATACATAAATAGGTACATAGAATATACATATAAGCACCCAGACACTGAAAAACATTCATGCTCAAACAAACATTTTCCAGTAGTGGGAATCGAACCCACGGCCGTGGACTCAGAAAGCAGGATCGCTGTGCACTGCGCCAGTCGGCGGTCTATGTTTATGTTCATTCTTTGTTTCATTTTCAGTACGCTTTGCTTCAGAAAATTCGATGGACAAACTCAACAGTATAGATACCGATGTTGAGTTTTTTTGTAACACATCTTGTTTTTGGCATTAACTTTTTTTACTAGAGGCAGGGATTGGACAGTGCCGATTTCCTAAATCCGCGCTGGTACTAACAAATTATGGGCCCAAAAGTCCGATCCGTTGCAGTTTTTGCCCCAAGCTGGAAGCCGAATTCAGCACTCAGTAATCCGGAGATGAGCATTCTAATAATTTTCCGTAAAAGTAATTCGGAGAAGAGCATTCTAATAATTTTCCGTAAAAGCTCGACAAATGTCGAGTCTTGAAAATATCTAATTGCACGTTGTAGACTTTATAGCATTAGGTACAGTTCTAGAAGCCATTTCTTGTCAATTCTAACTTGATCCTATCAAGTTGTTATTGGATGAAAGCCAAGCAACTTCCCGCTTCTTGTAAAGTGGAGAAAATAGTTTTATCCTATTACTAAGGCTAAGAATGCCTTTGTTGAATCACTGTAACTTTAAAGTTAAACTCTATCCTCCGTTAATTACATTAGTCTTTACTGGGCTAATGTTTCTACTCTCGTAAGAGTGAAGGTTCCAGAGCGTACACCCACCACTTTACTCCAATGAGGGTTTGTGCGCTTCACGATGATAATAAAATGTTAAGGACGCGTTCCGTTTTTTCCTGCATTAATTTATGTGAAAATATTAACTAAACTTTTTTTTTTTCGTGGGGAAAGCCTCATGGATGCCTCTTCGCCACGGAGGGAAGCAAAGGTTTTGTTAGGCTTACGCACACATCCGCGACCAAAAAAAATATATTAACTAACCTTAGCCAACCCCCGAACCCTTGGTCATCGTCATCTATCGAATCGAGTTTCGGAGGGGCCTTTTCCGTTTTAGATGCAGTATTAGATTTCACTGATCGCTTTGCCGGGCCATTGTTGTGTTTTAACTTCCTCATGCCTGTGTATCTGTAATAATAAACAGAAATTGATTGATATTAGTTGGAAAGTAAGATTGCTTAGCTCACATAAGCTGGCTAGGACTTATTCTTTAATAAATAAATAGGTAAACTAACTCTGATATCGTCATTTGAGATTGCCTCGAGCTTAAACAACAGGTCTAGCAAAGCCAGCACGAGAAACATGCCGAGGATATTAATTAGTTCGGGCATTCTCCACTCCAGGAAAGAATACCCAATTCAATTCTTTTATTTACATTACTTGTAAAGTCAAAAACTAAGACGTGCAAATCTTAATTTACACAAATTCATTCAAACAATAACTAGTTAATTTAAAAATCAAATGTCGACTAAATATAATAAAAATGTTATTAGTTTTACTCTGTGGAATGATTATAATCATGGATTGTCAATTGAAAATAACATATAAATTAAATTAGTACCTAAATAAATTATATTTCGTTATCCAAGAACTCTCTTACTGAATAATAGCATTTATCAACCAACCAGACAGGAAATTTCCCTTTAATTTCAAAAATGGTAATATCTTCAATAGCTTTAGGCAATTCGTTGTAAATCATTATCATATTATTATGATAACAACTTTTAGAACTGAGCGCGGTTTTACATCGCGGTCAGAATATTTTATTTCGATAATTTCGGGTAATGAGATAGAAAAAAACTCAGAGAACTTTCTTTGTCCAAACAGTGCCCTATATTCTTTAAGAGCAAAATGTTGTAAGCGAAACACTGAAAAGTAACAATCAAATCGAAAGCTCGGTATACACTAGAAACAAACCGCCGCGCGTCCTAATCAAATATCGGCGGATCCAATATAACTTCACTGGCGTTTGGAACGTTAACGAACCGTATTCATCGGAACCCCTCAAGCGCTGATATCAATGCACCCGTTTTAATTTCATTAGTGAGTTAGCTACCGGAATTTTATCACGCTGTAATAATATTATTTGTAACATATTAAAGATTGATTCTTACACGATCCAAGATATTTAATACAAAAACAAGAGTTAAAGTTTTGTAGGCTCGCGGGTGGCGAATTAAAGGTGAAGTTTGTCACCCAACTAATGACAGGCCTAAGAAGGTGACGTGCCGTGTAGCGCACGCCTCTCTGGAGGATTTGGCAGCGTTCAGGCCATTGATGATAGGACCCGCCATGCACTGGGGGGTGAAAACCTTGGCGAGAGTGCGGTGAATACGCAAGTGAACCCCGTGCTCTCACTTATAGGTCTATCGAGGGACACACAGAGTTTTTAGTGGGTGCAAGTCCCACATAACTACTCCGTTTCCCCCAACGGAGTGGTATGCGTCAGGCATTTTCTCTGTATAAAAAAAAAAGATTTAAAGCTTCAATGCAGTATAGTTGCTATAATGCGTATTTACAGCACTAGGGATATTTATCATCAGCCTCTTAATGTGCCATGTATTGAGAGCAGATCAGACCATACAGCTTTCACTACCCTTCTTCTCCCGCAGGTGTTGAACAAACAGCAGCATCCTCTGTGCTACTACTACCATCTACTGCGATAGGAGCAATTCCTCGTTTTGGAAGAAGCCAGTACTCCAGCAATGGACTGTTATCCCGTGATGTAATATGCACCACTAAGCCAACTAGATATTATATGGATTTTAAAGCATTAATGGTGCTGCGACACAGAGCTGAGTACGTGACCCGTTGACCACAACGAAGCAACATACTAAATTATTGTATTTTTTTTTTCTTTTTCTTTGTTCTCTTGCAGTATTTTGTAATTTATTTATTGTGGTTAATACATATTTATTATTTAACTAGCCGTTTCCAGCCCGCTTCGCTGGGCGAATTGAAAAAGGAAATAAATTACATTTTATGTTTCATTTTTATTTATTTTTTTCATATTTTTATTATTCTCCTTTTTTTTTATTTTTGTATGAACATAAATAGGCCCCGCGGATAGAACTGTAAGCATCGATATTGTTTAGACTTACTCAAATTCCAAATTCCATCTATTTAGCCTGTATCTTTCATCCAGGTGATTTTTCTCACTAATATTTATTGTAACTTTCAATGTGCAATCATTATAACATTTCCGTGCCTTTCTTCCAAAAATTAATAATAATTGACATGAAGAAAAAAATTTGAAATGAGCATTGAAAGTTTAAGTTTAAGTCATTGCAAGTGTCATATGTGAAGTTGAAATCCGTCTAGGTTCAAGTGCGACGAATTTTCTGTTAACTAAAATTTTCTCCGTGACATCAATTTTTTATAGAAAATTAATTGTGCATGTTTTTTATGAATTCTATTGGAATAAGTAACTAAATTTCTTTTCCACATCTCATGTGCTTGGAAAATGCATTCATTTTAATCTGTTACATTTCCGCGATCCCGCAATAAAAGAATTCGTCGGTTATGTAGTCTGCAAAAGTAAAATGAATGTAAAATTCTTAGTCCGTTGATTGGATAGCTACATGTAAAGTTAAGTTTTTGAAACCTCTCAATGACTTTTTCTCCGCTGCCAAAAAGACGATTGTTGTAAGGAGATACACGAATATCCCTACATACACGAAGATCCCCACCAAATTTGGAGTCTGTAGAAGTTACAGGTTAGAAATAAAAATTTTAGATTTTAACACCCACCCCCGCAATTCCTGTCGGAAGTAGACTTTATTGAAATCCATTTTGAGATGTTCTTTATGTGAATAATAAAAGATTCCTACCATATTTAGAATTTTTAGAAGCTATATTTCGAAATTGAAATTTTTAATTGTTAACACCCACCCCCGCGAACCTTATTGGAGGTGATTCATTGTAAAATCCGCTCGAAGATCATTTTTGTATTACATATAGAACACTCTCACTAAATTGGAGTCTATAGGAGCTATCGCTTGGAAATTGAAAATTTTCATTGTTAACGCCCCCGCAATCTTCTTTGGGGTGGGATATCGTAAAATTTGTTCATAAATCATTTTTACATCACTTATAGAAAATTCCTACAAAATTTGGAGCTTGTAGGAGCTTTAGCTGGAAAATTAAAAATATTAATTGTTAATACCCACCCCCGCAACCCCCTGTGGGGTGAGCTATCGTAAAATTCGTTCATAGCCTATTTCTACACCTCTTACAGAAGATTCCTACCAAATTTGAAGTCTATAGGAGCTATAGTTTAAAAACGGGAATTGTTAATTGTTAACGCCCCCGCAATCCCCTTTGGGGAATGAATTTCTTAAAATCTATTCATAGCTGACCTCTACATAGCAAAAGTAATATTCCTACCAAGTTTCACGTTTCTAAGTCTTATGGTTCCCGAGATTTCGTGGTGAGTGACTATATAGATGGGAATTCTTCGATTATCATCGAAATTTTTAACTTTTTATCGGGCTTTTTTAAAATTTTCTTACATACAAAACTTTCTCCTGACAATTCTGAAGATAAAAAAAAGCCCAAATGGTCCATCCGTTCTCCACTACCGTGAGTAGATTCTTAGCTGAATGTAAAAAACCATAATCCGTTTAATACACTCTGTTGAAATCCATGAAAACAAAAGAATCAAGAGAAAATGCTTATCTTTTGTTTTTATTAGCGGGATAAATGTTCATAAAAGTAAAACAGCAATAAAAAAATGAAGGAATGTTGGAATTCAAAAAATAGATAGCCATAAACCATCTAGGAAAAATTTCGCATCGAATGGTGCTAGTTTCATGTCGATACGATCAGTGGTTTAGGCGTGATTGAGCCTCAAACGAAGACCATTTTCATTATATATATATAGAAGATAGAAGAAAAGAAGATATTAAGTCATAATAATAATAATAATAAATATTAAATATTTATTGTATCTATTATTTATTATTATTATTCATCTATAATTACCTCTTCGAGCCTGGTTAAATTTTAAACTCTTTGAGGGTTGAAATTGCAACTGGACTTGCTGTGAGGCGCTACTGCTTGATAGTTTGTAGAATCGACTAGAACTAATCAAGATAAAACTTGCTTAGCGATACTCGCTAAAAGACTAGCTTGGTAGAGAATTATATGTCGCTCGTACGGTTCGCACACTCGTTTATATTCACCGAGAAGTATTTGAATTGAAAACTCGCTTCTCACTGCTCACCAACTCGTTTTTAGATATAGGTATCGTATCATAGACATTACGTATCTCGGCATTAGGAAGTGAGTCAAGCAAGACTACTATACTAAATTGTAAAAAAAAAAAAAAAATTAAAGTAACATTATATATAGTAAAAAAAACATCACACTTACTGTATTTAAATCACCTGAATTAATTTCTTAGCGAATCTTTCAATTTCTAATCATATCATGGTATATTTCAAACTATTACATACGACACTCTTTCAACTGAACATAATTTAAGAACGTAGAGAAACTATGTGACTATACAATATTATTGCAAGAACGCGCGCTGAAAACTGAACGAAACACAACCATATTTTCTAATCCAATAACGCCTGATCTAATATAACAGTAACTATATACACTGAGAGCTGACAAAATTTTGTTTATAGTAGCGAATAATCTTTAATTTTTTATAGGACACGAAAAAATCATCATTATTTTCCTACACCGTATTTATATACTCGTAAATTCTTCAATTTCTTAAATTTTAAAGAACGGTTCGTACAATACTTTGCTTAGAATTATATGGTTATTTCAGCATCATCGTACTATACAACTTAAAAAAAAACATGATTTCGCTGCATGCCTATTATATTCACAAATACATATTACGCAGTTCCAATCACATTCTATCCTAAAAACTGATTTTTTATTTAGACTGTTATACATTGCTTGAGTTAATTAGGTATATTGTTAAACAAGATATTCTTATGTTCTATCACAAAAAAAAGCCTATAACTGTGTTACAATGCAACACATTATTGCTAGCGTCCGTAAAGCTAATGCAATTCTTTGAAGTCTCAAGCGCCAAGCAATATTTCAACAATTACTGCGTTAAATGAGTTTATTATGCTTATCCTAACAATCAGGTTAGTTAAATAAAGTAGTTAGCTTATATTAGTACTTTGAACTCATTGACTCTTACACTACAACAGGCGTTCAGTACGCTAGCAAACCGCAATAACTGAAGCCTCACAAGCGCTAATCAATACTTACGCTAGTGAGTTAACTGACTTATCATGTTGCATAGCTTCTTTAATGAGTAGTTATATATATATGAAATATATATATAACTACTCATTATATAATGAAAATTATACAGAGGTTCGGTGAAGAAATCAAAACGAACGTGTGGTAAGTGCGACGTTGTGTTAGGCAAGAACTAATCTTTACTTGGACTGAGTGAGTTAACAGAGTAATAATGTTGCATAGCTTTTTTAACGTGTTGTTAGATATATAAATATGTTGTTTGTTTGTTGTTGTTGTTGTTATGTTATACGTGGTACCACAGAAGGCTAATAGTATATTAATTACTAAAAGAAGTCATACAGAGGTTCTGTAATGGAGATTTTCTTCATTTTATATCGTCTGCATACCCGGTGCATACCCTATGCACGCCACTGATTGTACTAAAGTACAATGGTAGTTTAAGGTAGAAAATCTGGTACAGTGGTTAACCTACAAACATTGTACCAGAGTACATGGTACAATGATGGTTAACGGAAAAAATTTTAATTATGTATTTTTGAACGTATATTAGGTATAATTGCTCGTAGATAAGAAGAATTAAAATTATTGGGTGTGCTAAAGATCTCTTAAGTATGTTTAAATAGCTTGGCTTTTTAAACTTTAATATTTTAATGCCTTTTATAATTTTTCATAAATACAAAATGGAAAATGTTAAATAATATTGCTGCGGAACTTTCGAAGCACTGCACTGCATATTTAATAAACCATAATCGCCGCATCCGCAGCGCATCTTGAAAAAAACAACTAGAACTAAAAATAAGACCGGTTCACTCTTAATCCATTCGGTCATTTATATTTAAACAGCTTTTTCATAAGACGTCGTAGTAGAACTTCTTGAAATGTAAACATTACATTTTCTATGAATATTCCTAGTTACTTTGAATTTGAGTGGCGACAACCTAGTGTGTAAGAATTTGCCTTCCACTTTGGATGGGACCGAGTTCGATCCCCAGCAAGCACTGTTTTTTTTTTTTTTTTAATTTAAACATGTTTATTGCGTAGTTAAGGATAAAAGTCATCTCTTCCAGGTTCAGAGTTTTGTGCGATTTTAGTAATTCAATTTCACTTGCTTAAGCCGTTAAAGAAATCATCGTTAAAAACCAGTATGCCTAAGAGTCATCCATAATGATCTCAAAAGCATGCGAAGTCTAAATCTACACTTTGGCAGCGTGGTGGAAGCAGCAGTTCAAACTCCTCGCATCATGAGTGTATATATATAAATATATAACAAACAAGGAAAGGAGGTTGGTAATGCTTTCCATTCAAATAATATACGACTATCCGGCAGAAGGTATCGAGTTTATATTAATGAATATTTGATAAAAGTTCACTCAAACAGCTTAAACTCTCTAACGTTAATATAGTCTAAAACATCGGCCACAAAATTTTCGCTTTAGGGCTACTCAAATTAAGTAGCACTGAATAACTGAACTTTCTAACAATTTTAGTCATAGAAAGCGATATAAAGTCAGGACCTGTTTATATGAGAACATACTACATACAGTTCACTTAGATTTACATCTCATGCACCCAATTTTTTTGTTGACTTTGACCTTTTGCAAGTTGTTGGTGACCCCTGGGGATCGATATAAATTACTTTGGGTAGCCAGGGTAGAGAAAAAAATAATTTGGCCAGTTATGCTGATCGCTAATGCGTGGACAAGACCACAAAGGATTGTTTTGTTGACGTACAAATGATGCTGAATATTGCAATCGACATGTTGTCGACATGGTGATTCTCCACTCACCAAAAGTTGGGCCGTCTACTTGGTCATCATCAACATATCAACCAATAGATGTCCACAGCTGAACATAGGTATTTTGTAGGGAGTTCCAAATTCTACGGTTTTGTGCCCCTTGGATCCAGCGGCTACCTGCGACGCGCTTAACGGCCGTCTGGCCACCTCGTTGGGGATCGGCCAATACTGCGCTTACCAGTTTGGGGCTGCCATTCCAGTACCTTGGGACCCCAACGTCCATCCATTCTCCGAACTATGTGAATTGCCCGCCCATTGCTTCTTCAGCTTCGCGACTCATTGAGCTCTGTCGGTAACTCTGGTTCTTCTACGAATCTCCACATTTCTGATTTAACACGTAGAGGTACTCCGAGCATATTTCTCTCTATCGCCCGCTGAGTGACTCTGAACCTTCTTATGAGGCCCTTAGACCACATAGGCTTAGAGTTTTGTGCCAGCAAAATTAGCAACGAATTCGTGATATTCAGCTTCAGTCCCTCAAAATAAACATCCAATTCATTTGAGTACCACAGTCGGTGTTTCTTTATTGTGAGCTATAATGATGTCAACAGTGGGACGTGTTTGCTCGGTGCGTGCAAAAAATCAACCCTTGTTTACCTAATCCTGACACGTATTCTTCAACGGGTAAGTCGAATGTTTACTGTGAACTAGCGACAGTGATTTTAGATACTGGTGAAACCGCAAGGCAAAGCTAGTGAGAAATATAACACATAATATGAGACTCAAGGAATTTCGATTGATTTTTTCCCACTAGTTTTATTTCCATCCCGTTTCCTTAATTATAACCTCGTTCACGAGACGCTGCGGTAATTCATTTTTTTGTAAACAAAGTTGGACTGTGAACGATAGAAGACATTTATATAGGTTTTTGCAGATATGTAGAATTTATCATTCCAATTAAACCATAATAATTCTTAATTCTGTGGTTATTAGTTCAAAAATAGTCCTAATGCCTACTACTGACAAAGCTCCGAGTTTACTATTAGAAATAAACTCAGTGCGATCTGTTTTAATTACATATTGAAACCTCTTCAATATTCCGTTGATAAAAAACAAGGAATGGGTTAAAGCGAAGTCACAAAAAGAAATCATTCGAGATCCCATTCCCTTTCACTGCAAAATCTGCACGTAACGGTATAGTATAGTATACGGTATAGTACCTTTATAGTTGCACGTATGGTATTTAAAACAATTATATTTCATAATCTATCTGTATAATGTAGAATACGTCCCACTTCATAGATATCTCTCAAACATTAAAGAAGTAGAAAGCCAGCAATGTAGTCAATCTATGCGGTGGGAGGAACTTAGGTAAGATTGCAGTTTACGTCATTAAAATAATTAGTCAAATCTTTAAATAAAATGTTGAAAACTGCTTTTAAATTCCAACGTTTACACCCCGGCGTTGAAAGGTTCGCCAATCAAACTCAGTTAGTAATCAAAAGAGCCACAGATTACTAATCCAGTACCATTTGATTGGATGACGAGTGCTTTATACAAACGTGTGGTTAATTAAACTTTAATGTGCCTTTTCATCCCATAAGTGTCTGATATAAACTGTTTTACTAATTAATTTACGTCTACCTACTATCTTGTTAAAATATGACCTACATTAAAAGAATATTTTCCTTTGTTTGGTCATATGGTATCATCATCATCAAACCAACCCATTACCGGCCCACTACAGGGCACGGGTCTCCAACCACAATGAGAAAGGGTTCACGCCGTAGTCCACCACGCTGGCCCAGTTTTTGGTGGACTCCTTATAGCTTTGATAAAATTATGTAGCAGGCATGCAAGTTTACTCAGGATGTTTTCCTTCACAGTTGAAGCAAGAGATATTTTTATTACTTAAAACGCACATAACTTGAAAAGTTAGAGGTAGCTTCGATTCGAAAACGGCCCCGCGAAAGTGAAGTCGAGCTCCTACCCACTGGGCTATAACCGCTTATCATATCATACATAATTATTTTTAATTTAATTAAATTTCAGTTTGTTCTAGCCGTATCTAGCCATGGCCGAAGCCTCCCACAAAACCAAACCAGAAAAAAAATCTGAAATTATAATTTCCCAAATTTGCTCCTGCGCTCACCGCGGCATCGAGGTCGAGAACTTAACCAAGAAATAAATAAGTAAAAGTACATATTTGAGGCTACATATATGTGCGTTATGCATTAATACGATTTTTTTATATGTAACTATTTGTAAGGTCACTGAGTCTGAAATGGCTAACTGTATAGCGTTTTTTGCTCATGAGACCATTTATACATGTACTCAGTTTATGCAATAAAGGAATTCAGGATTGATAAATGGCAGTTCATAGGGAATTATGGTAACACTCACTAACAATGTGTGGTGGCACAGTGCTGATTGGCTATTGGAGTTTACTTAATGTGTATACACGTAAGTTTGTAGATGGAAACCGCAATCTGGCCCTCTGCCAGTGGGAACCAGTCTGTCAGTATTGATTATAATAATGTTATGAATGTATACTATCATGAAGTGTTTCTCACGAAATGAATATTGAATTAATTTTGGATAGCACGGCATTAACATTTTGCATAATATTATACGTAAGTCGAATATTATGATTGTTTTTACATTTTGATGCATAAAGTCTACAGCTCGTAATTTTGACGGCCGACTGGCACAGTAGGAACTCCTGCTTTCTGAGTCCAAGGCCGTGGGTTCGATTCCCACAACTGGAAATTGTTTGTGTGATGAACATGAATGCTTTTTCAGTGTCTGGGTGTTTATCTGTAGATTATCCATAAAAATATTCACCAGTGATCTATGTACCCATAACACAAGCTACGCTTACTTTGGGGCTAGATGGCTCTGTGTGTGTTGTCGTAGTATGTTTATTTATTTTTTAATTATTAACCGATATTTAGCTAAAACAAGGGTGTCCTAGCCCGTAAGGCTTAAAAAGTTAAGTAAGCGCTTTTATCTTTTCAGTGGAGGTCCCGGGTTCGATCACTGGCAGGGGCAATTTGATTGAATGAATTTCTTAAGTTTCTCTTATCTGGTCTGGTGGGAGGCTTCGGCCGTGGCTAGTTACCACCTTATCGACAACGACGTGCCGCCAAACAATTTAGTGTTCCGGTACGATGTTTCGTAGAAACTGATAAGAAGCTAGCAAAATACAACTGCCATAGCAAATTAGCCCTTTTCCATCTTACTCATCGCAGTTTACGACCAGGTGAGATTGCATTCAAAGGCTGTCTTGGAGTGTTTAAAAAAAGCCCTACTTTCAATACTGTGTAATTTCATTGCCACGAAACATTAATTCAGACTTTTTTTTTGTTCTTATTTATGATTATGAGATACAGCTAATACGCCTTATAATTCTATCACAGTGTACATATGACATTCTTATAATTACCATTTTTTTATTTTTAATATATTTGCAATTGAGTGGTGAAATATAGTCAATTAAGATTTGTCGTAGACTGCGACTAAACATGTATTTTGTCATGTTTTAAGCAAATAAATGAATTTGAATTAACTGCTACAGCAAGAGATACTTTATTACATGAACCAAAAACGTTTGAGGATGCGTGCCAAGGTTGAAACACATTCCTCCCAAGCGGAACCGAAGCTTATAACCGCTAAAGAAGTAATCCCGCTGGCAAGATTAACACTAAATTTATTCCTATCATCAGTAGTGCACTAAACAATATCGTTTACCGGAATGGACAAAATACTTAACAGCTATTAGTGTTTTAATAAATTCCAACGAGTCCCAAAATTTGTGCATTTTAAGCTTCCGTTCCGTTTGAACCGAAGCTAAAGAAATATTTATACAACAACTACATTACTATAATACATGTATTCTTACAAAAAAAGAAAATCCAGAAACATTTATACAACTAAAAAGGAACATGGATCAAAACTTCGTAGTGCTAATAACATTTGCTTAAACAAACCACGAACAAATTACGGTAAGAGAAACAAGCATTGAAGGAGCATTAATGTATAATAAAAAATTACCTAACTACATTAAAATAGAACAAAATTTCAATATTTTTAAGAAAAAACTTAAAACCTTTGTAATTGTCAAAATCTGAGTGCGGTCCTGACTATGTATTATATATATATACATATATATATATATATATATATATATATATATATATATATATGTATATATATAATACATAGAAGATTAACACTGAATTAATTTTTATCATCAGTAGTGCACTAAACGATATCGTTTACCGGAATGGACAAAATACTTAACAGCCATTAGTGTTTTAAAAAATTTCAACGAGTCCCAAAATTTGTGCATTTGGATGAAAGCCAGGAAGCAAGACATCTTTTGGTATCGATTCGGAAGAACTCGAAAGCATTATGAGTTTAGCAACTCATTATGTAGCTGTCTACAATCTCATTTTAAATTCTTTAAATTCGGCATGATGTATACGTTCAAATTCAAATTCATTTATTTCAAGTAGGCCTACTTTATAAGCAAGTATGTATGTTTTTAGTGACTCTACCACCCGTTCGGAAAGCAGATTCTACCGAGAAGAGCCGGCAAGAAACTCAGTAGTTGCTCTTTTCCAACATCAACATTTACAATCATTGGTAACAATGTTATCAATTATAGGTATAGCCAATTTTTTTTTCTTTTTTAGTATTACAATATAGAAAAAAAAAAATATCAGTCTTAGGACGTTTGATGTCGTACGTCCAATCGTCGGAGGGCAACCAACGCTGCCTTTTCAGGTGCGGTGTCGCCATTCCAGCACAAATACCCATTACCACTTTAGCTGCGTGACTCGTTGAGCTATACGAGTGTTAGTATTCCTATGTTTGATTATAAAATAAATGTTGGTTACTAATAATACACTTTATCTTTCATAAAAGTTGACTAAATCTTGATAATTTGATCCAAACCTACACTTTTATTTATTTATTTATTAAAGACACTAACAATATACATATTTACCATATACAGTAATAAACTTGTACAATATTCTACACATTCTCTTAAATGCACATCGATAACAAGTGACCACGACATTCACAAAAATAATGACATGTAAACACAACGAAAACAATCATAAACAAAAGGAAGGTGTTCTGTTCTGTATGTAATATCTATCTTAAGCGATAAGTTTTTTTTTAAATACCGGGTAAGAGTTATGAGTGACTTATTGTTAAGTTCAAATAATAATGTGTGTGTAGTTTTGAGTGGTTTGAATAATACACCAATTACCAACTTAATATAAAGTTAGGTACCGAATCGAAATTCTATAATTATATCGAAATTCTAAGTTTGCTGGAACTAACAATCCAAACCCGAAATACGTACGAACTAAGCAACTCATTATGGAGAGATCTACCCGAATTTCTGACATACTGTAAGAAATTAGGAAATTTCCCAGTGATGCTTTTGCCTGTCTCCAGAAAGCAAGCTCAAAAGATGTACATTGAAAGAAAATAAATACAATTTACAATCTTTTGTGCCCTATTTTAACCCTTGGGATGACCGTAAGCGAAAATACCAATTTTCGTGGATATACTGTCATTACAACTTTCATTTAATATTACATCCGATCGGGGGCAGTATTTTTAAAAACTGTAATAAAGTCTTTTTTTTTCATCGAAATCCCGATTATTATATAGCCTTATTAAAACCTGTTACTAAGTAGATGATAGAACATTTTCACACAAATTCAAAGGATAATCATTCTTGTTCTATTTTATTTAGCTTGTCCATTAAATACATGTTTATAGGTATCTTGCATTAATTGAATGAACGAATACACTTTTATTACACATCAAACAAGAAAAAATATAATTCAAATTAGATTTTTATTGAAAGTCTAGGGCTTATCATAACTGAAATTTATGATTGAATATGAATAAAATGAAGAGGTAGCAGTGATAGCGCAGTGGGTAGGAGTTCGACTTTACTTTTGGGGGCTGAGTTCGAATCCCAACACTCACCTCTAACTTTTCTAAGTTATGTGAGTAAAGAATTAAAAATATCACTTGCTTCGACGGTGAAGGAAAACGTCGGTAGGAAACCTACATAATGTTCTCAAAGGTATGTGGAGTCCACCAATTTACACTGTGCCATTGTGGTGGACTACGGCATTACCACTTGTGGGAGGAGACCCGTGCCCTGTAGTGGGCCGATAATGGGTGGATACGATGATGAATAAAATATTTTTATTTGTAGTTCCAGTTGCATTTGGAAATAATTTTATATCGTCTTGTGTTTTTAATGGCGGCCAAAGAAGACGTCACTGACTATATTATGTTTAAAGACAATCAGGAAAAAGTCCTATGTAGTCAAAGTAGATAGATGTACTCCCTACTCTCCATTCTTCAATGAGCACCCAAACAATGTTTGTCAAATACAAGATAATACAAACACACAGACTGTTAATGACGTCAATCCCCTAGCTTTTGGGGTTAAAAGATGGCCTCCAGTTGGCAGCAATGAGGCCTAATTACTAACATGCAGTACGGGAAATGGGACATTTACTGGAATTAGTGAAATAAATCGCTTACAGTTAGCCTGTAATAAATCGGGACGAGTCAAGAAGTTTGTACGAAATGCATTTGGATTAAAGCCAGATAAGAAGATAACTTTGCTAATCGATTTTGGGAATATTCTACAGCTGAGGTTGTTGCATAACATAATATCATCCCACTTAAGACGAAGTATATCTATCAATAAACTAAAAAAAAAAAAGCATTACAAAACTCTTTGTTTTCCTAAAATCTTAAAATGTATATTAGAAGGAAAAGATAATAGAGAAAAGAAAACTCGCACATACCTCACAACAGGCTCGCGACAGGCGTAAATCTCGCGATCTTTGCTATAAAACGTCATTCTTACATACAAAAAAAATACAAAAGTGACGTTTGACAGCAACGATTTATAGATAGATATAGTGACGTGCGGTGGTAAGTTAACATAAACTCAATTAAGATAACGTTAGAACTAGTTAGGATGTTAATCGAAAACGGGTTTTTTAATTTAAAAACACAATATTTCTTTTGTTTTTTAAATTTGAGTTCCAGGCTAGCGTGCAATTTTTCTTATATTATAGAAATTTTCTTCTTCTTGTTGGCGTTTTTTCGTTTGCATCCTGATAGTGGAGATCGTGTTTGAATTGAAGTGTCTGCTTGTTTCTTGGCACCCTGTTATACTCTCAACTACGGCACCGATCTAGACGATATTTACCACAGAGAGAGTTTGCATCGCGGAGATAGGGACATAGATTAGTTACTAATTTACCTACGGCTTAACAACTAAACCTATCCACAAAATTTCGCGCGAAAGCTTGCATCTTATATAAAGGCAAAGGATACTTTTTAGTGATCTTTGGATTTTACAAAATGGAGAAACAATGTTGGCATTTATTATAATTGTTATTAACAGTCTATAAGAGTCCACTGATGAATGATGCCTCCCCCAACGGAGGGTTCGATAAAACCACCATGCTGGGCAGATGGGTTGTAGATCGCTGTAAACGGTAGTAGTAGCACGAAGAACGCTGCTTCTACGTTGTATTCTCTTAGACACCAATTACGACACCCGAGATAAGAGGAAGGGGTTTTATCTTCTCTACGTAAAACTACACTACGTAAAGCTAAACTGCGTAATGAACCACTGAAAAGGGTAAGTGCCACTGTTTGTATGTCTATATACTCCCCTAGCCATACACTACAATAGAATGCTCTGCCACCAGATTCTAGCAAAGGATTGATATTTGGGGCTACATTTTTAATAACTTTCAACCCGCAACTCTCTTGAACAATCAGGATTTGGAATGACAGAAAATCGCTTTAAATCAGTTTTATTATTTTTTTAACTCTAATCGTGACTTCTGTTACAAGATTCCGTGACTCATTTAGGTCACGGTGATAAATAACGAAAAAGATTTTTTAACTACGCGGGAGATGTGCGTACACGAGTGTGTGCGCAAACACAGGTGCACTCTTTATTACCCCACTCTCATAGTCTAATGGGACGCCAGCTCCAACAGAAAGAGATCAGGCTCAGGACCTTATATTATCGTCCTTCCCGAAGTTGAATCACCGCGAATTTCCAAACTCTCGGCTAAGATTTTCGTGAAAGAAAACACAATTTTATCCAATGACTGACCTGACCCGGGAATCGAACCCAGGACCTCGTCATCTGCAGTTGTACATACTCAACACAAGACCAATGAGGCAGTTCGCAGTGTTGCTTCTTTGAAACTATATAACGGTACAAATACGCTAAAATTAAACTGTTTTATTCAAACGCTGAAATGTAAACAAACCTATAAGATACCATGAATAAAGGATGTATCTTTCCGAACAACAGCACTTAACAACCACTTTATTTCTTAAGAATTTCCAGTTAAAAAAGGCGGCATGGAAAGTTTTTACTTCGAAAATTCCAATTTAACTTCTTATAAACAATTTTACGTATATGTTTCCGCTTGAACGGTATGAGGCAAACGTAATTCCTCATTAAAACCATGATTAAATTAAAAGTGTATGAAAGCATAAAACGGAGCGTTTTAACTCTTATTGTTAGTGGTGAACTTTTCGTGATATAATTATTTTTATTCTGTTAAAGTAAATGCTTGGCTGCTTTCACGCCTGATTGCAATTAACATTGCAAACAAATATGGCAGTGCGTATTTAGAAGCGATATAACAAAATTAATTTAAGATTGGAAAGCTTTAGAAGAAAAAGAAGAAAAAGACTTGAAAGATGGTCTTTATTGCACATACAGATAGAAAGCCAGGTTTACACAAAAAACGATAATACAAAACATATGCACAAAAGCGGCCTTATCGCTTGAAGCGATCTCCTCCAGACAACCTTTCAGATGACAGATAGGAAGAAAATATTATATAGCTAGTTCAACGTTCACTACCTTAACTTAAGAATAGGCATTGTAAGTGTTATAAACTCTTACAATGCCTATCCTTAAGTTTTTTATAACTCATACTGGAGATTTCATATCATCATCTCTTCATTTCATATCATCTGCATACCCTGTGCATACCCTGTGCATACCTTTTATGCACGCCACTGCCTGATGGAAAGTGTAAACCATCACCTGTTCCCCAAATGTGTAGCCTTTTCACTTAGCAGTTATTCATTGTAAAGTCAACATCTCCTGAGGATGCTCCGGTGTCGGGGCGAAACTGAAGCGTGCGTAAAGGGTACACTGGCGAAGATCTGTTTGGTGTAGAGTATAAAGATTGAAGAAATTATAAATTACGCCATTCTATTTCTATATAGCAAATTAAGCTTAATTTTCATATTAAATAAATTAATAAATATACTACGACAAGATATACTTATAATCTAAACACCCAGACACTGAAAAACATTCATGTTTATCACACAATTTTTTTTCCAGTTGTGGGAATCGAACCCACCGCCTTGGACGCAGAAAGCAGGGTCACTGCCCACTGCGCCAACCGGCTGTCAAAGTCCTAAGGGTGTAAGCCTTAATTTCAAGTGGATACTATAACCTCTCACAGAAATTGGGCTATCACAATCACAACTTCTGTATACTTTAACATAAGGCTAACACTCTTAGGAGTGCAAGTAGCTGTATCCTACAAAAGCTGATTCTGCCAATTTTATATAAAGTGTATATAATTGCTATCAGTTAGCAACGGTCTAGTTAGACCATATGGTAGTGAACGTTGAATAGCTAGTGATGAGTAGTTATACAATGTTTTCTTTCTATCTGTCATCTGCAATGTGACATTCGAAAGATGAAAAAAAAAACATTACGCAACACTACAACCGCTATTCAAAGTGTTTTAGTCAGAAGGTAGAGGGTTAATATTTTGTGAATATAAGCAATGTCTAACTAGTTCTCAAAGGTGTCGACATTTAGTTAGAACACAGGGTAAGATATTGTACAAACGTGAGTTTCAAAGTTATTTCCGAGGAACTAGGTACTAAGGTACCAGAATAATTGATATGCAAGGAACGTGGTGCTACAAACGCGTTCAAGTGTGAAACTGTAGTTCTAAATACAAAAAAAAAGTATTGTTTTTATTGAGGTGATAGCCTAGTAAATAAGACTTCGCCTTCGAACTTTTGAATATCACTTTCTTTAACGATGAAGAAAAACATCGTAAGGAAACCTTCATGACCGCATTTGGTCAGCGGGGTAGACAACGACTTAAATATTACTCACTCTGAGAGGAGGTGATTTGATTAATCTATATTTTTTTTAATAAGGACAACTAACAAATGATTCATTTTAACTAAGGTACTCTAAGTTTTTACATACTGGGTTACATATTAAATGTTCAATTTATTATAGGCCATCACAGCAAGCATTTTTTACACTCACCATTCCATATAAACTAAAATAACTAACACGCCATTAAATTATTTTACTTGTCTTTTAAATAAATTAAAAACAAAAAAACGTCAAAAAAAACTTTGTTTTATGGCCGATCCACACGGTTCCTTGTAGCGGCGCACTGTAAACGCAACACACAATTTAAAATGGCGCGGTGCCACTTCGACACTGCAACGCGTGAATCCGTTGCCACCTCGTCTGAATGATTACAGCAGAAATTGTTTAAAATGGAAATTCAATAGAGTCGGTTTTAATTCAATTTCACACAATTAACAGATATTAACCAGTGATGAATATAAGGTTTACACCATGTTTTTTAAAAATCTAGATTAGGTAAACGTTGTTAGATAATTTCGGTTCTTAAAAAAATTCATCAATTACAAACCAGTAAACAAAAGAACAATATTTGGAAAGAGATTAATTAACTCAAATTTAACGGTAAATTGCATGATACAACGTGCAAGTTGGGTGAGAGTGCACTGCACCGTGGGTAACACCATGGATTTTTCTATTTGTAATACGCTCAGCGGTAATGCACGCGCCGCTGCAGCAACGCGTCGTGTGAATCGGTCATAATAGTTTTAACAGAAAAGATTATTAAACTAATGTTTAATACTTAATGACATAATTTACATTTTAAAACAAAAGAAAAGAAGAGTTACCTAAATACAAATAAATAGAGCAAAGGAAAAAGTGGAGATTGAACCGTTAATTTTACGAAGTATTAACTGCATTCAATACTCAAGGTAGAAAAGTTAGACTAAGTAAACGAAACTTTGGCGAAGGAATCTTATCTTCGAAAGCTCTCTCCCTTGAGAGAGAGAGGTCGAGTCAACGGAGGTTCTTACAAAGAGAACAAGTTATAAAACTAAAATCGATTATAGAATTAGTTTCGAGTTTCGAAGAGTTCTGAGTTTGGAGTTGATTTATATTTATGAAGTGAAGCTTTGGCTTTGTTGGAAAGCCTCTCGTAAGCTTGTTCAACTGCTGATCAGGAGGTTCTTAGTTTTATTCCCAGGTTTTTCCAAACATGCTATGACTACGAGGAACTCTGAGGAATCCTGGCGTGAATTCTGAGTTGGCTTTAAGAATGTTCCGAATAGGATTTCTCCAACAAAAAAATCTTAGTGCTACTAGCTTGTTTGTCTGTTTATTACACCGTAGCAACAATCTAAATACAAAGAGTAAAAAATAATGCTTTTTGTTGCTATTTTAATCGATACTATGTTTATTCATTTTTTTGTGTAATGCATATTATAAGTTTTTTAATATGTGTGTGAGTTTAGAGAAAAACTTAAACTCTATGGATTTTTTCACTTTATATGAGTGGTGTCCTAGTTACCCCCTTTAAACCCTAAAGCCTTGTATATCACAGGCACAGTAGTTTTATAATAAAACTTAGAACGTAATAAAGTATACAGTACTTAAAGTCATCATATCTTTATGTACTTCATAATAGACAAAACTCTTCTATTTACCGTAGAAAGGAGGCTCCTACGTTAAATTTATTATTTTTCGTAGTCAAAACAACGGAAATTCTCCAACATGTATATCCGCGACCCTAGCAAAATTATTTTAATATTCCTAAAGGGTCTCGACCATAACTTTCAATTATTTATTAAGAGGTGAGTTTATCTTCGCATCTCGAGCGTTCGAGTGGGCCACTCGCTCAATTTTATGAATCGCGGTTTTGCGTGCTTAATGTTAAACGTAACAGGCCATCCAAAACTCGGCCCTGAGATAAGTGCGCGTAAAAATGAATACCTATTTGGATAAAATAATATAAAAATGCTTACTTAGCGTTTATATTCAGAACTTAAGAATATTTCCTTTAAGGCCTACTCAAACAAAATGTTTCCGCGGCAAATTAATATTCCCTTAAATTGACGAGCATATAAAATGTTCTATTCAAGAATTATTTCCTCCATCTCAAACAGTCCTTATCAGCTCTTCACAAATTTCCTGAACCCATTTCTACCCTGAAGCCGTGGTAAAACAAAAAAAATAAAATTGTTTTGTATGCTTTGAGTTAGAGAATTGTTGTGATACGGCGAAAACTTTAAGCCATTTGATACTGAATAATGTGAGGCGGTGATAGCCCAGAGGGTAGGACTACGACTTAACTTTCGGGTGCATTTTAAGCAACTTAAATATCATTTGCTTTAACGCTGAAAGAAACCATCTTGAGAAAACCTGCATAACTGAGAGTTCTCCAGTATGTTTTCAAAGGTGTGTAGAGTCCACCATTCTCATTGTTAGAGACCCATGCACTGTAGTGGACTGGTAATGGATTAAAAGGCATAAAATTATCGTCACCCCTCCTCTTCGTACGAGGCGACTAAGGAGATAGCACTCAGAACGGGCAGCAGTGTCCTACGTGCTGCTTCTACCACGATCTACTTCAATCACGTCCAGCCCAAGACTTTTATAGGCTATTGATTACATAAACGTATATTTTTCAATTCTATATTAGTAACCATTTATGTGCTCTAAGCACTGACGTAATAATGATACAAATTTAGGTTAATAATAAAGAAATTTGGTTCCATTTAATAAAAAAATACCAATCAGTATGATCACGCAACATCGGCGTATAACAGATTGAGGTAGATTAAAATGTCCGTAAAAAAGGTTTACCTGACGGATATGTCCGCCGCATTCAATTTGTTAAATTACAACCGAATGGATATCCTGATTGAGAATTAAGTAAATGTCGTAAAAATAGGTCGAAAATAACCAAATGTAAGCACCGATGGACGATTCGACCAAAAATAGCACTGTTGTGTTATGGTACGGTCGAATGTCGAATTCTTCTTTCTTAGAATTTTTCTTGTCTTGTCTGTGTTCCTTAGTCGTTACCATCAGTCCATTAAAACTTCAGTTAAAAATAATTATTTCTAGGTTTTGCAAATAATATTTTGAATAATAGTTTAATTTTGTGGGCATTGAAAGATGTAAGCGGGATGCCTGTTTTGTATATGGCAGTTATATTAAGCCCGTGCAATTGATAGGTAGTACCGCGACATCTTATAAAAATGCTTAATCGATAGCCAATGACCGAAGCCTCCCTAGACCGAAGAAAATTCAGAATTTATTTTAAAATTCCTTTTTAGAATTTTCCCTGCCACTTGAATCCGGAACCTCCCACTTACAAGGCCACAGCTTTTATCAATGCACCACGTAGGTTGTCAGAGAAGGTGTTTCTTAATTTTTCAGGTATTTTTCGCTGCTATAAAATCAATAGTTTTAAAAGCAGGTAAATCATAATAAAATTTTATTTAACGCCCTAAAAGCACTTGTAATAATGAAAAATGTTATTGATCGTATTCCAGACAAACTTATAATTTATTTGTATTCACTGAAACAAGCAGGGTCGTGATATCCCATCTCGATCTTAATTATAAACCGGAAGGCCCTTTATCTACGTTATAAATACCTACCTTAACTAACGGAGGCGTTAGATTATTTCCATCAATGGGTTCCTTTAGACCTAGGTCAGGCTAAAGTAACTATTACTTAGCACAGACATCGACCCTTATTTGCATATTAATTCTCTCGAATGTGACAGTATGTGCGATATTGTGGTGAGACGTTATTCTAGCCATTATATACGTAACTAAACCGACACTGCGTTGGTAAGGGTTAACTGACTAAAGCAATTATATTTTGACGACCTCCCTCAAGAGTGCGCTGTGGGGATTAAATGGGAGGTCTTAAGTTTAATTCTACTGGTAGAGTGTGCGAATATTTTCACCACGGCAACAACTATTGGAACGATGACAGAAATAATTTTCATCAGTTAAGTAAAAAAAAAAAAGAAAAGTAAACTAAGACAAGTTGCCCCTGGTATAAAATTGAGTACTAAAATTGTTATATGTATTATTATATCACCATTAATAAATGCATACCAAATAATACCATGCATTGCTTCTACGACATCACTGTATAAATTTTTGGTGCTGTTCGGTGCTTAGGGCGGTGGAATAACTTTTTACCTATTAAAACTAAAATTCTTTTAGCTAATACATTATTACTGCCTATTTTGGATTATGCAGATGTCTGCTATTTGGATTTATCTGAGACCATGCTATACAAACTTGAGAGGCTGCAAAACTTATGTGTACGGTTCATTTTCGGCATACGTAAATTTGATCATGTGTCTCAGTATCGTGCTCAATTAAAATGGCATTGGTAGCAATGTTCACTTAAATCTGCGAGCTAATAATGACAGCTTGTTACACGTTCCTGCTAGTCGTTCATTGGCGTATGGCAATTATTTTACGGTAAAGGTGGTTAATTTATGGAATGAGCTGCCGAGGGATATACGACAGTCCGAATCTTTAAATCGTGGTTAAAAGACTATTTCCTGTCTAGTATGTAGCAAAATATCTATGTATTTTATGTGTATGTTTAAATAGTAATATGTATTTAAGTTTATATATTGATATTAATATACATATATATAAATATATGTTTTACTATATATATGTAGTATTAGTATGTATTGTATATGTAATTAGCACAATTGCTTATAATTAGCACAATTTAAGTATTGCACTATCCCGTTTTCTCTAATATGTTTCTTCAACCAAAGGTTGTCTGGAGGAGATCGCTTCAAGCGATAAGGCCGCCTTAGTGCATATGTATATTATCGTTTTTTTTTGTTGTTAACCTGGTTTTATATTTGTATGTGCAATAAAGACTTTTTCTTCTTCTTCTTCTTCTTCTTCTTCTTCTATATACTGAATAGTGTAATTGATTGATAGATGTATGGTTGTTTGGTGACGGTTTTGCTGTTAAATATGTTTGTGAGTGTGTATATCCACTTGTATATGCCACCCACATATGTATTATACTGAATATTCATAAAAACTAAAAATGCGATGACAGCATGGGCAATATGAGGATCGCACGTTCGATGCTACGAGGGGAAATGTTCAATCAATTCGAAAGGTTTGAAATAAAAAACTACCTGAGGATTCTGAAGAGAATTTAATCTGCTATTAAGTAAATTCCCCAAAGGAAATACCAATAGCAGGTTAATCGTAGTCCAGAATGTTAATTGCAAATTTTTTCGACTGCGAAGTTGCTTTGCCTCGGTCCTGCAGTTCCAACGTACGCCGGGTTAAATACAGCTTAATTAAAATCTAGAACTGTCTTTCCACGTAATGTTTATGAACACTTTATGAGGAATGTTCTCGGAACTACTTTGTTGTTTGTAGGTTGTAAAGATTGCAGATATGTGATCTGTTGCTGGATATACCTTCTCACGAGCAATTATGAACTTTAAGTCATTCACGAACATTAAGGTTTTTTGTAGCATTATTTTAAACGATGTACGTCTATTGATGGACATAAGTTTTTTGTAGAGTCTCCAGTCTTGTGACCAGTGGCTCAATGACAGATGACATCAAGTTAATCGCAGGGGGTTACTTGTTCCATCGGTTTATCAGATTGGGACTTTCCAACGCTGCATTAAACATTCCCGCAGGCTGATTACGTATCTCACAACAGGTTTGCGAAAGGTGTAAATCTCGCGATCATTGCTGTAAATGGTCAATTTTGAATTTTTTTTTAAATACAAAATTTGGCAGCAAATATTGCATGATTTAGATTGATTACGTACGATACGTGAAGACTCTGCCTGTATGCCACATTTGATTGGTACTTCAAAAGTATTGTATATATATATATATAAGTAAGTAGTATATAAGTAAGTAGTTTGGTAAAGCATCCCAAATTATTGAACTATTCTTCTTTTGTCTACTTCTCCGTACTAAGTTGGCCTGAACCGTTCGTTGTACGTGTAAACTATTGTTATTTTATAACAGCTATTCTCTCGCACGGTTCTGTTTGACCACACAGGGAAATATTGAATATAGCTCTTACCCCCCCCCCCCCATCAAACAACTGAACGCAGCTATTATTCCAAATCCAAAGCTAAGTTACAAAACGCGGGACGCACTAGAGCAAACTGTCACGTGCAGTGATTCAAACATCTGCGTTTGACATAAACGGGGCCTATTTTACTGACACATTGAAGTATTTTGTGCTCATGAAACCATTACAACGGAGCTTTCTGGTTTAGTTTTAGTCACATTTACGTATCAGCGTAAACGTAGTCATCTAGTTGCAGGTATTGAATAAAAATAAGAAAACGAAAGCATAAACTCCGTTAAAATAAGAAGTCGGTGATAGCATCATTTCAAACGGGTATGTCATGGTAATTATTTTTCCAAACGAATACTTTAAAGGGCATCGTTTTTGCTGATCTATTCAAAACTATTTACTACAGTAGAATCTATTTCAAATCTATGTTAAAATATTATAAAGAAACAATTTTTGATATCCTAAGTATAGGATCCTTTTTAAAAATGCATTTAAATTACGTTTAGTTTTAATCTGATTGATGATGATTTGTTAAATATGTGTTATGTTTGTTAAAATTTACTACTTGTAGATCAAGTAGTAAATGTTTTCGTATTTGCATGCCTTTCAGTTAATTTAGTCAAGCACAACAGTAATAAGATAGCTTTATCTACACACATACAACCAAATGCCAAACGTGGCGTTTGAAAAAATTATATTTAAATATTTTGGCGTATTATTCTAAATGCATGCAAATACATTCAAATTATTTTTCATCCCTAAAGCCTAATTAAACACCAAGCAATTTATTTCCTGTCACAGGACTTAAAAAATATACATCAGCGAGGAAAATAGAAAGTGTCTCTCCCTTTTAAGGCTTTAAGAAAGGCCTATCTAATTGAATTGCACAAAGAGTGAGGCCTTTCATCTCTTGAGTGAATTCGGTGAATTCTTAACATAAGTTCGAGACCCAATTGCGTCTTATACCAATATTATGTATTGATGAAACGTTGTAATAGGATTTTGTACCATTTGCCAAAAGGGCAAATTCAGATTCAGGTTTTTACTTGTAACACACAAAAAGTATATTGTAAATAAAAACAATATTCATTTATTATCATCATTCGCATCCTATTGACGTCCCACTGGTGGACACAGGCCTCATCTCTCGTAGGAGAGACTGTCTTAGAGCATAGACCCATCACGCTGCTCCAATGCGGGCTTGGTGGGCTTTGAGGACTATTACCACAAGTAAGTGATAAAACGTGTTTACGTACGGCTTTACGTGTTCTCAACGGTACGGGCGTTTATCTGTGTATTATAAATATTTATGTTATATTTATGAATAATATTATTGATTAAATTAATGAATAATTTCATCTTAGTACATTCACACATAACATAAGCTATGCTTGCTTTGAGGCTATATGACCATGTGTGTATTATTGTGGTATATTTACTTATTTATTTTAATCATAGTATTATTACAAATGCGAGAGCGAGATCTTGATATATATCAGAATTATGTCCCCAGAGGGTTTAAAAATAGATCATTTGTTAGCATTTTTACATAGAAATGCTGAAGATAGACCAAGGATGTTTTTGTCTCAGGAAATTTAACTGTTCCCGCTTGATATTTTGATGGGGCGTAGTTACGGTTAACAGCAATAGTAACATATTAAATTAATAATGTTAACAGTTAGAATGTGTGTTCATGATAGTTATTAATGAATTATGGATGAATATACTTTAATTGCACACCACAAAAAGTACATAAAAAGAAAAGTAAAACGAAACAACGTATACAATTTGGCGGCCTAATTGATTTATAGCGATTTCTTCCAGGTAATCTAATGGCGACAAAAAACACATAAAACGACTAAACGACAAACTACAGAAAATAGGTAGGTGGTGCATATGTACCCATACTTGTAGAAAAATATATAATAACTTAAATAAATATATATAATATATATAAAACAATGCTTGTAACTACTAATATAAATATAATATAAAAAAGAATAATTATAGTTACGTAAAAATAACATAATTAATAAAGCATAAAAAAAATAAAAGAAATAAAGAATAAAAACGAAAACAGACAATAAAGGAGTAGTGAACTTTCAGACTATTGAGACATAAATTGATCTTCCACAAGTTTTTTATAGATTTTGCGTCACTTTAAATTATTATTGTAATGACAATAAATATGTTAAAAGAAGTTTAGTGTTTTATTCATATTACCAAATAGAGGGGTCAAGAGGTGTTTCTTCGATTTAAGCCCTTCCCTTTGTCATAGGAGGCTTGTCCAGCAGTCGGATGATGGAGATGACGAGATTGTGATCAAGAATCATATTTAATACTACACAACATAAATCCATGGACATAAATCCGTCAAGTCTTACTGTTGGAATGTGAAAAACCTTCGCCTACTAACAGGTCAACACTTCCCAGAGCACTCTCCATGCAAGAAACACAACCGTAGGCGTAAGTGTTAAGCCTCATGTAATTACACCTACAAACACGCCCTTTAGGCCGAAAAACAGTATTGCAAACAATGCCGCTTAGCGCCAGAAACAGGCATGGTGGTCGTAATTCCCCGGACGAGCTCCGTCACTACTATTTCGTTACAATTTCGTTTAAGTTCAAAGGAAGTACGTGTTACAAACTCTAAATGAGCAGGTATTCTAAACTTGAACTCATTCTTTCTTAAATTATTATCTTCCGTACAGTTAGGTAATACTAAGCTTATAATAATAATATGAAATAGGTACCTAGCTCACTTTCAAAGTAGCCTCTCTTTACAGCCTTCAAGCACCTACGTAAACGGAATACCTTATTTGTTTCCAAGTTTATTTTGTTTATAAGGGAAACTCTGTAGGTGAGTAAAGAGAATAAGTGGTAAACTACCTGTAAATGTGTCATTAGGGAGTGCTTACGGGGATTAACTACGTCGGTTATTGCGAGACGACAGACTCTATTAGACTTTCTTTCGGGTCAAAAGCGTTTCAGGTTTCCTTGGCAATTGGAGATGGCCGTTTTAAAAGCTTCATTACTTCTTTGTTTTAAATGCAAGCTTTTTTTAATTTTGTTTTCGTCATAATGTTAATGTATCCGATATCGGTTATGTATAAATTGGACATTATCTCTGATTTTTGAGAAAATAGTCGTTTAAACCCCTTAAAGTAGTGTCGTGTGACTATCCTCTACAACCGTCTCTACTACGAGAAAAAGGGGTATAGGTCTAGCAGCGGGACGTAAATAATCTGCGGATAATGATATACGGTTTAAACATTTAATTAACTGCCTTAAATAATATGGATATTTGCTCGCTCGTCTAGTAAAGCAGAGACGTTGTTAAATATTACACGAAGGCTGTGACACCGTAGTGAGAAGACTAAAAAGTTTTTTTTGGTTATAAATGATGAATCCGAAAATGGAAGCGGTAATAACCCACATCGACTTCTCGTCGGTCTCGTCTGTTCTGTTATGTTCTGTTCTATTCCGTTCCGTTCCGTTCCATTCCGTTCCGTTATTTTCCGTTCCGTTCAGTTCCGTTCCGTTCCTCTATCTAATAAAGCCCAGATAAGTTTTTTGTAACAAAAAAAAGTCTACACTTCTCCTTTCAATTTATATCCGTAAGAAGTCGGAGCGGGTCGTTCGTTTATAATTAAATTTTGATTTGTAATTAAGATAGCTAAAAACGATTCAAGAATAATAATAACGGTGATTAAGCAAACTGCAAGACCAAAATACAAGAACTCCAATAATATTACTAGTACCATAGATAATATTACCGACTACTATTAACATTATCAATTTAACTCCTTGCCATAGACACTGCCAACATTCTAAACTAATAAGTTATTCATGTTCTCAGAAACCACTTCATATAACATTCAAAACATTAAACAATCAATATTGACAGACTGCCTATATTGGCAGATGTCCAACGGGTTTTCATACAGCAAAACTAAGTATTAAACCCTTCGTGAACTCACGTACTTGCGTTTAATAGACTCCCTAGCTAAAATTTTGCAACGTAATTGTGAACAAATTCTACCGTTTGCCCACTTTTACTATACGTGTTTCTTTCGTTATCAACAATATAATTATATATGTAATAATTATATATGATATTACATGTACGTTTGATATCCATTTCCTATGCAATATGGTCAATATTTTTACCAATCGGAAACCTTCTCTTCTCTAATCTTAAGTGAATCTTTGATAAAAAGTGACACTACAGCAATTGGATACAAATTTTAATTACATTCTGGGTTTTTTTTTTTTTAACTTTTATGCACAAAGCAGTTTCGCTCAGCGTACACAATACATAAACAAGACTTAACTAGAGTACTTACTTCTTGTTCATTTTATTGATTTTTTGAATAATCTATGAATAACGACAAATAAATCCTACTTATATTAAAATAAAATAAAAAAAAATTATCTGGATTAACACGTAGGCTAATTTTGTACCCTGAAAAAATCAATGGTTCTAGTGCGATATGTCAAAAAATTAATCTCATATTAAAGTACTAGAGCTATACCTAGTGTTTAAATTTATACTGACTGCGTGCTGAGGGGCGATGGCCAAGCCGGTACACGTCGTGATTGCAATAGAATTATTACGTATATAGACTTATTCAACGCGGGTATCACAAACACACGCGCATCTAGTTAATATGTAATGTAAGAAATAAATTATTTGTTTAATTTAAAGTATAGATAGTGTGCAATAAGCAAGTTTGTTTACATTATATAATTTTTTCATGGTGTCACGATACTTATTTCAGCGCGAAGTAATAATGAGCGTATCCAATTTAATATGAACGAAGTCTGTGATGAATAGGGAAGCTTTGTTAAAATTAAACGTGAAGTTTTAAACAAAGGAGCTTCACAATATTAAAGGAGTGCGTTCGTTGTACACGTCTAAGGTGCCTGTTATTTAATATGAATATGTAAGTGTGTTAGGCAAATCCGTTTCTCTAATGGATTAATGCAACTCATAAATTATATCTTCGTTGAAATATCACCCCATCAGGCCGCCTTTTATTTTCTATTTCTATTTTTATGTTTCCGTTTTCTTGGATAATTCTTTAACTTCATATTGTTTACAAATTAAGAGTAATAACATTAATACCGCGTAACTAACATTCCTAAATAAGTAATGCCTACTATCCAGAGCCCAATAATTCTGTCTGATCTTTAAAAGAAAAGGTATAATTTGCGATGCTTGTGGGCAGAAGAAATGACCGTCAGTTACGACTAGTGTTTTTACTACTGGCCTTATATAACTAAAATAATTGTTTGCTCAGCTTACACAACGTAAAACCGAATTACAAAACAATGTTGAAGGAAGCATAAGAATATTTCATAAGGAATCATCCCGTCAAAATATGAAATTAAAATAAAGTATGAATGAATGAATGAATGAATGAATGAATACACTTTTATTGTACACCACAGAGAAAATTTACAGAGATACAAATACAACAGCACAATAAGGTATGTAAATAGGTAAAGTATGTAAATTTTTCTACACCAACTAATTAAAAACATTCGAAGTATTTATTAATGACAACCCTATTGAACTTAAAAGACCGAAAGGCGCATAGTACCTTCGCTACGCGTCGCGTACGTAATAAAATTACAGGAGTCACATGTTTTTAAATTTTTTCATGTGATGTTAAGGCTGTATCTGATTTCTTTCAGTGAAAACTATGGAAGTGGTTTATTTAAAAACTATTAAGTTTTCGGTTTCACAGATAAGTCTCAGAGACAGTACATAAAATACCTCTAAAACCTGTGAAGTGTTATTTCGGTTCGCATTTACAGGTTGCATATTTACTTAAATACACTTGGGTAAGTCGAGTGTGACTATTATTATTTATTCGATGCCCGTTGCTGGAAGGCGCACCCTGTGTTCCCAGAGTGCCTAAAGATATGTGGCCAAAGAGAAGAGTCTGCGTTGGCGAAAAATAAAATAAAAAAGGTGATTTTTATTTCATTGTGTACTCTTCTCGACGTAGATCTTTTTTAGGGAGTACCGAATACCACGGTCTTGTTCCGCTTGGATCACTTGAATCGGCAGCGGCTCCCTGTAATTCGCCTGATGCTATCCGTCCACATTTGAGGGCTACCAGTAACGACGGGGCTGACCACTGCTAATATTAAATATATCACCAACGTTAATCAATATTACAACCACAAAACCAAACGTATTAAATAGTTGTTTCAAATATCTTCTGAAATGAGGCTGTATTCTATTTCACACCATACTCATATTGATAGAAAATACCCACATAAAAAGTTTATTTAACATTCGCAGTAAGTCAAATGTACTCATAATTTTAGTTTCGTATTGGAACTGATACTGTGTGATGATATAAATAATAAATGTAGGTTACTTAGATCAGGACGCATTTAGAATCACCGTAAATGTACTTTTTTTAAAAAATAGACAAACTCAGAAAGCATGGTCACTACCCACTGCTCCAACCAGCTGTCAAATTCAGTTTTAAATTAACGAATGTATATATCACCACCTCACAACTTTGCAAAACAAAATATACGCTTCATAGCGTAAAATATACGTATTTCCTCGCAGTACGGCGTCCCAGTCTAGATAGCACCTAGCTGACGCAGGAGTCCACCCACCAGATAAACGGTTCCCAAACTTATTTTACCAGGATCCTAACATTATAACAGTGTTAAATATGGCATGAACGTGAGTTCCAAACAACTGCAAACGCCAACAGTTGGATACGAATAATTGATATTCAGGGAGCGTGGCGCCGCAAACGCGACCACGTGTGAAACTGGGCGGAAAACAAACAATTGTTTGTGCTAATAGACGCCTTATTCCTTGTTATTGGTAACTGATTGCTTTGCAGCAGTCTAAGACTATATGTGTAGACGTGTAAGCTCTTAGTAAAACTCTTAAAGAACGTCACAGGGTAAAAGAGAACGTCGACCATTTTATATGGGACTTCCAAGTTCACTTGATCAGTATAATAAGAATTCCAAGTGTCCAATGCAACCGCAGGCTCTCTAATTCAAATGGTTTCAATGGTTTAGACATAGATGACCGAAAAACAGAGGCAACCTTAACCGATACGCTGGCCGCAAATTCGTAGTCCTGTTTTACTCTTTGGTAGCTGATGTATGCGAAAGGTAAACCTTTAACTTACACTAAAGTGTAACCCAGCCATTAGGCTATCATACCTCGAAGTTTTAGTATTGTTTCCTTGTTTGTTTTTGCCACTTCATATTATCCCTTGACTGTAATCGTACCTAATGGTTAGTGATGATGCAGTCGTAGATGGTGGGGGCTAACGTTTAAGGGGCAGTTATATTATTTAAGCCCCTAAACATTTACAAATGGCATAGTACCGGAATGACAAATCGCTTGGCGGCACGTCATCGCTAGGGTTATAACCATCACGGCAAAAGCGGCCCACCAGATCAGACTAGATAAAATTCAGAAATTATTAATTCCCAAAATGCCCCAACGGGGATCGTACCTGGAACCTTCTACTTTACAAACCACATAGCCGTCGGGAAGTCGCCGAAAAAGTAATTTGTATAAGTTAGTACACTGCCCCAGGACAAAATCAATTGCATATCAGAAAAGTTTTTCAATGAAATAAAGTATAGCTCTAAATAGAGCAGCTTAGACTCTACTTAGAGCAACCTGACGTATTTAAGTGACTGATTAATTCCATTTATTTTATATTTTATTTAGAATAAATTACATGTTAAAATTAATTCTTGTTGCGGTATTTCTATATTTTCTCTCAATCTCTTTATTATTAATGAAAGGATGAAGATGAAAACCTACGTGTGTGCACACAAATTTGAACTTCAAGTTTCATATATGTATTTCGTATTTGACAGCTCCGTAATCTCCATTGCAACGATCGACATACCTAAGTGTCAGTTTTGACAGATACACGAAATAAAATTAAGGCGCAATATGCAGGTGTATGGAAGTAAGCATACTTCTCATTGCTCCTTATTTCTTTAGGAGTTTTTTATTCAATGAATACTCAATTAATACTCGTTTTATGAAATTTAATAGATAGTGGTTAAAACAAAAACACAGTTTTATCTTAACCTATTGTTATCATGACATATCCGGCTTGCCAACGCAATGTCGATTTTGACTCTCCACTTACTGCTTATCACGGTCGTATCCTATATTATAAAATTAAATTAGTAAAAGAAATTCTGACGAATTGAGACTTAAAAAAAGGAAGTTTTTTTAAATTGTTAAAATATAAAAGAGTTGCTTGAGTCACGGATATAAACGATCTTGTGGTCAATCTATTGATGTCGTCTTATCGTCTACGCGACAGGCTATGCGTATCATTCGCTTAAAAGCACTTGGGATGAGATAGCGCTAATAGCTCAGTTAGGTACTTTAATTCATTTCCTTTCTATATCCCAGTTCTTTTTAATTTATCTTTATTTTTAATTGTTCAGAGAATTAACGTGGTCGCTTCAAAAAGCAAAAAACCGCTCGGTGCTGCTAGAAGGTTTTATAAAGTAGTTCGCGCGATAGGTACATGGCCTGCTCGTAACGGTTCCGTGACAAAAACTACTTTTAAAACAAAACCTAGGGTACCTACGTATCCGTGAGCAATCCTCAGTAAAACGCATATGGATAACTCTAAGACTCGATAATCCAGTATCTAGTCTTGTACAGTACAACACTAGATAGGGCCCTTCAAAAACTTTTCTGGAATCTGGAAATTACATTGTAATTTTCTGTGCTCTCGAAGGATTAATCACAAATCTCATTTTAAACGGTTCGCTTATGCCTTTGTTATTGACTCCTCTTTGGACAACTAAACGTTGCCCGTATAGAACGTTATGTTGATTGTAATCTGAAGAAGCATGTACAATAGACGCTGTTTATTATCCAAGTTCTTTGTTAATGTACTTGTTTTTATTACATACGTCCCAGAAAATTAAATATTCTACTGCAGTACAACTTCTAAAGTACATCTATTCGCTTCAAACTTATTTCCTTAAAAAAACTTAACTCTCTTTCCAAACCTTCGTTCCTTTATAGAGTATTATTTGATGGACAGGGCGCACCTGATGGTAAGTGGAAAACGATAGCCTATAAATAGAGCAACACTTCGCCGGGCATGCAAGGAACACGTCCGAAAGAGTGCCGCCCTGTGTCCATCAACCTTAGGTTTAGTTTGTTTGTTTGTTTGTAAAGCTTTATTGCATACACATTTATTAAAACAGAAAATAAAAGTAAAAACGTAAAACAAACAAATTGCGTGCAAAGGCGGTCTTATCGCTAAAGCGATCTCTCCCGGACAACCCTTGGCGATAGGAAATCTGACAGAACGGGATGTTGCGGTAATGAACTGGACATAAACTACTTACTATTAGATAATCCCTATACTTATATATATCTTATACTTATACTTATTATTACTTTATTACTAATATTATAAATGTCAATGTAAGTTTGTTTGTTACGCAAAAACTACTTAACCGATCCTCATGAAACATTGTACACATATTCTTGGAAGTGTTAGAATTAATATAGGATACTTTTTATCCCGACATTAAGCTCGGTTCCTTTTGGAGAGGGGAAAGTGTTTGACGATTTTACACCATAACTCCGACAAATTTTAACCGATTTAAATAATTATTTTTGTACTATAGAGGTTATAATATGTGTTTAATTTTGCCCCAACTGTGGTTGGAGATAGAGGACAGAACTCCTCAGCTTACAGCAGCAAATTCCTCATTTAAGGTTTAGCGATACTGAATACTTTAATTTTTTTTAGATCTACAACTAAATTTATTGCAACATCAAATAACAAAATCAAACGCAGACGAAGTCGCGGGCAACAGCTTGTACTAAAATAAATAAATAATATAAAAGTTATAGCATTGCAATAATACTGTTTAACGGCAGAAATAAGCATGGAGCTAATACATCCCAGGATAAGCTCTGTCACAAAAATGTCTGCTACTACAGTAGACCTTTTTCATTTTGCATTATAGAAAGGATAACCAAAACTTGTCCTATTAGTATAACATGCCAAAAAATTGGTCAGTATAAAGAGGTTAAGCATTATGAAGATAATCATTATCATTGTCTAGAGCCCTTCGGGTCTATAAAGCCCTTACTTCGGTTCTTTATAATAGAAAGAAGAAAAGATTTCAGAGTAACGAGAGGCCAAACCGTCCGTAAAGACCCGTTCGATCCGATCATTGGACCATGATTATTAAGCAGTATTTACATACGCTTGTAAAACTACTAGTTGTTGCCCGCGACTACGTGCTGAGCAATTTTAATGTGTATGTCTATGTTATTCTTTGACCCTTGAACCACCTTGAAAACAAATCTACCCCGCGGGAACCGTACAATTATCAAAGATTAACAGCGATTGGCGGAATGGGCAGCGACCCTGCTTTCTGAGTCCAAGGCCGTGGGTTCGATTCCCACAACTGGAGAATTTTGTGTTATGAACATGAATGTTTATCAGTATGTGGGCTTAGTGTCGAAGTATATTTATTTATTTATTAAAAGTAGCCTACATGCTTTGCCAGACAATTATTTTGTTTATTTCTGTGCAAAATTTCATCTAGATCCGTTTAGCCACTCTGGTGTAACTGAGCAAACAAACAACCATCCGTCTTTACATTGTAATCTTTAACATCAGTTAAGATTTTACAACGGTTTGAGTTTCATAACTTTTTTCTTAAACTGAAATAAACTTTTTCTAAAATCTATTTTTCGGTAAAAAGTTTGAATAAATGGTTTAATGACATTGACAGAACTATATGACGAAATTAAAAGAGTACCTCGAACAAGGAGCAATTACTACAATACTCTTAAAAATAGTTGAAGGGATAATCAACAATCAGAACTCTAAACTTCTTTAATACGCTCTTAACATAACAATGTAAAAGGGCTCTAGAGGATTTTCTAATGTTACTAATGTTAATCGCCTACGTTTCTGTCCGTATCAAAAAATGTGGTCTAAAACGAACGCGAAAGTCTTAAGCACATAACCATTCAACTATTAGGAGCTGTTTTGTCGGCAATCAAAAAGTTTGCGCGACTGTACTTTTTTATGACAATTGATTGCCAACTCTGCCTGTTCAAAGTTTTGAATTGAAGCTTCAGTATTATATTGCACCATACAAATACACAAAGAAACTGAAATGAATTGCAGTATTCCTACGAAATGCTTAAAAAAATTAAAACCAATAATCGTCAATCTTAATCGTCTTCTAACTTATAACGACCCCTTTTCTTCGTAAATACGCTCTTAACACTACAATGTAAAAGGACTCTAAGACTCAACTGACCTTATTAATCTTTATCGCCTACAGTTTTGTCCGTGCCTACCGAAAACTGTTGGTCTACAAAACGAGCGCAAATGTCCGAAGTACTTAACCGACAAACTATTTTGTCGGCAATCAAAAGTTTGTGTTACTTCATTTTTGTATGATGATACAGTGCTCTGTACAGGGGAATAAATTCGATACCCGGCACTCACATGTTACTTTTCAGAGTAAGTATTTGATTGCTTTAACGGTGGAGGAAAACATCGTGAGGAAACCGCATGCCTGAGAATTCTTCATTATGTTCTCAAAGGCGTATGGAGTCTACCAATCCGCACTGGGCCAGCGTGTTGAACTACGGCCTAACCCCTTCTCATTATAGGAAGAGACCCGTGCCCTGTAGTGGGCCGGTAATAGGTTGATATGATGATGATGATGAAAAGTTTGTACCTCAAGTTCTCAGATCTGTTTCGCCAATTGCGCGATGGAATGGCTGTAGAGTGTAATTTCCATTTAAGATTGATCTTCACGAGAATCTACATGTGCTTAGAAAGAAATCCATACCGTTTTCCGTTTGGTGACAGCAGATCAGAAAACAGTTGTCACCACCGCGAATGGCGTAACACAGCTCAAGAAGAGAGGTAGAGGTATGAATTTACATATGCATATTTATATGTACATGCATAAATATTCTACATAGATAAATATTTTATACTTATATTAAGCTTTAAAGTTGTTTCAACTTAACGACACCATCTTAATACACGTTCGCTTTAATTACATTTCAGCTCATAAACTAATTTCTGTGCCTACACAATGCAATACATTTTATTCTACACAATTTAATTCTGCCACCAGGTTAACACATGGAAATGTAATTGAGTATAGAGCTGGTTTTAATTGAAGCAGAAATGTATCATGGGTGCAGATAGAATCCGCGGTGGAAATTTACGCAGGCGCGTTTCGTACTAACCTCACAGTATCGGACCTCCTATCACTAGAGACGCCCGCTCTTATCACGGCAAACTCTGCGTTTCCGAACGTATTTCGGAAAAGTGACATTTCTCAATAAAAATAAACACTGGTAATTTATCGGAAAAATAAAAAAAAACTTAGGATTTATTAAACAGTGAAGTGAGTTCGACGTTCTTTTGTTTACCGGTTTTTGTGAAAAGTGTATTGTTTTTGAGTGTTGAAAAGTGTACGAGGAATTAAATGGGACACCAAGTGATTAATTTGCCGAGTTGCAAAGTTTAAAACAGTTTTTGCGGTGCGGAATGCTTTTGTGAAGGACTTGAGTTGGAGTCTATTGTTGAAGGATTATCCGGTAAGCCTATTTTTTATTGAGCTTTCGCCGAGGTTGTTTTTTTATATAATTTTTTTAAATTATTTTATGTGCCTGCACTTATATTTATTAATAAAAGTGTGCATATTATTTCACCATAATGAAAAATTCGTGTGATTTAATGATTACTATTTTGAGACTGTGGCTATTTATTTATAAAAAAACATCAATGGTTCAATATGGTAAGTTATGTGAATTTTAGATGCATAAATAAAAAAATTCAAATTGAACAGTAGTTCCTTATCCTATAAACCATGTTGGATGAGTGTGGCGAAAGAAAGAGTTTCTTTCACTCTTATATGAGTGAGAAAGATTGAGATTTTTGTTGTTCAGCAGTGGGAGGTTGATTCGGCTACGATGGATATGAGTGAATACGTATATGTTTTTCAGTACGGTAAGCCCAAGTGAAAATAAAAATCGTTACTTTTCTTTTACTGAAAAGAAGAAAATGTACACTCTAAAAACTTCAATGAAGAAATTTTTCTTAAATTTTTTCTTTTCTCAAAACTTTTGATTTTCTTTGCGTGAAACATCCTTCAAATATGCTAATAACATCGTCGTGAGAAAAGAAAAGTTCTAAATAATTTACTAAAGAAGATATTCAAAACTTAATGCTATTGTACAACATTTAAAACCCGAAATAAGTATTTTATAAAAGAAAGAACTTCGTTCTCCGCACAAATCGGATTATATTTTGTAATCATACAAAATTCCTTTTGCGACAGCGTTCCTACGGCGTGCATTGAAGCATGAAATTGACTTTTGTTTCTTTGTTATGACATGCTGAAAATAACATGCATTGAAAACAATTGCATATGCCATTCACGAACATGTTCAATGAATAATTGTTTAATGAATCCCAAGCAAACATTCGATGGTTGTGTCATTCGTGTTTGGCAGCTTTTCTGGCAATTAAAGTTTTAATTATGTTTAAGCCCCATTAGACACTGTCAACTAGCGGTCACCGAATACATAGGTGATTAGACTAGGAAGCGTGCTAGCCAAGTGACTTTTAATTAGTTTCTTTATTATATTATATTATTTAAAGCTGGTGGTTATACCATTAGCAATACGTATTTTAAAGATTAGAACAAGAGAATATTAAATTAAATTAAAAAATTGAATGCATCATTTGTCAGAAAGGATAACTTTCCGTCCGTCATTTAAGGATTTAAATTATTCAAACAAGCTGTTACAGTAATGACACCCACCTTAACTAGGAGTCGTAACGTACTATTAGTTTAAATACTACAATTTATTTCAGCGAGGTTACTATACAATTGATGAATTTCTTAATGACAAGGTTGCTTGGAAGCATCCGGATGCTCCGGTTCCACAAGATAGAAAAATTCATGTTAAAATGTAAAATCTAAATTGTTGATGTTGGAAAAGAGCAACTGCTGAGTTTCTTGCCGGCTTCTTCTCGGTAGAATCTGCCTTCCGAACCGGTGGTAGGTTCACTACAAACAGACAGACTTGGCGTTTCAAAGTGCTTATGACCTACTTGAAATAAATGAATTTTAAATTTTCTTCAAAACTTAAAGTATTGCGTGTCTTACCCTTACTTAAGGACCTAAATGCCCGTCTCGTACGATCGATTGTAAATTTTTCATGATCTCTAAACTAAGCTTCCACATAATATGTTTAATATGTAATGTGGAAGCATGGTCTGTCTACAATTCATTGTCTTCAGATTAAAATTACTTTTTTTAAGCATTAATATTTCATACTTAATAAAAACGATCAAACCACCTTTAATTATAATAAGTCATATGCGTTGTGCTTCTTTAAACGAGAAAGATTTTTTTTGAACTGAAGACTTTAATTTTGTAGGAGGTGCAAAGTTATTAAAAATTTATGTATGACGGAACATTCTGTTAGCGTACGTGAATAAAGCATTTCGTTAGAACTTTTTATTCTGCCTTGCTTTAATTATTATTATCTCAGGCGGTAATCTTCTTATTACTGAAATAAAATACAAGCTTTGTTCTTATATTACGCTGACTTTTAATCTTTATAGTAAAGATTGTAGTGTGCGTGTTCAAAATTTTTGTATTCGTTACTTTTACTGAGCTGTAGCTCAGTAAAAGTAACGAATACAAAAATTTTTGCGGTACCATATTAGGCAGTGCAAGCTATTCATTTCTTCAAAGCGATAAAAATGTTTCGTAAATAACTATAAGTCATGGATACATTATAAAAAAGGTTATATGTTTAATTACACGAGAAAGATCCCTTTCTGCTTTTATGGAGTAAAAAGATAATTTGGAGTAAATAGAGTAAAACCTTTGTCCATGTTCGGATTGTGAGTTATCTCCGAGCTAAATTTCATCTAGATCGGTGCAATGGTTAAGGTAAATGTAAGTAACAATCAAACAGACAGATATTTTCACATTTGTTATATAAGTATGGATTCGCATTTTTGAAGGAACAACTTCGTAACCCTTTTAACAAAAATTTAAGACGAAAAAAGACGGAAAAGTATAAAATTTCCCACACTTATAGTTTATATATAGAAGGAGTGCAGAATACTCATATTCTTATTCAATTATGAATAAAACATTCACTTCGTGGTTATATCAATAAAAAACACATTCTTCTTTCTTTCAACTCTTCCATGTATTTCACACATACAAGCGTTTATACTCTTTTTAATCATTTCACACACACTACCACGTATTTGAAATACACACGCATATATACTCTTTTAAACGTGGTTTTATAATTTGCTTGAAAAAAAACATGCAAATTAACAACTGTCAAGTCTTGTTGTGTTAGCCTTGGCGAAATCTGTAACCAAGCGAAACCTATAGTGTTTGACAATAGAACCTTAATATTGTTCAAAAATATAATTTAACTTAATTATAATTATAGTGTGACCACTAGAAATATATAGTTTCTTTTAATCAAGTTTTTTAAATGTAGCTCGCTAAACTGCACTGGAATAGCATAGTGGGTCTATTCCAACTTCTTTTATGAGAAGAAGACTATATATAGTTAGTAAAAAGCAGAGTTGATAAATGGTACATTTATGTATAACACCAACCCGAATTGGAGAAGGGTTGCGGCTCTTAACTAATTAGCTCTCTCGTATGAGGAAAGGGAGCTTAAGTGCCGTCATGCAGATGAGAATATAGTTATCACCACCCTTCTTCTTCCCGCGGGTGTCGTACGAGGCGACTAAGGGAATATAACGGCGAGCGGGCCAGCAGCGTCTTCTGTATGACTACTACTATCTACGGAGATCAAGCTGTCTTCCCAGCGTTGTGGTTATTGGCAAATCCTACATTTCGGAGAGTCCAGCAGTGGACTGTAATAGTCTATGATGATGAGGATGATGAGATAATGATGTTATTTTAAGCAGAAAATACTTTAAAATTGATTGTTGCTCATTATCCAAATAGTTATTAAATGGTGCTCTTATTTTCATTACAGTAAGATGTTGTAGCGTCAAGTAGGTGCTATTTTTGGATGTCTAAACGAGATCTAAAAATAGATTATTTCTGAAATTCATCGTTAAAGCCTATATTGGATCTTCAGAAGCTCGGTAGGGAGTTCAATGATTTGCATTATTGGCTTGACTCGATTTAGGAATTTATAGTTTTTACGTTTTCGTATGTACTTTGATTTGATAAGATATCTACCCTTTCTGTGGTAAAATCACAACCTTAAAATCGAATACATGGTTTTAGATTTCTTTAGTTATTTTTCAGTTAATTCTCATTTTAATATTACTTTTGTTTAACTTTTTTTATTATAGTTTGTAGTGTTAAAATCGGTCGTTTTGTAGTAAATGCTGCACACCTTTAAGACACACTGATTAGAAAATACTTTTAATTTTTCTTTGGGCTAAGCTGTTGGCCTTTAATAAATAAATAAATAAACTCCATGTTTATACTGATTTTGATTCTGAGTTATATGGGTTTTAGAACTACCATATTTATCTCGCAATCGCAAAAACCTACAATTGAACAAATACCTCTCTCCAACGAGAAATGTTGTCGTCACATGAAATTTAAATAAACAGTTTTTCAAGCTGAGAGTTTAATTCTTTTCTTTTCTCAGGCTTTTCAAATGTATAATGTTAGTAATTGTTTCTACCTCTCTGGTCGTTCCTTTATAACTAAAGATCGTGGATCGAACTGTCTCCATCGGATTCTGTTGGAAACGGCACGAGTTTGACTTTTTTAATTAGTCATCCCATTTCGTTGGGGGTTGCACAAAATAACGGCAACGCAACAAGTCAAATCAAACTTTTTCTTTACTTAAATCAAAAAGTACCCCAAAGAACTAACATCAAAAACTCCAATGCGATATGATTAAAAAACATTCATTTTGTTTATTATACAAAAATACGTTTTCGGTGAAATCCGGTAGTCCGTATGCATTGATGTGCCACGAATACGCCCCAAAAAGGAAATATCCGATATATTCCTTTTTTATTACTTTATAATGAAACCGAATAATTTCATATTGAAAATCTATCTGGACAATGTTATTTAGTGATTATTATTTTCTTTTGAACTAGCTGTCGCCCGCAATTTTAAACAATCCCGTGAAAACCGTTACATTTCCCATCATAAAAAGTACCTTCTCCGGGATGGAATCCAATGCAAACTTTCGCCAAAATTGGTTTGAAGCCGGTGGTAACAAATGCTACATTTTTAAAACCCCAGGGGAAGTTCTTTTGGTTCTGTTTTGGATTTAAAAATATCCTATGTCTATTTTCGGAATGCTGGCTATGAATGTGCTTTTTAATCTAACAAAAAATAGTATTATTACTCAAATCATGTATCGCGATGATTGTATACAACTAGAATTTTAGTAACTTCACGTTGTTGTAATGGGTGCGAAGGAAGGTGGCGACACTCGTAACACAAGTTACCTTAGAGCGAGTTTTTAAGTACCCCTTTCTGCACAAATCAATAGAATCACTGTATCTAGTTCATAAGGAGATTCCTACTGTACACATTGTACTTGTGTGATATATTTAGTGTTATTGTGCATAATTGAATTCTGTTTGGTGTACAATCAAGTGTATTTTCATTTCATTTAATTATGAACTGATTATATTTAAGCAACAAACCAACAGACACTTTAACGGTTAAAACATTAGTATGGATTGTCTTAAAAGTATAATGCCCGTTTTCACTAACTAACAGGGCAATGCTTTAATTACTAATGCTTAATCGAAGGAGATTCCTATCCGGTGTACATCATCCGTTCACCAATATTTATCACCTAAGAAACAGCTGGTGAAATATTTTTTTCTACAGACATCGCCTAGATCAATAATCATTTTATTTAGGCGATACCTAGGTTTGAAAACGGGCACAAGAGTCGTGCACTTTTTATTTCCCAAAATTTTTGAAAAGAATTTATATCAGATAAGTATAAAACTGCAGTGAAGCTGTAAACCACACAACTCTTCAATACGTACGCTTCAGTTAACCCGCTCCAACGATATCTTACTCGAATAGTAACATAAATAAACTGGAGAGTGACATATTGCATCGTCTGGCGTCTGCGAAATAAAATTCTCATTTTAAAAGTACATTTTCACTTTTGAATTTTTCACATCTATCTTTTCATTTTTTAACTGGAAATGTAACTCTTTTACTAATAAGTTAACGAGAGAACAATCCGATATGCATGCCATATAAAGCTAAATGAAACGGATTAGTGAAGAATAGTGACAACAGATGGCACCACTAGTCCTCTACCTCGCGCTATCGTTTGTCCCTCGCAAATATTTCGGTGTCCCCCCCGATGTCGTCGTGCCCGGTCGTGGGACTCTTCTCGTGGCGCGCTTTCGCGCTCGCCCCACTCCCCCGTTGACGCCGTAGCCACCCCTCAGGTGGTTATCGGCAAGTGTCCATCCGAAAATCGAATCAAATATTCGGTGTACAATGATTAGTCAAATAGTCCACCAAAAGTCAGATTAACACAAAGACAGGAGGCACCCTCGGGTCGACGTCCCCACCTTACTCACGATGTCGTCGAGCCCGTGGGCTCATGGTGAACTCTCGCGCTCGCCCCACTCCCCCGGTGACGCCGTAGCAACCACCCCTCAGGTGGTTATCGGCTAGTGTCTGTCCGAAAAAGAAAGGAATATTTGTTGTCTTTGGTTAGGAGCTTAGGTCGAAGTGACAGATGCAGCCGACTCCTCCGGCATCCCTGAGACTTACTACACCGACTATCCGGCCCTTGGTGCCCTTATATCGGTTTTCTCGCACAACTTTCGTTGTAATTGTTAATATACGGACATTACCCCGCTCCCCGCAATTATATCCCAAATCGAGATTAAATGTTTGCCACCTACAAACGTTTTGTTATAAATCATTAAAAATATTGTGTGAATTTAGTAGTAGTAGAGCTTTTTGTGACAGAGTTTGTCCCGGGAAGTACTATCACCATGCTTATTCCTGCTGCTAAGCAGAGTTGCCGGTGTAATTACAGGCATTAAGTTTAACACCTAGGCCTTAAATTGATTGACAGAGCATGGCATGTTGCAGGAGGTGCTCGTTTCATGCCCTGTAAAGAGTTGCTCTGTTGGCGATGGCGTTCATCAATTCCAACATAAGGTTGGGCACCTGATTGGTTCATCAATATTGCTACCAAAAAAAAAAAGTGAAATATCGTCGAAATAGTTTGACGACCCCCATACCGCATTGGTGAACGCTGTGGTTTTAAGTGAAGGGTTCCTCCAGCAAGGGAAATTTGAGTTTATAGTTTCTGATTTTTGTCTGGCCTTGTCTGGTAAGAGAATTTGGCCGTGGTTAGTTAGCTATCCTAACCTATCGACAAAGGCGTGCTGCTAAGCGATTAAGCTATGCATTACGACGTTGCGTAGAATCCACTAGGGGTATGGATTTAATATAAATGACTTACGCCTATAACAGCTCAGCCCGTTACCACCACAGACGGCATCTTCACTAACAATCAGGTATTTAGGGCTGACTTGTAGTGGAATATAAAAATAAGAACTTATTTAATGTTTTGTCACGCTTGGACATTTTTGTTTTCTCTCTGTTGAGGTTTGATAAAACACTTCATAACTTTTCCAAGGTTATTATTAAGGGTAATTTAGATGGGCCAAGATTTATTAACACAGTGCATGGAACCCGCTATTAAAACTATTACAGTTGCCACAAATGTGTTAGTTCGCCTGCAGCACTATCTTACGGTGCAACTTTCCCAAAACTCCTTCGTGACATAAAATCGCAATTGTTCGGAATCGGGACGCAGTGCTTTTCCAAACTCTGGCACTTGATAAGTAATCTCCGTGGTATTAATAATAATAAATCTTTTATTTGAGAAAAAAAACAACACATAGGAATCAACTTATAGAGTACACGCTACACAAAACATATCAGAAATACATATTAAGTTCTACGCGAGTCAAGGAAGAAATATAATATAATGAATTGAAATGCACGGCCCCGAGCTCTGTTGCCTCTATGAACTCGACAAATGAACGTTTAAGTTTTTTTGGAGTAACTTCGACAACCACGATCTTTTGTCGGTGATGTCCAGCAGCCCCTGAATTTAATTGAATGCGTCAGTTTAACTCGTGGAAGATTTTCCAACGGTGCATTTTACAAGGTCGGCGAACTTGCACCGGGAAATGTGCTGTGGAACCCTGATCATCTATTCTCCAAACTATGGGATTCGCCCGTTACCACTTTACTTTCGAAACTTGCTAAGCTTGTTATTAGTTCGCCAATAACTCGAGTTCTACGGATCTCTAAATCAAATACTACATCGCCCGCTGAAAACAAATATAGAAATATGTATAAAGTACCTAACTAGTACATGCAAGTATGTATTCGGCAACCGATTGGCGCAGTGGGCAGCGTCCTGATTTCTTAATCGAAGGCCGTGGTTTCGATTCTCATAACTGGAAAATGTGATGAATATGAATGTTGTTCAGTGTCTGGTGGTCTGAATGGTGGTCATTTTCTATGTTACTATTTCAGTAAGAATGTAATAATGTGCCTGTATGTTCGTGGGTTGCTTACACACAAACATACAGGCACATTATTACAAGAAAAATTTGTTTAACATTTATTTTTTATTACACTACAAGTTAACCCTTGACTACAATCTCACCTGGTGTTAAGTGCAGTCTAAGATGGTAGCGGGCTAACCTGATAGGGAGTATGGTAGTGATACCCCTAATCGGCTTCTACGCAACATCGCACCGGAACACTAAATCGCTTAGCGGCACGTCTTTGTCAGTGGGGTGGTAACTAGCCACGGCCAAAGCATCCCACCAGACAAAATACTTACTTTAATATTTATTCATCGTTAAAATGTACTTATTATTAAGTCTCAAAACTTCTTATCCAGGTTACTTGTGTAACTTATAAATTTATATTATGCAAGAATCCCGAAACAAAGCTTCCCGGTTTTACTACCGAGACAAAATTAGATGGATACTTAGAATATAATGCATAAAATTTAGATTATAAATTCTTTAGGAGTTTCATAACACAAAACAAAGATTGCTTTAATGTTTTTAGTTTAAAATAAGCTACAAGCCTGTGATATTTATTCCCTGTATAAAATTTAGTTTGCATCACCTTATTTCCTTTAACTGTAATACTTTATTCAGAATATTGCGTCGAATATACACAAAGCTTGCCAGTAAGTAAACTCATAAAATTCATATCCTCTCTGTCTTATCACTATGAACTAAATAAATTTAAACAAATAGAAAACAGTACCCCTGACTGATTTTGGCTACGGTGGTCAATCTCCAGAGAGGTTTTCCAACTACGCGGGAAATATTTTAGTGCATACATGTTTGTGCGCAAACACAGGTGCACTCCTTATTCGCTCACTCCCATAGTCCGACGGGACGGCAGATCTGGTACGTTATCGCGTAGAAAATAATTAGAGGAAATTTTCAAATTCAAACACAAAATGTCTTTATTCTTATGAAGCATTCATACATATAATATGTTTACATAATTGTAATTTCGTTCGCCAACTTAAACCTAAAGCTACGAGGGTTCCAAACGCGCCCTGGTCTAAGAAGAGTCCACACTAAACGTAGCGGGGTTTTTATTGTTATCACCATCTCACAGTAAATTGAATAAAATATATAAAAACATCATAATCATAAGAATAATCATTCATTTGCAATAAACATGTGAAATTACAGATGCATAAAAAAGCAGATATGACAGCAAACTTTAACATAAAAAAATTAATAAATCTTGCGTTTAAACAAAACCTTATAAAGTAAGAAATAGTCAACTAAAAATACTCTGTAAAATCAAACAAATTTCAACCATTTGTACATAAACACTCTGTAATGGACGTTCTAGGCCAAGTAAGGACTCCGATTCAGCCAATATTTGCTTTGTTCAGGTTTTGGCATCCATCTCGGGGAAATGTCCATGCCAATAAAGAATTTCTAAAGAAAAGGGTGTAGCTATCAAGTTAGATAAGACACGCTCCACTTGCATACAATATGGATGGAAACTGGCAGAACGCGGAGAATTTAATATTTAGAAGCGTATATCTAAATAGATTTAAATGAAATGATACATAAACACCTTTGGTACTATATAAATCTAGTGTACATATTTGCAACTCTGAAAAATATCTCTGAAAAAATCATTAAATATGTAAAATATGCAAATACAATTAGAATTTTTGTAATGTCACAATAATATTATTTTTACTAGATGATAGCCCAGTGGGTAAAACTTCGGCGTCCCTATTCGGGGTCTAGACTTCGATCCTCGGCACGCACATTTAACTTTCAGAGTTACATGCGTTTTCAAACCATTAAATATCACCTAAATATATTTTACGGTAAAGAAGAACATCGAAAGGAAACCTGAATGCCTGTGAGTTCTCCTTAATGTTCTCACAGGAATGTCCACCAATTCACATTTGGCGAGCGTGGTGCGTTGATATGGCTGATTTCTTCTCGATCTAAGTAATTAATGTTTAATACTATATTGTAGTCTTTTTCCTATTGCATCTTGGTACGTAATTCTCCGTCAGCAGAAATCGCACCTAACTGTTTTTTTTTGTTTTTTGCATTAAATCATGCTACTTTGTAATTTTTTTTTTATAATTAAGCACTCAAATTAAAGTGACATTATTCATAGCTCTCCATTTTCACTCCGTTCTCATGTTTGAAAAGTTTCCGGAGACTCGGGCGGATTAGAAACGTGGGGATTTTTAATTTAATTAAATTTCGCAGAAAACGTGAGAACATTTCGGACTTTTACGAAAATTTCACTTTGGTACTTTTAATTTTTTCACTCATTGCTGACTTACTTAATTATGCTAAAATCAGAATTGGAGTATGTGCCAATTAAATCAGTGTCTTACTTATATGTGTCAGAAAACCTGAATATCCAACCGAAAAAGATACGAAAACCTTCCTAAAGAGTTCTTTTTTGCCTAACACAGAACAATGGCGTAGTAGGGAAACCGTCAATCAAACAGTCAATGTAGCATTCCCAAAAAAATCAAAAACTGACTCTTGTTTTTTCTGCATGTAAGGTAGGTATTGCAGATACCACAAACGTTTCCAATATATGTCTAGTAGACAATTGACTGCAACTAAGTCTTGTTTGCTGAAAAATCACCTGTTTGCTGCAGCTTTTGTCACATAAGCCGATTACGCACTTAAAGGATTTCTACACGATATCATTTTCTTATAAAGACGTCTTAGTAGCACTTAAGTATTTAATACCCGCTTTGAATATTTTTCTGACTGCCATTATAAAGGTTTGAATTGTGCAACCATTAATGTTAAGCCGCAGTTCTCCGTGACCGGTTTCGGCCACGGTATCAATCTGCATATAGATTCTTCAACTTCGCGGCAGATATCATAGTGCTTACTAAGTGTGCACGCAAAGACAGGCGCACTTACTATTCCCTCATATACCAATGGAACGGTAGATCCAAAACCGAAAATAGATCAGTTGCAGGGTCAACAGCTTAATTAATGTGCCCTCCAAGGCACGGGGGTGAATCACCGCCAATTTCAAACTCCGAGCTGGTACTAAGAATTTCTCTATCTTATCTTCTTATTTGGCAATAAAATACGCATCAACCATCAAATACATCTAATAGTAGCCATCATCATTCTTATGTACCTTCCCTGAGATTTGTCGCTCGTTTGACAACCTAAGGTTGAGAGTCTACGAAGAACGTTGTTGTCATCATTAACGGTTCTTCAAAGTTCAAAGTTCTTCAATCGTAACCGTTTGTCGGTTGGGACCAGTATTAATAAACCTACGAAGTTGATATAGAACAATCGACTTTATATGCAGAGGCGCAATAACTAGACCGTATAAATCCTGCGGACCGGTGTATATTTTATAGGAATACAAATAAAGTCGTCGCTGAACACTTTTGTATTCAATGGTTCGGGAACAATTCGGGAAGGAATGCGGTTTACACGTTTTCACGATTGTTACACACGATATGGAATTCGGATTTCAATTGATACGGCAAATTCAGTTGAATTTTTTGGGGTACCGGTTAGAGACATGACGTGAGAAATTATTTTGGCTTACTCAGTCGGATTATATAATTTAGCTGCATGCAGTTTAACGAAAAACATTCTGTTACCTTTTAATAAATATAATCATGACGGCCGATTGGCGTAGAGGGCAGCGACCCTGCTTTCTGGGTCCAAGGCCGTGGGTTCGATTCCCACAACTGGAAAATGTTTGTGATGAACAGTATCTGGCTATTTTACTGTATATTATAAGTATTTATGTGTATTATATTCATAAAAATATTCAACAGCTATCTTAGTACCCATGACACAAGCTTCGCTTCGTTTGGGGGTAGATGGCGTTGTACGTTTTGTCGTAGTATATTTATTTATTTATATTCATATTTTCTCTGCCATGCAACCTTCGGATTATGGCAATATAAGCGAGAAAGAATGGGTGGTGTCAAACTATTGTCAAGCTTTATTCAAATAACTAAACACAAATAAACGAATACAATTAAAAAAAAAAGGAATAATATTAATTGACATAAAATACCAAAAAAATATCGGGCGATGGAGAGAGCTATGTCAGGAGTATTTCTACGAGATCAAATCAGAAAGGAGATCCGTACAAGAACTAGAGTTACCGACATAGCCTAACCTTTCGCAAAGCTGACGTGGCAATGAAAAAAGTGCACCAAGGTGATGGAATTGCGAGCTTGGAGCCGCTGGAAACAAGCTGACCTGGGCCGTGGATTCTGGAACTGTTAATATTGTAGTGTTTTATATAATACAAGTGATCGTTAATATTGTAGTAGCGTGATGAGGATGGCGTTCAGTGCAGTGAATAAAGGTAGTGTTTTTGCTAAGTAATAAGCTCGCGTGAACAAAGTGAACGTTAAATCATAGTTAGAGACTGAGTTAAGTCATTGGACTATATCTTAGTTGTAATTATTTAAAAGTAGAAGTTTAAGTTAAGAATAAGTTACTCATTAGTCAAGTAAATAGAGAAGAAAGACTTTATTGCAACACAACATGACGACCGATTGGCGCAGTTTGCAGCGACCCTGCTTTCTGAGTCCAAGGCCGTGGGTTCGATTCCCACAACTGGAAAATGTTTGTGTGAATGAATGTTTTTCAGTGTCTGGGTGTTTATATGTATATTCTAAGTATTTATGTATATTATTCATAAAAGTATTCATCAGTCATCTTAGTACCCATAACACAAGCTACGCTTACTTTGGGGCTAGATGGCGATGTGTGCGTTGTCGATATATATTTATTTATTTATTTACAACACAATAGGAAAAACACAAGGAAAACAGTAACAGTACAGTGCTAGGGTGCAAAGGCGGCTTTATCACTAAAAGTTTTTTTTTAAATGCCAAATGAGCGTGTGAACCCGATAAAAAGGTGGAAAGCGGATGGATTAGTTTATTATTTTATATTTATTTATTATATTTTCTTATTTGTGCAATTTTGTTTATGTATTTGTATTTCAGCATTTAAATGTAGGTTTAAAATAATTTTACGCTACGCTGTTGTCCTAATCCTAAGGTTGCCTGGCAGCGATTGCTACTAAGCGATAAGGCCACCTTTTGTATTCTACTTCCGTTTTTGTATTTCTATTGCACGACTGATGATGCGAAGCATCAGAGAGTGCTTTATGATCGAAAATTTTTTTCGCCTCATTTCGGCGGCTATATTTATTTTTCTTTTATTTCCCTAACTTTATAGTGGTGTACAAATAAAGAGTTAAATAATAATAATAAAATATTAGATTGTAGAGGCAATAAAGCATCTTACTGATGCTTTATGGTAGAGGAAAAAAAGTAAGAATGGTTAAAACACTCGTACATATATAGCACTTTCTAGTATGTATCTTAAGAGAAATCGTTACAAATATCGATACCACTGAAGTGGTTCTCGAGGTATTCCCTGAGACGATTGATCGCCATCGAAGCGACGCCTCTTTACGCGGTGAGTGGGTTATTACGAGGCCTTTCGCGCTCTAGTACTAATAAGATGTTTGGAAAATCTATTATGATAAGCACACTGGAGTTGAATGAGGTGGAGGACTTTAATCTTTACAGAGGATCTTAATTTGATTCGTACTTTATATCAACCTACCTAACGCACTGCATACCGCTGTAGTCAGTTTTAAGTGTGAGAACCCGGGTTCCATTCCCGGCAGGGGAGTTTGAGAATTTATCATTTTTTTCTGATCTAGGCTGCTTCTTCAGCCGTGGTTAGTTACGTATCCACCGACAAAGACGTGCTGCTAAGCGATTCAGCGTCACGGTACGATATCGTGTAGAAACCATTTAGGGGTATGGATTTAACTGCCATACCCCCTGACAGGCTAGCCCGAAACAAGCATATTTAGCAAAAAAAGAAAAAAAAATGTATATACTTTAAAAGGTAATGACTCTTATTCTATTGCGCCCAATTCTTTTTTTTTATTCCACTAGAAATAAGCCAATGACTTCCATCAGACCTGGTGGTAAGCGATGATGAAGTCTAGCATGGTAGTTAGCTGTATAGGGTATGGCTTTTATATACCATTAATTGGTTTCACACGGCATCGTACCGGAATGCTAAATCGCTTGGCGATACGTATTTGTTGTTAGGATGGTAACTAGTTACGGCCGAAGCTTCCCATCAGACCAGACCAGAGACCAGAAAAAATTCGGAAATTACAAATTCAAGCTCTCTCCTGATTGAGAGAGATTGGGGTTCATCCTAAGCTCTCTACAGATAAGACCACAGCGTGTACCACTATGCCAGGAAGGTCGTCAAAATAACTAATACATTTTATGTATGTAATTTTGCACCTTGGTGCGGAACTCTTCGTCTGCAAGTCTAACTCGCCCTTAGCCGGTTTATGTATTTTATAGCGTAATCGGACATGCTTTTCACTTATATTATGTAAATAACACAATACAGCGGTTATTGTGTTATTTACAATCACATTAGGGAGTTTCTTACTACACTTAATTAAAAAGTATGTACTATACAGGTTTACATTTAAAGACAAAGATAAGTAATAGTATATACTGCTAGACGGATGTTATGCTATCATAAACATGTGATCGGTTTATCATAGTTGCGCTATTAAAGAGTTGACTACAGAAACTTCATCATGATAAAAGGTCCAAGAAAGAAGCAATAAAATCGGTTTTATAAGCCGTTTTGTATCCGTTTACTTTACGAGCTATCTGTGTACAGGGTGTTACAGCTATCTCATTGTTTATGACGTCATCTTGGCATTTCGTTCCCAAGGCTCTAGTACAATAGATTAAAGTAATAAGTGTTTTATTGATCTCGTAAAATAAATTTGTTCTCGCTTATTGAAGTGATAGATTTCGTGAATTCTAATTGATTTTCCACGGAACAAATATAATTTTACGGGAAGAAATAGTACCTTGTTCACAAAATCAACAAACTGAACGGTTACTAACGAGGCGGAAGCTATGTGATAAGCTTCCGCCGCTATCTGATAACTTCGCGTGCTCTACAAAGCACGAGGATCGACTGCGGCAATATTTAATCTCCGGACTGGTACTGCTATACTCCGGAATTGCTCCATAGAATAGCAATCTTTTGCCCTATTCGGGAATTAAATCCAAGATTTGTAGTCAAACAGTTTGTCACCACTGGACCAACGAGGTAGTTAGGATTTAAATTCCAAACTTGACTTCGATGTACAAGCTAGGGCTTCGACAAAAATGCTTGCGACTTCGCCAAATATGCCGAACAAATGAATATAAAAATGATTTGAATACTTTCTATTTGTTAGAACAAAATATAACAAAAGCTTTTGCAATAACACTTTAAACGCTCAAAGTCACTTCAATGATATGAATACAAAGAGAATAATAAATAATGATATTATATTATTTTAGTCACGTATACCTCTGGCGGTATTTTTTTTTTGTATCAAAGCATATTTTCTCTTTATAATAATAGTTTATTTTTTATTTCCATCAAACGAACTTTGTTGAAAAATAAATCGTAACCCATATTTTTACCATTAGTCTGCTAAACTTCCTTCGAACAGCTAGATTGTTACAGATAAAGAACTATATTTAGTTTATGTAAAAAAAATAAAAAACAATTGCTGTTTTTTGTCCGTCCCGCAAAGATTCGAAACTCTTCATCGGGTCTATATGACATTTAAATGGGACCATTTTGGATCCAACTCCTTTGAAGTAGTAAAGAATTTTGAAGTCTATCTATAGATGACGGAGTTAAATTCAAATTAAATTCAAATTCAAATTCAAAATTCATTTATTTCAAGTAGGCCTAATATAAGCACTTTTGAAACGTCAAGTCTGTCTGTTTGTAGTGATTCTACCACCGGTTCGGAAGGCAGATTCTACCGAGAAGAAGCCGGCAAGAAACTCAGCAGTTGCTCTTTTCCAACATCAACAATTTAAATTTTGCATTTTAACATTCATTTTTCTATCTTGTGAGAGCTGAAAGCGGAGCCGGATGCTTCCAAGCAACCTTGTCATTAAAAAATTCATCAATTGTATAGTAACCTCGCTGTAATAAATATGTTTTAACAAATTCTTTAAACTTGTGCATTGGCAGGTCCAAAATCACCTTAGGAATCATATTATAAAAGCGTATACTCAATCCCACAAATGATCCCTGTACCTTACGCAGACGATATGCAGATGACACTAATTTATGACCATTTCTTGTAAGTCGACTGTTTATGTCCACTTTTTGTTTATAAAGACTAATATGTTGTCTTACAAATACTATATTGTTATAAATATATTGTGAAGCTACAGTAAGTATGCCTATTTCTTTAAACTTCTCACGGAGGGATTCGCGTGATTTAAGTTTATATATTGACCGTACAGCTCTTTTCTGCAATATAAATATAGTTTCGATATCAGCTGCTTTACCCCATAACAAGATTCCATAGGACATAACACTATGAAAGTACGCAAAATAAACTAGCCTAGCTATTTCAACGTCAGTAATCTGTCTAATTTTTCTGACTGCGTAGGCAGCCGAGCTTAGTTTACCCGCTAGTGAATCTATATGGGCACCCCACTGTAGCTTATTATCCAAGGTCACACCCAGAAAAACTGTGGAAGTCTCTATTTTTACCTTGTTTTTTTTGCATTTAAAAGTAAGTTGTTAACTGTAAACCAGTGCGACACATGCGACATAACACGGTTTACTTCGTCAGAGTTATCTTTACTCCTATCAGTCTTAAAAATTAGAGATGTATCATCTGCAAACAATACAATGTCGCATGTTCCACTGACATGGTACGGTAGATCATTTATATACACTAAAAATAGAAAAGGACCCAAAAATCGAGCCTTGTGGGACACCCATTGAGGTATTTGAACCCTGAGACTTTGCATCATTTATGCAAACTCTTTGGGTTCTATTGTTGTTATGCCCGAACTGCCTCGTTGGTCTAGTGTTTAGAATATTCAACAACGGAATGTCATCGGTTTGAAGTCCGGGTCGGGCCAAATTATATAAGATGTTGTGTATTTTCTATCAAAATATTTTCGGCGACAGCCTTGAGTTATAAAGTTGGCGGTGCCAGCCCCAGTGCCTCGTAGAGCAGGTAAAGCCTTGGTCCCAGTTATAATCACTTGTGGTAATAGTTGTTAAAGCCCGCCAACCAGCATTTGAGCAGCATGGTGGGTCTATGCTCTAAAATCGTCTTACCCATTAGAGGCCCATGCCCAGCAGTGAGACGTTAGTGGCCTGCGGATGGTGCATAGAAAATCTTCCTTTTTTAAGGAAGCCAATTAAAAGATGCATTTCATTACTTTCATAAATAATTAGTGTTCACAGTGAATAAACAATCGATATCTCTCACTACTTCGCATCCCTACATTTTCATTCGTTTAAAAAACTAATAGCCGCAGAGATTGTGCTACTTCCAACTGAATACGTTAAAGTTCATTCAGTTTGCTTAAAAAAGTACGTTGAATATTCCGTAAACATTTTAACTGTGTGTGTTACACATTTACTTTCTGTACCGTAAACATTATTATATATAGTTTTAATATTATTTATTTTACCGTAGGGAAATATGTATTACTTTATTTTATTTATTTTATATATGTACTGTTTTTGTAATTGTTAAAATGTATGTATATTCTTAGAGCTTTTTGCACCGCTATAAGGATTCCTTTGTGTGCCAATTCCTCATTATGGTTGCCTGGAAGAAATCACTATAAGTGATAAGGCCGCCTTTGTTACACAAATTTAAATGACTTGTACCTTTGTTCTCTTTTATTTATTTCTTGTGTGCAATGAAGTGTTTTTGTTTTGTTTTTTTTGAACTATCTGTGTGCAAAATTTCAGCCCGATCCGTCAAGTGGTTAGTGCTGTGCGCTGATAGATCAGTCAGTCAGTCAGTCAGTCACCTTTGCCTTTTATATATAAAAAGATGTTGCATGAGATGTATGATTATTATTTATTTCAAAGAAGATGTCATTATTTCCTAGTACATTCTACTAGTCGGACCATTCCTTTTTTATCAAACGGCTACTGGTATAGTTAAACGCTATCTACGCGTTATGTATAAAGATTTCCTTTCGGTTATAACGCATAGCAGCTAGTAGTACTAAAACAGTACAGTTTTTTCCTGTCATATGTAACGTCGTATCAGTTTCATATAGCCCTTGGCAAGCAGGCCCCGCCACCTTGAGCGTGAAATAAGATAAACAGCCGCCATTAAAGCCGCAATAAAATTAAGATAAACTTCATAATAGCGATATTTCCGTCTGAAATATTCAACAGTCACATAAACCGCACACTTGAATGTAAAATAGTTACATTGTAGGAAGAGAGGAAATTAGAGTTTAGACGCTTCATGTATTTTCCAATGTGGATTGGTTGGCTTTATAACTCTAGCTCACAGAATTAAGAACGTACAGAAACCGTGTAAACGACTAATATTGTAACATCAAAAAACACTCAACTTTAGTAGTGGTACTTTAAATTGACACTATGCTAAAGATCAAGTTGAACGGTTGCTTAGTTAGTGTAAGCAAACAAACATACATGTAGATTATATAAAATTATATAAATATTTGGCGACATAGTGTATAGAATTCTACTAGTAAAGCCCTTTAATTTGATACTCATAGTGAAGGAGCTATGAAAAAATATTAATCTGCGGCGGCGCTCATTTTGGACTTATTTTTATCAATAGCTCAGAACACTCTAAACTAATTCACGTTTCAATGAAAAAAAACAAAATCAAAATGGGTTTATTCGTTCGGGAAATGCCACAGATACAGTAAAACACTCACACATGCAGTTACACACTCAGACACAACAAACTTGTCATCTTCATCATCATTTCAACCAATTGACGATTAAAAGACAATGTGAGATGGTGATAACAAAAAAAAAAAACACCCGGCTAAGTTTGTCGTGACCAGGACGCGTTTGGAACCCTCTTAGCTTTAATTTTAAGTTTACGAATATGGTTATCGCCATCATCTCACTACCGTGTAAATATCATGTAATGTTCGCATCAAAAGTGCCACCTATGGGCCTACTTGAATAAAAATATTTTTGACTTTGACTTTGGACTACACCTATAATACATAAGATTTTTGACGAACATTTCTTAATCTTTCGAAAATATATATATATTTTTTTTTTAAAAAAAAGTATCCTATGTTACTTCTGATACCTCCAAGAATACGTGTACAAAGTTTCATGATGATCGGTTAAGTAGTTTTCGCGCAAAAGAGTAACAAACAAACTTACATTCACATTTATAATATTAGGAAAGGAAGGATATACGTTTTTGTGTGGGGTTTAAAAATAGGACTCTTGATTAATAAGAATAATACTGTAAGAAAGTTATCTGCTTCCTTAATTTTCTGACAGAAATATTTTCTCTGTGCAATCATAATAACAAAGTACATTTAGCCCAAGCTTCCGCGACATCCCGTGATTTTGTAAACTTCTGTAAAACTTTGCTGCACGAATTTACATAATAAAGCAAAGGAACCTTCAATGAGGACAATTAACCACTTACCAACCGTAAAAATACGGTTGAGTTCTTTTTAAGTTGAATTTCACTCGGTTGTAATTTAGTCAGTTAGTTGATTCGGTGTAATTTAGTCAGTTTTTGAAGGTAAGTAACAGCGTTGTGTTTTTCATAACTTCTTTTTTTTAATCCACTACATGTTATCACGACTGCAATATCACCTAATCATCATCAGACGGCCGACTGGCGCAGTGGGCAGCGACCCTGCTTTCTGAGTCCAAGGCCGTGGGTTCGATTCCCACAACTGGAAAATGTTTGTGTGATGAGCATTAAGTGTTTTTCAGTGTCTGGGTGTTTATATGTATTTTCTAAGTATTTATGTATATATAATTCATAAAAATATTCATCAGTCATCTTAGTACCCATAACACAAGCTACGCTTACTTTGGGGCTAGGTGGCGATGTGTGTATTGTCGTAGTATATTTATTTTATTTATTTATTTATTCATAGTAACCCCTTTACCGGCCAACTACAGGACATGGGTCTCCCCCCCATAATGAGTAGGGTATAAAGCCGTTGTCCACCATGCTTGCCAAGTGCGGATTGAACAAATAAATCAAGTTCCCAACTTGCCTAGAAGGGGATCGAAACCGGGCCTTCTAACTTATAAGACAAGTCTTCAAATAAATCGTATTAAAAAAAAAAAAAAAAAAAGTAGTAAAGTAGTTGTTGTAATGTTTTTTATCCCCCGATCTTCATGAAAGTTGGCACAAAGATATACCTAGATAAAGAAAATAATGTTCTTATTTTTAAAAACAATATGGCGTGTGAGGCGCTGTCATATGTTGTTATACCGATATTAATTAATATTTTGCATCAACTAAGCACTGCAAGTAGGTTACATGATAAATCGTTAAAGAAACCCATCAGTCTTGTTTACGTTCCGACAAATTGGTTCATCCGTGCGCTACGGTACGTAATGGCAACGATATTTTATGCAAGTCTGCTGAAACGCCAGGTAGCTGGAATATGAATTAATGTTATTGCACTTCTTGAATGAAATTCTTCCCTAGCATATCTGTACTGACTGGAAAGATTCTCAATTTGAAAAGAAGATAGTGTTACGGTAATTTTATAAAGTGGGTAAATAATTAAAGTTTTGATAACTATAAATTCATATTGGCCAGATATTTTTTTTAATTGATTAGGCTTTTTACAAAAACGCTTATAATTATTATTCAATTAATAAATAGTTTCCGAGAAACAATTAAAATTATATTTGACTAACAACCAAAGTTCATTACATTGAGTTGGTGGGTATTTTGATATAAATACGGGTACATTTTCGATACAATTCAGTCCTACATGGACTCGAACGATACAAAGATACCGGTGGCTTAGTCGTTTAACAATTAACAATTAATGCAATGAAGTCATGGGTTACAATTACGTTATAATAAGAAACACGTTTATTATCGATTGATTATTATTTTTTTATCCCTAATTATTGTTTTTTATTTTAAAATTACACGCCCATGCATGTACCCTTTATTATACATCAACCCCATGGTTAAGATAAAGAGAGGTTTTGTTCTTGCCCTTGCCGCGGGGAGCAAGAGGTTGCATGGAATGTTCCTTCTTCGAAACCATACTGCCATACTAATAATATAAAGCGTACTTTAGCAAAGGGTATCGTAGCGAAGCGTGACTTTTAAGATCTGAGGATCATGATGATAAAATTTGATTTCCAATGCTTTCAATTCACATCTTCCATGCTCAATAAAGTGAATAAAACAATTCTTCCCTTTATAATAAAAAACCTTCAAAAAGCTTAAATGTTTCTTCTTCTTAAACTTAAGATCCAAGCTCTTGTAATTAAAGATAGCCTTTTAATTTTTTATTTTAGTTATTTATTAAGGACACCAATAATAATAATATTTTACACATTCACTTATATGTATTACAAGTGACCATGACATTCACAAAAAACATAAAAATAATGACGTAAGAATAATCACATATACAGGAAGGAAAAGGTGTTATGTAGGTAATATCTCAAAGCAGGGCTCACTGATAAGTAAGCCGACCTATTCTATCCACCCCTCTTTTCCAACTCATTCTGTGCCCCAATGTTCCCCTTTTCCTCTTCTTTTCGCTCAATTATCAAATATATAAAAATGGGTAGGATTTTTAATTTCTACAAAGATTCGCCTTCGTAGATAAGGTCAGTGAAATTACAATAATTAATGAGCGGTGGGTTACTGGGATGGTTAAAGCGCCGCAAGTATGATGAATCGTTAGGGAAACGATCCGTCTTGTTCGCGTTCCGACAAATTTGATCATCCCCGTGCTACGGGCTGATTGCGGCCGTGTTTAATGCAAGTCTCTTTTTTTGCCTTTTTTTTCATTTTTGATGTGAAACATCTATAGTCAAGGGTAAACCTGATTGTTGGCGTGGCGATACAGGCCGTGGCGACGCATCGCCACGCTATATGATGGAATATAATTATGTACTATACGTAGTTGTGTTGTCGCGATTTTTAATAAATTTTTGAATACGATTTTTTTTTTTCAATAATAATGTAATAGACAGTCATTTTTTATGGAGCAAATCTGTAATGGTTTATTTTTTCAGTACTCTATATCTGATTCGTGTCGTAATCTGTTGTTCTCTTATCAATATAAGTTATATAAAACAATTTCAGTGTTTCACATTTGCCAGGCGTCCGGTGACGGCTTACATATATTTTTTGGTTTTTATTCCATTCTTTCTAACCTTTTTTGTCTTTTGTATTTATCTCTGATAGTTGGTATTTAATTGAATTGTAAATATTCAAATTTAAACTATTGAATAGTTCAAAATAATCACATTTCATTGGTTTTGAAAGAATTGGATTAGGTTTTGTTATTAAATGAAACATAAACCGACATATACAAATTGAATGCCAAGTTATCCACTTACATTAGAACAATAAAGTAAAACCTGAGAACAAATTTAAAAAGTTCTTTTTAGATAACTTTGAAGCATAAAAACCAAATCACTCTCAATCTAATATAAAGTGAGTAAAACAAAAAGCTATCTGATATTAGTTAGGAGCTTTGTATCAATCGTTTGCCAAGTTTTATAATGTAAGGCACATTGCATTTAGGTAGGTACATTAAAAATCACAACATTAAGATTATTCTTGTATTTATGTTTTTATGTTTTTAGTTTACATTTCAAGCGCAAAACTGTGTTTGTTTGTTTATTCGTTTGTCCTTACTTTACGCCTTAACTAAGCAACCAATCGAATTATTTTTTGGCATAAAGTTAGTTGATACGTAGAGTAACATAGGCAACTTTTTACTACCGGAAAGCAAAAGGTTAACACAGGAATTAAAAAAAAACATACTTAAAAAGCGGACGGATACCTCGAATTACGGCTATATGTTTTTATATATATATAAAAGAGAAAGTGTGTGGGTATAGGCTCCGAAACGGCTGGACCGATTTCAATGAAACCTTCAGGGAATCTCCGGATTGACCTGGCGAGCAATCCTGTTAAGTTTGGTGACGATCGGAGCACTCCTATTTTTGAACTGTCAAACTGTCAAATACAGCTTTTATTTACTATGATGATATTCTATTGTTGGATGTACATAGGTGTAGATAATGATCTTCACCCGTTCTAGAAGAGAATAGAAGAGAATGAATACGAAGAGAAATAAATGATTTAATATATTATGAAACTTAAATTAAAAATGTAATGATGTAAGTTTATTGTTTATATAGAATAAAGCAAAATCTAGCCCGGCGAAGCGGGCTGGGTACGCTAGTACTTTATAAAAAGTAAGACTTACAACCATCTCAAAATAAATATTGCATGAAATGAAATACACTTTATTGTACACCTAACAGTATTAAATTATAAACTAAAAAAAACAGTAAATATAACACACAGGTACATTGGGCGGCCTTATCGCTAAAAAGCGATCTCTGCCATCATTATCAGCCCATTACTATAATGCACTGATCTCCTCTCGGCCTGAGAAGGGATTATGCTGTAGGTAGCCAAGTGCGGATTGGTATGATTTGAGAATATGATAAGGAACTCTCAGTCATGCAGGATTTTCTACAGATATTTTCCTCTACCGTAAAAACAAGTGATACCTATAGCTTTAAATGCTCATAACTCTGTAACTGTTACAGATGCGTGACGGAGATCGACTTCGGTCCTCCGAAAGGTCCAAAGTCCTGGCTCCATGCGACTCGCTTGCTGTTATTTGTTCACCTAGTCAAAAGTCCAATACGGCAAGAATAGGGCAAAGAATAGATGCGGTCGAGATTCTGTGTCAGAATGTTAAGAATTCCTTGAAAAGCACAAACGTGTCAATCTTGTCACAACTAGGAGTAAAAACTCGACTTTCTTCCATATACTAGCAACGCCTACTCTATTATTTTGGACATATTAAGCGACGTGGGTCTAGAAAAACTTATCGTCACGGGAAAAATCGAAGGCAAGATACCGAAGGCCGTTCAACAACATGATGGGCAGACCAGCTGAGATCCAAAGTGCAAATTTCACACAATAGCTAGTCTGGCCTCGGATGTCTGAGGGGGGTTTCAAGCTGTTTTGACCAGCTTGAACAATCGGTTAGGGAGGTTGGTAGACGTCCTGAAGGTTACAATGGGTTCCCCTAACAAAGCCAACAAGAGGGACATACCGTGGTTGTTTATAGTTCTTGTATCCCCTTTAGTAGGGGGCGTCCCACATAACCTACGTCCTGCCCAAGGCTCGGAGGTAACCATAAAGCTTTTCCACGCCAAAAAAAAAAAAGGCTCCGATAAGAGACGGTGGTAGCAACTGGCCGCACTAGGTTGCGATTTGACTAAGACCATGATCTTCAGCAATGCAGGAGCGACTATGGAGAGAGAGAGAGAGTGAACCGTCCACCAACGCTGTGTTTACCGTAACGAGGTCACAATTCCAATTGTAATTTTATCTACTCGTCGGAAAAGGATATGTTTAAATACATGCGTTCCCCGAATGTGATTGAGTTTTGTCGGTTACTCTGTTTCTTTTTCTAATCTCGTACTACCAGATTCGTTCAACCAGAGATACTCAGAGCGTATCTCTCTCCATCGCCCGATGTGTGACTCTGTACCTTCTTAGTGCCTCATTAATAATATATTCCATGCAATTTCAATAAGGAGCCGTCAAAATAATACCGAGATAATATTATGAAATATCTGTAATTCCATGAATTTGAAATTGGTATCCGTTGAATAATACTGAATTCTAACAAATACCTATCTTAAGGGTCATTGCGAACAAATTGAAATATTTCAAAACCAATTTTCGGAGAAGATCCTCCAACTTTAATACTTGGGACTAGCTCATGATAAATCTACATAGTTTACGACTCTCGAGACCAAATTTTACGCAAAACAAAATTAAAGAGCGATTACGCTAAACAACTGCTAAAGTGTGTTTAAACAGTAAGTTTATCGGTGGATCCTGATAACTGAGGCAGAAATTTATTTTGTCCTATTTCATGGCAAAACCTGTTTTGCGGTATGTACGAGTATACCTACGGATTTATCCTGCTATATTTTCAATTCGGTAGTAGAAGATGACGAATGTGTATTAAAGTTTACTCGAATACGCAATATTTGATCCTATACATTTTTCGATTTTGAGAGAAGTAACTACAAATTAAGTATAATGTAGTCTGGCAACATGACAAGAAAGCATACTATACGTATTGGGTTTATGAATGACCGGTTTCCAAAGTTTATTTCATAAATCTTTTATAACTTGGATGAAGGGTTAACATACACAAAGTTATGCTGTATATTACTCTATGTTCACCAGAAAGCTGACGGCTTCGTGTAAGTTTATCCATATTTAACCGTTAAACCAGAAATTGTTTGCCTTGGCACTGAGAAGCACTGAAAAGATTTTAACAATCATAAATAACTGTGGTTTAAGTGTTTTCATAAAAGATTTTCTTGTGAAGCTTTTATAAAAATATTTATATCACTTTCACCGTAAATTATGCAAGCTTCCTTTCACGTTGCCAGTAGTATGCTTTGCACACGTCATCCGAACGAGCGCATGACTAGGGACCCCGAATAAATTCGATCGTAGGTAGTTTGGCATACATCAACCAAAACATGTGTGCCTATATGACTAAAGCTGATTTTTAGCACCATTGAATACTAATCACTGGTTTGCTATCAAGCCACGTACAACTTTTGGAAAAAAAAAATGTCAATGTAACAAATTCAAATATTTTAACAAATACAAAAACTAAACCTGAATACAAAATGTACTCCGCTGTTACAAAACATTTCCACACAATAACTCAAACCGAATAAATCGCTTACAAAGTTTAAACGCTCTGGTTAAAGCGGTAGAATTCTATAGGAATCCCTATAGAAATTCTAACTTCGCTGTGTAGACTGTACAATGTAGACACGCTTTAGAGCAGATAACTTTTTTATTAACAAGTTTGCCTCTGCATAGTATAGCAACGCTACGACTTTTGTGATGCCTCGAAGTTGTGTGTCAATTCAAATACGTAATCTTAACGCTATAAATATATATATTGGTACTGCACCTCAGTAACAACATTGAATGAATGAAGGAATGAATAAACTTTTATTGTGCACCACATAAACATATAGTAAAATTATAAATAAAAAATTTACAAAAAGTATACGATTTGGCGGCCGTATTACATAGCGATCTCTTCGAGGCAACCAAAGGCGTTTAGAGCATTATAGAATTTACTAACACTATAAGCCGTGATAGCGCATTGGGTAGGAGCTAAACTTCCCTTTTGGGAACCGAGTTCGAATCCTAAGCGCTCGAACTAACTTTCCTAAGTTATGTGCATTTTAAGTAATTAAAATATCACTTGCTTCCATGGTGAAGGCAAACATCGTGAGGAAACCTGCATGCCTGAGAGTTCTACATAATGTTCTCAAAGGTGTGTGGAGTCCACCACTCCGCACTAAGCCAGTGTGGTAGACTACAGCTTTAACCGCTTCTCATTGTTGGAGGACACCCGTGCTCTGTAGTGGGCCGGTAATGGATTTATGTGACACTATTGTTTATGTCAAGAAGCAGAAGTGGCAATTAAAGGGCCACGTAGCTCAGAGAACCATTGTACGTTAGCATCCCAAGGTGCTGGAATTGTTGCCCTGCAACGGTAAACTCAGCGTTGATCGGTCTCCACCGAGGCGGACTTTCGACATAAAATGATTCGCTGGGAGGCGCTGGATCTTAGCCCGGCCCAGGACTATGAATTTGGAACTACCTAACCTACAAAAGATTTATGACCAGCAGTATCAATCGGTTAAACCGATCATCATGATGATGATGATAATGATTGACATTCATTTAATTGTTGTTTCTCCATAAAAAACTATTATTAAAAACTATTATTAAAAACTATTATTAAAAACTATTATTAAAGTCTATTAAATATCATAATTTTTTGTTGTGGACGAACTGCCAAAATTGATCAAATTTCAACCACAAGCAATGCAAGCAACTGTTAAAACTTAATTATATTTATCTCTTTAAACTCCACCTGGTTATTAATGTTTTGTTTCTGTACATGGACCAAGAAAGCTGAGTCCTTCGATTTAATAATTCATACCGCTCTTGTTTGTTTAAGCTCATAATTTGTTTAACCTGCTCAAAGCAACTCGCAAATAAGCACTCTACTCATTTAACAATTCAAAGTCAGGTAAGTTTGTAGTAGGTTGTTTAATTCTTAAAGGCCCTAACTAATAAACGTGGCATAACGTCAGAATAGTAACACAATGTTTTTCCACGCTGTAACATTAAAAAGACGCTGTCAGTTCAAGCGTGATAAAAGACTGCGCAACATTTTTTTTTTCCCTACTACACGTTAGCCCTTGACGGCAAACTCACCATAAAGTGATGATGCAGGCTATGGTGATAACGGGCTAATCTGCTACGGGACACGGCACTTATATTAAACATTTTCTGTTTGTACGAGACATCGCACTGGAACGCTAAATCGTTTGGTGTCGCAGTAGTTGGTATTTGTCGCAAAGGTGGCAGCCACGGACGAAGCCTCCCACCAGACCAAAACAGAGAATTTAGAAATTGTAAATCCCCAAATTACCACTGCCGGGATCGAACCCGGTACCTCACACTTAAAATCACAGCGCTAACCGCTGTGCCAGGGGGGTCGCCAAAAAGTCCACATGCCAAATTTATTAATAAAGCTCAAAGTATTTTGTTAATTGAGAACCAAAATACACTTGTGCCTAGAATGAGTACCTACAGTATTCTAAATTGAGTTTGCTCGAGTAGGTATAACCCTAAACTTTGTATAAATAAACTAAACTACTTTAAGGAGCTAACAATTTAATCTTGTGTAACTTATATTAAAGGAGGGTACTTTTGCGTTTACTATATTGCAGTGAGAGTTCCCAGGTGAGGAAAAGTTTCACACCTAAAATATTTTCCTTAAAGTAACAACAAAAAAGTCTTGCTCTTTAAATGGAAGGACATTTACCGTGAACCTGGGTGTTAAGGGTAAAAGTTCCAGACATTTCCTTTTACTTCGGTACACGCGTAACTTTACGGCCTTTATATTTTACCGTATCTTAATCCACTGATATATTTTTTATGGAACCCATTCGACTACTGCAGCTCTCAGATTAGTTTTAAAATAAATTATTTAATAAGCTTTTATTGATTTATTTATATTAAAGCTTTTTATGCAGCGGTGATAGCCCAGTGGGCAGGACTTCGACTTCACCTTCGAGGGGCCGAGTTCGAATCCCAGCACGCACCTCTAACTTTTTTAAGTTATGTCCGTTTTAAACAATTAAAATATTACTAGCTTCAACGGTGAAGGATATGCAGATAAAATACAGGTAAATATCTTCGACCCAATATTTCTAATTATCATAGTTAAGCCACAATAGCAACTCTTTGAGGTGGCAAATGCAAATTTAAAAAAAAGCGTTGATATACTAGAGGTTAGGACTTCGGTTGCACTTTCGAATAAAAATATCACTAGCTGCAATAGTGAAGGAAAACATCGTGAGGAAACCTGCATGCCTAAGAGTTCTCCATAATGTTCTCAAAAAATGTGTGGAGTCCACCAATCCGCACTGGGCCAGCGTGGTGGACTACGGCCTTAACCTCTTCTTATCGAGGGAGATGTCCCGTGCCCTGTAGAAGGCCGGTAATGGGTTAACTCTTTCGGGAAAGTGCTACTACCATGCTTACTTCTGCCGCCTAGCAGCACTGCTGTATACAGCATAAGATATACTATGTGTTATGGGTACCTACTAAGATAACTAATTCAACTAAAAAATACTCAAAATATACAGATAAATACTAAGCACTAAAAAAAATCACGTTCATCATGCAAACATCTTCCAGTATTTGGAACAGAACCCTCGGCTCTAGCTTCGGAAAGCAGGGTCACTCCACTGCGCCAATCGGCCGTCAAAACTGATTGGCATAACGGATCGATAACGATGGATCATTTATGTGTGTGACAGGAAACTGATAGCCTTAGAAAAGCTATATATACTGACTAGCTGTTGCCCGCGACTTCGTCTGCGTTTGATTTTGTTTTTAAAGTATTCAGTATCGTTAAGCCTTAAATGAGTATAGTAGTATATATATGTATAACATGTGACTGTCAATTAATTAAAGACAATTAATTTGCAATAAAATAAAATTGCGACTATAATTAAAGATCTAAGCTATCCTATCTCTTAAGGTGGAGCAGACTGCTCACGGTGTGCCAATTTAATTTAAAATCGGTTAAGTAGTTTAGGAGTCCATCGCGGACAAACATCGTGACAGGAGATTTATATATATTAAGATAGGCGGACTTTCTCATAATTTCCACGCTGAACAGCGTGGTAATGTCAACAGTGTTGGTGACGTAGTAGACAGAGGACACTTCCTGACCATCCTGACCCATTCATATTCCCTTAGTCGAATTGATGAAACCCGCGGCAAGAGGAGAAAACAACTGTATTCGATTTTTTTTTATACTGCTACAAATTTGTCCTTAACTACAATCTCACCTGGTGATGATGCAGTCTAAGTTAGCGGGCTAAACTGTTAGCGATTATGGTAGTCATACCCCTAATTGGTTTCAACGCGACATCGCACCGGCACTCTAAATGGCTTAGCGGGACGTCTTTGTCGCTAGGGTGGTAAGTAGCCACGGCCAAAGCCTCCCACCAGACCAGACCAGAGAAAATTCAGAATTAATAAATTCTCAAATTGCGTAGTCCGGAACCGAACCCAAACTTCTTCTTAATTTAATCATCAATAGCTTATAACAGTCCACTAATAAACTAACCTCCCCGAGCGCAAGGGTTTGCCCTAACCACCTCGCTGGAAAGACGGGTTGGTGATTGCAGCAGATTGTAGTAGTAACATAGAGGAAGCTGCTACCTGCCCTTCGTTATATCCCCTTAATAATCTCTTACTACAACCGCAGGAAGTGGAGGCTACTTACGTATTATTAGAATAATGCGCTAAGATAATTAATATTGTATCCTTTTAAAGCATCTTGCGCTAGTAGTGTAAGATATGGAACGAGTAGTTTAAAGGTTTAAAGAAAAAAAAAGTGTAAAAAGGGTATATATATATACCTTAAATATTAGCTGATCTCGGCCACACTTCACTGTAGGTTCGCAGTCTGATATTGGAAACGATATGAAAACAAAAATTTCATCTTCTATACAACATACTCGTAATAAAATCGTAGATTAGCCGTGCTGACTATTAAAGATTTTGGAAAAAAATAACGTAAAACTCAATCGGTGTGAAGTTGTTTCAATTTGCTAGTCATTCGCACGAATTTAAATCCGTACTCTTGCTTTTAGATCCATACAATACTAAATTATTAGATAATTTATATTGTCTCTGCTAAATACTTTAACATTTCTAAGAGAAAAAAGCAGTTATGAAGAAGCCCCATAAAAGCCAATGAGTGTGAGCGAGACAAAGGCATTCCATCATTGCGTTCCGAAATTCGGATAGGTATGCATAGGATATAAGTTATGATACGCGTGGCGGCGCGATGCGTTCATATGCGATATATGCGAAAAAATGGTGCCCTATCACACCTACAGCCATACCTAGTGCTTGGATACTCATTGTCTATACACTAATGGGAAAAGGTTAAAAAATTGTATTTATTTTCTCATTGCTATCAATTGTATGAATTGCATTTTGTAATAGTCGAGCAGAGATATCGTCAAGCAACAAAGGCGGACAAAGTCGCGGGCAGCAGCTATAACTTAATAAAATATTGGAAAACGATTAAATTTCGAACACGGTGCGATCATTATATATAACATGTTTGTGCAACTTGCAAATATACCTTAAATGCGCTACGTTCAGATTTAGTCTGCTTTATTTACTTCGAACAAAAGGCCAGATGGTCGCTTTGAGAAGTTATTAACGCAGGCTTTGTTCCAGCGACGATGAACCCTCGCCCTGAGGGTGTGAGCGTTGGCGCGTAAGAAGACCCCTTTACGGTCCATTTTTTCACCCACCTGCGCGATGCAAAGAAGAGTAATGTGTTTATCGGTCTATGTATGTAGTAGGTTTCTACGAGACGTTCAATTCTAGACAAACGTGTGAAAACAAATGTTCGAAACTATAAAGACATACGAAGACATGACTGTTGTTTCTTGGTGGTTCTCAATAGAAGAAAGTGTTAGTAATACTGACCTATTATTAAAAATGGTTTATAATGTAGGTATACAGACGAAAAAAAAAACCTTGTGAATTATCTGCAGCACTGCAATACCCACCCAACAGAACACGGGCCTCCAGGCAGTATGTAAAGGTTTTAGACCTAGGTCCACCATGCTGGCCGATTACGGATTGGTCCACACGCCTTAAAGATGAACGTGAAAAAAAAAAGAAACTGAGTTATGAACCAATGGGCCAATCGTTCCATAAAAAAATGTTGAAGATCCGATAATTATCGCTGTAGGTGGAGGGCCGAACTGCGCAACGTAAACAGAACTTATTCTTTTCCACTATTCTACAACAAGAAATTTAATTAGGTAGAAAGTAGGTATATGAGATTTCCTACTTCAAAATCTGGCTACGCTTTAGAGGTACATCATCATCATCATCACATCAACTCATTCCCGCCGCACTACAGAGCACGGGTCCCCACAATGAGAAGGGGTCAAGGTCCACCACGCTGGCCCAGTGCGGATAAAAATTCTAAATTCAGAATTCACTTATTTATGATCATAAATAAGTGAATTCTGAATTTTGAATTTTGAATTATTGATCTAGATCTAGAGTTATTGATCCAATGTAATCTGATCAGATTACATTGGATCAATAACAACAGAGACGATGGCGTCAGGTTAAAACTGCGTTTAAAACTGCGTTCCAGCCGCCACGCCCCCTTTGAGAACACGACCTTTGAGAACATTACGGAGAACTCTCAGGCATGCAGGTTTCCTCGCGATGTTTTCCATCACTGTTGAAGCAAGTGATATTTTAATTACTTAAAACACACATAACTTAGAAAAGTTAAAGGAGCTTGCTGGGATTCGAACTCGCCCCCCCGAAAGTGAAGTCCAGCTCCTACCCAATGCGCTATCACCGCTACAGAGGTTGCCGAAAATAATATCTCATATGACAGAGACCTACATAGTGCACTCAGTTAGCAGTCTTGTTTATTTAGTCAAAACAAAAGACCGAATGGTGTCTTTGAGGAGTTATTAACGTAGTCTTTGTTTCAGGCACGATGAACTCTTCCCCCGAGGGCCTGTGAACGATGGCGCGTGCTACAGCCGCCTGCCTCTTTACGGTCCATTTTCTCTCGTGCATTATTGGTGAGTTATACGCACTTTAGCCCAGTTTTCGAGAATGCCGCAAGCAATTTTGTATCCTACGTAGTCTTTATGCAACGCCTACGTATATCTAGAATGTAAAGCTTTATGTTTAAATTTTTGATGAACGTGCTTTTTGCTTGTATACAGTGATTATTTCAGATAGGTTGGATATGTGGCTATTTTAACTATAAGTAAATTTTTTTTTAATTCTCAAGGTAGGAATGACTGAAAATAGTGATTTAAACAAATATTTAAATGTAAAATGTAAAGTGTAAAATATAAAGTAACTATGTATAGATCTTTTTATCTAGTAGCAAGAAAGTACCAGTAATATATTCTACATTTTACTTGACTTGAAAATGTTAAATAAAATATATATTTCTTACATTTTAGTTGTGTAACAAAGTAAGTTCTTTTTTGTCAAAAACAATTTATTTTGTAAATATTCAAAATTTATGTATTTTTTAATTTTTTCAATTAAAATAATAAACGTTGTCAATAAAATAATGTTTAACTGCAGTAAGAACTTATGTACCATATTAAAAACCTTTAATCGCTTAAAACATCAATAGAATTGCAACTAAAGGCAACTGTATGAAGTCTGTAATAATTTTATTGTATTTTATTTTTCTCGAGTTTAATTTTACCAAAGTACAAAAAGGTTAACGTTCGTAAAATGCCACAGAAGGTCCGAGTCGTAAAATGTCACTCTTCAGCGTCTACGCTGAGGGATCATAAATTAAAATTTAACACTTAATCAAGCTTGTGACAATCCGGGGATTTACGTTCCTCCAAGGATCATCTATTTTTCGTGTTTTCTTTGCGCTTTTAAAAGTGTTTTCTGCCTTTTTATTTGGTAGTTTCACTCATACTAAACAGCGTATGATAAACGTTACTAGCATTATGTATAGTTTCTTGTTACCCGTGACTTTCATTCATACTAAACAGCGTATGATAAACGTCTCTAGCATTATGTATAGTTTCTTGTTACCGCATTTGTTACGGTACTTTAAAAACCCACGGGAATTGTTTATTTTCCTAGGCTTAAAATTATCCTGTGACCGGTTACAATTTTACAATCCTTTTTTTTTTAATACAAGTTAGTCCAAGTTAGGGGTATTGCAGTTAATTATACCTAACCCCTAATAGGTTTCTACGCGACATCATATCGGAACGCTTAGTCGCTAAACCTTGACTATAAATCGCCATACACTGCACGCGAAGCAGTGGCAACAAATCCAGACTAAAAAGCTTATAAGTCTATTAAGACTTAAATTGATGTTCGACTACGATCGATCGAACGAGATGCAAACTACAACTAGGTATCTGTATCAAATTGAGGTTCAGTATAGCGTTCTAATAGATCAGTTGCTGCTACGTTTGCATTTAATATTCATTATGTACATATAGACTCATGTAATGGATATGGCATGTGCTCATCAAAATCAGTATTAACCTAAGTATCAATAAGTATAGTGTTGACATCCATTTGACACTCGCGAAATCCTCGGCCTTATGTCACAGCAAAGTGTCACCGCACTCAGGGATTATGATTTAAAATTTAACGCTTAATCAAACTGGTGACAATCTCCGGATTTACGGCTCCCCGAAGACCGTCTATTTCCCGGCCCATCTCTTTCCATGTTTTTAGTAGATAATGATTAATTTTTTTCTTAAACATAAGACAGATTTTATGATTTATTATATTGTATTAATCATTTTATTTACCTTTTATTTACATTAAACAGTGTTCACGGCATTAATTTTTGGATTTGGTACCTTTGTAAGTCGCTCACGCTGATTGTGTCAACTAATTTGTATGGATTCGTTTATAGTACAGCTTTCTTGTGACTGAGCTCGTCCGTAAGAGTACTATCGCCATGCTCATTTTTGCCGCTAAGCAGCATTGTTGCAATGTTGTGTGGCGGCAGAATCAGAACGAACGTGCTGGCCACGGGATACATCGCGTCACGCGTCATTTTCGCGCGATCTGAATTATTGTATGAGTAGCCACGTCGCACGCCACCACACCATTCGCTGCCTCCCCTACAATGCCTGATCCCTGCTTCAGTCACTAGTGGCTACGACGGTCTTTCGAATGTCTCGTGGCCAGCATATTAATATAATATAAGTAGCAGACTATTGCTATTGACTTTTGGAAAATAACAAAGTTAATGAAGTTGAAAAGCGGTGATAGCCTAGAGGTTCGGCCTCCCGTTCGGGATGACTGAGTTCGATCCCGGCAAGCACTCTGTAGGTTTTCGGAGCTAAGTGCGTTTTTAGTTTAAGTTATTTAAATTATCACTTTCTATAACAGTGAATTAAAACATCGTGACGTAACCTGCATGCCTGATTCTCCATAACGTTCTCAAAGGTGTGTGATATCTATTAATCCGCAACCAACCAGCGTAGTGGAACTACGGCCTAAACTCTCCTCATTCTAAAAGAAGACCCTTGCCTTGTACTGGACCGGTAATTGGTTCATAATAACGAAGCACGTTGGGGTCCCAAGGTGCTGGAGTGGCAGCCCCGTACTGCTAAGCGCAGCGTTGGTTGAGCCCCCACGAGCTGGACAGACGACATCAAGCGTCGCAGGAAGCCGCTGAACGCAAGCGGTACTAAACCGTGGAATTTGGAACTCTTTACAATGTCCAGCAGAGGAAGTCTATACATAAAAAGTAAACCATTTCTAAAACAATGCAGTATGCAGCGCTCTTGCCCACGCGTCGGTTGCCAGCTTAAGGCCCAAATCCCACCAAAACGAAGAGAAAAGAGATGATCATACGAAACGGAGGTTTAAGCTATCTAGAGGGAAACAATGCCCATTATTAATAAACGAAGCCACCGCACACATAACACCACAAATCACCTTACCGTTGTGTTATTTCAAAACGTAGGCAGCATTGCCTAGTTCTAGTCAGCACATATCTCCTCCGCATTTGTAGAAATGGCCTGCTCGCTATTCTACGCCTCATGTGCATCTTCTCTCCTCTCCGCTTTGGTGGAAACCGAGCTTAAAGCTATAAAAGGCCACAAACGCGCCAGCGGATTACAATTAAAAACTTAACACTCAATAAATCCGTTATCAAGCGTTATTAAACTTCGGATTTATGTCTCCTTGGTGATATTTTTAATACACTATTTGTTTACAGTAAATTCTGGATTTGAAAAAGTATTAGTATTCAGCGATTTAGTGGAAATTTAGAACACACGTTTTATACCAATAATTAATCATTCTGCTATAAATCTAGAAATCCTATGAAAACGACGGACTGAAACCTTATTAAATGTTTGTGTGTATGAGTCAAGCATGATATTTTCATGTCAACCGCAGAAAGCTATAATGAGAGTACAATTTTACAATTCTTTTGATCACAATCTTCAACGCTGCGTTGATTGGCGAATTTTAACGTGTTCTCAGAGGCAGTTCTTTATCTAAGCCTGTATATCTCCTATGAGAGATATGCCTCTCTCTCTCCTTCTTGGGCCCTCTCGTTCTCTGCTTTTATAAAATTAACATATCGCAGCGATGTAAAAATTGGTGTAATAAATTTAAAATACATTATGTCTATGTTCTCCCAAATATACCTATTGATATTTAGAACTCTCACATTGTTTCAAGATTATTTCCAGTATAACCTCGAGTAATATTTAATACAGAAATTATTAAAATATCTACTATTATATTAAATGAAAATTAATGACTAGTTCTTTTAAGAAGTCGTGGTTGAATCTGTTTGTCATTTAGTTCATTATCATTCCACAACATAGTCAGAATTTCTAAAAAAACCACCATCGTTTATTTTCCCGGGCTAGCTCTCTAGCTATCTCCGTGTTAAATGTTATTAAGTTCGGCTTACTGCAATAGCAAATATGTAAGTTATACCAGTTTTTTTTAAAGCCAGCAGGAACGGTCTGAGAGCCCCCTGCCAGGGTATAACATCACATTAAGAAGTAAGACTCATTTGTTGATTAGTTATACTGATGCTATAATAAATATATATATCACTACTTTGATTAAAAGACGACAGAAAATATGCCACTTTGACATTTATTCGTAATAATGTAATGAATGCTCTTATACTAGTAATACGTTATTATCATTTAAACAAACATCACACATTTCAACTATGTCCACATATCAGGAGCATCATAAAAAAATCTTATTATTGAAGATTTATTTCAATGTTTCATTTAGGGCAAACTGAACTTGTAAAATAACGTAATCAGCAATAAAACGGATTAAATGCAGAGGTAAACATGCATCCACTGTGTAAAGATGACAAACTTCCATTTTTTCAAAGTTGACGTTGTTTAAACGCAACACGTTCTTGAAACAACGTCGTGCATCTGTAAAATACAAATGTAATATATAAATTTAAAATTTTTTGGGGTGCTAATTACATCGAGTGTACATTATTTTACTAGGCAATCCCTGTCCTTCGATACCCATATTGAGGGAGTTGTGAAAAAAAATCAAATTCACCATTTTGTGAGCGGTAAACATGATTACATTAGTCAAGACCTTTCAAATAATATCAATGTTGTGGGAGTTGTTAAAACAGGTGGCGGAAGCCTTCCAGGACCGATTTTAATCAAACATCACTCAATTACATATAAGTTAAAACCACTCCCAACCAATTCAAGTTTTAAACAAAATCAAATATGGGAAATGCGATGCCATACACACACACACACACAAACTAAATCTACTGAGGGCTCTGCTCTTTATTACTACACAGTATATGTAGTAATTATAAGTGCTATCGCCATGCTTATCTCTGCCGCCAAGAAGTATTGCTATGTTCCGGTCGAAAGTGCATGGTTGTCGGTGTAGTTCAACACCTACGCCTCAGGTAACTAGCCCGAGACTTTACAGTTAAACCATAATTTTCCTAGTAATAGTAGCCTGGCCCCGGATATTTAGTTACATATTTAACAAAAGGTAATTTATGATTGATATAAATAATTTTACAACAGGCCTTTAGTCAAATCTAAGTCCTCTTAAATATTTAACTAAATATCCGTTGCGGGGTTGTCGGGTTTGCCTATAATCGTGCATGGGAAAACAAATTGGTGATCGCAGTAAATGGTATAGTATATGCAGTGGCGTGCATAGAGGGTATCCAAAGGGTATGCAGATGATACAAAATGAAGAAAATCTCCAATACGAGTTATAAATACTTAAAGATAGGCTTTTTTATAACTCTTACAATGCCTATCCTTAAATTTTTGAAAACTCGTACTGGAGATTTTCTCCATTTTATGTTCTCTACATACCCTGTGCATACCCCCTATGCACGCCACTGAGTATATGGAATGGTATAGTATATAGTATATGGTATAATATAGTAGTCCTTGACTGCAATATTATCTGGCGGTTATTTATGCTGCAGTCTAGGATGGTAGAGATCTAACCTGTTAGAGGTAAAGCAGTTATATTAAACCTATACTCCTTGTACTAATGCTATTGTTATCGGCTATTATTGATAATGCAAAACACCATGCTTACCCAAATCTTCATTGTTATTAAGTTCCATTAAACAGATTGATTGTATTTTCTCAATTGTGTTATAGAATGATTGAATTGTAAAACTTAACAAGCATTCTATTACGAAGTCTTTCATCGCCCAGAGAAATATAGATATGTGGAATACATATAAGTCCATCTAAACAATAAGTCAAAATTTACCTATGGGAAAAATACATACGAATAACTACATATTAATAGAAGTGTTAAACGACCAAAAATTAGATTTGTTTTTTATTACGCAAGTCCTGCAGAAGTGTTTAATTGGAGAAAATGATGAACAAATGGTTTTAATACGATGAAATGTTTAATCTCCTTGCCTCGGACGTTAAGCCGATCACAATTATTATCATTCAAATGATGACGATAATCATTAGAGCTCATCAATCCGCATTCGAGCAGCGTGGTGGGTATATTAATAATGCTCTTAAATTATCTCGATATTGTACTATAGCACCACTGAAGTGATCAGTATATAAATTTTCCAAATACTCCTTTTTAAATAACGATGTCCAGCTTTACCAATGAACCAACAGTACCTAATGGTCTGTTATATATTTAAGAGACCCCGTATACCAGCAAATAGCTTTAGCGGTCCGTCAGGAAAGATATTCACATGTTGTTGCGTGGTGGGACACTCGTTTACACTAACAGTCCGTTAAAGTTCTTAACGGGTCGCTAAAATAACAAACATTGATTGGTGAAATCAGCCCTTAGACTGCCGTATGCAGTGAGCTCAGACATATTAAAACAATGGCCGTATTTCTATTAGGAGCGCATGCCACGATTGCATGGACTTGCATTGTAAATACCACTTGAGTTTTTGTTGGATTCGGAAATTTGCGTAGGTTGAAGACGCTGACGCTGTAAACAAGGAATTTGTAGTAATAGAAGGGATTATGAATAAATGAATTAATACAATTTTATTGTAAGCCACATTAAAATAAAGAAAATGTAATACAACACTATTCATACAGTATAGAGAGATTAAGAGGTTGCACACAGCTTAGTGTGCTATCTGACGCTCTTAAACGGACAAACCTAATTTCCTAACTCCGAGCTGCTAGAAATGTGAGAATTTAAACACAAAATCCGTAACTGATTTATTATTGGCCTGACCCGGGACTTCAATCCAGGACTTCATGATCTGTACTTGCTCATGCTAGCTACTATATTTTAATACGTGCGTGTTGTTTTGGCCTATAATATTAATTTATAAGCAAACAATATTATTGTTATAGAAAATACAATATTATTGTTATAGAACAAATATCTATCTATACTTAAAATAAAACTGAAAATTTTAATCATCGCAAGCCTAAATATCGTTCTAACTTTTGGCTGCATGGCGATTTAAGTACAAGTCCGAGTTAACAATTTGGCTATTTTTATCCTAGAAAACCATAGGGCTCCTTCCAAGTACGGGATGGACGATCCTATTATCTAAGTCCTTACCCGGCTAATATTTTCTTGGGCTTAATTTTTTTAATATGTAACTATGTAATTCGATTAAAATATCCGATTATCCTGATTAGATTCACCAGGATTTATCAATTTATTGTGTCATGTCATGTAACACAGAAGCATTAGATGAAATGATTCGATTACAAAGTAACACGCAGTAAGACTTATCTATAATCTTATACCAAAGTCAAAAATATCTTTATTCAAGTAGGCCATTATATGTGGCACTTTTGATGCGTACATAAGCATTACACGGTAGTGAGATGATGGCAATAACCACATTCGTAAACTTAAAACTAAAGCTACGAGGGTTCCAAACGCGTCCTGGTCTAAGAAGAAGCCCACCGGGTGTTTCTAGCCGGGTGTTTTTTTTTTACCATTAAGTCTCAGTGTATATATTGATAACGTTAAAATATTTGACTTCTTTAATCGAGACCAGAACCAGAACAGTTATTTATAGCTCTTATAGTTATCTCGGAATTGATAGTAGATTAGTTCAAATAACAGTTCAAAAAAAAATTAAAAAAACACACTTTAATAAATAAACCTAACTAAAAAGTAGAAAATAAAAATAGTTTAAAAAAAGGAATAAAAGTTTAGAAATCCAAACTAGAAAAATATATTTTAATCAATTTTAATTTAGAATAGTGTAAAAAATTCTAACAAATTTTGAATGAATAATAGTGTTAATAAGAAAAAAATGGTATATTTAAAAAAAGCGTGGGGGATATTATCGTAATGAAAATCCTTCTTCTCATATCTGTCAGTGAAATATTTATAACTACACCACTAACATTTTTTTCTTATTTTTAATACTCACATTCGATGTTTCATTGCTTGCGGTATATGATTTAATTGGAATTTGCACGAAAAACATGCTATATATAAAAGTTCTTATTCCGTGGAACACCAACTAAATAATGAAAGAAAAATCAACACATTACATTTCACAAGTTTTTCGGAATACGGAATTCCATGATATATTATGAAAATTAAGCGTAATTAGCTATACTCCGCGAAAAGTAGGGAAATCTGTATAATGTAAATTACACAGCATTAAACACGCAATGCTCCGATGTAGAGGAGAAGCAGAGCAACGCGCAGCATACCTTGGCTCCCCAGTATCACTCGCTGAAGCACTTGGCGACCTGAGCGGCCTGCTAAGCTTCTGGAGTGAGCTCGGCTGGCTGGAGTGGAGTGACTCAGCAGGGCGGTACCAGTGGCACTATGTACAAAGGAATGTTCCGGCCGACCAAGTACAGAGACAAGCCCAGGGAAGAAGAAGAAGAAGAAGCAGATGGTGTAATTTATAATTTCTTCAATCCTTGTACTCCACACCAAACAGATCTTCAACAATGTACCCTCTACGCACGTTTCGCTCCAAAACCGGAGCATCCTCAGATGTTGACTTTGCAATGAATTATTGTTAAGATACGAATACAGACAAGAATACAGTTGCCATCACTCTCTCTTCCTTCTGCGGGTGTCGTACAAGGTGACTAAGGGAATATAATATAGAATGAGAAGCAGCGTCCTGTGTGCTAGTAGTAGCATCATCTACTGCGATCGTCAACTCGTCTATAATATCTATATAAGCTGATGAATCTAGGCAAAAGCCTTACATATTTAGAATATCTTTTCTAATCATCACTTCAACTGACTGTCGTCCTCTGCTGGATATAGATCTTTTTTAGGGCATTCCAAACTCCACAATTCTGGGCCGCTTGTTTCCAGCGGCTTCCCGCGACTTAATTTATGTCGTCTGTCCACCTGCTTGGGGGTCGACCAATGCTGGCTTTACTGGTGCGGGGTTGCCATTCCAACACCTTGGGGTCCTAATGTCTATCGGTTCTCCGAGCTTTGTGCCCTACTCAGTCCCAAAGCTGAAGCTTTGGGACTCGTTGAGCTATGTCGGTAACTCTAGTTCTTTTACGGATCTTGTCACTTCTGATTTGATCACGTTTGATACTCCTAACATAGCTCTTTCCATCGCTCGTTGAGTGACTCTGAGCCTTCTTATGAGACCCATAGTTAGCGACCACGTTTCGGATCCGTAATTCATCACTGGCAACACGCACTGTTTGAAGACTTTGGTCTTCAGGATACACGAACTGAATAAAAGTATTCTAGAAGTAGTAACATAAATTCTTACTAAGAAGTACCACGTTAAATAAATTCTTACCAAAGTTTGAAATATCTTTTTGTAGAGCTTATAAGTTTCTAGTACTTTGCTGTAAGCTGCTAATAATATTTTCCACTCATGTTTAATATCCCTTGGATGCCAAATGATGCTCGCTGTATAATTATGGATAAATGTCAATATTACACATAGCTGTTTATTCAGAAACAGATTGTTTTCATTTAAATAGTCTATTTTCAGATGGTGTATAACTATTCCAACTGACTATTATTTTTACCATCACAATAAAAACTAATAATACTTTTACATTATTAGGTACGTCGGTAACCTACGGACACATAATTCACATATTCGTATTAGTTACCTATCATGACGCATTCTTTTCTAGCCAAATATTATTCTTTGTTTTATCGGATAATTAATTTAACCATTAAACAGGAACCAAAATTAAGTTAACCAGGTTTAATTGTTTTAAGCCGCGATGTTTAAATCAACGCGATATACCATCACTCACTTTCATAAACCTGTTACATTATGTACCTACCTAAATGAAGAAAAATATAATTAGAAACGGTTCATTTATTTCAAGTTACGGTTTGATATTTCAGGTTTCCTGTTTAAAATAGTTTAAAGTTGACGTCATAAATTATTATTAATACTGGTCTTTACAATATTAATAATAATAAAAAAAAAATATAAAACAATAATAAGTTTAAAATTTAATTGTAAGAAAGTCGTTTTAAGTAGAATTTAGCTTAAAAGATAGTAGTATCTTAGGAGTCGAAAACGGCTCGTTTCTTACCTTCTTCATTTATTAAAAAGTCTCCGTCGACAACTTTTGAAGCGTTCGTTTTTAAGTAACTAAGTTTAGTTGTCCACAAGATTATCAGACTTTTTAAAATTCTAATAACACCGCAAGCGTGGAGCATGTGTATATCATAATAAATTGTAAAAATTAATATAATACCCGAAATAAAACCGATTTTAAAATAAAAGATATAAAACAGAAAATGCCCCGTGAACCCAAATACAAAAGAAGTTAATGAACACCATGAAACGATGATAAAGATATTGAAATGTTTGATGCATACCAACATTTTCAAAATTCTTTGAACATTTAACACTAATTCCACAATAAGTTTTCTATTGTACACGTTTAACAGGCTAGCAAAAATACAGCCAGTACTATAGAAACATAAATCAATTGAGTGAAAAATGCAGTCAATAAAATTATTCCGTTCTTGTAAAATAAAATAAATATCACGTCTCAATACCAAAAGACTTAAAAATAAAACCCAAACAAATGAAATGAAATCCACTTTACGGCTGTTGAACACAAGGAAATTTTCATAAATCCGATACTTGGGCAGCAAAAACAACCACTGCATTGTATTGAAAGGTAGAAAAATGGATTGTATGTCTTTATCCAAGTAATTGTCATATAGGAATTCATTAGATTTATAATATTTCGTAATTTTTCCCATTTTTTGTTATTACAAAAATATTATTGTAAATACGAGTGACCACACGAAATGTTAGAAAGATTAATGCCGACAAAACTATATTATATTATATATTAAGCTGCCAGTTGTAATACACTTAGTGAATAATTCAATACTGAGAGTGCTTCATTACTTATTAACTCAAATAAACATTAGTCTCTAAATAAATGACAGTTGACTGCGTCTTTGTAATCACGCAATTAGTGTTATTCACATACACTTACTTATAAGCAACACAGTAACTCGATCTATATATATACTACCTACGATCTATCTATATATATATATGTATTTATATATATATATATATATATATATATATATATATATATATATATGTATGTATACCGAGAATAATAATAATAAAGCTATATATAAGTATAGATGTGCCCTGCGGCTTCACCCGCGTAAATTAAAGGTCCCAGCGTATCGCTATAAAGTAAAGTTTTTTCAATCGTACTGGAAGTGTCAAATATACAAACCTTGTGATAATAAGTACTGATAGTATTTCAGCATATTTGAACAATCGACTGAAGTGTGGGCAAAAATATATCTCTACTTGCTGTTGGAGCTTTGATCACCCACTATTTGATACCTTCAATAATATAAACAATGCCAATCGCGAATGCCATTTCCAAAGATCTATGAACTCCTTAAGCATATGATTTCAAATAATTATGTGGCATAACAGCACCACTACATATTAGTCGATGAATAAAGGACGTTGATCCAAGTCAGTAAATGGACATTTGGTATCCATCCATCCTAGCTCGTATCACTAACAAAAAATACAGCTTCGAAATCGCCTACAGGAAAAAACGAAATCGCTTTGTTGCTTACTTCGTATGCTTAAGGTTAACCAAGAAAGTTTCTAACATTTTTTATTTAGTCCTACCAGCGAAGTCCTCATGAAAGTGGCAACTCTTAACGTATTGAGTATTGTTAAGCTTTAGTGAGTGGTTTGCTGCTGTCCGCTAAGGAGTTCTGTCCTATATCTCCAATCCAGTACAAAAGAATTATTTAAATCGGTTATCATTTGACGGAATTATGATAATAAATTATTAAACACTTTCATCCCCTCTCCCAAAGGAACTGAACTGAATTTCGGTATAAAAAGTATCCTATGTCCTACCTCGTAGTATGACCTCAAATCGTACTAAATTTAATTTGAATTCATTCATTAGTTTCGTGATTCGCAGCCCAGATACAAACAGACAGATACGACAAAAAAAAAACAGTTTCAGACTCGGTTATAGAGTGCACTCTAATAATTTTTTTTAAATATCGTTAATGAACAGAATTTGACCGGTTACAGTTTTATTATAAGTATAGATATATGTCGGTTCTAGTCGCAGATTGATTATAATCCATCAAAGCCTAGCATCGCTTGAGGCTATATTATTTTTAAGTTGTTGACAAGAGCTGTTTTTTTATAATTAAAGTCCTTATTTGAGAGACAGCATCCGGATGTGTTATATAAAACTCTTATTGTGTAATGCAAAAGTGTGAGTTTTTATTGTACCCCAAAATATTTAAGTTAATTTAAAGGAACTTGATTTTATAATTTCGCTCTTATCTACTAGAAATCCATTTTATTATACTGACTTGTTCAGGGTTTAAAACAAAGTCACTTTATAGATGACGGTCGCATTTATAGAGTAGGTTTCATTACACTTCATTCGACATTAGTTGTTCTTGCCCTGCATAATGTGGGGACAAAGTTTTGATGAGGGTGGTGACCTATTCCTTTGAGGGCGAGAAAGTTTTGATAGGTTCCTAATTGGAAGTGTTTGTTTGCAGGCTGTTAATCCATACTAATATTGTACATGTAAAAGTGCGCCTGCTTGTTTATTTGTTTATGTGTTCCCTATGTGCGGCTCAACCAATGCACTTGACACAGAGATAGTCCGCATCCCTGTGACAGACATAGGATACTTTTTTTCCTGGGAAAACAAAGGGTTCCGACGAGTTTCGTTATTGTTTGTTGTGTATGTTCGGCTCAACCTATCAGTACAGCGATAGGTTGCATCCTGTATGCTTAAAAATGAAATCGATTTTCTCAAAACTTTGCATAGATAGCTGATATAGCTGGCATGCTGAAAATAGACATAATAAACTTTTCATCACACTTGCTTGTCACTTGAACCTTATTTTATTGATATAATCAAAGATATTAGACACGTATGTTTTATTTCAAATTACCGTAATTGTGCTTTATGATGTTCCGATTAGGTTAAGCTTGTACCTACCTCACTGCAAGTTATATGTATGAAGATGGACCATTTTTAATTTAGCTGGGTAATACAGATTCTTTCTTTAACCAACAAAGAGCGGCTTCAAATAGTACCAACACGTTAAATGAACAAATATTTTGGACGATTTCAATTTTATTACGATAAATTAACGTTTAATTTTATCGAATTAATCACAATTCATGACTGTTTTAAATACGAAAATATTCCCTTTATGACATTTCAAGTATATAGGATTCTTGAATTTGTTTAACTGAAAAAATAGAATTTTATATTCATCGTCATCAACCCATTACCGGCCCACCACAGGGCTCGAAACTCCTCTCAGAGTGAAAAGGGTTTAATCCACCAACCAACCAGGGATAAAAAATAGCAATAGCTTCACACACCTTTGACAACATTATGGAGAACACTTAGGCATGCAGGTTTCCTGATCTGTTTTCATTCATCTCCTGGGGATAGGAAGTAGACGCTTTAACCACCTAGGCTATCAAAAAAAAACATTTTAAAAAGTATTTTATTTGCAGTATGTCACCAAGATGGCGGTAGCAATCGGCCGCGGGACCAGAGCACAGTCTCCGAGTCTTCCCGCCGGTTCCGCACAGAGTTCTTAGAGGACTGGCCTCAAACCCCTGGAGCCCCGTATTTCGACCCTAGTACCCCTGACAACGTAACCGGCTTAGTTGGGCACCCTGTCATTCTGCTATGCAAAGTGAAGAATCTTCAGAATCGAACTGTAAGTTACATTTATAATTGTAATTATAAGCGGACCGAAAGTCTTTTACCAGTACAAGGCCCTTCACTCCTAGAGGCTTAGACCAACAAAGCTGACTCAACGTATGCAAGTAACGTAACTTAATTCGAATATAACTTACCGACCGAGGACTTAGGTGCCGCCGAAGTATGGGCCCAAATTTATTTTATTGCATGAATTGAATGTGTATATTATCAAATATGTATTGTCACTTATAATACCACAAGAGCTTCAAAATTGATAAATTGGAAATGCCAGATAATTTTGAAGCTCGTATGGTATTCGGGGGATTATTTTTCCGTCCTAAATGTCGGCCAATAGAATTGCACCATGAGACGAAATGTACAGTTAACAAATAAGAATTTCATAATGAATAAATATAGCAAAATATATATAGCAACTACCAGAGAAAATTTTCAAAAAATTATCACTTATACCACAAGAGCTTCAAAATTATCGGGTATTTCCCGATAGGTTCGTTCCAAACAAATGAAGGATTCATTTCAGGAAAAAATTTTTAACCTGAAAAACTTGACGACTTTATTTGTTTGCAGGGAACCTTGAGGGAAATGCCAGATAATTTTGAAGCTCGTGTGGTATTCGGGGGATTATTTTTCCGTCCCAAATGTCGGCCAATAGAATTGCACCATGAGACGAAATGTACAGTTAACAAATAAGAATTTCATAATGAATAAATATAGCAAAATATATATAGCAACTACCAGAGAAAATTTTCAAAAAATTATCAGTATAATACCATGTATGTTGTACCACGTGACGTCGAATGGTGCAATTCTATTGGTCGATATTTGGGTCGGAAAAATAATCAGTATAATACCATGTAGGTTGTACCACGTGACGTCGAATGGTGCAATTCTATTGGTCGATATTTGGGTCGGAAAAATAATCAGTATAATACCATGTAGGTTGTACCACGTGACGTCGAATGGTGCAATTCTATTGGTCGATATTTGGGTCGGAAAAATAATCTAATTTAACAGATGATCTGATAAATACTGTTGGAGTTAAAATTTAAAAAAAATCGAAATTCAAAATTTTCACTATTCACAAATAACAGTGAGTAGCAAGTCATATGGGACAGCGATCGAATGCATGCGTACCAACCTACTAATTATTATAAATGCAAAAGTTTTCTAGGATTGATGTATGTATGTATGTATCAACTAAAACAATGACAACTTTCTAACTCAGTATACCACGTAAAATAATAGTAAATACATAGCTAGCCACGATGATTATGATGCTAGCATCAGATATATCTGGTACAGGGACGAAGTCGCGAGGGTCCGCTAGTAAGTAATTTACTAATAATAAATATCGAGACAAAAATAAATTAAAAGATACCATCTTTATTCTTAAGGGGATAGTTTAACATAATAACTTAAGTAGGTTTAAGTCCTTTCAGTTAAAGGAATATCTTTAAACCAATTATTGTAGCTAATATTTGAGGCCATGAGAGCCAGAGTGGCCTAACTACTTAAACAATAGTTTTCAGTAGTAAGGAAAAAAGAGAAGCCCATATTTCAAATAATTGTAACTTTAGAAAATATTTATATTTTATTGTTTTTTATTGCCTAAGTCTCTTCATATGTTATATTCTTTGTTTTTTAGGACCTATGTCAATCCTAGGTACCATTATTATTATTATTTTTTATAGATAGGCCACTCTGGCATTTGGGGTTTAAGATTAATTTAAAAAAATAAGCAGTTAGTCCAAAGTATTTATTATAATAAAAGTATCCTTACATTAATAAACCTTCCTTATAAGCATCAATCACTATCTATTACTTCATCTTCCACATGCAAATCATTACCTACCGAAGCACTATCCTTAATATTATTATAAAAATCATGAAGTACCGGGGGAATGTATTGAAGAAGTTCCACCAAATCCTTTTTTTTCTCCACACTTATTTGTCTACCCAATGGATACAAAAGATCAAGCTGTAAATTAGCTATGGCAATAGAATTTCTTTTTTTCAAGTCCACACTTTCAAACAGGACCTCTTCATTATTTGAATATTTAAAAAATATTGTGAATGGGTAGTTCTTGTGGTACAGGAGCCACTGAATATTTAGCCACTTTACTTTTGATTTCTCTGCAGTGACTTTTCGATTGGTTATATTATTCTCCAATTTTTTGGTTGAATAGAAATCTTCTTTGGCCATTTTTATAATTTGAAAGGGTTTTTTCTTTCTTGCAGTCTTTATTACTTCAATCCAATCATCAGGTACGAAAATATTCTGAAAATATTTTTTCTTTTTTTCTATTAAGCCAAAGTCCTGATCACACGCCAAATAAGAATGACCGCTTACAAAAAATTTATGGTCAATATTTTCCACAACATAGTCTGGATGACTAATAATATATTGACAAAGAGTGGCCATTTTTATATTGCGATTTTGGCCACCACATTGGTCAGAATATAAAATTAACCTTTTGGTCTTAACATTTTCTTTAATGTATCGCAATAAACAAGAGCCTATCTCCTGTGGTCCTCTAGAGGCTACAGTCTCATCCCATACACACATTGTTGCGTTGTCATTTGCAGCATCATGTATACCTAGTACATACGTCCACAGCTGCCTTTTATAATAACACACTCCCGTTGACACTACTGGAGTAGGCAATGTTTTCATTAGGTCGAATACAATGACAGTGACATCTAAGTCTTCTTTAGCAAGGTTTTTATCTTTCTTGTAATTATCTTTCGCACTGTCAGCTTTTGAGAGGTGTAACTTTTTTTGTAACTCAAGCTGGTACTTTTCTTCTAGTGAATGAGCTGCATCTATCTTAATCTTCAAATTGTCACATTTCTTGCATGAATCGGATACAGGTGCATGGAATGATAAATTAAATTGTTCATTAAATATTTTCCGGAACATAAAATCGGATACCTTTTCTGACTCAGAAATATTATCACAGTACATGGAATACATTTTTGGTAAACTTAGATCTGGAGCTAAGAACCTTCTGTTCATACTCTTGTGTAGTGTGTAGTGTGATTCATACTTAGGAAATTTATCAATAAATGTTTTTACTTTTTGAACTTTTTCTTCAGATGTCTTATTGACAGGAACATGCTTTCCTCTTCTATCAATAGGTGGTGTAGGAATGGACAATTTTGTTTTTAAAACTCTGGATATTCTTCCATCAGATACTGCAAAAACTTTTTTAAAGAATTCTTTACATACCGTAGTATACAAACCATCGGAATTTGGAATAGTATATACTCGGGTATTGGAGCGTCTAGACTCAGTTTGTCGGCGATCAGTGAGAAAAGAGCATCTTTTTTTAGGTAACACTTTTACCAATGAAAATAAGTAAGATGACTGCAAAGTAAAACTTTCCATGGCATAAAACCTATCGAAGAGTGCTTTTTGCTGTGCAGCACCAACTTTATCGTGGCATTTTAGTCCACATCTACATGGTATATCTGTGTTTATATTTTTCGAAGGTACAGTTTTGCCTTTTGCATTCACATATTCCTCACCTCTCGCGCGTTTTGCCTTGCGTATATTCTTTTTCCACTTATGTGGCTGTCGAACTCGCTTTCTTGGCTTCCGTTGCTCTTGGTCGTTTTGAGGGTCTTGGTTGTTTTGAGAGTGGTTATCTTCTAAAATATCAATTAGATCCAAGGGAGTTGGCGATGGCGATCTGGATGGTAAATACTCAGAGCCTGAATCTTGATATGGGTCTTCCTCATCCACTCCGAAGATATCTGAAAGTAAAGTAATTTGCTTACGAAATAGTAGACTGACAAAATTAGTTACAACACTCAATTGACTGACAATTTTTCTTATCAAAATCATGTTTTGCTTACCTTGCATTGTGTTTTCTATGTTACTAGAGGTTCCAGCTTCCATGTTATCCATTTTAAGCCATTAATTGCAAGAAAAACCTTCGTTCAACATTAAAAACAATCACGCGGCAAACTATGACAGTTTGGCCTAACGTCAAAGAAATGTCAATTTAATTAGTATTGCCATAGTGCAAAAATGGCCTAACTCATTTAGGCCACTATAGCGCTACCAAACTTTTAAAATTTCTGATAGGCTGTGGTAGTAATACTAATTCCATCTATGAAAACAATATTGAACTAATTTTAGGCCACTGTGGCGCTATGACTTTTGCCGTTTAGAGCAGTTTTTTGAATTAAAATCAGTATTGAAAAAATGACAGTTAGGCCACTCTGGCTCTCATGGCCTCATTTTAATAAAAGACATGAAAATGCACATAAATTTGTGTGTAACAAATAAAAATGAAAATATTTGAATAGATAAATAATTATAGTTGTACTCTTTTTCTAAAATATTTTTTGTATTAAATAACTTCGAGAAAATAATATTACTTTACCTTTTGCGATTACAATAAATGTTCCAAAGGATACGGAAATGGCAAATGTACGATATTCTATTATAGATTTCCAGTAGAAATTTGGCAGCTGCACTCTTTCCCATTTCATATGCAGCAAGCAATATATTTTAATGCATACGCGATGAGCATAAATAAAATACTTTATAATATCGAATATACAAAACGAAGAAAAAGTGAAAGATTAAATCTCTAGATTCAATCCTAATGTTTATTAAAAACGTTTTATGAAAATATAATAAAATATATGAATTGAAAATTTAAAATATTTTCAATATAGTGTAGGTACTTTATTATACTAGTCAAGCACTTTTATTTGATATTTATATTGAGGGAGTTGTGAAAAAAATATAATCCTCCATTTTGTGGCAGCGACCATATTAGTCTGGTTTTGGCATCGTAATATCTTCCGAACCGAATGAACTTTTGGTATTTTTTTTTGTTTGAAAGGTTCATTATTCGGAAGTGTAGCTATGTTTGATGAAAATCTGTCAAAGATGGCCGCCACCGTAAAATGGCAAATTGCAATCCAATGATGGATTGACTAGTAGAATAATGTACACGATATTGAAAGTCGGGGGTTTTAAATTTTCATATACATTTGCTAAGGAGATTATAGAACTCTCCAGCTAACAATAACAAACCACTTTCAATAAAAGTAACGTTATATATACTTCCATTATTTATATTACATTACAACTTAGCTCTTGTCTGCAATCTCACCTGGTAAGTAATGATGCAGTCGGCCGATTAGCGCAGTGGGCCCTGCTTTCTGAGTCCAAGGCCGTGGGTTCGGTTCCCACGACTGGAAAATGTTTGTGTGATGAACATGAATGTTTTTCAGTGTCTGGGTGTTTATATGTATATTTTAAGTATTTACGTATATTATTTATCAAAAATATTCTTCAGTCATCTCAGTACCCATAACACAAGCTACGCTTACTTTGGGGTTAGATGGCGATGTTTCTATTTTCTATTGTCGTAGTGTAACATAGGGTTACCTTTTTGTGTTGTTGAGGTGTACAGTGGCGTGCATAGAGGGTATGCAAATTGCATGCTGATGATATAAAATGAACAAAATCTCGAGTACGAGATATAAAGACTTAAGGGTAGGCTTTACATAACTCTTACAATGCCTATTCTTAAGATTTCTTAAACTCCTAATAGAGATTTTCTTCATGTTTTCTCATCTGCATACCCCGTGCATACCCTCTATGCACGCCACTGGGCCAATAGTAATAAATAATGACAGGCCTGAGAAGGCGGCGTGCCGTGTAGCACGACCCTCCCTTGTAACGTCTTTGTTGGTAGGGTAACTGCTAACCAGTCTAAACCAGCACGGAGAAAATTTAGAAATAATTATAAATTACCAAATTACCCCTGTCGGGGATGGATCTTGAGAACTCCGCTTATAAGACTACAGCGCTCACCACTACGCCAAGGAGTCGGTAAACAATATGTTCCCAATTCAAAATCATTACTTGGTAATACAATAGCTTACTTAAATCGCCCTGGTATTTATTTCAACTCCTATTATATTATTATCAAACATCCAAACATCTTAATAAACTTTTCCATTTATAATATCAGCTAGCGATCCCAGTTTCCAATTCCAATCTCCAGATAACAAGCCGAGCCCTTTGTTGTGAAGTGAAACATTAAATAGGCTTTACGTTATGTTACGTACATAGACGCTTGACGGCTTCGCATGATATCCCGCTGTCGACTCCGTGTGGGCTTTGTGCGGTCCTCAGAAATACCAGAGGCTTTAGTTTAATTGCTTATCTCGGCTTAGTGTAGGGATCTAAGGCAACGATAAGGTATTGTCAACGTATAATATTTAACTAGCTGTTGCCCGCGACTTCGTCCGCGTTCCGTGAAAATCCGGGAAAATCCTCGGAATAAAATGTATCCTATGCCAGTTTTGCTAAATGATGTGAAGCTATACATTGCCAATGCTATTTTTAATTTGGTCACAAAATATTGTGTTCGTCATTGACTGTAGTATGAATTTTAACAGTGAATAAATTATTTTATTTTATTTAATGTATTTGTTGTACATGCGCACTATTGCTAAACTAAAGAGCACCGAAGTACCTGTGCGATGCTTAACTTTCCAGAATTTTATGAAATTAACAGTACTTTAGCAAACGGTGATAGCCCGATCGGTAGGATTTCAACTTCACTTTCGGGTGGCCGAGTTCGTATTCCAGCACGCATCTCCAAATTTTCTAAGTTATTTGCGTTCTAATCAATTTAAATATCACTAGCTATGCTAGCAACGGTGAAGGAAAGCATCGGGAGGAAACCAGCATGCCTGAGAGTTCTCCATAATTTTCTCAAAGGTGTGTGGAGTCAACCAAGCTGAACTGGGCCAGCGCTGTGGACTACGGGCTTCACCCCTTCTCTTTGTGGGAGGAGACTCGTGTCCAGTAGTGGGCCGGTAATGGATTGATATGATGTTGATAATGATCATTATTTCCGTATATGAAAATAATATTCATTCTAACATTTTAGAGATAAACTGTACCAAAAACATATTTATATGATTTATTTTAATCTGGGGCCGGGGAATTAATCTTATCCCATACCATTTAAATAAGTAATAAGTAAATATACACACATCGCGATCTAGCGCCAAAGTAAGCGTAGCTTGTGTTATGGGTACTAAGATGACTATTAGATATGATGAATATTTTTTTGAATAATACACATAAATACCTTTAATATACAGATAAACACCCAGACACTGAAAAACATTCATGTTCATTACACAAACATTTTCCAGCCACCCGGCCACGGCCTTGGACTCAGAAAGTAGGATCGCTGCTCGCTGCGCCAATTAACAGTCAACGGCTTTGGAGCCGATATAAGCATGGCGGTAACTTCCCTGGACGAGCTCTGCGCCAAAAATCTCAACTACATCGACTTAATTATGCGATTAGAAATAAGCAGAGCATTCGACTCACCCACCCGACTCACCCACCATTTCGTTTGAACAGGTATCATGGGTGCGCCACCGTGACATCCACTTACTTACGGTAGGACGGTACACGTACACGTCAGACCAGCGCTTCGAGGCGCAGCACAAGCCACGCTCCGAAGAGTGGGCGTTGAAAATCAGAAGTCCACAGAAAAGAGACTCCGGGCAATACGAGTGCCAGATATCAACCACACCACCAATTGGTCACGCGGTGTACCTTAATATAGTAGGTGAGTAAACAATGTATTTTTTACCACTAATGCTCTTAAAATCGTAATTTATATGCTTCATATGCGGATAGATAGAGAGAGTTTAGCCTCATTAGAATCGTCGTAAAGGATTTTTAAAAAACCTGGCTAAGTTTATTGTGCGCTCTTCTTGGACGCGCGCTTTTAACTTGACGCGTTTGGCTCCCTCCTAGCTTTAGTTTTATGTTAACGAATGCAGTTATCAGAATCACTAGCATTAATGTTACATTACATACATAAATGTATAACACTTCACAAGTGCCCGTGATAAGGTCTTCATGAATAAAACATTTTTGAATGATTTGAATTTTTTTTTTGATTACCTATAACACTGTTATATAACGTTTACGTAATTTACTCTCATGCAATCGAGGAGTCGTTTTCGAATGTGGACGTACTTAAACGTCAGAGTAAAATGGACCTTATTCGCATCGCATAAAATTCAAATTTGTTTAAATTTTTTAAGTAGGTAAGTAAATAATAGTAGGTGGGTGTAATTTTAACCTACTACGATTTTTCGGATTTTTGTTTCTATTAAGTCTACCGGATTTGAAAGCGAGAATCTTAAAAGTACTAAATTGTTTTCATTTCAATTGTTTCAATTCTGTTGGTAACAAATCTTTTTAACTAAACTACTAAATTTCTTTCTGTAAATCTTTGTAACGTTCTTTGTAATGTAATCTTTGTGTTTCTCTTTATTCTTGCTTTATATTTCTAACTATGTAGTGGTATACAAATAAAGAGTTAAAATAAAAAAATAAGCAGGTCTAAAAGTTGTGACATCCTATACACTTTGTTCTTATGGGAAAAGGATGCTATGATTTTTAGACCTTTAGCCGTATTACAAGATTTGCTCGGTAACAATCGAAGAGTTGTTTCCGAGTCTGGAAATAATAACACTACTTTAGCTTGGTTGGTTACAGAGTTTGATATGCAAGAACGACTCGAACGGCAAATTATGTACTAAGGCTACTGAACTAAATTTCTGTTCCATGCGGCTTACACTTTCCTTTCATTAGAGCGAGAAGAGTGATTTTGGGTTCACGGTCGCTAGTAGCCAGTTTAGAATCAACCGGGCTATCACGGGCAGGAGATAAAAATTATATCCACCTATTATATCCTCTAAGGGATATAATTAACGTGTCCACCTCCTAAAGCCCGGGAACATGGAATAGAAGAAGTTTACCTCCGTTGACACATAATTAAATTATTTGGATATTATTTCGACTTATGCACCAGTGCTCTAAGATTTGATAAAGCTGTATAAATATAAATCTTCTCCCACAGCTTTATAAACTCTAAGAGCATTGGCGCAAAAGTGGAAATAATATCCAAATAATATATGTGTATTAATAAACGGGGGCAAACTTCTCCTATTCCATGTTCCAGTGATTTAGCAGGTGGATAATCGGGGGATATAATTTTTATCTCCCACCCGTGCTAGGGGTTAAAAAAGTTGCTAAACCACATCATGGTTTTAAAAGACCCCGTTGGCTTTTTAATATACCTTATGTCAGTGATAATGCAATCATGTTATGGTATAATCATAGAATTTGAAATATACAGAACCCTTATTGCACGAAGTGCATTGTGTCCAATGAAAACAACAAGCAAGTTAAGCGCAAATTTGATTTCACACCGCTGAATGTTGCCAGCTCTCAAACTTTTTGTCATTTTACATTTCATGGTAAACTTTAAGAACATTAGAGGTCAAATAAATACTGTAAATTGCTAACGGAATGATGTGAATAACCACATCCTGTTCGAAAAACACTTCTAAAGTGAAGTGCGTTTTGATGCTTCAATATTAGTCGTCTGTATACGACTAATATTGAAGCATCAAAACGCACTGTATGTTTCTAATTCTGTGGTTAAACCATGATGCCATGATCTTCACATATACTATAATATTTAATAATTTCCTATGTGTTTGAATTTAGAGACATGAATGTGCTACATTAGTTTTTTTGAAACAATCTGTTGAAAGTAATTTTGTATTAAAAAAAATAACGTACGGTACATGGGACCATAGTCATTATTTTAAACAATTGGCGCTAAATTGTTTTAATGCAAATCTCTAAACAAAATTGACTGCTCCCAAACTAACCAAGCATTACATCACAAAGTCCTCTCAGGAAGTGCACCCTCCACAACACAAAATTACAAACTGGAACTGAAGTGGAATATTATTTGTTTTCCTTCCTCTACTGTCATCCAAAAACATTCTCTATTTACCTTCGAACGATGTCAAAGAGCTAATCTCACAGCGAATATTTGCTTCCACTTACCCCAATAGAAAATCTCTATTGAATCTTAAAGTAAAGGCATCTATTATTAGGTTATGGTATATCATATAAGAAGGATGGCTGACGGATTTCATAGAATCTTTTATTACATATTTCCAATCCTAATATAATATAACCGTAGGTATGTAAAGTAATATTATTTTACATCATAGTAAATATATCTAGACCTAGAGTCTAGATAATTTTCTATACTTAATTATAATAATAATAATAATTTATTAGCTGGAATAGTCAGCCACCATAAGTTGCTTTACAATAATTAAAATACGCTCCTTTACAATCTACTGTCAACGACAATGTGCAAATCTTTTCTGATAATGCGGAACAAAATTCAAACTCATTCGATAAAAGAACAATAAAAAATAAAAAATAAAATTAATTAGGAAATAATAATTATAGTCAAATATTTCAAGTCAAATTTTAGATCATATTCTCATTTAAATATTCGTTAACACGGTGTGATGTTCAGAAGAACATACATATCATATTTGTATAGTAGTATTGTGTGTAAGTGCATTCAAATATATTTGTTTTTGGGGAAGAAAAAGATATCCTATATCCTATAATCCTGAGAACTAAAATGTCTTAATTTTTTCCGGTGTGGTCGGAGGCTCAGCCGTGGTACCATCCTACCATCAATATCTTATAATATCTAATCTCAACTAAACTAACAGCCTAAGAACAAGATTTGCGTTTTCTCATATCTACCTCTGTCTCGTCAAAGAAAAATAAACCTAATGTCACCCAACTTAGAGTCACAAATTCTGTACTTCTCATTTTATTTTAAAAGGATTATGTCAAAGTCCGAGCTAAAGTATTGTAGTTATTTATATGCTCGAAAACGACTCCTTGATTGAGAGCTAGCAAATTTTGTAGGTACTACGGCTAAAGGTATAAAAATCATGCTTCCTATTCCGATAAGAACAAAGTGAAAAGGATGACACTATCTTTAGAAATGTTCATTTAATTTAAGAGATTTTTGCGACAGAATTTACACCAACAACTTTGTGATACCTTAAATAAAATCAATTCAGTACTTTTAATATTCTCGCATTTATTCGGATTTTTGTCTGTATCAAGGCTAACGGATGTAGATAAGATCCGAACGATTGTTGGTTAAAATACACCCACCGAGACGGTCCACTATCGCCCTTTAAACGGATTCCTGCAAATAATCTAAAACTAGAGAGCGATGGTCCGAATCCCAGTAAACACTTACCGTACTTATTATAATAAAGTTATATACTTAAGTATACATAATTATATAACCTACGAGTATTTTTTTTTTTATATATGTACTTTTATATTTGAACTAAAAACATTTTTTATAAATTTAATCTTCGTCAATATTATGCTAGAATTAATTTAATAATTTAAATACATGATACTAAATTATAAAAAACACTGCATGGTATCAGCCAATTTAGTTGTAATTTTTTATTTTATCTACTATAAATTTATTAAATAATACATTAATTTTTTTTCTTAATATAAAATTGAGTTACTATTAAGATTCACTGAATAGATATGAAGAATGAATTGAAATAACTTGAAAAACTAATATTTTACTAGCAAAAACCCTAACTCGCGCTATCGAAGTTTTAACGCTTTCGTGGTATATATACGGTCGTATTGCAATCACACACGGCAGTCCGTTTCTACACAGTAAAGTAGTGTAACGGAGCGCTACTCTAAACTCCGTTATGATTGTCGCGTTTGGCGCAGTTATAGTTACTGCACGCGATAATTTGATGCACTGGACTAAGTATCCAGTTTGTGGCACCAATGAATTTGGTGAGGGCACACCTGTGTACGGTGTTTGTTGGGAATGGCCCAGTGTGGGTTCATGTTGTACGCCCACTTGTGACATGAGTAAGGCGTCCCACTTGGTAAATGCCATTAGCGGCACTTTGTAATCGCTGGAACATTGTTTCCTCGCCACCACTGTTGTAGAAAATTTGACTTCCTTTTGTTATTATCTAATTTTATTTTGAAAATACTATTTTTACCATTTAAATATGATATAAATATTTTTATAAAACATGCTGCAGCAACAAAATATTGTTTATTTACCTTGCTAACAGTTTTTTTAAACCAGTCCAATAAAATGGGCTGAATATTTGTATACACTTTAGCTTTGGGTAGCAAAATCCGGTAATCAAGTGATATTATGTTTTAAATGTAATAAGACGTATTACCAAAGATTGCGGAGCAATTATAGTATTTAACATGCACCCTTTTATGATTTGGGTCTAAAGTGAAAGGGTTTCTTGGAGACTATAAAAAAAATAGGACGGCATAGGCATTCTAAAATATTTTTTTTTATAGATATCGTTGGTTGCAGTTTCGGGGGACCGAGTTCAATTCCCGGCTATGTTCATTTCCTTCAACTTATCGGAGTTATTTTCGTTTTTAATTTAAGCTATTAAAATATCACTTGCTGTAACTGTAAAATAAAAAATAATGAGGGAACCTCAGGGAGTGTGAAGTCTGCTGTACTTGACCAGTGTGTTGGACTTTGGCCTAAACTATGCTATATATATAGCTTTTCCAGTATAAGTTGATTATCAAGATGAAATAAGCACTTGTGTCAGCATAGCAAGCAGTGTTTTCGCTCCGTCGCATTTTTTTATATTACTTTAATAATGGCTTAATGAGATATATTCATCCAACAGAACCAGAAACTGAAATAATGGGCGGTCCGGATCTATTCATCTACGCCGGGTCCACGATAAATCTGACGTGTATAGTGAGGCACACACCAGAACCGCCCAGTACGATAAACTGGACGCATAGAGGCAAGGTATGTACAAAAATTTCTTACCTTCGACCAACAACATACTAGATATATAACTGTTAGTCGTCAAGACGTGAAAGTGAAAAATATGATCGCACCCACGGTTTGGCAACCTATTTTCGTGAGTTTCTTAAATATTAGAAAACCATAACGAATGTACTTAACCTCCAAAAAGCAATCATCAGAATATCTTATTTTAAGTTAAATTCAAAATTTTTAACACAACAAATAAAATTAATTAAAAAAATACGTAGGGACTGTACATCTAGTACATTATTGAACGCATTGATTTAATACACTGTTAGTGTTAGCGCCATCTAGTAGGAAACATTGCTATATCGAATTTCTTTTCAAGTTACTTTATATTATAAGGGTTTTAAATAAATTACATCCAAGGATTCGCAAAAGAATATAATATAAACTGATATAGAAATTATCTTATGTTTTAAATCCTCTGGCAAGTTTTTGATTTGGTTGAAACTGCGCTAACTCCAAGGGGCAAGGGCCATATATGGAATACCTACTCTTTATCGGTAAATCTTGTATTTATATATGGTATAAGAATTTATTTTCGGTAAAATATAATATTTGCTATTATTTTGATGGAATACCTTGCATTGTAATGAAAGTAATAACGTCTCATAAAAATGTTATTTGTATCTCATTTAAATGAAATGTTACCCCATACCATGATTTTTTTTGTACTTACGTAACATTTTTAAGACATAAAGGAAAAATGTAAGAACGGGCCTCTCATTTCATATTCCTCTCTGAAATATTATGCTGTATTGTCAGAAATATGTGGAGCGATGTCGGGTCTGAAGCTCCAGAATTTGCAAATGCATTATGTAAAGTAACGATATGAGATGTAATACTTCAAAATATTGTATTGTTAACTATTTTTAGATATAAAAGTAAAGCTGCTAAGTTTGTTTTTCATTGTCGCTATTAATCTTTTTGATTCGGTATCAGATAACTCTTTTCTGAACTGATATTGATAAAGAAACTATTTCTCGGAATCGGAAGCGTGTTGACAGCGATTGAGAAAATTTTAAATATTTCACATTTCTCTTTAACAGACGAATATAGGCCTTCAGTACTCCGAAGAATGTATGCACGTTCCGTCCCTGTTCTCCGATTTTTTTTACTCCACCCGGATAAAGCTGTGTTCAAATTTTCAAAACTTCTACTGAACATTTCCTCTGATCTAAGTACAAACCGCAAAATTATTACTCTTGGCGCGTACTTGATAGGTTTCAAAGTTCTAGTTACCCTATTCTTGGTAGGTACCATGTTTGCATTGACCTTTAGTAAACTTTTGTTTATTAATGTTACTGTATTAATTTTATTTTGAAAAAAGTAATGTAGCTTTCAACTATATTATTCCTACTCATCTACTATATTTTGGAATTAACAGAATAGGATTGTTATACAATAGGTATCTTTAGTTTCTGTTCTAGCTATTAGGATCAAAATTGTAGCAAGCATGTAAACTTTTTAAAAACGTCTTAAAATCACATTAATCAAATTCTTTACCAGCATCTGAGCAAAGTTTGTTCTTACCACGTACGATTTCAAAACATCTGGTCACACTTTCTTAGCATCGTGGTCTCAATGACTGCACGTTATGTGCTTTTTTACTACTGGCTCAAAATATCGCACCAGACAAACTCTTACGAAACGGAATTCTTGAAGTATTATGTCAATGGCAGTTATAAGATATTTTGTATTTAGTTCAGTGAGTAAAGTCATATTTTATTTGGAATTGAACCACACGGATTCGTTTAGAGTAGCAAATGGACTTTAAGTTCAATGTTTTCGCAATGCACTTTGGGACTGCTATCAGGTATTCCATTTACCCGGATAGGCAACGACAGCGAGTTATCAGGCGAGGAGATCAAAAGCTATTCGTTCATACGTACTAGTATAAAATCAAACTTATGGAACTTTTTACCATGGCAATAATAATATTTTCTGTGTTTACTAAATACGAAAAGTGAGGTTAGGTGAGACGAGGTCCCATTCAAAATTACAAATTCTAACCCTGCAATTTGCCAGCTTGAACGGATACCATCGTTAGGTATATATTCATCATAAGGTTTCTTCAAAATATGTAGGTAATCTCTATGCCAAGTTTCATCAAGATCGGTTTATCTATTGTTGCACATAAATAGCAAAGGTTATTACTGGTTGATTTTCCAGGATAATTGTATAGTTTCCGTATGTACTGCCAGAATGTCAGGTGTACCAAATTTCATCACGATCGGTGTAAAGCCGGGAATAGGGGTACGTCATCATCATCATTATCAACCCATGACCAGCCCACTACAGGGCAAGATTCTCCTCCTCCTCCTTCAGAATGAGTAGGGCCGAACCCACCACTTTGGCCAAGTCCGGATTGGTAGAAATCACACGGTTCGAGGTCACTATGGAGATTTTTCAGCCGTGCAGGTTTCCTCACGATATTTTCCTTAACCGATAAAACAAGTGATATTGGAATTGCTTACATTAAAAACGCATAAAACTAGTCCATCCCGAAAGGGAATCCGAAGCCCTACCCAATAAGTTATCACCACTTAGTATACATTCGAAGGACATACACAGAAATATTCACCTTTACATTTATAATATTAAATCGGTATGAAAACGACACAATTTTCAGACACATAGACGTTAATTTTCCTAGGTTTCTAAATATTGTCTTCTTATGGTTTAGAATATCCTTACTTTATAGTATACAAACTCCAAACTATGAATATGCAATGCGATTCACAGCTCTGTCTCCTGTCGTGATAATGCTTGACAGCACCCAAACTATACACTACCAACTTTGTTGGTATCCAACTTATCACATTATTTGACACACGTTGTAAGTTTTAACGACTTCGTAGACGTAGGTGGTACCGGGTTCGATTCCCGGCAATTTGGGAATTGATGATTTCTAAATTTTCTCAGGGCTGGGCTAGTGGGACGCTTTGGCCGAGGCTAGTTACTACCCTACCGAGAAAGGCGTGCCACTAAGCGATGTAGTGGCCCGCTGAAGTTTCGTCTAGAAAGCATGGGCTTAAGATATCTGAAATACTCTTAACCCGCTACTGTCTTAGACTGCATCATCTTTTAACACTCAGGTGAGATTGCAGTCAAGACCCAATTTGCAATGGAAAAAAAATATAGCTTGAAGTTTAATTTTGTAGTTATCTGATAACCTTTAAATCTAAAGAATGCCACCTATTAAAAGGTATTTATAGTTGCTTTTCCCTTCCAAAAATCATTTTATATTTTTGAACCAACCGAAATATTGAGGAAAAACAAAATATTAAAATCTATCTAACCATTTATAAGTTATAAGGGATTTAATGTTATATAAACAGTCTTTTTTTTGGTTCGATGACTGAAAGCCAGTGTAGGATATTGTTAAAATACTGCCCAATACTAATTTTGTAAAATAATATACCGTGATTAGCAACACAACCACATTTTATCAAAAATAATGTCAATGCAATTTGCAGCATATTCCTAATTTCGATAAACTTTAGTTTATCCGCGTATGCAAAATTCAAAATCATAAATATGCAGAGCAATTCATAACTCCGTCTCCTTCCGTGAGAATGCATGACAGAATCCGAACTTTATACGGAGCCAACTTTGTTATTATACAACTTATCACATAATTCGACACGTGTTGTTTTCACGGTTTCACGGATACCTTTACATATTGTGTTATTTATGATATCTTGTTTACATACGTCGAACAAGATTTCCTCTTTGAGACGTCTGAATATTCAAAGAAAAGAAGATGTACATGTAAGATTACTTTTACTAGCATTGTGGTTGCCGCTTATCTGTATTTGAACATTCTAACAACCAGACCAAGAACAAAGCAGTTTACACCAATGATGGTAGTCGAACTCTAAAAATGAGTTTTTGTACTAACTGAATTTATAAAATTTTAAGTAAATTCGATTCAGATTAATCTTAGATAGCCGAGCTGCAGAATCCGCTAAATCCCCGAGAGAAGTAAAAACTAAACAACTGCTTGTAACAATTGTGTTAAGTTCATCCGCACTTCCGGTTCAATCCGGTTTTTTGTGCTATAAACTAGCAACTACTGACTGACGGCCGACTGGCGCAGTGGTAAGCGACCCTGCATTCGGAGTCCAAGGCCATGGGTTCGATTCCCACAACTGGAAAATATTTATGTGATGAACATGAATGTTTTTCAGTGTCTGGGTGTTTATCTGTATATTATAAGTATTTATATATATTATTTATAGAAATATTCATCAGTCATCTTAGTACCCATAAAACAAGCTACGCTTACTTTGGGGCTCCATGGTGATGTGTGTATTGTCGTAGTATATTTATTTATTTAACTTTAGAAAATGGAAATGTGCTGCTGGAACCATATCTAAAGTTAAGGTTTGTACAGTTTTTTGTCGCTCTTGTGGCCGTGTAATCTCATTTTGATCTTCAATACTGGCTACAATGACAAAAACGCTTATTTTGCCTATGCAATTCTTGCGAAGTTACACATATCGAATCATAATTTCGTTTCGAAGTATTTATATTCTAAAATATATACAATATTTCGGAGAGTGAGTGTACTCAAGAACTATTCGATTATCCGCTTCAAACTTTCAACAATAGAACCGCAGCGTTGTAAATGATAGATATCATATGGTAACTCACGAAACGCTTTGTGGGAACCGTAGGTAGGGCACCACTGCGAAGGTTGGTCTTGCTTTTCAGAAAATGTAATGATTTTTCATGGAGAAGTTCCTTATCGATGTATTTTCATTAATACGATGATAAAGTTACAGTTGCGACGTATCTTTATAATTGTCTCTAATTCCTAACCTAACCTAACTAAACCTTATTAGTCCTAACTAATATTATAATTGTAACAGTATGTTTGTTTGTCTTTCCTTCATGCTCTATCTAAGCAGCCAATTGAACTTTTCATAGAAAAATAACATGAAATTCCCTAGTGTGGTATACAGGATCATTCGCATTTTTACACCAAATATCGTCCTTCCATCTAGTCCTAACAAAGCAACCAAAAGTCTAATTCACTGCGGGCGTCGCTAGGTTTAAGATATAGTCATAAAATAATAATTCCATTATTTGCAATATTGGGTAGTTGCAGGTGTTATTTTTCTGAATTAATTAGCAATTATTCACAATTCTTTATTCTTAACAATTATTAATTGTAAAGTCAGTCAGAGTCAAACATCTCCTGAGGCTGCTCTGGTGTCGGAGCGAAACGTGCGTAGAGATTCCCGAAGATCTTTTTGGTGTCTAGTATAAAGATTGAAGAAATTATAAATCACACCATACAGAATATCCTGCTTTTTTATTTATTTATTCGAAGAACACCAACAAAACACATGTAATTCATTGACATATGGTATTAGAAACACATATGATTCAACTTATAGGTAACATGCTTAATAACTAATCGTGTTGACGCTAAATGACGATGGACACTATAACACAAAAAGAAACTGAAAGGAGGAACTAAATACATGTACAAAATTATACAATAGGGAAATAAAACTTATTTATAAATATTATTTTAAAAAGAAAGAAGAACAATATTTATAGATTAACAATCAAAGTATGACTAGCTAAGTAGCATTTCGCGGAGTATAGCAAATTAAGCTTAATTTTCATAATATCCATTATTTGCATCTAGACGATAAACTTCGACTCAACCCGCGGTGGCATATCGCTGGTCACCGAGAAGGGGATACACAGTAGCAGTAGACTCCTTGTGCAAGCGGCACGAACGTCAGATGCAGGCGCCTACCAGTGCGTGCCTGACAACGCACAATCAGCGACAGCGCGCGTACACGTGCTAACTGGTAAGTCTTTTTTTATTTTATAGAAATAATTCACATAGAAACGAGATAGCCCACCTAAGTTAAGTGGAAAAACAGAGCCTATATACATGCGACATGTTGCTCTGTAGAGCAACATGCTCTGTAGAGCAACATGTCGCAGGGCAAATAAGAGACATGTCCTACAAAGTGCTGCCCGGTGTTTATATCCTGACTCGTAGGTTTTTAAGCAGCATGGGCTTGTAATTACATCGGAAACCAAGCCCTTCACACCATAACACAGCAATGCTTCTTTGTGGCAGAAATAAACATGGCAGTAGGACTTCTCCGGGCTATGTCAGATAAAGCAATGCTTCTACTCTTGTACTCTTGTATTATCTCTTATTCCTTTGTAGTAATAAATCTGATATCTGATTTATAACCTAACCTAACCTAACCCAGCTATTTTACATTCTGCTACAGCTATCTGCAAGCTTACTACCATCACCTAGACCAGTATTATTTTAATAATGTCGAGGCTCTTGTTTTAGAATAATAATCCTTTAGGGACGTCAAGATGAGAATTTTCTCGAAATATATCCTAATCCTCATTTTTAATGAAACATAATGTTAAAAATATTAACTCACAATGTGTTATTTGAAAGAAAATATTATGCATTGAATTCAACGCTTCACGAAACAATGTCGTTGTGATAGTACAATTTGAGTGGGAAATTCAGCGAGGCCATCAGAAAATATACAGAGTTGATGTTGATGATTAAAGTAATATAAAATGTATGCACACAAACAGCATTGCGAATGTTATCCGAGGTTTCGAACGCGCGGATTATGCTTTTTTGGGGTGAATGTAGACTACATTCGCATTGTATTCAATTGGAATACTTCGGTTAAGTACTTACAATTTCTCAATAACAAGGTTGCTTGCAAGCACTCAGTTAAGCTCACATCTCCAACAGGAAAGGGTAATGATTATTAAATTTTAAAGCGTTGATTTTGGAAAAGAGCATCTGCTGAGTTTCTTGATGGCTTCTTCTAAGGAGAAGCTGCATTTTGAACCGAACGGGTTAAACAGATGAAGATAGAATACATTGATAAGACAAAAACTATATTAAAAATCTATGATATTCGCAATGCTGTTTGTGTGCATACATTTTTTATTACTCCAATCATTTTTTATTTTACTCGATTGGAGGTACCTTTTAAATATTAGATGACAAAATACTATAATGAATGATATAATTCAGAAAAAATGTAACCATATAAAAACAATCATGTTAAAAACTTATGATATTCGCGTTATTTAAATTTCTTATGCTTATTTTAACTTAAATTAGACACACGTGATAACATTATTTTCTTCAAAAGATTACATATTACGTTACGTTACTTTATGTTACTCTTGTAACATAAAGTGAACTAAATTATAAAATTCGTGACTGAATTTCATAAAAGTGAAATTAATTTCAACGCAGCGTGTTATTACACCTTAACGAAACTTTGTTTCATATTTCATTTATACGTTGGCCCGCATTTTTGTTTGTTCAAAAGTGGTTTATTATTAGCTTTTATGTGGTTTTGCTTTTGAAAGCTTTGTTTACTTTGCGGTGAGGTAATTACACTATCTTTACTGCTATTTTAATATGAATAAATTGAGGAAATGAAATGTAAATTAAATTATTTTTATAGAAAACTTACCATGGGAAATAATCGTATCGATAAAAAAGTGTTACATTTTCTTAATGATTTCTAAAAAAATACCTAGCTAGAGATAGCAGAGAAGCCCCTGGTACATCCAGTTTGCCAGTTCATTTTATTATTAACATCATTGCCATCATTGTTCGCAGGCTATTAATAACCGATAACTAAAGAATGTCCTCTTCATATCATATAGAACTATAGGCAATAATATAGGCCATCAATTACCGTTACCTTACCGTTCTTTAAATGCCTATATGAGCTCATTATCATTATCAATTAATTACCGGCCTACAATAGGGCATGGGTTTCCTCTCATGGTGTAAAGATTTTCGACCGTAGTCCACCACGCTGGCCAAGTACGGATCCGTAGACTTCACACATCTTTGAGGGCATTATGGTGAGTTCGTGGCCATCAGGTTTCTTCATGATGTTTTCCTTCATCACCAAAGCAAGTGATATTAAATTGCCTAAACTGGATTTAGCTCCGAAAATTTTGGAGGTACGATAGAGGTAATTTAAGACATCTAGGCTTTAGCCTCTACATAAATATATACTAACTTTATTGTTGCAGGCGAAACTCCGGCTGCCATGCAGGGCAACGCACATTGTGTAAGAAGCCTTACACTCCACTCTGCATTGTGTTTTACCAGCGTTGTATTATATATAGCTCTTTTTGTGATATAAAAGAGAATAGCGTAATTTAGTTTCGACGGCATATTACGTACATCTCTCTCTCTGTGTAACTGAGTTTGAAATAAATATCAGAACCCAGTTTTTATATAAAAGTATTATGATTAAAGAGGTTACTCGTAAAATTTATTTAACAATGTTGCATAAACTTGTGTTTATATATTTATTCAGCTGCTCTCGCGACAAAGCTATGGTGTTATTTCATTACGTCATTATTAAAACTGATATAACATTATAATGGGCATAAAAATATAAAAAATATGGGGCCGTAGAACTTTTAAAAAAATGTCACAGTTGTTTTATTGACTAGGGAGTCATAGAACAATTCTTTGAATTCATTTTGTATGCAAGTTCAGCTATCCACTAAAATGTACATAAAGAGCGATTTTTTTCCATACAACTAAACATGTTTTTCGCTGGCATCATCTTCTTATAAATCAGTACTTTGTTTCCCTAAGGGCCAGTTCAATTTTATTTATTTAGTATAGGTACAGATTGTTGAAGTTTAAACCTTAAGAACATCGATCAATTAAAACTTAGATATATAACGTGTCAAAAACAGTAAGAGAAAGGCGCGAATAATTTCATCAGCAGCAGCAAATTTGTGATATTCAACGCTTTCCAAAGGTCTTATCTTTCGAACTTGTATTAGAAATTAGACCTAAGCGTGACTTAAAGCGATGTTGAATTCAAATTATCTATAGCTACAGTTATGTAACGTTTATGCGTCTTTGGAGTTTGTATGAATTTGTATCAAATCGTATTAGTTGATCGATGACTAAGAAATATAAAATGTCAGTGGGTAATAATTATTTTCATGACAAAAAGCAATCTCAGTGTAAAGAAATCTGGAGATACAAAAAGCCACCCTGTAACTCGGAATGGAAATAAATTTATAATTAAAAACGTACCAATTTCAGCCCTTTGAGCACCATCAGCGCTAACAGTCATTGTGAAACATTAAAGCAACCCTAGCTGTATTAATGGCAATGCAAAAATCTGGTACTATACTATATTATGACGTCATGACAAAACAGTTCATTAGAAGTGTTCGTGATAAATAGTAAGCACCATTTTATCTATGGTAATCTGTGTTATATTTGAGAAACAATAATAATATTATGGACTACGACTACGACATAATTATGTCATTTGGTAATACTAAAAACTAATATTGTAAATAATATATTATAGATTATAATTAGGTAAAGTATAAATCTGAAACTGTTTGTTTATCGTGTTACATTGAGAGTTTATTTATGAAACTATATATATTGTAAATAATGATACTGAGATACAGTGAAGTAGCAATTGCTATTATAAGATGAGACCAATGTAACTAGATTATTTTTCTAATAAATAATAAAGAAAAAAAACATTTATTATGAATAGGGGTCATAAATTTCACTAAAATGAATAAAACCTTTGAAAATGATACTCATTTTCATGAAGAATTTGTTAAATATGTTGTTAAACTTATTATTGCTTTGATCATAGAGTATGCCAGCAGTTCTGCAAAAACGGAGTTTCTGTTTCTTCAGTTGCATAAACATATAAAAAAAATCCTTTATAATTCAAATCAATAGGACCCAGCTTTATTGCCGCCAGATTAAAGGTATGAAGGTCTTAGAAAGTTCACAAATTTATAATCCGCCCAATGCTTCTAAAATAGACTATCGGCTGATCGTTTAGTTTCTAGTTTTCTGAGGCTATTGGATCGTGAAAATTTACTCGACCGTACAGCGTTGGGTTTAGTCTTGCATAATATTTTTTTTCTTATAAATGACGCCTCAAGGTTCATTTATCTAGATATATCCAGTTACATTGGTCTTAAGTAAATTTCATAGAAGTGCAACAGATTTTGTTATTGAAATGCCGTAAATTTTTAAAAATCTCGTTAATTAAAGATGTAAGACATCGAATTAAATATTATACTTACTATAATAATGATTATTATAAAGGGCACCTGTGCCAAGTGTCGTCTAGGATAATCCATTATATCCTAAGTGCCAGGGTAAATGTGGATTAAATATAAGGCGGAAGCATACTTTTTAAATGCAAAGCTTTCCGAAGAAACACTATGCATGCTGTGTCAGTCAAATTATAGTTTTTCTACAACCATCCAGCGCGACAAGGTATCATTTATGAATGAATGAATGAATACACTTTTATTGCACACCAAAGAAAAAAAGTAGTTACAGAGATATAAATACATAGCAAGAGAGTACAATTTGGTGGCCTTATCGCTACATAACGATTTCATCCAGGCAACCAATGGCGTAAAAGGAAAAAACATAGAAAAGAGGTAGGCATTTATTTATATGAAAGACGATTATTAAAACGAAAAAAAAATTGGTCCAATAGTGATTAACGACAACAGTACAAATGTAAAGCGCTAATCCAGTACCCCATCGTTGCCTTTAGGGGTTGGACATATCTAAATGCCTTCCTTAAAGTCATCATCATTAAAAAAAAGTTACCGGCTCACTTTGTGGCACGGGTCTCATCTCAGTGTGGGTAGGACTTGCCGCTGTACACCATGCTGGCCACGTGTGATTTGGTAGAATTCACACGCCTTACAGGTTTTCTCACGATGTATTCCTTAAAAAGCATATAGCGCCGAAAAGATAGAGGTGCCTGCCGGGGATTGTATTCGGACCGGTTGATCAGGAAGCCGAAGTGTAAACCATTAAGTTATCACCCTTTAAAAAAATAATATATGATACATAGTACGCAGAAAAACAGTAAAAAGCTACAATTTGATTGGACGCATCCGCCGTAATATGATAAGTCTTAAAAATAGACATTAGAATATTTCTAATGTTCAACTCAATTCCATTGTTGTATTATATAATTAAAATAGTATACGTAGTACGATTTAAGGGATAATATAGACACATTGTTTTTAAAACTTGACGTTGATTTAATTAAAGACCATTTTTAATAAGACGTGATGTATTATTTCATCTCTGTAGCTATATTCTATTTTGTTTAACTATTTATATAATGATTTCATCAAGTTGAAAATTATAGACAATCTGAACCAAAGTTAGAATCACTTTCATCTTTAAAATCTTGAAGTCCAATATATATCCTATTGTTGATTATAGGTAGGTATCTTCTTTCGTGGGAAAATAATAAGCTAGATCTAACGGCTTAGAACAACCACATTTCTCCTAAATAATTGAGTTAGACTACAATGACATTCTCAGTCATAGTTTGTAAAAGCTATATTACTAAAATATTAGTTCTGTAGAAAAACTATTGGTTGGAAAAAACTTTATAAAAACTGATTTTTAAATTTACCTGTAGGTAGCCAGTGTAATAATGAGTCATACATTACATACATTACTTATATACAAAAAGAGTTGTCTCATATTCTAAAAAAAAAACGTATTCGACGACCAAATATAACAATATTTGTTCTTAATTTATTTACAGATTTTGAAATATATTCAATACTTTTCAGTAGTTCGTTATGCATGTTGTTTTTTTTTAAACCATTTTGTTTGTTCCAATATCGGTTATAGGAATCGGCACGATTGGTGCAGTCGATTTGCAGTTTCGATGCTGCTGCAAAAAAACTGCTCCAAAACGCAGTTTCATATAGATCTAATGCAAACACTGAGTATTTTGATTGATTTTATTTCACTCACTCGAATACTATTGTCAATGTAAAGTGATGTTAAAATTTACCTGTGTCTAATTCTAAACAGTGGTTGTCAATTTCAGTTGCAGATATTCTGTGATGGTAATTTAACTTTAATGGCGTATCATGTAACTTCGTGTTACATCGTTCCAATTCAAAACAAGGATACCAACTTGGATTAAATTGGTAAAATATTATATCACGAAAAATTTTACTCGTTCTATCAACTCAAGCATATAATTTGTTCTAGCGCTGCCGTCTGGGAAAATGCATAAAATCTACCGATGCCGAAGCATAACTTAACAAATAGACGAGAAGAGAGAAGTTAGTTTTAAAATTAGTTAGTCGATAGATATGTGATATGAACAACATTTTTATTGGACTTACATATTTTTTCGCTTTTAAAGTCATTTCACTCGATCTTTCATTGTTTTCGGTACACTTATGTATATATTAATATTGCAATCAAAGGGTAGGTAATATTATACTGATCTCTTTAGTAGTAGTAGAGTTTTTTGTGACAGAGCTCGTCCGAGGAAGCACTACCACCGTGCTTATTTCTGCCGCTTTCTGCGATTATCTTAATGGTGTGTTCCAATGAGAAGAGCGTGGTTGCCGGTGTAATTACAGACACATAAGGCTTAACTCCTACGCCTCAGGTTGATTGACATAGGGCAACACTTTGCAGGATGTGTTCTTTGCATAACCTGGGAAGTGCTGCTCTGTTAACATGCGCTAGTTTTCCTCTTACCATAACGTGGGCAGTGGCGTGCATAGTGGGTATGCAGATGATATAAAATGAAGAAAATCTTCAGTACGAGTTATAAAAAACTTAAGAACAGGCTTGTAAGAGTTATAAAAAGCCTCGCACTGGAGATTTTCTTAATTTTATATCACCTCCATACCCTGTGCATACCCTCTCTGCACGCCAATGAACGTGGGCAATCCGTTTGGTCCTTCAATTATTAATATAAAAGACCGCAAATTTAATGGAAAAGAAAATGCTAATTTTGTATAATAAAAAAGTAAAATAACTTTGAAAAATAATGATTAAAGTATTAGTGCTCATAATGTAGCTGCTATTATAGTTAATAGGGGGTACATAAAGCTAATGCTTAATGTAATTAATGCCGGCGTTTTAGAGTGGATAACCGCAAATACGCATCAATTCGATCGTGTGGCGTTTAACAGTTGAGCTAATATAATTATGGTACCACGGGAAAGTTATAGGTACTAAAATCATAATTATTAGGAACAGTGGAATTTATATCGTGTTTTCGTTTAGTTTTTGTACCCAACGCTTTTGGAACTTTCCTCTAATTATCATATCAGTAAAATACTAAGTAAGTGAATTTCTTAAATAAACTAAATATATCATTTATATTTTTCAATTTTGGTTAGAAACAGGGGCTACTTTGCGGAACTCCGTGATATATTTACTTTGACATTACAATTATTCATTGTAAAGTGAACATTTCCTGAGGATGCTCCGGTGTCGGAACGAAACGTGCGTAGAGAGTACATTGCCGAAGATTTGTTTAGTGTGGAGTATAACGATTGAAAAAAATATAAAGTACATTATACATCCTGCTATTCGCGGATTATATCAAATTAAGTGATAAAGACTAAGACACCGGGAGGTATGTTTGCATTGTTCGAGTCCATGTAGGATTGAAGTGTATCGATAATGCAGTATTATTTATATCGAAATACCCACCAACTCAATGTCATGAACATTGGTTGTTAATCAAATATAATTTTGTTTGTTTTAAGTCTTTATTGCACACACACATTTTATATAAATTAAACACAAATACAGAAGCAACTTAAAATAATAAAAATAAAACAGAGCGTGCAAAGGCGGTCTTATCACTAAAGCGATCTCTTCCAGACAACCTTTGACGTTAGGAAAAAAAAACGAAGGAACGGGTTGGTGCAGCAATTTAAGTATAAAAAATATATATTTATATATATACAAAATAATTTTAATAAACTACTTACTCATAAATTCTAATACTACATACATATATATAAGTATATATTTAAGCAATATACTACATACTATAATATTACATAGATAAGAAATGGTTTTCCAAACGCTTCTTGAATACATTTAGGGATTGAGCCTTACGGATGTCAGTAGGCAGGGAATTCCAGAGTCTGACACAATAACCCGTAAAAGAGTTACTATAGTATTTCGTGCGACTGAATGGAACCTGGAGTTTGCCGTCGGTGCAAGATCGAAGCAAGTCCTGGCCGTCCGCTCCGTAAAAAATAAATCGTTCTTCCAAATAAGGTGGTGTTTGAGGAAAGAAAAGGACACGATATAAAAGGGACAAAGCTTGTAAGTCTCTCCGCTGACTGATTGGCAACCACCCAAGTTCGGTCCAAAATGGGATATGTGGTCGAACTTACGCAGGCCATATATAAATCTTATGCATGTGTTTTGCAACCTTTCCAGCTTATTTAGGAGTTCCTTTGACAAGTCCGGATAACACGCATCACCATAATCAATTATAGGTAGTAAGAGGGTATTGGCTAGCATAATCTTCGTCTTAATCGGCAAAAGATTCTTCCAACGCCTTAGATAACCGACAGTAGCAAAAATTTTCCGCCCCACCTCTGAAACCTGTGGTGCCCATGAAAAGGAGCTATCCATAATACGTTTTAATTTGAATTGTTTCTTGAAAACTATTTAGTAACTAAACAATAATTAAAAGCGTATTTATAAAAACCCTAATCAATTTAACACTCTCACCGCCATACTTATTTAAGGTTTTTCTAGCGCAGCAAGCCCTGTGGGCGGCACGCCTACCATGCGATTTCTTCCACCTATCGCCACGTCCGATTTTAAATAACTTGTGTAGCATGCCATGTGGGCTATCGGCGGGATACGTCGTTGACTTTATCAGCAGGCCGTGGGGTCCGCTGTGATCCCACAAATTCATATTATTTTATAGAGCTTGGCTTGCTAGATAAATATTCAAAGATGACTTCATTGATTAGTTCAGTTAAAACGCTACCCGTGAAAAAAAAATTGATGAAAATTGGACTATATTTAAAGTAATATAAGGATAAAAATTGAATGAGTAAAACTAGTATTAGAAAAATATTATTTATTATTTATTAATCCAAAGCAGTCAAAATCACAGTTATAAAAATCAAAATACGTAATAAAAAAACTAAGGATTAATTTGGATGTGGATTTCTGCGTAACATTGTCCACAAACACTAGGTTTAGTTGGGCATTCCAGGCACACTGTATTTACCTTTTTTGTTTGATCTCTGGCTTCTTTAGCTGATAGTCCAGCATCTCTGTTTTTTTTATAACAATGGATGCATCGTCGCCGAATAAGTCTTCCTCTATGATCAGTAAGTGTTGATTTACTGAATTTATGTTGTATTTGCCGCCTTGGCAAACTACCCACTGAGTTCGAACTGGAAGTGATTCCCAACATCTGCAAGCAGAGATTCTCTCTGAAATCCGTTATGGTGTACTTCTTGCTACTAAGCTGCTTATGAGTTTTGTAAATTATAAAAGCGTTTGTGACAGCAGTCGAAAATAACAGTTCTATGGCTAGCTTCTGGAACCAACGGATCGTTCTTCTGGCAGGATTGGCATAGCTTGCCATTTGATCTGATAAATCTATGGAGCATTTGTGTTTGTTATAATCAGCAATCAGGGTAGGTTTCATAACTTTCTTGTTACGGTTCCTTTTGCTCGTAACAGTAACAAAACCAACAGAGTGTTTTGTCGACAAAGCTAAAACATCACGCTTGTCCTTCCATTTGAGTATAAGAATACCGTCATTGTTTTCTAAAGCGATCATTTCACCTTTGTTCAATTTTTCTTGAACAACTTTTTTCGGCAATCCTTTCCTGTTTCTGCGTAATGTACCAATCAGATGCGTATCGTTTTGCAATAATTGTTGCGCTAAGTCGACGCTGGTATAATAATTATCCGTCACCACACTCCTGCCTACCCCTAGGTAAGGTTGACATAGTTTCATTACTAAATTCGTAGGTGTATTGGTTTGCCCGCTTGAGTTTTTACCTTCGTAAACGATAAGGTCGTACGTATAACCGTCATCATCACAGACTTTAAAAAGTTTGATCCCATACTTGTGTCTTTTGCCAGGAATGTACTGCATAAATTTTATACGCCCTCTGAAAGCTACCATGGTCTCGTCCACAGTGATATATTCTCCAGGTGTTTTGGCATTTCGAAATGTGGCTGTGAGTAACTGCACCAAACGTCTTATCTTTATAAGACGGTCTGTATTTGATGCATGGAAAAAACTGTCTTCAAAATGCCAACATCTCAATAACAGCTCGAATCGGTTTCTACTCATAGCTTGGCGAGCTATTTCGTTTTTATACAGTTTTTTATTGCTCCAGTAGTCGCTAATTTTAGGTAATTTATTGAGTCCCATAAAAATCAGCAGGCCCAAGAATTTTAAAATTTCTTCTTCAGTACAGTCTGTCCATTTGGCAAGTCTCATGTTGCGTGTGACAACTTTAAGTATTTTTACCTTATTAGCATAACAATTGGTCATTTGCACCATAAGATCCATAATATCTTGGTTTAAAAATAATCGAAAAATATCAAGTTCCCTGTTACAATTGTTAGAAATATTAATACCTGGTTGTATATCCAATGGAAACCTCTTTTGTCGCGATCCGTTAGGTTGATGCCAGTCAGGTCGCGGTGGCTCCGGGGGCACTGGTGTGCTTTCGTGCAGAAGTGAAACATCGTCTTGAGATAAACACGAGTCGCTGCTAGTCGAATTAGATCCATCCCATAATGGCGGCGGTTGATAGTCCGAATCAGAGTCACTAAAATCCGACATTGCAAAAATGCGCGCCAAAAGTCTTTCTCCGCAGGCTAGGTGGGCGGCGCGCGGTCAACTGACCTAATTACACGGGTGGCGTGCCTTATAACTTTTTGACAAGTTATGACAAGTAAATATAACAGCAAATTTGGCGCGCTAATTTTGGTATGCCGGCCGCCCACGTGGCTTGCCAGTTAAAATTTAAAAAACAATATTGGCTCGTTACACTCAAATTTACGTGGGCGGCCAGCAGTCCACGTGGCGGTGAGAGTGTTAATAAAATATCTGGAAAATATTAATTTGTAATTATCAAATGGTTAATTATTTGCCCAATTTATAAAATTACTGTAACACTAGACATCAGCATATTATTTCGCCCCCATTACGCTTGAGTGGTATGTTTCAAAACTGAAAATAAACACGAACGGATTGGCGATTAATTAGCAATATTAAATAAAAACAAACTTTTAAAATACTCCTCGTAGCTGGTAACAGGTAATTTTTTGCTGACCCTACACATTATTTAAATGAAGAATCGTAACTATTCGCACAACAACAGCCGGAAATAAAACGGGCCAATTAGGTATTATATAGTCAGTATTATACTGAGTTGAAAGCATTTGCAAAAGGCTCGGAAGACATTACATAGGGAAAGTCGCCCATGAATAGAACTAATCGAAGTTCAGTCAATAGAAAAGTGCTCGAGGGGACCAGTGGGTCAGCAGTTTTACTTTCTATAGTTGTAAACGTGCTTTTTGTATTTGTAAAAAAACTCCTTTTACATACAAATTGGGTAATCTATTGAAACGTTACGTTGGGGATATTAAAGGTCATATCAGACACGTTAAGGTTGGAGGCGCGTGTAAGAAACGCGTATACGTTTTAAAGCTTATTAGCCTTCGCGCATCATATCGACTAAACATCAACTCGACTCAATTTAAATTAATGCAACTTGAACTTGTATGTGCAGTGCCATAAAGTATTGTTTAAAGTAGCCGCTTGGCGCTGGTCGGCCACTTGTCGTATAATACTGTCATAAGTAAATCGAAAAGTTCGCTTTATATTACATACTAGCTGACCCGCGCAACTTCGTCTGCATCAAATCTGTTAAACCGATAACGGTTGTTGTAAAACCGATAACGGTTTTAATATCTTAAAAAAACCAATAAAGTTATTGGAGCGCCACCTACTTTGTCCAATGTTATTTCCAAACTATATAAAACGCGGCCGCATGCATTCGATCGTTGTCCCGTATGCCTTGCGGCTCGCTGTTATCTGTGAAGAGTTATGTCCTTTATCTTCGACCATATTTATCAGATCTTTATTAAAATTAGACAATACATGCTTGAGAGTACACTTTTAAATAAAAAAGAATTATTCGAATCTGTTCAAATTAAACGGAGCTTTGAAGTAAAGTTGTTAAAAAATTTCATCCCATTTCCCGGAGGAAACTTATTGTTTATCGGGATAAAGAGTATTCTATATGTTGACCCGGAATATCAGCTACCACTACCACTTTTTTTTTTATCTGTTCAGTAGTTTTCACGTGATGCCCGAATAGACTGACAGACAGAAATAAAAATCTGTTTTGGACTCAGCATCGATTATAAAGCATCCCACGGTCAAAACTTTTAAAATGTATTAAATGTACAGAAATCTTCCAGTAACAGTTGTATTATAAGTATAGATAGATATAAAGCTCACGTTCCAATGCTGTAATATCTGCTGAGTTGTCGCACCTAAGGTTTCATTAATTGTCAATTAGCTACTTCGATTTGTGAATCTAAGGGCGTGTGTGTGTCGCGAAGGTAGAAGATATATCGGTAGATCTATGCGATGGACCAATCAAATTAAATCTGCAGTGGGTGCTTATTTATTTGATGCGAAAATACCTATTGGTAGTATTTTTCTTACTTGTCTTCCAATGCAAATTTTTATTACTTTATACTGTTTAATTAGGTATATAAGCCACAGCGGAGGGTTACCCAAAACTAAAATTAAAAAAACTAAAAAAATAGAGTAGACTTTATCTGTAGGTTTGCTGTAGTCCTTGTTTGGAAGCTGGATCCAAACGTCAAAGGACCGTGATGTTTTGGAACTCCCTACCTCCCTGGAAAAGTCCCCTATGTCTAGCATTGAGCGTCCATTGGTTGTCACGACGATAATGATAAAACTGACCACCGAGGTAAGTGTGCTACAACAGTTTACATCACTAACTACTGATCAGACCAAACTGTCTCTCTAGCTATTAATATCTCACTTTTTAACAATGACATTCAAGCAGCGAGCTTCGGGAGTACCTATTTATCATTTTATATTGTCAAGTCAGCCACAAGAAAGAATAAAACAATAGGTACCTTTTGTGGACAAGGCATCTATTGTACAGTAAGGTATTTAAGGTAAGTATATTTAACAGGAGGTGTTATTTATTAACTACTACAAGCTACTTATAAAACATTTCTTCCAATGTAAGCTTGTAATTATGTAATTGCATAACATAAATAAATATTTTAAATGAACCTCGTTGTCTAAAAAACTTCATAATCGGGGCTTCTCGAATGAGGAACAAGAAGATCCATAATTACCTGGGCTACCAACATAGCTCAACCAGTCGCGTAGTTAAGCACATAGTTTGGAGAACCAAAAGGCGTTGTAGTCCAATATTGCGGGAAACATGACCTTGTATCGGTAAACGCAGCGTTGGTAGACACGCGAGGTGGATAAGAGACGTTAACCTATGTCCAGCAGTGCAGGTTCGTTGGTTGACATGATAAAGATGATTATCATATTCTGTCTAACACTTACTTATTGAGCCACGCTATAACTAATATGAGGGTTCCAGATTACGTAGACTAATTGATGCTGAATCATCCCATCAAGTTTAGGTAGATTCACAACAGAATCGGTACCAATAAGTAATTTGTCTATTAATAATAACGAGATATTAAAAAGCCAGTTAAGTAGAGCTAAGATGAGAATAAGCTGAAAATAATAATGACCTAATCCTTCAAACCACTCAGGGTAAACCGTACCGAAGTACTTAAGTATTGATAATTTAATCAATACATACTGCAGACCTCAATCCATCCAACCCGACATTGGGCACGTAGCTTGGGAATAATTCCACGATAAAATCGCCGATACAACAAGTTTAACACAAAAAGACCTTTTATTTTGTATGTAAGTATTCAAGTCTATATAGGTTTAGTCTTGGCTATTTTGCTGATTTTGAAAGAAAAAAAGAACGAAAGAACGTGTTTAAAGTTTTTGTTTTATTTTGCCATGTTATCTTAGAATACGAAGCCAAAATTCTTAATGGTTTTTCAAACTATGTTTCCAATCTTTACATTTCGCATATCCCTCCTCAATCTATATATCTACTTTTATCTTGTTACCTATAATTTATAAATAGTTTGATCGTAAAAGGAAGTATACCACGATACAGGCTACTAAAAAGTTGTTGCATGTTGACTCAGTGGTCACCCCTAGTAATTCTTTTGGCATTCAATAAATTGGAGGTGTCCTAAATTGCTACCCTGTTTACAAATTACTAGATCTACCCACGCTTATCGCCCACGTGTAGGTTCCATTCACGTCTATCCCTACTTTGATATTTATGTTATACTAACGGTTACCCGCGGTTTCACCCGCGTGAATGGAAGGTCCGTAACATAGTGTTAAATTGGCCACATTACCATCATCATAAGTCCCCTTCCATAATAAGACGGGTGTAGGCCGTAGTTCACCACGCTGGCCTAGAGCGGATTGATCACCACACGCCTTTGAGAACATTACGGAACTCTCTGTCGTGCATTTTTCAACACGATGTTTTCCTTCACCGTTGCAGCTAGTGATATTTTAATTCGAAAGTGAAACCGAAGTCCTAACCTCTAGTCTATCTACGCTTTTTTAATATACGAATTTGCATTTGCCACCTCAAAGAGCTGCTATTGTGGCTTAAATATGATAATTAGAAATATTGGCTCGAGGATATTTTTATATGTAATAATCAATTCTTTCATCACGTGGAACATAATTTTCATGTACCATCAATAGTTTTCTCAGAGCATGTTAAAAGCCTAAAGAATTTTATAGACAAAATTTTGTCATTTTGGGTTACATTATTGAAATATTCTAAATTTTTGAGAAATAAATAATAGCCTATGTTATACCTACTTCATGATAATAAAATGTTGTATTGGCAAATAAATTGTTATTAGTCCAGTTTTAGTCCAGACACAAACAAACTAAAATTATCTTTCATCTACAACTTGTAACCGAATTATGAAATAATATTGTAGGATCCATTAGTATAGTTCATAAGGAATCATCCTGTAAAAATATGAAATCAGAAGAAGCTTTATTCCGTACAAAAAAAATTCAAAACATTCTAAGTGGTTACTTATGACAACCCTATTGAAGTTAAAATACCGGAACGCGCATAGTACCTACGCTACGCAACGCGTACCTAATAAAGTGGCAGGAGTCACATGATTGATTGTTAGATGAATTTGGCTACTGATGTTAGGGCTGTATCTGATTTCTTTCAGTAAATACTATGGCAGTGGTTTATTCAAAAACTTTGAACGGCCGACTGGCGCTGTGGGCAGCGACCCTGCTTTTGGCGTGGGTTCGATTCACAAACTGAAAAACGTTTGTGTGATGAACATCATTGTTTTTCAGTGTCTATGTGTTTATTTGTATATTATAAGTATTTATATGTATTGTATTCATAACAGCTACCTAAGATAAATGTGTGTATTGTCGTAGTTTATTTATTTATTTATTAGGATTCGGTTTCACAGATAAGTACATAATGTACCTCTAAAGCCTGTGTAGTATTGTTTCGGTTCTCATTGATACGTTTTACCTATACAATATAGATATTGTAATTTGAAAGTTGATGCCTGAATGGATGAAAATCAAACAAACTTGCCAATTAATTATTTTAGAACAAATGTAGGGGATTCGTTTGATCTAAACCTAAGTTAATTGTACAATCATTAATGAGGTTAGTTGATACATTCAGACACCACGGTTTAAGTTTTAGCTATCATTAATTACCACGGGTTATTAATGATGTTTCAGTGTGGGTAACCGCAAATACGCCCCGATGATGTCACATAAACCAATAAACAGATCGATGAATTGATTGATGGGCAAAATGTTTCGCATATTACTATACATTTACACGGTGATAGCCTAGTGATAGCCTCTCCTTTCGTAGTGACTGAGTTCATCTCCGGTACGAATCTTTACCTATATATGTTTTAAAGGTGAAAGAAGGGATCGTAAAGAAATCTGCATACATAAGTTTTCTCCAAGTGTGTAGTCGACCAACACTTTTAATTTTGTTTGCCAGCAAGAACTTGACACAGGAAACTAAACGTTCCGCAGTTCTTCTTTTTCTTCTAGTGCCATCTTTTATCAGAGATTGGCAAACATTGAGGTTAACAGAACTTCATTTACAGCTGCTCTAGACAGCACCATTTTGTACCCATGTTAAACCACTGGCGTAGATTTTCAGCCAGGAAATTTAATTAAGTTCATATGTTTTTAATTACTATTTAACCCTGAGAATACAGGATACCATATGTGCTTAATTTTATTACGATCTTTATTAAGTTTCCGTGAGCCAATTTTTAAAAACATAAATTCTCTGGTGTAACCTATTAACATTCGCATAAAGAATATTTTATCTACCTAAAAATGTCCGGTTTGTTATATGGTAGCCATACAAAAACTAACTGTTAAGCTGAACCATTGCACTGATTTTGACGAAATTTGGCACGAAGATAGTTTGCATTCTGGACACGAACACGGATTTTGTACCCAACAAAATTTAGAGTAGATCTTAGAACCTACGGAATGTATAAGTAACATTTGTGATTCATTTGTTACCTTAGTAGTCCATCTTTATGAGATTTGGGATACTTTTTAGACCGGCAAAATTAAAGGAAACTTTTTCTTTATAGTAATAGGTAGGTAGGTAGGTAGCGCGAGTGGGTAAAAGAGAAATTCTGTAGTTTCGTTTACCTCCAACCTTTCACAGGTTCGAGTGTAGCAACAAAGGTCCTGGAGGCCTTGCCGGGGGCAGGTGCGGATGAATAGAGCTAATCGAGACCCAGTCAATGGAAAAGTGCTTCGGGGAGCTGCCAATAGCTGAGTTTCAATAGTGTAACCTCTTGAGCGCTTAAGAGAGAACGTTGGAAAGTTGAACATAACATGTTGAGCTAACAATATAAGGTTTAAAACTTTTTGAAATCGGTGCGCTTACAGAACCTTTATTTTATTTTAGGTAAAAGCTTTTTATAATAGAGTTTAACTTATTAGGCTGAAATGTGTGATGATAAAATTTTAATAAGGTAGATTTTGTATAGCAATTTTTGATATAAGTTTAATTTTTATGTGTTAGTTTTAGTGTTACTATAAAAATCACAATGAGAGGCGGCCCATTTGCATGCGATTGAGTTTATTACACATCAATGAGTGCGTCTTGCATAGATTTATTATATCTCGATTCAAAAATTATAATAAGTGGTGTGTTTTATAAGTTTGATTGTCGGTCTAAACTTTTGTAACAATCAACTGGGTCGAATAAATGTGGCATTGCACACCTACTGCATGAATCACTTGTAGGTATTTATTTAGATGTCTTTACGGTTATGGGTGAGGAACCTTAACGTCCTTAAAATAAGGATTATAATTCTGGATGCAATCGTTAATTATGTGAAAATAATAAGGTTTTAAGCTATAGCAGTAAGCCCACTGAAGCATTCCGACTTGAGTTAAGACCCATACTTACTGCTAACGAAGAGCTAAAATCTTTGATACATCGTCAATTTAATTAGTTTTTGAACTAGCGAACCTAGTTATAGCAGTTTTAGCGAGTAAACTAATGACAAAGCTAGCTATGTCACAAGATTCAAAGCGTTTCTATTTGCGGTGACCTAATTTATTTGCTTTGATATTATACGGAATGAACGTAGTACCACAGTTTAGCAATACTGTACTGTTACGAAGCAGAATTAAGGCATTCGAAATATAACCAAAAATAATAGAAAAATGCGTGAGCAAAATACATATAAAGTTTGAAGGGAAAAGATTACATAGCTTATAGTGTATTCCAATACTAAACAGAGTTCAAAGAACCGATGGACGTTGGGATCCCAAGTAGCTCTGCTGGCGACCCCGCGCCGGTAAACGCGATTAAACAAGTCGCTAGGCGCAGCTTAAAAAAGCTTAATTTTTATATTGTTTATTGTTATATTTCGTAGTCAAAACAAATTAATGTCACACTAAGTTGCTATCCAATAAAATATGGATGATGATCCGGGTTCGGATTCAGGGTCCAGAGTCTGATGGAATTATTCAAACTAATACAATTTTTTTTTCCAATCTATTCTCCGATTTGTTCTAAGGGTAGCACACAAGCGATCTTAGATCCCAGGTAACTGTTTTGGTAGGGTCTTTCTATTCTTTTACTTGTAAGTCCTTGACTGCAGTCTAACCTGTTGTAAATTTATATGATAGTCTATGTTGGTTACGGGCTAAGCTGTAAGTATATTAAAAAGCGAAGTCAGTGTATTATACCCACACTCTTAATAGGTTTCTCTGCAACACAGTAGGGTCATATGTAACGAGTCTCGGCAGAAGCCTCCCACCAGATCGGAAATAGAGTTAGTTATCACAAATTCCCAAAACGCCCCTGTCAGAATCGAACCTTGGACCTACATAATAATGAAATGAAATGAAAATGAAATGAAAATACACTTTATTGTACACCTAACATAAATTAAATTATAAACAAAAACAACACAATAAAACACAGGTACAATGGGCGGCCTTATCGCTAAAAAGCGATCTCTGCCAGGCAACCCAATCAAGGAAAGGAAAAAAACAAAAAAACCATAGACTTAAGGGTTAGGTTGTACACTAGAGCAGAGCAGTTAACAAATTAAAAATAATACCACAGCACTGATCGCTGAGCCAGGGAGGGATTCATTCAATTGCGCTGCATTTTCGCTACACAACTGTATAATTTTTAAACAGTGGTATCACTTAACTACGCTTGTTTTTCCATTTCTAAATAATTAAGGTACACACAACTTTGAATATGTTTGTTTCTACACAAGGCCTACCAAGTCAACTTTGTATCATCATCATCAACTAATTACCAGCCCACTACAGGTCACAGGTCTCTTATAATGAGAAGGGTTTAAGCCGCAGTCCACTACGCTGGCAAAGGGCGGGTTGGTAGACTTCACACGCCCTTGAAAACATTAACACAATACCAGAATAACACAAGCTACGCTTACTTTGGGGCTAGATGGCGATGTGTGTGTTGTCGTAGTATATTTATATTTTTAATGGAACTGCCGCTTTGGTCTAAGACGACTGATAGTAGAATAGTACTAAGACGACTGATGAATATTTTATTGAAGTATATATACATGAATACTTTTAATATATAGATAAACACCCAGACATTGAAAATACACTGAAATTACACTTTTCCAGTAGTTGGAATCGAACCCACGGCCATTAACTCAGAAAGCAGGGTCGCTGCCCACTGCGCTAGTCGGCCGTCTGAATTCAAGTTATTCTTATAAAGTCATAATTATTATCTTACAAATATATTTTTGACTTAATCGCAATAATTTATTATAATTACACTTTAGCACGCTATCTGCAAAGATATAGAATTTGGTTCACCATTCCCGCATGCAATACTTTAATTAGCGATAATAATAATAAATTTATGGCCTCTGGCGGAGCGGTGTGAGCTATTCATACTTAAGTCCTGGAATCAATTACTAGCGCAATTGCAGCGAAAAGTTGAATAAAAAAGTGCAAAACCGATATTTTTAAATCGATGGGTAATGCACTGATGCTTATCTTCCAGACTTGATTGCAAGCCATACCAAGTAAACAAGGGAGTCTTTGGATGGACTCGTCGGCGCTAATGGGATACTACATTGCGTGTGACTGGGGATAACTCCCCACTCAAACAAAATAGTGAAGCTGTGTGGGAGGAGTGGTGAGTTCAGAAGGTTTTGGTCTGATGAGAGGCTTCTGTTTTAGCCAGTTACCACCCTGCTGACAAGTGCCGCCAAGTTATTAAGCGATCAGGTATGTTTTCGTGTAGAAAACGATTACGGATTATTTTATCCAACTACAAGTTAACTCTTGATTGCAATCTCACCTGGTAGTAAGTAATTATGTAGTCTAAGATGGCGGGCTAACCTGCTAGGGTAAGGTTCTACTTCTAATTGGTTTCTACGCGACATCGCACCGGAACACTAAATCGCTTAGCGGCACGTCTTTGTAGGTAGGGTGGCAACCAGCCACGACAAAAGCCTCCCACCAGACCGAAGAAAATTCTGAAATTATAAATTTCTTTGTTCCCCCTGCTGGGAATCAAACCCGGGCCCTCCTACTTAAATTCACAGTGCTTACCGTTGCGCCAAGGAGGTCGTCAAAACCGGAACGGATACTTATAATCGGCATACAGATTAGCCAACTTCTTAGACTTAACAATCACTGAGATTGCAGTCAGGGCTAACTTGTAGTGTCATAATAATCTAGTGTGAATCAATAATCCGGGAAGAGTGGTGTATTTCAAAAGTTGTAAAGCCCTAAGGTTTACTAGAGAAGCGTGGAGGATTTGAACTCAGATTCCCTTTCGACTTGAGAACGAAAGTCTGTTTGAAAAACTCGATTAGTCTTTTAATTCAAGCACATAAGTTTATACAAGCTCGGGAATCAAACACAGGGCCACGTGATCCATATTCCGTAACTGATCTTAGTATCGCACTTCCCAGGCTCATATATAAAAACATAAACAAAAAAATTATAACGTTTATCTGGGGGCTAGCACATTACGTTGAATGGCCTTAGGACAAAGACTAACACCGAAACATTTTTATGATTTTAGACTTTATCTTAATGCTCATAAAGTATAATCTTCATTGTGAGATAGCCAAAGCGGGCCATACACGACGTGCTAATACAGTAGATTATTATTCTACTAAATAATGAGTGCTAAGGGACTAATACTGAACCATATTGTAGGAGCTCGTTACAGTTTAAGAGCTGTTAGGCTGTGAGGAGGTGCTACTTGATAAATATAGAATACTAGCTGTTGCCCGCGACTTCGTCTGCGTTTGATTTTGTTTTTAAAGTATTCAGTATCGCTAAGCCTTAAATGAGTATAGTTATATTTATATATGTATAGCATGTGACTGTCAATTAATTATAGACAAATAATTTGCAATAAAATAAAATTGCGACTATAATTAAAGATCTAAGCTATCCTATCTCTTAAGTTGGACCAGACTGCTCACGGTGTGCCAATTTAATTTAAAATCGGTTTAGTAGTTTAGGAGTCCATCGCGGACAAACATCGTGACAGGAGATTTGTATATATTAAGATTATTACAGTATATTTATCCGTGAACCTAGTTCAAGTATTTTTATATGTTATATGTTCAAGCGGTGAAAGCCCAGTGGGTAGGACGTCAACTTTACTTTGGGGGGCCGAGTTTACACGCACCTCTAGTTTTTCTAAGTTACGTGTGTTTTAAGCAATTAAAATATTATTCGTTACAATGGTGAAGGAAAACATGGTTAGAAAACCGGATTGACTAAGAGTTCTCCAAAATGTTCTCAAAGGTGTGTGGAATCTACCTTAACCCCTTCTCACTGTGGGAGAAGACCCGTGCCCTTTAGTGGGGCGGTAATTGTTTGATATAATGATAATTAGAATCTAGTTAAAAATACTGGACTATTATTACAAAGTACGGAGCGTTTTACATTATATAAGGAATTGTTTTTTACAATTATTGTCTCACTAAATAATAATAAATGTACTATTACTAATACATTACTATTCCACATGACGATAATCTGGTGAAAGCTGAAAAGAAAAAAGTATCTAAATACTTGGACCTTGCTCACGAGATTACCGCCATGTGGAATGTTCAGTCGACCGTTATTGTTCCGAACGTCGTTTCAGTCAATGGTCTTCTCGCGAAAAGCTTCGACCAACATCTTAAGAAACTTTCACTTGGTTGTTGGATCAAGAGTCGGATACAGAAGGCAGTAGTCCTTGAAACGGCGCGTATTGTGAGGAGGTTCCGCACTCTGGAGCCCTTACCGCCGGTTGCCTGGGCATTCAAAAGCCCCGCAAACGGAGAGTGGATGTTTTTTTTTATAAATTTTTAATAATGTTTTTTATTTTATTTTTAAGCATTGTTAAGAATTTAAAAAAAAATGAAAAGAAGATGATAGAAGAAAAAAAAATGTACTATAATCACACAAATCATAAGATACATACTTGACTCAATTGTCTACTGATTATTTCACCTATCATATTGTTAGTAAACTTAGGTAGTCTGAAGATTCAGAAAATATTTGAAGTTTATTAGATTACAGAGGTAGAATTTTTCTTAAAAGTTGGAAGCAAAAAAAGCACTTTGTACAAGAAAATTTACAGTCAACTACTTACTCGCATTAGACTATGCGTGGAACAACAGATTCTAAAAGAAATAAGCAAGTTACAATTGCTCGCGTTTATACACTTTCTTCGTATTTCCCATTAGCTCCCTTTCTTTAATTTGACAGCGTTGTAAGCAATGTTTTAATATAGGAATTAATGTGTACTTAGATAAGATAATTAACAGAAAAGAAAACTTCTCAAAATCCTGCCATGAAATGTCCAAACATAGTTCTAAAATAGCTTTATTTGTACGCGTATTTTGAAATAACAATATTATCAAACAAAAAAGTAGTTTTTTTTATTATTCCACTACAAGTTGTCTAGTGATGATGCAGTCAAAGTAACGGGCTAACCTGTTAGGGGTATGGCAGTTATATCAAACCCATACCCTAATCGGTATCTACGCAACATTGTACCGAAACGCTAAATTGCTTAGCGGCACGTATTTGTCAGTAGGGTGGTAACTAGCCATGGCAGAAGCCTCCCACCAGACCCGACGAAAATTATAAATTCCCAAACTTTCCCTCTAGGGGATAGAACCCGGGACCTCCCGCTAAATCTCCAGCGCACACCAGGAAGGAATTCAAAACAACAATTTTCCGACTTCAAAATATATATTTCATTGAAATGGTTGCATTAAATATCAAAAAATAATTTAGCGAACAGACTTAGTTCTGCAGCATACGCGGTAAAAAAGATTCGTCATATGACAAACATAGAAACTGCTAGGCTTGTTTATTTTAGTTATTTTCACAGCATTATGTCCTATGGCATTTTATTATGGGGTAATGCTGCTGATATAGATTCTATTTTCGTCCTGCAGAAAAGGGCTGTTCGTGCGATATATAAAATGGGCCCAAGAGAGTCATTAAGGGATAAATTTAAAGAAGTTAAAATAATGACGGTGCATAGTCAGTACATATATGAAAATTTAATTTATGTCCATAAAAATATATCAAAATTTAAAAAGAAAATGCACTGTAACAATATAAATATTAGAAGCAAAAATAAACTCGTTGTGCAGTTTACTAGGCTACACAAAATTGCAAATTCATTCAAGGGCAATTGTATATTATTTTATAACAAATTACCAAATGAAATCTTTGAGTTGTCTCTCAATAAGTTCAAAGTTTATATAAAACGTAAGCTTACAGAAAAATCCTATTATAACATTAAGGATTATTTAAACGATAAAAAAGCTTGGGTGTGAATTGCTCTAGCTTCATAGCTTAATTTAAATTTACTGGAAGATGGTGATAACAAAAAAATAAATTTACCCGGCTAAGTTTGTTGTGGGCTCTTCTTAGACCAGGGCGCGTTTGGAACCCTCGTAGCTTTAGATTTAAGTTGGCGAACGAAGTTATCACCATCCCGTTACAATTATGTATGAACGCTTCATAAGTGCCTGTGATAGGCCTACATGAATAAAGAAATTTTGAATTTGAATTTGAATTTGAATGCAGAGACAACAAAACAAACAAAGTGAGTCTGTTTAAAAAAATCTGAGCGTAGCCATGGATGGATTCTAAGCAATAATTCGCAATTAGTTAGTAGTTCGCAAAATATAATCTTATATAAACGAAATTAAATATGTGTACCATTGAAGATTTTACTCAAAAATATTCTACGTAAAAACTTCAATAAACCTTTCTTATAACCATAGCAATATAACAATCGTCTTTATTACCGCCCTCGGACTGTAATCGACGATTTATGTGCTGGGGGTGAACATTTAGCACCCCATTCGCAGCTACTTCCTTTCAAAGGAAATAAGATGTACTAGATTAATCCACTCAATTGGATATTAGGCCAATTCCATTTGATTCACCTTGTGATCAAACGACTTTTGAATCGGGTGGTGTAGTTCAATCACAATACGGTGTCAGTCCTTCAAGTTAAGTACATTTTATAGCTTTCCCGAAGGTTGGTGCTAAAAAATAAACTTTTTATGTTGTAAAAATCTGAATATATATTGGTTTACATTTAAAATATGGTAATAGACAGTATAAATAATTAATCAGTGAAGATGTCCATTCCCACCGTAATGAGATGAAGGAAGGCTGTCGAGTATGTAAAACTGGTGAATAACGCTGCAAATCCGACTTTTTGAGGACACTTTGAGTCGAGACTAACTCCCTAAGTCATCATTATCGTAACAGCAATTCCTATACGCCAACAACTGGATATATATTTCTTTACCTTCCTAGACTTGTGACGTCGTACGTCTGTCTTTAAAAAAAGTCCTAACATATTTTTAACATTTCTTACATTGCTTTAAATGGAATAAATTTAAGGAGCGTCAATATAAAATGATGATGAGAAGGCTATGGTTAATAAATGAGACACTGAAAACTATTTATAAAACATTTAATTTTATAGTATTGCGTCGTAGACAGACACTAAAATAATAAATTTAGTATAAAGAATAAACCAACACCAATAACAGTCAACAAACAACAACATCAATGTCCTAAACTAAACAAAGCTGGCACAAACAATTGTTTGGAGCAATTTCTCTGTTTGTCGTCAAACCTCACGCAAGTTCCTGCAGTTGAAGACAACAATATACGACTGCCACTAACTGGAGTAACTTTGCATGCAATTCCGCTGTTATCCTTTATAACTTCTTCTAAAGTTTAGATTAGCCCAACTTTTGCTACTCTAATAAGTAGTAAATCTAAAAAAAGCCGGCCAAGAGCGAGTTGGACTCTCGCACGAAGGATTCCGTACCCATATCTATAAAACGGCACAATAATCATGTCTGTTGTATGGGAGCTTCCTTAAATATTTATTTTATTATGTTTTTTAGTATTTAATATTATAGCAGCCCTCGTTGTTATTGTTGTATCGAACAGAAAAACATAACCTGTGAAAATTACAATTTATTTTCTAATTATCACGGCTCATGAGATACAGCCTGGTGACAGACGGACAGACAGACAGACAGAAAATCTGCAACCTGCTATTAAAATAGAGAATAGATTTTCTACATTTTATATCATCTGCATACCCTGCGCATACCCTGCGCATACCCTGTATGCACGCCACTGCCGTTTATCGGTCTGTCACTATTTCCAGTATGCACGCCGCTGACGGACGGACAGTGAAGTTTTAGTAATGAGGTCCCGTTTTACCCTTTGGGTACGGAACCCTAAAAATAACTTACTTCAACTTTTATAATTACTGTAGGTTTAAAGTGTAACAGTGGGTTGGTTTGTTACAGAAGACAATTATAACTCAACTTATTACTTTTAAAGGCAAATTTTTATCAAGGCAAGGGGTAAAGGCAATGTATTATCAAGGCAAGGCAAGGTGGGATTGTCCCACAGAGATAATAAATGCGGTAGAATAAAATATTTATTATTATTTGGGATCATCAAAACACCATTGAACCCTAATATCCAACGACCCTCTGAGTTACGTTTTTCTAGCTCGCGGTCAGACACCTTATAGCAGACGCCTAATTTAAAATATTTTAACGTTACCATAAGGAGACTTTTACTTAAACGTTTTATTTAAACTTTATTAAAAGTTTATTTTACATCTTGTCTTATTATTAATAATCTTCAACATACATTTAGCCAAAGTATGTAGAGTTAAAATTATTTATGACAGCATTAATAAATATTATAACAAGAGGATAACTAAGGTCCTAATAACCTAATGTTAACAATGTAGCGAATATTGCCGTCATCCCGTCGGGCCACATTATCCGAGTGTTAAATTGTTTGAGTACTGAAAGCCGAAATTGGGATCACGTCGTTAAATTTAATCTATATTCTAAACCATTTACGATAGCCAGCTTTCCAGGGATCATCCCGGATTAAACCAAAGTGGCGCTAATTTTGATGAAGGCTCTGAATCAGTAATAGTTCTAGTGCATTAGATAGCTTTTTGGCAATTTCAGGCTGTTTTTTAATTTACTTATAGAGACAGAGCATGGAGATATGGCAAATAGAGTCGCAGGTAGCCGCTGGATCCAAGCGGCACAACACCGTGGAATTTGGAACTCCCTACAAAATACCTTTATCCAGCAGTGGACGTCTATCGGTTGATATGATGATGATTACGATTTTTCTCTTTATCTATATGCTTAGTATTTTATGTGAATCTTCAATCACAAAATACTCTCTCTAATACAACCAATCGGTTCTGTCATTGGCTATTGGTTAGATGAAAGTGATAGAAGTGCTTAAAAGCATATTTTAAGAAATAATCCTGTATAGTCACAGACATGGATGGTTTGGTTAAAAAATATCAATAAAAAGACTATGTTTTTTCAGTTATTGATGTTCATTTACAACGCTGCTGAAATCGCCGCTGTCGTTCCAGCCAACCATATTATTCGAGTATTAAACTGTTTGAATACTGAAATCCGAAATTGGGACCAGGTTGTTAAATGTAATCTATACGCTGAGCCCTTTGGGATGGCAAGCTTTTCAAGGATGGTCCGGTACAAGTGCAAAGTAGAGTCAATTAAACTTAAGGCTATATAGCGGGGAATATTATAAATGGGAGCTATAATTTGGTCACACAACAGTTATGGTTTAGGCCTAGCTTTGTTAGCATTTACTCTGCGCTATTGTTATTGTCAGTAGACCACGAAAAAAAGGCCGTGAGTGTGTCCATATTTGTCATGTTTTATTTGTGCAAGCAAAATAGAACTTTGTTTAGAGTGGCGCAATGGTGCCACATATAAATAGAGATCACATCATCATCATGATCATCACATCGAGCCATTATCGAACCACTGCGGAGCACGGGTCTCCTACCATAAGAAGGGGTTGAGGTTGTAGTCCACCATGCTGGCCCAATGCGAACCGGTGGACTCCACACACCTTTGAAAACATTATGTAGAACTCTCAGGCATGCAGGTTTCCTCAAGATGTCAAAGTCAAAAAGTTAAAGTCAAAAATATATTTATTCAAGTATAGTGAGAATTACCATCTCACATTGTCATTTAAAATTACTAGAAGAGCAACTTGGTTAGAGCAATAATTCACACCCAAGCTTTTTTATCGATTACGTAGTCCTTTATACTATAATAGGACTTTTCTATAAGCTTACGTTTAATACAAACTTTAAATTTTTTAAGAGACAGAGACAAGACATCTCCATGATGTCAATGGGTAGTTTATTGTAGAATTGTATGCAATTGTATGCAATTGCAATTGCAATATTTTAATTGAATTAAACGCACATAACAAAAAAAAGTTAGAGATGCGTGCTGAAGTCGAGCTCCTACCCAATGCGCTATCACCGCTACTGTGCTTTTACAGCTTCGTGACATCAAAAGCAAATAAAGGTTTTTGACACAATTAAGCCAGGGTGACAAAACATTGCATAGCTTTCCAACAATATGCCACGTTTATTTCTAAGGACCTCACCTTACCTTGGTAATAAAGGTGAAAATACTTAAGAATTATGGTTACACAGTGTTTTGTTCCACTCCAACCGGCAGCACCTTACAAATGAAAGAACGTGACAAAACACTCTAACGAAACACCGCGTTTATTGTTACAAGAGTTGGTGATTAAACTCTATCAGGCTATTAATATTAAGTTTTATTAAAGAACAATGTGTTACGAAGGCTTTTATTACTTTCTTGGACTTTATTAGAGCTGGAGATTTAGAGAAAATTCTCGTTAAATCAAATAAGTTGTAATGAGATTTACGTGCACGCAGCATCTTTTGAAGAGGTCGCCAACTAAATTAAAACTTTTTCGATTTATTCATGGAAAACAAAAAAGAGCCACCTTTTATTGGATCAAGTAGATGCTTAAAGTAAACAAGAGATTATCCGAAGTGGGAACCTGCAAAATCATCTGCCAATTTGTTATATATCTCAATAAAATACTGTTTGTATTTATAAGTTACTAGACACGCCAGGCTCTTTTTATTTTTATAAAATCTAAATATAAAACTATGAAGCGTGTAATATTTATTATTATTAGAATATTCTATAGAGTAAGAATGTTAAGGTTGTCAACCAATTACAAGGCACGGATCTCCTCCCACACTGAGAAGGGATTAAGGAAGAAGTCCACTACGCTGGCCCAGTACGGATTGGTAGACTCCTCCTAACTTTGAGAACATTTTGGAGAACTCTCAGGCATTCAGGTTTATTCACGATGTTTTCCTTCACCGTTGAAGCGCATATAACTTAGAAAAGTTTGAGCTAGGATTCGAATTCGTTTCCCACGAAATCGCAGTCAACTGGGCTATCAAATCATATCAAGGTAACCGAACGACAATAACGATGCCTTGAGAAATGTTGTTCGACTAAAACCCCACGGTGTTCCAACTCACCATTCAGTGATTGAGTTACGGGAACGATTTTGGATACAACCGAATTCTACTCACACTTACATCGCATCCTGTGTTTCCAATGCGGCTATTAAATTAAGGACTACGTTTTTATTATTTTTATATATAATATATAAATAAGTTTATATACTACGACAAATACACACATTGCCATCTAACCTCAAAGTAAACGTAGCTTGTGCTATGGGTACTTATACGACTAACATGGTTTTTATTTCATAAAAATATTCACCAGTCATACTTTTCACATATACAAAAAGTGTGAGAGTCCCACTTTTTGCAGGCCATTTCAAGATTTAAAACATTTCTCAAGGCAGCGTTATATTCTTTGTTAACCTAAATATTCAACCTACAGAATATTCTATTAATAATAAATATTCCGCGCTTCGTAGTTTTATTTTAAGACTTTATACAAAGCAATATTTTAACCTCTTTAGGAATAGATTTGGAAAATTGATGTCTTGGTGCACCTCTTTGTTAAAGTGCACCCAGTAGGTACTTACAGAAATACGTTGACCATTGTGTTTTGTTTGCTTATTTTACTAACCCGACCGGAGATCTCAAAGTTCACTTCGATGTAATTGCATTTTGTACTTCTTTCCGTCTGTCCGCCCGCCTTTTAATCCTATAATTACTAAATAAAAGAAAATGTATCATTAAATTCTTAAATTATTTACAAGTGTGCGGCCCAAAGCTGAAAATACAACGACTTAGTCAATGAGTTCTTGTATTTTTTTAAAAAAGGTTTTTTTTTGTAAAAAAACATATTTTTTTGTGGCATCACAGAATTAAAATGTATAAATAGGCCAAGGTAAAAGTGGATGGTGATGAAGGATGTTTGAGACGTACTGACTGAATTGAATAGCACTAATAACCGGACGAAAAAAAGGGTGAATTTACGGCTGCTTAAAGAAAATAGAAAACCGGTTATAGCCTAGGGTAAGGCTTTGGCGTCCTTATCCCATAAGTGTCATAAATATTGGTTATTAATCAAAAATTATATTTGATTAATAACCAATATTTATGACATTGAGTTGGTGGGTATTTTGATATAAATAAGGGTGCATATTCGATACACTTCAGTCCTACATGGATTCGAACGATGCAAAGATACCTGCCGGTGTCTTAGCCTTTTATCATAATTGAAAGTAGAAAACATGCTGTTACGTAGCCATATAGTACCTAGCCAGTGGGATACTGTTATTATCATTCTGTGAAGAATACTGTTATTATCATTCTGTTTATCATTTTTCATATAATAATATTTCATTCTCACACAATAACATTCTCTATGGCCTTTATGGGCCTCATAAGAATGCTCAGAGTCATTTAGCGGGCGATGGAGAGACCTGTGCTAGGAGTATCTCTACGTGATTAAATCAGAAATAAGGAGATCCGTAGAAGAACTAGATTTACCGACATAGCTCAGCGAGTCGCAAAGCTGAAGTGGCAATGGGCGGGGCACATAGCTCTGAAAACCGATGGACGTAGGGTTCTTAAGGTACTGGAATGGTGACCCCGCACCGGTAAACGCAGCGTAGGTCAGCCCCCAATGAGGTGGACATCAGGCGAGTAGCTAGGAGCCGCTGGAGCCAAGCGGCCCAGGACCGTGTATTGTGGACCTATTTCCAGCAGTGGACGTCAATTGGTCTAGGTGATGATGATGATGATGAAAATGCTCTATTTTATGTAAATACAAAGAATTACGAAATACTACTCAAACTAAAAAAACTATTAAATCAAAAGAAGCATATTTATTTTTCCACAGAAACGAATTCAAAACTTTCTTAGTGTTTACTTAATCCTAGTCAACACTATTGCAGTTTAAGTAAAGGTATCTATGCTACGCGACGAGTACCTAATACCATAGTCACGTAATTTTAATTTTGCATGTGATGCTGCCTCACTAGGCTGTATATGTTTCCTTTCAGTTAAATGCTATGGCAGTGGTGTACTCAAAAACTATCAGGTATTCAGTTACACAGAGAAGTCTCAGAGACAGTACATAACGTACCTCAAAAGCCTGTAAAGTATTATTTCGGTTTTCATTTACACGTTGTATAAAGTGATCGATCAAAATTGACTAGCACATCTCGTTTCAGTGCTGCTGATTATTACTAGCGTTAGCGTTTTCAGCTTAACTTTGCATAATTTAATTGGGTCATTTATAGACAATTACTTGGTAGTTTATTTACTTAATTGATGTTTGGTCTAGTTGTTACCATGCTAATCATTCGTTTGCGCTGGTTAAAATGAAGCAATTAACATGATGGTAACGAATTTGGAGTTTGAATTTGTCCTTAATTAAAGTTCATTATAACCAACACGTTGGGACAATGTAAAAGTTATCTGAGATTTCAACTGCGTTTAGCTTTAAACTCCCTTTGCCGATCTCTCTAGTGCAATGGTGAGCACTGTCATATTATGAGTGTAACTCCGCCGCAGAGCCAATTTGGGAATTTCGGAATTTTCCCTGCACTGGTCTGCACTGGCTTCGCCTGTGGCTTAAAACCACCCTACCAACAAAGACGAGACTGCAAGCGTTAGCGTTCGGCTACCATGGTGCGGGTTTGTAGAAACCGATTAGGTAAAGCTTTAATCTTATTACCAAACCACTAACAACTTAGCTAACGCTGATCGTCACTTAGGTGATGTTAAGAGATGATGCAGTCTAATATGCTATAGGTTTTCTCTCAGCTAACTAATAAAGGCATTAAACTCTACATTTCCCTCTCACTTTCTCCGTCTCATTACAGTAGCTGTATAGTGAGACTTTTATTTTGACAACGATAATTTATATTTGGAACAACACAGAATTTACCTCCCTACCTAGTAACAAAATTATTATCTTCAAACAATTCATTGTTATGTAAGTATTTAAGTATTTACTACATTTACTGTGAATAGGTTATACCGACGGTTATGCAAATACTTGTACAAACGTGTACATTTTCGGTAGAACAATATTAGTGTTGGAACAATGTACGACTAATAGCAGAGCTAACTTAACGTTATTCACGACTTGTTTAATACGTTAATACCTTGTTTATTATCGTATTAAATAATGTAATTGTGGTAGTTAATTAAACTATTACCTAGCTGAATACAATGTGCGAATTGCTTATACTAAGTGCGTGCTTAATTTTAAGTGTCACTGTGAGGTGATAACAAAAATAACTGGGATGCTTTATTATTTAACGTCCAAAATTATTCCACACGTACACAAAAATAACATAATACTTCTATAAACCATGATAGTAAGCCAACAGAGTTCGTTTTGAGTGGTGCACTCCTAAACGAACTCTGTTGGCTAGTTATTAAATAGGGCAAATAATAGTACAGTTTTGACAAAGCACTTGAAATTATACACCATTTTAGTTTACCTTAACTTCGGTACAAATCATCACCTATTTTATACATTACCACATAAGCTAATTATTCTTGTTAGCTAATTAGTCTTATTAAGTTTACTAATACACATAAAATCAATCACAAAATAATGTTATGATACGTTATTTCAAATATAAATGGTGTTCAGCGTTTCCTTGGCGGAAACGTTGGTGGCAATTCCCGCTTCAACCAATGTTGACCAAGTAAGAATATAAAATAAACTTATTGGTGTTTAACACGTACACAATAATGCTCGCTACGAACCATAGTTCTATAGGATCTAGAAACAATGTAGGTTAGGATGCTATTTACTTATAACACACACGTCAAGCTGCCTCCGAGAAAAAGGGTAGTGATGTACGCCACACCTACAGACGAACGGTTAACGGAGTGATCCTATCAAGGGTTCCATTTATTTTTCAGGAACCCTGAAAGTACTTACAATAGGTCTAACCCTACTAATATTATAAATGTCAATCTAAGTTTGTTTGTTACGCTTTCACGCAAAAACCACTTAACCGATCCTCATGAAACTTTGTACACAATAACTTTGATGAATTATAACCGATATAAATAATTATTTTTGTACTATAGAGGTTATAATATGTGTTTAATTTTTGTTGGAGATAGAGAACAGAACTCCTCAGCGGACAGCATTAAACCCTCATTTAAGGCTTAGTGACATTTTTTTAGATCTACAACTAAATTCAATGCCACATCAAAACACAAAATCAAAAGCAGACGAAGTCGCGGGCAACTGCTAGTATATTATATACTTGCGGTTGGAAATTTGCTGATAAAGAACGCTCATAAGTCAGGATACACCCCAAATAAGATCAGAACGTAAACTTTTAGTTACCTGAACCGTTTAGTTTTAGGTGCAATTTTATTTTAAAATAAAATTTAAAATTTTAATACACTCTCAACTTTTTCTTCGCCAACTTGATTTTATATCGCTCTGCACGTAGTAGCTCAGGCCATGCCAGTTGTCATTCCTTGTCACACAACAGGAATAATACCGTAACTACAGGAATAATTTTCTTTTGCTGAAATCGGTTTACCCGGTAGAGTTAGCAAGTGTGTTTTAAATAATAAACCCATATTTTTATATAAGTTAAATTGCGTAGAATCAAAGAGTCTAAGTTCTAATCAATATCATTACCATGTTTGATGTTTTCAAAGTAACATATAAAATCAATGTTTTGGCATGTATGTCGGCTTTCAAGAATCTATTTCCACTGACCTAATTTCTCAGATCGGATATGAAGAAATAATACTCTATGTCGCTCACAGTCCTCGAGATGACAAGATGAGAATAGTTGTTATTAATGAGCCCCGAGAAATTAATGTGACTTCATTTCTTTTGTTACAGTACCGTTATATTAAAGGCGAATCCTTAAAAGAATATTATAAAGATTTTGCGTAAAGTTATATGATAAAAATCGTTTCCTCTATTTGTTCTTACTAAAGAGATAGATATCTATGTTTTTGATTCATATATACGGTGATAGCATTGTGGTTTACACTTCAGCCATCCTTTCGGGAGGATCTAGTTCGAATCCCGTCAGGCAAGCAACTCTTAGGTTTCGGAGTAATATCACTTGCCACAGAAATCTGTATACCTGAAAGTCACCCCCTACATACTTAATATTTTATATAATTACAATCATGCTAAATATTATAAATTTGCAACACTTTTTGGTTTATCTGTCTTTCACGCAGCAACAATTTATTGCAAGCCAAGAAGCGCCTACTATGTTTTGTCCGATTTTATAAGGCCATTAGTGCGAGTTAAAATAGAGCGAACTCGTATAGTAATTATATAGTAAGAATGGTATAATCATTTTATAAACTACACAAGATTACTGGTTAATCAAACATTGCGTGTTCTTATTATTTTCGGTTATTTCTAATTTGAATATTGCATGTGAAAACTTAACACTTTTCAATTATTTCGATAGTAAATTGAGTTTGTTACAATTTTTAGGTGTTAAAGTAATTCACATTTACTACAGTAAAATAAACAGTTAGACTCTATTATTCTGCAAAGAAAACTCCTTTTTCATGTTGACTTAATTTGTTAGTAAATGGTAGGTATGCCGCAATATTATTCCATGAAAAGTAGCAATTAGTTTCTTCTTTTTAAGACACTGATTCGCTTATCACTTTTGTATTTAAGTACACCCACACTATTTAACACAATTAATGATAAACAGTCTGATAATGCTTCAGTCTTTCATTCTGAAATAGTTCCATAAATAATTGGGGCAGAACTAGATTTAAGTACTACAGAGAATAAGTGGACAGGTAAAAAAGTGCTAAAAAAAATTCGCGCGCGTCTATTGTTTTTAAAATAAAATAATAGTAGTAAAATTTTAAATTGAGGTTTTAATAAAATGTACGAAAACCTCAATATAAGCGGTAACAGCTGATGAGGTAGGACTTCGACTTCACTTTCGGGGGACCGAGTTCGAATCCCAGCATGCACCTCTATCTTTTCTAAGTTATGTGTGTGTAACCAATTAAAATGTCACTTGCTGCTTCGGTGAAGGAAAACATCGTGACGAAACCTGCATGCCTGATAGTTCTCCATAATGTTCTCAAAGGTGTGCGGAGTCCACTAATCCGTGCGAGAAAGCCAGCCTGGTGGACTACGGCTTTAACTCCTTCTCATTGTGGAAGGAGACCTGTGCCCTGTAGTGGGCCAGTAATGGGTTGTTACGATGATGATGAACAGAATCGATCTAAAGAAATGCCGTACTAAATCTATTAGCTCGACTGATTTGATTTTTTTTCTTGTATGTTTCAAACAAAAGAGAAAAGGAATTGCACTTCAAATTACTTTCACTTTTATTATAAGTTACTTACAGTCAAATCAATTTTAGGTTATTACAAATTTCTCCGGGTGCTGGGTCATAAAAAATCAAAGCCTAAGGGCGCAAATATGAAAAGAACATGGAGAATAATCTCGTATGTATGCGTGTGGTGAATATGGAAATCATGGCGTGGCATGAGTTTGGTAGACTTTGTTTTTCTTTCTTGCCGGCTTCTTCTCGGTAGAATCTGCCTGCCGAACCGGTGATAGAGTCACTACACACAGACAGAATTGACGTTTCAAAAGTGCTTATATTAGGCCTACTTGAAATAAATGAATTTTGAATTTTGAATTTGAATTTATTTCGAAATTACCGTCACATAGAGTCCTTATAATGATCGGATGGCTGGTAGTTACATTGGCCTAGCATATCAGCCTGGTAAAACAAAAGGATAACTTTGCTAGCTAACAGGGAATCTTCCCTTCCAATATTATATTTTACATTGGCTTGTTTCAAAACTTTCGCTAATAATAATATTCAGAATCTTTCAAAGATCGCCCTTTGACCTTCTGTAAAGTAATATTAAATATATTTCATTGTTTACTCACTAAATATTATAATTTATAAGGTCTCGAAGAATATAAAATTATGTTCATATTATTTTTTCCATCGTGAGGTTCTTAGCATTTTTCAATCGATATTGGTTGTAAAGATGTTTTGGTTGTTTTCAGTACTTACCCAAATACCGATATGTATTTTGCATTACTAAAATCACTATTTTATTTAACTTGACATCTAAATCTGTGAGTTTTAGGCCTGGAGTTAGATTGTCTAAAGGTCTAATTAACGTCAGGGTATAATAATAATACTATAATTTGTTAGTAAGTCCTAATAACTAAAATTAACAGATACTGATTTTTTTTAACTTCCAAAGTTTACCATCCATTTATTGATTTGGGTCAACGTTGCTTATACAGCGCTACTGACTAATATGCGGTTCTGCTACAAGGCCACAAATCTCATGGTTGCAAGTCATTTGTGATAAGAAATTAAAAGTATAATATATGGTGGAATGGGTCCCCAGGACGGTCATTTGCGATTCGTAATATTTAAACCCACAATGGTTTGAAACAGTTTGTGATTGAAGGTCTAAGGGCAACTAAAGATATATTTTACGCGCTTACCAAATTTGTGTGTTGAAATATTTTGAAAAAAGATTGAACGCTTTCTTTTCTATCTGAAAGAGAGAAAAGATAAGCGTCTTTTCTATCTTAATATTTTGAAAATGCAGAGTTTCTTTGAATTATTGCATATTTGGATAAGTACTATTGAAAAATATATTTTGGTTATGAGCGGATTTATTTAGCAAGATTGTACACAAGGTAGTAACCAGCTATGTATCGTATTGGACGTAGGTAGAACCGCATGGCATAGCTAGTAAATTATATCAGAAAGAGACAAAGTGAGGCGTGAGTGGATTACGCTAGTTAAAGATGAGACATAGGGTCTAAGTATTTACTTTTCCATCATCAACATCATATCAACCGGCCCACAACTGGGCACGGCTTTTCTCGCACAATGACAACGTGCGGATTGGCGGACTATTTACTTTTAATAAAAAAAATATATTTCCTTATTAAAAGTAAATAGGTGTATATAATAAAACAAATAATTTATATTTAATAAACGAATAAGCAGTAAATATAAAACCAACTAACCGTAGGAAAGGAGGTCTAAACTCATATTTTTCTTTAATTAGCTTATTAAGGCCCACATTTACCCGGCGCGCGGCTAATACCAGACAGCAAATGGAAACGAAACATCTGTTTATAGCGCCGACCCTCAAATAAACAAACTCCTATAATAAGGACGAGAACGAGTCCCGTACCACACTTTACTTGGATATTTAATAATCTGTATTAGCTATGACTAAGTGTAGGGATCGGGAAAACCTTGGAAAAACTTGGTCGTCTACGCCGATGATTTGGATTTAAATGAGACCTAATGATTACCGAGTAAATGTACTCACAAAATTAACTTATAATTTTGTAACTCAAAATTCGTAATTTAAATGAAAATTTAATAGCGACTTAATAATTGGTACTAGAATAAAAACGTTGACGACTTCTACGCCATCATGAGAAAAAAAACTTAAATATTAAGCAATAAATCGGAAAATCCCTTTATGGAGTACTGGGTTGGTACACACTAATACACCAAGTGCTCAAGAGGGCAACCTTAATTAGGAGATATGTATATATGTTTTTTTTGGGTGCTTTAATCTTTTCTGATTCTTCAGATGATGTTTTCAGACGAAAACCGCAAAAATTATAGCTGCCGAATATTTTAAGTATTTTTTACTGGGTAATGACTTGCTTCAGCACCCTTGTATACAAGTTCCAGTGGCACCTGCGGCCCTGGGGCGCGAGTTCGTCCTGGGACGCCTTCGAGCAGCTGCCGGCCAACGAGCGCCAGCCGGAAGACCTGTGAATCTATATACTTAAAGATTTGGCCAATTTTCATTGTTACAAGCTAAGCCATTTTATCCGAAATAAATAATAAATATAAATAAATAAATATACTACGACAATACACACACCGCCAACTAGCCCCAAAGTAAGCGAAGCTTGTGTTATGGGTACTAAGACAACTGATGAATATTTTTAATGAATAATATACATAAATAATTAGAAAATACATATAAACACCCAGACACTGACAAACATTCATGCTCGTCCCACAAACATTTTCCAGTTGTGGGAATCGAACCCACGGCCTTGGGCTCAGAAAGTAGGGTTGCTGCAAACTGCGCCAATCAGCCGTAAAAAAAATGTTTTTTTATGATTATTTTTTTATTTGCTAAGAAAAAAAAGGATATTATAGGTATTCATAAGTATATAGCCGTTCGTACTCATTAGGTAATCATGTCTTCTGAAAAATTTTGTATGAACATTATTTTTCACTTATGGTTTCATACAGAAGACAAAAATTCATTCGGAGGAAATTAAGAAAAGAGCTGTTGATTGCGGATTTCGGAGACGGGTGAAGATGGGACTCGTTTAAGGTACTGAAGATAGTACGGGAGCTCTTGAGCAATGCAGACGCGTTTTATAGCAGATAACTTTTTTTTTGCTTCCATCGTATAGTAAAGCTACGACTTTTGTGTTGCCTTAAGTTGTCTATCAAGTGTTACAATACATAGTCGTAACGCTACATATATTTCATATATAACTAGCTTTTTTCGGCAGCTTGACTCATGTTAAGTTCAATTTTTGATTTGGTAAATTTTAACTACAAATGTTTAAAAAAAGACTTGCTGCTTATAGAAAAATATGAACCTAAATTACTTAAAAAATCAGAAATTTTCATTTATATGGTGATGACTTTTATAGTATGATTTAATTCCCTTACCCTCCCATTTAAAAAATTCCAACTTCAAAGGCATCAACAAGCCTTTGGAGTAGGAATTTTGTAAATTTGTGAAACATTTCTTTATAATATTTCTTTATTTTTAATCGAAAACCTAAAATAAAAGTTTCATGGATTTTATATTACAAACTATATATACATACTACACTATATATATATTATATACAAACTTTCATTTCCCATTTATACCTCTTAGGTTTGGAATTTTCTAAAATCCTTTTTAGCGGATGCCTACGTTGTAATAACTACCTGTATGCAAAATTTCAGCCCGATACGTAAAGTGGTTAAAGTTGTGCCTTGATAGATCAGTCAGTCAGTCATGTTTGCCTTTTATATATATAGAAGATAAAAGCTATCATTAAAGCTATCAAGTATTTACTATACCTCAGTTACAAAATATTAAACATTCACTACCTGGACGCTGGAGTCCCAAGGTACTGGAATGGCGACCCTGCACCGGTAAACTTAGCAGTGGTCGGCCCCCGACGAGGTGGACGGATGACATCGAGTTGCAGGACCCAAGCGGCAGACCGTGGTATTTGGAACTAAAGACTTATGTCCAGCAGTGGACGTCAATCGGTTGATATGATGATGATGATGAGCGAGGTCTAGAATTTTAACAAAATATTAAAATTTAACGCTACCTATTACATGACTTAAACAAATTTGGCATGCGTTATTGGCCTCCTTGCGATCTCAGAACAATAAATGTGCGTGAAGAGAAAAAGTGATCAAGTTTGCAATCTAGTGACCTCGACATTCTAGACAAAAATACAGTCATAGAGTCATCAGGTGCTATTATTTAGAATCTACGAACCAATATTAATAAAAAAACAATGATAATTATTACGGCCCGCATGTTTCCATTTAATTCCGAAGAAATCCTTGTAATATAAATTACGGCATATAATTAAATTGCGACAACGACTGAAATTCCGCTTTAACTTAATATTTTCAGCAAATTCAATTTCTCCGGTGATTATGTGCCCACCAGAGGCTCGTTGTAATATTTTTTTGTAGTAAATTAAAACAACGGTATAGAAGACATAATGGCTCGCAAACATTGAATGGGCATAATCATCTCGCTACAAATGAAGGTCACGCGAAGCCCTGCGTCTTTACCACAAGTTCAGCGGACGGAATAACCTCTACTGCTTCTTTGTGTGGAGGTAAACATCAACTACGGTAACATTAGTCCCGAGTTTCCGACATAACATTGAAACGTTTTGCTGTAGATATTAAGTTTGTAGTTAGGTATGTAAATCTTATGTTATTTGGGTAGTTATGAAGACGAGTATGTTTTGTCGAAGGCTGATTGGCGCAGTGGGCAGCGACCCTGCTTTCTGAGTCCAAGGCTGGTGGGTTTCGATTCCTACAACTGGAGAATGTCTTTCAGTGATGTGTTTCATGAATGTTTTTCCGTGTCTGGGTGTTTATCTGTATTAATAAGTATTTATGTATAATATTATTGATAATAATATTCATCAGTCGTCTTAGCACCCATGACGCAAGCTACGCTTACTCTGGGGCTAGATGGCGTGTATTGTCGTAGTATATTTATTTATACTCGCTTAGTTTTTTATTTAAGAATTATCCTCAGAGATAGCAGATGGGCTCTTTATGCTAATACAGTAATACAGTATACAGTGTATATTTGGGCTATTTCTAGTTAACACCAAATTGGGGATTATGTATTTTTTATCCCATTATAAGTTGTAGTAAATGAAAACAACGGTATATAGGACACAATGGCTCGCAAACAATGAATGGGCGTAATCATCTCGCTACAAATGAAGATCACGCGGCGCCCTGAGGCTTTAGCACTAGTTCTGTGGACGGAATAATACCTCCACTGCTCCCATTTCCTGCCGTGCGTATGCAGAAATACAGTAACCACGATTGCCTTACATAAATAACTATGGTTGAAACAAAGAAGGCTTGGGGTGTGAATTTTTAAATAAATGAATATCGAGGCACTGGTTTGGACAGTACCTAACTTTTTACTGATATTTTCAGAAAACAACTTTTTTGACCTTTTCTAGCTCAGACAATTTTAATTTAGACAATTTCAAAAATTGTTCTAAATTTTAACTCCCTTTTCCTGGAAATCTAATGATGATGCTTTTGGATATATTGTTTTAACATGTAACTATAGTGTTTAGATGTAAACTCAAACACCTACGCCGATCAATCATGCCAATAGTAAACTGCATAATTTCTATATCTACGTTAGTAACGTTGTAAGTATATTTATATATAAGAAGGTATATTTTAAAAAAACCTAATTAAAATTCTGGCAAGGCTTATGTGCAAAAACTTATTCGTAACACTGTGGTTTTCGACACATCTCTTTAATTTTTTATCGGGCTGTCAATGAAATATTGTAGTTATATTTCAATAAAACAATAATCGAAAACCTTAGTCCCAATAGAATTATCTCGAGACTCGATAAAATAAGGCCAAGGAATAAAAATCATCCCTGATTTCGTATTCAGGCATTGTTGCCGGTCTGTCTGCGATTGCTATCCGTAGGGACGCCCTCGGTGAAATTTTGAGAAGGATGTTATTAGCTTCCTTATAAGACAGCATTTTTTTATAAAGCTAACACAAAAAATACTATTTTACAAAGAAATGGACTTTAAGTAGTAACCATCGATACATCATTTGCGAAAAGTGCTGAATTCCTCGGAGAGGCTTTTACATAATATTTTTAAAACGCAAAATTGGGCGCAAAGCAGTTCTTTATTTAAGTGCAGTGTTTTTAATTTGCAAAATTAGATTAACAGTAAACTCGATTTGAAAACACGAGCAAAGCGGCAGGCAAAACTAGTTACATATATCTACTTTATGGAACTAGGTGAAAGTAAAATATAGATCGATGAAACATGAATGATAACCAAATTGAGGTGAGGGTGAGGGTTTTGGCCGCGAAACGCTTTGTTATTCTGAGCTTAGTTTAAAACTGTATGTCAACAAACATCTCAGCGATGTTACGTTCGTCAAATTTCTTCAAATTCGTGTAGAGTTGTCAATCTATGACGTTTAGTGGTCAATCTAACTTCTATATATATAAAAGAGAAAGTGTGTGGGTATGTTCCGTACAGGCTCCGAAACGGCTGGACCGATTTCAATGAAACTTTCAGGGAATCTCCGGATTGACCTGGCGAGTAATTGTTTGGTGACGATCGGAGCACTTCTATTTTTGAACTGTCAAACTGTCAAATACAGCTTTTATTTACTATGATGATATTCTATTGTTGGGTGTACATGTGTGTAGATAATGATCTTCCCCCGCTCGAGAAGAGAATGAATACGGAGAGAAATAAATGATTTAATATATTATGAGATTTAAATTAAAAATTTAATGATGTAAGTTTAATAAAATAAAGCAAAATCTAGCCCGGCGAAGCGGGCTGGGTACGCTAGTATGCTATAATGTCAGATTGAAATGTAGATTTAACGTTTGTTTACTTAAAAACGTGGACGGTATATTATTGTTAAATTGCCAAATACACCGACAGAGGGGTGGTATTTATTTGGAGGCATCCATTGCCCGTAGGAGATGAGTCCTGGGGATGGAAGGCGTATCCTATTAACTCGATGCGTCTTCAGTAATTTGCTGTGAAGGATGGATAGCGCCGCGATCACAGTCGCAGATGTGTGAAAACATTTCCGCGACCGAGCCGCCAGCCTGACGAGTAGAAACACCGTGGGTTTTTAGAGTGTAGGAGTCATATACCTATAACCGTTGTGCTTACAGGTGGCACGGTAATATCCAGGAGGATATCTCCAAAAAAAAGAGGGATCTTTAGTGGCATGCATAGGGTTTTTCACGAGGTTAAAGCTTAGCTTTGTGAAGAATCTTATGCATACCATGTTGTTATCAATTTTTTTGTACGCCGCAGGAAGCTTTTCAAGACGAAGCGTCCGCAAGCAGTGTGACACAGTTCGTTCAAATGGTTACTAATTAATTTGTTGAACACGAATAACTATTTACCTAACATCTTAAAAGTTCAGCCAATATCAGTAATTACGATCATGGCAGTGTATCAATCAAAAGTAACGTCGCGTAGGGCTGGTCTAAAATTGAGAGAAAGTGATGACGCACACTGTTATGAATGTCTGCCTAGAAGTGCGTATTCATTCCTATTTGTTGGGTCTGAATACTATTTGATTTTTTATTTAGAACCGAATTCTTATAGTAGGAGATTCTAGAACGCCTATATAATAAACAAATTGAAGCGAACATACTCTTAGTTCTCTTACTCCTGTGAATTCGAAGTAACTGCCTTTAAATCATATAATTATTTGAACGATGGCGTAACCTAGAAACTGGTTTTAAATTTATCTACCAAAATATTAATAATCACAACATATTTGAACTGGGTTTCCACAGACAGGTTTTACAGATTATACACGATGACAAGATTTTTTTATTAAAACAATAATTGTAACAGGTGTAAAATAGAGGATGGAAGTTTGTATGGGAAAATTTTACATATCGGAACTCTCACATCGATTTTACGGTTTGTAAGCTGACGGGGTCACCGTAAGTTAAAAACACATCAGTCTAAAATAATCAGCTTAAAATTTCATCACACGAAGCCGAGGTGTGAAAATGTTTGCAATAATTAATAATGTATAACATAATTTGTTATGCTAATGGAATGAGCGCCAAATTAAAGGCATTTCATTAACATGGAATCGTATTGCAAGCCAATGCGTCTCGTATTAAATTTTCCTGACAATATTAATTCACAAGTCAAGTTATTTGGTAAATTTGATAATTATTTAATTATGTTTGTATTATTTGTAATTGTGTGTTATATCTATTTGATATGTAAATAATTAGCATACATTTTCCTGTTGAAATTAATAATACACCCGCCAAGTTATTTAGTAAAAGTGATAGTTATTTATATTGTTTGTATTATTTGTAATTATGTGCTCTTTGCTTTGTACCTATTTGATATGTAATTATTGAGCAAACATTTTCGTGTTAATATTAATAATACATCCGTCAAATTATAAAGTAATGTTAATAGCTAGTTAATTCGTTTGTATTATGTTCGCTTCCCACATATTTGTGTTAATTATTGCTCAGTAATAGATGCACGCGTTCTACGTCCGCGTTTTTTTTCACATCCCATAAGTTCGCATTAGTTTACTGGGGTAGCTATTTTTTACATGCATAATTTTTCTGTCTGTTCAGAGAAGAACTAAAGGAGATACATTATTGAGCACAAAAACGGCTATTCTCTTCGGAATTTGATGTTTATCATAATTTAAAGTAGCTTATGTTACCCTCCGCCCGTTCAACTATCGCTCTGCCAAGTCGATTGGTAGCTTTGTTAAAGCGTTAAGGAAGGACGAACAAACAATGATTTTTGAATTAATTATGTGAGTTTGAATTGTTAGAATTTATTACTCAATCATACATTTTTCCTCGGTAACAAATGTTTATGAGATAAGTTCCTATCTAATAATAAATATAAATTAGTTATATAAGCTTAAATAAACTAAGAGTGAAGACGTCACCTGACAAGGCAGTTTTTCCTACTACGTAACATTATGTACGATCAGTAAACTATGTTTAGTAATTTATTATTTATGTTCCAGAAATTTTAATTATAAACATAAAAAATATATGTTAACAAAAGAAGGTATTGGATAGAAGCAGGCGTTACTTTGCGGAATTCCATGATATATTTTATAAATTACACCACACAGATTGTCCTGCTTTTCGCGGAGTATAGCAAATTTGGCTTAATTTTAATAACAAAAGAAAGCTTATCTCTATATGAAATCCTTACAGCCACTCTATGATGAGAGTAAGATGAATTTATATTTTTATGTTCTCTTTATTGTTAATTATCTACACACCACATAATAAAACATAATAAATATATAAGAATCTAACACGTGATAGTAATGGTTAAAATTCGCCTAACTGCAATGGAGCAGCGTGGTGGGTTCGTACCTATAAGAGAAGAGATCTATGCCCAGCAGTGGGACATTAAGAGTCTGTGATTCCTCATGTAAGCTAATGTAGCACCAACGCCATGCTCATATAAAAAAATGGCATCATAAAGCGCAAGAATGAGTCTATATTTATAATTTTCACCAATTTCGTACCAATAAACTTTAAAAAATATGCCGATCCGAAAACATGCCAAATAATTGGATAGGTATGTTATTTTCGGTACCGAAAAAGGTTTTAGTGTCACTCAAACGTATGTCGTCTCGGATTTATTTACGTATTCTGAAAGGAAAGTTTTTGAAAAGCGTGCAACAGCAAATCTTGCTTAAATCAGCTAACAGAGATTTTGCAATAATCATCAGTTACGAGTACAAAATTAATGAACATAGATTTGATTTATAAAGATGTGGCGCTCCGAACGTTTGACTGTAGATTTGCGTGTATAATTGAAACATATTCTCTCAACCCAAAGATTGCCCTGGATTTTCAAACCTTAATGTACGAGTATGTACCAGTTAGGTAAACTTCGTTTAAAAGTTGTAGAGGATTGTGAATTTTTTATTCAAAATTATAATAACTCAAGAAATAAAAAGAAAACCCCCCTAAAGAAAAGAAACTTTTGCAGCACCCTCTGCTGAGTTACATTTAAAACAAATATATAAGCACCTGATGCGGTGCTTATATGTTTTAATATGTATACGTAACTTTACGCCTGAAACTAAAAATACAAGCAAATAGGCAAATATTCCACTCCTTGTAAACACTTATTTGAATGAACATAAACGTTTAAATATTTTCTTTAAAAAGTGAGGAAGGTAGACACAAACCAAATGTGGCATACCGTATCATCTGCCCTGTCCTTACGTATTACCTAATATATGTCAATGCTCATGAATATTTTAACACAAAAGGATTGTTTTAAAATTGAAATAACATTTTCATCGGAAATACAAATGTTTTCAGTTCCCAACATTGAAAATAAACTGATTTATTAGCAAAAAGTGTTTGCTAAATACTCAAGCGATTAAAAACATGAAATGGCACTTTTTGTTTAATAAAATTGGTCATAGGCAGTTTTACATTTTATTCTATTAACGATAAAAATATTTACTTGTATAGAGTTTATGTTGATACCTACTAGCTGCCAGAGTTGTTACCCAGCAATGTTTCGCTATAGATCATTCCATCTGAGACAAAAAAACACTATTTGATATTACATATATACAACGTTGTTTAAAAATTTCAAAACGACTTTTTCCCTCAACTAATATGTATTTGATATAGCGGTTATATCGATATTATCATCATATCAACCCGTGACCGGCCCACTACAGGGCACGGATCTTCTGCTACAATGAGAAGTCGTTAAGGAGTAAGTCCACCACGCTGGCCCAGTGCGTATTGGTGGACTATTGATATACCCAAGACATATAATGTATATCAAATATTTCATTAGAATTTAAGTACATTTCTTTTTTATATCCCATTATTCATCAACATGAACCAGCTAAATCTCAACATTTCTTTATCATGTTGTTTTTGATGCAATCATGAGAAAAAGATCTGCATCAATCATGAGCAGGATGCGCTGAACAGTATTTTGAAAATATTAAGCAATAAATAGGAAATTCCCTTTATGGAGCTCTGGGTTTGTACTCGTACATACTTATATACCAAGTGCTCAAGAGGGTACTTACCTTAATTAGTTGATTTTTTTTCAACATACACGTCATTATTATTATTATATCATTATAAATCTTAGACTAAATCTGATCCTTTCCATATTTATATTGTATTTATCGCACGGAGTTTAAAATGGAGATAGATATAACCTTCCTTCAAGAAAACCCCACGTGGAATTCAAACGTGGAGTCATAATGTAAGTTATTTAAACCAAGAAGCACAATTTTAAATACTGAAATTAGTATTCACTATTTAGGTTCCTACTGTTATAAACTAGTTTTAGGACAATTGCTTTACTAAAGTTCTTTCATACTATGTAGATTACTCAACTTTCAGTAAGCTTTAGAGCTTTAGTGTAAAAATACCTCACTAATATAACTATGTACGGGTCTTTGCGTAGCGTTAAATAAGAAACATTATTTACTACTGCACCAATATAGTTGGGTTTGCGATACATAGATAAGTTTCTTTGAAACCCTAAAGCTCAGCACTTGGATAATTGGTAAAATAACTTTTGAAATTGCTGAGACACCAGTTACGGTCGGCCCTAGAAGCTGTGGGCAATATTAAGGAAGTGCTTAGAGTTTCAACGTGGTCGCTCTTTCCCTACTTTCTTTACTCAATAAAGTATGTAAATATTTATAACTAGCTGTTGCCCGCGACTTTGTCTGCTTTTGATTTTGTTTTTTGTGACATGTGGCGTTATATTTAGTAGTAGATATAAAAAAATTAAAGTATTCAGTGTCGCTAAGCCTTAAATGAGGGGTTTGCTACTGTCCGCTGAGGAGTTTTGTTCTCTATCTCCAACCACAGTTTGGGAAAAATTAAACACATATTATAACCTCTATAGTAAAAAAATAATTATTTAAATCGGTTATAATTTGTCGGAATTATTGTGTAAAATCATCCCCTCTCCCAAAGGAACCGAGCTTAATGTCGGGATAAAAGTATCCTATATTACTTCTAACACTTCCAAGAATATGTGTAGAAAGTTTCATGAGGATCGGTTTAGTAGTTTTTGCGTGAAAGCGTAACAAACAAACTTACATTGACATTTATAATATTAAGTAGGGATTGGGATGACACGATTAGAATACATTTGTCACCCTCCTCTTCCCGTCTGTGCCGTACGAGGTGAGTAAGGGAATATAATGGAGAAAGGGCATCAGCTTTATGGTGTTATGGGCGAACCCTCTCGGAGAGGCCTTTAATAATCTGGACCTTTAATAATCTGGACCGTCACCACTGGTGGACTAAAGTCCGCCAGTGGTGACGGTGGTAACTAGCTTCAGCCAAAGCCTCCCACCAGACCAGACCAGGGAAAATTCAGAAATTATAAATGCCTTAAAAGGGAGGTTCCTACGCGACATCATACCGGAACGCTAAATCGCTTAGCGGCATGTCTTAGATGGCCACGGTCGAAGCCTCCCACCAGACAAAAGGCTAATCAGCGTTTATCAAGCACTCCTACCGAACGTTGCAATAGCTCTCAGAATACAAGAGCTCAGTTGAATTGCGCAATTACTGTACTTGACATGTTTCATGCTGCTGTTGCCTTAATACGTGAATGACAAGTTAATCGCGAAATCGGTACGGAGTTTTTAAAAATAAACCGGTAAAATAGTTCAAGCCGTTCGTAGGATTCAACTGCCAATAGTTTTTTAGACGTCTTTCCTCATTCAGTAACGAGCAGTATAGTCAAACCTTTTTTCTTTACTGTCTAGTTGTTTCACTAAAGTTTATTTGGTTATGAAATTAATTTAGACTGACTTCTATGCTATGTAAAGGAAGGACTATATTTGGTGTAATAATACAAATGTTTAAAGCCAAGAAAAACCCAGAGCTATTCTTTCCGACCGTACTTTCAACTAACTCTGCAAAAAAAAAAAGGTCAATGTGTAGCTTAGTGAGGGCGTAAAGGTAGGATAAACAAATAAATCAACACAATTTCACATTTATAATATAAGTAGGGATTGTGATTTTATTCCACAACTTCTGGAAAAGTTTAGAATGAGTTGGGTTTAAAATAACGCGAGTAGATACTTCCGTTATCAGTTTAATATGATTTACGATAAGTCGTATAGTGGAACAAATGAGAATGTGGTTTTAATATCCTTCCAGGAGAGGACGCTTTCGTCTTTGAGATATACTTACACTCAGAAGAGATTGCAGTAAACCTCTTACTTGTAAACAAATTCAAAAATAATGAAGGACTAAAAATTTGTAGACTGTTAGCAAAACATAGGTAAATAAAATGTATTTTTGTAGTGTAACTTTTTTAGAATCGTTGTGATTTCAAACTCGATGAAACAAAAAAATAAGTCCATAGAGACAGAAACACAAAAATGTATAGGATTCAGCCAGCGAGAGAATGAGATAGAACACATTAGTGAAGTGAGAAGTGAGAACATTTCCATGTGTTGGCGCCTGCGTGTTAGAAAGTTTTAGTATAAGTGTGTTGACTGTTGATGAATTTTTATTTGTATCAATATTTTCATCTCCATGATAAATTAATTTTAAAATGCGAAAAAAAAAGAATATAAAATTAAAAAAACCAAAATTAGAAAATAATATTTTAAAAATGATTCTAAGCTGCCGTTAGTAGTTAGTATATGAGACATTTACTTTATTCATTTTACATTACGTAGTTATAAATATACAGTTTACTTGAAGCGACTGTTCATTTTTTCAATAAGTTTTTTAATCAGTGACTTTTCAAAAGTTTCACTCCTACCGTGTGTGACTTGCACACACACTCACACTTTTTTTTTCATACAGTATACCTATGATATCATTATTCATTCCAGTTGTTTGCCGTTATTTAATGTCTTTTTTTCATGAGGTTGGAGGATTTTTAACGTAGATTTTAAATTTACTGTAAGGAAAATGTGGAAAATTTTAAATAGGCACGCGAATGACACGTTAATCGCAAAAATCTGATTCAAGTTTTTTTTTTTTAAAAAAAAATATAGTAATTTATGCACTATGCATCATCTCTTTTGCATTATGCTATGCAAAAATTTAATCTCGTATTTCAAATTATGCTATAGAGGTAGTGAAAATTAGCTTATGGCAGTTTAATTTAACAATTTACATTCAATTTTATTTGAACGTAGCTTAAAAATGTTTAACGTTATTTGTTTATATCAACTGTATTGGGTGATAACAAATATAATACCCTGATAAGTTGTTGGCCTTGACCTTAAAGATTGTATTTTCTTGTGCAACTTCTTTACTCCGGAAAAGCTTCTGTGGCGATTTTAGTGCGGTATTCTGTATCACGTAGGTAAGTTTATACTTACCTACGTGATACAGAACCTACCTATAAGGAGTTATCTCCTGGGCGATTCTATAAGATAATATTATGACGCTTGATGATAAGACCGTAAGTACCATAGTTAAAAGATTAGTTCTTTCAATTTCAATAAAAGGACAGTTTTGACTATTGATACCATCTAACGTTAGAGTAAACCGGAACTAAGCAACTTATTTGAAAACTCAAATTAAAACTCAATTAAAAAAATTTATCGACAGCAAGCGCTTTTTTTCAAACCAAAAAACCAGAATTATAATATTTTTATAAGGTTTCATTTCGATACTGGAAAACAAGCGTACAAATCTTTAAAATCAAATTCAATTCAAAAATTCAATGGTGTTTTTTTCATGTAGACCTTATTACAGGCACTTATGAAGCGTCCATACATTTAACATGTTAACACTAATGTTTCGTGATAACTGCATTCGTTAACTTAAAACTAAAGCTAAGAGGTGGCCAACCGCGCCCTGGTCTAAGAAAAGCCCACAACAAACTTCCCCACATCTCAGTCAAGTTAATGTTTAGCTTAGACGTTCAACTATTTTAAGTACAGTTTTCATTACAAAGATTTGTGTACGTCATCGCTTTTGTAGAATTAGTATAATACCTACTTAGGTACTTGTTTTTACTACATAAACCTGTTTGCCTTTCGAATGTGTCTATTATAATTTTCATAATTACATTTTGTAAGCATAACAAAAAATAAGTTCCAGAATTTCTGAAACCCAAATCCGTATGAGCCTGTTTAGTATGCGTTACTTTCACCAAATCTGCGTACGGTCCTCCTCATTCTAATTTCGACTCGCACCTGTGCTTGTCCTCAAAGCGTGACTTTACATTAACTATTTAGCATTCCCACATCTAGAATGTTCCATTGGCACCCTTAATACTATTCCTCTAAAGCTTACTTTTACTTAAATCGGCATGCATGTGTGCTACTCAGAAGGCTTTTTGGCATACCACCAAATTGAGGCTAGCCTATAATTAAATGCTTACTGCTAGTACTCATCGAAATGAGATTTTAAAAGCACTGCACAAACTCAAAGTAGCCAAGAGTGAATGGATGAAAACATAAAACTTTTCTGTTTTACGTTCACTTTAACATTCGTGACAGTCGCAAAAGCTCTTATTATTTAAAACAGTGTTTTAATGTGTGACAGTAAGTACTAGGAAACATGCCTGTATATAGTAATATATTATTTTTTATGAAAATATCGAAATGTATCACAACAAAACTGTATAATTATAATAGTAACAACGTTGCTGACATTAATATTATCAGCTGCAATTCATTTTTGTAAAAATTAGACTATTTTCCATATGTCGAAATCGATATTAATTTATTTTTAAATTATATCAACAAGTAGGTTTCATTAATATACATCGTTACTTATCGTCTCTTCCACCATAGTAGAAAGACAGCGCTCTGGAATATCTGGATTGATCTCTGGAAGTAAGGTTAGTTACAGAAATATCCTTACTTCCGCCGACCAATCAAAAAAGAAAACGATATACCCAATGAGTTCCATACTTTAGCATTTTGTATAAAAACGTGTTACATAATATGAAACCTTCAACTTTATGGATTTCAGTCCAACCCTGAATTCATCAGGATGATACACCTACATCTGTATCAGAATTTAGTAGAATTACAGCTTTTTGTGATAGGGTTCGTCCGCGGGAGAATTAACACAATTATTTTTTTCTGGTGTGCTGTTTATAGACGATGGTTTGCCACTTACCATCAGCTGTTTTTTTTTTTCAGAGACCTGCCCCACCTATAGGAATCTCAACATACAAGGAAGATGTTAAGAGAGACTTACAGACAATGCTTATGTCTTGTTACTATGTTATAAATAACACAGAAGGTAACAAATAATTGAATGGCATTTTTTGCGACTACCATCAAAGTTTTTTGCCTGTACCGAGTTCGACTTTTAAAGAAAATTATTTATAAATTACGTTTTCTGTTCATTGTTCTTTCTCTTTGCAATAATGTTTTTTTTTGGAATTGAAGTTAGTAGCCCTGTTTTTAAAATTGCGCAATTTAGCTCCACGCGAGAATCTGCATAACACAAGGTACACTTTAGGTTCACCTACTTTATATTCCAGTGGTTTTAGTTGTAACACTGGTTTTATCTACATATTTTAACGTACATTCGTATGACTGCAGGTGGCTTCTGAACATTTTCTGACCAGTATCTCATAGACCACACCAAAGTTATTATAATGTTGTCGGAATAACATATCATTACAAATTTGAAACTGGGGGGTTTGAAATCTGCAACTTTGGATATCGCTGATTAACTGAGTGCGTAGATGCTTGGTGCCAACATGTCCACAGGCATTTGTGTCGGCAGGTCAGGAGGTCTGAATTAACGTAAAAGCTTTACTTTGTATTTGAATGATTATAGTTGTTCAAACTTCAATTAGTTCAAGCAATTCAATGTGTTCAAACTAAATCGATGAACCATTCTTGTTGAAATTTAGTACATATATAGCTTCCATCCTGGAAATGGATAAATTATACTTTATATCACTGAAAAGCACCAGAATAACTCTTCTGGAGCATTTAAATATATTTCTAACCTATACTCGGCTCAACAGTTTAACTTATACTTACGTTCTGGAATTTAGTATTTTCTTAATATCCCGAGAAAACGAGTTTAAGGATTTTTTTTAAACTCGGACGGATTCACGCCCAACCGCTAATTGCACGCCTCATAAGCGAAGCGTTGAGGTTGTGCTCTACTCTCGACATTTCAAAAAAAGCAGTTTTCTCGAAACTGAAATTGATTTTTTGTTATTTATATTGCACTTACAGGTTAATTTGAGTACACTAATATCAAGTCAAATAATTTGTCAGGCACATTAAATACATTTCAATAACAATTTTTTTGTTTAACATAGTAAATAATAACATTAAACATAATTTTTTCTGGACGTCCGTGTATGGACGGGTGTATGTGGCATCAAAATTGGTCGAAAAAATGATCGTATCGGAATATTTTTTTTTTAATTATCTAAAGTAACACACGACATAATTTCTTAGTTAATATGAGCGTTCAATTCACTGTCGTTAAATTTCCATGTAATTATTCTAGCTAATATTAATTGTAACTTTCAATGTGCAATCATTATGACATTCCCGTGTCTTGTTTACAAAAAATGAATAATAATTAATATGAAAAAAAAAATTTGTAATGAGCATTGAAAGTTTCAGTTAAAAAAATTCAATTTTATTGTGAAAAAAATGAGATTATGAGGCTTGCACTTTTGGATTTTCCAAATTTTTTTACTATACGTTCGGATGAGTGCAGGTTGCTTCAGAGCATTATCCAAAGGGTGTCTTAACACCTCAGAGTCGAACTTTTCTAAAGGCCTTCGCATATCATATCGACTCGACACTATCTCAACTCAAATTAGACTACAGAAAAATAAACTTAATGTAGTACAGCATAGAGTTTTATTACTGCATACACTCCTTTAACCTCTCGTTGACAGCGCGTTACCAATTCATCGATTACGCGTTAACAGTGAACTACTCTGCCTACCGCCTTCAGAGTCACAAAACATACATTAGATTTTTGTAGCAGTCCAGCCCTACGTGGAGAAGTAGCGTGGTCGGGCATTAACTGATGCGAAAGTGACGTAGTGAAACTATCTGGGCGCGACGCAGCGTCATGGAAACTAATGTATTTCAAAGCTGAGAGCGGAACAGAGGGAAACTGCGTAGTGGGAACATTTCGTGCTGATGATAGGCGTGATAGTTGACGCCGGGTAAACTGTCTAGTGGATATGATGCTTGTAACTAAGTACCTAATATTATTTTTTCTTCTGTATCTGTATAAAATCTAATAACTGGCTTTTGCGAGCGTTCTTTGTCTGCGTATGTTTTTGACAAATAATTTAAAAAACGTTGGTTTTCCTAGGATAATAAGTAGTGTTTTTGTCCTTTCAACTATCTCTATGCTACAAATCAAGCTGATTAATTCCTCAACTAGGGCGAAACGGATAAACAAAAAAACGCAATTATAATATTAGTACCTATTGATTAATATAAGGTGATGGCGAATCATAAGTAGGAGTTCAACCAGCATTATAAAGGAGTCGAAACGGTGTTGAGTCGTTAAATGAGCGGAGGCCTTAATTTGTAGAACATTAGATTGGCCGGGCCTAGATGGAAATTGTCCAGCTCGGACAGCCGCGGACAGCTTAATTACAAGTGATAGCATTCACGCCCGAGCACCGCCAAGGCCCAATTTCTATGCTAATGCTCCACACAGTACTGCACACGTCTGGATTAACGGTTAACTTCAAATTGTTTCGCTGCATTAACTTACTTTGAATACATAGGAAATGTGGTCCGGAATTTTCAACTACAGAACGGTTTCTAGTTCCAGCGCACGAACTTGTTCTGGGTATGCCCAACTGGTATGAAGAGCTAACAATATCAGTTGAAACTCTATCAGAGCTGTATAGTGGCTAAACATTTACTACAATCTATATAAAAGGGATTTACCATTATATTCAGCACGTTTTCAACTGTTAATGTTGAACATTATTGAACAAGGGAGGACAGAATTTTACTTGTGTGTTATATTAACTACATTGCTGAGAAATCATTAAAAGTACAGAAGTATTAAAAAATTAAAAAAATCAAAGTTCATTTATTTCAAGTAGGCCTAGTTTATAAGCACGTTTGGAACATCACGTCAGTTTGTTTTTAATGACTTCACCAGCAGTTCGGAAGACAAATTCTACCGAGAAGAACCGGCAAGAAACACAGTAATCACATATAGAACACAATTAAAAGAACTACAGTAAAACAAATATTAATTAATATTGTTGGAAAATCTTGAATTAAACGTTAAGAAATGTATGTATTGATATTTAAAGACAAATTTTAGTTAAAATTTTAAATTGATAAAGAGGAATCCCTACTAATATTATAAATGTCAATGTAAGTTTGTTTGTTACGCTTTCACGCAAAAACTTCTTAACCGATCCTCATGAAACTTTGTACACATATTCTTGGAAGTGTTAGAAGTAATATAGCATATCCCGACATTAAGCTCGGTTCCTTTGGGAGAGGGGATGAGTGTTTGACGATTTTACACAATAACTCCGACGAATTATAACCGATTTAAATAATTATTTTTTTACCATAGAGGTAATATGTGTTTAATTTTGCCCAAACTGAAGATAGAGAAAAGAACTCCTCCGCGGATAGCAGCAAACCCCTCATTTAAGGCTTAGCGACACTGAATACTTTATTTTTTTTATATCTACAACTAAATTTAATGCCACATCAAAAAACAAAATCAAAAGCAGACAAAGTCGCGGGCTACAAAATAAAACAGCTAGTAAAATAATAATTTTAAATAAACTACTTGCATTGTTTCTTAATACAATATTCTAGCTATTATGTTTTCATGTTCCAAGCAAATAAATGAATTCGAGTTTGATTACGAAATTAACCGTCAAAAGTTTGAAGACCCGAAATTATTTCTTTAAACTCCGGTTTTCGTTACAAGAATACTTGATGTCAACATCCTAAAGCATTCCGCTCTCAGACAATTTTCCTACTAAGTGCCTTCAGAAATTTTGTTTTCCTTTTGATGACAAAAGAAACTTAGGTAAAGTTGTATTAAAATTTCAAGAAGAACTTTAGTCCCAAGCATGTTAAATTTACACCCTTTCCTTAGATCCGTATTTCTTTTTAAATAAATAAATATACTACGACAATACACACATCGCCTTATAGCTATTTTTGTTTTTTATAAATAATATACATAAATATAATATACATAATATTCATCGCAAAAACATTTTCCCGCTGTGGAAATCGAACCCACGGCCTTGGACTCAGAAAACAGGGTCGCTGCCCACTGCGCCAATCGGCCGTTTTTATTAATAAGTAGCTACGTAAGTTTTTTGATTATTTATTTGCAGCTACAGCGACCTAATTTATTCAATCTGAAGAATCTTTATTAAATTTGATTGTTCAACCGTGATCCACCACTTAAACTTAAAACAAACATAACTTCTCCTTATTTCTGAAAGTGAATCCGAAGACCTTACCCTCTAGGCTAATGTCTAGGCTATAACTGTTTCTTACTTGAAGATTGATCCTACTTATAAAATCCATAATGACATTAGTTTACACATGAAAACTCAATAAAATCATGTGTTTTTACTTTAAAAAAAATGTTTATCAATTAAGCAACTGACTATGACGAAGCTGAAAAATACCATCAAAAGTAAGTCTTAATAATTATTAAGAAATAAAATAAATCTAAAAACACGAGTGTATGCAATTTGATTAGTAATGTGGAGAATAAAAAACATGATGAAAGCTTTGTTTGCTGTCCTCAAAGGTCTTTGTGATCCATCCCGTATGTTAAAAGTCCACATATTTTTTGCAAACACAGTCGATGGCTTCTAGTTAATTACTGAGCCGGCGTTCTTCCAATTAAATTGAGTAATTTCCAGTGCTCTCTGTTGATATAAAAAACCCATTTACGAGCATAAAAATGTAATAGGTTTTAATAAAACCGAAACCGAATACTGTGCGTTATTTTATGTCAAGGTAGTTAATGCCAAAGTGTTGCTTAAAGGCTTATCCACAATTCCGTAGTTATTAAACTAAACGTAAGTAGTACGTAAGTTGTGAAAGTTTTCAAGCAAATATTCCGATAAAAAGTGTAAGACGAAGAGTATGGTGTAAGATCTGATATACTATTTGTCATAAAATAACGTCGTTTCAGAATATTTTTATAGAACATATTAATATAAAGTAAAATTTACTGTGCTTGGTCGCTCGCGAGATTGAGAGTTGAACCGATTCTGATTTGATGGCGTTAATTCTTCAGATGTTTATTTTTTAAATAGCCCGATGTATCTTTAAATATAAAGGACAGAAATCCTAAATGGACAAGAGCAAATTACTCGCAATCAATTCAATAGTAAATTCATTACTTAAAGAGATCCAGCTCTGTAGCTAGGGTCCTTTTATAATGCGGATTTAATATTTTTTTCACCTTTCAAGTTGAATGCGCAACGACATTTGAAATACCAACGACTGAACTATTTTTTGGTTTAAATTAGTTAATCAGGTGTTACCTATTGATTTGGGGCTGGAGCAGCATTAAAACGAAATAATCTCCTTATAAGTTATTTTGATGGCCATTCTTTTAAGTTTATTTTGGACAATTTGATGCCATTAGTGTGTACGTTTACAAGAAACACCCAGTTGAAAAATTTACATAGCGATTACCCTTTAATCAAGCCTGCGCAACGCTAACGCAAATATGTCCCTTATCATTCTGTAACACAAATTGCATCTTTTAATAAACCCTATTTTCAGTAAGTACGTTGTTATTAAAGAGGCACATCTTATGATTCGTATTTTTCTCTAAGTTTAAACTAAATCGTATCTGATCACCATGCCCAATCATCAGTTGGGATTAATATCAAATAAAACCTAAAAAAATAACAGAAACATTTAAGTACTTACTAATGGTCGTCAGGCAATGGACATTTTCCCAATAAGTACTGCTAGTTTAGAAAGTGGCACGATTCCAAACCAGGCTCAAAGGAAGGTAATTCGAGCTCAAATTATGCAAAATTCTCACGTCCCCAGCTCCTAGTAAATTCACACGACACAAAATTTGAGCTTTTTCCGAATTGTTTTTACTCTATTTGCCGTCGCAATTTTTGCCCGGTGTTTCTACGGATGCTGATATATTTTGGTCACATTCCGCTTACACTTTGTTTGCATTTAATATATGCTCCGAACTGTTATGTTCAGTGGTTAGTTGGCATGTGCTTACATTTAAATATCCTATTTTATCTGTTTGGTTGGTAATATACAACTATACATATATTCACTAGCAGAATTAAAATTGAATGATCAAAATTTAAACAGACTTAAAAAAGGAGTTTTAAACAAATATTTTGACGGATATTTTTTCTACATGGATTCCATCCGGGCAAAAGATTATTTTGTATATTTGTGTATATGTTTTTGTATAATTGGGTGCTCAAACCGTCAACTCATATTATCAAAGAAAGGTAATAAAATGACTTAAGTTTACCCTTAATATTTTCTCTGGCTATTTCTAAGTAGGTCATTTTATAATCCAGAATATTTATTAAACGAGAAACTATGCGAGTGCTTGACTATACTTATTATTCGCTGATATTGTAACTAACTCAATTTCTAATGCCCCACGTGTTCAATTCCGCTTGCAAAATTTTAGAGAGTTGATGTAAATTTCAATGTAGTATTTCCACTGTGTCTACATTAATTATAAATGGAAACTAGATTTGTATTGTGGGTTCAAAATTTCCAGTGATATTTGTGTCCATTAATTTTGTATGGTTTAATACTGTATACTGTACAGTACTCAGTTCTGTGGAGCCTTTGTAGTCTTTGTTTGGTGGGAACTGAAATCTATAAGCACTTTCCTCGTCTATAAACAAACACAGGTACCCAGAATAGCTTCAGGATTAACGTAGAATAGCTGGAGGTCAAATGTAGCTACAGCATTTATTTACTTTGACCAATGCTTTTCTTTCACATTAATTATGACATAGCTACAGAAACCCCTGCTCAAATTTTAGAACGTAAATAATTATATTCGTTTTTATAACAAACCATAAATTTATAGTAACTGTAAGAGTAGTGCTTATTTAATTAGACTAGATTGCCATCGTCACCTCTTATAAAATCCCAATCTAGAAAGTAAAAGCATCTTCTTAGTAGTCGCTGGAGTTACCTCTTAAATCGCGCGACATATGAACATGCCATCGCATCATATCCATCTTCACTACTCATAAAAATATTTGTGATCTATGTTATCAAAATCATCATTATCAACCGCACATAATTCAGGGCGCGAGTCACTTCCTGGATTTTGGCCAGCAACGGCCTCATGGACTTCACACACATTTGATAACATTATGGAGAGCTCTCAGGCATGCAGGTTTCCTCACAAAGTTTTCCATCAACACTATGTGCGAGGGTTCGAATACTGTTTCCCCGAAACTGAAACCGAAGCTTACGCTATAACCGCTTTCTAATTTATGTTTTTAAAATAATTATATGATTTCTATTATTATAACGGAAGAGACAGCTTGAAGTAGCAGTAGCAGGGTCGGACGTGCTCTCCAGTGGGGTCGGACAACGCTTATTTCCGGAGTCCGGAATAGAGATGAATGATTAAATAAATGAATACATGGTGTACATTTTATGGTACACCACAGATAACTCATAATAAGAGAACAATAAAGCGTTAAGGTCGTAGGTAAAATTTGGTACTATATAGCGGTATATAATAATATGATGATAATTTCTTGACAAAAAAACTCAATACTAATATTTACAGGTCTCGACTCGGGAATCGAAAGCAGGGCCTCGAGAATCTTAGTCAAAATTACTAACTGCGTTTATTCTCTCCATTAAATCATCATCATCATATCAACTCATTACCGGCCCACTAGAAGTTAGACCGTAGTCCACAACGCTGGCCCAGAGCGGATTGGTGAACCATTCATTATTAACATCTAACTGGAATACTTTAATTTAAGATATCAGAAGTGGGATTACAAAAAGGTTGTTATATATTTTAAGAAAGCAAACGATATAAGAGGAACTAATAAAGCAACAACCACAGTTTTACTTTCATAATATTTGTCGTAGTGTGAAATAGCTTACAATATGATTTAAACTGGCTTACGGCAAAAGTCTGAGCAAATTCAAAAGCGTCAAACTTTTACCAAGGACGCTTTAATCTAGCTTTAAATTAATTTACGACATAACATAAAATATTTACTTTCAAATATTTTGTGTTGAATTAGAATTAATTTATTCTACGAAAGTTATTGTAACAAAGTCTACGACAGAGTTTAGTATATATTTTTTTTATTTTAATAGAAAAATATAATAGATGAACAACATTCTTTGTTTATTTCATTTAAATTTAAGTTTATCGCGCGATGGAGTTATGTTCTATCTTCTCATAAATTATTATATAACTGAGTAAATATTTAAAATACTTCTATTGTTATTTTCCATCATATAATTTTAACAGACTTTAACAATTACTAGCGGTCCCTCGCGACTTCATCCGCGTATTTGTAAACCTGAAAGAGAGAGAAAACTTTTAAATAGGAACAATTCCATTATACTTTGGTACAATAATATTATATTGTCCTTCGGGAGTTCCAACCCGATTTAAGTCAACACAGATTATTCCTAAATAGATTGACATGTTGAACATATAAAAAACCGTCTAAAGGAATTGGTATCACTCAAAAGATTACGACGCGGTTCCATGTATATGTCGTATTATCTTTTTAACCATTTGTCCTAATTATATGGAGAAAAAGGAAAAGTCTTTCATACTTTAATTTTTGTTGAATTCATAATTTTAGATTATATAACCAATAGACATAACCATCTTAATATACAAAACTACTTATTGTTTCTTAAATATGATTTTAGAAAGAAAGAAAAAAAAAAAGAAAGTTATACATATGTCGCTAACTTTTTTTTGGTATTTACAAGCTCTACAACATTTTTTCTAGAACTCAATCATATGTCTCTCATCATTAAGGCATCGTTCGTAAGAAACGTTTTTTTTCCGACTCACTTTGCAAATCCGACTACAAAAGGTCTTTTCAGTCTTCAGGTTAATAACCTGTGGCACACACACATAATGTGGCTTTATATTAGTAAAAGAATTTTTAAAATCAGTCTAGTAAATCCAGAGATTACCCCCGACAATCTTACAAACTCACAAACTTTATCTCTTTATAATATTCAGCATAGGCAATGAGATTAAATGCCTGGCGCAGTGGCATTTAACTAGGAGGTCCAAACAAAATGTAAAAATAATTTTTCAAATGGTGAAATGCCACGTTAGAATAGAGTCTTCTCCGCGTGTACATTGTGCAACGTTGTATCGATTTATTACAATAATAAAGAGACTGCAAAGTCCATCCATCATTTCTTTATGCTCGAAACTGCATCAGTTGCGAGATTGCTGTAGTCGTTAGCCTTGTATACTCTCTTTGCATGCAAATGTGAGTGATTATCTTTCAATGAGCTGTAGAGTGTCACTTCCGTGCCTCTGCTATAGTATTCAGACCGATACTCTCGTGAAACTGGTCTTATAATAAATCAATGTCACGTAATAAAGTTTTATCCTCAGCTAAACTAGTCGTGCAGTTCCGATATTAGATTTTTACGTCTCACTTCTGGGCACAAGCCTCCTCTATCTCAAGACAGAGTATAGACCCACCAGGCAGCTCTAATGCGTGCTTGCGGGCTTTAATACATTTAACCGTGACAGAATTTCTAACGTGCTCCCCAACGAACAAGGGATGATACCGCTAATTTCCTAAGTCACTGTACTAAGTTGTGTATTTTAAAGAAAAACCAGATTCAAAATTTCGGTCAATTTCCAGTTTTGGAAAATGCTTACAACTAAACTTCACTATCTGTAAAATTCTTGAAGTGAAAATAATAAAATCCAGTGGACCGATTTGTAGAAGAGCAACCGATAATTTTATATGCATGTATGTGTATTAGTGTTCTTAATAAATAAATAAATAATTCTTATAAGTTGCGACACTAAAGAAGCGGTAGGCGAATGACATAACTGTAGCTCGGAGAACCCAGAAATGCCCAGGGAAGCTAAGTAACGGAAATCAGCGGCTAGTATAATGATGATATAAAGGATGAATAAACTTGATTCGAGATAAACAAACAAGTTGGTAAATTAAACACTGACGCTCTTCTTGGGCATGCGGTAATCCGCATTTTCCTTTTATTATAAGTACAATATCCTATTAAGGCCAACATTATCCCAGCTCGTAGCTAATGTAGCGAAAACAGACCGGAAACAAAACATCTGTTCATAGCGATTCCGAAAATAAGGAGCTATTAATCCCTTTGCTACATTTACGTCTGATTCTGAAATGCTGATCGGAATGTAAGAAGCACGTCGAATAGTACGCAGAAATGAACCACTTCTGCATACATTCATTTTCTGAATCATCATCACAAACACAAAAGATCACACAAATGTTATTAAAATACCATCTATATTTTATTTACATTAAAAGCGTATCTATATTCATGATAAACTAACGACTCCAGCTAGTATTGGCGAAAATTGCACAAAGGTCATACACATGTTATTAAAATGCCATATTTTATTTACATTGAAAGCGTAATTATATTCATGATAAACTAACGACTCCAGCACGACTATGGGCGGGAGATAATTATCTGCCCGAAAAAGGATAAAAAATTATCTTCTCCCACAGCTTTATCAACTCTTAGAGCGCTGGAGCACAAGTGGAAATAATATCGGAATAATATATGTGTAATAATAAAACGGGGTAAACATCTCTTATTCCATGTTCCCGTGCTTTAGCACTTGGAGACGTTAATTATATCCTCTGTCAGGGGATTCAAAAATTCACAATTCCTTTATTCATTTAAGCCTAATGAAGCGTTCATACTTATATTGATATAATCAGGGGATATAATTTTTGTCTTCTGCCTGTGCTAGCCCTGCAGCAGTCTCGCTCCAGAATGCAGGGCGTAGTGATATGATAAATCGACTTTAAAGATCTCTTATTGTAAAATTTACTTCTGAATCAATAAGAAAATAAAGTGCTTGAACCTCACGGCGTTGTATACAACATTTTGTTTTAACGAGTTTTTTTTAACATAACGGCAAATGTATTTAATGTCTGCCTGACTGGAGAGTTGTTAATTTAACGATGCAAAGTTATTCTATTCACAATGAATTTTTTTTGCAGCTATAAATTATTGGTACAGTTTCTCACCTCATGTAGTTGTGACCGCCGCAGTATATTCGCCGCCTTACTCAATTGTAAAATTCAGGAAGAATCGTTTGATTACAAAAAATATAATAAAATTATTGGATGCAAGTATTCATAAAAAAATAATATCTAGGCAGTGATTTTATTAATGGTGGCCATAGCAATCACGCTCAATCTTAATAAATGCCACCCTCGACTTACCGTAGCGTTAAATAGGGTTAACGTCTGCTGTTGTGGCGATGATACGCCATTTTGGATTATCAAAACAGCGGATCTTCGATTATTTTTGGTTATAAACAATTAAAATAGTAGAACTGCTAGAATATATTAATTTTTATAAGAACTTTGTAGCTTTCTTTAATTAAAATCCTGTGTCCATCAAATTCAAATTCAAATTCATTTTGAATTTGAATTTGAATTTGAATTTCATCACACAAACATTTTCCCAATTGTGGGAATCGAACCCACGACCTTGGACTCAGAAAGCAGGTTCGCTACCCACTGCGCCACTCGGCCGTCGAAACAAAGCTGCTTGGCAGCACATATAGTACGTAAGCACGTAGGTATGGTGGTATTTCTTTCTCCGGTCGAGCTCCGTAACATAACTCTACTGAAATCAAGTTATCAATTAAATCAATCAAAAAAATCAATTAGTTTTAATTCAAGGAATAAGAAAATAGGAATTTCAGTAACATAAGGAATTTCTTTATTTTGCGTTTCCTTACAAAATGTAGGTACAACTGTCGCCGAGGGATTGTCATGACCTTTATTTTTGTTGCGAAATCTTTTACATAGCGGGTTGATTATACCCATTCATTGTTTTCAGTTTTCAGTCCATTGTGCTGGGCGGTTGTGCGTTTATTTCAATTTGCCAACAATAATCCGAACTCATTACGGGCTAACAAGAAAACGGTTAAACTTGATTTCAGTTATTTTAGGTATACTTTTTTGTGATATTTAACATCATCGCCATCATCTCATCAACAGGACGTAAATGCTGGACGAAGGTCAGCGACTACGGACTACCTCATTACCATCGTATAAACCTATTATGAAAATTAAGCTTAATTTGCTTATTTAATGAATATTTTTTAAGTAACAATTATTCATTGTAAAGTCAACATCTCCTGAGGATGCTCCGGTTTCGGATCGAAACGTGCGTAGAGGGTACATTGTAGAAGATCTGTTTGGTGTGGAGTAAAGATGGAAGAAATTATTGATTACACCTAACAGATTCTCTTGCACTTCGCAGAGCATAGCAAGTTAAGCTCAATTTTCATAATAAATCTTGGAATTCCGCAAAGTAACGCCTGCTTCTATCCAATATCATATCAACCCATTACCGGTCCCCTAAAGGGCACGGGTCTCCTCCCTCATTGAAAAGAGGTTAAGGCCGTCCACCACGCTGGCCCAGTGCGGATTGGTAGAATCCACACGCCTTTGAGAACATTATGGAAAACTCTCAGATGTGCCGGTTTACTCACGATGTTTTCCTTCACCGTTGAAGCTAGTGATATTTTATTTGCTTAAAACGCACATAGTTTAGAAAAGTTAAAGGTACACTCTGGGATTTTAACTCGGCCACCCCAACGTGAAGCCGATGTCCTAACCACTGGGCTGCCAAACCAGATTATAAACGAATAAACTTTAACCTAACCCAACCTAAACTTGTAGAAGCATTTACGATTTTCTTGTTATCTACAAGAAAGTAGTTAATGTTTCAACAAGGTTTAACTAATAACCACATTTGCATTAGTTAAAGTTTACGAATGTAATTTGCATCGTATAGTAGAACACTCAGCAAAGCAATGAAACTTATTCATTCACTAGCACGCGAGGAAATGCTTCATACACAGCACATTCGGAAGCAGTCGCTGACGTAGTTTAATTTATAGATAATCTGATATCCCGATTCCATAAACTTGCAAGCCGAGGATGCACATTTCATATGTAGTTGGAATCTCTCCAACTGACAAACTAGCACCGACATACGACGAAATGATTATAGCTGTGAGATGCTTGCTAGATGCAAGTTTGTGAGGATCGTGATTACATGCTGTGTTAATAATGGCGTGGAGTGTTACACAAGGCAGGTATTAACACGCAATAATGAACAAGCTCGCCTTGCCTATAAATTTAAATATGCTGATCTCAAAAGTGGAACTGAGGTTTACTACTAAAGAATATTTCATTATTGTAATGGTAGGCTGGTGCTAGTTATCCTACCAACAACGTCGTGCTGCTAAGTGTTAAAGCGTTTCGGTACGATGCTGGGTATAAACCGATTGGGATACAAGTATTTATATGCTTGCCATAAACCTAACGCCAAGAGGAAATGCAGTCAAGGGCTAAATTGTAGCAAAATAAAAAAAAAAGTAGATTCTCAGAATTATATTTTTTCTAAAAATACTAAAAATCTGCGTAGCATAATCCTTGGCAGGTACCTATTGATACAGTAAACTGAGCTTAAGAGGTAACTCATTGACCAAAGCACATTTTAATTATTTAAGTGTTTTTTTTGTGACTTCTTCCTCTCTCAGTTATTTTTGTGATTATTAGTTTGTAGTTTCGATAACTGCGGAAAATATAACATATTATTGTTATTAGATATTACTTTAGAACCATCAAGGTGTGTCATATAAAACTGCATATAAAACTATTTTAAAATTTGTAGTGATACATGTGATGCTGTTGCTAAATATATAGGACTTTCGCCACTATAGCCTAGTATCGTAGAAACGCGGGTAATAAAAGCTCAATATTGGATAGACGCAGGCGTTACTTTGCGGAATTACATGATATATTATGAAAATTAAGTTTAATTTGCTATACTCCGCGAAAAGCCGGAGAATCTGTATGGTGTAATTTATAATTACTTAAATCCATATACTCCAAACCAAACAGATCTTCGGCAATGACGTTTCGCTTCGAATCTGGAGCATCATGTTGATGAGACTTTGACTTTACAAAGAAAGAGTATAGCAAATTAAACTTATTTTTCATAATATTAAAGCTCAATGCAATCTTGGCTGAGGATGTTGATTAGCATGAAACAAAAAAGTTAGGGGAAAGCCAAGTTGTGCCATCTAGCTAACAATATGAATTATTATTTGAAAGGATGTTGCAGTTTTAGATGACGTGCAGTTGCCTAGAAGACCGATACACTCACGATTGAAACCAATATGATGGGTATGTTGAAAAACGGAAACCGGAAAGGCGTTCCATATTTTTGCAAGCGAAGTGCTAAACATTTAATAACCAACACAATTGACTGAAATGCGCTTTTATAACACCGAAGGCCATATGCCTATGTACTCTCGATTTGAATCCATATTATAAGTAGCGTGGAACACGGAAGCCGGAAAGGCGCTCCAGATCTTTGTAAGCGAAGTGCTAAACGCTTAATAAGTTTACGCAATTTACTTATTTAGGCTTTTACAATTCACAAAGCCACACCTCTTATCATCACTGTCATTATTATTACAATTGATTGACGTCATCACAAGTCTATTGTCATTATCATCATGTCAGCCAATGAACGTCCACTGCTGGGCATCGGTTTTCTTAGGGAGTTCTAGATACCGCGGTCTTGTGTTGTTTGTTCCATCCGTCTACCTCGTCGGAAGTCTACTCCGAGCTCCGAGCTATGTGCCCTGCCCATTGCCACTGAACTTTGCGACTCTGAGTTATTTCGATAACTCTGGTCCTTCTACGAATATCCTTATATATACTCTGAAGATAGCTTTCTCCGTCGCCTGCTGAGTGACACTGAGCTTTCTTATTAGACCCTTATAGGTCTCAAAATTCTATTGTACTTTGCATTTATTTTATTACATCAACAACATAATATTATGCATTTTGCTAAAGTGTCTGTACCTATTTGAACTCCATAAATTACCTTTGAACATAAATTGCAGTGAGCGTTTGATGAATTGCTTTCAACTGGAAACTAGGCGTTTGAAACGCATTAATTGCGATTCTGTTCAGTTTAGTCGCGACACTGGCGTATTAGTTCATGAATATTTAATTTTTTTGTTTTGTTCTAAATTTTTCCCATATTGTTCGGTCTACTGGGGGTGGTGGGAAGTGCTTAGTTACTAAGCTTAACCGGGCTTGATATACCGTAAATTTAACACAGTATTAAGAAGGAATACTACTGTATTCCGAATTATTGTTCGGCGTCTTTGATCTTGTGGTAAATTATGAAAAAAACAAGAGAATCTGTATGGTGTCATTTATAATTTCTTCAATCTTTATACTTCACACCAAACAGATATTATTACTGGCGCAGGTGTTAGTACTTGGCGGAATTTCATGATATATTATGAAAAAAAATAATGCCATAGTCCACAAAAAGCAGGATTTTTATGTTGTTATTTATAACTTCAATATTTCTACACTCCGCACGAAACAGATCTTCGGCAATATCCTCGGGAGTTGTTGATGTCTGGCGGAGCTTAGCCAATAATGCTTGATTTTCATAATTGTTTTTATTTATTTTATCGCACTACTTTTTCTTTATATTTTTGAACCATATTATACATTACATACTCCTAATGTGATGAAAAGAGATGAAAACTTATAAGACAAGTAAAAAAAGGTTTAGTGTACTGTAAAACCCTACCTAGTATTATAATTTGAAAGTAGGAAAGAGTATACTAAGATTTCATCTAACATATATATATATATACTACGACAATACACACATCGCCATCTAGCTTTAAAGTAAGCGTAGCTTGTGTTATTGTTACTAAGATAGCTGATGAATATTTTTTTTTATGAATACAATACACATAATTACCTATAGAACAACACACACTGAAAAACATCCATGTTCATGACACAAACATTTTCCAGTTGTGGGAATGGAACCCACGACCTTGGACTCAGAAAGCAGGGTCGCTGCCCTCTGCGCCACTCAGCCGTCAAGTACAATCGGCGTGTAAGGTCTATGAAGATTAGCTGACGTATTTATAGATCATTTATAATATTTAAACCATTTCATAGTTACCATCCCACATTTCTGTTACTCCAGTTCATCGTACAAAGAGTTAAAGAACTTTATTTACTTTTAAAAATAATAATATAAAACAAAACTGAGATGTAATTAACCTGGATACGCCGGCCCTGGATAAATAGGAAACGAGTTTTATTCCCAAATTCCGGGTTAGTATTTACTTATTTCGAATACGAAAAATATGCTCGCCTTTATGCATTTGAACCCCTGCCAATTTGCTAGAACACGGTGCATATTATGGATAGAGAAAAAAACTTTTAAAAAAATTGACTTATACCTAGTCTACTACTTCAAAGTTTGAAATAATATTTGTGCACGTAACTATTAAGGTGTGTATATATGGTACAAATATTAACCAATATTTATTTTATATTATTTTGAAAAGCACAGTTATATAATAATTAGGCCGTGTTTTTTTTACTTACATTGTATTACTATCGCAACGGGGAGATGCAGTATGTAACCAAAGCCCACCAAAGTTTTGATGAATGTGTGTCTAAGCTTAGATATGAAATGCGCGGTCCGTACCGATAAGTATCATTCATAAGATAAATTACATAATCTGAACTAGAAAGAGCGCTTGGACCTTAATTTCAAGTAGGCCTAGGTATATTACCTAAGATTTTTTTTATTCCACAACAGGTTAGCCCTTGACTGCAATCCCACCTGGTGGTTGAGATGACCAAGTAACTAAGATGGTAGCAGTCTTACGTGTTAGGGAGTATAGTAATCGGTTTCAACACGACGAACGTTTTCATCGATAGGGTCTCCCACCGGACCAGACTGCACCGCTCACTGTTGCACTAGGGAGGTCGTCAAAAGGTAATATAAGATTCTACTATGAAGAAGTCGACAAGAAACTCAGCAATTGCTCTTTTTCAATATTAGCATTTTACAATCATTATTCTGTCTGCGAGAGATGAAAACGGAGCGTGGTGCATCCAAGGAACCTTGTCATAAAGATATACATCAATTGATTGAGTGGTAACCTCGCTGTTTCACACGTAACTTAGAAATCCAATGATTGGTCCAAAATAACCATACATCTATCTTCTATATATATAAAAGAGAAAGTGTGTGGGTATGTTTCGTATAGGCTCCAAAACGGCTGGACCGATTTCAATGAAACTTTCAGGGAATCTCCGGATTGACCTGGCGAGTCGTCGAAGTTTGGTGACGATCGGAGTACTTCTATTTTTGAACTGTCAAATATAGCTTTTATTTACTATGATGATATTCTATTGTTGGGTGTACATGGGTGTAGATAATGATCTTCACTCGCTCGAGAAGAGAATAGAAGAGAATGAATACGGAGAGAAATAAATGATTTAATATATTATGAGACTTAAATAAAAAATTTAATGATGTAAGTTTATTGTTTAAATAAAATAAAGCAAAACCTAGCCCGGCGAAGCGGGCTGGGTACGCTTGTACCTTATAAAAACATACCCAAACCAGCAAGCGATTTATTGTATCGCGAAGGATAAGCAGTTGTATTAACATCACTTAATTATTTTGCGTCGTAAACAAGAGTTTATGTCAAAGACTTCATTCACTTTGCCTTCAAAGCTTCACAATGTACGAAGCTAAAATTGGTAGGTAGGTAGCATTTTAGAATTGTTTACTTGATGAGGCTAGGTTTCACTCTACACGCTAGGCGCTAACAAAGCATTTACCGAGTATTTTGCGTTGAACAATCTAAAATTAATGAACAAACGCCTAGTTTTTACAGTATACACAATAAGGCATGTTATTTTTTAAAAAGTCAAGTATGTTCTGTGTTATATATTAATTACATAAATTGATGATATCAATTATGCTCTTAGAAGACTGGAATTTATTTTATGCGAAGTTATAGAAATATGATTGTAGAATTATGTGTCATTTAAATTGGTGACATGAATACATTATTCATATACTTAATTAAAGTAACAATTGTATATATTAATAAGTTGATATGAGGGGATCTTTTAATTACTATAAGTCTGATGCTTTTCAGTAAGGGTCCGGAATGTTATCTTGGCGGATGTTCAGAGATACTGAGATAAAAAGAAGACTTTTAAACCAAAAGGTGGCGGTTATTCCACTAACCAAACTTTCGCAAGGAGGTTTGAAATAGGTGTACGAATGACCATTAAGCCTGTTTTTAAGTTTAAAGAAAACATGTTGTGCCAACATCACAAAATGTGGTATAAAAGCAAGTAGACGATAAATGATAGAAGATACACAGACAGCAACAGTTTGATATTTTAAGTACCTATCTAGTTTGAGATTTGAAAAATACGGCCTTTAAGGAACATGTTCATGAGCAGCCCTCTCTATGGAAAATAGATTTATTTTTTTCACTTTATTGCACAACCACTAAAAAAAGCTATACTTAGTGCATTTTCTACCAGCCAACCTTCGGACGTGCGAGAAAGCCGAGTGAGAGAGTAGCCGAAAAAATTTATAAAATACCAAACAGAACAATGTATATATTTAAAATATATACATTGTTAATATGTGAGGTTTTTTCTTCTTATATTTGTATAAGAAGAAAAAACCTTACATATATATTCATATTCAAATTTAACATAAATAAGGCGTTTAGACGCCTGAACCACTAATCTGAAAGCTTTTAAATGTACGTTAGGTATACGTATAAAGGGTTTTAACTAGCTCTTCCACGTTAACGCACGTTAATTTAAGACTGTTAATTTGTCGTCGAATAAAACAAACAAAACTTTTCACTCCAACTTTTGCCAACCTTTTGAGAGTAATAACAATTTTTTAAGCAACAATTTGTAAGACTTAAACACAAAGTTTACCGGCGAAGTTGTCACCGAGTAAGCTATCTAGTTCAAGAGTTAGATACTTCTCGCGAGGAAAAATGGGCGCTCCCTTAAATGCGAAGTTGGAGTGACGCCATTTTTTGAACCACTTAAAACGCTTAAGTATTTCATACATTTCAGAATTTTTGTTAAAATTTTGACAATTCAGCTTGTAACTTAAAAGACGAAGTTGCAAGTAGTTCTCTACAATACTTTATGCTTTAGAATCACGTAAAATTTTATTAATAATTAGCATAATGTTCTCAAGGGACCACCACCCCCGGGCCCCGGTGGCCTAGTGCAGTGGTGGACCTTACCCCTTCTGATTGTGGATGGAGTTTAAACTTCTAGAATTCTAAAGTATATTATAGTTACATGCTTGTTTACCTGTAGTTAAGAACATGCAACTCTGAAACGAGTGGGTTCCAAAAAAATAGGGCCAAGAAATACATAATTGTAAACTCTTTCAAACAACTCGACCGTAATCTGGTTGATAATAGAAATTTCCTACCCTGGTGCAAACACGGAGTACAATATTATTGTATTACCTACAAAGTGTATGCATATTATTGAACCAAAGTCTTTCCACAAAGCACTAACTCTTAAGCCATATTGGCACTAAAGCGCCAGGTTACGGGCATTATTTCTGAATTTGCGGATAACCTTTAGTATTGGTATGTATGGAAGAGCTATGCTCACTTTTATGTAGTTGACGCTGTGCCAAATGTCGTAGTTCTAAAAACATAGAACTAGAAATGTTTCTGATGATACAGACAAATTTTTAAGAAATAACAGAGTTTCTAAATAATGTTAAACGATTAGTTCGTCAATGCAATAAATAATATATATTTTTACAATTAATTAAGATAATAAATAACAAATTCCCTTCCTACTGCTATAGAATAGTGAAGGGTATACTAAAGCTTTTTTTAGTTTTTTTTCCTAAAATTTTCTTTTTAAATCTTTTTAATGTGGTTTTTGGTTATTCAAAGTGAAATAAGCTCATCATCCTTTTAAAATATTCCTTTTCCCAATGCAAGAACGTTAATTGTTAAGAAGTTCACTCGGTACTAGAGCATAATTTTTTTATTAACCATATACCATAATCGAATGGTAACCCGTGAAATACATATTATTGTCCTTAGTCTTTATCACTTTCTTTACTTGACAAAATGATGCTTTTAGAAAAGGCCCTTTAGTTTCTTATTTTAACGATTCACGTATTTCAAACCACTGCACCGGTTCGGCATTGACGCAGTGAAATGAGAAAAGAAAATAGTTCTGCAGCGTAGACTTCATCGAACTTCGTGCACATTGTTTTAGTTTAAAACCATTCATCGAAACTTTCTGATACGTTTTCAATTAAAATAAATTACTTTGCTAAGCGCGATCCGATAAATTAATTGGGCGAATTTAGATTTTACATAGCTTCGAACCCTCGCTAATCTACTCGTAAATCAGCTGATCTCGCGGTAAACAAGCGTAGTTGAGCGCACTACGTACTACTAATGTGAAATTACTATTACAATTTGTGTATTACGTATTTTGTTGAAATATTTACGATCGCCTGACTAGCTCGGAGAGCTAATAATAAGAATTTTATCGTCATTGTAGATTTGTTATATATATATTATTTTATATTTCGTGTATATAATACTAGTATACATTTTTATTGGACACCAAAAGGCACATACATTATTTGCGTACAAGTAACACATTGTAAGAACAAGCAATTCAGATTGAATCTAGCATAGAATTTCAAAGTTACATATTTTAGCCGTTTTATAATAGAGGCTCGATAAAACTATTCTATTCTAAGCAATATTTAAAATTACATACAAATACAGTCATTTTATTCATAAGTTTAGTAGCATGTCTGCACCAATCGTGCTACCTAGGGTTAGCAATATTATATTCGTGCTACGTACTCGAATTAGTAACGTACAAATATTATTTAACACATGTAGTACCGCATAGGTGTCACCACCTCAGCACTGTAGTTTAGAGTTTTTTTTTTTTTTTTTTATACCCACAAAATGGACTACCTCCTTTACTCGCCTCATAGCCGCTGCTCCACCGCTTCTCATTCGCATTTTAGTGCTCAACCACTTCAGTTATTCAGTATTTCGCACGTGTTAAGTATATAAGTAACTACGTCGAAACGTGCAAACGAAAGTAGTTTGGAATTTATAGTGAAGAAATTAAGAAAACTAGAAAAGGAAGTAAAACGTTCACGACAAGAAAAACGTGATTCCTTCACGTTAAGTTCTACATCGTCATCAAGCCAATCCTCGGAATCTTTGTCAAATTCATCGAGGTCAGCCACTTCTCAGGGAATTATTGCTATTGGTAAGTACCTAATTACCTGCAATTATAACGATAAAGGAAAAACTTGAAAATGTATCAAAATTCTCTGCGGGGTTATTTCAAAACATTCGTTCTACCCTTACATGCTATGCTACGGTCTAACTAAAAATGCATCAGAATAGTCTCAGGGACTATAACGCCGCATTTAAATTACTAGCCGTAAATTGCATAAATTTTAAAAAATGCATCAGATTAGTCTTTAGGACTATATCGCCGCATTTGAATGTTAACGGCTGTGATAAAGCTTTGTTTTTACAAATTGCATCAGAGTAGTCTGTAGGACTATATCGCCGCATTTGAATATTAACGGCTGTGATAAAGCTTTGTTTTTACAAATTGCATCAGAGTAGTCGTTAGGACTATCTTGCCGCATTTGTATCCCACAATAATTTGGGCTTATCTTCCATACCTTGTTTTAGGTGAAGAAGCCACCTCGATCTCTATGGATCACAATGATACAATTCCTCTCGAACAACCGACACCAGTGGAAAATAATGAGCAAAACGTTGTATCCGATAACGTATCGGGTGATCCGATCGCATCGAGCGTTCATGATGAAGGTGCTGCTAATGCCGAAATCCTGGATATATTGGGTGCAGACCCATCAGTAGCTATCGAATATGGGCCCGATATTAATAAGGATGTGGCAACAAGATTTACCCACGTAGCAACAGTGGGTTTAAACAAAGATGTCCGTAAGGAACTTTTGAAGAAATTCTTAGTTCCGGGGAACTGTACAAATATAGCTGCACCACAACTTAATGCCGAGATTAAGGCCACAGTCTCTGAACAGGTCGTCAAAAGGGACAAGGCTATTGAAGCACGTCAGAAGCAAATAGCAGCCGGCATTTCATCACTCGGAAAAATAATATCGGATCAGCTATGTGCCACCGAGAAAAACAACGATTTGATCAGAGATCTGATGGAAGTTAGTCGAATCTTATGCGACATCAAACATTCCGAGTCGGAGGCACGGCGCAGCTTTGCACTGTATTCGGTCAAGAGGGAATTAAAGGAACAGTTGTCGGCTACTAAGATTGACAAATTCTTGTTCGGAAGCAACTTGCCGGAGACCATTAAAACAGCGAAGGCTGTTTCGAAATCTAGCTCGGACTTAAAGCCCGAAATTCCCAAGAAACCAAAAGCTTCCACATCGGCAAATACATCTGGCAAGAATTTAAACTGGAAGGCGAGGGCCGCGACTCGCAGGCAGCCGACGGGCCCGCCCCCGCGTCACCATCCGCCTGCCCAGCTGAACGTGCCACCTCGCGGGAACTCGTCGCAAGGCTACACGCAGCGACCCAAGCAGACTCGCCGCCATTAGACCCGGTACGTTATGCTGGGCGCCTGGCCCATTATTATAAGCAATGGTCTTTGATAACCTGCGACCGTACCGTCTTGTCCTGGATAAAGGGTTATCAAATAAAATTTGATAGACCAGTTCATCAAACTTGCTTGCCCAAGGCAAATATATTTACGGATGCTGAGAAACGTAATGTGATAGATACTCTTCAAAATCTATTAACAATCGGAGCAATTTCTGAATGTGAACCATTTCCTGGGCAATTTGTATCACGTGTGTTCTTGGTACCGAAACCAAATGGAAAAATGAGATTTATCTTAAATTTAAAACCTCTCAATAAATTTATTAATACACAACACTTCAAATTAGAGGATATTCGTACGGTCCTTAAACTTATATCCAAAGATTGCTATATAGCAAGCATAGATTTAAAGGATGCATATTTGTTCATTAAAATTCATCCGAACTCACGTAGATATCTCCGTTTTATAATTAGTGACAAAATGTACGAATTTAATGTCCTACCATTCGGAATTTGTACGGCGCCATTTATGTTTACAAAACTGATGAAGCCGGTTGTAAAGCTATTACGCTCATGTGGGTTTATATCATCTATATACTTAGATGATCTATGCTTAATTGGCTATACTTACCAGGACTGTATGCAAAATATTGAGGCCACTCAAAAGTTACTTTTGGCATTGGGCTTCATTATAAACGGGGAAAAGAGCAACAGGATACCTTCAAAGTCCTGTAATTATTTAGGTTTTAATATAGATACCAATAAATGGCGATTAAGCTTACCAGCACAAAAACGAATTCGTATAAAGTCAGAACTCCTAACCATCATGAACTTAAAATGCTGCAAAATTAGAAAATTTGCCAAGCTATTAGGGTTGCTGGTCTCAGCATGCCCTGCAATAGAATACGGGTGGTTATATACAAAACAATTAGAACAATTTAACTTACAGCGTTCCGGTGATAATTACGAAGCATTCATGACTGTGCCACAGTATTTACTACCAGATTTAAATTGGTGGGTGAATGCTATTGACCATTCGGATCATAGAATCATGAATGACAATTATGTATTAGAGATATTTTCTGACGCCTCAAAAACGGGGTGGGGAGCAGCATGTAATGGTCAAACCGCTAGTGGTCGCTGGTCTTTTAGTGAGAGTCTACTACATATAAATGTTCTTGAACTTTTAGCTGCGTATTTTGCACTAAAAATATTTGCAAAAGGTTTTTACTACTGTCAAATATTACTTAGGATTGACAACACTACTGCAGTGAGCTATATTAACCGCATGGGCCGCGTTAAATACCCTCACTTGAACAAGGTCACAAAGGACATATGGCAGTGGTGTGAATCTCAGAAGATAATTATAGTAGCCTCATATATCAAATCGAAGGATAATATTATTGCTGATAGGGAATCTCGTCAAACACACCCTGACGTTGAATGGGAGTTAACGAACTTGGGCTATCAAAAATTGAGGGCAAAATTTCCAGCCCCACAAATTGATTTATTTGCTTCCCGAATAAATAGTAAATGTGATAAGTTTGTCTCGTGGTATAGTGACCCTGATGCCTTGGCAATTGACGCTTTCACATTAAACTGGTCCCAATATTTATTTTACGCCTTTCCACCTTGCGCTGTTATACTTAAAGCGTTACGAAAAATCGTAGTAGATAAAGCTGAAGGAATAATGGTGGTACCTTATTGGCCCACTCAACCATGGTACCCTTTATTCATGCGTTTGCTAAAATCAGACTTAGTCAAGTTAAATTCTAACGATGTTGTAATACCTTGTTCCAGCAATGGCAACATCCGAACCAACATTACCCTGGTTGCCGGGGTCTTATCCGGACTGCATTGCTACAGCGATGCGTGCCAGTCTCAGCCGTAGAAATTATGATGGCTTCGTGGTCAAGTAACACTCTTAAGCAATATAATGTTTACCTCAAACGTTGGTATGACTTTTGTACGGAAAATTCAGTAAACATTTACGAACCATCAATTCCAATCGTTATAGAGTTCCTCACACAGATATTTAATAATGGTGGTCAATATAGAACTATAAACAGCTACAGAGCCGCTCTCTCCTTAATTGTTGGAAATATGTCGGATGATGATAGAATCACAAGATTTTGTAAAGGGGTTTACAAGCTAAGACCACCATTACCTAGGTATAATACCACGTGGGATACAAACATAGTTTTAAATCACTTAGGCTCTTTGGCTCCTAATGACAGTCTGACTCTAGAACAGCTTTCAAAGAAATGCACAACTTTGCTCGCTCTAGTTACAGCACACAGGCTGCAAACGCTGTCTAAAATTAAAACTGATCAAGTAATTATTTCTAATGATCAAATAATGATAAGAATTACCGATTTGATTAAAACGTCCAGAGCGGGTACAAGACAACCTATCTTGTACTTGCCTTTCTTCAAGGAACGCTCAGAAATATGCCCTGCAGAGACGCTTATTGTATACATGGACAGAACCAAAAACTTACGAAATTCTGACAAACTATTTATAAGCGTACGGAAACCTCACAATTGTGTTTCACCACAAACGCTCAGCCGATGGAAAGATAGTGGAATTGACGTCTCTGTGTTTTCGTCCCACAGTACCCGACACGCCTCAACATCCATGGCGTTTAAGCTTGGCGTCAATTTAGATATTATAAGACAGACAGCTGGATGGAGCGGCAGTTCCACTACCTTTGCAAAGTTTTACAACAGGCCGATAGTTAATAATGATGATAACTCGGCCTTAGCAAGAACACTATGTTCACTTTAATTAAAATTAGTCACATTTTTAACATGTTAATATTTTGAATGATTACTCTTGTACGAGTTCCTAATACTTTCTTGTTAATAATAATAAATGAAAAATTTGTTTCTTTCATCATTCTTATTTTATTGCTCCGTTTCCTCCACGACTCTCAACATCTACATGTGTTAAATAATATTTGTACGTTACTAATTCGAGGACGTAGCACGAATATATTTAATGATTAAACGAACTTACCTGTACGTGAAGTTCTATCATAATTATATGAAGTGCTACGTCCGAAGAATTAGTAACACCCGCCCTCCCTATTAGCCCAGAATGTTGTGGAAACGTCGCATTTATCTAAACTAAATGAGAAGCGGTGGAGCAGCGGCTATGAGGCGAGTAAAGGAGGTAGTCCATTTTGTGGGTATAAAAAAAAAAAAAAAAAACTCTAAAATACAGTGCTGAAGTGGTGAAACCTATGCGGTACTACATGTGTTAAATAATATTTGTACGTTACTAATTCTTCGGACGTAGCACTTCATATAATTATGATAGAACTTCACGTACAGGTAAGTTCGTTTAATCATTAATTATTATTATTATAATCACTGCAGGAATTCTAATTTAAATATTGTGGCGTACATAAAGGAATTAGTAAAATATATAAACTAAAGCTACGAGGGTTCTAAACCGGCTTCGTTCTTTTATAAAAGATCTCAGATTTGACATAAAATTGTATAAACTGAGGAAAAACTGCTTCTCCGCGAAACAAGTCCCGATTAAGCCTGAACCAATAAATTTAAAAAAAGATCGCACGTTATTATCAGTAGGTATAATTAATATCGGTTATTTTTTCTTGTTATTTCAGACAATCAATGAAGAAAGCGAGTGAAGTATATTTTAGATTTATACTTATTTAAACGCCAGGTGAAATAGTGAAGACAAATAGAGTAAAAACTATTCGGGGAAAAAACCGAAACTCCACGTCGTGCGAATTTGCAACGGGCAGGGATCGTGAGAATTTTGCATAATTCAGACTCACATTACCCTGACTTTGAGAGCTTGGTTTTAAATCGTGCTTGGAATAGTGTAACGTTTTGACCTACAAATACTTATTGCAAAATTGTGTAATGCTGACCAGTATAAATAGTCCAGTGAAATATGCTATACCTACATAAAAAGGTATTGCTCTTATAAAAGACAAGGTTTGTTTGAATTTGTAATTTGTAACCAACAACAAAAAGTATCTCAATTACAAAATTCTGAGAAATATTTCTCATTTTCGAATAAAAGAAAATCTCAGAAAACTTGTTCAGTCAAACAGTTAGGGCTACCCTAACTAATTGATTAACTTGAAATCACATAATTACATCGTGTTTATTTATTTATAATGGACAACCATCAGTAGATAAATTAAAACTTGCTCTTTTTTTGGACTGAGTCAGATAGTAAATGTTCAACTATTTACAAGTTATCACAGCGTGCATTAAAATGTAAAAAGTCATTCCTATAAATTATTTACAGTTAATTATTAGTATGTTAATATAAACCTTTAAAAGTAAAAATATTTAAAGCTAAGTTACAACAAATAATTAACTTAATCAATTATAAGGAAACAAAACCAAAATGAATTAAATCGGATTAAAATAATTAATATTGATGTCTTAAAAATCCCTATCGTTATCCCTACTAATAATATAAATGTCAATGTAAGTTTGTTTGTTTCGCTTTCACGCAAAAACTACTTAACCTATCCTCATGAAACTCTGTAGACATATTTTTGGAAGTGTTAGAAGTAATATTGGATAATTTTTATCCCGACTTTAAGCTCGGTTCCTTTGTTGCGTCGGCGCCACGGATTCTAGTGGATTATCTATAAAGGGTGATCCCTTATCAATCCCTGATCAACGCTTAGCAAAGCACTGCGTGTTATTGCAAAGACGAAATACTCCCACCGATCTCACTCCACCGGTTTGGAACGCAGATTCTACCGAGCAGAAGCCGACAAGAAACTCAGCTTTTCCAACAGAAACAATTTACATATACATTTTCTCATTTACCTGATTATTCGTAACAGAAAATTAATTATATCGACCAACTCCTTGGTGGGATAAACTAATAATTTCGTTAAACTGGAACTTTATTAAGATCGCCGCATCCGTAATTAACTGCCAACCGTCGGCGACGACCTTGTTTGGGAAGTTGTGGACGGTAAACACAAAGCTGGAATTAGGCACTGCTATATTATGCTGGGTCAGAACCGGCGACACCCTTGTTTAGATTTCACAAATTTAATATACTTTGGTAAATCTTACCTTAAGTATATTATAAGTGTTTCAAAAGCCTTCTGCCTTAAGCTTATAACTGGTTCGATTCTCGGTAAATTTTTCATTTTTTAATTTAAATTATCTATCATGATAAAATATAAATTGTAACTAAAATAATTACTGTTAAAGTCATGCCTGCGTGAAATGGTACTAAGAATGTTGGCTTTTGCAGCCAGCATTCTTAATACCATTTCACTGGCATTTCCCCGATGAGCAGCCATGCTAATTCTTTGCGTAAAAAATGAGCCAGCCCTTCTGCCACCAGATGAGACAATCAACAGCGGTGAAATGTCGCGCAAGACCCCTTGTCCCCAAGGTCTCTATCGTAAACGGAAAATAAATTAATTGAATAAATAAATAAAATAATTAATTAGTAAATTCGACATGTTAAAACTAAACCTACGAGGGTTTAAAACGCGCCTAGGTCTAAGAAGAACAAACCTGGTTAGAGCAATAATTTACCTACACCAAAGCATTTTTATCGTTGACGTAGTCCTTAATACTATAATAGGACTTTTCTATAAGCTTCCGTTTAATACAATCTTTGAACTTATTAAGAGACATCTCCAAGACAGCAACTGGTACTTTACTTTATTGGTACTAGTACCTAGATAACTTAATATCACCTGATATAACGTAATAGCACAAATGCAGTGATTCGTCGAACTCCAGCGGCTCCCAGCGACTCGCTTGATGTCATCTGTCGACCGCGTTGGGGGTCGACCTATGTTGCGTTTACCAGTAGACCTTAAGACCACCTTAAGACCCCTAAGTCCATCAGTACACATATTTTAAACACAACATATTGTTTTAGCTGTAGTAAAGCTTTTTGTAACAGAGCTCGTCCGGGGAGGTACAACCACCATGCTTATTTCTGACGCGAAGCAGCATCCTTGTAATGTTGGATAGAAGCAGGCGTTACTTTGCGGAAAACCATAATATATTATGAAAATTAAGCTTAATTTGATATACTCCGCGAACAGCAGCAGAATCTGTATGGTGTGATTTATAATTACTTCAATCCGTATACTCCACACCAAACAGATCCTCGGCAATGTACCCTCCACGCACGTTACGCTCAGAAACCGGAGCATCCTCAGGAGATGTTGACTTTACAATGAATAATTGTTAACAATTATTAACGATCATCTCCTGAGGATAACAATTGTTCATAAACGGATATTTTCCCGAGATAGCTTTCAAATTGCTGTGTCAAAAAGATGTATTTATAGTCATCTCATTCTGTATTTCTTAAGTAGACTCCAACTTATTTAAAAGTTACTTCTAAGTTGCTACGTTAGAACTGGAAGGGATCTCAAGTTTTTGCAACGGAATCACACTGTAATTACGTCTTTGATATCCTTTAACGAGATCCTTAAACTAAGGAAACCTATTGAGAACTTAGTTATATTAGTTTAGAGACGAGTCTTCTGCAATATTCATATGGTAGGTATTTTGATAGTCAAATGTATTAAATAGATTAAAATTGGAACACGTTTATGTCGCCAGCTGTGCCGGCGTATATTACTAATAGCAGCGAAACTGTCAATTAATGACAGTCAAAAATTGGAAAGAAAAAAATTATAGGTATCATAATAAATTCTATTATCTTAAATATACACTATAATTTTAAATAACGACCGAGTTTAAAATTGTTATGTTTGTATATAATACATGGGTCGCAGGGAAAAATGTTAAAGGGTGAGTGTTGGAATGATACATAGCCACAGACAACACAGACATGTTTGGTATGTTCCGACATATTATTTGCTTTTCAGAATGCGATTCTTTGAGGAGAACTCTTTAGATTTAATAAAAAATATTATTTTTATGTATATTATCATATATATTGATTGAGTGACGGCCGATTGGCGCAGATTGCAGCGCCCCTGCTTTCTGAGTCCAAGGCCGTGGGTTCGATTCCCCCTACTGGAAAATGTTTGTGTGATGAGCATGAATGTTTTTCAGTGTCTGGGTGTTTATATGTATATTCTAAGTATTTATGTATATTATTCATAAAAATATTCATCAGTCATCTTAGTTCCCATAACACAAGTTACGCTTACTTTGGGGCTAGATGGCGATGTGTGCATTGTCGTAGTATATTTATTTATTTATTTATATTAGTATAGATATTCCAAAGTAAATACAAACTTAACTAAAATGTGCTACCCTTCATTAAAACGAGCAAAAACACCAATGTAGCATTGACAGTCACACAATCAGGGAAATCGAGTGTGCGGTGCTCTGAGGATTATCCACTTCACGCTCCGAATAGCCACATGACGTGACTGTCATCAAGTGGTTTGACTAGTCACACGATACACCGCTACGTGGCTGTTCGCTGGCATGCACTTTGTGTTTTACAATTTCACGAACTGTTCGTATCGTACAAAGACATTGAAACTAAGCCCGTTTCCTACGCAGAAACATGCTCAACGACCAAGGTTTATTCCAAGCCTCGCAACGGTTTACATTGTGGCCATTACTACCCCCCTATTTGGAATACTCTGTTTATCTATCTAGTCACTTTTATGGAGCAATTTTTTTATAAGACTACTAGATGTTGAACGCGTTTTTGGACCGCGTTTATTACATTACTTGCATATAGTTCAATGGGTACATATCACGATAATATTTTGGGATTTGTCGATATTTCGACCCAGTTGCATGGATCGTGCTCACGACGGGACTCCGCGTTTATTACGAATTTTTTTCTGCGATGAAAAATAAGTTGGTTAGTGGCTTAGATCGGGCGTGTAGGTACGACAAACAAACAAACACACTGTCGCATTTATAAAATTAATAAGAAATCTTCCATGCTTAAATTTAGCGGAGAGTATAATAGTTGTGTTATGGGTACTAAGATAGCTGTTGAACATTTCTATGAATATAATACACATAAATACTTATAATATGCAGATAGAGATATGCAGATATAATATGCAGATAGAGACCCAGACACTAAAAACCAATCATGTTCATCACACAAACATTTTCCAGTTGTGGGAATCGAACCCACGGCCTAGGACTCAGAAAGCAGGGTCACTGACCACTGCGCCAGTCGGCCGTCTAAATCACGTAAAGGTTGCTTCAAGTATTTTTAAAAAAGTTATTCAATAATTTCTGCATACAAGTGATCTTAATTTTTATTATTGAGCTCAACTAGTTCGGAAAACAGGACTTTTATCTGTGCAAAATGAAACAAAATTTATGTGTTATTTTTAAGTACTTTTGATTCTGTTCTGTTTTTCTTTTATGACAATTAAGCTTTTTTATTTTAATTAACAATTCTAGCTAAGTGGCTCATGGCTACGCGCAAAGAAACAACGTCTTTCAACACGATGAATAATGTATAGGTAGTGGAAAAATAATTAAGCCATGTTCTGCCTCCATAAGACAGCTGTACGCTAAGAGACTTGAGAGAGAGATTGGTCGCCTCAATATAGTCGGGGAGTGTTCACTCAAGGGAGAGGAATAGCTTTAATTGAACTAGGCAACTCAGTCACCTGAGAAATCAAAATAATATCTCCTTAGGTTAGCTGACTGCATTAAAATGGTACTTTCCTAATCATCTTCATATCAACCCAATTCCGGCCCACTTCAGGACACAGCTTTCCTCCCACAGAAGGGTTTAGTCCACACGTCTTTTAGAACTCGCAGGCATGCAGGTTTCATTTTAATTGATTTTCATTGACGGCCGATTGGCGCAGTGGGCAGTGAACCTTCTTTCTGGGTCTAAAGCCGTAGGTTCGCTTTCCACAAATGGAAAATGTCTGTGTGATGAACAATGATGTTTTTCAGTGTCTGTCTGTTTATATCTATATTATAAGTATTTATATATATTATTCATAAAAATATTCATCAGTTATCTTAGTCCCATTACACAAGCTAAGCTTACTTTGGGGCTAGATGGCGATGTGTATATTTTCGTAGTATATTTTTTATTTATTTATTTATTCATCAAGCAAGTGTTATTTTAATTACTTTAAACGCACATAATTTAGAAAAGTTAGTTCTTTTGGGATTCGAACTTAAAACCACTCATAAAAATTGGAATTACGAACCGAAACACAACGAATTGAGCAAAATAAAATTATTAATGAGTTCTGCCATGTCTGGAAAATCACAAGACACCATCCGAAGCCTAAACCAGAGAAAATCTAAAATTATGCCGAACTCCCAGTGTCGGGAATCGAACCCGGGTCACCCACTTATGAGACCATAACGCCCACCACTGCGCCAGGGAGGTCATAAAATTTCGTAGTTTGCGGTAGTTGGCACGCCTTTGTCAGTAGCGTTGTAACTAGTGACCGCCAGATCGAGGATAGAACCAGAATTCACCCACTTGTAAAACCTGACCTTATAATAACTGTTATATGAGGAAAAATAAACTGCATCGGCGTTACCATTAAAAGTCCCGTAGGTAATATTTTTCCGCTTCATCCAGTCCATAAATTTGGGGGTAGTTGAAAGTAACGTGCACTTTAACAATTTAAAGTTAACCGCTAAGCCAGCCGTGCGCGGTGCAGGTCACATTAGCATAGAAATGGAGTCGCGGTCTGGCTCCAGCTTGAATGGTATCGCTTGTAATTAAGCTATGCACGCCTGTCTAGCCTGGGGTCATTTCCAGTTAGCTCTGGACTGAGCGGGAGCTTCATTAAATAATAAGCGCGGGTTACATAAAAATTTTGCTTCAAGTCAGTTGAAAATTGCATGTTAATGAATGAAAACACTCTTCATAATAAATTTCGAAGTATTTCAAAAATTTTATTTATTTAAAATTGAAAATTCAGAATTTTTCCGAGTTTTCAACATCGTATCTTTCGTGATCGTTGGGTTTATTAGTTATAAGCCCTTTAATTCGGCACCCTTATTGAGAAAGTTGTGAAAAAATAGGTAATGTGAAATATTGTGGCGGCGGCCATCTTTTCATAAAACATAGCCAAAAACACACTCGCCTAATTCACCTTTCAAATAAAAAAATCGAAATCTAAATCGTTTCACCCTTTCAGAAAAAACGATGCCACAAACATCCACCTAAATCCTTGTCATACTGAAAGGAGGCCCGTACTCTGTAGGAATTTGATTATTTCTCAAACTGATGTAAAAAAAATGTTTAATTTACTCGGACGCAATCTCTTCAAACAAATCTTAAAGTTTTTTTCGAGTGTTATGTTTTAACCTGTATAAAATGTAATAAAACCAACCAACCAAGTTGTTTTAAAGAAAACAACTTGAAAACGGATGAAGTTATTTATAAATTCATAAGTGCCCCAGTGAAATAAGTAATACAAAAAGTGAAGTGCCTCAAGCAGGTGTGACTTGAAATAAAAATGAGGACCATCCACAGATTTGGTGTTAGTAAAGCATACTAATAAGCAAGAGGTTTTTTTTTATTCTAAGGACTTTCAGAGATTCTCTTTATTTAGGCGAGATAGTGCTATATTTTAGACCAACTAATAACAGGTAATCTTATCTAAAACATAACCATCCATCCATTTCCATTATAGTTGGTTATATTTTATACAACAAAAAATTTTAATCATCATAACCGCTCCGCGCCACTCGCACTTGCTATTGCGCTTTTCTTACACATCGATTTAGTAATTGTTTACTTGAATAGTAATAAATGAAATGGTCTTTATTAGCAATCAAAATGGAAATCATTGGAAAAAAGATGGATCAATTTTACTCGAAAAACAAAGAAATAGTTCACGTTCTAATCACAACATGGCGACTCAACGCCACCTGTTCGATGGTATTAAATTACTACAAAAACTTACAGCTGCCTTTTATAGCCAAACGCTGTTTTATTAGACTGCCTTGCTTTGTCATAATGATTTCAAAGCAATTAGTGCAGTAGTTTTAAAAATATATGGACAAACAGACAATTGTATTGAAGCCGGAGCCATTCTGCTGAAATTCATTATGAACATGTACCAGCTTGCTAGCCAGCACATCATCATAATCATCGACCCAATACCGGCCCACTACAGTCTCCTCCCAGAATGAAAAGATTTTAGATCGCTGGCCAAGTGCGTATTAGTAGACTTCGCACACCGTTGAGAAAATTATGGAGAACTCTCAGGCATGTAGGTTTCCTCACAATATTTTCCTCCACCGTTTAAATCAAGTGATATTTAATTTGCTTAAATAAAAAACGCACATAACTCCGAAAAGTCAGTAATAGTCTATATATATAAATAATAAATAAATAAAAATACTATGACAATACACACATCGCCATCTAGCCCCAAGCTCCAGTAGCTTGTGTTATGGGTACTAAGATAGCTGATGAATAATTTTTATGAATAAAATACACTTATAATATACAGATAAACACCCAGACACTGAAAAATAATTATGTTCATCACAAAAACATTTTACAGTTGTGGGAATCGAACCCACCACCTTGGGATCAGAAAGCAGGGTCGTTGCCCACTGCCCCACTCGGCCGTCAAAATATATAAAAGGTAAAGGTGACTGACTGACTGATCTATCAACGCACAGCTCTAACCACTAGACGGATCGGGCTGAAATTTTGCACACAGATAGTTATTACAACGTAGGCATCCGCTAAGAAAGGATTTTTGAAAATTCCAACCCTAAGAGGATTAATTGGGGGATGAAAGTTTGTATAAAATCCTTCATTAACATTTTATTTTACAAATTACATCCATGAAACATAGGGGATGAAAATTTTAAAGCTTCTGATTTTTCAATTAGCAGCAAGACTTTTTTTAAACCTTTTTAGTCTAACCAAATCAAAAATTGAACTTAACGCGAGCGAAGCCGCGGGCAAAAGCTAGTATGGTATAAGTGCTTATGAAACGAGAATTCGTCAGGTTGTTGAGTGTAGTACAACTAGTGCAGTAGTGCTATAAATGCGAAAGAGTGTCTGTTTCCTTGTTTTTTGGCTCTACCATTGAATCGATCTTGGTCTGCTTGACGTAAATTGGCCTGCATATAGCTTGCATCCTGCAGAAAAGGTTACCCCAGGGGTTAGAAGAAAATTGCATTTGTTACCTTTGCATGGCTTATCTTTAACAAGCCTACATCCTGCATGGGTTGCATTCTGCATAGTATGCATCCTGCCTAATTCGCATCCTGCATAGTTTGCATGCTGGATGCAATTGGATGATGAAAATAACAGCAAATAAAGTCGTGAACAACAGCTTGTTTTATCTACGAAAAAACATATGTGTAGATACATTTTTCAGATTGAACAAATTATGATTAATGTTCACTTTCCATACAAATTTTATAGATGTACATTATTTGAAATTTTATAATTTCCTATTCCAGGTTAAATATTTCGAAAGCAGACCTGCATATGCGTGCATCTGCATCACAAACATTTCGCCTGCTTTCACCGGCATATTTCTCTCCACGGAGTTGCGAGAACTACGTTGAATATTCAAGTTTTTAGGTCAACGAGACTCGCTAAAAAGATAAACATGAAATTATGGTAAACATGCAATTTAAAAAAAAGTCATAGTTAAATATATCTACAAAGTGCTTAGTATCGTTTCGTTTAATATAACTCGGTTCATAAGTATCGAGTAAAGATTGTATGGCCTAGTTAAACCAACAAAAATCAACTGATTGCGTTAGTTAAGCAGCTGTTCTTGACATCGGTATGACTTCTGATTTTACGAGATCATGTCAGAAATAGCACTGCCAAATTTATGTAAATAGCGTGATGTACCGTAACCTACGCTGCGGTTTGTGATTCCAGTTGACAGAGAGCATTGATAATGGCGCTATAGGTGTTAGTACCATTGAAGATTCTGCTTCACACGAGAATCTACATGAGTTAAGAAATAAGGATATTGTGTCAGATTAGGAAAGGGAATATAAAGTGATTACTACATTACAGACCTGCTATCTAACACAATGTTTTGTGGTAGGAGGCTTTGGCCGTGGCCGGTTACCCTCTTACCGACAAAGGCGTGCTGCTAAGCTATTGAGCGATCCGGTACAATATCGTGTAAAAACTGATAAGGGGTATGTTTTTAATTTAACTGTCATACCCCTTCCACGCTAGCCTTATACTGAAATAAAAAAAAGTTCTTCCATGTCGGGAATTTGAATTATTTCACCAGTTTCAGTACCAAACAAAATCACGACCGCCTTATTATAATCATTATTTATTATTATAAACCTACCTTATTTATGATATTTTGATAAACAGAAAGAAATAAGAAATAAGCCTGCCAAAAAACTATTGTACTCGTAGTAGTGTGCTAATCTAAGTTCTACCTCTTCTGGGTTGAAGAGGAGCGAAAAATAATGATTTATAGTAAGGAAGTTAGCTTGAGTAATAATAATTAGGATTTTTAATTTTTAACATATTTTGGTTGTAATGAGCCTTTGATTCGTGTTATTTTTTTTGTTACAGAACGTCAATTACCGATATAATTTGATGTTAACATCGACTAGTTTAATATCGAACGTATTGAAGATGTTCAATACGCAAACCGATCACAGTACGTACACTTTTATTTATTTAAATTCCATGTGTTAAAAAGGTTTCTGGCACACCACCAAAATAAAACAAGAACATAATTAAAATTTGTTCACGGCCACTATTCATTGGGAAGCGAATTTAAAAGCATTACATTAAAATTGAGTTAATGGGAGCGATCGAGATTAAAATCAATTGCAGTGAAATACTTGTACTACAATATTCAAGTATTTAAGCTCAAGTAGATTAGTATAGTATTAAAGCGATGATAGCCTAGTGGGTAAGGCTTCCGCTTTCCTTTCGGGGCTAGGTGGCGATGTGTGTATTGTCTTAGTATATTTATTTATTTATTATTTATTTATTTATATCGATCCTCGAGCAGCTACGTATTAACACCAGGCTCTCCACATTGTGCTACAAGAATATTCTTAGCTACTTTGGTCACATTGCTCGACGCCTGCCCAGTAATACGGGGAAGTTAATACTTGTAGGTAAGGTCGAGGGTAAAAGACCACGTGGCCGATCACCTCGTCGCTAGTCTGACCAGGTAAGGTCGCTCACAGGCCTCCCTACCACAGAAGCTATCAAAAAGGCCGAGGATAGGATGGAAGGCTGTAGTAAAAATCGCTACGAAGGTACTTAAATCCGGACACGACCTTCAGTAAAGTAAACGAACGAAGAGAAATATCACTTGCTTTAAACGGTGAAGGAAAACATCGCGAGGAAACCTGCATGCCTGAGAATTCTCCATAATGTTCGCAACGGCGTGTGAAATCTACCAATACGCGCTTTGCCAGCGTGGTAGACTACAACCTAAATCCTTCCCATTCTGGGAGGAGACCCGTGCCCCGTGCACCGGTAATGGGTTGATGATGATGATATTATATACTATATTATTTTATATTATATATTATATATTACTATATTATTTATTTATTTTATTTATTAAATAGCATTCATTTATTCTTTCAAATAATTGTTTTATAAATATATAAAATAAACTATTTAAAACTAAATAAAATCGAACACGTCTTCGAAACAACCGCAGCGAGGTACTAAGATGCTGGCAGCATTGCCCCTTTGGACTGCCAAACTAATTCGTTGGCCAAGGTAACTGCCCGCTCTAGGATCACCGGTAGACTCGATAACCCTTTCCGATAGTTCTTTGAAAAGAGCTCGTGCCTCCGGACCCCACGGTCCCAGTTTTATTTATTTAAACAACTTTTTTGCTTAATAAAGGAAACACACACAGGAACACTTATTTTAACATAAATAATGTGCAAGTGAGTGAACAACACTTGCAAAAATGCCCTATGATGTTCGGAGATCTACTTACTATATTAAAAAAAAAAATCTGTAGAAATTAAAGGTTTTGCTGAAATAAATTGCAAATTATATTTAAAACAAATATTTATTTCGAAAACGCTTGCTTGCGTGTCATGGCCGCACTAAACATTCCGAAATAAATAAATATTCTTATCAAACTTAAAACATTCATAATATCTTGGTGTCGTGGTTAGAGACAAGCAAATACCGTACCTAAAGTAAGTGTGGTACAAAATGACGATACTCATGTCGCAAACTCCTAGTCCAATATTGAATCACAGTACAATCTTATGAAACGACAAATAAGGAGTCGTGTAAGTATCCGTATTTACTTATGAAAGTACTCGTAACAGACAAAGTAATAATTAAATTGGACAAGTTCTTTGTAAAGTTGTTCGAACTACCAACTTGGAGTTGGGCGAGACTGTAAAATGTATCTGAAACAGCTCGGCGTTGTTAAATTTAATTTGTCAAGTTACCGGCTTTTCTCTTTGCTTGAGTAGGAGTTTACGCTGCTATTCAGTTAAATCTAGAATAAAAAACAAAAAAATACCATCGTAGTTTTTGTAGCTGTAAGAAATCACTTGTGATAAAGCACGCTTTTGCGCCTTGGCGTCTTGTTATTCTTTTATTTATCGTTGTTGTTTTAAACTGAGCAGTTTTTCTATCAGGTATTATTTAGCCATGGATACAAGTTTTCTTGACCGCCATATTGTATAACCTGGTTTTTAACGTTATAACTTATAGTCAACTTTATGAAATACTAGCTGTTGCCCGCTACTTCGTCTGCGTTTGATTGTTTTTTGATGTGGCATTAAATTTAGTTGTAGTTTTAAAAAAATTTAAGTACTCAGTATCGCTAAGCCTTGAATGACGGGTTTGCTGCTGTCCGCTGAGAAGTTCTGTCCTCTATCTCCAACCAAAGTTTGGACAAAATTATCCACATATTATAATAGTACAATAATAATTATTTAAATCGGTTATAATTTGTCGGAGTTATTGTATAAATCGTCAAACACTTTTATCCCTTCTCCCAAAGGAACCTAGCTTAATGTCGGGATAAAAATATCCTATATTACTTCCAAGAATATGTGTACAAAGTTTCATGAGGATCGGTTAAGTAGTTTTTGCGTGAAAGCGTAACAAACAAACTTACATTCACGTTTATAATATTAAGTAGTAGGGATAGGGATATAACAGTTGCCTAATACTACCATATTTCGTACACCTATTTTACTTATTCCACTATAAGTTAGCCCTTGACTGCTATATCACTTGGTAGTAATTGACGATGTCTAAGATGGTGACGGGCTAACCTGTTAGCAATGAAAAGTTTGTTGTGAGCTTCTTCTTGGGCTTGAAAACCTTGAAACTTTAATCCAAAGTTTACAAATTTAATAAATAATAGATACATATACTACAACCGTCATTGCCATTTAGTCCCAAAGTAAGCGTAGCTTGTGTTATGGGTACTGATAAATAATTTACGAATAATATTCACGTAATGGGAAAAGAAAAAGAGGTAGACCAAGGAGACGATGGGCGGACGTACTCGTGCAGGTCAATGATCCACAGAAAGGAATACATGGAGAGAGCTGGGGGAGGCCTACGCCAAAGAGGCGACTTCTACCGTAACCGTACCTAACGGAAAAACTGAAATAACAGATACCTAACTACAACTATATACGTATTACTAGCCGTTTCCAGCCCGCTTCGCTGGGCGAATTGAAAAAGGAAATAAATTACATTTTATGTTTCATTTTTATTTATTTTTTTCATATTTTTATTATTCTCCTTTTTTTTATTTTTGTATGAACATAAATAGGCCCCGCGGATAGAACTGTAAGCATCGACATTGTTTAGACTTACTCAAATTCCAAATTCCATCGATTTAGCCTGTATCTTTCATCCAGGTGATTTTTCTCACTAATATTCATTGTAACTTTCAATGTGCAATCATTATAACATTTCCGTGCCTTTCTTCCAAAAATTAATAATAATTGACATGAAGAAAAAAATTTGAAATGAGCATTGAAAGTTTAAGTTAAAGTCATTGCAAGTCTCATATGTGAAGTTGAAATCTGTCTAGGTTCAAGTGCGACGAATTTTCTGTTAACTAAAATTTTCTCCGTGACATCAATTTTTTATAGAAAATTAATTGTGCATGTTTTTTATGAATTCTATTGGAATAAGTAACTAAATTTCTTTTCCACATCTCATGTGCTTGGAAAATGCATTCATTTTAATCTATTACATTTCCGCGATCCCGCAATAAAAGAATTCGTCGGTTATGTAGTCTGCAAAAATAAAATGAATGTAAAATTCTTAGTCCGTTGATTGGATAGCTACATGTAAAGTTAAGTTTTTGAAACCTCTCAATGACTTTTTCTCCGCTGCCAAAAAGACGATTGTTGTAAGGAAATACACGAATATCCCTACATACACGAAGATCCCCACCAAATTTGGAGTCTGTAGAAGTTACAGGTTAGAAATAAAAATTTTAGATTTTAACACCCACCCCCGCAATTCCTGTCGGAAGTAGACTTTATTGAAATCCATTTTGAGATGTTCTTTATGTGAATAATAAAAGATTCCTACCATATTTAGAATTTTTAGAAGCTACATTTCGAAATTGAAATTTTTTATTGTTAACACCCACCCCCGCGAACCTTATTGGAGGTGATTCATTGTAAAATCCGCTCGAAGATCATTTTTATATTACATATAGAACACTCTCACTAAATTTGGAGTCTATAGGAGCTATCGCTTGGAAATTGAAAATTTTCATTGTTAACGCCCCCGCAATCTTCTTTGGGGTGGGATATCGTAAAATTTGTTCATAAATCATTTTTACATCACTTATAGAAAATTCCTACAAAATTTGGAGCTTGTAGGAGCTTTAGCTGGAAAATTAAAAATATTAATTGTTAATACCCACCCCCGCAACCCCCTGTGGGGTGAGCTATCGTAAAATTCGTTCATAGCCTATTTCTACACCTCTTACAGAAGATTCCTACCAAATTTGAAGTCTATAGGAGCTATAGTTTAAAAACGGGAATTGTTCATTGTTAACGCCCCCGCAATCCCCTTTGGGGAATGAATTTCTTAAAATCTATTCATAGCTGACCTCTACATAGCAAAAGTAATATTCCTACCAAGTTTCACGTTTCTAAGTCTTATGGTTCCCGAGATTTCGTGGTGAGTGACTATATAGATGGGAATTCTTCGATTATCATCGAAATTTTTAACTTTTTATCGGGCTTTTTTAAAATTTTCTTACATACAAAACTTTCTCCTGACAATTCTGAAGATAAAAAAAAAGCCCAATTGGTCCAGCCGTTCTCCACTACCGTGAGTAGATTCTTAGCTGAATGTAAAAAACCATAATCCGTTTAATACACTCTGTTGAAATCCATGAAAACAAAAGAACCAAGAGAAAATGCTTATCTTTTGTTTTTATTAGTGGGATAAATGTTCATAAAAGTAAAACAGCAATAAAAAAATGGAGGAATGTTGGAATTCAAAAAATAGATAGCCATAAACCATCTAGGAAAAATTTCGCATCGAATGGTGGTAGTTTCATGTCGATACGATCAGTGGTTTAGGCGTGATTGAGCCTCAAACGAAGACCATTTTCATTATATATATATAGATTTCTAAGTAATTTAAATTTGTTAGTGTAGATGCTATAAGTTAGTGCATTCTTTTAAGGATTGTATTTGTGTTTAATGTTTAGAAATAAGCTGTGAATTTAAATTAAGGAATAAATAAATTAATAAAAAATGTTATATAATGACAATATGTAATACTAACATTAATATTAATCTTAACAAAAAAATTATAATTATGGTAGTAGAATAAATGGCTGATTAGTTCATCACACAAACATCATAGTTGTGGGAATCGAAGTTTTGACTCAGGAAGCAGAGTAACTGCCCCATGCGCCAGTAGGCCGTCGAAAAATATACCTATCACCATCGACTTAGTACTGTTTGAAAAATTTGAATCTATGCTTCAAAATAGCCTTATGAAAATCTTAGGTACAAGCAGTGGCGTGTATAGATGCACTGCAGGGTATGCAGAAAATGTGAAATGAAGAAAATCTCCAGAACGAGTTATAAAAACTTAACTCTTACTATGCCTATCTTTAAGTTTCTATCATCGGCTTTTATTTTATATCATCGGCTCGCTTAGTGCATACCACGCCTCTGGGTATAATATATATGGCCTTACGTAAAATTTTTAGAAATAAGTAAGAAGGCTGTTTCCGATGAAAGTATTTAAAGAGGTCTTTATAATCTCTTTGAACGTTAGTTAACTGGATAACTATAGTCCGCGAGCTCTATTTCAAGTCTTGTTTACTGAAAACACTCGAAGCTAGCTTTTTCCTTCGGGCACTTTGATAAGAAAAAGCAAGCACTATTTTGAATTACGACGTAAAAACAACCTTTGGTACCAGCCCGCATTGTGGTTGGCTTTCTCGTGGTATTTTCAAGTATCGCAAAGTCAGAACGTGGCAAGCTTCCAAACCAGGTGCCTTCACAAAGGAAAATGATTCAAGCCACAATTATGCAAAATTTTCACGTCCGCCTTTCAAAGTAAATTTCATACAGCGAATAATAGTGAAAGTTTTCTCTTTAAGTGATACAATTGACAACAATTATTTTCAGTCCTTAATACTATTGGAACTGACTCAGAAGGAGTTCCAATTTTTTTTTATTATTTCTAACGGGCTAATCTGTTTGGGGGTATGGCAGTTATATTAAACGCTGTGTTATGTTGTTTTTTTATTGTTTTCTATACTTTCGTTGGTTATGCAATAAACGTGTATTCATTAATTATGTTCTTAAATATACCATAATGGGTTTGTATGCGACAGCGTACTGAAACGTTAAATCGCTTAGAAGCACGTCTTTGTCACAAGCCGCAGCCGAAGCCCCCCACCATGCTGACCATAAAAATCATAAATTATGAATTCTCAAATTGCCCCTGCTAGGGATCGAACCCGGAACCTGCCACCTTAAACCGCAGCGCTTACCGCTGCGTCAAGGAGGTTGAATGAAAGAGTTTTAAACTATATAAGTTAAATTACATTATAAAGTTTCGCTGAACGACTTCTAGTACACACTTCATAACTGCACTTACCATTCGGATGAAAAGAGTCATAATTTATACAATTATTAATTACGCACTACATAATTATAATAATAAAAACGTTAACTTTTTCCCAGAATAATGCATACATTTAAAATTGAAAAAACCCCGACTTTCAACATAGTGCACATTATTCTTCTAGTCAAGCCCTTTTATTTATTACCCATATTAAGGGAGTTGTGAAAAAAATTGTATTCCGCCATTTTGTGGCGGCGGCCATCTTGGAACGATTTTCATCAAACACAGCTAAGAACAATAATATCCCGAATAATTCGCCTTTGAACCAAAAAAAAACAAATTCAATATCGGTTTATCCAATGACATACACACACACGCACACACACACGCAGCACGTAAAACTTTTAAAACCCCTTCGTTTTTGCGTCGGGGTTTAAAAAGGGCATTAAAATGGTAAAATTACCAAATGAAATCTTTGAGATGTCTCTCAATAAGTTCAAAGTTTATATAAAACGTAAGCTTACAGAAATATCCTATTATAATATTAAGGATTACTTGAACTATAAAAAAGCTTGGATGTGAATTGCTCTAGCTTCATAGCTAAATATAAATAAACTGTGAGCTGGTGATAACAAAAAAATAAACAATACCCGGCTAAGTTTGTTGTGGGCTCTTCTTAGACCAGGGCGCGTTTGGAACCCTCGTAGCTTTAGGTTTAAGTTGGCGTACGAAGTTATCACCGTCCCCTTACAATTATGTAAACATATATGTATGAACGCTTCATAAGTGCCCAGGCCTATCACGCCTACATGAATAAAGAAATTTTGAATTTGAATTTGGTATATTATGTATAACAATAGTATATCTTATATTATGCATTTGCTAGGTAGATACTAGTTTGTATGGCGTATGTAAAGGGCATTATATAACAAGTTTATTATAACCAAGTTCTACTCGGTTAGTCTTGTTAGAAAGTTAAAAGCTACATGAGCACGATAAAATATCTCGAACTCGGTCATAGCTTGGCTGACTTTTAGCAATTTTAGCAAATACCTTCGTACCACGTTTTTTTTAAGGATCTGACGACAGCGACATTCTGATACTCGGTCCGGTTTTTTATTTTAATTATATGCTATGGAAAAGGACAAGTACTTTGTATACCGATTACTAAAATAGTTCCCGTGGTAAAATTAAAAAAAATTAAGGAACAAAGCTTTGGACCCTATTCTGTAGTCCACGCAGACGAAGTCTCGGGCAAAAGTTAGTATTCAATAATCGCATGAGAGTTCCAGTGTCGTGTATATACCGGGGCTAGAAGTTAGTTTATAATATTTCATATAAGAGGTTAGGGCTCATCCAACATCTAACACTGGATCGTCACATTACCATTAAAAGCCATTTTTGGGTAGCATTTCTTAACCTTTCACACGAAGACTATAATTTATTATGTATGAATAACGGAGTTACGATAAATCTACACACATGTTGACGGCCGATTGGCGCAGTTTGCAGCAACCCTGCTTTCTGAGTTCAAGGCCGTGGGTTCGATTCCCACAACTGGAAAATGTTTTTGTGATGAGCATGAATGTTTTTCAGTGTCTGGGTGTTTATATGTACATTATAAGAATTGATGTATATTATTCACAAAAATATTCATCAGTCATCTCAGTCCCCATAACACAAGCTACGCTTACTTTGGGGCTAGATGGCCATGTGTGTGTTGTCGTAGTATATAAATTATAGTATTACTAGCTGTTGCCCGCGACTTCGTCTGCGTTTGATTTTGTATTTTTAAAGCATTCAGTATCGCTAAGCCTTAAATTAGTATAGTAGTATTATAAATATATAACATGTGACTGTCAATTAATTATAGAAAAATAATTTGCAATAAAATAAAATTGCGACTATAATTAAAAATCTAAACTATCCTATCTCTTAAGTTGGAACAGACTGCTCACGGTGTGCCAATTTAATTTAAAATCGGTTTAATAGTTTAGGAGTCCATCGCGGACAAACATCGTGACAGGAGATTTATATATATTAAGATAGTATAATTATGTTTGTCCTCCGTTCAAGCCCTAACCAAGCAGCCTTGATTTTTGGCATAGACTCAGTTGAAAGACCGGAGAGTAACATAGGCTACGCGATTTGTAAGAAACCGTAATAAACGCGGACTCCCTAACTTCTATGAGAAAAGGCATATGCCCAGCAAGCATGTGAATCGGGATGTGAACGTAGGACTTCGCGATCCGTTGTCAGACATTCTACCTACAATACGAGGCAGTCTATATTATAATATTTATTGAGAGGCATATTTACAACAATGATAACTACAAATATCATTGAATGCTAGAAACATCGATAAATTTTCCGCGCAATACTAATTCGTTTTTGTACTACAATGCATCATAACTCGATAATAATAGATGTTGGACAATTGAAAATGGTCTAGTTTCATAAATCACCAGAATTCAACGGAAAATACTTCGAAATACTAACATGTACAACAGAATCATGACATGAAATCGATATACGATATATCTTGTGATTTTCCAGAGATGGTAAGCTAATAGAAAAGTTAGTAGTGGTTCCTTTCAGTTACTTATTAATTGTTATAACAATAATAATAATAACGATTATCACTAACAAATATGTGTCAGCTAATAGACCTGTTATAGTACTAGACGATTGATCAGTGAACCGTGCAATAATTGTTGACATTACGTTATTAAAATTAGATTGTTTGAATCACTAAATTATTGTTGTTAAGAATCACAATAAAAAAATTAATGACTTTACATCATTAAAATTTTTATTTTACTTATCTATTTTAAATTATAGCAAGTTATTTCGGTAGGTCAGAGGCTCACGGAGTATAGGCCTCACGGCTTGACACTCGCGATGGTAATTACTCCTGCAGTCTTTAAGTTTTTAAGGACTTTTTATACGGAGAAAAGGCCTGACGCATACCACTCCAATAGACAAAAACGGAGTAGTTACGTGGGACTTGCACCCACTAAAAACTCTGTGTGTCCCTCGACGGACCTTTAAGTATGGGATTCACTTGCGTATTTACCGCACTCTCGCCAAGGTTTTGACCCCTCAATGTATGGCGGATCTCATAGTAGTCGGCGGTCTGGTCGCTACCGAATCCTCTAGGGGGACGCGCGCACGGAATGCCACCTCCTCAGGCCTGACATTTGTAGGGTGACAAACATCCTCTTAACCACGCGCAGGCCTGCAACTCAGAAGTGTGGAGGTCATTGATTGCCCTTCGGTGCCCTTGGCGTCTCCTGCGAAACGGGAATGTTGATGTACACTTTTTTAAGGCCCACCATCTTAGCTTAACGCCTAGTGGTGATAAGTGTATAAATCCGTGTCATTGAGTGCTGTACTATATTTATGTACGTCTTTATCATGTATTATACCAGTATATATACCAAAAGTGCCACCTACGTGCATATTTGAATTAAGAACTATTTGACTATGACTTTGAGTATATATTAGTATCTTTGCAAAGTAGGTTCTTAAATAACTTACAAGTTTATCTGGCCAGCTTGGCTTATTTATAATTTCTATAAATCTTTACATCATCACCAACGCCCTATAACAGTCCACTGCTGGACTACAGACCTTTCCCGATCAAAGGATTTGCCCATAAGAACCACGCTGGGCAGACGGGTTGGCGATCGTAGTAGGAGGTACTAGTAGTAACACTGAGGACGTTGCTGCCTGTTCTTTTGTATATTCCCTTAGTCGGGGGTAGGAGACTGAGGATCGCGGCCTCGGCGGACTACTGCATTTTGATCTGCCGACAGCAAAGGGCGCCTTTACATACGTATAAAATAGCCTATGTTACTTCTCGATGAATTGGTTTCTAATTTTGAAAAAAATTGTAAAAAGGTTCAGTACTTTCATAGTTCAAAAACAAACAAACAAATCTTTTCTCTTTTTCATTATAATGTAGCTATTTTAAGATAAAATTCCACAAAGCGGCGCCGCGTTATATGCGCAGTGTTTTTTTTATTATAATCATAATGAGTTAAATATGTAAATTAGACATACGTAACCATTTGATACAATTCTCTGCAAACAGAATTTATATAAGTTTTTTACCTACGTTTAAAATTGAACAAAACTAATGAAGAAAGGCCAATGGAAAATATTTTGACTGTTGTTCTTTACACGAACTAGTGAAATTGAAACGAAATATAAAATGATTTTCCAACGTTCTTTGACATCGCTTTCAGAATAACGATACTGTTCTAAAAAAGTAAAAGGAAAGTTTAGTGCTCACCCAGTTGAAGTCGTAAAAAGTATTCAATTTTCGATAAAGTCGAAAAAATACAGAATTGCGATAGTTATTCGTTCAGTAAGAATTCCCAATTTTCGATAATATCACTACACTACATTAGTTATCTAAAGCAATCAAAATATAGGTAATTCAAGTGTTTGTTATTTTTAAATAAATGCTTGTTATCAAACTGATAATATAGTCATACATATAGTTTAATAGCGAAACCGAAACGAACGTTTTTAAACTTTTGTCTGTTTAATGACTGCACGCACATGAAGTTATAAAATATCATGAAGTTATCTAGTCTGCTTTTTACCGTAGGAAGGACGGAAACGACTTTAATAAAACTTAATAATTAGGTGGGAAGAGAAGCAGTTCTAGGTTACTTTATAAGTACGTACGGCCGAATTTACGAGTAACTGCTAATACGTAAAGTTCTAACGCCATCTACGACCATTAAAGAGCTAATCAAAAAGTGCAGAAAGAATTACTTAATATTTTTACCAGTAGATTTAATTGTATGCCGCCTAACAAATAAAAATAGCAAAAATGGGAACAGTTTGTACGCAGGGCGTTTACACGTTTGGACTGCATACAATAATGGCTGAATCGGCAATGACATTTCTTGGTTTAAAACGACAAAGTAGGAGTCTACGCTTTAAATGTTTTTTTCCAATCAAGGTAATATTATAGACAAGCGACGTGTTCTGTGTACAATATACGTGTGTACAAGTTTCATCTAATCTTCAAACTCTATTAAAGGTAAAGGAGTTTTACAAATTTAATATATAATATTATACCTAGTACCGACCAGTAATAATAGCTTTAAGTATTTAAGTGTATTATATTCATAAAGATATTCATCAGCTATCTTAGTGCCCATAACACAAGCTACGCTTACTTTGGGGCTGGATAGCGTTGTGTGTATTGACGCAGTATATTTATTTATTATTTCCATTTACCGTTTCTCTCTATTCGGTTTACTGAAATTTAATATTATTGTTGGTTTTTAGATAATATGTGACATCTGTGTTTTACACCTATTTTGCAACAATAGTTATATTTTAGTCAGATTTAATCACAATGGCTATTTGTAGTTCAATGGAAATTGATACCTATTGTTGAAGGTAGTCTAATTTACAACGCATGAAATCGTGTGCCACCCTACGTTTGCATTGTCCAAAATGTGTGGAAAATTTGTACAACGCAGTGAGTGTTAAAAAGCAAATATTAGCGCTAAACTTTGTAAACACCCTGTGCTGTAACACATTATTACACAATCTGCCATAATAATCTACTATGAAGACTGAACAACGGTGAAATAAGAGGCACTTATCGAGCAAATTTATTGAAAAATCCATTATACACTTTATCTGTAGGATATATACAAAGTATTTATTATACTGAAGGCTTTTAGAATAAACGTCTTTTACGATGATGAAACCTACATTAAAATCTCGTAAAAATAAAAGTGGATTTCGAGTTACGAACGGCCAAAAGACAATCAGATTTTCTATTTTAAACTAAGTAAAAATACTGAAGAGACAACATTGTGAAAATCTGTCCGAGATATTTTTTAAAACATCTTTCTTCAGAATTGTATATAATTTATCCAATACAATTTTGTTCTTGACTGCAATCACTCTTGGTTGTAAGTTACTACTTGGTTGTAGACTAACATTGTAGCGAGCTAACCTGTAAATGGTATGCAGCTTGCATGTTATAGTTACCACTAATCAGTTTATACGCAGCCTCATACCGGACTGTTAAATAATTTCAATCACACGGCTTTGTCGGTAAGTTGCCGAACACACAAGGCCGAAGCCATCCGTCACTATTACACCAGATCAAAAATTTGCAATTTGCCCTTGCCTAGAAGTGAACCCGAGTCTTCCAATTATAATCCACAGTGCTTACCACTGCACTAGTAAAATTTTGCGATAAACAAAAAAAACTACTAGGAAATTATGCAGACTGAATTAGTCTTACTGAGTATTTTATTTTTATAAAATTTTTATTTACCTTCTAATTTATAGTGAACTCGACAACTCCTAGTCATTATGGTGGATATAGGTCTTTTAAATGGTGTTCCACAATCCACGGCCCTGGACCGCTTGTTTCCATCGGCTCCCAGCGACTCGATTGATGACATCTGTCCGCCTCGTTGGGAGCATATTAACGTTGCGTTTACCGGTACAACGTCGCATACTAAAACCGAATCCAATCATATTGTCACGTTAAGCGTTCAGGTGTCCACGACTTCATCAGCGTATTCCTTCTTGCATGCACCCATCTAGTTTTCACCTCATTAGGCTATGATTTTGGCTATAAGAAACTAATTCTCTTCGTTCTAGCCAAAAATAGTGACAATGCCAGCTTAGCTGGTTTAAAGTTTTGCTCAAACAAATAAGCCAAAGCGATAGCCCAGTGAGTAGAAGCTCGGCTACAATTTCGGGAGGCCGAGTTTAAATCCCAGCACCCGCCTCTAACTTTTCTCAGGTATGTGCGTTTTAATGAAATAAAATATCACTTGCTTCAACGGTGCATGCCTAAGAGTTCTACATAATGTTCTCAAAGGTGTTTGGAGTCCGCAAATTCGCACTGAGACAGCGTGGTGGACTACAGCCGAAGCCTCTTCTCATGGAGGACCCGTGCCCTGTAGTGTACCGGTATGGTTTGATATGATGATATAAGCAAGGACAAACAGATATAGAAGAGAATAAAAAACGCGTTGGGTTAAAAAAAAAGTGCGTGTCGCAGTCGCTCCGACGCACGACTGGAGTTTAATCCTTAAGTACGATTGTTGAAACATACACAAAAAGAGTTTATTTAACTGAATTAAGATTAATACCATATGAAAGGGTTAAATAAAAATCCTGTGCAATTTATTCACACACGGCGGAAGTGTAACTTCTTAAAAGTAGCCTACGAAAGATTGAGGTGGTCTACATCCACCTGAACTATTAGGATAAATGTAATGTTTATTATTTAGTTTCCATGGTAACTAGAAAAGGTAAAAAAATCTATTATGTTTTCTATCTCACTCTGTCCTATACATTTATGTGTTTGTTTCTTTATCTAGATATTATTCGGTTTCCTTGGTAACTTAAATAGGAAAAATAAGTTAATTAAATGAAAGCGATGTTGCATGTTTGCGTATCACGGTTGCCGGGCATGCAACGTCGCAAAGCAAAAACGTAACAAGGTCATTCATTAGTAGATTTTACACCTTACATTTTTCTCATACCGGGCGCCTTATATACGAAAATCGATTCTTGAGGAGTAAACTCCAATAAACTCTAATAATTAACTTAAAAATCATTTTGCACACATAGCGTAATTAACATGATATAACGTAATTTATGTATTTCAATAATGATAACTCAAGAAGCGAAGGTGTGAAATTAAACACCTGTGCTTATTTAGTAAAATTGTACGCTTAGCGAGTTTAAGCGCTCGTGTAAAGTGATAAACAGGAGTTACTAACACTGGTACAATTAATTAAATTGCGAAGAAAATTTTACAAGATGATACAGTGGGGTTTACTAGTTTTCGCCTGCGGCTTTGACCGGCTAATTATCGGTAGTTTGCAATTTCTTGATTGCATATACCGTGCAAAGGTTTAATAAGTTACGATTTTAATATTTCTTTAAATCTCTACAAATCTATCCCTCGGTCAAAATCTGAGTAATAGACCTAATATACTCCACGATTACTCAAAACCTTCTGTCGCATAGCGCTTTATCGCATAAACCCTGAGAGGGCGTGGGCAATTTTAAACGAGTGCTTAGTAAAAGCATAAAATTTGAAGTCCTTCTCCTGCTTTAACTAATATAATGAACTAAACTTTATATGTGGGCGGATTCACAATTTATGATTTTGGCGTTAATTCATTATTTATGATTTTAAGATTCTCAAGTTTGTTGGGTCCCTTCTTAATATATGTCTCATATAAATCTCACATGAACTTCTTATTCTTAAATCACGTTTCAGTCTTTCCAATTTGCTATAAATTCAAGGCACGTTTTTGGATACATTTTTAAATAGAATACTTAATTAGATAAGGGATAAAGCGGTGATAGCCCAGTGGAAAGGAGCTCGACTTCACTTTCGGGGGGCCTAACTTTTCTAAGTTATGTGCGTTTTAAGTAATTGAAATATCACTTGCTTCAATGGCGAATGAAAACATCATGAGGAAACATGCATGCCTGAGAGTATATATAATGTACTCAAAGGTGAGTAGAGTCCACCAATCCTCACTGGGCCAGCGTGGTGGATTACGGCCTTAACCCCTTCTCATTGTGGGAGAATACTGTGGCCTGTAGTGGGCCAGTAATGGGTTAATATGATGATTATGAGATTTCGAGAATGAATTTTTAATTAATTTGCAATTAATTTTTAAGTACTCGTCATCTTTACATATTTAACTATTTACATGTAGAAACACAATGACTGCATAGGTTAAAACATAAAATAAATAGGTTGCCATGGAGCTAATGTCAGGTAATGTATGACATAATTAGAAAACACATAGGATATAATATATCCCAAACTTTTGGCCTCTACCTTTCATCGTTTTAAAACTGTCCATGTCCTCTCGGGCTACAACTTTTTATGATCGAGATGATTTTATGGCCCTAGTGTGTCATCACTGTTCGAATATAAAGTTTTTACATGAGTCTGAGTTCTATCTGACGATTTCATTTCGAGTAACTGACTTTTTAAAGAAAAGATATAAGATGCTTTAGCAGTACATAAAAAGTATTCAGTTCTCCGGCTGTCGTAACATATTCTAATATTTCTTCAACAAATTTTCATGCTGAAATTGACAGCAATTGTAACGAAGAGTTTTTACCGAAATAAAAATGCATTTTGGTTTCCAATTTTAGAGAATTAGCGGCCAGTCCAGTAGGCGCTATTACGGAACTATTCTGACAGGTCGGTTGTCTCCACGACCTGCACCCACTAGTATTATGTAAAGGAGGTCTTACTAGCTAACACCCAATTCTAGTAATCAATCTAATCTAATATATTAAGATAATAAATTGAAATTGAATATAAAGTAGTGCTTTATTGTTAGAATAAGAACAAGATAAGTGAGAGCCCGGTTAAAAGTAAAGACGAAAAGAGACACGTTTTGGTAGAATGCGACACTTTTAGAGATTGTTTTCAATGTGAACCTAAACTGTACGAGTGTTCAATGAAAGTGAAAAATTCAACAAGCCGTGGTATCATAGAAACATTACCCCAACTTGAAACAGTAGCAATGTTTGTTTTCTCCATAATTAAGAGCATATATTGGCATTGCTGATGGTAGGTGGAAAGTGAACGTTAACTTTGATCCGTTCAACTACCACATCACTTTTGTTCTCATATTTATCATAGCAGACAGTGAATAATATTTTCGAAAACGTTTGCACAAAATGTTCTTGTTTACCTCAGCTCTTGGCTAATTTATGTTCGAATGGTACGATTCATTTGGAGTTCTGAACTCATTCGCTTATAAAATCCCATTCGGAATGGAGATCGTTCGTTTCATTAACTCGATTGAAATTTAGTAGCAGCGAGCTCTTTTGTTCTAATAGCAATTGCTTTTACATATAAAACGGCTACAATGTAAGCTTTGCGTCGAAGAGAACAGCCCGAATTAACCAGTTACGCTTTATTTACTGTTGCCGTAGGATACGCCTAAAATGTATCTGCACCCAGATTGGAGAACTTCTTAGGAGGAAGGAAGGGTTATTCGAGAAACACTTCTAAAATGTCATATTAATAAGTATTTAATTGGAAATTGGAGCTTGTTTAAAAGTTTTACCTACATTACTTTGGCAATTCAATTGATAAATTTAGTTAAATCAAAAACGGCTCAGGAACGGATACAGTCTGTTTTTCCTTGTCTTGTCTTGTCTTATAAAGAAAATAACTTCTTGATCCTTCGAAGTGAAAATTTATTTTAAACTGTAATGATAATAATAAAAACACACTTACTTAAAGCAAATTTCTTTTTATTGTGTTTTCTTAAATTATTTTATAGTTTTTGTTTTATAATATATTTTAAAAAGTAATGAAAATATTGTTTACATAATAAAACAAGTCTTACGGCTACTCTCTAGCTCGCGTAACTTGCCAGGAATGTGCCGTATTTTTTTTCAAACTTGTACCTCTGCGGGCATTTATCTGTGTTTTCAGATTGGTTAAGGCAACTTGGTATTTTGTTTATCACTAATAAGGATGGTTTATTGACAAAGCACGGACTAAGATGCGTCCTTCAGAAAACCTAAACGGATATGACTTCTTATACAAAAGAAGTATCATAAGTTTTTCTCTTCATTCCTAATGTATCTGTTTGCTGCCACAAACCCAGATAATTCTGGATAGCTGTTTATCCAGACACGTCAAAGCTTTTGTAATTAAAGTATAGGTGCTATGTTAGTTACTCCAGGTATGTTCCTACGTAAATTATGTGCGCTCTTGCAGGACAAGTAAAGTGGAGTAAATTTCCTGCAAGTTGTGATTGCAGTGCATTGTTTGTAGTGATTGGAATTGTTTTAGTTCTAACGTAGTAGAAACGCAATCCTGTTCTCGAGGTAGTTAATATAATTTGCGCTAATTACGAGTATGACAAAATCAAAGGAATAAACTCAGACGTTTTCTATGGTACGGTCACACACGGTCACATCGATGAAAAATGTAGTTTTCATTTATAAATGCGTCTAGCATTCATAAAATGCATTTATAACATTTGTAAACTATTTAATTACATTACAAAATGCGGTGAAAATATAGACACCTAACTTAAACATAAACGCAGGTAGACCATACAAAATGGCGGCCTAGCCGCCAAACAGTGTTTCATCCTAGATTAGGAATTTTTTATTTTTTAATCAATCTGATAAAATCCTTATCTAAAATTGAGTACAAATTTTTTCCCTTTTTTGTAACATTTCATTTCCCAACTTGAGAAACGTTGCTTATCCAGCACAATACATTAATATTTGGTGATATTTTGATTATTTGAAGGTTTGTGATTGGGAACGAAAAGTATATTACGTCACATAAACCTTTAGTTATGACGATTTTCAATAAATGTAATGTAATGTTTCAAACGTTGGATGATTGAAGCTCCCAAGTTTATTATTCCCGCGTAGCTTAATAAAGTTGCATCGCTATTTTTACTATGAAAAATTTGTTTGTCGGTCTTAAACTAACAGTCTGAGTAGTAAAATGTATGTAGACTTTCTAGAATTACGTTGCAACCTATAGTTTACGCAGGACAGAGCTTTAAACATAAATTTATAGTATATAAGATCGGATATCGGCATGTGAATGCAAATTAATGCTTCTGTATGAATTCACTTATTTGTGTTTTTCATAATTAATACGGATTACGTTCCTTGCGTTTCGATAATGAGAATTGGAAACATTCACGTTCCTCATCAGGCAAATTAAAATTTTCATTTAATCCCCTTTATTATTGAAAAAGAACATCATCAACGAATTATTACTGAAGAATTTTTAAGCTACGAAATTCCAATTAAGTTTTCTCATTACTTAAAATTATTTGTTTTGCATGTCGATTATCTTCATTTAAATACAATAACGACTTTTCATGCTTTATTGTACCTGACGATAGTAAGGTATGTGGTGTATTGAGGCTAACTTCATAATACGTCGCGTCGGTTGAATTATATACACATGTCATCTGCCTGACGATGCATAATTTAAGGCATTTATGTATTCATATTTGATATGGGCATAAATGAAAATTCCCTGACCAACAATGACGTGCCGCTAAGCGATATAGTGTTCCGGTGCGATGTCACCTAGAAACCGATTAGGGGTTCTTTGACGACGGATTGGCGCAGTGGGCAGCAATATGAATGCTTTTGCGTGTCTGTGTGTGTATATGTATATTATAAAGGATTTATGTATATTATTCATTATCATCTTAATAATCATAAATATTCATCAGTCATCTTAGTACGCATAACACAAGCTACGCTTACTTTGGTGCTAGATAGCGACGTGTGTATTGTTGTAGTATATCTTTTATATATATTTATTTATGACTACAATACTCCGTAACAGGTTCGCCCGCTACCATCTTAGACTGCATCACCGCTCACCACTAGGTGAGATTACAGTCTAAGGGCTAACTTGTAGAGAAATATAAAAAAGATGAGTAAAATTGTATTTGTCTGGACAGCTGTTTATACGTTGAAGTAGGCTTCATTCCGTAGCACACAGCAAGTTTGAAATTCTACACGGACAAAATACCTACCAAGATTACTAGATTTTGAGATTAAAGTTGTGCAGATAATTTAGAAAACTTTAAAGAAAAATTTAACCTCTAACGTAACATATTACCTTACCTTCATTCTATTTCTGATTAACCGTTAAAGTAACGAAAATTTCTTATAGGAATCAATCTTGAGGCATTCAAGGAATTCGAACACAAAATAGTGCCCGAAATTCGAAAATAGCTTATTACGATATGCTTTAACCTGAAAAACTGTATAATTTTTTAAAATGGCAAATTTAAAGTGAGGTACCTATCCAATAATGAGCGGTATCTTACCGTAGCACTGGAAGGTAATGTCAGAAATCCTTTTCAAATCTAATATTCCATTCAGTTGATGGCGGGAACAGAATTGGATCGGCTTCCATTGGAGTAGATGCTCCAAAGTTCCGCTAAAAAGAGCTCTGAAAATGTTAACCTTGCTCTGCAGTGGGATGACATTAAGATTCGATTAACTGCCCACTCCTTTTCCGTTCGTGTAGGTAAGCTAAACGGTAACTTACCGCCACGAAATGGGCGGGCACACAAACAATGTTAATAAAAATGTATCAAATACGCTTCAGTTCTCTAAACACAAGACAAGTATAGTTTGATTTTTTTCTCCCCTCCCTTTCGTTTTTTTCTCATAAACTCAATAATTAAACGTTATTAGAGAGAGTGAGTTATGCTGTCCAGTTAATACGCATTGACAGCCTGAACTAAATTTGGTGCTGTATTCCATGCAAAGCACGTTAATCAATTCCGGTTATTATTACTAATGTGCGATACTAATAATAATTGTTACAAACCTTGCACTTCCAAGTTCTTATTCCCTGTCCAATGAGAGAAGAGGCCTGTACCCAGCAGTTTGACAATAATAGGTGAAGAAAGTTGATGATCATGTTGACTTTATTATCAGTTTCGCACTGAATGCTCAAGGATTATAAGAATGGAGAAACTTTGTAACCACTAGACGAAAAGAGACATAAAATTTATCCGCAAGATAGTGGCTACTCAGTAATATTGTGCCTCAGCGATTAACAGATGACATTGGTATTAATGGAAAACGTTTGAAGTTCAAGCGTTGGTAACAACACCACAATAGACTCAAAAGGTTAAAAAAATAATTATTGTGGTGATAAAGTATTCCTAAAAAATTTACTTTTTAAAACAATAGCAAAAAGAGATATTATGGATAACGTTTTAGGATAATTTTTTTTTTCATTAGTACTATGAAATCAATGAGGGACCACTCCAAAATTTTAATAGCAGATAAGAAGTTCTGCTGTAGTATTTGATACCCGCTGGTTTCATAGCCTTTAAAACGCGAACTGGCGCACGCGTCTAGCGGTTTTTCTAAGTGAAAACAAATGCTCACTTGCCACTCGGCGAGGAAAGCTCCGCTATTTATTTAAATAAAACTACGAGTTCATAAGAAGCCCTCGCTTAGAAGGAGCTTAGTGGGATGAAATAGCTCGATGCATTCTTGCTTTTAGCGCATTGTCAAATATTTTACTTAGTTTCTTATAAAAACACTTATTTGCTCCGGGTTTCTTTGAATGATACTTTAAAGCATTTTGTAAAAGGTTTTATTATTCTCAGACATAGACAATGTACAGACATAACCCGATGCGACCTTTTTTAACTCGATTGCGGCGGGAATTCTGATGTGTCTTATGCCCAACCATTTGAAAATGGGTGTTATCACTTTAAAGTCAAACTCGATCTCGAAACTTATTTAATCAAAGGCTATTATTAATCTTCCAATACATAAGACATTTTGTCGACCTACCTGACGTAGTGGAGAGTGGGAGAAGTCAGATAATTTCTGTATTTCCCCTGATCTGGTCAGCAACCGTCCTTCTGACAAAGACGTGGCGCCAAGTAATTAAGCGTTCCGGTACGTTGCCGCGCTGAAACCAAATGGTGGTATAATGAGTTGAGTATAACTGTCATACCCCTTTTAGGTGCCCGCTACCGTCTCAGACTGCATACTCACTTACCACCAAGTAAGGTTGCTGTCAAGAGCTAATTTGTGGTGCAAGTAAGTTAAAATTTGTAATTTCAGTAAGACATCTAAATTTTTTTTTCCTTATAATTTCTCACTAACGAAACGAAACCATTTCAATTTTTCACTCGAATATGCCCATTTTAAATTGCATAAACAATTGTTAGTCGGTCGAAAAATCTGGTTAGACATTATCCGAGTTATACCATTTACGAGTTGAACGAGATTCGCCCGAGATACAGCGAGCAACGCGAGTCGTCGCGATGGTAATGTGAACATCAATCATTGTTAGGCCCCCCGCCCCAGCCCGACCTTCGCGAGTTCGCACCTCGAGAGGTCTTTAAATATAAACTGCGTACAATATTTCAAAGTAATGTTCGCACGGTTAGAGTAGATTAACTTTAAAAGATAATGCAAAAGTACGAGTACGAGGCCTAACATTTATACACAGTGTTTTTTTTACCGTCGAACGTTGACAACCCCTTTACTCTTTCTGACTTACAGTAAGTCTTAGCAATATTTAAACTAGCTGTTGCCTGCATTCTTCGTCCACGTTTATAACGTTTTTTATAACTGCCGTCGGAATCGTTTGTTTTCCTGGGCAAAAAGGTAGCCTATGTTCTTTTAACTAACTTTATGCCAAAATAAGTCTGAGAAGTAAGGACAAACAAACAAATATGAGATGACGAAGGATTACCACTACAGTGGCCACCATCCCTATTCTTTCCGAGGGTGCCGTATGAGAAGACTAAGAGAATAGGAGTGGAGAACGGGCGGCGACACGGAACTTTACGAGTTATTGCATGTCTTTTCAGTACGTTTAAAGTTTTTTTTATAACCTAGGAATCATCATATCAACCAATAGATGTCCACTGCTGGACATAGGTCTTCTGTAGGAAGTTCAAAATTCCAAGGTTTTGTGTTGTTTGGTTCCAGCGGCTACGTGCGACGCGCTTAATGTCGTCTGTCAACCTCGTTGGCGGTCGACTAACGCTGCACTTACCAGTGCGGTGCTGCCATTCCAGCACCTTGGGACCCCAACGTCCATCTTTTCTCCGAACTATGTGCCCCGCCCCTTAAGTTTCGCGACTCGTTTAGCTATTTCGGTTACTCTGGTTCTTATACGAATCTCCACATTTCTGATTTGATCACGTAGAGATACTCCGAGTATAACTCTAGAGTGACTCTGACCCTTCTTATGAGGCCCATAGTTAGCGACTATATCTCTGAACCATAGGTCATCACTGGCAACACGCACTTTTCGAACACTTTGTTCTTCAGGCACTGAGGGATTTTTAAAGAAAAGATTTTACGAAAATTCCCGAACGCTGCTCATCCAAGTTGGATTCGGCGGTTCACCTCCTTCCCGAAAACCGTAGGAATAGGAAGCCCTATTTCACTACTAACACTATACAATCCACTATAATGGGGAGGGCATTAGCCTTATCCGCTTTAGATGTTGTATGTCAATATAAAAAATACAACCCATATTATATTGTTAGCATAATCCAAATGTTTACGTACTTTAAACTGCAAACGGGGCCACGGAATATGTTTGTACATTACTTCTTTTGTTTCCGTATTCCTTGTACGCCATCTAAGCGAATAAAAGGAGGTAGTTAAATTGAAATATGTACACGATGCGAGAGTATACGTGGGGGTACGTCGGACTTTCTGCGTCTAATACCTCTAACTTTGCGACTGTGAACAAGTTTTCAGGTTGTATTCGTATGTAACAATTGAGTTACATTGTTTTATATGTAGTTTCGAGCACACACAACAATGATGTATTGTGTTTTTCACGAACGAAGTCCTTTCTGGCCTACATGATATTTACGAATTTATGATAGCACTATATGAAACGACAGGTTTCTGTCCAAACCATTTTTTTATTTACGCAATTCAAAATCAATGATTTACTATACAATGGAATTTATATCGAAGTATGCGCGACTTGTTACGAGTACCCTATTTGATTGGCAATATAAAAAAATAAGAGAGATACTTTTTGTATATAATAATAAGTAAATATTACATACAATACACTAACAATGAGAGAAGTATAGCATCATATCAACCCATTGCCGGCCCACTACAGGGCATGGGTCCCCTTCCACAATGAGAAGGGGTTAAGGCCATAGTCCACCACGCTGGCCCAGTGTGGCTTGGTAGGCTCCACACACCTTTGAGAACATTATGGAGAACTCTTGGGCATGCAGGTTTCCTCAAGAAGTATACATATATTAATATTATACAGAGGAAACGTTTGATTTCTTGTATTATCCCTACTTCACTACTAATATTATAAATGTCAATGTAAGTTTGTTTGTTACACTTTCACGCAAAAACTACTCAACCGATCCTCATGAAACTTGGTACACATATTCTTAGAAGTTTTAGAAGTAATATAGAATACTTTTCATCCCGACATAAAGCTCGGTTCCTTTGGGAGAGGGGATGAGTGTTTGACTATTTTACACCATAACTCCTACAAAGTATAACCGATTTAAATAATTATTTTTGTACTATGGAGGTATATGTAATTAATTTTGAGAAAACTGTGGTTGGAGATAGAGGACAGAACTCCTCAGCGGACAGCAGCAATCCCCTCATTTAAGGCTTAGCGATACTGAGTACTTTAAAATTTTTATATCCACAACTAAATTTAATGCCACATCAAAAAACAAAATCAAACGCAGACGAAGTCGCGGGCAACAGCTAGTATGTTTATATATAAACTCAAAAACTTAACCTAAAATTTTAAAATACTATTTATATAGTAAAATTCTATTACAATTGAAAGCTACCATTTAACACAAATGTTATATTCTTAGCGAGAATAATATGCTATATTTGATTGCAGTCATAATGAGATTTCAACCTGATCAAGGAAAAGGCAAGGTTGAAACCTGAAGTAACAAACTAACTAAAAGTAGTAGTTAATAATCGAAGTACTCAATTATTTTTCCCTTCTTAGAGACGGTATGGGTACCACTCTCTCTATGGGCGCTCCTTCATTACTGATTATTGTGGTCCTGGTGAGATCTCAGCTTTGAGTGGTTAAATTGTCTTCATCAGCTTCTGTTGGAGGCCATTTTGGCGATTTGATAGAATCGGCACGTGTTTTTCAACTGGCGATCCCGTCTCGTTAGAGACCGGCCTCTAGGTCTGTAGCTCTCGGGGTTGCCTGTTACTCTAATTTTTGGAGGCTATCCGCATTATTATTATTATTATTCCCCCGCCGCATTATGTGCCCGAAATACGAGAGCAAGCGTTGGTAGCATAGAGAGCAAAAATAATTCCTAGTTGCGCCACGATATACACATAACGGTACCAAATAAACCGTAAACAGTTATTGTGGTGATAAAGTATTCCTAAAAATGCAACTTTTTATATCAAAATCAACAAAATATAGCGTCATGCATAAACCGTTTACAAAAAAAATGCACACAGTTTTTTATAAGATCTCGGTAACTTTTTATATTATAATAGAGACATAAAAATATCAATATGGCTTTTGTACATAAAAGTCTGCTATCAAAATATTTTTAAGCACGTAGCGTAATAACGCGGATCGCACGGCCGTTACACCCTAAATTCCACCCCATGACCAAAGACTAGAGGAATACATAGAGGGGTTAAAATGCAAGAATACTATCTATTCATATCGTACTTAATTAGTCAATCAATTAACACAATGACGACATGGTAATCGTGCAGCTTACTGTGGCGTTTAGTAGCAACACCATATTTCATAACGTCGTTGCAAGTAATGGTATCGCATACTTTAAAAGGATATTTACCGAGTAGGTTATGTCGTCATCACAGAAGCACGTACGTAGGTAAGTCGAAAACAACTTAAGCACTTTAGCAGTATTATTATTATTATTATTATTTACACTTTATTTGTACACCACAAATAGGAAAAAAAAAACAATGGACACAATAAAAATAAACTTAAAAAGTAGGATACAAAGGGCGGCCTTATCGCTTAGTAGCAATCTCTTCCAGGCAACCTTAGTATTAGGAAAACCAAGGGAAATTGATTGGTGGGGTGTATTATTATTATATATACATACTTACAAACAATTACACACTAATACTTATCAAGATTACACACATAAAATACTAATAATAAGTAATAATAATAAATAATATAATAAGTATTAATAGTAGTCGGGAAAGTTCCGGCCTGAAGGGCTTGGTTGCCGGTGTCATTACAGGCGTAAGAGGCTTAACACTTACGCCTTTAATTGATGGACACATGGCAGCATATTGCAGGATGTGCCCCTTGCATGCCCTGTGAAGTTTTGCTCCGTTTATAGACGATGGTTTTCCGCTTACCATTAGGTGGGCCATCTGTTTGGTGCATCATATTCCTATAAAAAAACTTGGCCGAATTTAACAATAACGCACTTTACATGTTCGTCTCCCGACACGTGATATCCGTAGCTTTACGAAATACGTTTATGAAGGTAGGCCTTTAAGATTATAAGCTAAAGTGTCCCTGACCTATTTCTGGCCCAGTGGTCAATCGAATTGGGGCTAGATGGTGATGTGTGTATTGTTCTAGTATATTTATTTATTTATTACTAGCTGTTACCCGCGACTTCGTCTGCGTTTGTTTTTGTTTTTGAGACACATGGACATTAAACTTTGGTGTAGTTGTACTAAAATTTTTAAGTTGTGTATTCTTATTAACAAAAAAAAATCTTTTCACAAAAACAATATCTGAAAAGAACTGTCTGACCAGTCTCAGCTCCTCCTATCACTTACAAAAAATAGAAATCGTTATAGGATGAATCGAAATAGCATTGTTAATTGATTTATATGCTAAAGATTAACGAAGAATATTTCTAACATTTTGTATATACTCGTAGTCCTTGTCTAAAATCGTCAAACTTTTCATCACCTTTCCCAAAGGAACTGAGCTTAATTTTGGGATAAAAAGTATCCTATATTACTTCTATTACCTCCAAGAATATGTTTCCAAAGTTTCATGATGATCGGTTCAGTAGTTTTTGCGTGAAATCGTAACAAACAAACTTACATTCACATTTATAATTTTAGTAGGGATAGGGATAGGGGATTTATATGGCTGACGTCATCCACTGACATAGATCCTTTGTACAGCATTCGAATGTCTACTGCCCTGGGCCGCTTATTTCCAGCGACTTCATGCTGTCCACCTCGTTGGATTCGATTAGTAACCCACATGCCAAGCGTAGGCGTTAATGGCATAGTATTGTGTTGATTTTTTGTATTAATTTATATTTTTTTTAGTCTTTGCCAGTATCGCAATCTGGTTTTATGCCGACACTCAACTGGCCGGCCAGTGCTACAGATTAAACGGTTCACACGTGACACCACATTATTGCCGCGTTTTACGTTTTCATAAATCCTTGGTAAACGCTAAAGGATGGTCTAAATCCGTATGGCTGCAATTTCTATCTTTACCTATATTAACCTAACGATTGCGTACGACTTTAACTGTCTAAAATTTCTGATAGTTAACATGTTTCTATACAAACTTTTATCCATTACTTAAAAGTGTTTTTTTTTTTATTTAACACGAATAATATAACTGCAGCTTCTAAGATCTTTGAAAATATATAGAATTTTTATACAACCTTCCAACGCCCGTTTCAACCAAAGATGATTTTGGAAATAAAAAGAAATATATAAGATTCTTCTGACGTTTAAAAATATTTCTGTGTAAGTCCCGTCAATGTCAGCTGAGTTGTTGCTAAGATTAGCCCAGACAAAAACAACCGTTTTAAGAACGTGATATTTTAAATAATGATTAAGAGCTTAAAATAAAAGACAATTGTTTTTGAAGTGAAACTTCTTTATCGACGTTGGAAAAACATTACTGTCACATTTTTCGGTTACGCGTCACATTTTTCCGTTACCCGCCATTTTTTTGAAGTGAAACTTCTTTATCGACGTATGCCAGAAATTTTATAGCAATGTAACGTTTTTCTGTTACGCGCCATCTTCATTTCTAAGTCATATTTTCCGTTACGCGCCATAATTAATTTCTAATATATTCCACACGTGGGTGTGATTACCATAATCACACCCACGTGTGGATTGTCTCGTGTATTTTCTTTTGTTTTTTTAGTGTTACTTCAGTTTTCGATGATGATTAGCAATAATTACTTAATACGTCTGTTAATCTATTAAACATCAATTAATTGTATTAAGAAGAAATTAAAATTAAGTCATCAAGAAGTTTGACTTCTTGCGTGTGTACATTAATACACACACACATATTTTTTTTTTACTTAGCACTAGTGCAACATTGCGCTGGATATTTGAAAAGAACTTCTTCGTTCTTGGTATAATTTCAACCCAACTTTTACTCTTACGGTTATGTTCCTCTTTAAATGTACAAGTTCCCAATGTAATGAATGATTGAATGAATACACTTTTATTGGACACCACATAAAAATACAGAAAAATTGTAAATAAAAATTATTAGTAATCCATATAATGCCCACATATTTTGTAATAGGTTTAATCGATTTGAATGCTTCTCTTTTATTTCATAGCGATATCACCACTGACTTTATTTTTACGTGTATATTATTTTATGATTACAGGCTTTGGAGTGGCAAAGCCCAAGACTAGCTTCACAAGTTTTTACCTTGTACCGAGGGCCTCGGTAGAGTAATACATACAGTGTAAATACACTTCCTTTTAGTTAGTATATTGCACTGCTTTTTGTGTCAGTGCTCGTTCGGGGAAGTACTACCACCAATTCCAACATTGCTGTGTGCCTGTCTAAAGGGTGTGGTTGCCGGTGTAATTCCAGGTACATGCGGCTTAACACCTACGCCTCATATTGACGGACTTAGAGCGGCAATTTGTATGATGGGTTCGTTTAAAGGCGATAGTTTTCAATTAAACGTAAGGTAGGCCATCTTGTGGGTGGGTGTCACCTGAACAAGGTGGGTACAAGGTGCTATGTGAAAATCAGCGCTGTATGCTCCAACTGGCACATGCAGTACAATGCTGAGCTGGCACCTTTTTCTAGGTTGTGCCACACATAACATACGTGGTGTCGTTAACATCGTAATGTGTGGCGCAATGTAAAAAATAAATTTTTCTTTCTATCTTTTTTTCTATTTGTTCCGCCAATTATTACTATAAAAAACTATACTTTTTACCTCAGTTACGTTCATTCCGACGGCCGACTGGCGCAGTGGGCAGTGACATTGCTTTCTGAATCCATAGCCGTGGGATCGATTCCCACTTCTCGTAAATCGTTTATATGTATATTCCAAGTATTTATGTATATTATTCATAAAAATATTCATCAGTCATCTTAGTACCCATAACACAAATTACGCTTACTTTGGGGCTAAATGGCAGTGTGTGTATTGTCGTAGTATTTTTTTTATTTATTTATTTTCACAACAATTTTAAAAAACTAGTCCTCGAGAAATTTTGCACATGAATTCAAGGCATACGGTATTCACTGATGCACATTTGCATTACAAGAGATTAGAAGAGATTTTCAGCTAGTACGCTGCTGAAATTAAGTGTGAGTAAAATAATAGCATGCATAATAATATAATGCTATCTAGATATTTAATAGAACACTAAGTTCAGAACATTAACATTGTCGCCACGTTAGTATTTATGTGAACGGATTATTTATAACCGAAACTAAAGCAAATAATATAATAATAGAATGGAAAATAAAATTTCATACAAGCTTTTCGCAGTGATTAAACTTTAAACTTCCATCCACTATTATACAAGCGCCCGTCCTATTAGGTTTATCTTACCGTTCTTTCAGATTTTCTTTAGCTCTGTTTCTAGGGTTGTTATATATAGCGTGATGTTGAATAGGCTACAATATTTCTCAAGAATTGGCATATATATTAAATGCATAGATTGGGATATGGGGTATAACATAAAGATACTCTGCCACACTCATTATAGATTCTGGAATACGCTAACTATCTTTATCGATGGTTTTGCGTGCACATTTCACATAGGTATACTATTTCCCTTATCGATATCAATTTTCTAAATGCGTGAAAGAAGAACAAACTCAAAAACTTCATATCTTAATATAATATTAGTATTTTTTCTTTTCGGATAAAATGTATCGTGTGTATAATTCTAAGATTAAGTATATTTTATATGTATTCTAAAAATCACGTTGATCCGTTGTTCTGTTGCTACGTCAAAGACGGCCATACAAACTCAGTTTGTTATTATATATTACTATTAGTACAGGTATTGTCCAGATTTTTACCCCAAAATTAAAAAAGAGTATCTAAGTAGTCAAAATTGGCTAAGATGGCAGTTTTGATGTGTACCATCGTCTACCTACATTCTTATTACAAGTATTTTGTAGGTAGACGATGGTGATTGCTGACAACCACCAAATGTCCCAATTCAAAGGTTTTTTGTGAGCTTTTATAACCAGAAAAAAGGAAAAATCTGCAGAAGTGAGATCACTAACAAAGAAGGAAAGAAAATTCCAAGATGTAGGCCAATTGATCGGATGAAATCCGCACTGCTCTTAAAACAGAACTGCCCGCAACTTTATGTCACAAAAAGCCGAGTCATTGTCACAACATTGACTACAACGGGTAAAGGTGTCTAAAGCAATAAAGAATACGAAGCAGAGAAAGAGAAACTTTAAACTACGAGGTAGTAAACCCGTAGATTACTTAAGTAAATTTATTAGCTCATCATTAAATAATATTCTTCACGCACGTTTAATCGCTAAACTACAACGGTATAAAAAAGTGCAAACTGTATAACGTTTAAAAATGGAAACATTCTGTTTAAGGTATAAATTTAAAGCCTATGCTCTGATGAAATTCTCCCTTTTATATCGAGTGAGTTATCGCCCTTTGCGCTGTCGCTAATGTGTTTCATCTATCATCCGAATCTCCTCGATATTGGATTTTTTTCTTTGAAATGTTATTTCGTGACGTTTTTACAGTTCATTTCGCTCTAGCAGGACCTTTTTTATATTGCTTCAGAATATTAAGTAGCATCTCTATTAATGGTTGTAAATTTTTTATGACCTTTCATAAGGTAACAACGTTTACCTACGCTGTGTAGGTCCCGGGTTCAAATCATTACTCGGCTTTGGTCAAGCAGTACTTACCGCTTTACTGGCAAGGACCTACCGAAACATAGCGTTCTGATACAAGTATAAGGAGCGTCATCAACGTCATCATTATCATTTATCATCATCATTTATCATTTATCATTTATCATTTATCATTTAAAATGTTTCATTATCAACTCATTATCGGCTAATTACAGGGCACGGGTCTCCTCTTCTGGCCAAGTGTGGATTTTAACTGAAGTATTCCTAAAAAATTAAATTTTTTGCTAATACATAAAATTAATACACTTACTACATGCTTATAGTAGTAGAAGACACGTGAGCCCCAAAGAGGTTGATGGAGGGCAAATTGGAGGGCCGTAGAGGCTAAGGATGACCTAGGGGTCGATAGAGTGATGGAGTTGAGACGGTAATGAGGGTTTTGGGAGTTCGGAGCCAGAGAGAAGCAGTTTCTGATCGACCTAAATGGACAATAATGTTCTTGACCAAGCCAAGGTCCACCCAGGGCTGCAGAGCTTTGATGACGATGAAAAGCTTATAGTACTCATTAGTAAATCAAAAAAAAAAATGCCTAGCTGTATGTCAACTATTATAGGTTTCACAATAACCAGTTTTTGTTCCAATCAGTGAATACATAACACTAGTAGATGTACAAATTTGATTGATTATTACCAATAATAGATGGTAAGAAAATGAATTCTATGTATTTCCGTTATTTGTAATAACGGAACGTAATAAATTACATTAATATTAAATCGTAGAATCATCTCGTTATTAAAAGTTTAATTCGTAAAATTCTGTAGTAATGACGTCTGCAAGAACTAGAGCGACTCGTCCCAACATAGATATAGCTGCAAGTCACACAAAACTCAGTCCGAAAGTGAGTCCGGAAAATCACTGAGAAAACCTTTTCATGCATTCAAATAATCTGCTTTGCAAAGACTATAATCCCCTTGAGAGATTAAGGGCACATATCCCTATATCTTGGTTTGTTATGACGTTAATAAATATTTAATGTCGTATATGTAATTTTAAACATCTTCATCATTATCGATACCGGGCCACTACAGAGTAGGGGGTCTCTCAGAATGACGAGGGTTTATGCCGTAGTCCACCACGCTGGCCTAGTGCTGATTGGTAAACTTTACACACCTTTGTAACATTATTAGACGGCCGATCGGCGCAGTGGGCAGCGACCCTGCTTTCTGAGTATTAGTTTTCGGCCGTGTGTTCGATTCCCACAACTGCAAAATGTTTTTGTTATGAACATGAATGTTTTTCAGTGTCTGGCTGTTTATATGTATATTATTCATAAAAAATCTGTTATCTTAGTACCCATAACACAAGCTTCGCTTACTTTGGGGACTAGATGGCGATGTGTGTATGTCGTAGTAAATTTATTTATTTTTATTATCTAGTAAAAGTTTTTTTTATAGGCATTTTTTTTTGACATTTACTATGTTCTACTTTTGTTTTATTGGTAGGTATTATAAATTTATTGTTGGTGGTGGGCGTTCATTGTTGCGACACAGTTTACAGTGTCAATTCTGTACTCTTACCAATATTCTAAATAAATAAATAAAATAAAATAAGTTGTCTATGTCTACTAAGCAGGTAAACGGGAGAGTCCACTGCTGGAATAAAAGCCTCTCCCAACGGATGGGATTGCCCATAGTCACCACGCTGAGCAGACGGGTTGTTTATATCAGTATATGGTAGTAGTAGCACACAGGAAGCTACTGCCCGTGCTCCGTTTTATTTCTTCAGCCGCCCGCCTAGTACGACACCCGCGGAAAGAGGAGGGACAATCACAACTGTATTCTGATCTGCCGTAACAGCACGGCAGTGGCGGGTATGCACAGGGTATGCAGATGATATAAAATGAAGAAAATCTCCAGTACGAGTAGGATAAATACTGAAGTGTAGAATCTTAATAACTCTATTCTTAAAATTCTTAATAATCTTAAATACTCTATGCACGCCACTGCTGCACAGCAACCTTTACCTACCGAAAAATTGAATTAAAACTTATGACATAATCTACTATGTTTTAATAAAAACGATCCGCGGCGCTGCTGTCCCGGTGCTAATGGCTATAAATTTTGTTGCAACCACGAGTTATAGTGGAAGTACGTGCGGCGGAGAGCGAAATATCATGATAAATGGTGTATTACGTGCACACTAACTTAATTAGGGTGGCAGCACACTTATAACAAAATCGAAAATGCCTGATTATAGAATGTTAAGGCGTGTGTCGCTTTTTTGCGAGAGGATCAGGAGTCAGGACAGCACAAAACAGCATTTTTAAATTTGACGGGATGTGCCATTTCTTTATGTATTGGCTATCCGTTTTTTTTTTTAATTACCTCTACTTAAGAAATAGTGCATGCATTTTTAAGACATGAATTGCAAGCAGTTTGGTACTGAAGTCGGTTGATTTGCAATTGAACATTTTCTTGAGTCTTTACCATGTACTGCACTTGCACTTGCACAATAAAATTATTCTACTATTTAAACATTACGTATGCAGGTAACAGTGTGATAGTATGGCCGGATTCGATTAGGACGGTATTTTTTATTTTATCCCATAGTTATCTTAGAGTTTATAATATAAACGTACTCCAAGAGGTTTTCGTTAGAGGTTACTTTATAATTTTTTCTAATTCAGAAATACAAACTGTAATAATATTCCTTTTAACCTCATTTAGCAGTACTCAACACCGGATTAAAATGTACTTTAGAATGGGGGCCCTACTCACGTCGATTGCCGTCACAAAATGACAATACTGCAGTTTGGTAATTAATATTTGTAAAAGCTAGTTCTATCCCTCGTGTAGAACATCCATTTGCCTATTGCATTCATTTTTCAACGTTCAGTTCTAACTCGAAATATTTTTACACAGGCTTTTACAACGGTCTTAATTTATCAAACACATTTTTCTTTGCACTTCTTTCTTTTTATCAAATTGGAAATGCATTAACTACATCAGTTGATAAGAGTTATTGTTTAATAATATGCGATATTTATCGTTAACGCCCACCGGTCCACATTGAAGCAGTATGGTGTGTCTATGCTCTAGAACTCTCTCTCATACGAGAGCGTGATGATGGTGATGAAACGTAAGCTAAACTTTCTTAAATACATAGATTACTGCAACACTTCTTTAATTATTTATTTAGTTTCATACATACTTTTTTATATTGTTTGTAAGTAAATATCATTTAATTTTTATTTTCACATTTGAAATATTTTTATGCAATAGCTTTACCAAACAAGAAAAAAGAGAATGCGTTACAAAGACAAAGTAATATTGAAGTGATTTTAGTAAAATATTTTTTTTATAAATATAAGAATTATCGAAAAGGGTTATCGAGTCTATCGGTGATCCTAGAGCGGGCAGTTACCTTGGCCAACGAATTAGTTTGGCCAACCAAAGGGGCAATGCTGCCAGCATCTTAGGAACTGTGCCTCGCTGCGGTGGTTTCGAGGACGTTTTTTATTTAGTTTTAAATAGTTTATTTTAGGTTATATTTAAGTAATGAAATTATTTGTTATTTGTTTACTTCGCCATTAGTTGCTTGGAAAAAATCGCTATGAAGCGATAAGGTCGCCAAATTGTATACTTTGTTTTCTTAAACTTTCTCTTTTATGTACTTTTTGTGGTGTGCAATAAAATTATATTCATTCATTGTTTTTTTTATTGCATTATTAGCCCTCGACTGCAATCCTGAATCAAATTCTCCAATTTGTAAATGATGATACACTTTAGGATAGCAATCCTTATTCGGTGACGTTATACCGAAACGCTAAATAGCTTAGTGGGAAGTCTTTGTCAGATGGGGGGTAACTAGCTATTGCCGAAGCCTCCCACCAGATAAAAGTTATCTTTGAAATAGCCCGATTTGGGTCACCAAACACTACAATACTACAGTTATCTACAATCCAACTACCCACTTGCGTGAACAAAAGTAATCGACTGAACCAGCAATCGCATTAATAGATTTGAATCTTTTATTCTTATAAGTTGAGTGGACTTATACTTTTCACAATAATCATAGTTTCAAAACAATTTGATAATAATTTCGTACCCATTTCTACCTGGATATTATAATATTAAAGTGGAAATGAAGCCAGACTCTGCATCAATTCGTCGAAACGTCTCAAAACTTTATTACCTAAGAGTTGTTGTAAAACTTCTTGCAGGATTACGATGGATGAAGTTGGCTAAGAGATATTGTATTTTGCAGCCAGACCTGGTAATACTTGCTTCGAAACTACGATAAGCTGTAAAGCTATATTGTGAGGTAGTTTTAACTCTTACTTCGCGATCAGCGTCTATAGTTACAGCTTTACAGTTCTTGAACGGACTTCAATGTCTGAATATTATATTTATATATTTTTATAGATATCATGTAGAACTCTGCCCTTTAAACAACCTTCCACAGTATTGAGGAATTAGTACTTAATTTTTAATGGGAATTGGTCAAATCTATTTCCGTTATCATTCAATTACAATAGAATGGTTACTTCTTAGAAGATAGACGTCGGCAAACCCCAATTTTATTTCGATCGAAAAATCCTACGATGCCAAGTTACCGATGACGATGCCAAGTTATGAATGCACCATTGTATTATAAATGCTAATGTGTTTCTTTATTTTTCTTATTTATCTTATTAAGGATTCATATTATTCTATGCATTATTATGGCTACAGGAAATCACCTTTTAACGGTATTTTTTTTATGTTACCAAAAGACCAATATTTTTGTTATCGCTTCATTCATATTTGCTAAGCAAGTCAGAAACTTGCTTAGCAAATATGAATAAGATTAGTTAATTTAACGCTTATACAATAAATAAAACAATAAAAAAAAAAGTACAAGTGAACATGAGGTAATTTGTGTGTAGATAATACTGCTTTAGTGCAACACTGATTCGCAGTTACTATAGCCCGTCTCTTTAGTTAGAACTATAAAATTAACTAGATGGCTCTACAGACGCAATAAAACTGTTATAAAAGTCCTATACTAATTATGGCATCAGCGGTAGGAGAGCCGTAGCTTAGTGGTTAAAGCGCTCAAGCCATGATTGCCAGAGAGTCGCAGGTTTAAATCATGTCAGTTCTGAAAATTGTTATGTGCATTTTAAATTTATAACATTGAAAATTCCTAAAAAGAGTAACAAAAATTATAAAATTTAACCTTTGTAAGCAGCTGAGAATGTAGCATTCGCTTGAAAGAATTTTTAAATCGGATGAATAGGTTTTTAGTTTATCCAGTTCGTGCAAACGTGCAAATAATCAAATCTTTTCGGTCGGTATTTATCTGTTATTTTAACCTTTATTTTCATTCAAATAATATTTTAATACCTATTTCTAAAGAGCGTTGTTACGTTACGAATACCGCCTATAGTCTTACCGCTTACCTTTGTTTAACAGCTACCACACTTATTTGATTTTCACGTTAATTTTGCTAACATAAATATTAACTCAAATAACACTTGCTTAGTCATGTTACTCGTGTAGGTTTTAGGTAAACCTTTTATCTTCTTAACCGCTAAGTAAAAATAATATTTCAACACAATTAAACACAGTAAAGCCTCACCAGAGAAATAATAACTACGCCATTTTGTGGATCAAATATGGACTATTTTTTTTCCGTACACTTACACTGTCAAATGTCATCAACTTCGTAGCCTATTAGGCACTGACCTCAACTCTTCTAGGAGAGACGGCTTTACCACCACAAACGAAACGGCATTAAAACCACGTGTCGGGGGAATTTCGACGCTGCGTTTACCGGTGCGAGGTCACTATTCCAGCACCTTCGACACCAGCGTCCATTGGTTTTGTGCCCCGTACATTGCCTCTTCAGCTTCGCGACTCGTTGAGCTATGTTGGTAACTCTGTTGCTTCTATGGATCTCCTCATTTTTTATTTGATCACGCAGAGATACCCGCAGTATTCTACGCGATCAAATAGCTTAGCTTAGCATAGTTCTCTCCATCGCCCGTTGAAAGTCTCACAGTATTTTTATGAGACACTTAGCAAGCGAACACTTTTCAGAAAAAATTAAAATTCTACTTGATAAATAATATGTCAGTATAAGTCGTTTCCAGTAAACGATGATCTTTGTTTGTTTTTGAAGTCGTATGTTTTTGCTCGGTAATATTTGTGAAACTACCCGATTATACGAACATTTTCTTTTAGCTGCATTAAGTTATGCTTTATAGATTATAGTTTATAGATTTATATGTACCTTCTAAAGTGTACGCTCACAACATTTATTAGTTTTAAGTTTAATGTTTTCTCAACTAAGCGAATTTTTTGTAATTATTTTGAGAAATAAAGATCTTAAACCATAAAAGTAGTGAAACGCTACCTTACCCAACCTACAGATAAGAAGAGTAAAGGTCAAGCTCTAAATGCATGTCTCCTGTGGAAGAATTAAGTTCACTGAAAATGATAAATAACAAACATGGCCGTCGAACTGATAACTCCCAAGGCTAAAGGAAGTCGGTTGATGACCTCCTTTTATTGGAATAGGTATGTGCGAAGAGCCTTACCCGTCTTGATCTCAGCAATTAGTTCCAGTAACTGCCGTTTAACACTACGCGCCAATTAAACTTGAATCCCTTTGAACCGTTTCTCGATATTACGCTTGCTTTGTCAAATAGGTCCTACACAGACATCGATAGCTTGGTATTCAATCGGCCCTTTCAAATCTACCTTCTGTTTCCGAAATGTACAAAAGCAAGTTTCCTGATTGACGACATCTTTCTTTCTATAAAAGCCCCAACTGACTGACAGACACACAGACCTACACCCGGCTACACATATTATTACTATTTTTCAAGTTGCATCCACGAAAATTAGTATTTTGGATTTGTGTTGAAAATACAAAAGTTTTTAAATTTCCAATCCCTTCGGGTAAAGGGATAGAAGTATGTTAAAAGTATTTAATTATTTAAGTCTTATTTATAAATGTAGGAGTTTGACTTTTGTTAGCTTTAGCTTTGCCAGCAACATAGCCCGTCCCTATAAAGCATGCGAGAAAATGTCTAAATCTCACGGGATATCAGAAGTTCTAGGCAGAAAAAATGGCATCCTCTATTTTTTAATAAATATATACCACGCTACCATCTCTACGCTTTTATCTAAATGAATTATCATATTGACTTATTACCGGCCCATTACAGGGCACGATTCTCCTTCCACAATGAGAAGAGGTTAAGGCCGTAGTCCATAACGCTGGCGCAGTGCGGATTGGTGGACTCCACATACCTTTGAGAACATTATGTAGAACTTTCAGGCATGCAGGTTTTACTTCAACGTCGAAGCAATTGATATTTTTAATTACTTAAAACGCACATAACTCAGTTTGAGGATTCGAACTCGGCCCCCCGAAAGTGAAGACGACCTCCTACCCACTGCGCTATCACCACTTCAGTTTACCAGTTTTATCTAAATACATAAATCGAGATAATAGACAAGATATGCCATCACAATGCGATCTTGTCATGACACAAATGTAAAATCATTTCCTATATTCAAAACGCTGACACTGTCGCAACCGGTGCACTGTCGTTACACGGTAAAGTTTAAAGCCAACATTGCTAAAACCGTATAGCCGCGCACCCCTTGTGAGAGTTTTAATAGTTTTTTATAACGAAATTCGATGCCGAGTTGCTCATAATATCATTGTAAATAAAATTAAGCCGCCGAATTTTAGCCGTTTTTTCAACTGATATGTATATATGGGATAATTTTAAATGCTTGCAAGCCGAATGCCGTTGCTAAGCTCAAACATTGTGTATAAATAAAAAAAAAAATCATCATCCTCCTCATCGTCCTCCCCTAAAGTAAGCGTAGCATGTGTTATGAATACTGAGATGACTATTGAATATTTTTTATGAGTAATATATATAAATACTTATAATATACACATAAACACCCAGACACTGAAAAACATTCAATTTCATCACACAAACATTTCCCAGTCCCACGGCCATGGACTCAGAATGCAGGGCCGCTACCCACTGCACCTATCGGCCATCTGTATACAATGAGAAAAGAGGGCATTTTCCCAGCCGTGGTAAATTATGTTGAGAATCATATATACGGAATATCTAACATTAGAATTAGGCCAACTACCACTGGTTGCCTGGAAAAGATCGCTATATAACAATAAGGTCACCAAATTTTAGAATCTTTTAAGTAGGTTTTTCCTTTGGTAGCCTGGACAAGATCGCTGTAACAATAAGGCCATTTTTGAGTTGGTTTTTCTGTTGTCGTTCTATATTTTTATGGCGTACAAAAGTTAAAAGTATAGTTATTCATTAAATTATGCAAAGATATTGTTGCGCTTCGATACTCAAAACTATCGACGCTTTGGACGTGTTCTCGTACTAAGTGAACTGATATGAGCGAATTTGCTGAGAAAACAATATTCAAAATAAGGTCTTTTGTCATGAATAACAATTTGAAAACTGTGCGCTTATTTAACGAGTTATTAATGTTGCTGGTGGCGCGTTTAAGACAAACTTAGCATTTCCGCAACTCTGCACTCTCGTGCAATTTGAATTGCCACATCGTTATCAACACTGGAGTTGCTATGAAACTGAAGTTCATTGTCTTACATTTGGAGATACGTTAGCGTTCGACTAAGATATTGAATAGATGCAGGCTTTACTTTGCGCACATATCTACTTTGCTTTGTTTAAATTAATATTAAGTAAAGAACTAGAAAAATCTGTGTGGTGTCAATACTGTTTTCTTTATTTTTTGCCTTCTGTGTTTGTTGCAATAAAGTTTTTTCTGTTATATTTAATACGCACGATTCACCCAAACAGTAGTAGCATCCGCAGAAGATTTTCACTTTTCAGTGCACAGTGAAGAGCACGCCGAAGAGGTCGCCTTTAATAACTTTTCAAACAACTTTAAAGAAAGGAGGTTTTCAATTCAACTGAATGTATTTTATCTCATCCCCTCCTTACCATTCTACCATCGCACTGCAAGAGACCGGGCGGGTTTTCATCCCTATGTTGTTAATATCCCAAAAACTAGCACGAAGCGATTTGCATCTTCTTTCTTATACGCATGGCTAAGATTTGGAACGCCCTTCCGAGGTATGTGTTCTTCTAGGCAAGCGCGTCACATTTAAGGCCAGATCTACACTTTCCATCAGGTAAAATTGTGGTCAAGCGCTAGTCTATTAGTTGAAAAAAAAGTTTTTTTTGTATATTTAGTACTCGAATAGTTTCCGCCAATTGTAAACCTAATTGGCGGAAAGTATACAATAATTAGTATTACACGAGTTGCGTTTCGATTATGGTAAATGTCTACTAAGCAATTTATGCTCATTACAATAAAAAAGTTGCAAATGAAGTGCTAGGAGAAGAGAAGTACCGACTTTGTTAAACAACTTAAAACAATGAAATATTTTTTTTCTTATATATTTTTAAGTCGGTGCCAAGTAGAATGTAGAAAAAGAAACCGTCCGAAAAAAAATTACATCTATATTGTATATACTTAATAAATTTACATTTTACTTGACGACTTAAAAATTTTGTAGAAAATATTCATTTCTTGCCTTTTAGTTGTCTAACAAAGTCGGTTCTTTTTTGTCAAAAAAAAATATTTTTCCACTCGAATCGGACACCATTGCTTGACTTCACTTTCGGGGGGCCGAGTTCGAATCCCAGCACGCACCTCTAACCTTTCTAAGTTATGTGCGTTTTAAGTTATTTAAAATATCACCTGCTTCGACGGTGAAGGAAAACATCGTGAGGAAACCTCCATGCCTGAGAGTTCTACATAATGTTCATGAAGGTATGTGGAGTCCACCAATCCGCACTGGGCCAGCGTGGTGGACGGCCTTAACCCCTTCGTATTGTGGGCCAGTAATGGGTCGATATGATATCATTGACTATGTTTATCTTAACTGATACGTTGTCGAGATTTCTTCTTCGTGATAGAGTTCACAGCTACGTTTTTCAAAAATTAAATATATTTCTAAGAAGAAAAAATATGAAAGTTTCTATGAAAGATGCAATTATTTAAATAATTTTAAGTTTATGTACGTAACAAGTGGCAAACCAAAGACAAACTTTACCGCAACAGGCATTTCCGCAACTTCGCATTCTCATGAAATTTAAATTACTGCTTCGTTAACTAGATTTCTGTTATGATATATTTTTAATTTGTGCGTTGTAGAGTCAACGTCAAGTGGAGAAAATGCTGTAGTTTTTAAGCGGAAGAGAAAAAATTAATGACGGGCGCGTGCTATTTATGCATATTTTATTCATCCCTCGCTTAAATCTTTGCTGTATACATCATCAATAGCCTGTAAATTTCCACTGCTGGACTAAAGGCCTATACCATCGCAAAGGTTTAACTATGGTCACCAAGCTGGACTACGCGGACGCCAACAACTACCAACGTTACAATAACCAACAACTTCAAGATGGCAGCCACTTTTTTTTTCAATTCTGACAACGGATTCGTAAAGCTATCGGTTCAAACTGGGCAGACGGTTTGTTGATCGCAGTAGATACTAGTTGTAGCAAAAAGGACATGGCTCAACGTTTTCCGTTATATTTCCGTCGCCTAGAGGAAGGACAATGACAACTGTATTCTTCAGCTGTATTCTTGTGTGGATCTGCCGTGATCATACGGCGCGTCTGTATTCATCATCTTCAGCTTGTTCTCTTTCAGTTGTTGTAATCCTACAGGAATCGTTGTTTTTCGTCGGTGAAATCTTGCACATAACTAAAGCACGATGTAAATTTTGTTACACAGTTATATGCACGTCACTGACTTTTCTCATTTTTATGATTAATACCATTTTAAACCTTTGTTGATATTGGGTTATTTTGAAAGGCCTGTAGTTTTGTAGGTCTTTCAATATCATGCAAAATATAAAATAAGGTAAACGGTAAATAAAATTGTTAAAAACAGTTAGACTGCACCATGTTCTAGCTAATTGAGTGAAACGGATTCTATGTTGTGCCTACAATCCAGTTTGATACTGCTTTCAAATTTATTTCATTTATTTTTGGAGCATTGCACTAAAAAAAATACTTGCGATGACCATTTCTCAAAATCCCCTAGTCGTTTTAGTTATAATATGTGTGGTATAATGATATATAAATATAAATATAGTATTTATTTTCACAAAAAGAACATTCTATTATAGAGATTAAAAGTATACAAATCCTGTATCTACTTACGCAGCAAGGGTCTTAGTTTAATTAATCTTCAGTAGCAGAATAGAATGGTGCGGTACTAACATATTATCAACTAGCGGACCCTCGCGACTTTGTCTGCGTATGAGTCAATAGAGAAGCTAGAATAGGTCTGATGCTAACATCATAATCATCGTGGCTAGCTATGTGCCCATTATTATTTTACGTGGTGTACTGAGTTAGTAAGTTGTCATTATATACGTTGATACATACATCTATCCATACATCCATCCTCACAAACTTTCGCATTTATATTATTAATAGGACGGTATGCAAGCATTTATCGTTTTCCCATATGCCTTGCGACTTGCTGTTATATGTGAAGAGTTATGTCCTTTATCTTCGACAATATTTATCAGATCATTATTAAAATTAGACAACACATGCTTACACTTTCAATTAAAAAAAGAATTATTAAAATCAGTTTAAACTTAACGGAGCTATGAAGTAAAATTGATAAAAAATATCATCCCGTTTTCCATAGGAATCTTTTTGTTGATCGGGATAGCAAGTATCCTATATGTTGACCCGGAATATCAGCTACCACTATACAAAATTTCATTGAAATCCGTTCAGTAGTTTTCACGTGATGCCCGGACAGACAGACAGACTGACAAAAATTAAATAAAAATCTGTTTTGGGATTATAAAGCATCCCCGAATCAAAATTTTCAAAATATATTAAATGTACAGAAATCATCCTATTACAGATTTTTTATAAGTAAAGATATTCACCAAAATATATTATAATCCTTTAACTGATTTATGGGTGATCCCTCTCTTTAAGTAGCAGTGTTTTCTATTACAATCAGTGGGCCAACTGCTTGGGACATTAAGTAATACTATAAAAGAAACCTATTCGAGCTAATTCCAGGCGCACACAACGCAATTTAAATTTAAGTACATATTCCCTTTTCTTGTGTGAAATTTACAGGAAAAATCTAAAGGTCAGAGACGGATTCAAAAGTTGATATTCACTGGCCTTGAACATAAAATATTCAAAAATGTATTTATGACCTGAAATTCCATTTTGTTATAAAACGCATTCACTAGCACCCTCATACGCTGATATTGCAGGATTGTTCTTTTCTAAGATGTTCCTAAAATTTATTCGGCAAAATTGCTCACGGTTCCAAAGTCAAAGTCAAAGTCAAAAATATCTTTATTCAAGTAGGCCCATAGGTGGCACTTTTGATGCGTACATAAGAACTACACGGTAGTGAGATGATGGCGATAACCACATTCGTAAACTTAAAACTAAAGCTACGAGGGTTCCAAACGCGTCCTGGTCTAAGAAGAAGCCCACAACAAACTTAGCCGGGTGTTTTTTTTTTTTTCGTTATCACCATCTCACAATGTCATTTTAAATTATTAGAAGAGCAAAATATGCTTAGTAAAATACTGACAGAATTTCTCTTACAAGTATTGGAATGATACTCAATGGAACCGTTATTTAGTTGTTAATATCTTTAAATAAAGCAATTTCAACTTTACTTTACATGACCCCATATCACGACCTAACGAGCTATTCAAATTCATAGCAATTTGAATATCTATGTTAATGTGATATAGTTATTTAAATCTTAAATGTGTTACCTATTTTAACTATTAATTAATTTCAAACATAAAAATTCGTAAACTACAAATTAAATAGAAAGTTTATTTTTATTCATTACAGAGTAATACAAAACTGCTTGAGAAACTTGTATTTGTGTGGGCGTAACTTAAAGCATGTAGTTTAAAAAGTGAATGAAAAATAAAACGCATATTCCATTCAATTTTAATTATATTATATTGCAATTAAAATATTACTATGGTGTTTTAATTAAATTCTCTTTGAACATACCCGTACCGAGAGCACATAATGCGCATTTCTTTTAATATATTTTCTGATAAATGACATGTTTGCAAATTTATTATTATAATACAAATTAAAATCCCTTGCATATTATATTATCATACCAAGTTCTTAATTTGAATTCTTATCTCATATTGTTTTATCGTGTTTTCATAAGGAATGCATTATGTTGGAAGTTATTTTATACCATTGCATACACGTGGAATAAAACTGATACTGGATTATCACTAAATATTTTTAGAAAATATTGATAAAATTAAGCATTATAACTGATATTAAGGTCAAAGTAATTGGTTGTTTTTTTATGTGTGTCTTTATGAAGAACAGACGCTAATTTACTTCTGATGGTTTGAATGCAACTTTGTATACACCATAGAACTTTGTATATTGATTGACTAAGCAAATGAAATTTACTTTGTTAAACGACATGGGTGCTCTAAAACACTAAACCATTCGATATTTTTAAACATTTCGCTGCATTTCTACTTGACTTCCGTTTCCCGTGGGTATACTAGATTGAAAAGTAGCCAGGAGCTGCGCACGAACTATTCCTGTGCCAAGTTTTAGCCCAATCGGATGAATGGTATGGAAACGCAAAGGGACTAAGGATAACACATTTTTATTTATAAAGAATACTAGCGTCTAGCGCTCGTCTGACGTACTTCGATATAATTGCGCATTTATAATTATTAGTATGAATTGTGTACCTATCTCATTCCGTCATTTCGAAACCATTCACCTGTTTAAACTACTACTTATCTATGTAATTGAGTATTATGTAAGATTATAATAGCATAAATATATATCTATTATAGTATATATAAATTTATATCGGTATTTCTGTTGTTAATATGTAAATGTAGTATGTATGTTCATTAAAGTTTTTTTTTTGTATCATACTTTATGCACCATCCACTTTCCACTTTTTTATCGGCTTTAAAAGGTCACTTTTAGTGATAAGGCCGCCTTTGCACCCTAGCTCTAAGTACTATTAGTTATTACTGTTTTCTTTGTATTTTTCCTATTGTGTTGTGTTGCAATAAAGTTTTTCTATTCTATTCTATTCTATCTCATTAACATGTTTGGATATATCAATGTAATTAAAATGAAGCTTTCTCAACCGCAAATACGATTATAATAAAAATAATAAAATCGCGGTACAAAACTAGATCGAATCCGAGTAGCGCAACTATAATTTTTCCAAAGTTATGTTTTAAGCAATTAAAATACCACTTGCATTAACCGCGAAGGAAAACATCTTGAGGAAACCTGGTTCTCGATAATGTTCTCAAAGGCGTGTGAAGCCCACCAATCCAATCTGGGCCAGCGCGGTATACTACGGCCTAAGCCCTTCTTAATATCGGAATATGGCCCGTGTACGGTAGCGGGCCGGTAGAGAGTTGTTAAGATAAAGATAACAAAGTTAGATCGTGAGAAATATTTTACATAGGTAATTAACACAAACAATCGTGAAGACTGTCACAAACAAATAAAACAGAGAAAAGTTCGTGTCAGTTTAATGAAAAATTTATTTAAGGTTTCTTATAACAAAAAAAATATCACCCCAATTTGAAATTACTTAAAATGGCAATTGCAAGGAACTATATTAATTTGTCTGCGCACTATGAGCGTTTGTTTAAATTATTGTTCCTTCATTATATAAGACTGAAACTTATTTGATGTTACAATAGTAAGCAGAGTCCCTAGTATGACCTTAAAGCTGATATTGTGGTTGTCACATCAACAAGACGACCACGGACGCTATTGCCCGTTCTCCGTTATACTTCTTTAGTTTCCTGAAATTAATAGAAGAAGATTAGAATATAATAGAATTATTTTGCAAATAGCTGAATGCAAAAAAATAAAGCTGCTACATTTTTTTTAAGTAGTCTTTATATAATATATAATAGTAACACTGTAACCTATTTAAAGAGTATTGCCATACGTAGTGTTCAAAATCTATCGTGCAAAGAATATAACAGGAAACAATAATTGAATGGAGATAGACTTAAGATAATTTTTATATAGAAGAAATACCTGGGTAACGTTGCCGGAGGACGAAATTATAGACTTTATTATATATGCATGGATTCACAGCTAAACCGAAAATTTCTGCATAGAGATAGCTTGCGTCCTGGTGACGGACATAAGAACTTATTATTCCGTTAAAACTAACGGCTCCCGCGGAAATTTCCAAAAAAAACACCCGTCTGAATTTGCGGACCACATCTCACTCATCATCACTAATGTATAGATTTTACTGATAAGAATCAGAAGACGGTTAGATAGATTCTGTCTGTGACATCTCGCATCTCTATAGTCAGGTCACGTTGGAAGCAGGATCCATATAATTGGGTCGAAATACAATTACTTTTCCAAAATAATTAGTTTATGTTGACAAGTTAAGAAAATAACAGCTCATCGTTAGGTTAACCTACAGATAACCAACAGACCATAATATCTGTAATATCATGGTCGACTACTCTAGCGCAGTGGTAGAGGAGAAAGGTTACGGGTTCGGTAGGGAATCTTTTTTTTTCTGAATTTTTACAAATCTGGTCTGATGCGAGCCATTGGCCTTGCTCCTAACTCTAAACGACACAGACGTGCCGCCAAATGGTTGAGCGTCTAATTAATTAATTACGTCTAGCGTCGTTTTCTACGTTACCACGTAGAAAACTCTGGTGTAATATAATAACCAAAGGCCTAACACGTTATCCCGCAGTATTATTGTTATTGTTATCCCGCATTAAATTCCGTTCCAAGTTAGCCGTAGACTGAGAGTCTAGGGCTAACTTGCAACGAATTTTTTTTTACGACAATACACACTTCGCCATTTAGCCCCAAAGTAAGCGTAGCTTGTGTTATGGGTGCTAAGATGACTGATGAATATTTTGATAAATAATATATTTAAATACTTATAATATAAATATAAACACCCAGACACTGAAAAACATTCATGTTCATCACACAAACATTTTCCAGTCGTGGGAATCGAACCCACGGCCTTTGACTCAGAAAGCAGGGTCGCTGCCCGCTGCGCCAATCGGCCGTCGATTTAATTCCGACTTATTATGTTAACGAAAATACAGGGGAGGTGGCGTTTTAAATATGTAGGGTTTTTAACATATATAACTTCATTAAACTTAGAAATCATTACGATTGCCACGTTAGTGTCTTCATATTATGTCATGTCCTTATCCCACGCTATATGCGGTCGGTCTTCTAGTTTTATATGAAAATAAAGTTTTTTTTTAAATCTAGACTAGCGCTTATCCGCAATCACAATCAAAAATAAGTGATGAAGCGGCCTAAGATGGAGCGTGCTTGCCTAGGAGATTCCTATTCACTGTTGATTTGAGGGAACCCATATTATTGGTTCCGTGGAAGACGAAAGCCGGAAGGGCATTCTACCTTATTACTTCAACTACGTACAGATCCTTACGATGCCTTGTCGTTGTTGAGTTCTGCGAATTAAGCTTAATTTTCATAATATATCATGGAATTCCACAAACGTCTGTTTGTATCCAATAGATCTTCTTCTTCCATTCACATTTCATTATCGACTCTTTTAAAATTTAATAATTTTGGAATATAATATAATTACCTATACATCAGGGATATGTAGCATGATCTTTTTCGCATATGTAATACACGTACATCCGCAGCTGTCTCGGTGTACGTGACAACTTACATTCAACACACATTCTTCGGATTTTCTAGAAATGTTTCTAAATAGTCAAAGCACTATTTCACATAATCTTTAGGGAAATAATATATTTATTATTATTTAAGTGTTTCTTTTTTGTTTCAACTTTAATTTTATCTTTACTTTCTGTTTAATTTAATTCCAAGTTGTGTACACATACTTTGGGTTGTAGTTTAGAACAAAACTTGTTATTACTTATATTTAGATCTACTTTTAGTTATTACCTGTTTTGTGTACCTAATAACAATAAACAATAAACAAAGTATAAGAAATTGTCCCTTGTTTTTTCAACACAGAAAGTTTAGGGGGTGAACTAAGTAAAGTCAATCGTCAATCGTCAATCATCAATTGGTATTTGCCTACTCCCTCTTTTTCTAACTTGTTGTATGTACCAGTCTTGGTACGTACATCAAGTTAGAAAAAGAGGGAGTATAACAAAAGTTTTAGTGTAAAGCATGTTTTAAAATTGGAAAATCGACAATATAAATTTTCTTTATGAAAGTATTTGGTTTTAGTTTTTAAAAAAAATATTCTTATTTTGGACATTTAAAACGTACGGAAATATAGCTCTATGGCAGAGCAATCGACTGCATATCGATAGGTCCCCGGGTCAAACCCGGGTGTTCCCTTGTTGATTTTTTTTTTTATTATCTCAATTTTGAAATCATATTAGCGTCTTACTTACCAGACCAACGAAATATTCAGATGTTTTTTGAAATAGAAAGACAGATCTGCTGGTAAAATAATTATATATTTTTTTTGTATTTATATTTATAGTTTATAATTTATATGTATATTCCAAATGGCGGTATTTTTGCCTTGCAGATTGATAGCACGATATCAAAATCTATTTATAACCACACAATGATAGTTAGTGATATTAATGCATAAAAATATTTACAAAATGCCTTTTTTCCTAGAACTTTCTTCAGTAGAACTATATGATGATGATGTCACAGCTTAAATCCCTGTAAGATATAATACTATTCTTTTGCGCTAGAGAGGCGTTTATTATAAACGTTTCATCGTCTTTAAAACGCTTTATGCTGGCCATGGGACAATGGAGTGCACAGGGTTTTTGACCAGGGTATGCATAAAGAAGGAAAAAGCTGTAAAAATTTAAAAATCCTTCCCCTTTATGAGTTATACAAAAATTTAAAGGTGGGCAGTGTTTTCTGTACATTCACGCAATAGTCGAATGTCCCGTGGCCATCACGTAGGTCGTAGGCGATGTTTATTCAATGCCTAAGGACCGAATGCAGTATGCCTAACGAAAACAATATCCCTACTAATATTATAAATGTCAATGTAAGTTTGTTTGTTACGCTTTCACGTAAAAACTACTTAACCGATCCTCATGAAACTTTGTACACATATTCTTGGAAGTGTTAGAAGTAATATAGGATACTTTTTATCTCGACATTAAGCTCGGTTCCTTTGGGAGGGGAAGGTTCCTTTTGAATAATTATTTTTGTACTATAGAGGTTATAGTATGTGTTTAATTTTGCCCAAACTATGGTTGAAGATAGAGGATAAAACTCCTCAGTGGACAGCAGCAAACCCCTTATTTAAGGCGTAGCGATACTGAATACTTTAATTTTTTTTAGATCTACAAGTAAATTTAATGCCACATCAAAAAACAAAATAAAATGCAGACGAAGTCGCGGGCAACAGCTTGTATTATATATGTAGTAGTGTAAGTAATTACACATCTAAGTATGAATGAAATGTGTAGTTTTGTTCCGTAACTTAATTATTGTTTTAGTGAAATTCGATTACTTACTTCGGTACATGCTAGCTTCACAATCGGTGTACTCTAGGTAGCGCACTTATGTCGACCGCAGACTAATTGAATGCTTTGCTAACATTCGGTCGATCTACTCGGTGCCCGCTTCCATTGACTAATTGCAAAGGACTGTTCCAATTTAACGTTGGAACTCGAATAAATCGGTCATGTTTAAGTGGATTCCAATTGAAATATATAAACCGGTGTGTTTTGTTCAAAACCATGCGAATTTTCTTGTGAAAAGAATAAACAACTATCTCTCACACTACTATACTGCATACATGTTAATACCTATTTATGTTGACGGCCGATTGGCGCAGTAGGTAGCCACCCTGCTTTCTGAGTCCAAGGCTGTTGGTTCAATTCCCACAACTGGAAAAATGTTTTTGTGATGAACATGCATATTTTTGAGTGTCTGGGTTTTTATCTGTATATTATTTATTAAAATATTCATCGGTTATCTTAGAACCCATAACACAAGCAACGCTATTAAATAGAAGCAGGCGTTACTTTGCGGAAATCCATGATATATTATGAAAATTAAGCTTAATTTGCTATACTTCGCGAAAAGCAGGAGAACGTGCGTAGAGGGTACATCGCCGAAGATCTGTTTGGTGTGGAGTATAAGGATTGAAGAAATTATAAATTACACCACACAGATTCTCCTGCTTTTCGCGAAATATAGCAAATTAAGCTTAATATTCATAATACAAGCTACGCTTATATGGTGATATGTGTACTGTTGCAGTATATTTATATTTATATGTTAATATTTTCCACCAATACTCACTGAGCCAGCGTGGTGGACTACGGCCTAAACACGGCCTACATTCTCATTGTGGGAGTAGACCCGGGTTCTGTAGTAGGCCGACAATGACTTGATGTGATGTTTATGATTTTCTAAAATTATGTTTTTCTCTATAAACTTTGCGTTTAGTGTATCCCTATGGCGGTTGTTATACATATATATGATATGTCCCTACTCTATGTGTCTTCATTATTTTGGGGTTTCTCTCCTTATCTCTTTCTTCTTACGGCTCTACGAAGAAAAGAAACAAAAACTTATTGCTTTTGTCTTTACCTTGTGGAAAGGCAGCCTTTTGCAGTATTTCGGTTTATTTCTGATATAATCTTTAAAATAAAAATAGAGTTTCATAGACATAATAATATTTGTATATTCCAATTTAAGATGAAGCTATCACATACAAGAGCGGGTAAATACATCGTGTTTGCCCAATCCTCGCGAAATAAGATTATTCTGAATACGCCTTCCTGCGACATCGACATACGTGATCTATGGATGCCAACGACTTAAACTCTGGATTTTCTTGAGAAAATGTTCTTTATTTTGTGTTTTCATCTATCGCAATCCATAAGTAAGAATGTGTTTATTTTCTTTAGCGAATATGCAGGCACGAAGGTTCGATATAATATGATCCTAGTTCAGATACAGCTGCTCGTTATTTATATTGGATCCGAATATATCTACGGAGACTTTTTTTTTTTAGTTAATAAATCAACCACTAAAACACCCCATTTTCGTGAAGGTACGTGGGAGTTTTTTTTTTATTCCACTAAAAGTTAGCCTTTCACTGCAATCTCTGACGGGCTAATCTGTTAGGCAGTATGGGAGTTATACTCCTAATCCGGTACACCGGTAGGGTGGTAACTAGCCACAGCCGAAGCTTCCCAAATTGCCTCTGCAGGGTATCGAACCCGAAACCTCCCACTTAAACTCAAAGCGCTCAACTTTGGGCTAGGGAGGTCGCTAAATCATGTGATAGTCAATTTCAATAAAAAACGCGCATAACTCGGAAAAGATATAGGTGACACACCTATATCTTTTGTTGAACCACACATTTTCAGGATTTGCTTCTTGCATGACCTGAGAAGCGGTGCTCTGTTTAAAGGCAATGGTTTACCACTTACCATCAGGTGGGCTATATGTTCCATCAAATAAAAAAAAAAAACAAACTCGATCCCCCGAAAGGGAAGTAAAAGCCTTACCCCCTAGGCTTTCACCACTTCGATACCTTTTTATAATATATGATGTTCGTGAATCATTTATCGCAGCTTGAACTTACATGATACCAAAGCAAATACATTATTCTTAAGTAATTGACTTTGATGGTAATTGTCGTCCCTCCAGAGCAGGTAACTCGAGTCAAAGAAGCTTCGTTATTACATAAACTTCCTTCTATTTTCTCATTTTTATTCATACAATATTATATTGAGTTAGGGAACATCACGCATGGCTCCCTCGCGCGTAATTTTCTTTATACACAATATTTACTGGGCCTCTGGTCGCGTAAGCCTCTTTTCATATACGCACGGTTTCCGTTAAAGGTCCTTTTACATACAAAGTAAGCGCGTCACCGATCAGTCAAAATTGATGAGCTGCGCCGACCGTGACTTGACTGATATGCAAATACATGTTCAAAATAAATAAGTAAATATTCCCTACCATTTTTGAAAAAACACTGACCGAGATATCACTGATCTGACGTTATAGACTCCTAAGGAAGAGATTGCTACGGAGCGATAAGGCCGCCTTTTGTATTCTACTACATTCTTGCAGTATTTGTTATTTTTTTTGTTTTTCTGAACTCGATGTGGTGCACAAATAAAGAGTATAATAAATAAATAAATAAACCTTTACATTACCTACCAATTTAGATTTACAATTTAAGATTTAGATTTACCAGTTATCTTAGGTTTAATATCTCGCTAAATTGGACAGCCCAGAAAAAATCTTTAAACTTAAAAACTTTGTTTAAAGGCTCCTGTACTGACTTTGCTTTCCTCTCTAAGCAACTTTATGATGTACAGTTATGATTGTTCAATATCTGTTCTATATGACTACAGGTCTAAATACTCGTTATAACGCTTAAGAAAACGGAAAATATAACACGACATTGCAGATGTTTTTCAAAGAGATCCTACACCTGTCGATGTTAATCTTATTTGACGTCGATCGAAGCGAACGTGACGTCTTATTAACTCGTTCGCCTATGAAATCGATTCGAATACAATCGGGATTTGTCTCGTATTTACGACATGGTTATAATGCCATTTACATCATTCTTATCCGTCATATCCATATTGAAAAATCAACCTGTTTACGCCGTAGACCGTGACCTAGAGGAAAATAGAATTTTTGCTGCTTATACGAACCGGTAGTAGAGTCACTATAAACATACTGACTTGACGTTTCAAAAGTGCTGATAAACTAGGCCTACTTGAAATAAATGAAATTTGAATTTGAATAATGAAAAGCATTTGATTTCACACCTTTTCCTAATAATGTAATGTTACAAGATATATTTTCTTCCTTGTCCAATCAGTACTAACATAATGAATGTGAAATTTTTTTCTTTAATTTTTTTGATCAACGTCTGCACCGATCTTAATAAAAGTAAACAGTAGTAACTATTTAAAACAGCTTTGTTATTATAATGTGGCTGATTGAGTTTCTATGAAGTTTTAATAGCTACACAAGTAGACCGTATACATTTGGCGCGATCATAAGACTTTGTTAAGCTCAGTTAGCCCTTGACTGCCATCTCAGAAGATATGATGTAGTCTAATATGGTAGAGGGGTAACCTGTTAGGGGTAGATACTCGTACCACTTATCGGCTCCTATGCGGCATTGTATCAGAACGCTAAATCTCTCGGCGACACATCTTCGTTTGTATATTGGCAACTAGTTAAAGCTTATTCCTCCGAACATTCCAGATTAGACCAGAGAAAATTCTGAAAATATAAATTTACAAATTTCCCCCGCCAGGGATTGAAACTGTGACCCTATTTTTATAGGATCACAGTCCTCCACCACTGCACCAGGAAGGTGTTCAAAGGAAAAGCAAAATCTATGGCCTTACAGATGTATTTCACATAGAGCCATTACATCTGTCGAAGGCGTAAGAAGGCGCTTACTATAATCCTATTTCGCGTCGATCGAAGCGAACGCGACTTATTTACTCGTTCGCCTATGAAATCGATTCGTCTAAAATCGGGATTTTTTACTTCATGCTTTCCTATTACGACGGAGTTGGAATGCAATTCCCCCCTTTGGTTTATATTCCACCTCTAAGGCTATTGTCACCTCGATGATCGATCTTAAGTCTCTTTAGTCTAGGGATAAGCATGTGTAAGTAGCCCACGGGGCCCTTGGTTCGATTTCCAGGTCGGTACAAGAATGGACAATATTTAGGTATTGAATTAAAACCGTTTCGTTCATTATCATCATCATATCAACCTATTACCGGGAACGTTGTAGTAGGTCCCGGTAATAGTAGGAACGGGTCTCCTCTCACAATGAGAAGAGTTTAGGTCGTCCACCACGCTGACCCGGTGTGGCTTGGTGGACTCTAAATGCTTTTGAGAACATTATGGAGAACTCTCATACATGCAGGTTTCCTCACGATGTTTTCCTTCACCGCTGAAGCAAATGTTAGTTTAGTCGCTTAATACGCAAATATAAATTAAAAAAGTTATAGGTGCGTGCTAGGATTCGAACTCGGCAGCCCGAAAGTGAAACCGAAGCTTTCACCACTAGGCTATCACGGATTCATGCTTTCACCGCTTCGTTACCTTCCGTTGCTTATATGATAGAATACCCACGTTGAAGCAGAGGGATGGATTTACGCTCTTAAAACCTACCCTCCTATGAGGGAGAAGGCTTTTGCTTAGTAGTGAGATTCAATATAATGGTAATGTTATACTAACCAAATAATACACGATGACTTTTATTTCTTCGTACAGAAACGGTCTATTTGATCTGTCTAAATAATTTAGTGTATAAAAAGCATCCTATATCGAGTATCAGTGGTGCGGAGCGGCGGCGGTGTTAATTCAATCAAATGTGCTCGTTTCATATAGCAAACTAATATTCGAATACCCAATCTGCTCAGCTGCTTCCGAATTTATAAATGCAAGAAAGGCAATGAAAATTTTTTGCTTACGTACGTATACCTTTTTGATTTTGTTTCCACATTGCAATCACTAATATTTCTTTAAAAAAACTAATAATTAACATGATTACAAACAAGAATTTTGGACAAAAACTCGTAAAGTGCCACATTACTAACTTATAAGAATACAAAGTTTTGTCCACGGAAGGAACCATGTGGATTTTTCCCCCTAATAACTGCGAGAAATACAACAATACTGCCGAATTAAGAATGAAACAAGTCGTAATACTTGTAACGTACCTACTTAACTATAGTCTTATTTAATAATGTACTTACATGTCGAAATTGATCGTCAGTTCATATAAATTGTTTTAATCTTTTTGCAGTGGTTTTTTTCGTTGAAGTCCCGTTGTCCCCATTGACCGTATTATTTACTAGCCCGACCCGGGGATCGAACTCAGGACCTGGTGATCTGCAGTCAAGCATGCTAGCCACTAGACCAACGGGGCAAAGTCCAATGTGTATAATGTATCGATATTTGACATAGATTTCGGAAGTGCAAATCCCATAGTAAAGGCATTGCATACAAGCGTGATCGCTGCAACCACGCCTGATGTATTGTTATAGCTAATTCGGCGTTTAATTGCAAATGCCGGCTACCGAGTTACGATATTAGTTCCGGTGCTTATGACAGCCATTTAGAGTGCTTGCGAGTTATATATTATTAGCTAAGTTTCTCCTGTGACGTTGCTCACGGTTTACTTGTATCAAGTGGCAATAATCATCAATATCCTTTAACAATCCCTTACTTAAGGCTTCTCCAAATGGGAGATTTTTCTTATAATTGCAGATGGTTTGGCGATCTCGGTGGTCGTGATAGATTTTTTTTGCACTTTGATCACCTTTCAGTCACCGCATCCCAACATAAAAGCTCATTATTTTCTCATACAAGGAAGAACTAAGTTAATGTCACAGTACCGCTACCCGCTATGACCGATCCCTAACCTTTTCCCTATAAATTTGACCTTTACCCTGTTTCTGAACCTGCTCCATGTAACTGAACTTTGATCTTCCCCTGCCGTACTTAACTTATACTCTATATTATAATAATTTCTTAAGACTACATCGTATTTTAACATGCCTAGTTATATAATTTCATTTCCTGGCAGTTTTCTATTGCTTAGATGTTTCTTTTTTATTTATTTACTAGTGTAAACCATAAAGCAGCGCCACTACAGGGCAACATCACAAAAAGAGTGATAGAAGGCATCACGGAAAGAGAATCGAATGCAAGATGGAACAATTCAACGCAATACAGGCAATCGAAATTGTTTCTCAAGTCATTCGACAAGAAGAAGACAAAACAACTAACGTCACAGAGCATAACCAATATAGCACTGATAGCAGGCATAACCACAGGACATTGCCTGTTAAATAGACACCTAACGGTAATGGGAATTGCAGAAGATCCATCCTGTCCAGAGTGTGGTGAGGTGGAAACCAGTTTTCATTTCATAGCTGAGTGCCCCATGTACGCGCTGGTAGTATGGGAACTACAAGGTAAGGACAGTTTGAGTGTAGAAGACCTAGCAAACCTCTCTATAGGGGATATCCTGAGGTTATCCGGTAAACCTGTTTCTCAACATGGGGAATAGGGTGGAATAGTCCTTACAGAGGACTGATCACCCGTCTGGCTATGGCAGGCGTCCCCTCAATAAATAAATAAAATAGTCCACCATGCTGGCGTAGATGGAATCGTTGTACTTGACACGCCTTTCAGAATGTTATGGAGAACACTCAGGTCAACATAACCTAACAATGTTTTCCTTCGGCGTTAGAGTAAGTGATATTTTAGGGCCGGGGATCAAAAATGATCGAAAGAAAGGATGAAGCCCTGACCACTGCCATATATTTTATTACCAATATTTTATGCATAGAAAATACAAATTTCTCCATAACAAGAACATCTTTGTAATTAGATGCGGTTCATACATATGTTGACAAGAGGAAGACGTGTAACTTCGCCTGCCTATTAATTATAAACCTGACTATTCATTTAATTAATTTAATTTTCTTGGTATCTTTTTAGCTATTATTTTATACTAATGAAAAGTAGGCATTGGAAAGTCCCTGTTATAAGATGAAAAAAGTCATCCTATACACAGCTAGCGCCGGATGCCGGGATCTATATCAGCCTAGCCATGTCTCCTCTCACAATGAGAAGGGGTTACCCTGAGAGGCCGTAGTCTATTTGGTGGCCTTCACACACCTTTGAGAACATTATGGAGAACTCTCAGGTATGCAGATTTCCTCACGGTGTTTTCCTTCACCGTTGAAGTGATATTTTAATTGCTTAAAACGCACGAAACTTAAAAAAGTTAGAGGTGCGTGCTGGGATTCGAACTCGTCCCCCCTTAAAGTGTTGTCGAAGTCCAAACCACCGGGCTATCACCGCTTCGCATTTCATCTAGGTATCCTTCATTTGAATAAAGACATCTTACATGAAGTATGAGTTGCTTTGCCCTGCGATGCAATAAAGAGCCACTTTGGCTTAAATACTTGTGATAAGATACAGCTGGGCCAAACCACTTGACGCCTTGCCGACTCGACAGCAACCTCGATCAAATTAGTGCATTGTAAAATGAGCTTTATATAGTGCGTCAAAAATTTGTCCAAATAGAAGGCAACGACGCGTAGCCCACTCGGCGAACACTTCTAAACACTTGTCCACTCATCAACAACGCATTGTCAACTCGTTGACGCTGCACTAACCGAGGAAGAGTGGAAGACGAGGCCGAGACGTTGTCCACTTGTTGACGACGCGTAGTTTACTCACCGGCGAATACCGGAGGAAGGGTTGTCAACTGACGAGCCTTCCTATATAAACCGCGCTTTAGAAGCAGAATTGGTCGCAATTTCAGGTGTTAGCCAAGCAGCCAATTAGTTTGCGGTAAGTGCAGGTGTGCTTCGAGTTCCTACCCAATTTCAGTACAAATAGCATGGGCACCATTTCATTTATCTACCTCGGTAGATAATTCCGGTATAAAGCATGTATTTAGCTTTATTCATATTTTATATCAGGAACACTTTCATATATCAACCCATTAACGGCCCACTACAGGGCACGGGTATCCTCCCACAATGGGGTTAAAGCCGTAGCCACCACGCTGGCCCAGTGCGGATTGTTGGACTACACACACCTTCAAGAATATTATAGAGAACTCTCAGGCATGCAGGTTTCCTCACGAAGTTTTCTTTCACTGTCGAAGCAAGCGCTATTTTATTTTCTCAAAAACGCTCATAACTTTGTAAAGTTAGCGTTGTGTATTGGGATTCGAACTAGGTCCCCGAAAGTGTAGTCAAAGTCCTACCCACTGGGCTATAACCGCTTCTAGTGCACACACAAGGAAATTCATATTATATGATACACCAAAATAATAAAACCTTAATATTACGTGTGCAAAGGCAATATTTTCGCTCTAAAAGTCTGTCACAGGAAAAGTAACGGGTTAAGCTGACCATAATGCTGAAAAGTGCATGAATTAAAATAAGTTATATCAGTATCTAAGTTATAAAAATTAATGATATAGGATTCTATATAATTCTTCTGTACGCATGTATGTAATGAACAAAGTCATTTATGTCTAGACCGATTATCCTTATTCAGATATCGCATTGCAATACTGATTTACTCGTAGGAACCTTAGGGATTTCGTATTACCGCACGGTTTTCGATTCCACATTTCAAACATCGAAATCGATTATCTGTACAAGCGCCGATTTTTGGTACATCAACAATACCGCTAAACTAAGGATAGGACCGAGGTGCATTATGTAAAATGCATAATCACAAAAGTGCAACACCTTTACCTGGAAACACACATCGTAAAAAAGTTTATTTTTGGAACTATTAACAAACAAACTATTATACAACAAACCACTATCCATTGCGCATATTACACGTCAGAAAAAAATCAGAGGTGTGTAATTTGGCTTTGAAATATACACACGGGTAGATAGACATTTTAAAATAAAAATTTACTGGAATTTTATTTATTTCTTTAATGGTTATTCAATATTATTAATTTGATATCTATTCTAATAAATTGAATGTATATCAATACAAATATTAACAAACAAAAATTAAACCTGAACATTTTACTACAAACGTCATGACCACGTGGAATACAAGTGAGTAAACAGCGAGTATCCAACAACCAAGCTGATCAGATAATGAGATTTTTTCAGGCTTCAAAAGAAATTAATCGTGATGATATATCTCGTAAAAAAACCAAATAAGATCTAATGGGAATAAGGTTGATGTAGCCCTCCAACTTATCCATACAGTAATCAGGCCTACTGAATGCAAGTGAATAGACAAGTTACATCTTATGCCTAAACTATATATCTACAGAATACAATCTATTGGCAACACGGTCCATTAGTTGACGGGGAATTTAGCTGTTCTGCAAACTACTACCTAATGCTGCTAACTTAATTTAACAGTTTGTATTCAGCGCAAAGGACTGGATGCGCTAATGAGCGCTCTGATCAAATGCAGCCAAAATTCAGCTTGCAAACTCGTTTAATTAAGCGAATTGAGTGAGTGCATCAGTAAAGTGCTTCTTACGATCAAAACTAATCCTATTTATTTGTAACTGTATACCAAAATGTTCAAGAAACATGTAGGTATGTGCATGCAAGCTCGTTTATTTACTAAGTTTAGTGGGAGTGAATCAGTAAAGTTCTTCGTGCTTTCAGACTAAATGTCATCAACTAGAGGTTGCTCGCGACCAGTCGCGTGCATAAAGGGTATGCACAGGGTATGCAGATGATATAAAATGAAGAGAACGTCCAGTACGAGTAATAAATAGATACTTAAGGGTAGGCTTTTTATAACTCTTAAAATGACTATCCTTACGTATTTTAAAAGTCGTACTGGAGATTTTCCACATTTTATTTCGTCTGCATACCCTGTGCATACCCGCTATGCTCGCGACTTTACCAAAATATGGATCGTTTTTTTTATATAATTTTTACTAAATTACAATTAAGACGACAGTGTTTAACTCTTACTCATATTTAAGTATGTATCGTATGTTTTAGTATATATTACTTTATTATTTTTTATATTTATTATAATTAGTATTTTATGTGTGTAATCTTGATAATTGTGTTTAATTGTTTGGTTTTTTGGTTTCCCTTGGTTTCCCTTATCCTAAGGTTGCCTGGAAGAGATCGCTATTAAGCGATAAAGCCGCCCTTTGTATCCTACTTTTTAAGTTTATTTTAGTTGTGTCCATTGTTTTTTTTTCCTATTTGTGGTGTACAAATAAAGTGTATAAACAAAAAACAAACAAAGTAAAGTAATAATAATGTAAGCTAGTAAAGCTAGCAAAGTAAAGTAATAGTAATGTGTATGATTGTAAGTGGAAAATCTTAGCACGGAGCAACACTTCACAGAGCATGCAAGGAGCATGTCCTGCAACATGCCGCCATCTGTCCATCAATTTGAGGCGTAAGTGTTAAGCTAGGCAAATGGCCTGTAATAACACACTCAACCACGGTTCAGACCGGAACACTGCATTTCAACAATGCTGCATAGCGGCAGAAATAAGTACTTCCCTGGACGAGCTCTGTATGTATACGTACACTTTTTTACCCCCCATTTTACTCCTCTTAATTAACTAGTACAGTAAATTACCTGCAGTGTTTTAAGAATTCTTAATGGTTTTTTTTTTCATTTTTACTGTAGTTATGCCTAAACTGATGATAAGTGAAAAACCATAGCCTGTGAACAGAGCAACAATTCACTGGGCATGCAAGGAGCACGTCCTGCAACATGCCGCCATCTGTCCATCAATTTGAGACGTATGTGTTAAGTTTTACCCACCATTTCATACTTCTTAATTAACTAGTACAGTAAATTACCTTCAGTGTTTTAAGTATCCTCAATGGTACAGAACACTACCTACGCACCTATGATGATAATATGCTTGCAGAAAAGGTAAACGTCTTACATAATCCACCCACCTTTTCTTTGACCTACTTCTTTGTATCCTTCTATATAAATATTAATCATTATTCCGATACCATAATTTTCTTCCCTCTGCATCATATATAGGTAATACTATTCTATTTCGATAAAACCAAAATGTGCGATGAGTGAATACATGCGGTAGTCAGCATCCCATTACGATGATAACGCGGCACGTGAACACTGACTAAAATGGTTGTTATATGTAAACTTTAACGAGGAGCCATGAAGGTATCAATAACCATTATTGAATCCGGTAATCGGGTTTATTACGTTCCGTATATTAAATTCAGTATGGTAATAAATAAAATTACGTAGCATTGATTGATTTTCCATTTACTTTAGAGATGTTTGTGGCAACTGCGCCAAAGATCAAGTTAGATGTTTAGCAGGACAATGCAGCCAGGATTCTTGGCACCATTCCACGTAGGCGATACGTAAAGTAATAAACTTAAGTTTTATTTTAAGTTCTTTAATGCCCACAAGTAACTAAACGTTTTTTTTTTTTTTTTAATTCAACAAACATTGTTTTCCCGGGCTAAAAAGTATCCCATAATCATCACCAAAATTCAAAGTGCTAATAATTTCGTTACGGTTACAAAATCTGTTAATACGTGCATAGGTAACAAAGGCTAGTGTTTGAATAGTCCGCGAAAACGGTTCCCAGGTACATATTATATATAAAGCTTACGCTAAGCTTATTTGCTCTTTTCCGGGATAGAGTTAATGTAAGCCTCAAATAGCAAGCTATATCTGTATATAAACAAAATATTAAAAAAACAAACACTCTTTGGCATTTATTATATTAGTATAGATATTCAAAAATTAGATTATGAGGTCTAGAGAAATATCCTTTGGCTATCCTACAGGGTAGTTACACAACTCACAACAGGATTGCTACAGGCGTAAATCTTGCAATCTTTGATGTCAAACGTCACTTTTGTATTTTTTTTGTATGCAAACGACGTCTGAGCGCAATCGCGTCGGTCGCGAGCTTTACGCCTGTCGCAAACCTGTTGAGAAACGTGTAATCACGCTGCCGACTTATTGACATTATACTTACTGGCAAAAGTCTACAAAGTACGCAGGAATGTACGTTATTGTAGTGCATCAGAAATGTTCGCGAGGGCTCATACTGATGACTTTTTTGCCATCAGAAGAAAACGAATAGCATACTTGATGAAAAGAACGTGGGTAAGCAGTAACGGCATTCTGAAAGCACTAATAAATCGATACATCGATACGACTCTCCAATTTACAAAGTGTATATTAAACTCCACGTAGGGCTGCCTGGACGCAGAAATTTTAATTTGTAACTTTTTTTATAATGTATATTAATATTTAATGTAAGTTTTTTTTTATTTAGTTTAGTTTTTAATTATTCTATTTATGTTTTAGTCAATAGTGTAGTGCGTATTGATGGGTCATAGATACCAAATAAATAAATAAATTGACGATTGAAAACACATCTAATTTATAATTTGGTCGAAGTTCAAGCATTATTTTATTTTCATTTTTATTACTATTAATTAAATTACCAGTGCATTAAAATTTTATTACCTACATGCATAATGAAATATAATTAGGTATTCAGTGGATTACCATGTTATAACGTATGCACTTTATAATCGCATTTTGCTTGGAGCTGTAACATTGAATAGTTTATAATGTGTGAATGTGTTAAGTAGCTAAATGTACATTATTAGATAAATTACCCGTTTATGTTTGCTAGTAGATGTTTGGCCATTAATATACAATTAAAATGAACTCGAATAATGCAAATGTTGAGTTTTAACAATTTAGATTTACTTTAATGCCTATTTGTATTCATCGCCCAAAGCATATTAAAGTCACTGGGTAGACCTCCTAGAGGGTGGCCTCCTCTTCCATAGGAAAGATGGTTTTAGAGCATAGTCCCACCACGCTGCTATAACGCGTATTGATGGTCTTTCATGACTATTACCACAAGAGATAATAACCGGGCGTAACAGCTTATCGTGCTCTTCAAGTTGATATTGACAATTTCCGAACTCCAGACTGGTACTGAAAATTCTTTAAAAGAAAAACACAATACCTTACAGTTATTCAGACTCCGGACTCGTACCCTGTACTTCCTGATCCGTAGTTTAATATACTAACCACTAGATCAACATGACGTGATCAATTTGTATTAGTAACAAAATGGAGTCAGTAACTTTTAAAAACGTAATATAAAATACAAAGTGGTTAAAAACAGAACACACGCTCTGTAGACCAACGGACGTATGGGTCCATGGGGGGCTGGACTGGCGACCCCTCATCGCACTCCAGTTCTGATAGACCCCTACAAGGTGGAAAGATGACTTATTGAAGGGAGTCCTAGGTTGACGTCCCCCAAGTTGTTAAGCCTTGGCGCTCAACTCCTGCCAGCTTTTGCGCTAAACCCCAATCCCTGGTGACGCTGTGACAAGCTGTTACAACTTTTCGGTGGTTATCAGCTACATCCTCCTAAAAAGTTTTCTAAGTTAAAGTTTTCCTAATCCTAAGGTTATCTGGCAGGGATACAAAAGGCGGCCTTATCACTTATAACAAAAGGATAAATAAATAATCCCTCGAAAAAAACACCACATCATGTGTAAATGTTGCACTGTACCTTTTTTATTTACGAACTAATCGCAAATTCCGAGGCCACGGACTTTAATTTATAGACATTCAATTACCGTATAAAATACACTACTTATTGAAGAAGTATTATAACTCAACGTCTCACACCTCAAAATACAAACCTCCATCAACGATTTTTCTGACTTAATATAACCATTCTTGTGGATTATGAAAGACTCTAGAAGTAGTTACATCTCACTGTTAGCTACAGTTACGATTGTTTCAAGATGCAAAGGACTCTAGAACACAAATGTTGCATTTCAAAAAAACTAAAACCTATTTATGGCCCCACATTCAGGTTATGTTGCATAAAGGTCAGCGCTCAGAACACAATACACATATCTATATAAAAAAAAGAAAATATAAAAGAAAGTTGTGTTAGTTACAACATTTATAACTCAAGAACGGCTGGACCAATTTTTATGATATTTGATTTTTTAGATTCCTCTTAGACCGAAATAGGTTAATAAGTATTAAAATATAACATTCATAAAAAAAAATGATCCGCGGTACGAAGTTCGCCGGGACAGCTAGCTATATAAAAAATGTAACGTGCAATTAATTTAGAACATTCTAACGACCTGCCTGGCGGAGCGGTGAGTCCTTTGGTTCTGAGTGGCAGTTCCCGGGTTAAGTTCGTCGGTAGTATGGCAATGCTTAAGCGTTCCGGTAAGATCTCGTGTGGAATCTGCCATACAAGTTATCTTAGACATTGCACCTTCACTTACCAGTAGGTGAGATTGCAGGCAACTAGTAGTGGAATAAAAAAAATGTTTTAGGGCGGTGCCAAGTGAAGTGGGTATTTTGTAATAGGTACAGTAGGTAACTAACTTTAAGCTTGGAACCCAACGCAGTCTCACATACAGCAGCAAACCGTGTGAGCATGTTTCAATTTAACTGCAGCTTTTTTATTCACTTGGGAAGCACAAAGGGAATTTAGAAACAAAAGCCGGTCTAGGTAATACTTATTACATGTTTCATGGGTCATTTGCCATTTAAAAACGGTTAAAACTTTTAGCTCTTTTAGGTGTATATTTTTTTTTTACAATATGTTGATGCAATATTTAAGTTTCGCTACTTTACGAGGTTTATAGTTTAACTAATATTATTTTAGGTGGTGATTACGCATTGGGTAGGAGCTCGACTTCGCTTTCGGGAGGCCGAGTTCGAATCACAGCTCGCACCTTTAACTTTTCTAAGTTATGTGCGTTTTAAGTAATTAACATATCACTTGCTTTAACGGTGAAGGAAAACATCGTAAGGAAACCTAAATGCCTGAGAGTTCTACATAATGTTCCAGTGGAGTGAGTTGTCCACCAATCAGCACTGCCCCCCCCCCCCCCCTCCCACCCCTTATAGTAGGAGGAGACCCCTTGCCCTGTAGTGGGCCGGTAATGGGTCGATATGACGATGATGATGAAACTTCTATACAGTCTAAGAGCCCACGTAAATTAAATTAAGTCTGTTAACAGGTACATTATTGTTTTTCAACAAGGTGCAACCAAGTAGATTTTCCTTTAGAGTGTATATAACAAATATTTTTCTGCAAAACTCATACTTGAATGCGATAAATCTAGTAGACAGTAATAAATTTAGTCAAAAAGCTTCCTTCCAAAACTTTTGCAGCTTTGTCTTATCTGTCACTTATATTAAATTAAAGTTTATTGCAGACTACCTAGTAGACTGCTATGTTGTATTTTCGGTACAGTTCCCCGGACGAGCTGTGTCACAAATGGCTTTACTATTACCGCCATGGGCTTAAGCCACCAAACAGCATTGCTAAATTCCGGTCTGAAGAGTGTGGTTTCTGGTGTAATTACAAGCACATACGCCCAGATTGGTAAAATAAGGGCAAGACTTTATAGGATGCGTTCCGTGCTTGCCCGGCGAAGTGTTGCTCTGTTTTATTTATGTAGACCTAACACTGACACTTATGAGGCTTTCATACGTATAAGTTACCATTATTGATAAGTGATGCTGATAACTTAATTGATTTACTAAAAACTACAGCTAAGAGGTTTCCAAACGCATCCTGGAATTTCAATTTCCAATCATCATCCTGAGCCCACAACAAACTAAGCTGAGTTTGTTATCGACACCTCTTAGTCAAATTATTGCTTTGCTATGAAGTCCGAGCAATTCATACCCTAGATTGGCGCAGTGGGCAGCGATCCTGCTTCCAAGATCCTGAGTCCAAGGCCGTGGGTTCGATTCCCACAGCCGGAAAATTCTTGTGTGATGAACACGAATATTTTTCAGTGCTGGGTGTTTATATGTATATTATAAGTATTTATTTATATTATTCATAAAAATATAAATCAGTCATCTAAGTACCTATAACACTAGCTACGCTTACTTTGGGGCTAGATGGCGATGTATTAATTCTTCTTCTTTCTTTCTTCTTTCGCCTGGCTTTTATTCCAATTAATTTGTGGTCAGCCTTCCTAGTATTTCTGCGCCACACCGTGCGGTTGTGGGTTGTCTCTTTTGTTGTGTTGCTCGCGATTATGTCGTATTTAAAGGTTCTTAGCCAGGTTATTGGTGGTCGTCCACGGTCTCTTTTTCCGTCCTCTATATTCATGACTTTTTTTGTCATATGGTCATCATCTCGCCTCATCACGTGACCGTACGGTAAGTTTTTCGTGTATTTTAGCGACTTTAAAGGTACCACGGATATATTCGTTTCTAATGAATTGTCGTAGTATATTTATTTATTTATTAATTTATAACTATAAAAAGAGGAATGGATTTTAAAATCGTTAAAAAGTAGTTTCTGAAAGGAAAAAGACCAATATCGAATAGAATCGAATGAAATATGAAACACATTAGCGAGTGCGATAACTCACTCGGTATAAAAGAGAGAATTTCATCAGAGCATAGGCTTTTAAATTCATACATCGATGAATGTTTCAATACCAGGGAGAGTTTCATACATATTTAGAACTATAATGTTTGTACAAACAACATATAAATTTGAGAAAGAAATGTTCAACATTAATAAAAATTCATTGAAAGATAAATATAAGCTACCAAAGTTTTATTGATGGCGCCATCAGTATATAAGTATTAGGTTACAGAAACTATTACAATTGCATTAATTTATTCAAGTCTTGATTTACTTTAATAGCCAGTAAAAAAAAATATACTAAAGGAAAAGAAAATTACTGGCTTTCAGTCGTCAGACACAGGATAGGGCCTATGTCTGTAAAGATAAGACAGAGGTTCGTCCCCAAAAATACCACATCAATTGACTTTGACCGGTAAACTTTTAATTATCTATAATTTTAATGGATTATGTTAAAACAATATTTCACAGACAATTAGGGCTTTAGCTCTAAAATTTCGGCGTTATGTACGTTTTAAGCAATTACATCTCACTTGCTATAACAGTAAGGAAAACATCGTGAGGAAACCTGCATGCCTGAAACTAATCCTAATGTTCTCAAAAGCGTGTGGAATCTTCAATCCGTATTTTGCCAGCCTGGTAGACCACGGCCTATAAACCCTTTTCTTTCTGTGAGGAGACCCATGTGATGAGATCCTTACCTTGTTTGAAGGTTGGTTGGTACCAGGCAATACATATTTTGTACGCAAGTAGTACTACCAAATTTATAATTATGTAAAATCAATGATCAATTTAATAATTCAGAGATCATCAGCAAAATGAAAACTATGCTTCTCATCTAAATGCAAATGATTGAATGGATTATACCCACACATTTAAATTAATCAAGCCAATAATATAAACAAAACATACAAACATTCGTTTAAATCATTATTTTGTATAATTTTTAAACTGTTATTTAGTTGCACATCATAATATAATGTTATATTTATGTAATTATTAAACGATTTAAGTTATGTTTGTTTACGAGGGAGTTTTATTTTTGGGGTGCTCTCGTGGCTGTTGCAGCAGTGACGTTTACTACGACAAATATTTGAAAATAATACTTCAAGACTTCTATTTAAGCACTTTAATTAATTATATAGTTGATGTGGGCGTCGAACCTAGGAATTATATTGTTAGGAAAATGTTTGTTTTATATATTAAAGAAGATTCAAAGAGGGAATCTATCATTGCCATTGCTTTTGCAATGAGTTTCCCTGAAGTCGTAAAAATCTATATTCTGCAATGGACCATGAAATTCGCTGATCGTAAAACAAAAAACAAAATTCAAAATTCATTTATTTCAAGTAGCCCAGTTTATAAGCACTTTTAAAGCGTCAAGTTTTCAAGTTTCTGTTTGTAGTGACTCTACCACCGGTTCGGAAGCCAGATTCCACCGAGAAGAGCCGGCAAGAAACTCAGCAGATTGCACCTTTTCAACATCTTTTTACAGTTCAATAAATTTTCTATTTTATGAGAGATGAGAGCGGAGCCTGCTTCCAAGGAGCCTTGTCGTTAAGAAATTCATCAATCGTATAGTAACCACGATTTATTAAATGTGTTTTGACACAATTTTTAAACTTATGCATCGGTAGGTCCAAAATTACCTTGAGAATCCGATTATAAAGGCATGAAAACAAAATCATAAATTTAAACATTATGCACCCATTATATTTAAATTTATGTATTACTCCAATATATTTATGATCGTAAAATCAGTAGTCACTGACAAGAGATCATCAGTCAGAATCATAGCCCTTGTTCTTATGAGTTTAGTTGACTCAGTATAAAAGCAGCAAATTTCATCTTAGCAAAAATTCCATCAACAGTAAAATTCCATAACACTTTACAAAATTTTGACACACGTTCTTATAATGAACAGCAGAAGTTGATATTTTTGTGGCACATCAAATAATAAATTATACCCTTTATTCATTTCCAGCTGGACAAAATGTCTCGATTCTCGACAAGAGGGTCCAATAAATCACGAATTTCGCCAAAAGTTTTAGCGTGCACAACTTATAGTGTAACTTCTAGTGGAAAGCCGCAGAAAAGCTAAGAACTATTTCGCTCTAGACGATATGATACTGCCATCGGATGTAAACGTGGTTTCCGATATGTAAATAGAACAAAGGTCAAATATTTTCCTATCTCCCTACAAGTGGTCAAGTCTTTCTTTAATGTCGTAACACTGTTATATAAAAATGAAATGGAACTTATTTTATCCTCTAAAGATCGGTTTTTTTCGTTCTCTTGCTGTAAGTCCTGTCTAGTTCTTGCCTGTAAAAGTGAATAAACGTATGTCTGTACTAAATTCTACGTAAAACAAGTTATTATCATTTATCATCTGTTATGAGGCTCAATAAGTTGTTAAATTTTTTTTTAGTTTTATGCTATAAAGTTTTAAAAAGGTGTTGTAACCTGCTAAACTATAAGTAATATATTACTTATTTGTTTAACCTGGACTGAAGTCAATAGGATATGAACTGTAATACAATTATTTAATTAATAAAAAAAAAACAAACAGTTCTTGCCTGTAAGAGATTGCTTGCAGCAAAAAAGCAGACTTTGCATGCCTACAATGTGTTTTATTGTAAGCTTCTTACTTTTTCTTTTAATAGGTGTTATGCGTGCAATAAACTGTTTATTCTTCTTCTTCTTATGCAGGTGCATAGGCAGTATTATCGGCGAAACGCTCGTAAAAGATTACAACAAAAATTGTAACTTCCTTACGAGTTGCGTTAGAACTATTTCTTAGTTCCAGAATCCTACGTATTAACGTACTATTAAGAGCGTGGTTGTACAGGTTATACTGAAAGATAATTATTTAACAATCGATATTCCTTTGAGGAATCGATTTTCTTATTTCTTAAAGCAGTGCGAAACTTTTAATGGAATGAACAAAAGCTTCGAGCGCTATAAATGCGTCCTGGACACCAAGTATACTATAACGATTGTACGTATAAGTACCAATAAAGTAGAGAAAACAGAAACTGACAATCGGTGATAGTCTATCGTTTAGAACTCCGGCTTCACTCTCGGGGGCCCAGTTTGAATTCCAGCACGCACCTCTAACTTTTCAAAGTTATGTGCGTTTTATGCATTTATCACTTGCTTCAACGGTGAAGGAAACATCCTGAGAAAACCTGCCCGAGAGTTTTATATGTTCTCAAAGGCGTGTGGAGTCAACCAATCCGCACTGGGCCAGCTTGGTGGACTACGGCGTAAACCCTTCTCATCTTCACGTGTGGGAGGCCCGTTCCCTGCAGTGAACCGGTAATGGGTTGATATGAAGATGATGATGGTAGGCTGAGTGGTGCCTATTTAGAATGACAATCTGTTAAAAAGGGACACTCCAATGTTTTTTGGTCTGCTAAAAGTTGATAAAAATTAATCCTCCTTAAAACATTAAAAATGCTCTGTTGTGTGCCATTCTGCAATACACTTGATACTTTAACCACATCAGACCAAGGCAAAGGGATTCATTACATTACGCATGTTTTTTTTTTTTATAGTGATAAACAAGGCAAAAGTAAGCAGGGCATGCAAGGCACTTTCTTCAACATGCCACCCTGTGACCATCAACCTAAACCTAACCTAACCTAACGCGTAGGTGTTGTGCATCATGTGTCAGACTATAGTTGTAACTAATCTAATCTCTTGCTTGTCGCATAGTGAGTTAAACAAAAACAGTCGTCTCCTATATCTTATCGGGATCAAATACTTATGTCGTATCGTATAAAGTGCTCCAGAGATATTGTATTCTGCAGACGAAAACTGACAAGACTTAAAGCACTAAAGCTTTGAAACTTCGATAAGCCGTAAAGCGATCTAATAGTTTCATTTATCTTTAAATTTTACCTCACCTCGTAATCCAGAGCTTCCGGGTTCGATTTCCGCCCGAGTTTAGTTGGGAAATGGTTTTCTTGATCGATTTATCTGTTTATTCCGGTGGAAGCCTCACGTCTAATGGTGAAGTCGTACTGTGAAATACTAAACTATTTAGCGTCCTGATACATTCTGTATCTGTCCAAGGCCGTGTGTTCGATTCCCACAACTGGATTTTTTTTTTTGTGATGTACATGTTTTTCAGTGTCTGGGTGTTTATATGTATATTATAAGTTTTTATGTATATTATTCATCAGTTATAACCCATTACACAAGCTACGCTTACTTTAGGGACTAGATGGCGATTTGTGTATAGTCGTAGTATATATATTTATTTATTTATTTATTAATATAATTAAAATCCTCTATCCCTATATAACAACAATAAATAAGGTGAGTAAGTATTAACGTTTTCTAATGTTATCCTATACCTGAAACAAACGATGGGTCAAATGCTGTACAAAATTAATATAAGAGTACATTATTGATACTTTTAAAATTTTATTTGCAGTTATTTTTCATAGGGAATAGGTCATTTACGATTGGCAATGTTTATGTAATAAGGTTTTGATTAGTTGGTGATTAAAGCTCTAAAGGCATCAACAGGTATGTATATTATTCGCCCATACCTCAGTCGTGAGTTGAAATATGCTGAAAGAAGTTGCATCGCTGTCTTTAATATATTATGTACGTAATTTTTTTCTTTATACAACTACTAAGTGATGATGCAGTCTTAGATGGTAGCGGGCTAACCTGTTAGGGAGTATAGCAGTCATACCCCTAATCGTTTTCATCGCACCGGAACGCTAAATCGCTTTGCGGTACGTCTTTGGCGGTAAGGTGGTAACTAGCGACGGCAGAAGCCTCCCACTAGACACAATAAAAATGTATAATTGGCACTGTCAGTACATATGAATAAAAATTGACGTTAGATATCTGATTCATTGAGGAAGATAGACTATTTAACTGCAGTACGCTGTGTCCCGTATTTTGCGCGGGCAAAGCCGCACTGCACAGCTAGTTCCAAAATATTTTTTAAATGTTAAACTAAATGAAAGTATTTTTCTTTCATTAAATTTTATATATGCATTTAAATGTGGTGTCTTTTTGAATGTTTATAATAATTTTACGCCACGTATTTGTTCTCGTTCATGTTTCCCTAATCCTTAGAGATCGCTACTGAGCAATAATATAATAATAAAAATCATTTACTCACACGATTATTACATAGTAACAGAAAACATCATAGCTTAATACTATGTTTGGTTGAATCACTGAAACCTAAACTGAGTAATACCTCGTACTGTAGATATCATTGCTCTCCCCTGCATAATTATTTTTGTTAAAAGGACATAAGGCTACGGACAAGTATATTTTATATTGGATAAACAAAAGGATTTAACTAACATGCAACATGAAAAAAACTATTGATGAAAAAAAAATGTTTTTTTTTAATAAGGCTGCCTTTGTTATTTTATTCTTATGTCACCATCGTGATTACAAGTACATGTGGCTTGGCACCTGTGCCTCATGGACACAGGGTGGCACTTTTCCGGACGCGTTTCTTACATGCCCTGCAAAATGGTACCCTGTTTATAGGCGATGTTTTTCCACTTACCGTCAGGTGGGCCATCTGCTTGGCCCGTCAAATATTAATAATAATAATAATAACATACTACAAGACTGAGAAAAAGAAAAAAATATATAATAATTTAGGCGTATGTTGCTTTGTTGTGGTCAACGGGTCACCTACTCAGCTCTGTGCCGCAGCACCATGGCTGTAAATGCCAAGGAATACTACAAGATACATAACAAATCGCCTTATAAAGCTATGAATAACCACACATTGCATGTCAGTTAACATTCCTCGTTGTTTTCGATATATTTCGAGATACTTCGCTGTGCTTTCATAATCTATTTCGTTTCTAAGAATGGCGTATTGTGTTTTGTTTAAGAATTAAACCATCTTTGTTTAATAAAGAAAAATAGATATAACCATTAAGAACGTAAAAACGCTGTTCCTTTTTATATACGGGTGGAAATAATAGTTGTTAAAACAGACTCCCTTGTTTTATTTAACTTGCTTTATTTTGATATATTACAACAAAAAATGAAACTTAAAAAGTAAAATTATGATGCAGTTATGAGTTGCGTACCCATTAATAATATATAATAAAATCGGAGAACAGCGGGTTCAAATACAATCGCGTTGAAAATTTATTTGCGCTTTTATACGATCTCGGATGATCGTAGCAATCTACGATGGAGCGTGTTGACCGACTAGTGGAAAGGTGTACGAATGTTGTTTGTGTGTAATTATTTGCTTTTTTTTAAATATAATTTTACTAATAAACTCTGCCATTGCTAGTGATTAAAAAGAAACTGTCTCCTTTATTAATTAATTTCAATAATTAAAAACATAAGTTACTAAAAAACATTGGCGGTTTGACGTCAAAGTCAGTCAGGGAAATAGACTTCCATCTTAACCTATATATTTTTAAATATTTGAACTCTGATACGAATATATAAGAATTAATTAATCTAAATCCCCGGAGTGAAATAAAAAAGATTGTTTGTATAAAACAAATTCTTGTTCAAGTATTACTAGGTAAAGCAGCTCGTTAATCCAATGAAAGTATCTCATTAAGTTTCTACGTAGATTCTAGTTTAATCTAAGTTACTCTCGCAATTTTCTAGATCTTCTAGAGCATTATTATCATAAAAGTACCCCTTACTCGTCGTTATTCCTGACTTTGAACTCGGTTGTTTTAGTGTATCATTTTTGTTTATTCGATCTTTCGTTACGGGGGCATGAATTAAAGGTTTTAATAGGTGGGATATTTGCACTGACGTTAGACTTAGATTAGATTATATTGACGGAAGATCATAATGCAGCTGTCACTAACCCTGCTCTCCCCGTGTGTCATGCGAGGCGACAAAGGTAATATAACAGAAAGCGTACTCTCTGCTACTAATCGTCGAGCAGCGTACTCTTGGCTACTAATCCGATCACCAACCCGTCTAGCCATCATGGTGTATCTGAGAAAACCCTCAGCTTGGAATTTGGTGGACGGCTTTAGTCTAACAGTGGACTTCTATAGGCTAAGATAAGAGTATCACAAAAAAGAAACTTTGTTTGTTTTTTTTTTTTTTAGTATTGGCCAGCGCTTGGCTACAATTACGCCTGCTAGAAAGCAATAATAAGGTCTAGGATAAAGCACGCTTGCCTAAAAAAACCCTATTCAACACAAATGCAATGAGTGCGTTCTACATTTTAGCTGTACGTATCGGAAACGTGTATAAAAAACGTTTCGTGCGTGTTGATGGGATATTAACCACATAAGGATGCCACCACTAACAGCGTCTCGCTGTTCTGTTATAGAAGGGGGACGGAGGAACAAGATTATGAAGTTCGAAGCGAACTGACGTGATTAATAACATAGAGATGGTTTGGACCAGCCAATAGACTCAACTTACTTTTATCTCCATGAAATGAACGATGGAATAGCTTTAAAGGAGTCTACAATTTCTACAAAGACAACCAGCCTACATAGTCAAGCACCTCTCTGGCGCAGTGGTGAGCCCGTTGGTTTTAACTTGGAGGTCCAGGGTTCAGTTCCCAGCATTGATCCGGTCTGGTGGCTGGTAACCAGCCTACCGACAAAAACGGTACGGTCCGGTACGATGTCGCGTAGTAACCGATTATGGATATGGGTTAAATATAACTGCCATACTCCCTAACAGGCTAAACCTACCTGTAAACTGTATCGCTTCTTACCACCAGGTGAGCCTGCAGTCAAAGGCTTACTTGTAGTGGAATAAAAAAAAACCAAGATCGCCGGGTTAGTTCCAGTTTTAAAACTTCGCCAATGATCCGAACTCAAAGGAGTCGACACCAGTGCAAGTGTGCGTTTAAATGAAATTATCAATTAAAAAACAAAAGATGCTTTAAAGATAGGCGAACCAATAAAATAACTTTCGGATTCTCTAGATCTTGAACCAACAAAAAAAACTTTTTTTTGTTAAATACATACTTATTTCCGATTATAAACTATACTAAACGCAGTGTGCATTTTTACGGGCTTTTTGCAATATTTTTTAAATTTTAATCTTGGCTTTATTACTTTTTTTTATTTTTGATTTATCTCGTTTTAAATAAATATTGTAGGTTATTATTAACTCACTAAATTATATTAATATTAAAAAATGCACACACAACGTAAGTTCAAAGCAAACATAAACACTAACAGAATGATTAATAACGCAAAATTTACTATAAGATATTTCAGGAAAAACATTTTCAGCGCGCTTCTCTTTACATTAAATATTTTTCTAGAAATTCATTGCTAATAAATTGGATTCTGAATATGTATCACTGCTGTAACATTTCATAGCTGGAGTGCAGATTCTGAGAACATTTTGGCATTTGCAGTTTTAAAACGAATCAATTATTTCATTTTTTTTTCTATATGTATCGTTAGTTTATGCACTAGTCTTAATTTCAAATCAACAAAATAGGTCCATTATAGGAAAAAGTTATAGCAATATTTTTGAGGGTTCCGTGCCTCAAAAGGAGAATAGGGAACCTTTATTTTATAGTCTCATTTCATTGTCTGTCTGTCCTTTTTTTTCAGATACGCGTAGACGTATCAATTTAAAATTACAGTGATTTAAACGAACTCAAAAATCAATGCAATCATAAGATACCCTTAAAGTTAGTGCTTGGCTGCAATCTCACCTTGCCGTAAGACATACCGACAAAGATGTGCCGCTAAGCGATTTAGTGTTCCGGTCCGATGTCGCGAAGAAACCGATTAGATTAGATTACCTATTATTTGATTATTAGATTAGGTTATCTATATTTATAGACATAGACATCATTACTTACCACCAGGTGAGATTGCAGTTAAGGGCTAACTTTAGTGGAATATAAAAAAAGGGATCTTGAGAGAAACGGGCAGTTATATGAAACCCACAACCTTAATCGGTTTCTATACGACATCGACATCGTTTTACGTTCTAATGCCTATTTGCTACATGCGTTTTTAAAACAGCATAAAAATACGCTTTATGCGTAGAACAAATCAAATATAGAATAAACTACGCGTAATGCAGTTTTTTTTCCTCTATAAGTTAGTCCTTGAGTGCAATCTCTAACGATGCAGCCTAAGATGGTAGCGGGATATCCCGTTACGGAGTATGGTAGTCTTACCCCGGTTTCTACGCGACATCGCACCGGAACACTAAATGGCTTAGTGGCACGTCTTTCTCGGTGGGGTGGTAACTAGCTACGGCCAAAGCCTCCCTCCAGAGCAGACCGACCTGCCGGGAATCGAACCCGGGACCCCTTGCTGTCACAGAGCTCACCGTTGAACCAGGGAGGTCGTCAAAAAAGTTTTAATTAATAACTTTTTTGCGCCGAATTATTTATCAAACCAAAGTTACGAGAGAATATAGTACTCTGAATGCTGCGATTCAGATCATTTTACTAGGCAGTACGTCCCTGTTGAAGGGTGGTAACCAGCCACGGCCGATGCCTCCCACCAGAGCAGACCAGAGAAAATTCTGATATTAAATAACATATTTCTCCTGCCAGGGATAGAATCGGGGATCTCCTACTTATAAAACCACAGGTCTCGCCTCTGGGCGAGAAAGGAATTTTGAAACCCGCAAGGTAATGAAACCTATACAGAATCAAGTTCCCGTTTAACTAGACTAATTTGCCTCCTGCGTTTCGCGGAGTGTAGTAAATTAAGCTTAATTTTCAAAATAGATCCTGGAATTCCGCTAAGTAACGCCTATTCTATCTAATATTCAAATTTGCGTTCTGCCGAGCGATGAAAGGTTCCAGTACGATGCTTCATACAAAATGTTTTTTTTTTGTGATCTATTAAATTTTCTTTACCACCAATTAATAAATCTATGTATCTGTGGTGTACAATGAAAGTGTATTCATTCATTCATTCATTTATTCAAATTACCACTATCCACTGATTATGTAACAAAATAATGAACATAATACAATAGTTTGTATTGGTTAATAATAACTACCTGCCATTCCCATAACAGATTTGCCTGTAAACATTTTATACTGCTAGGTGAGATTACCGTCAATGTTATAAAATACAAATAGCTACCCAAATGTAATAAAAACTGGAAACCATGAATTTGTATTCTCTACTCCCGTAATGGAAAGACGGTTTGCCTTCATCATGTTTACAAATTTCTAAGGAACCCTCGGCGCGAGTCCGGCTCGCACGTAACCATTTTTTTTAAAGCCGATTGCATAAATATTTTGTTTTTTTATATGCGGTGACATAATGCAACTTACGGACGCTGCAAATGGTCATTTTTGAGGTTTTGTTTAGTTTTTTATTGTTAGTACTAAAGCTAAACAAATAATGTACTCGTAGTTTTATTTTAAATAGAAATAAAACGTTGTAGTAATCATAAACTCGATTGCGGTACATAGCACTTAGATTCTTACAGATATGAGAGCACTTAGAGAGCGTTATTTCCCAAATGTTACACTCAAATAAAACCGGAATTGCTCCCATGCTTACATTGCAAAGTCTGAAGTAATAAGTGAACAAACAACAGCGGAGTCATCCGAAAACTAGGTAAGTTTACAGAGTCAATACAAAGTTTCGGCCTTTTAGCCATGTTTTTCTAAGAAAAACTACTACCGGAAACATATTTATAACAGCCCGGAATCACGCTTTATACCACGTGACACGTTTTATGGTATCTGCAAAACTGAATCTGGCAATAAAGAATTTAAAAAAATCCTTTTCAACACGGCTTAATTTTAATTACTTAGAACAGGAAAGCAAAAGATGCAGTTGCTAGAAACCGTGGGAGTTGCAGAAGCCGCAAAAAGCACAAGATCAGTAGAAACTGCAAGAGCATGAGTGGCAGTAGTTATAGAAGCAAGATACAACTATTGATAAAGATTGTTACAGTATTTTTTTTATAAAGTGGGTAAATAAATAAACTTTGGATAACTATAATTTGATTCATGCCAGATTTTTTAATATTTATAGTGATATTTGATTCACAATCAATATTCATGATAATGACGTGAGCATTGACTGTCACCGGTGGGTATTCTATATAAAAACGGGTGTATTTTCGATACTCTTCAGTCCTATGGACTCGAAAGTTGCAAAGACATCGGTATCACGATTCTTCTTTTAAATCTGACTTAAAGCAAAATAAGGGCTCAGAAGAGCTATTATATTGAGGAAAATGGTTAACCTAAACATATAATACCGTATTTGTTCCGTCGTTGGGAAAACCATAATGCTATCTGCAAAGGATATAAAACATCAAAGATATCGTACCAACTTGAGAAGTAACATGATGTTTTACGAGCATGTGAACATAATCTTTAAGGGTATGTTTGTTCAATTTTATGACGTAACCATAGATGTCTATGAAAGTACTTTATTGTCCCATGGAAAACGGTTTTGACGCCCTGGCGCAACGGTGGGCGCTGAAGTTTAAGTGGAAGGTCCCAGTTTCGATCCCTGCAGGGCTAGCACGGGCGGGAAATCAAAATTATATCCCCCGATTATATCCCCTGACAAGGGATAAAATTAACGTGCCCACCTGCTAAATCACTGGAACATGGAATAGGAGAAGTTTACCCCCGTTTATTATTACACACATATTATTTCCACTTGTGCGCCAGTGGTCTGAGAGTTGATAAAGCTGTGGAAGAAGATAAATTTGTATCCTTTTCCCGGGGATATAATTGTCTCCTGCCCCTGCTAGCCGTGCTGGCAGGGGTAATTTCTAAATTTACTATGTCCCGGTCTGGTGGGAGGCTTTGGCTGTGGCTAGTTACCCTACCGACAAAGACATGCCGTCTTTGCGCCTTTTCACCGCTACGTCAGGGCGTTTAAACCGTATTCCTTGCCACTAGCTAAGCGATTAAGCTTTCTGGTTCGATGTCGCGAAACCGATTGGGTTTAATTTTACTGCCATATAGCCAGGTTAGCCAGGTTAGCCAGGTTAGCCAGGTGAGATTGCAGTCAAGGGATAAACTTGTAGTGAAATAAAAAAAAACTATATTAACCTACTTATAGTGTAAATACCAAAGTGTTTGTCCGTTGAGTGTGATTAGGAATCTAATATTCAACATTGTCACCATCACCATAATACGATTTAAAATGCTGCCGAAATAAAAGATAACCTTCAAAGCGGTCTTTTGTGCGGAGCTCGTTGCATAAATTGTAATGAATTCGAATGCAATTCCCGTTGCAATGCTGCATGCAAATTGAATTGCATTCACATTTATTCATTTTTATCGAGCGCAAGAGGTTAAGAGACATACCCATTCCTCTGAATTGTATTTTTCTGTACAAATGTTTAAATTATATGCTAAGAACTCAAACTGAGACGGGGTTCAGAGTTCAACTCCGGGAATCCACATCAAAAATAGTAAAATTTTAGGTTTTATAATAAGTACAACACATTTTATATCGATAGCTTAGGACAGAATTATTTGAACAGAAACTACGTATGAATTTTTTTATAAAAGGACATAAATGGATCAGATATAGATTTCTGAGAAAGTTCCAACTTACCACAAGATAAATTGTTCTAAACTGAACACACTAAAAAAAAAACAATTTTTATTTATAGTTTTACAATAAAAGTGTATTCATTCATTCATTCATTCAAATACTACATACAGTCGACTATAAATTCAATTCTGAATTTGAATTTATTTTAACTATTCAAGCCCTTTCATTTGATACTCACATTGAGGAAGTTGTAAAAAAATATGCAATGCCCCATTTTATAAATAAGCACAATCCCGACTAATTTACCTTCGAAACAAGAAAACAAAATCAAAATCCGTTCATCCGTTCTTCAAATATGATGCCACAGACAGACACACACATACACACACCCAACCTTTACCACCACGTCGATTATGCTTCGGGGCTTAAAAAGAAACCCTATAGCAATATTATAGTGACACTCGGATCTAGACTTGCAACAGAAATTCAAAATGTTTGAAACAGTAAAATTTTATCACGCATGAGCCGTTTAATCTCTACAGATTTGACTGACCGCTATTTTGAGTGTCGGAATAAAATCAGATTACCGATATGGGGTTGAATTTTGAACATAAAATCAGGGTCCTAACACACTCGATTCGACAAAGATCGGCGATTTAATCGTTTTCCAATGCAGTGACTGAACACTGTATTCTATTGAAATATTAAATTAAACTCTAAGTGGTTGTATCAGAAATGTATGAAACCATGGCTAAGTATTACGTATAAGTATATCGTATACCTAATAAAAATATTGGCAGTCAACAAATAGTTATATTTTATAGTTCATTTATTACGAAACTACAACTATATAACTAGGTATACTATTTACAATGTAGGAAAATCGTTTCCGTTCCGTTCAAGTGACACTGGCAATTGGAAAGAGATAAGAATGACATTTATATGCGTTTGACATACAGAATCTCAGCAATTTAATTGAAGTAGCATTTGACGTGACCGTCATAAACGACAAAATTCAGATTGCAAAAACACATTATTGTTATATCTAAAACTGCAGAAGGTAATATCGTACCACAAAAACAAAAAAATAAAATTCTGATAATAAAGATTATATTATTATAAATATATTGCGAACCTATTGTAATATGTATTGTAAGTATACCTAGTATTGATACTGAGCTTACCTGCTAGTGTCTCGATTAGGGCACCCCACTGTAGCTTACAATCTTAGGTAACGCCTTGTGGGATACCCATCAAGGCTGATGTACCCAGAGACTTTGTCTTTTATGCACACCTTTTATACTCTATCACTAAGATAAGAGGCAATTAAATTAAGTGCAACATTTTGGATGCCATAGTGGCATAAATAGGGTAAAATGGTTTTATTTTCAACGCAGTCGAATGCTTTGGATCAACCAATGCCACTCTGCTAACTTTACCAAACATCATAAATATGTACCAGTAATTATTTCGGACATTTTTATTTCCAGATTTAAATAGTAATAGTAGGAATAAGTTTTCGATGCTTTATTAAATTTGTAAAATTACCCATACCAACACATATGGGTAAATACGGGGCTATTGTGCTTTAAGGTGCTAAAGTCAGACATACTTGACGTTTCAAAAGTACTTATAAAGTACGTGCGAACTCCGCGTCAGATTTTACTATCGTTGAAAATTAGTTCGAAGTCCATATCGCGAAATTTTGCTGTTCCAAACTCGATATTAAAGAATTTCTTTCTTTAATTTTGTTATCAGATTTTACTATTTTCTTTCTTATATGTAGGGATTTTGTTTGGACGCAAGCCTTTCAAAATATTTTTGAGTAAGTTGAGGAAAGTTGACGTGTGATTAGACTGTGTTTCCAAATACAGCTCATAGAGTCTATCCCTACTTTTGTATATGTCTTCTTTTGTCTGTTGCCCAATCACTTAACATCAATTCTATTCTGTACCTATATATATTTAAAATTGAATGACTTATTAAATTTATTTTTATTGTTTTTAAGAGCGTACCATAAAGATTGTCGGGATAACCGTTTTCAAATGCAAGGACCGGAATCTTAGCGGATACCTTTGAATCGCGTTAAATTGCTTTTTGTTATGGGCCTACACTTTATAATTTGTTTATTTTCAACAAACTTATTGAAAAAAAAAACTTATTATTCCTATCGTTTTGAAGTGATCAGAACCAAAACTCTCATAGAATCATTATCAATAGCCTTTACCCTTTAGAATAAAAAACAATCTCAATGTAAATTTAACCTAGATATAGAATAGCATAAAAAAAGATTTCCATCGAAATGATAACCACCTCAACTTACAAGTTTATTCAAAAATTTGTAAAAGAAAAAATAACGAGTCAATTAAAACCTTAAACTTTGTTATAACTAACAGTAAAGTTCACTAAGAATTTACGTGAAAAGGACCAAGTATTAAGCTAAAAGTCTCACGTAAATTCCCACATAATGTGTACATATTTCAATTTAACTGCTGCCTTTTATTCGCTTAGAAAGCGTAGATGGAGTTGAAGAACAAAAGGCGGGTAATCGCCTGTCACGATGTATAATCAAACCTTTTAAGTTTTTTACCCAATTCGTAGTTTCTAATCGAGCTGTGCATGCATAACGTAAATCTGTTGCATTATAGTTATTATGTAATGGGGCTGATCTGAAGATGGAGCCGCAAGATGACCATGGGACCTCTGCTATAATGCATGTCCATCTGGTTCTCACCAGAGTCAAATGATCTCCAATGAATGAATGATTAACTTATTAAACCATCAGATATATTGTACAAAAGAATCTAATCTAATAAAGTTAAAAATTTAGCTTTGTCGGTCATATACTTGTCTTTGTAACTGGCATACGTTTTATTTGCCCTCATACAAAGATCATAATGCAGGGGAAGAAATTTTATATTCCAGCGAGGATACATTTTATGAAACGTACCTTTTTATATATAAAAAGAGCGGAAAAGTTGCAGGAGTTCCCTAGAAAATATTTCAAGTGTTACCTCCTTTGTAAATTTAAGTTGCATTTAATAGAATTTCATATTAATGCGTAGTTAATTTACCGCGAGTGTTTATGTCACGTGAAGTATAAATATCGGAGCAATTTGATACTAACTTCAGTCTCTTTTTGAGAGACTCAGCAACCAGTCAATGAATAACCTCGGCATTCAGGTTGTAAATTTGATAAGTGTCGCAATAACAATCGCGGGCAATCTAATAATTATCACCTTTATAATGTTTCGATAAATTCGATAAATAAGGTTAGTCAAATGTTCGTTGCTACGGCTGATTCCCGCCATTTTGAAATTATGGTATCGAATAGCAATCTGAGCAGATATTAAACAAAGTAACTTTTGATTCAACGATTACTTTACATTTTAATTGCGCGAGTAAAATTTGGTTTATTAAATGAAATGATATTAAGATAGGATTATGCATTATTTAATACACAACAATTAATATTTAAAATGTGAAGATAATGTTATAAAATATAATACAAAAATTTACACTTTCACGCTATTTTATAGAACCCGAAATCCCAGCTTTTATATACCATATCTATTATTTTTTTGACAATTGCAATCTAATTTTCGGTCACTCTAAAATAGGACTGAACAATGGCCCCCACTAGAAAATGGAAGGGTACTAGAAATTTGTTTATTCTTCTGCTTTTTAGCACCTGCTTATAGTATTTAACAAATCTATACTTATAATAAAACTGTAACTGGAAGATTTCTGTACATTTTATATATTTAGAAAATTTTGACCGGGGGATGCTTTATAATCGATACTGAGTCCAAAACCGATTTTTATTTAATTTTTACGGATTTAAATAAAATTTGGTATATGGTAGCTGATATACCGGGTCAACATATAGGATACTTCTTATCCTGATAAACAATAAGTTTCCTCCGGGAAATGGGTTGAAATTTTTTATCTCTATCTATCTCGGAGAACCTATAGACGTTGGGGTCTCAAGATGCTGTAATAGCAAAAATCAAACGAGTCGCTAGCAGCCCAGGACTGTGTATTTTGGTTCACCCTATAAAAGACCTATGTCCAGCTGTGGACGTGAATCGGTTCAAGTGATAATGATATTTTATCCAAAATTATACTCTTCTTAAAAGAAAATATACTCGTAAGGAAAGCGTATAAAAAGCAAAAAAATAAACAACGTTTTTTTTTTTCATCTTCTAAGTGGTAAAGTTGAATAGAATCTTAAGGGTGCCTCGGATGCAGGTGAGAAAGCACTTTAGTAAATGGATATGAGTTAGACACTGGGAAATTGGGACACGGAAACTCGAAGCTTCGAAATTTCAACAACCACGGCCCATAACGAAAATTTTCATTCAACTTTCAAATAGTAAAGTCACTAATTGTATTTTTTAAATATCCTTTGGTATGCTTCCTTATAATAATAAACAAAACGATACGGTAGCTATACTTTTATAAATAAATACTATTCCTCTTTTTTACATTTGTATATCAGTTTAAGAAACACATTTTAATTTATTCCACTACACGTTAGCCCTTGACTGCAATCTCACAAGATGGTATAAGATTAACCTATAATTGGGTATGGATTTATGGAAGTTTCATTAAACCCATAAGGGGAATCGGTTTTAACGTGATATCGTACAGGAACGCTAAATCGCCTAGCGGCACCAAAGCCTACCACCAGACAAAATTACTTATTGTATTTGTCAAACGAGCAAATCGGCCTTCATCGTTTTTCTAAGATTGTCTTTTATTAGAAAAAATGTCTACAAGAACTAATAGCTAAAATGTTAAATTTGGTCGATGATCAACCTCTATTTAACAGCCTTTTGATCAGTTCAATTGATTTAAGCAGCCATTCAAAAACCGGAAGGTGGTATAAAAATCATATTCTTTAACTGTTTTTAGCTTATCAAGTAAAATTCTTGTATTTTTGAGAATAAACCAAACTGTATCAATGCACTTCAAGACGTTCCAGATTCAAACCTTTTGTAAAATTCACGAATTTAACACATCCACACAAATCTAACAAATTGGAGCCTAATATTGTTTTTACACACTTATTTTATGCATTCTTCTTCGTGTTATAAATAAGTGTTCATAAAAATTGATAGTATTATGACTGATTGTGTACAAAAAGTGTCTAATAACATAAACTGATGGACTCGAAACCCCTATGAATTTAAGTTTATAATTCATTTATACCATCTGGATTCCCATTATTCTGATTAAATCCTTTTCAATTTCAACAGAACGTAATTATTTGTCCGTTGGATGAGTACGTAATGAAAATTTTACTGCTAAAGATTAATGAATTAACGATTATGTTCCGCGAAAACTGATCTTCATATTATTATTATATATCACATAATCAGTATTAATAAATGCTTCGTCCAATACATACGACGCTACATATGACGCTGAGTGTTGAGTCTTTAGCAAGAAAGACAAAAACAGGTTTATTTTCGAACGAACTTTAGAAACTTTTAAAAAGCGGAATGTCATCAAAACCATTAAAAGAATGCAATAGGCGGGACATGTGCAACGCATAAGTTGACGAATTTATTTATCGCCATCAACTAACTCCTATATCATATTTTACATGTAATGTACGCATCAAAAATGCCATCTATGTGCCTATTTGAATAAAGAAATATTTGACTTTGAATTTGACTTTGACATTGAAGGCACGAGAGCCCCAAAGAGGTCAATGGAGAGCAAATTGAATGGGCGTAGAGGCCGATGGCGATCTAGAGTGGATGGTGGAGTTTTGAGTTGGAAGGAAGCTGATTCTGACCGCCTACGATGGACAAATTTGCTCGACCTGGTTGAAGTCCATCCAGGTCTGTAGATCTTTGGTGATGAATTGTGATGATGATGATTAATAAATACCAACTTTTCCCATAGTGGTAGATATATATAATATTTAATAAAATAAATAAATATTAGTATTACCTACATGATTATATTTAACGGGACCTTAAGACTTTAAATAATTATTATGAAAGTTAAGCTTCATTTGCTATATTTCGCGAAAATCAGCCGAAGATATGTATGGTGTGGGGTATAAGGATTGCAAAAATTATAAATTACACCATACAGATTCAGGGCAAATTTAGCTAAATTTTCATAATATATCATGGATTTCCGCAAAGTGACGCCAGCTTCTATCCAATACCTTAGGATAGCTGTTTTACCCGCCAGTTTAATTACTCTTAAACTTGGAGTCTTCCCTTGATGGTCCCAAAAAATAACAACGTTCCATTCAACAGGAAAACGACGAAAACACCTTAAAAACAATTAAGTTGAAAAGCGATACTTTGTAACAGAATTTCTTAGTTAAAGCAGCGATAAACTGTAACTGAAGGAGTGACGAAAAATATGAAATTCATAAGAAAATAAATGAAACTCTTTCATAACGAATAAGATAACATATATTATAATAAAGACTCAATATCTCAATAGCAACTGAAAGCATTCGATGGTTACGGGACAGTAAAAAGAATACGCAATACTGACAAAATACAATAGGTTGCAAGAACATGTTTTTGTTTTTTAATTTGATAATTCAGTGTCAAATATTATTGAGACGATTTCATCTAACTGATACACAGTACATACTGACTTTTTAAACTTCAAATCTGTCTGTTTTTATTGGTTCTGCTTCTGAAGGTTTTACTAACGGTTCGGGAGGCATATTCTACCGAGAAGAAGCAGGAAAGTGCGATTGAAGTAGTGCCTCTGGCTCTCATAAACAACTGTCATTAATAATTCATAGCTTTTTTTTACTTCTTTTTTTTTAATTATTATGATCATTTACTATTAGTCAATGACGTAAATGCAATTAAAAAGTATAACATTTCGCGCCATTCTCGACGTAAAGCAACATAATAGCAAGCAATTGAACGAACCCAATTTTCATAAGAGACACACTAAAGACTAATCATTTTTTTTAGTTTTTTATTCATTGTAACCCAGAGATTTTTAATAGCGAATAACGCGCTGCGATTTTGGAGCTTTTGAAAAAAAATATTTCGATACGTTAATTTTTACGGTCGTGACAGTGCCAGATCCATATGGACAGACATCCGGACGTCCTCGAATATTTTTGTAGTTATTTATTAAATCTAATAATTGTTTTTTCAAAATATCAAATACGTACGTTTAAACGGAGTTTTTTTCTTGATATACACTCACCGGCATATTTAGCAGAACACAAAAAAAAGGTTTGATATCAATATCATATAAGGTTACTGGCTGGTTTATACGTCATTTAATTTAAAAAGAAATATTTTCAAATTAAGAAAACAACTGAACATCACATTTTATGCAATTGTTTTAATTTTATTCAAATACACCTTATCTGGAGCGAACTTCGAGTATTTCTTCCTTCTGAGTTTGATTTAAAATTTCATTGAAATACTGGTTTTTGTTCGTTTTTTTTTAATCGCATATCTTTCTGGAGTTGAGGACTGAATTATGCCTGACTTAGCCCCAACGGAGATTGCCAGGGCACTCGAAATTCGAAGAAATGGTCAAACCTACAGAGTGATATCCAGAGATCTTTGTCGAACAGTTTCAACGATCCATCGCAGTATCCAACGGTTCAGGGAGACCGGTACTTATGTGAGAAGAGCAGGACAAGGCAGAAAAAGACACACTTCGTGTAGGGATGATCGTTTCATTCGGCTTCGTGTACATAGGCACCCCCGTTTGACGGCCTTCAAAGCCCGACATGAGTCAGAAGCAGTGCGGGGTGTAACCGTAAGTGAGCGTACGGTACGAAGAAGGTTCTCAGAAGCTGGTTTGGGTTCATTTGTGCCCACCAAGGCTCCAAGGCTCGAGGTAAATCATCGTAGAAACAGGTTAACTTTTGCTCAGGAACATCGACTTTGGAACGCGGACCAATGGAGTAAGATATGAGAAGTAAGGTTTAGTGATGTGAGTGTAGAATTCTCTTAAATCTAATTGACGGCATCCAAAGAATATACAGACGCAAAGTCTTCAGAAAGATATTTATTGTTTGGCCAGAGGTTATCAAACTAGCATTTGCTCTAAGGCAATTTGCTTAATTGGCTTTCAGCATGGAAACTTTTATTGAAACTAGTCTAGATAATTGAAAAAAACTCCACAAAGCGACTGACCAAGCGGAATCACGAAAGTGTATGTTATAAAGAATATTAAGACTATATAGTATTTTACTTTAATTTTCATCCCATCAATTTTAATTGGCGCCTTATTGTCTAGTTTTCTGTCAGAACTTATAAAAGCAGATTAAAGTGCCACGAGTCTCATGCACTGAGGGTTCGGCACATTAGAATAAACTAGTAACGTTCTAGGATTCGAGGATTTAGTATAAGATCGCCTGATGACTTCGATAAGATCCTTCAATGGTAGCCGAGGCTTGTTTGTTTGAAATCTTGCACACACAAAAAATGATAAAGAAAAAAATATAAGAAAGAAGCATAACAATAATTAATATAGCGTGTAAAGGCAGTCTTATGTTAGTACGCATAGTGGTAGTTCTGAGGTCTGGGAACAATATTAGCATCCATATCAAAATTTCGTAAAATATCAAAAGTCGCGAGCCATAACTAGTATATACTTTATTGTAAGTAAACATACGTTGGCTAAAATAACCTTAAGCAAAATTACGCACGATAGCAATTAGCAAACGATCGGTAATGTACTAAGCAATTAATTATGCCGATACAAGTAATCCATCATATTTTGTGATATTATATCTAATAGGTAGTTTTATTTGTTCCAGATCTTTTTCGTTTGACTAATAGCTATATTGATAGGTTTTATATTGGCTATTATATTATAAGTATATTATGTTGTCTGCGTTCTCCGTCGGCGTTTACGGCTGTGGGTTTGATTCACACGAATGTAAAATGTTTGTGTGATGAACATAAATGTTTTTCATTGACTGGGTGGTTTTTTTTAATTCCACTTAAAGCTAGCCCTTGACTGCAATCTCACCTGGTGTTAAGTGATGATGCTGTCTAAGATGGTAAAGGGCTAACCTATTAGGGAGTATATTAGTCATACCCCTTCAATCGATTTACATGCGATATCACACCGTAACTCTAAATCGCTTAGCGGCACGTCTTTTTTGGTAGGGTACCAAGCACGGCCAAACCAGATCAGAGAATATTCAGAAATTATAAATTCTCAAATTGTTTAGTAATTCCCTGCCGGGAATCGCACCCGGGAACTCCTTCTTAAATTCACAGTGCTCATCGTTTCGTCACAATCACGATAGTTTATAGTACATTTAAAGTATTTATGTATATTATTAAAAAAAAAAATCATCAATAATCCTAGCACCAAAAATATATCGCGTAGAAAATATGAATTTCTTGCTTTTTAGTTTTATAACAAAGTCGGTTCTTTGTGTATTTTTCTTTCTAATGCTGGATTCATACTTAGAGCTATACCACCTTAATACTTTATTGTGTTACTATCATCATAATTAACCTATTACCCCCCAAAAAAATGCATGGGTCTCCTGTCAAAATGAAAACGATAGTCAACCACCCCAAGTGCGAATTAGTAAACTTCATAAGCCTTTGAGAACATCAGGTAGAACTCTCAGACATGCAAGTTTCCTCACGATGTTTTCCTTCACCGTAAAAGCGTAAAAGCAATTTATATTTAAAAACTTAAAACGCACATAGCTCGCAAAAGTTAGAGGTGCAAGCCGGGGAACTCAGACTTTTAAAGGAACCCGTCACCGTAACCACTAGGCTATTACTGCTCATACCTTACTACCAATAACAATTATGTATGCATATATTCTACTATAAATATACTTAGTAATACTCATACTATACTTATTTCAGAAAATGAATTTAACTTTTACACTTTTTATTGAAATGAAAAAAATACAATTTGTATTGCTCAGCGACGTATAAGAATTCACTTTACCACTTCTATACAATGTAAAATTCTTGCTTGCTTTCAAGTGAATTTCAGTCTGGAGTCATTGAAAGTAGTGCCGCGAGCGTTATATTCTTACAACAAGTAATAAAAATAAATTAAAGCGCCCACGGGGGTATATAACCTCATAATACCTATACTTTAAGAGCCTGCTCTAATAAAATTCTATTAACATTTCACAACTGGGCACAGGTCTCCAATCTCAGACAGAATTTCAAAACATAGAGCCACCACACTGCTTCTATGAGGGTCGGTGGGCTTAAACGATTATTAATACCTGTTAGTTATAATAAACGGGACCGACGGTTTTACGTGCTCTTCGAGGCACGGGGGTGGACACAACCAATTTCCTAACTCAGGGCTTGTACTTTACCTTGTCTCGAGGAGCGACACTTGTGTTCCGTAGTTAAATATGCTAAATATTAAACAAAAGACTCAAATTATACAAAGTGTATACGCCATATTGCAACCGAAAGCATTTTCCAATCAATAATGAACTAATTAATTTTGCTTTTACCTGTCCGATATAATCCATCATTAGTGGTACGAGAATCAATTAATAGTTTTGTTTGCTTCTGACTAAAACATCTGTACGCTCTAATTGCGGTCTACTTTATATTGCGGCTCTGAACGGATAGATAGTTACGTGTGTTATGAAACATTTTTATTAGAATTTCTTTTTTTTACACGTAAACGAAACGTTTAGCTAATTTTAACCACTACATGTTTTGGTTAATATATGAGTGGGGCGAAAATACAACCTCAATACGCCTGTGCTAAAAAAATATGACTAGGGCCACGTAATAACCTCGTCCACCAGGTATTAGTATCGCTCTTGTCTAACTCGGGTCTCCGCCATAGATAATATATTTTTCTTTGGGAATCTAGTAAAGACTATTATTCTTTTTTCAAAGGTAATGCTACCAATGAGTATACAAACTATGGTTGGTTGAATTTTTTTATATAATCATCGGGTGTAGCATAGATAAAGTGCTGTAATTCCCTATTTCCTAACACCTGCAGTTTCTAACATCATGATGTGTTTTTCACATAACTCCAAAAAGTTAGGAGTGCCAGGGATCGAACTCGGTTCCCACGAATGGGAAGTCGAATTTGTAAACACGAGACCATAACTGCTGTTTTCTAACTAGTAGACTATTATCGCTTTTCTCGTATGCCAACATTGGAAATTTGAAAAGTTTTCTGTTAGTATATTAAAGGCGTTTATCTTCTATTACCTCTGTAACATCCTCGTAATTTGCCACTGCGTCCCTTATGAAGAAAAAAAAGTTTTGCTATAACCATACCTTTTGGTAAAATGTTCTCCCTGCATTATGAATGACTTCAGGATCTTCGCTTTTGTTCCAAACTTTGTCAATATTATGTTATTACAGGTACCGGCGAACAGACATAATGCTTCAGTTACATAACAAATATTTACAGTTCATACAAATATTTTATAGCAAAGGATCAGTCAATCGATATTTTTAAAGACAAGCTTCCTCATTTCGAAAAAAACTATCAAAAATACTTGGCCAGCCAGATTTCGTTTGTTGAGCGCGTTAATATTGTTCGCTCTTTCTTTTCAAAATAACTAATAAATATACAATTAGTATCTTTTTGTACATATATAAATAGGCAACGCTATCTATACATCTAATTTGTATACAGATGGCGTAGTGGTTCGAACTTCGGCTACACCTTCGGGGTGCCGAGTTTGAATTCCAATTTTAACTTTTCTCAGTCTTGTCTTTAAGAAATTGAGTAAACGTATAACCTTTGTCATTTTGACGACCTTCCTGGCGCAACGGTGAGCGCTGTGAATTTAAGTAGGAGTAGTAATTTGGGAATATATAATTCCTGAATTTTCTCTGGTCTGTTCTGGTGGGAGGCTTTGGCCATGGCTAGTTAGCACCCTACCGACAAAGACGTGCCGCTAAGCGATTTAGTGTTCCAGTGCGAGATCGTGTAGAAACCGATTAGGGGTATGACTACCATACTCCCTAACAGGTTAGCCCGATGCCATCTTAGACTGCATCATCACTTACTATCAGGTGAGATTGCAGTCAAGGGCTAACTTGTAGTGGAATAAAAAAAAACCACGATTAAATGTGTTTTAGCACATTGCCTTAACACCTTGATCAAACTTATGCATTGGTGAGTCCAAAATTACCACAGGAATCATATTATAAAAGCATATACTCAATCCCACAAATGACTTCTGTACCTACCTTCCGCAGACGATATGCAAGTGCCACTAACTTATGAGTTATGCCTATTTCGAGGTTGCCTTTTAAACCATTTTTTTTAATCAACAATTTCGCTTACTAGTTAAGGAATACAATACTTATAAAAGTTTAGTCTCCATAACTCATAGGCTGCAAAAATGCAAGTGCAAATCGCAATTAACAACAGGTATTTTCTATATTCTAGTTCCAGTTAAAAACAATTTAAAAAACATTCTTTCAACATAGCGTGAAAGCAATCAAAAAAGCTGTACAAAGCAAAATTCAAGCGGGTTTCTAACAAAGTTATCTCACCAATTACCCCCATCGTCTGCGCTATGAAAATAAAACAAAGCCTTTAAACATTTACCACTTTAGAAATAGCATCATTTATAGTTCCGTGTCATAATGGTAAAATAGTACCATTATGTGTGTAGCCTAATGTCAATCAACTTTTTATTTCGGTTACCACTAAATGCTATCGATTTGTAATTTCAATTTGTTGCAAAATACACGTCAATAAGGTCTTACATGTTGGTTTAAGGTACAGTTTATTGCCAGTAATTTGGCATGCTAAGTTACAAAATAACCGCCCAACTAATTGATGTCAAAAGAATACAACAATAACACTTAGATTAATAAATTGTCACATTAATTATTAGATTAAAATCTTATTTGAAATATAACATATGAACTATTAGGCACATTGTAAATCGGCAGGCTGATCATAAGTAAAAAAAATAATAAAGTTATTCTCTAAATTGCAAATAGTCATTTATGCAGTAAAATGTTTTATAGCGAAGCCATTCATATAATTTTCTCTTGAATGGCGCGAATGGTAATGACTTTATGTTATTTAGTATTTTATTATAAAGGTTGATGCACATCCCAGTAAAGTTTTTCATAAACAGCACTGTACTAGGATGGTGTATTAAGACCAACCTATTTGGATTTTGAGTTATTAAGCATTGTTGCTAGCCGCGTGGCGAAAGCATAATAGAATACACATAGTTGTCACCACCCCTCTTCTACCCGGTGTCGTACGAGGCAACTAAGGGAGAGCGGGCAGCAGCATTCTCAATGCTACTACTACCATCACCGACCCCTCTGCCTAGCGTGGTTATTATGAGCAAACCCTCCCGTTGGGCCTTTAGTCCAGAAGAAGACTGTTACATGCTATTGATGAAACATTCTTGTATAGATTTTTTTTTAAATATATATGGTGTAAATAACGTATAGTTCATGACGCACAGATTGCCCTAGTTTTGTATAATCATTTAGTATAATTTTAATTTTTGCATACTAAAAAATATTATCGTGGTAAGTACCCTTTGAACTGTATATTTAAGAAATGTTGATTAACCACGAGAATCTTAGTTTAAAATGTTTAGCTATTAAATTAGTTGAGTGTTTAGGGACTCTTAAATTTAACATATCGCTATCGCTACTAATATATTATAAATGTCAATGTAAGTTTGTTTGTTACGTTCACGCAAAAACTACTTAACCGATCCTCATGAAACTTTTTACACATATTCTTGGAAGTATTAGGAGTAATATAGGATACTTTTTATCCCGAAATTAAGTTCGGTTCCTTTGAGAGAGGGGATGAAAATGTTTATCATAAGTTTAGCTGCCTATTAAAGAAGGTCATTCACGGGGACTTTTCGCAGCTATTCAGTATCGATAGTTTGCATCGCTGCAGACGCAATGCTGAATCGATACTATGCGATTATACAGCTACTGAATCAAAGTTGCAAATGCAACTTTAACGTTGCTAAATGCAGCGATACTGACGTTAGTTGGCGAATCGCGCTTCAATCGCTGCGAAACGTGTCCGTGGGCGGCGTCAAAAAGCAGACAATTGTTGGTTTAATTTCGTTCGAAATCCCGCAATTAGAATATTGTGGCAAGTGATGCAGAACTGATTTTGACTTTGATATTGTAGCGTTCTAGTGATGCCGCTTTGTAAGTAAGACTTTGTTGGAAGTGATTCTGGTTCTAAGGAGGGTCCTTTATGTTTCGTTGGAAAATTTAAAGCTTTCAAGTTATTAAGTCATACCTATAGATATAAAAGAGGGGTATATGTATGACTACAAATTGATGAGGGGATTTTTTTTTTTGAAATCATGGGATTTACCGTTCTTCATCATCATCATCAGCGAATGTACATCCACTGCTGGATGCATGCCTTTTTGGAGAAGCGTCAACTTTTCCTATTTTCGGCTTTCCTCATCCAGTCGATGCCTGCTACTTTTCGGAGGTCGTGGCTTTTTCTAGTTGGGTTGTCCCAAAACTCATTTGTCATAGGAGAGGGGTTTAAAGAGCGGTTCGCTTTTCCAATGAGAGTTGAAGTTTAGATCGTAAGCTTTTAATTTGTAGGTACTTACCGTACGTACATTTAATAATAATTTAACCTACGATCTACATTTATCTGAAGAATTTTTTGCATATATGTATTAACGTAATCGTCTCAGAAATTACCAATCTGATCAAAAAAGCCTTTTCTATGTGCCATTCTATTCTCTTGATTAGGACGCCATGAAATTTTTTTCAAATGCAACAATATCTCTCCATTGCCTAGGTTATCTAGGTCTTTATGGTTAAACTATTCCTTGAATTGGAGAAGACACATTAATGAACAAAAAGAAAAATGCTCTCAAATGCTAAATATATTTAAAGTGTTAATAGGGTGCTGGGTGGGGCATTCATCACATACACCTAAAAAGATTGTATGTACATCGCCGTAGTACAAAACCGATTTGATTATGCCAGTTTCTTGTTTGCAAATAGTTTTAACACACACTTGGGAAAATTTAACAAAATTCAGAACCAATGCGGATCATTGGTGGTTTCATTAGGAGCTCTCCGATCCATGTAATGGAATCAGAGCTAAATCTCCAACCTTTATCCACAAGAAGGTATTATCTTGCTGGTAAATTTTATTTTAAATCGATATCATATCACATTAACACATAGTCACATTAACACATTGTTGGGTAAGATATTATTTTACGTTAAATGAAGTTGGCGATATTTTAACCAATCTTATAAATAATGCTTGTCAGACTACTTATTAGAGACACAAAAATAAACCTTCATTAGCTTTTGTACATCACCAGTTAAAAACAACAGCGCTCCATAAAGGTCACTACTTAGAGTGTTTTTCGTTAGATACCTGGGTCAGCAATGTGAATTTATCAGAATGAAATAACTCGGAGATTGATGCCATAAGCAACTGTAAAAGGCGATATAATCCCGTTATATGAAAAGACATTTGTAAGTCCTTTTTAACTAATAAGTATAGACATTTTTATTTCATTTATACGGATGGTTGTAAAGGAAGTGATGGGGCTGGAATGGCTTTTTTAGATACTCAATCCAAAAACTCAATTAAATCACAAGCTAATATAAACATGCATATTATGCACATTGAACTAATAGCCATAGCAGAAGCTGTGGCATGGCAATGTTATCAAGGATGTTTATCACATTTTGGTGGTATGTGTCCGAAGCGAAGTAGAAAGACTCTCGTTCAGGGCTCACTTTAATCTGGATTTGCGAGAACTGGGGGTATGTAACACTGTTTTGGTGCATCCACTATCTAAGGAGGCCAGAAAACTTTATGACATACGAGTATATAAAGTGTCCATTAAGCGTTGTCAGTAATGAATATCCTTTAAGTAGCTCCGATAAATAGCTCCATAAAAATTAAGAAAAAAAAAAAAAGCCTTTTAGCTTTTGTTAGCATTTTACATAGCTTTATTAGGAAAATGAAACTTCCACATGGCATTTTTAATACATTTGTGACATGAGAGACATGTCAGCCCGCCAACCCATATTGGGACGGTGTAGTTGGTCAATGCACTAATTACTTTGCCTCGTTTGAAGTTATTAGAATGAGAACATTCTGAGATTCTGGTTTTAAGGAGTAATTAGCAAAAAAAATTGTAAATATCTAGGGTTTAGCCAAAAAAATTGTTGGGTAAGATTTTATTTTACGTTATGAAACTGAATACTGCAACACCTCTTTTATGAAAGATGTTGTATGAAATCTATTTCAAAAGACTTTACTCCTATTGTCATACTTAGATACCAGATTAAAACTTTCATACGCGGGCAAAGTTGCAGACATCTGCTAGTGCGAAATAAAAGTAGTGCATCAAATGCAACCTAAATACTTGGCAACGAAACGAAAAATAACAAGCGTGATTTTTCATAACACTATGGTATAGTAAGCAATCGTCTACACAGACGAAAGTGTCGCAGCGTATCAATCTTGCTATCGCTAAGTGGAATTCATGATACTAGAGTGGATAATGTGTCTGCTATCGTGACATCGCAACTTATAAAATGAGGGGTGCATTTCTGGGTCATTTACCAACAGCGACGTGGCTTATAATGAATCACGGAGCTTTAGACTTTTTACCAAAAACTTTTATTATCATCATATTTTCTTTACTTTATTACTTCAAGTAGGTTAATAATTGAGGTAATGTTATTAAATATATATTGTATGGAATTATGAATCGGGAATAATCAATTGATTGTTTCATCAGAAAAGTAAAATTCGAAGGAACTCAACTTTTCAGATTCAAATAAAATTTAACTTTTTATATGTGATTAATATAATAAGTACTTAGTCTACTCAGACGAAAGTGTCGCAGCATATCGATCTTGGTGTCGCAAAGTAAAATTCATGATGCAAGAGTCGATAACGAGCATTTAAGAGTGAGGCCATTTACGAACAGCGACTTGGCTCACAATGAATAACCAGTACTTTATAAATTACACCAAACTAAATATAATCATAATATTATGTAAGGGGCCCGTTGCGAATCATGTGCAGAAACACTATACTTCTTCTTTCTCTAGCTTTCAAAGGCTGATTGACAAACAACTTATTTTTATTCTATCTTTTCTATGGACTTTAATTTTACAATTTTTTAAATGTTTATAGTCGAGTGCTTGACTGCAATCACAAAACCTGATGGTAAGCGATGATGCAACCTAAAGTGGAGCGCGCTTGCCTAGAAGATGCCTATTTACTCTTGATTTGAAGGTACTCATATTGCAGGACTGGGGAAAATGGAATCTGGAAAACGAAAACACATACTAATGCGTTTTTTTGGTTTTAAGGCCATTGCCTTGGCCATGAAAACTAAATTTGAACATTTAACGAGAACGTTTCAGTCACAGAACGCAGCAGTATCCTCGCTCGTGTACATATCACTTTTCACATACGGAAACAAAACTTGAGACAGAAAATGCTCTAGTACACAATGGTACGGACATAAATAAACTACGGTGCAAAACGAAAGCGACAGAACTTGACTTTTATATCTAAAGAATATTTTCTTATAGCTCCATTGAATTTCGCAAGCAGACTAGAATATTTTATATTGTAGAGTCCATCTTTAAATGTTTACGAGTCAGGTATAAATAGAAACGGCTTATATTGCTTGCATTTTTATAAAACCATCCGGATTAAAATTTTATTGCGTAAACATTGCAAAGTATATTTATACTTTCTGTCATTTTATTTATATATTTGTATGATATAATACAACTCGTTATAAATATATATCAAGTGTGTATGACCACGAATGTACTTCAAAAAATAAATCGAATTGGAGTGCCTATCAGAGATTTAGAAATGCATTTTATTAAGCTCAGAAGATTAAGTTAACGATCTTAAGCATAGAGCATAAGTAAAACACTCCTTTTGCAAAATTGTCTCCTTCTGTTTGTTTATCTAAGTGGGAACAGCTGAACTTATTTTTTATGAGTATTTAACAAGCAAACTTTTCACAGTGGCAAAACGGAAACAATTCGTCGGAACCTTTTTTAGTCAGTTTACTACTACCTGTGTGTTATAGAAAACTTTAATACGACTAAGATACGGTATCTCCGTATCTACTACTCTTAAAAAAAATACTGATAGCTTTAAATTGTGATTACATTAAGATTAATATTAATATGCGTCTTTAGTAGCGAACAAATATAACGTACTAGATGTGCCCTGCGGCTTCTCCCGCGTAATTTTAGGAGGTAGCGTACTGCTACATAGTCTACACCTATGACATTTTTAGTTTTTTTCACAAACATCTTTTATCTTACTTAATTTTTTTTTTTCAATGAAAAGTATACTATATTATTTCTAATACCTCCAAGAATATGTATAAAAAGTTTCATGAAGATCGGTGCAGTAGTTTTCTCGTGAAAGAGTAACAAACAAACTTACATTCACATTTATAATATTAGTAGAGATAGGGATAGGGATTTACAGTTCATCTATGAAATTTATTCCTCAGGCAAATGATCTATCTTGATTAAATAATTCGTCTTTTCCGTCCTTGTATGCTATAAATACTACTAAGAAGCCGGAAAAAAAACATTCCGTTCTGAAATTTTACCTAGGCTAATGAAAACGCTAATTGCCTAGGGGGTAGGCTTCAGCTTCCCATTCGGGAGGCCGAGTTCGGGCCCCGGCACGCATCTCTTACTTGTCGGGGTTGTCGGGTTCATTGAAGCAATTAAATATCACTTGCTGAAGTGGTGAAGGAAAACATCGTGAGGAAACCTGCACGCCGTAGGGTTCTCTGTTATGTTCTGTCATGTAGTCTTCACTAGACTAGCGTGGTCTACGATTTATTCCATTCTCATTCTTAGAGGAGATCCTTGCCTTATAGTAGGCCTTTAATCAGTGGCGTGCATAGAGGGTACGCAAAGGGTATGCAGATGATATAGAATGAAGAAAATCTCCAGTACGAGTAATTAATATCTCCAGTATTAGTACTTGGGGGGAAGCTTTTTGTAACTCTTACAATGCCTATCCTTAAGTTTTTTATAACTTGTACTGGAGACTTTCTTCATTTTATATCATCTGCATACCCTGTGCATACTCTCTATGCTATGATGTTGATGAAGACCTAGGCTAACAAAAAGAAGGCGCGTAATAAAATATAATCATGACTAAACGCGCTCATCTACACTACTGCTTAGTCTTTGTCATAAGCAGCGTAGGTACTGAAAGATAACTAAAACCGAGGATTAGCAGGAGAGAGTTTTTCTTGCATTTTCGATTTAAAAAAAAAACAGCTTTCTCGACTCATTCTATAGCGTTTTGTAAAAAGAACCGTGGAAATGGAAAATACACCTTCGCTGAAGCCAGTGACAAAAATGAATAGGGCGTAGTAGTGAGTGGGACTGGAGCACTCGACTAAATGAGTATGAACTGGATACGGGGAAATTGGGTCGCGGTCGCTCTTAATCGTTGTGAATAATAATTTTCTCGCATACTAATAAATATTAACGTCACGATCGTAGACGAATGGCAGATCTAAGTAGTGTGAAAAATTTAAACCTCAGATACTACGAATATTATAGCCGTTTGAAATATGTTTTAAAGTTTTTTTCCCTAAAAGTGGATGAGAAAAAGAAATCGTAAATTGCTCAATATTTTACTAATCAAGAAATCGAACTGAGGAAGTACCTCATATCCTGGGGGCCATGTTTGCTAATACAAATGTCTCAGTGATTGATCAATAGCATCGTATAATCAAATTTAACTAAATGTAGCGGGAAAAATTAAGTCTACTAATTCAATAGAGTCATTATGGTTTAACAATGATGTAGTGAAACTCCATTTAAACGACTGACATTATTTGCTAATCTTATACATAATGACGAGACAATGATTGCACGTATGCTTTAGTTTGGTAATATAGGACTGTTAGGACACGTCATTAATAAATAAATACACACATCGCCATCAAATTCAATTCATAGTTCAACATTCATTTCAAGTAGGCCTGGTATATATGCACTTTTGAAACGTCAAGTCAGTCTGTTTTTAGTAACTCTACCACAGGTTCGAAACTTTCTTGTTTATCGTTTCATTTCATTGATTAACAATCTTTAGAATTTTCCTGTTTTGTGAGAGATGAGAGCAGAGAGGCCTGCTTCCAAGCAGCCTTGTCGTTAAGGAATTCATGATTCGTGTAGTAACCACGACTGATTAAATGTGTTTTAATATATTGTTTAAACTAAGGTAAACGTAGATCTAATATTACCTTCGGTATTTAACCCCATAATAAGCATAGTTTGTGTTACGGTTATAAAAAACTTATAGTATACAGATGAACATCCAGACACTGAAAAACATTTATGCTCATCACACAAAAAAATTCCAGTCATGGGAATCGAACTCACGGCCTTGGCCTGAGAAAGGAAGGTCGCTGCCCACTGCGCCAATCGGCCGTCAATTCATTGTAAAGTCATTGCGTTTTACTCCTACACCCACCGACACCCACTGTTGTTCATAGATCCTTTGTCAGGATTTCAACACTTTACGGTCTTGTGCTGCTAGTGTCCATCGCCTTCGCCTTCCCTACTACGTGCCCACTTCCTTTTCGTAACTCAGTTAGATATGTCAGTAACCCCTGGTCTTGTCTTGATATTCTCATTTAATCACGCATAGCTTCTCCAAGCATAGCTCTCTCCATTGCCCGTGCAGTAATTTAGCCTTCTTATAAACCCATATTACACGCACCTATAACTTTTATAAGTAATGTGCGTTTTAAGCAATTAAAATATCACTTGCTTCAACGGTGAAGAAAAAGTTCGTGAGGAAACCTGCTTATATGATAGTTCTCCATACTGTTCTCAAATGTGGGTCCGCACCGGGCCAGCATTGTGGACGGCAGGCTTAACCCCTTCTTATTGTGGGAGGAGACCTGTGCCCTGTAGTGGGCCGGTAATGGGTTGATATGATAAACCCATAGCTACAATTGACGACAATTGTTGTGGAAACGCAGTTTTCATAGACCGATAAAAGTATTACGCCGAAGATGAACATAATATAACATGTTAACTACTAAACCAATGGGGCAAATGGGGGAACTAACAAAATGTTATAATAAACCAAGCAGGAATAAAAGGCGTAACATATAGGCCCTTTACGCCGACCCGTATAAGCTGATTGAAATCCGCCAGCCAAAACACTGTGGGGATTAAACGGGTAGCTTGTGATATGACATTATTGCTTGTTTTTTATCGAGCCGAAATGTAACGAGGTGATATAGCCTGGTAAGGTGGTGTGGGCTTAGAAGTGATATGGTTTCGTTGCGACAATTTTGATATATTTCGCTAACTGTATATAATAATAATAATGTAATAATAATCTTTATTTCGGACATTTGTCCATATCGTGTTAGTAAAACAATGTTATAATTAAACACCTTATTCTATACACAAAATTCCTTATAGTCTAACTGAGCCCCCACTATAGCGCGTGTGCACACCATCCCAGCACCTCCAGAGAGAGCTGTCCAGCCTGCATGCCAGTGTACTGAGGAGGGTGTTGGTGCTGCTCACGAGCCTGCTTATTTATCATTGACGCAGCACGTTTGCGGATGATCGCGTAGAAATCATCTACCCGCGCATCCGCAAACATCTCTGACGCGCTGCAGCGTCGTGGCTTCTTCAACACCGCCCTCAGCACATTGTTGTACTGAACTCGCAGTATATAGTCCACCTGTAATGGAAATGCGCCAACCAAAACACAGATAGCTCGACAAACGATATTGTTTTTTGGAGTGTTTTCCCGATAGGTCCCACCGGGATTCTAGTACTAAACCACTGCTGTCCTTCTCGTCTATCCGTCCGTCCGTCAACGATCTGTCAGCGGGTTGTATCTCATGAACCGTAATAGATTAGAGTTGAAATTTTCACAGAACCTGTATCTGTTGCCACTATAACAAGGAATAGTAAAAGTAAAAATAAACTCTAAAATGAATGTAGTTTTATGGTGCTTAACTTAATGATAATCGGCAGAAATAAACATGGCGGTAGTATCTACTTCTCTGGACAAGCTCTGGCACAAAAAGCTCTACTGTGCCTTTACTGGGGTTTTTTTTTCATAACAGACAGACGAAGTAACGGACACGATATGAAAAGGTTGTAAGAATAAATAATATGTTTTTAATAAGCAGAAAAAATGCACTTACATTAAGTAGAGTGTGCTGTACATAGAATAATTAACTTAATATTATGTCCAACGAGAAGCGAAACTTTAAAATTAAACTTTTCTTAGTTCTAGCAACATAATAGCTGCAATATTTGAGTGAGCGGTAAAAGTGCCTCACGCTTATTATTTTAATATTGCAAGAGAGAAATAATTCATGAACCTATTTGTTTACTTCAAAGAAACTTCCTTATATTTCTTTCCCTAAATAATTTAAATACTCGTTCGCAAAATTCGTGACGCTTTAACGTAAAGCAAACAATAATAAACTTAGAAAGTATTTATTGCTATTTATATATATATATAATGAACCATTATTACCGAACAATTTAGTTGTCACCAGCCCTTCACTTCCCGCAAGTATCGTACGATACGACTGAGGGAATACAACTGAGAAAGGACTGTAGTGTCCTCTGTGCTATTACTACCATTAACTGCTAATACCAACTGTAACCACCACAAACACATAAATGTATAGGACAGGTGAGATATAGAACATTATACATTTTTTACCTATTCTAGTTACTATGGAAACTAAATAATAAACCTTACATTTATCCTAATAGTTCTGATACTCTACACTATATAGGTCACTAGACATATTCAAAAATGCTGTTAAACATTATCTTGAGCAATAAAGACGACAGTGATTAACTCTTACTCATATTTAAGTATGTTTTAGTAAATATATGTATTAATGTATTATTATTTTTTATATTTATTATTATTAGTATTTTATGTGTGTAATCTTGATAAGTATTAGTGTGTAATTGTTCGTAAGTATGTATATAATAATAATACACCCCACCAATCTGTTTCCCTTGGGTTTCCTAATCCTAAGGTTGCCTGGAAGAGATCGCTACTAAGCGATAAGGCCGCCCTTTGTATCCTACTTTTTAAGGTTATTATTTTTGTTGTGTCCATTGTTCTTTTTTACTATTTGTGGTGTACAAATAAAGTGTATAAATAAATAAAAAAAATACTCTACATCCACCTCAATCTCTCGTAGTCTACTTTTCAGAAGTTACACTTCTGCCGTTTGTGAATAAATTGCACAGGATTTTTTTTTATTCGTGTCTGTCTGCTTGTCTGTCTATATCTGGGCCGCGCATTACGCCGAAACTAACGAATGAATTCAAATTAAACTTTGCACGATTTGAGGACATACTACGGGAAAGGACATAAGATACTTCTTATCTCGAAATTCTAAAATCAATGTTTACGTCATTGAAGGTTTCAAATAAGTGGGCGCTTTAAGCTCAAAGAGCAAGAACAGATATATAATACGCCAACACCTCAGTCATTTGTTTAAATATGTTGAAATACTATCTGTACTTCACATCATAAGTGTGTATGAAATAACTTTACATTTGGTATCTGATTTATTGCGGTAGGTGTAGATAATGTAGCAGTACGCTGCGTCCCGAAATTTACGCGGGCTAATCCGCAGGGCACATATAGTTTTCAATATACTTACATCCACGTCACTTTTCGGAGAAATGCGTTAATATCCAAAATTATAATAACCACATATCATGGTCTTTTAAAAGGCATTGACTTTCTTTATAATTCATCTGTATGAAAGTTCAATTCAACGAAGCCGGAGTCTAAATCAATTATATAAAAACGAAAAGAATGCGTCGACAATCGCGACACAAACTTTAATCCTAATGAACAATCTTAATAATGTGTTATTCAATTTAAATTCTTTATAGGCAGGCATAAAGTGTGAAGTGACCCAAAAACTCTGTTATAAGGAGAAACCTACAAAGCGGTGTTGGAAAACGTTTTGGTATGTATGTGTTAACAACTTTATTACGAAGTTACTTCGCTAGAGGAAGTGAGCCGACTGAATTTAGGTTACGAGAGGCGTTAAGCTGTGGCTTTGTGAGCAACAGCCTTTAAACAGTTAAATCTGATATTGTTATGGAACTATAAATGTCTCTGCACAAGAAAATTTGCGTCAATAAATTCGGAAAATAATACTTTTCAGTAAAACTAGATAATATTATATGCTTCGTTGAGTACAGCTTTGTTGGTCTAGATTTAAACATGTTTGAATACGGATCACGAGCGCCTAGATTTGAATTCCGTCGGCCAAGAGCCCTTGGCTTTCTTTACGATGTCTTTTTTGATTTTAGTAATAATTGGCGAACTTGCATTGTTACAAAAAGCTATTACTGATTCACCACGTTTCCATACAATATTTTTCTAGTTTTCTGCAGATACTTTTATTCTTAACAAGGGCTAGATCCTTGGGGAATTTAAGAAATATATTCCTTGACACGGCTTTCCAGCCAAATTGATTTTAGCCAAAGTCAGGTGCATGATGCAATTTATCTCAATGCAACCGTTGGACGGTTTGAGACCGCATTTTGAGGGAAAATGCGCACAAATTTTAAAACCAGAAAAAACGCCTAGGAAGTGTTGGGCAACAGCTGGCTAATATCATTTTAATAAATATTATGTTCAACTGTAGGTAGGTAAAATTCATGAAAAATATACTTGATACGCGTAATGTTTAGCTTCAAAACCTCTTTATATTCATAACATTAGCACATTCACGTGGGATATGCGAGTAACATTCAGTCATACGTTAATGCTGAACTGCTCCGAACTGGAACATCAAACATGATCGTTAAAATACACAGATATTTAAAAAGTAGAGTTAATATTCCTGTATTTTTTAAATGCTTAATTATCTGACCATTCTTTAGCAATATAATGTAATTGAATGCTGTATTTTAAAACATACTGCCTAGTATGTACTGTAAGAGCAAGAAGGCGGTGCCATGAAGACTGCCACGTGGCAGTGAAGATATTTAATTCTTTTTTAAATATGACTTTTGGACATTGTATGAATTTATACATTTTATAAAGGCGTCAAACTGGATCTATGATTTTTTAAATGATAGTCAGTGTCACTCGAAATTATGTAAGGATTTTAATATTATATCATGAATTTAAGTTATTTCAGGCATTTTCAGGTAAGGGTGGAACAAAGAGACACATAATACCAAATAAATAACGTATTTTACTCGTACATTTACTTTTTTTTTATATTGCCGTAGCCTCAAACTAGGCCAAACGAATTATAAATTACCAAATTTCCCCTGTCCAAGATCGAACTCGTAACTCAAACTTGTAGACCACAGCGCCTCGGCTCTGCCTATGCTACGCTTCGGTCTAACACCATCTCTCCTATGAAAGAAGGCCTGTCACGTTATTAAGCTGGGAATAATGATGATGATCTAAAGTAAAATCTATCCTGAGTTTAAATCTTGTGACGAAGTTACCAAAAAAAAACTTTTATTGATTAAGCGTTTTACCGCGAATTGTTCTCGCTACGCCACTCTGACTTCATTGCCACTACAAAGCTATGCGACACCTTCACGGTAGTTGTACTACGTGTGTTGCTTCCCACCACGCTGCTTGTCCACGTAGGGCTTGACTTAATAAAGGAAGTGGGAAATAGTCAGAAGAGGCAATAATAAAAATATGTACGTAAGGTACATTTTTTTCATTTTATCTTCTACTAAAAGTTACTATGTAGGTCCAGATAAAGACTTTAGCTACTTTTTGCCTGTGCGCATGGAACCTTTGTCCCATCTATCATTAATACAACGTTTGAATGCCTTCGGTAAAATAGGTTATGAATAATTCAGATATGAAATTGCAATTTGTTGCCTACGCTACGGTCTTCAGACATTAATGGATGACTTGTATTGTAAGATATCAATGAGTTGCCGATATATCAGCAATTACATTTTGATGGCCGATTTTTTTCAAACAGATTACATGCGAAACACTAACTCATTGGTCAAGCGGTTTGACTAGAATTTCAAGGTCTTACTCTACCTAAATAAGGTTATTTGTTGGATATTAAGACATCAAATGTGCCATAAATACCAGCTTTGAGTTAGAAAAAATTGCGCTAGCCGTGTCTCAGAGAGTATGTTAACCATCGTTATTAATTTTTTATAATGACTAAGACACCAAGTGGTGGATCTTTCCACCAGGCCACCTCGTCAATGGTGGGTGCGGCGGCTACCAGTGCCGAGCAGGCCAAGAGGCGTAAATATGAAAACCTGGATAGCATCTTCATTTTTGTGCCTTTTGGAGTAGAGACTTTGGGACCGTGGGGTCCGGAGGCAAGAGCTCTTTTCAAAGAATTATCAAAAAGGGTTATCGAGTCTACCTGTGATCCTAGAGCGGTCAGTTAACTTGGCCAACGAATTAGTTTGGCCATCCAAAGGGGCAATGCTGCCAGCATCTTAGGAACTGTGCCTCGCTGCGGTGGTTTCGAGGACGATTTAGATTTTATTTAGTTTTACATAGTTTATTTTAAGGTTATATTTATAAAACAATCATTTTAAAGAATAAATAAAAGATTTCTTAATGAATAATGTATACTTATAATAAAACTGTTACTTTATTACAAAAGTTATAAATATTTAGAGATTTTCAAAAAAAATTGGAATTTAAAATATTTTTTTTAAAACTGATAATTTTATTTTGCTTTGCTATTCACAATAGATCTGTTTGAAAATATTGGAAATAAAAAATCATAATTGATTGTGATATTTGCCACTAGCTGGCGTATAAGTCAAGAAGCGTGGAGTACTACTAGTACTTCAGGTCGACTTACAACACGATTGCTCTGACTAGACAGCTTAGCGGGCCTCTGTATGTCTACCCTTACTCTCTGCTAGGCTTAAGATGATGATTATGAATGTTTGGAAACATTAGGGATGCATGACCTACTTGGTTAAAAGTACCTTTACTAAATTAAATTAATTTAAAGGTATTTTTAAGCCAGCATATGCCACCTAAACGGAAAACATGTCGTATGCAATGCAGTTTAACATAAATACTTACTTATAGCTTTACATAAAAACTTTTTAATCCTTTTTCGTTCAATGAGCTAAATAAATCAACACATAAAAGTTTATTGCTCGAATAATTGCTGTTCTGTTATGAAAATCATAATAAACAAGCAATAACATAATTTCGCGCTGTTTTGGATTTCAATTCAAAACGCCATTTCTGTTTCAAATAGATTAAAAGTTTTTAAGTTTCTCGAAATCTATGCATTGCAATATTATAAATGTGGAGTGTTACTTCTGTTTGTCACTTCCACTCCACCGACTTGATAAAACTTAGCACAGTGAATTTGGCTAGAAAAAACTTATAAACATTCTATACCATGCGATACTCATGATCACGGAAAAACGCTTAGTTGAGATCTCGCTGGAATTTAAAAAAGCTGTTTTGCCTAGTATCCCATACCTCTAAAATGCTCTAACAAATATAACCCTTAAGACGGCTTTTTTTACTTTCCAGCCCAGAAATTTCGCGCGTTTAAAAAAAATAAAACTAACGTGAAGCTGACATCCTAAACATTGTACTATCACCGCTCTAAGATTATAGGTTCTTAAATGAATAAAATTTCTACCTTACTTTCCGATGATAACTTGGTTCTTCTAAAAGCATGAAATCAAAAGCTTTTCTCCCGTTAAGTACACAATTGCATTTTATTAGAAACCGCAAACGGAATACCGAATTTTGCGGCCTGCCACTAGATGATAACGATACGACGTCATAACACCAATGCTAAGGAATCGAGAATATAAAGCGTTCCCCAAACAGAAGCGGTGGCGAATGGCGTTACGCAGTCGGCGGCGCGGTCACGTGTCTTCACATAGTTCAGTGTAGCTTAATTTAGCTTATGTATATTTTACAATCTGTCATTATGATCAGAAGACTCCGTGTGGACATAAAGCGTCGATTCTATTAGCTTTGTGTAAAGATCAAAATATTTGTGTCAACCAAATCCTATTTTAATAACACATCGTACGTCTTGGATAACGAAATATCGGTCGATTAAATGCACGGGTAGAACCGTCACGTGAAACGCCAAGTGAGATTGCAGTCAAGCGAGAACGTAAAGGGGTAGGTATACAAAAAACGTACATATTTCAGTAGCTAGACGATTCGCGCGTCGCGTATATCCCGTGGCCCAAACCTCTTATCGCCACCACTACTGTTTGGAAAACGCTTCGCGTCGTTGTGGAAATGATCCGGGTAATTCTAAATCGGATAACGAAATCATTAGGTTTTATGAAGACACGCAATCTTAATATTATTATATAATTTTCACAAAATGCTCCGCAATAATTCTGTAAAAAGGTTTTTTTTTAATGGAAATGAATAATCTCATTTCACAATTATTAGCAGTGGTGAGCCAGTATAGAAAAATAAGGCTGAAAGCGAGCCGCATTTAAACTTAACATTTCGGAAGAATATTGTTTTATATTTATCTGTTCTGTGTTTTCATATACCTTTGAAATTATATAAAACGTTTAAATGTCGTTTAATTTCAGTTTGAAAGAAACGTTTTATTTAATAAAATTGCGACGCAATCAATATTTTCAAAGTTGAAAATATGATTATTAAGTTATTTTGCCCCTCGACTTCAACAATGAATATATAAACCTTGCCGAACAAGCCGAACCTTCAGCCTAATAAGATTGGTATATTCAGAATATTAGAAAAAATAAGTATTTCAATCTGACAAACTTATATATATATATACCTTATATATATATAAGTTTGTCGGATTGGCTAACTTTTATTGTTAGTAGCTATTGCTTTACTTTTACAGCTAGGTCGGTTATTTAGTGCAAAAAAAAATCAAAAAGATATCTCTTGAGATGAGTGCATACAAACTCTTCAACTAGGCATATACTATAAAGCATAGATCAAATTTATTCAATAAAAATTGAGCTTAATTTACTATCCGTTGTCAGAACGAAAAGTGTGTATAAAGTCTGTTTGGTGTGGAGTGTAAAGATTGGAGAAATTATAACTTACACCATTCAGATTCTCCTGCTTTTCGCGAAGGAAGCTTTATTTTTATTGTACACCATGGAATTCCGCAAAGTTCTGTTTCAAACCTACTCAAATTAAGTCAATTAACTGTCGATAACTATAGGTATAGTTTAGGAGACGTTGCCATATCTACCCAAATGCCTTTACGAGCCATTCCCATTAACAACTGTAACAATCGTATAGCAGTTGAAATACGAAACTAGTGCAAATTAGGGACCCGATAACAGAAAACGTTAGAACTGGGTCATACACATTAGTATAATGGAACAGATGTTTCAGCTGTAGGCAAACAATACAATATGACATCGCACAGTAATAATTATTATTGATTGATAAATGGATGGGAACATAAATTACTTAGCAGTTACGTGCTGCTGTCTGACATTATATGCAATAGTTCCCACGGCCCAAACGGTTAAGCGTCTGTTGAACAAACGTATGGAAATATACCACGCATGCCACAAGTAGCGTCGACAATGGCACGGCGCGATATTTCCCGTGGCCAGCACGTTATAACATGTTGTTTAAGCGTGTTGCAGATTTTTTTTTGTTTTGGGCAATCGAGCAACTTGCTAAGGTAGGTATTACATAAATATATATTAACTACTAAATTATTAAAATAATTTGTTGCGACAAAATTTTAAAACATTATTTTGAAGATTGCTATCAGAAGGCCGGTTACCGCGAGGTTTTGTTAATCTCACGGGAAATCAAAAATTACGTTGAGGATAACGCGTAGCCTTTGAAATAAATGCGGCCGACGACTCGTAGGTACCTGAATATCAGTTAGAATTTTTTTCGATAAAAAAATATAATGATAAACCTTAGCATTTAATTATGTTATTAGTTTAAAAAATTAAAACTCAAAAAAACAGTTGCATATCACTAAAATTTTTCATAAACCCATTTTATTATATATACTCGTATCAATAATTAATAATTAATTCAAAGAAATAAAAACACGCACTGGCTCTTAAACTGTAATGTTTTACAAATTTTATGGCGATTTCATAATAGCCTCTTCAACGCTCGTTAAGGGCATAAAACGTATTTTGGCTTTGTTCGGTAAGCTTTATCGCTACATTGTTTTAAAACAAAGCTTTATCAAACTCGAGCATCTAAATCTGCATTTTAAGCTCGCAACTTGGAAATTTATTGTAATATTCATTGTTTGTCTATTCAGATTCACCGGAATCAAAAGTAGTGAAGCTTGGAATTTTTCCTCGCTACTTTATTTCAGTTTGTTGCTTAGTTGTTTTTCATTTCCTTTTTTTCGGACATTTAGACTATCAGACCGTAATAGATTTTAAAATTAATTTCATTGGTTCAAAACCTTGCGCACATTTTTACTTTACCTGTTACCCGCGTTCTTTTTCGGCTGCGTGTTTACGGCGTTTTCCAAATCCCTTTGGAACCGGTTCTTTTCCTGGGATAAAAAGTAGATTTAGAGAGATATTAGTAAGGATCGGTGGATAACGAAATTACTAAGCTCGCAAAGTGCAACACGAGCATAGTAAGTATAATTAATGCTGCTGTACACAGGGCAATTTTTTCAAAGGAATGATTGACAAAACGTTGGAATAGGTCTTGCATATATTCACATAATACAGTATAATGTTAAAGACACATACGATTTGAAAAACAAAGTGCAAACGCAGCCTTATCTCTTAAAGTAATCTCCTCAAGACGGTATTTAACAAAACTAGCATGTTAAGGAAAACGGGGTTTAAGGGAACCAATACTAATAACTTTAACCAATAAGAAGTGTGGCGTTTACACTCAACATGAAAGCCGTTTCGAACGAGACTCGCAGGTTCAAATCCTGTCGATAACGAATATTTGTATATACTTTTTAAATTTATAAAATGTAATTTTCTTGTCACACAGAACAGTCGGAAAGTTGATGTCAAATTGGGACCTCTAAAGAATACACTTTAAAAGAATAAAGAATTATCTTTGACCTATTCAGTTTGCGACTTGAGTCATAGGACAATTTTCGCTCTCATTGATCCATAGTAGTAAAGCTGTGATAACCCAGTGATAAGAACTTCAGCTTCACTTTCGGGGAGCCGAGTTCAAATTCCAGCACGCACCTCACACTTTTCTAAGTTACGTGCATTATAAATAATTAAAATATCACTTGCTTCAGCGGTGAAGGAAAACATCGTGGAAAACCTTCATTCCTGAGAGTTCTTTATAGTGTACTCAAGGGCGTCTGTACCACCAATCCGCACTGGGCCAGCGTGGTGGAATACTTTAATGATGACCGGGTTGGAATGACCATAATGATGATAAAGTAGTCCTCACAACCATAATTACAGTTCTAATCCAAATATCTGAGTCACAAACAATAAGCTAATGTTCAACATTGTTTATGCAAAGTTGTCTTCTACGTAAAGTAAAGTTCTTAATACATTTCAAAATAGGGAAGGGTAATGAAGTATTTAGGCCAAGGAACCAACAAATTCCATTTAATCGGGCTAATTACTTTCTAACGGCTTTTAATCTTTCTAATTCCAGTGCAAAGTGGATTCGAAGAGGGTCCGAAATATCCCGCCTACAAATGCTGTCTGTTTCAGATACTTTAAATGCGGATGACGTGAAATTTCGGAATCTCGAATGGTCATGGTTTGGAAACTTTTCGGAGCTTAGATTTAAGCCCAGTGACCAACTGCTTTTTCGCATTTTTTTTCCTTAATTAACCTTTTTAGGTTGTAATTATTAAAACATGGACATGTATATGTTTTAACGGAAGCCAATTTTCGTAAATAACTTAGAAAACGTAAAGCGAAACTAGCACTTTCATTATCTTCTGTAAAACACGTTTTTGTCGTAAACGCAAATACAAAGTTTCATGGATATAACTTGAAAAATTACAAATTTTTGCGTAGAAATTTTTTCTTTCCCGGTAAAACTAACTAAAAAAAATCTTTTTTAGTAGGAACCGATTCTTTCCCGACCTTTTTCCTTCAGATCTTCAGAAAGAATATCCTCTTTGAGCACCCTGAAGGTATTCACAAAATATTAAATTTCTCAGTCAGTCGCCACATATTCTTTTATAATTACAGAAAAAAAATATGATGAATTATATAGGAACTAGTAGTGGGAGCCTTCTGCCGTGGCTAGTAACCACTCTAACGACAAAGACGTGCAGAGATACTCCTAACATAGCTCTTTCCATCGCCCGCTGAGAGACTCTGAGCCTTCTTATGAGGCCCATAGATAGCGGACCATGTCTCTGATCCGTAAGTCATCACTGACTACGGATTTCATAATTACGGGCTTGGAATTTTTACCTAACAATGTTGGTTAAACATTAACAAGGCAAGATTTGACTTCATCATTTACTCCAGATTCCTTACCATCATGTTGGGTGGTCCTTTGCAAGAGGAGACCTGCGTGAGCACAAGTCCAGCACAGAGGACGATACACATAATCTAATCCGCTTAACGCTGTGCTGACCTAAATGACTTCTACTTCAGTAAATCGTTATCACGCTCATAACAAAGTTTCATTGATGTTTTATATATTCATTGTTTTTTTTAAACGCGTTGAAATGTTGTGAAAGCATTAGAGAAAATTTCAATACCCTTGAGATATTTTAATTAAAAATGTATTACTGACCTTCACCGTTATCTGTAGCGATAAACTGCTCAACCCCGTGACACATCATAATTCTCAGAGATTTGATTTTCATTAAATCGAAATATTATCTTGTTGTAAGATAAAGCACGCAGAGATAAAATAAACAATTTGAAAATAAACAAATTGGTAATACAACCTGAGGTTAGATGAATGCTCGAGACGTAGTCCTTAAGGACCTCGTACACAACCCAACAATCAGTTGCCTTATTGGTCGCTAGACTTTACATTATACGGGCATCAGTAGATGCGTCGTCGTTAGTCGAAGTTAGAATCGCGCAAGCGATTATCTTACCTTTATGTTGGTCGTGTAATTGCGTCATATTAGAAACGTTTTATTATAAAGCAATAAAATACTAAAGTCCATGTTCAAATAATAGCCTAAAGAATCGCACTAGCAATTATTATACGTTGGTCGCGTAATTGTGTTGAATTAGAAACGTTTCATTATATGCCGATTAAATAATAAAGCCCATGTTCAAACAAGAATAGCCCGTAAATTCAAATAAACACTGATATTCCTATGTTTGCGAAACGATTATGAATTATTAAGCTGGCTTTCTTAAAATATGGACGAACATGAGTAATCACACTGTGGGGAGATCTTCATCCATCACGGAGGGAGATGTGTCATACTCGGACACTCCACGCCCGTGATTTGGCGTAGGAAGCAATGATTAATTGTCGATCGAGGATCTAGAATACGATGTGGTATTGACTGATCACTTTATTGAAATATAGACAACCCGTATAGCGTTTTGCTATATGGTTTTGTATCGCCTCGTGCGTCTTTAGTTACAAAAAAAAATATCTTCATAATTCATAAATAATGCCCGCGACTTCGTCTGATTTGGATTTCGGATTTCTTGTGTTTTAATCGCTTTTTACCGTCCCTTACTGCTATCGCACCCCCATACTCTATGTTAACCGGCACGCTTCAGCGGAAGATCATCTTTGATAACTTTCAAACTAAATGTTTACTGTAAATAGAGTAGGTATCCAATTTGAATGTAATTTTACTAAAGTGCATTCTTTCAATAGATAATATGCCATGCCGTCGCGGACTTTTAGAACTATTCAAGTGTAACAATCTTACCACACATTATTTTCATCTAACTCTAACAATTTATGCATTTCACGTAATTTTTTCTAATCTAACATCTTTAAAAATTATGGCTTTGTTTTATCCTGATATTACTGTTAAGTTTTATCAAAATCCGTTTAGTAGAGTAATAAAAATCCTCCATCCATCCATACATCTTCATCGGGTCTTGTAATTTGTTTTATGTCATCCTTCCATTCTTTGAGCACTTACCACAATTAGCATGTTCGAATACGAATCGCGCAATCAGGCTGCTCAAAATTTGAAAATAAAAAACATTAAGTTTTGTAACTCCCCGAAAACTAGGTAAATCTGCATGGTGCAATATATCTTTTCTTGAATCTTTATACAACCACATCTCAAAGATCTTCAAAATGCAATCTCAACGTAAGTTTCGCTCCTACACCGGAGCATCCTCGGGAGATGCTCGCTTCTAAGGGCACAATTGTTAAAAAAATCATACATTGTACCATGCAGATCTTGTGTAAAATATTTTCCCAGAAATTAAGTTTATTGTTTAACATTAAACTCTATGTTTCGCGAGCACGGTCTGCTTCTATCCAAGAATATTTGAATAATAAATATAAACAAATTAACGATTTAGGTTAAAGTTTATTTATTCTATTTATGTAGGTAGACACACTATAAATAATTCTTTATTAATAACAATATGAATCCCAGCACTATTTTATCATCTGGCTACTATATTTAAAAGTATTGTGATCCACGATTTCAGAAGTAGTTGAAATACTACTTAATATACTACGTGTAAATGAAAACAGAAATTAATTCTTCCCAGGCTTTAGAGGTACATCATGTACTGGCTCTGAGGCACATCACACTAACATCACATGCAAAATCATGTTACTCCTGTCACTTTATTAATACGCGTCGCGTAGCGTAGGTAATATGCGCGAGTCGGTATTTTATCTTAATTTTCAATAGGGTTATTTACTGTTTACATGATGAGAGAATGTTTTGAATTCGTTTGTACGGAAAAATAAATATCCTTATTTTGGTTTAATATTTTTACTGGGTTGATTCGAAATATACTCAAGCATTCTTCAGATTTTTTCTTAATTCGGTAACAAGTTGTATATCGCTGATTTGCATAAAGTAACATTAATAGAACTCCGTGTCAAATTATTTCGTAATAATCTGCAGTTTTAGGGAAACACACTTTCGCAATCATCGAGTCTGTCCCTTACTTTGTCGCAGTGTTCTGAAGTTTTCCATTGAGGACAGTTCTGCAAATTAAAAAAAAAATTAGTTGGTATTGCTGTCAACTCTGTAGTAAGTGAATCTTTACATGAAACTACATTGACTGAGCAAAAAAATTTGAATAAGTTTAAGCCTACGCTTGGCTTTGTACCAACGGAAATTTTATTCATTTTTAAATTGTCTGAAGTTACTAAACATTTAAAAAAAAAGTTGTTCTTTCATTGATCGACCACTAATACAAGTGTATACCAAAAGACGTATACTAGCCACGGCCGTAGCCTCCAACTAGAGAAGAAGAATATCCATACTACATTGTTTGCTTACTTACTTTACGCCCAAACCCAAACGACTTGATTTTTCTATCGGGATTTTTAAGAAGCCGGTATAAAAGAAACTGACGAGGAACGCGGGCAACGGCTGGTAACGTTTAAATCCAACTTACCAATATAAGATAAAGATGTAAGCAATTGGTAACTTTCCCAATATGACACATATGCGGTGGACCATACTCCTCCAAGTTGTCTAATAAACACTTTTCTTTAACTATCGCCATGATATCAGTTTTGTTCTTAAAGTCTTTCTCTATGGTCGCCTCTAACAAGGACTTGTCAATTGTTCCGTTGGACAACATGAATCCACTTTTTTTTGCGACACAAGTTTGAAAATCACACTGAAATAAAAAAAAATGTTTTATTGTAACTTATATTCGTAACGACCGAGTTCTCGAAAAAATTATCGTTGAAGAATAGATGAAGAACACGGAAATCTACGATCTTTTTAATCAAATACGTTATAAGCGTTAAAAATATTTATAAAATAAAAAAGAAACCCCTACAAGACTTTATAAGTGAAATAGAATAGAAATAGGCTTTCGGAATCTTTGGCAGTTTGTTTGACTGCAAATCACGAAGTCCTGAATTGGATCCCGGGCTCGAGTCCCAGAAAAACCCAATACCAGGGGGTATTGGGTTATTCTGGGTATTGGGTTTTTCTATCAAGAAACTCCGGAGATTGCGAATTGGTGGTGATTCAACCCCGTGCCTCAAGGAGCACGACAAGCTGTCGGTCCTGCGAATGTTCTATTTCCGGTCGTGTCGGAGCTGCCGTCTCATCGGAGTTTGAGAGTGAGTGAAGTGCACCTCTGTATGTGCTCTGTAATATCTCCCGCATAGTTGGAAAATCACTCCTAAGGTTGATAACTTTGGCCAAAATCGGTCAGGCAAACTCTAGAAAAGGCTACAAAAATCTTAAATAAATAAAAAATTAATTAAACTTAAGTGATTCGTGTGAAGTGTTAGTTCGCTGCTTATAAAATGTCCAAAAGTAGAAGCAAATTGGCTGATGATGATAATGATGATGATGGATTTGTTTGAGGGTGAAAATTTGTACGAATCTAACACCATAAGCACGCAAAAAAGATTTTCCTTACTTTTGTGGTTGTCAGGTAAAAATACTTACGGAATGAGGATCACGAACTACAGTTTTGGCACATTCCTCTAGCATTGCAGTCTTTTCTTCATTTATCTCATACTCACAACAGCCTTTGTTTAACTGAAAAGAGACGATCCATAGCTAATGATACTTTATTTTTGGGTCATAAAGCATAAACTTGAACTGCATTTGGACTGGGTAATTTATAAAAAAAATGTATATATATTTTTGTATAGCCATTAAATAAAAAAGGTGCCGAATTTATTTAAAGGCAAAAAATGCAATAAAGTTTAATCGTGATCCGTAGTGGTTCACGAGAGGTGGCGCTAATTTATATGTAGGTCGAATTTTAGGTAGAATTAGTATTAAAATATTTGCTCCTAAGACTATCTCTTTTTTCAGATAGAGCGATGTCATAAAAAAAATTTTATAACCTGTACCTATACAATGTATAAAATGAGCTTGTTACAAATACAGCCAAGACATGCAATCTAAACGGTTTCGAACTCGAGACCGACCTTAAAATACATCAACACGTTCAAGTGGTTTCACAAAAGGTTTTTATGCAAATGAATATGCTGGTCTTCATTACTCTTTGGTAAACAGAATTATTTCTAGTTATTACGATGATACTTACAAAAGCTGTTTCAAAGCAGCTACGCAAATCAACGTCTGCTTTGACCTAAAAAAATAAAAAAAAATTGTTTGTTAATGAAAACCTAGTTAGTCATTACAGTTGCAGAACACTGTGTTTTTAAAAGCGGAAAGTAATTGCCAAGTCAATGATTATTCACTTTTGTTTCAACTTACTTATAATATGGCAGATGGCGGGAAAACTGAAAACGAGAAACTTAGAAATGTGGAAGCAAAGCAAGAATATCAAATAAAATTTGCTTACAATTCAGAGTTTAGAAAATGGCGATAGAAAATTTTGAGGTTAAGATAAAATTCTAAAATTGAAATGTCATAGTCTATGGCCCAGAGCAATGAATGTCTATGCACTGGAAGCATCCGGCTCCGCTTGCATCTTCTCACAAGATAGAAAAATGAATGTTAAAATGTAAAAAGTAAATTTTTGATGTTGGAAAAGAGCAACTGCTGAGTTTCTTGCCGGCTTCTTCTAGGTAGAATCTGCCTTCCGAACCGGTGGTAGAGTCACTACAAACAGACAGACTTGACCTTTCAAAAGTGCTTATATTAGGCCTACTTGAAATAAATAAATTTTGAATTTGAATTTTGAATTTGAATTTTACTGAATCTCCTCTCTTATCAGTTATGGCTGAGTAGACCTATCACCAGCATAGAACATTAATCATAATGATATAAAGACTATACATTAAATAGAAAAAATGGAAACACCAAGATTACTGATTATTTTAGTACTTATTACTTTGCTTAAGTAGACATGATCTGTATATCTCTGTGACAGTGGTTATTATCTCTAACGTTTGTTTTTTTTCTTCCTTTTTTATTGTCATAATTGATGGACCAAGCGGATGGCCCACCTGAAGATAAGTTGACACCATCGCTATTATAAGAGCCACATTTCACAGGGCATGCAAGGAGCACGTCCTGCAGCCGTGTCCATCAATTTGAGGCGTAGGTGTTAAACCCCATGTGCCTGTAATTTCACCGGCAACCGCGCCCTTCAGATCGGAACACAGCATTGTAAGAATGCTGCTTAGCGGCAGAAATAAGCATGGCGATAGTACTTCTCCGGACGAGCTCTATAACAAAAAACTCCACTACTCCTAACCTCCTAACTAACTACTATTAAAATCCAACATTCCGCATACAGGCAGCATCTGTGCTCTGATGAGCATCTCCCTCCTTTGAGAGAGGAGACCTATATCCAGCAGTGGTACTATAATAGATTGAAAACAAGGCAAATACAATATTGCTTACCAATACAACCACGCTGAATATGAACAAGGCTAGGCGGTGCATTGTGACCGACATGCAAATAAAAACTTCATTACAAAAAAATGCAAACACCCTTTTTATACAAAATTACAAACTAGAACTTCCATCACCGCGGGCAAGTGGCGGAAAATTGCAGCATTAAATAATAAATGGACGCAAACACTAAAAACGTGATAATTTATTGATTTAGTAGACATTTTCATTCAAAAAGTATTCCAGTTTCCGGTGAAGTTAGATCATCATTATCATTTTATTGCAGCACATATGCTTGGCACTGGGCTCCATACTTGTAGTAATTTGGAGCTTAAACCCATCACGCTGATCCAATGCAAGTTGACTCAGGACATAAAGTAATAATATTTGCTGAAGATAAATCTTTATTATCAACCCGTTACTGGCCTACTACAGGGCACGGGTCTCCCCTACAATGACCAGGATTTAGGCTTGATGGACTTCACACGCCTTTGAGAACATTATGGAGAACTCTCAGGCATGCAGGTTTCCTCACGATGTTTTCCTTCACCGTTGAATCAAGTGCTTCTTTAATTACTTAAAACGTACATAACTTAGAAAAGTTAGTTAGGAGGTGCGTGCTGGGATTAGAACTCGGAAATCCGAAAGTGAAACCGAAATCCTAACCAATAAACTAGGCAACGTTTATTAACTTTAGCATATTAAAGACCCCCGCGGATAGGCCTTATCTCTTATAAAAGAGAGAATAAAAGCTCAAATTGAACCACTAGAATATCATCAAGAGAAGATAATTAATTGTTATTGTTATAATAACTGAAGTATGGAAAGTAAAAAACGTAAGTAAGGATTTTATGTTTAAAAATATAACACAATCAGAATAACCTATTTCATACTATTACTTACAAACTATCTGACCACACGTTTTAATCCCTCGCGAAACTAATCCAGATGAGTTTAGTTTAAGGGCTCATTTTACGACTCTCAATGCTATCTTGGACACTTGTAATCCTTAGTAAGTGTTCACGGTTAATAGAACTTGGGTTAATTATTGTAGGGAATTAGTGGCGGTCCATTAAGCAAAGAAGGTTACACATTTAAATGCTGTATCTCCGTGCGCTGAACAAGTTCTAAATAGACTGGCTATCTTATATCGAAGAGTAGGTCAAAATTCTCATGACGTATGTAAATTCGGTTAGTAATCATGATCGTCATTGTAAACCCATTACCAGCCCAGCGTACCAGCAGAGTACGGGTGGGAGAACCGACCCAGAATGGCAAGGGTTCAATCACGCTGGACAAGTTTGTATTGAAAGACATCACATGCCTTTTAGAACATAATGGAGAATTCTCAGGCATGCACCGTTAATGCAAGTGATATTTAAATTAAAACGCAAATAGCTTAGAAAAGTCGAAGGTGCGCGCAGGGGTTCAAACTCGGCCTCTCGAAAGTGAAAGCGAAGTCATAAGCTATCACCGCTTCAATTCGGATGATTGTACCTCTTATAGTGATTAAAGATTAATAGCCGACTAAGCAAAGTCATCTTGTATCGCACCATTTTTAAAACAAAGCTCTCAAATTGTGATTTATTTCAATGCTCCCAACATCCGTATCTGTGTAATATGCCACTGATTATACGTCAGTGCTGACCTCAATGGAAAAATCGCAAGGCATTTCAGGGCATCAAAAGGCAATAAAGAAGGGAACTAAAATAAATTAATAAATTCCTTTCAGAGAGAACTGTTTCACTCTGAAAGCAAAGTTTACAACATTGCAACTAAACTCAATGAAGCGTTTCTAAACAGCTTGCAGAAGACACACAGTTACTGCAAACGAGATTCTACTCCATGACTCTAATGGCACATAAAACAAGAAGCAATAGCCAGTGTGCTACTTTGAACTACTTAAACTAAAACGAAATTGACTTCAATTTTAGATTTTTTTTAAATGCGTATAAGAATTTCGGATCCTACGATTTTGGGAAAAGAATTATAGATTTGGTATTTCTTCCAAGTACAGGTAGAAATACTATAGTAAAATCATAAAATTTTAAAGAAGCAATGTGTCATATCTTGTTTTAAAAAGTGTCCTATATTATATGGTCCTTTGAAACGTAGAAACTGTAATGTTTCCTACTGAATAGCGCTACAGTCATTATAAGACTGAAAAAGAGGTCATAAATGAATACATAAATAAATAAATATACTACGACAATACACACATCGCTATCAACCCTCAAAGTAAGCGTAGCTTGATTATATATAGTTTTAATATTAGTTTTTTTACCATATAGTATTTTATTTTATTTTATATATGTACTGTTTTTGTACTTTTTGTAATTATTAATATGTATGTATATTCTTAGAGTTTTGCGCACCGCTATAAAGATTTATATGTGAGCCAATTCCTCATAATGGTTGCCTGGAAGAAATCACTATTAGTGATAAGGCCGCCTTTGTTACACAAATTTAATTGTACCTTTGTTGTTTTTGTCTCTTTTGCACAAAAGAAAAAAAAAATTTTTTTTCTTGTTTGCAATAAAGTATTTTTGATTGATTGATTGACTTGTGTTATGGGTAAGATGTTTGATGAATATTTTTATGATATAAATAATATACATAAATACTTCTTATATATAGATAAACACCCAAACACTGAAAAACATTATTGTTCATCACACAATCATGTTCCAGTTGTGGGAATAGAACCCACGGCCATGGACTCAGAAAGCAGGGTCTTTACCTTCTGTGCCAGTCAGCTGTCTCAATATTATTATTTCGACACTGGTGGAATGAGAGCCGTGCCGTAGCTTAGTCATAAAGCGCTCAGGCCGTGATTGACAGAGATTGGCAGTTTCAAATCCGAAAGTTTTACATGCATTTTAAAAATTTACCAGCGGTAGAGTCACTACAAACAAACGATACGCTAAATTGCTTGGTGGCACGTCTTATTTGGTTGGCTGGTAACTAGCCACGGCCGAAGCCTCCTACTAGACCAGGTAACAGGAAATTCACAATTTATCTATTTCTGCCAGGGATCGAACTAGGGCTCACACTTGAAAGACCACCGCGGACACCACTTTCCCTGTATCGACATAATAACTTCGGTACAAATAGTGAGGAAATTTAATAAAACTCTTAACGGATTAAAGCAAAATAAACCCCTCGTGTCTCCAATCACCCGAGTGATTTTCAAAGTAGTTCCCCATTAAACCCGGTCAACGGAAGGCAGTTCAATGTAGTGTGAAATAAGGGACACTTTTTATTATAATTTTGTATCACAGTTCCCTCGATATATTTCGTGGTCCCGAGCATATTTTACTGATGTCATGACCGAAATACGAGTATATGCTTAAATTTAAATTTAATATCATATTCTCTACTATGGATACGATTGTTTTACGGTTTTCTTGAGAAAATAAATGATATAAATTTCACTAATTAGGAAATTATTAACCCGCCTAAGATTATTCTAGGCTCTTGTTAGACCAGGTGCGTTTGAAACCCTCGTATCTTTTGTTTTAGGTCAAGGAATCTATTTATAACCATCACCTCACAATAATGGAAACATATTTGTATGAACACTATGAAACGTTTACATGTATTAAGAATTTCGGAAATTAATTTTACATAAGTTAAGTACAGCATAACGCCACTATCAGGTAAATCAGGAAGTTTGTATGCAAACTCAGGTTTTCTCTTGATTGTTATAAACCAAAAAAAGACCCCTCTTTACCTTCCGGTTACTCTATTAGTCCGATCGATACAAGATCAGTTTATTTTTATAATAAAGTAAGTGAAAAACTGTTGCCTATTAAAAGAAAAACTTTGCAGGGAATGCAACCTACAATATGCCGCCAATCAACCTGAGACGTAGGCCTGATGTGCCTATGATTACACCGGCAACCACGCCTTTCAAACTGGAACACAGCAATGTTGCATGCCGGTACTAATTACTTACCCGGACGAGCTCTGTCACAAAATGCTCTACTACAGCTCAGCTGGTACGATGTCATGTACGGGTGGTAACCTTATAGGGGCAAGGCTTATAAACTGCCATATCCCTAACGGGCTATCTCGCCACCATCAAAATTAAAAAAAAAACAAAATTCAGTTGTTTTACTTTGTTTGTAGTGACTACCACCGGCTCGGAAGGCAGATTTCACCGAGAAGAGCCGGCAAGAAACTCAGCAGATTTCTCATTTCCAGCATCATTTTATAGATTAATAACAATCTTTAGAATTTAGCTGCTTTTAGTGTATGCTTTCAAGCAACCTTATCGTTAAGGAATTAATCTATCGTGAAGTAACCACGATCGATGACATGTGTTTTAATATATAGTTTAAATTTAGGTAAAGGTAGCTCTAATATTATCTTCGGTATCATGTTATAAAAGCATATACTCATCTCTACAAAGCATTTCTGAAAAGATACAAAAAAAACATGTGACGTTGAGAATATAAAGTCAGTGTGCCTTTTCTATTATATTATTAGAAGCACCTAAAAACGTAAATGTAATTTTACACAAAAAATACACACCAGAATTGTAAAGGTCTGTTAGTTTAAAGCTGACAGGGCCGTAGTGGCGAACGATCATTAATTCAACGACTTGTTGAGAGACGAGTGTTCTTTGCACGCCAATTAGTATGAACCGCGGTGTGTTAAAAACCTAACTTAGAATGGTTTTAGTGCCTTTTAGCTTACATTCGTGTGCAAAAATATTAAAGTTCCTCTATGAATTTAAAAACTTATTCCAAATTTGGAACTTATTCCAAAAATTATTCGAAAATGTTTTTTTTTTTGTTTGTTGGCTCCATCGTTGTACCGATCTTAATGAAATTTGGCACACATGTAGCTTGTATTTTGGAGATGGACAAAGGATAACATTCATCTCGAAAATGCTACTGTTGAAATAGTTATAAATAAATAAATAAATATACTAAGACTAGTTATCCCTCACTGGTCAAAATTCGACCACAATTAATTTAAATAATAAGTTTGAACATTATTAGTGTTCTATTGTCAAAGACAATACTTCTGTTATAACAGAGTTGATCACAACAGTGACACTTACACTGTTTATTTGCCTATTATTTTCCAATATATATGCATGTGTGTGTCATAAACGTCGTGTGCGTAATTATTTTTTATTGATTTAATGTATTCATTATGCTAAATTTAAATCTCTTCTTCTATATAAAAATTTCATACCCGCGTAATTTTTGTAACAAGGGGTACAAAGTTTTTGCTTCACATATTAAGACAAAGATCCATTTCCTTTTATCTGTTACTTTTTTCAAGAACCTACGCTATAATTTTACTTGCTTCCAATTCAACAACTACTATCATAGTCGTAACAGTTCAAAATTTTAAATAGATAACTTAAAATAGGGTACATAATATAACCTAAGCCAGTGAATGTTGCCTCTACAATTTGCATAAGGTAAGTAAATCCAACCGCTTAATTGTACACATTTTATTTGCATAATACCCCCAGCGTAGAAACAGTTTGCATTCACGCTTATATCTGTCTAAATTATTTTGGAGGAAGAATACTACATAGGGAATTCGTTTACGGATAATAATTTTTGTTTAGCTCTCTCATTCATCATCACCATCATCTCATTACCGGCCTACAGGGCACGGGTCTCATCGCAGAATAAAACCACGCTGGCCAAGTGCCGATTGATAGACTTCACACGCCGTTGAGAACATTAAGGCGAACTCTCAGGTTTCCTCACGATGTTTCCTTCACCGCTTAAAGCAAGCGTAAATTGCTTAAATAAAAAACGGATATAACTCCGAAAAGTCGGTGGTGCGTGCCGGGACTCGAAAACGGTCTCCACAAAAGGAAAGCCGACGTCTTATCCACGAGGCCTCACCGCTTCATTCAATTAATATTAATTACCTTTTCGATCTTGACAAAAATCACACTTGATAGAAATTTTATTTATTTATACACTTTATTTGTACACCACAAATAAGGAAAAAAAACAATGGACACAACAAAAATAAACTTAAAACGTAGGATACAAAGGGCGGCCTTATCGCTTAGTAGCGATCTCTTCCAGGCAACCTTAGGATTAGGAAAACCAAGGGAAACCGATTGGTGGGGTGTCAAAAATTAAAAAAAAAAATTCAAAATTCAAAATTATTATTATTATATACATGCTTACAAACAATTACACACTAATACTTGTCAAGATTACATACATAAAATACTAATAATAATAAATATAAAAATAATAAACTAATATATACTATAACATACGACATACAATTTTACATTTGGTCTAAGATAAAAAGCGCTTTCCTAGGACATGCCTATTCAGGTACACAGGAAATAAGAATAAGGCATAAGGTACAACATAGACCTCGGAAGGGCGTTTAACACTTTAAGTATGAGAAAAGTTGCAAATCGGTTTGTGAGAGTAAATTTACCGTTGTTTACACTAAGATTTCGGGTGTATATGAGAAATGACTTTTTCAATTACATTTAAAAAACTTCTTAATCCATTAAATACACTAAAGCTTGTTTCCACTAGCTAATCTATTTATAAAGTTAACTAAAGCTTTTCCAGCTGCGTTAAGTACGGTTAAGTATAGTAATTAATACCTACTTAGCATGTCTTAAATATGAGCTCGTTTGGAGCTACGCCAAAATACCTGGCTACATTTTTGCTGATTACAAACCAAGTTGGGTGAAATGGTCGAGGACAAATTTCCTACCCAAGTCAAGGCTCGATATTTAGTCAAAAGTATCAGAAAAGTGGTGATGGCGAATTGGGTAGGAGCTCGACTTCTCTTCCGGGGGCCGAGTTCGAATCCCAGCACGCACCTCAAACTATTCTAAGTAATATGCGTTTAAAGCAATTAAAATATCACTAGCTTCAACGGTGAAGGAAGAGTAAACCTTCATGCCTAAGAGTTTTCCATAATGTTCTCAAAGGTTTGTGGAGTCCACAAATCCGCACTAAGCCAGCGTGGTGGAATTTTTCCTAAACCCCTTCACATTGTGTGAGGAGACCCGTACCCCGTTGTAGGTAAGTAATGGGTGGATATGATGATGATAATCATACCTTTCAAGCTTCGCTGCAAAAAATGCGCCATTTATTTCAGGCGTTATTTTTTCTGTAATATTTTTCATAATAACTTCAAAACTGTGCGCCATAAAATCCTTACAACTACGGGCACTAAAAATTAACGCCCTAACATGTCAATGCACCCATCTTGGTCCCTTTTGCGTTAAATTAGTAATTCGGTATAAAGTTATGCCTAATGATCACATTAGGTATATATTATTTCAATTTTTTAGTTAATAGTACTATTATTAGATTATCAGTCTGGAAGTAGTGATAGACGGATGGCTAAAGTGCCACCATAAGGCCTTTTGAAGTAAAACTTCTTTAGGCGCGACTAGGGAGGATTTTTGGGGACTCAGATTTTTTTTCTGACAGAAGTAACGCTTACGTCAGATTTCTGTGTAGTTTCGGCTATTAAAAAATAATAATTTGGATTGGTCGTAGGTATATGTCATATACTCGACGCTTCTTGACTTATACGCCAGCTAGTGGCAAATATAATAATCTAATGGATTATTTATTTTTTCACCATTTTGGTACGGAACTCTAAAATTCACTGAAAAGCAAAGCTTCATGGCAATGTACCTTTGGACATCATTAGTCCAGCAACTGGTTGAAAGCGGAGCGTCCTTCCCTCACCAATTAAATTAGAAACGACGATGATTAAAAAAACACTTATAAATATTAAGTAATAATATTTTGTGGACTGCTTAGTTTTCGTTTTATATTTTATTATCGCGCCGAAATCATGCTTTTAAAATTTTATCATGATAGTAAGGTGTTTTTGTATTGAATTAAAATGCCTAAAACAATATGAAAGCACCATTCATTATGTTTTTACGTGGTTGTTGGATGAATTATAAAGATAATTTTAATTAAGTGTTTCGTTTTATTTGAAAGTTGTAATAATACCTTTAATTACCTTAAAAAGTAAAACGTCTATTTAATCCATCTGCTCATCCGTTATACTATACACTCTAACTTTTTTAAGAAAATAATAAAATAAAAATATTTGTAGTATTAACATTTATTCCCATTAGGGCTAGTACAGACAGGAGACGAAAATTTTATCACCCGATTATATCCCCTGACATGGGATATAATTAACGTGTCTAAAACACAAGAACATGGAATAGGAGAAGTTTACCCCCGTTTATTATTTACACTAATATTACTTGGATATTATTTCCACTTGTACGCCAATGCTTTGAGAGTTGATAAAGCTGTGGGAGACGATAATTTATTTATAAGCTACCGTTATGCTTAGTTCTACCGCAAAGCAGCATTGTTGCAATTCGGTCTTCCGGTTTAAAGGGCGTGGCGGCCGGTGTGAGTAAAGGCACATGTATCTTACCGTCTAAGCATCAGGATAGGCACAGAGTGGCACGTTTCCAGAGGTGTTCCTTGCATGCCCTGCTTTATATTGCCCTCTTTCCTACTAAATATCAGATTTTTATTAGTATAAAAAATGGGAGTTTTTTTTTTATTCCTTTCCAAGTTAGCCCTTGACTGCAATCTCACCTGGTTGTGAGTGATGATGAAGTCTAAGATAGAAGCGGGCCAGCCTGTTAGGGAGTATGGTAGTCATACCCCTAATCGGTTTCTACGCGACATCGCACCGGAACACTAAATCGCTTAGCGGCACGTCTTTGTGGTTAGGGTGGTAACTAGCCACGGCTAAAGCCTCCCACGAGAGCAGGTCAGAAAAAAATCAGCAATTATAAGTTCCCAAATTGAGCCTGCCGGGAATCGAACCCTGGACCTTCTGCTTAAATTCACAGCCCTCACCGTTGCGCCACGGAGGTCGTCCAAACAAAAAGTAGTCCACAGCCATGCCTCTTGGAGTAGCCCTACGTAGCTACGAGTATGTTGATTCTAGTACCAGAATAATCATCATCTTTTTAATGAAGCCCAATTGATGGAGTTTGTTATTACTTAAATCGCTTTACAATAGGCTTAAGTTAAATCAACAATAATCAAATCGATTTAGTCAAAATAACTAAACTGAAATCATCTACATCTGCGCTTTGGACGCTCTCACTCTGTACACAGTTATCCCAAAATCAACACTTTACTAATGTAGATTATATTTGAATACAAACCTTCCGATAGATATGTACCTACTCGTATGCTTTGGTCTTGTAGGCAGAGGGCAGTGACCCTGCTTTCTGAGTCTGTGAATATAGAGAATAGTGCGAAATAATTAACAAACAATAAAAAAGTGATTCGAGAAGATTATTGCGATGCGGTGTCGGCCCGCTAAAACGTGCTCCACAAGAATATTAAGACCTTGAATATTAAGGCACTTAGAGTGATTTCTTGAATGAGTAAATTATTTGCCACGATTGGCCACCCCAAATATCTATCACTTTAAAGAGCAAACTGAGAGTTGGATGTTTGTTAGAATGTTAGAAATATAAAATGTAGAATGTTTTTAGATTGTTGTCATCCACTAAGTAAAAATAATTAACTAAAATCTACCTCTATTGGTAGAATGGGTATAGGCATGATGACAGTTGTTCATGTATTTCGAAATACGAATTTTTATTTTAACACAAGGTCTTACTAGAGCTCTGATTTGTCTATGACATCACGAGTGCGGCCAAGACACACGTCGAGCGTTTTCGCGCGAATAATTCTTTAAATATAATTTGCAATTTATATCAACAAAATCTTTAATTTCTGCGGAAATAAGTTATTTTTTGTATATAGTGTAACAGAATTACGAAATAATATTGAAGGCCGCATAAGAATATTTCATAAGGAATCACCCTGTAAATGTATTAAATCAAAAGAAGCCTATTTTTTTCTTACAAATGAATTCAAAACATTCTAAGTGTTTACTTTTGTCAACCCTGTTCAAGATAAAAGACTGACCCGTGCATAGTTCCTACGCTACGCGACTCTTACCTAATAAATTCATAAGAGTCACATGATTTTAATTTCGCATGTGATGTTAGGGCTGTATCTGATTTCTTTCAGTAAAAATTATGGCAATGTTTTACTTCAAAACCATAATTTATGGTTCCACAGATAAGTCTCAAAGGCAGTACATTATGTACCTCTAAAGCCTGTGAAGTATTATTTCGGTTTTTATTTACAAGTTGTATATACTACCAAATTTACCTGCGAACATCATATTAATTTTTATTATAATTATGCAAGCATTTTTTTGGTAAACAACCCTACATAAACCCTACATAACTTGATATATACGGTATAAATCAAGGTCGAAAGTACGCATGCGAAGTAGCGGGAATCCCAACGCTAAATAATATTTATCATAGGGCATTAAAGCTACTCTCAATGCATTCATAAAACCAAATTATTTCCCTTTCAGATCTAGAATTACTCGCATTTTTCCACGAACGACGCCTATTCTCAAATTTTGTGCGTTGATTTTATGGTTTCATGCCGTTATCATCTCGAGGCAGCCGAGAACGCGGAAATATAACGTTTTCGTCATGACTGCCGACTTTCATAAAGTTACAATTGTGTAAATTTACTTTTTTTCGCTCCTTTCCCTTACTAAAATTGGAAAAATAAATCATTATTAGTTTGTCTTGCCTTACAAAACTTGTCTAGTTTTGTAATATTTCAATTACCACTAATAATTTCATTGCAAATGAAAAAAATTGGTTGTCTGTAAAGTCGGCTTACTGACGATAGTTGAACGTGACAACGTCTTAAGAAAATACTGATGGAATGGTTGCATTTTTCAAAAGAAAATTTTATTTTTATTTGTTTGATAGATCGTTGCTATAAACAATTGACACCACATTCACTTTTCACTGCACTTCATCCTTGCCGAAAACATGTAAATGTATTATTGTATAGAAGCTGTCCACGCGGACGCATCGCTCACTCAAGTAGGAGAGAGACAGATGTCGAACGCGGAGGCCGACTGTGCCTCTTTGTCGCTCGTTCCGCGCTCTCGCTTGCACTTCAAGCCTTGAATGGAACGCCTCAGAGCGAGGTAACGCCGCATACGTCATGTTTTTTCGTGCGTGCAGCCGGCTCCATTTAATTATAAGACGTTGTCACGTCAAAAATGAATATATTAACTTCTGACATTTCCAATAAACTTCCTTTGGAATGCCATTGCATAATTTGTCAAATGTATGCAATGGCATTCTAACTATGTAAATCTAGAAGTCGTTTTGGCAAGCAATCTAAAATTTCCTTCAGGTATGTTAAAAAATAATATTCTCTTAAATACGACATAAATACCTTTTGTAAGCGTTGTGACACTTTTGTATGTCCATTTATTGGTGTAGTATTTTTAAATAAATAGACATCCACTGCCCAGCATATTGAAAGGAAATTAAAATGAAACGAAACTACACTTTATTTTATACCCGACAGATTGAAATTATAAACAAAAAACACTAAATGTAACACGCAGGTACAATGGACGGCCGTATCGCTAAAAACCGATCTCTATCGAACCGAGGCAACACAACAAAGGAAAGGGAAAATATAAAAACTAAGACAATATAGACATATAGCATATGTCTTAGTAAAGGTTTCTACACTCCACTGTTCTTTTGTCCAGTACTCCTGCTCAGTACGGGATCCAACACCTTGGAACCCTAACATCCATATTTTCTCCAACTAAGCTTATTAGCACAAACACTTTTGATGCCATACGAAACCCACTTACGAATAAATTATATCAGCATTATCATCGTTATCAACCCATTACCGTACCTATAGGCATAATAGGGCACGCTGACCAAGTGTGGACTGGTGGACTTCACATATAATTATTGAGGAAATTATCTAGAACTCTCAAGTTTGTAGGTTTCCTCACAATGTATTCCTTTATCGTTAAAGCAAGTGATTATTTACTCGCTTAAAACTCTCTATACCCTCAAAAAGTTTCAGTGTGCTGGGGATGAAACTAATATAAATTATAGATGCATTAACAAACTTCAGATTACTCGTATGTTATTTTAACTAAAATAGCGAAACACAATTTCAGATAGGAACGTCATACAGAAGAGTATACAAACGAGGTCAAGGTGGTAAAACACCGTGACCCAATTTTGCAGGAATACACTTTAATATACGAAAGGAATATACGATATTAAAATATCATTCCAAGAGGCACATTTATTATGGACTCTTTTAAAAGTGTCATGAAAATATTGTCACTTCAACTTTTATCTTTGCAGTGTTGGATTTTTTGTCTCGAGTAACAAAATGTTAAGTATTAACCGATATAATAATAATAAGTTGAGTCGACAGTTATTGTTCCGATCGTCGTTTTAGTCAATGGTCTTCTCGCGAAAAGCTTCGACCAACATCTTAAGAAGCTCGCTTGGTTGTTGGATCAAGGGTCGGGGTCGGGTCCTTAAAACAGCGCGTATTGTGAGGAGGTTCCTCCCTCTGGAGCCCTGACCGCCGGTTACTTGAGCATTCAAAAGCCCCGCAAGCGGAGGGTGTTTTTATTTTTCTTGTAAATTTTTAATATTGTTTTTTTTTGTTTTTGTAAGCATTGTTAAGAATTTAAAAAAAAAATGAAAATCAATAAATGATAGAATAAAAATGATGAATAATAAGAATGTTTATTTTTTTTACCTATTTCCGACTTTAAATGTATTCATTGACAGATGCAGACAAGGCATTTAGCTTCGTACTACACAGTTGACCAGACTCTCGCCCGATTCAACGCGACGCATTTGTGCTGTCATCAAATAACAAACTGCGTCTAACTTGAATGAAAACTGTAAAAAGAAGCTTGCGTCATCATTCGTGTATGTTTCGTTTCGCTTTTGAAGTGAGAATTTCTTTAGCCACGTTGAACGATTTTTGGTATTGGAAAAACTAACGGGATCGCGACACCGATGACCTAAACATACTCGAAACGCATTGCGGAACAATGTTATTCCAGAATTTGAGTTTACGCTTTTGTCTCCAGTATATATTATGACTGCTTCTATTTTAAATGAAATCCTCAGGTAATCCATAAATTCCCAAACTAAAGCCGGGTAAACTTAAGGCAAGTCTCTTTAACTTATACTTTACAAGACGTTTTTCTTTTGAAAATTCGTCAAGATCAGCAGCAGTTAAAGGAGATTCCTGATGCAGTATTTTTTCTTATTAAATTTCATTAAAAGCAAACAAGCGTTAGTCTTATCTACATAGTATGTATAGTAAAGAAGGCATCAAATTTCTAAGTAATTTTTATGTTTTCACCCTACAAACCCATCTCAAAATCTCACCCCTATAACACAAAAGAAAATTCCACACAAAATCTTTATTCGAAGGAATCTCCCTTCGTCCCTGAATCAAGTTTTCGCTGACTCTGGACACATAATATAATTCCCAACGGGTGGCGAATTCGACATTGCTCGCCAATTATATTACATTGACGCACCATCAGGTTTCTTTTGTTTGAACCTTAAACTAAAATGCCTGAACATTTAAATATATTTACTTGCAATTGGCTATACTCTGCTACTTTATTTGTTATTTTCCTGACCAATAAAATAAATAAAATATTAAATTTTGCAATACAACACATTCTCTTAAATCCATACTAATATTAAAGATTTGAAAGTGTGTGTTTTTATTTATTTGTAAACTATGTTCTACCCGGCCATATAAATAAACCCGGAAAAGCATCCGGATCCTCATGGGATTTAAAAATTGAACACTATTTTCCGATACATGGCTTAGCAGCTAAAGCATCAGCATTATAGATAGCTTGCTTTCTTGAGATAAAAAACGGGGAAAACTAACGGTTCTTACTAGTCGTTGGCGAAGCCGAACTTGCATTAAAATATATATTAATAATATGGAGTCTCAGCGTCTTCATTATTTTCAGTGTTGCTTTTTTATTTAACGCTTATAAACAAAAAATAAATAAGTGAAATCCTAAACCTATGCGTTTTAACTTCCTACTCAACGATTTTAGATGTGGAATATTTTTCGTAGTTCTACTTTTATAAAGTCTTTTACCATTGCGAGATATCAAGATTTTTGTTATCGGCTGAAGAACATTCATTTATATTGAACGTGTTTTTGTTCAAATTGACACATAGTTTCTATCAAGAGGACCAACAACTTTGTAAGTAAGTTTATGTACAAAATCTCTGTACTAAAGCCTCTGGGTGTGAAGAGGCAATGAAATATAATGTGAAATTGCGTATACGCCCTCATGTCAGAGTCTCAAGCTATAGGATTAGCATAACGTTACTAAATCCTACGGTCTCGCCTGTGCACATTTTATTTGCATAATACCTTTGCATGATCCCATGGTTTAGGTATCATTCAGTGTGGCACACTCTTTACCTATAATCGTTGGGAATTAAACATAATATGATTGTAGAAATTCTAGTTTTTGTAAACGTAATTTTATGTTTTATTTGCTAAGCTACCTACTTACCTACGGCCTAATGAATAAGTATGGCCCCCTTTTCGCAGGCTAGTATAAGCAATTTAATATCGACTATGCGACATGTGATTGCTCAATATACATACTTATTTACTGTAGATTATTATTCGAGACCAATCTGACGAGCCGTTAATTGCTCGGTAAGTATGTTCAATAACTATCTTAACAAACTTTAACGTCTTCAATATCTAGCTATACGATTCATATTTGGCTTACGCATATATATGACCATATATCTGAATTTCCGCAGACGCTTAAGTGGCGGGATATTCGCCGTCGCCAGGATCTGCATGTACTTTCACTCCTGTACTCTGTGTTATTTAATCCTAAGACTCCTTCTTATCTTAAGGAGAAGTTTAAATTTCTTGGAGTGCAGTCCGAACTTCGACGATGGAGTCGTTCGCTGACTTTGAGTATGCCGTTCCACAAAACGAAGTTTTACAAGCATTCATTCACTGTCAAAGCTATTAAATTAGGAAAGCACTCCCATTGAACATAAAACAATCAAAGTCACTGGGCTTATTTAAAAATGCTGTTTAGGCTCATTATCTCGCTCAATAAAGATGATTATGATTTATTTATCTTCTCTAACTCATATTTAGGTATTTATAGGATGTTAAAGTATGTATTAGTATATTTATTTTTTAAATATATCAATAGTATTGTTTTATTTGTGTAGTCTGGTTTATGTAGTAGTATGTAGTTATCCGTACGTATGTTTAAAACAGTGTACCCCACATTTTCGTTTCGCTTTTTAGTTTTCCTAATCCTAAGGTTGCCTGGCAGAGATCGCTACGGAGCGATAAGTGTTTGTTCTTTTTTTAGTTTTTTGAATTATGTTATTTTCAAACATAGAGTATAATTAGAAATAAATAAAAATTACGGATCACGGTTCTGGGTTCGAAGCTCGGGTTGGGACAAATTATATAAAGTGTTGTGTATTTTATATTAAAGATGATATTATGCAACGGACATTCATAGGCTGCGGATGAGTCTAACTATAGTGATAATGAACTTTTGATATACTTTAACAGCTGTTGCCCGCGGCTTTGACGCGGTATTTTAGATACATTCATTTTCTCGTCATAAAAAGCAGCCTATGTGTTAATCTAGGGTGTAATCTATCTTCATTTGAAAATTCACTTAAATTGGTTCAGTAGTTTTTGCGTGAAAGAGTAACAAACATTGATTCATCCATCCTTACAAACTTTCGTGTTTATAATATAAGTAGGAACTGTGTCACGGAAGATTAACCACGAATGTGTCGGTATTGTAAAAATCCTATGAGAACCGTCAGCTGTCCCGAAAGTAAAAGAATCCTAGTAGTCCGTAATTGACCATAACGACCAAGAGTCAAGTTTAATTAGTATTAAATTTTCTCATGCTTAAAAACAAAGTTTTTCAGAACTAATCCTGTTCTTGTGAGCTAGTCAAATAAAAGAAAGAAAACTCATTTATTTGTTCTGTTGTTTAAAAGTCTGGAAATTTATATTAATTGTTAGCAAACTGTAAGCTATCTAAACTGTGGACAATACTGAAACAGTTCGCATCCGCGTTAATATCCCTCTAACTTATTGAGAGGGACTTTGTACGTTCATTTCAACTAGAGGGTCTTTACTTGGCTCGGGGAGATAGGGAGATTGAATTTTCTCATGCTTATAAATAAAGTTCTTCAGAACTAATCTTGTTCTTGTGGGTCTTGCCTTTTGTAAATGGCTTGGGGCGTTTATATTTTTATGAGCTTTTATTTAACTTGCTTTGTCCGTGAGACTTTCCTGTTCGAAATTTGCGATCTATTCTTCAAGCATTCCAAGATTAAGAAGAAATTTGGCAATCACCTTCTCTTGCTCGTAGTTCACTAGTAACATAAGACCATTTTGTTAGGAAATCTCTGCAAGGGACTTGTGTCCATGTGGATTGTGGATGTTTAATCGGGCTGAGGTTGAGTCTATAAATGCTGGTTAATCTACATCATTTATTAGATTAAAGCTGTATGAAAACTATGATCAAACGTTCGAAACGGCACGCACACAGATATACGAACCGACGCGGCTCCAAAGCTATTATTGCAGGATTTTATTAGGCGGTTCGTTCGGAGGAGGGATAGACGTTGTGGTCCCAAAGTGCTGGAATGCATCCCCGCACTGGTAAACGCAGCGTTGGTCGACCCCCGAAAAGGTGAACGGACGACTTTAGGCGCGTCGCAGGTAGCCGCTGGATTCAAGCGGCACAAAACCGTGGAATTTGGAACTCCCTACAAAAGACCTATGTCCAGCAGTGGACTTCGATCGGTTGATATGACGATGATGATGATGAGTCGGCGGTACTAGCTTTGGGGCCTTGTTGGTAAGTGCATCTGTGTGAGTTAGCTTTTTTTTATTTATGTATAAAGGACAACCAACAGTAGATACATTAAAACTTGCTTTTTTTTTTTTGGAATGAGTCACATAGTAAATGTTCAACTATTTACAGGTTATCACAGCATGCATTATTATAAATAAATATACTACGACAATACAAACACCGCCATCTAGCCCAAAAGTAAGCGTGCTGTTCGTGTTCGTATTTGCAATACTGCTTTAATATATTTACTATGACATCATATCTCACTGCTAAGTAGGAACAACTTTCCTAAAACACAGAACGTTCCGACTTTTAGAAAACAGGAATATAGAGCTTAGACTACTCAGATCTAATGCAATTAGTTGGGCGGAAGTAACTAAAGTGTGACTTAAAAACCTATTAGTATGACCGAAAGCTTTATATGTAGTACGAGGTAGAGAACAAACTGAAATTTAGGCCGCTAACGTCGATTACCTTATCACAAATCCAAAGGACATATTTCGGAGACAAATAGACGCTGAAGCCCCAATGACATGCAATAGCAATTCCAAAATGGAAACGCAACGTTGCTGGTCTATTTAGTTAGGGCCTTATAATCGGGCGGTTCAATAGTGGACTTTAAAAATACTAGTCTAGCTATGAACGTTCAACGGTTGAGATGAGAATTAAAGTTTTACGGTAGAGCCTGTAACTTTGCACTTGTCCCCGCAAACCTGAAAGCCTAAATTTTGCGAAGCGTAACTAAAGTCATCGTTCACGAAATTTCCAGTCACCGTTTAACATATAAGCCAGAATTTTGCCTCGTCGCCTAAACCGAGGACCGTCCATCAGAGATAATTCAGCTTCGCATATGTCACACTTTGTATTGTCTACCACAGACATTGCTCTGCTCTTAGCGTCGTGTCATGTAGGAAAGACATACGAATGGCATGGCAAAATAAACAGGTCGTCCGTTGCAAGAGATTTTACGAAGCATTTAATGTTAGCTTAGGTAGAAATCTCACGTAAGACATACTTGAAATGTGAATTTCAAATATTTTAAAGGCATTGGTAATGTGGATGCTTATCTTATATCTTTAAACGAGCAATTCTTGTATATATCTAATTGAAATCTCGGAATCGGCTCAAATGATTTTCATGAAATTTAGTATACAGGGGGTTTCCAGGGCGATAAATCGATCTAGCTAGGATTCAGTTTTAGAAAAAGTCATTTTATTTGATAGGTCAGCTAGTATTAAATTAAATCACTTCGTAACATATAATATTTATAAACTGACTGTATTCATACTTGCGCTTAAACTCCATATCTTAGCAATAACTGAGTGCTAATCAATCAGAAGCTATTGTGACCAAATAATTCCTGTGCCAATGTCCCGAGATGAACTTCCTAAAAAGAGTCTTTGACCTCCTTTGTTATCGTCCTCAGATAGCAGCTGTGTTACTAAATATTTTGCTTTTGAAAACCTCTATGATCTAACAAGGAGTGTCAGAATTGCATCAACCCAAACATTTTAATATCAGTTGAAATCTAACTGAAAACTGCTGAAAACTGCTACAATTAAAAAAGATAAATACAGAACGAAGGTGAGCATTCATGCGGTTCCCTAAGCTTTTAGCTTCTAAAAACTTTTGCATTCACCGTAACATGAATCCCGGAAGAGTACAGATTTTGTTCTAACGAAATTACTGTGTCAGAGCTCTCAGAGTAGATTTTAGAACATTTTTAGCATGAAAATGGCAGTAAGGTAATTACATAGGAAAATGGTGTTGCACATACAAAAACAAAATAATAGCCTAAGGTTAGACAGTCTGCTATCCAAGTAGATACATATTATAAAATCATATTTTTATCTTTTTCTTTAGTTCCATCTGCAATCGTTGCACTTTGCTTTCCATAAGGGCTAGTTGAACCCTATCCCTATCCCTAGCCCTATTTAAATTATAAATGTGATTGTAAGTTCGTTTTTTACGCTTTCACGACAAAACTACAATAATTTTTATCCCGAAATTAATCTTCGTTCTTTTAAGGCCCAAACAGTTTACTTAATACTTAAAATTAGTACAAAGAAAATAACACATACAGCAATTAAGTAGCCGCTAAATATAATACGAAAACATTTTCCCTATTAAAATTTGACAGCAAACTTATAACTTAATTATGAAACTTTTAAATATTAGAAAAAAATAAGAAAAAGAAAAACGCAATGTTGAAAGAGAACCCTAATTAACATTCAGACAGATATACTCAGGAGACAGAGCGGCAGACCTCAGTTACCAACCTGTTTTGCCAAATTTGAGCTGGAACATGTTTAACATGTATCACGACGTGAACCTTACCGAGGCATTAACGTCGATATTGGATAGAAGCAGGCGCATCCTTAGATGTTGACTTTACAATGAATAATTGTTAAGATACTTAACAATTGTTCATGCCCCGGTTTCGGAGCGAAACGTGCGTAGAGGGTACATTGCCGAAGATCTGTTTGGTGTTGAGTATAATGATTGAAGAAATTATAAATTACACCATACAGATTCTCCTGCTTTTCGCGGAGTATAGCAAATTAGGCTTAATTTTCATAATACTTGTTACAGCGAGTTTCCCTCGTATTTTGTTTGTATGCAATTTACACGTTAACGCTTTGTAATTTTGATAAGTACTTATGGCTTTCTTTATAAGACTCATTTTTCCTAATTACGGGTCATCACTATGCCAGTGATCTATGCGTCGACGCATCGCCATTTTAGGCGATTTAGTTGTCTTTGAACTCCGCTCTGAGCAAGACTATATTGCTGCCCTCTCTAATGAAGGAGAACAAACCCGCGCCGCGACATTCTTTGAAGTTAGTGCTGTGAGACTGATTAGCCCTAAAGAAAGATCACCCCCGAGAACGAGTAAATAAGGTAAGTCGTAAGTGGCTGTCAGGATTACTTATCATGTGTAATTGTTATAGATAAAAACTTAGGAATCTTTCTATTGCGTTCGTCATCACTCCGCCATATTCAAATTTGTCTTCCACAAACAAACCCCCCTGGAGGAGCTATTTACACGGCCCTCCAATACTCAACGTCGATGTTGATTCCATAATTCCAGATTGGGAACCAAGATGAGAATCACCGGAGCCCGTACGCTTGACATATGCAACTACCGCATGGGACGCTCTTATTTTCTCTCACAAGATTAACGGCTTCAATATCAGCAGCTTAAGTGCCTTCGCTTGAATGTAGTAGCTCCTGCGGTATGACAGAAATAACGTAATCCATCGGGATATCAAGACGCCATCCGTGGAACAGTGTGATCGCGAACAAGCACGTGACCGCAAGTGCGTGTAGCAGCACCAATATATAGTAGATCAATAGTAAGTACCAACCTTAGTATTGAATACCTTATAAGTTAGAATTACGTTGAGTAAAAATCTAGTATGTCATCTATGTATAACTTATAATCATAAACTTGCCATGATGTGTGCTCCTAGGTTTGTGATTACAACTTAAACTATTAAACATTATGCCTCGTCACATAAATCCTGTATGGTTTGCGACACGGTGAGTTAACTAGCTAATTGTTTAATCAATAATAAAAACAAAAAAACGCCAAGCGGCTGTTGTGGCGCCAAGTTGTAGCTTATTGCTAGATCGGTAATAAAAAAAAAGATAATCCGCCAAGCAAGCGTTCATTACCTCGTAAGCTCATCCAATAAACCTTACCTTTGATGCTTTTAAGTTCCAGGTAAGGAGACAATGTCTCGAGGAATGTATCCACTTGGCCAATTTAGGGCAACAATGATTTTGAACCATTTTCGGTACACGGTAAATCCGTAATGTTTTCAATTAAGCAACCCCTTTGATATGTCCAACAGTTAGGCAAAAGTACATACAATATCACCATACTCGCAAAACCACGCATGTACATGGAAATCAACGAGCCATATCTACTGCGGAGATATTCCGAATTGGGACGTGGCTTGGATTCGTTCAAATAGGTTATGAATAATTCAGATATGAAATTACAATTTGTTATTGTTACAGCTTGCGGTCCGATGATGGCAGACTAGGATATTTAAACATTATATTATTAGGAACAGACAGGATAAAGCAACAAAGATGATTTTCACATAAAATTGTGTTTTTATTATATACACATAAATATAACACACTACTGACCCGCCCCGGCTTCACAACAGATGCAATATGTGTAAGTGTGTATGTAATGTTAGTTTGTTTTTCTATAGTTTGCGTCCCGCCAGCTACCCGCTCTGCTCCCGCTTTTAAATCTCTGATATCATCTAAGATTTTAATGATATGCTGTAAAGGACAATTTTGTTCCACGAAAAATACACAACGTATCTAATGTATTTAGTTGGATAAAGAATAATAATACTGTATTGTTTAAAATTGATTTGTACATATTTTTTTTTAAATGTAAATTGTAAAAGATCATACTGTGGGAGATAAAAATATAGCTTCGCGGACTTTTTAGTAGACCTTTTAAAGGTGCATAATACTGTACTACACGTTTGTTTGTTTTGCCTCTATTAACGGAGAAGTTTGGAACGCAGATTACACCGTTAACTTTGAGTTAACTTGGAGTAGATTACTAAACAATCAAAAAAATAACCTAGGATAAAAATATTAGTCTTAATAGTTATCCGCTTATTAAATATATCCGCTTTATCCTATACGTAATTGTCTGCAAGAGTAGATGATTATTATAGCTAAAGATAAAAAATTTTTTTAATTATTTAACATTTTGATGACCTCCCTAGCACAGAGGTGAGGCTGTTTATTTTAGTGAGTCCGATCCCCTGCAGGGCAAAATTGGGAATTTATAATTACTGAATTTTCTCTGGTCTGGTGGGGCGCTTCTGTCTTGACGACAATGGCTAACTTTTAGTGGAATCAAAAAAAATACATCGTGTTATATTTTGGCATTCACATCGAGACTTGTAGCACAAACCGGGGCTCCCAATGTATCTGTGAAATAAAAAAAAACTTTAAAAGCCTATTTCTAAAAAACTAACGTATGTAAGGTTTTTACATAAGCTGGCTAGATATAATTTAGCTTTGCATGCAGATATTCAATCCGGCATTTCCATTCGCTAATTAAAAATGAATAACCCATGAAAAACCGGAAGGGACGTATTTAATGTTGAATATTTATATCATATTTGGGATTATGTCAATTCCTGCGAGTGTTTTACTTTTCGCTTTGATCCAGATTAAATTTTACTAATAACCATTGGTAATACTATAATTTAATAAATGTGTTTATATGCGAAATATCAGCGTGGCGATACGGGCAACGCCACGCTATATTATGGAATATATTATGTACTACATATACGTAGTTTAGAAAGAGTTCGAAGCGATTTCAAATAAATAAATCGAACTTTTGTATTTTACATTTAATAAAAATGAATATTTGTGAAACAGTCACTAGTTTATAAAAAAGAATTGTAATTCTTTATCTTTTCAACAAACTTTTTTGACTAACGTTAGACACCACTGTTTGCAAAAGTAACCATTGTTTGGGTCATCATCATCATCATCATCATATCAACCCATTACCCGCCCACTGTAGGTCACCGGTCTCCTCCCACAATGTGATTGGGTTAAGGCCGTAGTTCACGGCTAGCATGGGCACGAGACAATTATATCCCCGGGAGAAAGGATAAAAATTTAACTTCTCCGACAGTTTTATCAACTCTCAGAGCACTGGCGCATAGAAATATTATCCAAATAATATATATGTTGAGTCGACCGTTATTGTTCCGATCGTCGTTTCAGTCAATGGTCTTCTCGCGAAAAGCTTCGACCAACATCTTAAGAAGCTTTCGCTTAGTTGTTGGATCAAGGGTCGGATACAGAAGGCAGTAGTCCTTGAAACGGCGCGTATTGTGAGGAGGTTCCTCACTCTGGAGCCCTGACCGCCCTTTGCTTGGGCATTCAAAAGCCCCGCAAGCGGAGGGTGTTTTATTTTTTTTTTCTTATAAATTTTTAATAGTTTTTTTAATTTTTGTTAAGAATTTAAAAAAAAAATGAAATCAATAAATCATAGAATATATGTAATATTAAACGGGGGTATACTTATCCTATTCCCTTTTCCCGTGCTTTAGTAGTATTACACGTGAATTATATCCCCTGTCAGGGGATATAATTGATACCTCCTGCCTGAGCTAGCCCTGCTGGGAATATTATGGAGAACCCTCAGGTATGCAGGTTTCCTCACGATATTCTCCTTCACCGTTGAAGCAAGTGATATTTTAATGGCTTGAAACGTACATAACTTAGAAAAGTTAGAGGTACTGGGATTAAAACTCGGGCTTTCGAAAGTGAAGCCGAAGTTCTTACCACTAGGCTGGACTACGGCCTTAACCCGGCTCATTGTGAGAAGAGTGCTGAGTGTTGATTTTTTTTTCAATGAGTTAATAAAAATATAAGATTAAAAACCTTATTGTTGAGTTATATTTAAAGCATAGTTGCGGAATCTTGCTAAATATTCATTATTGCGAAACTTCATGTGTTACGCTGGGTTCAAACTTCATGTAAAATTCATATTAACTGAATCAAGTACTCAGAAACTGCTAACTTTTCCCCAAGTTACGTAAGCAACCGTGATTTCAGAGGCAGCAAACAATTTAATTAATGCAACATGCGATTTATAATATGACAAGGATTGGGAGCAGCCAGCTTCGGGTCTCATCTCCCAAAAGATAGGAAAATTATAGTAAATTTTGATTTAGGAAAGAGCAACTACTGAGTTTTTTGCTGGCTCATCTCAATAGACGCTGATTTTAGAACCGCTCGTTGAATCACAACAAGCAGATATATTGACATTTCAAAGTGCTTATAAATAAGGCCTTTTTTTGAGGCATGGTGGAAAAGCTTTATTGCTACCTCCGACCCTTGAGCAGGATGGAGGTTATGTGGGACTCCCCCCTCTAAAGGGGCTATACCCAAACTTAAAACCACCACGGTATGTTCCTCTTGTTGGCTGTGTTAGACCTGGGGAACCCGTTGTATACCTCCTACTTAAAATTTTAATTTATACTTTTTAATTTTATTTTAAGCATAGACAGCAAAATTATTTATTTGATTATCTCTAAAATATAATTTTTATTAATACATAACTATAACCTAAAATAAACTATTTAAAAACTAAATAAAATCTAAAACGTCCTCGAAACCACCGCAGCGAGGCGCAGTTCCTAAGATGCTGGCAGCATTGCCCCTCTGGATGGCCAAACTAATTCGTTGGCCAAGGTAACTGCCCGCTCTAGGATCACCGGTAAATATATGACAGCAAAATAGTATGTAATATAGTTAAAAGATTTTTTTTAACGTTTTATATATTTGTCAGGCCCTTTAACAAATCCAATTAACAGTCACTCAAAAAAAAGCATTTTGGCCTAACATTAGCAAAATTCCGGAACCATTAAAAACTGGTGATTAATTATACAAATTAGCTCTCTGTCTATCATCATTAAGTTGTAATTTGAAAGAACAAGACAAAACATTGCGAAAGGACGCAACCGCTTTACAATGTTTATTAGTAAAGAGGAAAGTGGGTTCAGTTTATCTACTACACCGGAGATAAAAAACAAAACATTTTATCGTAAACATTTCATTGTAACGGTGGATGGCTTCGGCCGTGGCTAGTTACCACCCTACCGACAAAGACTTGCCGTTAAACGATTTAGCGTTCCGGTATGATATTGGGAAAAAACGATCAGGGATCTGGGTTAAATACAAATGCCATCCTTCTTAACAGGATAGTCCGCTACCATTTTAGACTGCCATCATCTACCACCACGTGAGATTTCAGTCAAGGGCAGATTTGTAGTGTAACATAAAACATTCTGACTTAGCTTATTACATCAGCTTCTTCGAATGAGAAATGATGAATGTTCTAATTTCTAAAACTTTACTTTCATACAGTTTTCCAAGCATCAATTAATTCCCTTGTTGTGTACTTCTGAAATAAAAAAAATCATTAAGTACGAGATAAGAGCAACTACTCAGTTTCTTGCTGGCTTCTTCTCCGGTGGTAGAGTCACTACAAACAGATATACTTGATTTTATAAATTTAAAATGCATATAAAAAAAAAGTCTAGGTAAAAACACTAATAAAAATTATAAAAAATATAAAAAAGCAATGTGTCATCTCTTGTTTTAAACGTGTCTCGTTGTAATATAGACCTTTGAAAAAGTAGATCGAAACAGTTCCGAAATTTTTTATATGCATTTTAAATTTATAAAATTGATGTCCAAGTGTAGGTAAAAACAATGAGAAAAATTATAAAAAAAGACATACTTGATGTTTCAAAAGTGCTTGTATTAGGCATACTGCGGGGCTATCAAAGGCAGGAGACAAAAATTATATCCCCCGATTATATCAAGGGATATAATTTACGTGCCCAGCTGCTAAATAAAGCACGGGAACATGGAATAGGAGAAGTTTACCCCCGTTTGTTATGACACATATTTATATTATTTTGGCATTATTACCTCTTGTAATACCACCACAGTGCTCTGAGAGTTGATAAAGTCGTGGGAGAAGATAATTTTTTATTCTTTCCCCGGAGAGATAATTGTTACAGCTAGCCATGCTGGTTTTTTTTAATTGTGTTACAATTGAGCTTGGAGGGTTTCGTACCGTAAAAAGAAAAGCTTATTTAATTATTATTTATGAGATAGGTAACATACGTAGAGAGAACTACAGTTTTCGATTTTCCTTTATTTGTCCAATAGGTAATTGCTTCTTGCCAAATTTCGAGATTCTAGTTCAACGAGATGGGCTCTGATTCCCTTGCGAGCCTCAATTCATGAGGCATAACCAGTCGAAAGCGAATCTTAAAGAAAAAAGTTCGATTTACCTAAACATTTTAAGTTACATCAAATATATCAAGCAGAATACACAAAAGGGTCGTTACATCGCTCGGGCTTCATATTCTTACATTAAACTTATCTTTATGTTTAACGTGTCACTTGAAGGTGCGACGTTTTACTGCCATTATAAAATATAGTTCACAGATTCGCTTTAATGCTCTCTCACCTATGCCGTGTCACGTCTTGAACTCTAAAATAAGATTTCATTCATATGATACCTCAATGGCAAATTTGTTCAGTCGTTTGAAAATTCTTTTTCTTAATCCATTACATGTTAGCCGTTGACTGCAGTCTCACATAGTAAGTGATGATGCAGTCTAAGATAGTAGCGGGCTAACCTAGAGCAGTCCAAGCTTTAGTTTTGAGTTTTCTATCAAAGGACGGAGCCATCGTGGGGGTTTTAGTGGGAAACAATGCCGTAACGCTAGCTGGGTGGAACGCTTTTGTCGCCGAAGCCTCCTACCTCCGAATTAGCCTCCGAAACGTGCGTAGAGGATACATTGCCGAAGATCTGTTTGGCCACACAAAACAGATCTTCAGAGTATAAAGATTGAAGAAATTATAAATGACACCAAGCAGATTCTTCTGCTTTGCGCGGAGTATAGCAAATTAAGCTAGGCTATTAAGCTAATTTGGTTCACCTCCTCTCTCAGGGTTTTAGAGCATAGGCCAACCACGCTGCTCAAATGGAAGGTTACACACGTTAGTGGTAATAACCGAGACCATGGTACAGGCATCGTACAAACCCGCTGGCAAGAAATATATATGTAAACATATAAACCTACACAACATAAAACAATGCCGTAACGCTAGCTGGGTGGAACGCATAAAAGACATTAAGTCGCAGGGGTCGGCTACGTCAATGGGTGTCCCACAGGGTTCAATCTTGGGTCCCTTTCTATTTTTGGTGTATATAAATGATCTACCACACCATGTCAGTGAAACCTGTGACATTGTACTGTTTGCTGATGATACATCTCTAATTTTTAAAACTGATAGCGGTAGAGACAACTCTGACGATGTAAGCCGTGCTATGTCGCATGTGTCGCACTGGTTTACTGTCAATAATTTACTTTTAAATGCAAAAAAAACTAAGTGTGTGGAATTTATTTTACCAAATGTAAAGAAAGTTAATAAAAATATAATAATAAATGGAGAATCACTAAAAATGGAAGATTCCACAGTTTTTCTGGGCATGACCTTGGATTGTAAGCTTCAGTGGGGTACCCATATAGATACACTAGCAGGTAAACTAAGCTCGGCTGCCTACGCCGTCAGGAAAATTAGACAGATTACTGACGTAGAAACAGCAAGACTTGTTTACTTCGCGTACTTTCATAGTGTGATGTCTTACGGGATCTTATTATGGGGCAAAGCTGCTGATATTGAAACTATATTCATATTGCAGAAAAGAGCTGTACGGTCAATATATAAACTTAAATCACGTGAATCCCTCCGTGAAAAATTTAAAGAAATTGGTATACTTACGGTAGCCTCACAATACATTTATAACAATATAGTATTTGTAAGACAACATATTAGTCTTTATAAACAAAAAGTGGATATAAACAGTCGACTTACAAGAAATGGTCATAAATTAGTGACATCTGCATATCGTCTGCGAAAGGTGCAGAAGTCATTTGTGGGATTGAGTATACGCTTTTATAATATGATTCCTAAGGTAATTTTGGACCTACCAATCCATAAGTTTAAAGAATGTGTTAAAACACATTTATTACAGCGAGGTTATTATACAATTGATGAGTTTCTTAATGACAAGGTTGCTTGGAAGCATCCGGCTCCGCTTTCATCTCTCACAAGATAGAAAAATGAATGTTAAAATATAAAATGTAAATTTTTGATGTTGGAAAAGAGCAACTGCTGAGTTTCTTGCCGGCTTCTTCTCGGTAGAATCTGCCTTCCGAACCGGTGGTAGAGTCACTACACACGGACAGACTTGACGTTTCAAAAGTGCTTGTATTAGGCCTACTTGAAATAAATGAATTTTGATTTTTTTTTGAACAACGAAAGGAAAGTAAAGGAAGTAATTCACCCGAACACCAAAATATGTACAGCTGTTAGAGTTCCGGGAAAACAAAACTTTTATAAGCTTTTAACCGCGTGATGACTCCCATTGCCAAGTTTATCCTAAATTTGCTTTCAGCCGAACTCTTTTCAAAAGTTTAAATGTATTTAATGAGTCAAAGGCTTTGTTTCGCGACTAGCTCTTTTTAAGGTTCAGTTACCAAAATGGTAACTTTTTTAACATTATGAAAAATGACATAATAAAATACCGCTTCCTTTAAGAAAAAAGTTTGCTAGGTTATTAATGTGATGCAGTTTTGAATCGCAATTAAATACCCATTATAACAGTATCATTTTCCATAAAAATAATGTATCTTCTTGAACTTTTTTCTTTACCAATCAATTAGTACTAATTGGACATTAATAAAGTTACCAAGAGATCTGCCCAGGTTGGTGATAAGAGTAAACCCTCCCAGTGGTCTGGAGAGCTCTTAAGTACAACTGTAGGCTGTTTTTAATGTACGGTATTAATGATGACTTAGTTACCTTTTCTTAGCAAGAAGAGTGTGGGGGGTAAAGGGGAGATCGACAATAACACCTGGTCGGCCCCAAAAGTCAACCTCACCTGCACGCGGTGCCCCGTGTTAGACAACGGACGAGGCTCTGGCGACCGAACAATGGCGGTTAAACCATACATACCTGATCGGCTCACTGGTCAGAGGAGGGCTCAGTGACCTTGGGTTCAAATAAACCCAAAAAGTCTGGTGCAGAAGGCAACGGGAAACCACTGCACTATATATATCCCTAGTCTGTCAGTTTTGACATTTATCATATTATGGAAAAGTCGAAAAAGAAAGTTGCCTCGAGTGCCGGGTGCCGTCCCTTAAATGGGACATGGGTGCGAAGAATCTCCTGGTGTAAAACTAAAACTGCGCAATATTAGGGAGTGAACTGGTATCGCGAGTGCCGCCCAGCTGTTTAGCCTCGCGAGAGAAAAGGAAAATTATCGAAAACTGACGGCCAACCTTCACTAGTAGTGGAGAGGAACCTAAAGAAGAAGAAGAAGCAAGAAGAGAAGAATCAACAACAGCACGGGTGTTTCCGAAACCGGAGAAAGCATAATAGTATACACAACCGAAAACCGATAACAAGATCGGGCCTCTAATTGACAGAAAACTATCCGACAGACAGTATTTCATGCAACAGAGAAAAACGAATATCGCTCTCTATAGAACATTGTCAATAAGAGGTGAAAGATAAAAAATAGACATCATCTCCTGACGAAGCTTCGGTTTCGTAGCGAAACGTGCGTAGAGGGTATATTCGCAAATTTCTGTTTGGTGTGGAGTATGAGGATTAAGATTAAACTTATACAACTTTAACTTATAAATTACACCATACAGATTCACCTGCTTTTCGTGGAGTATAGCAAATTAAGCTTAATTTTCATAATACATTAATCATCACTGTAAAAAATGTAAAACTTCTACTACTAGATGGTAACTCCTAGATATTATCATAAAGTATATTTTCATTCCGACAATATCAAATTGGGCTACACGAAAATCCAGCAGGTATGTACCTATTAAGGTAAATGAAGATAAGATTGTTCGACAGAGACAAAGGGAAGTTGCTCAACGGCCTATATCTGCACATAATAACGAGCGAATAGGGAGGGCGTAATCTGTTGGGCTAATAAACGCACCTTTCCTTTATAAACAAACTTCACCCCACATTATCGCTGCGAACTTAGAAAATTATTTCATATTTCACAGGTCGCTCGCTTCGTGAGTAGTTATTAAGGGTCTAAGGATATTTTCCAGACGTTTGCTGGTTTTTTTTTTTTGGAGTAGACAAAACTCACTGTACCGACTTAAAATTAATTTTTTTAGTTTATTCATTTATTTTGTGAACAATAACATAATTTTACCGCTTATTAATGAAACTAAGATCAAAGTAAAAGAATAAAACTACGTAACAGTGACTACGCCAACCTTTTGGCCAGCGCTTCACGACAATCATGCCCGTTAGAGAGGAGTTATGAGCTCTAGGTTTGAGCACGCTTGCCTAGAAGAAGCCTATTCACTCAAGCCTTGAAGGTACTCAAATTATACGTGGCAGGAAACACAGTTGCCGGGCGGGCGTTCCACATCATAGCGGTGCGTATCAGAAACGTGGCAGACGACCGACCGACCGACCGACGTACGACCGGTTCGGAGAGCAGATTTCACCGAGAAGAAGACGGCATGAAACTCAGCAGTTGATCTTTTCCAACATCATTTTGCAATTTAACATTATCTTAGTAATTTATATTTTTTTTGTTATATTATTCTAAATTTGTTTTTCAAGCTGTTTGCAGCAGCCTTATGTACCCAACGGATTTGCATGCTATGTCCGCATCGAGAAGGCACAATTGTATACACATGCCAAATGTCCTATAGTTTATATTAGAGTAAGCAGTTGATTGTCAGTTTTGCGAACTAAATAAAAAAAAATATTATTATTATTAGCAGCAAAAAGTAAAAAAAAAACTCTACTATTACTACGACTAGATTAAAAGTGAACAGTCCCAGTTAGTGCCAAGAGATTCGTACCGTTAGTTTGTTTAACAAATTTTATTACCGAAGCTTCGTATATTTGCATCCCGTTGCAAATTGGGAATAGTGGGGCGCCAACATAAATAGAGGTGAGTGGTGACAAGGCGAAGTTACTGCTTCCTTTATAACTAGGTATTCCCAGTCGATTCTCATTTCGCGTTGTTTTATGCAAATTTTTATCGCATAGCGCCCAGGGGAAATTTGTAATAAAGTGTTGTATAAGGAAAGCATGAGCTCAAAGATTTACCTCCTAAAAGTTACTCCTAAAGTTAATGCTTTTTAGTGATACAATGCAGAGAAATTTTTTCGAAAAAAAAAGCAGGAAAGTTTTTAAGCGTCAAAAACATACCGAGAAACTATACTTCTGGAAATGAACTACCTGGTATGTTCAACTACTGACCTTCGAATAAAAGTTTTAAAGCCTGATTTTAAAACAATGATCCTATGAGAAGGCTAAAAAAGAAGCTGGCAAGGTCAAAGTCAAAGTCAAAAATATCTTTATACAAGTAGGCCCATAGGTGGCACTTTTGATGCGTACATAAGAATTACACGGTAGTGAGATGATGGCGATAACCACATTTGTAAACTTAAAACTAAAGCTACGAGGGTCCCAAACGCGTCCTGGTCTAAGAAGAAGCCCACAACAAACTTAGCCGGGTGTTGTTGTTTTTTTTTTTTTGTTATCACCATCTCACAATGTCATTTTAAATTATTAGAAGAGCAACCTGGTTAGAGCAATAATTTACACCCAAGCTTTTTTATCGTTTACGTAGTCCTTTATACTATAATAGGACTTTTCTATAAGCTTACGTTTAATACAAACTTTGAACTTTTTAAGAGACATCTCCAACATTTCAATTGGTAGTTTATTGTAGAATTGTATGCAATTTCCTCTAAACTAATTATGAATTTTATGTAACCTAGTATATTGCACTGTAAGTTTATTGTTACTTCTAATGTTGAAATTATTGCAGTCACATTTTTTCTTAATGTTTTTATGAAAGTACATTAAATTTTCAAATATGTACTGACTATACACTGTCATTATTTTAAAATCTTTAAATTTCTTTAAATCTTTAAAACTAAGAAGTCGCTCTTTTCAAACATCATTTTAAAATTTAGCAATCATTGTTCTGTCTTGTGTTAGATGAAAGCAGAGCGGCTTGCTTCTTACTCTCTCAATAAGAAATTCATCAATAGTATAGTAACCTCGATGTATTAAATGTGTTTTGATACATTGATGGTGTTGATTATATATTGGCGTTCCAACACTGGCAATAGTTGTGACTGCGTTAAACTGCCAACGACGTTTAATCACAATGGAATATGTATCGAGAATTTCTTTCAAATATTTTTTTAGACTGTGATATCCGCCATATTGAATATATTGTGACGTCATATAGCCATGAAGAGTCGCTGAGAGGAAGCCAAAGATGCCCAAATTATTAAAATCGGCTTCACAAACGTTGAACATACATATACTCGTACTTGTACGTACAAACATAGACTGTTTAACACATTACTCTCCTGCAGAGCTAGCACGGGCGGGAGATAAAAATTATATCCCCCGATTATATCCCCTGACAAGGAATAAATCACTGGAACATGGAATTGGAGAATTTTACCCCCGTAAATTAATACACATATTTTATTTGGATATTATTTCCACTTGTGCTCCAGTGCTCTGAGAGTTGATAAAGCTGTGGGAAAAGTTGCATTTATATCCTTTCCCCGGGGAGATAATTGTCTCCTGCCCATGCTAGCCGTGCTGTAGTCGGGTTAGAAGAGTGATCCCTTTGAAGTTAGTAAGTTCAGTTATTTATTTATTATGATCTAATTTAACTTTATTTGGGTAAGTGAAGCTCATAATCTACGAGAGAAGACATTTTTTTTTTATTTAAATACTTCGACCATACACACTAGCCCCAAAGTAAGCGTAGCTTGTGTTATGGGTACTAAGATAGCTGATGAATATTTTTATGAAGTTAATACACATAAATACTTATAATATACAAATAAACATTCATATTCATCACACATTTACCAGTTGTAGGAATCGAACCCGCGGCCTTGGACTCAGAAAGCAGGGTCGTTGCCCTCTGCGCCAATCGGCTGTCACTTTAACACGAATGTAGTGTATTTTAAAACATAGACATACAAACATAGACTGTTTAACATATTACCCTCCTGTAGTGTGGTCGGGTTAGAAGGGTGATCCCTTTGAAGTTAGTAAGTTTAGTTATTTATTTATTATGGTCTAATTTAACTTTATTTAGGTGAGTGGGGTTAATATAATCTACAAGAGAAGACTTAAACACGAATGCGCGGAGTTAAGAACACACAGAAACCGTGTACACGACTAGTATTGAAGCATTAAAGACCACTCCACTTTAGTAGTGTTTCTCGAACAGGCTGTTATTTAATCCATACGATTTTGCAGTTTACAGTAATTATTTAACCTCTCATGTTCTAAACGTTTACCATAAAATGGGAAAAATTTTGGGAGTTAGCAACATTGTGCGGGGCGTTTTCTCTGTTTTTGGACACAACGCACTGCTTGCAATAAATAAGAATAAGGGTTCTGTATGTTCTTAATTCTATGCACGAGTGTCAGTATTTCTTATTTGTTTTAAGATGTACTACAAAGACAAAAAATCATACTTACTTTAATTAAGTTTGCGTCATTTGTTCTGAATATGTGAGTCAATTTTGAAAAATAATTATTGTCAGTGTCATCATCATTATATCAACCCATTACCGGCTCACTACAGGGCACGGGTCTCCCCCACAATGAGAAGGGATTAAATAAATTAAATGATTTTAACAGAGTTTAATTTCTTTTATTTAAGGTTAGGTTACATAGAGATTAAAACAGTTTAAATTACTTGTTAACATCATCAAACTGCCACGCAACAACGACCTAGAATACGACTGTTATTTACTAAACTGAAAATCCCGAAGAGTATTCAGGGAATGTCAATTAAAGTCGCTCAAAAGAAATAAAAAACTCCTCAACTGAGCTTTCAGCAATAAATGCAAGAGCTGTCAGTAAAAGAATAAATCTATATACGAAATATTCCAACAATTTCCTTTGAAATTTTACGAAGACATTTCGTTTCATGTAAACAATTATATTATTGTACTAGCTCTTTCTCCTAGCTTCGTCTGCGTTCATCTTTTGTTAAATGTGCTGCTCTACTACGACTAACTGTGTCGCATTGCCAGCCCTACTACACTATTTAAATAATTTGATATTAAATTAAATTATTTTTACCGCAAATCCTGATTTTCAGTTTCATATACAAATGTCTTCTTCCATGATAGTCTTCTTCTTCTTAGTCGTTTCAGTCTTGACAGACTGGTCGTGGTCGTCATCTGGGTTTTGTGGCTCGCTTGACAATACTTCGCCACTCTATCACTCCATGATAGTATTTTAAGAGAATTTTAGTTTCTAAAGTTTAAGATTCAAATAAATTACTTTTAGAATTTATAGCAGAAACTTGTTAAATCTGATTCTTTCTGTGGCTCTTTCTTAGAGTATTTCTAACTTTTCTCAATAAAACCAAGGGTAGTTTCGTCCGAACGTATTGCGCCGTAATAAAACGGCTTGTTTACGCGCGACATCTGGTTGCTATCGAAGCAATTGCAAGGAATATCGCAGGAATTGACACCGAGAACTTTGAAAACAACAATGGGAATACAGAAATCTACCAAGATTATAGTTTCCGTTAGAGATTTTTAGATAAATATATAAACAAAGTACTACAATACACACGTCGCTATCTAGCTCCAAAGTAAGCGTAACTTGTGTTAAGGGTTCTAAGATAGCTGATGAACATTTTTATGAATTTAACACACATCAATACTTATAATAAACAGATATACACCCAGAAACTGAAAAACATTCATGTACATTAAACACAAATTTTTCAGTTCTGGGAATCGAACCCTCGGCCTTGAACTCAGAAAGCAGGGTTACTACGCACTGCGCCAAACCGGTTGTCAAAAATTATTTTAGTATATCATAAGGTCAGTGGAGATATGTATTTAATTGAAGAGTCTCAATTCATTCATAGGCTATCAGCGCCCCACGAAATTAGTGTCCATTCTTATATCAGAATAATGGTTTTCCGATGAAGATTTAAGCAATATAACTTCTTTCATATATTAACCTAAAGTCTCCGAAGATTACAAGTGATTTTAGATAAACTCTACAATATGAAACTTGTGCCTCAATAATGTACTATTCCAGCCTGCCTCTTTAAGAGCGGGCACAATAAAATACTTCGTTTATTCGTGCAATATCGTGGAAGAAATTGCAAGACAATAGCAGGATTCTTATCAGAAAATGCACCGATATAAAACACACACAACATTTAACCACCAACATATGGCATGTAAATAAACAATCTTTAACAAGAAATTATTTTATATTACTTTCTGCTTTTTAGTTGTTTAACAAGGTCGGTTTTGTCTCCTTTCAATGACAAGGGTTTAGGCCGTAGCCCACTACGCTGGCCAAATGCGGATTGGTGGACTTCACACGCTTTTGAGACAGAAAATTGTATGTTATGAAACCTCAGGAATGCAAGTTTCCTCACGATGTTTTCCTTCACCTTAAAAGCAATTGCTTAGAACGCATATAATATTGAAAAGTTAGAGGTGCGTGCCGGGATTCAGACTCGCCTCCTTGGAAGTAAAGCCAAAGTCTTAACCACTAGTCTATTAGCTCACTTCTTCTTAATGATGGTTATTTAAAGGATTAAATATAAATATTGAGAAAATATTTAGAGAATAGAGAAAACTTTCAAACCTTGAATACAAATGTATTGATAGGTCTTAGTTCGTAAACAAGTTAATTTCTTTAAAGGCGAATCTCGCATTTTAATTACACGTTAAACGCCATTGAGTCAAACTAGAGGTGAAAGATTTCCCTTATATAAATATTTAGGCAGAATTTTGTAGGATGGTCGGAACAACTGCGTTCTTCTAGTTGTCAAAGAAGTTTTTAATATTAATAATTGACGTTCCAAGCATATGACCCAACTGATCGGAAGTCATTAACAGATCAGCACTGTGAGGGCATGTAAGGAGCACGCCTAGCAACACGCCGCCCTGTGTCCATCAGTTTGAGTCGTAAGTGCTAAGGCTCATGTGCCTGTAATTACACCAGCAGCCAAACCCTTCACACCGTATTGCAACAATAAGTAAATAAATAAATATACGACCACAATACACACATCGCCATCTAGTCCCAAAGTAAGCGTAGCTTGTGTTATGGGTACTAAGATGACTGATGAATATTTTTATAAATGATATGCATAAATACTTATAAAATACAAATAAACACCCATACACAGAAAAACATTCATGTTCATCACACGAACATTTTCCAGCTGTGGGAATCGAACCCACGGCTCAGAAAGCAGGGTCGCTGCCCACTGCGCCTGTCAACAATGCTGCTTAGCGGTAGAAATAAGCATGGCGATAGTACTCTCCCAGACGAGCTCTGTCACAAAAAGATCTATTACTACTAAAGTTAAAGTCACAGAAATGTCGGTATCTGAAATGCATTCTTTAAACATCTTTATCCACGTCAACCTGAGTTTTATGGAAACCTCATAGTAAAAATGATATCATTATATTCACGGTAACCTAACCGGTAAACTTTCGGTATCTTTAGAATTACCTAAAATTTCTAGTCCTAAAACATGTTACATTAATATACGTTAAACATGTTATAGTTTTACCTATAAACAGTTGGAAGACCACTGAAATAGCCCGCGCGTTTGCTGGCCAAAGTGCTCCAGATAACGGGTCCAAACTCGGCACCGAGCGACGTAAATAAAAGATCTTATCATTTCCCACTTTACGGCAAACTAGTATTTGGCAACGCTATAGATACTTAATATATAAAATGTTTTTTTTTAACTCATTTCTCATTAAAATTACAAATATCAGAAAAAGGGATACGATATGAAATTATTATGTGGATTAAAATATTGCACTGAAGTAACGCCGATTACAATGAAAATATAAAATGAGCCGTCACTGAACGCCCGGTAAATGTAAGAAAGAAAATGAAATAAAATAATTAAAAGTAATAATGAGCAGAAATGTATGTATTATTTTCTTACTCATAATCATCATCATCACTCCAACCCATTGAGGTCCACTGCTGCACACAGGTCTTCTGTAGGGCGTTCCAAAACCAGGGTCACGAAATTTTTTTTTCAAATTCTTAACATTGCTTGGAAAAAAATATAAAACAATATTAAAAATTTAAAGGAAAAACATCCACCCTCCGCTTGCGGGGCTTTTGAATGCAGAAGCAACCGGCGGTCAGGGCTCCAGAGTGAGGAACCTCCTCACAATACACGCCGTTTCAAGGATTACTGCATTCTGTATCCGACTCTTGATCCAACAACCAAGCGAAAGCTTCTTAAGATTTTGGTCGAAGCTTTTATATATTTATTATTATGGAATATAATACAGAAAAAGTAAATATATGCACCCTGGTCATAACGGTATTAAGGATTCATATTTTAAGTCTTAAAGCGGCCTGAAATTTACATATTAGCAACGGCGACTGGCGAGGTGGGCAGCGACCCTGCTTTCTGAGTCCATGGCCGTGGGTTCGATTCCCACAACTGGAACATGTTTGTGAGATGAACATGAATGTTTTTCAGTGGCTGGGTGTTTAATTGTATATTATAAGTATTTATATTATTCATAAAAATATTTATCAGTTATTTTAGTACCCATAACACAAGCTACGTTTACTTTGGGGCTAGGTGGCGATGTATATGTGTATTGCCGTAGTATATTCATTTATTTATTATTATTTATTATTTGCCTTGGAGAGAACACAAAGCAGTCGGTCGGCCCCAGTTGTTATACTAATAGGTAATATCACATGGTAATTTATAACAACTGGGATCGACCGACTGTGTTGTATACTCTCCAAGGTAAGAGAGTGAACAATACCTATATGCTTTAAGACTGAAAATATGAATTCTCAAACTTATAGCATACCATACCCATAAAAGTAACAATACTTTAATATAATATCATTTTAACACGCATAAATGCATTGAAAGCTCTAGTAGCTACGCATTGCTTTTTTTTATCTCTGAATAACTCACTATAAGCTCAGGATGATGACAATATACAATTTAATTCATTGTGTGTAGCTTTTGGCACTACCAACGGCTTTACGCACCCGCATTGGTCGACCGATTTTTAAACCAGAGGAATTTTAATTGATGAAATAATTAAATGAAATGTGTTTAACAACAGAAAACAGCTACCCGTATGTCGACGGCTCGTTGAGCATTACATTCAAACACACCACATACGATGTTGAAGCAGTTGTAAAAGTTTAAAATTTTAATGAAATAAAGTTACCACGTGCCTCTCATTCTCTACGGCATTTAAATCTCAACTGCGAAATGTATTTTGTGACATTAATTTTTATTCCTCTACCCTTGACTGCTTCGATAAGGTATTTAATGATGCAGTCTAAGATGGTAACGAGCTAAGCTATCAAACTTATGGCAGTTATATATTTATTTCTTTATTAACGAAACGACCACAGGACAGGCCCTGCCTGTCATACCTGTTAAAAAGCAATGAGGTCTTAGTTGGTTTGAGGGTTTAGCACGCTTGCCTATTCACTTTTGCTTTGAAGGTACTCAAGTTATGCAACGTGTAACAGAATTACGAAATAAGATTGAAATTGCATAGGTATATTTCATAAGGAATCACGCCGTAAAAATGTTAAATCAAAAGAAGCATTTTAAATTTTTTCATATAAATAAATTCAAAACATTTTAAGTTCATGACCTATTGAAGATAAACGACGCGTACCGTACGTACGGAAGTCGCAGGAGTCACATGATTTTAATTTTGCATGTGATGTTAGGGCTGTATCTGAATTCCTTCAGTAAAAACTATTTTAGGTTTTCGGTTTCACAGATAGGTCTCAGCGACAGTACATAATGTACCTCTAAAGCTTGTGAAGTATTATTTTAATAATAATAATAATATCTTTATTTTATCAAAATAAACGTATACATTTCATGAGTGTGAAGCCCTGTCTCCTGCGGTAGTTAAAACTGTGTTACAGGAGACAGTGTCTTCCCTATATCTATGGTCTTATTAACAAACGTTTGACAATTTACAGGGAAAATTATATAAAGGAAAGAAAAGAAATAAATAAATGAAAAAAAAAAAAAAAAGAGAACTATGTAAATTATTGAGGCGGGTGCTTAGGTAGGTACATTTGATTTGTTTGTGGGTGTGCGCGTGTTTTATTTCGGTTTTTATTTACACGGACAAAGCCGGACCGGTTCACGGATTGTTTTGAAATTATGTATTCTCATTTTGCACCTGCACTGCTGAGAGTTGAACCCGGGATGTTCAACTCATAGGACCACAGCGCACAGAGGAAGTCAACAACGGGTAAATCCATCCTGAAATAATTTTCATTGCAAGTAGAATCAAACAGTGGGTGATTTAGTCTACCTAATTTTATTGCTGGAACTATCTGTCCGTCCGTCAGTCTGTTAGCGAGCTTTATATCTTGAACCGTAATAGGTATAGTTGCATTTTAAACAGTATTTATTAACATTGAACTCTACAAAGAATAAAAAATGTATATATACCTACCCAAGTTATATGATGAACGAGTCGGTCTGACACTTGAAATCAATTTCATTGCAAGTAGAATGAAACAGTGGGGGATTTAAACTACCTACTTTTATTTCGGAACTATCTGTCCGTCAGTCTGTTAGCGAGCTGTATATTATGAACCGTAATAAGTAGAGAGTTGCAATTTTCACATTATGTATTTCTATGAAGCGCTAAAAAATATATAGAAGTTATATACTGAAAACAGAATTATGAACATACAGAACAGCCATTATTCTATGCAGTGCATTGTGTCGAAAAACTGTGAAAACGCGGAATTAGCAAAATTTTCACAAACTTTTTTCCCATTTTATGGTGAACGTTTAGAACATTAAAGGTATAATAATTACTGTCAACTGCTCAATGGTATGAAGTGATAAGCGCCTGTTCGAGAAACACTACTAAAGTAGAGTGGTTTTGAATGCTTCAATATTAGTCGCGTACACGATTTCTGTATGTTCTTAATTCTGTGAATACTCAAGTTATAAAAACATTTTTATGTTGTATTATACACATTCACATTCACACTCCCACTCATTACACACACACACACATCACACACATCACACATCACACACACACTCGCACACACACACATCGTTTATTTACCTAAATTTCAGTGTACCTAAATTTATTTTAAAATGCAACTTAGGTACTTCTTTTACGCATATAACAGATATTCTTATGGAAGAGCGGAGTCTTCTGATACAGGTGTAGTACTACTACATATTAAAGAAGGTTCCAAACTTGCAATCTTGTTAAAACTGTAAAAATAAGGAAAAAATAAACTATTTTTGTTTTTTTTTTATTTTGCGATATACCGTTTTGTTCCTTAATTCATAGTCACGTCTTACTGAGTATAACAAAATAAAAAAAAATAAAAAAAATAAATAACAAGCCTAAGGTAAAGCTAGTTAAAGTAAGCGTTAAAGATTCAATTTTGTTATAAAATTGGCGCCAAACGGCGCATTCCAAGAGCACTTTGTCGTAAAGTCGCAAGATGATAACATCTTTTATTTACGCCGGGGTCTTCGGAACTGGTGTCTAGAGCACTTTGGTCAGTGGTCGCAGCTATCTCCGTGGTTTCCTTACTGCAAATAGAATGAGCCTGTTAAACTTACTACCCTTATCTTGGAGAAGTTCACATTTATTTACTTCAAAATGGCTGAACAGTGATTTTTACTTATTACCTACTCACATGCTCGTAAGTTTGAGACTTTGGCGTTAAATGTTTTGTATACGTATGTACACGCTGGTATGGGTGTGTGTGTGTGTGTGTGTGTGTGTGTGTATACGTACGTGTTTGTGGATGTGTATTTTAGGTACTGGGTGTGAGTGCAGTGGCGCGCACTTCATATATGCACTATAGCACTGCCTACCCTAAAAATTATAAATAACTGGTGTTAGAGGAGGATTTTTGCCGTTTTATGTCATTTTCCTGCTGTATGCATACCCTAGTTAGAAACCCAGTGCACGCCATTGAGTAGGTGTGTAAGTCTTGTTAACTTTTTCTGAAAACTATTACACGTTCACTGCTGGGCATGGTCTTTTTGCCGCTTTTGTCCAGCAAATATCCTTGTACTCGTTGTCTGTTTGCCTGTTCTCGGAGAAGGTTACCCCCGAGAGAAGTAAATGGGGGCTAATCGCGGGTAAGACAACTTTAACTTATTGGACGTATCTATATAATGAAATCGGATGACAATGCCATGTTATAATGGTGTGGGATCTTTTCGCCATAGATGAAGCTTGAATATTGTTTAAAAGTTAAGAAGTATAAAACTGCTTATTTCAATGGTTTCATGCGAATAAAATTTAACGGTAACTTTTAAGTTCTATTTTTAACCGACATCTGTACAACTTAGCGCCGCAATTATATGCGGACTGCCGAAACAGAAATCGGTTGATTAAAAAATCTACTTTTTATTTGTACAATAATACAATATTATTTATCTAATAACATGGTATCTAAATAAATTATCTTTAATTAAATCAATCTTTTACCGTATTCATGAAATTAATAATACAAATTGACTTATTTACCTCCTCCTAAGGAGTTATGCTTTACAACAGAAATTTAGCCAGATATCATGGGAAAAAACTAGTTATAAATAAAAATATCGCCAAAGTGTGTTCTGTACAACTATAACAAGGTGAGCGAGCTTGTTAAAAACGCAACAGAGCAGCAAAAAACTCCAGAAACACTCATTCGAAAAAGCTTCACGTATGAGGAAAAGTTGGCTAAAGGACACTTTGGGACGTAAAGAAATCAAAATGACTTCGTATTCGACAATTTAGTCTTTTTATTTTTATAGAGATGGGTACAAAAATCTTACTTTCATAATAGTTTGAAGAGTTTCTGAACACGAACTAGAGAATATTCTAAGCAAACCGTAGAGGCGTTGCGCCTTGTGAAATTTCTATTTTAAGTAAAACTCACTATAAATCGAGGTAGACCAAGGATGTTTGTAAACATATTTTTGTTTGGTCATTGAATATGTCATGCGCGAGAAAACCCTAAAATGGAAAAAAAAACGTAGATCAAAGAGTGCAGTGTTAAGATGCTCACTTTAAGGGATTTGTGCTGATCTTAAAATAAATTTATAATAGTGCAATTATGAAAGCGTTTCGTGAAATTTTAACTCAATAACAGAAAATCTAAAATGAATTTTTTACAGTCCCTTTTGTCAATATTTCAGTATAATATAATGAATTGGCTAAGCAAATGTTTTTTATACAGTAATTTAACGGAAAATGCATCACGATAAAGAAAGAAATACGTAACTGTATAAGAGAATGAGATAGAATACACTACAAATTATGTTTCCTAATTAATAATTTTGAAGCTTGGTAATAATTAATAAACCTTAAATTCATCCTAATATTCACGATACTCTAAATCAATAGCAATTTATCGTAGGCTATTTTTCAATACTATCGCTTCTTCTGTGTGTGATTTAATTGCAAGGGTTTTTCTTTCATACCGGATAGTCTTTGTGCCAAATTTCTTTTATAATTAGTGTAAAACACGGAAGGAATAATGTGAAATTCTAATAACCCTCCTCCCAACATTTTGCTATACCTGTAGTCTAGTATATATCGATCGTCTCCAAATCTGCCTAGTAATTACATAAACATATAATTTTATTGCATTAGCTCTGAACGGGTTGAAACTATCGTGGGAGAACCCTTAGCAGACTCATCTCTGTCCTATTCAAGAGTGATAAAATTTTACAGGGGACTATAAATATGACAAAACGTACCTGTATTAAATATAGGGTGGCCATTTGCTAAGTCGTCAAAGCAGGATCATTTTCTATAAATTAATATTCTTTGAAAGGTAATTTATTTTATGCCTTGTTGCTGAGAACATAAAACTTAGGATAGTTAAATTATCAATAAGCTTTCATTTATTCACAAAAAATATAAAGACTTCGTTAAATTGGGTACTTTTTTTTCTACTAAAGTAATACTGAAGGACAGGAGGAAAAGGAGAAAATTAGAGTACAGCTTTAAATATATAGTCACACGTGAATGAACAAATGCTTTTACTCAATTCGTCAGTCAATGAAGAATACATCTCGATGGTACCATCATCCACTACAGATAACTAAATTCCCGGGTTTCAGGTGTTGGGGTTTACTGACTAAATTAGCGATGTCCATTTCGTTCTCCCACCTTTCAATTCCCGGTCGAGCAAAACAGTCGTAGTTACTATCACAAACATGTGATATCTAATAGTAACAGTCGATTGGAGTACCTTGCAAGCTTGTAAGTAGTTTTAAGTTCCAGTAATCTCAAAAATTTAGACCTCAGACCTAGGCTTTTGTTCAGCAGTCAGATAGGACTGTTGATGATAAAGTTATTCAAGGACATGTCTCAGAAAATCATTACGATTGGTTACTTTAATTAAAAACAGAATAGATTGTAAGTAACAAGCACCTATTCGAAGCGAGTTAATTTCGAAGCTCCATGTAATTGCCCTCTCAAAGTGCTAACAATTGAAATCAGTGTGACATAGCATTTAATCTTTGAAATATTTAGATGCTATTAATTATTTGGAATTTTTACGAATTGTTTTGAAATATTTAACTAGGTTTAATTATTTCTATTTTTTTATTTCACGCGAAAGACTTACTGTGAAAAATTATAAGAATTAATCTAGTGCTTTTTCCAAGTACGTATCCAAGTTTTTCCAAGTAAATGGAATTAAAACTATTGAGCAAGAAATGTTATATGTTAGGGACAAATTTTATTTGAGAGAGATTAAACCATCACAGATTTATACCAAAGTCTATGTAAAATATCTAACATGAAAATATACATTTTAATCCAGGTTGTAAAGCGTAAGAGCTGTAGAAGAACTGTCTTAATGTATCAAATTCAAATTCAAAATTTCTTTATTCATGTAGGCCTATCACAGGCACTTAAGAAGCGTTCATACATATTTGTTTACATAATTGTAAGGGGATGGTGATAACTTCGTTCGCCAACTTAAATCTAAAGCTACGAGGGTTCCAAACGCGCCCTGGTCTAAGAAGAGCCCACAACAACCTTTTTTTTGTTATCACCATCTTCCAGTAAATTTATATTAAGCTATGAAGCTAGAGCAATTCATACCCAAGCTTTTTTATCGTTTAAATAATCCTTAACATTATAATAGGATTTTTCTGTGAGCTTACGTTTTATATAAACTTTGAACTTATAGAGAGACATCTCAAAGATTTCATTTGGTAATTTGTTATAAAATAATATACAATTGCCCTTGAATGAATTTGCAATTTTGTGTAGCCTAGTGAACTGCACAGCGAGTTTATTTTTGCTTCTAATATTTATATTGTTACAGTGCATTTTCTTTTTAAATTTTGATATATTTTTATGGACATAAATTAAATTTTCATATATGTACTGACTATGCACCGTCATTATTCTAACTTCTTCAAATTTATCCCTTAATGACTCTCTTGGGCCCATTTTATGTATCGCACGAACAGCCCTTTTCTGCAGGATGAAAATAGAATCTATATCAGCAGCATTACTACATAATAAAATGCCATAGGACAAAATGCTATCAATCTGAGCACTAGACGGGTCTCATAGTAATGAAGTAGGAAGTTACGCGAGAGTGTATCTGTCAATTTGTTTATACTTTTGGCTCAAATTTCGATGATCTTGATAAATTTGGCACAAGAATAACATAAGGACATAGGATACTTTGTATCCCGAATATGACCAGGGTTACAGTTGAACCTAATAAATTAAAAATTGCTATTTTTAAACGGCTTAGCAGCAAAACCAATCTTTAGAAAATGTTGCGTAGATATAGCTTGCATCCTGGAGATAGCTATTGCATCATCTTGAGCCCGTGTTATTAAACGCGATTCATTAAAACCTAAACAAACGGACGAAGGCTATGCTTATAATAAAACTGTAACTGGACGATTCCTGGAGAATAGAAAAAAAAATTATGTGTATAAACGAGTAGGTATTTCGTGCACTAATAGTACCTACTGAACAAGTCCATCTTCTGCGGAAAATAGAGTGTCTTTATTCTAGATTACAGGTTTATTATAAGTATAGATGTAACTACAATAACCGTAAACTCTTCCGAACGTAACTTTAAGTTACAAAATATTTTTATCGCGTCGACGCGCCACTGTATTTTATTCCCAATTGACTAGTCGTTAGTTTTTGATAAATCGGAAAGCCGACGTTTATTCCGACAAACGACAAGTCTGTCGGAACTAAAACGCAGTTTAGGACGTGAATGACATTTACGGGTGAAATATTACCCTAAATTGGTCGGAAGCTGCATAAATCCAGATTGATTTAGATAGGTAACAAATAGTCAATAAATATAACAAAATTAAAAAAACCCGCTAAGTCCTAGTTTGATGTATTCCGTCCACAGGTGCAATAGAAAACACTACATGCTGTCAAAATGTATAAGATCGAGAAAAACACGTTTCGTGCACCTTCTTTAATTTCCATTTTTTTAATATTTTTTTGTTAAATGGCAATGAAGATACCCTTTCTGTATTCCACTTTCTACCTATTATGATTCAGAAGATTCAGCCCACTGACGGAAAAACGGGAAGCGGACCCTTTGGGTAGGAACCCTAAAAACGGGGGAACCCGCATCGGTGACGTCCAGGAATTGTATCTACTCGAAGCGGTGATAGCCTAGTGGGTACGGCTTCAGCTTTCCTTTCGTGAAGATCGAGTTCGAGCCCCGGCACGCACCACTGACTTTTCGGAGTTATGTGCGTTTTTAATTTAAGCAATTTAAATATCACTTGTTTTGAACGGTGAAGGAAAACATCGTTAGGTAACCTAACGTAAGGTAACGGCTTGTGAAGAATACATTGGTATTCCGCACTTGGCCACCGTGGTTAGACAACGACCTAAGCCCTTCTCGCTCTGGGAAAAGACCCGTGCCCTGTAGTTGGCCGCTAATGGGTTTAAGATGATGAGGATGATGATGATTCTACTCTTCACGTGTCTCTTGTTACTATCTAACTACGTCTCCACTAATAACAGAATTAAAAAAATACTTTGCCTATGTTTAGCATGTTCAACTTCTTTTGAGTTTATGCTTACACCTTTAAATTTAGACCTAGACTAGCTGACCCGCGCAACTTCGTCTGCATCAAATCGGTTATTATCGGATTAAATATCTTTTAGCATTTCTATACCCGTAGTAACGTCTAAACGGTAGGTCAAATTTGAATAGTTTAAAGAGAAATTATTATTTATTTGAATCTGATAGGAACTGGGGGGTCAAGTGACCATCTTAAGATTGTACTCATGTTTTGATTGACAAATAATAAATTATAACAAAAAGCGGTTATTTTGTCCTAACAATTAGGCATTTAGACTCCCAGACTTTTTGTAGGTAATAATGATTACTTTAAACAGGTCAATCCATCCATACATACATACATCCATACATCCATCCATACATCCTTACTCACAAACTTTCGCATTTATAATATAAGTAGGATGTGTAATAGGTGTGAAAAAACTATGTATCACCACGTCCTGTGTTGTATTACCGGGTCGGGACAAGAATTATTGTGTGTTGAGTTTTTCTGTTAATAATTCTAAGTACCAACCCGGATTTCTGAGACTGACGGTGTCCTAACCCTATGCCTAAATGTCTAGCAAGTGCATGCCTCTAAAAAAAAACAATACTAGAGTACCAAATATTAATCAAAACATGGACGATAGCCAAAGTTTTATCAAATTGTGTATGGAAGTGGAATACACAGTTTAATTCAAATTCACTTACACTTTGTTTTATAGTTATTCTGATATTGACGCTGATCTAATTAAAAGTAACAACCATTGTCGTTCTACTTAAGGAAGTTTGAAGCTCTTACAACAAGTCGTTCTGGTTTTGACACCTGTGATCAGATTTGACAAACTTTTTCTGCGAGACTTTATTTTTTACCAGTGCCTTGTTAATATTTGTTCTCAACGAAAATTGGCTTTATTTTAATTTAACTTTTTAATCATTACCTCTTCAAGACGCCACTCGAATCGTGTTCAGAGCCAAGTAAAAGGTTCGTCATCCTTGTGCAATTAAGTACCTCTTATTGAAAATTAACAAACTGTATGTTAACTCTATAGCTGTCTGCAATAATCTTCGGCTGTGATTTAGAAAGAAGTGACACTTAGTTTGCTATACTCCGTGAAAACCAAACAGATCTTGTACAATGCTATATCTATGCACGTTTTGCTCCGACACCGGAGCATCCTCAGGAGATGTTGACTTTACAATGAACATATGATTCATAAGTGAAAATTCAAAAAACGTGCCGTTTTTATACCTTTTGGTATGGTGAGTAATTATTACTTTCGCCATGAAGAACTAGATAGATTATTAATAGTTTTAGTTCATTAGACCTAATTGAGCAGAACTCAGCACCTTAAGCAGAAACTTTAAACATAAACTGTAAAGGAAACCATTAATCAAGCCCCAAAAACATTCCTAAGTTCCCTTTTTGTAATTCATAACGATGTACCCGTACTTTAATCACAAGAGGTATATAATTCATCTAGAATTTTAAATTAGTAGAAGAAAATTTAATGCTTTTTCGTAAGAAAAGGGCCGGAAAGAAGCACCTGACATCTTATTATCCCGAACATAATTCTCGCGTTAACACGCCGTGTAAATTTCTCCTTATTTCCCTATTTCCTGCTTACGGGCCACCCTAACGCATATTGTCTTGTAAATGACTTGTTCTGTTAAACAAAAACCAGTGTACCAAATTATTTCATACTTAACGTTGAATGTTTTTTGAACGTTCATATATTCGCTGTCACTTATTGCATTTCAATTCAAATTCCGATTTCCGAGTGGAGTTTTTTTTTACTTATTCCAATACCAAATGCCCAATTCCGGCCTGCTATGGATACTAGCGCATTGGGTAGGAGCTCGACCTTACTTTCAGGGGCCGAGTTCGAATCCCAGCACGCGTCTCTAACTTTTCTAAGTTATGTGCGTTGAAGGAAAACATCGTGAGGAAACCTTCATGCCTGAGAGTTCGACATAATGTTCTCAAAGGTGTGTGGAGTCCACCAATCCGCACTGGGCCACCGTAATGGACTACGCCTTAACCCCTTTTCACTGTGGGAGGATACACTATTAAAACGTGAAACGGGACCCTATTGCTACGACTACGCTGTCCGTCCGTCTGTCTGTTAACAGGCTGTATCTCTTGAGCCGTGGTAGTTAGACAGTTGTTATTCTCACAGACGATGTTACTTTTGTTGTTTTAACAGAATAAAATAAATATTATGAGGGCTTCAATACAACAGACATGACTTATGTCGTTTTTATAGGTACGGAACTATTCTTGCGTTTGTTCGACTCGCACTTGGCAGTTTTTTATTTATTAAGTAGATATTACCTGCGATGTTCATCGATCGTAGTCTTTCAGGTTTTTTGACTGCTTATATTTACAGGCTTATAATCTATTTATAATATCAGTTTATTTTATCTGTTACAAGAATGCAATCTATCACTATGCAAACTTTTGTCGCGAACGGCTTACCTGTAAACTTTTTTTAAACCCAAACACAGTATATTTTTTAAACCGGCTTCATTTGTCCCGGAATGTTTTTCCAGGATAAAGAGTTTCCTTCGTCCACCAAGCGGCAAGCTATCTTTGACAATTTAGTCGATATCGGTGCTGTAGTAAAAAAAAATCGAATTTAAATTCAAAATTGTAGCGTAACTCACCATAGTGAAAGCAAAAAAAATTATTATCATAGAATTAAAAAAATATGAAATCGGGAACAAAAGCTTAAATAAATAAAATATGACATAAAGTTCACGATCACGATAGAATGTCGACAATTCGAAAAGTTATCGAGTTGATGACGACTCCTTAAACATTTAACTGCTATTATGAATCTAACTTCGGAAGTTTTACAACTTTAAAGCTATTGCTTTGAAAACAAATTATGGCCTCATAATATTTGTTGTGAACTTGTTAGTTGAAATGCTAGTTCTTGAAATTTATTTGCATGTTTAAACTAAAAAGAATTGCTGATTTGTCTCGATCTTTGATTGATGTGTCTCGTTTAAATCTCTCATTCAAATATAGATCTTTGAAAGTAGATAAAAACTGCAATGTTTCCTACTAGATGGCGCTTACAGTACCTTGGCTGATAAAAATGCATATGTCAATTTCGCATACGACTGTGGCTTAGTTGGCAAAGTACCTAGAGTAAAGTAGTAGTACACCATTTTGTGACAGCTCGTCTGGAGAAGTTTACCACATTGCTTATTTCTGCTAAATTCCGCATTGCCGTGCTCTGGTCTGAAAGGTCTGGTTGCCGTTGTGTTTCATCCATGCCCTGCGAAAGTTGATTTGTTTGCAGTCGATGGTATTCCTACCGTCAGGTGGGTTATACTTGGTTCGTCAATTATTACTATTAAAAAACTTAGGTATCCAGGCCACGATAGCCATAGAGCTACGGGCTGATCACCCGATATTTAAGGTACAGTTATTGATGTATTAGAAATGATTGAACTGACTTGTTAAACTTTAAAATGTGTATAATGTATACGTGGCTTTATACTCACAATAATTGTTTCGGTACGAACTCCCTTTAGCAATTGGAGAATATCTTTTAAATACATATCAAACCGATTACTTAGCAAAAGCTTCTAATGGCATTGTAGAAAGTATATTTAAAAGGGATACTTAGATTTTTGGAGAATTGTAGATGGATTGCCCGCGCTATGCGTATTGTTAATTAAAATGAGTCATACCGTTACAATTAAAAATAATTAATTCATCCCTTCCAGGGTTTATAGGAAAACATTGATTTTCAAGTAATTATCCCGTTTTAGGGTGCATAGAAACCGATTAAATTCAGGTAATTGCCCGGCATTCATACCCCTGGGCAATTACCTAATACCGGGAATCGCAGCAGAGTGAACGTAAAAGTTCAATTTCATACATAATAGAATTTTCGATGTGAAACATCTATAGGCGGAGGGTAAACCTGATTTTTGGCGTGGCGACACAGGCCGTGGAGATGCATCGCCACGCTATATGTTTTAATTTTTGTATTTCGTATGTAACAATAAAAATGAATATCAATTTTGTACAGCAGTCATTAATAACCGACTTACAAAAGGGAGTGGTTATCCATTTGGGTGTATTTTTTTTTTATTTGTGGAACAAATTTGTAATGCTTTATCTTTTCACTATGCAATATCTGCAATAACTTACAGAAAACAATTTCGTTGTTTCACATCTGCCAGGCGTCCCGTGACGGCTCACACGTTTATTTTTTTATTGGTTTTGTTTTATAAAATTATGTATTTTCTAGAGTTAAAGAAAGAGTATTAATAGCATGAACTTATGCCTTTGCAGTTTTCATGTTCAATGATTCTGGCGTATGACCCGTCTACTTTTAAACGTCATAGGGTTCATGACTCCAATACAAAACGCTTGCCTACTTTTTCAATGAATCCTCGAGACAGTTTTTCTTTCAAAGAGCTCGTGCAGATAAGCTTTCTTGAAGTTTTTCGCTGCTGTGTTTTTGTTTCCAGAATAGCTTTATTTGCCCTAGTTTCGCACGCGACATTCTTTGACCTAGAATTTTCTTGTACCATTTTCTCGCTCTGTACAAATACGAGTACTCTCCTTTCAAGCAAATGGTCACGGGTTGAATTTCGCTTTTTTTTCAATTCATAAAATTTATTTCAGATATAGCTTTGCGGGAAATAATGACTATTTTTATTACACTGTATTATTCGTCTAATAGCTAGCTTCAACTAGGGATCCTTAAGTCTTGAGTTCGAAACGAAGTAGGTAAGGCCGATACCACAGTAAATATACTACAAGTACGAAAAAACGTTCGAAACAGCACACTCACACAAATGCACACACTGACGAGGCCACGAAGATAGTAACCCGACTAAAATCCTGCGAAAATAATATTTACTGTACCAATGTCATATTGTTAGATGGTGAGATTTTTCTGCCATTGAAATATAAGTACCAGCCAGGAGTTAGGATTAGACTTTGCGCACTGCAGTTGCGCACACCCGTGCCTTGAAGTGCCATCACGCAACGCTAATTTAATCTGCAACAAACTCACATTGGATTAAATGTGAGCTCTTAAACTCGCTCTTATAAGAGAGAAGGCCTGTTTGCAAGGGACTTTAATATGCTGAGTTTAATAAATAATGCCCAGCAATGCATTATTAATTAGGACTTCGGCTTAACTTTCGGGGGGCCCAGTTCGAATCCCAGCGCGCACCTCTAACTTAATTAAAATTATCACTTGCTTTAAAGGCGAAAAAGACATCGTGAGGAAACCTCCCTTAAAGTTCTACATAATGTTCTCAAAGGCCTGTGAAGCCCACCAATCCGTACTGAGCCAGCGTGGTGGACTACGACTCTTTTCTTGGAAGACCCGATGATGATGATGATGTCTATTTTAAGTCTCCACAAAGAGTTATAATTTAATGTAGATAATAAAAACTAAGAAATATAAATATAATTTGTTTTTTGTAAAAAAAACATTTCAGAAGGTATTCTAATGTAAACTACAATTAACACAAATTCTTTTTTATTTTCATTTAATTTAATGGTTGAAAGTTTAGAACAAATTAATTATTTAAAACGGCCCTCAAACTTATCGCTTTAAAATTTCAAATAATTCTTAACAAATCTGCGTTAATATAAAAAAATCCCCTAAATCTTAATTTTGGGCCCGGTTTTAAGAAAACGACGTCGTTAATAAGAATTTAATTCAGTAATTCCGCTGGAAAATTCTCACTTGTGGCAAAACAGCTTGCCGCTTCCCACCCTTTGCTAATTTTAATACCGGCGCTTCTCTAATTAAAATATAAGAGCCGAACGACCCTTTGTCTCAAAAGTCCTCATTCTGTCCTTCGTGGAGGAGAAGATTACACATACCGGACCACTGGATCAAAAACATAAAAGTACAACCGAAAACAAACAATATACATTTTTTTTAACAATAGGTTTATACAGATGATAGAATACTGCGTGTTTTGTGTTGAACATTAGTTCCCAATATTGTCACTAGATGGCGCCGTTTAGATTCCATACGAATAGTACGCAACGTAGGTAGGAAATCCTACACTAGGCATTCTCAAATTAAATTAAATATATGATAACATTTTTTTATTAATTGTTTTTTTTTACACCGATGACGTAAATCACCTAAATTAGCCAAGAAAGACAACCTTCTCTTAGTTGATTTCCGGGTTTTTTTTCGTATGGTCACTATGCAATTGATTAATTTTTTAAAATGCGAATGTTGGAAGAGGGACAATGTTTAGTTTTTTTACCCGCTTCTTCTCGGTCGAATCTGTCTTCCGAACTCTACAAACAGACTAACCTAACGTTTCAAAAGTGCATGTAATAGACGTACTTGAAATAAATGAGTTTTGAATCAGAATTACAGCCTGTAGTCTTCCTTTTGACTCCTTAACAGAACTCTAACACATATTAAGAAAGTGTGTTAGGTACTCTTTTTATTGGAAACAAGGCATGGCATGTTGTTATTTTTGTGTGTGTGTTCAAATTCCAGACCTTTTAGTATCACAATTCAGCCTAGAGTCCGAAGTCTAATCCCCGGTGTGTAACTTTACACTTCGCCTCCTCTAAGGCAGTCTTAAATTCTTGGAGCAAGATTTTCTGGCTTTGACACCTGCGATCAGTTGGGAGAAATTAATTGACGGATATCTCAAATATTTTGGTTCTAACTTTTGGCTCGCTCTCTTTACTTCATTTGTTAAGTAAAAGGGTTAGTAAGCTTCAGGTTTTGGAACTTATATTTACATAGATATCCAGAACAGAACAGAAAACTAACACAAGCGTTACGTTTGTTTAAACTATGATACTGTTATTACTGTGACAATTGTATCTATTTGTTTTACTATATTAACAAGCTTTTCATAAATTTACAGTACAAAGTATGATTTAAAAATAGATATACAAAAACAAGTGCGTTCAAAATGAACAACAAATTAATTGCATTAATTTACTATTTTATTATTTTTTTAAGGTTTTTAAAATTTATTTTACATTAAATAAATGTGTTTTAAGATATGTTTGTACACAAGGATAAGTGCGAAAACATGGGATTTTTAACCGAATAACAAATCAGCTCATTCTCGTTGTACAATCTCCTGATCGGCAGATTGTACCTTTTTTTTTGTGGGGGGGAAATCTTCTTAAAAGATACCCGATTCTCTGCGGGTGAATTCGGGTTATGTGAGATTTCTACTCACCAAAACCCTCTCGGTAGCAAGCCTCAGTAAATATTGGCAGATTGTACCTGCTGATTTTTTTAAATATTGAATCCCAGTACCAGTTTTGCCCGTCCTCTGAATCTAACCGTAGATCTTGTGATCCGTAGTTGAATCTGCTAATCTAAATCAATGAGCCAATTCGATGTTAATTTAAATAATACAAATACATACCTCTATAACTCAAGAGCTGTAAGAAAAAACCATTTAATAAATCCAAACTACTAAAATATACTGAGTTAGAAACAAGGCAAAAGTTTAAGTATTTTCGAAGTAAACCCCTTCACTCATATATTAGGAAAGTTAAGTAGTAGTTCGTAAACAGAATGGGTAATTTAATTTGCTATGTTTTAGTTTGTTTCGTTCATAGAACTTCGGCAACGAAACATAATATATTAGAAATAACTTCAAACACTAATTTATTTAGCGAATCATGTTTTCGTGAATATAATACAATTAATACTTCGTGTGTAGCGCCCTCCACATCATCGAACTAGATGACATTGAGAAGTGTTCACAAAAACTAACTATAAATACAACTTCCAAAGATGAATGTTTGGACTTCGGTCCCCGAGCACGATCACCCGCTCGGAGGAAGATCTTCCTATTGTTACGGTCGAGCGTATCATCATAGCTCCCGTACATCGTGGTTCGCAAGTTTGACAACAGATCACAAGGTCTTGGATCCGAATAGTTATTGTTAGATTGAATTTTGTCTAGAAATTTTCTCACTATAAAGGAGTTAGAAAATTGGTGGTGTCTACCTCCGTGGCTTGAAGAACACAGTTTGCTTTGGTCCCGATTAGTAGATCCTACAAACATTTAATAACATTGTTAATAAATGTTTGTATTATATATTCAAGACCATTAATTAACGGCCGACTGGCGCAGTGGGCAGCGACTTTTCTTTCTTTGACTGCTTTCTGAGTCCTACGCCGTGGGTTGGATTCCCACAACTGGAAAATGTTCTTTGTGTTTGGTGTGGGTACAATAAAGTGTATTTTGGTACTAACTTACATTAAACTACACAACAGCGTATTTACTGCATTATTATACGCAAAGTAATAATAACCGAGAGATGTTGGTATACCACCCACTGATATGTACGGGTACATACTGATTTATTTCCCTAGAGGCGCACCCGTATGTCATTTACATAGTAAATTCATGTCGTATTGTAAGAAATAAAACTGAATTTTATCACCGTTTTTCTGGAGTATGTTACGAGAAAACGTTTTTTTAACCACCCGAAGCAAAAACGAAGGGGAGTTATGAAGTGTGTGTGTATGTGTGATTGCGCGCCTGTGTGTGTGTGTCATGTGTGTGTTTTTTAAGGCGATTTTTTTTTGTTTGAACGGTGAATTAGTCGGAAGTTATCTTAGCACATTAAGTAAAATCGTTCCAAGATGGCCGCCGTAACTAAATGGCGGATTACATATTTTTTTTAAACTCCCTCAGTATGGATATCAAATGAAAGCACCTTGAACAGCACTGACCGTTGCGCCAGGGAGCTTGTCAAAATATTTGGTAGCATGGATGTATAAGCGATGAAAGCCTAGTGACTTCGGTCATTAGCACGCGCAATTGAACAACACTTTAAGCCTTAACAGTGAAGGAAAACATCGTGAGAAAACCTGCACGCGTGAGAGTTCTCCATAATGTTCTTAAAAGCGTAGGATATCTACCAATCAGCGCGGCCAGCGTGGTTGACTAAAGATAACATCCTTTTTCATTCTTGACGACCGATTGGAGCTATGGGTAGCGACCCTGCTTTCCGAGGCCGAAGGTTCGATTTTCACAACTGGAAAATGTTTGTGTGATGAACATGAATGTTTTTCAGTGCGTGGTTGTTTATATGTATATTATAAGTGTTTATGTACTTATTATATTATTCATAAGAAAAATCATCAGTCATCTTAGTACCCATAACATACTCGTAAGTAACGCTTACTTTGGGGTTATAATATGTCGATTTGTGTATTGTATTATTATTTATTTATTTATTCTGAGATGAGACCTGGGTTCTGTAGAACATTATGATGAAAATGAATAAAAATTAACATCGGATTTGTAACTGCATGTTAAAATAAATACCGTATTCTGATCTATAAAGGATGGAATTTTGTAAAGTAGTTCTTACTTCTATCGTACATTTAAACTTCTATATGAACGAAAACTCTTTGAATTGCATTGTCCTTTGTACAAAAAAAACAACTTACTGTTTTACGCCAGGCAAAATGTGTGTAAAAACAAAGTTAATACAGATTTATTTCCCCGGAGATCATAATACGCATTCCCGCATGTCATTTATATACATTGCGAGTCCCGCATTGTATAATAGGTAGGTACAGACATTTATTACTGCTCGGCAGTGTCTTGTGAAGTTTACTCGCTTTTTATTGCTTTAAAATGAATTCTTAAATTTGACGCATCTTTCTTTGGTTTAACGCGCTTTATCAGTTTATATTAAATAAAAAACTAAACATTCTACGACAGTACACACATCGCCATCTTACCCCAAAGTAAGCGTAAGTAGTTGTTATGGGTACTGAGATGACCGATGAATATTTATTTATTTATTTATTTGAACAACTTTATTGCATATAAATGAAATACACACTGGAACACTTTCATTAACATAAATTATATGCAAAAGGCAGCCTCATCACTAACAGTGATCTCTTCCAGGCTACCTTAACTATAATTAATATTATTATAAATAATATACATAAATACTTATAATATGCATATAAACACCCAGACACCGAAAAATTTGTTGTGGGAATCGAACCCACGGCCTTGGACTCGGAAAGCAGGGTCGCTGCCACTGCGTCAATCGGCTGTCATGCCCACAATCAGGGCCCAATCTCTAAATGCGTCTTTCGTATGAGACTACTCTATGAGGCTTATGCTCAGGTTATGCCGAGCATTACGACATTGGCTAAGAATGAAGATGATATGTCGATGTATATAATTAATCAATGTTCAATCAAGTAATTAGTAATCGGAAACAAAGCATGCAATGAGACGCATCCGTAGGTACTACTCGAGTCCTTTCATGGCGAAATTGGTAGATAGGGCTAGTTCAATTCAAATTCAAAGTTCATCGACTAACATTTGCCCGCGGCTTCGCTCATTTTAAGTTAGATGTTCGTGCAAAAACCAACCCCTTATCGGCCAGCCTCGGAAGATGTATTCTTAGACACCCTTTATAAGCACACCCACCCCATTGCCTTGGATATAACATTAACCCTTCACAGCTTACAGTCATATCCAAGGCAATCGGGTGGGTCAGTAACACGCAGAATTTCACTACAGATAATTCTCACAATAAAGAACACAAGATCCTAACCTTGTGTTCTTTATTTGAACATGCTAACTTCTGGATGTTATAGCCTAGTGGTTAGGACTTCGGTTTAAATAAGATGGACCAAGTTCGAATCGGCAGTCACTTCTGGCTTCAAAGTTATGTGCGTTTAAAGCAATTATATATAACATAAACATAATGAGGAAACCTGCAGGTTTAAGAACCATAATGTTCTCAAAGGCATGTAAAGTCAACCAATCTGTGCTTGGCCAGCGTGGTGGACTGTGGCCATACAAATCTTAATAACAAGACACTACCGGTCTAAACACATCTCATTCTGAGAGGAGACTCGTGCGGCGGCAGTCGGGCGATAATCTATATCTATACTTATAACAAAACTGTAACTGGAAGATTTCTGTACATTTAATATGTTTTGAAAATTTTGACCGGGTGATGCTTTATAATCGATACTGAGTCCAAAACAGATTTTTTATTTAATTTTTGGCTGTCTGTCTGTCTCTCTGTCTGTCTGTCTGTCGTTCTGTCTGTCCGGGCATCACGCGAAAACTACTAATCGGATTTAAATAAAATTTGATATAGTGGTAGCTGATATTCCGGGCCAACATATAGGAAACCTTTTAACCCGATAAACAATAAGTTTCCTCCGGGAAACGGGATGAAAAGTTTTATCAATTTTACTTCATAGCTCCGTTAAATTTGAACCGACTTTAATAAATCTTTTTTTATTTCAAAACGTATCGTATACCTATCAAACATGTAATGTTTAAAAGAAGATCTGATAAATATTGTCAGAGATAAAGAACATAACTCTTCTTAAATAATAGCAAGTAGCAAGGCAACGATCGAATGCATGCATACCATACCAATTAATATTATAAATGCGAAAGTTTGTGAGGGTGGATATGTGTATGTGTGTATCAACTAAAACAATGACAACTTTCTAACTCAGTATACCACGTAAAGTAATAGTAGGTACATAGCTAGCCACGATGATTATGATGTTAGCATTAGATCTATTCTAGCTTCTCGATTGACTCATACGCAGACGAAGTCGCGAGGGTCCGCTAGTGGGTTTATAATTATATAGGTACCACTAGAAAACTGCGGTTGTAATATATGCATAATAAATCAACATTTAGTTGTGGTCAGCATAAATTAAAAAATTAATGATAAGAACCTCATCGTTCATTCTGTCACTAGAACATTCTAAATATTATTGCTTTTGACGAACGGCGCAACGGTGAGCGCTTGGAATTTAAGTACGAGGTTCCGGGTTCGATTCCCGGCAGGGGCATTCTGGGAATTTATTATTTCTGAATTTTCTCTGGTTTGGTGAGAGGCTTTGGCTAGTTGCGACCTTACCGACACAGATGTGTCGCTAAGCGATTTAGTGTTCCGATGCGATGTCTTGTCGATTAGGGGGTATGACTACGATACTCTGTAACAGGTGAGTCCGCTGGCATCTTAGACTGCATCATTTCTTACCACCAGGTTTTTACAGGAGATTACAGTCAAGGGATTACCTTTGGTGAAAAAGAAAATATTATATTCAACAACAAGACGATTACGTTCAGCCTAAAGCCTTCTATTGGAAGTAATCTGAAATGGCTTTTCCCATACAGAATTAGGTACCAATATTTCGGCTTTTCCTTTGGGTCCCTAATTTTCCAAACACCTAAACCACCGGGTGCAAAAAGAAAAAAAAACGCTTAAATAGGCAATTTTAGGTGTGATACCCAAGCATGGCTATTGCTTTGTGTATATATTTATAAATGAGATATGTAGGTGTTTTTATTGCTCTGTAAATATGTTAAAATAGATGTGGTGGGTTTGATGGACACCAAGAAGATTTATATCCCCCAGATAGAACCCGCATGTCCTTTATATTGCGGGGCTAATACCACCCGCCATGGCACTATAAAACACAAGACTTTACGACCAACCCTTCGGAATTATTCAGTAAAAAAACATGCTTTTCGACTTGACTGTATTTCTAATACTATTTAAAGCTGATGCCTACTCTTAACTTACAAAACCCTTAAAAATCCCAGAAAACGTACACCTATTGATTGATTTTATTTAATTCTTATAATAAAAAAAAAGAAAAAAAAAAAAGCCTTTTAATTCTTGCTTACAACATACTGATAACATCAACAACACAAAATAAACAGAAAAAAAAAAAAAAAAAAAAATTTAATTCTTAAAAGAGGTCAATCCAACACCCACCAACCCGCATTCGAGCAGCGTGGTGTGTCTTTTTGTAGCCATTTGTTATAGGCCATTTGTTACGGGTTTACGTGAAATGACACACTGAGACACTTCATTTTTAAAACATTTAATTACAGAGACATTACAAAATAACTACAGCTGATGACTACAAGCTAAAACTAATCCTACTTTATGCCTATATACTAAAAGCCTAATTAGTTTGGACGCCAGGAGAGTTTTTGATGAAGGATCGGAACTCTGTCAAAACCAGTGGACCTCGGCTAGCTGATCGCAGGGGTTTAGTGATTTTATGGTGCCAGGGTTAAAAAGGGCAGTTCTTCAGGCCCTTTTTGGAACACAAATCCCACTCACTTTATTATCGATCGCACATTGCAAATCGATTATAACGAAGATTTCTTGATAAAATCAAAATAGCTCAAACTTCTACTAGTACCTACTAGTAATTATGGCCACCAAATATCGTTCTGTCCCATTAGACAGCTGAACGCTAAAATCGCCCTCTAAACCCATCTTTCCTAATCCGTGATGCTAATCTAAATGCTGTTAACGAACTTTTATTTGACTTAAAGAGAATACCTACTTCTTCTCAATTTAATGCAAATTATTATCTATGTCATCATCATCAATATGTCAACCAATCGACGTCCACTGCTGGACATAACGAGGTGGACAGATGACAGCGGCTCCCAGCGACTCGCCTGATGTCATCTGTCCACCTCGTTGGGGGCCGACCTACGCTGCGTTTGCCGGTAATCGGGGCGGGGTCAATTATGGTAATTATGGCCACCAAATATCGTTCTGTCCCATTAGACAGCTGACCGCTAAAATCACCCTCTAAACCCATCTTTCCTATGAGTATCGAGACCAGTGCCCAGCAGTTGGACGTTGATAGGCTGCGTGATGCTAATCTTAATGCTGTTAACGAATTTTTAATTGACTTAAAGAGAATACTTCTCAATTCAATGTAAATTATTATCTACTAGCTGTTGCCCGCGACTTCGTCTGCGTTTGATTTTGTTTTTTGATGTGGCATTAAATTTAGTTGTAGATCTAAAAATTTTAAAGTATTCAGTATCGCTAAGCCTTAAATAAGGGGTTTGCTGCCGTCCGCTGAAGAGTTCTGTCCTCTATCTCCAACCACAGCTTGGGCAAAATTAAACAGATATTATAACCTTTATAGTATGAAAATAATTAAGTTAAGTTATAATTTGTCGGAGTTATGGTGTAAAATCGTCAAACACTCATCCCCTCTTCAAAGGAACCGAGCTTAATGTCAGTATAAAAAGTATTCTGTATTACTTCTAACACTTCCAAGAATATGTGTACAAAGTTTCACGAGGATCAGTTAAGTAGTTTTTGCGTGAAAGCGTAACAAACCAACTTACATTGACGTTTATAATATTAGTAAGGATGTACCTACCTATATACATTTCTACGACGTTTCTTTCTCTGATTATTGAAGGAACCTGTGTTTTTTTATTTCGGTGGGGAAAGCTCTTCTCTTTTGGCCTACTGGTTCTGGACAATCCTCCTTCCGCGTGAGATAGGGATATGATGGAATACGATGAGTATTGGATGGTGTTTTGGTAAAGTCATCATCATCGTATCAACCCATTACCGACCTACTACAGGGCACGGGTCTTGTCCTACAATGATAAGGGGTAAAGGCCATAGTCCATCACGCTGGCCAAGTGCGGATTGGTGGTGGTGGTGGTGCGCATTTCTGCCTAGGTACTTCACCAAATTGAATCTCAGCACGCACCCCTCACTTTTCTTAGTTAGGGGTGTTATAAGTAATTAAAATGTCACTTGCTTCAACGGTTAAGAAACATCTTAAGTAAACTTGCATACCTGAGAGCTCTCCACTAATGTTCTCAAAGGCGTGTGTAGTCTACAAATCCGCACTTAGCCAGCGTAATTTACTACGACTTAAACCCTCTCGTTGTGGTAGGATACCTGTGCCCACTGTGTGGACCGGTTATGGGTTGATATACACTGAGGTGCTGAGGGAGCCACAATTGAAAACACGAAGCGAATAGAAGAATACGTAAACAACTCATGGGCTACTTATAAACTTTTCCTTATTTTTCCTAATTCGTTTTTCCTACCTTTGCTTAGTACCATAAAAACAGGCTAAGTGCGATTTTGACTTGCACACAAATGGTTCCGTTCCCAGGTGCAATTAGAAACACTACATGGTTTTATCATTAGCATAAGATCGCGCAACTACCAACAATAAACATGTTTCTGAACGAGAATATATTAATGAGAATATATATATCAAACATAACTAACTAAATAAGATAAAAAACTAACAGTAATAGTTACAAAAAATGCTGTTTACATATGGGCACGCAACCCAAAATGCTGTACATGCTTCATGTAATATTCCCCCTTTAATTTTAAATTCGTTTTATTTCTTAAATCAATATTGTTATAGTGTCATTAGAAATGCACATTCTGTAGGAATTTCAAGACTCCAGCTTTAACGCTTCATAACATACAGCCTTCTGTCCGACAAACATACGGACGAACGGACAAACAGACATCGGAGGCTTAGTGATAGGGTCCCGCTGGCGCCGGGTACGGAACCCTACAACATGGAGTAGGTAGGTTTTAACCTATTAATTTCGGTATATCAATAAAATTATTTATTGCCAATGATATAAATACTACAAAACCTCATTCAATTAAATTTTAATTATGGATTGACGAACGCTCGCAGTTCGCACTTCGTTAAAATTTACTTTAGCCTCGTAATGAATTTCATTGTGAACAACGGAATGAAATGATTTAATTTACAGATGCGATGAAAATATGAGGAGCTGATGATGTTGGCGATTGTTGAAGATGATGAAATAGAGCGAAACTGTAGCATTTGAAACGGAAACGACAATCGATGCCCAGTGATTAGGAATTCGGGTTTACTTTCGGGGGCGCCGAGTTCGAATCCCAGCGCGCACCTCTGTATTCGCTTGCATTTTAAGTAATTAATATATCAGTTGCTTCAACGTTGATAAAAAACATTGTGAGTAAAACCTGCATGCCTGAGAGTTCTTCATAATGTTTCCAAAGGCGTGTGAAGTCCACCAATCCGCACTGGGCCAGCGTGGTGGTCTGCGGATTAAACCATTCTCATCGTAGGAGGAGACTCATGCATATCCCCCGATTTATATTATTTTCCCTATATTATTTCCACTTGTGCGCCAGTGCTCTGAGAGTTGATAAAGCTGTGGGAGAAGATATATCTTTTATCCTTTCCCCGGGGATATAATTGTCTCCTGCCCATGCTAGCCGTGCTGTAGTTGACTGGTTGATATGTTGATATGATATGATGATTTATTTATTTATTTTTATCTATACGCCACAAAAACGAAAAGACATAGAGAGGAAAAGGAGAAACTTAAGAAGTTTGATTCAAAAGGCGGCCTCATCTCTTAACAGCGATCTCTTCCAAGCAACCTTAATATTTTAAACATGTACATATGTACACATTTCTCATGTAATGTACGCATCATAAGTGCCATCTAGCCTACTTGAATAGAGATAGTTTTGACTATAACTTTGACTTTTAATCGGAAGACCGAAAGAAACCGAACGTAGTTGTTTATGTTGTAGTATATATGTAATAACATCTTCTTTCTTCTTTTTAAGGATACTTTCCAGAAAAATAAACCTTAATAAATAAATACAGACGAAGGGCGCTATTTTCAAATATGTATCTAACATTTATTTTAATTTTCTTATAAACTTATTTACGTACATATCTACAAAAAAGATAACCCTAACTAATAGTGATGATTTGAAATCACATTTAGGTACACACGTATGTCTGTGCAGATGGACCTGTTTTTTAAATATTTATTTTATAATTATTATTTAGGACCACAACCTTTATTTTGTTCCCATAATAAACCGTGAAGTTGACCGTGACCTTCCCCATTTGACGTAGGTTTGTTATCGTGGTTTCAAGGCGTAGTTTTTTATTACTAACAAATTATTAGTTTAGGTAAGTGAGGTAAGTTGTCTTAATAAATAGATTTAGGTTAATTCCGGGGAAGATGACCCTAGTCTTTCAGACCTGATTTTCAACGAATCATAATAAATCAAACAATTATTTTAATAGCAAACAATTCTTTAATTCTATCTCTTATCAAATATTTACAAGAATCAGTCGACAAGAAAAGAAAAATAAACAATCTGGCATGATAAAAAACCTTGCGACTTGCCATCTCTCCCAGATTATCCGGGTGTGATGGCCATAGAAGTTGGGGAGAGATAGCCAGTGCTCTCTTTTGTTTCCCTTTGCCCTTACGTACTTACAACTCCTTCTTTTTCTAGTTGCCGCAGTCGAGGCACGTGTCGCCATCTAGCCCCAAAGTAAGCGTAGCTTGTGTTTTGGATACTAAGTTGACTGATGAATATATTTTTAATGAATAATATACATAAATACTTATATATATATACATATAAACACCCAGACACTGAAAAACAGTTATGTTTATCACACAAACATTTTCCAGTCGTGGGAATCGAACCCACGTCCTTTGACTCAGAAAGCAGGGTCGCTGCCCACTGCGCGAATCGGTAATGCGTAAATTAATTACAGTGCCATCTAGTTGTTGTAGTGTTGTCTTTTAGTTGAAATTTTATCTTTTAGCAATCTAAGGCCATCTCCCCCGGAATTACCCTGTTATAAAAACAATTATTATAACTTTGTACACTTAACAAACTCTGAATCATAGGCAATACTACCTATGATTCAGAGTTTGTTAAAAATAAGCGTAGGTTTGATAGGATTTGTCAAGTTGAACCACGCAGAACCGCTTTAGCTGGTCGCCACTCTTACATCATAAGTTCAATGCTTTATAACAAAATTAATAAAAAAATATTAATTTACTCATTAACATCACGAAAATGTAAAATTGAATTAACGAATTGGCTTCTTAACCTAACTTATGATGAGACTGAAAACCTTATTCAATAATACATTCAATCACACCCTAACCCTCACCCACACTCACATACACATACACATAAACACACGCGCACGCACACACTCATATTTCGTTTTTTAAGTACAATTAATTATATTTAAAAAAAAAAAAAAAAAAATCTTATGGATGTATTTATGTAAATGTAGAAAAAAAAATAAAAAAAATATTGAGTTTATCAGTGCTTTCAATTGAATTTAATTCAAAAAGTTTTTCGGTTTTTATTTTTATTAATCTCACTAGATTTAATTTAAGTGTATGGTTCTCGCTCCAGAGACGGGCGATAATAACTGCGACTCAGTCTTGCACTATAGAAGTATTATCGAATTTGGGTTTCATGATACACATTACCTTATGTTTGCCTTATTTTGTACTATTTTTAATTTGCTGTGTAACTGTTAATTGAAATAAACTTATTATTATTATTATTATTATTATTTCTCTAGACGTATTAATCTGAGGAGAAACCAACAAATGCTATTACATGCATAATATCCCCGTTTTGTATGAAGGCGGATATTCATCATATTAGCCATTAATTACAAGTGTTAGGTATTTCATTAGAACTGTAATATTAGTTATTGTAAGTAATGACGCGAGCGAAATTAGTCTGTTAGTGAATTAATTAAGCCATTTGCGGTAGGAATAAATATGTGAGCGTGGTGTAGACTGTAGGTAAGTGATTTTATAAACTAGTTATGCGAGTTTAAATTTTAGCGTGCCGTTCCTAATTAGAATACTTTAACTACCGCAATATATATACAACGTGTAAATGAAAACCGAAATAATACTTTACATGCTCCAGAGGAGCATGATGTGGCTTATCTGTGAAACCGAAAACCTAATTGTTTTTGATTAAACCATTGCCATAGTTTTTACTCAAATAAATCACATTAAAACCATGTGACTCTTGTCACTTTATTAAGTACTATGCGCGGTCTTTTATCTTCAATAGCGTTGCCATAAATGGGTTTTGGGTTATTCTGTAACAGTAATTCAGTACCTAGCCGTGTCTAGCCCTGTGTTTGAGATGGCAATTTGTTAATGTGATGTGAACCGGGTGGACAACTTTCGCTGTCTTTCTTCAATTTTTTTTTTTTATCAAAATACTTTCAGAAAATCCCGAAGAATTCCTATCGGTCCTGATAAGTAACACGTTTGGAAACCCACAGTGGAGATGGTCTGTTCCCAGCCATGGGGCTTCAATAGGACAAAAATCAATACAATCACGAGTTTTTTTCGGTTAAAAAAAACAATTTTTAATTAAAAAAAGAAGGTCTAGAAATTGTTTCATAAAAAATATGAAAAATACTTGGAGATATTTACCAGCTCGATATAATATTATGTATTGAAAGCGCTCCGACATGTTGTAGGACAAAAATAATACTTGCCTAAGGTGTACTTAATGAGAAAGCGCCTGCTGCAAGTAACGGAGCAATTTGTGCTAAATGCACTTCCACTATAAAAAAACCCCTGTAGTTTTTCTTAAAACTAGACTTAAATCAAGGCCCTCACGAAACTTTTGCGATGGTTAAATTTGAATGTGAATACTCAGAAATCCGGCATTAGCTGCTTTTGGCTCAAAATTAATCAAGTTATGTGTGTTTCAAGCAATTAATTATGCTTGCTTTCACGGTGAATAAAAGCGTCGTAAGAAAACCTTCGTGCCTGAGAGTGAAAGTTCTCAAAGGCGTGTGAAGTCTACCAATCCGCATTTGGCCAGCGTGGTCCCTTCTCATTCTGGGATGAGCCCCATGCCCTGTAGTGGCCCGGTAATGGGTTGATATGATGAATGTAATCTACCTCTTTCAAATTAATATGTACCTACATATTTATTGAAGCAGTGGCTGTAAGTTAAGAAATAACTATATTTTGAATTGTCATCCTTGGGTTTGATATAGGCCCTTCTATGGATCTATGCACTGTTCCCATGGCAAATTTAGTCACTGCTTGCTCAAGAAATTCCTAAACTTAACGACGTGTCATTTGGTGCATGCAGGTCCTCTAAAACTGAACATGGGTTGAGATCTGGTACCTACCTGCTTTTTTAACCTTGACATTTTTTTCATCAGTGAATGAAGATATTTCCAGCAACTCTAACCCGCATTTTATGATCTTTAGATTTAAGAAGGAAGTTTTGTTACATCTGTCAACATGATGCACGAGTAAACGACGGCGCCATGCTAAATTCGTGCAAGGCAATCCACTGCAATTGTTTTTTCTCTACCACCCATTCCCAATTGTAATTAAATCTGCATTCAGCCCATTCCAGTTTGTAATTTGATTTTATTTTTCTAATACAATAAATGCGTTCCAAATTTTAATTTAGAATAATGAAAATCGAAAGTTTTTAAGTTGTACCAATATTTACGGGCAGGCTCATTAATTCAGAAGAGTCAATAAAAGCCCATCAAAACTAAACCTTATTAATCATACTCCGCCACCACAAAAAACTTATTTTAATAATTAATCTAGATTAAATAGTATTTTTTTTTAACCAGAAAATGTATTGGAACTCAAGTTTTTTTAGATTTAATAACAACAGCATCCAAAAGAGATCATCAAAAACATAATACTTGGCAAAACTACGTCGCAAGAAAATCACGAGATGCAAATTTGATAAGAAGGAATGGTGATTGTTAAGAAATATGATTGTACCCGTAAAGAAGAAACCCAAAATTCGTAGTCAGGTAGGAGATTTTTTATAAATGTAGATGCGTTGGTGTCTCTGTCTTTGTATCAACGATATGAAAGTAGGGTAATTGCCTGAAAGTATCAAAATTTTAGATCCATCTCACTATCTCACATTTACCGTGCGATTTTTCTAAATAAAAAGATATTCATGTCAGTTTCCGGTCTATAGACAGTCTTTATGTTATACTAGTTCTTGCGCATGACTTCGTCCGCGTTTGCTAATGCTTTTAATGCATTCCGGAGGAACATTTTATATCGAAGATATTTTTAAAATTGGGTGTAGTTTTAATAATAACTTTACAGTGTAATTATATCTTAAAATAACTGTTTTGCTTAGGGTGTAGTCCTACAAAATAAACTCGCGATAACGAGTCTTTAACTTTTCAATTAAATGTCCAATTTCAATTAATTAAAAAGTTTTTTACTGCTAAGTATACCCTTGATGATAAAACTATATATTTCAATAAGAATTAATACTGCTTTACTAATATAACCCTCTTTTGTTTCCAGTGGTGATTTAATAAAATATAAGAACAAAAAAGCTCCTATTGCGACTTAACTATGATATATGATAGTTAGATGAACTACCTCGTGGAATTTTATTGTTTGTGTGACACATACTTTTTTTGTATCATCAATAGTTTTCTCAATGTTAAATAATGAATATTAAAGGCAAACTTTGCTATTTTGTTAATAAATATAATTTGAACAATAAAATACAAAAAAAAAATGTTGCTACAGCGACGCTACGAGCTTATTGTTGAGATTGCGTCTTCTGTAAGAGTAAATTAGAAATATCGTTTAACGCACGCACGTCCGAGCGTGCTTGTACTGATTAATAGCTAAGGAACAGGGCACAGTACTGAATTGCATTGCAAAACTCCTGTCATTAATAGACGTGGGTCCGCAGGTTGGGAGTAGTGCAAAAAACACAATAGAATACCCACTTATATTAACTGCAACTAGATAACGGTCTAACGGACCGGAATGGTGTATACTTGACTGATCTACAAATAGTGCTATCCTTTTCCAAAGGAAATATAGTGAAAAGGACAGTGATATATTTAGATGAGTCAATTTAGTATAGATTACTGAACTTGACTGATCTACAAATAGTGAGATCTATCCTTTTCCAAAGGAAATATAGTTAAAAGGACAGTGATATATTTAGATGAGTCAATTTAGTATAGCTTACTGATAGATAGATAGATCAAGTCTTTATTGCAGAAAGAAAACAAGGTAAATAAATTAAAAATTAAAATATTTATATGTTCAAAGGCAGCCTTATCGTTCGAAGCTACACCTCCAGACTACCTATTACGGATAACGGGATAGTGGAATAGGCAATTTTTATTACAAATTACATTTCATATACTTCACATACTGACACATTAGTTGTGTAACCAAATATTAAGGTAGCTTAGAAATGAAAAATTGTTAAAAGACTTATTCAAGAACGCTGACTTCGGTGTTGTATTTACTATGGTATTTTAATAGTATACCGGTGGTATCTAATAGGAACGTTGTGGAGACTAATCGTGAATCTAAGAGAGTGGAACTTGCAACGAATTTTGCAATCCATTGCTCTGCGGCCGTCACTTTTATAGTTCAACTAACCGTACCTAGCGATGCCTTGCTATGTCTTAAAATTTATATTCTTTGATTTATTTCCAAGTTTTGCGAGCAGTTTTACACACAAAATTTATATTCTTTTATATTCAGACAATGCTGCCGTATCACCCATCTATTTCTAGAACGTCTCAGAATTGAAAGCGGTAAACGAACAAACTCTCCGTATTTATATTCAAACACAAAATGTATTTTTCTCCCCTTCACTGATTTGATAATTTACGATGTTTGCCGTCTGTTACAGCAGTAAATCAAGCAGTTTACGTGAAAATTTATTTTTCCACAGCCTTTTACGGCAAAACGCATTAATCCACAAAAAAATTGTGGTCTAGTGCGTTTTATTAGGCGGGGTTTTGTAGCCATGAACATAAAAAGGTCCTTAACTAAAAGAAAGGTTATTAAAAACTATGTTGATGTTTGGTTCTCTGTGGGAGTGAACGGGTTATTTATTTATTTTTATTTATTTATACTCTTTAGTACACCACTCAGAAAAACGAGACAAAAAAAAAAGAACAAACACATGAAGAATGAAGCAGGATACATAAGGCGGCCTTATCGCTAAGTAGCGATCTCTGCCAGGCAACCTTAGGATTAAGAAAACTAAAAAGAAAACAAATAGGTGGGGTACACTATTTAGTACATACATACGAATATCTACATACTAAGACATAAACCAGACTACACAAAAATAAAAAAAATACTATTGATAAATATAAAAAATAAATATACTAATACATATCTTAATATACCATAAATACTTAAATATGATTTTGAGTAGATAAATAAATAATAATAGTTGTCTTTACTGAGCGAGATAATGAGCCTTAATTGGGTTATGTGGGATTTCTTCCCCCTTTCATTCCTACCCTCTCGGTAGCCAGCCTCAGTAGATGTTTGACTATTATTAGCACACGTTTGATGCATGGCCCTGTGAGGCAAACAGTGGACTAAGCCATATTTCCTTACCAGGATGGTATTTTATTAAAAACTTTTTTTCCAAACTAGGCATCCACTGTATAGCGGAAGACTTGTTTGTATGCTCATTTAAGTACCGGCGCGCAAGCAAAGCCGAGCCGGCCTATCGCAGGCATCGCCTATCGTTATTTGGAGTGGTCAAATAATGACCTTATATATATAATGACGAATTTACGCCAACTGATGCGACTGTTAATTTGGACTAAAGGATTCGAAGTTCCTGCGTTTATGTCACCTCTTGCGATACTTGCGCGGTCTCCGATAAACGTTACTAAATGCATCCGCTAATTATACCTGATGTACACACTTAATTACTATTTCCATACATTGTCGTGGGCACTCGTAGGTTAGACCTCGGTAATTGGCTAGTTTACCCAGTATTGTCTACTATTACGTGGAATACAAGCTGTCACACCATTAACTTTATCACCAAGTTGGAACGGAGTAAAATACCTAACAATAACACATAGTAAGCAAATTAGTGGCATCTCCACATTGGTTACGGTAATAGAGAGTACTTGAGGTAGTTAATCGTACGAAATTGTAACGAAATTGTAGTGGAAATGAACTGTTTAGCTATAGCAACCTAGTCTGTTCTTGACGAGAGATAAGATTAAAATTGTGTCTAGCTGTGAAGTCGTACAATGGTAAATCATGTGCAAAAGTTTCCTGGGTCTTATCCGGGATAAAAAGTATCCTATGTCCATTTCCAGGATGCAAGCTATGTATGTGCTTCAGCAAGATCGGTGAAATAATAGAGCCGAACATATTTAACATACAAAGACCATACATACAGGTAAACATACACTCATAATATGAGAATGGATTATGTACAATAAACAGCAAACCTTTACATATTTTATTTATTTTATTTCTAGAAAATACCAAACGTCCAAATAAATAAATCATTACTACCTATTCAATAATGAAAGAAGAAAAAAACGTGTGGTAAAATAAGCTAAAACCAAATCAGTAACCACTTTGTATTCAAGAATATAGTTGTTAAAATTTTAAAGGTGTATTTTTTTTTTTCTTTCGAAGTAAACGGTACTATAAAATTAATAATAGGTGATACAGATTTATAATACGTAAACCAAATGGTTTTCCACGTTTGGTACTTATAACATTAATATAAACTGACGAACGAATAAGTTGGATAAAGTCGCATGCAAAATAAAGAGGTAACTAACTTAATAACTCTTTATTTTGCATTCGACTAATTCACTAACTAAATAACAGATCACAAAATAACTTACTCTGGAAAGGAGTCAAATTTTTTTTAAGAGCAAATGCAATTTCCCGACCCAGGATTCGAACCCAGGACGTCGCGATCCGCGAGAGTTGAAGATGCCTACCACTAGACCAACGAAACGCCTGGTGGTTAGTGATGCTGCAGTCTTATGGTAACTAGCTTACCTATTAGGGGTATGGCAGATATATTCAGCTCATATCGCTAAGGAATATTTTATTAGTACCTACGTCTCCACCTAAAATCATATCACACTTGCTGGGGATTAGTGGATATTGTGGCTCGCCATACAACTCTTCCCCAGAACGTAGTTTTTGTAAATGCATTCCCCAGTGCAGAACAAAAATCGGTTTCTACTTGACATAGCACCAGACCATTAAATCGCTTGGCGGTACGTATTTCTTATAAAGTAGGAACTAACCAAGGCCGAAGCGTCCCGCTAGACAACAATATTTTTTAACGAATACCAAAAAAAGCTATACCAAAACTTTACAGCCTAAAAACGATGACTAGGAACGCATGAAAACATAACAAATAAAATGTGTCGCAGCGAACCGCGACACAACATACGAAGCGTAATCGTTGCGTGACGTGGTCTATAGTTAGAGCTACAATCAACCATAATTGTCGCTGAAAATCGGACAAGTATGTGGTGTACTGTATATTGAGGGTTCCGAACCCTCAATTTATTCACTTTTTCCACACAATTAGATTTATTGCATAAATACACGTTGATAATCAGATGTTACTAATTTAGCTTTTGTTGTTGAAACAGTGTATTACCATTAATTTGGTGTCCCTTGCTTCATCTGAAGATTTATGTTGGTTAGAAGCAGGAGTTACCTTGCGGAGTTCCATAATATATGTACGTGTATTTAAGTGTGTAAATACTTTATTGTACAGCACAGATTTTAACATGATGTAAAAATTTTAAACTTAAATCTAGGAATACAAAAAGGCTGTCTTATCGCTAAGAAGCGATCTCTTCGAGACAACAACGAAAAGGATAGGGATATATTGAATTATGGGCAGACAGTTAGGTGGTGTATAAAATAAACTAACATTCTAACAAGTAAATAAATTAAACCAACACGTTATGATATTAATCTATACTTATAATAAAACTGTAACTGGAAGATTTCTGTACATTTAATATATTTTGAAAATTTTGACCGGGGGATGCTTTACAATCGATACTGAGTCTAAAACATATTTTTATTTATTTTTTGTCTGTCTGTCTGTCCGGGCATCACGTGAAAAAATTCGTATAGTGGTAGCTGATATTCCGGGTCAACATATAGAATACTTTTTATCCCGATAAACAATAAGTTTCCTTTAGGAAATGGGATATAAAATTTAATTAATTTTACTTCGTAGCTCCGTTAAATTTGAACCGATTTTAATAATTCTTTTTTTATTTGAAAGTGCATACTATGAAGCATGTATCGTTTTATTTTAATAAGGATCTGATAAATATTGTCGGAGATAAAGGACATAACTCATCATAAATAACAGCAAGTCACAAGGCATATGGGACAACGATCGAATGCATGTGTATCATCCTGCATCGAATGCATGTATGGATAGAGTTATGTATGTATGTATCAACTAAAATAATGACATCTTACTAACTCAGTATACCACGTAAAATAATAGAACACAGACGAAGTCGCGAGGGTTTTTAAGTGCAGTTACAGTGCAGTTTATAATATCTTCAATCATTATCATCATCGTCATCATATCAATCCATTACCGGACCACTACAGGGCCGGGTCTTCTGTCACAATGAGAAGGATTAAGGCCGCAGTCCACCACGCTGGCCTAGTGCGGAATGGTGGACTTAACATGCCTTTGAGAACATTATGGAGAATACTCAGGCGTGCTGGTTTCCGATGTTTTCCTTCACCGTTAAACCTTTACAACAAGGCTATCAATGAATACATTTCAGATAGTCCAAAAGTCTCGCGAACGAAGAAAAACTTACCTTGACGTGTAACAAAACAAGGTACAATTTATCATTATCATCATTACAAAGTATAAAACGTTTACCGGCCTGCTACTGGGCACAGGGTCTCAAAACGAGAAGGGCTTAGGCTGTAGAACTTGGCCACCACGCTGGCCAAGTTCGAATCAACAGACTTCACACGCTTTTGAGAAAATTAAAACTCTCAAGAAAATTTCCTCTCGATGTTTTCTTTCACCGTGTTTAAAGTAAGAAGTGCGTTCCGGGGATCGAACGTGGTCCCCTTGCACGGCTAGCATGGGCAGGAGACAATTATCTCCCCGGGGATAGGATAAAAAAATATCTTCTCTCAAAACTTTATCAACTCTCAGAGCACTTCTTCTATTCCCTGTTCTCGTGGTTTAGTTTAGGACACCTTAATTATATCCCTTGTCAGGGGATACAATCGGGGGTCATATTTTTTGTCTCCTGCCTATGGTAGTTTGCTGAAAGGGACGCCGAAGCCCTAACCACGGATTCATCACCACTTATTCCACATTTCTTCTTACTCCATCATGCAATTGGTCTGCAATGTCGCTGGATTTTGACGATGAGTTGTTCATTTATGTCACTAAAATACAGATCGCCAAAAACAGTAGAAACGTGACTACAATAGAACTAATTGAAAATAGTGCAAACTGTGAACAAACCCCAAGTCCATTGACAGAACATTTCAATGACAGAATACGCAATCGATGGGCCGAAAACACAATACGCTAAAAATGTTACGGACGACTGGATTCCCAAAAGTTGTGTAACGATTGTACTGGATTGGTATGTTTTCTTTGTTGAAATACGACAAATAATAGGATTACTATAGAAAATAAATAACTTTGTTGCACGTGAACATCCTACTAGCGATGGATGAAGAATTATTCTTTTATAAACAACTCGCGTTCCCCCGCGACTTCTGCACGTGTAAGTCAATCACAAACGATAGACAAATGCTGGCGCATACTTTTTTCAGAACCTTTTATAAGGAACTATTTCGTCGACTGTCATACATTATTTTTGCGTAACATTGCCGTTTACGCATCGCACGCATCGGAAGCTCCCAAACGGATAATTCTTTCCCATTCTTGCAACATTTTTCAACGATGCTCCGCTACTTTTAGTCGTAGCGTGATGTAATAGCCTATAGTATTTTTCAATACATGGACTATCCAAGACAAAAATATATTTTCAATTTGAACCAGTAGTTCCAAAGATTAGAGCGTTCAACCAAACAAACTCTTCAGCCTTATAATATTAGTAATTATAAAAGTATAGATATAGATTATAGTCTTTTTTTATGAAGTTCCATGTTTCGATTTCGATTTCACCAAGTTTAACGACCTGAAAAAAGGCAGTGATTAAGAAGTGAAGATATGAAGAAAATATTTAAAAGTCTACTACTAGAGTAAACTTTTGCATTTAAAGTGATTGATTAAATTCACGCATTCGACGCATTCAATCGTGAAAGCTAAAACATTTTTACTATTCATATCGTACGAAAATAAATGACTAGTTCATTATTTTTTTTAATTTATTGTATTAATGAATTGAAAATAAGATATAAAGCTATAATTTATTATTTTAAACAAACATTTCAGTTGTACAAATGAACAGCCCGCACTGATTGATGAAAATTAGGTGAAAAGCTTGTAAATTAAATACAAGTTTCGCCGTCGAAACCATTGCGATCGCGAGTTAGTTAGCCGGTGTCGTTTACGTAGAATGCGCGTGTCGAAAGTCGCATGCGCAGCTATGCGTGACCGTGTTTGACTTCGAAGATTTAAATTATACTTAATTTAATTATTGATCAAATAAGAATATTCTTGTGATTGGCATCTATTAAAACCAATTAATCTGACTTTAATTTAAAAAAGGGATAAACAAAGAATAAAAATAAATTGACATGTGATAAGAATATTTAAAAGTATTAGTAAATATCAATATGTCGAATATCCCGTTGGTCCGTCGTGCAATCGTGGGGGCAGCGTTGGCTCAAAGTTCTGTATCAAACGAACCTTTGGAGAGTCCGGATGAAGGTAGCCAATGGACCCCAGCAGCTTTAGAAAGAGCCGGCTCAACTTTGAAAGCTTTGAATCGCATGGCGAAAAGACCACCTGTGCATATTCTTTTTGAAGATGTTGGATTTACTGTCAGTTCAGGAAAAGGTATGAAATAAAATTAACGATTTTTACAACTTAGATATATATTGTTTCTTTTTTTTATTTAAATAAAAGGCAAAGATTGTTGGATTGTCGTGTTTGATTATGTCAACATCCAGATAGTATTTGATAAAATCTGCCTATGTTTTGGTAACCATATAAGTATGTGATGCAAGATGGATTCAAACGATGATTCAAACTCTGCTTACGGTTAACTTGGCTAAGCTTAAGCTGAAATTAACCTTTGAATTGGAAGTTACAAGCGCATGACGCTTAGATAACGCTAAGTATATTAATAGACCGACGAAGTAAAGCTTCGTTAGTAAAGTAAAATTAATTACGTAGCTTACGTTTTGTGTTGTTCCTAAATTTTAAGGTGCGTCAAAAGTTTGTTTGTAGGCAAATAAGTTATTTATAAATCGAATGTCCCTTTTTTTATGTAGATATAATGAGGTTTTAAGACGTCATCGATTTTGAGGCTCTGCTTAAGCTGAAGCTTAGAGTGCGGTATAAAGATAACATTATAAGTAACGATATTGTTTTAACTCGAACGTTGTCTGACTTTAGATATCTCAGATAATAGCTTGACAACTTGGAACCATGGTAGTAGGTGAAATCTAAAACAGTAAGAACCTATATGTGACTCGTCGTAGCCAAAGCCTCACATCGGACTAGACAGACCTAAGACAGAAATTACGGAAATAACAAGTTCCCAGATTGGTTCGAACCGCAAATTGAACTTTGGACCTCCCATTTAAGATGCTTTATTCCAAAATTAGATTCATAAATCAAAATATACAATTTAAACATCTATGAAGTTCTTTACAGTGTAAAAGAGACGTTATTCATGACAGCATTTCTATGATCAAGAATAACATAGATTTAATAATAGTATATTATGTCGTTAGAAACTGATTTTGATATAACCCGGCACCTTATAAACAAGAACGGACACCGCTGTGCCAAGGAGGTCATTAAACCCCATGACGAACCGATACAAAAATAAAGCCTTGAAGATCATCGAATATATTATTTGCCACGAAGCTCGTAATTTGATTATTCTATAAATAATAATTTAATAGGTGTAATTGCTACGTTTAATTAATTTATATTTTTTACAAATCACCGCATATATTAGACACGCGATGATAGTTTAATTAGTTGGTAAGCGCTAAGATTATGCGTTAGAATTATGATACAATTACTTTTATTATAACTAGAATTATTATAAAAAGATCATCGATGTTGGATAGAAGGAGACTTGACTTAACAATTATTCAACGACATGTTTCGATGTCGGAGCAAAACGTGCGTAGAGAGTACATTACCGAAGATCTGTTTGGTGTGGAGTATATAGATTGAAGAAATTATTAATTAGGTTCACCATACAGATTCCTCTGCTTTTCGTAAAGTATAGCATATTAAGCTTAATTTTCATAATATATACATATCATATACAAATTTCGTTTGCTTAGTTATTCTTTTGACTACCTTCAATACTAAGAATACTAATGAATTGTTTTAAAGTGACGCGCGCTAATACGAAAAGCTTGTTTTGTTTGCAAAAATAAAAAAGTTGGTATTTTTCTTTAATTATGTGTTTTAAATAAAGCTTAAAGAAATGAATTGGGAGACTATGATAATGTCTCTCTGGGTATGTTAATGAAAAAAAATAAACTTTTGAGGGCTTACGTTACAAAAATTATAAAATGAAACCACCGACTTTTTCCTTGACAGGGGATATAAATAACGTGTCCACCTGCTAAAGCACGGGAACATGGAATCGGAGAAGTTTACCGCCGTTGTTATTACACACATATATTATTTGGATATTATTTCCACTTGTGTGCTAGTGCTATGAGAGTTGATAAAGCTGTGGGAGAAGATATACTTGTATCCTTTCCCGGGGACAAAAATGTCGCATGACCATGCTAAACGTATTGGTGGTAAGTGATCAGTCTGAGGTAGCGAGTTAACCGCAGTGAGCGCTCTAAGCGAAGGTCCCGGGTTCGATCCCGGCGGTGGCTTTTTGGGAATTTATAATATGTCAATTTTGTCTGGTCTGTTCTTGTGGAAGGCTTCTGCTGGCTACTAACGATAGTCCAACAAGGCAAGCTTGATAATCGGGGGTGACCTAACGAATCCAAGGTAAATTAAGGTCACCATAAAAATATAGCTTATAATGTGGTACAGTGGTTTTTTTATATAAATGAATAAATAAATATACTACGACAATAAACACATCGCCATCTAGCCCCAAAGTAAGCGTCGCTTGTGTTATGGGTACTAAGATGACTGATGAATATTTTTAAGAATAATAATATACATAAATACTTACTTATAATAAAAATGTAAACACCCAGACACTGAAAAACATTCATGTGCATCACACAAACATTTTCCAGTTGTGGAAATCGAACCAGCGGCCTTGTTCTCAGAAAGCAGGGTCGCTGTTCATTGTGCCAATCGGCAGTCAAAATATTGAGGTCTCAAGTTTGATTCCCAGCAGTCTGTTCTGATCTGATTTGTTGGGAGGCTTCGGGCCTGCCAGTTACTACTTCACCGACAAAGACGTGCCAAGCGATTTCGCGTTATGGTACGATGTCGCGTAGAAACTGATAAGGGGTTTAACTGCCTTAAAATCTTAGACTGCATCGTCACATCACAGGGCTAACTTGTAGTGTAGTAAAAAAAACTAACTTCACATTGTTTCGCAAGTATATGTACTCGTCTAAAATTTCGAGGGCAGATGTAATCTCTGCCTTACTCATGTTTAGTCCCATTTGTTATAAAATTCTGCCGAGGTCATTGAGCATTGTCTTAAGATCTAACGCAGTCTCTGTTATAATGACATCATGATATACTTAAGAAGTTAAGAGTATATTCACTGGTATATATCAGATGCTGAAAATAAATGAATACCATATAAATGAATTAACCTTCCTATTCAGATTCATTGTAAAATAGGATATTAACCTGAATTATATAAAAAATGTTATATTAGCACCCATCAACTATGTATCAAATTAAACAAGCGATTGATCTTAATCGATTACTAATAGTGTAATTTTCGTACCATTTGTAGTTACAAAAACCTAATCGGTTTCCAAGCGGCATCGTACTAGGACGCCGGCGCGTCCTGTTTATTTATTTATTTGACTTGCATCCATGCCTTAACATAGTCATGAGGTCCTGTCAGGGCGTAGCAATTAGAAACAGTTTGACCCTTATAATTATTGCAAATACACGATTTCTGTATCAGGATTCTAATGAGTGTTAGTAAACATATATATATCTAGTCACCATTCAAGATCTTTATCGGTAGGATGATAACTAGCCAGGGCCGAAACCTCCACCCAAACCAGATCAGAGAAATTATAAATTTTATGGCCTCTGCTGGGAATTGAACCCGACGCATTCGTATAGACCACTGTGCCAGGGAGGTCGTTATAATTATGGTGTAGGTATTTTTATGATAGCCTTAATTTACCTTGGATGCGTAAGGTCTTCCACAGACTTATTATGTCGGATACTATTATCAAGCCTGTCTCGTTGGTCTAGTGGTTAATACGTTCAACTATGGAGCACGAGGTCCTGCGTTCGAATCCCGAGTCGAGCTAAAAATCGTTAGATGTTATTTTCTTCGTTAAAGATTGCTCAGTACCAGGACAGAGTTAGGAAATTGGCAGTGCCAACCCCCGTGCTTTGTAGAACACGTTAAGCTGTCATCATATCAACCCATTACCGGCCCGCTACAGGGCACGGGTCTCCTCCCACAATGAGAAGGTGTTAAGGCCATAGTCCACCACGCTGACCAAGAGTGGATTGGTGAAAATAGCACACACATTATGGAAAACTCTCAGATATGCGGGTTTCATGAGGTTTTACTTCACCGCTTAAGCATTGAACGTACAAAACTTAGAAATGTTAGAGGTGCAAAAGTCAGATCTGTATTCGAACTCGCCCGCCCGAAAGGAAAGTCGTAGTCCTACCCACTGGGCTATCACCGCACCGACCACTTGTGATAATAGTCGTTAAAGCCCACCAACCCACATCGGAGCAGCCTCCTCGATGTACTTGCTCTAAAACTGTCTCTCCTGTGAGAAACCAGGCCTTTGACCAGCAGTGGGATGTTAAGCTGCGAATGATAATGTTATTTTTACCTTATTTGTAAAATCGCATGTACACGTATTAACAATTGATTAATGAATCATGATACAAATATGAAGCGGTGATAGCCCAGTGGGTGGCACTTCGACTTCACTTTCGGGGAGTCGCGTTCGAATCCCAGCACCTCTATCTTTTCTAAATTATGCGCGTTTTAAGCAGTTTAAATATCACTTGCAGAAAACAAGTGATATTTAAATTTATATGTTTCAATATCACTTGTTGGTGAAGGAAAACAACGTGAGGAGACCCTCCATAATGTTTTCAAAGGTGTGTCGAGTCCACCAATCCGCACTGGGCCAGCGTGGTGGACGGCTTCAACCCTTTCTCTCATTGTGAGAGGGTGATAGTCGGTAATAGGTTGATGATATAAACTAATTATAAATCGTTTTTCAGATTAACACTTAATAAGAACCTACCTTGATGGTCTTTATGAGAGAGAGAACGCCTACGTCATACACTGATGATATTATACTAAAATAATAGGTCACTAGGCGACATGAACTGCGGAAGTTATTTGGTCATCTTGGGGTTTTAACATTGTTAATTTTATGATTTGACCTTAACGCGATTATTCGACAAAATATTGCCATCTTCCGCTTTAGGTGATAAGGTCGCCTTTGTTAATTGATTGACTTAGAGTTACAAGTTAAGGTAGATAATAAGGACTAACATAGAATAAGTAGATGTTACTAACACAAAAAGTTTCCTAACATAGTTTAATAAGTAAATTGTTACATATAAAACAATTATGGACCGTGGTTTGAAATTAATAATTTGTTATTATATTTACCGGCTACAAGCAGTTGGCGCAGTGGGCAGCGACCCTGCTTTCTGCGTCCAAGGCCGTAGGTTCGATTCCCACAGCTGGAAAAATGTTTGTGTGATGAACATGAATGCTTTTCAGTGCCTGGGTGTTTATTTGTATATTATAAGTATTTATGTGTATTATATTCATAAAAATTTTAATCAGCTATCTTAGTACCCACAACTCAAGCTATGCTTTCTTTGGGGCTAGATGGCGGTGTGTGTTTTGTCGTAGTATAATTATTTATTCATTTATTATTATTATTTGTTAGATGAAATTATAATTTGTTCGTCTTTCACTAAAACATACACCCACAACGCTGCTCCAATACGGGATGGTGGGCTTTGACGATTATCATCACAGGTTAGTAATAATAACAAGAACCGAAGGCTTAACGTGCTCTCTGAAGTACGGGGAAACCGCCAATTTCTTAACTGCGGGCTGGTACTGAAATTTTTTTAACAGAAAATACACAGTACTTAATAATTTTTAGCCAGACCCGGAAGTCGAACTCGTGAACCGTAGCTGAACAATAGACGAGCGAGGCAGACTTCATGTATTTTTTTCTTTAAGTTTAAAATGCCTTTTTTTCATTAGCGGTATCTAACATATATACTCGGTATAAAAACCAAACTAATTTCTACCTTTTCTAAATTTCTACCTTTTTTCGTGTTTAATTTATTTATAAAACGTGATTTTTAGTTTTTCTTAAACTATTATTTTTATTAGACAAAAATTAATCGGTTACCCATTCACCATCAAATTTGTTAATAGGAATCAGAGAATTCGGCTAAAGATGGTTGGAAAAAATTAACAACATTTCAACCTTATCGACTATAGATTAACATTGTAAAAATTACAAAAATCTTTATTGCAAATCATAAAATGGAATAATCTAATTAAATAAGTGTATTGTCCTCGATATATCTACAAAGTTTGAACGAAATCAGACCGTTTGAAGCGGTTTCTATACTGCTTTTATATATTTAATTTGCCCTTATTCACATTATGAACCTAACAATTTGGCTAAACGGATTTTGATATTAAGAAATTTGTAATTAAGAATCTTAAAATAATACATTCGAACCCGGGTGCTAATATGGCCTAGGCTTAACATCTCATCATCTTACCCGGCTAAGTTTGTTTTGGGCTTCTTCAGACCAGGACGCGTTTGGAACCCTCGTAGCTTTAGTTTTAAGTTTACGAATGTGGTTACCGCCATCATCTCACTACCGTGTAATTCTTATGTACGCATCAAAAGTGCCACCTAAGGGCCTACTTGAATAAAGATATTTTTGACTTTGACTTTTGACTTATTTGAGATATGTATTTAACTATGACTTTTCTTTAAGAATGTTCTATACCTTCATAAGTAAATACTAATGCCATTTATTACTAGCAATAAATCAGAATTTATGCAAATGATAATTAATCTAACGACAAGAAAATTATTACGCACTTAATAAATCAAAGGTTATTAAAACAAGTGGCTATGATTGAGTTAGGAACATATTTATTATGGTGGTAACTACCCACCCATACTAATGTTATGTATTTTTATACATTTAAAATGCATAATGCATAATACATTTTAAAAAAGATCCCGAAGGTAATATTAGATTTACCTTTACATAAGTTTAAAGAATGTATAAGAACATCGAGCCTACTATACTTTTGCTAAATTTCTTAATAACAAAAGCTTCCAAGCTGCGCCGCTTTCATCTCACACAATATAGAACTTGTTGATGTTTAACGATTGTTAAATTGTAAAATTATGTTGGAAAAGAGCAACTGCTGAGTTTCTTGCCGGCTTCTTCTAGGTAGAATCTGCTTTCCGAACTATTGGTAGAGTCACTACAAACAGACATACATGACGTTTCGCAAGTGCTTATATTAGGGCTAGTTTGAATAAATGAATTTTGAATTTTGCATATAAAACTTTCGGAACCGGCGGAACTTTAAACCCGCGTCTTTCCGGTAAAAAAATTGTTCTGTCACTTAAATCCATATAAGGTAGGTAATGCATTATGTCTCGCAAATACAATAAGCAGAGGATTAAACTTAAACAGCAAGTAAAAACAATGCCAAGGTTGATCGGCATGTTCGAATAACCATGACCTACGTTGTCAACTGACGGGGTGATGAGTATGTCAGTACTTATATTTAATTTAACTAATTGATTCAAATTGACGATGATTTTTAATTAATGATGACTTTTAATTATATTTATTGCAGAGCCAATCTTTTAAAACTTTTTTGTACATAAATTCGAATGTATATGTTTTCGTGATTCTTATTTCGTGACTTATACGGCTTGACTGATTTTGATTACTATTTTCGTAGTTATATATGTATAGCTATAATTGAATCCTGTAAGAAGTGTTGTTTTCGTGATACATTTAAACGTTTATTTTCTCGAAAATAATTTCTTAAAATAGTGTCCAGAGACCGGGTCCTCTAGTTGATTATAAATTACTTTAAACGCACATAACTTGGAAAAGTTAGAGGTGCGTGCTGAGATCGAACTCGGCCCCCCGAAAGTAATGCCGAGCTCCTGCCCAATGCGCTATCACAGCTTTGTAATCGTTCAAAAACCTATAATGTTCTTTTAAATTATTATAATGTTACTTTAAGCAATTAAAATATCACTTGCTTAAACGGTAAAGAAAATCATCGTGAGGAAACCTGCTTACCTGAGAGTAATATTCTTAAAGGTGTGTGAAGTCCACCAATGCGCACTGGGCCAGTGTTGTGGACTACGGGCTCAACCCCTTCTCATCGTGGGGGAGATCTGTGCCCTGTATTGGGATTGATATGATGATATATTAACTACCCTTTACATTTTCAAATTCAAATACAAAAATTACTTATTCATGAAATGAATCGTTCATAGATACATATTTGTTTCCGTTATTTTGAGGTGATGGTGATAGCTAAAAACGACAGCTAGTAGGGGTGCAAACGTATCCTGGTCTAAGAGACACAACAAAATAGGTAAGCCGGGTTTAAATATGACCTTGTTTTTTAACTTCAGGGATGATAATCACGGTTTTTGCGTCTAAGATTCTTTGAAGTGGAAATAAGCCTCATATTCAAATTCAAAATTTCATCATTAATGTTGGCCTATAACATGCACTTGTGAAGCGTTCATACAACGGACACACAACATTAACTATAACAATAAAGAAATCGCAGTAAGGAACCTTAGACTTGGTACAACTTTGTCTAGATTTCATTACATTTTAGAGATAAACAAGCAGCTCCATCGAGACTTGGCTAGTTTTTAACAGAATGTTTTTGTTGGGATATATGTTTACATAATTGTAAATGGATGGTGATAACTTCGTTCGCCAACTTAAATCTAAAGCTACGAGGGTTCCAAACGCGCATTGGTCTAAGAAGAGAGACATAGACATAGACCATCATCAATAGGCTATAAAAGCCCACTGCTGGATTAAAAGCCTCCAACGGAAGGCTTTGCCCATGATCACCACGCTGGGCAGACTGCTTGGTGCTCGCAGCAGACGGTTATAGTACAGAGGACGCTGCTGGCCGTTATCCGTTATATTTACTCTAAATGAGTGTCAGCTCACGATTGTCGTGATGTGGTTATGCTACTTTGCTTTTTTTTTTTTGAAATTATACTTCTTTTGGCGCGTTAGGGAAAATGATGAGAGTAAATTTTTATATTGCGCGCGTACACCGTCACAAAAAACCGACACCATGTAGTTTGGTGCTTCTTAGTTAGAACCTATAGACAACCTTTTAATTTTAATTTTGAGTGCAACTTGAAATGAAATGGAATGAAAATACACTTTATTGTACACCAAATAAAAAAATTAAAAAAACAAGCAATAGAAAAAAAAGTTCTCCTCTTTCTCCGTTATATTCCCTTAGTCACCTCGTATAAAACCCGCGGGAAGACGAGGGGTGACAACTGTATTCTGATCTGCCATTACCACACGGCACGTATTAAACATTACCAAGTATAATTACGAAGTTCGGATGATTAGAAACTAAAAAAGATTATAAATTCCTTTAATTTGTTTACCATTTCACAATACAATAAAAAATCGCGGAAGCAACCGACGTTGATTTCCACTGAATATACAAAACTTTGTTACTAAGATATATGTGTATGTATATGTATATATGTGCGTATATGCGTTCGGGTAACATAACAAATTCCTAAGACTGGTTTGCTGGTGTGTATTTTCCTCACGTTAGATGCGGGTCCGTGACGTACATAAAGCTTAATTTGCTACTGTTATTATATTTTGCGCGACTGCGAGGCGAATTTGCACGGTGTATTTTTATTATTTTTTATTTTTATGGGCCTTTAAATTAATGAACTTCCGCAAAATAACGCTTGCGTCTATCAAATTAACTACACAGTTTAGTTTTTCCGACAAGACTATTGCATATATTAAATACGTACGGGTAACATAATGAATTGCTAAAACTGGTTTTGTGGGTTGGTATTTTGCTAAAATTATGCGGGTGTGTTGACGTACATAATCTACTAATCAAGTCAAAATCTAGTTTGCACTGGTTATGACGAAATAGCTATTGTTACCGATTCACGGCTTCGCAGTTAAATTGATGTTAGCGAAATATTGTATCGAGATAGCTTGTATGAATGAATGAATGAATACACTTTTATTGTACTCCACAGAAACATAAAGAAAAATTGTATCAAAAAATTTAACGATAAACATACCTACAATTTGGCGGCTTTATCGCTACATAGCGATCTCTTCCAGGCAACCAATAACGTAAAACACAGCTCAAGAAGAGAGGTAGGTGGTACATATAAATATACATATATATATTTGCATATATACCTAGATAAACATACTATGTATATATATATATATAAACTAACATAATTTACTTTGTGTCCTAGACGAACATGGTAAACTTTTTATCCCGGGAAAACACACGGTTCCAAAACACCACCACACATGCGGACGAAAGAGCAGACTGATCTATATAGGGCTATATATATTTATTTTTTTGCATAGTAGTAATTCAGGGCTCAGAGAGTAACATTGGCATGCACGACTAGTAAAAAGTAAAAATAAAAATATCCAGTATACCTTAATAGTTACACATATGCTATCGCGACTTATTTGTAGGCATTATCAATCTCTACAACTTTTCTTTAGAACTCAATCATATATCTCTCATCGTTAAAGCAGGGTTCGGTCGACCGTTTTCTCCGACTTGTAAATCTGACTCCCACGAAAAGTTCTTATCAGTTTTCAGGTAAATATATAGCCTATGACACTCCACAATAACGTAGCTTTCTTTTGATTAAATAATTTTTAAAATCGGTTTAGTAGACCCAGAGATTACCCCTTACAACGTCAAACTGACAAACGTTACCACTTTATAACATCAGTATAGATAACGTACATAGACAGTTGTCTCTTTTGACAATAATTATATTACCTAACGCTTATATTAAATGCGTTCGGGTATTTACATTGCGATTTGAATATCCAACGAAAAGTACTTTGTACCTACCGATTAAGTTTTATAAATGAGTTTGTTTTAAATAATATAATCGAGTATTTAAAAATATTAGTGATATTACGACAGTAATTTAAATTGTAAACTTCCATGTCACTCACAAATTTAAATAGGTATATTAAGTCATAGGATTTTTGAACGAAACAACTCTGGCGAAAACCCTAGGAAGATTGCAAGGGAAGATTGGAAGGGAAGGTAAGAAAGAAAGATTTTCGAATTATTAGGTTTTTTACCTACTTGAAACTTACTCGTAGATGAGAGATACGTTTTGATCAGGTTAGAAAGTAATCATATTCTTTGGAACTTCGATTTTATTGGGTAAATTAATATGTATACCAACCTTCCTTTCACATAATATGCGTTCATCCTAGGTTTTTGCGCAAAATTGCACAGAAATTATACTTGGTGAATGATTTATCGGAATTTTTGAAGTTTGATGAAAGTCATATTTAAAAACAAAATATAACTACAAGTATATATACTATATTTATTGATGTCCCTACGAGTGAGGGTCAAAAGTTTTAGGTTCTGGGTTTCTCTATTAAATCTATTACCAGCCAGAACCTACCACCATTGTCTGATTGGAGGCCGTTGCCTTGGCTAGTTACAACTCTATCGACAAAGACGTGCCGCCAAAAAACTGTTTCGAGGTATGGGATTTATATAACTGCCATACCCTGACAGGTTGGCCCGCTACCATCTTGGACTGTATCATCACTTACCACCAGGTAAGATTACAGTCAACGGCTAACTTATGGTGGATTAAAAAAAATCCCGGAGTTAACAACTTAACGTGCTCTCTGAAGCAAGGGAGTGAATACTGTTTTATTTCACATGCTGTAAGTTGAATGCGTTTTAACGTTTTCAACTCTACATATAAACTAATAAAGCTAAAGCCATGCCGCGGCATCCAAGTTACGTCCTGAGTGGAATCAATCACAAGCTTTCCTCGACTCCGCCGCTTGCAAGACTCAAACTTAGACGCTCTAAGACACTCGTTTTGTTTTACCTTATAAGTTTATTTTTTAATTCTAAGCTTTCTATGTGATATAGATAAAAGTCTTGAACCGCAGTAGTTAATGAGCTGGGCTTCAGATAATACCTTATTTATATCATATTATTCATTGCATGGAAGATAATAATTTGCATTGTATGGAAGATAATTTGCATTGTATGAAAGGTGCTGGTCAAGAACAGCCAAGGTACTTGGCATTGAAGTGCCAGACAGTAATTGGAGTAATCGTATTCAAACACTTAGAATTTTTAATTATACCTAACCGCTTGAATAAAACCTCAATGACTATATGGTTTTAGAGATGGACTGCCATATCATTCATACTTATTATAAATGCGATAGGATGTCTATTTGTTTGTTACCTTAATTCCACTTCGAAATTTAGCTAAAGGACAGCCTGCATTGCACCTTCGATACTTTTTATCTCGAAAAAGCACCCGAGAACCGGTATGTCAAAAAATGACTACTCTCTTCTTACTACGTTACCGATTTAAAACTTAACAAATAATATGATATTGAGAAAATTATACAAAGAGTAACTGCATCCTGATCGCAGATAAAGGATATTTTTTATACCGGGAAAATAAACATTCCCTAATAATTAAAAAAACCAATACAATGATGGACAAAGCTCGAGTACAAAATAAGCACCAGCTCGCGGGTCACCTCGCACGTGAATATTTTTTTGCAATACGTAATTAATACGATTTATCTGTTCCGATGACGACCAGTGTGGGTATGTAAGCAATAAGTTATAACATCAGTCACGCCGTTTGAAACCTGTGGACTTAGAAATGTACTCTTGGTTAATGAATTCTTAGAAATATAACAATTAGTTTCGAGTAAAAGGGGAAAAAAATGTGGAGGATAAAAGGGGAAAATTTTACTGTCACTAGGTATTTTGATACAAATTCAAACAACTATTTTAATACTTTTAAAAATTATATTCTGATTTTAATAAGGTGGTTAGGATAGCAATTGCGCCAAAGAAAATAAAGTACCGCCCATATAGCCGTTATTGTTTGTTATGGAAGGTACCAGCCATTCTGAATATTGGGAAAGAAAAACAATTTGTCGAAATGTTACCGTGAGTTTAGTTTTCAGCTAACGAGACTAAGGTTTATGTTTAGTTATAAGAGATTTGCTAACTAACATAATTTAATTTATGCTTCATTGACAATATTAAATTACATTATTTCAATTTCAAACAAATAATCCAACTTAGAGATGCATTGTGTTTAAGACGGCCCACTTGCAAGCTTCCTGTGGAAGCCTTTGACAGTCAAAGACAGACAAACGAGTCCTTTGTAGCAAGCACTCATACTATTTCACAATAACACCTAAAACCCACAGAGGACTGACGAAATCCATGTGCCTATAAATTTATTATCTGTAAATTGTCATAATATACTCGTATACATACGTTTTTATACAAATCTTTATTTCATGTTAGAAGTCAAAATCATAGTAACAATTATATTTATTCACTTGGACTTAATATAATTGTTACTATGATTTTGACTTCTAACATGAAATAAAGATTTGTAAAACAAAACGAGTGTCTTAGAGCGTCTAAGTTTGAGTCTTGCAAGCGGCGGAGTCGAGGAAAGCTTGTGATTGATTCCACTCAGGACGTAACTTGGATGCCGCGGCATGGCTTTAGCTTGACTTAATATAATGGAATGGACATTGGTATTTCGTTTCTGACGGGTTACCTACGTCATTTGCCTTTTTTTTGTTGTATTTTAACGTGCCAATTACTGGAATACCTAAGTTTGTAGGTAATAAATAATAGATTTTTAAAAATAATCACGAAACTTGTTATAAGCTCGCTGTTAAATAAAAAAGGACAAGACTACAGATTACATACGATATTCATTTACAATATTTTAGAACTCCGAACTTTTGTAATTTTCTCTTTTTTTCTTATGAAACAATACATCATACGACACGTGAATGTTTCATACATTCAATACATTTTTACGCGGCAATGGCAATGGCAATAAAATCGCCCCTTATGCCGTCACTGCAAATGGCATGACGCTCTATGCCGTCATGATGCCTCTATCGACTTCCTTCGTGTCTACTCTGTAGTAAAGTAACAGAAGGATTTTTAACTCCATATTTTCTTTATTGGTTTATGATAACATAATAATTGTAGAATTAACGAAAAGTACGTATAACTTGTTTTCCTTTATGAGAAATGTTATTATTATATTTATATATATATTTTTTTTATCATTTCATTTTCGACCTTTTATTTATTTTTAGTCTTTTTTTGCATTTTTTAAATAATAAATTGATTTGTTTTTTTTTCGATTTTATATTATAGTACCAGTATATTGTTGAGTGATGTTGTTGTTTTAAGTTATTAAATTTAATACCTACACTGATAACGCATGTCGAGTTAGCCTTTAAGTGTGTTTACAATGTTAGTACTTAGTTTACTTTTTTTTTGTTTATGAATGTGTATTCATTGTATACCGTTGGTTTCCTATATAAAAAAAATGTGATTAGGTAACGCCAGGGTTCAAGGATCCGAATTAACAACAACACAGATAAAGTGCGAATATTTCTCTTACTTACAATATTTGAGGGTTTGTCACAGTTACCGATCGAACCGAAACGGTCTGTGCAGGTCGCAAACTTGCACGAAAGTTCGACGTCTTTGTTCGGCCTTCGCTGAAAATATGGAATTTTTCAAATCATAGGCAACACTAAGTACTTCACACACTTTTCATCATATGTAATACATATTGTGTAGATGTTTATGTAAAAAAATACATAATATGCTTTTTTAACTTTGTCCTTGACTGCAATCTTACCCGTACACTTACCGCCTTATGATGCAGTTTAAGGTAGTAGCGGGCTAACCTGTTAGAGATACGAGAGTTAAAAGTTTTTTTTTTTATTCCACTACAAATTAGCCCTTGACTGCAGTATCTCCTTTAAGTGATGATGCTCACGGAATCACAGCTTGTGAGAAACACTAACCTACGAACTGAATATTAATTTTATGAACATTGGCATTTTTAACTCTATTATTAGCGAACCGTTTAGCATTTCGGCAATGAAACTTTATAGATTCGTTGGTGATTCTCTCAAATTGTTGTAGTTTAAGATTTATGTTTATTTAGGATTCATATTGTGTTTAACGATGTGGCTGACATAAAGGTAACCTACAAAAGTCCCTTAAATAAATAGATAAAAAAAAAAAAGTGATGATGCAGTCTAAAATGGTTATGTTCTAGCCCGTTGATGTACGAAGGTTATATAAAACTCCCCCTCCACTTTTTCCCCCTACGGGTTCCACACCGCAAAGGGCCGCTTAATCGCCTAGAGCCACGTCTTTGTCAGTAGGTATTTAACTCGTGGCTAGTGAAAAACACCGAAGCCTCCCAGACCAAACCAGAAGAAATTCAGAAGTTATAAAATCCCAAATTACCCTCGCCGGAATTTAACCCGTGATCTCCCACTGCGCCAGAGAGGTCTTCGAAGAAGGTTCGTGGAAAACAGTTTTCCAACTACATAATACAACTACTACTCGGCTACTTATATTTTTTTTTTTTTTTTAATAAAGTTTTGTCTTTTTAATATTCTTTTTAACTCTAAAATATAATTTTTATTAATACATAACTATAACCTAAAATAAACTATTTAAAAACTAAATAAAATCTAAAACGTCCTCGAAACTCGTCCTCGTCCGCAGCGAGGCACAGTTCCTAAGATGCTGGCAGCATTGCCCCTTTGGATGGCCAAACGAATTCGTTGGCCAAGGTAACTGCCCGCTCTAGGATCACCGGTAGACTCGATAACCCTTTTCGATAATTCTTTGAAAAGGGCTCTTGCCTCCGGACCCCACGGTCCCAAAGTCTCTACTCCAAAAGGCACAAAAATGAAGCTGCTATCCAGGTTTTCATATTTACGCCTCTTGGCCTATTATTTGTATTTCTCGAGTAGCCCATTAGAAATAGGGGCACCTTTCCACATAACTAATGAATAAAGTTTCTCCATTCAACCACCTCTTTCAAGCCATATTGTTTAAGTTTGTAGATCCAGAGCGCTTTATGAACATACGTACAGCGTTATTAAAGGTTCTATGTAAGTTTTTTTTTTAAATACATTTTAAGGAAGTGTATACATTAATTTTATAAAGTGAGTAAATCATTAAACTTTGGATAGCTATAATTTGATTTTTTGCAGATATTTTATTAAATTAGAATTTTGAAAACTACTTATTAAATTATACATTGCTGATAATTCTTATTTAAACAATAAATAAGTAGTTTTCAAGAAATAATTGAAATTATATTTGACTAGCTGTTGCCCGCGACTACGTTTGCGTTTGATTTTGTTTTTTGATGTGGCATTCAATTTAGTTGTAGTTCTAAAAAAAAATAAAGTATTCAGTATCGCTAAGCCTTAAATAAGGGGTTTGCTGCTGTCCGCTGAGGATTTCTGTCCTCTATCTCCAACCACATTCATCAGATCTACACAAAGTTCGGGCAAAATTAAATACATATTATAGCCTCTATAGTACAAAAATAATTATTTAAATCTGTTTTAATTTGTCGGAGTTATGGTGTAAAATCGTCAAACACTTTCATCCCCTCTCCCAAAGGAACCGAGCTTTGTGTCGGAATAAAAAGTATACTATATTACTTCCAAAAATATGTGTAAAAAGTTTCATGAGGATCGGTTTAGTAGTTTTTGTCGAAAGCGTAACAAACAAACTTACATTGACATTTATAATATTAGTAGGGATTGACAGCCAGTGTTCATGACATTGTGCCGGTGGGATTCGATATACCTAGTTACACTTCAGTCTTGTATGAGACGAGACGATTTTCTTTGTTACACTACAAGTAAGCCCTTGACTGCAATCTCACCTGGTGGTAAGTGATGATGCAGTCTAAGCTCACCACCTGTTAGGGAGCATGACAGTTAAATTTAACCTATACCCCTAATCGGTTTTTACGCGATCTCATACCGGATAATTCGATTAGCGGTACAACCACCACACCAGAGGAAATTCGGAAATACCTAATTTCTAAACTGTCGGAAATCAAACCCGAGACCTCCAACTTAAACCACAGCGCTTACTGCTGTACCAGGGAGGTTGCCAAAATGTGGGTAGAAACGGAAAAATTCTACCAATGTGGAAGAACCTTTACATTCGATTTGTTATTTTCCATAGCACTTTTTTCGTAGTCGTTGACATTGGGTTTATGTAGTTATCTACGTCACCGCTCGAATTTGGAGTCACGTTTCGATGTCAAAGGGCAAAGAAGTACAAGGTTGAATTATAGTTAAATTATTCCGTTTAATTATAGTAGGTACCATTCGCAATATAATACCTACATTCATCATCGTCATACCAACATTACGGGACCACCATAGGACACGGGTCTCCTCCCAAAATAAGAAGGGGGATAAGGCCGTAGTCCACCAAGCTGGCCCGTGCGGATTGGTGGACTTCACACGTGTTGTCTCTGTACTTGAACATACCTTATCATCATCATCATTCATTAGATGTCCACTGGTGGGCATAGGTCTTTTGTACGGAGTTCTAAATTTCACGGTTTTATGACGCTTGCGTCCAGCGGCTCCCTGCGAGGCGCTCGATGTCGTCTGTCCACCTCGTTGGGGGTTGACCAACGCTGCGCTTACTAGTGCTGGCCTGCCATTCCAGCACCTTGGGACCCCAACGTCCATCCGTTCTCCAAGCTATGTGCCGCGCCCATTTCCACTTCAGCTTCGTTACTCGTTGAGATGTAAAGGGAAGGCTAGTACCAGACAGCCTCCTTAATATCCAACTTCACTGGCGCACCCTGCCGTCTAACCAACGAGGCTCTGGCGACCGACAAGTGGCGGTATAACCACTTCGGCTAGGCTAAACAATTGGCATATAGCTATGCGCACATACTGTGACGATCTGGTAAATATCACTAGAGGCAGAGAACAGAACTCCTCAGCAGCCAGCAGCAACCCACTGATTTAAGACTTTACGTTGTTTTATCATATGTACTCACATTCCACATATTATAGGAGAGCTTAACCGCTATATGTACATCTTAACAATAATGGTAGGAATTTTCTTGGATATCTTTGGAAGCTGAAACGCTAAATTCTCTTTCAAACTTTATAATTTTTATTTGTTTGTTTTACCTACACTTGGAGGAGTTATCAATTTGATAAACTTAAAATGAATATAAAAAATTTCGGAACCGACAGGATTTGAACCTGCGACTCTCTAACAAACGCGGCCTTTAACCAATCTTCTGCCGGCGATGCCGAAATTAGTATTTGCATATTTGGGCACCCATCCATTAACTGACTTCAGACAATGTTGCTTAAACAGCTCAATCGACATATTTTAATGCTGCTTATAAGTCACACGGCAAGTTGACGGCCGATTAGCGCAGTTTGCAGCGACCCGGCATCTATGTTTGGCTCAACCTTTGCCAACCTTGATAGAATTTGTTACAAAGACACAATAAAGACATATGATACTTTGTATCCTGAGAATGCACAGGGGTACCTACAGGGGTTTTTAAACGGCTAAGCACCAAAACTGATCTTTAGAACATTTTGCATTCGTATTGCTTGAATCCTGAAGATAGACATTGCATAATTTGAAGCCCTGATTAATAAACTATTCAAACACGATTCTTTAAAAACCTAAACAAACTCGGATGAAGTCGCTGGCAAAAGCTTGTATAAAATATAAATATATACATTTAACCCCCCGTCTAGTATAATTAAAAATACACATTGATATTAGTAAAAAATTAAGACGACCTTCGTTTTAGCGCTACAAGCAAAATAATTGTCGACTTATATGCAAAAGTTTTTGATTGACCGCAATCTCATCCGGCAGATAGTTGAATATATAAATAGGCTATGTGTATAGACTATAGAAACTAAGATATTGAATGGCATAACAGATTTTTCTTCACACGTGCTCGTTACTTGAATCTTATTGGAAATGAAAATTCATTGTTTTACTTTACATTATCCCACTCGTGTTTTATGATACACTGATTAAGTTTGTAGTTACTTTACTGCAAGTTATTTAAGACGCATTCTTTATTAAATCAAATAATAAAGACGCTTATATTATTCGACCAACAATTATTAACATTTTCTTGAAAAAATTAATTTTAAAGTCATAATTTTAGTAAATAAACATTACAGAACCACAATAATTAAGAAAATAAATACATATTTTAATATTTGTTCCATAACTTGACTTTGAAAATATCAACATTATCTGTTCGTGATTATGTTGAGACTAAAACTTCATTCTACAATAGTATGTACAATACAAGTCTTGTATTGTTATTAATAATACGTCGCAGAAACCGCGGGTGCATTAATCATTACAAAACTAGTAACATAATGAAGTAATAAATATTCCGCATCTTGTTAATTCCACTGCTGGGCCTAAACTTCTGCAGTTGTAGTACCACTATTAGGTCACTTGGCGGCACTTGGAACACTTGACGGTACGTCGTTGTCGACCAACAACGGTCGAACGCTCCACGAGACCAGACCAGAAAACTTCAGAACTTATAAAGTTCCAAATTGTTTTAATCCGGCATCAACGGCAAGAAATGTCTGACAGTTTGTTATTAGTAATATTTATTTTTACTTTATACATCTTTCACCGGTTTTCTTGTATTTTCCTTGTTCTTGTAATGTTGTAATAAGGTGCATAAGATTTAATTTCTAGGATAAGAGCGCCAAATCGCCAACAAACTGGTTGTCCAGTTTGTCGAGAAAATAAATATAAGGACACTTGTGTAGCATCCTCAGGAGATGTTGACTTTACAATGAATAATAAGTAGTTAAGATTGTTAAGACTTAACAATGAATCATTGTAATGTTGAAACGTGCTTAGAGCTAGCTTTTGTGTGATGTATGAAGATAAAAGAAATTATAAATTACACCATACAGATTATAGTATAGCAAATTGAGCTTAATTTTCATAATGTATCATGGAATTCCGCAAAGTAACGCCTGCTTCTATCCAATAGCTACTCGTAGTACAGTCATATGCAAATCATTAATTAAACCTAAAATGATTTAATATGTTATATATTCCTGTATTATTGTGCGCAAGATAGCTAAATACCATTCTTGTTTGTATTATTATTAATATTTACTGGAATGGTAATGGAAGGAAGCCTGTGCCTACCTGCAGGTCTAGCACGGGCAGGAGATAAAAATTATATCCCCGATTATAACAAGGGTTATAACAACGGAGGTAAATAGGAGAAGTATACCTCCGTTTATTATTACACATATATTATTCGGATACTGGTGGTAGAATCACTACAAACAGACAGACTTGACGTTTCAAAAGTGCTTATATTAGGCCTACTTGAAATAAATGCATTTTGAATTTTGAATTTTGAATTTTACTATTTCGACTTTTGCACCCTGTGCTCTGAGATTTGATAAAGCTGTGGGAGAAGATAATTTTTTATCCCTTTCCCAGGGAGATAATTGTCTCCTGCCCATGCTAGCCGTGCTGGGGGATATAAGCTAAGAATTCAGATGATCTCGGCCACACCGCCCCAAAATGACATACGTACTACTTCATGCAAATAAGTAATTAACCCGTAAATATTGACAATACGTTATTCATTAAGTCATTATATATGATGTAAATAAGTTTATATTTTAATAAAAGATAATAACTTAAACGCGCTTATCTCAGGAAATGCCAGTCAGTTTAAACTTAGTTAAGATTCTAATCTAGCAAAACGCAGAAATCTCGGAACGTACTTAGGTCATAAAATTTCAAGATTTTGTCATACTTTAATCATACTGATTATTTTTATACCTACATATTTTTTGAAGGGCATGGATGAGTCCATGCCCTTGCACAACACCCTCAAAATATATAAAAATGATTAACATGCATATATTTCCCATGCAAATGTATAACGTTAATATTAGAAGTACATTGCGACGGGAAATTAAAATATATTCCTGTATTATTACGCCCAAGGTACATACTCTTCTCCTATTATAAAAGTGGCCTATTCCCACCTGTGGGACAGATGACTATTTCGACCACACCGCCCTCAAACCATATACGCACTACGGTATGAAGATCATTAACACGTCAATATTGACCATACATTGTAACCGGCAATTAGAATATTTAATTTTATGACTATGACCAAGGTATAAACGATTGTGGCATGGCGACGTTTACAACGTCACGATTGACAAGTGACGGAGGAATTTGGATTCATTAGGTCATTATATATAATGTAAATAAGATTATAGATTAATTAGTTAGAGATAAAAATAACTTAAACGCGCTAACCTCAGGAAATGCCAGACAGTTAAAACTTAGTTGAGAATCTAATCTAGCAATTTTCAAAACGCAGTAAACTTGGGATGTAAGTACTTAGGTCATACTGAAACTTTCTGGATTTTGATAAACCATTTTTGACACATTGTATATCTATTTTTGCATTCATTGGAACCATCATGTGAAACAGTGAACCATTATGTGAATAGTAATAATTGACGGATCAAGCAGACAGACCGACTTATAGTAAGTGGGACACCATAACATGTAAATAGAGCAACACTTAGCGGGGCATGTAAAGACCAAGTCCTTCAAAGTGACCAAGTATATATTATACCTTTATGGGTAGGGTACAATCATTTCTTTGTAGAGTTCAATCCTGGATTTGAATCCTGAACAAACATTTTATTGGCATATCTACAAAATGCAAGACCTAGTACACCAGGTTCCATCATCTATCAAGATTGACCATTCCGATGACCGTCCAGAAATTAACTTTTTAATAATTACAACACCACTCACAACAAACAACAAGCAGTTGTCTCTGGTTTTCCGTTGAATAATGCGATACCCATCGAACAGCGCTTCCAAACCTTAAGATGCACGTACAAAATTCTTTGCAGTTGGCTCATTCCAATGCATGATAGGTACAGTACATTTTCTTCCAGCTTTGATTACTCGTCTTTGATTCTGCAAACGACCTGGGCGGCCTGTTAAGCTTCTGGAGTGAGCTCGGCTGGAGTGATCCAGCGGGGAGCCGCATTAGCGGCCATACGTAAACGGATGATTCCAGACCAACCAAGTGCGGAAACGGCCCAGGAATAGAAGAAGTAGAAGAAATGGACTATTTTAATGACATTGACATGAAAAATATGATCACTTCTGAATATAAATTCTCCGTACAACAAATACGTAAAGCTGCGAAATGAGAGTTCATCACCAAATTCAAGTATCTGGCAACTCTCTTGTTGACTTAAAGCACAGCGAAAGTCGTAAAAAATCATTGAGCAAATATTTCCACGAGTTAAATTCATTGTAATAGCGAAACGCAATTTTCTAAAGGACGCCATAATGAAAAATAAATGACAGACACGCAAATTAAAAAATAACGTGTTCCCAGAGAGTTCCATTTTCGAATTCCGTAATTGCTTTTAAGCCCCCGATGCAAAAATCGGGTGCCAACTATAAAGTGTATATACGTATGTCAGTCTGTGGTATTGTAGCTTCCAAACCAAGGGGCCGATTTTCATGTGGCTTTTTGGTTTAAAAACTGCCGCAATCTAGATGGTTTTTAGCTGTACTTTATAAAGATCAGTAGATGTTTGAAGTTCATTTCCTACTTGAAAAAAAGAGTGTACTTTCACAGGTGCTTTTGACTTGATATTTGCTATAACATAAGCGGTAATACAAAGACAGTAACATCAAAAGTTTTCTAGCATGTATAAAAAAAAATCTCGACGCTATAGGGATAGCGTCGAGATTTTTTTTTTCTCTAAGTCTACCTCTATTAATTTTTGTTTTATACGTGGCCAGTCCCAAAAACAACAAGTGTGATAAGATATTTTTTTAAGAACTAAACGTAGTTAAAAACTCATGGCCTCTTCCTTTTCGGTTTGATTTAAAAATAAACTGTGGCAGGCAGTTTTTTTCCCTACGATCAGAGTCCACGGAACTTATTATTAGAGATGCCGCGAACGGCAGTTAGTTATTGGCGAATAATCGAATCCGAAATCATTATTCGGCACCAAATACGATGATGACTTTGAATTATTATAATTTTATAATAAATGATAGGTTGAAAATAATCGGTTGGCCACTTTATAAAAACACGCGTGCATGTGAGATTGTTTTGGTTAATATAGTTGTAAAGTAGTTGAACGTTAAAAACACATTTTTTATAGGAGAGGATTGGACAAGCCCGTGTTTAAATAAAATTATTTTTTAACAACGGGTGTTATAAGTTGGACGTGTCTGAGTGTCTGGCCGTCTGTATCGGATTGTCTAAGCGGATAAACCGATTTTGACTTTGTTTTTTTTTTGTTTAAAAGGTAAATTAGTCATGAGTGTTCTTAGCTATGATTGATTCAAATCGGTACAAGATGGTCGCCATTACAAAATAGCGGATAACATAATTTTTCACATCTAATAACAAATGAAAGGGCTTGATTCGATTGATAAATTCAAATCCAAAATGGCTGCCACCACAAAATAGCGAATTATATATTTCTTTTACAAATCTCTCAATATGAGTATCAAATGAGAGGCCTTAACTAGTAGAATAATGTACACTATATTGAAAGGCAGGGATTTTTTAATTTTTAATTTATATATTTATTGTAAAAGGAATTGGGTGTAAGAATATCTTGCGGCATAGTTAAGTATTTCATGCGGTTGTGCAGTTGTGTATCTAAATGCTTTAACAAGTTTTGGTTAACGACAAAGAAGTATAACTTCTAACATAGGTACGTATAACACACCAAAGTATTTTTTCTTTGACACAGGCCTGCGCTCCATGACTGTCATGCCTGACGACTTCGATGTAAAGCATTGATATCTAGATTGTTGTGCTATTGCATTAAAAATGTCCATTCAATTTTACCTTAACTTTTTCCTGGTGGGAGGCTTCGGTTTGCTAGTTACCACTCTACCGACAAAGACTCGCCGCTAAGAAACCGATGAAGGTTATTGGTTTAATATAAGCCATAATCCTAACAACTTAGCCCGCTACTGGCGTCATACGGCCGGCGTGCGAAGTTCCCACCGCGATCGTAGCCTACTCGCCAGGCGCTGGAGTGCAGTCCAAACCTTCCGCGCGACTCGACCGTATGAATCGAAAAAGTCTATTATATATTGGTAGGTAGTTATACTACCTAATATATACAATAGACTTTTTCACCGTCTCCCAAATTATTATTTCGTGTTGTCCTTAATTTCCTTCTGTGTCATATGTACTCTGCTTGGAAAGTCTTTTGTGCGTGTTAATTTAACCTAACGCCGCCTAAAGACTGCATTATCACTTATTATTTATATTACTGTATTACCACTAGGCGATATTGCAGTCAAGAGCTAACTTGTAGCGGAATAAAAAAATAAAATTTCAAATTTGAGAAACTAAATCTCTTCTATAATTTGGAACAAATTAATGCACCTACATACTGAAAACAACACTAAAAGTGCTAGAATGGCAGCATGTTTACAACATTCCTTATCACATTTCAGAATCGCTGTGCAAAACTACGGAGTAAATATACATTGAATTCCGCCAAACAGTATCGCGGGCCGATCTAACGCCAACTAACAATGTGTTTCCAGTTGTTGATCATTGGATGTTCACTCTCTCCGATATTATCTATTGTACAACCGGTAGTCGAGTTTATAAAAGCTTTCGTGAATTGCTCTTTTGCTAAGTACTATTTGGCATTAAATTTTGCAAAATCAAAGTCTTACTATAAAATTCGAGATACAGCACGATGTGCGTTAAGATACCATCTTTGTTTATCGCATGTAGTTTTTAAGAAGTCTCTAACTCCAACTTTGACAACCTCTCTGGTGATGACCGCTGTTTGTGTTTTAAGTGTTAGTAGTTATTTTATACAGGTAAGAACATTAATACGTAATAATAGTTTAAAATTTAATTTATGACAAACTCCGGCTATTGGGAATTTACGATGTCGCTTAAAAACCGATTAGGGGTTTAAGCCAACAAAGTGTTTCTACTTTAAGAATACAGGTGAGTATTGTCTGCGGTTTTTTGTTACTAACACTTACATATAAATAGACACCTATATACTGAAGTTATATAGGTACAATAACCTTCGTCCATGAATAAACAAATTCGTGATCCCTTCCTGTAACACTGTTGCTCGAAGCTTGCAACATATACCGCGTTCATTGTCGTCATTCAATGCGCTCTGGACAGCAACCCTCAATATGATGCACAATGTGAATACTGCAGTGTGTGCAGCTGTAACAATAAAGGTATTCCATGACGGGTGGACAACATTGTTCCGTGAATTGTTGAGATACTCTGAGGATATTGAAAAACCTTTATTTCAATATTCGCAGAGTATCACTATCGTACACTATATTAATATCATGTCTTGTATAATTATAATGTTTTATATCATCTTGCCGTATCAACAAGATAGAAAAAAATAACTGACACACCCCTAACAGTTGTTAGCCCGTTACCATCTCTTACCAGTAGGTGAGATAGCAGTCATGGGCTAACTTGTAGTAAAAAAAAAGTTCAATCCCTCTCTCCTAACAGAGAGTAGAACTGTGCCCATCAGTGGGACATTAATTAACTGAGAAGGTTCGATTCAAATTAATATTAACTATGTATTTATATAACAATACAACGTGTAAACGAAAACCGAAATAATACTTCGCAGGCTTTAGAGGGACATTATGTAATGTTACTGAGACTTAGGTAGCGTAGGTACTATGCGCGTGTCGATCTTTTATCTTCAATAGGGTTGTCAGAAATAAATACTTAAGATTTTTTAAGATTCGTTTGTATACAAAAATAAATAGGTAGACAACTTAAGTAGGTACTATGCGCGTGTCGATCTTTTATCCTCAATAGGGTTGTTAGAAAAAAATACTTAAGATTTTTTTTTGATTCGTTTGTAGGGAAAGATAAATATGCTTCTTCTTCCTTTTTTTGATTTCATAATTTTACAGGGTGATTTCTTATGAAATATGCATCTTTTAACATCATTTCGTTTCGGTAATGGGTTGATAAGATGATGATATATTAACATAAAAATAATATTTTAATCGCGTTCCTACTAACCGTAGAGATGCTGAGATTAGTTGTGTGATTATAATCAGTAAGAAACACATGATTCACGTATAAATTTTATTGTTTACGGTATCGTGACACGTTAATAGCTAGCTATACGGGTTATGTTCTAAGTATAACTAAGTATTAATAAGTAATTATGCAGCATCTACATCATCTTATGCCTTTTAATGTCCAATCTGAGAAGAGGCCTCTCATAGGAGCGGTGGTTTCTTCTTTTCTTTCTAAGGAAATATAACTGAGAAGTGGCAGAAGCTCTTTGCTTTGCGCCTTCCAAGCCAGCGTGGGCAGCATTGGATTATAGGCAACCCTCCCGTCAGGAGAGTCCCTTTCAAAGCTTGGGTTATTGCTCTTACCAGCTTGCTCTTCTAATAATTTTAAATAACAAAGTAAGATGGTGATAACAAAAAAAACACATGGCTAAGTTTGTTGTGGCCCTCTTCTTAGACCAGGTCGCGTTTGGAACCCAAAAATTGACATCGGGGCATCCCAATATCAATTTTTGGACTGACCGGAGATTCGAACCCTTGATATCGGAATCACTGGGTGATCATGCCAACCACTAGACTAACGAATAAAATACTACGCAACCTATAGTACGTATTTTTTTGTATTTTATTTAACCTTTAACAGTTAAAATGACAATAAATCAGAAGCAATTACATGTCAATACACCATTAAGTACCGAGGAAATAAAAGCGTATCCTTGAAAGTAGAAATTACCTGATGACCCCTTTCATAATTGCTTATCAACCTTCTGCTTTTGTAAAGTTGACTCGAAAGCCCTTCCTGTAAAACCAGTTCCTAACTATTTTGTTTACATGTGAATTCTTAACATAATTATGCCAATTTTCACTACCGACGGGCAAGACAATGCCTAGTGAGTAACGATTTATCAAAGACGCTTCCTAGGCATACATTTTCACCAATCAATTTTCACTAGGCAACTCATATAATTTAACTTGTTTATGGTTCTTGCCACAAGGTGTGGTATTTTGTGTTTGTATTATCATATTTTTAATTTTTCGTATTGATTTAAGGTTATTAAAAAAGCAAATTTATAGTTTTTTTATCTGTCAAGTGTCAATTTACGAGTCCTTAGTGGACTGGTAAACTTTGTTAGAAACTTTACAATCGGTGTCCTAACTTTAGATGGCGATTAACGTCATTAGGAATCACTTAATCACGAAGCATCAGATTAAGGCAATTACTAGGTTTAGTCGCCCGAGGTTTAGTTTAGAACGAATGCCCGTTTATACGGGCATTCGTTCTCAACAAAACAGATTGGAATCGTTTTGAAATATTTCTTCTTTTTTTACCTTAATATAGAATTGCCGTTAGTCGTTGATCTGTTTTGTTATTTACTAATTAGTTTTCTACTTATTTTTTTATAAACGTGTTATTGTGTTGCACTCAGTAGGAAAACACTTATATTATAACAGTTACGTGAAGAAATATACCAATGCAAATTATCAATACAATGTTGCTTTTTAATGTCAATATATCTTGCTCAGACACAATGGAATTATAATAATTAAAATATTGTTCAAAGTACTAACGATAAGCAATATCATAACATAACATGTTCATTTGGTCAATGTATAAAAATTTTAAGAGTGTCCCCAAGCCCCATAAAAAATCGCCCAATCACCTTTAGTTAATTTTTTTTCATATAAAAAAAAATCATTTTGGTACTTAATGCATTAAATCATATTTTTGGGTAGACATAATTTACATGAGCCTTTTTGCCTGATGAGGGATGCATCTAGGATACTACATGTGAGCAAAATTTTATCAAATCGGTTTAATGGTTGCGGCGAATAGACATAGTTTGAAAACAAACAAGCAGACAAACATACACTCTTTCGCATTTAAATATATAAACTTACTACGACAATACACACATCGCCATCTACCCCCAAAGTAAGCGTAGCTTATGTCTAAGAAATATTCTTACGAATAATATACATAAATACTTTTAATAAACACCCAGACACTGAAGAATGTTCATGTTGTCCAGTTCATTTTCCAGTGGTGGAAATCGAACCGACAGCCTTGAGTCAGACCCGACCCTTTTCGTTCTGAAAGCAGGCTCGCTGCCCACTACGCCAATGGACCGTTAAATATTAACATGGACTTAAATTATTATAATTCAATTATTATTATACTTCCTGTGCGAAGTTTCCACCTCAGGCTTGCTTCCTATCATGACATGATAACAACAAATATTTGACGGCCGATTGGCGCAGTTTGCACTGACCCTGCTTTCTGAGTCCAAGGCCGTGGGTTCGATTCCCACAACTGGAAAATGTTTGTGTGATGAACATGAATGTTTTTCAGTGTCTGGGTGTTTATATGTATATTCTAAGTATTCATGTATATTATTCATAAAATATTCATCAGTCATCTTAGTATTTTTTTTTAATTATTAATCATCTGAGTTATTATTGGACCAATTTTGATTAGTACCTACGTATTTACGATAAATGATGTAGCCCATGTTTAATTCAAATAAATGAATTATTGTTATTATTTACATAAAGTATTCCATACAAACAGAGACATTTTTGCATTTATTATGTTAGTATGGATTTCATTTTTTTTGCTTTTTTGGTATTCATCACCTCAACCAATTGACTTCCACTGCTGGACATAGGTCTTTTGTAGGGAGTTCCACAATACACGGTCCTGGGCCGCTTGCCTCCAGCGGCTACCAGGTACTCGCCTGATGTCATCTGTCGACCTCGTTGTAGGCCGACCTACGCTGCGTTTACCTCTGCGGAGTCGCCATTCCAGCACCTAAAGACCCCAACGTCCATCAGTTCTCCGAGCTATGTGTCCAGCCCATTGCCACTTCAGCTTCGCGACTCGCTGAGTTATGTCGGTAACTCTAGTTCTTCTACGGATCTCCTCATTTCTGATTTGATCACTTATTTTTGGTATTATATTAATTAAATTATTATAATATCTACTTAGTAAACTGACGTAAAATAATAACTGTACAAAAAGTATTTTACACCGATTGTTACTTAACAGATCGATAATTTACTACTTAATGTAAATGAAGACGCATTAATACAAAGTAGATTCCGGATTGCAAAATCGATTGTTATTACAATAAAAACCGCATTAATGTGTGTTTACGCAAAATAAATCATTATCTACGTTGCGAACTGACAGTCATTACGATCTGCGATAAGATAATGGCAACCTTTCACAGTGCTCAAAACGAATGGGCAACAGATTTGGTTGTCTATGCTTTTGCACGTGCAAACAACATAATAATTTTTATCTGTGGCATTTCTCTTATAGTAGGTATTATTGTAATAATTAAGTTGTTTGTAATTTACCTTAGTTACTTAAGGGATGATGGGGCTGGCATATCCGTGTTGGATAAGTCCCACATAAATAAAGATTAAAAAAAAGACAATAATTAGGTAATGCCCATTTTCACGAAACTTAGGCATAACCTAAATCGAATGCCTAATGATTTAGTCGATGTCTATGTCTAAAAATATTTTACCAATTCTTAGGTGATAACTGTTGGTGAAAGGATGATGTATGCCTAGGAATCTCCTAAGATTAGGCTTTACTTACTAAGCATTACCTACCACACCTATAGGCTATAATGAAAACTATATGAAAATAAATCAAAATGTAGTTACATTAATTAATAAATAAGTACTCATTTATTTATTTTTTACATAATAAATAATGCAACGACTGTTCATAAAAATGCTTATTTATATGAATCGTCAGAATCAATTTCAACTGCACATTATGTGCCGAGTCTTCGAAGTATCCGACGCCCTTTTTAGCACCAGCCGGCGACGCCTTTCAAAGCGTGCATTTCAATAAACTATATTATGTTCAAATGTAGCGCTTCTTAGACTGTTGATTAGGTCCTAGGTCCTGGATTCAATTCCCCGATCGGGCCTATATTTAATAATTGACCCCATCCGAGAATCGAACCCAGGATAACCACTAGACCAACGAAACATTTGTATGTAGAATAGTGGGTACCAAAACGCCCTTGAGCAACGTATAAAAGGCGTTGACTCCACATACAATAATTTAAAATTACACCTATACCGAATCGCATTACAATAAATAACGTATAACTAAATATAATATGTAAAAGGCACATCGTTTGAAGTTCAAATTTACTTAATTCATTTTATCTTATATCATTAACATATTATGGTATATTCATTAATCTGTTTTCAAACAATGTTATTTTTTTTTAAACCCTTACCCCTAATCGGTTTCCACGCGGTAACGTACCGGAACGGTAAATAACTTGGCAACACGTCTTTGTCCGTAGAGTGATAATTCTAGACCGAATCCTCCCACCACACCGGAAAAGAGAGAATTCAGAAATTATAAATTCCCAAATTGCCCCTGCCGAAGATCAAACCTGGGACTTCCGGGATGCGATAGCAAAAGAATGCGTTAGGCTTAGGGTTTATATTATTACTGCTTACTAGGTATTTATCTATCTACTTAGATAAGTATACGCCGGTGTCATTGACCGCAATCCTTTAGGCGTCAACTCCACGAAGCGAGTTTAACGCTTCGATTTTGCCCTAACGTATATAAGGGCTTTGCAATTTGTCCGATTTACCTTCCGGCATTATGAGTCGGTGTATGAAGTAAAAGCTGGAATTATTTATTACCATCAATGTTCAAAGGGGGGCTTACTACAATCCTTTACAGCAGTATTATTTTAAGATAACAGTATATTATGTCACACGTAAAAATAAGGATTAAAATTCTGACACAAAACGTCATCAATAAAAATAATACTGCTCTAAGCAATGTTAGTAGGCCAATATTAGTTGTCGAAGCATCAAACTTTTGTTGATGTTTATTTTTTAACAGATGCGTTATTTTTATTAACTTAGTATTCAAAAAAGTGCTAGATACTCAAGACATACTTTTAATTCTCTGTACTTCATATATTTTTTAATCTTAATATATATAAATCTCCTGTCACGATGTTTGTCCGCGATGGACTCTTAAACTACTTAACCGATTTTAAATTAAATTGGCACTCCGTGAGCACTCTGGTCCGACTTAAGAGATAGTGTAGCTTAGATCTTTAATTATAGTCGCAATTTTATTTTATTGCAAATTTTTTGTCTATAATTAATTGACAGTCACATGTTATATATATATATATACTACTATACTCATTTAAGGCTTAGCGATACTGAATATTTTAAAAACAAAATCAAACGCAGACGAAGTCGCGGGCAACAGCTAGTATTATATAAAAATAACTTTATAAACCAACCTACAGTTGTTTTATAGTGTACCATTTAAAGTTGAAATAACCTGAGCTTATTTTACAGAAAATGTAGATCAAGAACTAGATACATATTTTATTTATTTATTAATTCATCGAATAAATAAGTCACAATGTTTATATAAGTTAATGTATTCAAAAAAATGTAAGCCCAAAAAAATGATAACTACTTTATTATTCGCTAGAAATAACCGTTTTTATAGCACTATCTATAAATAATTAACGGGTTAAAAAATAAATGTAGCCGAACTACTGCTACCAGATGTTATTTTACTGTTATTTTAGAACTACCTACCGCGTTGTTACACGCTGTGACTAAGTTGTTTGTTCACTTTGTTATGTGTTTTCGGAGGACGTTGTAGCGGTCTCCACATTACATAACTAGATGGTGCTACAAAAATACTGCATCGCGCTAGCGAAGTGTTCACTAAGAATGCCTATATATACAACTTCCAAAAATGAATGTTCGGTCCTCGGTCCCCGAGCACGATCACCCGCTCGGAGGAAGATCTTTCTACTGTTACGGTCGAGCGTATCACCACAGCTCCCGTACAGGAAAATAAAAAAAAGGAGAAAGAAAAATAAAGGACGAATAGTAGTCTATGCTACTTTTCGGCCTTTAACTAATTCTATGCCAATCACAATCAACATCATCTTATCAGCCCATTATCGGCCCACTACAGAACACGGGTATCCTCCCACAACGATAAGGGTTCAAATAGTCCATCACGTTGGCCCACGCGGATTGGTGGACTTCACACACCTTTGTTCTTCACTATGGAGAACTCTCACGTATGCAGGTTTCGTAACGCCTTTCCTTCACCGTTGAAGCAAGTGATATTTTAATTGCTTAAAACGCACATAACTTTGAAAAAGTAAGATGTGCGTGCTGGGATTCGAACTCGCCCCCCCCGAAAGTGAATTCGAAGGTCGTTAGCATGGGCGTAAAGGAAGGAAAAACAAACAATGAAACAAAACCACTTTCATTTATAGTAAACTAGCTGTTGCCCGCGGTTTTTATCCACGTTAATTACGACCTTAAATAAAACCTTAATACCAATTTTTTTATTTATAATTTTACTATATGTTAATGTGGTGTACAATAAAAGTGTATCCATTCATTCATTCCCCTTTGGCAAATCCCGTGGGAACTTAACCTACGTTACTTTTTGCCCTTTTAACTAACTCTATGCAACCAATGTGTTTGACAATTGCATCAAGTGGTTGCTGTATTAGGGCGTAAAGGAAGGACAAAAATATAAACACTTTCGCATTTATAATATTAGTATGGATTAAAACCACAAAAACATAGCCCGTGGATACGGCCCATTAGACTTTTGAAAGATCAAGTGGCATTACCTTCCTATTAAGGTAATAGAGGCTTGTCGGCGGGCATTAGGAATTTACTCAGAAGTTACTAACAACCATTAAAAAGGTTTAGCAATTCCGCAATTGGAAGATCTCTGTAGGAGAATTCTATATATCTTTACAATATATTTTAAAGAGGAGAGATTTGTTTCTTGATATCAAATTTAGAAACTACTCGATTTTAATAATTCTATCACGCTTAAAAAGCTATTTTCAGCATAAAATGACATGCCCCGTATAAGTGGCACCGTAACGGAAAACTAAATCGCTTGGCGAGTTGTCTTCCTCAGTAGGGTGGTAACTATCCACCGCCGAAGCCTCCTACCAGACCAGACCTATTACAAATTTAATACAGAATGCTGTTGTGTTACAAAATTCTCAGTACCAGCCCGTAATTAGAAAATGGAGAGAGTATGTTCCGATTTGATTACTAACACGTAATCGTTAAACGCCGCCAACCAGCATTAGACAAGCGTGGCGGGTCTGTGCTTTAAAATATTTTAAGAATCTGAAGGCTATCACCTCAAGCGATAAGGCCATCTTTTTGTTCACCTTGTTTTGTTTTAAAATGTGCGAATAAGTCTATCTATCTATCTTTTCTTATATAAGAGAAAAAGCGTATGCTCAGCACTAGAACCTTAATAGACTGAGAATCCTTACTTCCTTCAATATTATTATTAGGTTTGCAAAGGCGATCTTATCGCTAAAGCGATCTCTCTTAAACAACCTTTGGCGTAAGTAGTTGTAATAAGAAACGGAACTTTTTGTTTGTTTAATAAATGGTTGAATAAACTTTATTTGACCTTCACTAAGCAACCAATCTACATTCGATTTTTGGCATACATTTTTTTTGGAACTTTTAATACCGGGTAAACTAACTGTTCTCACTGGATCTGTGAAAAACCGTAACTAACGCGTACGATGAACGCGGGCACTGGCTAGTACTAAATAAAAACCAGCATTTCTCTGCACAAGATAGGAAACCCCCTCCTTGAGTGTAAATCGTATTCGTAGAAAATTAAATAGTAGATCAAGGATGATTCTATACTTGGGTATTATATATGTAACGTGTTTGACGAATAGACCATAGATATAAACGAATAGTTACGAGAAATCGTACAGAAATTTGACTGACCAAGGTTTAATAATAATAATTTTCAAAAAAAGTTTATTTCCAAAAAATCTTAAGTCTAAACGAATCTAGTAAAAAGGTTTTCTTATTTTATAGGCATCCATGAAATCTTAAATATTTATTTTTCTACTAGCTTCTGAAGCTAAACTAAGAAATCTTGTATTTCAGTTTAAGTGCCTTCAACCCCTAGGGTTTTGAATTATTTTTAGCTTAAATATTAAACTAGGTATTTTATCATTACATTTTCCAACGTCCAAGACGGCAGTACAAAGTTACCTCGTGTAGGTCATGGTGCTTTTTTAACATTTCAGTACCAAATCAGTGATACTGGTTTGCGGTTTCTTTTGTTCAATGTCCCACGGTCATACGCAGTAATTAAGTTAAGTCGATGGGATAGGTTATGAAAAAGCTTAGTTTGCTATACTCCGCGAAAAGCAGAAGAATCTGTATGGTGTAATTTATAATTTCTTCAATCATTATACTCCAATTGATGAAGATCTGTCTGGTGTGGAGTATTAGGATTCAATAAATTATAAATTACACCACACAGATTCTTCTGCTTTTCGGAGTATAGCAAATTAAGCTCAATTGTCATAATATATCATGGATTTCCGCAAAGTAATGCCGGCTTCTATCCAATATGGGATAGGCCTTTTAACAAGCTTTTATTTAAAAAGTAACAGCAATTTTTATTTTTAAAAGCTTGTCTTCGGAAAAGTTTTATTTTTAATTTATTTCTAAACTTTATTGACTTGAATAGGAAAATGGTGTTCAGAAGGCGGAAATGCTTGGAAAAATTATCTTAAAAAGTCGATTAAATAAACAAAAAACAATGTTCTTGAGTCATTAAAAGTTCAAACAAAGGTTTAATATAACACAATTATGATTCTGTCATTGATTGAAAACACAGGAAATATTGATTTCGTACGTAAGAAATTGAATTGAATTTACATATACGCAAGCCTTATTAGCGGTAAGTAAAGTAAATATTATGCTTATTGGATTTCCTTCAAATGATTTATGAGTAATGTCGTTATACGTCCCGAATTAATTCCATTTTTATTGATTAATTCAACTCTGCTTCGTATTATATATGGAAATTGATAAAAATCTTTCATCTCTTAGAGAAGATACCAAAGGGGTGCCCATTGTTGTCTAGCAATTTTATTAATTTATTCTACAGAATATTCGCGACTTCGTCTTTGTAAAATTTCAGATTTCTTGTAAGTAAGATGGGTTTTTTCTCGTTGTAACCTGCCTTATTATAGGAACGTTTCAGCTAAAGATCATCGTCGATAATTTTTAAACAACATTTGTATGTCGACGATGTTGAGTAGAACCTAATAAGGGGTATAAGTTTAATATAGATAATAAAAATAATTTTATTGTACCATTAAAATGACAACATTTTAAGCAGGTTTCACCACAGATGTCTAAACTAAGTATTAATATATACTCGAATTTTGGAAAAGTCAAAGTCAAATATTTCTTCATTCAAATAGGCACATAAATGGCCCTTTTGATGTTAAATATGACATAGAAGTGAGATGATGGCGATAACTAAATTCGTCAACTTAAAACTAAAGCTACGAGGGTTCTAAACGCGCCCTGGTCTAAGAAGAAGCCCACAACAAACTTAGCCGGTTGTTATTTTTATCTTGTTATCACCATCTTACATTGTCATTTAAAACTATTATAGAAGCAACCTGTTACACCCAAATTACACCCAAGCATTTTTTAGAAATTAGCATATAACTGCCAAACATCCCTAACAGGTCAGCCCGCTATCATCACAGATTGCAGTCAGTCAAGGGTTTACTTATAGCAGAATAAAAAAAACATCCTTTGAAATCGTCCTAGATGTATCACAAAAACTCAATGTTTCCCTGTTACCTTACAGCAAATAAGTATAATTTGCCCATAAAGCCTCGCTGATCACAAGGTCATCCGTCCGATTTCCGGCTCTGACCAAAACGTATTAGGTTTTTAGTTTTTCTAACAAAAAAATCTTAGTATCCGAAAAATAATCGGTGTTTTTCAACGTGTCCCAAAAAACAGGCTAAGCCATCGTCACTAGGTACCGGTTATTATCACTCAATATTATGGTAAAACTTTAAAACGGCGATCGCCTATTGATTAGTACTTAGCCTTACCTCTCGCGGGACTACTGCCTAAACTCTTCTCATTCTGAGAGGCGACCTTTGCCCTGTATTGTCTGATATTGGGATAAAGATGATCAAGTTAATAAAAAGTCCAAAAATAGCAGCGTAAAAACTAAGCTACGAGTCCCCACCCCAAGAGACTGGAGACCTGTGCACAGCTGTAAGGCGCATTTTAAACTTAAGCAATTACCTAGTTTCAAACAAATAATTCGTTTAGGTCCTTAATTGCTCGAAACCAAAGAAGCCTCGCATTCAAGAACATTTTTCCAAAAAAATGTAAAACGTTAAAAGGGAATTCTGTGAATTAGTCGTCTCAATAAAATAATTAATGAAAATGGATAAAGAAATCTACACGTCTGATTTGTTCGATAGTATAGTCGAGTAGACTCAATTTTTTTTTTCTCATTTGTTTTCTCTTATTTTATAAAATGTGGTACAATAATATATTCAGACACTCTCAAAACTCTCATGCTTGTAGATTTTCTCACGATTTTTTACTTCACCGTTAAAACGAACGATATATATTTAATTGTTTGAAACTTGCATAACTCCGAAAAGTCCTACAAATAAATAAGATCAAATAAAAACTTTCACTAAGTTATCATCTTGGAAAGAAAACAAACTGAACAGACATTAAGTTGAAAAATAAAATTAACTATAGAGATGTTTACTCACGATGAAACTAATAACGGAATTACCTTGATGAAAGTTTTCCCCCGTCTCTGAAAAACGTGTTAGCACCTTATGCGAAGTTCGTGATACTTTTTTGTTTTTGTTGAGTTCTGAAGCTGCAGATAAGAATTTTAATAACTGCAGTGCTAAAGGACGTTTTACACAAATGTGTGGAAGGTGAAAATGTTATTGTGTTGTTTTGTTTAGGAATTTTAATCCATAATAATACTTTTATTGCGAAAGTGTGTTTGTTTGTCCTTGCTTTACGCATTAACTAATCATTCATCAATGAATCAATTTGTGAAAATTAAACATAATTTGCTATACTTACTCCGCGAAAAGAAGGAGAATCTGTATGGTGTAATTTATAATGCCTTCAATACTTATACTCAACACAAAACGGATATTCGGCAATGTACCTTCTACCAACGTTTCGATCCGAAACCTGAGCATTCTCAGGAGATGTTGACTTTACAATTAATAATTGTTAAGGTCTCTCACTACTACCTTACCCATTTAAAAGATGCTTAAATGAGGCGTTATCATCATAAGCCCACTATCGACAACTACTGCACAAACATTAGAATAAATTGATTTTGAATTTGAATTATTTCGTTTGCTATTATTAAAAAAATCTCAAATAAGACTGTAAATCCCGATTAATTTACTAAGAAAACGTAGTCGTACGTACGTACGTACGTAACGTAGTAGTAGTAGTAAAGTCTTAGCCATCATTCGGTTGAGAAACATAAAAAATAGATAATATCTTATGTTTCTTTTTAAGTGAGTACCTACGACGATAATTTCAAACAATTTCAAGAAATGGTTGTCATTGTAATAGAGACCGGAAATAACTGGTTTATGGAAAATGCAAAAATTGCTTGAAGGTTTTTTTTAACCTTACGTAGTTACACACAATCCTATTCTTTTGATTTCATAGCATAACCGGGTACTAACTGACATTTGAGCATCGTTTTGAGTTTAGGCTCTAATTATGTATCTGCTATGAAAGAAGAGACCGTTGCCCGGTAATAGAATATTAGTAGACTAGATGATGATAAACAATCTTACAAGCAACTCTAGGTGTGTCTTTATATTAATCCGTAGGCACATACAGTCATTATTCCGGAAGCATTCAAGCTAAAATTTAAAAATAAAAAAAAAGAACAAAAGTGTAATAAACTCTTTAGTTTTAGTTATTTCACGCGCTATAAATCGGCGTGGTAGTCGCTGGTTCTCTAAATGGAATCTTACCTATTCTGACTCGTAAAACTTATCTTGACTCATCAAAATCTACAGCTTGAAACGTACGGGTATGACCCTAAAAAAATATTATACTTTAGGACTACGTCCTCCTTTTTTGTCGGTTGGAAATTAGCACGTAGGTACAAAAAGGTTCGCGTATCTATTCTAATATCATAAAATATGTGGAAGTGACTTTGTTTATTTATTTGTTTACTAGTCACTTATTATTAGGGGCGCAGCAAGGTGTAGAATAAAAACATGTTAAGACTAATATAAATTTATCACTCTATTATGTTATCACACTATTTATGTTATTAATTACTATTCGAATTACTAGCGGACCCTCGCGACGTCGTCCGCGTATGAGTCAATCGAGAAGCTAGAATAGATGTGATGCTAACATCAGAATCATCCTATGTACCTACTATTATTTCACGTGGTATACTGAGTTAGTAAGTTGCCATTATTTTAGTTGATACATTCATACATCCATCCACCCTCACAAACTTTCGCATTTATAGTATTAAGTAGTATGGTACGCATGTATTCGATCGTTGTCCCATATGCTTTGCTACTTGCTGTTATATGTGTAGACACTACATGTTTTATAGTATACACAGTAAAATAAAAAAAAAATAATTACAATCGGTTAATATTTAACGGAGCTATGAAGCAATATTGATAAAAAATTTCATCCCGTTTCCCGGAGGAAACTATTGTTTATCAGGATAATAGGTATCCTATATGTTGACCCGGAATAACAGCTACCACTATACCAAATTATATTTAAATCCGTTCAGAAGTTTTCGCGTGATGCCCGGACAGACAGACAGACCGACAAAAATTAAATAAAAATCTGTTTTGGACTCAGTATCGATTATAAAGCATCCTTCGGTCAAAATTTTCAAAATATATTAATTAATAATATATTAAATGTACAGAAATCTTCCAGTTAAAGTTTAATTATAAGTATAGATTATAATATTACTAAACTTATTAATTATGCTCGACCGATTTGTGGCACGAGCTCCCTAGCCTGGGTCTTAAAATTAATTCCCATAGCAAGCGTATCGCATCACGGTTCAAAGCTAGCCGTCGCAAATCGCTGCGCCGACGTAACTTGAACATGATGCGATATGGCCGCTTCTTGGTAGGCAGGCATACTAAGGCTATCCCGTAGGTATGCCTAGGTAACAAGTCTATCTATAAATATAATACTCAATTACAATATTATTTTTTACAAATTTTGTTGTGTAATGGTTTTGTTAAACTTATGATCGGTCATGTAATACTTCATATTAATGAATAGTTGCCAAATAATTAAAATTATGTTTGATTCACAGTGAATGTTTTGTATCGGTTGATACTTTTTGTGTCGGTTGGGTTTTTTTTTGTGGGTGAATTTGCGATACATTTCAGTCTTATATTGAGACTCAGGCGGCTCAACGATACCTCCAAGTAAACACCAACACCAAACTCGTTATCGAATATTCCATTTGATTTTTTTGTAATAAAATAATACAATTATCTTTCTCTTTCATTATTTATTCTTACTTTTAATGTAATCTGACTAATAACAATAATCTGTTCGCATAAGAAAATATAAATATAATGGTTAACATAATCTAATATATTATAGTTTATGGACATTCATTCATATAAAGGGAGACGAATTTTAATTTTACTCGTTTTTAATTAGTGTCTTTCATATTATGATATCGTAATTATTCAATCGATAGCACTGTACTGTTTTTTCACAATGTATTTAAACAAAATAAATCAGCGTTTATGTTTGCAATGCCCTGACAGATTCTCACGTACATGTTAAGTTACTTGTGTTAATTAATAACATTGTAAGCAACACAATCATTTACATAAACTAAAGAAATAAGTAGATATTTGATCATTTATGCCTTTGCGCCTTTTTGTTTCCCCGATGCGCTATTGTCTCAATCTGCGGCAGGGCAGCCTGAGCCGAATCAAGCCACCAGCTTCCCGGGACCACATGTTAGAGGCCAGAACCTCCAAGACCCTTTATCTTTTGGCCTACTGCATGGGCGAATACGGGCAGTAATTGTCGCCGCCGCGTCGTTTTCGTCACTGGCCAGGATCTGCACGATCTCGCTGACGGATCGAGCAGGCATAATTATGGACTGGTGGGAGGCTTTGACCGTTGCTAGTTACCACACTACCGATAAAAACTTGCCGCTAAGCGATTTAGTGTTCCGGTGCGATTTCGCGCAGAAACTGTTTAGGGGTATGATTACTATACTTCCTAATAGGTTAGCCCGCTACCATCTTAGAATGCATCATCACTTACCACCAGGTAAGATTACAGCCAAGGGCTAACTTGTAGGCTTAGCGATACTGAATACTTTAAATTTTTTTAGAACTACTACTAAATTGAATGCCACATCAAAAAACAAAATCAAACGCTGACGAAGTCGCGGGCAACAGCTAGTAAAATATATATTGTAAAATAGATCTTTCAGCCATCAATCATTTTAATCACTTTAAAAAAAAGGATACAATGCTCACGCACGATTTTGAACATTTGTTCTATGAACATTCCATTGGCAAAAGCTTTGTGTACAAAATTGGCTGTGAAAAACCGTTTCAAAGTACTATCACCTCGTTTTGTATGGTAAAATTAATAAAAGCCCGCACGTGTGTTCGCGAGGTAAAAACGGATTGCGATATACCTAGAACCTGGATATTTCCCCCGTCGTAGAAAAAAGTTACCGACTTTATATGTTCCCTGTAGAAATTATTTCAAAAAAGAAAGAAAAATTTCTAATAATATCAATGCAATTTAATGCTACTTGCATGTTCAGTAGTTTTCACGTGATACCCGGACAGACAGACGGACAAAAATTAAATTAAAATCTGTTCTGAACTCTGGATCTTTTAGAAACATTATACTTTTATATATATATTTCTTGTGTGCGTGTGTATGTCACTGAACTCCTCCTAGACGGCTGGACCGATTTGATTGAATTTTTTGGTATACGTTTGGGTGGCACCCTGTATGGTTTAGATCCATAAATTGGCCCAACAGATGGCGCTGGGGTCCGCTAGTACCCATCCCTAGTCCCACTTGAGTAACGTTACTTTGAAAATGCGATCCTAAAAGTGAATTTCAGTACGAAAACATTGAAATCTTTTATCATGTTCTATTGCGTTTACCTTTCCACGAAAAATAACTTGAGTAGTTAGTTTAATTTTAACGTTGTACAAGCCAATGAACGGACACACAGACAACGAAAACAACAACGGAGCGACCCCCTAAATAACAAAAGTACTATGAATAGAAAAACAAAACTCTTAACTTCAAGTGAAGGCAAAATTATGTAAATATTTGCCCTAGTCATTAATATTTAAGCGTACAAACTAATAATATTGGCCTTCTATTTTATTCAAAGGCAAATATTTAAATAAAACATAGACCAATTCACAACAACTAAGTCATCCATATTTTGAAGCTTAGGAGTTAGAGGTTATTTATGTGACAATTATTTATTTAACAAAAAAGACGGTTTAAGTTTACATTTATTACTTACTAGCTGTTGCCAGCGACTTTGCATTTGTTTTTGTTTTTTTGATTTAGTTGCATTAAATTTAGTTGTAGTTCTAAAAAAATTTAAAGTATTCCATATCGCTAAGCCTTAAATGAGGGGTTTGCTGCTGTCTGCTGAGGAGTTCTGTCCTCTATCTCTAACCACAGTTTAGGCAAAATTAACCTCTATAGTACAAAATAATTTAAGTCGGCTATAATTTGTCGGAGTTATGATGTAAAATCGTCAAACACTTTCATCCCCTCTCCCAAAGGAACCGAGCTATTATACTTACATTGACATTTATAATATTAGTAGAGATAGGGATAGGGATATACATACCATACCTTTAATCGGTTTCTACACGACATCGTACCGGAACGCTAAATTGCATAGGTCACGTCTTTGTCGGTAGGGTATCAAGACAACAGACCAAAGAAAATTCAGAAATTTTAAATTCCCAAATTGCCCCTGTTGGGAATCGAACCCAGATTCGATTCGGGATGGTCAAGATCGTTGATAACCAAGTAGTAGTATCGGTATACAATTAGGCCCCGGAGTCGTGAATGTTTTTAAGTCATAAATATCACTTTCTTTAACGATTATTAAACCTCCATACATGAGTGCTCACCATAATGTTCTCTACCAAACTGCATTTAGCAGTGGACTAAACCTTTCTAATTCCGAGAGGAGACGTTTGCCCTACAGTGGTCCAGTAATGGGTCGATAATGATGACCTTCTCTCACCGCAAGATTGCTTTATCTTGACGGCTTCTTTGGATTATTAAAAGGGCCTTAAGCCACTGCATTAAACTAATTAAAAAAAAAAAAAAAAAACATAACAATTAAACCCGTATTAAAAAGAAAACAAAAATCAAATTAAAAGGATAATAGATTATACATACAAAAAAAATGCCCGTTTGCTCTAACAAGGAACAAGGCAATGACTAAATAAGTAACTCCTAATCTAGGCATACATCAGCCCATCACCAATAGTTTCACCTAAGAGTTGGTGGTACTTTTTTTTTCTATAGTCATCACCTAAATCATTAGGTTTAGTTAAAACGGGCATAATTTACTTAACATATTTAGATTCGCGCTAAGCTGAATAGCAAATGGTAGTAAATTTTTTGTTCGCCGACGATTAAACCTCGCTCGCATCGCTCCAGTTTGAAAAGGGAGCTTTTAAATACCAATTGGAATTATATAATGTATCTAATGCCAGTGACATGTACCCAAAAATATATAAAACAGACACATTTTTTTACTGGATCGGGGCTAAAAAAAAATGGTAATGCGTTGTTATAATTAAAAATACCAGACTGAAAGAGAGGTCACCTGAACCATGATTGTTATGGGAATATAGTGCGTCGATTTATTGGTATACTCATTGAGAGTACCGGCGCGCAAGAAAAGCCGAGCCAAACAACCTTAGGAGTCGCGGCCAGAGGTGACCCCGCACTCCTTCACACCGCACATTCGTTGACGCGTAACACATATTCCTGGGCCTAATCACTCATTTGATGGATGTAAGTCTTACTGGAGCATCATAAAGGAACAAAGCTCTAATTCCTTAGTCTCATGAGAAAAAAGTTCTATGCACAACTGTAGGATATTAAATTATTGCATGCAATGATGATAATTGATTGCTTTATTTAGATTATATGATTCACTTTGTCTAGTCCGAAAAACACTTACGGTAAATGCATTTAATAGAACGCATTTCGCACTAGGAAACTACTACGTTTTAATATTTGCATTTCTATGTGTATTGTATGGTATTTAAACTTGTAGCGTGAATGAATGGTAATACATCAACGTCTATTATTATAATAAAGGTAATTAAAAGACAGGTTAAAACTATTAAGCTATGGAAACTTAGCACAAGGTTTCTGTGTTTAGGATACATTATATTCACTTTGACACGCGATGTAAATAAGTAAGTTGACGTTAAGCCGGTATTGCGTAAATGTACCTTAGTACTATAAGCCAATCTTAATTAACAAGACCACCTATACGAGCAAATAATATTTACCGTCTGATATTATACATGCATTGTACATTATAATATATAAAGCGGGCACAAGTCAAAAAAAAATTAAAAAAAATTCACACCCTTCACTCGCAAGCGATGATAGCTTAGTGGTTGGGGCATCGGCCTCCCGTTCGTTGGACCGAGTTTAATAATAATAATAATAATAATAATAAATTTTATTTCATTAACAATTTCATTCTTAATTAATTAATACGCTGAGATCTCCTTTTAAGCATATAATATACTTGTACCAGGAGGTCTCGCTCTTCTATAACAAAATGTGTACATACATTGAGCTAATTTTTGTAATTCAGCTGTATATTATTCAATTTTATTTTTTTATTTTTTTTATCATGCATGCATGCAAACTTGTGGAGTGTGTGTGTATGTGTGTGTATGTGCGTGTGAGTGTGTGGGTCTGTGTGTGATTATTATTTTATTTATTAAATTAACTTATTATTTATTTATTAAATTGAATTAGATATTATTTATTTATTAAATTGAATTATTATTTATTTATTAAATTTATTTGTGTAAAAATACTTTTAAATCAATTTGAATGGGTTCTCTAGTAGAGATTCCGTTTCTTCGTAGGTTTTTGTTTTCAACCATTGAGCAAGCCTATTTTTGATTTCATAATTATTACTACCGTAAATATTTAGAATTTCATTAATTTTATTGTAGAGGTTTGCAGATTTTTTCTTGTACTGATTGCGTGAAAATAAAGTTTTTGCTGCCAAAACTTTTATTACTTTATTTTTTCTTCTTCTGCTACAGATTTCAGACTCATATTTTAGGGTTTTGTGTACTTTTAGAATAGTCTGCAAAATATACAACTGTCTCACGCTTAGGATTTGACTTGATGAGTAGAGCAAGTGTGTTGGGAATCTGTAGGGTTTCATAAACATTACCTTAAGCAAAGACCTTTGCGCTCTTTCTATTTCAATAAACCTAGATTTAGCAGCACCACCCCATACAGGAATACAATAGCCCAGAACTGATTGTGCTAATGCTATGTAAACTTTATTTAATAGATCCTTAGCGGCTATATGTCTTAGCATCTTAAAAATCCAAATGAGCTTTCTTATTCTACCGCTAATCGCTTCTATTTGTTCATACCAAGATAGTCTCTGATCTATAATGATGCCTAAGTACTTGGTGGAGGATACCCTGCTGGTAGTTGAGCATCCGTTACAGTTACCACAACAATTTTAGGTATGTAATATTATAGGAAAATCATCCTTAGGCTGTCTTCTGTTGTAGATAGAAAAGCATATGTAATTAGTTTTTAGTATATTAAGTGTTAACAGATTTGCCCCTAGCCAACTAGTTACATCAGTGAGTCCCTGTTCAGTTTTACATTTTACCTTTTCCCAAGTGGTATCAGAGAACACTATAGCGGTATCATCTGCATAAGAGAAAAGCTTGGCATTACGAATTTTCATATTACAGATTTCGTTAATATAGATTAAGAACAGCGTAGGCCCCAAGACACTACCTTGCGGAACACCGTAGGAGATATTGATATCCTGGCTTATGTACTGTCCAATTTTAACTCTTTGTGTGCGTCCGATCAGATAGTCTTTAAACAAGGCCAGGGGTACATCTCTTACACCAAAGCTTTCTAACTTTTTTATAAGAATAGGGACGGACACCGTATCGAAAGCTTTCTTCAGATCTAGAAATAATGCTAGACATTTTTTGCCACGGTCCATTTGTTGATCTATAAATAAGGTTAGAGCAGTGACAGCATCATCTGTGGATTTTCCATGTCTAAACCCATACTGGGAATCTGAGAGCAGTCGGTATTTGTTTAAGTAATTTAATAATCTAATATTCATGATTTTTTCCAGTATTTTTGAAATTGACGGTAGAACAGATATCGGTCGGTAGTTATTTATATCGTTTCTATCTCCATTCTTATAAACCGGAGTGATGATGGATCGTTTAAATGCCGAGGGGAAAACACCTTTATTTAGACAAAGGTTGATTAAATGACATAAAATAGGGACGAGCTGTTCCTTGGCAAGTTTGAGATAACTGGAGGGAATTTTATCCCAGCCAGGGGCACTATTGGTCTTAAGGTTCATAAGCACGTCGTTTACTTCCCTCTCATCAGTATCTAACAGCCCAAGAGAATTTACCTGCGTGTTAAGTATAACGTTCAGTTTGTCCGAAGGGTCTCTGCTTGAAACAATATCCTCGGCTAAATCTTTCCCTATTTTAGCAAAATAATAATTTATGTAATTGACTGACTCTATAGGAGATGGTTTTACGTTTAACAATTGAGTACTATCTGATTTAGAATTGTTCATATTAGTTACTGACTTTATATTGTGCCACAACATTTTTGGATTTTTGAGTGACATTTCTAACTGTTTTCTGTCATAGTTACGCTTTAACTTTTTAATTAAATTATTGCAAAAGTTACGATACCTTCTGTAGCTAATTTTTAAAATTTCGTTGTGGGGATCTAATCGAACCTTTTTTTGCATTTTATTTCTATTCCTAATACACTTCAGAACGCCAATAGTAATCCACGGTTTGATGACCCGCTTACTTTTAGGAACCTTCGAGGTAGAGGTATTTTCATTCAAAGATTCAGTTAAACTTTTTATTAATTTTTCAGCTACTAGATCTGGGTCATAGCAATATAATAACTCAGGTAACTTTTTTTGAGCTAGACTAATAAGGGCTGAATTAAAGTCTATCACAGTTTTAGATTTATGGTTTGTTTTAAATGTAGGCATCAGATAAGTTAGGCTAAGGAATATCATAGCATGGTTAGTAATGGTAGTGTTTAAAACAGCCATTTGTGCAGTTAATTTAGCTTTGTTTAGTTTAATCATGAAGTGGTCCAAACAATTACCTTCCCTAGTAGGGAGAGTATGACCTGGCATGATACTGTGTATGGATAACATATTAAGATAGTTGAGTCTATTATTACGCTCGTAAGCTTGTTCAATTTCCTTAGGTATTATATTTATATTAATGTCCCCTGTAAGTATTATGGTCTTATGAGATCTTAATGATTCTAGGTATATATTCAAAGAATTAATGAACTGGTCAGCGTTAGTATTGGAAGGAGAACGGTATGCACCTAGAATGACAGTGTTGCATGTAATTATTTGTAAACATGATGCGTGCATTAGATTAATTTCTTTGACTGACGTTACCACTATAGAGTTTTTTTACATAAAATACAACACCATCGTTCTGGTTGATGTGTTGCGTAGTAGAATGTGCAGTGTAATTTAGAATATTTGGAACAGGTTTATTAGGATTAATTCTACATTCAGTAAGAATAATTATATCAGGGTCAAATTTTAATAAATTCAGGGTAACGTACAAATCTTTAATATTACTATATACACTTCTAATATTTTGGGATATGATAGTTAAGTCATTCGTTTTTATAGGGACACATTTCGTAAGAGCCTCGATATCACAATTAATAGCCCGTCCGACTTCTAATTCGTCTATTTCATTCTGAGCATTTAGAGAGTTATCCATATTGAGATGCATTTTGAGGACCGCGAGTGAATTAAGAGTAGTGGTCATAGATGCAATAGCTTGACAGTTGGATATCAAAGATGACACCTATGATATGAAAGGTATTGGCGAAAGGATAAGTATCATTAGTTCCATTGTTATTGAATTTTATGTTGTAAATTATATATTTTATGTTTGCATCCGTAGTGTAAAGTGTTATAGTGATTTTTTTAATGTGTGTTTGAGGTATGGTTATGTAAATGTAAAGTGTAAAACGGTATAAAAATATATCAAACAAGATCAGTAAGTTACTGGTGCGAAACCTTACTGGCCTACTTTTAAGCTTCATTATACATAGTCATAACGCATTCAAAAGTTGCTGAACTTGGGCTTCCGATCTTATCGCTATAATGGCCGAGTTCTCTTCCCTCCTCACATAAACCTTTCCATATGCAGTCCAGCAGAATTTATACTTCTTCGACCTGGTTAAGTCACGAGCCAAAAAGTATAGACGGGAGCTTTTAGATGTTAGCTGCTCAGACACATATATAGGAGTATCCTCACCTGTTTTCAGTCCTAAGTGTAGAGCGCGAAGCTTTTTTTTATGCTGGATATTGAAAGTTTTGCTACATTTTAATATATTAGTCTTCAGTAAAGTCGAAGACGTTTCTACGACAATCGGCGTATTCTTACTGCCTTCCTTCTTAGGCCTCACTCTGTAGATATCCTTAATGTCCGTTCTAGTCACACTACTGCGTTTGATAACCGACACTCACCTCCAACTCACCTTCAACATATGTGCGTTTTTGATTTACGCCATTCGATCCCTATCCCTATCCTTACTAATATATATCCTAACTACAACTAAATTGAATGCCACATCAAAAAACAAAATCAAACGCAGACGAAGTCGCGGGCAATAGAACTGGATGCAAGTTGCCAAAGACTGGTCATCTGTGGAGGAGGAAGTATGCTTCACCGTTGCATGAGAGGGGTTCAATAAATCGAATTTTGTTTATTGTGCATTAAATACAAAGCAATACAAAAAAACACAATTTAAAGAAAGAAAGCTATAATACAATAGGCGGCCCTATATCTTAAAAGCTCTTTTTTGCGAGAAAAAGTATTATTACTTATTCATCATCATCATCATCATCCGATCCGACTGATGGAGGTCCAATGCTTGACATAGGTCTTTTGTAGGGAGTTCCAAGTTCCACGGTTCTGAGCCGCTTGCAGCGGCTACCTGCGACGCGCTTAATGTCGTCTGTCCACCTCGTTGGGGGCCGACCAACGCTGTGCTTACCAGTATTACTTATTAATATTAGCAATCTATAAATAAAACAACCATCTGCTGAGTTCCATGCCAGCTCTTCTCGGTAGAATGTGCATTCCGAACTGGTGGTAGAGTCACAATAAACAGACTGACTTGACGTATCAAAAGTACTAGTAAACCAGGCCTACTCGAAATAAATGAATTTTAATGATATTTTTTTTGTTGTTTTATGCTTTAACTTAAAATTTTAATATGTATTGCTATGAAACTCACTTGCTTTAACGGTGAAGGAGAATACTGCTAGGAAACCTGCACGCCAAAGAGTTTTCCATGATGTTCTCAAACGTGCGTGTGAAGTTTACTAAACTGAACTCGGCCAGCGTGGGACTTTACGACGGTGGTAAGACCCAAGCCAAGATTATGAAAGAATCATGAACAAAGAAATCATTCCACTGGGGGAGACTTTTAGTCTTGAATTTATAGGTTACTAGCTGTACCCTGCCACGCTTCGCTGTGGCACATTGTGATTGAATGGTTGAGAAAAATTTATAAAAACAATCCTTGATGCATATTCTACATTTCAGCTCGATCGGTGCAGAACTTTTTGAGTTTTTAAAGCATACACAAAACAATATAACATTTTTATATATATAGATTAATAATTGATGATGATCGTCACTATTTCTGTTCATTTTTATAATAACTAAAACTTATAAAGATCACTTAATATAAGAAAAATACGTAGAAAAAACAGTTGCCACTAATTGATGTAAATGGTTTGTAAAGAGGTCGAAAGATTATGTGCCCTTAATGAAATCATTAATTAAATTAAAGACGTTTGTATAGCATTAGATAAGAGGGCATTGGAACGCACAATATTTTTCCAGTTTAACTTATAAATATTGTTAGGGTTAGCCAAAGTTATAAATTGAATGTGTTTAGGATTCAAACAAAAGTTTATAAATTTAACATTAATATGTAAACTTCTGTTCTACGTTGCTAAGCTAAATTTATAGCTTATTATTATATATAAATTCAAATTCAAATTCAAAATTTCTTTATTCATGTAGGCCTATCACAGGCACTTATGAAGCGTTCATACATATTTGTTTACATAATTGTAACGGGATGGTGATAACTTTGTTCGCCAACTTAAATCTAAAGCTACGAGGGTTCCAAACACGCCCTGGTCTAAGAAGAGCCCACATCAAACTTAGCCGGGTAATTTTTTTTTTTTGTTATCACCATCTTGCAGTAAATTTAAATCAAGCTATGAAGCTAGAGCAATTCACACCCAAGCTTTTTTATAGTTTAAATAATCCTTAATATTATAATAGGATTTTTCTTAAATTATATTTAAAGTGTACAGCAATGCTATATTTTTTTGTATATAATATGCATTTATGGAAGCTAAAACACCCCTAAAATACCACCTCTGAGGTATGACGTAACAAAAAAAAATAACCGTCAAAATCGGTGTATAATTTATATATAATTGGTTGGTTAACTAGTAGCTTAACAAACATGTAAAAAAACATACAGTTGAATTGAAAGCTTTTACCTTTTTTTTAAGTCGGTTAAATATTAATTATGCATACCGATACCCGGAAAATACATTGGCAGATTCATTCTGAGGTAATAGCAGTTGTAGAGGTATAATCAACTCTAATTGGATGAGAATTGGCATCTCATCTGAGTCTTAATATGTAGGTACGATTTCCTCGGTTTTGGAGGTCCGACGAGTTTCAAACAAATGATTATTAAGCTATCATTATGCAAAATCTTTAAATTATAATTAATAATCTTAATAACCATATAGAACTCTAGGCGGTGGTAGGCTAGTGGTTAAAGCCTCGGTCTCCCTATGCACACACATCCCTCCCCGGCACACACCTCTAACTTTCCGGAGTTACGTCCGTTTTTGTGCCGCAAAGCGATTTAGCGTTCCAGTATGATGTCGCGTAGACACCTGATAGATAGATAGTAGGAGAGTAACCTAATAGTGGCATGAAATTTATATTAAACCGGTGTCTCCAATCCAATCGGTGTCTATACGACATCGTAGTAGATCGCTTAATCGCTTGACGGCACGTGTTTGTCGGGAGTGTGATACTATGATCATCATTTTTTTTTTGTCGTGGTTTATAAGCTGTATGGCTACCTCTGTCCTTTTGGGAGATTCATATCGTGGCGGGTAGCTAGCCCAATACCCGCCACCTCCCAGGGCAAGCTGACGGCATATACCCGCCGTCTCCTTCCCCCCCCGTCTACGCCGGAGCGGATGTGCGTCTAGAGCTTCTTCGCGTATCCGCTCCGCGGGGACCAACGGCTTCCTGCTACTCGCTTGATATCATCGTTCTACCTCGTCGGGGTCCAACGCTGGCCGCATGGTACGTTTACCATGCGGCCATCGGTGCTCCGACCCGCCCATTGCCACTTTATCTTCGTAACCTTTGAGCTATTTCGGTAAATCTGGTTCTTCTATGAAACTACTCATTCCTGGTTTGATCACGTAGCGATACTCTAAGCATAGCTCCCTCCATTGCCCGGTGAGTGACCCTGAGCCTTTTTATGAGGCCCATAGTTAGCCAACCCGTTTCAGAGCCATAGTTCATTACAACACGCACTGTTCGCAGACTTTGTTCTTCAGGCACTGAGGTATTTTGGACGAGAACTGATTTGGCGGTTCACCTTTTTTCGAAATTAGATCTACCTAAATTTTTGTGTGTCCTATACGTACTCGTCGACACTTCCAAGTGCAGTTAGTGCTCCCAACAAGGACTGGTTGGAGCGGAACATGTGCATTAAATATAATCTTCGTCTTGCTTATGTTGGTATCCACGGCCGAAACCCCCACCAGATGAAAGGAATATTTCGCAGAGCAAAAATATAGCAAACATAGATATCGAAACTAGTTCGGCACAAATTCCAGCCTCTCAATCTGGCTTTGTAACATTTTCAGATTTCGATTTGTCATTCGAAGGAATATACTGCATGCATAACTGAACGAATGGCCCGGAAGACAAATAGCAGTCAGCCTATGTGAAATCTGTTTTCCCCCTTATAAAGCTTCCAAGCTTTTCTTTTAAACCTACAACCAAAACGCTGAGTTTATCAGTTTTAATGTTTATTTTTTATTTCCTTTAATGTATGTTCCTAGATAGCCCCGTCATCTATAGACGGATTTTCAATATTGTTTTTTTTATAATTTTATATTAGTGTTTTTACCTACACTTGGAGGAACTATCAATTTTATAAATTTAAAATGCATTTAAAATTTTCGGAACCGACAGGATTTCAACCTGCGGCTCTCTGGCAATCGCGGCGCTTTCTCCAACTAAGCTACGGTTCTCCTACCGTCGATGCCAAAATTAGTATATGCCTTTCACATCAGTCTTATAGCGACTGTAGCGTCATCTAGTAGGAAACGTTGCAGTTTCGATTGAGATTGTTATTTTGTTCGAAAGAGGCTTACCCCGAAGTGGTTCTATTTAAATTTCATAAAGATCAAATGAAGAGTTTTGGAGACTGGTCTGGCTGTTAAAAAATGACAGCAAATCTACCGCTGCTATCTCATGAATTTACATTGTTTACGCAACCACATAGCACGCCTACATTCGGAAGGGATACGCAGGGCAAGATATTAAGTAGGTATATAATATCGGTACCTATATCGGTAATATTGTATTAACACCCGCCTTTTCTGTCAAAGTTAGCTTTCTAGCAAGGTGACAAGGTAGCACATGGTATTAAAGCTTGATACAAATAATTAACATAACATAACATTTATAACGGAAGTCGCGTTTTTTTTATGCTTTAATAATTTATTTAGACCAGTGCTTGATTGAATTACATCTGATGGTAAGAAGTCATGTGGTCTAAGTTAAAACGCGCTAGATGCCTAATCACTTACACATAGCTTTATTAGCGTCTCACTTATGGGCAGAGGCCACCTCTCTCAGAAGAGATGGTAGAGCACAGACCACTACACAGCTTCAATGTGGGTTGATGGCCTTTAACAGTATTATCAGATATTAGTGATAGTAACCAAGCATAGCTTAACGTGCTCTCCGAGGCACGAGTATAAAAGGCACTGAGAGTTAAAAAAATCCAATACGAAACAATTCTTTACTAGACCGGAGAATCGAAACCAGGACGTCCTGGTCCGTAATTGAACATGCTAATAAGTGGACTAACGAGGCAGTTATCAGAAGTTACCTATTCACTCTTTATTTCAAGGTATCGGGTTCTATAGGTATCTGGAAAGACGAAAGCCGAAAGGGAATTCCAATTCTATGATGGGAATTAAGAATCGAAAAACTCTTCGTACGAGTCCATTGATATCAAATTTAAAAAAAAACAGGCGACTTAGCGGCGTTATGCCAAACTTTGAAGTCCATTTAAATTGGAAATGGACTATTCGCATGTGTGAAGTGTCACTTTTTTTATAAAATTGATGGGAATTTGTACCAACGTGATAATAATTCTTGATAAATGATTGAATAATCACAATTATTATATTTTAGTCACTGCGGATGTTTGCGTCACGTGATGTTGGAAGTTTCCAAGCGGGTGTTCTAGTATAAAAACTGGTGCAGTGCACTGCATATGATACATTCTGCAGTCTCTTCAATGGCTCAAAGTGTTAAACCGATGTGGTTCAATTTTGATAAATAACGAGTGGCAGTCTAACTTAATATAATAGATTTTGCTTTTTGCGGGGATGCTGGTTCAGCGGTGATAGTGCATTGGGTAGAAGCTCGACTTCACTTTCCGCGGACCGAGTACGAATCCCAGCACGCTCCTCTAACTTTTCTCAGTTATGTGCGTTTTAAGTAATTAATATATCACTTGCTTCAACAGTGAAGGAGGACTCGAGGATCGTGAGGAAACCTGCCTGCCTGAGAGTTCTACATAATGTTCTCAAAGGTGTGTTGAGTCCACCAATCCGCACTACGGCATTAACGCCTTCTCATTGTGGGAGGTCACCCGTGCTCTGTCATCATCATCATCATCATCATCATCTCAACCAATTGACGTCCACTGCTGGACATAGGTCTTTTGTAGGGAGTTCCACAATGCACGGTCCTGGGCCGCTTGCCTCCAACGGCTCCCAGCTACTCGCCTGATGTCATCTGTCCACCTCGTTTGGGGCCGACCTACGCTGCGTTTACCGGTGCGGGGTCGCCATTCCAGCACCTTAAGACCCCAACGTCCATCGGTTCTCTCGTGCTCTGTAGTGGGCCGGTAATGTGTATGATAATGGGTATGTGGGTATGATAATGAATGATCGATGCTGAAACCAACATACCTACGCCAAATTCTTCATCAAACCTCAAAAGTTGTTCACCCAGCCACTGATATCAGACAATTTTGCAACAAAATCGACTAAGTTTTTAGTGTGCTACTAAGCCATACATTCCTAGATTATTAGCAGCCATCTATGATAGGGAATCAAAAGTATAACAAATAAACTCATATTCTAATGCCATCTAGTTCCAAAGTAAGCATAGCTTGTGTTATGGGTTCTAAGATGACTGATGAATATTTTTATGAATAATGTATATAATTACTCATCAAAATAAAACACCCAGATACTGAAAAACATTGATGTTCATCACACAACCATTTCCCAGTTTTGGGAATCGAACCTGAAGCCTTGGAACCTGAGCCTTGGATTCAGAAAGCAGGGTCTCACTGCGCCAATAGGCTGTCAAAACAGAAAAGGCTCCGTGACGATCAGTTGCGACTGACAATGTTGATTGGTAATGTTGCCATAGTTAAACCTTGCACCGTGAAGATAGATATTGCATGAATTTAAGTCCAGGGAACTGTTCCTACAGATGAATGCTTTAAAAACATAGAGAAACGCGGAGGAAATCGCGGGTTTACCTTCATCCGTTTTTTGTAACAAAATTATTCATTCTCATTAAGGATTAATAACTATTTTGCATACAACAAATTATGATAATTTATTTATTCCAGGTAAAAGATGATTTAATCAGTTTTCATCATACAGTTATTTAAATCTTCAAAAAAATCAGCGCGCAGTTGTAACAAATTGTTCTTTTAAATGACTGCCGCCTAACTCTAAACTTTGTTCATAACTTCGCAATTATAAATTATGCATAAACCTCTACAATGCTCTATTTAAAGTAAACCAAAGTTGTAACAAACTTCTATTTGATTAGTCATCTTGTTTAAGTATTTTTAATAGACTGAAAAAAGAGAAGTTTTGCACCAAACTTCTAGTGTATTACTGTGTAATGTAGTATCTTCTAGTAGTACGTAGTGTTGTTTATCTATGAAATGTAGGAATAAGTCCTTTTATGCTCCTTTTAGTTTAAATATGTACATTATATTTTCGTTGAGGTGTCAAAGCTATACCGTAATATTAAATTTTAGTCGAGTCCCATTATTGTAATAGGGCGTCAAATAACAGAAACGATGTTTATTTGCAGTGAGCTTACAAATATTAGTGAAATATTAGAGAAATTAAATTAATCTTTATTTGCCTAAGAAAATTAACTTCTACTAACTCCATCTTTAATGCTTTGCTGGCATATAAATTGCCTCTAAACGTATATAACATGGAAGCACTCAAAAAAGAAGTCGCAACATTGTTAGAAACTAACATTTTCCCACGTCAAGGTATTCCCATTGACTGTAAAAGTTTACTGACAAGGGGAATGCCTTGATAGTAAACTTTTTTAGCTTTACCCTGACTGACTGACCGACAACTTTTAGCCCAATCTGAAAGTGGTAATTTGAAATTTTGGGATAATATTCTTCCAGCAAAAAATTAATCAACAAAGAAAAAAGTTTGTATGAAAGTCTGTCATTTTTCAAGTCATATCCAACAAACTTGGTATTTCTTGGTAAAAGAAACGTATCTCACAGTTTTTTTCGGGTTATCTCTTTCTCTATTCGAAAAAGGGAATCAAGGTTTATATAAAAGAAACTGTTTCGGCGTTCAAACTGTTCAACATATTTTTTACGTTATATCCACGAAAATTGTTATTTTTCATATTTGTAGCTTGGTTTATGGGGACATTTCGCGAAAATTTGTTATAGTAGTTTTAGAAATTCAGAAAACTACGCAGATTAAGTGGCGGGCCAATGCTAGTAATTTATAACTGATCTCAATCTGGTAATATCATCATCGTCGTACGAGGTGGACAGACGACATCAGACAATATATATGTATATGTATGATTGAACGTCAATCCCTTGAACTGATGACGGTTTTCATTAGCATACACAAAATATGAAATGTATAAGTTGACAAAAAGAGTCATTGAGACGTCATTTTACCGAACGGTCGTACGGAATCCCGGTCTAGTTTGGATAAGGTGTCTACAAATTCTCAACCTCACGTCCGCGGTCCGGCCGTCTAATACATTACCTACCCTTTTAGTGTTAGAGCCTTTTAGGTTTGCGCCAGCCTTATCTTCTCGTACGAGGGCATTTTCTTTCCTTTATAACATTCCTTTTCGGCGTTCAAACAAATTTTGCTTTAGATAAGAAAGATGTAGTTCTTTGAACGTAGGGTAAAAGACAATGTTTCTACCTGGAAATTTAATAAGGGAATATTTTACAGGGCATAATATACTGCAAATAGTTTCGTATAATATTGTTTGTTCGTAAAATGATCATAGAATGTAAAATAAAATAGCTTTGTGTTTTAGGAACAATAAACCCTTTACTAACTTTGGTGGTTAAAAATTATACTGTTTACTAACCTATTGCTAAGTGTTTAGGTTGAGGAATTCAGTGTTCCAAAGGAAAAGGTTTACCCCCGTTTATATTATATATTATATATATATATATATTATAACTACTCGGAGAGTTGATACAGCTGTGGGAAATGTTACTTTTTAGAGAACGTGTTAAAACACATTTATTACAGCGAGGTTACTATACAATTGGTAAATTTCTTAATGACAAGGTTGCGTGGAAGCATCCGGCTCCGCTTTCATCTCTCACAAGATAGAAGAATGAATTTTAAAATTTTAAATATCCATTGTTGATATTGGAAAAGAGCGATTGCTGAGTTTCTTGCCGGCTTCTTCTCGGTAGAATCTGCTATCCGAACCGGTGGTAGAGTCACTACACACAGACAGACTTGACGTTTCAAAAGTGCTTATATTAGGCCTACTTGAAATAAATGAATTTTGAATGAAAATTTTCTCCTGTCCATGCTAGGTAATGAAGATCAGTATAGGACAAAAGCATGCCAAGATCGACTAGACCAACGAGAAATTTAATTTACTTACAAACACAGAGTTAAGAATATACAGAAACCGCGTACTTGTTTCAATATTTTTGAGTTTGGTTTCTCCAACAAACGGTTAGTCACTTAATGCTATTTAGCAGTTGACAGTAATAATTTTACCTCCAAGGTTCCAAGCGCTCACAAACATGAGATAAAGTTTGTATGGTAGCAACATTCCGCGAGTGTAAAGTGAGACGTGTGTGGTGCGTTTTCACTGTTTTTTCGACACAATGCACTGCATACATTAATGGCTGAAATAGGATTCTGTTTGTTCTCAATTCTATGCTTATAAATAAAGCCGAGCCAGCACGAAGCTTTTAGTAGATTACGGATAAAGTATCGGCGAGTACGAGTAAAGGTTACTCCGAAAGCATGAAACCCAGCCTGAAATCAACATCGGTAATCTGAATGCGGACAATCAATAAAGGAAGCCCGTCTTGGGATCTTTTATCGTTGTCTTCACCAGTCCCGACCCAATCAAGTTCTAACCCTTGTTATGTCGAATTTCTTTTCAAGGCAACGAGGATATAGTTTGCCTTGCTGGAAGACGGCCAGTTTTTGATACCACCAACACCTTTGGTAAAAGAATAAAAAACCTCTGTAAAAAAAAAATATATTATTTGTTAATTTATTTCGTGGAAACATAGAGTACTATAATTTAATAAATGTTACACATATTTATAAAACTTAAACCATATTGATTAATATGTAATTTCGGTACTCATAACATTATTTACAAACAAATAATTTAGGTTAGGTTAAAGCGGCGTACAAAATAAGATTGGATGATTGTATATTACTTACGTAAGAGACAAGGATATACAAAAAACCGAACTAGTGGCGGCAACATAAGCTAGTTAACAACATAAGTAGGTTCTCGACAAGATAACCTTTTTCTTTTTGAAACTGGCTAAGTTTCAATAAGAACGAGTTAAGGTGCTGTCGTAAATGCGAAAATAAATAGTAAAAAAACAAATATTTACTAATTGAAAAAAGTGAGCGCGAGAAAAAATGCGTTTTACTATTTTAAGTTTTATATTATATTTTTGGAGTGAATCGTACTTTTCTTCAAGGAGATACTCTGCTTTATGTTTCGAATTTATTTATGCTACAAAAGTAATAAAATCGTGTTTCCACCCGCGAGATGAAATAATTTTAGTCTTAAAAATATATTTTTCTAATGTCACCATTTTCAAGTTACAGTGCTTTCAAACCCGCCTTTTTAGCTAATTTTATATTGGGCCTTAATATGCATTATAATATAAACGTGTGTGTAGTAGTCAAGTGGAATACTGTCTAAAACCTACTCAAGTTGGAAGGAGACTTTTATGAGTAATGGGTTAATATGACTAATATAAAAAGTTTAGTTTAGTGTATACCTGTTTCGATTCAGAACATCGCACATCTTTCTGCCGAGTGGGTGCATAAATGAAATTTAATACAGCGTTTTTTTGGCTGTGCTCATGCACGAGTAGTAAAAGTTTCTATTCTTGGCCCAAGGTTACTTGTATACTTAAAAGTTATTATTTAATATTCAAAGTCTTAGTCTACAATAACAACTTAGTATAAATTTTAAACTCCATTACTTATTTTTATTAGATTGAACTTTTTAAAGCATTGTGTAAGTATAAGCGTAACTTGACTTCTTAAATATATTTAATAAAATGTTCATAAAATATGTTATAAGTTTATTTTTACATTTTCATTGACATTAATGAGAAAATAAATAAATCTACTACGACAATACACACATCACACCTAGCCCCAAAAATAAGCGTAGCTGTTATAGGTACTAAAATGACTAACGACTATATTTAATACCTATACATAAATACTTATAATATACAGATAAATACCCAGGCAGAAACTGAAAAACATTCATGTTCATCACACAAACCTTTTCCAGTTGTGGGAATCGAACCCACGGCCTTAGACTCAGAAGGCAGGGTCGTTGCCCACAGCGCTAGTCGGCCGTATATAACGTTTATGTAGAAAATCGGTAAATTTCTTTAAAGAATTTGATTATTTATTTCAAAGCTAATTCATTGGAATGAAATGAACAGCGCCATCTCTGTTCACTGCGAGGCATTAACAGATAAAATAAAAACAATAATTAAAGGTAAACCTCAAAACCCATTGAAATGTTAACAAAAATAGAAGCAATCTATTATAATTTATTCTACGCAGTAAACCTACAATGTACCTACGGAATAACAATTTCCAACCCCTAACTGACGTAACAGTTTAATCACTTTAGTTTTGCATTATGTTTGACACACAAACCTCGGGAGCGTCGAGCACCAACACCACCGAAGCTGGGCAATCTACCGTCAGGGACGGAGTGTACACTGGCGATCATTTTGATCCCGTTGGAAACCCGAACCAGACGCAGAGCGCAACGGGCTCCGGTGGGAACAACACCGCTCGACCCTCCACAAAAACAACACCAACAACAACAACAAACAAACAACAACATCCTAACTCAAGGTTTAAACCGCGACAAAGGAAACGTAACCGTGGAACAGCTGGAGGGAACCGAAACGACGCCAAATCGTCATCGGACCCTCTACATAACAAAAGAAACAGGTTAGACGACACAATCTCGCCAAGGGGCGAACACAAGAGACCACGTACTGACCACCAACAAACACACGACGCGGGAGGCTCCTATGCCAAAGCAGTACAAGCACACCTGAGTGTTGCCATTACAACTGCACCCAGGCTAGATTTAACACAAAGCGAAGCGAACAACATCCAAGGCCAAATACAAAAGGCGATCTTCGCAATTTGTTTTGAACCTCGGGTACAAGGGCAAACAAAATACGCACCGGCATTTGAGGGAAAAGCCTTCCTTAGCGAAGGCGTCCTAAAAATGTGGTGCCATGACGACCGAGCCCTATCCTGGCTTAAGGAACTTGTTCCCAAACTGACTTCCCCAAAGGTGGGAACAGGGCTCACAGTGATACAACAATCCGACATACCGGTCAGGGTGAGGTCAGGGCTTTTTGTACCCGACTTCGATGCGGAGATTGGACACCTTTACGAAGTCCTCTCACTGCAAAACCCCTGGTACAACGTATCGCTGTGGACCCTGTACAGCTACCAAAAGACCACCAGCAGCCCTCCTGGAGTATTCCTAATATTAGGAATACCCAAGGAAGAGCTACCCAACATCCTAGCACGCGGCCGGAAAGTCGCCTATTCCACGGGCTCGATCTACATACGCTTCTTCACGGACGAAGGGCTAAGCGACGTACCACCCGAACAGGAGGCAACGTCAGCAACACCTGGGCCAAGAATGGAAGTAGACGAGCCATGTGGAGTACGGGAAACGACACCAGAACCCTCCGTTAGCACTGTCCTCGACAACATTGAGGCGCTGCTCACGGAGGGGCAGGCCGACCACCCGCAAAGAGCCAACACCAACACAGTAGACCCGACAGCCCCCGCCGCGAAACCACCGGCGCAGAGGGCACCATAATCAAAATCGTCCAAACCAACCTCCAGCATAAACACCTTGCGACGGCTACCCTTCGTAGACAGCTGGAGGTTGAAGCCGACACCGTCGCCCTGATTCAAGAGCCATGGGTCAGAGCCAACAACATACGCGGATTTGGAAACTGCAACGGTAAGATCTTTTCAAACAGCGTAAACGAACCACCAAGAACATGCATCTACATTCCACAATGTATCTCTGCAATACTACTAACACAATACTGTTCCAGAGACATGACAGCAGTCGTCATAAAGAGTGGTCTCCACCAAGGCATGAACGCGACACCAAAACCGCTGGTGCTAGCGTCGCTATACATGCCAATTGAACAACAAATACCACCAAAAGAACTAACAGACCTGATAACACACTGCGAGGTGAACAACAAGGACCTCATCATCTCAGTGGACAGCAATGCACACCATAACCTATGGGGTAGTACGACAAATAATAAAAGAGGTGAGCAACTTGTCTCCTATCTATTAACAACTAACCTAACCATACTAAACAAGGGCACCGAACCAACGTTCGTGTCCAGTAGATACCAAACCATTATAGACCTAACATTAGCGACGATAGAGATCAGCGACCAAGTAAAAAACTGGCACGTAAGCGACGAGCCTACACTATCCGACCACAGACGCATATGCTACGAACTGGACCTAATAAAAACGCAATGGATACCTAAAAGAAATCCAAGGAAGACCAACAGACAAAAATACAGAGAACTCCTAAAAAATAAAACAGACGCGGTGAAACCGACTGAAACGCACAGTTGCAATAACATAGAGGAAAATGTAATAACAATTACCAAACATATAACAACAAGCTATGAGCAATCATGCCCACTAAAAACGACCAACACCAAACAAACACCAAAACACAACTGGTGGGGACACGACTTGGAAAGACTACGGAAACGTCTGAGACAACTGTTCAACAGGGCCAAAAACACCAGACATGAATTAGACTGGGACAAATTTAAGGAGGCCCAATACCAATATAATAAACGCATCAGAGACAAGGAAAACAACTCCTGGCAGAAGTTCTGTACCAGCATCGAATCTTGTGACGGTGCTGCCAGAATCAGGAAAATTCTGGCCCGAGACAATAACCGTACACTTGGTTCATTGAAAAAACATGACGGAACATACACAAAGAACGACAAAGAGATGAGCGAAACACTGATGATGAGACCCACTTCCCAGGCTGTAAAATAGTAAATGCACCAGACTGGAACAATCACGGAGTAAGACATCCCAGCGAAGAAGACTGGAACCTCGCAAACAAAATAGTCACACCAGAAAGACTAACATGGGCCATTAATACTTTCCACCCATTCAAGACGGGAGGAAATGACAACATCTTTCCAGCACTCCTACAATGGGGCCAGACCCAACTGATACCCTGGCTAACAGCTATATTGGCTTAAGGCTTGTATAGCCTACAGATACATACCACTGGCCTGGAGAGAAGTCAAAGTTATTTTCCTCCCAAAACCAGGAAAAAGCGACTACACCCTACCGAAATCATTCAGACCAATAAGTCTGACGTCGTTTCTCTTGAAAACGCTAGAAAGACTGGGGGACCGATTCTTAAGAGATGGTGCACTGAGGGACCTACCCCCACACCCAAACCAACACGCCTACAACACAGGCAAATCAGCCGAAACCGCGCTACACTCAGTTGTGACCAAAATAGAAAGAGACTTAGGAAACAAGATATCAACATTAGGAACTTTCATCGATATCGAAGGAGCCTTTGATAAAACAACTTTTAACAGCATAGACAAAGCTCTATCACGCTACCAAGTACACCCAACACTGCGCAGTTGGATAAGAGCGCTACTGGAGCACAGAATAATACAAGTGGATATAAACGGAACTACAAAGGGAATAGTAGCCAGAGGTTGTCCACAAGGAGGAGTTCTATAACCAATCCTCTGGAACCTGGTTGTCGACGACCTTATAACAAAGCTCAACACAAGTGGATTTTACACTATAGGGTACGCAGATGATATTGTTATTCTCATCAGCGGTAAACTAGAATGCACGCTATGCGAAATCATGCAAAGAGCTCTGCGACTAATTGAAAGATGGTGTAAGGAAAACGATCTTTCAGTAAACCCTAAGAAAACAGAGTTGGTTCTCTTCACTAACAAAAGGAAACCGGACATACCAAAATTACCCACCCTGTTCAACACGAACCTCACCCTGTCTAATGAAGTAAAATACCTAGGAGTCACCTTGGACAGTAAGCTCAGCTGGAAAAGACACATAGAAGACAAAACAAACAAAGCAACTATTATACTACACCAATGTAAACGCATGCTAGGTAAAACTTGGGGACTAAAACCTAAAATAATGAACTGGCTTTACCTAGCAGTAGTAAGGAGTACTCTGACATATGCTGCACTCATATGGTGGCCAAGAACAGAACTCATAACCACCCAGCTAGAACTACAAAAACTTCAACGACAAGCATGCCTAGCCATCACTGGCGGCATGAGCACGACACCAACAACGGCGCTTGAAACCATACTGGACATCCCGCCGCTCCACTTATATATCAAAAAGGAGGCTACACTTGCAGCCCTGAGACTCAAAGCCTCAGGACTCTGGAAGAACACCAGCACAGCACACACCAAAATCCTGGAAGAGGCGTACAAAAGACAACCACAACTAGAGTGGAAATGCGACAAAATTAGCAAACGCTACATATTAGACAGGCAATACAAAATAAACATAGGAAAAGAACAAAGTAGTAAAAAAGAACAAAACACCATCGAAGTATACACGGACGGTTCCAAAAGCAAAACAGGCACAGGATCCGGTATAGTATGCCCGGAGCTAAACATGAGGATCAGCTACCCACTTGGTAAGAACAATTCTGTCTTCCAAGCAGAGTGCGTCGGCATCACCACCGCAGCCATAGCGATGACAAACAGAAAGGTAATGAACAATAAAATAATCATAAACTCTGACAGCCAAACGGTTCTCCGTTCCCTGGCCAGCAGCAGCACAACCTCTAATCTCATATACGACTGCCACAACGCCCTGGAAACACTCGCTGCCTCTAATGACATCACCCTAAGGTGGGTCAAAGGGCATGACGGGAACCCAGGCAACGAAGCGGCGGACTCACTAGCTCGCCAAGCCACAACACTGAAGGTAGTAGGACCAGAACCGATCGTACCGATTCCGTTCAGTGAGTACAAAACATGGCTACATGAACAAACACATAGGGAGCATTCCCTACTTTGGGCCAATGCAAAAGATTGTAAACAAACCAAAATAGCTTTCCCTAACCTAAACCAACACCTAACTAACAAACTACTCCGCCTGGATAGAAGCAAACTTAGGAAGGTGGTGGGACTCATAACAGGACATAGCTCCTTAAACAGACATCTTTCCATTATAGGTGTCACCGACAGTCCTCTTTGCAGAGCATGCATGGAGAAGAATGAAACACCTACGCACGTGATGCTGGAGTGCACGGGCGTGACAGAGCAACGCGAGATCTACCTGGGATCACCAGCCACTATCCCAGAAATCCTCAGCAACCTGGGCGGCATGCTGGGATTCTGGAACGAGCTTGGATGGCTGGAGTAGCGAGCAACATTGGGAAATTTCACGTACAACAAGCGAAGCGCTTACGTGCGGAAACTGCCCAGAAGAAGAAGAAGAAGAAGATGTTTGACACAGTAAATAAAAAAACCCTGTACCATAAATTTTATTTATTCGAATATATTTGCAATAAAACGTAATTTATTTTATTTAAAATAGTTAACGTTCTAGAGTTTAGTATACTGTTACTTAGAATGAAAATAAATAAATATACTACGACAATGCACATCGAGCCCCAAAGTAAGCTTAGCTTGTGTTATGGGTACCAACATGACTGACGAATATTTTGATGAATAACTAGCGTTCCCAGCCCGCTTCGCCCGCTTCGCCGGCCTTACATCATTAAATTTTTAATTTAAGTCTCATAATATATTAAATCATTTATTTCTCTCCGTATTCATTCTCTTCTATTCTCTTCTCGAGCGGGTGATCTACACCCATGTACACCAACAATAGAATATCATCAAAGTAAATAAAAGCTGTATTTGACAGTTCAAAAATAAGAGTGCTTCGATCGTCACCAAACTTTAAAGGATTACTCGTTAGGTGAATCCGGAGATTCCCTGAAAGTTTTATTGAAATCGCCGTTTCGGAGCCTATATGGAACATACCCACACACTTTCTCTTTTTTATATATAGATAGAAGATATACATAAATACTTATAATTGACAGATAAACACCCAGACACTGAAGAACATTAATGTTCATTACACAAACATTTTTTTCAGTTGTGGGAATCAAACGGCATTGGACACGAAAAGCAGTGTCGCTGCCCCCTGCGCCGTAAAAATTACTCGTAATAACTGAAGTTATAAGTTGTATTAAAAGATTATAAAAACAAAATAAAAGGTTTTGAATAAGATTTAGTATTAAATCAGGCGTGAGGCTTAAGTTTTTTTATATCAGTATCATTCATTATTATCAAATCCTTACCCGTCCACTACAAGAGTCTCAAAGTACACCATTGCCTTTGAAGAGAAATCTGGACTTTTGCGAATTTGTACACTTCACACGCCTTTGAGGCATGCCATTATTGGGCATTCTCAGGCATGCAGGTTTCATCACGCTGTTTTCCTACGCCGACCAAGGAAATATAAATATACATATATACTTTAAAAACATGGAGTTGTCTATGTCAATCAAGATTTTAAAAATAACCTTTTTTGATTAACACAGTTAAATAATATTATACAAAACTGTGGGAACTTAGAATTCCGACAGTTAAGATTTACAACCATTTGCCATTTATTTGAATACAATGCAATGGCGGGAAAAATTTTTTATTCGATTATTTTAGACACAGATTATTTTAGGTTAGCCCAGTGGGAAGGAAGTCGATTTCACTTTCGGGGTCCGAGTATTTACGTATATTATTCATAAAATATTCATCAGTCATCTTAGTAACCATAACATAAGCTACGCTTACTTTGGGGCCAGATGGCGATGTGTGTATTGTCGTAGTATTTATTTATTATTATTTATTGTTATTACTGTAACGGTATCCACCAATCCGCACTGGGCCAGCGTGGTGGACAACCGCCTTAAGTCCGGAGGAGACCCGTGCTCTGTAGTGGGCCGGTAATTTATTGATATGATGATGATGACTGTTAAGGCCATCAATGCTTACATTGAATGGGGCCTAAAAATCTAGCTGACTTTCCGCACTGAACACCGAGGCTTATTATTTGCAGACAAAATGAGCCCAGCCCTTCTGTCACTAGATGAGGCAATTAACCGCGGTGAAATGTCTCGCATGTTTTTTTTTGCACTAAGACTCCATGGCCCCAAGGTCTCCATGGCAAACGGAATAAATATGTAACTCTATAAAAGTGGCATACTTACACCCAGTGGCGTACATAGGGTTTTCGGTCAGGGTATGCATAAAAAAAAAATAGGTATTGAACATGCTATTTTGATGTTACTGTATAATTTTATTTGTGAGTAGGTACCTAACCTAACATTGTTTGTGATACCCATGTAGATCTTCTCATCATATCCTATTTCCAGTAGGTATAGTAAGCTCTGAGACGACCGACTAGCGAGTTTTTAAAATTGTCTGCCATTGCGGCAATTACATTAAATAATGTTTTTTAGTGTAAACAATAAACAAACATAGGTATTATTATAAATAAATAATGAAACAAAACATTGATCACTGCTATTCGCCTGTTTCTGTAAGTCAGTCAGACCTCTTTTTACGTGCCGCTCCTTGTAGGTGCATTCCTTCCTTTACGAATAATCTCAATTAAACGTTAGTTAAGAATTAGCTCTAAACTTACCTACATTTTCCAAGCACACTGAACCATCAGATCACACGCCGAATATAAGAACTTTCTTACACTAAGAATATTCCTCACAATCATTTACAAATAGTACACTGTCACAAAGGTTAATGTTAACAATAATAATTGTAACTATTTACAAACAACCGTACAGCAAACGAAAAAAACAGTAATTAATTCTAATTCGGTGAATATAAGTTGTTATGACAGAAGGTAAAAGGTAAACAATAATGGCGCTGAGCGATCGCCAGCGATAATGAGAATATCATAGTCAAAATATGTCCGTAATATTTTCTTAGTACACAAATGCTATTAAAAGTTGTCATTTGAAGAATATTACTTCATCAGTTACCAATGGCACCTGGTATACGTTAATAATTTATTTAACATAATTCGGCAACTTTTAATTTGGTTATTTTAATATACTTTTTGAACAAATTAGGTACTTATAAATTTCTAAAGACCTTGAATGTAATAAAATTCATCGATAAATTTTTTAACTACAAAAAAGAATTATTGCCGTTTAAAACAATAACAAACAAAGCAAATTACTTGTGCTTATAAAAAAACAAAGCATACATTTGAATTTCAAATTTCCGTAAGCAGAAGTGTTTCCGTAGTGCTTTTAAGATTTGCACACAAGCGAAACCCCTATACTGGAAACCTGGAAAACTCGCACACATAGAAAGAGCCAAATATTGTGTAAGCACGCACGCGATTATATCACTACACACCAGAACTTCCTTGTGTGCTGTTGCACACAAGTAACGACAGATGCATTCAATCGCCGTGCTTCTATGGAGACCGCGGCGGCGCGGCGCATTAATTCGAGCGACGAATAAACGATTTGCCCGGCAATGGATACTTAATCGTGAAAACCCCAGCTAATTTTATATAAAACATTTTTATTACCTTTGGATTACATTGATTTTATTGACTGTATCCTGATCTGCCGTGAGGTGGCGGAAGATCAGAATACCGTTGCCACCATCCCTCCTCTTTCCGCGGGTGACTTACGAGGTCACTATGCGAAAATAACAAAGAACAGGCGGCAGTGTTTGTGCTACTACTACTATTTGCTACGATCACCAACCCGTTTGCCCAGCGTGGTGATATGGGCAAACACGGCGGTTACTCCAACGTAGACATTTTCGTTCAAAATCAATCAATACAATTTAAAATTGCAAAGCTAATGCCATATTTGCCTTACAAAGAAATAGTAGAAAACGATGAATGAATGAATGAATGAATGAATACACTTTTATTGTACACCACATAAACATAACAAATTATAAGTAAAAAATTAACAAAAAATATTCAATTTGGCGGCCTTATCGCTACATAGCGATCGATAGACAATGTATAGTTATATAAAAAAAATACTATATTACAAAGTAATGCGGTAGCATCTATCAAGTTTTCATAATTTATGTCCATCGGAATGGGAAAACAACCGGGAAAGTTGAAACAAACTTCAGAATTAGGAGACACTTGTTTTAAAGAACAATTTGTTACAACTGTGCGTGGTCTCAAAAACTTTCAATGAATTTTAATGTATTTAAATGTAAATCCAATAAATAATACATTGGCTTTGGGTTTTGGTTGGTTGAATAATTCAAATAAATATTCTTCATACGTCACCCTGGTCCGTCCACCCGTCCCCGGCGCAGTGGTGTGCACTGTGATGATTTTAAATGGGAAGTCCTGGTATCGATCCCCAGAATCAAACAACATCAATTTGGGTCAATAAATTCAGAACTTTCGCTACGATCTGTTCTGATGATAGGCTTCGCCTGTGACAAGTTAAAACAACAAACAATCAAGTAAACAAACACACTTTGGCAGACACTTTCAAGGTGCAGCCTCAAGCAGATCACGCTTTCCTATAGAGATTGAGTCAATGAATATCCTACCATAAGGGTGTCCATTTTTAAAGATGGTTAGGAATTTGGAAACTGGACACATGCGAACCATATTAGAAACGATGAAGCGAAAAAATAAGAAAAAGTTAGTCAAAATGGATTGAACTGGACAAACGAAGAAAAAGAAGTACCGCGAAGGGATTTAGCGTTCCAGTCAGGTCCCGTGTAGTACCCATTTAGGGATGTAGGTAGCATGTAACTAAACCTCTTTTTGTTTTTGTTTTTGGAGTAAAACTTCTCAAGGCGCGATTAGGGAGTAACTCAGATTTTTTTCTGACGGAAGTAACGCTTACGTCAGACATCTGTATAGTTTCCTTTATTTTAAAATAACAATTTGGATTGGTCGTAAGTACATGACATGTACTCCACGCTTCTTGACTTATACGCCAGCTAGTGGCAAATATCATAATCAATTAGGATTATTTATTTCCAATGTTTTCAAACGGATTAATTGTGAATGGCAAAGTGAATAAAATATTCAACAGTTTAAAAGTTTTTTGAAAATTTCTAATTTTACTTGTTGATTTGTAATAAATAAATTATTAATAAATTTTCTGAAGATTGCGACATTCTATAATATTGAATGACAAGTTTATATTGACGTATTTTAAGAGTTTGGGCCGTAAACAAGCTCCACCAAGATTAAGCTTTAGTCCAAGTGTGTATTGCGAACCTCCCTGGCGCAACGGTGAGAGCTGTAAATTTAAACTGGAGGTCCCGGGTTCAATTCCCAGCAGGGGCTTATTGGAAAATTATAATTTCTGAATCTTCTCTTGTCTGGTCTGGTGGGAGGCTTTGGCCGTGGCTAGTTACCACCCTAAAAACAAAGATGTGCCGCTAAGCGACTTGGTGTTACGGTGCGATGTCGCGCAGAAACCGATTAAGACTACCATTCTCCCTAACAGGTTAGCCCGCTACAATCTTAGACGGCGTCATCACTTGCCAACAGGTAAGATGGCAGTCAAGGGTTAACTTGTAGTGGAATAAAAAAAAAAGTATTAGTAGACTTCACACCTTTGAGATATTTATGGAAAACTCATAAGCATGCAGTTTTCCTCACGATGATTTATATCACCGTTAAATCAAGTGATATTTAAAAACACACATAACTCGGCGATCGAACTCGGTTCCTCCGAAAAGGAGGCTGAAGTTGTAACCACAATGCTATCATTAGGCTAGGCTATCATTTTTAACTAGTATGTACCTTCAAAGTAAAAGGGTTAATAGACATGTCGTTAACGTCCCTTGTGGGGTTATAAAAGTTTCTTGAGAACAATACTACAGACTACCAAGTTCCAGTGTAATTCTTGGTTAGCTACGAAACAACCTTCGGCTCTAGGGACAAATTCGCTAGATAAGACCCACGGTAAATGTAGAGAGAGTAGTTCGCGAGACGATGATGCGTTTTTTATCCACGTTTATAATAAACCGGAGGTATGGAAAAATCTTCCGTCGTCTGTTTCTTTTCACGTACAACATGAGCGCATATCGTAAGTATGAATAGGTAATTTCTAGGAAATGCGCTCTAACCTAAACATTGCTTTCCATCAGGCATGATAGTCACCATGGGCAAGCCTTTCTAGAATTTAAAAAACCACAGCGTCTGCATACTGTTTCAAAATATATCCAGCGCATACTGGGGCCGGCAGAGCAGAGAATAAAGTAATGCAGTAGGTACTTATCGATACATACACACACGTATCAACTTAACGTTTAACAGTTTTTTTTTTTTAATATTAGTCGTTTTTATCGGGTTTCTGGGTTTAATTAACGATTGAAAAATTGGTCCGAAAGGTAAAAGTGTTATGCTATTGCCTTATAGTACTATTTACTTTGACATGGTCTACTTTACTTTGACATGGTCGCTAACTATGGGCCTCATAAGAAGGCTCAGAGTTTCTCAGCGGGCGATGGAGAGAGTTATGTTAGGAGTATCTCTACGTGATTAAATCAGAACTGAGGAGATCCGTAGAAGAACTACAGTTTCCGACATAGCTCAGCGAGTCGCGAAGCTGGGCAATGCGCGGAACACATAACTCGGAGAACCGATGGTCGTTGGGGTCTTAAGGTGCTGGAATGGCGACCCCGCACCGGTAAACGCAGCGTAGGTCGGCCCCCAACGAGGTGGACAGATGACATCAGGCGAGTAACTGGGAGCCGCTGGAGGCAAGCGGCCCAGGACCGTGTATTGTGGAACTCCCTACAAAAGACCTATGTCCAGCAGTGGACGTCAATTAGCTGAGATGATGATGATGACCTACTTTAATGAATAGGTAGTCCCTATCTGGATTGCTCTTCAATTTGTATTTTACTTACAGCCAGCTCTTGGACTATAAACACTGTCGTTATCACGTAAGCCAAATCGGCACGTTTAGCCGGAAACATCAAGTGTTTGATTGTGCTTAAAATTAACATAGTAATTACCTATAGTTGTATTTAGCTTTAAAAATAGCCAGCAAGGCCGTCTTGTGTTGCGTTTTTCGGGATTTTTTAAATGTTTTGGTAGAAATAATTATTTGTTTTTATTCCAAGACCTTTTATATCTAGTATGTCACCAAAATACGTTTAGCTATTTTCGCATAAATAGAGCAGTCAAAGATGGTATTTTGACATAAAACATTTCTTTTCGCTTATTCCATGACTTGGAAAGTTTTGAAATATATATTATACAAAATATGACATCCAAATAAGTTTAGCCAACTCAGCACAAATGATTCAGTCTAAAATGGTAGCGGACTAACCTGTTTGATATAGTTATATTTCTTATCGGTTTCTACTCCGCATCGTACCAAAACGCTAAATCGTTTGGAGACACCGCTTTGTTGGTAGAGATCACGGCCGAAGCCAGACTAGACTAGACGGCGAAAAGTCAGAAATTAAAAATTCTCAAATTGTCCCTGCGATGGATCAAATCTGGAACTTCCCACTTCTAAGACCATGGAATGATGGAGGTCGTGGAAGAGGGCTTAGATGTTAAACTTCATGTGGAAAACATCCAAATTTTCCGAAAATTTGGCAGGTTTTCCAAATTTTGGTTTGTTACGACGCTCGTCGGAATTGGCAAGTTGAACCCACGCTGAGTCGATATTACAAATAGGGCAGGAAATTGTTGTTCCGCGGACTGGGCGCAACAAATTACAGTGATTTCCATTCTTTGACGTTTCCACAATTTTCGTTTCACCCCTATGATTACCATATCCACTTGGGTTTCCGGAGCACGTCCGCGAAATATACATGAAATGCTATTTTAAAATCATGTGATTCGTATTAGGCCACGTTTTTTCTATAAAATCCCAACAATCTGCATTGAAGTAGCTTTGCATTGGAGTGTTGGGTATCAGCTCTATATACCTTATTTCTGTAGTGAGGTAGTTTGCGCCAGTTAATGGAAAAATAATCAAATATCAATGATGGTTTGTCCATTAATTATGATTTACTCTTGGACAAAGTAGCGTCATCATAATAGTTATCAACCAATTACAAGCCCACTAAAAGGCACGGGTCTCTTCTCAGAAGGGTTTAGGCTTTAGTCCAACACGCTGACCAAATTCAGAATGATAGACATCACACGTCTATATATATAGGGTACTCTCAGCCGGTTTCCTTCACTATTAAAGCAAGTGATATTTTAATAGCTTATATTAAAAACCCACATAATTCCATAAAGTTAAAGGTGGGTGCCGGAAACCGAAGTCAGACCAAAGAGAAGCTGAAGCTATAACCTCTAGGCTATAAACACTTACAAAGTATACAGCGTGTAACCGAATTACGAAACAATGTTGAAGGATGCATAAATATATTTTATAAAGAATCACGCTGTATAAATATATAACGAATTCAAAACATTCTGCTTACTTATATTACAACCCTATTAAGATGAAAGACCGACATGGGCAAAGTACCTACGCTATGTGACGCGTGCCCATGTAAAGTAAGGTTTCTGATTTCTTTCAGTAAAAACTATGGCAGTGGTTTACTCAAAAATTATAAGGTTTTCGGTTTCACAAATACGTCTCAGAGATAGTACATAATGTACCTCTAAAGCCTGTCAAGTATTATTTCGCTTTTTAATTACACGTTGTATATCTATATCAATATTTAAAATGAGAATATATATTTATTTCAATTCGTTTGTTCTACTTGAATCAACGCAAATAAAGAGCAAAATGTATTATCTCACAAAAAATAAGAATTGCTGAGTGATTTATGCTTTATCATAAATACAGATCCCTTATAAAATCGATTCAACCCTTAATACGCCATACATAAAATATCATCTTCATTGAAGTACCCTAAAATATTCCCTTATTCCAAAGTCGCACGATTTGTATAAAAGGAGCTAAAAGGAGATAGATGGAGTTCGTATAGGCCGGCAATGTGTCTTCCGAGACACAGCCGGTAATGCAAGCAGTATATTTCCTCGGATCGCAAGTATATTGCCGTTTCCATTGCTAGAAATATACCGGCACGTATTGGCACAGATTTGAGGTAATAGCATATGCGTGCGATTTCGTATTTATACATACCTACCTATCTCGTTGTCTATTGGTTTATCATCATCATCGTTATCAACCCATCACCGACCCACTACAGAGCACGTGTGCTCTCATACAACGAGTCCATCACGCTGGCCCTTAAGCAGATTGCTAGAGTTTACACGCCTATGAACACATTATGACGTGGTGGTCTAGTGAGTATTGTAACGAATCTATCCTACTCGCTAAATAATAATTTCTTTATTTCAGGCAAAGCCCATATTAATACATTTAAAACAACAATTAGTATTACTTAATATACAATATCGAATTAAAAATTAAAATTACAGTATAAATTTAAAGAACGTAATATCGAGAGAAAATCAGACCTCATAATTTTATTTCATAACCAAATTCGATTAAACCTGGCTCAATAATTAAGTTTAGAGACGTACTAAATCATGGCATTATAAAATAAATACATTTTAACAGTTAATTTGTCAATTATGCATTAGGCCCGCCTCGCCCTGCGACTACTATCGACTTGTTTCTAGTCCGAGATCGGGTAGGAGTCCACCGTTGCGATGCGTAAGTTGGGGCTCGCAACTACCATTATTTCAATAAGAGATATTGGTACCTTAAAGACTTCTTCCTGTACTAAGAGGAAGGAGTGATAATAGTGAATCCACTATGCCGTTTAACGGAGATATGAATGCCTGCAGTAGGGAGATGAAGTTGAATATGCTATGAAGTATTGAATGATGAGGAGACGGAGATTATGTTTATAATGGGATCTAGTGGTTATCTAGATCCTATTTTTATGCCATTTAAGGAAATCTAGTCTTGTGAACTCGTTGCTTCTGGCGCTCTAAAAGACTTGAGTTATTATGGGACCAAGAAGGTTGGGGTCTTAGCCTCTGGATGATCATGTGCCAATATTATTTAACAAATTGGTTTTGGAACCAGTTGGTTTAGTTACAGTATGTTCTATTTAGAAACACAAACACGTTCCTGATTCGAACAAAAAATTGTAACGTATTGGAATTTTCTTTCCATCATCATCTTCGTCAACGACGTCCACTGCTGGTACGTCGACGTCAGGCTCCGGTGCGTATTCGATCGAGCCACTTCTGGGATTCTTATTTATGTATCCTATTTACATCGCGGATCAACCAACGTTACGTTTACCAGTCCGAGGTCGCCATTCCAGCACCTTCGAATCTCAAAGTCCATAGGTTCTCCAAGCTATGTGGCGATTGACATTTTAGCTTCGCCACTTGAAACACAACAACACACGTTGAGATACTCCGAGTATACCTATCTCCATCGCCCTTGAGTAACTTTGAGCCTTCCTGTTACACTCATAATAATAAATCCCACTTACCCAGGAGCAGCGTGCTGGGTCTTAAACCTTTGAGATGAGTAGAGACGAGGCCTCTACGTAGCACCAGGATGTTAATAGGCTGAGGGTGATAGTTCACATTCTTATATGTGATAAATAAATATTATTTTGGAGGTGCTGATTATGTTAAATTCTAATATATTTTATTTGTTTCTCTTTAGTTTCGCTTTTAAAGAATAACTGTATTATTACTTTCATAGTGTAAACTACAAACTTTTTAAAAGAGTCATTGCAACCATGAGGCGCTAAAAGCGCTTTTTACTCTAATGTACCGTTTGTGAAAGGTATCTTTCCGGCTGCGTGAAATTAGGTTTTTCCGGAATTAATGTATGCTTTGTGCTTTGGTAAGGGATGAATAAACAGATCCTTCTAAATCCGTCAATACATTGTCAGTGCCTTTGGTACTTTAGACGTTAAGGCAACATTATGGTCAATAAAAGTTTATTTATTTATCATTTCTGTCATCTGTTTTTTTTTCACCTCGTAGATAAACAATGCATACCGTAATTATTGCTTGCTATGTTACACGTTTATCGAAAATTAATGCAAATAAGATCATATTTATGGTCTCGATTATTGTAAGTAACAGGTAATTACAGTAATTAATGCACGTTCATTGAATAATTATTATTAATTATCATCTTTCAGATTGTGTAATGAAAATATACTTAGTACTCGAAATTCATCATGATTCCATTGATTCAATATATTGATACAGTGTGAGTTTTCTTAATTCTAAATTAGTTTATTTCAAGTAGGCCCAATATAATCACATTTTTTAAACGTACAGGTCTGTTTGCAGTAACTCTGCTACCAATTCGGTTCCAATCTCTTACTGATATAATACTTAAAATAGAATCATAGAATTTAATCTTTTACTTAATAATAAATAATAAATAAATAATAAATATACTACGACAATACACACATCGCCATCTAGCCCCAATTTAATCGTAGCTTGTGTTATGGGCACTAAGATGACTGATGAATATTTTTTATTAATAATATACATAAATACTTATAATATACATATAAACACCCAGACACTGAAAAACATTCATGCTCATCACACAAACATTTTCCAGTTGTGGGAATCGGACCCACGGCCTTGGACTCAGAAAGCAGGGTCGCTGCAAACTGCCCCAATCGGCCGTCAACTTAATTCTATGATGTTAGTTTTATTTAATTCTATGATATTAGTTAGTTAGTTATTAATTAATATTATATAGGTACAATACTTCTTGCATACGAAATCTGGTTACTGTTACTGAGGTGATAATAATAGAAAAACCAGGCTTTAGTTTTTTTTTTTTAATGCTTAAACCAAAACAACAAGAAGTTAGAACCCCACATTTAGGAGAAATTACGTTGTTAGTAAAATGAAAACCAACTGTAAAAATATTATCCCGTGGTATTATACTCAACATAATTTTATAATACAAAGAAAAATGACCTTATTATATATTTATTAAATATAGAGAGATAGATTTTTAAAAAGTTTTCCTTTTTAAGAATTGTCATTTAAGAGTTATCTAAAGTAAGTAATTAAAAGTTTTTACGATGCGCGTGCACACCGTCACAAAAAACTGACACCCTGAAGTTAGCTGTAAGTTTTGACAGTGGACACTTTCAATTGTCTAAGTCTGCGGGCTGATCCCGGTGATTCAATTGGTTCAATTGTACAAAAATTTCAAATTTTAAACTTTGTTGTTCGATAATGAGTCTATTAGTATTACCAATTTAATTATGTTTACTAGTCCATTTCTTTATTTTTTTTTATGTGATATTTAAATAAGCTTGATTTAACTAGATAATGCGTTATAATAAAACTTTCAATGAATTAAATACCTTTTTCCTATTGTTAGTGTCGTTCTTTCTACAAACGTAGAATAAGGCGAAAGATAAATTTTTTTTAAACATTTTTACGCCAAAGAACTTCTAACGCGTGTACATAAATGCACACAGGTTATTTATTGGTTATTTTTGTTTTTAAATATAATTAATGTAAGAGATAGATTAAAAAACACTTGTTCAAATTTAGATAAAAAAAAAGAATAAGGCTATACGTACATAAACACGAATTATCTAAATAAAAAGCGGACGTGGTAAAAAATCAATACCGCCCCAGTCATCAAACAAAAAGCCTATAAAAATAAAATTTAATGCCTCAATTTGTTCTAAATTGATACTGACCAAAGGCTACTCGGGACAGAATGGATCGTAAACATTTTACTCTTTTGTATAAATAAACACTTATTTTGATGTATTTCAATAAAAAGCTATACACTGTGCGTACTGTGCTCAAATTTTAATTCCAAACATTTTAGTACCGCTCTGCTTAATTAAAGATGTAAAAGCTTAACGTTATGGCATTTTTATGTAATTGTAATGAAGAAATTGCAGCTTTTGTTACGGTTTTAAACTGAATAGCTTAGTCAGTAATTACTAATATTACGGCTTTTTGTTAAGATATTGAAATTGTAAAGAAAAAATATAATATACAACGTGTAAATGAAAACTGAATAGACTCCACAGGCTTTAGAGGTACATTACGTAGTGCCGCTAAGACTTATCTGCTTAACCGAAACGCTAAGAGTTTTTAAGTAAACCACTCCCATAGTTTTTACTGAAAAATCGGATACAGCCCTAGCATCACATGCAAAATTAAAATCAAGTGACTCCTGCCGCTTTATTAGGCACACGTCCTGTAGCGTAGGTACTATGTATGAGTACGTGTCGTGTCTTTTATCTTCAATAGGGTTGTCAAAAGTAAGCACTAAAAATATTTTGAATTAGTTTGTATGGAAAAATACATAAGCTTCTTTTGATTTCATATTTTTACAGGATGATTCCGTGTGAAGCATACTTATGCACCCTACAACAGTATTTCGTAATTCGGTTACACGTTGTATATACGAGTAGATATGGTGCATTTATTAACCACAGTCCATAACATATTATGTAACTGCAAAAAATGATAGACTAGGCTATGGTAGGGTAAGGCATCGGCTTCCTTTTCGAGGAGACCGAGTTTGATGCCGGCCTCTAACGTTAATGTGCATTTTTAATTTAAGCACTGTCTGTTATACGTATTATTGTGTTGTTTCGGTAGCCATCCGTTGTGCCCATTATCGGTTTCACTTGACCAAACTACTTTTTGAAAGAAAATGTTACTTTAATAATTCTCAAATCGCTGCAGGACTCAGGAGTGCCTATAATATTTTCAGAGTTCCCTCGATATCTCTAAAATCCCTTCTATAATTCTTGACCTGATCTAAAATTTTACCATTCGGGAAATATACCGTTACAAACGAAAGAATAATTATCTAAATCGATTAAAAACTTACAAAGTCCTGAGGTAACAAAGAAAAGCTCAAAAAAATACAGTGGAATAGAGACCTCCTCCTTTGATTTTGAATTGGGTTAGATATAAATAATATTTATTTCAAGTCTTTTCCTTAACAATATACAATGTGTTAATAGGGATATTTTTATTTAATTATTGTAATTGAAATGAGAATTTACCTTTTCAATAAATTATATTGCTGACCTTGCGATGTCACCACCCGGATCTCCATTTAATCTGTTTTATCCTGTTGACCATAGTTGATCCCACTAAAATGTTATAAGGTAGGTGGGTTATAAGGTACTGATGAATGTACGAGTAAATCCAGAAAGGAAGGAATTCCTTTAACAGCAAATCAGTTAAGCAAATGGAACACTTTGAGTACCTTAACCACTAGGATACATCACATATTAAATAATTATATTTAGAGTAAAACGGAACGGTTTTAGGTTGACTTTGCTGTACATCTATCTATCTGTCATGACTCTGTGCCTTCCTGGGGAACTTAAAATTAAAACTTTATGCTGAGAAAAAAATCAAACTTCTATGTTCACGTAAAAAAAAGAATCGGTTATCTATGTCGCAAGAAACATATATTTCGGCACTATCAAGGGAATCAAAATTTATAGGGTACATTCCTTTGACCGTATAGAAGTATTAAAGTTAGCAATAACTTGCTAAATTTAATACTTCGATACGGTCAAAGGTATAATTATTCTACAAGTACAGGGAAAAATCTGAAAACCATACATTTGTAATTAAATCATAAAAAATATGTGTTCCATAAAAATAGATAAGTATGTCATAAAAAATATAAGTATTACTTACCTACTCAAAAAAAATACGAGTTCGGGTATTTACCGAGCTTTTTTGACTATTCGAATTCCTTAGTTATTTATAACGTAATATACTGTTTCTTAAATTTGTGCAGAACCGTCTGTGGGTAACTCCGACTCGCATTTGTATGGTTGTTTATACTCCTACAAAGACTTTATTATACAGTATTGTAGGCATAACGTCTTGTGATATTATCTTTCACCATGCACGACCTCAGGGTTAAGGCCTATTCCTAAGAGTAATGTTTCTGTAGACATCAGGCTGGGCCCAAGGCCGCTAATGCAATAGTGTCTCTGTAAAAAAAAAAATAAAAAAAATTGTATTCGGCAGTGAATACTTATCTTGTAACTATGGTACCTATAAAATTATTTAATGATGATAAACGTATTTTCAGTACATTATTTTTCAAAAATATTTTTTATGCTTATTTCACACACTAAAACTTGGGGCCCTGTTGAAAAACTCTTGCGGAAAAATGCAGGCGATTGATGTTAGAGATGGCGATATCTCGATGGTTTATGCCTGTTATAGAACCTCTCTCACAGCCGAAATATATACGAAAAGTGTGCCAAGAATACAATTCGTGCAACATATTTTCTAGGTTTCAATATAATTTCATTTTTGAATATAGGTATATCCAATACTAAAACGCGTATTTCAAAAATTGTATCTATTACAAAATGGATATAAATTTCTTGAAAATAAAATACAACGAGCTTTTATACCGTGTTTTATGAATAATTTGGTTTAAGAGTCCAATATGCCTTAATAATACAGCAGAATAATTGGTTCGCAGTGTGTGATTTATAAGTAGAGATTTGTAATATCTGTGCAGTATGGTACTGAATTTAGGTCTTCTTTAGCCTCGAAACAAACAGGGAGATGTTAAATACATCTCCCTGACGACCTCACTGGCGCAGTGGTGAACACTGTGGTATCGTAAATGGGAGGACCCGGGTTCATTTCCCGGCGGAAAATTTGGAAATTTTTAATTTCTCTGGCCTAATCTGGTGAGAGCTTTCGGCCGTGGCTACTGGCTTGTTAACCCTACCAACAAAGACATGCATTTATTTACAGGAGAACTTCGAATACTTCACAACGTGTCAGGAGAGTTTCGGTCCGGAGAGTTAACATGCATCCTGGGACCCTCAGGCGCGGGGAAGTCAACTCTGTTGAACATACTAGCTGGATACACGTAAGTCATTTGATTAATTCTGTATTTTTTATAATCTACCAACACCATCAGTTACCTCGTGGATCTAGTAGTTAGCATTTTTGACTGCGGGTCAAGAGATTCTGAGTTTATTTTTGCACGTCCCTTTGACTGCGGATCACGAGATGCGGAGTTTATTATTGCACGAGACCAGGGTAGTAGCATTTTGACTGCGGATCACGAGATGCGGAGTTTATTTTTGCACGAGACCAGGGTAGTAGCATTTTGACTGCGGATCACGAGATGCGGAGTTTATTTTTGCACGGGACCAGGGTAGTAGCATTTTGACTGCGGATCATGGAATCTGGGTTTTTTTTTTGCACGGGACCAGGGAGGTCGAGCCAACATTTATCTGGTCCAACCGCATGCCTTAGATTACACTTTGTCACAGTAAACGCTACAGCAGTATAGAAACTACGAACAAACGTTCGAAACGGCACACTCACACAGAGTCACGCATCGACCCCTAAACGATTCTTCCAGTGCTTTAGTCGGGGGTGCCGTGTCTAGACGAGCGTGTTCGCTCTTCTCATGCGCCACGGAACGACGGAACGTCCACGACCTTTTTAAAAATACCAGGTGTGTTTTGCATGCACCCAACTGTCGATATATCTAGTAACGGGACTTCCTGCGTTGTGTTTGCAGGGAAATTTACTTCATTCCAGGATCTTTCGTCTCCAGCATCCATCGGTCTAAAACTCCGGGCTGGTAAATCCGCTGGTGCAGCGATTTTCTTCACAGTAAACCTAATTATTGTTCTTACTTAACCATTTTAGCCGTACGTCCTGACCCACAGTACGCAACCACCAGCTGAAGTAGTTATGGGCGGGGCCAATAGCTGGGAGAACCGATGGACGATGGGGTCCTAAGGTGCTGGAATGGCGACCCCACACCGGTAAACGCAACGTAGGTCGGCCCCAAACGCAGTGGCATCAAGCGAGTCGCTTGGGAGCGGCTGGAAACAAGTGGCTCAGGTCTGTGGATTGTAGGACTCCCTACAAAACAACTATGTCCAGCAGGTCCAGATCCAGAAATTGTCAAAGGACAGACAGTAAAATCTAGGCATCAAGCGAGTCGCTTGGGAGCCGCTGGAAACAAGTGGCTCAGGTCTGTGGATTGCAGGACTCCCTAAAAAACACCTATGTCCAGCAGGTCCAGATCCAGAAATTGTCAAAGGACAGAAAGTAAAATCTAGGCACCTTTTCACAGTTCGATCGGCGTAAATGGGCGCATCACGGTGAACGGGCATGCACGCGATATGCGAGTGTTCAAGAAACTCAGCAGCTACATCATGCAGGATGACCTATTGCAGCCGTGGCTCACCGTCAAGGAGGCGATGATGATAGCTGCGGATCTCAAACTAGGGAAAGAGTTAGGCAGGGCAGAAAAAGAACTGATTGTGAGTATATTTTTATTGCACTTATAATATCTTAAAATCCTTATATTATGGTATTTTATAATTTTTATTAGTGCTTTTACCTACACTTGGGGAAATTATCAATTTTATAAATTTAAAATGCATATAAAAACTTTCGGAACTGACAGGATTTAAACCTGCGACTCTCTGGGAATCGCGGCCTGAGCGCTTTAAACAAATACCGTCGATGACGAAATTAGTATATGCCTTTTATATCAGTCTTATAGCGACTTTATCTAGTCGAAAACTTTGCAGTTTCCATCTACTATTTCAAAGACTTTGATTCCTTATTATAGCTTCGAATCAAAGGGAATAATGACATAATTATCGTAAACTAGCTATTTCCCGCGACTATATCCGTGTTAATACAGTTTTGCAAATACCGCGGTAGCCGTCGGTTTTCCCGGAGATTTCTTGTATGTAAAATACTTTAATCGTGTAGTACCTACCTACGTTGTCCGGGTTTGATAATGTTTTTAAAGCATATATTTGAGTTTTTTGTTGCTGTAAAATAAATTTGGTAAACCTCTCTGGAGATGTACCACTGTTTTTTTCTGTGATACATACATATATTATTGTAAACTAAAAGTTTTATTACACACAATATCATTTTACAGACAACAATTGTAAAACCATCATTACAGATACGTTCGATCAAGCCCCCACACATTATATCTACTGATCTGCAGATAGAAGTGTGGCCTAACTGCCGTAAATCAAGGAACTTCGATGGAAATCTAAACAGTTCTATATTAATAATACATGTAACCAAACAATATGATTTAAGACTGAAACTTTGCCTTAAAATAAAATTTATATCGGTATTGTAGTTATTTAATGTTTTAATTACATAACGTTTACTAGGTTACCTAGGGAATAGCATAAGAATACAAATCCCGCGGAAAGATTTTTTTTTTGGATGAAAATTAGCCTCCATCCTTGCAACTTATTCTATGCCAATCAAGTTGAATTAGATAGTGCGTAAATGAAGGACAAACAAATTAACAAGCACACTTTAGCATTTATAATATTATAATGGATTCATATGCATGTATAGATTTTACCCACGCTAATGGATTTTTTTTCGAAGTGTCAGATTATGTTTATATTAGATCATAGGTCAAGCGCTCTTTATAGAACAGTTAGAGGTCGTTTATTTCTATTGGTTTGAGGTCGACAGTGTTAAAATTGCATGAGTGTTAAAAAAGGGAGTAATTTTGTTTCTTCAATTTGAATAAATTAATAAATATATATAGACAATAGTAGCTTTTGTTATAAGTACTAAGTTTAATGATGAATATTTTTAAAAATAATATACATAAATACTTAAAATATGCAGATAAACAGCCAGACAGTGACATCATGTTTATCACACTAACATTTTCTAGTTGTGGGAATCTTCAATCTTGTCCCTCCTTCCCCGTTCTACCACAGAACAGCGAGATATTCGCGTTGATATTCCATCATCACGCACGAAACTTTTTTTATCCACGTTTCTGATGCACCGCTCAGATGTGGAACGCCCTCCCGGCAACTGTGTTTCCTGCCACGTAAAATTTAAGTACCTTTAAGGCTAGGTTGAATAGGCTTTTTCTAGGCAAGCGTGCTCCAACCTAGACCTCATCATTGCTTTCTAAGGGGCACGATTGTCGCCAAGCGCTGGCCTATAGTTAATAAAAAAAAAATCTAACTCACAGCCTTGGACTCAGTAAAACTCAATCGCTACAATCTGTGACTTTAGCTTCTAGAGAGCCAGCTGCACGGGTACCACACGGGTACCTTCTGCAGCTGCTGACACTGTACCCAGACGTTTCTTGTTGGTTTCCAAGATACCGTATTATATCCTCCTTCCAGATTCATTTGTAATAATTAATGTGACACATCTGGTAAAGTCGCTTTAAGCGTATCTGACGCATCTGTGAAACGATTATTTTTAGACCTACGATTTTTTTTTATGTAGGAGTTATGTATGTAGGATAGTTTAATTACCCCTTAACCCGCATGAGGCCAGAATCGGGAAACTGGCTCTCAACCCCTATTGCGTATGAGCTATCAGAGGCCTGTGCAGAGCCCATTAATGTAATTAGGAGTATTGTTGATTGTAAAAGCTTCTGATAAAATATTTATCTTCAATTTTGATAAGTCCGTCATAATATTGAAATTTAATAACGGAGCGGATATGATTTCATCAATAATCTCCCACGGGGCTTCCATATCAGAACAGTCCTGAATTAAAGTTATTTCAACTTTCTCCGGAAATCCTCTTAAAGAATATCCAATATTCTTCTTCAAATTAATTAGTAAATGTCCTGTTTATTTAATGAGAACAAAATATTCAGCTATTATGTAAAAGCATTTTGTAGCCAATTATTTGAAGCAGTCTCAACAAAGGCGCCTCTTTGGTTTCTTATATTTTTCTGCTTTAATAGATCAAAATTGATTTAAAACTTTCACAAATAAATGATATACAAAGCACGATATTTGTTTTAGAAAATATTTTTTTCGTTTTTACTTGTATGAAATATTATCATTTTAACTTTATCATATCTTTTTAGTGATAAACGACACAACAATATTACAGATTTTGATAACTAAGGCAGTTTCATTGTCTAAGCAAATTTAAATTAAATTCCATTCGGTTTAACACAAAATCTGGAACGAATATGTATTGACAGCCGAATGTAATGCTTTTAATGAAATTAATAGCATTACATAAACCAGGGTAAGAAAAAGTTAAAAGATAAAGTGTAACCTTAGAGATGAACCTGAAACAAAAAATAGTTCACAAGTTGATTGACAAAAAAGTATGGTGTTAGAAAAGCGCTAACGGTCTATAATAAAGTTAAAATCCAAGAAAGTATGTTTGTACAACTTTTTGAGTTACACGGCTTGGACAGGCAACAGCCAAGTCAAGCCGGTCATTCTGACGTCAGAATGACCGACCATTTTAGAATGTGCATATTTTCTTTGTTATTAGTTAGGTACCGAATATTTTAACAATCTCTCGTATCAAAATTTCCTGATGGGAAATCCGAATGAATAACTTTTTAGATCTGACCTGATAATTGTACGCAGGATCTTGAGATACAACTTTTCAAATATATTTTTTTATCATTGCCAGGTGGAGGAGATACTTCAAACTCTTGGCCTGTGGGACCATCACAACACAATGTCTCAAAACCTATCTGGTGGTCAATCTAAACGTCTCTCAGTGGCGTTGGAGCTGGTCAACAACCCGCCAATCATATTCCTTGATGAACCTACCACGTAAGAAGCTATTTTATATCTCTTCTAATTTTTTAATTCCTGATACTTAATTGAGATCTTAGATCATGATTTCTAATTATTAATTCTGGACCCTGATGATCTATTCATCTGGGTATGCTTAGCCTAATGACACCCCACAGGCCACGGGCTTTCTCTTTCACGGAGAAAATTTAATAGGATAGATCCACCATGCTGCTCTGATGTGAGTTCGTGGGTATTCACAGTAATAATAATCGCGTAATTTAATACGTGTAGTGACAGCATACTAAAATTACATTAGTCACCACCCCTACTCCATCGCGGGTGTCATACGTTGCGATTTCTTATTTTCGATCCTGCTGAGTTTCTTGCCGGCTTCTTCTCGGTAGAATCTGCCTTCTGAACCACTGGTAGAGTCACTACAAACAGACGACCTGACGTTTCAAAGGTGCTTATTTAGGCCTACTTGAAATAAATGAATTTTGAATTTTGATTAAGGTAATATAACGAAAAAAAAGCCACGGCGTCCTCCGTGCTACTACCACCGTAAAACGATCACCCCAACGTCCCCCATACGTTTCCCCAACGTGGTGATTATGGGCATACCCTACCGCTGGGAGAGGCCTTTAGTCCAACAGTGGAGCCCGGGGGTGGAGTTATGACTACCGGAATACTGAGATAAAGCCAATTTTATAATTTATAAATATATAAATTTAGTTATTTCCGGGTCGAGTAATCGACCCGGGAATCGAATCCTAAATCACTGTGATCAGTTTTAATTTACGTAACCAGAACAATATGTCGCTCTCGAAACTAGGCCACACAACTCCTGTATACAATACAATGTAGAACTCGTAACCAGTTAATCACACCAACAGTAACGTTTTATTGCACATAAACCCGAGTCGTGTTTAGAAAATTGAAACACGAAAATGCCAAGTAATGCATTCGATTGAATACTTTTATTTTTGATTCGTGGGATTTTGGGATCTTGGAAGCACTGACATATAATAATATAGGTAGATCAATGAACAATTTTTTAACTTACTCGTATCATACATACAAGTAAGTTAAAAAATTGTTCATTTTGCCAAACTTATTATGTTCACTTGCTTCAAGGAAAACATTGTGAGGTAACCTGCATGCCTGAGAGTTCTACATAATGTCCACACTGAGACAGCGTGGGAGGAGACCCGTGCTAATGACGTGATAATGGGCCGGCAATGGGCTGATATGAGGATGATGATGATGAATTTTTTTTGTTAACTCTTGTTCGTCAGATTGTCAGTTAGTACGCGTTAAATTTTGGATCAGTCAATAAGGAACCGCATCTTCTAGGGTGAAGGATTATTCAGGGATTATGCATGGATTTTATTTATTTTGGAAGCCTTATAGAGGTTATTATAGGCAACTTTCCCAACCAAGGCGCCATAGAAAGTACAGAGTTGACGCAAACGCTCCTTCTGTAGGTACTACAAAAAGATCGAGAAAAAATTATTTTTGATCGTCTTTGAGAAGCAGTGTCACTTTCAAAAGATGTGTGGAGATCACCAAGCTCAGCCATAACATTGTTGGGGAAGTTTTATGTTTTTTAATTTCTTCTTAAAATTTATTATGGTTTTGCTAGTTTTATAATCAGAATGTTTTATTTTTTTGCACCTTTCTGCCTGACTTACAAGTACCTTTATATTTTGAGTAGCTAGTTTAGGAAGCGGGCGCTATCACAAATTTCTTGAGTTTTTAGTGCGCCGCCCCGCTTAATAAGGTTGGGAGCCCCTGTTGAAATAGAGGTTTGAAGAATGCATAAGATGCAGCTTCCTAATTCGTATCCGCAAGAAAGGAGTTAAAATCCACCCATAAATGGGTTATACGGCTAGCTTGTAAGATTTTATGTAAGTTTGAAGAGCGAGCTTTAAAATTCGCAGTAACGAGTAAAAGCGTTTTTTAAAACAAACCTTACAGTAAAACGGGTGACGAAAGTTGTATGACATTTAACACAGATGCTTAAACAACTAATTCAATAACAATTTTATATTATGAAAATTAAGCTTAAATTGCTATAGTCCGCGAAAAGCAAGAGAACCTGTATGGTGAATTTATAATTTCTTCAATCCTTATACTCCACACCAAACAGTTCTTCGGCAATGTACCCTCTAATCACGTCTCGCTCCGAAACCGGAGCGATGTTGACTTTAATGAATAATTGTTTAACAATTATACATTGTAACAATTTAAATTATAAATTACACTATACAGATTCTCCTGCTTTTCGCGGACTATAGCAAATTAAGCTTAATTTTCATAATATATCATGGATTTCCGCAAAGTAACGCCTACTTCTATGCAATAATAAAACTCTTAAGAGTTTATGTTTTACACCTTTTAAATGTAATACTTACTTTTTACTTTTTTGAAAAAAAAAAAACAATTTAATCAATCTTTCAGGGGCCTGGACATAGTGTCAATACGTCATCTAGTGGTGCTTCTACGGTTGCTATCACGACAGGGGCGAACCATTGTATGCACCATCCACCAACCCTCCGCTTCATTATTCTCGCTCTTTGATCGTGTCTACGTCTTATCAAGAGGGCTATGCTGTTATCAGGTAAATTAAACTAATTTTATCTAGAATAGAATAGAATAGAATTTGTTTATTTACCAGAACAACACAAACAGACTTACATAAGGAGTAACTTTAAATTTTATACTCAATTATTAATAGTTTAAGTCTATGATGTGTCTTGCCAATAAAAAGGTTCTGACTCAGCTTAACGTTCCGGATACTAATGTACCCACAACGCTGGTATTCTGTCAGTACCTATTGAGTTGAGGGAAGTCCAGTTATGAAATCACATATAAAAACTAACAGTAAACCTCATAATTGAAAGGAGATGAAAATCAACAGACTTTATGAAATGGAAAACGGACAGTTATTCAAATAGCTATGTATATTAGTAATAGTGGAGCTTTTGTATTTTTTTTTTTACAACCTCCCTGGCGCAACGGAGAGCGCTGTGAATTTAAGCAGAAGGTCCGGGTGACTATGCTGTTATCAGGTAAAATTAACTAATTTTATCTCGCATCACCTGACTTTATTATATGGAAAATAGAGTTATTCAAATATCTATGAATATTAGTAGCAGAGCTACTAATATATGTCGGCGATACGCCAGGGTTTTCACGCTCGGTGTCCATTATAATAAAATAACTCACAAAATATCACGTAGTTTATTTTCGCACAATTGCTAGTATAGAACAGAGCCGATTTACATAAATTAAACGCTTTTATAGTTTCCTTACAATGGCTAAAACGGATATAGCAAATACAACTTCTTTTGAAACAAACAAATAAAATAAGGTACTGCAAAATAATTCTTAAAATATTCCTTATTATTTATAATAAATGTTTAATCAATTTAAATTACATAAAATGATTAATCATTTATATAATACAGAGATTTGTTCATTTAATTGCAACAAACATTAGTCAGTCTAAAGATGGCGCTGCAGGCCAGATTTAAAATGAATTAAAGAAAGACTTATTGCATAAAATAATAAAGTTTGATACAGAATAATGATATTAATTCTATAAGATATTAATTTGAACATTTTCACAGTAAATAAAGTAGTTTAACAATAAATGGAACATCAAATATCTTGAAAACATTCAAACAGTCAAAACAGTGTCTATTAAATATCAGGCCCTAATAAGTAGCGGTTTTATGTTTACAAATAACTATTTGAATTTAAATCTGATATATTTCAGATATTTTTATAATAAAATATTCACTTTAACGATAAACTAAAACATAAATATCAAAAGTCGCCAATTATTGCCGACAGGTGGCGATTTGCGCCCATATATACATAGTTAATTGAATTGTTTTGACGTACTTGTTTTCTTTTGACGACCTCCATGATGCAACGGTGAGCGCTGTGAATTTAAGTAGGGGGTCCCAGGTGACTATGCTGTTATCAGGTAAATTTACTAATTTTGTCTCGCATCAACTGACGTTATTTTATGGAAAATAGAATTATCCAAATATCTATGTATATTAGTAGAAGAGCTTTTGTACTTGTTTTGTTTTGACGACTTCCCTGGCGCAATGGTGAGCGTTGTGAATAGGAATATAATAAATAAATGGGTTATACGGCTAGCTTGTAAGATTTTATGTAAGTTTGAAGAGCGAGCTTTAAAATTATATAAAATATAATAATTCTCTTTGTGCTCGTCAGTACAATTAATGATGGCACAAAGGGTGGTCTAATTTGCGCTAGCAGTTTAGCTCCGTTTCGTTACCGGCCACAAAGGTTCGTGACCGTGCCCTTTGAAATCAAAGACTTCTTCCAACTGCCGTTTACGTACATTTAACCATTGAAGGCCTTAGGATTAACCAGCCTCCACTAGTGGAGAGGCACAAAAAGAGAGAGAGAGAGAGAGAGAGAGAGAGAGAGAGAGAGAGAGAGAGAGAGAGAGAGAGAGAGAGAGAGAGAGAGAGCTCGGTAGCAGAAAAAAGTAAACAAGCAAGTTTTTTTTATTCCACTACAAGTTAGCCCTTGATTGCAATCTCATCTGTTGGTAAGTGATGATAAAGTCTAAGATGTAGCGGTTTCTACGCGACATCACACCGGAACACTAAATCGCTCAGCGGCACGTCTTTGTCGGTAGGGTGGTAACTAGCCAGGGGCAAAGCCTCACACCAGACCTGACAAGAGAAAATTCAGAAATTATAAATTCCCAAATCGCCCCTGCCAGGAATCGTATCCGGGACCTCCTACAGCAATTGTGCGAAAATAAACTACGTGATATTTTGTGAGTTATTTTATTATAATGGACACCGAGCGTGAAAACCCTGGCGTATCGCCGACATATATTAGTAGCTCTGCTACTAATATTCATAGATATTTGAATAACTCTATTTTCCATATAATAAAGTCAGGTGATGCGAGATAAAATTAGTTAATTTTACCTGATAACAGCATAGTCACCCGGACCTTCTGCTTAAATTCACAGCGCTCTCCGTTGCGCCAGGGAGGTTGTAAAAAAAAAAATACAAAAGCTCCACTATTACTAATATACATAGCTATTTGAATAACTGTCCGTTTTCCATTTCATAAAGTCTGTTGATTTTCATCTCCTTTCAATTATGAGGTTTACTGTTAGTTTTTAATGGCTAAAACGGATATAGCAAATACAACTTCTTTTGAAACAAACAAATAAAATAAGGTACTGCAAAATAATTCTTAAAATATTCCTTATTATTTATAATAAATGTTTAATCAATTTAAATTACATAAAATGATTAATCATTTATATAATACAGAGATTTGTTCATTTAATTGCAACAAACATTAGTCAGTCTAAAGATGGCGCTGCAGGCCAGATTTAAAATGAATTAAAGAAAGACTTATTGCATAAAATAATAAAGTTTGATACAGAATAATGATATTAATTCTATAAGATATTAATTTGAACATTTTCACAGTAAATAAAGTAGTTTAACAATAAATGGAACATCAAATATCTTGAAAACATTCAAACAGTCAAAACAGTGTCTATTAAATATCAGGCCCTAATAAGTAGCGGTTTTATGTTTACAAATAACTATTTGAATTTAAATCTGATATATTTCAGATATTTTTATAATAAAATATTCACTTTAACGATAAACTAAAACATAAATATCAAAAGTCGCCAATTATTGCCGACAGGTGGCGATTTGCGCCCATATATACATAGTTAATTGAATTGTTTTGACGTACTTGTTTTCTTTTGACGACCTCCATGATGCAACGGTGAGCGCTGTGAATTTAAGTAGGGGGTCCCAGGTGACTATGCTGTTATCAGGTAAATTTACTAATTTTGTCTCGCATCAACTGACGTTATTTTATGGAAAATAGAATTATCCAAATATCTATGTATATTAGTAGAAGAGCTTTTGTACTTGTTTTGTTTTGACGACTTCCCTGGCGCAATGGTGAGCGTTGTGAATAGGAATATAATAAATAAATGGGTTATACGGCTAGCTTGTAAGATTTTATGTAAGTTTGAAGAGCGAGCTTTAAAATTATATAAAATATAATAGCGTTGTAGGAGGTCCCGGATACGATTCCTGGCAGGGGCGATTTGGGAATTTATAATTTCTGAATTTTCTCTTGTCAGGTCTGGTGTGAGGCTTTGCCCCTGGCTAGTTACCACCCTACCGACAAAGACGTGCCGCTGAGCGATTTAGTGTTCCGGTGTGATGTCGCGTAGAAACCGCTACATCTTAGACTTTATCATCACTTACCAACAGATGAGATTGCAATCAAGGGCTAACTTGTAGTGGAATAAAAAAAACTTGCTTGTTTACTTTTTTCTGCTACCGAGCTCTCTCTCTCTCTCTCTCTCTCTCTCTCTCTCTCTCTCTCTCTCTCTCTCTCTCTCTCTCTCTTTTTGTGCCTCTCCACTAGTGGAGGCTGGCCGTCAGCTCAGCAAACTTCTCGTGGTCTTGCGCGAGCGAAATAATGTTTCCACGCTTACAATATTGGTCCATTCACGGAAGTTACGCAACCATGACTTCTTCCTCTTTTAGAGTCAAAGCTTCACTACGATATAAAACTACCGGCCAGACATAGCAGGGGAGTAATCTTAATCTATCATCTTTAATCTTTTGTAACCGAGCGGCATTGCTCTATTCCAGTCTGAAGAGCGTTTTCGGTTTAATTACAGGCACATGTGGCTTAACACCTACGCCTTTAGCACGGCTAGTATGGGCAGGAGACAATTATATCCCCGGGGAAATGATATAAATTTATCTTCTCCCACAGCTTCAACAACTCTCAGAGCACTGGCGCACAAGTGGAAATAATATCCAAATAATATTAGTGCATTAATAAACGGGTGTAAAGTTCTCCTATTCCATGTTCCAGTAATTTAGCAGGTGGGCACGTTAATTAACGTGAAAGAGACATAATTATGTCCCTTGTCGGGGATATAGTCGGAGGGTATAACTTTTATCTCCCGCCCGTGCTAGCCCTGCAGATCGATGGACACAAAGCTGTACTTTGTAAGATGTGTTTCTTGCATAACCTGTGAAGTGTTGCTCTATTTATAAGCGATGGTTTTCTGTAACAGTTTACCAAGTTTAGTACAAAGACTCGAAAAAATTGGAACAGAACTTAAATGAACACTTTAGCATACATAACCAAGAGAACGCAAGCTGCACAAAACCGTGGAATATGGAACTCCCTACAAAGCGAAATCCCGTAAAAAGTGAAGAGAAATCACAAAATGTATAAATAAGTATTTATTTTAAAATTATTTTTACTCTAAACGCATGTCATTTATTATTTTATTATTTGTGCATGCTTCTCATAATCTCATGTTTTGAATGTGTACTTTTTAGATAGGGTATTGTTTATGTCCCGTAAAAAAAGAAGTATAGTATTATCAGGCTTAACTATCGCATTTAAAAAAATATATATATTTATTATACGGAAACCGGAAACAATAAGATCGTCAGACCACACTATTTACGTGACACTAAATAACGGTTATTTAATGTTTTCTAAAAGTAAAATACTGAAAATAGCGTGGTCCAAATTTGTGTTGGACTTTTAACAAACATGTTACAAAAATCATATTTTATGTAGTTATTTCTAGTAATTTTTAGAACTAAATTGAACAAATCCAAAAAGCATTTATTGTATCTAGATAAATAAAAAAATACTAAATGTTTAGTATATTTAGTGTACGAAGAAAATATATAGTTAAACTTAAAAAAGTACATATGTCCGCAGATGACGTCTATCGGTTGATATGATGATGATGAGGAAATTACATAAACATACAGTAAGTAGTATGCGATTGAGATTATATTGATTGTTACAATACAAATTGTTTCTATTATTCAAAGAAACCTTCAATTACGAAACAACAATTGTCATTTCGCTTGGATTTTCCAACACAATTTATAATTTGTATTCTCCATCTTTCCTTCATTCGATATAAATCCAAGATTTTCCTTTCTTAGATTGGTACTAAAAACTGTATCAAAGGGAAAATACTTTCCTTTAATTAAGGTTGTCGTTGTTCTAATTAAATAAGTGAATCCTTTTCAAATAGATTGGCACTGAACGTAAATCAGATATGGTTCTTTGTACTCTTCATAAATAACAGGCATTTGCTTTTCATTAAGATCTAACCTATTCATTTTTTAATACCATTCTATCGATATAAAAAAAGCGAGATAGCCCAGTGGGAAGGACTTTGACTCCACTTTCGGCGGGCTGAGTCCGAAGCCCAGCACGAAACTCTTTTTCTAAGTTATGTGCGTTTTCAAACAAAATATCACTTGCTTTCACGGTGAAGGAAAACGTCGCGAGGGAATCTGCATGCCTGAGAGTTCTCAATAATGTTCTCAAAGGTGTCTGCCAATCCAATCCGCTGGAAACTGGGCCAGCGTGGTGAATTCTCATTCGGGGGAAGACCCGTGCCCGGTAGTGGGCCAGTAATGGGTCAATACGATGATTCGATCGATAACTTAATGATTGACAAAATTCAAATATTAAATTATTCAACTGAACTTGAAGACTAATTAATTAGATATATGGATCAGAACCCACAACATTATAATTATTTTGTCTGACTGTCTTTCCGTCAGTCCATCCGACTAGCACCACCCTTTTCCTCACAAGTGGCTAAAGACTTAACTAAATATAGCCCTTAAAACCTTAGACTGAAATTTTCTAACAGATGAGATTGCTGTCAGGAGCTGACTTGTAGTGGAATAAAAAAACGAAATAACTGCGCGGGTAGGCGATTTAACTACCTTATACTCAGTGACGTGCACAGGGTATGCACAAAGGAGGCAGATGCCTTAAAATGGAATAATCCTTCGCATTAACGAGTTATACAAAAAAATTTAAATATGCAGAGCTTTTGTGCATCTATGAAGTTCATGCCACTGTTTGTACTTATGAAATAAATTTACCTATTAACAGTCGCAGAAAAAGGTCGTGTCGTTTATACGAGGCCATAGGATTCTGTGTGACCTTAATTTTATCTATAAACGACATGAAATAAAAAGACTAACTTATGGTTTAATGAAAAGTAAAGTAAAGTGAAATATCAGTAGAGAATTAAGAGAGCAGGTACATAACGAACGAATTAGAAAGTTTCGCTTTTTAAAATGCTGGTTGAAAATGCCATAAAATAGCGTTCCCGAGACGTTTCAAGTATTTCGTGCTTAAAAGCTTTCCCCATCCTGTATTTACGATTAGTCGTATATTTCTCAAGGAAACGATAAAATTGAAATTACTATATATAGAAACAGTACGATGTCGGATATTCGCCCCTTTATGTCCTTCTTCGAGTGTACATAGGTGTTTCCTTAGAGCGCAATTCGATTTACGTCGCATGTTAAATTTACAGCTGGATAGTCTACCCAATTGTTGAATTTAGCGGGATTTAAAACAAATGGAAAACAGAAAAATGTTTTACAAGTATTCACTTATCTAACTGTAAGTTTTAACACTAGTGACTAAGAAGATAAAACAGGTTTGAATGAGGAGATTGATTCTCTTACTTCTCCCCATAGATAGAAAGATCGATAAATTCAAAAAAAAGATAAAAACTATAAATACTGAAACTAAAGAAAACTAAATTAAAAATAATCCAATGCGGTCTTTAGCGGCGGCGGAAGGAGACTTTAAGCGGTATCTCCTCCAGACAATCCTTAATGGTGCAATATATCAAAAATATGTCATAACATAAACATCAACTGTACATAACAATAATACATATGCCCCTTAATTAGACACTAGGCAAGCATCTTTGATTTTGGGGTATATGTTCAACTTTGCAACTCGCCAATCACTATGTCGGTTTTTCATGTTCTTCGGTTTGGATCTTCTCATTTCTGATCTAGTTTTTTCTATCGTTTCCCGAACGTAAGATGAAAGTTGCTCCAATTTGCCGAACTGTCCAATAATAATCATTCGTTTATCGGCGTTACGGCCCAAAATTCACAGATCACTACCAGGCAGCAGTGTATTTTGGGCCATAACGCCGACTAGCGAAGAAACTCAAACGGGTAGGTAGTTGTTTTTATTGTTTCCCGAACGTAAGATGAAAGTTGCTCCTACTTGCCGAACTGAGAATCTGCACGGTGCTATTTATAATTTCTTCAATCTTTACACTTCACTCCAAACAGATCATTCAAAGTGAACTGTCAAGTGTTAAGTACTGATGTCACCAACGCATCGCTGATCATGATTTCTGGCAAAGCTTTGTAAGAGGATATAATAAGAAACTAATTATAATCAAGAAGCGGTGATTGTGGAGCGGGTAGGAGCTCCACTTCAATTTCGGAGGGCCGAGCCGCACGCACCTCTAACTTTTCTAAGTTTTGTGCGTTTGAACTAATTAAATATATCACTTGCTTTCACGGTGAAGGAAAACGTCGTGAGGAAACCTGCATGCCTGAGAGTTCTACATAATGTTCTCAAAGGTGGTAGAGACCACTTATACGCACTGGGCCAGCGTGGTGGACCCTTAACTTAACCCCTTCTTATTGTGGGAGGAGACCCGTGCCCGGTAGTGGGCCGGTAATGGGTTGGTATGATGAATTATAATTGGCATTTTACAGGGTGCAGCGCCTCTTCTCGTGCCGTTCTTATCAGAAGTCGGTCATGTGTGTCCCAAGACGCACAATCCGGCTGATTTTGTGTTGGAAACCCTGCTGGCAGACATGGAATCATCAGCGCAGATGGCGGAACTGTGTCAAAATGGGAAGCTCTGTAGGAGGCTTGATAGGCTGACTATTAGAGGAGGACGGTTAGTGAAAATTATTTATATATATATATTATATATTTATTTAGGAAAACCAACACCCAATACATTTTTCTCATTCAAGTGTCTACGTTGTGAGCTAAGTAAATATTCAGCTTATTACAGGTTTTCACAACTTTTGCAAATAATTTCAAAATGAATGAATAAAAAAAAAAGTCCATCTTCTTTACATAGTATAAAGTTGATCCCGCTGTTAGTACGCGTAGAACTTTAAAACTCTTCCACATTTTAATATAGTTTTCAGCAATAGATAGAATTATTCAAGAGAAAGTTTTATATGCAGTGTACATGTGTATTTAAGTAGGAACTAAAATAAAACAAAAATCTAAGAAATTCAAAGATTTGATATGTGATGTCGCAACATCCATTTATTTGCGCTTACATACAAAACAAAGACACTCGCTGTTTGTAGGCGTAGATGTTTTAAACTACTCAACAGATTTTAATAAAGTTTGACAGGAATAGATAGAGTGATGCTGCATATACAGTATATACACAATATTCTAGAAAAAAGGCTAAGAAACTCATAGATTAGTGTTTGAGGTCGCGACAGATATTTTTTGCGCCTTCATTGCAAATAGATTAAAATAATGTACTACTTACGGAATTGTCACTCATTAGTATCTAAACACTACCCCGTGAGAAGTTAGGACGGGTCGATATTAATATAGAGGTAATATACATTTCATGAGACGAGCATGCATTGAAATATAATGATTTGAATGTAAAACTCATTTGAGCCCAATGTAATATGTTGTGAAATTGCTTTACACTTTAAATGGTATTATCGTGAAAGCATCATTTGATAAAGTAACTAAATTGTATGTAGTAAATACAGAACGTAATTTTGGCAGCTCTCAAAGTTTTCCGTTTTTAACCTATAGCCTTCTCGATTAATGGACTATCCAACACTTTTGTGTACTTTTCCAGTTCATACCAGTTATTCATGAAACAAGCGCTTTCAACAAAACATACTTTTATATAATTAACTCTCTATGACTCTGAAAATTTTACAGGAAGCCAGTATTACATTCGGACGAGTCCATCCAGCGGATATTCGTGGAGCACGTCGCCAAGGAACAAATGCAAAAGATGGAGTTCCCCACCACTTTTATGACCCAATTCAAGATCCTAATAAAACGAATGTTTACACAGACTATAAGAAATTCGGTGAGTTATCATATTTAACCTTATTAATATCATACTGCAAGGCACATATTACAAAACCTACCACCACCACTTTTTTTTATGTCACTTAAAGTTTGCCCTTGCCTTATCCTCGGTATGGTGCAGAGCAATGCAGAGTAAGGTGCTGATTCATCATATCAACCCATTACCATTACCATTATAAGCGAAAAAGGGTGTAGGACCACCACGCTGGCCCAGCGCGGATTGGTGGTCTCCACACGCATTTGAGAACATTATGAAGAACTCTCAGGCATGAAGGTTTCTCACGATGTTTTCCTTCACCGTTGAAACAAATGATATTTGAATGTCTTTCATCATATCAAACCATTACCGACCCATTACAAGGCACGGGTCCCTTCCAAAATGAGGGTTTAGGCCGCAGTCCAACACGCTGGCCCAGTGCGGATTGGTGGACTTCCAACCCTTTAAGAACATTATGGAGAACTCTCAGGCCGGTTTCCTAATAATATTTTCCTTCAGCGTTGAAGCAAGTGATATATCAATTACTTAAAACGCATTTAACTTAGAAAACTTAGAGGTACGCACCTCTAAGTTTGGGATTCGAACTCGGCCTCCCGAAAGCGAAGTCGAAGTTCTACTGTAAAGTTTACTCAATCGATCAAGTGCGATATGCGGACTTGGTTTTATGAATAGTACTAGCTGCAACGCAATCATTATTTTTTAGAACTACCCTCCATCCTTTTCTGTATGTAGCTTTAAAAATACTTACCTACTCATCATTCCGAGCGCTGAACGATGAAGAAACACGATTGGGTTTATTTAGGTTGTTTTAGATGTATTATTATGTTTATTTAAAAACGTATATTTATTTCTGTAAATAAAATGAATATAATAATACCTACTGGGCATTATTATATTAATCATCAGAAAATGGGCTCAATTAGGTCCGCCCAAAGAATAGCTACTAAATAATACGTACTTAAACTTATTTGTTTTAGCTAAGTTTATGGATTCAACTCTTGCATCACGTGAGCGCCGCAGGTCTACTTGGTGGTATCTTTTTCATGATCGGCAACGACGGCAACGCGCCCATAGCCAACTTCAAGTTCTGCCTGAGCTGCGTAGTCTTCTTCATGTATACCTACATAATGATACCCGTGCTGTTGTGTATGTACCTTTTTTATTCTTCTTATAAATTCATACTTACGGGCTAAGAACAGGTTCTCAGGGTGACCGAACTTAAGAACTTGTTTTAGTCGTCCGTTTATCAATACGAACCTTATACTAGCCATTTCTCTATTCTTTAATGTAATTTACAAAACGTAAACAATCTCAACATTTCTCGTAATTTAAATATGCAAAGGCTAGTTTTTAGGATATCGATTCTGATTTTTAACCCTATGCAATTAACATTAAGCCTCATTTGCTTCTATAAAAAAATAATAAATAAATATACTACGACAATACACACATCACCATCTAGCCCTGAAGTATACGTAGTTTATGGTACTAAGATGACTGATGAATATTTTTATGAATAATATACATAAATATAAATACTTATAATATACATATAAACATCCAGACACAAGCATTCATGTTTATCACACAAACATTTTCCAGTTGTGGGAAGCGAACCCACGGCCTTGGAATCAGAAAGCACGGTGCCCGCTGCCCACTGCGCCAATCGGCCGCAAATTTTCAGGGCGCAATGTATAATTCCATCAATCATTATAAAACACATATAAAACATCAAACATTATATACAGATCTCCGAAAAACACACTCGATGCACGCTTTGCTCCTGCACCGCATCCTCAGGAGATGTTGATTTTGCAGTACAAATATTCTAAGGTCTTTGCGAATTATAGCAAACAGGCTATTTCCCGCAAGTTAGTCCGTAGTAAATTTTGGGTTTTAAAAAATCCCGTAGGAACTTTTTTCGCCCGGGATAATCTGTATCTTATAGTTACTTTTACTAGCAACTTTTCAAGGATAAACATTATCATATGTCCTTATCCAGGATAAATGTGTGTCATATTTCGGCAGTATCGGTTCAACCTATGTCCAAACTATGACGAGAGGTAACAAACAAACAGATACGCCTTCCCATTTATAATATGAGTACCTATGGATTAAGCTTAATTCCCAATAGAAGGATATCATCTTTAGTCAAATATAAAGACATATTGTGTCTTATGCACATTATACAGGCCAATTGTAACTTATAGAGACTGGAAAAAAAATACCAAACGCTATAAGTAAGCACAAAACTGGCGTGTAATATTACTATGCCTTAGAAAAACGTATTTTAGCATCGCGGGAAATCACCATAACAAAATATACATGACAAAAAGTTTTTTCCTTATACATCCGCGCTGTCATAATAACCTTAAGAAGGCTTTAGGGATATTTTACATAAGGGGTCAATAAGAAGGACCTTTTTATATCGCGTCCCACAACTCATGTTATCCTAATGGACTACATTTTGATGCCTAAATAACTCTGAGTGTCAAATATACTGTACATACTTACCTCCATATTTTATTGAAGCTGAAAAACGTTTTATTTATTCATAAATAATTTAGATGTGTAACTTTTCTAAGTTATATGCGTTTTAAGTAATTAAAAATATCACTTGTTTCGACGGTAAAGGAAGATATCGTGAGGAAACCTGCATGCCTGAGAGTTCTACATAATGTTCTCAAAGGTATGTGAGAAGCTACATGTGTGTCATATTTCAGCAGAATCAGTTCAACCTTTGGCCAACCTGTGGGTTTTTATCTATGATCGGCTCAACCGGACTCTGCGTGTCAAATATACTGCACATATTTACCTTCATATTATATGGAAGCTGAAAAGCGTTTTATTCATTCATACATAATTTAGATATGTAACCACTGCAACCGATCCACCCCCGCCTCTTTCATGCCCTAGAGATGGTTTATTATGCTATCACTAACCATTCATCATAATTTTTTCAATGTCCGGCAGAAACTGTTCTTTGGTATTGTTTTTATGCAGTCAAGGGCTAGCTTGAAGTGGAATAAAAAAAAACTGCAGTTCTTCTGAACAAGTTAGCCCGATACCATCTTAGTCACATCACTGCATCACTTACAACAAGGTTGGATTGCAGTCAAGGGCTAACCTGTAATGGAATACGTACGTAACTACGCGATCGTTTCTTTCAGTTCCCATGGAGTTGCGAATGCTGCGCCGGGAGTATTTCAATCGGTGGTACAGTTTGAAGGCATACTACGCTGCGCTTACGCTTTCAACTTTGCCCTTTATGGTAAGTACAATAATATTTTTTTTTATATTATTATACATACATATTATTAAATATAGTATTCTGATTTGCCGTGTGGTGACGGCAGATCAGATTACCTACAAAAGTTGCCACCCCTCCTCTTTCCATGTGTGTACTGCTACTACAATGCGATCTCCAACTAGTCTGTCCAGCGTGATGATTACGGTATGGAAACATTCCCGTTAGGACTCGTCGTTAGCTCAAAAGTGGACTGTTTTATAATATCACTAGTTGTTGCCCGCGACTTCGTCTGCGTTTGCTTTTGTTTTTTGATGTGGCATTCAATTTAGTTGCTGTTCTAAAAAAAAATTAAAGTATTCAGTATTGCTAAGCCTTAAATGAGGAGTTCTGTCCTCTATCTCCAACCACATTCAGATCTACACAAAGTTTGGGAAAAATTAAACACATATAATATTTTAATAATAACCTGTATAGTACAAATATAATTATTTGAATCGGTTATAATTTGTCGGAGTTATGGTGTAAAATCGTCAAACATTTTCGTCCCCTCTTCCATAGAAACCGAGCTTAATGTCGGGATAAAAAGTATCCTATATTACTTCTAGCACTTCCAAGAATATGTGTCCAAAGTTTTATAAGGATCGGTTAAGTAGTTTTTGCGTGAAAGCGTAACAAACAAACTTACATTGACATTTATAATATTAGTAGGAATAGGGATAGGGATGGTTATTATATTATAAATAGTTTTACCGAAATGACAATGTGAGACGGTGATAACAAAAAGACCTGGACGCGTTTGGAACCCTTGCAGCTTTAGTTTTAAGTGTAAGAATTTAGTCTTGTGGCAGGTACCTTAGACCAGTTAGGTTACATGAGTTGCTTAGTGAAAATCGATTGGCGAAAGGTAAATGTATGCCTAGGAATCTTCTTTTATTAGGCGTTCGTTACTTAGGCATAGCCCTGAAAACGGGCATAAGACTCGTAAGACACATACTAATAAAAGTATTCATCATCATCACTTCAACCGATTGAAGTCCACTGCTGGACATAGGTCTTTATAGTACCAAAATCCAGTCCTGGGCCGCTTGTTTCCAGCGGCTCTCGGCGATTCGTTTGATGTCGTCTGTCCACCTCGTTGGGGGCCGACCACCGCTGCGTTTACCAGTGCGGGGTCGCCATTCCAGCACCTTGGAACCCCAGAGCTATTTGCCCAGCCCATTTCCACTTCAGCTTTGTTATACGCTGAGCTATGTCGGTAACTCCAGTTCTTCTACGGATCTGCTCATTTCTGATTTAATCACATAGAGATACTCCCAGCATAGCTCTCTCCATCGCCCACTGAATAACTCTGAGCCTTCTCATGAGGCCCATAAAAGTATTGCTCGTTTAAATTAATATCAACGATCTATGAACAACCTTACCTATTCGCACTTATTCTTCATCTTCTTATCAAAGGTTGACTTGTAAATTTAACAACCAAACAAAGAAATCTAGCTACAAATACTCATACCTGGCTATAACGTTCGTGTTATGCGAGGAAATGACAACTTTCCGGAAATAAGGCATCCGGTTGGACGCGTGCAACGGAAGTTTAGTGTGTGCCAGGACAACAATCCTTAATGCAGGAAATATCTCTGACTTTCGTGGCATACCATTTATTTTATTTAAATATCATACTTTTCAGTTGAGTTAATGCTTTTTATTGACAACTAACTGTACCTCTTTTCACTTTTGTTATCTTTGGATTGTAACGTAATACTGTTATACCTTCCTCAATAAACCGGCTATATTTAAATATTTTTTTTTTATCTGACTGATAGTTCAAACCAAACAAACTGTTAAGCTTCAATTCACATTTTTGCCTAATATATTTCAATAAAGTGATATTGTTAAATTTAACTTTTAACTTTTGCATAAATAATATGTATATGTATTTAGTATGTATATTTAATCTTAACTTTGTGCTCCATCCACTGGGCGTTTAACTGACACCTATTTTAGCTTAGGTTGCCTTTTAAAGATCACTATAATGACTGATAAAGCCGCCTCTTCAGCCTACAACTGTGTAATGTCTTTGTTTATTTGTGTTATTTCTTTGAGTTTTGTTGCCATAAAGTTATTTTATTTTTATCTATCCATATTTATCTACTTTCCAGAAATCGATATATAAAAAAAAACTTTTATGGATTGTAATAAACAAGAATATTGAAGTAATATCTACAATATTTTAACTTACATACCGCATAACTTATCGTAGATTTAAACTAGTACCTACAGTACGAACCTACAATACAAAGTCACATGCAATTATTCCTATGTCCAATTTTAAGTTGGCAAGTGCTTCCTGGATACAGAGTTGGAGCATATTAAGCCAAATAACCGAAACAGTTGCAAATCGTGTGGTTAGAACGGACTGTGGCCTAGGACGGCACTGGCAGTCTCAAATGGAGGTAATTTAGCTTGACATGCGTTACACGGGATTATATCAAACGGTTCGTTCTTGAGATACGAGTGAGACTAATCAGGTTATAGTAGCAAGACGTGATATTTTTGTTTTATTTGTTCTGATAGGTGAAAAAAAAACTCTCTGCTCTGATATTTCTACTGACTAATAGATGCCGGCGACTTCGTTTGCATTGGATTTCTGATTTCTTGTGACGAAATTTTTTTTTATCGCGTCTTACCCTGCCTTGCCACCTGCGCGACGCCGTACATACTCTCGAAGTTGATAACTTTGAGACTATGAGTCCAAATAACTTCGTGTAAAAGACAAAGTGTAATTTAAATACCAGCAGGCAGGAGACAAATATGATATCCCCTGACAAGTCACAAGGGTTATCATTAACGTGTCCACCTACTAAAGCACGAGAATATGGCATTGGAGAAGTTTATCCCCGTTTATTATTACACATTTATTATTTGAATATTATTTCCACTTGTGCACCAATGCTCTGAGAGTTGATAAAGCTGTGGGAGAAGATACATTTTTATCCTTTTCCCGGGGAGACAATTGTCCCCTGCCCATGCTAGCCATGCAAAGCGATAAAGGTAGGTATTTGTTTTTTGTTGCAGGTGACAGATTTGCTTCCGACTTACTTGAAACTTATCTTTATATTTTGACCAATTTACACAATCTATACTTATAATAAATCTGTAAACTGAAGATTTCTGTATATTTAATATATTTTGAAAATTTTGACCGGGGGATGCTTTATAATGGGTACTGAGTCCAAAACAGATTTTTATTTAATTTTTGTCTGTCTGTCTGTTTGTATTTCTGTCTGTCTGTATGTCCGGGCATCTCGTGAAAACTACAGAACGGATTTAAATAAAATTTGGTATCGTGGTACCTGATATTCCGGGTCAACATATAGGATACTTTTTATCCCGATAAACAGTAAGTTTCCTCCGGGAAATTGGATGAAATTTTCAATTTTAATTCATACCTCCGTTAAAGTTGAATCGTTTTTAAAAATTCTTTTTTTATTTGAAAGTGAATTTAGCATGTATTGTCTAATTTTAATGAAGATCTGATAAATATTGTCGGAGATAAAGGACATAACTCTTCACAGATAACAGCACGTCGCAAGGCATATGGGACAACGATCGAATGCATGCATACCATCCTGGAATAGCTCACAGGCTTCTTTTTATCCCGGAAAAGCAAACAGCTCCTACAGGATAGCATCGCTTTTTTTCCCGCATAAGTCTTTCAAAATCCGCGCAACGGAGTTTTAGATTGACCTGTTTTTTTAGATAGGCATAGTTGAAATATTATCATGCTTTTGAGTTTGTTTGGTTGAACGCGCTAATCTCAGAAAATGTTGCATTTAACCTACCCCATGCAAAATCAATATTATCTACTTAGAAGAAGTGGGGAGTCAACTAAATTATGTATTACTTTATATAACAAAATTTGTTTCTTTGTATTTTTCTAAAGTAATTCCAATTAAACAAAAGTAGTTAATTTTAGAATTAATCTCATCGTAATGTCTGTAAAATTAAATGTCAAATTCGCCTACCGAAAGTTCCCCTTGGAAAGAAACGTAAAGATAGTTAATAGTTAATACATTGATGTAATATGTTACTATGGTAATAACACCAAGATCGAAGTTTTTTTATAATCGCATACATATTGAAAGCATACCTAAAATTTTTGAAGTTAAAGTCAAAGTCAAATATTTCTTTATTCAAATACGAACATAGATGGCACATTTGATGCGTTGTTTATATACAAAATGTTTACAATAGCAGTTATTTACTTCAGGTAGACTTTAAGCAATTTAACGTAAATTGTGTATGTTTGTAATGACTACCATTATTTGCATTCATTACATATTTGTGCGGATTACTGGTATTTCTATTAAAGAAACCTTAAATATTTATCTATGGCAAAATTATATTATCAAGAAGTCACATAATTACATAAAGCCATTGAACAATAAAAACATCTTGCAATATTGCATGCTTATGCCTCGCTCACATAATGTAGTGGAAAGGTGGAGTTATTCACGAGCGTTTAACCAACATTCCATTATCAGACAAGAAGTTTGACCCAGTGATACCTTTCGCTTTATCGCTGGCTACAAACAGAACCAAGTCCGCGATTTCCTCTGGCTCCGTAATTCTATTAAGAGCTGTTTTTGTCTTGATAAATTCATAATCTGCGTCCAATTTGGCATTGGCTATGAAATCAGTCTTTACTGGCCCTGGACTGATTGTGTTTACTCTTATACCATATGGTGCCAATTCAGCAGCAGCGCACAAACCAAAATGGTTTACAGCAGCTTTAGAAACGTAGTAATTCGTCGTACCTTTAAAGTTTGGAGTGATGATCGCAGCAACGCTGGATATATTCACGATGTTCCCCTTAGTTTTCACCAAGTGGGGGGCAGCTACACTTGTCATATGGACAAGGCCTCGAACGTTCGTGCTAAAGATGAGATCGTATGATCTCATCGTATTCTCACTCTCCATAAGCGGTCCAGGTGACGACAGTCCTGCGTTGATTATCAAGATGTCCAGTTGGCCGAACTTCTTTATAGTTTGATCCATTATTCGTTTAACGTCATCATCCTTGGTCATATCAGCAATCACAACAAGCGGGTCCTTGCATTTAGCTGCGACTGTTTTAAGCTTGGTTTCATTGCGTCCTACCATAACTACTTTAGCACCTGCTGCACTGAAGGCTATAGCCACAGATGCTCCTATACCAGAACTGGCTCCAGTCACCAGAACAACTTTATTATTGAAATCCATTACGACTCGGTAAAACAGAAATGTTCTATTTAGATGCGTGATTTAACAGTGCAATACCAGAGATTATTAGTGCATACTTACCACACTCAATGTATTTATATTGATATAACATCCAGTATAATAATAACGCTAAATAAAATCTTATTCCTATGAATTAAAGCATAAAAGCGTACAGCGCTTATTTTATCTTCCCTAGACTAATCATAGAAATCAAGTGCGTTGTTTACGTAAAGTAAACACTTGTTGCTGATATACAGTATGTATCAGGAAGTAATTTTGTAAGTAAACAAATGTCCGCGACTCTTTCTATATTTGAACGAAATGATTTAACAGCTAATCGATGCAGTCCGAAAGTACGAAGTAGATGTTTTATTTAAAACAAACCTACTTTAATTAAAACAAAACGCCGGTAACAATTACTAGCTTGATTTAATAACAAATGTCCAAAGATTGTTACACAACCCGCTACACAGACTCATTATAATAACTACCTATTCTAATTAACATAGCTCTTTATAATATTCAATTAAAATATCACTTACTTCAACGGTGAAGGAAAACACCGTGAGGAAACCTGCATGCCTGAGAGTTCTCCATAATGTTATCAAAGTGAAGTCCACAATGCACTGGGCCAGCGTGCTGGACTACGGCCTCAACCCCTTCTCATTGTGGGTTGATATGATGATGATAACCTTACATTGAATTATTATTAATTTTTAGTGCTCGAGGATTTTCATTAATTATTAAAACGGCGGCTGGTTTCCATACATTACTATGCTCATTTTCTTTAAATACTAGGTACATTGGGAACTTCCTTGAATGAGTCAGTTTTAGATCTTGCATGTTAACGTCGTTTTGTTCTTAAATGCATTTTCTATTACAATATTTTCATTTCCGGATGCAATTGAGGTTTTAATAATGTACTTTTAATACGCAGTTTTGTACGACATAATCTATTTGATGTATTTAAATAACCGTTTGCAAATTGCTACTGCTCTTTGAGAAGCATTCGATGGTAATGGGGACTTGATGTGTAATATTGTGCAATAAAGACTTTATCTACTTATCTATCTAAACAAAATTACTATAAATTTAATTAAATAAGTCGGCAATATTGTAATGATCATTCAATCAAGAGATATTGAATGATAATGGCACGATCGGCCTGAGCGTTCGGCTTGTGACGCATCTGTCTCTACTCGGACGCTTGTGATTACGTAAAATTTTCAAGACCTTGGTATTTAGAACTCCCTACCAGAACCCTATGCCCAACGGTGGACGTCCATTGGTTGACATAATGATGGCTATAATGAAATTTAATAATATTGTCTATCAAATCGAGTAAACGTATGGAGAAAATCTAACATAAGGCACTTGTACTTAAAGTAGTATAACTAATTATAAAAGTTGGAATTTCACCACTTTTTGGAAACCTTTTTTATATTACACTTTTTGTTCCCATAGTAATTAACCTAAAGGCCCCTGTTTAAAATTTAATTTTAAATTATCTATTGCCTATCGGTCTGATAGGCAATAGGTTTTCTAAATCTCCCAAATAATACTGCCGCATAATCATCATGAGGCTATTTTTGTTTTTCCGTACCTAATAACTCTTAGAGCGTCAGACCAGCGGCGTGCACTTCATACATGCACAAAAGCACTGCATACCCAAATTATTGTATACAGGATGTTTGGTGCATCGTGTGCCAAATCGAATCTGATGATTGGAGGGGTCTTTGGCTATCTCTTCAGCCCTCGTAAAAAAATCTTGCTCAAACGGTTTTTTTTATACTGATTTTAAATTGTTTTTTTAAAAATTGTAAAAATTCTACATTTAAATTTTAATAAAAAATAAAGTTGTTAAGTATTAATTAATTTTCTTTTTAATCTTTAATTTGTAACGTTTTACGCTTCTTTTGAAACTAGAATTACACGCCAGCAACATCTAGTTTTTGTTTTACAGCCCCGCAAAGTTTTTTTTACGTAAAAAAATAAGCTTGAACGTCAACTTTCGGTTTTAATAAAAAAAAAACTAAAAGTGATCATGTTCTTCCAATTTTTTTAAAACATCTCTGGACTGTCCCCTTTCTAATGGTGTGCAATATGCCATGAAAAGTAATTAGTAACATCACTAATTTTCAAATTTTCTATACGGCTTCGGACTACAACTGTAACAATACGTCAAAGATGTCGGGCCTGCATTCGAAACAGGGGTGAACAATTTGAGCAGAATTTGTAAAAATTATGAAATAAATGTTTCAAATGCAATGTATTATTTTTATTTCAAGTAAAACCTACGAAATTTAAAAATTTTACCTGCTTGTGAGTGTTATTTACGCAAACCCTTGTTTTTCTTTCACCTGTTGAATATTAGAAAATTGCGACCAAGTTTAGAAAATTTGAAAATTAGTGATGTTACTAATTACTTTTCATGGCATATTGCACACCATTAGAAAGGGGACAGTCCAGAGATGTTTTAAAAAAATTGGAAGAACATGATCACTTTTAGTTTTTTTTTTATTAAAACCGAAAGTTGACGTTCAAGCTTATTTTTTTACGTAAAAAAAACTTTGCGGGGCTGTAAAACAAAAACTAGATGTTGCTGGCGTGTAATTCTAGTTTCAAAAGAAGCGTAAAACGTTACAAATTAAAGATTAAAAAGAAAATTAATTAATACTTAACAACTTTATTTTTTATTAAAATTTAAATGTAGAATTTTTACAATTTTTAAAAAAACAATTTAAAATCAGTATAAAAAAAACCGTTTGAGCAAGATTTTTTTACGAGGGCTGAAGAGATAGCCAAAGACCCCTCCAATCATCAGATTCGATTTGGCACACGATGCACCAAACATCCTGTATAACTCGTATTGTAGGGGATTTTTTCCATTTAATGTCATGTAGCTGCTTTATGCATACCCTGGTCAGAAACCCTGTGCACGCCACTGCGTCAGACGTTAATGTAACTAGATCAGTCTTTTGTCAGAGTTTATTTTTCTTTTAATGGCTAGATCCTAACATCAACATAACACCATATTAATTAAGACCGTGGGATGTGAGACGTCTACCAAACTTATCCATTAACTCTCTGCGTGTTTCCGTGCTCAACTTTCGACGCAAGTCTCGTGAAATTGAAACAACGTGGTGGGTCTTTGCCTTTAAACCATATGATCTATCAGAAAATGCTTGAACCCAGCAGTGGGACGATAATAGGCTGCGGATGATGATGATGATGATGGGTATATCAAAATGCACAAGGTAGTTGTGAACTGTGAAGTCCTTCCCGATTTTGAACAAGAAACAAGTTGGACTTTGAATGACAATGATCACTTTATACTTCGGATAACACGGCTATTATCAATAAAATGTGATGATCATAATTAAGACCAGTAACCCATAACCCATAGGATAAGCGGGGAGGGTTCAATAACGCAACGCTAAACTGTGGTTAAAACTCTACGTCCTCCCCGTTGTTCAAGTACGACCTGCGTGCAACCACCTTTTTAACTGACAATTCAATGCACAATCGAACCTCTGGATCTATCTTTGTACCTGTCATCAATAGCCTTAAACAGTCCACTGCTCAACTAAAGGCCTCTCCTACCCGGAGGGTTTTCTGATAATCAGCAAATGGGGCTTTGGCTGTGGGCGTAAATGTTGACGATCGCTGTAGATGACGAGATGGAGGACGCTGCTGTCCGTTCTCAGTAATATTCCTCTAGTCTTCTCGTACGACACCTATTCAATGCGGCGTTCGGTTTAAAACATCTCTTCTATATAATAATAAATATACTATGACAATACACACATCGCCATCTAGCCCCAAAGTTAGCATAGCTATAAGTAAGCATGGGTACTAAGATAGCTGATGAATATTTTTATGAATCTAATGTAAATAAATACTTATAATATGCGTTCACACACACACATTTTCCAGTTGTGGGAATCGAACCCGTGGCTATGGACTGAGAAAGCAGAGTCGCTGTCCATTCGTCTTTCTAATATGAGCAGCAGTGAGTCATGAGGATGGTAGTGATTTCTCCACCGGCCTATCCTTTTAACCTAACCATATTTTCTTTATTTGCATTGTTCAGTTAATCTTGGGATTGCTGTTTATTGTCATCGGCTACGTGATGTCGGGGCAGCTGCTGGAATGGGATCGCTTCATACTGTTCACGATAAGCGGCATAATGATAGCTATTTGCTCGGAAGGACTTGGTCTGCTCGTCGGGTCTACCTTCAGCGTTACTGTAAGTTGGATAACATAACCTCAATCAAGCGGGCACTATCATCGGTTACCATAAGCATTTTTAAAATACTTAAAGGTATTATTGATTTATTTGAATAAATATCTTATATAAAAAAATCTAAACTGTCATTTTAAAATACGAGTAATGTTGCTTGAAGCGATTAGTTAGAATAGTTAGTTGAGCATCTTTACTTAATTGTCACGAAGAAAGCTGAAACTACTAATGAAATCAGTGGCTTTATTAGATACGTATGGTCTCCAGACTCAAGGGAAACGCTTAAAGGTATGCCTTTAAGCGTTCACCTAGGGGTCACGACTTAATAAATTATTTCTTCTCATGTTCTGGTTACGTGTGGTCCACAGAAACGGAAGATGGTAGGTACCTACCTACCCAAACATTGCATTGTTATACTATCCAGCAACTTACCAGCTTACCTAGGTATATTAATTTCTTCTTGCAGAACGGGTCGATCGTCGGGCCAGCGACGGCAGCGCCCCTCCTGGCACTGTGTTGTTATGGCATGGGCTTTGGATCATACATCGAATGGATAATGAAGATGTTTATGTCCTTATCGTACCTACGTTATGGTTTAACCGGATTCTGCCTCGCGTTGTACCAAAAAAGGTCTCTAATGGAGTGCAACACAGATTTTTGTTTGTACGCAGACACAAAAATCCTACTCAGAGATTTGGGCATGGCGAATGACAACTATGGAACCCAAATAGCTGGACTATTAGCGTTTACTGTAGTGTACAGATTCTTCGCTTACTTTATGCTCAGGTACCGTCTGACGACAGAATATAGGAACAGATTAATGACTTACGTAAGTAAATTTCTGAAGCACAGATAGAACGGTTTCCGTCGGCCACTCATGTATACACTGCGGACTATGTAAATAATGATGCCAATTATGTTATACAAAAATCTCTAAACTAAACTTCAATTGGGGTATGTGGGTTACAAGTATGATCTTCTGCAACTCTAGGTAAAGAAACAAGGCAAAAGGGATGTGGGAAGAAGAACATCCTGGCTGAAGAACTTGCGCTAATCGTTAAATAAAAGCAACCAGTTTTTTCAGACCTGCTATGTCTAAAATTCTAATTTTGAGAATGATCGCCGAACCTCGCTACAAGAAGCACTTCAAGAAGAAACAAAATTTAAAAAACACCAATATTATCCTAATGTAAAATAAATCCAAGGGTAATATAATATATGAATTTGTTGCACCCGACTGGCGGGTAGGCATATAAAAACTTAAGATTACCTTTAAACCCAAAAGTAGAATAAGTTTTGAGATTGACCTCATAAAAACAAATCAATTTGTACAATTTTGTATGGAATTTCAATGTTACCGAATTTAAAAGGTTATATTTAAAATATGCTCTTTAATTTAATACAAATAATTGGGTAGGTTTAATATTAAAATAACTATCTGTGATTTTTTTTGATAAGCTTTATGCCTAATTAAGTTAGAAAATATTTGAAATTTGATATCATTTTATGTTTTAAATTGTATTTCTAGATAAAAATAATTAACGTAAATAAAACATATAGATATATATTTCTCGTCCTCGTCGGAATTTACAAAAAAATTGTATGACAGACAAACAGAGCTACTTAATGACCAATAAATTGTATAAGTGAGAATATAATAGTGTATGTATAATTATTATTGTCAAAAACTTTTTCCCTAAATATAAATAGTAAATAAGTGCTTAGGTAGGGTAAGTGCCTTCTCAAAAATAAAATTATGGTGTGAGAAAAAAGTTTGTTTTATTTAAATAATTCACGGCTGCAAATTTTTTATTTAAATAATTCACGGCTGCAAAGCTGTCCACCGGTCTCTAGTACCCCACTACTAACACGATAACAAAAAGATACATAATATACTTTTGATCTTTATTAATTTCGAAATGTTATGACAAAAGCCGTAGCAGGCAAATTTTAACTTTAAATCAATACTGCATTATGATGTTCATTCATTGAGGAGGGTGCAGAATTTTCTTCCGCTTCATACCAAAACTATGTTGGCCCAATTTCTGCTGGTTCCACGACTTGACTAAGCCGACGCGACGTCTGCTATTTGGATGCCATTGAAGAGCTTAGTAGCTCGAAACAAACTTGAAAGACTTCAGAATTTGTTCATTCGCTTTATTTTCTGATTTTCGTCCACAATTAATGTGGCTGCTTATTCGTTTTCGCCAAATATGCATATTTTAGCTGTCCTTTACATAATCCTTCTTAATTCTTCTTCTCCCGATTATTTATGTGAGCGAAGCTATATCTGCCTAAGAGACCATTACGGTCTTGCGTGTCTATAATTCCTCCTGTCCCTTCAGGACATTTTTTTTTCATGACTCTTCACAGATAATAGCAAGTCGCAAGGCATATGGGACAACAATCGAATGCATGCGTACCATCCTACTAATATATTAAATCCGAAAGTTTGTGAGGATAACAAACATCCATCCATCCATACATACATCCATCCCTACATCCGATGGATGGATGGATGTTAACGCCACAATGAATGAACCGATTTGGCTAAAATTTGGCAGACATACAATATAGTCATAGACTTCTTTTTATTCCGGAAAAGCAAACAACTCCTACAGAATAGCATCACTATTTTTTACGCATTTGTCTCTCAAAATCCTTTTTTGGATAGATGCCTATCCAAAAAAGCACGTCAGTCTAAGTTGTAATATCAACTGCTTAATGGAATTAAGTTACTAACCGCCGGTTCGAGAAACATTAATGAAGTGGTTTTTTATGTTTCTATATTAGTCGTATACAAGTGTTCTGTATGTTCTTAATTCTTTGCCTGAGAGTCCACCAATTCGCAAGGGCGCGTGTATTGTACTAAGTGTCCGTTCACACAGACCGGCTCGGACCGGAGAGCTGATTTTGATAGCGATTAAAGCAGAGACTATCCAATAGTTGAAATAAGGCTTATTTCTAAACGTCCTCTTTTGTTATTGAGAATTCCGGAGAGCAAACCTTACGCAGTTAGTGTGGAAAAAAAACAGCCGACTGGCTTCGTATTATTTATGATGACGCGCTCTTCCGTTCTCGCGCAGCCGAACAGCTCAGTTTGCGTACTCCAGTCGGTCTATGTGAAACCAAGCTTGGTCGCTCCGGCCAGTTCCAACCGTACGCGCGCCGTAGGTCTGTGTGAAAAGAAGAGCACCGTCCGATTCTGTCAGAGCCGGTCTATGTGAACGGACACTAATCGGCACTTGGCCAGCATGGACTACGGCCTAAACCCTTATCATTCTTAGAAGAGACCCAAGCTATGTAGTGGGCCGGAAAAACTATGCGTTTCCTCAAAAAAAGAAATGCAGTTTGTTAGAACAATGACGGTCGAATGCATATCTCACGATGCACGATATAAAACCCAACCATGACCTATCATTAAAATCATATTAAATATTATCATAGACAAATGCAGAGGGTAGTGGCTGGAGGTCAGCGAGCGTGAGATTGAAAACTTGGTACTGATACAAACCAACACATCAATATAAATGTGATAGTCTCTGAAGAATTTAATAGATCTATGTGTGATTACTTACTGATAGTTTCTGACGAAGCCATATCGAACAAGACTTCCGTTGGTATCTAACACCCGAGGCGAAAAGCCGGGGCGAATCGCTTGTTTTTTATAAATATAGATTTATTTCAATATGAAGCAACAATTCAATCAATATGGTGTGCAAAGGTCCATAAAGGGTGCTCAATATATTTGTAGGTATACAAGCAAACAAAGCATAATATCATTACAGATATATGACCATTGTGTAAATATTATCATATCGATAGAATTTTATCACTATATATAGAGCCAAAGCAAACAGTGATAAGATTTTGTCCTCTTATAAATATAAATTGTGATAAAGCGTGTTAAGCTTACATTAATATTCAATCAGTTCTGACCACCAATACACCTATAAACTTTATACTTTTACATGGTAAAGAATGCTTTTCTTGCTTATGTCAGCGGTTGATTTTATTTCCCTCGATATAATTGCTTATGGGCCGGCTACTTATGTCAGCACAAACAAGCAAATTCCGCTTGATAAGTCAGTAGCTGGATTCAGTGGATTTAGCCGACTTTTAGTGGGCTGAATTTAAAATTTCGAATATTTGAATTGTGAGTGGCGGCTCCAAGCTTTCTAGATTACTTATGTCCAGCAGCAATTATTTGGTGATGAGTTGCTAAACCAAACAGAAAAAAAATAAAAAAATATTTATTTTGAGATGAACATCATAAATTATAACAACAGTTTTCTACACACTATTAAATATAATTTGTTGTATATGAATTTAGAAGAAAATTCAAAATTCAGATAGAAAAACAAAATTATTGCCAATAATAATATCATTGTGACGTGCATTAATCATAGAAATATACAGTAATGCTTCTTTTATAAAATTACTCTTAGAATGTAATCAATCCTTGCAGACGTCCAAAGCATCTTGTTTCTCTTCAACTAACTCCTTGCCTGTTAAGTCTAGTTTCTCACGAGCAAAGTCTGAAATTGTGAGCCCCTCGACAATCTTCCACTTTCCGTTACTAGTAGTAACAGGGAATGAGTACACAATATCTCTGGGTGTACCATAAGATCCGTCTGAGATAACACCCATGCTCACCCATCGATCACCAGATCCTAGGAACCAATCCCGCATGTGATCAGATGCTGCTTTTGCAGCGGACAATGCAGATGACATTTTCCTTGCAGCTATAACAGCAGCACCACGCTTCTGTACAGTTGAAACAAAAGTTGTCTTCAAATAGTTATCATCATTTATTGCAGCCGGAACTGGCTTTTCCCCACCACCAATCTTAACTACAGAGTTTGATGCATCGGGAAATTGGGTGGAGGAGTGGTTTCCCCAGATAATTACATTCTTAACATTCTGGACGGGCACACCTAATTTCGTAGCAAGTTGAGATTGAGCACGGTTTTGATCGAGACGTGTCATGGCTGAGAAGTTCTCTTTAGGAATAGATGGGGCATATTTAGCACAGATGAAAGCATTTGTGTTAGCAGGGTTACCTACAACCAGGACTTTCACATCCTTACGTGCAACTTTATCTAATGCCTGCCCCTGCTCTTTGAAAATGCGTACATTGGCAGAAAGAAGATCCTTTCTCTCCATGCCTTCTCTTCTTGGCATGGCACCAACAAGGAAAGCAGCAGCAACATCTTTAAAAGCTTCTTCCGGATTGGCAGTAGGTAACACACCAGCAAGAAGAGGAAGAGCACAGTCAGCAAGTTCCATAACAACACCTTCTAAGACTCCCATCATCGGAGCAATATCAAGAAGGTGGAGATATACAGGTTGCTCTGGACCAAATACAGCACCAGAAGCAACCTGATATAGAAGAGAATATGCAATTTGGCCCGCTGCGCCTGTTACTACAACTTTGATTGGTGCAGCCTGTAATAAAAAAATTAAGATTATTATTGTTGGCATTTCTTATAACTTTATGGTACATATGCATTATTCAGAGTAGTAAGGTAAATAACACAGCCTTCATTGGTCTGCCCGGCATAGCCCTATAACCTCATAAATAGGTAGGTATAATAACAAATCTATTTTATCTGCAGTCCAAAGTCAAACGTACTTAAACAATTACAATTCTCTATTTCACATGATAAATTAAACCTTAAAAAAGTTTAGAAGTTTAAATTACTTTTATTCTTTATTTTTTGTCTAAATTAGATGATGTCTGAAAATAATACAAGTGAGCCATGTATGCTACATGCACAGGCTACCTTCAAATGGAGAGAGAGAAAAGGGAACAAGGGAAGGGGTCAATTGGTTAATATAAAAATACGAAAATAAATAAATACCATTGTTACATTTGTGCTTTTTACAGTTTCTACTTTTCTAGTAACATTTACAGCAGTAGTATCTAAATCCTTTGAATCAGAAGACCCACAACATAAAAAGGACATTTTCAACTCAACAATCTACCTACACTAAAACTAAATCACTACCAGTACGTGTTCTACAAAAAATATTATTTGTTCTTAATCATTCTACTTAATAGATAATAATCCCCACTGTTGATTTTCATTTTGATGATAACAATCAAATCAGTTGTATGGAACATTCCATATAAAATTATTTTATTTATACGTAACGTAACTTGATAAAGGTCAAACCAATGTCACTGTAAATAAAAAAATAACTTACCATTTCGTAAAACTATGGGTTTATTTAATTAATAGAAGTTATAAGAATACGCTGCTAATGCCGGGTCATTAATTGTTTAACTATTGCCGGCCCTCCGATTTATTAAGAACACCACGTTTTAGAACCAAACTGGTTTGTTTCCTTTGCGTAACTTCCTTGCCTCCTTCCTGCTGGAGTTTCCAAACTTCACCTTCACAAGTTTACGAGAATGTAGTTATTATATTATCCAACAATGTACAAATTGCCATGAATTTTACTAAAAGTAAAACAAGTGATCAAAGCAAAATGCATCTAAAATCCTAAGACATAAAATTACAAATGATTTTGTTTTTTTTTATTAGACTAGAGATTTCTTGAGGAATTTCAATTTGCATGGTAGCAAAATGTCAAATTCTAATGTTCACAGAAGGCTTGTATTCTGTGGTTAAAATAATTAAGCTTCCTATACACGTGCCATTTTTATGTTGAAAAACACTAGCAATTTATGCCTCGACATCAAGTACTCAGAAAAAACTGGATAAAAACTGGCCTTCTTTATCTTATTTCACTCGGAGTGTTAAAGCTGTTGCAACATGAAAAACAGTTTCGACATAGATCACAGATTAATCAATCAAATCATAGAACATATCACAAATGACTGTGTAGTGTATGTAAAGCGCTTTATTAATCGAATTTCGAAATGACATAACAAGTTAACCTAAAAAGTTCTTTTTCGAGTTTGCACCGCAGAATATTATGTTTATTTAATGATCGAATAAAATACTACGGCGATAGAAAAAATAGCGGATCGTGTATTGTAAAACATTAATGTGTTAATTTAGAATTATTAATTCTACATAACTATGTCGTCTCTCCTACGATCAACAAAATTAGTGCGATATTTCACTGGTGCCGCAAGGACTTTGATATTAAACTCGGCTAAGACAGCTGATGCAAATTTGTTGGTTAACCCAAAGGCTTTAAGTGCTTCTAACAAGTAAGTCTCAGCAGTATTTAAACAGTCCTACTCCTAATAGATTACAAAAAAAGCATATAGCAAAATATAACCTTTAGGTTTAAACAATTTAAAAAAACACTAACGTGTTGTGTAACTAAAACACATATTATTTTATCCCTAAAATAAGTTATAGAAATTATCCCTTTGACTGTATTGCATTTATTTATACCTACCTAGTATAAATAAATGCAATATAATAGTGTTATTATTGTCAATAGCCTATAACAGCCTATTGCTGGACTAAAGGACTCTCTCTGCTCTCCTCCGATAGGAGGATTTGTCCATAATGGATATTATGTTATGTTATATGTCATATTCCATTATTTGCCTTGTACCTGCAGGAAGAGCAGGGTTGGTGACAATTAACTATATTCTTATTTGCGCTCACCACACAGCTTACCTACACTAATAAGTAAAGTAGCAAATGTGACATGTATTCATCTTTTTCTTTTTTCCCCTGGACTTTCCTCCGTAGTTGGTCAGCCGGAATCTTCCGTTGCACGTAATGCCACTGGCACGGCTCCCCGATGGTTTACTCCAGCCAGCCGAGCTCACTCCAGAAGCTTAGCAGGCCACTCGGGTTGCTTAGTAGCATGCATTATGGCAGGGAAAAATGTCACTGAAATATGCAATTTATAATTTCAAATTTTTCTCTTGTGTGGTATAGTTTGTTTGGTAGATAGTTACCAGTCTACCATCACAGATTTACCTCCAAGTGGTTTAGTATACTAAACTTTTATGAAGCTGCACTAAATCCAATTAGAATTAATATTACTGCTATCCATGGCCCCAAAATGCCCCTATACCATCTTAGATGACATTATCACCACCAGGTGAAATTACCAAAGGTTAACCTGTAGTAGAATGAAAAACATTATTCTTTACTGTAATTTCTTTAAGATTTACCTAAAATGTAACTAATTTACTGTTTTAGTGTCCTTATGCGAGATTATACCACTAAGAAAACAGAAAGCCTTGACCCATTACTACAGAAATTGGACACTGAGGTCAGGAAATTTGGGAGAATAACGAAGAAAGATATTGATGAAGTGTTCGATGAGATACGCTCTAATCATGACATTACAAGCTCACAGTCCTTATTGGTTATAAGATGTTGTGGTAAAAAAAAAAAATTATTTTAGTTGCAAGCATTAAAGTATAAATTGAATCATTCAATGTTTTGAATAATGATCAATTCTATAGACAAAACATTTCTCATATAATGTCATTTTTGTCAAACCATATTTAATTGGTGGCTATTTATTTTTGTATGGTATTAAAATATGACAGAGGACAAGCACCCTTCAACTTTATTTATTTGCATTGATAAACAATATTTGAATATATAGAATTAATACTGTTTTGTGTTCCGAAAATAATAAAAAACTGGCTAGAGAGATTTTAATTTAAATGAAATGCTACAAAAATTGCAGATCATAGATATAGTGTATCTGAAATCAAATATTCGTGGGATGCTACTTTTTTGGTGGATAAGGTTTTTAAATGGTTAGCAAAGGCCGGAAACAAAAATAAATTCCCCTATTTTATCTATTTACAAGAGATAAAATGTACTTATCCACTTTCTATGCATCGCCATAAAAAAAAGGAGAAGTTTGATAGTGCATATTAATAGGATAATAAATCTACCCGTACGCCCATGCTTGGAAAGGGGCTATCCCCTTTCCAAGCATGGGCGTTATTATTATATAATAATATAATTGAGGGAAAAGATAAACATTTTGTCCTTTCTCAATGGACTAAATTTCTGTTGCCATGCTAGGTTTGCAGGTATAAAAACTTATTTAACAAACTAACATAAATAAATGTTAGAGATTCACAGAATTAAGTATTTAAGAATAAATTATATACCTAACAATTGTATGCCTGACCTGAAAATCAACTAAAACAAAGAAATTAAATAATTTAATCATAACTCTAATCAATATATTTTAGGGGATCTTGTACCTGAAGAGTTACCTGAACAAAGGACCCTGCTTGTTCAGAAAATATGGAATGTATTGACTGAAAGAGGCATACCAATGGATGTATCCCATTATAATGCTCTACTTAGAGTGTATATTGAAAATGAACACCCCTTCTCTCCAGCAAAGTTCCTTGAAGAAATGGAGAAAAAAGGATTACAGCCCAATAGGTATTGTTTCCTACTTTATAACAACGTAGTTAACCCCAAATACCAAAATAGTGTTGTACACAGCAATTGTTAAATGTTAAAAACATGCAACCAATTTAATGTTTTGTAAACATTCATGTATCAGTGGGAACATTGAGAACATATCAAATCCTAAAAACATGTTAATTAATTATCAATAATTTTTAAAACATTTTGTAACAGCAGTGCATTTCATTTAATTATTTATCTGAAGTATGTGCATGTGTACATTTGTTTTATGTAAAGAAGTGTTTAATCACAAGAGTTAAGAAACTTTGAGTATGATTTTATTTAATGTACTTTAATAAAAAGTAATAACATATCAAGTAGCACCATCTGTTTCACTTTGTTCTGTGGAACTGCATGACTTTTATATTAGCATTTTTTAAGATTTGGTACATCCAAATTTATAGGATAGTAGCAGAAGTAGCAGAAATGTATTAGCTGGTCTATGGAAGGGACAAATGTTTGCCACTTCTAGGCAAACGCTTGCGATTCATACATGTACAAAAGCACTGCCTACCGAACCATTATTTTATAACTTATTTAAGAGCCTACCTGATCAAAAACTCTGTGCACGCTAATGCTTCTAAGCATACAAACCGTTCTTAAGAAAGCAATATTTTTTTGTACAAAGTATACACTGTACAAATAGTGTTGAGTTCTCCTTCGGTCATCCTGTAGGGCCATTAATGCAGCTTTCCTTGTGCAACTCTTAGTTTCGAAAACTAAAATACATAATTTTGAATGCAGAGTAACATACCAAAGACTGATGTGGCGTTATTGCCAAGAAGGTGATGTAGATGGAGCCACTAAAGTACTGGAGAAAATGAGGGAACTAAATATGCCAGTGTCTGAACCGGTTCTCAATGCTCTAATCATGGGGCATGCATTCCATGGTGATACAGATGGTGCAAAGGCAGTGTTAGAAACAATGTCTGGAGCTGGGCTTAAACCATCAAATCGCACGTATGCCTTGCTCGCTTGTGGTTATGCAAAACAAGGCGACATTGTTAATGTAGAAAATATTATTACAGCTGCAAAAGAACAAGACAATCATTTGACTGATAAGGTGAGTCAGATATATCTGTTTTGGCCTAGCAAGTAAAGTGTTTGGCTGCCCGCAAACACGTCTGTTTCCTGCATATATTCAATAATTTTGCCTGTGTGTTGAAGAATTGTTCAAAAAAAAATTGACAATATTTATAAAGGCAGAAATATTGCAGGCAGCCTTTAGTATTGATCCAAGGTTGATTTATATCTGAATATATTATTTCACTAGCAGCAAGCTGCCACTTAATATATTTCAAAACCAAATAGTAAATCTTAAAGATAAAAACATTTTAAAATTGTTTTTTTTTTTTTAAATAATTGAACTCTGAGATCCAGCTCTAGATAACAATCAAAAAAAAAAACAAGCGATTTTTTAGTTAAAACAATCTACAATGAGGACATAGCTTGAACATTTAAAATAAAGTGAAAAAAAATGTTATACTATTTTTTTTTTAAATATAGTACTTTTATATTTCTATTGTTTTTTGTACAGTACCTACTAATATTTAAAAAATCATAATGTATTTATTTATAATGATACACTACATAAGAACCAATTGTTTTAGGACTTATTAGACATAGTAGAACAACTGGCTCTTGGAGGACACGGAGATAAAGTTGAACAGATATTTCCACACTTTCATAAATCTGTTGGCTACAATCAGGAAGTGTGCAATCTTATACTCAAATTACTTAATAAAGGCTTTGAAGATATTGCCAGGAAAATAATGAGAACAATGCCCAAATCATCAAATCTAGAAGACACTATGTTCAAAGGAGCTTTCTATGTTAAACACCTGCTAAAAGTGAAGAAATCTCCCGATGAAATTATTAAATCTTGCAGAGAGCTGCAAGACGAAAACCTTATACCATCCGCCTTATATATTGCAACAGAAGCGGCATTAAATCAAGGAAGTATTGAGTTATCCCAAAAACTTTTTAAAGAATTACAAAAAGATGGCATGGAAATAAGGCAACACTACTATTGGCCCCTCTTAGTACAAAAAGGCAAAGAAAAAGACGAGGAAGGTCTCTTACAAATAGTTCGCAACATGACTAGCGAAGGTTTAACGCCAACAGGGGAAACCCTAAGAGATTATGTTATTCCATATATGATTGAGACAGATACACCTCAAAATATAATAACAAAATTGCAATTGGCAAATATACCCACTTTCCACAGTGCGAGGAATGTAATGGTTGAGCTTTTAGATGGAGGTGAAATACAAAAGGCTGCAAATATTGCATTCAATTATCGGCCAAGAGGCCAGTATGCGTTAATAAGACGCCCACTTATAAACGCTTTGAACAAAACTAAAGATGTAAACTCATTTGTTAATATTCTACACGTAATAAGCAGCGGCTCCACAATACCACAAGATGATGTTACAAATGAGGACGGACAAACTGACGACAATGTTAATACTAATGAAATAGGTCGCACTTTAAGAAGTGGTATCAAAGTTGTGGCCAGAGATAATCTGGCAGAAGAGTTGTTAACTAAAGCATTGTCAAAAGGTCTACGAATAAGCACTTTGGCTGCTGAAGACATACAGCAATACCTTGGTAACAATATGACAACTCGTATATCTGAACTTCTTACACAACTAACATCGCCAGACTTAGAAATTGCACCCCTGGGAAATTCGCGACGTGTTCCAATTCCAAAAGCAGCAGCACAATTAGAAAAAATGTTAGAACAAGCCCAAGATAACGACAGCAATAATTTGAATAGGTTACGCAAACAGACAATTCGAGCTTATATGAAAGAAAATAGTGTTGACAAAGTGAACAGTTTCGTTGAAGACTTGAAATCTCATCCTGACTTTGAACTATCTTCAACGACACTTGCACAATTATATGAATTCTATTGCAACAATGATTTAATTGATAAAGCATTGGAAATTAAAGCTCAATTAAATGCCAAAGATCCAGAGTTTGTTTTGAACAAGTTTAAAGCAGTTGTAATGGCATACGCATTGGTACGCGCTAATAGATTCGATGAAGCTGTCCAATTTCTTAAGGACAACAAAACGGAAATTGAGGTTGAAAACATAAATTTCCTGATTAACTCTAAAACATGGCAGATGTTGAACAGTTTGGCTGAAACAAAGGATGAGAATAAAGTAAGACTATTTATGTTTATTCTCATTTTTTTTTTTTTTAAACATTGATAGATTTTCGTAATGTCCGTTTTAACTAAACCTGGGAACCGCCTTAATCGGATGCCTAGTGATTTAGGTGAATCCTAGAGAAAAAAAGTTTCCCGAACACTTAAGTGATGTCCAATGAGGTTAGGCAGCGCCTTAAGTTACGACACCGATTTAGCGGATCGTAAAGCTTAGGGGACTCATAAACTGACACTCAATAGATAAAAAAATATTAATTAGTTTTTTTTAAATAATCTTTTTAAATCCATACGAACAATGTAATATATGATAATACAAACACAAAATACAAAACCTTTACTTACTGTGGCAACACCTTCTAATGACTGAGAACAGGCACAAGCAATAATATCAATCTAATATCATATGGAATTACATTTATCTTTTGAAAAGGTTTCTTAACCCATTACAGTACACTACATTTGTACCACAGTACACTACAGTTTCGCCACAGTACACCTCAATTGTACCACAATACACAAAAGTTGTACAGCAGTTCACTGCAGTTATACTTAATAGTAATAATTCTATATTGGGTATATATGACCCATCTACACTATTATATAACAGAATAATTAAAAACAGTTATTATCAAAATTACAGGTAAAAGAAATGACTGCAACACTTTTAGATAACGGCTACATCGAACCTTCTAATGTGATTCTGGGGCCGCTTATAAAGGTTCACTTACTGAAGGACGATATAGACAGTGCCCTGCAGGAGTTTGAACGTTGCTGCCAACAATATCGGAGTACTCCTTGGAAGGGAGAGTTGATGAAGGCTCTTATATTGAAAGAGGACGCAACTAAATTACAGTGGCTGGCTGATTTGAGTACACAGGTACTTTTTCTGTTATTTATTTCGTAATAACATATGACCGCCAGACCTAAGGTGCTGGCAGCATTGCCCCTTTGACTGCCCAAACTAGTTTATGGGCCAAGAAAAATGTAAAAAGTAATTTTTTTCTATCTAGTATGTACTTAGTATGAAACTTAAAAACTTAATGGTTAATTATAATCTGACGTTAAATAACAGATGCAATAAATATGTGCTTTTAATGTAGATTTATCTGAAAAAGATTTGAAAAAGCTTAAAATTTCAGATCCACGGTGAAGTAAACATACTTCACGACCTCGTACTGGCTTTCGTAGAATGCGGACGGTTGCGTCAAGCGCGTCGGATACTGGAGACTCCGGGGCTGCAAACAAGGCACAAGCGCTTAACTGACGCCTGCGAGCGATATGTTGAGGTATGCATTTCACCCCCTGATATACATCCAGCTATCCAGATATACCCATTCACCCCTCAGCAAAATTCCTTCACATAATTTGTTTTATTTGTTTGTATCATACAACTAGGCCCATACTATACAAAACCGAAACTTAATTAAAAAAAATCAAAATTCATTTATTTCAAGTAGGCCTAATTAATAAGCACTTTTGAAACGTCAAGTCAGTCTGTTTGTAGTGACTCTACCACCGGTTCTGAAGGCAGATTCTACTGAGAAGAGCCGGCAAGAAACTCAGTAGATTGCTCTTTTCCAATTTTTCTGTTTTGTGAGAGATGAGAGCGGAGTGGACTGCTTCCAAGCAGCCTTGTGGTGTTAAGGAATTCATCAAGCGTGTAATGTCTATATAATATTTAAATTGCTAATTCATTGGAGGGCAATTGTATATTTTATTATAACAAATTACCTAACGAAATCTTTGAAATGTCTCTCTATAAGTTCAAAGTTTATATAAAACGTAAGCTTACAGACAAATCGTATTATAATGTTAAGGATTATTACTTAAACGATAAAAAAGCTTGGGTGTGAATTGCTCGAACTTTATAGGTTAATATTAATTTACTGTGAGACAGTAATAACAAAATAAGTTCCTGTGATAGGCCTACATGAATAAAGAAATTTTGAATTAAATTTAAATAAATCAATTTATAATAATAATAATATTACTGATTACTGATTTAAAGATTATTTAAATTTACAAAAACTAGTGTGTGCACATCAATCCGGTTCCAAATCAGCCTCATCTAAACTCTTCTATCTTTTTAATGTCATCTGTCAACCTTTTTAGTTGCCTTCCTCTTTGTCTATTTGTGTCGTGAGGCTTTTTGTCCATTTTTCTACTACTAATTTACCAAAAACAATATATAAGTACATAACAAACCTTAAAATGTCTACTATATTTGTATTAACCAAACAAAAAAATATGTTAGCCTAAGAAAAGTTTTTCGAATCGCTTATATTTAGCACCTTTAGGGAATTTACCAAAGTGCGTTTTACAGCTGTGCCCGGACGTTTTCATAAGCATCAATCAGGTATCCCACTAATCATACCTGGTGCCCTAATATAGGTATAGAAGTTTGCCTTTCTTGATGAAGATTCCCATTTTGATACATCGAGCAGAAATAATATTATTATTTTTATATTATTAATATTGAAATGCGGGGTACTGAGAAGATGTGCCGCTAAGCGATTTAGTGTTTTGTGCGATGTCGAGTGGAAACCGATTAGGGATATATCTACCTTGACTACCTAAACTAACCTAACAGGTTTGCCCGCTACCATACCATATAAGACTGCATCATCACTTACCTACCACCAGGTGAGATTGCAGTCAAGGGCTACAAAAAAAACCCCATTTTATTAGTGTTGAAATTACTTTAATGAATTATTAATGTGCTGATAGTAAAAACCGTAGTATCGAAATGGGGGAGGCCATTTCGATACTACCGTCAATTTTATTATCAGAACACAAATTTATTTTGGTGTTTTTTTCAGGAGGGCAAACCAGAATACCTTGAAGGTCTACTTGAAGCGACAAAAGAGCTCTCGCATATCGACCGCTCAAAAATCTTCTACCATTTACTCGTATCGTATTGCAAAGCCGACGAAACAGACAAAGCCTTGGGTCTCTGGACACTTTTACAAGAAGAGAGCGAAGTGCCGAGCGATCAGTTCTTGATGAATCTCGGCAACCACCTGAAATCAAAGAACAGACCTATCCCATTCGTATTACCGGAAGCAGAAGTTGTACAAAAACCAGTGAATCCTACACCGACTGCCGCAATCCCCAAACGGAACACCGACCCATCGAAAACTTCGAAAAGAGACGTCACAGCCCGAATAGAGAAACTGACCCAAGATGGAAAACTTGTGCAGGCTATGGATTATGCATTGAAGTCAATCAAAGAAGGCGTATTCCCTAAAGATAATGTACTTAAATTTCTATTAAAAAGTTTAGCTGAACAGGGCAATGTGGAAAAGATTCAAGCCTTGGGTAAACATTATTGTACTTTATTATTCTTAAAAAACGTGTTATATACACGCTATAAATGTCCCATTACTGGAAACAGCGAGCTTAGTTTTTTTTATAGTAATGATTGATGGTCCAAGCAGATGAACCTTCTGAACACTTCAGAGGCATGCAAAGAACGCGGCCTACAAAGTTTCGCCCTGTGTCCATCAACCTTGGGCAAAGGTGTTAAGCTTCATGTCCCTTCTTTTTTTTTTTGGCGTGGTGGAAAAGCTTTTTTGCTACCTCTTACCCTTGGGTAGGACCGAGGTTATGTGGGACTCCCCCCTCTGAAGGGGTATACCTAACGTGCCCACGTCAATGGCGATAGTACTATTCCGGGTGTCACGAAAAGCTCTACTAGAACTAAAATCACTAACATAGCCAAGGTCATAGCTTTTTTTTTTTTGCCATACCATGCCGTAGTGGTTTTTAGTTAGAGTACACCCCCGTTATAGTGGGGAGTCCCACATAAAGCTTTTCCACCGCGCCTAAAAACGTGTGTGTACTTATGTACACGCGTTAGAAGTTATACTTCTTTGGCGTAACAAGATAAAAATGTTTTCAAAAATTTTATCCTTCGCCTTATTCTACGTTTGTAGAAATAACGACACTATCACTAGAAAAAAGGTACTGTTTGAAATATTAAAGTAAACTGTCAAACCTTGTTTAGAAAAACTAAAATCTTGAACAACATTATACGTTACATATTGTTTGTGTTAGCTATTATAGGTAACTTCATGGTGTCGGTTTTTTGTAACGGTGTGCGCGCGCATCGTAAAAATTTACTCTAACTCTAAGTATAACTTCAAAAAAAAAGGGTAGTACTATTTTAATATTGTGGCTATGACCGCTTTAATTGAACATCTTAAGTATATTAGCATATCTGTTTTATAGGTGATCACCTGGATTTGGTTAAGCGTCGTAACGTAACCTATAACGATAAGTTGACACTTGCTATATTCATGAGGGGGAACGGCGCCGAACATGTTGAGAATGTGCTGAGACAGGTGAAGTCGGCTCAATCGGATGAGGAGATTGCAGCTGCGTTAAGGGATTTTCCACGGAGCAATGCTTTAGCTAGGGCAGTACAAGATGAAGATTTGGCTAAGAAATGTAAGTCTAATAATGAGCAAGGGAGCGAGGTCCTAAAGTCATAATAATATTAATTAAAAATTTAAAAAAAACCGCGTCTCATAATATTTCGCTATTTTGTGGCGACGGCCGATTAGCGCAGTGGGCAACCCTGCTTTCTGAGTCCATGGGCGTGGGTTCGATTCCCACATCTGTAAAACGTTTGTGTGATGAACATGAATGTTTTTCAGTGTGTTGGTGGATATATGTATGTTATAAGTATTTATTTATATTATTCATAAAAATATTCATCAGTCTTAGTACCCATGAGACAACGACGCTTATTTTGGGACTAGATGGCGATGTTTGTATTGTCATAGTATATTTATTTAATTATTTATTAAATATTTAATCCGCCGTTTTGTGGTGGCGGCCATCTTGGAATGATTTTCATCAAAAACATCTAAAAACACTCCCGACTAATTTACCCTTTTAAACAAAAAAAAAACAAAATCAAAATTGGTTTATCCGTTCGGGAAATACCATAGACAGTGTCACACACACAGGCACGACTAATTTATAACAACCGTCATTTTTGTGTCGGGGCTTGAAAATTACATGTTGACCGTCTGTCTCAGTAGATTTAGTACAAGATTTGAAGGAGGAATCGTTTTCGCATATCAAACCCTGTATCGTCAACTAACTTTTTTTTTATTTATTTCACTAGTACTCTCATTATAATAGTTTTAAGTTAAATGGTTTTTCTATTGAGTTATTTTATGAGATAATAATCAAGCCATATGTTACAGGTTATGAAGTTGCAGAATTAGCATCGACAAAAGGACATGTTTTACCCGCAAACTTGCTATGGTTGGAATACTTATTAGCTGGAAAAGACAACGAAGCCGACTCTATATGGAAGGCATGTTTGCAAAACGCCAATGTGATTGTATTTAGGAGGCTGCTTCAAGAAAGTCACACGAGAAGGCAGCCTCAGATGATAGAAAAAATAATAGAAGTTTTGAAAACGAATAAAACAATTTCCCCCGCGTCAATCGGAAACGCTTACTCTAGATTGATCAATTTGTATCTGGTTGATAATAAAATAGATGAGGCAAAGGAGGTATTAGATCGCGCAGTCGAGAGTGGTATTACAAATGAAAATCTTAACGTAACAGCTTTAAAGAGATTGAAAGAAAGCTGGGAAGCGACTGGAAAGAAGTTTGAGTATAGCGTATAAATTACTATTCTGTATTGTTGCATTTTGCATATACTAGTAATTAAGTTCGTTTCATGAATGTAACAATCCTCTAGGGTGCAGTGGAAGCGGCGACTTATGGCCGTTCTCACTAAACGTGAGAAACGCGAAGTGTGAGATTTTCTAAATACGTTTACTTATTCAATCGCGTGGAAGATAACTAAGATTCATATAGAATCGAAAAGCGCCATCTAGTGAGAGTACGGTTTTTCAGTATTGTAACTAGATGGCGCTCCTAAGATACGATATAAGACGTGGGTAACTTTGACGCAATCGAATACGTAAAAGTAGGTAGAAAATCTCACACTTAGCACTCTGTCCACCTTCCGTAAGGCGTACCGACTTTAATATTTTAAATAGTAACATACTAAACAGTAGTAAAACTGTTTATTCCAAAGAAGTTGAGATATTATAAAAAAAAATTGTTTTTTTAAAACAACAACGGCGTTAAAAAAAATTACCGACAGACAGACTATCTTTGCCTGGTGCGAAGGATACAAATGGAAAAATATCATAAAGTATACATTTATTAATAAAACTTGACGCGCAAACTGTATGGCATGCCGAACAGATCACTATTAAAGTTCATTAAAATTTATTGTGAATACAGAACTTTGTACCTATATAATGATATTAAAGAAAATATTTTATGAACGTGTAATTATTCGCTAACTAGGCGAATTCAATAATTTAATGATAATCATGAAACAGATGCTTGTGATTGGATCCGTAAGATTGTATGAGTATTTAGTGACTAGCCTTAAATAAATTATTAGTTGATTAAATTGCTGTTTTATTTACGAGACCGTAGAGTAAGCTTTTTCCAAGCGATAAGGCTGCCTTTGTGCATATGAGTATTACCATATTTTTTTTGTTAACCTGGCTTTCTATTTGTATGTGCAATAAAGACTTTTTCTTCTTTTCCCCAATCTGACTTGGGCCTAGATAAACAGCAGCCAGCGTTATAATTTAAATGGGGTACCTACCCATGAAGTTACCTAATTTATTTATGCTTGGTTGTGAATATTCTCACTTAAACATATATTATTTAAATCCATTCAGTTGTTTCTTGATCAGTGTTTTCTCAGATAAATAGCTACTATAACAGATCCTTCATCTGAGGCGTTTTTATATCTTATTTTCTCACCTTCATACTTGAAGGGAAAGTTTGATTTTGTAAGATTGCCGTCCGAATTGAGATCATGTCGTATGCTGACACTTCAGATGCCTTTCCACAAGACGAAGTTTTATAAACTTGTTTACAGTGCAAGCTATTGAATTGTCGAATGCGCTCCCGCTACAAATACGTGAGGCAAAATCGCTTTTAAAATTTGAAAAGGCGGTAAAAGCGTATTAGCTTGCTCATGAATGATGACTTAGTCCCAAGTTTATTGTTATTCTTATTGTCTCTATGTTCTTAAGTATTCATGTATGATTGAGTATATATTACTTTATTATTTTATATTTATTTATTATATGTTTCTTATTTGTGAACAGAACAGAACGGAATAGCATAGAATAGATTAGACCAGAACAGAACAGAACAGAGTAGAATGAATATAAACCAAATGATTATACAAACAAAGGCAATCTGCAATGATACTCTTGGATTTTATATAATTTATATCCAATTAATAATTTTAGAAAAACTAATATGGAAAAGAAAATATCTATCTTAATTAAATACGTGCATGTCAAATTATATGGTAAAGTACAAAATATGATAATGTCATACATAATATTGCCAAACTTTCAATGCCAGTAATTTTATTATTTTTGGTACACTTTAATTAATATTTAATTGTAAAAATTAATTTACATCATAAAAACTTTTTATTTTATCTTAATGTTTGGAAATACATGGCCTATATCTGAGCTGGTAATCTACTAAATAACATGAGCCATAAAAAATATTTTATTAATAAAATTCAAATTACATTTTAGTACATAAAGTTTCTTTGGATATCTTTGATTTTTATTAAAAATCGCCTTTGCGCTTTACTCAGGTTATATTTTAATCATTATTCTTAGCTCACATACAAACATGAAAATAAAGAACGTAACAAAGCGTACGTAAACACTACACAACATACGTTTAAAAAATAACGTATGTGATTAATAATAAAAACAGATTTAAATCATGTGTGTATTGTCGTAGTATATTTATTTATTTATTTATTTTATTCATGTAATGTATTACTATCTGATTAAATAGACTGAACTGCATATTAAACAAACGTTCGAAAGGCTTAAAAAATATAGAACCAATAGCTTAAAATCAGATTAAAATGTCATGACGGATATGACGTAAATGATGCCGATTGACGATTTTAGCGGGAAAATTGATATGATAGACCATCGTCCAAAACGTCTTTCATTCTCAAGTTTTAACTGTATTATATTCAAGTCAATAGAATTACTTTGAAGAAATAATACCACTATTCTTACTTAGCTTTAAGACAGTAAACTGAAAAATGTTCTATCCTGTGGACTCACTGAAGAGAGGTGGTAGATTTTATTTGTGTTGGATCGCAGATTCATGGCCCTTACGATTCGAAAAGTTAACACACAGGAACCAAAGACTGTGGTCCCAAGATATTCGAGAAATATGGTACGTAATTAGTTTTATTGAAACTTTTTAGCCCACATTAATTTGTACAATGGAGCGCTAGGTGCTAAAATAATAGGAACAGAGTACATCGGTGCCCTGGAAACTGTTTTATGATGCATTATGACCGTTGGACAATAAGGCTGACGTCATGGCCAGGCCCTGCAGGCCATAGAAAGATGGTCAGACGATATCGTTAAAGTTGCTGCCATAAATTGGAGAAGAAATATTATACCAGTTGATAAATATAAAACTTTATAAATTAAATTAAGAACTACATTTTAATTCTTTAAATTTTGTTTATTTATTTTTTTGTATGTTATGTTTTCACTTAAAATCTTAATATGTATTGCAAAGTAATTTATGTAATGTAAGCAAATATTATTATTTATTTTATTATGTATTGCAATGTAATTTATGTAATGTAAGCAAATTATATTATTTATTTTATTTTTTATGAAATGAAAATCGTTACTACCTTCACAATGCATGTTATGACATCTTTGTTATATATGACTCTCGACACTCCGGTCAATATGTATATGTTTATTGTGTGGATAGTATTATCGGAAATTTGTATAAATAATTGATATGGACAGCCTATGTGTATTTTGCAATAAATGATTATGATTATGGAGAAGGATTGTTGGATTGTAAGGATGTTTGGACTTGCAAATTGTGCCAATTCTGTTAAACAAAAATCTAAAAAGTTAATAATAGTGCCTTATAATAAGAATATTAAATGGTACTACGACAATATATCTAGCCCCACAGTAAGCACAGCTTGTGTTATGGGTACTAAGATAACTGATGAATATTTTTATGAATAATTTAAATATAAACACATAAAAAATACAGATAAACACCCAGACACTGAAAAACATTCATGTTCATCACTCAAAAAAAATTCAGTTGTAGGAATCAAACCCACAGCCTTGGAAAGCAGGGTGCCTGCCTACTGTGGCAATTGGTCTCAAATGTTTATGTCAGCTGTTTATAATTTCATCTCTGCCAACTACTTATCTACATCAGCAAAGCGCTAGAGTCACTTCATACAGTGATATAGAGATATGGTGGTAAATTTACAGCTCTTTCCTGTGTATCCATTGAATAGTTCAACATTAAGTTACAATATTATCCTATAAAGTAGTATATTCTATATAGAATAATATTAGAGTATTGAATTTATAATGGTATTGTAGGTATACACTATTTCAACTCTTAAAATTAGATGAAAAATGGGTGAGTTTGTTTGGCTATAATGGACAATCTAACTTAAAAAGTGACCCCATCCCTGGCTGATGTTTAGCTCTGATATATGTACATTTAAAAAGTGAGAGGTTTACCTCTCAGGAGCCTAACTACTGTTGCATATACAGTATTATTTTGATGATGTTTTGTTAAAAAAGTATATATAATGCTTACTTAGGTATATGACATCAAGGTATGTCAAACAAACTGTTGGTGGTCATGTTAACCCACAGAACTTACAACTTATCTGCAAAATATTTTTGGTTTTTTTTTTTGTGTAAAGTATGTTTAAAGAATAGATAAAATACAAGTGATCAATTTTATCCACTCACACTATAAAATAAGTCTTCATTATTTTATGCTTTTTTCAGTGATGCTTTGCAAGAATTAATGACCAATGAGTCAGGTCGACCAACACACAGGTTTTCTCTTCGCCTCAGCTCCCAACTGATGAGAGGCCTTGCACGTATATATCAGAAAAAAGTTGAACTTTTTGTCCGTGAGTTAGTTGTTCATTTATTTAAAATGAACCTTTTTTATTCAAATAGATTGAAAAAAAAGCATTGAAAAGTTTTACTATGAAACATTTAAACAAATTTATTTTTGGATTACCAACATATTTTTTTTAATTTCAGGTGATATGTGGAGAATCAACTCTAATGTAATAAGATACAGGTGAGAATTATTACACCAGACTACCTATTTGCCATATAAAAATTGCAAATAGGTAGTAGATCACACTCTCTGAAACATACTTACACAAAGCTAGGAACAGGCGTGTTTCCTAAGCCTTGTGCGCAAATAAAGTTATATAAGAGTAGGCGTAGCTTAAACTTCTTTCAATAATCCAAAGGGTGTTTATAGTGCCATTTCCGAGAGATACGTGGTAACGTAGCGTATCGACATCGGCCGCGTTGTCCTTAATTAATGGCTATTAATTAAGGGCAACGCGCTCGTTATCTCAGACGTGCCAGTACGAAATCCGTACTATGACCTGTGATCCATACTAATATTTTATGCATGTGTTAAAAAAAAGGCCTTAGGGTAGAGGTAAATAGAGATACAGAGCTAGACTCTCACATCAAAGTTGTCAGGAAAATAAGACTTAGTAAAATAGGCGTGGTTTTCTTACATAGGAAATAAATAAAAGATGGCGATTCCATTAAACCAAACTGTTTTATTTCTCTTTAAACGTTATCGTAGAAAGCAGTTACTGATTTGTCTATTACTTTACTTATATTTAAAATACATTAGTATTTTAAATCTTCAATAAATAATATGATTCGACCACCAATTCGGAAACCTAATTCGAGGAAGAATTTGGCAAGAAACCTCTTAAAACTTCGTAAACAACAATACGTAAAAAACATCTTATATTTTCTAAACTGAAGGAAGTCCACTTCTGGTCTTAGAGCTCATTGGTCACGGCGGAGAGGGGTGGGGCGGAGTGGGTGAAGAGGAGCTAGCCATCCCTTTCGCACGCTCTGCTGGATACTCTTAGTTGGTTTTACATTTTAAGTAGGGAGGGAGGAAAGTAGTGGAGCTTTTAGGGACAGAGCTCGTCCGGGGAATTACTGCCACCATTGTTCTATTGCTGTGTTCATAACCCCTACGCCTCAGGTGATGGACACAAGGCGGCACGTTTCAGGACGTGGACAGGCAGGCAGTAGACAATTATCTCACCGGGGAAGGGTTTGGAATTTATCTTCTCCCACAGTTTTATCAACTCTTAGAGCACTGGCTCACTTATTTGTAAGTTCACTGTTTAAATAATATTACACAGCTGAAATGGCAAACTGTAAGCACTTATTAGCATATGACCATTATATGTGCAATATATGGACGGCCGACTGGCGCAGTGGGCAGCGACCCTGCTTTCTGAGTCCAAGGCTGTGGGTTCGATTCCCACAAATGGAAAATGTTTGTGTGATGAGCAAAGTGTTTTTCAGTGTCTAGGTGTATTTTCTAAGTATTTATGTATATATAATTTATAAAAATATTCATCAGTCATCTTAGTACCCATAACACAGGCTAGGTGGCGATGTGCGTATTGTGGTAATATATTTATTATTTATTTATTTATTATTAAGTGAAAATGTAAAATAATAAACCAGGATAAACTTCGCCTTTTCCATGATCCTGTGCTTTATTGGGGAATATAATTTGTCTCCTGCCTGTCCTAGCCCTGCTGCCAAGTGTTGCTCTGTTTATGGGCGTGGGTTTTCCACTTACCATCAAGGGGGCCATCTGTTTGTCATTTATTACTTTAAGAAAAAAGCTCATGCGGAAACCTACCCTTTCCCCCTCTCCTTCTTCCCTTTCGCTCGATAGAAACAGCAAGATCCTAACCCAACTCTTATTTCAAGGTCGCACCAAGAACCAAATGAACGTGCCGTGGTTCCCAGAAGACGGGCTGTGGTCGGATTGCAAAGACTAGTCATAGAGGAACAACCGGATGAAGTGAACGTAGAAAAACTCATTGAGGTACGAACCTGTGGTATAAAAAATAAATTTTTGAACAAAAAAAAACAACTTCTATGATATATTTTAAAGATTTTGTTTGTTTGTTTGTATCCAACAGGCTCCGAAAGAACCGGACCAATTTAAATAGTTTCTTCGCTAAAAGATAGCTAAACTATCACGAAGTAACATAGCCTATAATATATTGTTTGTTTGTAGCCAATAGGCTCCGAAAGTACTGGACCGAATAAAATAGTTTCCTCGCCAAAAGATAGCTAAACTATCACGAAGTAACAAAGCCTACAATATATTGTTTGTTTGTTTGTACCCAATAGGCTCCGAAAGTACTGGACTGATTTAAATCGTTTCTTCGCCAAAAGATAGCTAAACTATCAAGAAGTAACATAGCCTATAATATATGGATACGAGATATACTTAACACTACACTTATAAACCAGTACAACGGATATTTTGGAACAAAATTAAATTTTTTATTTCGTTACTACTACAAGTTAGTTTTAGATAGTAATTTCACGTGGTGGTAGGTTATGATGCATTCTAAGATGGTAACGGAATACGGTAGCAACCTGTTAGGGGTAGGGCAGTTATATTAAACTTATACCTACCCCTAATCGGTTTAACGTGGGATATCGTACCGGAACGCTAAATCGCTTGATGGCACGTTAGTAGGAATGTAAGTTGCCACGGCTTAAGCCACCAGACAAATTGTATGTAATGATTTTAGTCTTGCTTAATTTTATTTCTTACCAGTTTATTTATATACATACTGTATCAAAGTACTCATACTCTCATGTCTCTCTTCTCAATCGGTTTTTCTCTTTCTAACTGACATTCTAGTTTTTTATTCGCAAGTTGTGGCAGTCTCTAAGTGGGTCTACAATATAACATTAATATGTTTTTTTAGTTTTTGTTTAGTTTTATAAGATTTATTGTAACCTGTTGATTGTCCATTAAATAAATAAATAAGTACCTACCTATATTAATAAAATGGTACAAGTGCTTGCTCGCAATCGTGTAGTCGTTTTCACATAACACACATCGTCAAAGTAAAATGGACCTAAAGCCACTCGTTTTAGAGTAACGAATTCTGCACTTCTGATTTTCGTTCTGCAAACCTTCCGTCGAGCTAAGGAACTGTAAGCAAAATGGAGATTTAATGCAATGCAACTCTACTTTCTACTCTACTCCGATGCTCAAGTATTTCCATACTCAAAAATGACTCGATTACGAGCGAGCAAATTTTGTACCAAGGGTCTTAATCTTTTGAATCCTAGTTTGAATTGGGTCTTAGTTGGAACGGTCTAAAATTCAGTCAAAGACTAACCACCTGTTTGAGAAACACCTGTTTCCTGCTGTGCGTAGTGTAGCGTGTAGCGTTTTTGATTGCGATTGCGATATTTAATTACTTAACTTAGTCCCCCATATAGTCTAGTCGACAAGTTGAAAATGGTACAAAATAGAGATACTGCTCTTAAAATTACGTGCGATAGCTCATTGGATCCGGAATGACGTCTAGAAAAATGTGCTAAAAGCGTGTATTAGCAAATAAAAAATTGCAAAAGTTATAAACAATTTAAGATGAAAAAAAAATGGCATTTCGTTTTTTGCCAATATTTCATAAACTATTAATATTTAAGAAATTTCAAAAAAAGATTCTGAAAGAGGAGGAAATTTCCAATAAAAAACTCCTAACTCCCGGAACTCTATCTCCATTATTTATAATTTTAATTTAACGCTGAAGATAGGTCCGCGCGCGACATTTTTAGGTTGCGCGCGCGGCGTCAAAAGCGAGTACGGCACATTAATTAATTTATTTAAGGTATTGAATATTTTTTTTTTAATTTGAAAAAATTATGGTGTGTTCTGAACACTATAAATAATTCATTCCCGTTGGAAATTTTACTTAAAGTTAATTTTTCAACAAGTTAAACAATTGTTAACTAACGAAATTTTCTCGAACTACCGTCTTAATTGTAAGTGAAAAAAAATGTTTAAATAATGGTCGTAAAAAATTTTCGCTTCGTAGAGCCTTTCTTACATACATACTTAACAAGATCGTGCCATAAAAGTTAAAAAAATATTTATACTTTGTTTATAACAATTTTTTTACTTGAACAAAAACTTAAAAATCCAAGTAATGTTGTTAAAAAAATTTTTTTTTTTCTAAATCATCATATTATCGTTTTTTTATTAATACAAGATATTAATTGATTTGCAAAAAAAATTTTTCCCGCCATTTGTTGATAAATTTTTTATAAACAAATTGATTAAATCAATATTTTTAAAAATTTTTTTTTCACAACTTTATTACATTATAAATATTATGATTTTTAAAAAAAAAATTTTTCCTTAATAACAATTTTTAATTGTTTATAATCGTTTTTTTTATATTTCTATTGTTTAAATAATTAGTTAAGAAATTATTTTTTTTCTAAAAATCATAATTGACAGTCCTCTATAAAGTAAAAAAAAAAAAATTTTTTTATTAACAATTCTATTGTTTATTAACTTACCAATTTGTTATAAACAAATTTTCAACTTTTTTTTATTTTTTTTCTAAAACTTCTAAAATTAACAAAAACAACCATATATAAGAAAGTATAAAAAAAAATTTTTTTCAATTTTTTATTGTACTTTTAAAAAACACGTGTTACAAAAGTTGCAGCGGCTGCTTCGTTTGTCTATTAAAAAACTGAAATAACTTTTAAACTATTAGAGATACAAAAATAAACATTCTAGTCGATTTTATAAACAGTTAAACGATCTTTTAAATGAATTATTCAAAAAAATTTTAGTTATTACTAATTTATTGTTACGCGCATTTGTTTATAAAAACTTATATTTTTTTCGATGTTTTTCGAACTTTCGTGACTCCTAACTTTTTAAATAATGCAGATACGGTTACAGACCTTCAAGACTATTTTGTTAAGTAATAAAATATATAAACGTTGTAGTTATTTATTTATAAATCATGTCATTTTTTAATTAGTTATTGGCAAAAAACGAAATGCCATTTTATTTTCATCTTTAATTGTTTATAACTTTTGCAATTTTATATGTGCTAATACACGCTTTTAGCACATTTTTCTAGACGTCATTCCGGATCCAATGAGCTATCGCATGTAATTTTAAGAGCAGTATCTCTATTTTGTACCATTTTCAACTTGTCGACTAGACTAATAAAGAAAGTCGAAGCCTTACCCACTAGGCTATCACCGGTTAATTGGTTAATATAGCAAAGAAAACTTCGATCGGTTCTTTACAGAATGCCGATAACCTGGTGGCCCGAGAAGAAGACATAACACTGCGAGAACCAACTCTTCCAGAGATGCGGTTGATAGACGTAATTATTTATTTACTAGCTGTTAATAATCATATAGACCAGCCCACTACAGGGCATTATAGTAATAATTGACGGACCAAGCAGATGGCCCACCTGGTGGTCAGTGGAAAACCATCGCCAATAAAAAAACTAACACTTCACAGGGCATGCAAGAAGCACGTCCTGCCGGCCTGTGCCTATCAATTTGAGGCAAAGGTGTTAAGCCTCATGCGCCAGTTATTTATAAGCCCCCTCCCCTCCTTCCGACGAGGTCTGTCTCAAAAACCTCTACTACTTTTCCTCTGGTCTGTCTCCTCTCACAGTGACAAGGGGTTAGTAAGCCCCTTTGAGAACAATATAGAATTCTGAGGCATGCAGGTTTTCTCACGATGTTTTCCTTCACCGTTGAAGCAAGTGATATTTTAATTGCCTAAAACGCACATAACTTAAAGTTAGAGGTGCGTGTTGGGATTCAAACTCGGCCCCGCGAAAGTGATGCCAAAGCCCTAACCACTGAGCTATCATCGCTTCCCTTTAAATAAGTAACATTTTTTTTTTTAATAGTAACCATAATACGACGGGGTCAAGGCCGTAGCGTTAACCCCTTCTCGTCACTTGCGTGCACTGGGATTCTTACCAGGGTATGCATACAGCAGGAAAATTGCATAAAATGGCAAAAATCCTCCTCCTAGACGAGCTATATTTCAATTTAAGGGTAAGCAGTGCTTTTGAGAGTAAAGAGCTGTACGGTCAATATATAAACTTAAATCACGTGAATCCCTCCGTGAAAAATTTAAAGAAATAGGTATACTTACGGTAGCCTCACAATATATTTATAACAATATAGTATTTGTAAGACAACATATTAGTCTTTATAAACAAAAAGTGGATATAAACAGTCGACTTACAAGAAATGGTCATAAATTAGTGACATCTGCATATCGTCTGCGAAAGGTGCAGAAGTCATTTGTGGGATTGAGTATACGCTTTTATAACATGATTCCTAAGGTAATTTTGGACCTACCAATGCATACGTTTAAAGAATGTGTTAAAACACATTTATCACAGCGAGGTTATTATACAATTGATGAGTTTCTTAATGACAAGGTTCCTTGGAAGCATCCGGCTCCGCTTTCATCTCTCACAAGATAGAAAAATGAATGTTAAAATGTAAAATGTAAATTTTTGATGTTGGAAAAGAGCAACTGCTGAGTTTCTTGCCGGCTTCTTCTCGGTAGAATCTGCCTTCCGAACCGGTGGTAGAGTCACTACACACGGACAGACTTGACGTTTCAAAAGTGCTTGAATTTTGAATTTTTTGAATTTTGAATTTTGTGCATATATGAATTGCACGCCACTGCTCCTCGTTGTGGGAGGATACCTGTAATGGGCCGTTGATGGGTTGTTATGATATGTTGCACTCGTTATACAGGACGGTTTCGGAGAGCTGAACCAAGAGCCAGTTGAGATGATGCTGGCTCAAGAGGTCTCAGCAATGCAGCAAAGCGCCCTCGATCTTCCGCTGGACTACTCGACGGATAAGTCGCAGGACAAGTCCAGGCTCGTGGCGTACGACGCGGCGCAAATGGAGAGGATATCCGAACACGACATATCGGTGTTTAGGAAATGTAAGTATTTATTCATTTTGAATAGTTCATTGCAAAAACTTAGAAACAATACAAGAAACACACAAGAAAAGAAAAAAAAATTAAACACAATAAAAAATAAAGTCAAATACCGTTGTATCTATAATCCGCGTCATTAAAGAATATATAGGTTTTTTTCTTACTACCATCCTGTCAATACAAAATGGTACAATGTTGCGTAGACACCGATGGGTATGTGTTTAACATAACTGCCAAGTGCCAACCCCTAATACATTAACCTTACCTTAGAATTTATCATCACTTAACAGCAGGTAAGATTGCGGTAAGGAGTTAACTTGTAGTGGAATCATAATAATAATAGTTTGTATTTGCATAAAAGTACAATGTTTTTTTCTTAAATTATCCTGGACAGTGTCCGTCTCCTCGCATATGTGCAACGAGGTTAGAGAAAAAACATAGAGTGTACATTTTTCAATTTTCATTATCATCATGCAATTTATTGTGTATAAGTGCGTTTGTGTGGCTGTGTGTGTGCATTTATTCTAATTAATATGATACATAAAATATGAGTTAATTTATCTTAAACACCACTTATTATACTTTATGCATCATCCACTTTCCTACTGTGTTGTGTTGCAATACAGTTTTTCTATTCTATTCTTAACGAACGTATTCTATTTTAGATATTTAGATGACTCAATAAAAAGAGGTTTTTATTATTTTCAATCATGGCGTTCTTGGCGCCCTCTGAATCGGCCACCGGGCGGGTGGATTTTTTAATTTTGGCAAAATTATATAAATCGATTTTATATCTTTTGGTATACTATCAAAGTCTAACACTATCTATTATATTATGTTACAGCCGCAGGGGAAGCACCAACGCTAATGGATTTTGAAAAAGGTACTAAAGTTTAAAAATATTATTTTTAATATAATACTGAACACGTGAAGACCTAAAGTGATCGAATCAATAGCAGTCCACTAAAGGCCTCAACAACGGAAGGGTTTTCCCATAATCGCCGCTGTTTAGACAAGTTGGTGACCGCAGTAGACAGTAGTAGTAGCACCGAGAACGCTGTGCTCTGTTATCAATTATATTCCCATCGACTTGTACCTTCGGGAAGAGCAGAATTCTGATCTTTCGTTATTGCACACAAAATATGGATTCCTTCAAATCAAAAGTGAATAGACATTTTCTAGACAAAAGCGCTATACACTGGACTGTATCGTCACGTTCCAACAGATGCTTGCAGTCCAGCGCCGGTAAGATTTGTATACAATCATTTTTAAGTAATCAATTACAGTCATTTTTAAGATATTCAATCATTTTACAATAATTTTTGTATTACAAGAGTTAAGGCCGAAATTAATAAGTCGTCTCGAATTTGGTAATGCTATGCTACCGGAAAGAGTAGGAAAGTGTTCCACTACTCAGTGGCGTGCATAGAAAAGATAGTATAAAATAGAGAAAAGCTCATTACGTCTCTTGATGTTCCCTTTTCAGTCATTTGTATACACAATAAATCTTTTGACCAACTAGCAAACATGCGCGCCTCTTTAAATGGTGCCAGCAGCGTTTCGAAGACCTATTAGTCATTATAGTAGAATAATGACGGTTTTGCTGTGTCTAAACGTGCCGGGAATCTAACTCAGTCCCATGAAGAGGGAGGCTAATGCCCTAACTGAGCTATCGCGACTTTAGTAAATCCCTTATTTAATAATTAAATATTTATTAATTTTAGTTTTTATTCCGCCATTTTAATCCATATTTTCCTGCAGAGATCCCTGATATATCCGAAATCCCGCCATCCGAAATGCCCGCTCCTGAACCACAAAAGTTAGTTATTACTTGTTGACACCGTTGGTAATAACACATTGTACCAACTAGCACGATGAGTTAACTAATATAAGGAAACAGTTGTTTAGTTTTTCACCACGCTCGGAAGTTTGAAAGTTGATGTCAGTTGAAGTGTGACAAAACACTACCACCTGGTATAACGTTAATTGGTAAGAACAAAAACAATAATGTCAAAAGTCAAAGTCAAAAATATATTTATTGAAGTAGGTGGCACTTTTGATGCGTACATTACTTGAGAATTACACGGTAGTGAGATGACGGCGATTACCATATTCGTAAACTTAAAACTAAAGCTACGAGGGTTCCAAACGCGCCCTGGTCAAAGAAGAAGCCCAGAACAAACAGCCGGGTGTTTTTTTTTATTTTATCAACCACAGACATTTAGTGGCGTGCACTGGGTTTCTTACCACGATATGCATACAGCAGGAAAATTGCATAAAATGGCAAAAATTAGGCAGTGCTTTTGTGCACGTGTGGAGTGCACGCCATCGCAGACATTCATGCCAATTTGATTAAAATGTTTGAACCAGTTTGATCAAATTACTTGTAGGTCTATAGCCCTCATGAAATATCATAAAGTTATAGCATCACGCATATTTGCTAAAACAATTAAATGGCCATAATACCTTTTCTTTAACTCACAGTGCTAGTTGTGAAATCCCATTACTAATGCAATATGTAGATTTGTGTAACTCGTCTTTATCATTGCACGGTATAAGACAAAGTCGCCCCTGCTGTTTGTACGCTTTAGATCTTTTAAACTACGGAACGGATTTTAGTGCTGTTTTCAGCAATGGACAGATAGATAGATAGATAGAAAATCTTTATTGCACATACAGAAAAAAAACACAAATTAACAAAACAAATGGTAAATAAATACATATGCACAAAGGCGGCCTTATCGCTTGAAGCGATCTCCTCCAGACAACCTTTGTTTGATGAAGAATGTTTGGTACGGAAAACTGGATATTGCAAAATTCAATTTAAAAAGAAATAATTGATATACACCACATGTAGGTACTTTACAAACTAGTACTACATAATACAAAGATAAATGTAAATCATTTATATGAGTACATATCTTTATATATATATATTTCAAAAAATATATATTTCTTGTGAGCGTGTGTATGTCACTGAACTCTTAGATGGCTGGACCGATTTGAATTAATTTTTCAGTATGCGTTTGGGTGGCAACCTGGATGGTTTAGATTCACAAATCAGACCGACAGATGGCGCTGGGGTCAGCTAGTAAATATAGAAATAATTACATATTAGATAGGAAATAGTTTTTTACGCGCGATATTAGGATGTTTAGAGTTTTAGACTGCCTTATTTACCTCGGTAGCTCATTCCAAAGCTTAACCACCTTAGCCCTAAAAGAATTTTCATACGCCAATGAAAGACTAGCAGGAATCTGTAACTTGTTGTCATTACTAGCTCTCAGATTTAAGTGACAGACTGATTCAAGAGGAAGGCTATGCAGTAAACATTCATATTTAAGGAGAGAAAAGAAAAATTTGTAAAGTGAAGTCGTAACAAATTATAAAACAATCGGTACTCTTAGTTCTTCTAATCCTAAGGTTGCCTGGAAGTGATCGCTACTAAGCGATAAGGCCGCCTTTTGTATCCTACTTTTTAAGTTTTCTATTGTTGTGTCCATTTTTTTTTCATTTTGTGGTGTACTAAATAAAGTGTATAAAAAAAAAATTGTGTGCTTACATTGTAAAAGGTGGCCACACTTTACGAGATAGATTAAATTAAAGTACTAATGAATTGTATTATTAAACAATCCTAACTGCCCCACATTGGTATCTACATTGCACCGAGCCGCTTGTTGAATAATAACAAAAACATTGACATAAATCAGTTCCACGATGTTTAGGTTCGTTATCAGGTCATAAACAGACAGAAATACATTTATCTAGTTTATAATATTACATATCATTTATAACAGCGAAGTTTAAAAATAATACTAAATAAAACTGCTTATAAAAAGGAAACCTATACACAGGCAGGTGACAAATATCCCCCGATTATATCCTCTGACAGGGAATAAAATTAACATGTCCACCTGTTAAAGCACGGGAACAGGGAATTGGAGAAGTTTAACTTCATTTATATTATATAACCTCATATATAAGTGGTTTAAGTGGATATCTATGGCTGCGTTTAATTCCTAAATTCCTGCGAGCTTGAGAAGATCCCTTGCACGGCTAGCATGGGCAGGAGACAATTATATCCCCGGGGAAAAGATAAAAATGTATCTCCTCCCACAGCTTTATTAACTCGTAGAGCACTGACGCAAAAGTGGAAATAATTTCCAAATAATATATGTGTAATAATAAACGGGGGTAAACTTCTCCTATTCCATATTCCTGTGATTTAGCATGTTGACAACGTTTATTACATCCCTTGTCGGGGGATATAATTTTTATCTCCTACCCGTGCTAGCCCTGCTGAGGTGCCTATATAGGCCATATCTATCAATACTCTATTCCATTCTTTGCTAGTGGATTTAATTTTGCGAATATCATTTACCTTTACGTTCAGATAAAATCGGTCGTAACTAACTGCTATTTATGACGCAAATTTCTATATATAAATTTGAATAGTTATCATAGAATGAATGATGAATTGTAAAATGATAGGCAGTCCGATGTCAATATTATTGAAACGGTTCATTAAAACAGACAAACTTGACCGTGTTATACCAAAGCTTATTTTGAAATTAATTGATATAGATATCAATGTCGGAAAGTTAATGTAAGTTACGGTTACCAAAACGGTCGCCGAATACACCTTCCAATCAAAAATCCCGATTTGTTCCCCTTTACCTCTAATATTACCCTTATTTCCTTTTTCATATTACTTACTGTCCTATTGACGGCCGATTGGCGCAGTTTGCAGCGATCCTGCTTTCTGAGTCCAACGCTAATTCGATTCCCACAAATGGAAAATGTTTGTGTGATGAGCATGGATATTTCTGAGTGTCTGGGTGTATATTATATATATGTATATGTATATTATATGTATTTTATATTATAAGTTAAAAATATTCATCAGTCATCTCAGTAACCATAACACAAGCTACGCTTACTTTTACTTTGGCTTACTTTGGGGCTAGATGGCGATGTGTGCGCTGTCGTAGTATTTAAGTTATGAAATTAATTAAAATTAAATTATTCCTTACACTCAAAGCGTATATAAGAATAGTATTTAAGAAGGATCGATTAATTGTTCCTCATTTGATTATTGAATCGATTGAAATGAATTGTTTTATCGGTAGATAGTATTTACTGCAATTTATAAATAGTCTCCAAAGGGATAATGTAAAAGTGGGATACGTATTTAACTTTTTTTTATGTTTTAAAATTAAAATGTATTCGCAATAACAGCCAAGTACTAGAGCAACCATTGGAAGAAGCCCAAGTCTTGGAGCCTCATAAAGAACTACCATCCATACAGCAAGCGGAACAAGAATCTGAACAAATTGTGCTGGAGGTAAATTTTTTTTTTTTTAGTACTTTTTTAAAGAATAGGCATATTAAAGATGGTAACAAAGAATCGCTAAAATAGCGTATTTATCTAATAGTACTAGCGAGATTGGTACTTAGATATTTTCAACAAATAAAAGTGCAATATCTAGTCAGGTTGAACGCTGAATGACGTCACGTCTATATAAACAATTTTGTACCGCTTGAACGTCTAAAATATCTGCACTTGTTATTTATGATTTCATATTTTCAGCTGGTCAGTTATGTGCCAGGTACACTTATCAATACCAAAATCAATAATCTTTAGCTATGAAACAAGGACTCAGCAGTGCAGACGGCTCAATTTTGCTTACGACGTCACCATTGCGGCCATGAAACCTTGCGAGCTTTTATATTAATATTATTTGCAATTAGTATCAACAATTTATGCAAAAATAGACATTTTTTAAACCAGTAGACATTATTCCGGGTATCATAGCGCAGTTTTTTTAACGTCATCGTGCCTATTCACAAAAAGGTTATAGAGTACGGAATCCTAGAGCTGCATGTATCTTGAATACCTACTATGTATGCCTCGTAGAGGTGTTATCAAAGACGTTTTAGATTTCATTTAGTTTTATTTCGGTACATTGTTTTTAAAGTTCATTATATAATTGATTTCCTATATTGCAAGTCGATTAAACGAAGATAAAAATAATAAGACATATTATTTTAAGGGAAAATAAAAGAAATAAAGACGGAATCGCATTACACGCAACATAACGAACGACAAAATCGCATCTATATCTTTCGAAGATATAGATTGCTGGAACAATTGTACAAAGTTGTGCTAGAAATTTAAATGGCAAAATAAATAAATAAACAAAATACCATTTTAAAATTCACGGTCATGAAAAAACTTGTCAAAATCATTATATACATCAAACTAGATGAATATTTTTTGCGGGTAGTTGAGGCTTAGTGGACAAAATTATTCTAACTATATTAAATTTTATTTTTTGAAATTTCTTCGCGGGTAGGATATAAATAAATAATTTGTAATAATGTAAAAAAAAAAACTAATAACAGTAAACGACCATACTTGTCGAATAACAAATGGCTATTATGAAGTTTTACGTATTTTAGTTTTCGCGACTACATATTAAAATAAAAACGAAAATATAGAATTATATTTATATACATCGTGTGCGCGTGCGATTCAAGATACTCCACGTTGACAACAGATTCCATTGCGGCGATGTTCTCGTTAATTAAAAGGACGCTTGACGACTTCGAGCAAGGAATCCAGAACGCATTTCCATCCGTTACACTTACTGAGGAGTTCAAAGATGTCCTGAAGAAGGAGTTGCTGTTGATTAATGCGAGATTGCGCTTCGGATTCGGCAAATGCTGGTCCCATAATGGTGCCGTGTGGATAATAGTGAACGGGACGCTATTAAAAGTTGTATCAGAGTCGGATCTTGACAACGTCCTTATTAACACTTCTACAGATTCCGCACGTGATAAGGCAACTTACACCATTAGTTCAGACTCAGAGGTAACTAAAAGTGCTAAATCGTGTTATAATAAACTGTATTAAAGTGGTAAGTTTTTAGACGAAGAGCTTTTTGTGACAGATCGACCGGGGAAGTACTACGACCATGTTTATTTCTGTAGCAATTAAGCAAATTGCAATTATTTGTTACATTCTGAAAATTATGAGTTTAGTATGAAAACCAAGCGGACTAGTTGGCAACTTGTTGGATAAGTTAGTGAATCGGGCAGCATAGCGTCTGGTCGGCTTTATATTGTTGTTTTAGAACTATACCTAATTGTTACAAGATTACAACATTTTAACAAAAAAAAACACTTTAATTCAAACTAGAAAGTAGATTAATTTTAGTTTACATCAAGCTGGAATACTATGTGCTACAATTAGCTTCCAGTCGCGAAAAAAATTGCAACGACGTACCCACTAACTTTGACAGAAAATGTGGGTATACCCCCGATATACCTACTACATACATCTAACTTTTTCGAGTGTACAAGGGTGGTGTTATGTGTGATTGCGTAAGCTTTGCAAAGCTGCTATCACGTAAATATTTACGTGATAGCAGCTTTGCTATCAATTCCGATTGATATCAATTGCGGTTGATTTGTTATCTGTTTTTGATAAGTTCCGCTGTCTGTCTCCGAAACTCTTTAACAGAAAATTAAAACGAACACAAAAACTTTTCGAATTGATACCCTCCTCGTTGTGAAGGAAGTCTGTCAAAATTGCTTTTTTAGAGCAACGTGACAGCCGGTTGGCGCAGTGTGCAGAAACCCTGCTTTCTGAGTCCAAGGCCGCGGGTTCGATTACCACAACTGAAAAATGTGTGATGAACATGGATGTTTTTCAGTGTCTGGTTGTTTATATGTATATAATAAGTATTTTTCTGTATTGTATTCATAAAAAATATTCATCAGCTATCTCAGTACCCATAACACAAGCTACGCTTACTCTGGGGCTACATGGCGATGTGTGTATTTTCGCAGAATATTTTATTTATTTATGTTGCCTAAAACGCTTTTGCTGAAGATTGTGATGATGGTAACTGTTTTAGGACTTGGAAGATGAACCGCAACAGAAAAGACGGAAATTGAAGAATAGACTCCTAATAGACAAAACAACGAAATTGAGTAGCAACTACCTCCGCGCTCGGATAGGCAACGATAGCGTGGAGTTGCGCTGCCAGGTACATCACAGTACTTACGCATAACAAATCTGAAATTAAAATATTCCAAATTAACTTTGTTGGGAATGGTATAAGTTGCGTGAGAGTGAAATCCTCGTAGCTTTAGTTTTACGTTGACGAATTTAGCTATCGCCATCTACTGACTTCTATGTCATATTTTACATGTAAATTACGCATCAAAAGTATGCCTATTTGAATAAAAAAATATTTGACTTTGACTTACTTCGATTTATATGGTATCAAAGTAGCACCACTCGTAGTTACAATACTGGGAAACCGCACTGTCACCTCGATACCATATAAATCGAAGTTAAATTTTCACATGGTCGAATAAGTAAACGTAGGTGGAAAATGTCACACTAGAGCCGACATGACATCGTCACGTGCTCTGCGAGACACGTAAATGAATCACAGTCAAACTCCGGGCTGGTACTAAGATTTTTTTGATAGGAAAACCCAATGCTATTAATTGAAGGATCTACAGTTATACTTACAGTTGAACCTATTGTTTAATAATGGTAAAATTGTATAGTGATATGGAGCGGTTATTATGCCCACAGGATACGAGCGAAGATGTTATGACTCTCCACACACCGGCTGCGATGTTGTTGGGTCGACCAACGCACAGCGGTCCATGGCCACTATCCAGATTTGGCCATACGTTGAGCTCCATGTTCTCTTGGCGTTTGGCCAACACCGGAAGGACACCCGCAGCCGATAGAGACGTTGAGGTGAATTTATTTCAAGTAACGCATCAAGCAGGATGGACTTTCTTTTCTAGTTTTTGTTAAGGGTTTATCTTTAGGAAACGTGCATACCTAAAAGTATAAAGTGCTCAAAGGTGTGCGATCTGCACTGTGCCAGAGTGGTGGACTACGGATATAGACCCTCCTCATTCTGGGAGGAGAACCGTGCTTTGTAGTCGGCCAGTAATGTGTTGATAATGATCAATAGAAACGATGGTCATATTTACCAAGCAGATGGCCCACTTATCTTGATTGGGAAACCATCACCTATAAACCAAACAACACCTCGTAGCGCGTGAAACAAACACCTCCTGCAACTTGCTACTCTGTCAATAAACCACAGGCGCAGATGTTAAACTTCATGTGAATGTATTTTACTTCGGCAACCACGCCCTTCAGAACGGGACACAGCGTTGCCAAAATGTTGCTCGGCGGCTGAAAAAGTGTACTTCTAAGTAGTACTACTGGGTAGTACTACTTAGAAGTACACTTTTTTGACGAGCTGTAAAAGTGGGTGTGTGATTTGATCCATGCATCTCATTTGTTTGTGTTCGTAAGGGCTAAACCTGTCTCATTCCGAGAGGAAAATCGTTCTCCTTTAGTGGGCCGGTACTGGGACACCCACTGCTGATAGAGACGCTGTGGTGACTTTATTTTCAAGTAACGGAGCAATTGATGGTTGGGCCTTCTTTTTGTGTGTTTTTTGATTCATCTATTTTATTTGTGTGTGTTGTCAAGGGCTTCAACCCTTCTCATTCCGAGAGAAGATCCGTGCCCTGTAGTGAGCCGGTGTTGGGAAACCGGATGCCGATAGAGAGCTGTTGTGGCAATTGATGGATGGACCATTTTTTTGTATGTGTGATTTCATTTGTGTGTGTTCTCAAGGCCCTAAACCCTTCCCATTCCGAAAAGAGACCCCTTTCCCTTTAGTGGGCCGGTAATGGAAGACCCACTGCCGACAGAGACGCTGAGGTGACTTTGGCAGCAATTGATGGTTGGACCTTCTTTATGTATGTGTTATCCATGCATTTCATTTGTATGTATTCTTATGGGCCTAAATTCTTCTCATTCCGAGAAAAAATTCGTGCCGTGTAGTGAGCCGGTAATGGGATACCAAATGCCGATAGAGAAGCTGTTGTGGCTTTATTTCCAAGTAACGCAACATTTGATGGACCATCTTTTTGTGTGTGTGATTTGATCCATCCATTTCATTTGTGTGTATTCCAAGGGCCCTTCTCATTCCGTGCCCTGTAGTGGGCTGGTAATGGGTCGACAATGATGATTGATTCCTAATCTCGTCTGTGAATTAATAGACATTAAAATATTCCAGGAACCCTTGACACGAAGACCGACCATGCACTTAGAGACAGTTGGAGCGGAAATACAGGCAGAGACGTCCGCTAACAAAAGTATACAAGGACCGGAAGTGCAAGATCACGTAATTCAAGACATATCCAACATAGATATAAGCGCGCGCAATATACCGGAAGTTGATGCATCTATTCTGCCTGCGCAAGACGCTATAGAAATGGCCGATTTGCCTACTCAGAAACTTTTGACCATCTCTCAAGAACAACTGTCCAGCGAACTGGAGAAGCCGGTAAGATTTATATATTTATATCTATGCTGTTCTTTAGCTCAAATAGTTAGTTACCTTTGAAAGTTTTCAATTCTCATGCCGAAAAGCTGGCGTCGGCTACTTCGAAGACTCGGCACGTACTGAACTTACGTAGTTTTGGTCGCGATTTGAGGATTTAAATGATTCTTATTATTTTATATTTTGAGTTATTTCATTAATAATAAATGACGAATATCATCATAAATATATAAAAGAAAAAATCACGATGCTGCCAGAGGGGATTACCCATTCTATCCACCAATAAAAAAAACGCCTTAGCCTGTCTACTAGACTAAGGAAGAATTTTTATTGGTTTGGGCTTTTGACCGATTTTTTATAGAATTCTATTATCCACTATTAAAAAATAAAACAACAATTTTGGCATACATTTCAATATTGTTTCTTACAATAATACCTAGCCATTATACAGCCAGCATACCGTATCCCGATACTCTCCCATTTTAAAGAATTATAGTGTAGGAAATAATATTACTGTGATCAATCTTTTATGTTTACTCACAGAATTTTTACTGATAAGAGTAATATAGCTGTAAAATTTTGCCCACAGCCTAAAAAAAGACGACTTTCACAACGCGCAAGACCTTCTTTGGGCGTATCAGCTGCTGGTATGTAAAAACATATTACTACAACTAATTATTTTTTCTTTTTTTCACAGCACGTGGTTACAAGTAATTTAAAAAAATATATAATAATGCTCGAAAATAATAGCAAGTGGCTATCAACGAGTTGTAACATGTTTTTATATTATTTCAGAAGCGAATAAAGAAAATATTCCTGTTGCAGTCAACATGCCCGCTGCAGAAAATATACCCGGTAAACAAAATAACTAATATTATTACTATCCCCAACCTACTTTTGATTCCCACAGTTGAGCAGTGGTCAATACTGAATTTTTTCAGTTAGAAGTTAGGGGACGTCCATAAATTACGTTTTAAGTTAGGTCATAAATTAAGTGAGGTGTTTTTTTTTTTCTGTCCCTCCCTCCCCCCCCGGTGAGATGTAGTGAGATTTTATTCAATCCCCACCAACCCCCAATCTCACGTGATTTTTCTCAAAATGTGGGCTTCTTAAATAAACCCGTTGGATTGTATTGTAAAAACGCGTACAGTACAATAATGCGTTCAGGATGCTGATGGGATTGCCTCGGTCTTGCAGCGCGTCAGGGATGTTTGCCGAAGCGCATATAGATTGTTTCTACACGATCATGCGAAAACGGTGTACATCCTTGGTGGTTGCGCAGGGTTCTGGCTAGTTCCGGCGGCCTTCTGAGGATACTTGCTGGCAGGACTGATTGTCAGTACCTGTGCCATTGCTGCATGGTACACGTGCTTTCCAATCGGGCATGCTCGAATGGTTTTATATAAACTATTTCCTTAGGCTAAGTTTACTAACAGTTAACTTTGTATTTTACTAAACATTTATGATCCAAGTCGGTCGAAATAAATGAATTTTATTTTATTTATTTATTATTTAAAAAGAAAAAGAAAATGCTTCGTGCTTTGACTTAAGACTAGTACCTAATAAATAATATTGCTGAGAGTTTAATTATAAGTGTAGTAAAAAGTATAACAAAAAAATTGTGTGATATTTGCCGAGACCCCCCCCCCCCCCCTCTCCAACATAAGATTAGATGAGATTTGAAACGACCCCCTCCCCCCAAATACTTAGTATTAGAAGTACTTAGTATCGCTTCGCTCGGTTTCATAATACGGCTGTTTATCTCTAGCTATCTATCTTCTAGCCTTAGCTTAATAACATTGTGTACTAGTATTGAAATCCGTGTTACAGCAAACATACCTCTCATAGTCCTTCCAGTGGATGAAACGGAACAGCAGTCAAACGTCGAAACTCTCACTTCAATGCTCCAAGTGGCCGGTCTAGCGGATGCGCAAGAAAAGCACGCAGACGTAGCAATCGTCACACAGAGAGAACGCAGAACAAATGGCAGCGATGGCTCGCAGACGCCGCTGGGTAGTTTGGACAGGACAAAAGTGTCTTTGGGCGACTCAGAAAAGACTACGGATTCCAAGAGATTTATCAAGTTAGTGTGTATCTGTCTGTGACATCGTAAGCTCCAGAACCGCTGAACCGATTTTTTTTTGTTTGAAATGTGTTTAATGAAAACCGGTCCAGTTGAATTTTCACTTGGCCACGTCGATTCAATATAATAGCCATGTTTTGCGTCACACACGAAACTAAAATGGCTCGAAGACTTGTTTTTTTTTGCCGATTGGAAAAAGGGAAAAACCAAAGGAATAGTTGAAAAAACGCAAAAATCCTAATTGGTAGTTTTCTATGTGAAATGCCATAGCGGAGTATTATCAATATACTGCTTTCTTTGGTAATACAAATTCGCCTCACCATTCCCGCCTCAAGATTATTGTAGGGACGAGAAAATGGTAGACATAAATATCACGTAGCGTGCATCGTACTTTACTTCTCTTACTATATTTGTTACAGTGAAGAGTGGGGCACCCAGGGGACAATGTTCAAAATATTCCGCTGTGTCGTGAAGAAGGTCCCCAGGATAACAGTGGACAACCTGGTACGCAGGGGACCCGTTATAGAGGGCCGTCAGCGCATAATAGCGGCACGATGCTTCAGCTCCATACTGAGTAAGACTTACTCCAGTTATATGTATTAACAGACAGTGGAGTTAGGACTAAAGGCAGAGCCAGAGAGAACCCCAACTCTAAGTCAAAGGACCCCTAAATAAGACTACAAGTTCGGAGTGTTCACCTCCGTACCTCGAAGACTACGTTAATAACCTTTAACTACATGTGTGATAAGGAAGTTATAATATATATTTGATATTATAACCTTTGTCTTCCTTTTTAGAGCTGAAAAACCATTGGTTCATTAAAATTATTAAGAATGAAGAAACAAACGAAATAAAACATATTGAACTCGGACCAAGAATAACGGAAGAACGTGATAGATATGTGAAATAACTTTGGTTATGGAAGATCTATCTCACGGAAACCATATACTGTTGTAGTTTTGTATATTCTCAATATCTACAGTTTAACGTGCATTAACCTGTCTATAGTATGTTTTCTATTGTTTGTTATTAAGCAAAATACTTATTTTACTTCCACAGCGAATTTAAAGGACAGTTTGTTAAAAAAGCTCGTGTGTACTTTGTGCAAGCGTACAAAATAGTACGCTTTGTGCGTAGTTACAGACAGTAGCTTCAGTGATACAGAATACTAGCCTATACATAATCAGAGCCTTTGTTATTGAGCCCCCGATGAAAAAGGATATGGCTGGTCTTGTATATGTACTCCTATTATATGACGGTCGACTCTCTCTCTCTCTTCTCCTCCTTAGAGTTAATTTAATCTTATCTGTATTATTATGGAAATATGTTTATGAAAAAATACTTACATAATTAATAAAAGAAATATCCTTATATGTTATTTATTGGTAAGATATTTTTCATGAACAAATTGGTTAGATAAAAAAACTATGCTATAAAACCTGTACCTTCAACATCGCTTCGATTTTATCTTTATTACTACATTGAAAGTTAGGTATTTAAAGACTGTCTATTACATTTAGTTTTTGATACATCAAACTCACTGAACTTAAAGATGCATTATTGTTAATCTTTATATCTTTTTTCAAACATAACTTTCAACATAACAAGTTGTGGACGATAGTTTAGAGCTCGCAAATGAGAGTTCTCTGATTTAGTTACTTTTGTTCTAGAGCTTGTTTACCGTTTGTTTCTTTTTGATATCTATTTACCTTGTAGATTTTGATATGATGTTTGTTAATGTTCCTTAATTATATGTTTTTAATAAAGATTTGTTTAATTTTTCCCGCTTGAAAGGTATTTTGAGAGCCTTATGTAGTATTTCTTTTCTTGTTCATACTAGGCAGTACTGAGTATATTTATGAATGTGTCAATCGATTTGTCCTTATGACAAGTGTTCTTAGCTAACGTCATGACAAATCCAATATGGCGGACGACATAAATAAAACGAATAGGAAAAAATATGGAAGTACGCATTGATATAAAGCATGGAATTCGTTGATACACGGGGCATAATTTTTTTACCCGTTCTTCGAAGAAATAAAAGAGTAGCCATGTGAACTGGCGCAATTGAGTAATAAACATCCATCCAAACGTTCGCATTTTTAATATTAGTAAGTTAAGTTTTATTAAGGTAACATTTAATAAATGCATTTTCATTAGTTAACATATGGTCTGACTAGGTGAAACCTATGTATATCATAAATGTGAAAGTGTGGTTGTTTATTACTCAAACATGCAACAACGGCTGTACAGATTTGGATGAAATTTGGCATGCATGTAGTAGCCTTTGACTTGAAAGAGAACATAAGCTAGTTTTTATCCCGATTCCTTAAGTAGGGAAAATTGAAAATTGTTAACGAGCGAAGCTTTAGACCCAATTCTGAAGCCCACGCAGACGAAGTCGCAGGCAGAAACTAGTTATTCAATATTCGGCAGCAATCTTACTTCTTGGAGGGACTCTGGGTAAAAAATACCTTGGCGCATATACAATAAAATATATCATTTTAATTTTATTACAGTAAACTAGTTCGAAAAGGTGGGATTAAATATAGACAGAAAATAGATATGAACAATTTATTTGAGTAATTTGTATAATATATAATGATATGATTTCTGTACATCTTTACACAAGTCATCAACTAGATCCACGTCAACTACTTAGACAATAACATAATTTTTTGAGTATCTTAACATCAATTAGGTTTGTAGCTTAATAATTTACATTTACAAATTATATAGCAGCGTGAAGGAAGCTGTACATTAAACAGTTGACTTACTCGTAACATTTCTACAGTAGGTACTTAATTTACAATAAAATACAGTCATACATAATAGAATTGGAATATTCCTAAATAGTTCAAGTCTGCTTCAATAGAAACAGGCAAACAAATTGCCGACCCTTTTTATTATACCTTACTATTTATATAACAGCTACATATTTAACAATGCTCTAAAAATTTATACTGTCGACAAAATCCAATACCTACTATCGGTATGTTCGTTTGCCTTTTGTTTTTAATGAAACAGACCTAGGCCCTGATCCTCGGTGGCATATAAACCTTAACTGCGTTCGAAATGCATTATAAGACGTGAACTTTGACAAGACAACTTTGTAAATTTTTACGTCACTATTGCGAACATAATGTTAAGAATTTGGTAGAAGAATCGGGGCTTTTCGCTCTAGTATACACAGTAGGCAATAACATTTTCTAAATAAGTAATAATTAGTAAGTACGGTTACTTTTAAAATTACCGGCGGCATCCTTTTAAACACACCAATTTTTTCCAACCTCGGTTTTTAATCATATTAATTTTTTTTTTTTTTGGAAAATATTAACCCGTCGACTTGAGAACTGAAGACCAGAATAATATATCAGAAAATTGGTTTGGTTTCAAATATTGTAACTTTTAGGCAAGTATTATTTCACTAAAATGAGAACGTCGGTATTTTTAAAAATCTACCCCGCGTAATAATAGTAGAAAGAAACATTATTTTATAAAGGCTTTCCCTACCTGGTAAACATATACATATGTCTTTATAGAAAATCAGTCTCCTACAATATATTTTTAACCCATCGTCCTAAAATACAATCTCACATAAAGCTCTGAATACACGAGTTCGGTAAATTCATAGTTTAGCCGGTTTCCTGGTGTTAAAAAAAATAATACTATATCTTAGTCTGTTTCAAGACACCAGCGTACCTGAATTTGAAAATATTAGTGTTTATTATGATCTATATAAAAAAAAATAACATAAGTGATTTAAAATTACTACTGCTTATGATTATATCAAAAGCATAAATATTTTTACTTTATTGTCTACATGCCTAGGTTATTTAGAAAGTCTGAACCGATTTTGATGAAACTTTATCAGTAAAGTAAGAATATAATATAATATAATTTTCAAGGACAACTTTAAAACATGGCTATTTTTTACAAAATACTTCACTACCACCAGGAAACATTAAACCAAAGTCTTGTACTCAGAGCTTCGGTAAATCTTAAAACAGGGCGGTCTAGTGATGGAGCTAAAAGCATCGGGAAGTTCCACACCGGACGTTTGGAAACAGCATTCATCTATATGGACAATAGCACAACATAAGTACCGCGTAAATCTTATTTTAATAGCTTTTAATGCAAAACTTTATTTTTAAAAAGTGCTACAAACCAATTTAAGAATTTCTTAAAAAAACATCGATTTTCTACTGCTGCTGCGGAATGAATTTCACTAAACTATTGATATGAATCGTTTATTAAATGTTAATCAAAGGATAATTTAATTTATTGCAAATTTGGATCAGTTTATAAAATAAAATACATATATCTATATCTAATTAATGGGAGTCCTAAAAATGCTTAGCTAAAAGTAAAAGTTTTTTTTCATGACATAACATTTTTTTTGCGCCTAATATTACCGCTGATTCATAATCTAAGGCAGGTTATAATTTGTTTTTTTGTATCATAGACGTTTTGTTTTCATAGGTACAATTATGCCTTTATTCGACGTTCTGGTTAAATAAAGATTCATAGTTTTGCATTAAAAGCTTCAGTTTTGAAACAAATACTAATGCGTTGGAAGGAATTCTTGTCTTACGCCACGTTTCACAGCCTTACTACAGTCGTACAAGCTCACACCCAATTTATTAGTTGCAGTCTAGCCATTGGCTTAGGAATGACAATTTAAAAAGTAAATAGCTACCATTTTTACACAATTCATTCAACAGCACATACTTTCATCACATTCTCTATTTTATTACATTTATAGACATTTAGGAGTGTAAATTTTTAGTTACAAATTATGATATATTATATTTAACATACCACAGTCAAGGTGGGTAACAAAGGACCGTTGAGAAACTGTTATAACATTCAAAATTCAACATTCATTTATTTTCCTGGGATAAAAGTAGCGGCTTGATTTGTCTAAAGTAAAGGTCGGAGTATAAGGTAAATAATGTAATTGAAAGTTTAGCTTTATTGCGTGCGAAAAAAGATTAGTAAAGGGTTAATCTTAAATTATTTTGCGAAATTTAATTTAATTTGCATGCGACGATTAATCGTTTCATAAGACGCAAGCAGATAAATTAAATGCGAAATTAAAAATATATTAACCAGCGGTTTCGCGTGACTTCGTCCACGTACAATTTCTTGTAAGAAAATTTGTCCAATGCAAACTTTCTACGACCACGTGGCATCGGCCGCCTTTTCCTTGACTTCTAAGGTTGTAGCATGTTCAAAATAGCATCAATTGTTGAATTTATTAAAAAATATTTTAAGACTCACTGGTAGTTCCAGAGCGACTAAACTAATAAAAAACGACTAATTTGATTTATATTAAATCACACTTGACATAGCATATAATATCAACAGAATTTCATTGGTCGTTAGCCCGGGGCAGGAAGAATTCACTTCCTTCTATCCCGTACTCTAAAAAACGTAAAGTTATCACAAAATGAAAGCGTATCCTTAAGAGACAGAAAACAAAACTAAAATCCATAAAAATAACCGTCATTGGTAACTCAGTCTAATGTAACCCACCTTGACTCCAATAGAAAAAAAAATGGAATACCTAAGTTTTTTGTTAAACGATTTGTGTAGGATAAATTAATAAATTTCATTTAGAGATTATTTTTAATAATTCGTATTAAATTTCATTCTTAATTTGTAAATAGTTACTAGAATAGACTGTACAATAGGAATTCGTTCGCTAAACTAATAATAATTAATCAATAGATGAGGGCAGTTTTGGAATATGCGAAGTCGGTCAAACGTTATACGAATGCGAAAAAAAGAAACGTGAAATTATCACAGTTGCTCTGGAAACAAGTTTTTACAAAAGCCTTTTTTTTGGTACAAAATGCGGAGGCAGGAACTCCGCTATCGCTAAAATCATATAAAATTTTATACACTTCATATTTGTTGTTTTCGCAATCGGATCGCCTTTATGCGAACTTAAAAAACCTCTATCTTGACATGCAGTTGTAATCTTAAGCCCGTAATTTAAATTGAATACTAAAACGCTACATCAAAAGTTATTTTGCTTTTATAATATTGTAACTTTGACAGTTTATCAGAAAACATATGTGCAGTGTAATTTATAATTTCTTTATTCTTTATAAGCAACACCACAGATCGTCCGTATAAGCCATCTAATCACGTCTCGCCCCGCTATCCGCGAAATGTGAGTACGAAGCGTATTTAATTTAATTGTTGGCGACCGCGTTCGCTGTATAAGAATCTTTTAAATACCAAGACCTAAATATCTTAACAACAATAATGAATATAAAATTTGAATTTGTATTAAATGTTTAAATTACTAAATATTTATTGCATTAAATGTTGACATCTTGTTTAACATTCTCGTGTAATTAATTAAGATAAAACAAATCGGATCAAGCAATCGTTGGAATTATGCAAAGAAAGTTAGGTGTGTTTTTTACTGATTTATCACAAATCAGAGGTTCCTTTGCCTGTCTAAGTTACACTTTTATTACTTTCGATGTATTCAAATTAGGAAATATTCACGCTAAAGAATCATCTTCGAAATCCTTAATATCGATACAATCGCCATCCCGAGCGTTTAGACTCTCGAAGTATTGCTGAGGTTTACCGTTCCACAACGAGTCTTCGTGAGAGTTCAGTGACTTTAACGTTTCAATGTCTATGGAATCGGCGTTTTCATATAAGATGGATTTGGAAAGTTCCAGAGCGAGGTTTCCCGGGGTTTCGTAGGCGAGATGGCACTCATTCAGTAGTTCCTGCGGTAGAGGCCTCGCCCTTACTACGTGGAGCCTCGGGAACAGAGGAGCTAGTCTCTCGGTGCGGGCGACGTACTCGGCTACTAGTGACGCGCTTCGAGCTTTATCTTCGGCTTCCGTACGCTCGTCTGCATTCGTTTGAGGTTTCTATAAAAACACATTCGTAAAATTAGAATTTTTTTATAAAAATGTTAGAAAGTTCCATCACAGAAATCTTAATAACGACACACTACAAATGCTGCTGCTGTAAGCACTGTTAGTATGGCAAACACTTGACCGAACGGCTGCTACCAGCGGTAGTAATACAAAGTGTATGCGCACGCACTGGGAGTCGAACATTTTTGTTTTAGTCATTTAAAATTTACAATAAAGTCGCTAACTGTTACAAATGTTGTGTACTGAGTCTTCGCGGAGACAAAGTGACGCGTACGTAACATTTCTATTGTCTTGTTATTAAGATTTCTATGGGTGCCATCCATTGATTACGACATTCTTTAAGACAGTGAGTCTAAAACAATGCTCCAATTCTGTTGTAAATAAATGTTTTAATTAACAAAATTGCTGAGGAAGTGCTGTCCTTATCACAATGTTCCCTGTGCAAAAGGATAGCATTATTTTTAGTGCTGTCAATTTAATTCAGTTCTGATCTCTTGGTAAAACAGAATTTTATTTGTACCTATTGTAAAACCCATATCCGTTAGGGAGTTTCCAGGCTACGCACGGACAGTTAAAGCTTAGATAAATATAATGATAATTTGTTAAAGTATAGTTGGATTTCTTAACATGATATGATATAACGTAAAACCTCTAAAGGCCTATAAAACCTGAAATTTGACAAACTTTACAACCATACTTTGAGAAGCAATGCGATACTAAGAATAACAATTTTTTTTCTACAAAACGTGTAAACATTTCAGCAGAGGCTTTGCTTGAAATTAAAAACGTAATCAATAGATGTTCTTTAAACGTTTATAATACGTATATATACCCACACACATACACACGTCCACAAAACAATATTAGACCGCCAAACTCCAACATATAGCTCCAACATTCACCAAACCACACTTTATAATATATCTGATACAAATATATACATAACATATTACGTCCACAAAACAATATTAGACCGCCAAACTCCAACATATAGCTCCAACATACACAAAACCACACTTTATAATATATCTGATACATATATATACATAACATATTACATAAATGACCTATATGTATAATTTTATTTCATAAATAATATTATATAGGAGCTTGTGTGAGAGGATTCAGCCGATTTGGCTAGCCACCGTTAGCATTCCGGTACGATGTCGCGTAGAAACGAATACGGGATATGGGCTTGCCATTCTGCTTAGCCCGTTAACATCTTAGACTGCATCATCTTAACAACAGGTGTGACTGCAGTCAAGGGCAAACATCTATTGCCATAAAGACCCCTACAACATTGCCATACTGTATTAACTAGAGTGTGACTGTAAATGTGACCTTAACCTTTAGCTATTTACCTAATACCTGATTTTAGATTTTCGTATCTCTACTATAGTCCGTGCCAAATAGATCGAGACCAAAGTACATATATATATTAAAACACATTTAACAAATCGTGGTTATTACACGACTGATGAATTCCTTGACGACAAGGCTGCTTGGAAGCAGGCCACTCCGCTCTCATCTCTCACAAAACAGAAAATCGATTTTTAAACTATAAAATGATGTTGGAAAAGCGCAATCTGCTGAGTTTCTAGCCGGCTCTTCTCAGTGGAATCTGCGTTCCGAACCGGTGGTAGAGTCGCTACAAACAGACTGACTGACCGACGGTTCAAAAGTGCTTATTAATTAGGCCTACTTGAAATAAATGAATTTTGAATTAGAATTTGAATTGACCCCATGGTCGTTTAAGCAGGGGAAACCAAATAAACAAACAAACCTTTTTTATACTAATTATATTTTGTGAGCCCTTGACAGTCTTTAGTTTCATTGCAATACAAATTGAATTGTATTGTTAAAGGAACCAGTGTATTTTCAAAGTGTCTGTTATATGTTACTGTACTTTTTAAAGTATTACCAAAACGTTTAACAGAAGAGATTAAGGAATCGTCTTTTGATAAAAATGTGAATTACTATAAATTGCATTTATTTGTGATGATGATATGTACCATGATAAAATTGCATAAAAATAAAAATTTCACACAACGAGCAAAAATTGAATGATCCGGTCCAGGCACGGACAAGTACCTGTACTCTTAAGTCTTAGTGTACAATTTTCGCTAACACGGAGTCGCTTTAACGCATCTAAACATTATACCGTCATATCACAATTGACTTAATGTAACACTTTGGCCGAGTTACATTATTACTATATAGAGTCGCAAAATATGCGACTGATAAATTTCAACTTTAATACAATGGTATTTTACTCTGACGTTCCAGCTTTTCGGTACTCGAAATCAACTCTACGATTGCGATCCTACTTACCTCGTACTAGGCTTGTGGTATTGAAATTTACAAATATATCTTATCCCTACTATTATAGATTTATAATGGAGAGGCAACCTAAAGTATATAGTTCTATGATACCCAGTGGCGTGCACTGGGGTCCTTACCAGGGTATGCATACGGCAGGAAAATTGCATAAAATCGCAATAATCCTCTTCCTATACGAGCTATATAAATTTTAGGGTAGGCAGTGCTTTTGTGCATGTATGAAGTGCACGCCACTGATGGTACCATACTATTTGTGTTTAGTTACTTCAGCAGTGCATTTTCATTCAAGTGGGGAGCGTTTATTTTATTGGACGACGAACCGACCGGTCGCCTGTATGCCACTATGTCAATAACTGCTCAAAATAACATAGTAATAAAAATAAAAAATAAACTAAAAAAAACTAAGTAAATAAATAGTTGAAAATTCTATTACTACTGCGGAAACCAGTGTTTTTATTAACTACTGTAGTAAGTGGCAAAGTTGTAAAGTGATATTTCAGTGTCAAAGTGGTTTTTATGTGTTAAGTGAAAAAGTGTTTTTTTTTGTGTGTGTTGTGAGGATTCTATTACTTACCTAGTAATAATTTGTTTCCAACCTCGAGGCAAAATATGGATTTCAGAGTTTGTCTGTCAGTACGTAATACATACGGATATTTTTTTATAAATGCGCAATTAAAAATTTCAGATTCGGCGGGGATTTGAACCCGCGTCTCTCTCAATCGAGGCCTCAGTTGCCAATTAAGCTACTTAACTACTGAAATTATTAAGTATATATATATTTTTTTTATCAGCCCAATAGCGACTGTTAGCGCCATCTAGTAGAAATTATTGTAGTTTCGGTATAATGTTTCAAAGAGGACAACACCGGGGAAGTAAAGAGTACCCGACTGAGATAACCCGATGATGATGAGGAAAACATTTTAAACAAGAAATGATGATATGCAGTTGCAAATTTTCTCAATCTAAAATCTTGATATATTGTAGAAGACGTAAAAGGCAGTTTTTTTAATCTCGCTCTTCTTAAAATGAATATATTAAGCAAACCCATTCCCCAAATAACTGTCATGCTCGAAAGTCAGAAGACACTCCAAGAAATGTATGTAAGATGCAATTTGTGTATAAAATAAAATCACACTGTGTCAAAACAACCAAAATAAATAACCATACGAAACTAAATACAATACAAAATACTTGTTCAAACACTCCAAACTAAGAGATCCTATACATTGGACGATATGTCTGAAACGATTCTTTGTATAAGCGAATCGTACCGTGTATAGGACCTTAAGGGTAAACGCAGAATAGGTGAAAACCAGCACGAGAATATCTTACACACACGGAGAATTAAATATTGTTTTTATCTAATTCAAATAGAGTTGAAAAAATAATTGTTTGCCAGAAATACGTATTTATTATTGAAACCCTCCTTTTTTATTCAAACCGGGAAAGAAACATACCGACTTTCGTTTTTCAGCCTATTGCAAATGTGGGGCCAACCAATATTTCGAATCAGATTGTGTTAAAAAATGTTGTCTGACATTTTAAAATTAAAAATCCAACAATGATTTTCGAAATAATCATTTACAGCCTGAAGGAATATTAAGAAGTTGTCACCCCCGTGCTTCGGAAAATACGTAAAACCATCGGTCCAGTAATTATCACTAACACAAATGATATTAATCGTGAAAGCCGGATTTGTTTGGTGATGAAATTTACCCAGATGGGAAATCGAACCCAAAACCTCCATATAAGGGATGCAAAGCGTAACACTGCTCATTGAAAAATTTAAAATTGATAAAGACAATATTTAATTGATTGTGAGTGCCAGAAATAATCGGGCAAGTTTTCGCCCGGTCTGCGTCGGCCCTAAAGCTACAAGGGTTAAAATAAAAAATGATAAGAACCCATACCACATAAAGTTGTTGCGCGGGGGACGCGGCTGAAAACAAAAGTTATATCACGATGTTAGTATGATCGCCCCCAGACATCAACTTTTACGTCGATCTGTCATGGACATAAACCAGATGAATTTAATCAAATGATATTTTCAAATAAACTAAATTATTTTTTACATAATATGTCACCAACAATGTGTATAAATTTTATTTTTGATAATCACTATTTATTTACGCAGTGGTTTGGATTTTTATGTCCCTTTCGGCAGATTCGATAGTTATGAATTAAATTGATTGACTATAGATTGTATTAACGGGTCTCTACTCAGAATGAGGGGGGCTTAGGCCCACGCTGGCAGAGTATGGATTGTTAAACTTCACACGCTTTTTGAGAACGTTATGGAGAACTCTCAGGCATGCAGGTTTCCTCACGATGTTTTCCTTCAACGTCATAGCATAGTATAGTATTCTTGTCTATTTTTCGCGAGACGTAATAATCCCTACTAATATTATAAATGTCAATGTAAGTTTGTTTGTTACGCTTTCACGCAAAAACTACTTAACCGATCCTCATGAAACATTGTACACATATTCTTAGAAGTATTAGAAGTAATTTAGGATACTTTTAATCCCAACATTAAGCTCGGTTCCTTTGAGAGAGGGGATGAAAGTATTTGACGATTTTACACCATAACACCGACATATTATAACCGATTTAAATAATTATTTTTGTACTATAGAGGTTATAATATTTGTTTAATTTTGCCCAAGCTGTGGTTGGAGATAGAGGACAGAACTCCTCAGAGGACAGCAGCAAACCCCTCATTTAAGGCTTAGCTACTGAATACTTTTTTTAGAACTACAATCAAATTTAATGCCACATCAAAAAACAAGATCAAATGCAGATGAAGTCGCGTGCAACAGCTAGTTAATAATAATATATCATCGATATTTCGTCAAATAAATAAAAACAAAAAATGTCTTGGTCCAAGGAAACCCAAGGACATCGTAGTTAAATTTAAAAATTTTAAATTTTAAATCTGTTTATTATAAAGTATTCTTCTTAAATCTCGATTACATTACGGTATTCTAATTATGGTAGATTTTTGCGCTCGAGAGGGTTGCACTAGCTTAGTCAACATTAAAAAAAAAAAAAAACTATATTGTTAATTTCTTCTAGTAAAAGTCTAGGTAGGTGAGTTTGAACTGCATATAATCGTTAAATAGTTTGCCTTACTCATCTATTCGCAACAATCGCACATCGTACATCAAATCTACCAATAGGGACTTGGGAAAGTAAAATCCAATAGATATAATTTCCTTGCGCAACCAAACCAAAGATAATAATTTTTCCACTATACACATTACAACTGGTAACATAATACAAACAAAATCTATGAGTATTTGAATTTTTTTATTAATTAAAAAAAAAACTAAATTCATTATTACAACGTGATTGACAAATTCGAATTTTTTAATCGATGACAATAACCAATTAATAAAGTATGATTAAATGAATCCATTTTAAGTTATGTAAAGCCGGGTTGGTTCACATTAGACTGACGTGCTCTGTTGTGATGCATCAGAATGCCGTATGCCGAAGTGCCACTCATCACAACTTAGGAGTGTGTACTCCATAATAAAGAAATAAATTAAAAAATATATATCGACACTACACACATCGCCATCTAGCCCCAAAGTATGCGTAGCTTGAGTTATGGGTACTAAGATGACTCATTAATACTTATAACATATTACTGTTGTACTTACATACAGATACTAAAACACATTCATGTTTATCACACAAATATTTTTCTTTTATGGGAATCGAACCCACAGCTTTGGACTCAGAAAGCAGGGTCACTGCTCATTGGTCCTATCGGTCGACAAATAATATACAACGTGTAACAGAATTACGAAATGATATTGAAGGATCCATAAGTATATTTCATAAGGAATCACCCTGTTAAAATATTAAACCAAGTGAAGCGTATTTATTTTTCCATACCAACGAATTAAAAACATTCAAGTTTTTACTTATGACAACCCTATTGAAGATAAAAGACCGACACGCGCATAGTACCTAAGCTACGCGACGCGTACCTAATAAAGTGAAGTCACATTAATTTCGCATGTGATGTTAGGGCTGTATCTGATTTCTTTCAGTAAAAACTATGGCAATGGTTTACTCAAAAACTATTAGGTTTTCGGTTTCATAGATATCTCAGTAAATAATGTACCTCTAAAGCCTCTGAAGTATTATTTCGGTTTTCATTTAAACATTGTATAACGGATAAGAAAAAACACTTTCAAGATAAAAACTAAAACTGTTTGAAAAGTTAAACTATTTCCCTTAAGGCGAGTGCTAATGAGCAAATTGCTTAGTTATTTTCGTGTATTCATTGCGAAGCGTTACTCCGTTTATAGGCGATGGGATTACGCTTACCAGCACCTGAGGCCACCTGCTTGTCAATTATTACGATATATAAAAAAAAAAAAAAACATAACGTCAGTCTAATGTGAATCCGGCTTAAGGATTGCTGCAGTGATGTTAGTGGGATAGTTTAGTGACATGCCGTCTACACTACCATTCTGTCCGTCATCAAAGAATACGAACTACACGTACACGGTAAATAAAATTACTAAATTAAGAAATTTAAAAATAAATAACTAATTAATAAATAAATCAAGAAGAAGAAGAGAACTTTAAGCTGATCAAACATTACCGTACGCGCTTTAGGCATCGCACTTTTCAATGCCTATTGGAAATTCGAATGACGTCACCAAAGAAACTAAAGAAATAAACGCACCGTATTTATTTGACTACCTTGATTAAGAGTTCGCCCATCTCAATAAAGTTGATGGTTTTCGCAAGTTTTCGATACTTTAACGTTCATACAGAGGTTCGTATTTGTATGATGTTAAAGTCTCGAATTTTCCGAGAGCCATTAACATTGTCGATAAGTGCAAACGCATGCTCAGGGAACAGAGTGCAAAAGTAAGTTAACTTATCCGATCGCGTGAAAGGTAGCTGCAATTTATATGGAATCGAAGAGCGCCATCTATTGATAGCACGGTTTCCCAGTAATGTAACTTTAAGTAAACTTGAGTAGCAAATCTCACACTTAAAACTGTGTGCTGTGTACTTAAACACCGCACCCATTGAATGAATTAGGTGCTTGCTGATGACGTCATTGGCATATCAAAAAATAGTGAAAACGCATTAAAACTACCATCCTTGTCGAGATGTGCTCGTCTCGTGAGTAGAGATGACGCGATTTGAATTTCCAATACAGAATAGTGCGTAACTCGCGGCGCGTGCAGTAACATCAGAGTGCAAAGTGAGAGATTTTATACCTACGTTTTCTTATACGATCGCGTGACAGTTAACTACGATTTATATGGTATCGAATGTGCGTCATCCGGTTACAACATTCGGAAACCGCACTGTCACTAGATGGCGCTTTTCGGTACCATATAAATCGTAGTTAACTTTCACGCGATCGAATTAGTAAAGTTGGTAGGAAACCTCACACCTGGCACTCCGAAGAGCGTTAACGGAACGTAAGGAAAGAATGGAACGCAAAGAACTTACGATCGACATAATGGCATGTATAGCGCCGCTCCTCGAGACCGATCACAGAACTGTTAACGGGTAAGAACGGGTGAGTCACTGAGGTGCACTGTCACACGGTGGGGTTTATTAGCACTAAACAGGAAACACGGTTAGTCGCCACTACGACGAGTCCTTGAACGTGGTGAACCAGGAGTTCCAGAAGGAGCGGGTGCGCACCTTGTCTGCGGACGGCGAGCGCCGCACCGGCACGGCGGACTTGTCCTTGCGCGAGGCCCCCGTCGAGGCTGCCGAGGCCTCGCGGGACGTGCGGCTGCGTCCGGACGCCACGGAGCGAGTCGACCGCACAGAGTGCGCGGAGGGAGGCCTCGGCGGGGCCCCTGGGGCCGTCGGCGCTGGGGACCGAGCGGGGGGTCTGGGCGCGGTGCCTTTATGCGCCGTGTGCCGCGGTATGCGACTGGGTTTGACGCGCGGGGTCTCGGATATGCGCGGCTCGTCGTCCCCCTCGTCGGGAATGTGCAGAGGCTCCATGTCTCGCATGCTGCTGTGGTCTCGACTTCGCTCAATGCTGTCGCAACTCTTCTGGTTCTTCTCAATCTGTCTCAGCCGAGCTTTGGCGCCCTCCACTTCTATGCTCTTCTCTTCTAACTGTAATCCGTTAATTTTTAATGGTATAAAATTTGTTAGAAAATAGTCTATTGTTTATTTGTTTTGTGTAATAATGAAAACGATAAGTGCAATTTTGGAATAGCTAGAAAGAACATTATATTGTATATTAATAAAAAAATGGAATACATTAAAAAAAATGTAAACATAAATTTCCTTAAATCAATTTATATTAAAGTCATTGTTGCCTTTCAGATTTTTATGAGTTAAGGTTTCAAAAAATAGAAGCGTTTTTTATTACTTCACAGCAGCAAAGGTGCATAAGGGCCAGTTCAAACAAAACAGCAAAATGCCAGAGCAACTTAGTTACTGGCTCCATTGTAATTACTACTGTACTGTATTGCCTGTCTATAGCCTAAGCTGAAGTTATTTATGTTCTGTCTGGAATGACGTAACCTATAGGCGGATTAAGTTTTACGTGCTGGCCCCGGGACATAAATAAATGTATAGGTAGCTGCGTCATCCGGTCGCCGCCTGGCCCTTGGTATAATTGTTATAATATTTCCATACATTTGTTTCAGTCCCTAGACGCATTACGTCACGCCAGTGGCCAGCACGTTAGAGCTATTACACTACGGAATGGTCAGTATAAGTGCGTATGTCATACCCTGAACTTGAGGTCTTCGTTTTGGTCGCGCGCCCGTTCCAGCTTTTCCAGCAGTAGAGTGCGATGCGCCGCCGCGCGTCTCAGCTGCGAGCTGAGCACCTGAAAATGATAATTTCTCTTTCATTGTAAACAGGATAATGAACAACGAAAACCCGAACTACTCTATAAAACTTTGTAAGGCGAAATGATCTCACAGGAAAACGTGAGAAATAAAACGTATAAGGTTTTTTTTTGGAATTTGGAAACTCTTTTAGGATCGTTGCGATTTGTAACTCGGTGAAACAAACCCTTAAACACATAGGAGAGAGTGAGATAGAATAATATAATACGTTATATGGGTACTAAGATAGCTGATGGATATCTTTATGAATATAATACACGTAAGTACTTATAATATACTGATAAACACCCCGACACTGAAAAGCTAAATCATGAATATGTTCATCACACAAACATTTCCCAGTTGTTAGAATCGAACCAACGGCCTTAGACTCAGAAAGCAGGGTCGCTGCCAACTGAGCCAGTCGGCCATCTATACATTACAAATAGAATACATTACAAATTTCATTTTCGTTACCATGGAAACTGCATAATATTATTTTAGCATAATATTTTAAAATCACAATATTAAATAACTTTAAGCTTGGTAAAAAATAATAAACCTTACATTTATCCTAATACCGCTGGTCACAGTATATCCATCTCAATATTTCGTAGACGAAATGAGATTTAAGAAGTTTCAATTCTGGTGTTATAAAACGTTATTTCGAGTCTTACGGAAGCTTAACCTCGGATTGTTTTGCTCAGATGCCTCTGCTGAGCTCAAGAGGGCATGTTTAGACTTTGTTATTAATGATACGTGTTTTATAATCAATTTAGAAACTCAAGGCTTCCTGTCGATGCCCTTTCAATATGTACGTGTTTTGCATAATACCTACATGTGTCTTCATCGGGAGGTCACTCGGATCAAAATTTGAATTAATATGCGTAGTTTAACTTATGCTTCTATAGATTACGGTAATAAATATCGTAAGCTATCGACAATAAAATAAATAAATGGGTAAACAAATATAAATAATGCAATATTTGTCTATAGAAAACACGTTACATGTATAACAAGGCTGTGATCCTATTAAGATCGTTCACAAGACCGAATTCGATTTCAGTATGCATCGTTGCATTTTAGAAAAAAATTTTGATCATGAATTCTTCATAAATGAAATATTCTTATTAATGTATTTTTATTTTGTCACAAATTTTTAATAAATAACTAATAAAAAGGTGCTTGGAATTTTTGTTAGAGGTAATTTTTTGATTTATTTCTTTAATAGAAATTTAATTGAAAACTTTGCCGAGAGATTTAAAGATATGGTCAAGAATAAAATAATATTTTAACAGTTTTGTGCAGAATTACATAAATTATTAATAGATTAAGTCCTTTCAACTTCACTTAACAGCACTTACTCGTACTTAGCTAACACCTTATTTTAAATTATATATCGGATAGACATCTATCCACCCAGCCAGGGCGTATACGTATTGTAGGGTATAGCAACTTTAACAGTGGAGACCAACAGTGGGAGACATTTATTTTCTATGCTGGAGACCCATTATCAGTAAAATTTGGACTGGTCCAGATTTATATGGGTTTCGACTGTTTATTTCCGCATATCAATTCACAATTTTTTTTAGGTAGATTTTTATCCATCCATCCATATTTTACGGGTTTATCCATCCTGAAACTATTACTTTATTAATTGTGTTATGCAATGTTAAGTACTTAACAGAATTCTAAATTACTAGACTAGTTAACTTCTTATTTTAAGTTAACTCTCGCAGTCAAGTATTTTTTTTAATTACTATTGTGTATTTTACACTTTTTATTTAAGAAAGAAACTGTAAGACACAAAATTTTGCCATTCCATTGAAGTATTGAATTTTTTGGGGTTTCTGAAGTATTTTTTTTTAAAACACTCTATTACACCTATTTATTGAAAATTTTGCAATTTTGCATTTTGCCTAAGCATTGAAAATTTCAGAATGGTTGCTAACCAACTAATTGTAAGATATCCTAAATTGTTATTTAAAATTAAGAATGATACGAGAAACCTAAAGATGAGCTTCAAATAAACTAGGTTCGACTACTTTCGTTTCTCTTTCACAATATGGCGTCTCGTCGTCGCCATATTGAATTTGATTACAGTTGTACCTTTGGCGACACACAAGAGATAAGGAAAATTTAATTGACGTAAGAACCATCAAAACCGGCCCACGCGTTTTGTCTCCCGAGCGGCACTAATTGAAAAAACAAACAGACATAGGCTGATGAACACAATACTCCAATTTTGAGACGCGTTATAGTGGTGTAAAAAAAAGGAGCTAGTTAGATGTGTCATAGACATGCCATTAAGTACGGCTACGTTATGGTTTAATAATGGTGTTCTGGTTACACACCATTAGTTTCATAGCTAGATTTTTTTTCCGAAATCTGTATTACGTCATCTGAACACTCGTTAGCGGACAAAACAGCTTTGTCGGCGACAATAATTGTACAAAGTGTTGTTACTTCACTTGTTCCGCAATTAAACTAACTTACAAAGGTAGTTAGCGTGGAATTGCCACTTGCCCGTTTATTATGGGTAGGTATATTATATGTAAGTACTTAGATAATTATAGGGTTATGATTGCATAATTTAACAGCTAACTTGGTGTGTGTTTTTTGTTGCTTAATAAATTATGATACGAGCGCGGTGGTTTGGCCTAGTTCATTATAAAAATTAAGCTTAATTAATTATTGAAGAAATTATAAATTACACCATACAGATTTGCCTGCTTTTCGCGGATTTATAGCAAATTAAACTTAATATTTATAATATATCATGGAAATCCGCAAGGTAACTCCACACTTGTGCCCAGTTAACGATTTTAATCACATTTTGAGAATGGTAAGTACTACAGGGCACATGTCTCCTTTCAGAATGGTGGCCGCTGTACACCACGCTGGCCAAGTGTAGACTTCACACGCCATTGAGAATGTTATGGAGTGCAGATGTTCTCAACATGATTTTTCACCGTTAAAGCAAGTGATATTTAATTGTATAAATTAAAAACGTACACAAGTATGACAAGTTAAAGGTGCGTGCCGTCAAACGAACTCTGTCCCCCCGAAAGTAAATCCGAAGCCCTAACAGCTTGTGACTCTCACTAATTGTTTCAATAATTAAAAAAGAAAAACATTACACTCTAGGTAATATCAAGCACGCGAGCCGCAGGCAAGTGTGATAAGCAGTACACAGAGTACATAAGACTAGTGTAATAATGTACTATATAAGTTCATTCAAAGCGATTCATATAACATAAACGCTCTTTACTAAACTCAATTACTAGTAAAAGAAAAAAATAAAAATCATGTGTTGTTTGGCATGATGTAGTATTTCTAGATTGCCAGACATAGAATTAACAGTTTGCGGATCCACCGCAGGCTAAAGCGGAGAAAGTCGATAAACGATAAAATTGTGCAATTCCTTTTCACCTATCGTCAGTGACTAATCATTACCGTATACAGACAGCTTTTAAGACTTGAAATAAATTTTCATTACGGTAATAAACGGTGACTTGCGAAACAACCAAAATTACGTTCCTATTGCATAACGACAACTTAACTAAGCAGGTAGTAAACAAAACAAATTGGTAGGTACATTAGTGACAAACCATAATATATTTAAATCTTTAATAAGATATTAGTAATTTACCAAAGAGTAAATGGTTAAGATAGTATAACATAATACAAACTGTTGCTCGCGATTAGCCTAGAACATTCCTTCCCAAAATATCTCTTTATTCTTCACTTCACTGACAAAAGGTTCGTCACAAAAAGTTCCAATCATTACCGTATATTAATGGACAGCATGGATATAAAACAAGGAACTAACATATTGAAGTGTACAGACTGCGATAAGCATGGTTTAAAAAAAATAAATAGGAATACCAACCTGATTCTGAACGGTGGAAATAAGTAATTGTCGTTGAAGCTCGACGGGATTACTCTCGAGGAGAATCGCAGCGAACTTCTTGGAGTCGGGGGTGGAGACTCGTGGCGGACGCGTCGGCGTATCCAAGGCAGTGTCCAGCCTTCCCAGGGGGGTCGAGGGTGGGGGAGGCGGGGTAGCCGCGGCTGCCGCCTCCAGTTGAGCCGCACGGGCGAGCAAAGCATCCCGCTCGCTTCGTAATCGCACAAGGTCCGTACAATCTCCGCATCCCGTAGATAATGCTCTTGCGAAAGATTCCTCCGCTGTTTCTGACTGCCTTTCATCAAGTTCTCCTCGCAAAAGTTCCGCTTCATCTCGTAAACGTACACCTTTCCGTTGTATGACGTCGAGGAGCGCCCATAATTCATCTTCGAGAGGTCGGGATCGAGTAGCAGAAGTCGATGCAGAAGCCGAAGAATGGGCATCTTTGCCGCAAGATGTTTCTGTACTAAAACCCGAGTCTTGGACTGATGGTTGGGGTTTCGTTCTTGCGGCGTCACCACTTCCTCCAGCAAGTTTTCGTCGCACGCGTACTCCGGGCTCCCAGTCTCGACGTGTCTCATTGGCTGGCGTTGACGGTGCCATCTTGGAGCGCAGGTTCGGGAATGTCTCGATGACGAGATCGCGGAACTCGAGCAGTGCCCCGACTTCATTCTGGAGTTCCTAAAAATGCATATTCTATTATTATTTATGTTTCAAGCTTACATTGATAAAAGCTGCGTTTTTCGAAGCAGGGGCGCCATTAAAGCACCAGCAAGAAAGCGGCAAAGATGGTGCAAAGATCTTAAATGGTCCTTGAAACAAAGTTGCCAGTGTCCTCAGTTCTGAACGATCTAAAGCCAATTTCAAGAGCGTTCAGGTACCTGAACACCCTACTATTATGTGCCCTTCTATAACCTAGGACCACCTTGCTTAATTAGATTGACCTAAGGAGGCGTGAACATGAAGTACTCCTCTGAAAAGTTTATTAGAACGGCTCAGTAGGTATCTACTAGCTTGGTGACCCCGATCGCATTCATGCCATGTTTGAACGCGGGTCGGTGACGAAACATCAATAGATTTCTCGCATAAATACATAAAGTATTTTTTGTTCAATATGCTCGTATTGTTAATTTGACCTTATAAAGTGGGTGAAAAGTGTCATGTTTATTGCTTCAACAAGTCTGTGAGACAGCATTTATGATCCATGATCTATCATAGAAGTTGCGATATCTCACACACGGCTACTCTTAGATAACTTAATTATTTTAAGTTAGATAAAACAATTTGCCGTTGCCAGAAGAATTAAAAAACTCTGCTGCTTCAGATTTGACCAAGCCAAATATGGAGGCAGTCATCAAAGTGGGAGGTTTGGTCAATGATGTTTATGTGTTTCCCTTGTCAATAATCTCACCTGATGATGTAGCCTGAGAGGTTCCAGCGAACCTGTCAGGGGTTTGGCACATTTTTTTTTTGTAAATTTGTAAAAGTATTTATTAAATAATAAATACTTTTACAAATTTACAAAAAACAAAAAAAAAATGTGTCATGTTATCAGTTGTATCAGATATCAGTTGTAATGTGTATCAGTTATATGCCACGGCCGAAGCCTCTCACTAGACATAACACCTAGCAAGGATCAAACCGGAAGCTCCTACCTATAAGACCACAGCGCTCACTTATGTCACTGGGATGTCTTCAAAGTGACTCTATATGAATTGTGCATTGGCTTTTGCTAACTATTTTCCCAGTGAAAAAACATTCAACGATTTTGATGATTGTATCAACAACATCATTGAACATGAGCGTACCGCCCATGGCCACGACCACTCTGTCAAGATAGCACGACTAAGAAGAAGTAAGCTCTACAACTAATAAAATGTTTGGGCTGGACAAACCTGTAGCGCGACGAGAGACTTAGCCTGCTCCGAGATGAGGTAGTGGAAGGGTCCGGGGGGTGAGCGCAGTTGCAGGCACTCCATGCCAGAGCCACCGGAGCCACCGCTCGCACTGTCCGCACCGCCCGTCTGAAACAAGATGAAACAATGAATTAACAACAGGTTTTAGGACGAGTTTTTTGAAATTGCAACCTATCGCGAATGCATTACGCAATTTTTTTTAATTCTACTACAAGTTAGCCCTTGACTGCAATCTCACCTGGTGGTAAGTGATGATGCAGTCTCAGATGATAGCGCGATAACCTGTTAGGGGATGGCAGTTGTATTGAACCCATACCCTAATCAGTTTCTACGCGATATCAAACCGGAACGCTAAATCACTTAGCAGAATGTCATTGTCGGTAGGGTGGTAACTAACCACGGCCAAAGCTTCGAACCAGAGCATAGAAAAAGCCGGTAATGGATTGACAATGATGATGAATGATGGTCTAATAATCGGGATAGCTATCTATCCGTAATCTGATGGTTTATTGAAAACTGTCGCAAGTCTATTCACGAGTGTTACTTAGACTCTTGGTACTAAACTTTTGCCTGCAAGTCATTTTCGAGTATTGTGAATTGTAAATTAACGTCAACACGATGATGGATTAGTGGGATGCAATATTAGCATTTTAAATAGTGTAAATACCTCATCAACTGTTGTAATTATAAGAAAACACGCGTTTATAATGAGATAAATGATAAAGTATGTTTTTTTTGCCAAACTAGGTTTAAGCTGATGGCTAAATTAGGTCAGAAGAAGTAACACTATTAATAATTAATAATCCATGTAGTTTTATCACAGCGAAATAATATGAAATTCTTGTCCGCTTTACAGGATTCCGTAAATCAAGAAGAAGAAGAAGAAGATCAGAACGCAGCAATGCTGCTTTGCGGTAGTACTTCTCCGGACGAGCTCGGTCACGAAAAGCTCTACTGCCTGCGACTAAAAGATCTGAACCGAAAGTTGTTTTAACAAGATTTCATAACTAATTCAGTAGTCTTAGTACAAGATTTGTTAGCTTTAAATCGAGGATTCGTTTTTGCATATCAAACTCAATACTGTCAAAGTAAGTTAAACTGCCAAAGGGCCTTATTGTACTGGTTTACGTGTCGCAAACTCCGTACTTCTGCTATTTAAAAATCCAGAGCTAAAAAGTTTAAGGTTTTCACAATGCTGTGAAAGTAATTAAAATAGTCTAGCCTAGCAGTTTCTATGTCCGTCATGTGGCGTGTCTCCTTTACTGCATAGGCAGCAGAACTAAGCTGTTCTATAAATTATTTACGTGAGAGACATAACAAAGCAAATATGATCTATTGTACTCCGATGTTCAAATATTTCCATACTCGAAAACGACTCCTCAATTGCGAGCGAGAAAAACTTGTACTAAGGCCACAGTAGTTAAAACAACGGATAGAATTAGGTTAGCACGAGTTATTACTGCAACACTATAACGCATTTAGAGCTGTCTTCAATAATCCGGACGCGTGCCTTGTTGTAGTGGCAGTTCACGATTGTCCATTAGCCGGGCGTGGCTCGTGATTACCAATCAGCGGTTACGTTAGTTTCGTTTAATACAAATTAAGGGCCCTTACATTACGCGTTTTAGCATTCCATGAATTAAACAACGGGCTGGACAATCTCAAGGCTTTGAGTGGAATTTAAATGTATTTTCTCAACTATATGTCTTCTTTCCCAGTGGAAGGAAACAAAAACAGTGGATGGCACACAATTAAGTATATGGTGTAGAAAATTTATTTGCAAACTAACCATAAAAGAATATTACTAATGCTGAAAAAAACCACAGTAATGCCGTTTTAAAACCATAACACGTAGCCGCCATATTGATTTTTTTTCCCAAAAAATAATCTTTGGTGACATTCAGGATTATATTTTTAACGATATATTAGAAACTCGATATTTAGAAGTTATGGTAAAATAACAATACTTTAATACAACCTATCTGTAATTTTCTATAAAATAACTTAAGAAATGATGGGGCTGGCAAATAAGTTTTAGGCAAATACCCAAGCAATCAACACGGCCCACTGCTGGAATAAAGCCTCTCTTATCGAGAAGGTTTGCCCATTACCACTAGACAGATGGGCAGGTGATCGCAGTAGATGGTAGGAGCGAGCAGCAGCGTTCTCTGTACAGCACATAGAATATTCCGTTACTTGAATCGTAAAGGGACACCCCGAGGAACAGGCGGTGTGGTGACAAATGTGTTCTGATCTGCCGTTACCACGCGGCACGTGATACACAATAACAGTTGGAAATGTCGAATTACAATTACGTCAATACTTAATAAGTAATCCCTATCCCTACTAATCTCTACTAATATAATAAATGACAATGTAAGTTGTTTGTTACGCTTTCACGCAAAAACTACTTAAACGATCCTCATAAAACTTTGTACACATATTCTTGGAAGTGTTAGAAGTAATATAGGATACCTTTTTTTCCTGACATTAAGCTCGGTTCGTTTAGGAGAGGGGTAAGTGTTTGACGATTTTACACCATAACTCTGACAAATTATAACCGATTTAAATAATTATTGTTGTACTATAAGAGGTTATAATATGTGTTTAATTTTGCCCAAACTTTGTGTAGATCTGATGAATGTGGTTGGAGATAGAGGACAGAACTCCTCAGCGGACAGCAGCAAACCCCTCATTTAAGGCATTTTTTTTAGAACTACAACAAAATTTAATGCCACATCAAAAAATAAAATCAAACGCAGACGAAGTCGCGGGCAACAGCTACTAGTAAACTAAAACAACCACACAAGTACTCTGCATTGCTGTCACTCAGTTTACGACATGAACACATTACATTGACTTGTGTCTTATACAAGACGTAGTACGTACCTAAACAATGAAAATCTCAATTGTTAAGATTACGTAGTGTTTGTTACTGATACTCCTGTTGTTTGCTAGTCACCTGATGCCTTTTGTGGTTGTAAACTAAGATTGTTTTTATCAAAGACTCTCGGATTTCTGAGACAATGCGATCGATTTGCTCATCAGTTACACTTTTGACTGCCTCGTTTGCCCAGTGGCATCAATACTAATAATATAAATGCGCAAGTGTCTTTCTTTGTTTGTTTGCCTTCACGTCCTCACTAAGTAACTATTCAACTTGATTTTTGGCGTAAAGTTAGTTGAAAGGACGAAAGGCAAACATGCCATTCCCACGGGATTTGTAATAAACCGCAACAGCTAGTATTATACTATGTTCAACTACAGGTCACGACATCGACTTACAGCCAATAGGTGATAATAAAAAAAAGCCCGCCAACTTTCATTGGTGCAGCCCGGTTCGACGTATCTTTAAATCTCTCTTTCCTATGAGACAGGACGGGAGATAATAATCCGTCCGAAAAATGAATTCCCTTCAACATTGTCATCCTATAATGTTGAATGGAGTTAATTTTTTGGACTTCGCTTAGTGAAATCCGTGATAATACTGTAATGGTAAGGCCATTACAGTATTATTACGGAAATAAAACAAATTAACGGGAAATAATTCAGCGTTTGTCCCGCCCCGACATTTGAAAGGTGCTCAAAATGAAGTGTGACAAAACACTCAATAATTATTACGTTATTCCACGTTTATTTGCAAGGCCTTAGATGTTTAAACAGTTGACCATTTGTTTGTTCGTTGCCTTCTTTAGACGTATTCTAACCATTGATTATCTGCGATCATTCATTAACATGTTTAGTATGACACCCCAAGACTTTGCCGGAATATTCCTTCATCTCACGGGAAATCAGAAGTCGTAGAGGTACGTGGCCGAGATCAGTCGCAAGTAATACTACATAGAGAGGTAAGGAAGCAGTAGATATCAATCATCAAACAAAATTCATCTAAATATAACCCAAGAAGCGATACCGTTGATAACATAGCTCACAAATGTCGATGTCACTTAAGTGCTGATAACATTTGCGCTGTCACTTTTTATAATAAACACTCGGTGTTCTTAGCTGATATTTTTCCTACCTATTGTCCTACCTTATTTTTTATTATTTCGAAACGTCACACGTTTGATCGGCTTATCATATGACACAGAATTGATCTGCAAATATATTTTATTTGCGAAGAGTAATATGAATAGAGCTGTAGATATAATTATTACTCCTTTTTTAAGTAATAAAGAACTATTTCTAATTGAAACATAGCAGACAAATTTTATATGCATATTATGATAATTATTATAAAATGCACGCACTGACTAGACTGACCCGTTGACTCAAGTATTAATACAGTAAAATATTGTTAAAATACGTCAACTTATATATTATGCAAAACTTTTACTCAAAGAATAATTTATCAAAACATAAGTATGAAAATACCTACATAGTTGTTTTTTTAAACAACATTTCTAGCCGACAAATTGACCAAATCCTTCCTTTTTCGAATGATAGATAGATAGTTAGAATAACTTAATTTCAACAATACACAAAGAAAAACAAAGACAAAAGTACATAGTGTTAGGGTGCAAAGGCGGCCTTATATTTTGCGATTATAACATTAACTTCAAAAGCCGTATCGCCCCTCGTCCGGATAAAGATTGTTAGATATAGAGTTGTATCTATCAAGAACTAATGTTTGGTACGTACCAGCCGGGAATTAGAAAATTTCCGTTGTTTACCGCAGGCCATTAGGCTGCCGGTTTTTGTCACTTGCACATTTTCATACTTTTTTTTCTAATAGTAGGTAGTTAGTAGAGCTTCTTTTCACAGAACTCTCTTTTTTTTTGATGACACAGAGCGTACTTTGTTTGTCGTGCTTCTTGGATGCCCGTGAAGTGTTGCCCTGTGGAAGGTCCCTCTCTCCCATGGCTAATACCCATCCCATCCCTAATACCTATACTTACTCAATCCGAGCGATAGTATGAAGTGTTTCAAAAGCGTTATTAACGTCAACGAACCAAAGGCGCCAAGCGACACTCGTTCGGTTGTTGTCTGTGACAGTAGTTTCACTTTCATTGCGCCACACTGGCAATGCCGAGTGCGTTATTATAATAATTTACGAATGCGATCCGGGCATCCATTCATTCGTACAAAACGGAACTAGAAATTCAGGCAATTGTTTATTTTCGCACGGCCAGACGTAACTGCATGCAAAGTTGCGTTTTTTTTAATAGCCGCTTTCGTAATCTTTGGGTACCTATGTATACAAGAAAAATAGCAAAATTCGAGTAGAACACTGGTACTGATAAGTATATAATATATAATAGTTAGCGCAACATTTGAATTAAATTTATTTCAAGTACCTAGACCTAATATGGGCACTTCAGAAATTTAAAGTTCGTCTTGCTTGTGTTGACTCCACCACCGGATTCTAAAGAGAAGGAGCCAGCAAGAAACTCAGCAGTTGATCTATATTCTATTGTATTAATCTAAAAACTACTACCTACTTTTTAGTATCTAATTTTCTACCAACCCAGTATAAACCGAGCTATTGCCAGCCACTGGGGTCCACAATTTATCTGTTTTCTAAAAATACCGAGGGAACCGTTTATTATCGCAGCACAAAAAGTTATCCTGTGGTGGTCTCCAAGATGCACAATATTCTCATGACAATGTTGGCAGCTAAGCTGTACAGAAATAAGAGAGTTTTATTAAGAGGGTTTTAAGAGAGTTTTATTAGGAAAGAGCTTCCTATCTCCGTCTCAAAGGTGCAAGCAATCTGAACATAGGTAACATACCAACACATAGTAGACACACACTTGCATGTATAGTAGTTATTAGTACAGAGATTGGATAGTGCGTTGTCCTTCGGTCACATTACAGGTATATGCTAAAAGAATCGAACCTGAAACCGGCAGGCTAACAATCAGTAAACTCCACGCGTTTTTGCAGATATCCATACAGTAGTGATAAATAACAAAAATTTCTAATGGGCTATTTACAGAACAATGTCCGTTTCAGCCTAGCTGGAGTAGCTACTTCCTTCCGTATAGCTTATTAATAAAAAGTGACATTTAGTTACGCTAATTAAATTATCTTGTTGAGGAAATCTTAAACATTGTTTATCGTTAAGGTTAAAGTTAATCAGTTTTATGTATTCTTCAGATAAATATTTTTTTCTGTTATGTGAGTAATGTTGTGTTTATTAAAAGTGGGAGGTCTCAGGGCAGACATTTTGAGACAGACATCAGGGCAATTTGGGAAATTGCCCTGATGTCTGTGGCTGATACTGTGGCTGACCTGGTAGCATAATTTACAATTTGTTGTAATTGTATTAATGAACTTTTAAATTTTTCTTCTTTTTTTGCCGTATTTAATATAACGTTTTTTAACTATAGCAATCGGAAATAAAATCTAGTCGCAAGGAAATCTTTAGCTGTATAAGGGTAGGTAGAGTAGAGTCGTAGAGTATGATATCTGTAGACAACCGTGTTTACCTTAAAAGCTGGGTGAAGAAGGAAATATTTGAAGTATTGTGTTATTGAGAACGAGGTTTGCAATTGCACGACACAAACCAATGGCATTATAGAGATAATACTAATACCTATCGCCTATTTATGAAGCAAATGGAGCTTCCTGAAAAGGTTTAAACTACTTCAAATGTTAGGTGGTTTTCATTAGATCTGGTAAAGAGAACTTTACTTAAATACCACTAGCTTCTGCGGGGACTTCGTCTGCGTGGACTTCAGAATTGGGTCTAAAGCTTCCCTCGTTAACAATTTTTAAATTTAAAGCTGTCAGCCCGCGGCTTAGCTCGTAAAAAACTTTCAATCTTTCCTCGGGAACTACCTAAGGAATCTGGATAAAAAAGCTATGTTCTTTTCCTTTTCAAGGGCGACGTGCATGCCAAATTTCATCCAAATCCGTTGAGCCAATTTTGCGTGATTAGGTAACAGACATCCACACTTTCACATTTATAATCTTAGTAGGATTTCTTCTCAGCTGGATATATTCTTCACTGCTCGGCACAGGCCTCTTCTCGAAGACATAAACAAAGAGCAAACTGCTCCGAGAGGCACAGTCTATTACCATTTTTAAAAAACTTGTTAAAGTTAATTTTTTATCTGAATCTTCGGAACATTAACATGCCTATTCTCTTCTGTTTTGTTAGGGGTTTGACAATCCCTACTAATCCCTACTAATATTATAAATGTGAATGTAAGTTTATTTGTTACGCTTTCACGCGAAAACTACTGAACCGATCTTTATGAAACTTTTTATACATATTCTTGGAGGTATTAGAAATAATATAGTATGCTTTTTATCGAAAAAAAAAATTACGTAAGATAAAAAAATGTTTGTGAAAAAATCTAAAAATCTCATATATGATGCAGTATGCCTATGTAGCAGTACGCTGCCTCCCAAAATTACGCGGGCGAAGCCGCAGGGCATCTAGTATTGTATATATTTATGTATTATTGGTATTCATTCTATAGGTATATATTAATTATCATTATCTATATATTATACTGTAAGTTTATTATATTTATATATGCAAATATATATGTTTATTTATATGCACCACCCACCTCTCTTCTTGAGCTGTGTTTTACGCCTTTGTTTGTCTGGAAGACATTGATATGTAGCGATAAGGCCGCCAAATTGTATACTTTTTGTTAAATTTTTATTTATAATGTGTTTATGTGGTGTACAATAAAAGTGTATTCATTCGTTCATTGACTCTGCACTAATGCAGGCTGGCCGTCCTTAAGTTTAAGTTTTATCATTTTTAGTTAATAACAGGAATATGTAGAATTTCAATCAAAGAAATCTAATCAAGAGAGAGAAATAATCAATAGGCTATAACAGTCCACTGCTGGACTAAAGGCCTCTCCCAAAGGAAGGGTTTGCCCATAATATGTAGCCACACCAGCACTATTGTAATCTTTTACATTGTAACCAGCAATCCTTGTAGGTATATATATAATTAGAATCTCGGAATCGGCTCCAACTTTCTTCATGAAATTCAGTATACAGGGGGTTACGGGGGCGATAAATCGATCTGGCTAGGATTATTTTTTTAGAAAATGACATTGTATTCGTGTTTTCTAAGTTGGCGGTTGGCACGAAATAGTAATCAAAAAAATTCTGCTTCGTTGCGACGTTGCATTTCTATATAAAATAATATTATATCTCTGAGCGCCCTTGGGACCGGGATGATGACCTGAATGCGCCATAGCTTGGTCAATTTCAGACACCTTATTTAAAAAATGGTGGCAGAAAATCATAAGAAAAACGCGCTCAGAACTTATATACTCGTATTTCTAAGGCCCAAAATGTCTAACTCATTCTAGTAAGATCTGCGAGAATTCGATAGCGTTCGCTGCCTGCAATAACCATGTCACTGATACTGTTTTGAAATTTAAATTGTATATTATGTAGGTAACGGGGTCGGATCTCAATATGGTAATGGTAGGTTATCTAAATTTTGTATTGTAATAAGTAAAGGGGGCCACAATACAAAACTTGCGCAAAACTTGACTTAGGTGTTACTTGCAAGCAAAAATTAATGGCCTATCTGAATCGTTACTCTATTGTTAGTGGTTACGACTACTGATTAGGAGAATAAATTTTCTCGATCCCTGAGCCTCAAGGAGCACGTTTAATGCCCTCCAACCCGTTTTTGCAACAAACGATATCAACTTGAAAACATTGGCGTGCGTAGAGGATATGCACAGAGTTTGCAGATGATATACTGGTAACTCTCATTACTGTAGCTTAGAAAAAACCTCGACTCGAGCGCAAACTCTGTGTTTAGTTAAATTAACAGCTGACTTTAATTATACGGTGCTTTAGAAGCAACGAGTGTAACTTCATGATGAATATAATCAGTCATTTGCGTGATTCGCCATGACGATCAGTTATTTTATGTAGGTCGAGTTCATGTTCACGCTTGAACACCAACACACTTAGCAAAAGTCAAGTTCTAAGATCGTTTTCTGTGTAAATCCTGGACTCAAAGGATCAGTCTCCCATATATAATTTGCAGAGAAACTGCCGTTTTATATGTATTATATACAAAGAAATAAATTCCCCGCCCCTTATATGTTTGATATATTTTGATGTCAGTGAGATGCTATGTTAAATAAATAAGTACCATAAGTTAAAAAAAACAGTACCAGTAAATCGTACCAGTAGGTATAGGTTTAACACCCTTCCCCCTGACAAGCCAGAAATTGTTAAGCAGGAGAAAGTATATCGACATCTAGCCTCTCAATCCAACTATGGAGTTAGAGTAGCTTGTGTTATGGTAACTAGGATAACCGATGAATAATTTTATGAATAATATTCATAAATACTTATAATAGACACTGAAAAACATTCATGTTCATCACACAAACATTTTCCAGCTGTGGAAATCGAACCTACGGCCTTGGACTCAGAAAGCGACACTTGCGCCGATCGGCTGTCAAAAATGAAGTTTACTCCTAACCTAACCTAACAATTACTGGCCCGTATTTTAAAGGAATTAAAGTCGTCGTGGGCGTGGCTGAATGCAGAAACTAGTAGATTAACACAAAAAAAAAATTCTCATAACACTCATTCGATATTGTTTAAGAGTCGTAAAACGTAACAAAGAAAGTACCATAAAAACGATATTACTTCGTTCCGAAAGTTTGATTGAAACGTTAATTGTTGTGAAAGAGACATTATAATGCGGATTGCCGTTCTCAGTGCGTTAAGTCGGATTTGTGTTGTATCGTGATGCATCAGCACGCCAAATGAGGTTGTACATTTTTTTTTAATCCACTAAAAGTCACCCTTGACTGCAAATCTCATGTACTGGTAAGTGATGATGCAGTCTACGATGGTGACGGGCTAACCTGTTAAGGCTATGGGCAGTTATACGTATTTAAACCCACGCCCCTAATCGGTTTCTTACCGAAATTGTACCGGAACGCTTAATCGTTCAGGGGTATGTCTTTGTCGGCAGGGCGGCAACTAGTCACGGCAAATACTCAAACCGTACTAGAGAAAATTCAAAAAGTATAAATTGCCCGCTGTAGATAGAACCCGGGACCTCCTAGTTTAAATCACAGCGCTCACCGCAGCGCCAGGGAGGTCGTCAAAATACCTACTAGGCTAATCGGAAAGGGCCTAAGAGGAAACTACCTAAAAATAGGTATATTCGAATTAGAGAAATAATTATATAATAATAGCATCAGTCGAGCTGTTTGTATCAGAGCTCCACTGGGGATTTACTTACTACCGTCATACTTATATTTACCGCTAAGCAGCATCGCTGTTTCAGTCTAAAAAGCGTGGTTGCAGTTATTAACACTAAGCATAATAATTAGAATTCAATTTCGGGAATACCAGGACGCACATGTAAATTTGATTGAGTTAGAAGTTATGTGCGTTTTGAGAGGGAGAGAGAGAGAGTGAGAGATTTCAAAGGCACAAGGATTCCAATCGTCACAAACGTCAGATGTCTGTTGAAATGACGTCCAACAAATCCAAGTTTTGAGTTCAGTGCTCTGTGAATATTTACGTAATGGACAATCGTAATGTCAAGTTCAGCTTGTAAGCACACCTTTTTGAGTTGATCTTAATAACTTTTTATAGCATGTTATTTTTGTACCACAATTTTCTTTGTTCCTCAGAAGACCTATTCGACGAAGTCCCACTGATAAAACTACGTCACTTTTTCCATAATATTTGTTTAAGTATGGTAAACTTATTTGGTAAGATTCAAAGACATACGACTTCATCCGCAATCTACGTCTTAAATCAAATTCAAATCAGACTGGTTTCTTTAGCTTTAATATTATAATAGGTAACTTAGGTCTTAACTTTTTGGGACACCACAGATAAAGTACAACACAAAATAAAAATACAAAGAGGAAGTTAGATAGATAGTAAAATTTAGCGGCCTTAAAGCTATATCTCTTCCAGACAACTAAAGGCGTAAAAGCACTATATTATGAATATATATTATATTTGTATGATATTGTTGTATATATAAACATACATAAAATATATTTAAAAATAAGAAAAGAAACCCAAGATGTATAATAATTATATATAATAAAGTGTAAAATGCATATTATGACGCATCGATCAGATCATAAAAATAAAATGGGTAGGTAAGTACCATTACTAGGTAAATACGAAAATACTTTACTCTTCTCAAATAACTGCATTGTTGCTACAGATATTATTTAAAGAAGCAGCAAAAAACTGAAACTGAATCGAATGGTCGACATGCTCTATTAGTCGTCTTCAATGTCTTGTATCAATATCATCGAGGCTGATACATACCTGAGTATCTACCTATCAGTTTTAGTTTTATTCTGAGTTTACCTCATTGTTATAAACTGGACAAACATTTTGTGCCGATGTATACTTACAGCAGGTAGATCAGGATACAGTTGTCACCCCAAGTGGCGTGCATAGAGTTTATACACAGGGTATGCAGATTATATTAAGCGAAAAAAAAATCCAGTACTAGTTATAAAAAACTTAAGGATAGGCATTGTTACTTTTATAAAAAGTCTACCCTTATGTTTTTATAACTCGTGCTGGATATTTTCGTTATTTTATATCATCTGCATACCCTGTGTATACCCTCTATGCACGCCACTGGCCACTTCTCATCTCCCGTAACCACACGGCATAATATTAGTATCTTGTTATTTAATTTACACCTCATGACGCTCATTTCTTGAAGGCTAGGAAGGTCACTTGTGTGGGATGGAACTTGTATCGATACCCTAACTGCATCACACATCCAGGTTACCTCGTCAATGGTGGGTGCGGCTGCTACCAGTACCGAGCAAGCCAAGAGGCTTTAATATGAAAACCTCCAGGTTTCATCTACTCTCCTGCTATCCATAGCAGTTTCATTTTTGTGCCTTTTGGAGTAGACTTTGGGACCGTGGGGTCCGGAGGGGCTCGAGCCCCTTTTAAAGAATTATCAAAAAGGGTTATTGAGTCTACCGGTGATCCTAGAGCGGTCAGTTACCTTGGCCAAATAATTAGTTTGGTCATCCTAAGGAGCAATGCTGCCAGCATCTTAGGAACTGTGTCCGCTGCTGTTGTTTCAAAGACGTTTTAAATTTTATTTAGTTTATTTTAGTAAAGTTAGAGCACTTTTTATTTACACCTCTGATAAATAGCGGAGGCGTGAACGCAGGTGTTGTAATCTACGTATAATTTTTGGGCCACGCCAATCACATGTGTATCATACGTACATATCTTCCACCCAATCAAACATCACCGTTATGATTATGCACCATTTACTATCGCAATTGTTTGACAGCTAATTTGTTTATCTTACAACTGGCTGTTGCCCGAATGCTACGGTTACGGTCTGCGATTGTTACGGTTTTTTAGCGACTTAAACAAAAAAGGAGGAGATTCTAAATTCGGTTGTACTTTTTTTATGTTTCTCACTTCAGAACGCTGTTATTTATAAACCAATATGATTTTCTTTGTTTATGCCGGCATACTTCGAATGTGGCACCTTTTTCATCCGGTCAATATATGTTGAAGGGAAGAAATCGAGGGAACACTTCAAATATTATACACCTACAGTGATTTGAGTATTTTTTAAAGTTAACTTTCTTACATTTTTTTACACAATACCTATACCCCGACCCATCGCGTCGACTTGTTTACTACGTTTGTTTGACTCCTATGGATCGTAGCGTGATGCAACATACCCCATTTACCTTTCCCGAGATTTGCTGTCAAAAGCTAACAAAATTTTATGTTTGATCGCGCTATGGAACTACCCCTAGTAGTTCCATAGCGCGATCAAACATAAAAACACAAGCTTTAGGTATTAGTATAGATACACAACTATTACACAATATTAGTTATTGATTTTCATTTTTTTTTAAATTCTTATCTTATATTTTATTATGTTAAATTATAAGCAAAGATTATTATTATATATAGATTATTGATTTGGGTATTTATGAAATCCCCAGGGATTTCCACACATGCACACATTAACGATGTCACAAATGCACACATACTCGTAGTTATCATGCCATGAGTCTGCATTAAGCGAATTTTAACATATTATTAAAAACAAGTATTTTAAAAGCCACTTTATTTTTTTCGTAAGTGCATACTCCTTACTTCCATTTATACTGCATGTATGAATTATTAATAATACATATTTTTTACATTAAAAAATGTTATGCCACTTTCCATTTTATGTCCATTAAAGATTTAAAAATATATAAACTTTACCGATGAACGAAAAAAAAAGTCTGCGTGTAAGCCTTAATTATTTTTTCAATATGCCTGTTTCAAATTAAAGCATGCGATCAAAGAGTTATATGAAAATGATTTTGATATACTCGTAGAACCATATTTTTTGTTGCACAGCGATTAATGAAAAAAAAAAACCTTATCCTTGGAACGCAAACGATGAACCATCCCCTGCAGTGACCTATTTCTTTTATGAGTAACTCTTCATAATGCGACAAGCTCGTCCTTTACGCTCGCTACGCTAACAGGAACGTGCAGCAGAACCTTGGTATGAGTTCATACATCTCAAAAACTTTCATGGTTTTCGTTAGTAAAGATATTGTAAGTACTTCTTGCATTGATGTAACCTGTATTTTCTACGTTATCGCTGTATCATTTATATTTTGTATCTGTCTGTTCAATTATTATTTTATTAATATTTAGGGCCACCTGGAAACCAGTAATTCACCCTAAGCGTGTAGCGATACTTAGCCAGTTCTTTTTCAGTCATTTTGTATCATTTCATTTTAGACGCAAATATATGTCAATAAAAATATTTTTTTTATTATATATTTCTTATAACCAATTGTTTAACAAATAAAGATATAATATAGTGTCAGTCATATTAGTGATTAAAAAATAATCTGTGAAACACTGTGTTTAACGGGATGTACATTATAAATAGTATCAAATAATAAAGTTTATAATAATTAAAGGATTCACTTGCTCGAATTGATAACTGTATTGTTAAACGTTTGATTTACAGTGTACTTCATTCTGTAGTGACTATAAGCACCTGTATTAATATGTATAGGTACTTGACATAATTAAACTCGATTGTAAGTTATGATTGATGAATGATGATGCAAAAGGCCTATTGGGTAATCTAGTTTAATTTAAGCTTTTACAGATAGCGGGGAGAATGCCGGTAAATAATATAAAAATCACTCTATTTTCTATTCTTAAGATATTATCATAAAGTAACTTTACATCCACATAGACTATCGTAACTCGTACTAGTTGGTGCGGAACAATTGTGTGGAAACGTTTATTCGCACAAAAGCCTTTGTTAAAGATCTCGCCAACTTTGCTTTCCGGAAACGTAATCGTGTTAAAACTTCAGAGCAATTATTTTCATATTCTTTTCTTTGAAATTTCTTCCTCCCAATAAGGTACTTTTCTATACCTAGACAGAGAGTAAATTGCTCTATATCAATTTGTTAATCCTATGAAGTGTTGTTAGTAGATAGAAGAGAGAATACCAAACTAAAACCCAAAGTTTTCATTTTGCCTATTGCACTTTCATTTATCAATGAATGATGGTATAGTAACTAGCATCACCAGCTTACAACCGCCAACTTGTATTGCAGCAGCGTGGTGGAATTAAGCTCTTCATTTCTCTTTTCTATGGGAGAGAGCGCCTGTGCCCAACAGTGAGATATAAATCAGGCTGATGGTGATGATCATGTTTTCTAAATTCAACATGCATTTTGTCCCACATCCATCAAGGCAATTACGTCACAAATGGTGGTTAAGTTACGACGTTTCCGGGTAATTAGTAAAATGGCTGTGCATAGAGAAATGCCGACCTTCCATTTGTATAAGTCCCTTTTAATGCCAAACAAAGACGACACCCACTTAGATTACAATAAGCTGTTTAACAGGCCAGAGGGCGGCAGCCTGTCAAATACACTACAACGTCTCATTTGTTACGAGTATCGTCAACAAAGCGACTAGAAACTTCTAAGCGTTAACACACAATGGATACTTTTTGTTCGTTAATATTTTATCTTGTCTTTCGTCGCATTAGGCACACTCACACTTTGTGGCACAAACTGACTGCACAAGATCGTGGAAAGTTGATCGCACTGCCGCTGAGTTTCTTATCGGCATGTTTTCGGCAACACTGGAAACTTCTTAGCGTTAAACACATAGCAGATAAATTTAATTTCACAGACTCCCGGATCGATCCATCGTGTAGTACGGAGGCAGCGATAATTTGACGGTTCTTAGCTTTACATGCTCTGCCCTATGAAGACGGCTTGAGTCCAGTGGCAGAAAATTAGTAAACTGAGAAAGATAATGATAATGACGACAATTGTAAATGCAGTAATAAATTCAGTCTGTCGTGTGTTGTCAGCCTTCTGTAGCCTTAGTACGAGATTTGCTTGCTCGCAATCGACGAGTCCTTTTTAAGTATGGAAATACTAGAACATTGGAGTGAAATAAATCTTATTTGCTAAGCTAAAGCTCCATTTTAACTACGATTTTTTAGCGCAGGTGTCTGATAAAGTTTGTGTAAAACAACAATTAGAAGCACAGGATTTGCTACTCTAAAACGAGTGGCATTAGGTCCATTTAATTTTCGACAATACAGAGTTTGATATGCGAAAACGACTGCTCGTTCGGGAGCGAGCAAATGTTATAAGACTATTTGGTGTACGGTTATTTTTCGAGCGATACGTCGCGTCGTATCGTGTATTATTACAAATCTATTCATTGAACCTTATATATGAGTCATGAAATAATAACAACATGTCATTATCTATCCGAGCGAAAAAAAAAAAAATAGAAACAAGGCTATTAAAATCAGCTATAAGTTAGTATGAAGAAAAAAAGGCCAATTGCGAGTCGGACGCACGACCGGCCTTGTAAGAAAACATATAATTATTTTTTTGGTTAAATTATTTTCGACTAAAAACAAAACAACTCATGAAAAAAAACCTTATTTTTTTGTTTGTTATGGTCACAGTAAAAAACTACATGATGTTCGTTGAACTGAACGGGTTTTCTGTTTAATAATTTAGGTATGTTATATTACAGTAAGTACATAATCTATATATTAATACGTAAGGAAAAAACTGCATCCCTTTTTGCGAAAATTGCGCGGAGGAGTTTGAAATTTCCAACACATTTTTTTTTTCAAACTACGTATAAAACATACATTAAATCGATAAAAAAAAAAAAGCACTAACACATTACGCACACTACCAATTATTTGGTACATTCACGTATATATTCTCTTTTGTAATATTTTTATGTAAAAATGTATTAATAAAAAATATATTCAAATTAAATAAATTTAAGTATTTATTTTAGTTTTCGTCTCCCGTAAACAATGGCGGCTTTATCACATAAATTATATTAATAATTTACTCATAAATTCAATTGCAATAGAAGATATTTATTTAATTTCTAACTGTGGCTTTCGGTCATTATTCTACACAAAATATACTCATTCTGTCTATGAGCTACAAGAGATCTGAGATACCCTCGTAGGGTCAAACAGACAGATAGATAGACGGACTAGGAGAGTACCCAAGCAAATATCAATAGTCTTTTTTAGTGGTCAGTATTAAAACGAAACTCGCTTAAAAAAAACAGACAGTAGTTTTAACTCGCAAATTAGTCTATTAACCGGCCGAAAACACATACTCGTATTTTGTTGTTCCAAGACATTAGTCCGACCAATATAGGCTTTATGTTAATCCCAGCCCACGAATGTCTCGACTAAAATGACCTCATATACATCAGAGAGTAATTTAATTACTTAAACGAACTAAAGTTAACATATTAAAATGCGATATATGGCCAAATCTACCTTTTAAAAGCTAGCTATCCGCTCTTAAAGTAAAACATATTAAAATACAATTAGGTTTATTCGTTTTAAGAATACACCTACGGGTGCAATGCCACTTGTTCTGTGTTACTAACGCAGCATATGGTCATCATTTCGTAATAATTGTTATTGTTTAAAGTGTAATTCTGCGAAATAATTAGTGCAAATACCTACCGGCCTACTAAGCAGGATTTCTGTCACCTACGACAGAACACACCAGTTATGTTGTTCACGCCCTCTTTGGATCCAAAGCCAAAATATAAGGACACCATGTTACCTTTGATTTCCGGTATAGTAAGAGGAAATCCATTGCCTATAAACAGATCCAACACTTTGTAGGCCATGCAAGGGAAACTCCTATAAAGTGCCGCCCTATGTCCTTCGATCTAAGGCTTAGGTGTGAAGCCTTATGTGCACACTGCACCTTATCAAGCACACTGGTTACCGTGCCCTTCTGACCGGAAGACAGCAATGCTGTAAGGCTGGCGGAATATGCCTTTCAAAGTAACATTCATGGACATCGCCTGTGGTATAGTATTTCAAAAGGATGAACGGTTTTTGAATCGGTTTTTGTTGTATGAAAAACAACAAAATAAAACTAAAACGTCAAGCCCTTTAATTTGATACGCATTTTCACCAATTAGTCGTGAGTGTTCTTAGCTACGTTTGATGAAAATCGGTCCAAGATGGCCGCCGCCGCCGGATTACATATTTTCCCACAACTCTCACAACTTGGGTAAAAAATTAAAGGGCCTGACTAGTACAATACTATACACTATGACTTATTTTAAATCCAAGATGGCGGCAAAATGGCGAATTAGATTGTATATTTCACAACCCTCAATATGAATATTAAATGAAAGAGCTTGACTAGTAGAATAATGAACACGGTATTCGCCGATACAAACAACTGAAATTGCGTCTACACAAATAGAGAAAACTCACCGGACAAGCCTGCCTACCTACCTGAGAGAAAGCCTTTTGACGTTTGCGGTTCTGTTCCGCAGCTTCCAAAACCGATAACTCATGAGTAATTAGCAAATGCAGTTTGATGACTTAAAACGGTGATTGACGCATATTGAAATCTTAAGACCATATTAAAGTAAAGTATTCAGGATGTCCACTCACGTGAGAAAATAAATCCGCACGTAACTTTCACTGGTAATCGATGCGTTATATATTTACACTCGTTTTCCAAGATGTGAAGAAAAACGTTTATTTCTTATTTCTTTTTAGTGTCTTAAAGCGACTGTAAACGCAATCTGGCAATAGGAACCATTGCCATTGCGTTTACAGTTGCTTAGATTAATAAGTAAATGTATATCGCTAATCAGTTTCGATGCAAAAGAGGGCACTAATTTAATAATGCACTTGTTCTGCAATTTTGATAACCATACTTATATTATACATACAAAAAAGTGTTCGTTACCTATATGTTCATATCAAGCATTTTCGATATTGATCAAATTTCGCATAGAAATAGCTTGTTTTATTCCGGAAACGGTTAATGGAACTTTTTGCCCGGAAATAGGATAAGGCGGATAATGTCGCTAGCCTAGTGCTTTCTAAAATAAATGAGCATACTATATTTCCTCCTAACTTCTGTGTTTTTTACAAATCGCACAGAAACGCAAAGATTTCTTGTTTTTAGAAGTACTTAAGAACTTGACTCCCACCTAAACTGAAAGATAAGGTAAATAAATTACAGCACTTAACATATAGACTGAAATAACGGTAAAAAAATCACTTCCCCTTTATGCATCTGATCATAAAAATAACACTATGATTACTTAACTCTACAATCATCTATTGTATTTTTAAAATAACATAACATAAATTAGCCCAATTGAAAATAGGTGAAACACTGAATGCTCTGGTAATTTCATCTAAAAAAGAGGATCAAACTCTTTAGAATTCGGATCAAACTTGAAAAAACGATTATGCGCCACGGTATGTACTGTACCTTTGAATTGTGCAAATAAAATCAGCTGAGTAAGTAAAGTGTCATTTAACTAAAAGTATATCATGATGTAGAGTTATCGTATTAGCGTGATGTTTTCTCGGCGAATCCACAGGAGACAAAAAAACAAATAATTGAAGGTTATCATTTGATAGTTTTCCAAACACAATTATGATTTAGAACACATAAGAAAATTTCTCAGACAATAATGAAAATTAACATAACATATATTATTTTATAAATATCGTTGATTACGTTCACACCTACTTAAGTGCTAATGTCTCCAATATCCAAGGAAAATACAAGCAGCAATTTGAAATTTGTTGCTGTCGATCTGTGTGTTAATTTAAATGTAAGGGGACGTTGAGAAAAAGATCGATAAAATTACGAGCAATGCTTAAACAATATATAATATGATTCTGTTCGCAGACGTAAAAACATTGAAACAAACTTTCGTAATAGTCTTAGCTTGTAAAAATAGTTTCAAGCAAACAAGCTGCGATATTGTTGATGGAAAACACTTAATTAACAACAAAGACGGATAGGCCTTACATAATTCTGTTCGCAGGCGTAAAAATATTGCGCCTTATCGCGATACAATTTTTTGTCAGGCGGAAAAATTAACAAGCTGCGATGCGAATATCTTTGTCAAACTATTGATTAACAAGTAAAAAGGCGAAAACAACGGTCAAGTCACCCAACCGTTTAGTGCTTTCACTTTTCGCCTCCTCGCATTTTAGATCACCTTTGCGAAATTGCATGACCTAATAATATCAATGACCTCCTTATCAATGTTGGTTTTACTTAGAGTCTTTTGTTTAGAATATTTAGACAGGTCAAGACATAACTATTAGCTACAAATACCAATGACTGTAATTTATTTAATGAGTAAAAACCTACCGGATGAAAACTTTTTCTTAACTCTGCGTTTAACTATTTAATTTGCAACATTCGTGTTATTGGGATACCAGATACAGCCATTGGCGAGCATACAGGGTATGCACTAAGCGGACAGATAATATAAAATGGAGAAAATATTCAGTACGAGTTATAATATAAAACCTTTTGGGTAGGCTTTCTAACTGCTTTATCATCTGCCCGCTTTGTGCATTCCCCGTGCATACCCTTTAGGCGCGCTACTGAATACAGTATTTTCGTTTCTTTAGCATTTATACTGGTACCATGGTAAGTTTAGTGTATTGGGCAGTAGGTTCACGCACTTGTTAAAATATAGATATATGAATAGGTTAAAATAGGGCTAGCCACGAAAACCTAAACAATATATATATACCAACAATATAAGTCCCGAATATACCGATAATTTGGAATTATTCGTATACCTACGCATTATTATGCACCAATGTAGTTGTTCCCAAATTCACAAGTTTAAACCGAGCTGAAATTTTAATATTCCACGCGTGATGTTCAATGGCAAGCTACATAAACTGTAATCAGTGAAACTCTGCCGTGAATAATTGTACGCTTGTATCAAATAACTTGTTACATTTTGCATTCATGACGTAAATAATGGAGAACCAATAGCACCTATACATCATTGGCAGGAAATGATATTGCAATTAATTTCCAATCGGTATCGATAAATAATACAAACGTCGGGATAAAACCAGTTTGAAGTAAATTACGATAGATGGCGTTAGTTTATGTGACTTGATACTGCTGTCATTAGTCTTTTCCGAGAATACTTCAAGGTACCTGATCACTATTCATTGAATGGTGAGTTTAATACAATGCATCTTTAAAGGGCAATTGTGAGTTAATAAAGATCCATTCAAAACCTTACACTCAACAACAGCAACAACACAATCACCCTGAAGACGTGACTGACAATAACAATTTCTCAAGGCATTAACACACCTACAAACTCAACACACGGGGGTTAGTTCCGTGGCCTCACTTCACGAATAAAAACAAATACACGATAGTCTTTCTATCAAGTCTATGTTCAGTTTGATATAACAACAATACAAGCTATCAACCTAAAGCACTTAGTGGCTTAACATTGTACACGTGACAAGAGTGCGATTAGTCACGTTCGTGATCACAAAAACACGCGTACTAGACACAGCAGGACATTTATCTATTACCAATTTCGTACACAACGGTCTATTCGCGATGGTCGGAACGTAAATCAAATTATAAATTCAATTTGTAATTAAATCCACCTCGAAGTATGTGTTCAAAACGGTGCTGAAGGCAAACTTTCAAAAAAGGCAATGTTCTAAAAAAGAAAAAACTAATCATCGTAACATATTGTTCGTGTATATTGTGCACAAATTAAGCGTATAAATATATTATGATGCCCTAGTCAAAAAAATTTATAACGAAAAAATCATACTCTGCTGAATATTATATGGTATGTGTTGAGAAATGTGACACAAAAAAGATATTTTATTTTATTGTCTTTTCTGATGCCGCATTCGGTAACTTATCCGATACCTTGTCAAAAGTTTAATTATTCAACTCGTATTAAATCAATTCTACCATAAAATGTGAGCAATACTGCCAAATAAAATAAAATAGGCATAATTAAATAACATTTATTTCTACATTTTAGGTAGTTGGTCAACAATCAACATGTTCAGCGAGCGCATCTGCAGAATGAATTATGTTATTACTTATTATTTGCTATACCTTTTTTTATCTTATTTGTAGAGCCTCATGCATGACAGCTGCATAGCGCAGCCGAATGAGTGCTCTGAACCAACTGCTTTTTAAATCAAGCAAAAACGAACTTTACTGTTAAAGTATAAGACACAAATTAATGTATGGAAACGGCACCATAGCAAACGTTGTTTAACGTTTTGCAATCAGCATCCTTTTGATGACATTTGTAAAGGTTAGCTCATTTACCTGTTTCCGATGTTGACGTTAGATATTTTTATCAAAAAATAAGCCCCGGCAACGAACGTATCATTTTATTTGAAACTGATTCCATAAATTTTTTGTTGCTCACTAATCACGTAGCTGTAAGTAGTATTAAGAACCTCGCACTTGTTGTAAAGAAGCACCTCCATAGTTCCTGCAGGAACGTAGGTTATGAATAGAAGTGTACCCAGAATACTTCCCTGTGGCACTTCTGCCCTAATTAGAGGTTCGAATTTGGTATTAAGAGAGCACATCTGTCCCTGTCATTATCAGAAACACCTGATTATATAATAAAAATTTTAACGCCCGAAATTAATAATCTATGTACTGAATTCAGTAATGCTATTCTTTTACTAGCGGTGATAGCCGAGTGGTAAGGACTTCGGCTTCACTTTCAGGGGGCCCAGTTCAAATCCCAGCACGCACCAGTACGTTTTCTATGTTATGGTGAAGGAAAACATCGTGAGAAAACCTGCATGTCTGAGAGTTTTCCATAATGTTCTCAAAGGCGTGTGAAGTCCAGTAATCCGCACTGGGCCAGCATTCTGGACTACGGCTTAAAAACTTCTCATTGTGGATGAAGGCTCGTGCCCTGTAGTGGGCCGGTATTGGGTTGATATGTTGATGCTGATTCTTTTCCTAGTCTTCACCGTATTTGATGATACCACTACACAATTCAACCTGCTATCTGGAGATTTTGGATGAAATAGAATTATTTACTTCGGGCTTAAAGTATATGATGATGATGATTATTTTCCTAGTCTTCACCGTAAATGATGATACCACTACACAATTCAACCTGCTATCTGGAGATTTTGGATGAAATAGAATTATTTACTTCGGGCTTAAAGTATATGATGATGATGATTATTTTCCTAGTCTTCACCGTAAATGATGATACCACTACACAATTCAACCTGCTATCTGGAGATTTTGGATGAAATAGAATTATTTACTTCGGGCTTAAAGTATATGATGATGATGATTATTTTCCTAGTCTTCACCGTAAATGATGATACCACTACACAATTCAACCTGCTATCTGGAGATTTTGGATGAAATAGAATTATTTACTTCGGGCTTAAAGTATATGATGATGATGATTATTTTTCTAGTCTTCACCGTAAATGATGATACCACTACACAATTCAACCTGCTATCTGGAGATTTTGGATGAAATAGAATTATTAACTTCGGGCTTAAGGTACCTGCTAGTCCGTTGTTAATAATGCCTGGCCTGTCAACCACCACTACGTCCCTCTGCTCTACGAGGTTGGATTCTCATGTCAAGCAGTGAGACAAAGCTAATGATGATAAATGACGTAACACCAACCACCCGTTATATTGTTGCGAATCGAGTGTTAGCTCAGTGGGTGTCGTTACCGATGATTATGATTGTATGTACACAAGTCGTAAAATTTTAAGTAGGTTTGTAGTTTATTTACATGAGTGGAAATTTCTATTCGACCAAAGAGTACTGTTTGTCCCATTGTGTAAATAATGCAGCTGGGCGGTTTTTACATTGACTCTTTATAGAGCCGCCAGCTGTCCGTTGATTTGATGTTCGCTTCGAGTTCTGGTTATTTTTACTGTTATTAATATGCAACTTTTATTGGATATATGTTATAAGTTTTATACGATGACAACTGATGGTTAAGCTATTTGTAGAGTTCTTAATTATATAGGGAGATGACTTTAATAAAGATAAATTTATGTAGTAGTTTCGTATAGCCTGACTTAAGTCAGAAAGTTATACCGTTACTTTAAACTTCAAGGTTATGATGAATACATCTTTTTTTTTTACACCAAAGTATAAACATGATACACCGAGGTCCGAGATAGAGGGTAAAACTTGGTGGCCTTATTTATTGCTACATGGAGATCTCTTCCAGGCAACAAAAGACGTAAAATTAAATAACCATAGATGTGAGGTAGGTGGTGCAATAAATAAGATATAAATATTATCGAAATATATCTAGATGTATATATATATGCATATATATATTTATTTATAGATACATAAGGTTCCGGCATCCTTTTCGGGTGGACCGAGATCGTACCCAAGCACCTTTAACTAAATAACGCACTTAGCGTTTTTTAGTTTAACATTTAAATATCACATGCTTGGTGAAGGAAAACTTCGTGAGGAAACCTGCATGCCTGTGAGATCTCCAGAATGTTCTCAAGGGCGTGTGAAATCTATAGATCCGCACTTGGCACGCATAGTGGACTAAGGCCCTGTGCCGCGTAGTGGGCCGATAATTGGTAATTGATATATACATACATATAAATTCAAATAGTAATATTATTGCCTTATTTAGTACAACAATTATTCCGGTCTCAATCATTGTCCCAACCATTACCGCTAGTCGCTAAATAGAAGTGATTGTTGCACCCACAAGTTTCGCTGATGAATTGTATCGAGACAAGTATAGTTATATTAATCACAATTACACTCACTCAACTATAATTGATCCGATTCTTAGAAGTTATAGAAGTTTAGATACGGTGTATATAATATGCTTAATTGCCCTGTTGGCCTAGTGGTGAGCATGGTCAACTGCAGATCACGAGATACCGAGTTCGATCCCTGGATCGTGCCAATGAGTCCTATTGGTTTTTTCCATAAAGAAATTCTTGCTACTTTACCCGGAATTTGGTAATTGGCGGTGATTCACCACCGCGTCTTGCAACTGATCTCTTTACGGTGACCTGCGGACTTAAGAGGACTGTGAGAACATTTTCTCTATTTTGTTGTCGCAAGAATACTCCAGCCTCAATTGGCTTGGATTTCGTGTCATCAAAATATTGCAACGTGGTAACATCTCGTCGAGATCGTTTATCCCATTGCCGGCTATTGTTCCTAAGTTTGACGTGGGCGTGATTGTTGCACCCACAAGTTTCAACTGATCAACGGTATCTTGCGGGTTCTAAATTAGTCACAAACACGACTATATTTATATATTGATCAATTTTAGTAGTGGAAGAGCTGTTTGTGACAATGCTCGTTCGGGAAAGTAGTAGTAGAAAGTACTACCGCAGCATTTAATTGCAAGCTGCCTAGCAGTATTGCTGTGTTCCAGTCTGAAGGGCGTGATTGCCAGTGTAATAACAGGCACCTGAGCCTTAAAACCAAAGCCTCAGCTTGATGAACACAGGGCGACACTTTGAATGGTGTGTTCCTTGCATACATTGTGTTTCTCTTTTTATAGGCGACGATTTTCCATCAGGTTGTACCTACCGTCAATTATTTATTACTGTGAGAAAAAAATAGTCTTTATTTTACGTATATAATATATTTAACAATGATTATCATTCTCAGCCTATTTATTTGCCACAGCCGGGCATGCATGACGTTCCGGTGCGATGCGCTATAAGTCTTAAAGCTCAGTTTTAGTAAAATGTCGCGTTAGAAAAGTTACACAATACCAGCTCTGGTGGAAAGACGCGTTAAGATGGGATTAAAGTTGTCCATTGCGCTGTCGTTTATTTATGGCACCTATTTATATAATGCGTATTAACGTTTGTTCTAACTGCTTATGTAATATTGTTATGACTACATTTGCATACCAGGTTTATTTTTTTCTCCAGTCTGTTAGACAGGTTCATATACCGCACTTGCCTTAATATGACTTGATGAGATTAAAATCACGGTGTATTGTCTAACCTACATTTTGCAAAATGTTACTTTATAATAATGTTATAAATGATAGTGGCTCAACGACTGTACCGATCTTTATTATTATCTATGAATTATTCATTATTTCTCTACAATTTAGACCTTGACTGCAATCTCACTTGGTGTTAAGTGATACCTCAACCTGGTAGGGGTATGGCAGCTATATTAAACCTATACCCCGAATCAGTTTTTAAAAGACTGCTATCCGGAACGCTAAATCACTTAGCGGCACGTCTTTGACGATAGGGTGGGAATTAGCCACGGCCGAAGCGGTCCCTCGCAACTTCGTCCGCGTATAAGCCAATTTTAAAAGATAGACATTTACTGCCGCGGTTTTGCACTTTTAAATGGAGCATCTTTGTCATACATGATTTCATAGATACTTTAACTCTTTACGCAGCGCATATAGCGCGGTAGCTCTCAAAAGAAAAAACCTGACCTAATATGGTGCTATGTTCTTATTGGTCTCGGAATTGCCCCTGGAAATTTTCGGGAATCTCAGAATCTTCTTAAAAAATGTATTACCAAGATACAGACCGACAGACAGAAATAAAAAATAAATACAGTTTTTGCTTCAGTATCGATGAAAGATGGCTTTCCAAAAAAAAATTCACAAAACAGCCAGACTGCCAGACATTTTTGATAGTCTCATTTTCATCTAATTGCACCGACAACCACGCCCTTCCAATCGTGACATAGCGTCAGAAATATGCATGGTATTAGAACTTCCATGGACGAGCTCTGTCACAAAAATACTTGTATAAATATATATATTATTCAATCCTCACCTATTTAAATTGGGTAGGTTTAGTAACTAATCGCTTATTTACAATACTATATTAGTTACGAGTTTGCTTATAAATATCGATTAATTAGTACAAGGTTCAATGTGATAAATTATAAAATAGTATGGGTAGGGTTAAGAATTTTGTTACATATACCTGCATTAAATACAAGGCCATCATCTCGATATTTCGGACAATGACCCGTTTTAAATGGAATAGCTTAAATATTTCCTTTGAATATAAATATAAAATATTTAGAACTTATGATTGAATATCAACATACTACGATAGTAAAACTACGAATTAGAACTGATTTACATGTATTCGTAGTAAATATAGTCTTATGTGAATATAAGAGGCACGCGGTCGAGTTTTGTGATTAATCGATTGCAAGTCGCAAATTTTAACACTGGTAAGGACGCAGGGTGGACGCGGCGTTATGGCACTTGCTTTAATCAAAAGGTTATTCTGCTACTCACTAAGCAAAACTCAGCTCTAACTGAAGCGTAATGTTTCTAGCGTAATGTGCTGCTGACACCATTTAATGAAGCGTTCTAGCAATTGCGACAAAGAAAAAATGGGAAACAAGCCACTAAACAAACAACTATAAAACGTTACCGTATCGACACTCAGCTAAATAAATTACACATGGAGTAGGTAACATAGACTACTTTCGATTTTTACTTACAATTAAAACGGTAAAATAAAATACTAAGAATACAATTTTGAAGGTTTCTGATATCCGTTAAGAAATGCCTCTTAAGATCTACCTGCCCCTAAAATTGTAAAATAGTGATAATATGAAATACCTTTAAAATATTTTCTCTTTAGAATAGGGCATAAAAGTTTGGATGGGAAATTTTCACATTCTAAGATGCCGGCGAGCCCTCGTTATAAATATAAGTTATCTCCATGTTTTGTAGGACAACTTTATATAAATTAATGCAATCGTTTAATCTGCTGTGCAAAGTTCAGATTTATCTCAAACGATAAACAAGGACGTTATAACGGCTGTTCGTCGCGCTGAGAGGAACATACCTACTACAATTTAGTGCATGAACAGTCTGCACGCAAACACTTAATAGTAAATAGGTATAGAATTTAGTAGTACTTAACCCTCTATTATAAACTTTGTGAATTTTGGGAATCCATACTTCCACACGACTAGTTACTAATATTATAATCCTTACTAAAATTATAATTGCGGAAGTGGGTTTGTTTGTCCGTTCTTAACGCCCTAACTAAGCAACCGATAAACTTGATTTTTGGCATAGAGTTAGTTGAAAGGACGGGGAATAACATAAGCTACTTTTTTTACCGTGTAAGACTAACGGTTCCCACAAGATTTGCGAAACACCCTAATAAACGTGTACGAAGAACGCAGCTAGTATTATAATAGTTCAATGATTAATCTGTTGGTCTGTTACCTTATCACGGACGGTAAAATTTGGTAAGGATAGATTTCTTTCATTCAATATATAGCGGATGTAAGAAAAGCGCAGAGTTTGTTAAAAGTGCGATACCTTCTTACCGAAATCCGACGATGGTATATTTTTTATTAATGTTACGCCGGAAACGATTTGTGAATAATTGAGCAGTTTAAAACATCTCTTCTACTAGAATTCATGTTCATCACACAAACATTTTCCAGTTGTCGGAATCGAACCCACGACCTTGGACTCAGAAAGCAGGGTCGCTGCCCACTGCGCCACTCGGCCGTCAAAGGCGATTTCGAGGCGTAGGTGTTAATCCTCATGTGCCTGTAATTACCCCGGCAACCACGCCGTTCAGGCCGGTACACAGCATTGAAACAATGCAGCTAAGCGGCAGAAATGAGCATTGCCTAGTACATCGCCGGCTCAACCCTTATTAACCTTTACTTACTTTGCTAGGGGTACTGAACATATAATTAAAATGGGAAACAAGAAACTAGTTCTATAATTTTATCTTCATGCGTGCAACACAATAAATCTTGAAACAAACTAGCTTGATAATACAGTCAGGCAACGTAATAAAAGAAGGAAATACGTATGACGCAACGGCGGCGTTACCCAATGTTCGGATTACGCCCAAGTAACTTTTTGTCTAAAATGTATAATAATGCAAATAGATCGATTGCAATACCAAAAACATTAACTGTGTTCCTTTGAACATAAGTTATTAACATTGGTTACAATTGTAGGGCAAAAAGGCTAACACAATTATATTAAAACAGCAATTTGCAAAAAAAACAAACAATATGTGAGCTACGAGACCAACTAGCAGTGGCGTGCACTTTATACATGCGCTAAATCATTGCCTACCCAAATTTTTTGCCATAACTCGTATATAATATAACTCGTATAGGATTTTTCCATATTATGCCATCTTCCTGCTTTATGCATACCCTGGTCAAAAGCTATATGCACGCCACTGCCAACTAGGTACACTATGAGATCGTGCGCGTGTTTCATTCGAAAATAATGACTCTCATTTGATTTTCATAACGCATAAGAAGTATAACCTTAAATAAAAAGGAATAATGTATCTATTGTTACTTAAAAATAGTGAATTATAATACTTTTATAATAAAACTTAAATAACAACGACGTGAAGTGTGATTATTTATTTACTTATCTGTAACCGCTCCATGGATGGAGCGCCGGAAGCACTTATCTTTAAATAAGTGAGTAAATAAGTAACTAGAAATAGCGATTAGAATACACTAGACCGTATCTTTAAATGAGTACTTAATAAGAAACATCCAATAGTATTGGATAGAAGGAGGCGTTACTATACTCCGCGAAAAGCAGGAGAATATAACTTTGATCTGATCTGGAGAATGTATCCAATAGTTTAAATTAATCGAGTGTAAGTTTAAGATAACAGTTTTCTGCGTAACCCTAAATTCTAATCTCGAAATGTTGATAAAGCTTAAAACACCAACGATCGTCGGCAACATGACATCTCATCAATTTTGTCAATTGTAAAAAAAAAATACAAGACGTAGGTGCCGATTAAACGAGGTCGATAAAAATTCTAGTGAAAATAATTTATTGTTCCTTTGAAAGATTGATGCGATGGAGCAATGCCAAAGTTTTCTAAACTACAACTTGTAAAATGCTTGTAGTTACGATAAGTTTTCAAAACTTGATAGTTTTATTTGAAAACTAGATACTGCAACACAAAACTCCAAAGTACTACTAAAGTTTTAACTTCCAAAAGGTATGTCATGTTAAGAATGATATATAGCGTAGCAATATACTTAATCAATGTCATTTTGACATACATATTGAAAATGATTTTGAAATTATGTAGCATTGTTGAACATAATATATATGCATATTATTATAATGTGTGAAAACTAGAAAGTGATTGTGCCGAATGCCGATTAGGAGCTTCCAAAACAAATATATTGCAATAATTTAACCTCAATTTCGATATGTATATATCCCGCTAAACGGTTGTATACAAATAAAAAAAAAACTACTAATTTCGAAGACTAAGAAATAAATTAATGGCTCACGTCACTTTCTAAATTTCGAAATAAAACCACCGTATTTGCAGTTTAAAAAAGAACTATAAGTAACATACTCGATCCTTCCGCGCTTTGAATGGCGCCAACAGCTGCTCTCAGAGGAGATAAGACCAATTGAAATAATTGATGATACAAGAGTGACTTACAAGTTACAAGGAGCATTGTCAGACATGCTTCATGCTTTCAAAATGAATACCAACACGTAAACAAAAAGCGTAGTATTATAAGTTTTACGCCGAGTATTTCACGGAATTTTGCAGAACTTTACCATTTTCCATTCGAAATTTCCAGATGAATATATTTTAAGTATTACCAAAAACAGTAATGACCTTGAATTGAACCCTGAATAGCACCACTTATCCACATGAACATATGATAAAATGGAATTTAGCAGTGTCTTTCAGTATGTGACGTTATTTAATTGAAAATGATCTTAGATTGGATGCCATCGAATAGTTGACATAAATCGCAGAAAATATTAAAAATATCTTTTAAATATGCCTTGAAATTAAAATACCTATAACAAACATCAATTAAACCAAACACGTTTCGCTGTGGATATTATACATGGCATTTGTTATACGAGACGTCAATAATCGACACTAAAGCATACGACGCGTGTGAATCATGCTGTTACCAAGTCAAGTACATGAGCAGGCCTACGACCGGAGGTCTTAAGTTATTCAAACCACTCATTTGTGATTGGATAACAGATTTCACGGACACACTTATTAGCTTTTTAATTATGATAGATCAGTGAGCTTACAAATAGTAACATATTAAATCAATGTGATGGATTTTACTGTAGTTTAGTCTGCGATTTTGCTTATATGATAAATATATACAAGTTATAAATTATAAACAAAATAAACTGATTACAGTTGGTCTATAATTTGTAAAATAAAATTGTTTAATATTTGAGGACAAGCGGATAGGATCACCTTGGATATATTATCTTAGTACCTGTAGCATATTTACTTACGTTACTTATATTTTGCGTTACATTTCCACCTTCGTTTTTTATATCTAAAACTCTTTTGTTTTGGAATTTTACAGTGATAGTATCTTGATCAATGACTCTAATCATAGTTTCTTTATAATTTAAATTTAAAAAAAACATTTAATAATGAAGAGAACTAATTTCTGTCTTATTAAACAAAGGTATGCGTAAAGACGTTGGAAAGTTCCCAGCGGCCTTAAACACCTCGGTCAAGTGTTAAAGCAACGGTTTTTTTTAAACAACAAAAGCCACACCTATGCCAATTTAAATCACTCAAACAGCAAACCAGCTCATCCAAATACAATAGAGGTAGTTCACTGAGAACAATTATTTTTTTAAAAGGCGTTTCAATAGAATAACTTTGTAGTTTTAGTCTTATTCGTATAAGCTTACATTTAAGTGATTTCATGGCCGACTGCATTGATTTTTTTTATTTTTCTAGGCTTGTTCATTCTTTTCTATAGTTCAAGATTATATTGTGGACAATAAAGGTTAATTTATTTACTTTTATTATATTTCCAAGTGTAAATAATTGTGTTATCCTTTACCTCATCTTAAATTAAAAAACTTGTAGCGTTTTAATGTTCAGTAAGTGTCTCTTAACGGAACGGACTAGCGGCCTCCCTTATATACGGACCGATGATTATTTAAGTCAGTTGACTGATTCTAACCGTACTGTAAGGTGAAAATGGTTACAACTTCACTATTTATGCTATTTAATAATAGATTTTTCAGCATGGGGGCAAAGCACCGGCGCCGGGCTGAATCCCAAGCAAACAAGGGTTCTAGGGGTGCCCAAAACGAAGGCAGCTTGAACCCTGAGTTAAATACTCTTCTTTTCACCTCGCAAGGCGAGGCGGCCTAACACGAGTTTCGAAGGATTTTTTTTACAAACTTTATACATACTCTATACTTATTTATTTAATATTTATTTTATATATTTAATCATAATATTAATAATAATATTATATATATAATTGTAGTTATTTATTTATTTGTCTTTAGTTACAAATATTGTTGTTTTATAGATTGTATGTATATATTTAAGTAATGAAATATATATTTTATGGGTATATGAATGAATGAATACACTTTTATTGTACACCTCATAAACATAACAAATTATAAGTAAAAATTTAACAAAAAGTATACAATTATAATTAATGGGTATATGTTATATGCACCACCTAACTTTTTTCTGTAACTGTCTTTATCTTCTCCATTGGTTGCCTGGAAGAAATCGCTATGTAGCAATAAGGCCGCCAAATTGTATACGTTGTTTTGTTATACTTTTCTTTTTGTTCTATGTACTTTTTGTTGTGCTATAAAAGTATATATATTCATTCATTCATTCATTCATACTCTATGGGTCGCGCTTCCGTGACAGGGACGCCTGACGCCTCACATTAGAGCGAGATAGCCACATTAGAATGAACAGATTTAATTCAGATACGCCGTGCGTGATGTTCCTTATTCAAATCATAAAGTGCCTAGGAACTCCAGTACAACATCACACTATCGGATGTGTTGAACTATTTGACCTTTTAATACGAGGCTATGTAATAAAGCATTGTCGAGTTATATTTCCTTAGTTGCCTCGTACGACACCCGCGGGTAAAGGAGGGCGAGTGACAACTGTATTCTGACATGCCGTCACTTTTACAACGTCAAGTCTGTTAGTAGTGACTCTACCACTGTTTCGGAAGGCAGACTGAATGCAACAATATACCCGCAATGGGTAGATTATTTTAGTAAAACCCTGAGAACCGCTAGTTCATGTAACCCATTGGTTACGCATACGCTTAAATAAATACTCGATAAGCTTTCTTTTCGCGTTGACTTGTCGACATCGACATTATTTATACACTTTTTATTCACAATTATCTTATAAACAAGGAGGTATCGGGCGCCATTGGAAATCTGGGTCGACATTAAACATTTTAACATAATTCTTTCACTTCCTACATAGCCACACTCTGCAGTAGTAACTTCCTCAAATAGGAATTAATCAGAGTCCGTTTACGGTAAACACGAATGGTATTTTGAGCCGGTTGGGGATTTAAAATAACTTACAGGAGAAACTATTCTAAACAAGTTTATATCTAGACATGTCTAACAAAGACTTACTTTTTAGGTACATTTATATAGCGCAGTGTAGCTCTCAGAAAGTATTGTTTATTTCGCGTACGAATATGAATGACGCTCTATTTTTATGTTTCCAAATGGAGGCATTCGATGTTTTGTCAGATTTTGTACAAGAACCTGTCAAACATATTTCTCACTAACGATGGCTAACTCGAAAATGACCTACGCCTCGAGGTATGTTTCATGCCATTTATTATGGAAACAAAAGGCTTTGATTTTTAAGCACTTACGCACTTGCCGTTCGTCTACAACAGTTTATGAGATAATATGTCACAAATGACAGAAAAAACTATGAAGCGTGGATTAGTCTACTGTTGAACGCTGTATTTTTTCAAAGCAAGTTCAATAATTCTTAGGAACTACTTGCACTAATAACACGGAAGTATGTCAGAAAGAAAATATAAATAGTATAATAACTATAACCAAACGAATACAAAAATTACATAGGTCTCACACACAGATAATGTCACATGTAGATTCAGTCGATACCTAATTCTATTGAAGATCCACATGTAAATGCTAATAATTAAACTGGCCTTTTATTTAATTATTTATTATTATTTTGATTATTCATTATGATTATGATTTAGTATTTTATTATTATTACAAATCTGTTTAAAACGTAATAGAGCTCAAAACTGTCATGAATTTAATGAATTTAAAAAATACTAGTTTAATTATTAACATTTATATAATATGTGTATCTTCAATAGAATGAGGTAACGGCAAAATCTACGTGTGACATTATGTGTATAATTATTAATTATGACTAGGTAAGGGAAATGAGAAGCACTAACCTAAAATGCTAAGGTATTAATACTCTGGACAGTATTAAAGAAGAAAAGCCTAATTCTAGTCGAACACATTTGACTCAATTTGGCAACGCTTGCTATTAAGTAGTTAGTTGTAGTAGAGCTTTTTGTGAGAGCCCGTCCGGGGAAGTACCTAGCCACCATGCATATACCTGCCGCCTAGCAGCATTGCTATGTTCCGGTCTGAAGGGCGTTGTTGCCGCTGTAAATGAGACAAGCACATGAGGCACATGAGAACATGAGGCACATGAGGCACATGAGGAGAACGTCACGTGTTCCCGGGATGCCCTGATAAAGTTTTGCTCTGTTTATAGGCAGTTGTTTGCCACTTACCAGCAGGCGGACCATCTGCTTGCTCTCTTAATTAAAACTATTTGAAAATAAATCTAATTATAAGTCTAATAACTATTTGAAAATAAATCTAAATTTAAAAGAAAATGTGACTGCAATAATTTGAACGTTAGAAGCAAAAATAAACTTGCAGTGCAGTACACTAGACTACACAAAATAAGCAAATCATTTAAAGGAAATTGTTTACAATTTTACAATAAATTACCGGTTGATATCTTGGGGATGTCACTAAAGAAGTTCAAAGTTTGTTTCAAGCGAAAGCCTATAGAAAAGTCCTATTATAGTATAAATGATTACGTAAACGATAAAAAAGCTTGGGTGTGAACAATTCCTCTAACCAGGTTGCTACTTAAATATTTCCTAATGACGATGTGAGATGGTGATAACAAAAAGAACACCCGGCTAAGTTTGATGTGGGTTTCTTCTTAGACCAGGGCGCGTTTGGAACCCTCGTAGCTTTAGTTTTAAGTTTACGATTGTAGTTATCGCCATCACTACCCACTGTTATGTCCACATTTTGTATATAATCAACGCATCAAAAGTGCCATCTATGTGCCTATTTGAATAAAGAAATATTTGACTTTGACTAGCAAGTCATACGTACTTATGTTATAGTATGTAGCTTGTCTGATTTTTATCCTCACGCATTAAATGCAGACATTACGAAACGTTCTCTCACAGTGACATTTATCATATGTCTCAGAACAGTTTAAAGAGTTGCCAACCGATTGTTCTCAGAGTGGGACACTTTCACTGTCTTATACAAAACCCTCTGATCCAGTTCCTTATCGGCCGGTGGGATTAATATCGGGCTGCGGTATAATTTCGTGCGCATTCACGCCACGTCACATAAAGGCTTTTATAGTTTATAGACACCTCGGTGCATTGTTAGGCAACACTTTCTATTCTACAGTACGGGTAACTAGGTAACATCTCATTTGTCTGGGGCTGTGGATTGTCTTACCTAGTGGTTTGACACCCTGGATCCTTTTACAAATATGTATTTAAATAGCATATTAGTTCTCCATATACTAACGTTATGGAAAGTGGTCTCTCACTGTGGGTCTCATAAGAAGGCTCAAGGTCACTCAGCGGAGAGAGCTATGCTCTTAGTATCTCTACGTGATCAAATCGGGAATGAGAAGATCCGTAAAAGAGCCAGAGTTAACGACATAGTTGTTGTCCCAAGATACTGGAATGGTCGGTAGACCTCTGACGAAGTTGACGGATGACATCAAGCATGTAGCAGGGAGTGGATCAGGATCTGGATTTTGAAAAGTGACGTATGTCCAACAGTCGACGTCCGTCAATGTTATGATGATACTAACATAGTGTTACTAAGTAACAATATAAGATCCTATCATAATAACTCTCTTCTACAAACGAAATCGTCATAGAACCTGCAAAAAATAATCTAACGATCATATCTGATAGACAGCAATCATAGAGTATTTTTCAAAATCCTATAAAGTTATGAGTGGTAGGGATCTGTTTCCTTTCCATTTGCTAGTTTAAGTTTTCTCCCATATATCAGCGGTCACAGAATTAAAAACATACATAACCCTCATTCAGCCATTATTGCATGCAGTGCATTGTCAAAAAAGGGAAGACGCCCGAGAGACACTACTTTTAATGCTTCAGTAATGATCGTGTACACGGATTCTGTATGTTCTTAATTCTGTGTCAGAGATTTACTGTAGCTTGGGTTGCGTCTTCAGTTCAAAGCTCTATTTTATTATAGGACAAGGGATCTATAAAAAGCTGTTTCACTTGAAAGTGACTAATAGTTCGAAAAAACTAAAAAATCTTATTTTTTATATTGAAAATTGGACTAATCTTCTCAAATTAGTGTATTGTCATCGGTCCTTGATATGTCTACAAAGTTTGAACGAAAGTGGGTCAAAATAGCGTCCATAGAAGTCGGTTACAAACATACAAACATACAGGTGAAGCTAATAAAAGCGTGTTGATTATTCCGATTCATTGCAGATTGAGATACCTATAGGTCGAAAACATAGGTTGAGTTTAAATTAAATCTAATTCAGATATAAATAAATAAATATACTACGACAATACACACAACGCCATCTAGTCCCAAAGTAAGCGTAGTTTTTGTTATGGGAAGTAACATTACTAATGAATAACTTATAATATATAGATAAACACCCAGACACTGAAAAACATTCATGTTCATCACACAAATATTGTCCAGTTGTGGGAATCGAACCCACGGCCTTGGACTCAGAAAGCAGGGTCGCTGCCCACTGCGCCAATCAGCCGCCAATATAGGCGTGTTACCTTCCGTATTACAACTGTAAGTAGGTTGTTGCTATAATCAACGTACTGGTTGAGATCCAACAAAATGGAAATATGAAATATCAAATTAGGCATTTAATTAGCACCATACTCCAGTTGGCAAGTCAGTCGGATATTAACATAATAATTTCCATGCGCTTGTTTATTTATATAAAAGTATAAGACTATACGTTATTCAAATAAGGCATAAAAATTTAAATAATTTATCATTTTAAACGTCATAATAAAAAAAAAAGTTGAATTATATAGAATGTCACTTTCACTGTGATAAACAGGAAACCAAATTAGGTCACGGAGGTGGTCTAGATCTAGAATTGATATTCATCAAATTTCTAGTCGTAAACTTTAATGAAATTGCGCGGTAGTTTATAGTAGAGGTAGAATTCGTGAAATTTAACTCATTCAACATAAATATACTTTTCTTAAATATAGTTCAACGGCTAGGTACATACGATAATATTTTGGGATTTGTCGATATTTCGACCCAATTGTATGGATCATGGTCGGACGGACCTGCCAAGTGCGAATTGGTAATTTCATGAGCCTTTGAGAACATTCTGGAGGTTTTCTCACGACATTTTCCTTTACCGTTTAAGCAAGTGATATGTAATTGCTTAAATATAAGTAGAATGAGTATGTATAAGCATATATAACATATACCACGGTATGCAATAGCGCTTCGGATCATATAGCGAAATGACATTCAACACGAGCAGGGACGAAGCGTAGAGCGTAGCATATGCCAAGCTCCAGTTTCATTTGAAACCGCTTTATCGACGTTTTATGATCTTTCTTGTGAAACTCCATTATCGTGATGGATATAAATAATCTCGTATGGAAGTGATATCTCACGCACGCAATAAATCTCAACTTTTATTTCGAAAGACAAAACCAACACTAAAAGCAGTTTTTATACTCACATTAACGAACGGGATACATTCGAATTGAATTCACAAACAAGTAGCCTTAGTCGAGTCGTTTTCGTTTAGCAAACTTTGTATTGTCAAAGTAAAATGGCCCTAATTACACTCGTTTTAGAGTCGCAAATGCTTTATGATTTTTTTTATTTTACAAACGTTCTGTCAAAAGCCCGTTATAAAGAATTGCAGGAAAATTTAAGCTCTAGGGCAAATATCATCCATTTTACTCCAATGATCAAGAATTTCAATACTCAAAACTAAAACTCGATTGCGAGCGAGCAAATTTTGTACGAAGGCTACAATTTCATCTATGGGATTGTTTATTCGAAGAAACACTTCCGGTATACCTGAAGAAATGAACACCGCACGTACAACACCTTTTTTTGAAGACCTCCCTTGCGCAGTGGTGTGCGTTGTGGTTTTAATTGGGAGGTCCCGGGTTGGATCCCCGGCATGGACAATTTGGGAATATTTAATTTCAGATTTTTCTCCAGTCTGGCCAAGTGTGGTCTGGCCTGATGTGGGCTTCGGCCATGGCTTGGCATGGTTACTCCTAAACCCTACCGACAAAAAAGGTTCAGCTAACCGATTAAGCGTTCCGGTTGGGTCATGTCGCGTAGAAATCGATTTGGTGGCTCCTAACAGATTAGTCTGTTATCATCTTAGACTGCATCATCACGTACCAACGGGTGAGATAACAACCAATGGCTTACTTGTAGTGGAAAAAAAAACAAATATTCGCAATGTTATTCTGGTTATTCTTCACACAACCCAACCATACAAAAAAAAAATTTACACAATAAGATTATTTTCTCTGGACATACCAGAGAAAATAATCCTATTGTGTAATTTTTTTTCGTGGTTGGCTGCAAACTCATCTAGTAATAATAATAAATAATAACAATTGTTTGTTGTTCATTAAAACATAGGTACAACTGCTTACTTACGTGTGAAAGTTCTTACAGAAGACCTTTGTCCATTTCTTCCTTTGTCTGATAGACGAGCTATCAGTTGGCGAAATGATCAACCGAATGACTTCTATCAGATATGTTATATATTTAGTAATATGCTATACTTCTTCATTCGTTATATGCTAGTTAACATCACCATTTATCATTCTTAAGTAGGTCATAGTCAAGTTCAAAATCTGTATTCAAAACATTGGCACATTTTCAATAGTTTGTTATCTACCTACGAACTGAATTACAAAGATACGAAAACAGTGTTCATGAAACCACCAACTCACAGTAATGAGAAAAAAAACATAAATATACGAAATCCGCTTTATCGATATGGTTTAATCAAAGCAGTGGCGTGCATTTCATACAAGAACAAAAGCATTGCCTAGCCTAATTTTTTTCATTTAACATTATGTAGGATTCCACGCCCAATTGAAGCTTTATGCCTACCCTAGACAAAAATCTGTGCACCGCACTCGTAGAACTATTTGAAATTTGGAGGTCTTAGTACCTACAGTAAAACACTTACCATTATACCATATCTGAGCCATTTACTCGGTTAAAAACAGACGGAGCCCGTAAACGGTGCCGTGCGGTGACGTCAGAACGGAATAAAGTTGGCACTACCCCGCTTCTTCCCGCGGGTGTCGTAAGACAATAGAATTGCACAAAATCTCCGCTGCTCTTAAGTGAACCAGATACAGTACGCAACTGCGCTCCGCATTAGTCCGTTTCTTGTCTCCGGTGGACTGGCAGCCTAACGGAGAGCGGGCACTAGCGTTCTTTGTGGAACCACTACCATCTACTGCGATCACCAACTCGGCCGCCCAGCGTGGTGATTATGGGCAAACCTCCCCGTTGTAAGAAGTTATAGGCTGTTGATCATAGTCCGTTAAAAACAAAACGACGGTTTATAACTGGCCCATTCGATCACAGTGTACGAGAAAGCAGAGCAAAGCCGCTAGCGATTATTAAGGGTCGAGTAAACTGAATGGCAACTATACAGTGCACAACTGCACACCCGTATCGTATCAATTTGGTTCGCAATGACACTAAGGGCAGGATTACACATCGGAATATTGTCGCGCGCAAATACTATTTTAATAGTGAAGTCAGCTTCTGAGGATGCCTCAGGGTAGGCGCGAAACGTGCTTAGCATGAAGTTGGTATTTTGTACATTGTTTTTTTCCTGTGCAATAAAGTAAAACAAAAATAACCCGTGATTAGATTATTAAGATTTAAACATGCCCTAACATTTACATAGATAAATATGTCTCCTATAAAATTCCAAAATGAATGCATTTATTCTCACAGGGCGGAACCGTGGCATTTCATAAGATTGTCATATTATATGTCACTAAGATTTTAAGTACGAATACTAACACGATTTGGAACTCCGGAAGAATAAAATTTGATGCATATACAGTTTGATGGAAATTAGACGCGCACAGTGTGGTTTATAACTACGCAATTACTTTGTAAAAACTGCTAATGCGACTGCGAAATTGTATGCCTCAAGTAATAAAACGACCAATTTTAAACGAAAAAAAACTCTCACAGCTAAATATATATTTATAAATTTCCCAAAAACAAAGTAATAATATAAATAAATAGTTAAAAAATCTGACAAAAACCACGAGAATTAATATTTTTCGCATTATACCTCGTGTATATTTACAGCATGACTATTATTATTAATTAATTTTTCATAAAATAAATTTACGCGGTCAGAATTCGCAGTGCGTGCTTACCCTAAAAAACATCATGGTTGGCCTAATCTCGAGAAACTCGAAGGTATTGTCCAACAGTTTATTGTTAGGGCTTACAGTAGATTACGGATTCGATTTAACAGTCGAGATGATTCGTGGTGGGAGACGGAAATGGCGACGGAAGCGGCGTCATGGTCGATGGCGCGCGCCGCTCTGTGACGACACAGTGCGCCGGGTCCCCATTACAAACAGGTTTAGTCTTTTTGCTTGTGTTTTATTAATATAAATTTATTCCAGAAGTGTAATTGATAAAAAAACTACCCGACTTCACAAGGACAACTTATCTCTAAACAGATTTCTTCCAGTATCAGTACTGGACAATCGAAGATAATTTACCTACTGTCCTTGGTACTGAAACAGATAAAATACCTTACGCACAAAACGCGTTAGATCACCGATGAGATGAACGAGCAAATAAAGGCAGTTATCGAGGCTCCTCTTCATGAATGCACAAAAAACGTAAACGTCTGAAATTGGCTCTCGGAGACGTGTCACCACAATGTCAACCAATACACCCGACAATGTCACCTTTGAAACAAAAAATCTAGACCAGAACCTCCCAAATAAAGGTCAGGGTGGGACCAAAAATAATAAAAGTAGAAAGCCATGTCATCTACACCTTGAGGCACATAAACGCAAGTCGTTTCGATTTCATATCGCGACATGGCTCCCTCGGAATGGATACAGTCACGCCAAACTACAAATTGGATCGCATAAGATTTCCCAATTAATCGGCACGTAATAGACAAAATTGCGAATATATCGCGTCTGTTACACAATTTATTGAAGATCTAACTTTCATCTTCCACCCGGAGATGATTTAGGACCATAACATTTTACGACACACACATGTTTATCGTTATTAATCCCAGACGCAAAAATTTGGGTGTTCTAAGTTCGAATGCCGTGTCTGTCTGAGTATGTGTATGTTCATAGTAACAGTCTTACGGATTTGTTATTTTGAATGCGGTTTTTGTATTTGAAAGTTCAACACGACGACACGGATCGGATTGGATCCTGGGTTATCATAACAGAGTCTTTGGTTTTTCAGTCAAGGTATTGTAAGTAGCAGCCAGGAATTAAGAATGAGGCACTTTCCAGTGTACCTATATTGCTAGAGCAAATTAAACAGCCGGTCAAGGTGATTATGACTAATATTGTGATAACATTTGTAAAAACCATTATATAGCATCATCATCATCATCATCATTTCAACCGATTGACGTCTACTGCTGGACATAGATCTCTTGTAGGGAGCTCCACAATCCCGGGTCGCTTGTGTCAAGAGGCTCCCAGCGACTCGTTTGATGTCCTCTGTCCACCTCGTTGGGGGCCGTCCAACGCTGCGTTTACCTGTGCGGGGTCGCATTCTGGCACCTTGGGACCCCAACGTCTATCGGTTCTATGTGGCCCCTCAAAGCCACTCCAGCTTTGCGACTCGCTGAGCTGTCGGTAACTCTAGTTCTTCTACGGATCTCGTCATTTCTGATGCTTCTTATGGGGCCCATACTGCTGGTACCGGTACATACTTTAAGGCTGGAGACTAGCATAGTTTATCTAAATTCCTAATCATTCTCTCGTATTAGAGAGAAGGCAAATAACCGGCAGTGGAATATTAATTGGCTTAGCATAACATGATTCAGTTTTAAATTGTTGTAGTTTAATTAAAGTAAAAGGTTCAAAGAAGTACCTGCCAACATAGTATTTGTTTTTAAAACGCAGTATTATTGTAAACTAAATTCTTTGTTTAAATACCGTCGCACAGTTCTCTGATTGTTATCAAAATTCTTTCGGATAAGGAGTTTGATAAAATATTGTTTTTAAGTACCTATAAGTGTCGACACTCGTCAACCTGATATGAGAGATGACAAAAAGAAATACAATAAAAAAGAGATAAGTAATAAAAACATATCCAGTGCAAAGATAAAGTAACGAAGGCATTGAATAGGTCATCTGTTTATAATCTAGACCCTCAGTGTAAGTTACAATTACGTTAACGTGAATCTGTTATTTTTAAGGAGGTACAGAATATGGCAACTCTTTACAAAGACAAATTTACGTCACACACCAGAGCTAAGTCAAGTTACACTAAGGGCTCTGAAGTATTATTGTGAAAATGTATGAGCATATCTTTTTTATTTGAAAGCTTAAAAATTAAAAAATAAGAAATTAATTTCAAACCTAATGTGTCTTTATAAATGCCTAACGATTTGGATCGTAATGGAGAATCGTTTGTTCTGACGATCTCCCTGGCGTAACAACGGTGAGCGCTGGTTTTATGTGAGAGCCTGTATTCCCGAAAGGGGCAATTACGGAATTTATAATTTCGGAATTTTCTCTGGTCACGGTTACAGCCTCCCACCAGATAGGAGGCTTTGGCCATGGCTAGTTGTGCCGCCAAGAGACTTAGCGTACTGGTAGTCCCATCCACCCACAGGTTAGACCGTTATCACATTAGACTGCATCATCACTTACAACCAGGTAAGTTTAAAGTTTAGGTTTAACTTGTAGTGAAATAAAAAATAAAAGAAATCAAAAATTCAAAGTTCTTTAAAAATGAATTTCTTTACAATTCAATGTTTTAATTATGAAAGATGTAATTATAAAAATATTTTTGTTTTTGAACTACTGCACCAGTCTTCATTGAATGGACAGTTTAACACACTAATCTGCCTATAACGATCCATGACCATGGCCTATATTAACGATCCGTGAACAACCTTACACAATCGCCCTAACGATTGTGGGTCCCCGATTTCTTGCGTCACCCGGACGTCTCGAGGGTGTGAGGACCAATTTCTGTCAGTCCATCTCACTCGTTTTAACGTCACCTCGAGCTTTTAGAGTTCGAGTTTTAGGTGCAGTTCTCGTTTCTATTACCTCAAGCAAATAAATTTACCTTAGATTACCTTAGGCATAAGCTCTAGGAACGAGTCCGCACTCGTTCCGCGCAAATAAAATAAGTAATTATGAAGTTCTCACTAAAACTTAAGTAAAGTAAAGTATAAGGAACGTTTATTTCATTTATACAAGCAAAGCTAATAGAGTTTTTTTTTTACTTTGCTCTTTTGTTTATCGTCACCTCATTATCATTCATATGATATCAACATAATAACAACCTTTATTCTTAAAGCTTCTATAGTTTCTCTGATTCTCCTAAAATATACATGTCAAAAGAACCATTCAACCATATTTACAAATACACCTACAATTCGCAGACTAACCTAATTTTATTAATATATTTGTGACCCGACAAAAAATTGTTGCAAGTGCATCTAAGTTATAACGTACTAACTAAAACAGTCATTTTTAAACAGGTTTATTAGTCCGTATTCTTGGAAATTGGGACCGAAGTTAAGGGTGCCCGTATGAGTTACGAGTCAATCACTATTTAGGTATAGCAAATAAGAACTGATACAGACTATAGACACCTTAAATCGCGACGAGACGTTTTGTTCTGTCTCATTCACTAATACCAAGCTATCATCAACTTGATAGAAAACAAGGGTTTGTGACCAGCGCTTGACGACAATCATGCCCGTTAGAAAGCAATGTTGAGGTCTAGGTTGGAGCACGCTTGCCTAGAAAAAGCCTTTTCACTCTTGGCTTGAAGGTACTCAAACTATACGGGGCAGGAAACACATTTGCCGGGAGGGCGAACCACATCCTGGCGGTACATATCAGAAACGTTAATTAAAAACGTTTCGTGTGTTTTGATGGAATATCAACCACATAAGGATGTCACCACTCACGGTGTCTCGCTGTTCCGTCTGTACATGTAAAGTATAGTAAAAGAAAAGAATTTCGAGCAAGGAGGGAAAAATTATCCCGCACCCAGTGTTACACACTCCGCACACAACCAGAGAAACCTTCAACCTATCCATCGCTAACACACACTGACAAAAAGTCATCATTTTTTTGTTTTCAGTTAAAATTGGCAGTCCGAGCATACCCCACCATAGCAAAGCAGATAACCATAGCCTATAAATAGAGCAACACTTCGCAGGGCATGCAGGGGACACGTCCTGCAAAAACCCATTCAATGTCCATCAATCTGAGGCAAAGGTGTTAAGCATCATGTGCCTATAATTAATACACGAGAGTGCAAACAAAACTTTCGTATTTCCCTTTTTGAAATTTTTTTCCTAATAAAATGTGTTTAAGCTAAACTGTAATATTTTTTTGAAAGGCCTTAAAGTACTTGAATCCATAGCCGTACAAAAAAAAAATGTGATAACACAACCTTTTGTCGCGCGACACTTCGCTAGTTTGTATGCAAGCTAAGGGCCACTTTACGAATGAATTGTCCGTGGCGTCAGAGGGGCGTAATTCAATTACCGCGTACAGCTCATAAATGGGTTAGAGACCCGGCTTCCCCGGTAGCTTTATCTCCGTTAGTTTTAGCCTCTATTTGTGTAGGATAAGGTTCAGGTTAGTTATTGTTGTTGTATTCAGCGCGGTCCGTCTACAATACGCAACATCGTATCTGCTACGTTATCGTTCTCACATCTCGTGTCATAGATGTGACTAGAAAATCTATTCTGGTACAATGTTCTACACGTTCTTGTTGATAAGCTCAACAACTGTGAAATTATGTGATGCAGTCTAGTTATGTATTGCTCACTTACTTATCCTATGTGTAGATATAACTCACTTAATGGGATTAGTAAACACGCCGACCTGCTTTGAAGCAGCACGGCGTGGTTGCTCTATGCACTTAAAGTGGAACATTAATAGGAAGTTGATAACGATGATGACGATTCAGTGTTTATTATATTATCTGATTTTGAAAGGTATTTTTGGTGTATCCGTGGGCAAACCCTCCCGTTCGGAGAGGCCTTTAATCCAAGCTATGGACTAGTATAGGCTATCGATCACGGTTATCATTTTTGGTGTATCTTTGTGAATAATAGGATAAAAAACATTTTATTGATTTAAATTCCAAAATCCTTTATTTTTAGCAGAGAGCGATTGTTTGATTTTCCATGATAAAAGAAAATACTTAAGCCTCTAGGGTGCAAGCTATTTCAGTACTTAACCCGTACATTTATACCGATTCAGCAGACAAACCGTGCATTGGTAACAAAAATCAAAGAAACATACACACTCTTAGTTATAATATTATTAGTATGGAAATATGGATGTGCTATACTGGATTTTGAATATTATTTAACAGAATAAACGTATTCGAGCGAACGAAAATTATTATACGATATTAAATTATTATACCGTCCATATTCTTGAACTACGGAACCGTAAACCATACAATGGATTGTTAAACCCTTCATTTTCGTTCCACTTTGTGCATACAGGACAGGGGAACTCAGGCGGGCGGCTCCGCAGTCAAAGGCTAGTAGATAAATTATACCTTAATGAACTATTGCACCATAACTTGCCAGTGCACAGGTATCCGGCGATTTATTACCGGTTAATAAATTATTAACTAAAAGTTTAACTAGTTTTACTTGACCTGAAAAAAAAGGAATTCGGAATAAATGGCTTATGGGACCTAGGTACATAATGGTGAATGCACATTAAACACGCATCCACCGACCATTCTATCATTCTATAGTACGCCACTTGTGGTAAAGATATTTATCTGTAGGTACAATGAATCGGCTAGGGATACAAAATAAAAGAAAAAGTAGGACATAGGTTCGTCAATATACGTGTTGTTTGTAGAATTCATGAGTTACTATTATTTATGTTAGCTGAGAATTATAAATTAAATAATAAAGAACACTTGTTTTATTGAAGTGCCTACATTATTAAAAAAAGGCTTTGTTTCTTTTTTTATATACGTGTAAATGAAAACCGAAATATTACTTCACAGGATTTAGAGGTAACATTATTTACTGTCTCTGCGACTTGTCTATGGAACCGAAACGCTAATAGTTTTTGAAATTGTTTGTAAAAATATATGTGCTCCTTCTGATTTCTTACACAGGGCGATTCCTTATGAAATATACTTATGAACCCCTTCTACAGTATTTCGTAAATCGGTATAACGTTCTAGATTAACCGCAAACTCGTCGCACGAAATTAGTTATTTTACCTTGTTTGTAAAAGCGGTGATAGCCCAGTGGGTAGGACTTTGACTTCACTTTTGGGAGGCCGAGTTCGAATCCCAGCACGCACTATCTTGTCTAAGTTATGTGCGTTTTAAGCAATTAAAATATCACTTGCTTCAACGGCGAAGTATTTTACTTCGTGAGGAAACCTGCATGCTTGAGAATTCTTCATTATGTTCTGAAAGGTGTGTGGAGTCCACCAATCTGCACTGGGCCAGCGTGGTGGTCTACGGCCTCAACCCCTTCTCAATGTGTGAGGAGACCTGTGCCCTGATGATGACCCATTATGACTAAATAAAAATTTGCCGGATATGCCAAGTAGTGAGTAATAAACGAGCACATCTTCACTCGCAACCATGACAACAAATTCATGGAAGTCGATTTAGTTTTATTTTATCCTATTATTGCTTACCGACCAGTTTTATGTAGCAAAACGGAATGACCACGAGCGCGACTCTTTTGCCTTTGTTGCTTACCTGAAAAAGAAAAATCAACGATTAGATTACGCAGTCCGATTGCAAAAGTCGCCTAGCAAAAAATTAAATAAATAGCTTGTTGTTTCGCGTTTTTAGCACAAAATTCAGTGCAATTTATAACTACATTCAACATTGTAGGTTATGACAATGACACTGTTTGACGCTAGTCTCGCAATCCGTCTGTGTGAGATTAGGTGTGATTTTTTTCGTAGTTGATAAATGTTAGGAGTATTTTAATCTTGTTTTTATATTTCTAGCGGTGAAGGAAAACATCGCGGAGAAACCAGTATGCCTGAGATTTCTCCATAAAATCAAGTTTACAAAATCAGCACTCTGCCAGCGTGGTAGACTACGGCTTCAACTCTTCTCATTGTGAGAGGAGACTCTTCTCATTTTAATGGGTCGATAATGGGTTGAAAAAGATGATGATGATGATCATGAAAATATATTATTTAATTATATTCAAGTCGAATAAAAACTACCTAGATTTTAGTTTAATGAAACACACAATATGCATATCTTGAGTGCAGCACTCACAATTATAATTAGTTAACGGTTAAACCTCACGGGAGTTTTCATGGAAACTAAACTAGAAACTAATCCGGAAGTAAACTTACACTACACTTTGACGAAAATTCCCCCGAGTTTTAAAAGTTAAGTTTGAATATGTTTTAATTTCTCAGATCCCACTGACTACAGTGTTATTTAATTATAGCTGAAAATTTACTTCTTTAAATCAGAAGTGGGATTTGCCTTATAATTATTATAAAACCGAGTTTTATTTATTGGGTACCAAATTGTCATAATTGCAGACTTCAGAGAAGAGGCTTTGCTATAAACAGTAAGAACAATAGATCTAATCGATTAAATAAGTATAAATCGAATTTTTCCTTTCTTTCGACAAGTACTCAACGATTCGAGAGTGCAAATCTTATACTAAAGGTGCAGAACGTGCGTTAAGAAACTGCGCTTCTAGAAACATTACCGAGTATTTTCGTTGTTCGGCAAGGTGCTCCGATTAATGACTTTGGTATAAAAAGTAATTAACTTTAAAGTGCTCACTTTTTATACCGACAGCCTTTCCTTGACGAACATGACTACCGGTATCACCTAATAGCACCAGTAAATCACAATATTCTACGGTTGCGTAAGCTAACAACTCAGTTCTGAGTAGTAAACTGTACACAATGTTTACTTGTGATATTTTACGTAATTAAATTGCTCCACTATGTTAATAATATTCAAAGTGTATTCCAAACATATAATTTTGATAATTAAGGAAGTTGGTCCTGGTTTCGTTATGCAATTATTATTGTATATCTACTTCTATGACTAAACGCTACGATTTGCTTTTTTTTTAGATCGCACAATCTTACTCGCCCAACCTGAAGTTGGCTCTCTGAGAGGTGTGCATAGTATATATTATTATTCCCGCCAAATCTCTCGTGGGTTCTTTTTTATAGATCGCACAATATTACTCGGCCAACCTGAAATTGGCTCTCTGATAGGTGTGCATAGTATATATTATAATTCCCGTCAAATCTATAGTCGGTTCTTTTTTAGAATTTATGCTGTTATGAGCTCCAACTTTAAAAAAAACTGATAGACGAACAAACAGACTGACATCAGCACGAAAGCAAAGACAACTACTATTTATAACTTTAATATAATTTAAATGCAACTGTAATATTATCTATATATTGCCAATGTTGCTGATCGTCACGTTTCTATTTGTTAACAATGAACATATTCCAATTTATTAACATGTATAATTAATTAAATTAGAATTAATTGTAAAGTGTTACAAAATTAACAATTTTGCTTTCGTAATTAATGTTTTGTATGTTAGCAGAACTGCTATTATTAATAATAATGATAAGGTTATACCGAAATAAGAAGACAGTCGAAATATTGCATGCATAATAAATAATTATTCTTGTTATCACTTTTAGAGCAACGTACCCAAAGGCCAAACGAAGCTCTATTCATATTGTTATTAACTAGCGCTTCCTGTGGCTTTAATCGAGTTTGTTTAGATTTTGTCATTCAATTTGGGGTGACCTTTTGAGTGTGTGAGTTACTTTTCCTTTCCCTCAGGAACCAATATCTTGAACTTGCAAACACAATAGGTAAATTTTTTATTAGTGTTTTTACCTACACTTGGAGGAATTGTCAATATTATAAATTTAAAATGCATTTAAAAATTTTCGCTATATACAGTCGCTATAAGACTGATTTGAAAAGGCATATACAAATTTTCGGCAGCGACGGTAGGAGAGCCGTAGCTTAATTGGTGAAAGCGCTCAGGCCGCGATTGCCCGAGAGTCGCAGGTTCAAATCCTGTCAGTTCCGAAAATTTTTATATGCATTTTAAATTTATAATACAATAGGTAAAATAATAAACAATATACATATTATAACTATAAACACTCGATTTATTTTGGGTTTGTTTTATTTTCACTATAATTTAGCTCTTAAACACAATCTCACCTAGTAGTAAGTGATGATGCAATCTAAGGCATAGACGCTAAAGACAAGTCCAACTTTCTAAACAAATGTAGTTATTTGATTTGTAAAACCAAGCTTAAACTGTATCATCAAAATTCTAAATTAAATTTATGAAACATTAATCGCCTTATCGAGGATTTTAACAAAACAAAATAACAACTTAAATAATTAAACTCCTACGGCAGTTACATTATAAATCAGTAAGAATGTTCGTCAACCATCTATCCCGCAGTCTCTGAAAAAAACGCAAGACATATCGATTTTGATACCATACAATCAATGGAAAAATTGTAACAAATGTCTCCAACTTATCATCTAGTCTAGGGGTTACAAACCTCATTAAGCCACTTACAAGTTAACAAATAAGTCATGGCGCTCGCGCCCTAACCTAGTTAGTTAAAATAGATACTTGTTCGTTAGGCAAATAGGCGCAAAAGATAAAAGATCCTCATAATGGAACTAATAAAACGATAATAAATAATGAATTTTAGCCAAGAATTTAGAATAATTAAACTACCCCAACAATGAAATGGCTGAGCTTGTTGATCACAACACAATTTTATGAAGCGTGGTACAAGCCGCTACACTGCTACACAAAAACTATAAAAATTTTATATATTTTTACTTGATTTTTTGAAGTAAAGGAGCGCCATGCGGCGGTCCTCTGTACTTTCTACTGCGCCTTCAGGACACCGTGGTGCCCAGGGAAGCCTATGGGAACTGTGTTTATTAAAAATAAATACAGTTCCCATACAGTTTGACGGCCGACTGGCGCAGTGGGCAGTGACCCTGCTTTCTGAGTCCAAGGTTCAATTCCCACAACTGGAAAATGTTTGTGTGATGAGCTTAAGTGTTTTTCAGTGTCTGGGTGGTTATATGTATTTTCAAAGTATTCATGTAAGTATATATAATTAATTCATAAAAATATTCATCAGTCATCTTAGTACCCATAACACAAGCTTACTTTGGGGCTAGGTGGCGATGTGTGTATTGTCGTAGTATATTTTATTTATTTATTTAGTTCTCATAGTATTTTATGTATTGGTATTTATTATTAATACGACATTTTTAATTCTGTCAACAACAACCGTTGATGGATCTACAACGATTTTTCTCTTTTGGGTACTAACACATAATGTAGATTGACCTTCGTCGGAAACACAATGTCAATCGGTTCGGTGAATCGCGACATTCGAAACGTTCACATGCAAATCCAATCCGCTTTGTGGTTGAAGGTCATAAAAAGCAATCAACCACCAATCGACATAAAGGATCGCCTTGTTAAAACCGAATACCTATCACCCACGATTTCTTTATTATCGGAAGGTTTCCAAGATCTTAATACTACTTTTCTATGAAAGAGGTTCCTTATACCCTACAGTGAGACATTTTAGGACGAGGATGTTAATTAGTTTAGGTTTAAAAACTTTATTCTCCAAAGCACATACTTTTCACTTACAAGAACACTTAAAACTAATAACATTCATTTTTATTATTTTTTAATCGCTGACTCGAATACTATATAATACAAAGACAAAAAAAATAATTAGCTAAACATTTTCAATTTTTTTTTTTAATTTATAGAAGATGAAATCTCGTTTGGTAGATTACTATTTGCACTCCTTCAAACTGAATGATTTTTGCTCCAAGTTTAGTTCTTGTCTTATCCTCTAATCTGTGGTCGTTTCGTGCAAAATATGTATATGATCCATTTTTTAATCTGAATTGTTTATGGATTTAGAGTTTTTTTTTTATTAGTATGCATGTTTTGTACTTTTTTCATATACTTCTTTACATGATTGATGTAATACAGATTTTACAGAGTCATATAAATATAAGCCTTATAAAGAAAAAGTAACTTCACTGAACTTCACTTTACTGAACTTCTGCGCAAGAGTTCCGACCTTTAACTCTGAAGATCTTCATCAGATTCTATCAAATTTAATTGGGTACAACTAGACAACTATTAAGACGATAATGTATAAAAATGTGTACCTAAGCATAACACTGAAAGAGGTGGATGGATTTTATATAAAACTAGCTGTTGCCCGCGACTTTGTCTGCGTTTGATTTTGTATTTAAAGTATTCAGTATCGCTTAGCCTTAAATGAGTATAGTAGTATATATATTTATATATATATATATATATATATATATATAAATTTATTTTTTACAATTTTATTTTTTGTATAATAATATTATATAGAATTTTATATAGAATATAATTTGCAATAAAATAAAATTGCGACTATAATTAAAGATCTACGCTACCCTATCTCTTAAGTTGGACCAGACTGCTCACAGTGTGTCAATTTAATTTAAAATCGTTTAAGTAAAGGAGACCATCGCGGACAAACATCGTGACAGGAGATTTATATATATTAAGATATAAAATTGCGCTAGTGACTGTTCTGGAGGTCAGATGCCAATACTTACGTGATTTAATAATGTGTTATCTCAACATACAAATCTAAGAATTATATTCACACACAATTAACTTAACCTTTATGTAAGGTCTAAATATACATAAAAATTTTCCTTTGATCCTTTTGTAATACAAAGCTTATTTTATTTTATGAATTTAAATTTGGTGAACCTGCAATCCATTCATCTATTTAAACGCCAAAACTATGACAAAAATAGTGAAGCTCATATAGATAACGTCGGTGGTTAAATATAACAGTCGGTAAGCGTTTCTGTCATTTTTTATAAGACTATAACTATGACTAATAATGAAGAAAAAAAAAGGCACAAAACAACTCAGCGTCAGCGTATCGATAAAAGTCGAACCCGAAGATGCTGATAACATCACTAACATGACTAATAAACTTAAGTGCTGTGAGTTGTGTACTAACAATATCGTATAGGTGAAACATTACAAAACTATCAAGAAAATATTAGTTTATTATTAGCAGATATCTAAGGAACAGATAATTGGATAAAGTAAACAACTATATTATTCATAAATCCCCAACGGAAAATATGAACAAATTTGTTAAATTAGGAGAATATAATGGAAAATTTTATGGCTACGCGTACATTATAAGAGGTAATGGCAAAGACAAAAACCAGAAATAAGATTAAGATAGAAGAATAAGTACAGAATAAGTCAAGAAGGTCATAAAGAGCTTTAAATAAATTGTTAGTTACAAACCTATTTAGAGATAGACAGTACCGAGTTAGTAACTAATAGCAAACTATTTGAACAAACCAAAAAAGAATCCTAGTTACTTATGCGGTCGAAGTAGGGACCATTTATCAAGAGGCATTGTCTTGAGTCAAGTATTCAGAACGGTGCGCCTATGCGAAGCGTTTAACACTTCTATTTTTGTCTTGGAGTCACTTCGCTGTGCTTTATTGAGTGATGTTATTAATGGGCAACTGGTCTGGAACGCGACATTCATATGTGCAGTTCAGATAATTATTTTTAACTTAACTTTTTCAACTTTGAATAGTCGGAAAAAGTATTTTTAATGCGAAAGTGCGTCTGTTTGTTTTTTTAATACGATCGGCTCAATCATTGAACTGATCTTGATAAAATTTACCTTGGCCGTGACCGCTTTACTTAGCTTGGTAAAATTTTGCATCCTGAAGCCTAATGTCCATAGGATCCATTTTGTTCCGGGAAAATAAAGGGCTCCTGCGGGATTTATAAAAAAACGAATATTTATACATTATAAAATGACATCCCATTTTTTAATGCAGTCAATAATTCAAAGTACCTTTAATTTCAGCGGATATAAAAAACGCATGTTGTTCAGGCACCTAGATATTACAAAAGGTCAACATTCGTTCAATTCAGTGCCTCCTAACTGGCGGCCACAGACTTTCAAATGGTTGTTATATATATAAAAACTAAATTAAGATAACTTTTAATAAAATATCGTGGTTAAAGAGAAATACTTCCCAAGACAAACCTGTCCTCAAATAAAAACGTCCTTGTGATATTCTAAATCTTCAAAGGTGGAAAATGTAAATATACATGAATTGCAATAGAGAAAACGTTTGCAATTACGTGTATATAAACGTTCATACTAAGCAAAAACTTAAATCTAATCGCAAAAGTGTTTACGAAAATAACTAAAACATAAAGGTTTTAAAGTTACGTGCCAAAGACTTCAAGTAATTCGCTTTGTTAACGAATGAGAACAGGTCCCATGTATACTTTTATTAAAATACTATAGGTACATATCAGAATCAAGTCCTTAATAGTATTTGTATCGGCTACCGAGACGAAAGCGTCCGATAACAGTTAGAAAGCGCGGACGAAACAACACCAACCGCGTTACGCGTTCTAAGCAAACTTGAAACAGAACCTGCACCCGTACAAATAAGGTGCCAATAATACGATTCAGTTGAAACTGTTAGCCGCCTAGGCAATTTGACGATCAATTTACAATTCTGCGAGATACACTACTTATAACTTTTTTATCCACAAGGCGGGCGGGACATTTTAGACGATTAACGTCTCCCACTATAATCCACATTTGAAAAGCCAAAGAAGAGAACTACTAACGTCGTAACGTAATGCGTTTTAACGCTTTTAAGGATTTCGTTTGCCAACCCTTGTATATCCACAAATCATAATTGGTAGAACAATTTTAGCGTGATTGAAATAATTCATAATATATAAGTACTATAATTACAACATAATAAGGGTTAACCCTTACATATATAACATTCTTACTGGGGACGAACTCAAAGCCAATCGCAAAAGTGTAAACGAAAATAACTGAAACATGAAGGTTTCAAGTTACGTGTCAAAGACAGAGACTCTTCAAGTAACTCGCTCTGTTAACGAATGAGAACAGAGAAAGATAGAAAGAAAAATAAATAATTTATGTAGGTACACTTAAGTTCTTTAAAAAGGCTTTTGGTAAAAGGCTCACTACGGTTTTTTTGTGTATTACACTGATTTTCTACAGTACTTTATATCATAACGATTAATAAAAAAAAAAAAGCTGAACATTTGGTGAGTTTTGCTTGATTTGAATACCATGTAGTATTTCATATTGTATTCTGGTACGGAATTCACATAAGTGCACGATTACGTTTTTTACGACGTAGTCGCTGAAGGAGTTGATTTAAAAGAATTTAACCATAAATCAATATTTTTCTTTTACAGTGGCGAAAACTGTGATTACTTAAGTTTTACAATTGCTTAATTTAGATTTGTAGATTTATTTACTTCCGTATTGAATATGCATTTAGTGGTTACAACGAAATGGGCACGGTGTATTGTGGTTGGTGCGCGAGCGCAAAGGTCATCCTACGTTGTGGTTTAAAAAGCAAACGAAACGCTATACGAAATCTCTGCGTCCAATGTCAGACGTTGCAAGGTCGCCGCTCAAGATGAACGCCTTCGCGATTCTACTTGCATGAAAAACCGCCTGCAATAAGACTGTCTGAGCCTACAACTTTATGAGTACAAACATAAGTTCTCTAGCGTATTGGAACACCTATTCAGTATTTCACAAAGCAAATCCGTTTGCTGACATTGATATCGCTGTAATTTAAAATACGTCGCGAGAATCTTACAAAAATAATAACGTATGTTATGTCAAGAATTTTCATTTTAGGAATTATAAAAAGACCAGGAAACAGAGGAAATACTTGACACACGATTACAGGCATGCAAAGGCGGCCTTAATGCTTATTTTTAATATCTAAAATATTTCAGGAATAAGATTAGAATGAATTTCAGTACCTACCCAAATTTACGTTTTGATTTATATTTATAAGTCGGAGTTTCGAATCAAACTCTGCCTGAGGGTTCGTAGGTATCCACCAAATGGTTAATAACCTTTTAAGCGATATTTCTTATCTTGAACAAATGGCACATGATTACTTACACGTGCCGATAATAATTACACATGTTTGAAAAATTGCATAATGTCCCGAGCTGTACGACGATGATTACTTATTTTAAAATGCGACAACAAAATAAATAACTTTTGAAATCTGCAAAGAATAGTTTTATAAGTTTAACTGTTATTTAGGTGACCCAGCATATTTATTTTCTGGTATTTGGTTCGTATAAAAGTGATTGCTTAGTGTCAAAGCTGATAATTTGTTAAATCTACGAAGATTTTTATTCTAAAACTTGTTCATCAGCGGGGGAATTTGTCCGACGTGTATGACAGATTTTTTGACTTTAAACTAAAAGCTACAAAACTATTTAACGGTTAACTCTGTCACTCTCAAAAATCCTAAGTTTTCAAAATGAACAAAGTCATAATAGAGGAATCAGCAGATTTGAAATCGTTAACTTCCCTTTCTAGTACATTAATTATAAAAAAAATAATTCTTCGTAGCGCAACAAACGGTCAGTTACGCAAATATGTGCCTAAAAAATATGCAAATGCTAAAATTATGCTTTTTGCACATACATGTCAATTTAGTTAAAAATTTATCGTCTGAAATTTCATTGTCATGACACATCTTGTCTGATAATCTATGAAAAAAGGATAAAATTTGAACAAAACAAAACATCGTCGTTATTATTTTAATCTGAATTATGTGGGGCATGTTAAATGTTCACATAATTGTATTCCATTTTTTTTCTTTTAACATTGAGTGTCGGGACAGATGATTAATTAGCACTTTTAACAGGTGGGTTGTGAGCGCCATGAGAAAAGAAACTGCATCCGGTACCTGCGATTAAAATAAAAATAAACAACAAGGTCGACCAACATATGGTGCAGAAGAAAGAAGATAAAGAGTATTTACAACGTACCCCGTTTTAGTTTGATTTTATCAGAAACAAATTAAACAAGAAATTTTTCACTATCACCGTCAACAACTTTTGCACGCTCCTTTCATATAAATTGATTAAGCTAGACCCAGATTGTTTAAGATTTTTTCGTGCCCTTTCTGTATTCCGGAAAACAAGTCAAGTGGTTCTTTTCTTAGTATCAATGAGAACACAATTTTAAATGTGAATAAATTTTATACAGCTCCTTCGATATTAAAGGTAAAGTTAAATTACGACAAATAAATCCGGATAATTTTACTAGAAAAATACAAGTTGACGGAATATACATACTTAAAAGGTAAAAAGTTAAGGAAACCATCATCAGGAACCGCAGCTAAAATTGCTTAAAAACGTATATAATCTCGAGTTATTAGAGTAAACGGCAATAATAAAGCTGTAGAATGTATCACAGAACTGGAAACCAAACTGGTTTTCTTTTTATAACACCCGAGAATTATTAACGCATCATTGACTGCAACAATCCAAATTACTTTAACATTACACAAGATAGTTAGTTTTAGTCTCAATTTTCTATATTTTACTTCACAAGACTACCAGAATTAAAATCTATGCCCCACTGGGTAAAGTACGAGTGACGTTCCAATGTGGATGAACAATAACATTAACCTGTTATAAGCGTCAATGTCATAACGAAATAGCGATTTTTCCCCAGTTGCCTATGCCCCCAAACAATACTATGCAACTGTAAAATATACATTTCACAACAGCACATTATTGCATTAACCTTCAACTGGTTGAGCTTGACGACGTATTCACAAACTTTGCACCCAAGACGCTGGCACTGCAAAGTCGTCTGCGCCCACACCTTGACATAGGCAATTACGAAGATATTAATCACCATAGGTTAGATGCACGTTTTAATACATCTGCTCATGATTTGCATCCTCATGGTATTCATTTATAATTTCAAGAAAACTCCTATTGTCTATCCTATTCTAGCGTTCGATCATGATAATATTTATTTAACAGTCACATTATGTTCTTGTACATAACATCGCTAAAACAATACTTCAGATTTCTATTGGATGTTATTGATTTGAACAGGAATGTAGAAACAAATAAATTTGCCGACATTATCCATATAGTTGCCTTTATTTAATGCTTTAAAAACGTAATCGTCCAACAGAGGAAATAAAGCCATTCCTAATATTATTATAATTAATTTTTAAATATACTTTGCTCGCTAATGTGTGCATTAAAAATATGAGTACTGCACCTTAAGCCCACAAAGACTGAGCGGAAAGTTGGAAAGTCTACTTTCATACTGCTACCTAGTGAGCGGCCATATTTACCCTTTCAGCCTACAGAGCTTGGTAGTATTGTACTTGTTGGTGGTTCTTGCTGAAAATATATTTTAAAATTCATCATACACGTAATAAATGTTGTATTATAGTTCATAATTAAATTCTCGGCGCTGTCAAATAGGTCACCTACGGCCCGGATTTAAACTTTGCGCCTCAATCCCAAATAGTAAATGACCAAACTTGGAAGATTAATAACTTCTAAGAATTGATTCTCATTAGTCAATACTAGTTCGAATTTAACAAGTAATTTATAAACACAATCAGTATTTGAAAGCGTAAAATTTTAATTAACCAGATTCTTCAAGGCATCTGTATCTATAGCGACAAGTAAGAGTGGAACCCGTAACAATAGTCTTATTTCATTCAAAACCTTCTTTAACTATAAAAAGCCTTATCCTGACTGAGTGACAGACAATTTAAAACAGTACAGCTCCAACAGATGGACTTAAAATATTTAAATCCTGAGAGAATATGCGTTAAGCACTCTAGACGTGTACTACAAAAAAAATCCTTAATTCTACGCTTAACGGTTAAGATTAAACAGGGCAAGAAACTTCGTATGAAATTATGTAATTTTGCAGTCCCATTCCTGTGAAAATTTCCCAGTCAATCCAATTTCCGTTATAACTTGGCTTTTAAGCTTTTGGTTAAATACTAAATAGCACCGATTTCTTTCGATACACTAGAAAATTAAAAATCTTGAGAGATGGATAGAAAGTCTTTATTGCACGTACAGAAAAAAAAACCATTTTTTTTTAAGTAATGTCTCAAAACATTGGTATTTTGGTTTCAGTAAAGAAATACCACTTGCAAAGTTTTTAATAATTCCTTACAACGCAGGGTTAAAAAGGAATTCGCGGTCGTGTGCGAAAGCGTTCCCGTAACCCAGTCACCAGGCGAAGTGTTTGAACACCGTGGGGTTTAGTCGGTAAGAGTCCGACATAACCATTGCACCTCCCCGGGTGTGTTGGTATCCATGAGGATACCAACACGAACGTAAAAAAAAAAAAAAAAAAAAAAAGGGTTAAAAAGGAATAAAAAATGTATTTAATTTTTTAATTTATATCGATAAATTTGGTAATCGAATTTTATTTGCTTTTAGCTATGCCGGTAGTTTGCTTTCTGGAAATGGGCGTGGGCACTGCGGGAATATTTCTTAATGACACGGGATATCAGAAATTCTATGCAAACCAAGTTGCTTGCATCCGCTTTTTACGGTACAATATTTCTTGAATGTGTTTTCTTGTCGGTATAAAACGTCTTCTAAATAATTAAATTTACGACAATACACACACCGCCATCTAGTCCCAAAGTAAGCGTAGCTTGTGTTATGGGTACTAAGATGACTGATGAATATTTTTATAAATAATGTACATAAATACTTATAATATACATATAAACACCCAGACACTAAAAAACATTCACGTTCTTCACACAAACATTTTTCAGTTGTGGGAATCGAACCCACGGCCTTGGACTCAGAAAGCAGGGTCGCTGCCCACTGCGCCAATCGGCCGTCAATATATAAATAAATCTCATGTTAAACTGATGACTGAGACTCAAAATTAAAATATTAATAACTATCTGAGTAATAAATTAATATTACTTATTAAATTAACTGGAAAATGTGAAATGGCATCACGCAAACATTTTCCAGTTAATTTAATAAGTAACCATAAATATTTTTCAGCGTCTGGGTGTTTATATGTTTACTATAAATATTTGGGTATGTATATTCATAAAAACCCATAACACAAACTACGCTTACTTTGGGGGCTAGATGGCGATGTGTGTATTGTCGTAGTATATATTTTATTTATTATCTATTAATTTATAAACGCATTTGCAACCGCTATATTTTATCCCTCAATGACGAAGAAGAAAATGAATGTTTTTATTATAAAATTAAGTTATAAAAACACACTTAAATGAATTTCACTATGATAAATCTGTGCGATCTAAGGCGACGGTCTATGTAGTGTTTTGATTATTAAGAAAATAATTGTCTGTAATGTGTGTAATAAGTGTCTTGTAAATCTGATTTTGATCACTTTATTTGTTAGCTTTCCTTTAACGATAGATAAATAAAATATTTACTAGATAACGATAAACTCCGTAACAGGTCCTACGTGACTTCTAAGTAATAGGTACGCTGTTTCGCGAACAGAATTTCTAAATGGAAACTATCGTCATCACACATAGGTTTAACGAAATACAAGCGTATGATGTATGCTATGCTATTACCCGCATTGTATTGGTATTATTAAAACGTTTACGAAATAAGTATGACAATAATAACTAGAAAGTCATAAACACGTACAATAGCCTTTGGTTCCGACCCAAATAATTAACGTTCCGGTTAAAATGCGGGTGTATGAACAACTGCCATAACCTGCGTAATTAGCGGGTACTATTTTCTATTGCAAACTGCATATTAAGTAACCATAAGGTGAGAATAGTGGTAGAATAGTGGAAACGTATACGTAAGTATGTATGAAAGCTTCATAAGTACATGTGATGGGCCTACATGACTTTATTCATGTAGGCTCAATTTTTAAATTTGAATTTGAACTGTCACCAATTCAAAAAATGTTAACGCAATTGTAGATACAGCCGTCCTAAAGTTATAATTCGGTAATTATATTTTAATTTTTCGCTTACTATTGTTAATAGAGTGGTATTATAATTAATAATTTAGGTAGTGTTGCCAAATGATTTCAGAGAGGGTAAATTTATGTTGCCAACTTGCTAAAAAACAAGAGTCCATCACTTTAGTAGAGTACATTATTAATTTAAAAAGGTATTTTTGTGCCCAAAACAATTGCAACAAAACAATTTATCATCATTTGATAAACAGTGTATGACTTCAGTACATTCTAAAACTACATTTTGGCGTGACTGGTGGCTGCATTCAAAAAATGTCTGCGTTTGTCCTGGGGATACCAACATATTAACACGAAAAAGTTATTTTTTTGCTTTATGACGATGGATGATGCACATCCATTGTCTGGTATTAGTTTATCAAACATTTTGCATAAAAGTGTATTTTTTGCGTTATCATTATAAAGTACATTTACATGAAAAAGAGAATAGCACTATTTTAGAGTACTTTTGGTAACCCTATTCGAAAGATAATGAGGTGGATACCGGTGTTATAACATAAGGAAGGTGGAATAGTACAATTTTGTAATTAGTCGTAAAATCAAAGTAGCCAACCTGTGGTGCTAGAGCCGTTGGTGTGTCTGAGCCCGCCGTTTTGCTGGTATCCACGATCGCTAGTCGTAACTGCGATGGGCTGCATGACGCCCTCCTTGACGCACCCCGACCACAAATTTTCCCATCAGTCACTGGGCTAGAACATGCAGCTGACAATTCAGCACTGGGCGACACTGACGACCGAACCACTGAGCCGAGACCGTAACACGCACTCACAAGCAATTGTTACCGTTCCCTACTCTGCATACAGACTGATTTCCGACACTGTTTCCTCGGGTGACATTATACAAACTTTCAATGTTCGGGAAACAATACCCTTATACTCAGGTTTATAACAGAATTCGATTTTAAACGGAAACCTATATATATTTCGTAATACACCGCACTTATACTATCACTCTCAATTTTTATTGCAAGGAGATACAATTGAAATCACAGATAATTTGTATCTCGTACAGTTCGATATTTTTCGGCAGCGATTGAAGCGCGTTTATTCCACACAATCGTCCTTAACACTTGAACGCCTCAAATGTACTGACCGGAGGCAGCTGTGCGAGACTGACAAAAAGAGAAAGAACTATATTCTGACGTATACGAGGCTTGTAAGCATTAGCTTCCCCAGTAAGTTCATCCGGAAATCTAACTTGAGGCTTTGTGAATAAGGCTCGTTTTGGCTTTACTGATATTCCTACAACAACACAGCTGAGTCAGTTTCCTCGAACATAGCGTGTGGAAATTCGAGATGTTTTGAAAGGTAGCCATTGAGTGCGATAGAGATAGCTGCAAAGAGCGAACGCAGCCGACTCAGACCACGATCATAAGCCGAGCACCAAGGCCGGCTAACGTCACGTTCTGCAAAGACTAGACAAGCCCTTATGTACTACGTTACTGTACATATGACAGTAGGTGCGGACTATGTTTAAGTTTATTGCTCTTTAAGCTAATTCAAAATATACTTAGTCATAAGCGATGAATGGAGTTTTTGTAGCAATGTCCTTTTGTGTTCAGTTTATCAGATTTTTCTCAGAATGATTAGTTAAATTTATTGCAAGTGAAAAATTATACACACTTGGGTAGCTTTACCGATGCTATCTTCTTTATGTTACAATTTGAATAGATTCTGTTGGAGGTAATCTATACATGCGACATTTATTATATTTGCATATACGTCAGATCACACAGCTGATTCTACAAAGTACGAGACACAATCATTTGCATGTATTGGATATTGAACCGTTAACGCCGACTTGTATCGATATGATAATTAAATAATTTGGCATTTTAGAGTTTTTCTTTTCAAATTTTTACAGATAAAATATTGGTTTTAAATTTAAAGTTTTATATTAAATTATAATTTAGCAAGATAAGTTAAATTTTAAATTAACAGTACATTTGTCGGTGTAATTATACGAATGAACTTTCTCTTGTAAAATTTGTGTTTACGCTAAAGCGGCTCGGTATGTCACTCCAGAGTCCGTTAAATCACTTTAGTTGTTCTGAAGATTTGCCAAGACAAATTTTTGTCTGTCCTCCAGTCGGGCTGTTACAGAATCGAACTTGTTTGGGTTATTCGATCGATGTAATAATTATTAAGCGATTAGTTTGAATGCAGAAACCAGAGGCCATTTTATATTTTTTTTTGTTTACAGTTTAAGTTTGCTGAAAAGATTTCACACTTTCATTGTAGACCACAAAAATGCAGAAAATAAAATATATACAAGCAAACATAATGTAGACACTGTTTGTATTCTAACAATTAAAATTCTAACTTGAACGTGGCTTAGGGTGATTTGTAAAAGATAAATCTGTTAAACCATTTGATACCTTTTAACACGAATCTTCAGGTAGGATCGTTCAAGTGGGAATCTGTCATTTGATAAAATAACAGTGTCAAGTGCTTCAAAATATTCTTTCTAGAATGCCCTTATGTGGCTTATCAATTATCATTTTAAATATCTGAAAGTGACTGTCGTTACTCGATCGCGCCCGTATGCTGCATTGTTGACTTAGCTCGGTTCTGGTGGACAATTATTCATGTTTTCTCTCTCGGCATCCGTTACCCAGTCGAGCGTGTGTCTGCAGATAATCACGCTCGGTATCCATTTTGCCAAAATATGTACCTTAGCTAAGAGTTACTTGTACTTTCGTATGTTATACAAAATTAGTAAAATGAAGTCGTGTTACAACTATAACCACTCGAATTCAAGCAGGTTGTAGGCAGGTTTCACTTCCCAATGAAGTGGTGGTAGAATCACTACAAACAGACAGACTTGACGTTTCAAAAGTGCTTATATTAGGCCTACTTGAAATAAATGAATTTTGATTTTTTTTTGAATTTTCAATCACATTTAGAGCTCGCGACTATGCTTCAGTAATTATTTGTGGAAATTCATTTTCGTTTTTTTTAATATTTTTATTTTTAAGACTGAAAGAGAGACAGACCGACGGAAGGACAGCGGAGATTTAGTAGGAAGGGAGGGACCCTAAAACATCAAGGTAGTCACAATGTTAATTTAGTAACATTATAATTAATAAACTAATAACACGCTTGCGCAATAAGCAAACTCATAACCATTTAAAACCGAAATCGGAATAATTGCTTCATTACGATTGCATGACTTAAGGTGAAAATAAATTAATGTTATACATATTGCTTTACATAAAATAAATACATAGGTAGGTACATGCGCGATAAAGAAAGTTGTCCAAGTGCTTGGAAAGTCTCAGTTGAGTCGTTAGGATTCTGGACATTGTGACAGTTTGTAAGATGCATTTCAGATAAGCGGAGATGGCAGTGTTGAATCTATTTACATTTGCATACAAGACTACGTGCAGGGACATTGTAGTCTCTAGACAGAAAAATAGTAATACGAAAGCAATAGTTTACAAAGAAAGAAAGTGGAAACGAAATTCGAACTGAAATTCTTTTGAAACAGAATATTGAAATGGATTCTGAAATGTACGGTCTATTCATATAGTCTTTGTAATTTATCTGTACATATACCTATCCTTTTTCAAAGAATATAACATTCACTTCTTAATTCGCTGATTGTGATTATTTATGAGATATTGAACCTCGGTTGTTTTAGTAGTTAGAATGATTGACAAAGTATCGATTCGGTAGGGTTCGATTCTTGGGTTCGTCAACATCATCATCACCATCAACTCATTACCGTACGACTACGGGACACGGGCACATAACTCTGTAAAGTCAGTGGTGCGTTACAGGCACATGAGGCTTAATAACTAAGCATGTCTCAGGAATCCTGAGACATGCTCAGTTGTTAAGCCTCATCCTGAGTCAGGATGGACCTAGCGTGCACTGCGAAGTGTTGATCTGTTTACTCCGTGGCTTGTGTTTGGTTTTCCAAATAGCATCAGTTGGGCCATCTGCTTGGTCTGTCCAATTAAAACTGTGAAAATTGATAGGAAGGTTGATTTGGATGTTATGACAAGATATTCCAAGTACCACAGAGTTTAAAAAAAGTCGGGTTATTAGTAATATTATAAATGCGAAAGTTTGGATGGATGGATGTTTGTTACTCAATACCTATAGTACGACTGAACGGGTCTGGAAAAGCACAAAGGATAGTTTTTAACGCGAATAAACGAACGGTTCACGTGGGATGGATTTGGTTTTGCTTTTCATAGAGCGAGATACATGTTTTTGTTCGCATTGTGGTAAGTTGTTCAGATGTCATAGGCATAGACATCAAAATTTTCAAGCAAAGGACGTCGCGAGCAACAACTATTCATTACATAAAAATGTAAGGGCATTAGTTTCGTAAGGTTTTATCTCAAAACGCAGATACAGGCTAAGGTTTAAGGTTGGCGTACCTTCTAATGTGTGCCGCTCCATAAAACTCCATGCCTCAGTACCTTGAGGCCAAAATTGTTTGCGTCTTCATGTTTACGGATTAGCATCTCAGATGCAGCTGATATTAAAATGATCTGATTGCTTAATGTGCTCTCAGAGGCTAGTGGGAAAATTAACGTCTTAGGTTACCTCAAAAATCAGGCAACCCTTCCGGTTACCAACTATACTAATCGGCACCATTGCGTAATCAGCGTTGCGTTTAATCACTGTCGCAACTAGGTTCACCATGTTCGGTAGAGTTTATGTAAATCTCTCCTCAAAGTAATGCTTTTTAAAAATTATATGTTTCCCACAACACAGCTGTACAGCTTATCTGGGCTGCTTTCGGTAAGAAGCCTGTACATTTTGCGCTCAGTTCTAAAAACGCAAAAAACCCTGCCACACTCAATTGACAGTCTTCGTAAACGTCGTAAAGATATTGTAGCCAAAACACATCCTGCCAGGACTAAATTTGCCCGTAATCAATTCCAACGGCAAGCTCATTATTTGTATAATTTGATTAATAAGAAACTCAATATAAATCCCTTAAACGTACATGCCTGCAGAAAAATTCTTGTTGAGTACCTCTCATCTCTTAGTTACGAAGATGTGGAAAACCTTTTAAAGCGTATTATATAATCACTTGAAGCACATCTATTATTCGTATTATACACATTCACACTCTCACTCATTACACACACACACACTTACACACACTCACACACACACACTCACCCACATATCACATACACACGCACACACACGCACAACGTTAATTTGCCTAAATATATAATATTTTAAAACGCAACTTACTTCTTTTACGCATATAACGTATATTGTTATGGAAGAGCGGAGTCTTCTGATACAGGTGTAGTATTACTACATCTAAAAGAAGGTTCCAAACTTGCAATCTTGTTAAAACTGTAAAAATTCGGAAAAATAAACTATTTATTTATTTATTTATTTATTAAATGATTTTGAATAATTTACTATGGTAGTGAAGCGGTGGTAGCCTAGTGGTTGCACGCACCTCAACTTATCTAAGTTATGTGCGTATAAAACAATGAAAATATCACTTACTTGCTTCAACAGTCAAGGAATACGTCGTGAGGAAACCTGAATATGTGACAGTTCCAGTTTCCAAATTTCCAGTCCAAAGTTCTCAAAAGCTTGTGGAGGACACCGAACCGTACTGGTCCAGCGTGGTGGCCTAAAATCTTCTCACTCTTGGATGAGATCCGTGCCGTGCCGTGCCGTGTAGTGGGCCAGTAATGGGTTGAGGATGATCACTATGATAATTACCTATGAAAAAACTAGCCCTGCGTATGACATCAAAACAAACATAAATATTCACATCAATAAAAGATTTTATAAAATGACTAGCTGACCATATTTAGGGGGATGAAAAATAGTTGTCCGATTTTCAGACATACCGAATATGCACCCAAAATTTCATGAGAATCGCTCGAGCTGTTTCGGAGGAGTTTAACTACAAACACCGCGACACGAGAATTTTATAAATAGCATTACATGTTTCTATTGCCGTTTCAAATACTGTCAATCACATTTTTTTATATTTAAGATATTAAATAAAACGACATGAGTGAGTTGTTTTTCAATCTGCTGACAATTTATATTGATGAGAAGTCATGAATCACTAATTTAGTGTAACTCTATCTTACTCCACGTAAAAAGATTGAATGACGCACGAAACCATAAAAAGGACATACTTTGTACAAGGGTTGGGACTTGGGTTGTAATATAAAATCGATTTTGCGTTGGCGTTAATAATGACGACGGATGTTATGTTTTACTTATGTTACTTAGATTTCGATTAAAGTTAATAAAATTACCGTATTGCTAAAATTGTCGCTTAGAACGCTCTAATAATTATTGAAGAAAGCATTAGTTAGGTATTTCTTCAGTAATTAATATATTATTAAGAGTAATATTACTCTTCATAAATTAATAATTACTTAATCTGTCAAAACGTGTACATAAATTATGGCTTTGCTTAAGCCATAATAAAATTAACTAACAATGTGGTTTCCTATTATTCCGATTGTTATAGCTAGTAAAGAAAACGAAATATTAATCGTCTCAATACTAATTTACAAAATTAGACTCTAATTTCAATTCATTCAGTCAAGAACTTTATTTTTGCGTCTGCAAAATATTTCTTTCTTTTGCTCGGAAGTTTAAAATAGATTGCAATTTGTATAAAGTAAGTTATTATTTTGGAGACAGTAGGTACAATTATAAAAAGAACGAAGAAAAATAACTAGAAAAGATTTCTAAATGAAACAAAGAAATTTAACTTTCTTATGAGAGTTTCTTACTTGAGAAGGAGCCTAGTTTATTTGAATATAATGCAAATGTCAACGGGTGCTTTTGAACCGGTTAGGATGAAAGGCATTTTTAATCACCTATCGGCAATGCCTAAGGTGTTGTTTTAAAGGCTGCAAAATATTTTTGGGCACGATACGATACCTATTTGAGAGAACATTTGTATCCTACGGCAATATACCCGAAAATTAAAAATTACGATTGATCTTCGTTTTAAATTGCTGTGCCTCTAGTGTGCCTTTTTTCAATAACTAAATTCGTTCGCTAAAGTTAGTTTTTATGTTTAACTAGCTCTTGGCCGCGGCTTTATCCGCGATTGTTTCAGGATTTTAATAATCCCGCGCTAACGATTCCGAATCACAATTCTGGGATAAAAATACTATGTTTACCACTAGTAAATAAGATATGGATAGGCCAATAAGTTTTATGACAATACTGTTTCCCATTACTGAAAAAAGATGGCACTATTTTGATTCCATACAAATCGTAGTTAATTTTCACGCGATCGAATAAGTAGACGTTGATAGAAACGTATTACTCTAGGTACAAGAAAATTTTGAGTTTTGTACGTTCTGCATCTACCATTTGCGTTCTCTACGTTCTACGCATAAAACGTTTTGGCATTTTCGTTCGTTCATCGTTTTTGAACTTTCTGCTTTTTTTGTTTACAATTATTCATTGTAAAGTCAACATCTCCTGAGGGTGCTCCGATTTCGGAACGAAACGTGCGTAGAGGGTGCATTGCCGAAGATCTTTTTGGTGTGGGGTATAAGGATTGAAGAAATTATAAATAACACCATACAGATTCTCCTGCTTTTCGCGGAGTATAGCAAATTTTTATAATATATATCATGGATTTCCGCAAAGTAACGCCTGCTTCTATTCAATGCCCAACTTTTTGCGTGATAAAACACCTTCACGCGTGGACTTGCGTGTGGACGTTTCATTAATAAGAAGTTTAGCCGAACACAATAACAAACAGACACGCTTTTGCAGTAATAATGTTAGAAGGTAAGTATAGATGTGTACCGGCAGTACGACCAATAACATGAATGCAAGGAGGTGATTATATGACACTAGGTATATGCCGTTTCAAATCTTTAAACATCAATACGATATGCGATTTGATCACATTGTTAACTGCATCACAATATAAGATCATATTAACGGACACAATTTCAAAAGCATTTCAGTGCAAAGTCGTGTAACTGCACATGATTCTAACTTAGAAAGGTACGTTGCATGACTGCATCAAACAAGCATAATTTTATAAAAGCAGTCAGTCGAATGAAGTAGAACATAGTCGAAGCATTCTGTAATCTGTATTCCATCAAACTGCGAACGGGCATTGATAATAAGCATATGATTGTAGAATGTTATTGTACAGTAAGAGTTAGTGAGAAGCAATGAGTAGAATTGTCATACAATTGACGAACAGCGACCTAAGTACGAAAATATATTGAACTCAATAAGCCTTATACGTTACGACATACTGGTGAAAATGAGAAGCATCATCGAACTGTAGGTGCACGATTCAAAGTGCACGACATTTATTTGTAATGCGAAACTGCAAACATCCTCTCGTTACGTCGGAAAGACAATTGACTGCTTCGAAATTATATTCTGTATCATTATTTTATTTTTCATTGGAATAAATAGGATTTAAATGCAAAAGATAAAAGTTAGTTTACGAAAGAAAATACTGGCAACGATTTAGAGCGCTAAGCCATTGTAATTTGTTACTTTAAACATAAAGATGACGTAATTTCAAACGAAATCAATTGAATGAGGAAGTATATCCAAGTACTAGGACCACATTATTCGATGTAGACCTTGACAGTAATTTGATGAAGTCGAATCGATTTTTTATTTAGTAAGTACAAGGTTCCGACAAGCTATCATGTTTTAGCTCCAACGTAGCATTAAACAGTTGAAGTTCCTAGGAATTGCTCCTTTGATGCACGACAATGTTTATTAATGAGTAACTGAACCTCGTCCCTTTGAACACTGACAGGGTAAGCATGTGAACACTTGTACAGGATACAAGGTAGTAAAACTTGTACACAGTTTAAGATGTGCAGATATACATCGCATTTGGTTTTAACTGAGCTTTAGGATTGCTAAGCAATCTGTTTTATTTTATCATATTTTCCTAAACATTGAAATGTTTAGGTACTGGACATAGTAATAAATATAATCTACTTGTTGCAATAGTGTAGACACTTAAGATTTTAATTCACAAAGAATATAAAAATGGTAAGTATTCACAGGTGTTATTAATATAATCGTTATAGTTACAAGTGTAATAACGAAAAGAAAAGATTATACAATGAAGAAAATGGAGATTGTATAATTTGTAAGGGAAGTGTAATGATATCATGAGTACAAACCGTAGAATGGAAGTAGCACACCTTTTGTACTATTAGACATCTCGTCATGTTATACTTTACATTTATGTAATGGATGAGAATTACAGTTTTTTGCCAAAGTTCTATTTCTAATAGCGTTTGTTACAGCATTTCAATTTATTTCAACACTAAGTAACTACTGAGTTACGTTACGGCAAGAGATAATTCTCTAGATCTTGCTTTTTTATTCAAATCACAAGAACACAGATAGCAGAGCATTGGCAGAAGTATGTAAAAAGGGCAACGCTTTAAAAATTGATTAACTAGCAGAAATTTGCAAATAAAAATAACTGCTCGGTATGTGCAATCCTAATCTGTTTAAGATGCAAGCAGTTAAGATGTTGTAAGCTGCCTAGTTCTAAGCGCGGCAGGTAATTGAGTAACAACTAAATATCTTCCGGCCTCTATATGTTGAATTACTCAAATTTTTGCTTCCATCACCATCATCAAATCAACCCATTACCGGCCCACTACAGAGCACGGGTCTGCTCCCACAATGAGAAAGGGTTAAGGCCGTAGTCCACCACGGTGGCATAGTGCGGATTGGTGGAACCACCACTTTTGAAAACATCATGTAGATCTCTAGGCATGCAGGTTTTCTCACGATTTTTTCCTTCACCATTGAAGAGAGTTATATTTTTAATACTTATAACGCACATAACTTAGAAAAGTCAGAGGTGCGTGCTGGGATTCGAACTCGGCCCCCCGAAAGTGAAGTCGAGCTCCTACCCACTCTACCCGCTATCACCTCTTCAAATTCAGTACGAAATCCATAACTCTTTTAGCCTTACAAATAAGGATACAATTCATAATCATAATTAACAGCGTGTAACAGTCCATTGCTGGACTAAAGGCCTCTAATATTGATTTATAAAACACGATCATTCGTTAGGTTCTAATCAGTTTAGATTCGTAGGTGCCGTTTATTAAGATTTCAGATTAGATTGCGATTGAGCGCCGAAACTCGTAATCAGAAATTATTTCTTAAGAGGTATTTTCTTTTTTATTCCATAGGTAAGCCGTTGACTTCAACTCTATGCTGGTAAGTAATGACGCAGAATAAGATGGTAACGAGCTAATTTGTTAGGGGTAAGGCAGTTATATTAATCCCATACCCCTAATTCGTTTCTACGCAACATCGTATCGGAACGGTAAATCTTTAAGCGGTATGTCTTTGTAGATAGGATAACCAACTAAGGTAACTAACCACGGGTGAAGCCTGCTACCAGAAATATATGAGATTTGATATAGCTTGATATAGTACATTTTATCGATCTATAAATGCCTCAAGCTTAAACAGAAAATATGGAAGTTAAGTTAATATTTATAAAATACTAGCGAGCAAACGAATCAAAGTGACTATCGTAACAACAATCATCCTCAAAATTTGTAGATCATTGCAAAATTTTAAACAAAGGCCGCTAGCTGCTTCAAACAAATGCCGAAAGTGAATTTTTACGCTATTGACAAAGCTTGCGTTATATCCGCCAGGTTCACGTAATCTACAAACGTCTATGTGAAGCGTTGGATTGGATTAGCACGAGTAATGGGCCACGTTCAACGATGCGAAATACTAAAATATACCTTCACTACTTAGTTAAAGCTTACCTACTAAAAGATAACTGGAATCTGAAATCCTAGCAAACTTTTGTTATACGAGTACATACTAATATTATAAATGTGAAAGTTTGTCTGTTTGTTACCTATGTTCGGCACAACCGTAGAACCCATCTTGATGAAAATTGGCACACATAGTTTGCTCTCTGGAGATGGACATAATATACTTATACCCCGGAAAAGCTGATGGTTCAAAAAGTTAAATTTAAAGATTTCTTAACTACTAAGGCTTTCCCGATTAAGTTACCTTCGTGAAATTTTGCATATTTTGCATCCTGGAGATGGCGTCAGGATAAAATTTTAACCCGAGAAAATAAAGGGTTCCCATATAAATATGAAGATTAACAGCATTTACCAGAATGTAGTGACACTTTAATTAAATCAATTCAGTAGTAACACATATTAGGTATCAGTCAAATTTACAAATGATAACTCTTTAATAGTGCATGCAAGAGTTTTTATGAGATTTCAGTTTTAACAGCGTTTAACAAGCAAAACCGAATGAAAATAATGTGTAATTTTTTTTTTTTTTATAATATAGTATACAGATAAACACCCAGACACTGAAAAACATTCATGTTCATTACACAAACATTTTCCAGTTGTGGGAATCGAACCCACGACCTTGGACTCAGAAAGCAGGGTCGCTGCCCACTGCGCCACTCTGCCGTCAAATATTAAATAAATTATATAACAACCCCTTTATTATGTAAAAAGCCTTCGTAAAATGTTTTTAATGTTTTTGTCATTTCTATGATATTTTTCTGTTTACGATATTCAAAACCATCTGTCTTTAATATTTTGTATAACTCATTTTATTCGTTTGGCAGAAATTTTGCATGTGTACGAAACACTGTAAAAAAGAAAGTTAAACATGGCGAATCTAATAGTGAAGCGCGTTTAGTCAAGCCCAATAGATCACAAAAATTACAAATTTTACGTAACACAGTAACTTTCAAGGATAATTGAGTTTGAGGAATTCACGTGTACTATTTCATTAATGGCCGTTGATTTCCCGATTAGGTTTATTTATTTCAGTGCAATACTGGATGCCAGTTTGTAATCAATTTGCTTATCTATTGTTACGAATACGCATACTAATAACTCATTGTGATTTATTGTGCTAAAAAATAACAATGGAGGCAAAGTAACACACTGTGGTTTATGACTATTATTGAAAATAAAAACTTGAAGCAAACAAGAAATACATTGAAACGTATTACATTCTGGATACATACACGAACCACAAGGCTGACGAACACCAAGACCTTTCCTACAAGTTCCCTTATCATTATGTAGTATATATTATATCCTTATTTTTTTCCCTTCCTTTTAATGATAGCGAGTTAGTGCAACCCAAATAATTAAATCAAAATCAAATAAAATTAGCGTACTATGAGATGAAGACTTAACTTGTGTTACAGTAAATTTATAAAGTGGTTAAATAATTAAACATTTGATACCATATAAATTCATTCATTTGCCAGATATTTCATTAAATAGTTAATAGACAGTTTTCAAGAAACAAATAAAATTATATTTGATTAACAACCAATGTTAATGACTTTGAGTTGGTGGGTATTATGATATAAATACGACTGCACTATCGATGCACCTCTGTCTCCCCCCGATGTCATCGAGCCCTGGGGCTCTTCTCATGCCGAGCTTTCGCGCTCGCTCCACTCCCCCGGTGACGCCGTAGCAACCCCTCAGGTTATCGGCAAGTGTCCATCAGAAAATCGAATCGATGCACCTCAGTCCTGCATAGACTCGAACGATGCAAAGATACCTCTCGGTGTCTTAGTCGTTTATCACTTGATTTATAATGAACAATTATACTTTTTTTGAGGGTACATTGCCGCAGATCTGTTTCGTGTGGAGTAAAAGAATTGAAGAAATTATAAATTACACCATACAGATGCTTTTCGCGGAGTATAGCAGATTAAGCTTAATTTTCATAATATTTTTTTGTTTCTTTGCTACTAAATGCATAAATACATATTTTATCATGACAATGATAAACTACTACTACTATCGAACAGCGAGGCACCATAAGAATCTGCAAACCTACTTGTTTGATATAATTCGGACACGTACGAAGCGCTTTGCCTCCTCGTTTCTGATTCTCACCAAATTATCTAATATGGCCTTCCGGCTTCCGTTTGCATTACTACCTATACTATACCTTAGGCTGCATATTCTTCATGTCTATGCGTATGACTGCAGTCTTAAAACTTAAAAAGAACTCTTGTTTTTAAGATATCATTCTTAAGATTAATATATCTCGAGAAATAACTGTACTTACAGTTATTTGTGGATCGAATTCGATCGACGCACACACCTTAAACTCTTCGGCCTTAAGTAATTAAATAACATCTGCTTCAAAAGTGAATACATTATGCTTTCAAAATCGTTTTAAGTCTACCAATCCGTACTTGGCTAGAGTGATGGACTACAGCCTAAACGCTTATATTTCTGAGAGGTCCCCGCTACAGTGCACCGGTATTGGGTTGATGACTATTTCAAGGGCATATACAATAGGACAAATCTATATATATTGCCCCATCCATTACCTATTCGATTATTTTCTACTGCATAATATAGGTCAAACATTTTATTAACGTAACAGCTGTATCGTAATCGATATTTATTGGCCGGGATCGTCGATTGCAATCGGGTTGGCGCCGTGAACCTTTGACGTGCTTATAACCCGCGGTCACGCTATCATGAATCATGATATTATCGTGTCAATTCAATATGGAAAAAAAATAACTGGTTGCTCTAGGTAGCATGTTTAAGATGGGATCACGAGTTCTTGGGTTCAATTCCTATATCGGCCTAAAAATAATTGCAAATAAATAAATATACTACGGCAATAAACACATCAGCATTCAACCCCAAAGTAAGCGTAGCTTGTGTTATGGGTACTTTATATTACAGATGAATATTTTTATGAATAGCATACATAAAGACTAGACCCAGACACTAAAATACATTCATGTTTAACACAGAAACATCTTCCAGTTGTGGGAATCGAACCAACGACCTTGAACTCAAGAAAGCAGGGGCGCCACTGATGTTGATCATCATCATATCTAAACCCGATTGACCAAAGAACAAGAACAGTTAGTAGCCTTAGTTCACTGCTCGATTGCCAGCGAGCAAATTTTACTAAGGCTATGGAATCTGGTTACTTTTCAGGATTCGCATTCCTTTTAAATTCAATAAAACAATCGTGTTATTTACCAACTCTGCTGGTCTTTAACCCGCAACTCTACACTGGTTTCTATAAAAGGTGCGACAGCCAAGGGTGGAGCTCACCAACCGTGAAGGCCTGACGAGCCAACCAGGTGTAAAAAAAACTACCGAGAAAAAACGCCCTTCTATTAGTTATGACCTGTGGGTACTACCGACAAGCGTTAATGACACTTGATTATAGTAATGTAACATAAGTTTTTCCACAAGAAAATACAAACGATCTTTACAGTCTATCATCTTCATCGTCAACATAACCCAATGGACGTCCACTGCTGGACATAGGTATTTTGTGGGAAGTACCAAATACTACGATCTTGGGCGATTTGGGTCCAGTGGCTCATTCGACTCGTTTGATGGCACCAGTCCAACACGTCAGAGGTCGCCATTCGAGCACGGATGGGACCCCAACGTCTAAAGGTTTTTCTAGGCTCGCCCATCGCCACTTCAGCTTCGTTCTCTCTCATGTAAAGATATATGCCTATACCTTATACGTGATATTTCGCTGTAACATTAAAATTAAATCGTCGCCTAAGAAGTTTTACTGAACCGGGATTCACAACTGGGAATGACAGGTAGTCGAACTACCTGATCTTTAGACCAACAATGCAGTTTATCATTATTCTACTTACTAGTTGCATGCTAATAAAACAAAGTACGTAATAACTTTAGTTTACACAAACGATTTCATCACATACATTGGAAATTACATGGGATAATAAAACATGAAACAATGTGCAATAAAGTTACTCTATTCGACTATGTATATAAGTTGGGATTTACACTGTAAACTGATTCTGGTAATGCAGTATTGTTTATAGAACTATTACATCAAGGTTCTAGCTAGGGCCCGCTACTTCTTCCAATTTTATAAAGAAATCTGCGAGGACAGTAAAATTGCTCGAGTTTTAAAAGTAATGCTTTTATCCGTCATCCGATGGCCATCTACAAATTACAAGCTATCGCTAGGATGAATTTCGTTCAAATATTTAGCTGTTAAGCCGTGCATAGGTAACTCAAATCTATTAATAAGTGTTAACTACTACGGATACGACAGATGCAACGGAGAATACACCTGCAGGTATCTTTGAATCGTTTGGAGTCTCATACTAAGTCTGAGATGTATCGAAAATGCACACGTATTCATATCAAAATAATAATAATAATAAAAATATCTGACACTCAAGTTATAGTTCTCAAATTTTCATTTATTTAACTACTTTACTTTAGGTAAGGTCCCATACAAAATTTAGCAGAAATGTTCGTAAACGTACAACTTTCACTACAACCTTTCATTCTATAACCCAAACAAAGAATCTATAATTTTCGATAATTCTTTTTTTTAGAATATTCCTTGAAGCACATAGATGGTTCTAACTGAAAGAAAAATTTAAAAAATTGCCTTGTAAACGTCTAAAAACAACACTTTTCTATACTCCCATACAAAAGATTCGTAATAATACTTAAAAGTCAATTTGAACTTTAATACGATACCATTAGGTTACGGGGTTAGTGAGAAGTTCCAGAAAGGCAAAAAGTTACGACGAGTATAGACGTATAATACAGTTTGGAAAAAAAACTGGAATCTGGTTGGTGGCGCTGAAGGTTCTAGGTTTTTTTAAGATACCGGTAGTAACCGATGTGGTGCAGACGAAGTTGAGCAGGTCAGCTAGTTAAACATACAAATACGTATTATGTGCCAAATTTTGTCAATTTCGGTTAAGCCGTTTGTAAGTTACAAGTTAAAAAAAAAAACCGCGACCCAAATATCGTCATTTCTTATTCCCTTTTTATATAGTGTGTATAAATATATAAGTGGAAAAAAATTTATGTCTATTTTGTGGCGGCAGCCAACTTGGACTTATTTATATCCAACACTTCTATGAACACTCCCGAAAATTCAATTTCGAATTTCAAACAAACTAAAATCTCAATAGTTTCATCTGGTCGCGAGCTCCGATGTCACAGACAGACACACACACACACACAAACACGTCTAACTTATCCCCCCCCCCCTATTATTATTTTAAACCCCGTCGTTTATGCGTCGGGGGTTAAATTTATACAAATCCACGTGACAAACTTCTGATCGATATGATCCACTTCTGCAGTAGGTATGAGTCAGTTTTCAGAAGAGTCGATTCTGTGTATAATTTTACCAGTTCAAGAGCTACTCCGTCGGTTTTCACTTTCTTTCCGTCTACAGCGTAGGATGGGCGGTGCTCGCACTCGGGACGGCCTTGTCGACCACGCCGATTATATACTTTCCCTGTTTTTATGGGAATCTTACAGGGACAATGATATAATAATGTGAAAGTATAGGTCTCGTTAACGTGTATTTATTTTTGAATATCGTCGCTTACCCAAGTTTTTGGAGAACACAAACCACTAGATACAATAATATTCAAAAATCAAAACATACTAATATATGCGAAATAAAATAAATGCGAAAGTATTTGTTTGTTTGTCACTCCTGTACGCCAAAACTAAGCAACCAATTTACTAAACTTTTGGTATAGACCTATTTAAAAGGACGGAGACTAACATGCGGGAGAAGAACGCGGGCAACAGCTAATGGTTAATATGCCCATCAATATTAACAAGAAATCCCTTAATATCTTAACATAATAGACAGTTTTATCGTGTGATATTCGTTTATTTTGAGAAGAGAACTAGTTATACTATTTACGCCTACTTAAAACTATACTTATTTAACTCGCGCGGTATTGTTAGCTATTTTATTCCGGTTTTCAAATGTTATTAGAAATCGTAAAGTGTCAACACGGTCATTAAGTGTGTTTAAACAAGTACACTTTCATATTTATCATGCTTCTTCGGTTATAAAATTGGTACTTCTCTCGGATTAAGTAGATGTTACAAAATGTTTTGAATTAGGTTGATATACAACAAGTAGTTAGCTTCTGTTTTATAAATGTAATAGTTACAAAAGAAGGAATTAATAAGAAAAACATTTAATTATTTACGTAAGCAAGGAAACTCTTGTTCTCTGAACAGTGACTACTAAGCAGTGCAAGTGATTGAAAGTAAATAAAATATCGTATAGCAACAATAATAAGCGTAGAAATTTATAAGCGTATAGAAAATCAAAAAAATACAGATTTTTTTGTATCTCCTAATTAATAGCATGTGGGTGCGGATTCTGCAAGTACTTTCAAGAAAATCTGAAGGTTAGTTATAAGTTTACACCTAAGCATCGACCTTTAGTCCAAGTGGGCGTTTACAAATCAGTTACATTAACATTGACACACATGCTTAGTTACTACAACGACATTCTTAAACTAAGTACCTTCATAAATTATATGATTTGCACAGGTCATTGCGAAAAAATGTTACCTAAATATTCGGCATCATTATAAAAATAAAACTTGAGCGAATATAACATGAAACGTTAAATACGGCTTTTAATTACACCCATTATTCTGCTTGCTTGAGTTTTAAAGAGTAAGCTATCAAAACACAGGATTTCCGAAACTAATTCCATTTCCAATGCCAATTCATCAAACACGAGATGTTACAAATTATAATTCTTAATAATTTTGCTAAAGTAGCAAAAATCCGTTTAGTTTCTAATTCAAATCTTTTGATGATTTTGAATCCTTCGTTGATTGCCATGGCGCTTAATAAAAACTAATTCTTATTTTGAGCTGTGTAGATATGCAGAGTCCGGTTTCATACTATTGGCTGTCTTAATAAATTACGTATCACCTAACTAGTGACATCTGAAATAAGAGTCTAAATGAGCTTATGTATGGGTTTTATATGCCTTGCAAATAACTTCATTTTTTAATACAGAGCAAAGCATCTTAAAATATTAAGTTGGTCTTATGTATAATCAGATTTTTTTTTATTTAGACATTTCGTCATTCGTTAAAAAACCGTCATCTTCAACGACAACTTCGCTTCGCTTCAACGCTTTTTTACATTCTAATCAAGTCATAAAAGGCGCAATGTACAGTAATTCAGGTTGTTCTCGCTTGCCCTTATACTCTAGGTTACTATAGAATAACTTGCACATACAGGTTTAAAGCAGTCGTGTGAGAGATCTATTTATTTATACGGTAAAAATATTTTGGCTATTAATTTAAAAGTTTAAACACGATTCCACTCACGAGTCAACACGTTAATTTAACACACATGGTCGAAGTACGAGAAGCTATCATTCTTTGACTTTAAAAACAGGATAAAACGTGTGAAACATAATATTACCTCATATATGCTCAATAATAGCCTTATAGACATCAGATAAGTACAAGTAGGTTGCTGATGTCAAACCTTTCACACTTATTTCATTTCGAACTATTTTTAAAAATGTATTTAAATCTCACATGATTTAACATGATATTATTTCATTATTTTGCAAATGAAAGTGGGCTCATTCATTTAAATGTCTCTTAAAATAGCTTTCGGATTAAAGAAGTTGATATTATTTATTTAAATAAATGTATTAAAGTCCGTGTAGAGTAATGAATGCAAATCAACTACACAAAAGAAAGCCAAACAAGTAAAATAATTGCGTAGCAAAACAGCGAATTTTCTATTGTACAGGTAGAAAGAATGGCGCACATAGAGAAATTAGACAATGTTATTACTAAGAAAGTTTATTTTGATTTGTCGTAAGAAGCATAAAACAAACTATTGCTTGCGGTCAAAATTCAACTAATGATTCTTATAACAGACGCTTTTAGGGTAATTTTTTGTGCCGTTGGTTTCTATGCTGACAAAAATTGTTTTAACAGTCTTAAGCAGTTTACTGAAGTTGTTTTTAATGCCTTTATTGAACGTAACACATATACAAATTAAGATGTAGATTTACTCGTAGTTTTGCTTATGGTGAATGAAGAAAGCGACACGAAAACCCGCTTGCATCCGCCATATAAGTCAGTATCTTGTTAGTTGCAGACAAAAGAATGACCGAATGACCTTAGATGTCTATAATGCTTACTTCGAATACTAATTTTCGCTAAAACTTTTAGTTTAAATCAGTTTTAATAAAATATATTCGTTATTATTCAAAGATTCTTCTTGTCTTGAGGTATAAATATTTCTAATGAATAAAATGTTTTTTTTATTATCTGAAAGGATTCTTAAATATATTCTTGAGTTTATATTATAGTGTCTCTACTCTTTATTCAGTCTTTTGTGTACGTTAGTGTGTATGTGTCGACACTAACTTTATGATTACATAGACAGCAAGTAATAGAGGAACAGTTTTCAAATGAAATCATCTGGAAAAGTCCGTCTAGTTTTAGACCATGATAACCATTATTTATGGCATTATGCCTTGTCTACACGAAATGTTGAAATACATTTCATTCGTTTGATTAACGAGCTTCAGTCACGGAAGGCACTTCAGCATAACTATACCTGTCTATCAGCGTCCTCCTCAAATAACGCAGATGGCTTTTAGCGATTCCTCCAAATAAAACAATTACAAAACTGAAGCGACTATGAGGCACCTAGTTACTTGTTACCTTGAATCGCCCATGTTTAGCAGTGCGGTATTTTATTTTACTTTTTGTTGTATTACGCAGAGCATTGTGTTCGGAGATTTGTCTGACTAAGTAGTTACATTATTTGAGATAGTTAGGCTTAGGTATATTGCGGTTGTATCAATCTGATATCCAACTGAGACCTCGTAATGAATCTTGCATGACTCGAGTTACAAAGGACATCTTTATTATGATCTATAAATGTTTGAAAAAATGTTATAAACTGAATTCTCGGAGGTATTATAAATAAAATACGACGGCTTTGAAAGAGCACAACACTTACGAAGTTTTGAAAATAAGAACTTTCATATACGTGAATGGATTTCGATATTGGTCGAATGGTCGAGCGCCAAAGTAAAAAATATAATTATAAAATAAACATATATTTAAAACAAAAGAAAACATTCATTTCATTTTTTATCTTATCATTAGGTCTATAAAAGTATGAAATGTATTTCAATAATAGTTAAATATTCGGGATTTTATAACAGGTAGCTATATCAGTTTCTAATATTTATCAAAAAGCGTAAGAGAATACGTGTAGCGTTTCTTCACACTCATTCGTACGATATTTACCGAATCATATGACGAAAAGCAATTTTACTTCACGATATCTTTCGCAACGCGGACTGACAATCGATTGTGTAAATGTAGTAATGACACCGCGAGAGCAATTTATGATACAATATCATACTCTAGTCGATACTGTGATCGATAAGCGAGTTTGTTAGACAGTAAGACAATTCGTATAATGATGCCAATATTATGTTGCACACAAATCCAACACGTATGGGTTACTCTGATTGCTTAAAGCAGATTTATTTTATGTGTGTGTGTATAGTATGTGTTTTATTTTAAAATAAGGATCGTAATTCTAAAACAAGAGCATAAACTTCATTAATTGGTCTCGATTACTTAATCGCATATCCTTTTCACGGCTATAGTAGTAGTTATTTCTAGAACCAAGTTCAGTTAATTTTAGTATATTTGTATAGGCACGACCAACCACTTCAATAGATTGGTATCAATGGGTAAGACAGTGTTAACTCTATAATCTCCTTAATTAAATCAAATCCTTCAACAAGATCTAATTCTAATATTCAAAATCTAGTTTAACTGCATGAATGGAAATACGAAAATTCGAATTTAGTCATTCTTCCGTTGACTGTTGTTTCTAGAATTTTTGGTCTGTAATTAACCAACCAACCCAATTCTGTAAAAGGTAGTATGTAATTATAAACTTAAGTTGGAGCCACAATTGCAAAGATTCCCTCATAATTTAAAGGTAGGTACACACAATAGGTGGGAGGAAAATCGGAAGCACACAAAATCTTTGCGGTGCGTAGAAACGAGAAAGCAAAGCGATTCGTAAGTGGCCATGGGATCCTTACGATACCTCACGGTATCTAACCGTGGAAAACCGACAGTTAGGCAACTTTCCGATGTTGTTTTTGATATTTGTATGATGAAATAGGTCCTAGCCTACGCCTGTAACCAAAAAAGTCTAAATCCAAACCATAAGCAAAAATAAATAGAAATAAACTTTTATGTACCCACTGATGTTGTATCGAAATGCTTGCGCACGCGCATTTCACGCAACTACTTTCGCCGGTTAAAACCAAACAATTGGACCGCATCGGCTTTAAACTCGTCGCATCGCCAATTAATATAGGACATCATGAAATACAGAGGTAAATAATGAGCGTCCGAAATCTTATTTTTTTATTCTGTTGTGATATTTATCCTATTTTCTTCTTTTTAATATTTTTCTTCAATCTTCATACTTGCAGGCATGTGTATCATTTCAGTTTTGGCTTATTTTTTTGGACTGACTGGTTGTCTGACGTCAACACTACTTAGTAAAAACCCAACTATATATTTAAATTATTAATTTACCCTATAAGGCAACGTTCCTAGATATATTTAAATTGACTTTCATAGATTTAATAACGCTCATTATAAGTTTCATAGCATTATGAGATCATCTAACCAGAGTTCGTAAGGATCGTGTTTGTTAATGAAACACAACATTAAAAAAAAAAATGTTATGAATAAACTTGCTACCGCTATCCGTTCATTGACCTTGAAAACATTCAATCTATTATCAAATGGTTTTATTATAACTCAGTTTGTGCTGAAGGTAAGCTAGTTGCGGTACAAAATCACCACAACCATTTTCTCTAATTTCTCCAAGCAATATTGACAAGGAATGGCACAGTCGGTGACACGTTAACATTTTTACCGTAAGGTAGTGCGCTGCCATTATGTTGTTTACATTAAAAATATGTAACTTTGTTAGTATTATTTACTATTTTCATTTAATGAAAAACGAATTAAGAAGATATGAACGATAAAAATGAAATTGTACTTCCCTTTAACCGACGATAATACTGTTTTGTTGAAAATAAGTAGATAAACAAACGCCTGCGAGTAAATACGCCAGTCAGAAATAAATGACGAAGGTAATTATTCGTCATTATGGTAGTCGTAGCCATTCCACATCTGGTGTAGACAATACTTTGCTAAAACTCCATCCTTATCAATGCGACAATGTTTCTGTATGTTAATTTGTTCGTTATCTATGTTCCGTCGAACCACTTCACGTATCTAGATTAAAAAATGCTTGCGTCCTGGAGATGTACAGAGAAAACTTTTTATCCCAGAAATATAGTCTTTTCGTTCCCGGGGATTAAAAATATATAGCCTTCGTGACCTACGCGTTCACAGCTCAACCGTTTTTGGCTTAACTTTGCATAACCCTTTTGTATCCAGGAGATTAGAGTGCTACAAAAATGTAACAAATCGCGGACGAAGTCAAGTGCAATTGCTAATGAACATGTAACAAGGAGTGTGGAAATACCTATACAGAAACCTATGTCCAGTAGTGCACGTCCGAAGTTGAATGATAATGTGTGTGTGTGTGTGTGGCTTTAAATGACCGATAATTTTTTGTATAAGAAATTGCTTAAAAATAAGAAATTATCCACCGATAACTTTGTACATATAATATAATGAAGCCAAAAAAAACAACCTAAAAAACGAACTAAAAACGCCTGATACGCCTCTTCAAGACGAATTAATGCAAGACGACGTCATCGTGATCTATATGACGGAATATCGACAATTTCACTTTCTCTGATATGTCGAAGGTGAAAAAACTCCGATTTATCAATCGGTAAAGAGCAAATCATTGCCGGAGGGACACGACATATAAATTTTAATTTGACGTGCGCATGACACAGAGGCTGGACAATTTATTGAATGTAATCGGCACATGGTGAAATGGAACCGGAAGATTGAGAAATCGACTTTCTTAGCCGCGGCCGGATATAGATCGTCTATAATTCACAATTGATTCTATACTTAGTTATTAAATACGCGATCTCCAAATATCCAAATACAGGTTTTGCTCATTTCTTAAGGGCTAGTTATATTTTAACTCTAACTTTTACTTCGAGGCGCTCAGTATTAAAGATATTACATGTTACAGAAATAGCACAAGTTATAAATAACCAGTTCTATAAATATAAAAATGAACTAAATTTTAATGTTGTACAGCGACGACTTAAACTTTAGGAATCGAGTCGTGCCGTGACTAATAATATTCACTCGTGTGTGAAGCAGTTTTTACTTCCTGTACGATTTTAACTTTGTCTTGTATAACATGCAAATTTTATGAAGACGATGATGATAATGATCTGAAGTTGCGAAAGTTTAAATATCAAACGTTTCCGCTGAGCAAGTAAAGTATGATGAGTTTTAAAATTAGTACTAAGGTTTAATAATAAGATAAAACATGAATATAATACATCAAATCTAAAACTCGGCTACAAAAAAAATAGGTACCTACTTACCTATAAAAAGTTTTAAAATTCTTATTTTATAATTAACAAAAAGGCGCAAATGGTGGCAAATATAGTGATTTTGGCTTTACAACACTGAAAATTGTGAACGAAAATCGATGAATTTTGGAGCTACATTGTTATTAGAGGTTCAAAAGTGAATTAATCTACACCACAATAGGTGTAGATTAATAGTAACAACTTACCAGTTGTTACTAAAACAGTAATACGACTACCACAGAAATCAGAAAGCCGTAAAAGATTTGATAGTCTATTTATTATCTAATACGAAATAAAAGTTATTGCAGATATAAATTTTATTTGAAATTTACCTAACCGCAGTTTGAGAAATCAATGCGATTATGTAGGTTCATACCGCAACAGCTTGACTTATTAAGTTAAATTTTTATTCGTAAAATATTATCTTAAGATTAAAAAATTTAACCTGTTAACTATTTATTTAATTTTTATTTAACACTAGGCAAGAACATAAGTCACTAATAGAGTGCTTGTAGTCTACCAATCTATACTACTATGGACTAAGGCCTAAACACTTATGATGTTGATGATGAATGTTGTGGTTTCCATCATGGTCGTTAATAACGTTTGACTAATTTTTATCTGACCTAATAAAGAAGCAAAGATGTTATGCTTGTTAGACTGGGTAATGGGATTTTTTTATAAAAATGGCATAACGTTGGAGCAGTGTTTTAAGACTCTCGGACATTTGTAAGGTGCTGTCAGTTAAAGTGTGACAAAACACTGCATAACTATTACGACGTTCGGCCATGTATTAATAAGGCCCTTAAGAGTTATTGAATTCGAAACATAATTATAACAGCTATATTTGCGTGACCAAAAAGGGGTTGGTCTTTATAGGTTTAAGGGTGTGTACATGCAAAAACACACGCCTAGGGTGGTTTTGGTAGACCGTTGTTAAAATTTAGGTTAATGTCCTGTCATCTTCTTTGATAAATGTAGTCTATTTTTTAATTCAACATGTTTTGCTGAAAATTCACTGAACAAATAAAAATTTTAAGATATTTCAATTACTTAATTTTTTCAATTAATCTACACGACTTCCTACGTTCTGTTCTAGAGAACTAGTTTTTATTAAAAATAACTTAAGTATGCGTTTTTAAACTAAGTATATCTATTTTCAAGAGTATTAACTTATCTACAACTTTTACTACTAGTACCAGTTTACAAGTTCTCCACACTTATAAGTAATAACGTAGCTGGTCTTCGGCAGGATGTACGCCAACTTATGGAACCATTAATATCGATAAAGATAATTTTGCTTGTAAACTTGTAGCCACTTTCCAACTGAGAGTCATTGAATGTAGTAATTAAAATGATAATTAGGTAAATAAATTAAAATGAAGAATGTTGAGAATTTCATGTCAGGAACACGACAGTGTTACAGAGGCTAGGGAAGGATCTAAAAATCCTTATCACAATTAAAGGCGTATTTTGGTATTATTACGAAAAAAGAAAAATTTGACCTTCTTTAGCTCATCACTAAGGTATTTGAAGGGTACAGTATTGTTATATTAAAATATAAGTTTGATACAAGTTTTGAAGAAAAAAAAACTAACATTGAATTTAAAAACACAGCAATGCTATTTTAATTTAAAAAAAAACTGTTGCTCTATAAATAAATAATTCCATGGCTATAAAAAAAAACTGGGCGAGACAGCCTTGTAACGAATGAAACCTAGACTTTACCAACCGATATCACATTAGAAACCGCTATGGGACCACACCTCGGTGGCTATTGGTTACAGCAAGTTCAAGTAACAGACTGATATAATCTGGGAGATACGAGATTGTGGATAAAATAAGCGTTCTAGTTTAGATCTAAGATCGATGAGACACTTTCTGTTTGGACCGTTACAAAAAGTGTAAGTAATCTGATATTATACTACCTTACCTGTTTGATTCACTTAAAACAAGGTCACATATACATGATCTGTATAAATAACCTGCAGCTTTCGTGCGGATAGCACTATCATAATAAAAACTAGCTTCAGATCAGCGATTGCTGTGTTGTTACTTTATAATGTAAGTTGATTATATACTACAAGTAATAATAAATTGTAACTCAAATGATATCGTTCGTATGAAGGTAGACAGACGACATCAAACGAGTAGCTGGAAAGAAACGGCCGAAGACCCTGTACTTTGGAACTCCCTAAAAATGACCTTTGTCCAGCAATGGACGTCAATCGGTTGCTATGATGATGTTGAAAACTTTAAATGCTTTATAAAGGCCTATGTCCATATTGGCTAAGATAATGTTGAGTAGGATTTTTTTCGACCGTGGAGCCTCAATCATACTGTAATATATCTAAATTCTACTTATTGAGACTGCTAAGGGATTGAGGTTTACGCAGGCTACTTGATGCTGCAGTATCAGCTTTAAAGGGTACTATATCTAGGAAATACCACCGAAGTAACAGTAAATCAAATTTCCAATCAATCGGGCATGTGAAGTTACTAATGAAGTAGTTAGTAGGTAGGTAGTAAGACTCGTTTTTCAGGGAAGAAATCAAATGAACTTTTTGAAATGCCAGATCTATTCAGTTTTTTTTAGTTTAAAAACTAGAAAAAAAGAATCCATTATATACAATTGATCCATTTGTTTAAAGCTACCATGCCACAGAAAAATATAGATACACTCTTAAACTTATAACTACCTATATAAAATTTACCAAATCAATTAAATGCTTGTTTTTTACATTAAATTCAAGTATTGTTGTGTTTAATACTAAATTATATGATCTCATTACATACGACGGGCATTGATTAGGCCGCGGACTAAGCTAGTTGTCGCTATACGAGAGCTATTGGCATAAACTTCAATAAAACCCGTTCAGGACTTTAAGATGGGGAACTGATCATGCCATAATCCATACTAAGAGTTTTAAGAACTGGACCAGAAACCAATACTCGTACTGAGACAGATAAAAGACAACGGTGATGTGAGAAATTTGTACAAGCAATAGATAGATTTTAAATTTCCTTTTTCAGTTTTACTGTACGTAAATAAAATGAGACACCATTCAGTTCAAATTTGTATAGCTGAAAACTCTTGCAGATTAGCTCAGTTCTTAGGATTATAATTACCGGGGATTGCGCAGACCGCAATCCTAAAATGACTTTACTCTTGCATTACTATCACGGCAAAAAAACCAAGGCGCGCCGACAATTCGTCGCAGAAAAAGTGGGTCACTGCTTTTAACAGCAGCCGGTAACAAAATTTGACTTGCAATAATTAATAATGGAAATTGTGAAAGAACAAAGGCATCTTCTTTGCATATTCATCGAGGAGGAAGAAGATAAATTTTGAGAAGCCGTACACTCATTGTCCGTAAAAATATTTAATGTCTTGAATTTAACACCATAAAAATTTAAAGATGGATGGAGATTTACTTCCTCTTGAATCATATCGTAGTAGCTGCTGTTGCCGCAAATTTGTTTGCGTTTGTTTAGTTTTTTTTAAATCATAATTTTAGCGCTCGAATTCGATAACCACGAAAAAGGTTATAGTCAATAACCGTTTTTGCAACATTTTATTTTGATGCTTTAGAACTCGAACTAGTGTTTCTGAGATTAGCGCGTTAGCCGATGAGTTTGTCTGTTTCGTTGGTTGACAACGAAACAGACAAACTCATCGGCTTTACAATATCAGCTTCTGTCAGCTATGAAGCTGAAGAATTTGTTTTGTGTCTCTGAGATCCAGTCCTAAACAGCCCGGTTTGGGAAATTATTTTGCGTTTTCTAGCACGTTTACTGGAGGTTTAATAGGCTTTATAACATCGGCCTATGACCCATCGTTAACTACGATACACAGCTAATTATAAAATATAAACTAACACAGAGATCAGTAAAAGTAATCTTCAGAAATGCTAGAGTCATCACGTCAGTTTGATTTAATGCATCTGTTAAGGCGAAAGCAAAAACAATATGATCTGGTAGCGCATCGATTGCGATAAGATCTTTTGATTGGGATAATGCATTGGCGACTTGCGCAACAACCCATTGACGGGCATGCACCGGTTCATTAGTCGTAACTTTTAATCTCTTACATCATACAATTTTGGTTTTATCAAATTGATAATCACGACTGCATGAGACTGGTGATTTTGAATTTTGCAGACGATAGGAAACTTTTAAATGCACCAAAAACGGGACGGTTATCATAGTGATATAGTTAATGAACAATCATGATGAACAGCTTATACCCAATAGCTTAGTCCAATGTAACAATAATCAATAAGAACAATTAGAGAGAACTAGTATGAACGTAACGATATAAGCATATTAAATCAATGGTACGAACTATGAGCCATTCTGAAAGTAGCTATTATTTAGAAAAACAAAATATAATCGTACGATATCGTTTGAAACTGTTTTATTGATAGCAAGAAAGGTGCAAATTTCAAGTAGGTATCATTTGTCATGTCTTTTAGATATCAATCTCTAGCAGGAGATAAAATCTTACGGTAACTAATCAGAGCATGTACCATGATCATTTCGATGATCCGCCCAAATAATGTGTTCATACCATTATTTTTAAATGCTCACTTAATCAAAGGTAAAAACATCTCTTGAGATATGTGCTGAGATTATATGGCTTTGAGTATGCATATAGTTAATAAGACAATTGCGTGACTTCCCTCTATCTATTGTATTATTATCGGAATAATTATTCAGTTATTTACAGTTATTTTTAAACCTTGTGGCTCTACAATACCTATTATTGCAGTCAAGTTTTTTATTTTTCAAACGCCGCCTTTGGAAAATATTTATGCGTTGATGTAATCTGTAGGAGGAATATATCTGAAACCTACGAGCTTTCAAATTGAAGGTCGACGCTTAACGCGATTGCCTAAAACAAAAGCCGTATTTCGCGATATAAGGTACGATGACATAATCGGCAACAAAATCTGCAATGGCAGGTAAATTTTAAGTCCATTACCATTATAATATAAATTAAGCATGTCACATTGTCTTGGTCATTTAGTCTGTCAATGCTTACTGCAACTAAATCAACATATTTACACAAAGGTAAGTTTTTTGTGGGCTTCTTCCAAAACCAGGGTGAAGTTTTCAGTTAACAATCCTCAAAATTATCGCCTTTCAAAATGAAAATTAACCCCTATTTACCGTAGCTGGGTAAAATTGTAAGTATGCATCAAAAGTGCCTTCATAGGTCTATTTGAATCAAGAAAATTTTGACTTTAGACTGCCAATACTAGAAGTAGATAATATTTGCAACTTTAAGGAAAAACAAACCAGTTCTAACCTTCAGCAGTTAACGCTGAGCGAGCCTCTATCTGCGGAAACGTAAAAGGTATCGGCACTAGCCGTGATTCGTAAAACTCTATAAGTAGTTTGAATTATTTTCATTAAAAAGGCAATGAATATAATTTTGCCGAAAGAATACGTGAGCGTGTGAGCGTACCCCAGTAGTACAGAATTAGGATTTCCATACATAGGTCCGAACAAAACCGTCGAGACAGAGAAATCCTGTGGAGCGAGGGACCTTTGCTGGCCTCAGTAGTAATCCCTTACTACCTACTTACAGTTTCTTCGCGACAGCGTATGGAGATACAATGCAGTATCGGACGTGCGCAAACCTTGCATAGGCCTTAGCTTAACTTAAATAAAACGAAGCATTGTACAATGGTGCAGTTTGTTGGGCTGTCGGTATAACTGGCGTGACGAGGACATACGGGATATCAGATTTAGCCTATTCCTGATAAAAACACGGAAAATTGTAGGTACTCGTGAGCCGGAAGACTGACGCGGAACTGATGGGCGATTTCCATTTAAGATCTTAATCTATATGTATGTATAGCATAGCACGAAACTAGCGTGTTAATATTATAATATTTTACTTCTGACTATACGACTGGGCGATGTCTGTACCTACAGTGAATATATTATTTCAAAAGTTTTGATCGGGGGAGGCAATAAACATCGATAAAGAAAACGTTTCTTTTTTCAATTTTTTTTGACTGTCTGTTCGTGCATCACACATCATCGATTTAAAAAAATTAAACCGGAACTGATTTCAACCAAAGTATCAATAGTTTGACTATGCTAAGTTGCAGTTTTTTATTATCAAGCAACAAAAGTCACAGTACAAAGCTCTATTATTAAATCATGTAGCGCTTTTTTCAGACACTAATTGGTAAGAAATTAGCGGGCCACGTGACCTGAAACTATACCTGCAGGTAAACATCAAATTTTACCTGATGTCAATTATTTTGTAACAAACTTAATCACTAAGTGAGTATTGGCCATCTTAAGGATCCTGAATCTCTTAATAAGAACACCGAAACCCTTATATCAACACTTTTTTGCTGACTGCGTATTCATCCGTAAATCAAATTGTCTCTTATTGATTTTACACCCAATAAACTTATGAAGTCTCAAAAGAGTGTACTACCCAGTGACCTACAACTTTCAAATTTGGCACTAAAAGAGAAAAAAATTTAAATAACCGTGTTGATTTATTGCCAAAAAATGGAGGAAAGAAATTTTAATATTACATCTACTACTAGCTAGATCAAATAGTGTGGTATCGTTTTATGAAAGGATTTAATAAAATATTCTACAACTGGGAGATTCCGCCCTTTTTCCTAAATAAATATTGCTAGGAAGAGGAAAAAGTGTAAACTTCTATGATAGTTAAGATCCTTAAATAAAAATTAAAGATGTTTTAGCATTTTTTTTTTCTGAAATGAACAACAAATTCCTTTACCAACAAACTTATAGCCATCACAAATCACACATATCATCGTCTGAACAATAACTCGACAGAACTAAACCATTTGTGTCCTAGCAAACTTTTCATCATTTTGGTGCCAATTTAGTATTCGAAAAGTGGAATTTACACATTTCCTTCAAAGTACCTACGAAGCAGTTTTAGTAGAAGATAGTAAAGGTTTTTGAGATAGAGCTCGTCTGGGGTAGTATTGTCGCCATGCTATTTTCTGGCCCCAAGCAGCATTGCTCTGTATCGTTCTGAAGGGCGGTGCCCCTGTATTTACAGGCACATTAGGTTTAATACCTACGGCTCTGGTTGATGGACATGCAAGGAACACGTTCCACAAGGCACTTCGGACGTGTCCCTTGTATACTGCGTAGCGTTGCTCTGTTTATAGCCGAGGGGTTTCCATATTTTAGGGGGAATTAGGCCATCTGCTTGGTCCTTCATTTATCTCCATATAAAAAAAAGATACGTACTTGCTTACCGATATTTAAGTCACGCTTGTTATATGGAACCGCTTGGCTCTTACACCTCTTACATCACGTGCAAGTAGATGTTATGTTACATATGCGACTGCGTATAATAACTTTAATGCCATCTATTAGAATAGAGTGTATAACGTCCGATATTCAACTTCCCCGTTTCTTCTGTTTTCTAACCGCAACACTGCGATGGCAGTGCATTGACGTCCATTTGAGGTTACGCTAACTGCATCCTTGTTATAATAGTTGTCGCGATGTATACGAATTATAATACAATACCTCGTATAATGTGATAGCTCAGTGGTTAGCTCCGCCCTCCCTTTTTGGGGTAACGAGTTTTATCCCCCGGCACGTTGAAGCAATCAAATATCACTTGCTTTAAATAGCGAAGGAAAATATCGATTCGATCGATTATCTGAATGCTGTTCTCCACAATGTTTTCAAAGGCGTGTGAAGTATACCAATGCGTACTTGGCCACAATTTTCCGGTGCGTTCAGCAGGACAAAGGTGCGTTCAGGTTTAGATTTAAATCGTATTCTGCACAAAGATTTATTCTATGATTGCAATTTTCAGTGTAACCTTTAGTATCAATATAGCTCTGCAATGCTGACCGAAGGTTATTAGTTCCGTGAGTTACCATGTTTAGTATACTCTTGATAGATAAGTAATTATGTAGTATGTATATATTATATGATTCGTAGAATTAAGGATAACAGGAGTACCTTAAGTACGTTCGTTGGATTGAGGACAAGTCAAAAAAAGTCAAAAGTCAAAAATATCTTTATTCAAGTAGGCCCGGCCCACAGGTGGCACTTTTGATGCGTACATAAGAACCACACGGTAGTGAGATGATGGCGATAACCACATTCGTAAACTTAAAACTAAAGCTACGAGGGTTCCAAACGCGTCCTGGTCTAAGAAGAAGCCCACAACAAACTTAGCCGGGTGTTTTTTTTTTTTTGTTATCACCATCTCACAATGTAATTTTAAATTATTGGAAGAGCAACCTGGTTAGAGCAATAATTTACACCCAAGCTTTTTTATCGTTTACGTAGTCCTTTATACTATAATAGGACTTTTCTATAAGCTTACGTTTAATACAAACTTTGAACTTTTTTGGTAGTTTATTGTAGAATTGTATGCAATTTCCTTTAAACGAATTATGAATTTTATGTAACCTAGTACATATATTGCACTGTAAGTTTATTCTTACTTCTAATGTTTAAATTATTGCAGTCACATTTTTTCCTAAATTTAGAAGTTTTTTTTATATCTGATTAGCTTTCACAAATATTATTTAGCCCGCTCTTGCATTTAGGTACTCACCATTTTAACAGTTTTATAGTAATTGTTATTGTTTTAATCATATATTATATATGGTGTGTGAGATTCCTGTAATATTGACAATCATCCAATAGAACATTTGAACCAGGTGGATAATGTGTACAAAATCGATCAGATGACGTAATTTTGTAAAAGCGATATATATCACATTAAAAGTTTAGCTGATACGTTATTGGTTAACTGATTACAATATTTTAATAAGTGTTACTGGTGTAGCACAAAACTGCTATGCGAATTTCTTCGATGCGATTACGTTCGGCAAGGCGACTCAATGCCAGTTTGGGTGACCATTACTGCGACCACCGTCAATAGTATTTTAAAATATTTTCTTTCACTTTTAAGTTCACTCACCATTTTTACAATTTTCCATTTTGGACGCCAAATTTTTTTCATTCTTCAGACGACGACTCCATTTTTATATTTCATCAAAATCAAACAAGAAAACACTACTGCAATCTCCTATTTGTGGTGTCTCATCAAAAACATAAACTAAGAACGTCACCGAAATGATACGGACGTAAAAAAGGCAAACGTCATTCACACAGACACAAACACAGACGAAACAGTCACTCTTGAAACACCCCTTTAATACAAAGTAGTTTAAAACACAGTAACACTCGACACAAAATACACACGAAAACGTTATTATATAGTATTAACTATTCCACAACTGGTTAATTTGAACAAGAAGTTAGTTAAGGTCACAAAACAGCCGTTGTTTCGCAAGACCAAAATGTACTGACGGATTAACATGAACTCTGAATATTGCCAAATGGGTGGATAGGTTTTGCCACAGACACGCGATCTGCATGTAACTATAACTAGCTATGCAAAGGTAATATCGAGTATTCACGAAACAATAGGCTTTAAGTAACTAAGTGTTAATTACATTACTACACTACTTGGTTATCGTGATAGTAAGTTGATTTTATATAAAATGAAATACACTGGTAATCGAAAAAACGGTATATCTTTACAGAGATGAACGGAAACGGAAAAAGCGTTCATTCTAGTAAAACCCACCAACAATAATTTTTTTTTGTTTTATAGAATTTCCAATAAGCCAATTTCGATCATAATATTCTTCTTATGACGGGACTTTTGCTCTCCCTTCTGTCCAACAATCTGAAGGATACTGAAACGTGAAAGGTCTTGGACATAATATAGTCACATGTCTAATAACTGTGATCTTTTTTATTATATTTCTTTAAATTAGGTCACTTCCTTTACAGAGATTGGTGCAGCAGTAATCTTTTAAGGGCGACCTAATGTTGTGATTTGATAGATCCATCAATTTTTTTTTACATAACCTAACAATGTTATTACATTTCTTAGCGTGCTACTATTGCTCAGAACACATATACAGAAGAAACTTAGAATAGAAAATAGAGTGTGCAAAGGCAGTCTTATCACTTAAGCGATCTCTTCCAGCTAGCCTTTGACGTTAGGAAAAACTAACAAACGGGTTGGTGCAGCAATTTAAGTTTATTTGTTTGTTTATTTAGTCTAAAAATCTGCAAACTCAATAACTTAGAGCTGAATAAATATACGTAATTTTGTGACCTTCAAGTGCAAAAGATATTGAAACTATCAGACTTTTGGGTGATACAACTTCAATGCGTAGGTAAGTGATAAAAAATCAACCTTGTCTCCAAGGCATTGTTGTTGAGAATTGGTAAAGCCTTATCCTAAAACTGACTTTTTATCGACTTTACTTAGCCAAAGCATGTTTTTGACTATAGCAGTAGGAATAAAGAGGAATATAATATAAGCTTCTGATATGCGTAATGATACGTTGTATTGTAATTTGTCACGTCGTCGGACGTCACGGATTTTAAAAAAGCGCCGCAGTCATTTTAAGGTACCTATCTTACGTAGTGCGGTGCATCGGCCACAGCAAGTGCATATAGTTCCCGTGAGTACATCGTATCTTATCTCTATTAATATTTCGTGGCTTAGAAACCTTGATGTGAAACAAAAAGGTGACATGCCAGTATGACATGATTAAAATATGTTGCCGCAGCGATAGAATTTTTGTGTCTTCTATTAAATATTGAACACGCGAGCGCCAGGCCGCTCCTGGTACCCTGGTACCGGGGTTACCTTGAACATGCAACGTTTGACGGCTATAAAACAGTTTTCGAAACTTACACGCTTTAACCAACTTATAAACAGATGTAGATGTTATACAAAAGCTAGTTTTTGTTTAACGATCAATATAAAAACGTAGTTATAACTCAATGCGGGTGTAAACACGTATTATCACAGATCAATGTTTTACAATGTTTCTTGCAAATAATAATAATTATTAGTAATATTAATGATATCTATTTTACTCTCCGAAGCAAGGGAGTGGGAAACGCCAATTTGCTAACTTCGGACTGAATCTTGTTTTTGTTTTTTATGTAAAAAAAACGGACCTGTATTATTTTAATAATTTTGAAGTTTAGTTAAACTCATTTTTAAGACGTCAAGGACCAAGGTACTGCCAATGAACTGCCTTTTTAAAATAACACTGCTTTAAGCAATGGCAGTGAGACCTTTGCCCTTATAACGAACAATAAATACATAGTGAGCAACAATTTCGCGCAAATTAAATTGTGTCAAATGCTTGCCCCACATAGCATTGTATGCGCGTGGGATCCAGACACTGTTTATATTGTTTTTCGAGCAAGCAAATTGTAAGTAAAATAGAAAATTGTGAACAATGGCTATTTTATAATTCCCGCGGTAAAACAAGTAGCGCACTAACCAAATTAATTTGTTTTGCCTACGTATCTAGAAGACCTAAAGCTAACTGTCCACTACTTAGAATCCTACCACCTACCAAAGTAACTGTACTTTGGTATGTTTTTTAAACAACTTATCTACAATTTACACTATAATAGCATTCTATTTTCCAGCCACCCACCTGTGGCCTTAAGTTTTAGTAGTTAATAATGACACTTTTTGTAAGGCCAGAAATTTAAAAGCTACCAACTTCCAGCAGAGCATCATTAGTTATTACTTATTAGCTTATCACTGTTAGCAGTATATTCAGTGGCAGTTCACAATTTCTAAATTAGGTAATATTGATTTTCAAAAAGTATAGACAAATAATAAAAGTACATATTTTAATAAATCATAAAAACATAAATCCTATATAAATGATTACATTTTTTCTCTAAGGATCTGCAATGCATTTGCATTGTTGCATTTCATGATTATTTTTCTTGCTAAAGTTGGCTCAACAAATCTGCACTTGGGTCCACTGGTCCACACACAGCATGGTGGACTACGGCAACACCCTTTTCACTGCAGAAGGAGACCTATGCCACTTAGTTGGCCGGTGATGAGTTGATAATTATGATGATGGGTTGGGTCAACAGGATCGTATGAAAACATACTCTCCAAAGAAAAGTAATGAGTACTACATTCCAAAGTACACAACACTTTAGTAAAAATAGAGTACAGTTAGGTTGGGATGAGCAGGCTACTAAGACTACATTAATGTTTGTGACAGTTTTCAGCTGTTTCTCCCATAGGCTAAATAATCTGTGGACAGGCAACAAGTCTGAAGCCCATGCTTTAACAAAAAAAAACAGGTAGATCATAATATAACAAAGTTATATGCATAACATGTAGTGTGCAATGACCTCAAGATTCAATCAGATCTAACAGCATTACAAAACATGTGCATGCAGAATCATGCTAAGTAGTTGTTGCAACTTGTTAGACAATCGTTGGATTTAGTTCTTGTGACCAAATCAATTTACATCTAATTAATTCAGATGATCAGAAGTATATTACAATATTTTGTCATGTATGGCTAAATGAGATTTAAATATAAATGTTATTATGAAAATTTTTATGTCAACTTAAATGTTGAGTAAATGTTGTTATATTTAAATGCAGATATTTTATTGACGCGGGTGGATAAAAAAGCAGTAAGGGGGTAAAGCATAAAATACGTGAGACGTTTAAGGGGAGGAGGGGGTTGAGTCAAATCTCATCTAATCTTACATTGGAGATTGTTTATATAATATAAATTATACTATTTTGGTCCATTTGTCTTTTTACTATAACAATCCAACGCGTTAACGTAGAAACCCACATTTGGAATAATCTCATGGGAGGGGGTTGAATAAAATCTCACAACATCAAAATTTGTAGGGGGGAAGGAGGTATAGAAAATATTAAAAAACACGGACAGACACCCCTAAGGAGGTGGGTATTGCAAATATGAAGTAACATTTTAATTACAATCACACAAAATGCTTATTCTAGTCTTAACTCTTTACTTTGCGCCATATGAGTCTCAATACAGGATAATGCTGTATTTATATAGAAATATCATATTCATTGTAAATGAAATATCATTTTAATAATTTATTGAAAACTATTTGATGAATTGATTTCATAAATAAGATTTATTATCACATTTGTAAAAATATCAATAAAATAAAATATCTGGCAAAGTTTAATACTTATTTACCCAGTTCACAATGATGTTTTCGTAGATGGACAACAGAAACATGAATATTATTTATATTTTTATATATTATACTTATATATAATATTATATTAACATGAATATTATCAATATTTTCTATACAAACTTTATTTAAAAAGCCAAATCCAATAAATACAGACTTCCCTTTATGTTGTCTTGCACGCCTGCACTATTTTCCAAATTTTTTTTGGCTCCAAAAATAATAGCCTGATGATGACCCAGTCTTGTTTGTCATGAATTATAGGCTAGCAAATGCAAAAAAAAGCCCTTTTAAATTGGACTCATATTTCATGAGTTTAAGAGTTTTCAAACAAATATTTTAACAGACAAGTCTAGTTGCTTTATGGGCTATGCACAACCTAAAAAACTGAACACAAATTTTACTCAAATTTTGTCATTGAAATATGAGCTTTATATTTTGTGACTAAGAGTTTTTGATAAGTATGATGTATGCATGGTGAGGGTTGGTCTCTCTCTCCAATGGTCATAAAGTACTACTAGGCACTGGCACAACAATATTGTAAAAGTTTGTTTGATGTCACATATATCACAGAGTTCACATTCCAATGCTCTACTTACAGCCAAGTTAAGATTGAGTTGATATGATAAAAATTAACCAGACACTGAAACAATGTATGCTCAAGTCTACATCAGCATCTTATGACAGGAATCTCAGAGATTTTACAGATACTTGGATGCAATGATTAATGCTTGAGTGTTGTTAAACCAAACTGTGTTAACTATAAAGAAAACAAGAAGTTAGGCTACTTTGTTTTCATAAAGGATTATCATCTCAATTATCAAAAACCACTTTACAATGGATGTCAAGGTAGTAAATATGCAAATAATATAAACATTTAAATGTTAACTAGCTATTGCCTACATTATTTGTCCATGTTTATTACAGTTTTGTAAAAGTCTGTGGGAACCATTTGTTTTCCTGGGATAAAAAGTAGCCTATGTTATTTTCCATCCTTCAATCTAACTATATGCCAAAAATGAAGGTGATGGTTGCTTAGTTATAGCATGAAGAAAGGAGAAACACATACAAACACACTTATGCATTTCTAACATAAGTCAGGATTAGGATTCTGCAGACAATATAGAAAGCAGACTTATAGAGGGCCTCCTAGTATCACACTTTTTGTTATTCAGTAACAAGTTGAGTGGTTAACTGTAATACAATCTGAACATTAAAACTTCTTCAAACTTGAAGACAAACTCATGGTTTTGGTTTTACTTTTTACATCCTACTTCCTGCATGATGCTGACTTTTGATATATCCTTTGGAATACGTATTATAGCCATCTACTTGTGGGGCCGATACTTAGATATCGGTTATGAGATTTTATATCAACCTTCTAGTAGTTTGGTGGTAGGTATACGTTCCTCTTGGATCGATTGAATAGTTAAACGGGTGCAACGTTAATAAAATGAAAGTTTACGACTATTACTCACCACATTGTTGTAGTTGAAGGCTGCAGCGCCTGATGCGAAATATTCTCTGTTCATTTTATCACCCATTATGCCAATGTTACCACCAACATCCAAACACGATCAACACGCACTTGTATCATTTTAGTGTCAATAAAATTACGAAACGCTTCAAAACGTACGAATGGCAATTTAATTCCCTATAAAAACAATTCTAAACCCACCGTTGGGTGCAACCGAAAGCATTGTTTGATTACCTACCAATCGTTCCGTGTAGTCACAATTGATAAAGAATGATCAACTTAACATAGTTTTATAAAAATTTATGGACTTCCAATACTATGAACTTGATTTTTGAATAAGATAAGAGGAGATAAATTAAAAATAGGTAAATTTCATTGAATAAGTTTTACACTTGACAATTTACCTTGACACACAAACGACTGCAAATCGGAAACGCGTTTAGAAATTATTATAAATTCGATTTGAATTCTATTGCTCCATTTTTTTTTTTTTCGAAACTAAATTGATAAATAATATTTAAACAAGTAAAATTTTATAAATGTCTACTTAATGAAATTAAATAAGCTCTATGTTGTTGATTTTTTATAGTCTGTGGTTTGTTGCAATTCGCAGCTGGCGCCAAGCAATGTTATCCAGAACGTATCATAATGCTACTGCTCCACCTGCGTTATTGTGAATGTTGTCGTCAAAACGCATTAAAAAATAATGCTATAAACAGGTGGCTAGAGATGCTAAGATGGTTCATACCCGCTAACGCATTGATTAAAAGCGCTATTGCCTATTGCAAAGGTGGAGCCTACTGCCACATGTACTCGGTACATGTGTCGCCGAGTTACCGAGTAGCGAGTTTTAATTGTCACCAAAGCCGTCACTCGGCTGAGTTACTCAGTTAAGCTTTTCTCATCTTAGAGACCAGAAAAAAGTTTTATACAAGACCCGGGGGGACCCGGACAGCGACCTGCGAGCAAGTAGTCACTCTCCGCTACGTCTCATATACTGATGACAAGTGTCTTTTATACAAGTTTAGAATGCCTCGTCTACAGGTCGCAAGTCTATTTCATGCAAGTTCAGTACGTCTTGCATACAGGTCACAAGTCTCTTTTATGCAATTTTAGTGCGTCTCGTATACAGGCTGCAAGTGTCTTATATGTACCTAATACGATTCGTATACAGGTCGCCAGCGTTTTTATGCATTTTTAACAAGTCTCGTATACCTACAGGTCGCAAGTGTCTCTTCTGCAGGTTTAGTATGTATCGTATACAGGAAGCAAGTGTCGATTATGCAAGTTAAGTACGTCTCGTATACAGGTCGCCAGTGTCTTTTATGCAAGTTTAGTACGTCTCGTACAAGTGGGAAGTGTCTTTTATACAAGTTTAGTACGTCTCACATACAGGTAGCAAGTGTCTTATATGCAAGTTTAGTAAATCTCTAAAATGTATTTTATGAATGTTAAGCACGTCTCGTATACATGTCGCTAGTGCCTTTTATGCAAGTTTTTCCAGTCCGTTGGTTTTTAGTTCTTGTTGGGAGGGTACATTTTAAGTAATTAAAACATTCAACTTAATACGGCCGACTGGCGCAGTGGGCAGCGACCCTGCTTTCTGAGTCCAAGGCCGTGGGTTCGATTCCCACAACTGAAAAATGTTTGTGTGATGAACATAAATGTTTTTCAGTGTCTGGGTGTTTATCTGTATATTATAAGTATTTGTGTATATTATCCATAAAAATATTCATCAGTCATCTTAGTACCCATAACACAAGCTACGCTTACTTTGGGGCTAGGTGGCGATGTGTGTATTGTCTTAGTATATTTATTTATAATACAAGTGCGGTGCTAGACTTGTGGTTAAAACCACGGCCCTCCTTCCCGGTGGACCGACTTCGACGCACGTTTCTTCTTCGAAGATATTATGAACGGTTTTAATTTTGGCAGTTAAATATCACTTGCTTTAACGCTCGTCACTTGAGGAAATTTGCATGTTTGTGAGTTTTACATATTATTTATTGTTGCTTGTTTATTTCGCATACTTCCACAGTATTATGTCCTTTGTGATCTTGTTGTGGGGAAAAGCTGCAGATATTCAAACTATACTACACAAAAGAGCTATACGGTCAATATATAAACTTGGATCGCGCGAATCGATTCGTGAAAAATTTAAACAAATAGCTTCGCAATATATTTATAGTAATATAGTCTTTGTGAGACAAAATATGACTCTTTATAAACAAAAAGCTGATATTAACAAACGACTTACTAGATACGGACATAAATTAGGGATATCTGCATATCGTCTGCGAAAGGTGCAGAACTCCTTTATCGGGTTGAGTATACGCTTTTAAAACATGATTCCTAAGGTAATTCTTGACCTACCAATATATACATTAAAAAAATGTGTAAAAACACATCTAATAAAGGGAGGTTACTATACATATGATGAACTCCTTAATGACAAGGTAGTTTGGAAGCAGCCAGCCTCGCTCTCATCTCCCGCAAGATAGAAAAATGTTTGTAAATGTTGATGTTGGAAAAGAGCAACTACTGAGTTTCTTGCCGGCTCTTCTCGGTAGAATCTGCGTTCCGAACGGGTGGTAGAGTCACTAAAAACATACATACTTGACGTTTTAAAAGTGCTTATAAAGTAGGCCTACTTGAAATAAATGAATTTGAATTTGAATTTATTTTCAAAAGCGTGCGTTACCCAGCCGCGTTAGGCTAGCGTAGTAGACGGTCTGAAACGTCCTCATTCTGAGAGTAGACCCGTGTGACTGTTCACTGTTGTACGCCGGCAATGGGTTGATTTATGGCGATGGTGAAATAATATTATTTATAATTCCCAAACAATATAATTTAAGTTGATTCAATATAAATTCACTATTTCATAGCAATTAGGTACATTACATAAGAAGTAACATTTTAAGCTAGGATAATTTAAAGGCTTACTCTTAACTATATAATAAATAACAGTGGTAATCTTGTTTATCTTTTATACATATAAAACAAAGAAGCTCCCGCCGTTTGTTCGTTTAGATCTTTTAAACTACGGCAACGGATTTTAATGCAGTTTTCAACAATGGATAGATGGATATAAGAACATACAGAAACGGTTTACACGACTTTGACAGGCGGTTAGTCAATTCACACAGTAATTATTGTACCTCCACCATAAAACGGGGAAAATGGGAAAAGTATATGAGCTAGCAACATTCTGCGTTTGCTGTTTTTGAACACAACGTGCAATAATGACCGAATGAGCATTCTGTTCTGTTTCTGTTCTGGCTAAACCTTATGAGATAGATCCAATTAATTTACAGTTTAAGTGTGTTTAAAAAGATCAATAAAAAGTTCACGCTGGTGTTCAAATGACCTCCTAAGAACAAAAACTAATATAAATATTATAACCATTTATTTCAGGTCACACCCAGATATTACTAAGTTGAGAGATTAAAATAAAAAAAAATTACACATAGTAACCAGTTTTATCTTTAATATATTATTACGAAAAAGATATGGATTATTTTAAACTATAACCATGTTTCCTTATCCAATGAAATACAATAGATACATTGTACATTTCATAGATCATAATTGATGACTAAACGAACTTACATGTAAATTAAGTTTTATCCCGTTTATACGAGTGTTATTATAGGTATAACATATAGGCTGCTTTTTATCCTTGGAAAATGTACGGTTCCTGGAGGATTCATGAAAAACCAAAAAACCGTGTACGAAACCGCTGGCAAGAGCTAGTGGTATGTAGATAAAGAAACAAACACATAAATATATAGGATTGATCTCATTCATATTACATTACACATTTTGTTCATTATTTTAGTTAAAATCCATTTTAATTAATAATAATTAATATATTACTTATTCAACAATACACACGTCGCCATCTAGCCCCAAAGTAAGCATAGCTTGTGTTATGGGTACTAAGATGACTGATAAATAATATACATAAAAATATTTTGGAAATCGAACCAACGGCCTTGGACTCAGAAAGCTCGCCGTCCACTGCGCCAATCGGCCGTCAAAACATTTAATAAATATAATTATATCCATTTCAAACTCTCGTGGGCTACTTTTCAGAAGTTTCACTTCTGCCGTGTGAAAATGGCACAGGATCGGTATATTTATTCGTAACGCGCTTTTTCAAATGACCTCAAAAAAGTTACATGATTAACTTAAAACATCTCTCGTATTCGTCAGCAAGACAATAGTGTCTTCAATGAAGCCGTAGAAAAAGAATGAAACGAATAATACTTCTTTAGATCAAATACCTACATATCGCTATCTCATTCACAGTGGGCGTCTTTATTTCGTTGTTCTGTACCTCAAAATTAATGGTGCCTTCATTGTCCTATTTAAAATGTGACCAGGAATAAAAAAGATATAAATAAACCTCGCCATAATTTTTAAGTTGCTGTTGAAGCTGCCGTGGTGACTGCCGGTGATGGATCAGTACTAAGTTATTAAGCTAAATTTTTACTTATATACTAACAATAAATGGATGGAAACGTCTCAAATAAACGTTTATTATGCGGACAAAAATGGTAGATTTTTATTTCTATGTCGATTTTGCCATGTGGCGTCCTCAGGAATGGATTATTATTTTCTTGGCCAGACCTTACATATTTTTTAAATCTTATGTACATATACACTTTCTAAATCATCATAACATCTCAATAGATTATCTTCAATATATATTTGGCGCAAGAGTTCATCATCCCGGGTATAAATTGAATGTTATTTACTAGTTCGTTTTTTAGCACAGTATTTATCAATATATGGCTGAATAATTTCTGCACCCATTCTCTCTTGTATCATACAGAGAGATATAGAGAAGACCTCGTGAGCTATATCCTTGTCTCTGGCTAGGCTGGCCGGTTCACAGTAAAAACAGTTGTTGAAGTATAGACCTGTTACTTCATCTAATTCTGAGGCTGTGGCTACGTAGACTGTTGTAGCGGCTGCCTGTTGCTAAAAACAGTAAACAAACACTTTTTATTTCCATAAAATAATGTCCTCATCATGATAAATATTAATATAGTAGTAATGGAGAAGATCACTGACAATTATTTTTCGCCTAGAGGGAGTCAAATGTTTCTAAAAACTAACTGTCAATCCCCTTACAAATTGCCTATTTGCTATATTTTGTAATAAATTAATGTTTAAAATAACAATAATAAAATTAATCAAACAATTCACGCAATATATTAATAAATTTTTGTTTTGATGCATTGTATGTGATAGCCACAGACTCGTAACCCTAGACTGGTAATAACTGACAGATTACAAACACACAGCGCTCTATGCCTAATCGTTTTCAGTAACCTTCCCCATAGGTATATACCACCTATGGGGAAACTGTAAATACCGCATGTAATTGCAAATACCATTGGATTATAACCTATCTCGCGAGATTGTGAACTGTAAACTGTATCCATAACATACAAGAAAAGAAGAATAAGACCCAATTGCCTTATTCATGGTCTTACCTAAAATTTGCTGAATCGCAATCGAGGAGTCGTTTAAATAGACTTGTATCTCGGTTTAGAGTCGCAAACCCTGTACTTCTGATTTTCATTTAATAAACGTTCTGCCGAGAGCTCTAGCTATAGAATTGTAGGCAAATTTGATCTTAAATACAAATAGATAAGATCAATTTTACTCTGATGTTCAAGTTTTTCGATACTCGAAAACGACTGTTCTATTGCAAGTATCTTGTACTAAGGGTACTCTACGTTACGGTTTACAACATCGCGATATAGAATGTAATCTATCGAAAAAATTCTAACAATTTTGCGGTGAAATATACATATTACAGAACTGAACTTAACAAAATTGTACGATTTCTTTCCGAGGGGAAAACTGTGAAAAGGATGGTGCAAAATTTGAGACCCGTCAAGTTGGTTTAAAGATTTGAACTGCACCAAACTACAAGTTTAAACTCAACTATTTTAACCCAGTATAGCAACAGCTTTTTAACATGTGTTATAGAGAATAAAGATAATGTAGAAGACTGTTGTTTGGAAACTTGTAGCATTGTTTAAATGCTTTGATACCATCACATTACTTACAAAAATTTGCATTCCAGTCAGAATTGTAATATTAGTATACAATTTTAACATGCTTTCAGTTAAACGAAATTAGCCCTTACCAGAGACTTCGTAAAGGGGCGTACTATAAAGAATAGCAGTTTGTACAACCACCAACTATTAGGTAAATTTGTAGACACCATGTTCCCTGGATGTAAAGAGTTCACAGAAATGCCCTTGTGCTTCCATTCTTCACTCAAAATCTAAAATGTATAAATACTAATTAGAGTATAGTTCCCCGTATTTGTAAGTCACTCAGTCAAGTGCAAAAATGCACCGAATAGTATTTTTTCAAAATTTTGTATAGATTATTAGGTTTTGAAGCACAGGCCTTGCCAGTGCCACGATAATGTGCACAAATTACAACCATCCATGTATATTTATATCAATGAGAATTTGAAAATCAGCAATTGATTTGGTCATAATAATCAACCTAAAGGTGTTTGACAAAAAAGCTTAAAGCATTTAGTACAATACTCAAAAAGAATCATAAAATAGTATTTAAGAAATCTGTGAATAAAACACAAAGTTACAAAATGACTATGTTTTTAAGGAAGTTAAGTTTATATTATTGTAAAATAATAAAGTTATTTAAATTCTATAAATTAAAAAAACAAATATGTAAAAAAAAAAAAACTTTAAAAACTGCACTTACCATTGCTGTTATAACATTGTACAGTTTGGAGTTACCGTAAGCTAACATGGCACTGTAATTATCTCTTGGGTGTGCTAAGTTCTGCCTTACAAATACATTTTTTAGACTTGCTGTCCTGTAACAGAGTAAGAAAAAATCCTGTGACAAAAAAAAATGTGTGCAGTTATATTTCCGTTACTACTAACATTAAGCCTGTTACCATCGAGATTGCAGTCAAGGGCGATTTTGTAGTGGAATAAAAGAAATTAGAAACTATTACAAAATCTAAGATCCTAAGAGCTCCCTAGCCCCCAGAGAAATTAGTTTATATACTGCTTCTGATTAGGCCAATAGTTCTAGTGCCACAGATATTTTAAGCTTTAGGATATGAAAGATGTAGTTTAAATAAAGTTTTATAGTACCTGTGTGACTCTGAAGACACAAACACAACCCTTGACCCATTTTTCAGCAGTGGCTCCAACAGCAATGCAAAATACATGTGAGAGAGGTGATTGACCTGGAAGGTCCTATCTAGCTTGTCTTCTGTCTCTTCATATGGCAGACCAAACACACCAGCATTTAGTATCAACATATCAAGATGACTGAAAAGACAAATGGTCAGTAAACATATCAATTAGACAGATAGACATTTTAATTTTTTAAATATTACAAAATACTTGCATTGCCTAAAAATTGTTAACAATAATAAAATATAATAAGTTCAATGGTCATAACTAAAGTTTGTAGTGTGAATAGCATCCAATCCATAGCATCCTGCCTTTGCTTTTTTGGCTAAAGGGTGGTCAGACTCCTAGAGTAGATACAGTTAAAATGCTATACATAGGTGTTAGTAATTACGTAATGGGTTGGTCTGTAAGAAACCCTGCTTACCCACAGATTATTGTGAAGAGGTATGACATGGTGAGGGAATGATTTTGTAGTTATTTAACATTAATACTAACCCCTCTGCCCAACAAGGTGATTATTTGAGATATTTGAGATTGTCTTATTAATTATGAGAGCTTACAATTATTAAATACTTACTCCGAAAAAATTGTTTTGACAGCCCTGGCACATTGTTTCACACTTTTCAATGAACTCAAGTCTAAATGAATTGCTTTCAAATTCTCATCTGATGTATTTGTTTCTTTAACAATTTGTTCAATGGCCGTCTGAGTAGCTTCCATATTGCGATTGGCCAATAAGATGTTGCAGCCATGCCTCGCCAGGGACTTTGCTGTTTCATAACCAATACCAGCATTGCAGCCTGTTATGAGTGCATATTTACCAGATAAATCAACACCATGTAAAACCTGTAAATAAGGTATGAGATATTATAAATATGTATTGTCATGTGGCAAAAAAGTAAATTAATTAAAATAAATCTACATAAATAGACGGCCGACTGGCGCAGTGGGCAGCGACCCTGCTTTCTGAGTCCAAGGCTGTGTGTTCTATTCCCACAACTGGAAAATGTTTTTGTGATGAGCATAAGTGTTTTTCAGTGTCTGGGTGTTTATATGTATTTTCTAAGTATTTATGTATATATAATTCATAAAAATATTCATCAGTCATCTTAGTACCCATAACACAAGCTACGCTTACTTTGGGGCTAGGTGGCGATGTGTGTATTGTCGTAGTATATTTATTTATTTATTTATTTAAATCATGCTTCAATTTGAATGTAGCAGAACCAATATAGATATATAGAATGCGAGATAAGGCGATGCTTTTGTTTATGGTGCTGAAGGAACCTTTGGGCTACAAAGTTGTGGATGAACACGCAACATACAGTTGTTCTGGTTAGCAAACTATCCCAAACTACAAATCATTCCAACAACCTATAAAATTATATAACAGTCTAAGAAACGCATGTGAAGCATAAACATTTAATTCTAGCTTTTAATACGCCACAGGTTGAAATGTTTATGGAGTTAACAAATTTGTTGATGTTATGTATTATTCCGTTCAGCCGTTCTAAGTATTATGCTAGCAAAATTCTTTTTTTTTTTTAATCAGATTAAATTAGTACTGATACACTTTTATGCAGATAAACATAATTAAGTGGTGATAGTCCAGTGGGTAGGACTTCACCTTCACTTTTGGGGGACAAGTTTGAATCCCAGCATGCACCTTAAACTTGTCTGAGTTATATGCAATCCAAGCAATTTGGACAACCCATTAGCGCAGTGGGCATTGACCCTGCTTTCTGAATCAACTGACAACTGGAAAATGTTTGTGTGATAAACTTGAATTTTTTTTAGTGTCTAGGCATTTATCTGTATTTACATGTATATTATTCATAAATATTGACATCTTAGTACACTAGCTATGCTTACTTTGGGGCTAGATGGCAATGTGTGTATTTTCATAATATATTTGTTTATTAATCTTTTAATTAAAATGTCTCTTGCTTCAACAGTGAAGAAAAACATTGTGAGGAACTCTGCATGCTTCAAAGTTCTACATAATGTTCTCAAAGGTGAGAAGTCCACCAATCTGCACTGGGCCATCATGGGCTGGACTAGACTACAGCCTTAAATCCTTCTCATTGTTCGAGGAGACCCATGCCCTATCATTACAGGGCATGGGTCTATGCCCAATCATCATGTGAAGAGATGTGAAGTCTTTGTTCTGTACCCATTGGTACAGAATAAAGACTCTTCACATCTCTTCACAAAATAGGCCAAAATATATGTGAAATGATGCAAAGGGTAGTGTCATTTCACATACATTATGGCCTATTTTGGATCAGCAGGATCTGAAAGGTTGCAAGCTTGTTATAAATTGTTTTTCCCGGATTTTGCCAGAGCAATGCCTGGGTTCTAAGTATATTATACTCACTTGAAAAGCTGTAGTTGAACCATCAAATCTTTGGCGAAAATCGTATACATGCTTCTTTTCTGCAGTTGCAAATGCTAGTCTCGGGTCCACATAGGTTTTATTTCCTGTTTCCAGATGGACATACAGGGGTTTTTCAGTTTCATCTAAAGTTTTTATCCAACCAAACGGAAAGTCTTTAGGAATTATTTTTTTATGGCCAGTGCGCGGATGGGTCCACTGCGTTTTGTTATTCAAAGTGCTATAATATTCGATATAGATTAAGACATAAAAGTAATTAAGCTTAGGAATACATCAACGTTCATTTCATAGTAGGTATTCAAAAATAGTATTGAAGTTCAAATTATTATGGATACTAAATTTGGCTAAGGCATATAAATCTAAGGGACTAATAAATTTTAGAATTTGCGTACTTAACAAAATAAACGTTTCCATCTTCTGTGGACTTTTCTTCCCATCCTGGAGGCAGCTCATCTTCGCTATCTGAGTCTAATGTGTTATGCATTTTAGGTAGAAGTTTAACACACCGGTGAACCTATTAATATTTGTTTGTTCTGTTGTTGGTGTCTTAATTTATTCAAAATGTTACAACTTACAAGCAAACCGGGAATAAAATGTTGGTACTTGGGTAACTACAAAGTAATTTATACTTTGTAGTCCACAGACAGTAAACAAAACCTATTCGTTACAAACTAAATATGTCTTCTTCTTCTTCTTTTGATTTATGGCTTTTAACTAAATATGTCAATTGTCATTTGTCACTGACGTTGTCATTTTATTGTCAATGTCAAAATGTATTTTCACCTATGCTATCATAGTCCTAGACCAACAACAGTCAATGAGAATGCAAACATTACAGTATGGATGTGTGGAGACTGTTTACGCGGCAATTTATAAATTAATGCTTCTTTTTGGGTATATTAAAACCCTTTAAAATTAACAAAAATATTTATGGTTATATTTAACACTACTATCAATTTAAAACACAAACTGAAAATTTTTCAGATTTTCTAGTGGGCATTTTTTATGCTATCGAGAAGTCGTTCGTCGTCGAAGTAGAATGGGACTAATAGCACTAGATTTAGAGGTGCAAAACCTGTACTTCTAATTTTCATTTTACACTGCTACAAGCCCTAGCTGAAGAATTGTAGGCAAATTTGAGCTTTAAAAGCAATGTAGATAGCATTCATTTTACTTTGATGTTCAAGTATTTCGATACTTGAAAAACGACTCCTCGATTCGAGCGAGCAAATCGTGTACTAAGGGTAGGTACTTCTCTTTCATGTCCTTATAATTTCCCTCAATCGCATAAAAAAATCAAATCGCTGTATAACAAGTTTTACTTCGTCGACTCGCTCTTTTCTATTTTGTAGTCGTTTCGCGTTGCATTTTCGTAATGAAGGCGTTGATAAGTAACGACATTTGCAATTACCGATTGAACGCACGATCCTAGAATACTATTGTAATCTTTGCCTAGGTAGCTAAAGAAGGTATGCGACAGCTATCTTCTGTAGGTAGGTTTAACTAACTCTTTAGGTAGGTACTCTGGTAAAAAATAAGGTCAATGATAAGGTTAACGGTAATAAGGTAAAAGAAAATATACTGTTTGCGTAAAAATTTGGCAAGTATTTTTATTAAATAAGTATTAGGCGGTAATAAGGAGATTAATAATACTTAATTATTATTGAAGTAAGTAGGAATTTTACTATTGTATTCCCCTACAGATGTGTTACTACAAAGTTCTTCTTTTCGTCGGGTTTGGTTTTTGATTTTGGTAACAGCAATGAGAGGGCTCCACAAACTGAAACATTAAAAATGATTACCTATTAACTAGTAGGTACCAGTTGGTCGATGTTTGTTAAATAAAACTCGGCGTAAGGGTTGCATTATAATCACAACAACAGGCAAGAGTGAATAGCCATTTTCTAGGCAAGCGCACCCCAACTTGTCACGCATTATTGCTTTACATCATGATAGTTGCCAAACGCAAGACTATCTAGTTTAAAAAAAATCAGTGTACGACTTACATATCAAAGCTCCTCCAAAAAGATAGAAAGTAGCCTCGCAAGCAACGTTTATTAATACCCCAGCGACATTCGTGCCAACTATCGAACCTATCCTTCCGACCATCATCGACAGACCTATGGCCATTCCCCTGCAAGAAAAATAAGTAGGTCATTAATAATATAAAGAAAATCATGAGCCTATTCTCAGTGGCGTGCACTTCATACATGCGCAAACGCACTGCCTACCCTAAAAAAATTGTTTAACTCAAAGGCGAAGGATTTTTTGTTTTATGCCATCTTCCTTCTTTATGCATACCCTGGTCAAGAACCTTGTGCACACCACTGCTTATTCTTAGACTAGCTCTATTTAAACCCTAAGGAAGCATTTAACTTTAGTTTTAAGGAGGCTAACTTTACTATATAGATTTAAGTAGATACAGAATCCTCATTCAGCCATTATTGTTTGTAGTGCATTGTGCCCAAAACAGTCAAAGCGCACCGCGTGCACTTTACCGTCTCACTTTACATCAGCGGAATGTTGCTTACACACAAACTTTTCTCATATTCCCATCTCATGGTAATTTTATTTTAAGTTATTAAAAGTGGAAACATTGCAAAATTGCAAAAAAATTTACTGTTGGTAAGAGTTATGACTGATGAGTGCCCATGATCGAAAATTGCACATTATAAGCAAATAATAGATAGGACGTACTGACCGTAGCAAGGTAATTTGATGCAGGAAGGAAGACAATTAAGTTATCGGAAAAATGATATGCAAAAGAAGTAGAAGAAACCAATACGAGGTTGTGTGAAAGAATATTTGATATACAAGTGAGATTTTTTAAGTCAGATCGTCCGCAGCTGTTTTGTGAAAAAAAAATGTAAAGGGCCCTCTATAATCCATACTGAAGCCAAAACTTTATTTTTTGTCTTCAGTATCGATTACAGACCTATCCTGCCTTCCCCTGGGTACGCCCATGAAAACTGCTGTTGATGGAGATCCAGACTAGAAAGATATAACACTTGCGTCGATTTGAGAAAATCCCCGTACCATAGAGCACCTATTCTCAATTTTAGTATTGGCTTTACTTATTCTATGGAGGGTAGAGGTAAGGAGAGTCATCTGTGTATATGAAAAAGTGTCGTCAAAATGTATTAAATTAGGATGGCGCCACATTTGCATCAGGGTAACTCTTAAAAGAAGCGCCAAATATAAATATTGTTAGAGTAGGCTTGAAAAATAAACAAGGAAGTATGGAGATACAAGGAAGTAAGGTTATATTTACCACAATATTTTGTACAACGTAAGTTGTTGAAATTCTCAATAATTAACTACTTTAGTCGATAATGACATTAAATTTTTTAACTCGGCATACTTCAATTCATCTACAATTGCTACATTCATACCATACCCTGTGCATCCACCAGCGCCATTGTGGAGGATTTTTGAACTGTTATTTAGCGCAACAACTGGACACTTTTTCAACTTTTCTCCCATATAAGATGACTCTCCTTACCTCTACCCTCCATACTTATTCTTTAAACTAGTTCACACAGAACGGGGTTTATAGGTAGCGTAGCTTGCTCTTTGTAGTCAGTTACTACGGCGATAACTCAATGCGCCAACTTTAATGGTAGAATATAAATCATACCTCAAATTCGTAGGATATATCTCCACCGCATACGCATTAATAGGACCTAGTGCGAGTCCCGTGAGAGGCAGTGAAGACAGCAGTATCGCAAACAGTATATCCTGCGTAACCACATTGATAAGTATACAGAACAAACCAATGGTCACATACACTAACAGCAGTAAGGTTTTCTTGCCCAAAAATTTTACAGTACTACTGATTCCAAGCGCAATAAAGGCGCAAGAAAAGTTTGCGATCGTGTTTATCATAAATGTTGTGCTGGCAATCGAGTCGTCGCATTCCGCGTTCACGTTCGTCTGAAACGAAGTACAATAAGATTTAAGGGAAAAACTAAGTCAGAGTAAAAATTTAATCTAGTAAAGTTAACTAAGTATTAACTAATAAAGTTGCTTTATCTAAAATATACGTTGATAAAATATTATAACAGCATAAAAGGCAAGGGCGAACACTTTGCAAACTTACAACCAATCACAAGGCACACTCGTTTGAGCAAGAGACTTGTGATTGGACGCAGGATACGTTAATAACTAATATAGTCTTGCCTTAAATACGAGAAAAATATTTCAGAAAGTATCAAAGTATGATCCACTTTTGATACTCTCTTAAATATTTTTTCTATAGCTATATGGCGTTGATGATTTTTCGCATTCGTTAATATAGTCCGGTCAATTTAGACCAAAAAATGAGAGTGAAGTTACATAAAGTCCCAACAAGCTGAAATTCAGTGGAATTGTTTAAAACGTAATTATAAACAATGTCTAGAAGTTCCCCATCATTCCCGTGTATGGAAAAAAAATTATTCAAGGCCAAAGGTAAAATAAATGAGTTTTTCGCGATTTTCAGCAAAACAGTAAGTTTTATTATAAAAGTATCTCAGACAAAAATTCTAGATCATAAAATTATCTATAAAAAAGTATCAATACTTTTTTTCTTACGAGCCACCGTATCTGAGATAGGTATAACGATTCAAAAAGTTATAAAAGTTGTTATCGTCATAAAAATTTCACTGATTTTCAGCTTGTTGGGACTTTATGTAACTTCGAATGTCTAAATTGACCGGACTAATCATTTAAAACTAACGCTACGAAGAATCTAAACATGCGCTGTTGTTCAAAAAAAAGTCACAACCAGCAACCGGTTAAACCAGGTATCCATTGTTTTTATTATAACCCTAACCTAAATTTAGATGTTCGTAACAAAATTAAGGAAATAATCTCAAATTATCTTGCGACAAATATCGATAGAATAAAAAAGGGCAACAACCAAAAAGAATAACCGGATGTGGCAATTATTATTCCTGTTTTCATAATATAATAGTAGGTATCTAGTACCAGTGGCGTGCACACAATATTATTATTTTTTGATAAGTATACATACATATAAAAGAGGGAGTTCTTAATTTGTATCACCTATATTCTGCTGGCTACCTTGTCCAAAAAGCCGTGTGCACATCACTAGTAAAACAGTACCATTCTCTTAGTAGTTGTTTGAAGATTGAGCATTGTAGGTATCAGAAATCAAATGGTTTCAGAAAATAACTGCAAAAGTGTAGGAATACCTACCAACCTCGTTAAGCCTTTGAGCAATAACTTCGCATGCAGTCATACCAACACCGCTGCCAGTCAGGACTCTGTTTAGCACATCTGGTAGCCACATGTATAACCCGTTCAAACTAAAAAATCAAATAAAAAGTGTATTAGGCACTACTTGCTACATATAATTTAAAAAAAAACTAAATTCATTCATAGTTGTAGCCCTAGTTTATAAGCACCCTTGTAACGTCAAGTCACTCTGTTTGTAGTGACCATGACCTATATATGGCTCAGTGGCCTTCAGGCAAATACGCTTAGCGATTAAGCGTACCGGTACGATGTCGCGTTGAAACCAATAAGGCATATGGGTTTAATATAACTGTCATACTTCTTATAAGTTAGCCTATTACCAGCAGCTTGCAGTCAAGATTTAACTTGCAGTAGAATAAATAAAATACGCAAGGGAATGACCGGAACCCTTAAGCTTTTAAACTGTCTCATAATATATTATTAAATTGTTCAATAAGTGGGTAATACAAAGTCTTACGTTACGGGCGCCGGAATAAATTCCGAGAGTTACGAGGGTGTAACAGATGAATCCTCCTCCTAGGATTTTAGATGAATCCTAAGAGGAGGTTTAGAAGCGCCCAAAGCAAAGTATTTCAAAAACAACGTTTTTGTGTAAAATGTACCTATTGTTTCCGTGTATGTGTGATAAAGTACTCTAATTAAAATAAGCAACTACTTATTAAATGTTAGCAAAGTTTCGGCATTTACACAAGTTTAAAAACAATGAAAATAACTTACGTGGCAAATATTCCAAATAGTAAAGTTCCGCTCAGAACCATCCACTTCAAATACGGTGGTTTAACTAAAGGTACTGTTTGTTGTACAAGTGATTGCACGAAAGAAGGCTTTTCCAATTGAGCCTGAACCGGCAATTTTAGCCTCTTTACCTAGAATTTCCGAAATAGCATGGATTAGAAGCGCCGCGCCGACGTTATCTCTTTTTTCTTGTGTATAGAGCTTTGACCCACTTTGACACCGATTTGTTGACCATGAGCTGGAGGACTTTATTACCACAATAACTCTTGTTTAAAGATTATTTTTAAGTGGTAGTTATTAGTAGGTCCCCGAAGTTCCTTTCGTCCATGCCCTCTAAGCGGAATTTGCCTCAAAATACGTACACACGTCTATACGACGTTGGTTACCCAACGCATTCGTTTGCATCGAATCATCATATTAACCAAACGATCTCCACTGCTGCTTTCTTTTAGAAGAGTACGATCATCATCATCATCAGTACCAACAAATTATCAGTTCTCAAGTAGTGTGCCACTACAGAGCACGGGTCTTCTGTCCAGGATTGGTGGACTTTACACGCCTGAGAGAACATTATGGAGAAATCTTAAAAAAAACAGCAAAAAAATCGTGAGGAAACCTGACTATGTTTTCCTTCATCGTTAATGCATTACAGAGCAATGTTTAATTTCTTGATAATCTTATATTCTTAAAAAGATATTTTATCCGTTGTCTTAACAGTCATGGTTGTCTACAAGGTAACAGAAAAAAGAAGACTAGAAAAAAAACAGACCAAAATGATTGAAACATCTTATTCTTTTATAGATTTCATTAGATTTGAATGAGTTGAACACCCAAACTTTACGTGGCTATAACATTTGAGGATTTTTTCATTTGATTCCCTATCTCGACCATATGATCCCCTGTCTTTGTGACCACGGGAGCAAACTCTTTTAGGACGGAGGAGACGGAGCCGTGTGGCTCCGTCACGACCAAAGTGATTTTGTGTTGCAGAGCTTTTCCTGACAAAGCTCATCCGGGAAAGTTCTCTACCGCCATGATTATTTCTGCACCCAAACAGCATTGTTGTGTTAAAGTTTGAAGGGTGTGGTTAACGATTTAAATACAGGCACATAAGTCGTAACACCTTCGCCTCAGGTTGCAGGACGCGACACTTTGTAGGACGTGTTTCCTGCATGCTCTGCAAAGTGTTGCTCTGTTTATAAGTGATGATATTCCTCTTACTAACAGGTGGGCCATATGCTTGGACCACCAATTATTACTACAAAATAAGACACTAGGCTTTCGTAGCATACAATACTAGTATAGTTAGATAGACAGTAGAAACATTAAATAGGTCCTCCCTATTCGGTGAAGTAAGTCAAACAAATATTACCTATAACAGATATAGAAAAAAATATAAAGCCTTACTGGATAATAATCACCCGGTTTTCCAGTATTCCCCGAGTATATATTCTTCAACACTTGCAATGAGTCGTCGTGCCTGCCTTGCGAGACCAGGAATTTTGGGCTCTCCGGCCCGAAAGACATCATAGTGGCACTTAGGAGAAAAACGCTCGAGTATATCATAGCGAGTAACCTCCAGGGTCGGAACTCGTATAAACCAAAGTCGACTCGAAAATCGAGAGGTAATATTGCCCATGCTAATACTAAAAACAAAAATCTTTGTAAAATCATATTCATTCAGACGACCTTACTGGCACAGTTGCGAGCGTTGAGGTCTCGTGAGTGGGAGGTCCCGGGTTCGACCCCCGACGCCAAACTGACCATTTAGGAATTTATTCCTAAATATTCTCTGGGCTGGTCGGGTGGGAGGCTTCGGCCGCGGTTACCATTGCACCTCGCAATCTTAGCTAATGTTGGAAGCAATACCCATTCAATTAGCTGGTTTCCGCTATCTTAGAGACGTTCGTATCCCGTATGCGCCAATCACAAGACTTGCCTTAACGAGAGCGATTTGTGATTGGTCGCAGATAAAAGAACCTGGAACGCTGCTAAGGACGCAGGTCAGACGCACCAGAGGACAAAGATTTAGTTACAATTTCATCATTATTATGACCACCAATGGACGTCCACTCCTGGACATGTATTTTGTTAGAAGTTCCAAATACCACGGTCTTGTGCCGCTTGGGTTCAACGGCAGCAAAGAAAAAATAAAAATTTACAACTTACTTAAATTTAAATAAAAGAATATAAAAAGCTTACAAGGTACCATAGCAGATCCGGATATTTGCATGGCGTTGACTATTGAGAGTGTTATATCTCTATATCTTTGTGGTAATAGTTCACCGATGAAAGAATATGGCACGGCAGCGGGACAAGCTATGCTGAAAAAAATAAAAAATAAATATTTTACAACCAGCTGTACGTGTACAGTAGGTACCAATTATAAAATGAATAATAAGATAAGTAAACGAGCCGATCATTATAATCGTTCGAATCGATATATTATAATTAGGTAATTAGATATTTTTATATGTTTAATTTTATAGACTCCAAAGAAAGGCTTACTAAAAATAACTAGTTGTGTAGGTACCATTATTATTTAAAGGATATTTTTTTAAAGGCAAAGCAAGACAGTGGCCCTTTTTGCAACTTTGTCAAAATAGAAAACCAGTGGTTACTGCCCGGTTACTTTATGTGCAGTCTTGGTTTCAATTTCCATATTTATTTTGACATAAAACCATAAAAATCACCCGGTTGCTTCTTAAAACGACTAAGACTAACTGAAACCCCAGTAGGTAGCATACCTAAGATTTTGGAATTCCTGTTATTACATAGGGAAAAGGTAAAGGAATAAATAAAACCTTAACTCACCACAGTGAAGACAAAAATTTGAAGATTGTAAAACTAATGAGATCAGGCATAAAAGCCGCGAGGATGCCGAATATACCTGCGGCAAAAGAGCTGTAAACCACCATCTTTTTCCTCCCACGGGTGTCCACGAGGAAACCCCATGGGAATGACGTTAAAACTATACCTGGAAATAAGAGTAAATCTCATGAAGCTTTAATCTGATTTACATTAATAACTTCATGCAATAGCTGAAAGCTGCTTTTGACGACTTCGCCGCGTTTTCAGCCGGCAGGCACATTTTATATAACGAGTTTAGTTTTAGGGATTAAATTGGGCCTAAGGCAGTGGCGGTACTACTATAGAAGCCGAAAAGCCGGGCTTGCGAAACGATAAATATCTCTTTTAAATTTTGCTAGCAATGAGGATATAAACACAATGTTTTAACTTTTGCTCAATAATGTAAATACTCTTTGACATGCCACTGGCCTAAGACCGTAATATTAAACCGCAGTCGCGCTAAGAACAACCTATAAAATAAATTATGACCAAGTCCGAACTTGAAAACATCTTCTTTGCCTTATGTAGGGTTATTAATACGACCCTAAAGTGCATGAATACTTATGGCAACATAACACCCATAGTAGAGTCCGGTGTTATGTTGCCATAAGTATTCGGTCTGAGACTGGTAATAAGGGCTATTCGAATACAAATACCTTCATCTATTATTATCATGTCAACCAATCGACGTGCACTGCTTGACTTGGCGTTTTGCAGAGTGTTACAAATACCACGGTCTTGTGCCGGGATCCAGCGGCTTCTTGCCACTTGTATAATGTTATCTGCCCACATCGTAGGAGGTCTACCAACGCCGCGTTTGTCGATTCGTGGTCGACATTCCAGCACCTTTGGACCCCAACGTGCATCGGTTCTCCAAGCTATTTATATTTTTTATTCCACTATACAAGTTAGCCTGGTGCCTGGCACCTGGGTGATGATGCAATGGCAACGATCTCACCGTAATGGCATTTATACTAAACCCATAACCCATAATTGGTTGCTACATGATATCGTACCGGAACGCTAAATTGCTTGGCGGCACGTCTTTCTCGGTACTAGCCACAACCAACTGTCTCAGTCAGAATAAGAAAAATCTGAAATTATAAATTCCAAAATGCCCCCCCATCAGGGATAAAAAATCATATCCCCTGACAAGGGATATAATTAATGTGGCCACCTAATAAATTACTGGAACATGGAGTAGGAGAAGCTTACCCCCGTTTATTAATACACATATATTATTTGGATATTATTTCCACTTGTGCGCCAGTGCTCTAAGAGTTGATAAAGCTGTGGGAAAAGATAAATTTATATCCTTTCCACGAGGATATAATTGTCTCCTGGCCATGCTAGCCGTGCAGGGGATAGAAACCAGGAGGTCATCGGAGGTTGTCGAAAGTATCGTCATAAAAAGGTGTAATTATCATACCAATGTAAGGAACGGATCCGATGAAACCGCGCTGGGAGTCCGTAATCTCAAGGTCACATTTCGCTGCCGGCAACAGAAACGAGTATCCTACTGGTTCGATAATGGCAGATATTAGGAACATCGCCAGCGCGAGAGAGTATCTTATGTTATACCACCCCAGACCTAGAAAGGAAAATATAATTTAATTATAGCGATGCTTGCAACTTCATTGAAATTCGTGCGTTGAGAGAGTGTGCTCAAGGTCTGTACCCTTAGAACAAGATTTGTTCGCTCGCAATCGAGGAGTAGTTTTTTAGTATTAAACTCTTTACCGTCAAAGTAAAAATGATTCTTGATTTACAAACGTTCTGTCAAAGAACCCTTGCAAAAGAATTGTAGATAAATTTGAGCTTTAACACAATGGCAATAAATCTATTTTACCACGATGTTCAAGTGTTTCATTACTCGAAAACGACTTTGAAATTGCGAGCTTGCAAATATTGTGCCTCGTAAGGCTGACACAAAAACTGTTCGATGATGTTCCTTCCACTTCTACAAAACTTCACTATTTTACCATTATACCAAAAACTCGCATAAAATAATTTGTCCGTCCGAAAGCCCGTCTGAGATCTGTATATCTTAATTGTTAACAAACTGGATAGGTACCCTTCAAACAAGTTTGAAAATACAACTTCTTGGCAACGCGTCGCATCTTAGGCTTGTTGCACTCTCTATGCAAGAGGTCTAATAATATACAACTGGTTTCCCATAAAATTAGCTAGTCACATCGGCTAAAAAGGTGCATAAACCAGTAACTATTACTAAGTACGCTACCCAAATGTCAACACACATTTTACCAGATTGATTTTACACTAGAACACAACAGAAAAAATCTCAATATACTCATGGATTCAAGTTGGATATACCTAACAGAACCGTAAAAACCATGTTTGTTGTTTTCAAACCTGACTACCAGAGATAGTTAATGCAGGTAAAGCATATGATGTTTTAATTGGTTAAAACGCTCATAACTTAGAAAAATGCGAGCAGGGATTCGAACTCGGTACCCCGAACATGAAGTCCTAACTACCGAGCTATTAGCGCTACCGCTCGTAATTCGTAACCTTAATATAAATCACGTAATATTGACAATATTTTATATTTAGGTTAGCATTTTTAAATTACGAAAGAGTTTACCGTAAAAGTATTTTTAACTTTAAGTGTCAGAATGAATGGATTGGAGCCTGGTGACAAATCTGTCTCACACGACCTTGCCCACGGTCAATAGTTAAGAGTAGCTTTTTTTTTCAACATAGTCACGTGAGCGTGCATTTTCTACGACCTAAACAGATTTGATTGAAAGTGCAAATATAAATATAAATTAGTGGACTCTATATCTGCCCTTTCCATCATGAACATTTAAAATTCTATTTCGTATCCTTTATTAAAAAAATTACCGTAGTATTTGGATTTTTTGTTTTAGAAATTAAAATAGCGGTCATTTGCTTACTTTAAAATAGTTCATAAGAAACTTCTTACATCATCTTTAAATTACATCAGGTACGTATATGTGCGAATGTTTGCTTTTTACGATGGTATAAATTGGCATGCGCTTTGAAATAGATAGAAACTTATTATGTAATATTCTTTAAGAAATTACCAAATTCTCAAGATTACAGGGTACTGACGTAAATTATTCGCTTTTCAGGTACCTTACAGAATCCCAAATTTATATTTCTAATCCCCCGATTTTTGGCAGCTCACCTGCCCATCAATTACATGGGTCTTAAGTTCTTCTGTAATACGTAGCCAATTCAGTATCCAGTTTTAATTTTCAAAAACTGGAGAAAGCTTCTCTTAACTGATCCATTTCGCTGAATAATTGTAGAAAATGAATATAATAAAAATGCAGAAAATGGCGACAAGAGTTTCTGAGATTAGCAGCCGTGCACAGATTGCGAAGTGACGCCTCTAAGTTGTATTATTCTGAAAGCATAATATTCCGATTTGTTGTACGATATGTTTGAAGTTATTTAAACTTATAAAGTGGTTTAATGACACCGATGAGAATGAGTATCGTTATTTATTCAGAATTAACTTGCGTGTAATTGCAATTTGTTCGTGTGCCAAATTCACAAATATTATGATAATCTACCGAAGTCGACAATGAAATAAAATACCATTATTGGTATTTTGAGTCCCCTGAAATACATAAGTATTGCCTCGCAAGAAAATACGTCTTTGTATGCGAGCCATCTGAAATTAATACAACTTTTTTTTTTTAACTATCATAAAACAAACTCCTAGGTAGGTACTTATATGGAATTTGGATATGCATTTATTACCCTCTAAATATAAAATACACTCTGTTTATGTCTGTCTCGTTGGTCTAGTGGCCACCATGTTCAATTAACAATCACGTCTATCGCTCCCAGATTCGAATCGAAAAAAATTCAATTTACAGAAAACCTTACAAGTACAAAATTTAATTCCACTCTAGAGTTACAAAACTAACGGTGTTAAGCTTTACAGTCATTATCACTAACATATTATGATAATAATCATTAAAGTCCGCCAGCCCGTATTGTAAGAGTGTGGTGGGTCTATGCCTTAAAACCCTCTCTCCTATAAGAGAGGACGCAACAATAACAGGCTTATGATGATGATGATGATGCAAAATCATCATCATCAGGCCTGAATCCTATAAGGTCACTTTTGATATTTGTTCTGGGACCATTCATTCATCATCATCTGGGTTTATCAACCATGTTTAATATGGCTCACTAAGTACAAAAAGAGAGCTGTTATTGTTGGAAGTTGGCTTCATTGTAATCTCGCCTTTAAGGAACAAACGTGTACACAATGTTAGAAACAACGAAATAATATATCAATTTATAATTAAAGTAAAACCCCGACTTTCCCCCCCGATATATTTTACATTATTCTAACAGTCAAGCCCTTTCATTTGATACCTATATTGAGAGAGTTGCGTCGGCCATCTTGGACTGATCGTCATCAAACATAGTTAGGAACTCTCCCGACTGATTCACTTTTTAAACAAAACGAGAAAAACAAAGTCTGTTCATCCGCTCTGGAGCCACGATGCCACATAGACTCACATCCACACACACAGTAAAACTAATTTCGTGGGGGGTTAAAAAAGAACAGCACAGCTAATGTTTTCTTCGTAAATAACTTTCAAAGTACAAATTTACTTCTCTCTCTGTTCCCGGACTAAAAAGTCATCCTATTGTCTTCCACAGGATGCAATCTATCAAATTTGATTGTTCAGTAGATTAGGCGTGAAAACAGTAACTATATTATATATATATGTTATTTTTATTCATATTTATAAGCGTTTAAATTTTTTATTTTTGGTACAGATTAGTGTACACTAGATAAGACTGCCTAGTGGTTATAATCAAATTCAAATCTTCAGATGGCAGATTGAATTTAGTAGTGTCGTCTTTACCTATAGGGTAGACTAAGAAAATTATAACACAATTTATTTCAATGCGTCATCTGAAGATTTTGGATTAGATTATTAACTTTGGTAGTTAAGAGTCTTAACGAGGCATTTTCTTTCCGAACCCAACAAAAAACGGCTCTATATATCGCGTTATATCGTTCAGTTACAGTTTAAATAATAAAATAAAAGAAAATATTTATTAGAAAAACTCAGTACAATAAATCTTTGGAATTCTGACCCCTAAACTAAGAAATCAAAAAGTGAGAATAGCATGCTGACGCGTGTGTATGTGTGCGTGTTTATGTGTATGCGTGTGTATTTGTCTGTGCGTTATATATTCAGATACTTGAATAAAATATCAGTATTAAGCTATTTTTATAAATAAGTCCTCATTCAGCCATTATTGTATGCAGTGCATTGTGTCCAAAAACAGTAAAAACGCGCACGTGTCACTTTACACCCGCTGAATGTGTCACGGTTACTTTTCCCCATTTTCCCATTTTATGGTGAAAGCTTAGAACGTTACAGGTAAAACTGTAATTAACAGTCTACTGCTAAATGGTATGAAGTGAGTAACCGTTTGTTCGAGAAACCAATCTAAAGTGGAGTGGTTTTTGATGCTTCAAAATTAGTCGTGTACACGGTTTCTGTATGTTAACCTCCTTTATTCTAATAAGTCTAATAATAAAAAGCAAAAACCAAGCAAAATATGGAAATGGGATGATAATGGAATTTAAGACTTCTTTGTTTCAAGTGTTAATAATTGTTTATTTTCTTTTTTTCCTCGATATTTATTATGATAGCGTGACATTTTATTGTTATCTTTTTTTTTATAATATGTTGGTGCAGCTATCTTTTACTCGTATTATCTTTGAAACACAGTTTGTGACACCATTTCAATACATCTGCATTCATTCAAATTATAAAGAGAATAAACAAATACGTTAGGAAGTATCGTGAATGGAAAACAATGTAATAATTATAGTAATAAAATTTATATCACCAATTTAAAAATAATTTGGTTTTTGAACACAATATGGCTTACCTACTATTTACTTACATAGCTTGGATCATTATTTTGTATTATTTAAAAAATTACAGTTAATAAACATACTCTGAATTCTTAGGAATTATATTTTTTAAACAAACCGTCAATATTATAATAACAATAAATAATAAAGCTCTAAGCGACGCGATGGCAGTAAACCGTCAGACGGTTTTTTAGGGGTCGGAATGTTATAATGAACAACGAATACTTATTGGATCATCTAGTTGTTTGTAAGGCAGTTTGTGTGCCTGTCTCTCTATCTGTCCGTCCGTTGTAAACTTCAATTACACTACTACCATTGGTTAAATTTTTCAATAAAGATACTTTGCATCATAGAGAAGAACTCATGATTATTTTGGAAAAAGAAACTGTTCAACCGGGAATTTCAATAATCAGAAGCAAACACGGACGAAAAAGCAGGTACCTAACAGGTATACGTGTATATGATGTTCTAAACAAAGGGAATATATATTTTCGTTTTAGGTATAATAGCCGTTGCATCCAAAGTACGTTGTACGTGTTTGGGTCGCAGCCATGTTATTAGTATGTTATAGAAATTTAACAATCTGTTAATTTTTCGAATGTTGTCCTCTGATTGATAGTTCCATATGTCGGTCAAATTAAAAATGCTTGTTTCTTTTAAAATGTAATAGTTAGTTGTTTAGTGTTTTCTAGTTTATTTTTGACGTGTACTTTAATAGAATATTATTACGTCATAACGCTGCGTTGTTTTCTGCAATACCCCCTATGTACAACCGAACATTACAACATTAAAAAAAATGATTTACAACAAATAGGTAACTTGGTAATTTAACGGGAAGTTAAAAATAGGCACCAACGATATGGCCTAGCTTATGTTAATTTTCGTCCTTCCAATTAACTCTATGCCAAAAATCAAGTTTATCGGTTGCTTGATTAGGGCGAAAAGTAAGGACAAACAAGCCTTCATATTTATAATATTAGTAAGGAAGTATGGATTGTGTTGTGTTAATAAATCTTTTTTAATATCTTAATTGGTACTTTTTGTCATAGATTTGTCAATTATTGTAATTTCAGAAATAGGGTCCAGTTAGTTAGGTATCTTAAATAATGAGAAACACCTTACCTGCCACGTTAAGGGCTTGATCCAAATCGACATCATTGTTCTCATTTTTATCACACTCATCAATAGTTTTGGACACGGTTTCTATAGTTTTTTTCATCATAACAAGTTCACATAAAGTTTATTTTTTACACAAATTCACACACAACCCATTCGTTCGATGATAAAAAGTAATTTGCTATTCACTTGTATAAACAAAACTAAGTAAGTGTAATCTAACAAAACTAAATAAATATATACTGATAGCTTGAATTAAATCCTAATTATTAGCTATCACACATATCTTTATTGTCAATTTAAAAAGATATATGAGGAATTTATGAAAGTATTGTTATATTATGTGTACGTATCTATATGACAGATTGTTATCAGCGACATGTGTTACTTCGTGAAGCTTCGTATCACAACTGTTAGTAGGTAGTTCGGATTCGCGAAAATATATTTGCGAAATTAACCGTTCAGGAGCTTTAGCGTTTCTTGATTTTTTTGTTTCAGGGTTTTAAATAGCACAGCGGCATGCGGTATATTATATAATTATTGGCAAAACAACTTCCTTGGCAACTGTTGTCTACTAAATGTAACACACTCTTGATATACCTAATAATGCGTTATGTATTTAAACATAACTAATAAAAAAAATTTTTCTTGTAATATGCGTAAATAATTTTCACTTATTATAATCTGGTATGTGTATATATATAAATAAAATACCGATTAAGATTATTTGAATGATAATTTTACTTTTATTGTGTTGTTTCAACTAAACTTAATCTCTAGTATTATATGATTATCAGTATTCGAGATCGAATTCTGAGGACTTTAAATACAGGTAGATTTTTAAAATATAGTACTAAGATTCGTAGGCCGCTCTCTACATTTTAGTTAAAACAGATTATTTACTCACGATTAGTGCCTCGATTATCATTGCCGGCGGAGTAAAATCGACTCTAGCTCTACTTTTTAATTGAAACTGGACATTTAAAATTATTATAAATATAAAGTTCCCAAACATTCGATAAATGACGACGTGTACTGATAGTCTTAAAAATATGCAAAAGCCAGTAAGTAGGTAGGTAGGTACATGTGTTCGGGAGATAAGAGTTATTTTTTAATTTCATGCATTCCCGGCCGTCCTTGTCACAGTTAACTTAGTATGGGTCCTTGAAATGTTTATTGGTGTTTATCGGTTTTCTTTACCGACTTATTTACATTTCTAACCTATATTCATTCATGTCAACCTAACCTAACAAATGTTTTTATATAAAGAAATTTCTATACACAATTTTATTGTTAGGTTCCATAAGTGAGTTAAGAACAGCGACCCAGTTAAATTGACACTTACCACTTAAATGTTAACGGCCGATTGGCGCAGCCTCTCCGCCAATTATGAATTGGCTGTGGGTTCGATTCCCACAGTTTGAAAATTTCTGTCAGTTTGCTTGTATCAATGTTTTTTCAGTGCCTGGGTGTTTATCTGTATAATAATATATGTATTTATATATTCATCAGCCATCTTAGTACCCATAACACTAGCGGCGCATACTTTAGGGCTAGTATGTACTGTCGTAGTTATTTATTTATGACTTGCGAGTGTTCAGTAGTGGATCACAATTATTACAGAACGGTCCAAAGTTTCCTAATTAGGAAAATACATTAGACAAACTAAATAGAAAAATGGACTTTCAGTTTTTTTAGCAAATTTTTCTTTTAGCTAAGATCCTGGTTAATCAACTTTACCGAACTGCTTAATCGGATTAAAAAAACACCCTACAGCGAGAGTTAGTGACGCGGTGCGATGAAGGTATCAATCGTTGTTATCGTTATTTATTTAGGCGAATCATCATCATGACAACCAATTGACGTCCACTTCTGGACATAGGTCTTTTGTAGGAAGTTCCAAGGTCTTGTGTCGCTTGAGTTCATCCGCCCACCTAGTCCGGGGTCTACGCTGCGCGTACCGGTGCCAGATCGCTATTCCAGCACCATGGTACCCCAACGTCCATCGGTTTTCCGACCTATGGGCCCACTTTAGCTTCGAGACTTTTTGAGTTATGTTGGTACCTCTGGTTCTTCTACGGAGCTCCTTGATCACGTAGAGATACTCCAAGCATAGCTCTCTCAGCTGAGTGACCCTGAGCCTTTTTATGAGACATAAAGTATTATGAGTATATATTTCTCAATAGTTTTTCACCAATCACTAAACAGGTATTATTGGTTCTTGATCACAATCAGTATATATTTAAAAATTTGTAACGCGGTACAGGACTATCAATGAAGATATAGATTTAACGTTCTCAAGACGCTTGTAAAAAAAACTACGACCATTTAAAATCTTGCGTTGTTTTTATGAAGAAAGAAACCAAAGTAAATGGAAGGGGAATTAGGAAGAGCCTTAAAGTATATCATTAATTTTTAATCAACTTAAGGGGCAACAGCGAAAATAAATCAAAGTAAATTACGCACAAATATTATTCGATATCGATGCAAGCTACACGTGTTACTAATTTCATCATGCTGACAAAAAACTGACGCGTTCGCATGTATTGGATTTTGTCTAAATATCCTTTTGTTATACTCAAAACAGAGTAATTTCGGAAAATATTTGAAGACAATATGACTTTAGTTTGTAGTGGGTGGAATACGAATACTATACTAGTGGGTAAGTCTACCGAGTTTGATCCATGCACTTGTAACTTTGCGCATTTTTAATTCAGGCCATAAAATGTCACTTGCTTTAACGGTGAAGGAAGATGATCACGGAAGCTTGCATGCCTGAGAGATCTCCACAATGTTCTCAATGGCGTGTGAAGTCCCCACTGGGCAAGCGTGGTGAACTATGGCCTAAACCCTTCTCACCCTGAGAGGAGACCCTGTAATGGGCGTAAATGGGTTGGTGGTGATGTGATGACCTACAAGTTTAATAAAGACAGAACCTCGTGTTGTAATGAACTCTAAATAATGTTTGTTTTTTTTAGAAATTACGACTGAGGTGCCGCTTTAAATAATGAGTTATTGTATTATTTATAACACAAATTAATCGATTTGATCAATGCTTTATAATTAGCTTGAAACAAAGCGATTATTATAACTATCTTGTTTTTCTTGTAGTTAGCATGTCCAACTAAGGATCACGGAGTTCTAGATTAAATAAATATTGGGGTAATCTGTAATAGTATACAACAAGGGGGTAAAGCAATGTCTTACGTTACGGGCCCTGGGATTAATACCAACCAAACGAGGAATTTAGAGTAACTCCCGATTATAGCAAAGGGTTTTGCATCCTAAGTTTAGCGAGGTCCTTATTCAAATAATAAAAGCTTTAGGGACTCCAGTACAACATTACTTACACGCTAAGACCTTAGTATGTATACGTTGTGTTGTTTTACTTTTCTTTTTGTTCTATGTACTTTTTGTGGTGTGCAATAAAAGTATATTCATTCATTCATTATGTATTGAGGTACTTGACCTTTCAATACTAAGCTATGTAATAAAGCATTATCGAGGGAGTGGTGTGAAAAAAAGAATTTAATGATTACAGGGACCAAAAGTCTAGAAGTCCAGTAAACCAAATGGTATATGCCAGAAATCAAGTCAATTGGTTGCTTAGATAGGGCGTTAAGGAAGGACAAACAAACAAACATACTTTCGCATTTATAATATTAATAGTATGGATAAGTTAGGAAAACGAAGTTATTATTCATTATTTATTTTTATTTTATTTTATTTTTTATTTATTTATTCACAAGAATGTAGGGTACATACAGTTTTTAAAATGTAAAGTGGTTATTATAATATTAATACAAACAAATGCGTGCCTCACAAATTATATTGGTGTGTATGTAATAAATGTATGTAATAGTGCCATTTAAAATCTACTGTCCCTGATTTAGGTAAAAACCTGTATTACAGGCGACAGTGCTCTCCTTAAATTGTTGTTTCGATGATTGAGTGTATGATTGTGCGTATGTGAGTTTGCGTCGCATAGGTAATTGTGGTCGCGTATATGTTTGCTTATACAAGATAGTTATTATATTAAGTTATATATACATATATAAATTTGTTTTGCAGGTGTATGTGTGTGTTTGTATGTATGTATGTATTTATATTTGTGTGTGTTTGTATGTGCGTGTGTGTGGTTGTGTGTGTGTGTGTATATGTGAGTTAGAGTTTTACATATTAATTCGATCCTAAGACTTCCAGAAGAATTTCAGTTTCAGCATATGATTTTGTCAGTAGCCACTCTTTTACACATTTTTTACAGTTAATTTTATTTAGGGGGTATATATTTATTACCTTTGCCTAAGTTTAAACAATGTATAAACACACACATACAAAAAATAAAATAAATGTAAATGTATATACACATTTACTAAATCATGCTACTTCACATGAATTTCCTAATGACAAGGAAGCTTGGAAGCAAGCTGTTCAAAATTCAAAATTCAAAATTCAAAATTCATTTATTTCAAGTAGGCCTAATACAAGCACTTTTGAAACGTCAAGTCTGTCCGTGTGTAGTGACTCTACCACCGGTTCGGAAGGCAGATTCTACCGAGAAGAAGCCGGCAAGAAACTCAGCAGTTGCTCTTTTCCAACATCAAAAATTTACATTTTATATTTTAACATTCATTTTTCTATCTTGTGAGAGATGAAAGCGGAGCCATCCGGCTCCAAGCAACCTTGTCATTAAGAAACTCATCAATTGTATAATAACCTCGCTGTAATAAATGTGTTTTAACACATTCTTTAAACTTATGCATTGGTAGGTCCAAAATTACCTATGTGTTTAAATAGTGATGGAAAATAGCATTTCGGATTACTTTCAGTGAAAACTATGGTAGTGGTTTACTCAAAAACTTTTAGGTTTTCGGTTTCATGGATAAGCCTCAAAGATAGTACATAATGTTCCTATAAAGCTTGTGAAGTATTATTTCGGTTTTCATTTACACGTTGTTAAGTAACCCTACTTGAAATAAATAATGGAGGTTTGAGCAGGAATCTTCTGGAAAGGTTAATAATAGGTAATAAAGTGGCCGTCAGGTAATGTACTATCTGGAATTTTCAGGACAAAGACATGCTTTATTGAAAAAAAGGAAAATTAACAGTTTTCTATAATTTTCCCTAATGTTGTAATAATAAAACTCTTTGTAAAAAACAAGGTCGTTTAGTATCTTGATTGCAGAATCTTTGTTTATATTTATTAGGTACCTAATTATTGCGCCAGATAAGACTCGCGACTTAAGAGATAACATTATCATACTTTAATTAATAATACCTATTACGTCGCTGACACAACTCACAATGTTATAATGTTATTTTACGACTCGTCACATATTAGCAAGCCCTGTCGGGCACTTCAATAATACCTTACAAGTATTTTATTTATTGGCTACAAGCATGAGTACAAGCATACTTTGCTTGTACTCATGCTTGTAGCCATGATAAAAAATTAAAAACCTTAATATGTTATTATCCTCGAAAACCCAGCACTGGATAGAGCTACATGACCCTAAAGTTCTCTCCACCGACCGTCACTATATTCCAAGACTAGTTCGTGAAGCGATTGAAATTCGGAAGCACAAAACTTCAATCGTGAGGACGGTTCTAAATTAGCAAGTGTGTCGAATCCAGTGGTAGAATTATGCAAACCAAGAAAGCATCGTACAGCTTCTCAATTTAAAAAGTGACGTTGTCAGTGTAGTATGTCGAACAGTTCGACGACCTACGCAGTCCCGTCGTGACCACGATCCATGCAATTGGGTCAAAATATCGACAAATCCAAAAATATTATCTGGGTATGTACCATAAGAAAGTGTGTTTGTTTGTATGTTTGTCTATGCTTAATTCCTTAACTAAGCAACCACTGAACTTTATTTTTGGCATAGATTTAGTTAAAAGAACGTACCTAGGCCATTTTTATCACAGGGACAACAAATGGTTCACACATGATCTAAAAAAAACCTCAAAAACCCGGATAAACAACGCGGGCAACATATAGTAGTACCTTATCCAAGGCGCTTATTATATTTAATTAATGTTGAAATTATTTCAATTGTGCATTAACTGGAAAGAAATGAGTAGGTAAAATCGTTAAGTAGGGAAGGTGAAAATTTTTATTTTGGTTAAAATAATTTGAAAATTATATCTACGATTAAATTTATTATCAGTTAACAGTCTCTATTTATGAACTAAATTAGGTACTTTAGAAAATTTTACGATCCAAAGAATTATTTTATGTGATAATACAATAACGACCTTAGCATATTTTTTTTTCATATCTTATGTTCGGCAACTTGGATAATCCTTATCTTTAGGATAAAGGGGATCCACGTAAATTCATTTTCATTTATATATTGACACTTGCAGCATTATTTCAGAAAAAATGAGATATCGAAATCGTATTCAATAGGTAGCGTACCTATCCACACCGCTTTCACTGACCGAAACTGACTAGAGTCTAGGTAAATAAATAATATACCTAATAAAAGTACAAAAAGCTAAATCTACAACAAACAGAACGAACCTACGAAACCTACCGACTAACGTTTTTTTACAGAAATCTTAAAACTGGACTTCATAAATGCTAAAAATAGGTAGGTTACCTTTAAAAACTTCAAAACTCTATTAGAAAAAATAGTGTGTGTTTACAAAAAATTAATATGGTAAAATAAATGTGTAATAATATAAATTATACGTACGATGCAATAATACTCGCTTGTAATGAATTGTAATTTATCCTTACCTCAGTACCTCCATAGTCAAAGAAAATATTTATTGCAAGTACAATTTTTACTGTTCATTCTTTCAGATTTTGATTTCAAGGTTTTTAAAATATCTCTAAATAAAAGTTGTTGTTGAGTTAGACTATCGGTTTTTTGCTTTAAATTGCGAATTATATTCTTAACAGGAATCAAATTTTTATAAACTGACTCAAGAGTTTCTTGTAATGTAATGTCTTTACACAATATTTTTTCTGCAGATTCTTTATTGATACCATCAATCAATCTTTTAGAAATACTTCCTGAAACTAAAAATAGATGTTTTTTATTTTGTATAGTGCAGGCAAGAAAAACTGATATTTATATAATACATTTTTGTTTACCTTTATCAAAAGTTTTTTTAATTTGTAAAGTAAGATCCATCTCTGAATTCACTGGTATTCTTATTTCACTGCCATTTTTTCTAATCATAGACTTAATAATGGTTATTTTTTTCTGTGGATCCATTTCCATCGTTTTAAAAGTATCACAAGATTTGATTACAGTTTCATTTTTATCGCTTTTAAAACTATAAAATGCTAAATCGATTCTAATTAACGAATTTTTGTTTCTAGGTATATTTTCTTTACGGGTTTTGATGAAATAGTTGTTATTATTTAATTGTAGCTGTGGCTTAGTTTCTTTGGTGTCTTTATCAATAGTCTTATTGCATTTACTGGATAAATCATAACGAACATCGACATCAATATTTTTTAAACTCTGATTTTTATTAATGGCATCCCTTTCATGTATTTGCAACCTTGAAGTGAGATTATCTTCTAGAGTAGGTGTTGATGTTTCTTTACTTGAATCAGTATTGCCCGATATGGTATTATTATACATTTTTAGTTCAGTGGAAAAAATGTTTGTTCGATTGTCACTTACTTTTGGTTTTGCATTAATTATACTAGAAATCAAATCAACACTAAGTAACCGAACTGAGTTTTGATATGCTAATTGCGTTTCATCAGCATTATTCTGTAAAAGGAAATCAAGACATAGACTCATGAATCTATAATAAAAATCGAGTGCTTTTAAGAGAGGCCTCGAAATAATGAAATAGCCTGCCATTGCCTTCGTGGTAATTTGTTATAACCACTCAAAAAACTTCGGAGTTAACAAATTGTAACTGATATTGTTGTAGTATCCAGTGAATTACAAATGGTCGTATAACCTAATAAGGACTCGAAACCGTGAAATAACATCAAATCTGCCGCTCACAGCGTTCATGGTTATTTTTATTATTATTATAAGCTTACAAAAGCAATGATAAGCAAACTTACCACCGTTGAAATAGAGATAGCACGATCACTATATTTACTTTCTATTTTGTTCGACTCTTCTGTTACAAATGAGCTATTGGCACATTTTTCTTTGTCGATGGTACTTATAGTGCTTACTTTATCTTCTAACTTGGTTTGGTGTGAGTCTTGTTTTATTATTTCTCTGTTTTGTGTATTTTCTTTTACAGATAATTGAGAATGATCCGATTGTTTGAGCTTTGTATGATCACTGTTGTGTAATAAGTTAGCAGTTTCAGTAAAAGATTCTTGTCGAAGACTTTCTGTTCCTGGTATATAGGCAATGAGTGAATTCTTATCACTAGTTAGGTCTCTTTCAAACTTTATCATGTTATCATCTGTATTTGTAAAATTCGGTCTTAAGTTTTGGTTTTCTTCCAAAAATTGTAATTTGTTCCATTTCGGGCTTGTCAGTGAATAATTATCGGTAGCTACATCTGGTATTTTATTCATAAGATTTAATTTAGACCTATTTTCCTCTTCAGATGCTTGATCTTGGTCTTGCGTTATTATTTTTTCATTGGTATTTGTAAAATGTGATCTCAAGTCTTGATTTTCTTCCACCATTTGCAACTTTTGCTGATTATTCAGTAGTTCATTTGATATTCCGTGCATCAACTTTAATTGGTTCAGTGTTTCATGGGAAATACTTTTGTTTTTTAAACCTTTATTTTCTAGGCTTGATCGTTTATTTTTAATCTTATCATCATTTAAGTCATGTTCAAATTTTATTATATTTTCATCAGTATATGCAGGATCAGATTCTAAATATTGGTTTTCTAGCGCCAAATACGGTTCAAGTTCTTCGCCTGATATTTCATGCATATTCTTGGATTGGTTTAGAGTTTCAATAAAAATACTTTTATTCTTAGAGTTTTCATAGTCTTGGGGTGGGGTGGGTTTATTTTTGTTATCATCAGTACTTAGAGCATGTTCAGATTTTATAATTTTTTTATCAGTATTTGCAAAATCTGATACTAAATCTTTGTTTGGTGGAGGCAATTGAAATTCGGGCTGTCTCTGGCTTGCTACTGACTGATTATCCAGCGGATTATCTATTATTTTATGTATTATCTTTGATTTATTTAGTGTTCCGTTAGAAATACTGTTATTTTTATAAGCTTGACAGTCTTGTGGTGCTTTATTCATTTCGTATTCATCAGTATTATAAAATAACAAACTTGAGCCTTGGTTTTCTTTATTTAGATTTTCTTGTGAGTTATATGGTTTGTCTGCTATTGTATGCATTATTTTATTTATAGATGTTTGTGAGCTCTGTGAAGGCATATCCTCAGTAGTTATAGCCTTTTTGTAATTGAGTGAAGATACAGCATCAGAACCACGCTTATCAAATACAGAACATCTCACATTTAAATTTTCTAAATTTGTATTAGATAGTTTACTACAAGTTGCATCGTTATCAATTACAGATATTTTATGACTTTTGCCATTTGAATTAGTATACAATACTTTTGTAGGCATTGCAGACAATTGTGTTGGCTCTTTTTGGTTTGACAAGGAATTTTTAGCATCATAGCTATGCGATTTTAAAATTTGAGATCTTCGAAATTCGGTATCAAGATTTCCGTTGATTTTACTTTTTCGTTTTTTGGGTGGCATAAAATATGTGTCTGAGAACTCATTCATAGATATTCTTACCTTGTTTTCAAAAGACGTTCTAATCTTAGATTTTCTGTTTTGGGTGTCTTCTTGAACATCAATTTGACTAGACGGAAGAGCAGGTGGATAAGTAATGAGCGAATGGGAATAGACTTTTTCGATGGAATATTTGTTCAACATTGGTGGCAACACACTGTCTGGGTTATCGGCAACTATATCTGAGTTAGTTTTATCATTATTGCAGTCATCAGTTACTCTATGATTTTCAATATATTTTTGTTCCAAGGCTAACAATTTAGCATTTGGTTTGTAGATATATTTGTCTTCACTAAATGGCGGATCCAAGCAACCTCCTGCAGTAAATTGTCTATCATTATATCAATCCCTTTACCAGCCCACTATGAAGCACGGGCCTTCTCAATGAGAAGGGTTTACCACGCTGGCTTAGTGCGGATTGTTGGACTTCACACGCCTTTGAGAACATTATAGAGAACTCTCAGGCATGCAGGTTAGTTCACGATGTTTTACTTCACCATTAAAGCATGTGATATTTAATTACTTATGACGCAAATAACATGGAAAAGTTAGACGTGCATGCTGGGATACGAACTCCTCCCCCGAAAGTGAAGCCGAAGTCCTAACTTTCTTGTACTTAAAAATAGCAATTACTTGTAAACATAAATACCTGGTTTGCATTTCCCCAAGAAAGTAGATCTCCTTAATGTAGTGTTATTATTTATAATATCTGGAGTATTTTTCTTCAGAGCATATTTTTTTTCGAATATTTTGTTTTCGTGGAGATCATCAACAGAAGTGCTCTTTGCTCTGTATATTTCACTGGATGAACTGGGTACGTACGAATAAACATCATCATGGTTTTTATTATTGAAACACCCACCTACATAAGAGAGATATTTAAATTTTATAAGCTTTCGTTTAGCGTACGAGCTGTGGAACTGTGGAATGCGCTTCCATTGAGCATACGGCGATCCAAATCACTGGCGATATTTAAAAGAGCAGTTAAGGCCCATTATATTGTTAACGACTATTAATAGTATGTATATACTTACTCATTTATTGTATGTTATAGTATTTAAATATGTTAGTGTTGTTATTATATATATTAGTTTATTTTTATTTATTAATTATATTATTTAATTTTTATCTTTTTGTGTACACTAGTTTATGTATTAGCATGTAGTTATTCGCATGTATGTATTTTAATATTTGTACCACCAGCAGTCTATTCTCCTCTTCTTTTTTTTTTCCTAATTCTAAGGTTGCCTGGCAGAGATCGCTATTAAGCGATAAGGCCGCCTTTTGTATTACTACTTCTTTCGATATGTTTCTGTTTTTGTTATATTTTAAATATGTTAATGTTGTGGTATACAAATAAAGAGTTTAATAAATAAAAAAATATTTATATAGCCCTGGCCCGACATATCTGAATAGATTCAATTCAAAAAAGCATTCTTTCTAATCTTAGATTTTCTGCAGTCGTGTGCTTTAGTCTCTTTAATACATGGTACTATTAATGGAACCGGTTCAAAACTGACTCATCAAGGTGAAAGTGATTTGGTGCTTTCACGCTGCAACTGAAAAATAAGTTGTTGTGATTTTCTTGATAAAGTTGCCTTGTTATGCCTAAATTTATGCTGGGATAACTTATTTGAACCGGCGAAGAAGCAGACAAAAGCTAGTTAATTATAAATTTGTACTTACGATGTTTAAAAATTTGTAAAAATTTATGATGAGGTTTTTTCGAAACTTTGTTCTCACTTTCTTTCTCCATGAATAGATCAAAAGAAATTATTGTCTGATCGCTACTAACAAGTCGTACTTTTTTTGGACCAGACGTTGATAACTTAGGAACAGAGATAACTTCATGTCTCCCTGTCGTGGCTTCTTTATTTCTAACTTTGATTTTAATATTTACTGGAGCATTTGTAACCTTGTCCAATATTCCCGAAGTATTATTTTGTGGCACAGCTACCACATCAAATGGCAAACGTTGTACAACTTTTACAAAATTTTCATCAATTACTTGATTCATAATGATTTTAATTAAACTATATATTTTTCATTACATAAAAAACAGAAAAACTTAAATATTAATGAAATTATCGTCTCCTGCAACAAAACAATGAAAACATATTTTATATAAATTGCAAATTTACTGAAATTGTATTTGGTATATCTATAAATGAATAGATTTAAGGTCATACAAACAAATATTGTTCATAAATTTAACGACTAACTAAGTTGTTTCTTTTATCGAGATTGGGATATTTGAACATTTATTTATTTCCATCCAAAAATCTTATTCTATTTATATGCTTTAGATCGGGTAATTAGATAACTGTGCTGTAATGTTAAAGGCTACAAAAGGGAGCTGTAGAAGTTTTTTCTTGTCATAAAATAAAACAATGAAAAAATGAAAACAATTTTATTAATCAAAAACCATAGAATAAACGACACGATTGTAATTTTTTTCTCTTTTAAGGCCCGGCTCATCAAGTGAACGATTATTTGCTCCTATGTTTTTGTGTAAGCCTAAGGACGAACATCTACTTATAATATTATTAAGAATAATCTTTAAAGGCATAATTTCCTTTTCCATTTTTTCAACAAATTTAGCTACACGCACTTGAGGCTTCATTCTAATATTACATATAACCATTTCTTCATCAAATACATCTTGAATAAGGTAATATGGCGGAGACCGTGTATTTTCTATTGTAGTTGTATTATGAATATATTTTAAAATATCTAGTTCATTAAATAAACCTGCGATTGAATTGGGTTGTTTGTTTGTCCTAAAATTATCTTTTGCATTTATAGCTTTTAGGTTATTATAAGCTGGACAATTTTTTTCTATTTTTTGGTAAACTACAGCCTTTGAATTAATATACTGCAGAATTGTGCTTGTGCTTTTATCACTACAGTATGTGGCATTTATAGTTTCACGTAAAAGACAATTCTCCTTCGCTAAAAAAATTAAATCTATTAAAAGTATTATATATGAAAAAAAAAAAGAAATGCATCATATTTTACCTTCATCTTTTTCTGTTTGCACAGAACCGGTTTTAAATTTTTCAGACATATTATTTGATATTATGGAGTCTGATAATTTAAGTGAACTGGGACTCTCGTCAGAGTCCGATAGATTTGTTGACTTGAGGATACTGTCCAATCTTTGATTTAATTTTATATCAAGTGGTAACATATTTGTTGGAGCCAAACAATCATTTTTTTCCTTATTTAATACGATAGTGTCACTTATTACTCTATAAATAGAACCAGTATCTAGATTTACGTTAGGTAGAGTAGACGGTAATAGATCGACACACGAATAATACATCTTTATGACATTTTCATTTGGGTTTAATTTTTTTATTATTATTTTATAATTCATTGGGACGATGTATTCGATTTTGTCTATTTTCTGCTTCCATTTTATTTTATCAATGTTTTCATTATAGGTTATTAGGGGTACTATTTCAAGACAACATTTTGATTTACTTTTGGAAATCTTTTTCATTAGAGGTGAGAATTTTACGTGGATGCAAACGTTCTCCATATACGTATAGAGTAATATAAAATCTTCTGAAAAAAAAAAAACAAATAAAATAAATAATTTCCTACTTTAAATGCGGTATTTCTGGGACATTTAAAAATATTATTAACCACGTAAAGTAGCAACGCGATACACGGATATATGAAGCGGGCCTCATGGTTTTTGTCGTAAAAAAATATTGGTCCCTTAAGTGTTGTTCCTTCGTGAACACAAAATTAGACGATAGACTGCGAATTCTTCATTAAATAAAAAAAAAAGTTTTTCGAAAAATAATAATTACGTTTTAGGTAGGGACATATTCATTCAGTGAGGTTTTTGTTCAAATGAGAATACATTGATTTATAGAAATCGACATCTAGAAAAAAATAAATAAAGATTCAGTTTCTAAACAGAATTGCACTGGAGCACTTGTAGCTCATCTTTGAATTTGAGGATTCTTAAAAGTTACACACAAAATCACCAGGAGTAGAATGAATGATTCCGTAATGAATCTCTTAAATTAGTTCATACAAAACATTGCTAGCTATACTTATAGCTTACTCTTGACCTCATAATCAAGTGAGTTACTGAATTCTACGAATATTATGTTCAATATTCATATAATTTATGACAAATTTATTATCATACAGATTAATAGTCCAAGATCTGACCCACTATGCTGTTCAAATGTAGATTGGCGTGTGCAATATTATTAACAGTTTCGATTGGCCCGGTACTTACATTGCTTTTAAATATGCCTGTAATTTCCTTATCAGATTAAGATATTGTTAGTTTTCATTAAATCTGATTTTTTACTATACAGAAAATTTTGAGTGTAGCCGAATGGATTAACAGATTTTCTACTGTCATCAATTTGTCATGATCGTCATATTTACACGTTTAATTCATGCATTGATTTAATATATTACTACTGGGTAGTGAGTATTAATTAAAAAAAGGTTCTATGTTTTTTATGCATTAATATAAATAGTATTTGCAGCATGTTTACGTAATATAATCTAAACTATTTTTACGTGAACGTGCATCACGTAAAATATACGTGATATAACTAATATAAACTATAAAAGCTTGGGAGGTAGGTAGGTCATCCCGAATGAACATTACAAACGAAACTGTGAGAGCCCTGAACGTAAGCTAAATCGATAGTTTATATAATTTTGGTGGAAGTTTGTAATTTAAATAGTTTCAAAATTTATGAGACGTAATTTAAGATACATTTTGAAAAATAATCGATAGGTGTAATTATATGCGTTGAAAGGAAAATAAAACTGTTAACATTTATACAATCCTAATCGAATGCTATCGGTTTTGACTGTTCCTATTTTATAAAGGGGTATAAAAAGAAAAAACTTCAAGTTTTAATCCCTTTTATTTTCACAACTCTCACTACTATACTTACATCACCACATTTCAGTAAAACTTTATACAATTTTCGATATGCCACTTTTAATTATTGCTCCTAAGTTTTGGAAATAGCGACACTTAATTTAGTTGTAATTTTGAATAATATTAAGGAGTTTTCGTATTATAAATTTACACATTCAATGCAAGTAATTAATATAAAATTCTTTCAATTCTTTCAGATTCTAACATTCAAATTACTATTACCATACACCAATATACAAGAAATTAAATAATTAAACAGATAAATTAGATACAGATAATTCCATAAATACTTACACCACATAAAATTATTCATATACATATATTGGAAAAAAACTTGTCACACGATCCCAAAAAGTACTAATAAATAAGTATACATAACATAAAACAACGTCAAAAAATAATTTATAATTTACATATTTTTTGGTCACAAAGTTATCGTTAAGTAATAATCCATAATATTATATCATCTTATAAATTACAATTAAGTACATGTAAGATAAATTTACAAATATTATTGGATTAAGCCAGTATTAACATAATATATTATATTACAATATTATCATATATTTTATGACATTAATTATTTATTAAGAAATAGTTATATAAAAAAACCTGAACCGACTTTAGCGCTTTGTATAGTTGAACGTAAAGTGAGTACTAAACTATTGTTCAGATTGGATTGGATTTGCTGGTATCTTTTTAAATTCCATCTTCGAAATCTGCATTATATCTTTAAAAAATTAAAAATGGTATAGACTGTAGCTAACCACTGTTTCAAAAAACTACAAAATAGAGTAAGGGAGAATCGTCGTCAAATTTGGAAGTACTGAAAGAACACAGACTGCGGAAGAATTATCTCATTAGTATTTTAAGTATACATATTTTTGAAACGCAACCTGTCGGGTTGCGTTTCAAAAATATGTATACTAAAAATATGCATAGTCTTTGTTTTCCCGAAAATGGGACTTTTTGGGAAATATAGGGAAACATAGGGAAAAGGTTGATAAAATGAATACACTATGTAGAGTTTGTTATAAAAACACTCAATGTTGTAGATTAGGTAATTCAACGTTTATGTATGATTATAAAGATTAGGATATTTGTTATGCCTCACTACGCGATTTATATTTACAGCTCAGAAATTTGTTTATTTGAGTCTCATATTTGCTACCACTATCTAAAAGCATAATGCCTAGTTATTAAATTTATTGATACTTTATGTACATAGACCTTATATATAAACGTTGCACAATAAAGTATATTTTATAATACCACAGATGAGAAATGCACGATAACATTAGATCTGAGGTACGAACACTGCGCAAAAATATCAAGTAAGATATACTTACTGCACAAAGTTCAACCCCGAACTGAGTGTTACAGTTTCCATGTTATAAAACATTTGGTTATTTTAAGAGTGAGGCCGACTAACGTGGCAAAGAACGTTACGTGGAAGAAGAGTGTTGCGATTGTTGATGCATTCTTTCCTTTTTTATATAATTGATAGTAGAATTCTTAATCGTTTATCTATCATAGATGTGACTGAAATTATGAAAGAGTCACAGGCGTTGATATGAGGCCATTTTTGTGGTAGCCAAACCCTGGGTCTGAAAAAAATAAGGCTTTTGTGTCGGGGGTTTTAATTTTAACCTGGAAATACTGATAACTCTATATTTTCTATATACTTTCATATAATAATTTTATAATTTTTATAGTGTTTTTACCAATATATAAAAAAATAGAAATACCAATTTTATAAATTTAAATAAATTTTCGGAACCGATAAGATTTGAAACTTCAATGTTTCCTACTACATTTCGGCTTTGTTGGTTAGAGAGCCTTAGTTGTCAAAGCGCTCAGGCCTCGATTGCCGATTTGCAATTCGGGGGTTTCGAATTTTTTTATATGAATTTAAATTTATAAAATAATAAATGTATTTTTAAAATGAATCTTTATCGCACTACTGGAGAACTGTTGGACATATTGTGTTAATATATTTTTGGATCCGAGGGAATGAATGGCAAATGAATTTTTGGAGATGGGAAATATGGGAAAAACTATAGTGAAATAATTCACTAAATCATAGCTTATTCGGTAGAGTCCGCTAATTAAAAGGAAAACAAATAATAATATTTGTTAATACATAATTAATTAAAATAATATTTGTTGATATAGTCATAAGATATTTTAAATCTAGGTACCTACCATTATACAATGTTCACATTTCTGACTAGAAATCAGCTACATACTACGACTAGATATTTGAGATCAATTTGAAAGCCAATTCCATTTCCTTATAATATTATAATTACAATTATATACTATTTAATACTATACTTAAACGGAACTTATCTGCTTGTTCTATTCTTTGATTGAGTTAAGGTGTTTTATTATAAAGTATGTAATAAAGGATGATTTAATTAATGCATGTTTTATCTAATCGCGGCACCTTATTATCTAAGCTTTATATTATATAATGCTGAATTACTTAATGGCCACCACCACTTGTCTTTTACGATGTTAACCAGAAGGTTAGTCTTTTAATCTGAAGCTAATGCTTGTAATTACCCATTATTTCGTCTATATGAAGATATTTCTCTTGAAAAATGGGTGATAGCCTTGCTTCCCTTTCGTGATCGAACCATGGCACACACCTCTAAATTATCACATGCTACTAATATATGTGATATATGCCTAACGGTGAAGGAAACATAGTGAGAAAACCTGCATGCCAGAGAGTTTTCTATAATGTTCACAAGGGCGTGTGAAGTCTACCAGCCAGCTTGGTGGACTACGGCTAAAACATGTAGTGGACCGATAATGGTTTATAATGGTTGTTTAGTACCTGACGGAGAATATTTTATTTCATAAAAATACACTTGGGAGACAAAATCTACCTAATAAAAAATTAATCACTCAAATCGACGAATTCAATAAATAATTAAAATGAAATTACTAAAAGTAACGTCTTATTCGTAACCTAAGATATACGTGCATACTGTTTTAAATCTAAACCTTAAAATCTACGAATACATACCAATATTTACATCAAACCTATTCATGGAGTTAAACTATTGATGTATTGCATACATGTCCCACCTATCGTGCTTTACCTAAGTAAATATTCGTACGAACCTATTCCTACTCGAATTTGTAACTTCCATCGTGCTCTGTTTTGCTCACTGCAAAAACCAAAACCCCTGCGCAATTCACTTACTAAACGAAACATCTCATCAAAAACTCCTAATAATATTATAACCATGAAAGTTTGGGAGGATATAAGGAGGTATGGAAAAATGAATGCCTGTCGTTCCTCTTTCACGCAAAAACTTCTGAATGGATTTGACTGATATTTAGAACAGACATAGATTATGCCGATTAACAGACAGGCTTTTTGCCCCGGAAAAATACACAGTTTCCGCGCGACTTGTGTAAACCTGAATTTCACGTCAATAACTAAATCTATAGTGTGCCATAAACTTCTTAGAAATTAGATGTATACTTTCTGCGCTCCGGTATTCTTCGTAAAGATTATAAGTACGGAGATATTTTTTATGGATTTTTTCAAAATTCCGTAATTTTGATGTTATAACAAAAAAAAAGAAAAGCAAACTTTTGTTTTGAATTTGTTACTAACAATTGGATTTTTTTATATTGTACTTAGTACTATTGAAACATATTTCAAGACAGCATTCCGCATCGAATGAGCATAGTTTTAGGAGCTTGATCAAGAATTGACACGTTTTTAACTTCTTGACTAGAGTCTAAACTAGTGTCGAATACGCTTCTTATCAAGGATTTCATCAATTTGAACGATAGGTACAATTTTAAACTAAAACTCCACAATTTTTGTCTTTTTTAATTTCAATTATTTAATTCCTATCTAATATTAAAATATTTTTAGAGAAGTGAATTACGCATGAGCTTGCCTTACACCTAACCATCAAATTGTTAGTTCGATGCTACAAATCAAATATTTCTTTTTTTAATATTACTATAGATATTAAAGGGTTCTAAATATTTAAGGGTTTCTTTGTATAATATGTTGACCTAAGCCGCGGAAGTACTGTTGGCATCCTCTTTGACCAAAAGTCATCATTAGGAGCAAGTAAAACACAAGTAGTGTGCTAAGTCTAAGTAGAAAGAGGTTTACTGAACGCTTCGGGCATCCTAAAACTAGAGCTCTACGTTAAAACACTCTGGATTTTTCTTGTGTCAGTGGTTAGATAGCTATCGGTATTTATTAAATATTAATGGTAATCTCATTCAACTTTCAGGCTATTTCATAGTCGATAAGATAAAAAACTATCTTTGCTGATCTTTGCCGCACGCGTTGCAATCAACACAGTTTCAAGGTTCCGGAGTCATATGAACAAAAATTAACGAACCCTCATAACTTCGTCTATCTATCTGTTTGTCTCTGTCTGTCCATCCGTCCACCCATATGTTACGGACAGTAAGAAAGTTTTAAGAAAGTGTTGAAGCTGTAACTCTGGAATTTAGTAGGTACTGATATACCCAGAAACTCATTACTGTTTTAAGTATTTGGTTATGTTGTATTATATTATTCATTGCAGCTTTTTTTAAATCTTCAATTTAGTTACTTATTCACGGTATTTTAATGACCAAGACCAATATAGCACCAAGCTATCGATCAGCGCATAAGCGACTATTTACTTGTTTGTGTGTTCACTAACTTCGTGAATTGGTGCTACTGAAAAAATCTAGTGTTGTGGAATAGAATAAAGGAGTTATCAATACAATTTTATTATGCTCAAGAATCAACATTCTTTTAATAAACATGTTAATATTGCATACTTAGCTCCGCGCTTGATGAATACTATAAAGACATGAAAATAGCAAATTTGCACAAATAAATTTGCTTGTAACAAAATTCATTTGAAAAATGTGAAAAGTAAGAAGTTAGTTTTTGTATCTATCAAAGTATAATAGACCAAATTGCGCCAAGTTCTTTGAAATCAAGCCAAGGCAGGAGCGCGTTTTGACGCCCAGTGACCTTTAACAGTGGGCGATAGTAGGTGACAGGGACAAAAAGTCATAATGAGCGGCGACCGTTAGCTAGCAATACTGGAATAATACTAAGAAAAGCCATTGATTTAAATATTATAGACAGATTTACTGTAAGATTTTTTGTATAATAATAAAAGTGCTATAGTGTATCTGATTAAACCTATGCTAAGACATGCGCGATGTTGATAACTATGCGAAGCCATTGCAAAATATGCGAATGAGATTAGCTTTAACATTTGTTTTTATTGTGTTCTATGTATCGAAGAGTGCCCGCTAAGTTATTTGCATTTTCAGTACCTACTGAAAAATCTGCATGAAGTAATTATTTTGTAAATGCACTACTTGATCATTATATTCATATTGACATTTTATAGTAAAGAATTCATTACTTACTTAATAAGTAACATCGAATTAGCGTTTTGAAATACCACTCCAATTTCCTTACAAATATACCGCCCAAATAAAAATATCAATTGTTAAGTGATTGCGGTTTTTAAAAATAACAAACTTATTTCATATTAATAAATAATAAATAATAAATAAATATACTACGACAATACACACATCGCCACCTAGCCCCAAAGTAAGCATAGCTTGTGTTATGGGTACTAAGATGACTGATGAATATTTTTATGAATAATATGTATACATAAATACTTAAAATATACATATCAAGTTATTATAAGCTTATCTCGTATGCCCTTAACTATGCTATGGAGATGGTTTGGATATCGGTTTTTTTTTTCTTAAATAATTAACAGTTAAATCGGTAATTCATTAAAGGTTTTGTATGTATACGTAAAAAATAAAAATTATCAGTCGCGGGAATTAATTTGTATAGAATATATATTTCATTAGAGAATAATTTAAAATAATATACATATGCCCGTTTTCACTAAACCTAATAATAGCCGATGCCTAGTAATTTAGGTGATCCCTAGAGAACGAAAAGTTTTCATGAACTCGCATGTGGTGTCTTAACGATGTCTAAAGTTACAACACCTATTCGGCGGATCGTACAGTTTAGGGGACTGACACTTGACAGATAAAAAAATATTAAATTCTGTTTTTTTAATAAAATTTGATATGATAATACAAACACAAAAGGCCACACCTTGCGGCAAGAACCAAAGACAAGTTAGGTTATATGAGTTGCCTAGTGAAATCGATTGGTGAAAGGTAAATGTATGCCTAGGAATCTTCTTTGATTAGGCTCTTCTTACTTAGGCATTGCCTTGTCCATTTGTAGAGAAAACGGGCATAGGCATTATTGTTTAAAGAAAAGATCCTTACAATGTAAAAACGATTTTTCGCCCACTGTGCGTCGGCACCTTGCGCAAAACTAGATGTTCCGCGTCGAAATCGGTTCAAATATTTATTTAGCGAAAAATAACGACAAATTATCTTCTTCCCTATTTTTGAAATCCGTTATAATAACTTGGTACTATCGCGATATCAGGATTGCAATCAAAATGTTTTTTTTATCACTACAGTTATTAGGCAAGTAGGGCAGATAACAAATTTATTCAGGAATATGAAAAGGGATTAATTATTTATCGTTTTGTTATTGCTTTAATTTTATACCTGCAAAATAAACGTATTTTAGTTGATAATCTGCACAGTCTTTTACTTGGTTGTTGAAATATTTTTGTTGGACAAAAGAAAAACATTTTGGCGAGTATGTTTTTGGAACTATTACGATGTGTTGGGGCTTCACATAAAAAAAATATTTTATTGTATAACTGCAGAGTTTCTTATCTGCGTGTAATGGGTACCGATACTATAGTTATTGTGATCAGATTGCGAAAAAAGGCAGAATTAATTGCCGTTGCCGACGATTGACAGTCAGATAGACTTATTAGACGAAACGTCCTTGTTATTTCGTTTTTTATACTGGCTCTTTAGCAAAATTGTTTATAAATGGATAGCTCTTTCTCGTGCCTACGTTGACACACTCGAAAATTAAATGAGCTGAGAATGGGAGCATGATTACGAGAATAATTTCATTGAACATGTGTAGAATGGACTTTTACCGGAAATATTTTTTTTATACATGCCACGAAAGTAAATCTTAATAATAGCATACTTTGGTGCAATGACCAAGTTTTCCAATTTTTAAGACTAGACTCAATGACTAGACAACTTAAATATGCACTGTGAGGTTAATTCGTTTTGTATTGAATATAGCATTATTAAATAGAATGGGCGCCTTAAAATTAGCTTATGGTTATGTTTTACGACCGTACCGAAGTCAGTCTACTACAAACTACAAAATGACTAGATGCACTCATCCGTTTTATAAGCTTTGACAGCTTTTATATGACTACATTATCCTATAACTATGGGCTATGAATATAGGTAGGTACTTAATATATTTACACAGATAAATAAAATACGCATCGAAAAGAGATCTTCCTTCTTATTTGGAAGTCACTTCAATAATATATACAAGACTAGGAATTAACATCATTTGGCAGTTTTTCTTGTAAAACTAATTACTTATTTGTAGTTTTTTTAACCTATCTAAATAAAATAGTAAGATGTTACTAACAGTAGAGGAGTATAAACGTTTAACCTACCAGCGCGGCTAGCATAAGCATTATGAGACAGAAAATGTATTCCCCAAATTATATCCACTAACAAGAAATAAAATGAATTTGTTCAACCTCAAGCCGCAGCAAATGGTTAATAAATTAATAAATAAATTTGGATATTATTTGCACCGGTGCGCCAAAGTTCGGAGATTGGATGGAACTGTGGGACAAGACAAATAATTTTCCTTTCCCATTGGACAATATGTCTCGTGTCTATTGTAGCAGTGCTGATGTCAAAAATAAGAGCCCGTCGAATGATTACAAAAAAAAAATTAATTGATATTTTACGTTAACATATCTTAAGGTAAACGTAAATGAGTTAGAGATAAGATTTCAAAGACAGAAAATAGCATTTGCTTCTTTACCAAGACTAGATGTTGTTTATTGGATAGAAGCAGGGGATTTTGGGGAGATTTTAAGAATTTGGGGAATTTCATGATATATTATGAAAATTAAGCTTAATATACTAAATAATATACTAAAAAATAATATACTTCTATACTTCGCGAAAAGCAAGAGAATCTGCATGGTGTAATTTATAACTTCTTCAATCTTTAATTTGAATGATAAGAATGATTAACAATTATTAATTGTAAAATCAACATATCCTGTCGATGCTGTGATGTCGGAGCGAAACGTGCGTAGACATTTCAGTGTTGATCAACAAGTGTTGACCGACAAGATCGGTTTTGTGTGGAGTATAAAGTTTGAAGAAATTATAAATTACACCATAGAGATTCTCCTGCTTTTCGCGGAATATAGCGTACCTTTAAGCTTAATTTTCATAATAGATGTAGTTTTCCCTGGTTAGCATTGTGAATTTTTACTAACTTTAATATTTTTTTTTTATGTCCACATAGAGATACAATAATGTCGATTAATTGATCATGTTATGTACACTTCCGTTATAGTATTTTATTATCAATCCCAACCTAAGATCAGCTCTGCATACAAGATATTTAAAGTGTACCGTTTTTATTAGTGGGGACTCGGAAGGTAATAACATCTTACTAACTCCTGATTAAGCAATAGCTTTTCTTTAAAAATCGCAACTTCGACAATTTAAAAGAAGCAAGAAGTTCTCTTAACTAAATATCATGCAAAGGAATGTGTATCTCGCAAAATATCTTAAACCCAACATTTTAAACATAATATGTACTCGTATGTCAAAAACAAAAGGTTTCCGGCATATTTTTTAGTTTTTTTGTAATATTTGAATACTAGATATTTATATACACATCTGGAATGAGAAATGTTTGTATATGTATAATATTTTAGATACTTAGGAATTTGGTATAGTGTTAGTTACGTTATTTAGAACATAATATTTACAACTAGCATTTCTACTTAATAAAGCGATTCTTCTAAAACTTTTGTCTATAGTTACATGTTTATTAGGTAATAGAAGATATTAAAATACATAATATACATAATATACATAATTGGACCATTCTAAAATAATAATAAAACATCTATATACAAACAAGTTCAAATTTTATAAAAATAGTTTATAACTTAAGTAAGTTTTCAATTAATTGGAAGATTTTCATGAAATAAAAAATATTTTCATAACATTATATTTTGAGTTAAAATTTCCCAAAATAACCTAACTATTTTGTTTTCTATTAACCATAGAGGTGGAATTTCGAACAAGGTACTTTCTGCATATTTCTTTAGCTAACTGTTGTTAATAATATTATAGAAAATAAACCTTCTTTAATATTTTTTTCCATTAGTATGTACTTTTTTTTCATTGATCGACTACTGAGATACAATAATGATTATTTTGGGTTTGTTCATGGAGCGGCTATGTAGCATTTTAGGTCACGCTTTTCTTAGGCAACGTACTCAAATCGAATCGTAATGTCATGCTCTTACGCTTCTTCTCATTAAATTTTCCAATTGCTATACAAGGACTCTTTTAGAGCCTTACAAAATGTTATTCGTCCGTTTTCTGTATTCAATCTAGATAGCTTAAATATAGAAAACAGACTACATATTTATTCTGCTGATAAGTTGCTTGGCAAAGTTGTTATTTGTTTTAGAAATTATGATTATTTTTTAACAATAGTGAGTTGCTAAGTAATAAATCTATAGATTATGGATAGATTGAATATATAAAATGGATATTGGGCGGCAAAGACAACGTGACGCTGACGCGGTATCGTTGACGCCACATTCCACGCTCATTGTCACAGCATAGGTAGGAGACATAAATTATGTCCCTCTATTATATACCCTTACGAGGAATAAAATTTACGTGTCCACCTGCCACGGCACGGCAATAGAGAATAGGAAAAGTTTACCCCCTTTTGCTATTAACCGTATATTATTTTCATCCGTGCACAAATGCTGGGAGAGTTGATAAAACGGTGGATATGTTAAACGATAAGTTTTGTCTTTGTTATCCTCCCATGCTACTAACTAAAAGTGGTACGCGGTACCCGAAAGTCCACCTTTAATGATCTAAAAGAAAACATTGTTGTGTCTGTCCAAACTTGGAAAGAAAGTCCCAAATTGGAATACGTTCATATAGCTATAACGTGATATCTATGATAATTCTCGCAACGAAAAATCATTAAAGTTAATTTTGAATACATCTAAATAATGAAATAAAAACAACGCAGTATATTTTATTTAGTAGCTTTTTTTAATTCGCTGCTTTTAATTAAGGTACTTTTGAATGTCATTTATCAGCCAACAGGTTCGCGAGCTCGTCACAAATATCACTTATGTCTCAAAACTTCAACATTATCGTTTCGTCGTGTCCCGCCAGCAACGCGCCCTTCCCGCAAGCATCTTGGAATGCGATGGGCGTTGGCGTGGCTCAGGTGCACAGTCCGGAATTATCCACAAGCGAACGTGCTAACACGTCAGCGGCCGCTATATCACTCACTTTACCTTCAAAATGTCCACGGACGTGGAACATGAACTCTGCTTTACCGGCGAACTCTTGGCGGCACATGAGGCATAGATGGTGTGCGTGGGTGTGCTGTCTTTCGGGTGCGTAGTGCGTGTGCCCGTGTGTGAAGTACGCGCCGCCACCTGCACCTTCGTTGACGACAGTTGCGGTGGAAACAGATGCTGTGGCGATACCGTGGCCATTCAGTATCTGCTGGTTCTGATTGTGGTGGTGTAGAAGTTGCAGCTTCTCCTGGTTTGTGAGGTGGACTTTATCCTGCTGGGAATTTCGTATTGGCTTAATGAATATGCCATGTAAGTATTCAAGCTTCAGAGTATTCAAGATTATCCTACTTCCCTACTTAATATTATAAATGTGAAAGTGTCGATGTTTGTTACTCAATCACGCAAAAACCGCCGAACGTATTTGGATGAAATTTAGCATGCATGTAGCCTTTGACATGGAAAAGAACATAGGCTATCTTTTATCTCGATTTCTTAAGTAGTTCCCTAGGGAAATTTAAAACTTGTTTACGAGCTCATTAGACAGCTCCGAAATTTGGTAGCATGCCACCTATGCTATGGACAAGGACATGTTCATTCTATATCGAACTCTCAAATAGTTTCCGTGGTAGCATTAAAAATTGTTAACGAGCGAAGCTTTAGACCCAATTCTGAAGTCCAGGCAAACGAAGTCGCAGGCAGAAGCTAATAAGTTCATAAAGCTTGTACTCCCATACATTTGGATGGACTGGTTCACACATAGCGGAATCAGATTATGAGTTATACAGAGCCAAGCTCATTGCAACATTAGCACGTTTGCCTCAGGCTTCACGATCAATCTGATGTTTTAAGATATGTGCGAGGAAAGACGTAGAATTCAGATTATCAATTAAGAGAGACATTCCGGTTGTGTGAGGCGAGGCCTTAAGATGAATAGAGGCAAATAAATTATTTTGTCTCATTATTACCTGATGTTGCGTGGCTTGCTGCATCTTGTCTTGCAGCAGTTTGTTGTCTGGCAAGTGGGACTTGGCATGCGCACTCCACTCGTCCCTGGTGGCAAACAGTCTCCCACACAGTTCGCACGACCAGGACACCACCATACCAGCAGTCGCAGCCGCCACTGCTGCGCTCGTTGCACTTGTGTGGACCAGGTTTGTGTTCTGGAAAATATAACAAAAAACATAATAAAAAGAGATAATAATAATAATATTAATCTTTATTTTCCTAATTTGAATTTTCTATAAACTTTACACTAAAAATAAACGAAGAGATTGTTTACTATAAAAGATTTTTTTACATAAAACAAAAGGCTTTGCCTGAATTGGTCGATGCTCAATATTGGGACGTTAACAAGCTGAGTGCTATGTTGGAGGATCATTATTTTTTATTAAATAATACACGCAATTTGTTGCAAAAAAGCCACTTGTGTTCCGTGACCTGCAATTCGCTTTTTGTTATTTGTTCCCTTGGTGGGGGTCTACTAACGTTGTGTTCTGATTCGGAGTCGCCAAAGACTCAAACTTCCATTGAGCTGTGTGTCCCGACTTGTTCAGCGATTTTTTTTTTTCGATTTCGCTTTCGCTTCTGGTTCTGTTACGGATCACCGAATCTCCGATGTGATTACGTATTGATACTTCATGTTTAGCATCCTCCATCGACCATTGCTTGGTCACTGAGCTTTCTTATAAGGCTTTAGAAGTTATAAACCAATTGGTTACACGCCGGAAATCAAACCACGTATCGCCCACTAATAAGATCACTAAACTACTCTGATGATAATGAAAAGTCAATGGGATTTACCGTAAAGTTGTGTCCTGGTACCTGGCAGACTTGGATTGCCTGCTGATGGGAATGCTGCTGTTGTTGCTGTTGCTGCTGTTGTTGCTGTTGTTGCTGCTGCTGTGCGACTGCCGCTATTTCTGCTTGACTCGGTTTTGTGTCTTCTTGTTTTGTTAACTGCGGCTTTACGTCGTCTAGTTTCAGCGCTGTATAACAGTTCTTTATTAATCGCATCTGTTATCGTTAAAGTATGTCGTTAAATAACTAGTAGAGTACTAACGCTATTTTTTATTTTTTAATAGATTATGGTAACTTTATAATTATACAACGTGTAACCGAATTACGAAATAATGTCGAAGGATGCATAATTATACTGTAAAAATATTAAATTAAACGTAGCATATTTACATTTCCATACAAACGAATTAAAAACATTCTAAGTGTTTACTTATGACAACCCTGTTGAAGATAAAAGACCGACACGCACAAAGTACCTACGCTATGCGACGTGTACCTAATAAAGTAACATGATTTTAATTTAGCATGTGATGTTAGGGCTGTATTTAATTTCCTTCAGTAAAAACTATGGAAGTGGTTTACTCAAATACTACTAGGTTTCACATGTTCATGTCATCAATGTATCTCTTAAGCCTGTGGAGTATTATTTCGGTTTTCATTTACACGTTGCATAAAGATAAGACACAAAACAATAATATCCTTTTAGGGAGATTTCACAATTAAAAGCATCGATCCATATTTAGCTCAAACTCAACATTGTTTTAACTCTAAAGTCTAAGTTGCAGCTTCTCGCCATTCCATCAGTTATTATCTGAATAGTTGGCAAATATTTTTGGGTTTTTCTCTTAAAGAATTGTCAGTACCGACCATCAGAGTCAGTAAATTATCGATGTCAATCCCCTTGCTTCATAAACCACGTTGAAACACCTGTGCCGGTCACCGTTTTTCTAATTTATTTCATTTATGGTTTCTCAAATTTTAGTTCTACATGATTTATTCATACAGAACATTCACATATTTGAATTTTGAGAAAAAAGAAATAAAAATCACCAATTCACTAAACTAACCGAGAGATGTTTACATAAGACTCGCTCCACAATGCCATATTTCATAGCCTAGCATTGAAAGGTCAAGTAAGTAAGAAATTTTGTACTGTAGTTTTTATGATTTGAATAAGGAACATCGCGCACGGCGTATCTGAATAAAATCTGTTCATTCCAATATTGCCATATCACTCTAATACTCACAAGATTCTGTGAAGTGCGAACCATTGAGTATAGATTGTATAAAAAATCATTCAACATATAAACAAAAAAGATTTTATTGCCTTGCGAGGTGTAAATAGTAGAGTATTCAACTCAGGGTTTTCCTTCGTTTTGGGCGCCCCTGAAATCCTGGTTACACTAAGGATTTTAGATGGAAAACCCTTACTGCCATCGGGTCGGTTAGTCTGAAATCTCTAATTTTCTTGGGATTTATCCCGGCGTCCGTTACGTAAGATATTGTTGAAAAATCTACAATTACAGCCATACTAATACAAAATCATCGAGACATAAAAGGGGTTCATAAAATCGTATAATACTAATAGAAATAAACGCAATAAAATAACATGAAAAGAAATAAAACGTACGAGGTATAGTAATAGTCCGTTTACCAAGAGGAGCAATGTTTGACGGCGTTATGTGTTTTAATTTGTTCATGTGCAGCACTAATTTGTCTCTTCTCGCAAATGCCTTATTACAAACTTCGCAAACGTATGGCTTTTCACCTGAAAAAAAAATAACTCTGGTAAACATACGTTTTGATAGTAAGCGTAATTCTTTTCAAAGCCCTTATTAGATAGAAAGTTGAAAATAAATAAATAAATTATGCACGTTAATTTCTACACGACATCGTACCATCTTGTTTGTCAGTAGGGTGGTAACTAGCAACAGCCGAAGCCTCCTTCCATAAAACTGTTAGCAACGTGATTAAAGTAAATACTTTGTATTTACTTCGTCCAAGTAAACATTGACGCGATGACGGAAACGTTCGATATATTGTGAGATGGTGATAACAAAAAAAAAACATCCGGCTAAGTTTGTTGTGGGCTTCTTCTTAGACCAAGACGCGTTTGGAACCCTCGTAGCTTTAGTTTTAAGTTTACGAATGTGGTTATCGCCATCATCTTACTACCGTGTAATTCTTATATTTTTGACTTTGACTTTGACTTATCTTGTGTCTAGTTGCTGCGGTCTAGTAAAAACCTTTAACTTGTTCTACAAATGGGTATATTAAATAGAAGTCTCCGAATTAATTTTCTGTTACAGTTCATAAACGGAGTCATCATCATAATCATCATATCAACCAAAATGAGAAGGGGTTAAGACCTGGCCCATTGCGGATTGGATTAAGGAATATATAAGGAATATCATATAATTACTGTTACCTGTGTGTATTCTCATGTGTATCGTTAATTTATCTTTACGTGCCAGTCCTTTCCCGCATACCGTACATTCAAATGCTTTGTTACCTAAAACATTGAGAATTGTTTTAGCGAAGTTACCACATACTTAGTTCAACAAACACTTTATTTTTAAGATTTTGGATTGATAAAAAGATAAATAAAAATTGTGTAAATAAACATAGCATTGACAACGTGTTTTTTTTACTTTGCCCACTCCTTTGACAGCAACTTCAATGGTAATTGGAAAGCTAGTGCATATTAACAGAGCAATACTTAACAGGGCATGCAAGGAACACGTTTTACAAAATACCGCCATGTGTCTATCAATATCAGCCTTAACTGTTAAGCCTCAGGTGTCTGTAATAACACCGGCAACAATGCCCTTCAGAACGGAACAGACGAGATCTGTCATAAAAACTTCTACAACTACTGAAAACTGCTCGTACGTAGTAGTAAGCGAATTTTTACCTTCATTGGTAGAACTGGTGGGTTTGATTGCAGGATGTTTCCTTATAGCGGTGCCTTGAAGAGCTTTTAGACGCGTCCCTGGGTGCATGGATCCACCTTCCGCATACGGTTCCGTAAATGGTATTAGGTTTGGTCTCGGTATATTGTTTGTTACTTCAGGTGACCTATCGAAATTGGGATAACTACTACATTATTAAGTACTCCAACTATTTTATAATATTAAAGTTACTAACCAACATGTTCATATGGAGTAGTGTTCACAGGAAATGTGTATTTATTTATTTATTTATAATGGACAACCAACAGTAGATACATTAAAACTTGCTCTTTTTTTTGTAATGAGTCACATTTACTATGTGACTCATTACAAAAAAAAGAGCAAGTTCGTTCAACTGTTAACAGGTTATCACAGCATGCATTAAAAAGTAAAAAGTAATTCCTATAAATTATTTACAGTTGTTATTAGTATGTTAATATAAACCTTTAAAAGTTTAAATAAATATTTAAAGCTAAGTTACAATGAATACTTTAACTGAATCAATTATTAGGAAACAAAACAAGAATGAATGAAATCAGATTAAAATAATTAATATTGATGTAATAAATAAAATTAAAGTTAAACTTAACTAACTAAAATATTTAAAATGTAAGTCAGGTTAATTAGTAGAAAAAATATCTACTTTTCGTCCAAATTCAATGTAACTGTCATGAAAAACCAGTTGACCAGGAAGGTATAAGGCATGTCAGATGATTTTAAATTAAACAATGTACTTCAAATAAATCCAGCAATTGAGTTTGATTCATCGGTTAACGAAAACACTGAACCGCATAACTGTTATTGTTTTTGAAACGGTGCTAGCACTGTGCCAAATTATTATATTTGTCTGTATACACAAACTTCTACAAATTTTAGAAATAAACGTAAGATGTTTTTTTTAATTTATCGAGACTATGACTCTATGAGTTTTCTTAAATTATAACTATTTCATATTTTTTTTGTAATTGGTAGTTGAACAAGCTTTATCTATAATAAAGACTAATGACGACAATGCATTATCTGCAACCTCAATATATCTAATAAATAAATAAATAATAATAAATATATTACGACAATACACACATCGCCATCTATCCCCAAAGTAAGCGTAGCTTGTGTTACGGGTACTAAGATGACTGTTGAATATAAATAATATACAGAAATACTTAGAATATACATATAAACACCCAGACACTAAAAAACATTCATGTTCATCACACGCACATTTTTCCAGTTGTGGGAATCGAACCCACGGCCTTGGACTCAGAAAGCAGGATCGCTGCAAACTGCGCCAATCGGCCGTCTAAGGTTGTGACAGACGGACAAAGTCGTATCATGGAAAAACAAAAGAACTCTATCATTTCTGCAAAGGAAGCCTAAAAACTAAGGGACAGGCAATGCAATATAGTAATAAATAAAATGCTATCCAGAATATTTTGACAAGCTCTAAAGTTTTGTATGACGAAACAACTAACTTTAAGTAAACCGTGTAAAGACTTTATCCAATAGTAGTTAAGTCTATATAAGCATAAAAGCTTTTTTATTACATGTATTTTAGGTGATATTTCAATTTTAAATCAGCCTATATTGCCTCATGTTTTTTTAATGTTTTTATTTCATTACAAGTTAGCTCTGGACTGCAATCTCACCTGGTAGTAAGTGATGATGCAATCTAAGATGGCAACGGGCTTACCTGTTAGGGAGTTTGGTAGTCATACCCCTAATCGGTTTCAACGCGACGTCGCACCAGAACACTACATCGCTTAACGACACGTCTTTGCCGGTACGGTGGTAATTACCCACGGCCAAAGCCACCTACCAGACCAGACCAGATAAAATTCAGAATTTATAGATTTTCAAATTGCCCGAAACGAACCCGCAACCTCCTGCTTAAATTCACAGTGCTCACTGTTGCGCCAGGGAGGTCGTCAAAACATCGTCGACTTCCGGTAAACTCTTAACTCATATGAACTTGTTCAAATGGACATGCTGATAAGTTTATAAACCAAACGCAACTTACCAGTTACCAAGACTTTGCAGAACGCGTACTCCACCTTCGAAGCCCATTCCTACGTCATCTGGTACAGTGAAGGTAGAGTCAGGCCCACCAGTACTCGAGCTTACTTGAGGCACCTTTATTGGAGAACTGTTGATAGTTGCGTAGTGGTGTTGTGTGGAGCTGACAGTGGGCGGGGATGGATGCCCGGGGTGAGTATTGGTTTGAGCCTGCTGGTATTAGAAAATATTTGTAATGTATATTGCATAGAAGCAGGAGTTACTTTGCAGAAATGCATGAAAAACTATGAAAATTAAACTTAATTTGCTATATTCTGCAAGAAGCAGGAGTATTTGTATGGTGCTATTTATAATTTCCTCAATCTTTATTTTCCACACCAAAACAGATCTTCGGCAATGTACTCTCTACACACGACACAGTAGCATCTATAAGCTACTTACTGATTTTACAATTCTTTCTGGGATTTGTTTTCTTACTCGGTTTTTTAAATTTAAAAAAATCTTGACTTAAAAATTTTTATTTACTGTTTGTTACTTGTGAAAACTTACTTGCATTTCCTGATGATGTCGAGAGGTGTTATTGGTATTATTAGTTTGCTGTTGTTGCTGTTGATGATGTTGTTGTTGTTGCTGCTGTTGTTGCTGCTGTTGCTGCTGTTGTTGCTGTTGTTGCTGCTGTTGTTGCTGCTGCTGTTGTTGCTGTTGTTGTTGCTGCTGTTGCTGCTGTTGTTGTTGCTGCTGCTGCTGTTGTTGTTGCTGCTGCTGTTGTTGTTGCTGCTGTTGCTGTTGTTGCTGTTGTTGCTGTTGTTGCTGCTGCTGCTGCTGTTGTTGTTCACGCCTGGCAGCAGCAGCAGCTTGAGCCATATGTTGTTGTACAGCCACGTGTGCCTCCAGATACGCTGTTTTTTGAGCTTCCGTCATCTTATCCATGTTGACCGTTCCATCCTGTGTAAGGAATCAACGTGTTTTATACAGTTCTAAGTCAATCATCTAGCGTCTGAACATTTATAATTATGTGAAGGACATATATCATATCTTTTTTCCCTATTTATATGAACTCCATATTTAGTTCATAATAATTCCCCGAAAAGATCCCGAATAAGAATTGTACGACTATATCAAAAAGGTTTACGGAATAGCGTTTGCTCCAACGTAATTTTTTCCGCGAATTGCCAGTCTCGACTGCGGATTATTTTCCGTCGCCTTCAATGAGTGTCTTTGATGCGGTCGGCGAGGGAAGGGAGGCGCCCCCTAGTGCATTCACCCCGCGGAAAGTGAGAACGGTCCCCCTCTGTCAACTTTCATTCCGTAACACGAATGTGAACACCCCATGCTTAATTGCCCAAATTCGGCAAGGGGTGGGTTCAACGACCTACCGGATATAGGGAAACGGACGTTGACGTTCAGGATTTCCACGTGGAATAGTGGAAAATTGAAATTGAATATCAGTATACTAGTAAGAGGTATAATTTTTCTATTAAAGCTTTTCATATTTAAGTAGGTATAAAGTCGAAGTAAAGTCTAGAAGGAGCTTATGCATTGTAGTTCTTTAGGTTGTAATGATAAGATAACACAGATCACAGATACTCAAACCAGGGTATAAGCATTATTAACACATTCTTTACTCATGAAAAGAATGCATATCTATCTATGTACTTTGTTTTCGGTAGGTATATGAACGTTATACGAATGATAATCCGCCCGGTGTCTTACAGTGCGGTGGTATAATCGGGAGAGGAAATAAAATCTAGTATTTTCTAAGGACTTTCTTTGAAATATATCCTGTAAAACAAACGAATTGACTATCTTATGATGACCAAGATTTTGGAGGCCCAGCAGAAATAGTGGTTGATCTTTAAAATTTTTGAAGTTTTGCCGCGTTAGGGTGCATCTTTTTAATTTCCTTCCGTCACAATTTAAAAAAGTGTGACACGGCATTATCAGAAACACTCGAATGATCTGCATTCGCGTTTCCATTGTTTGACGAAGGCCCCTCGAAGATAAGGGACGAGGGTCGGTCGCGGGGGGCCTTATCAATTCTGCACTGATTAAAAATAAACTTACCTAAACTGGGGAACGGAACAGGGGTGAAGTAAGTGCTATCGAATTTGAATATCAAACCGAATATTTTTGATCTATGGCACGGACATTATTTATTTATTCTTTTGATGCCGGAGTTGCTTCCCTCATTTCAATATTCACATATCTTATACTAAAAGTATATACACCTGACGAGTTTGTTTGATTGCTTACTTAAAATCATAGAATTCAGGAACTACTGGTCTGATTTAAAAATTCTTTCAGTGTTAGTTAGCCCGTTTATCGAGGACGGTCATAGACTATATATCATAACGGTAAGACCAATAGGAGCACAGCACCAATGATTTTTTTTTTTACTTTTGAGAGTTTCTCTGCGTGCGCATCGTAAACTGTTAAAGTTTCGATAAAATCATGTATGACAAAGTTGTATGGTCGTGGTACCGTATTTTTTTTTTACTTCGCGGATTTAAAAGTGTTTATTCGACTCCGTACTAAAGTAGGTTAAGATTGGTCCAGTAATTGAGCCAATCATTGATAACCAGTAGGTAACATATATCCCTTAGGCATCTTTATATTTCCCGGGATAAATAAGTATTTTATGCCTATCTCCAGTATGCAACTTAACTTTGTGCCAAATTTTATTAGGATCAGTGTTGGCACATACACCAAAAGAAATTTAAATCACGGACGAAGTCGCGGACAACAGTTAAAAATAATATCAAAATGTTCCGAGAACGTATATGAGGCGTATTTTTTGCACTCTGTTTCGCCTCAGCGGGATAAAACAAAATATTTTACTTTTTCTGCTTACAAGCGTTTAACGTTTCACAAATTAAATAATCAAGAAAAAAAACTTACTCCAAAATAAACATCCGCAAACAGAACCTCCATCTTCGAAAATTAATAACAACACATCACATAAATATCCTGAAACACATTTGGCCAATAGCTGCGCTGCTGCAGAAGGTTAAAACTGCGTGTTTGTGGAAATATCCATGAAAGTTGACGTCATTGTTAAGACGGGCACCCTCCGTGGTATCTATCTACTAAGTGCAGAGTACGCTAGGGCGATCGATTACACTTTCCCTTCGGAATGCACCTGAAGCTAAGGGGGATTATTGCGTGCCCCCTTGCCTATGTGAACTAGGAAACATTTTTGTAACCCTAATAATACGTAGGGAGGCGATTCAGGCACCAGGATATCGCAATACCAAAAAATATACCTACATTTAATAATGATTTCTGACGCTCAAATACGACTAAAACTTTCTATTTCACCTAGTAGGTACGATAAATATACGTATATTATATATTAAAATTTACGAATATTCCGGGTCAACATATACGATACTTTTATCCTGATAACCAATAATTTTCCTCCAGGAAATGGGATGAACTTTTTTATCAATTTTACTTCATAGCTCCGTTAAATTTGAACCGATGATTTTAATAATCTTTTTTTATTTGAAAGGGTATATCAATCAATGGCAAGGCATATGCGATCGGACCTATTCTTAAAATACCCTCAAACATTGCCAGGCATTATTAATTTATTAATATTAAATACAATTTGGTCCGATAAACTACCTAAAGGAATGAAATGGGGAAATCTATTAGTATAAACCACCTTTAAATTTGAAGATATATTTTAAAATTAAATTAAAATTTTATAATGTCTATGAAAGGGAAAGAATGAAAGATGAAACTAAACAGCAAACTTTAACTGATCAGAAATTGTAGAAGCATGGTAAAACGCCTTAACTGTAACGTAAATCAGATAAAAATTCAAGGGTAAGCTAAAAGGGAAAATTCTGCAGTCTCTGTACTTGAGTGTATTTCCCCCTTGTTTCAGGGAAGGGTTGCTATGGTGTCTGGAGAGCGAAGAAAAGTTCGGCGAAAAGGGTGACTATCCATAACACTTGTGCAAGGATGCGTAGCGTAAGATACGAGGTAGCGTAGCGTACTAAGCGTAGCGTACGGTAAGGCGTAGCGTATTTTATAGTTTAACTTACTTTAGCTATGATAGAAAAGAAATAGTATTATATAAAACCAATAGGAAAGGGTTTAACCTTAAGTTCGAAATAGAATAATTATAATGTTGACTCCATAGAGAACTAACTATCTGTATAAAATAAACAGTATAATTTCCAACAATAGTATTATTTCTAGACATCAGACAAAATACGGTTTTAAATATATCGGAGCTTCTTCCTGAACCATACGGTTTCAAAGCTTTACACAAGTCGTGCGATAAATCAAAGCTGATTGCTATAAAAAGGTGTGGCGAGTAATGTATAAATTTACTAATAGAGTGGTTATCGTTTTTATTCCTTAGCTTAGCTTAACTCTGTTCTTATTCTGATGGAAAATATCTCAGATTAAAGTTGACTGCGTAGCAAACCATTTGTGACTTTGTGTTGAAACAACAGCACGGCTAGCATGGGCCAGGAGACAATTGTCTCCGCGGGGAAAGGATAAAAATTTACATCTCCCACAGCTTTATAAACTCTCAGAGCACTGGCGCAGAAGTGGAAATAATATCCAAATAATATCGGTAATAATAAACGGGGATAAACTTCTCCAATGACATGTTCCCGTGCTTTAGCAGGTGGACACGTTAATTATATCCCCAGTCAGGGGATATAGTCGGGGTATATACTTTTTATCTCCTGCCTGCGCTAGCCCTGCAGGAAGTATAATATCTTCAAATTATTATTTAATTTCCTGAACTATATTAGCACACAACAGGCAATCACACTTACTGATATTTGAATAAGAAAGTGTGTTTGTTTATTTGTTTGCTTGTCCTTCCTTTACGTCCAACCAATCAAATTGATTGGACGGAGGGGGGGGGGGGGGGGGGGGGGGGTTTGGGATGGCTTGATAGCGCACTTGGCCAGCTTGGTGGATTAGGGCTTAGACTCGGGCTAGGCTTAGAGTTACCACTCTAACGACAAAGACATAAAGCTAAGCGATTTAGCGTTCCGATACAGACAGACAGACAGGTACTAATAAAAAAATACAATTTGACCCGTTGCATTTTTGTTATAAGTATAGATAATGAAATTGCACCTCGTGAATTGTTTATAATTCTGTACTCCCGTGATTCATCATCACTTTCACTTTGTCAAATGGTGCTTTTCGAAAAAAGTGCACAAGTTACGGTAAAATATATCCAATTCGCTATTGGTGTGCCTATCGATTTCTCCAGGATACCTTGACCCACCAATATACCTGGTGGCAATGAGATTACTTAGAAAGTATTCCGTTTCAAAAAAAAAAAAAACTTTCCAGATCGGGTAATAAAAAAATAAATAAATAAGTAAAGTGTTAAGAGTAAACTAACATAAAAAAGACATCCGAATCGAGAACCTACACCTTTTTAAAAGTCGGTTAAAAGTAGAGGCTTTTTCTAGATATTACAGAATTACCAATTTACTAATTAATTACCAATTTAATAATTTGAATTACCAACCTTTAAATAACTTAATAAAAGAAGATTTAGTCTTTACTGCTGCGTACAATAATACGTACGTAATAACGTAATACGTAATATTAGTTGACTCTTGATACCTAAATAATTACCAGAGTTGGCACCTATGTATAGTTTGTGAAAGAAGACAAACTCTACAGCGCTGCATACAGTGGGCCTATTTTGATCATCCATCACATTAGTGGGGAATGTTGAAGCGGTGATGTTCTGGGTGTAGTGCAGTCCCCCCGGTGGAGGCGGGAGGCGTAGGAATATCCTTCACCCCGCTAGGTCAGGGTTAACGGTGCCCCCGCTCGGGTGCCAACCTACGACCTTGCTTCCTATATGCGTGTACCTGCACAGCCACAGCCCTTGCACGGATTAGGCATGTTGCATTTTAAACTTCTATTGCGATGTTGTGATGTTAATATGCAAAATACCAATAATTTTATGACGACCTCCCGAGCGCAACGCTGAGCGCTGTGAACTAGATAGTAGGTCCCGGCTTCGACTTCCGGCAGGGGCAATTTCTGAATTTTCTCTGGACTAATCTGGTGGGAGATTCTGGCCGTGGCTAGTTACCATCCTACCGACAAACACGTGCCGCTATGTGATTTAGTGTTCCGGTGCAATGTCGCGTGGAAACCGATTAGGGGTATGACTACATACCGCGTAACAGGTTAGCCCGCTACCATCTAAGACTGCATCATTACTTACCAGGTAAGATTGAGTCAGGGGCTTACTTGTAGTGAAATAAACAGTACTTCTACAGGTATGAGATGTATAGTTTTTTCGTCTTTTAGCCACAAACTACTCGGAGAACAACTGTATGTAAATAATATGATTATTGTGCCACAATTTTTTTTCTAAAAGCACTAAATTTGACGTGAAAATATTTGGTAGTTATTAATAGTATTGGAAATACGATATAAAGTTACTAGCGGAATACCTTATATAAGATTTATCGAAGCGGATTTTTTGAAGCTTAATGTTTACTTTTTTTTCTGATGATCAAACTATAAACGGAATAACACTGCACAGGGCATGCAAAGAACACGTCCTACAAAGTTCCGTTTTGTCTATAAATCTGACACGTAGGGATTAAGCCTGGCAACTAAGTCCCCAGACCAAAACACAGTGCTGTGCAGTGCTTGGAAGAAATAAGCATTGCTTTAGTATTATCCCGGACGAGCTGTCCAAAGAGCTCTCCTACTACTCAAAGCTTAATGTTCATTATACAGGGCTAAATAAAAAATACCAGAAAGCTCTCGGTCGTATGTTGTTCACAATAAAACTAACCTACTTTTGTTCTACAACTTTTTTTAACTCGATAGTTTGTGCCATATTTTACATAGATACTCTACTCTTTACTACTCTGTAAAGTAACAGCGACAACAGCGCGCGAACCAAGACCCGCACGCTCGCAGCGGTTTGGTTCACACAGTGTAATGTCACGTTACAGAAATAACATGATTTATTAAATTTTTGTATGAAATAAATAGTTACTTAATTTTGAAAAGTCGTACAACAAAATTTACTAGTTTAATTGGTAAAAACTTCAAGCCCAAGAGCTTTTTGGTATTTTTATTTAACACTGTATACCCTCCGATGACTGAATTAAACCCAGATGACAACCCTTATTATTATAAAATGGTCCAAAACACCAGTTAAATATTTTATGCGAAATAAGTTCTGGCCAATCTGTAAAATAAGTAAAAGTTTACTTACGCGGTTCGTATATAATATTGATTTATGCAATATAAAATTATTGATCTGTGTAACAATTTAAGTATACTTTATTTAAAATGTTGGGAACATATGAATTTAAAAAAAATCTCACATATACTTGATTTCAAATACAACCTAGACGATAACCCTATCTAGTATAATAGCTTGAAATTACATTAACACGTGTATGTTTGTGATTGTAAATGCGTGTCGGAATTGAGTTTTATATAATTTAGCATCGATTTAATATGTTACTGCTGTTATTTAGGACCATTTGTATATTCTAGGACGATCGCAGCAGAGAACCTTTTTCTGCTGCGTACAAACTGTGACCCCATTTGACCTCAAAAGGAAACACAGCTAATGATTTGGTCGTCATTGCGAAGGTGCTATTTAAGGCAACTTTGTAAAGCTATTTCGCTTAAGGTATTGCTGTCAGCAAAATGTTGTGAAACAGTAGTTTTTCGATATTTTTAAGTAATGCGTTGCGATGGGTATCCCAGCAATCTGTACACATCGCCACTAAATTAACATAAAACTGTGTAACTTAACGTTGTTTCGTTCTGTAGATTGTGATTAAAACGTGGAACGTATCGATTATCGTTGGGCCACTTCAGGAGTCCGTGATTTATATTGCATTGTATCGGTTTTCCATTAAAGAGTTTAGCCAATGTTTTATTTTATTTCTTGAAATAGTTTGTAGCTGTAGTTAATAAAATATACAAGCACCAAGGTACATTATTAAAAATGATAATGAACACTTATTAAAATGTTCACAGATTAATAATAAATAATAAATAAATAAATATACTACGTCAATACAAACATCGCCATCTAGCCCCAAAGTAAGCATAGCTTGTGTTATGGGTACTAAGATGACTGATGAATAATTATATGAATAATATACATAAATACTTATAATATATAGATAAACACCCAGACACTGAAAAATATTCATGTTCATCACACAAACATTGTCCAGTTGTGGGAATCGAACCCACGGCTTTGGCTCAGAGAGCAGGGTCGCTGCCCACTGCGCCAATCGGCCGTCAACACTGATTTCGAACGGCAACATTCTTGATACTGTAATGTTTTAACGCAACCAAAATACTGAAATGTTAGTTGACATTTATTTTTTCTTTCTTTTAATAGGTACAAATATAACTGCGCTCGGCTTTACTGTGATAATTGAAAGGTTAGATGAAGTGCATAGTCACTTACCACCTGGTGAGATTGCAGACAAGTGCTAACTTTAAGTGCAATAGAAAGTTGAATCAGGTTTCTTTTTGGGTCTCCATTTATAGAGGTTACGCCCGCCAAATCGCATTGGAGCAGCATTGTTAGTGTAGTCTATGCTCTAAAAATACTTTGTCCAAAGGTGCGTCTAAAAGTGCTTTGTTAAGAGAGGCGGCATTGGCCCAGCAGTGGGTCTCTATATTGAAAGCGGTTACGTATTAAAGTTTTCAATATAATAATGTAACTCTATAAATATTCTTTCTACAAATATATTCTGTGCTCTATATTAATAAAAAATCTGAAATTAGGTTGATCATAACGATATTTAGTTTCCATTTGAATTTCTTGGAATATTGAGATTCCTATCAGTGAATACGACCATAATAATGTAGGTTGTATCAAAAATATCTTACGATAAACCGAGAACGTTACATATCTATTATATTTGTGCAAAGTCATCAATAATGGAGTGCCCAAAAACAAAGAGTTAAAACGGACATGCGTACCCAATATACAAATTCCCAAGTGGCATATAACACCTTGTTTCGATGACAACCTTATGACTATCCAGTTAGAGTGGATAATTCACGGTCTTGGAAGACGAAACCTAGGATATTCGATAACAGTTCGTGCAGAGTGTTTTATTGGGTTGGAAATCGTTTGTCGTTGTTTTGCGACTTAAATGGGACTAGTGAGTTGGATATTGTGTGTTATTTGCTGAGGATAAGGTTGCAATTTGGTTGTGTTTACGTCTGTGGGTGTTGGATCGATATGGCCGGGCGCGCGTGGTCGATACAGGGGCTGTAGCGCCGCGACTCCGTGCATCGCCCGCCGGCCGCCTGCCTACGACACACTAGCAACATTGTACCTTTGACGTTTAGCGAGCGATTTCGCCGACTCCATGATTTACATGTTTATTACGTACCTTTGTTAAAGAAACAAAGGAGAGCGCTCAAAGGCATACAGTATTTAAATTACTTATTGCTGTTCGTTGGGTTAGATATACCTACTCCATTTTATCATAGCTGAATGAATGCTAACAATTTTTCATCAGGTACTTTTTAGTGTACAGTTTGTTTTAAAAGAAGTACAAAAAAAACACCTGAGTGTTAATTAATGAGATAAAATAAAATAAGAGATTTATTTTTTTATACATTCAATAACGAAACGAATGTTTTGCCAATTAAGAAAAAAAAATCTATAGAGATAGGTAGGGACATTAATCTTTGATATCTAACGTGACTCATACCTACCAACTAGGTAGGTACGTGACTTTCAAATAAGTATTGTTTTTGATAGAGTGCATTGACGGCGGATTATTTCTATCATTTATTATTTTTCTTTTTTTTTTTTTTAATTATTAACAATGCTTAAGAATAAATTAAAAAACACTATTAAAAATTTATAAAAAAAAAAAAACTTCCACCCTCCGCTTGCGGGGCTTTTGAATGCCCAAGCAACCGGTGGTCAGGGCTCAAGAGTGAGAAACCTCCTCACAATACGCGCCGTTTCAAGGACTACTGCCTTCTGTATCCGACCCTTGATCCAACAACCAAGCGAAAGCTTCTTGAGATGTTGGTCGAAGCTTTTCGCGAGAAGACCATTGACTGAAACGACTATCGGAACAACAAAGGTCGACTCAACATTCTACATGGCGGTAATCTCGTGAGCAATTAGTATATTAATAATTATACTATTAGTATATTAATATTATTATTAGTATAATTATACGTAGATACTATTAGTATAATAGAGGTCTATGGTTATAAACAATAACACGCTACAGTGATACCTAGGTAAGGTATCGTCGAAGAGCGTTTAAGCGGTCTAACCTATCTCTTACCTTACTTATTTTTTACATTTTTATTTATTAGCTTTTCAAGGGAAACAAACAGTACACATAAAAGTAGTGCCGTATTTTTATATCACATAAACCAATGAAGTTTCCACAACTTAGTTATACATATAATACGATACGATACGATTTAATTAAATAATAATAATTCCCTAATTTCATAATATAAAACATGTTGCATTTGCGCATTCTAGATGTCAAGATCCACACCATTTAGCATCATCTTAGCATCTAGGAATATCTACCAACATTATATTATATACCTACATTACCTGTATCAGCGGATGAATAAAAAAGACTACATAGAACTTGTTCAAGCCACAATTAATACCTACAATTGCATTATTTATTGTTAAATATAAATAGGTAATTGCAATTTTCTAGGACGAAATTAACCTTTTTCTGCTGCGTACAAACCGTGATCCCATTTGACCCCAAAAGGAAACTGCTGATGTTAGGAATGAAATGATCGTGAGGAAACCTGCATGTCTAGGCGTTCTTCAGAATGTTTTCAAAGGCGTGCGAAGTCTACCAATCCGCTCTTGGTCAACGGCCTAAACTTTTCTCGTGCAGCGGCAAGGCTAGCACGGGCAGGAGACTATTATCTCCCCACGGAAAGCATAAAAATTTAACTTCTCCCACAGCTTTATCAACTCTCAGAGCATTGGCGCACAAGTGGAAATAATCTCCAAATAATATATGTGTAGCAAAAAACGGGGGCAAACTTCTCCTACTCTATGCTTTAGCAGGTTGGCCACGTTAATTATATCCCCCTGTCAGGGGATATAATCGGGGGAAATCATTTTTGTCTCCTGCCTGTGCAAGCCCTGCTGGTGGTGCTTGGTACATCAACTATCACTATAAATAAAATATATAGGTATATATCTATTTTATATCAGGAGGCAAGCAGCTGACATAATCAATAACTTTTTTTTTATTTGACTCGCAAATAAACTGGAGAGTTATGAATAATGGAATGAAGATCTTTAGAATTCATCTCACGGTAATAAGAGACTCGATATTGCTTGGTTTCCCTTTGTGGAAAACTTACAGAGCGGTATATTCTCATTTTGTGAAGAATGGAAAATTATTTTTGTTTTTAATTATCATATTAACTTGACTCTTAATAAATTGAAACAAGGAAAACCATTTTCATTTTTCACGTTGCCATCAATTTTTGTTAAGAAAAGATTATGTAGGTACCTCTCGCTACCTTTTGTACCTCAAATGACAGTTTTAATGTTTGTTTTTTTGAGTTTGTCAATTTTCAAAATAAGTTTTTATAAGCGTTACAATTACAAACAAATTATTTAAATCCACGTTTAATATCGCTGACTAGATTACCAATGTATTATGCAAACCATTTTAGAAATAATTAATGTTAGGTATTAATTATTTGTTTAGGGAAGGAAGTTCGAATGAAATAATTATTTTTCTTTTATTAAGATGACCCATATTAAAACAATCTTCTGTAAAATTGACGATTATTTTTAAAACTTGTACACTTAGCAAGGTTTGTAAAACTTGCATGTGGCACTTGATGTTACAAATATGCATATTTGTAACGACACGGTAATATAATACTATACATATATCTGCACCGATATGTAGTTGATATTTCATGGACACATTTAAAGCGCTTTGCATCTTTGTTCCTTTATATGCACCAAGAATGCCTGGAACGCCCTTCCAGCTTCCTTTTTCCTTATTCATCATCATCATTGTTACTAACCCATTATCGGCCCACTAGAGGGCATGGGTCACCTCAGAATGGGTTTAGGCCGTAGTCTACCACGCTGGCCAAGTGCGGATTGGTGGACTTTTCCTCATTACATGCCTTGAAATAAGAAATGATAAAATATTTATAAGCAAAAAAATTTAGTCGGTTTTGCTCTAAACATGTTTAGGATACCGTTTTTGTAGGTCAAGCGTATATTTTTCAATAGCACCGCTGTGTTTTTTCGCAGGCTGGCAGTCATAACGCTATCCTTCCTCTGCAAAAACCGCGGAATTCCCAAACGCATCCTGAAGCGTTTTTGTACTGTATTCAGATCCTTTTCGAAAACTTCTCCGTAGGTTTATGCCATGTACTTTGCAAGCTGTTGAAAACTTTACCTACATCTATTTTATTATTCATTTATCTATTTTATTATTTTCCCACAACTGGAAAATGTCTGTGTGATGAACATGAAAGTGTTTCTAGTTATTATTAGTATTTATATATATTATTATATATATTATTTATACTATTATTAGTATTTATATATATTATTCATAAAAAAATATTCATCAGCCATCTTAGTACCCATAACACAAGCTACGCTTACTTTGGGACTAGATGATTATGTGTGTAATGTAGTAATATATTTATTTATTTAGAGTAGGTATCTTGCTAAGTCTTACGTTAAAACAATTTAAAGTTGGAACCCGTTTTTGAAATTCATGACAACTTAAAAATTATTTACTAAGGACATGTGAATGAGCATGAATAGGTACTTTTTTGTTATCAAGCAATATTCACCTTCGAATTTTATCGATCAACGTCATTCTTTATTATCGATTTATGAGATAGGAGCTATCTGTCTTTCAATTGATCGTTTGACCAACATCATACGATAATTGCATGTTAGTTATGTATACAAATAAATCAAATTGAAATGTCTGTTTGTAATGTCAAAAAGGCCGTGTGGTGACGGCACATCATAATATAATTATTATAACTCCTCATTTTTCTTCGGGTGTCGTACGAGGCGACTAAGGAAATTTAATAGCGAACGGCTAGCAGCGCAGTGCTGCGATCACAAACCCGTCTGCCCAGCGTGGTAATTTTGGACAAACTCTCCCATGTGGAGAAAGAACCTTTAGTCCGGCTGAGGACTTTTGTGTTTGATAATGAATGACAAAAATGCCTTTATAAATGAAAGTATATACGGTAGGTATAAACAAAAACAATGTTATATTGTTGTTTGTTCCATCTTTTATCTGAAACGGCTGGACCGATTTTGAAGTAACTCGAATGTAGGTAGAGGTTTACACAGAAATTAACACAGACTACCATTTAGGGCTTTAAGGCTGCTTAAATTGATTTTCTTAGCCTGCCTAGTGTTTTAGAAAAATTACCTAGACCTTTACTAGTTGAAGCAAATCAAAAACAAATTGAAACGTTATTACATTCAGGGTACGTGCAAAAAATTCAAGGCGGAAGTTCATCCAGACCATTCCTACAAATTCCATTAATTATCACTATAGAAATATTTCTTTTGTTTTTTTTTCCTTACATTATATATTAAATAATATATAATAATTAATAATTAATAGGAAGACGGTTTGTATAGAAAACGTGCTACAAATTGTACACGGACGAAGTCACGGGTAAACACTAGCCTATAAAGCTGAAGAATTACTGTTCATTTGTTTTTTATTCGAATCTAATCATAATTATCATTACCAAACCATTACTGGACACGGGTAGCATTAGGGCACGAGTTTCCTCCCAGAATGAGAAGTGTTAAGGCCGTAGTGTGCCACGCTGGCCAAGTGCGTATTGGTAGAATTCACACACCGTTGAGAGCGTTATGGAGAACTCTGAGGCATGCAGGTTTCCTCACGATGTTTTCCTTCACCGCTTAAAACAAGTGATATTTAAATTACTTAAATTAAAAAGCACATAACTCCGAAATGTGAGTGGTGTGTGCCGGGGCTCCACGAAAGGAAAGCCGAAGTCTTATCCACTAAGCTATCAACGCTTCATATTTGAATCTAATACCAGGATATATATTATGTATGTTTTTTATGCTCAATTTTAACTAGGCTACTGAAAATGCGAAATAAAGTGGAAATGGAGTGTTCAGAGCGGCCACGTAGCATTTTAGGGTACCTACATGTTTAAAGTTTGCAACGTTTTGAAATTGAAACGGCTCATGGTACGCTTTTACGTCTCGTCACAGAGATTTCAAAGATCATTCGGTGTCTGCAAGTCCAGCATAGGTCTAGCATAGACAAGCAAGAAAACGGGAATAGGAGAAGCTAACTACCATCTATTTACTACACGTATATTATTTGAGATAAAACTGTGAGAAGAAGATGTTATTATTTTTCCTACAGAGAAAAATGTCTTCTACCCATACCAGCCGTGCTGTTTTAAAGAACTGACCTGAAAGTTGATAGTAGACGTTACGATCCTCATAGACTCAGCGTAGTTCCTCAGCACGGAGTCCGTGTTGAGGCAGCTTTGACGCCATTCGTACAGTTGTTCGAGCCTGGTCACACATCTTTCGCAGATCTTCTTCGGCAGAAAGTCGTCCTTCGATATCTGCTGAATATACAGAAAACAATAAATTGTAAGCAGTTATTTACTAAACAATGAAAATTCTCTTAAAATAACACTCTTGCCTTTTTATTTTAATCAATAACAATTTCTTATTCTTTGAACCATTTTAGCGGGTTAAACCGAGATTTATAACTGTAAACTTTAAACCTCCGAAACCATTGCCGGAAAACAAGTGAACGCTAAATTGGTACTCCTAAACCTAGCTAATTGGTTTTGCCAAGTTATCAAATAACTTGGCAAAACTTTTCGGGAACGGTAATTATTTCTGAAAAACTTGTAAAGCAGCGTAAATGATATATCAATTGAAACAGGTCAGATAACCATGTAAAAATTACAACTGAAGGTTTTCATGGTCAAGATAGAGTGTTATTTTCAACTTCAAATATACCTGCAGCAATAAAAAAGTGCAGTTGTTTGTGAATGCAAAACAATTAAATAGGTTCCTCGGTTGATTGCGGAATCTAAAAAATATAAATTACAACAGTTTTGAACAAAAAGCAACTTTTGAACGAACTAACTTCTGCGCCAAATATGCGGACCAGCACATGTTGTATTTTTTATTCGCGAAACTACAAAATAAATTTCCCCAGAGGCAACTCAATAATCGCGCGCGAGGCAATCGACTCTACATAAAAATTTCATACGTTATTTTACTACGAAATTCGTTGAAACTTGAATAAGTCTACTGACTGTGACTATGTCATATTTTTACTGCTTTTATTGTAATTCCTACTGTTATATTACGAAACAAATTAAGAAATAAAGTTGATTTCAGTTTAGGCACTGTTTTTTTGCAGAGTCGACCAAAGATAATCATTTAGATAGTCAAGCGCTCGTCAATAAAAAAAAAATGTACTTTCAATAATTATGCTATTAGGTTATGGGCATATGAATTTGGCGGAGAAATGGTGAAGATTTCCGCTAGTGGAGTACGTATGAAACTCTTGTACGGGCAACAGTTATATTATTTACATTAAGAAATGGACAAAACTTACATTCATAAAAATATCGCGTTATGTTTTATAATATGGAGTAATAAATTAAATAAAAAATGCACATAAACATATTCATGTATAGGATCGTAAACAGTACAATTTATATCTATAAATTGTAAAACAGCGCTTCGAGAACGTTAACAATCGGTTTCTATTTATTAAATACCCCAAACCGTTTCTGCACAAATAAAATAGCCGAAACTACTCAGCAGAAGTCACCAACAAAGGGTATAATACAACAAGTAAATCAACAAATTACATACTCGCTTAACGACTGAGCATTACATGACGTTAATCCGTAAAACGAACTCACTTGTCGATAGGGCAAGTAAAGGAATGTATGAATTAGGATATTATGCCACGTGCCTTAATCTTTTCAAGCTTTACTATTTGTCGCACAGAAAAATATACACCTTGTACTGATCAGGATAGAGTTTGTATTTGAATGCACTGTGAAGAGTTGGCCTATTGACGAAGCTTATAAAGGAAAATCGTATTTCCTTCAGATAAATTGAACGTGAAGTAGTGCTTAGGAAATTAAAAAAACCAAGGTATTGAATGTTTTAGTTTTCTATATTAAAACATGTATTTGTTTTAAAGGCTTTATTTCTCCATGCATTTATTGCACGAACACCTAGAGCAGCGATGGTAAAAAAGTACAAAACTAACTACTTTTTATCTAAAATCTAACGAAAAGACTACTTAGATTATAGCGAATAAGAATAAATGGAATAGTTATGTTTGTATTGGTGAGCATACAGGTCATCATCTTCGCTAAGGTTGCGTTTATTTTTCCACAAAGTTTTCGTTTTTGCTAACGCATGCTTTGTATGTGTATCAGAAACGTTCACCGAACCTATGTTATTGAGGGATGTTGAAGCTTTATTTAACATAATAAATTGGTACGTAATTGTACATTCCTTTGCCATCTCTGTTTTGCCATCCTATGATCATCATCATCTACCCAAAGCGTAATGTGTGCGTGTCCTTTTGTCTTAAAGTAAACATAGACGAAGTTTAAAATTATATCCGTCAGCATCCCCTGAAGATTCCAAGATTAAGGTAAGGGTGTCTTTCCGTTAGAGCTGTGCGGTTTGGGAGAAGTTGGCTACGGAATGCTACACTGCGTAGCTTTCCTTAGTGCATCCCTAGTTTACATACTTAGCCTTAATCCACAGCCACATCACACATCACATCTCCAGCATGCAAATCATGATTTCTCTATACAAAAAACTGTTTTCAAAGAAACAACCCCAGTGCTTGGCCAAGTTAAGTTATGAAAGTAAAAGGTCCTTATTTGTGAATATAATAGAAATCCTTAGCTAAGCAGCTTAGCACATCTCTGGTGAAAGTAGCCTTACGGCGCGACCTGCAAAGCTTCTAATAACTGAAACAAAGGGAAATATACCAAGCATGTGACGGGGCAGCGGTGACCAAGGTGCGGCTACTATTATTCATACGTTTACATACTCCAAATAAAAAATAAATAATAAAAAAGCCTTTTAATTCTTGCTTACAACATACTGATAACATCAACATTACAAAATAAACAGAAAAAATAAAAAAAATAAAATAACAAGTGACATACTCCAAATACCTAATCACAAATTCGAGCGACGCGATTTGTTCCGTGACCAGCACGTTAGGTTTGCATTGCAGTGATTGTAACTATAATCACCAGTCACTAGTTAATGTGTGTGAAGTCCACCAATTCGCACTGGGCCAGCGTGGTGGACTAGGTCCTAATCCCTTCTAATTGTGGGAGGAGACCCATGCTGGATCCGTAGAAGAACCAGATTCACCGACGATTTAGCTTAACGAGTTAGCTTAGAGAAGCTAAAGGTAATGGGCGGGACACCTAGCTCGGAGAACCGGTCGACGTTTGAAAAAAAGAGCTGGAATGGCATCCTTGCACCGGTAAACGCAGCGTCGGTAAATCCCGCGACATGGTGGACGGATGGCATCAAGCGACAAAAGACCGAGGTTTTTGGAACCCCCTACAAAAGTACCTATATCCAGCAGTTGACGTCTATTGTTTGACGAAGGAGATTATGTCACCAGTCACTTGCCAGTCAGATTACCATGCTCTTGCGGAGTCACACTACAATTTACTAAATGGTTGTTTGAATCCCATCATAAGAATTTTAAGGGAATAATTCCGTACATCGAAAATATTGTACAAATCGTTTTGTAATTAAATTAAAAAAATAAATATCCATCATCGTCCTTTTCGTCAACCTATTAATAATACTTATCTAGATAACCATTAAAAAATCGATCTTGGTTGATTTAAATAGGGTCTTCCGGCAATAGAATGAAACCATATTAGTTCTCTATAATTGTGCCTCGCTGCGGTGGTTTTGAAGACGTTTTAGATTTTATTTAGTTTTAAATAGTTATATTTATAAAACAAATATTTTAATTGTACAAATAAATTACTTTTACTCTAAGGTTTTAATTTTTTTAACCATTATTGTTAGCATTTGTGCTCTTACGTTTAAGACAACGTTGTGACAACATAAACGTATTTAACAATAAAAAAAAGTTGACCTATTCGTTAAAAAAATTGAATAAACTATCAATGAACTACTAAAATATTGTGATAATATCATCAATTGCATAATTTAACAATATATAATTTAATAAAATAGGGTCAACTTATTTTATTTCACTTTAGAGTACTATAGCCACTCGTATATTGAGGTTTTATATTTTTTCAATCTTGACTCTATTTAGTAAAACGCGTATAATCTTTTTATTAAATACCATCTTCAAATGTTCAACAGGTATCGTGTTAACCTTACCGCGTTCAGAGTTGGTTTTCGTAGCCCGTAGAGCGCATGCGTCTACGAGTTATGGCACTCCACAGCTCTACAGTCTACATTACTGGTAAATGCACCCGCCTTGCATGAAACACCATGTTTATTTACCATTATACATATTTGCCATTCCGCACCGTCAATATAGTTAGTGATTTAATATGATAGGTAAGAAATGTGAAAAAAAATTACAGTGGAGTAAAACAATGTTCGTATGCATTGAATATACTTAATAAGCCATTCCGATATGAAATAATTGCTTATGTAAGGCAAGTGAGTGTTATTTTTTGCACTAATAAAGCTCACTACAATAGTCAAACAGATTTGGTTTAAATGTTCTATTTTTATGCTATTCTTATTCTTATTTGGATAAAACAATTAAAGGAGCTTACTGACGTTCTGCGTCCAAAAGAGCTCATTAAAGTAGGAAAACAGTTGTGGATTAAACATTCTGTTGGAACACCTACTTATTAGTCATACTTAATTAACTACTATAGTTTTGAGTGAGTTATTGAATGATTAAGGCAAGAGAGCTAAATGGCATGTTTTGCAGTAAAAAAGCTCACCATAGTGGGCAAACAAGTCCGAAGTTTGAACAGTATCTGCCTCTGCTCGGACTCCTTGTCGAATATGTGGAGGCGAGGCCCGCTCTTGAGCGAGCAGAGCCGGCAGAGGTCGGTGAACGCGGTGAAGTTGAGGTCCTCGGGCTCGGTCATCGCGAAGCACCTGATGAGGAGGTCGAGGAGGCAGGAGTTGTCCATGTATACGGCGGTGGTTGTCGGGTGGCGGGAGACGTCAACGCATGTCGCGGGCACTAGGGGAGGCGTCGCGCCGCCGCTGCGTTCGGGGGGCACTGGGCCCTGCGCTCCCGACGCGCCCCTCGCGCCCCCCTGCGCCCCGACACCCCCCGGACACCCCCCGCCCGCACACTCGCGGGGGTGGCTCGGACGCGCCGGAAAATGCGTGCCAGTTTCCCCGTCTGCAATTGCCGATTGTATTGATTATGACGTCTTAATTTATATTGATGTTACAATGAAAAGGAAGGAGAATGCGCCTTGATATGGCTTTGATGTTGTCTAGGCGGGGTGCCTCGTTCAATATGTTATATGCAATGACCTTAATCGAGTGTAATGTTGTATAAACTAACGTTTATGGCTCGTGTTGACGCACGAATTTATCGAGCTCATCATGGAAGTTTTTTATTTATGAGTGAACCGGAAAGTATGTAAATACTAATATGAATAAATTTCGGAATACAAAACATTATTCAGTATAAAATAAACGGAAATCATTCTATATATAAGTACGAGAACGTATATTTAATTCCTTGTTATTTTAAACAGTACTTGGGTATATATTAAATTTAAAGGCTGTAGCAGCCATGTTTCGTAATCTCATAGGCAATAGGTTTTGATATGAAACGTTTGTAAATGTAAGGAACCCTTTTATTGCAGAAGGTTTAGTTTTTATTTTTTAATTTAATTTATATAGATAATAATGAATACTGTCGTGAATTTAGTTATTGGTATATCTTTATAGCCATTAACAAGAATGGAATTGAATGTATTACTTACAATAGTGTTTACATTCTCTTTTAGGTACAAAGAGAATATAAATAAGCTATAATTAAGAAACAAAAATAAGGTTGGCAATTAACAAATAAATAATGACTTATTTCAATTATTGCGTAATATTGTGACGTAAGAATTGATGTGGTTTATTTTGTGTATTTATGAACTCTAGATACTCTTTGCTATAAACTGAAACATAATCGAGGGAAACAATCCTTTTACGTTAGTAAACATTTACATTTAAATATCAAAAGTAAAATGTCGGTAGCGTCGTCAGACACCGACGCAGATTACCATTCCTTTTCGGAGCGTACGTTGGCAATCATAAAGCCAGAGGCGTATGAGGACTGTGAAGATATAGAAAATCATATACGCAACCATGGATTCCAGATACTCGCTGTTAGTATTAAAAACGATACTAGTCTTTTATCTTTCTTGGATCTCCATGGCTTAGCGGTGAGAGCTGTTCTTTTTAGAGGTTTCAGGTTCGATCGCCGGCAGGGGTATCTTGGGAATTTATAATTTAAGATTTTTTTATTTTCTACCGTGGCCGGCCGGCCGTGGCTAGTTACCATACTGTCGAAAGACGTGCCGCCAAGCGATTTATTGTTTCGGTATGATGTCACGTACACACCACATCTTGGTAATGGGTGGGTGTTGGTATTATATAACTGCCATACCATATTATATATAACAGGTGAGCTCGTTACTATCTGGCAGTACTACTCTTAAACTTCATCATTACTTACCACCAGATGAGATTGCAGTCAAGGGCTAAACTTCTGCGGCTTTAACTAAGATTTTAACAGATAAATCAGGTACCTAGTTCTTTCTTAGAAATTATTTTTCCATACCTCGGGAAACAATACTTTTTTGGATGAAAATGATCTTAATAATATGTCCTTGTCTGCAACATGGTGACAATCTGAGTTGGTTGACAAGTTAAGGCGTTAAAGCCTACAAACTAATTGGATAGAACACTTTGCGGAAATCCATAATATTTTATTAAAATTAAGCTTAATTTGCTATACTCCGCGAACACGTATGGTGTCATTTATAATTAATTCAATCCGTATACTTACCTAACACACCAAACAGATCCTCGGCAATGTACCCTCTACGCACGTTTCGCTCCAAAACCGGAGCATCCTCAGGAGATGATGACTTTATGAATAATTGTAAAGTGCTTTACAAATATTCATTGTAAAGACAACAGAGCATTAGTCAACTAATCGCAAAAAATCCGCTGCGCTAACTACTAAATTAAAATTCAAAATTCTTAATTCAACCTATCATGGGCAGTTATGCAGCGTTCATACACATTTTTAGAAGTAAGAATAAACTTACAGTGCAATATACTAGGTTACATAAAATTCATAATTCGTTTAAAGGAAATTGCATACAATTCTACAATAAACTACCAATTGTCATCTTGGAGATGTCTCTTAAAAAGTTCAAAGTTTGTATTAAAAGTAAGCTTATAGAAAAGTCCTATTATAGTATAAAGGACTACGTAAACGATAAAAAAGCTTGGGTGTAAATTATTGCTCTAACCAGGTTGCACTTCTAATAATTTAAAATGACATTGTGAGATGGTGATAACAAAAAAAAAAAAAAAACACCCGGCTAAGTTTGTTGTGGGCTTCTTCTTAGACCAGGACGCGTTTGGAACCCTCGTAGCTTTAGTTTTAAGTTTACGAATGTGGTTATCGCCATCATCTCACTACCGTGTGGTTCTTATGTACGCATCAAAAGTGCCACCTGTGGGCCTACTTGAATAAAGATATTTTTGACTTTGACTTTGACTTTATGTTTCCATTATATTGATGTGGTGATCAGTGGCGTGCAGAGAGGGTATGTACAGGGTATGCAGATGATATAAAATAAAGAAAATCACAAGTACGGGTTATAAATCTTAAGGATAGGCATTGTAAGTGTAACATAAATAAATAAAATATAAATAAAATCCTCTGCATCCCATGTGCATACCCTCTATGCACGCCACTGGTGGTGATGATAACTAAATTCGTTAATTTAAAACTTAAGCTCGGAGGGTTCCAACCGTGCCCTATATGGCATGAAGCTTGCGTGCCACGAGAAAATGATATCACTACTAATTTCTCATCTTATTTCTATAGAGATAGAAGAAATAATGGGTAGACATCAAGACTACAACAAGACAAGACTTTTCTCGGTGCGTATGTTAGCCCGCCCTACAATGCACGTTTGGAACCCTACTCAGTTTTAAGTAAAAAAATGAAGTTATCATCATCACCTCAAAGTAGGAATGGAAAAACTTATTTACTAACGCTATGGTCTAAAAAGAGCCGATTTTCTTACTATCACCATCCCACGGTCAATCGATATTTAGCTATGAAGTAGGAGCAAGCTTTTTGATCGTTAATGTAAAATCTGTAAGCTTTTACGTTTTACGTTAACTCAAACTGAAATCTTTGAGAGACAGACATCTCAAAGATTTCATCCGTCCTGAATACCTAAGCTAAGAACAAATAGTTTATGCGGCTAGTCAATAAATAGTGCGGCCAGTTTGTATTGACTATTCACAACGACACTGAAAACGAAAAACCGACAGTCTATCTGATTAAACTTTAAATCAGCAGTAGAGTTCGATTACTGTTATGAAAGCTTCATCATCATCAATAGCCTATCATAGTCCACTGTTGGACTAAAGGCCTCTCCCAACGGGAGGGTTTGCCCATAACGCCCAGACGGGTTTGGTGATCGTTGATGGTAGTAGTAACACGGAGGACGCTGCTGACCGTTCTCCGTTATATCCTTAGTCGCCTCGTACGACATCCGCGGGAAGAATGTAGCTTAGAGAACATGAATATGTAAAATTGTGATCCAAGCATACCAAAGGCGAGGTACTATTTTTAACCGCTTTCATTGATGTGTTGGTGAGGTTTAATTTGGAGTAAATCTTTACAGATAAAATATAACAAATTTGTATATGTTATATGAATCCGAATCGATCTTGACTACATTTAATGTGTTAATATAAATGTAAATGTTACAAGATAATTAGAGAGTTCGATAAACTTAAAAGTGTAAATTTCCTGTAAGCACAATGAATTCAAATAAAATAATCCTATCAGACTTTTGAAAAATAACTATAGACAAGTTGTAGAAAGGGGGACGGAAGTTTGTACGGGAACAATTTATTGTTTAACGACAAGGTTGCTGGCAACCGCGTGTACTAAATAATTGGTAATACATAAGTATAGGATTAAAAGATTTATCGACAAATTATTAATTCAATTACGTTCGAACTTATAAAATGATGTCACGTAGGTTAACAACGCTAGTAGTTACCCGCTGTTTTGTTTTGTTTTATAACCGCGCAGAATTTTGGATACCCATATAGATATATATATATTAACATAAATCACATAAATAGATAGACTTGTTTAACTACAGATCAAAAGGCCCTGGATTCGATTCCCGGGTGAAGCCATTTTTTTTCAACTTAGCAGGTTTTCTATCTAAAACGCGCCCGAAACCACTACCGATTGGTCAATGAACAACATGTCTGTCTTTTTTAAGTCGCAAGTTCTGCAACATGCTGCCCTTAAATCCATCAATATGAAGCGTAGGTGTTAAGCCACCATGGCAACCACGCCTTTCAGCCGACAGATAGTACTTCCCCAGACGGGCTTTGTCACATGAGAAGGCATATAAGCAATGTCAGGAGGCTTTCTTTGACTTTAATAAATGAGAAACAAATATTTCTGTTCCATATTTGTGTGTCGTTATTAGTTGAACATCGTATCAATCAAATATATATTTATAATATTATATATATCTGGACGGCCGAGTGACGCAGTGGGCAGCGACCCTGCTTTCTGAGTCCAATGGTTCGATTCCCTGGAAACTTGTTGGAAAATGTTTGTGTGATGAACATGAATGTTTTCTGTGTCTGGGTATTCTGTATATTATTATTTATATGTATTTATGTATATTATTCATAAAAATATTCATCAGTCATCTTAGTACCCATAACAAAAGCTACGCTTACTTTGGGGCTAGATGGCGATGTGTGTATTGTCGTAGTATATTTATTTATTTTAACTGCATGATAATTAATTATAGTTTAAGTTCTTTCTGTCTCACTTAGCAACACAAGGAGTATTGACGTTATTTGTGGTGACGGTCTACTAGAAGTTGCTATATTTCGTTGCTTATTAAATCTCTTTTGCCGCTATCGATACCATTTAGGACGCTCTTGTTAAGACATGCCAAACTTTAGTGTCGTTTGTGTCGGCTTTATTGTTCCATTCAAATAAGACGTAAAAAATAAATGATGCGTCAGAATCAGTCGTTTGGCACAGTGTGAATAACAGACATTTTTTTATTACAGTACCGAGCTTTTATGTTAAATAAACAAAGACTTTGTATGAAATTATTATTCATTATTTTTTAAAACCGTTAGATAAGTATATTTTAGTTTTACGTACAGTAGTTGTAAGTACTTTTATTTATTGAAGCTGTAATTTAAATTTGTAGTTTTTAGAATAGGAGTTTTATTTTAACTCATCAAACTTATCGACATCTTGCCTTTGGGTGACGGCAGATCGCAAATCAGAAAAAAATTGTCACCACTTCCCTTATTCCCGCTGGTATTGGCACGACTAAGGGAAGAAACAGGGAACGGGCAGAAGCGTCCTCTAATCCTACCAGCTACTGCGATAACCAACTCGTCTACAGAGCGGCGTGGTGATTATGGGCATACCCTCCCGTTGGGAGAGACCTTGAGTAACGCAGTGCACAGCAGTGGCGTGCACTTCATACATGCACAAAAGCATATCCTAAAATTTACATATATCTCGTATAGCAGGAGGATTTTTGCCGTTTTATGCAATTTTCCTGCTCTGTGTGCATACCCTGGTAAGAAACCAATTGCACGCCACTGAGTAACAGTGCTGTATCTAGTTGTAAACTCGAAAAGAGAAATCTAAAACAGGGCTACATAAAAGCTAAAAAGGAGGTACCTATAAAAAGTTTAAAACCCTGAGATGTTATTTATTAAACAAAAAAAGGTAGTCGGTGGCCACAACAATGATGTTGATGATATGGTAGCATTCCGAAACTGCCAATTGTAACCGCGTAAAATCACCTTATTGAGATTACTGGAATATGTGGCCAGAGGAAGCCAATGACAAACAAATGTTACAGTAAATTTATAAAGTGGGTAAATAATTAAACTTTTCATAACTATAAATTCATATTTGCCAGATATTTATGTTCATGACATTGAGTTGGTTGATATACTGCATTATCGATGCACCTCAGTCCTACATGGACTCGAACGATGCAAAGATACCTCCCGGTGTCTTAGTCGTTTATCACAAATTATGAAATCTATATTCACATACATAGAATGCTAATATAACCCTCCTGTAGCACATTAAATGCAGAATTTATATCGTTAAAGTAATTTGTTTTTAATTCTATACATGTTTACTGTCTTTATTTAAATATATAGATAAAATACACTAGCTGAGCTTTTTATAACAGCTCTTTCGGTGAAGTGGGATGGGTCCGTCAGTTATTACTAAAGTAAAATCCTTACTAATATAATAAATGCGAAAGTGGGTTCGTCGGTTTTTCCTTCCTTCATGCCCCAACTAATCATCCAATCAATATATTTTTTATATTTTAAGTATTTTAAGTTAGCCCTTGACTGCATTCACACCTGGTGGTAAGTTACGATGCATTCTAAGATGGTAGCGGGCTAACCTGTTAGGGAGTATGGAAGTCATACCACTAATCGGTTTCTACGCGGCATCGCACCGGAACACTAAATCGCTTAGCGGCACGTCTTTGTCGGTAGGGGGTACCTAGCCACGGCCAAAGCCTCCCACCAGACCAGACCAGAGAAAATTCAGCAATTATAAATTCCCAAAATGCCCCTGCCGAACCTGAGACCTCCTGCTTTAATTTACAGCGCTTACCATTGCGCCAGGGTGGTCGTCAAAATGATTTGGTTTATGGCCTAGAGTTAGCTGAAAAGACGTAGTGTAACTAGACTACTTTTTAAAGAAACGCTGTACACGACATTTGTAAATACCGTAATAAACGCAGACGAAGAACGCGTACAACAAATAGTAGATATATGTATGTTGCTAGATAATCAAAGAGGGTAGCAAGTCATTCATCGATCGTGATTTGGGAACGTAGTGGCCAGCGCGGCGGCCCTTGTGCAAGGGTTGTGAAGGGCCGTATGCAAAATATATCGCGTTCACTGAAAGCGGGGGCGCGTTCATTATTTAAAGTCACAGACAGCCCTTGTTAATGTAGGGCTGGCACTGTTGTAGTTTTAAAGAAAAATTTTACTGGCGACCCGTCCTAGCTTTGCACGTGTGACGTGATGTCGTTCAGAGTCACGTCTATATACCTTAACATAATTTTGTACCGGTTGAAAAACTCCGAAAATCACCGCACTTGTTAGTTGCGTATATCAATTATTTTGTGATTACAAACTATCTGTTGCTCAGTTTTGTGTTATCAATACTAAAATCAATAATATTAAGTTATGAGAACCAGAACCGTCTATATAGGTCTAATTTTGCCTATGATGTCACGAGTACGGCCATGACCCGCCGAGCGCTTTCGCGAGAAATAATTGTACCTAATGCATTGGTCCACATGTTTAGTACACAATAGTAAAAAAACAAAGACTCGATTGTGTCACACTCAATGCCTACTTGTTGATTATTATACTCGTAAATAATCCAATATCCGCATTTTTACCGCCGTTCATAAACTCGATTGATTAAGTATAAAAAAAAAATTATCAAAATTATTAATATGAATTTATTTGCGACAACTCAACTACGTATAGTACATATACTCCATCATATTGCGTGGCGATGCGTCACCACGGCCTGTATCGCCGCCTCAACAATCAGGTTTATCCTTCCTTATAGATGTTTCACATCAAAAATGTGTCAGCCGTCATAAGACGCCTGGCAGATGTGAAAAATCGAAATTTATATATGCATAATAGTTATATGCATAACATAACAGATTACCGCAGGAATCATATATGGCATAATGAAAAGATAAAGCATTACAAATTTGTTCATTTGACCATTTATAACATAAACATACACTTTTATTGAATACATCTAAATTTAAAAATTTATTTCAACTACTTAACTTATCATGGCGATGCTTCGCCACGGCTTGTATCGCCACGCCAACAATCAGGTTTAACCTGGCCTATAGATGTTTCACATCAATTTTTTTTTATAACAAAATCTATTCATCTATTCAAATTACTAAGAGGCAGCCCTGTGTCAACATTAGATCTTGAGCACCCCAGCATCGTGCATCGGGGCGGTCACTGCTGTTATCTATGGAAACCATAAAAGAAAAAACTAATTACATATTCCCATTGACGTTTCGAGTGGTGCTGTCCATTACAACTAGGCCCATTTATTAAATTTTGTAATTTATTTACCCTTTGAACTTTGATGTGAATTTTAATTTTTTTTTTCGTGAATTTTACTATAACTTTCCCTACACACTTCTTTCACTCAAGTCTAATAAATACCAACACTGATGTGTTTGTTTTGCACGCACTGATCTTTAGAACTTACAGTCGGACTTGATTTTTAAATTTTATATATGATGACCCCAATTCTCGATAACTACACTAACTAATAATAAGACCTTTACGAGAGAGATTGAGAGAGACCTAGCCTACCTTTTAAGAGAATACCAGACCAAATTGAATGAGGTTTTAGTCAGGCTATCTTGTTCGACAGACGGCAGAAACGTACGAACGTGAATAACCCCTTTTGTCGTTGTGTCAATTTAGATGGCACGGATTGTGTACCTACAACAGAATTGGCAGTATTAGATATATTTTTTTTAAATTATATATTAGATACCTCCACGACTAGTACATGTTGAATCATTAATTGGACTTTCATTTAAACCCTTTAAACGGCTGACTAACGCAGTGGGCAGCGACCCTGCTTTCTGAGTCCAAGGCCGTTGGTTCGATTCCCACAACTGGAAAATGTTTGTTTGGTGTTTATCTGTATATTATAAGTATTCATGGCAATTATTCATAAAAATATTCATCAGTCATCTTAGTACCCATAACACAAGCTATGCTTACTTTGGAGCTAGATGGCGATATGTGTATTGGCGTAGTATATTTATTTATTTATAAAAAAAAAAAGTAAATCGATAGTTCAATTTTTGTTAGGTACCTTTACCGATAGTTCAATTTTTGTTACCACTTTACTAAGGTATAGATAGCGATAATGTTATCATCAGAATGAAATGAGTCGTTAGAAAAGCTTATGAATTACTAGCGTACCCAGCCAGCTTCGCCGGGCTAGATTTTGCTTTATTTTATTTAAACAATAATCTTACATCATTAAATTTTTAATTTAAGTCTCATAATATATTAAATCATTTATTTCTCTCCGTATTCATTCTCTTCTCAAGATCATTATCTACACCCATGTACACCCAACAATAGAATATCATCATAGTAAATAAAAGCTGTATTTGACAGTTTGACAGTTCAAAAATAGGAGTGCTCTGATCGTCACCAAACTTTACAGGAGTACTCGCCAGGTCAATCCGGAGATACCCTGAAAGTTTCATTGAAATCGGTCCAGCCGTTTCGGAGCCTATACGGAACATAACCACACCCTTTCTCTTTTATATATATATAGATAGATAGATGTTTAGTAAATAAACAGAAGATTAGTAGGTACGTAGTTAGGCATCATCATAGCATGCGTCATACGGTCTAAACAAACAGCCTCTATTTCGGTCCTTTCATTCATGTTTAAACTTAATTGGGCTTTTGTTTAAAGCAAGCTGAGTAAAATGAAAAACACGTGACTTATCTCTACCAATCTATAGTTGAATTTCTGGTTGGGGGTTGTATATTACGAATATTTTTACGAGGTATTTTTACGAATATAATTCCAATAAGTAAACACATAATAAATAAATTAGATTCTGATCATTGTGGTCAATTAATTCAATTTGAAAATGTGAAGAAAAATGTCTCCAAACATAAAATTACTTTTGTACCAGTGACATCAAACCGCATAGAGAAAATGAGAACTAGCCTCGTCAAAGACCTCCCGTTCTTACAATCGGGGACAAGTCCGAATGAGATGTACAGCTGTTTTTTCAACACGTTTCAACGACTATTTAATTCTATATTCACTAGTAAGTCGGTTGTGGTGACTGATGCTTTAGTTTTTAGTGAGTGGGCATCAATTGAACTGCATAAGAGTAGGCAAAAAATGTACGAACTTTATGCAGAACGTCAATACAATACTGATGCTGAGTTTAGAGATTGTGTTAAATTATGTTCCAGTAGTTTTAAACGCGATTGCTTCTTGGAAAAGTCCCGATACATACAGAATAAAATAAAAAATAGCAATAACTATATTAGGACCTTTTCTATTCCTTATTTACATTAATGACCTGCCTTACCTTGTTAAGGACAATCACGGGATAGTATTGTTTGCTGATGATACATCACTTATGTTCAAAATTAAGAGACGTGAATTAGCTTTAGACGATGTAAACAACTATCTCGCTAAAGTAGTACAATGGTTTGAAGCTAATAATTTGGTTTTAAATGAAAATAAAACTAAGTGCATAAAATTCACATTACCAAATGTTAAACATGTAAAAACCACTATACTACTTAATAATGAGGAATTGAACCCTGTGGATACAACAGTATTTCTAGGAATAACGTTAGATGCTAAACTTCAATGGGGCCCTCATGTAAATAATTTATCGAACAGGCTTAGTTCTGCTGCCTATGCAGTAAAGAAGATACGCCACCTGACAGACATAGAAACTGCTAGGCTAGTCTATTTTAGTTACTTTCACAGCATTATGTCATATGGAATTTTACTATGGGGTAATGCTGCTGATATTGGCACTATTTTCGTGCTGCAGAAGAAGGCTGTTCGTGCGATCTATAAAATGGGTCCGAGAGAGTCATTGAAAGATAAATTTAAAGATGTTAAAATAATGACACTCTATAGCCAATACATATTTGAAAATTTAATGTATGTTCACAAAAATATATCAAAATTTAAAAGAAAATGTGACTGCAATAATTTGAACGTTAGAAGCAAAAATAAACTTGCAGTGCAGTACACTAGACTACACAAAATAAGCAATTCATTTAAAGGAAATTGTATACAATTTTACAATAAATTACCGGTTGATATCTTGGGGATGTCACTAAAGAAGTTCAAAGTTTGTATTAAGCGAAAGCTTATAGAAAAGTCCTATTATAGTATAAAGGATTACGTAAACGATAAAAAAGCTTGGGTGTAAACAATTGCTCTAACCAGGTTGCTTCTTAAATATTTTCTAATGACAATGTGAGATGGTGATAACAAAAAGAACACCCGGCTAAGTTTGTTGTGGGCTTCTTCTTAGACCAGGGCGCGATTGGAACCCTCTTAGCTTTAGTTTTAAGTTTACGATTGTAGTTATCGCCATCACTACTCACTGCTATGTACACATTTTGTATATAATAACGCATCAAAAGTGCCATCTATGTGCCTATTTGAATAAAGATATATTGGACTTTGACTTTGACTATAGCGATCATGTAATCATCATAATGAAATGAGTCACTAGGAAAGCTTACGAATTATGTTTTTTAAAAAAACATTATATGAGTAAGTAACCCTCGTAGCATGCGTCATTCACACCGCCTCCATTACTGGCAACTTAGTCATATTTGCAAGTTATCATTAAACGGGCGCTAAATTCAAAATAGAGTAGGTAATAGAGACAATGAATTTTAACCATTTTTTTCTGGATGAGTAGCAGACTTAGGAGAGACGCTGTTTCAGTGTTGTGTTCCGGTGTGATAGGCGTGGTTTCGGGTGTAATTACGGGCACATGAGCCTTAAACGTACACCACAGGTTGACACACACAGGTCACAGGGCGGCAGCACGTGCGGCGTTGCAGCACGTGTTCCTGGCATATCATGCGACGCTGATATTTAACCTTTCCACGATAAGCTGTCTAAGATCCAGGTCATTAACAAAAAGTTAATATTTTTTTATAAAAAACCCATCATGACCTAGTTACCTAGGTACATGAATAATTGTTGCACTGACCCAGGAATCTAGTCCCGTACCTTAACTGCAATCTCTCCTGTACGGGTGTGTCAGTTTCACCTAGCGGCACGTCCTTGTCAGTAGAGTGGTAACTAGCGAAGTACAAACAAGACCAGACCAGAGAAAAATCTGAAATTTTAAATTCTCATTCCTATTTTCTGTACCTACATTCTTACCTAGGTATCTCTTGTTAGTTTTGATTTGCCTTCAAGTGTTTGCATTGTGAATAAGTATAAGGCTACGAAATTTTATATGATATCGTGTGTAAGGTAACTTGAATTTTCGTCACAGATAAATGCCATTCTAAGCTAGATTATCAATACGAGATGATATGCAAATCAATATAATGAATCCTTTTGATAAAAATAGTAATGGATTTGGAGTATTTATATTTGATAAGAAGGTGCGAAGGTGCGGCACGTTGGAAAGTTGGCAGGACTGGCGACTAAAGCGAGGCGGGGAAAAAAGAAAAAAGAGAAAGAAAAAGGAAAAAGGGAAAGGAATATATTAGTAAAAGAGTAATTATTTTAAGACTCTAAATTGGAAGTATATTGTTTGCGTAATTGACAAATTATATGATAGTGTATGATTCTGAAATTTTTGGTTTTTATTTGGACTGGAATCTTTTTACACGTGTATTGATTTGTGATTGTTTTTTTTCTTTTATGTTTCAACTTTTTGTGTAGTACATAGAATAAAAGTAGGTATACTTATTCATTCATTCATTCCCATATCGTCCCTAAACCCAGGATCGAACCTGGGAAGTCCAACTTATAAGGCCATTGAAAACCGTCGAAAGATGATGTTGATTCAAATTCTACTAAGAATAATTCCTACCAAAGAATTCTAAGAAGCCGGCAAGAAACTCAGCAGATTAAAACATGATTTTACGTATTGACAATCAATAGGATTTTTCTATTTTTTAAGAGATGAGAGCGGAAAAGTTTATTGTCTGTATACCTTTTTGTTTTGCGTGCAGCAAAGTATTTCTTCTTGTTGTTTAGAGACGGGAGGTTCGCTTGTCACCGGAGCAAGCGGCCGAGCTGTATCGAGGGCACTACGGCAAGCATCATTTCCCACATCTGGTGGCTCACATGTCCAGCGGACCAATAATCGCGCTAGTCCTGGCCACCAGAAACTGTATTCAAAAGTGGCGCACTCTTATGGGCCCAGCGAGGTTGGTCACAAAAGAAAGCTTTCAAGTTACCCGTGATCGGAATAAGTACCTTTAAACCTATATATAATTGCGAGGATCTTGCTGGATCACCCTGCCGACAAATACGTGCAACTTGAGACCAGACCAGAGGCTATGTTACGTAGAAACAAATTATATTCTAGGACCTAGCAACGTTTTCGAGAGTGAATTTCAGTTTTAAGATATGCTCCTATATATATCTCCATCACTCTCCAGGACGTTATACGGGCTGGCGGTAGTGTTACCTGTACAAAATGATACCGTAGCACTTTTCACTTTAAGAACCGTCAGGTTTAAGGTTTCAATTATTGTTTGGGAAATTAAATTAGTTTTTGGACGGGTACAAGTAAATAACATCAAATGATAATTTCAGCCATACTGAAATATTTTGAGGAAAAAAAATTTTTTTCATTCTTAATTAGCGTCTGGCACAGTTAAAACAACAATATATAAAATATCTAGCAATAATAGATTCTTGTTACAAAAAATCTAAATAATGAAATAAATTATAATAATGAAGAATAGAATAGAATATTTTTTTTTGCTTTAATTGTGTACATTTTTCTGGTGTTGTAAGTATGAATAGTTCCAACAACAGAAGAAAAAACACTGATTATTGGAAAATATGGTATTTTACCTACACAGATTACAGGTACGATGCGCACTGATGCACACAACCACTAACGCCATACGTCCTGAGAGTGAAAGAGATAGCCTATCTAAAAACTGGGCGAGTTCTCGTAGCCCGTTACCATCTTAGACTACATGATCACTTATCTTTAGGACAGATTGCAGTCAAGGACTAGTAGTGTAATAAAAAATAAAAGGAAGAACAGAGACAAAAGCTTGGGACTTCCTAACGACACTTATTCTACTTGGTATATTTAATTTGGTAACATGTCGAGGCCGGCACCGCTGTTACTGAGAAGTACATCTCGAACATCATGCCGGCAAAGTACGTAGAAATTTCTAGGAACTAAGATAACTTGGAGCTATAAAAAGCACTTACTTATCAAATCTTGAATAGAAATATAGATTTAAAATTTTAAAAACACCCAAATTTGAATATACTGTACATTATTCTACTAGTCATTTGAATTGAATTTGAATTAGAATTAGTATTCTCCTAACCAAGCCCTTTCATGTGTGTGATGACGGCCATCTTAGATCAATTATCATTAAAAATAGCTACGAACACTCCGCACTAAATAACCTTTAAAAAAAAAAAACAAAGTCGGTTCATCCGTTCGGAAAATACGATACCACAGACACACACGTACACGCCAAAAATATAACACCCAGTAGTGTTTGCGTCGTTGCTAAATACAAACACTTACCTACTCTTTTCTAGAGTAGTGGAAGCGCAAGCATACTGGCCGGACAGCCTACGCGCGTGCTACGGGCGCCGCACCAAGTACGGCGACTACTTCAACGCGGTCCACGGCAGTGAAAACCATGCGGAGGCTTTGAGGGAAATACACTTCTTCTTTCCGGACAGTTAGTTACCTACAACATGTTTTCCATATACCTACCTAAATCGATGACGATTCGGTGATTGCATGCACTTTGGCGCGTTCCATGCAAGCTCCTTTCTATATCTGGGTACCATTCAAATATCGTCTAAGGTCCTGCAATATTTAAAACAAAACTTATTTCAAATGCGGGTAGGTAGTTGTACCTACACGCGAGGGCTACTAAGTTACTTTAGGATGATAATTTTGACAGCTCACACAAGGGATGTTTGTTTAATCGTTAATGAACCTATTCGATTATTCTTTCCATAGAACTTAACTAATCAATAGTTGCATGGCAATGCTGTATGCACCATACAGGTCAGATTATGGTTTTTCGTATTATTTTCGGTAAAATTAGACAAAGATTTGCATTCGCGCAATTGTGGAACGTTTTCGAGGATCGAAACACTGTAACCTCAAAGCAAAAATAACTTACTAGTTTTAAAGTCGCTAATTTTGTAGTCCCGTTTTTTATTTTTCCATGGCCTCTTGCGTTTATGTGTGGACGAATTGTAACTTAAAAAAAAGGCGCATCGCCCAGAGTATCGGTATTCACCTGTTCTTCAATAACGATCGTACAGTCTTATACTTAGAGCACTGTTTAGAATATAATTCCATCAAAAGTAATCATAGGAGAAACTTCCCTGCAAGAACAAATAAATACGCCATTTTTGTTTGTCCACAGTGGTCGTAGGTCCGTTGCTCCGCCAATGGCAAATCAGTGATTATATCCAAAAGCACATCGAACCAACACTCTCGCCTGCGTTGACCGCTTTGGCGCACGAGCGTCCCGCGGAACCGATATTGTGGCTCGCGGATCATCTACGGCGCCATAATCCGAACGAGCCCGAACTGGCTCCGCAACCGAGAGACCATAGGGAGGAGGGAAAGTGTTACACGCCTCAACCTTCGGAGGAGTCGCTCGTCAAATGAATTGTGACCAAATCTAGTAACTTTAAAATAAATAAAAAAAGGATTTCACTTGATTTCCCCAAACAATGTTGTTTTATTGATAAAACAGTTTAGTTTTTTATCCTCATTATTATTGATGGACGAAGCAGATGCGAAACCTGGTGGTAATTGGACAACTATCGACTATCAGGGCATGCCAGGAACACAGCCTCAAGTGCGTTTAATTACATCTGTAACAACGCCTTGCAGACCGGAATACAGCATTGCAAAAATCTCTGCTTAGCGGCAGAACTAAGAAGAAAAGAAAGTCTTTATCGCACATACAAATATAAAGCCAGGTTAACAATAGATAGCCACATAAAAAAAACGATAATATACATATGCATAAAGGCGGGCTTATCGCTTGAAGCGATCTCCTCCAGACAACCTTTGGTTGAAGACACGGGATAGTACAATACCCAAATTGCATAAGCTTGGTTGTAGTAATTTTCGGGACGAGCTCTATCAAAAAGAGCTTTACTACTACTACTAGTATACTTTTTGTATTCATAATAACAAAATCAACTCGTCCATGCGATAAAGAAGATTCACTCAAACTTATTTTATTTATTTTGTTTCATATTTAATCTATTATATCTTATGTTAAATCTTTAAACGAGCAATTCTTGTATGTATATAATTGGAATCTCGGAATCGGCTCCAACAATTTTCATGAAATTTAGTATACAGTGGGTTTCGGGGGCGATAAATCGATCTAGCTAGGATTCATTTTTAGAAAATGTCATTTTATTCGTGTTTTCCGGTAATAACCGATTTGGTGCAGACGAAGTTGCAGGGGTCATATAACTGTAGTTACTTATTTATTTGTCTTTAGTTACAAATATTGTGTTTTATATATTATATGTATATATTTAAGTAATGAAATATTTATTTTATGGGTATATGTATATATGCACCACCTAACTATTTTCTGTTTTTTATCTTCGCTATTGGTTGCCTGGAAGAAATCGCTATGAAGCGATAAGGCCGCCAAATTGTATACGTTGTTTTGTTATACTTTTCTTTTTTTCTATGTACTTGCATTGCATTGTGGTGAGCAATAAAAGTATATTCATTTTATTAAAATAGATGTAGATAATATTTTATACATCATGTTCTCAAAGGCGTGTGGAGTCCACCAATCCGCACTGGGCCAGCGTGGTGGACTACGGCCTGTAGTGGGCCGGTAATGGGTTGATATGATGATGATGATGAATATAAATATGTAATATTAAATAAGGAACATATGCATCAATATATATTTTTAAATATTGCGATGATAATAAAACACCAATCATTTCTCCCCCAAATTTATTAGCATAATATAGTTACAAAAAGATTTATTTATCACAGGCTATCGTGTAAAAGCATGAGCGGCATAATAACATTGAAAGAATGAATGAAATGAAATTTAACTGGATATAATTAGTTAAGTTGAACTAAGTCTTACAGATTATTACGTAGGTAAAAAATATAGTCAAATAGTAGGGGCAGGAAAATCTTAAAAATTACGCTTACGCCAATTGGAACAATTCTGTTGAACACAAATCTTTGAACGAATCTAAATTGTCAGTTCTGAAAGTAGTGCCATCCTTTTCACTATGTTCTTTGTGAAAAAGGAAAGCGGATTTTATAAGCCTGTCCATTTTGTTAAGATATTTGTGTACTACAGAATTGACAACCAAATCAACTAAAAAATAGTCACAATGCTATGAAAACGAAATGAGAACTACAACAAACATTTGGTAAAAAATATACTTAAGTAAATAGAGATTACGTTTAACTGCAATTTCGGAATGCAGATTTATATGAATGTACCTGAAAGAAAAACATGAGTTACTTTTTTGCAATATATTATTTTTATGTTTTCGTTCAAGGTCAGCGTGCGTTCAATTACGTACGGAAGTAGACTTCACGCATAAAACTGCTTCACGCTTGCGCTGGTGTCGTACGAGACTACTAAGGGAATTTAATGGAGAACGGGCAGCCGTCTTCTGTGCTACTACTACAATCCACTGCCTCGTTGATCTTTTGGTTAGATTGTTCGACTGCAGAGCTCGAGATTCTGATTTCGATTCCCGGGTCGTGTCAATTAATATTATTGGATTTTCCTATCGATAAATTCTTAGTACCAGTCCGGTGTTTTAAAATTGTCGGTGATATCATCCCGTGCCTCGGAGAGCATGTTAACCTGTTTGTCCTTCGCTCTCTCTCATTTGGAGCTGCCGTCCCATCGGTCTATGAGAATGGGGCAAAATCTCTCTGGATTGACCACATTGGCCAAAAATGGTCAGGGGAAGTGTTTCTAGTGTAGTGTACCATCTGCTGCGATCACCAACCCGTCTGCCCAGCGTCGTGATTTTGGCCGAACCCTCACGTTGGGAGAGGCCTTTAGTCCAGCCGTGTACTGTTATAGGCTAGTGATAGATTGTTTTTAATTCCACTAAAAGTTCGCCCTTGTCTGCAATCACACTGCAGTCATATTCCTAATCGGTTTCCATGCGACATCGCACCGGAACACTAAACTTCGGAAATCGCTTAACGACACGTCTTTGTCGGTAGGGTGGCAACTAGCCACGGCCGAAGCCTCCCACCAGACCAAACCAAAAATTATAAATTCCCAAATTGCTTCTGCCGGGAATCGAACCCGGGCCCTCTTACTTAAATTCACAGCGCTCACCGTTGCGCCAGGATGGTCGTCAACTATTAGATTGATAGGCGAGGGCTGTTTTGTTGACACACGGAAATTAATCTCTAAGCAGTGATAAAATAATGGGTAAGGCCGCAGATTCTCATTCGGGGGTGGGTGCGTTTTTCGTAGTTATATGCTAAGTAATTTAATAACAGTTGCATTAACGGTGAAGGAAAACATGGTGACGAAACCTGCATGCCTGAGAGTTCTCCATAATGTTCTCAACGGCGTGTGAAGTCTAACAATCCGCACCGCCAGCGTGGTGGACTACGACCTAAAACCTCCAGGTTTTTGACGACCTTCATTGCGCATCGGTGAGAATTCACGCCGTGAATTTAAGTAGGAGGTCTCGGGTTCAATTCCCGGCAAAAGCAATTTGGGAATTTATAATTTCAGAATTTTCTCTGGTCTGGTCTGGTCTGGTGGGTATGGCCGTGCCTAGTTATTACCCTACCGACAAAGACGTGCCGCTAAGCGATTGGGTGTTCCGGTGCGATGACGCGTAGAAACCTATTGGGGGTATGACTCCTATACTCCTATAAGGTTAGCCCGCTACCATCTTAGACTGAGACCGCCAGGTAAGATTGCAGTCAAGGTCTAACTTCTAATGGAATAAAAAAAAAAGAAAGACCGGCACCATGGCCGATAGTCTTTTGATGGTGATGAAATACCACTCACTTCTAGTGGCGGCCCCTGTACATATGCACGAAGGCCGCGTCGCTGCTGGAGCAGAGACCGATCTTCTGGCACACGCCTTTGGTGCCGAAGGTCTCGATCAGATGGATGACGCTCTCGCCGTACACTTCCAACATCGTGTGACACTGAAACACATCACTATTGGTCTAGGAAAACCTTATATCGGGTCTCAAAACGAGTCTCCACTGCTGAATTAGCGTAACCGATGAATCAAAAACAAATCCAAAAGTGGATCTTAAAAATATTTAAATAAAGCTCCATATTCTAAGTTTGGGATTTGTCGGTTACGCTTTTTCGGCGGTAAAGGGTCGAGAAATGATTTGATTGGGTGAGGCCTAGATTGTGATGACCAAAGGCTTTAGACGCCATCTGAAGCTTCGACACCTATTCGCCAGTGGTTAAGGATCTTTAAGGACTTCGTTAACTGACCATTAATCATTCCCGCTTTAAAATTAAAAGAAGATATTATAATCAGCAATATTATACTTTTTATAATTTTTATTAGCGTATATCTACACTTGGAGGAATTATGAATTTTAAAATTGCAATGTTTCCTACTAGATGTCGCTACCGTAGTAAAAGGCATACACTAATTTGGGCATCGACGATAGGAGAGAGAGAGCCGAAAATGGCGTTATCTGCCTAAGTAAGTCCTCGCTCCAATAATATAGATTACTTGTTGAATTTGGTATTGATGATACAAAACTGAGCAACTAATCCCTACTAATATTATAAATGTGAATGTAAGTTTGTTTGTTACGCTTTCACGGGAAAACTATTAAACCGATCTTCATGAAACTTTCTGAAAAAAAAAAAATAAGATAAAAAAATGTTTGTAAATAAATCTCAAAATCCCATACAAGTATAACTATAGGTGTAGACTATGTAGCAGTACGCTGCCTCCCAAAATTACGCAGGCGAAGCCGCAGGGCACATCTAGTAGTTTATAAATCACAACATAATTGATATACGCAAATAGCAAGTGCAGAGATTTTCGAAGTTCAAGCGAAATAAAATTTTGTTTATATAGACGTGACGTCATTCGGCGCTCAGTCTGCCACGGCGGATCGCTAGATTTTGCAGATTTAGTCAAATTCAAATTCAAAAATGTTTTATTCATGTAGACCTTATCACAGGCACTTATGAAGCGTTCATACATTTAACATGTTAACACTAATGTTAGGTGACGGTGGTAACTGCATTCGTTAACGTAAAACTAAAGCTCAGAGGGTTCCCAACGCGCCCTGGTCTAAGAAAAGCCCACAACAAACTTATCCAGGTCATTGAAAATAAATACCAATTTCGCTTAGAATATAAATAAAAATACGTTTTTCATAATACATTAATAATATTGATATATAGATACATTATTTCATCATGCCTATTACAATTATAACAAAAAAGAAACTCACCCTGTTGTAGTACTTGGCGGGCAGAGCGCTACAGGCTTTCTCCACCACGTGCACGATGTTGCGGTCCACTTTGTCGTTAGCGAGCACCTTCTTCAAGGCCATCACTACGGTCTCGCACACCGCGCAGTCCAGGATCTCCTCTGTTCATATACGTTTTTATTATAGCAACACAACAGTCACACTATGAAAGGAAGATTCAGAAATATAACATAGACCAATGTTTACAACGTTCAATATAAAAACCGGCTAAGTGCGTGCTCGATTTGCACTCAAAGGCGTAGACGACGCGGCGTCGCGGCACTTTCGAAGCGCAATATATAAAATAGATCGCGGGCGTTTATGCTGTCTTTAGTTCAACATGTCGTCGTCAGAGAATGAAGACGTACTTGCACTTATACAAGTTATTAATTTGAATTGGTGAAGATTTGGGTACACCCCCCGTCCGTACTGCGGCGCTGTCTAGTTATTCTATAAAAAAGCTACATGCGAAGTCACCTCCAAAGGCTCCAAAGGGCTCCGTACCAAAGTGCAACATAAAATACTTCATAATATAAGATTACAAAAAAAAAAAAACAAAAGAAATATAAAAATATATATATAAATATGTATAAACTTCAAAAAAAAAAACAAAAAATATATATTTGTTATATCTTCATAAAAATATAAAACAAAGTCACTTTTCGCGTCTGTCTGTTTATCCGCTAACTCCTCCTAAACGACGCAATAAAAAACACGAAGGGTTCTGTGCAAAGTTGCAACATGAAGACTACATAGTATTAATATTACTAAGATCGAACCAAAAAACATCTAAAATACGTTTCTCCTCCAGGAATTTTTTATTATAACGGCAATGGAAAACACATTTTCGATGATATTTAATATGACGGTTAATAATAGCCCGCTGACAGACAGTGGAGGACAAGTAATGGACACTCGTTTCACTTGACAATGGACGGTGGAGGTGAAGTAATAGGGTCCCGTTCGCACCAATTGTGTACGGCACACTTAAAAGAATATAGGGTTTAACAGTTAACTTATGTTACACGGTTACTTCGATTTAGGTTCACAGGATACTCTAGAATTAAAAACGTCTTATTAAATTTCATAACTTTGGTTAAGATAAGTCACATATTTAACAAAATTTTACCAGATGTTTGTGATTAAATTGTTGCATAGTTATTATGAAATCCCAGGTGCAAGATGTCCTTTAAAAATCCTAAAAACTAATAAATATTTGGTCAACATTAACAATCCAAGTAAATAGTAAAGTGGTTACTGTGGATATTAAAGAAACTACATATTACATATTATAATAAAGTTGTGTTTAGTTGATGTTTTCTTTATCAGATCGTCCGACTTCTGACAACATTAATTTTATACAAACACATTCTATTTTTTTCTTTTATTACTAGTACTTTTACAAATCTTTTGGAATAGTTTTAAGAAAATAGTTACCTCTAAACGCGTTGAAGGTCTGGTCGCAGAGCTTCAATTCACGGCACACTTCGTCGGGGTTGAGTTCCTGGGCCAACAGACTGATGACCAGGTCGGCGTATTTCTCCACAAACTGGTCGCACTCTTGACGCACAGACTTGGGCATGCGCTTGCAGACACCGTGGACTACATTCTTAATTTCGTCCTGTGATAGAGACAAACATATAAATCTTAGAATAGTTCACTGACTCGTTAATTTGTCGCCGCGAACGTGACCCATATACAACTTTACGACGTCGCAAATACACAAATACAACTGGGCTATAAACAGAAAATTGATTTGTAAAGTTTCCGACCACCATGTTGGAAGACAAGCGTCTGCTCCAAAAACATAATGGAGTATTAAAAAAAAAAAAAAAAACTTTACGACGTCCGTACTGCGGCGCTCTCTTGTTATTCTATAAAAAAGCTACATGCAAAGTCACCTCCAAAGGCTCCAAAGGGCTCCGTACCAAGGTGCAACATGAAATACTTTATAGTATAAAATTAAAAAAAAAAAATACAAAAAAATATAAAAATATATGTATAAATAATAAATATGTATAAAATTACAAAAAAAAAAAAAAACAAAAAAAAATACATTTGTTTTATCTTCATATAAACAATAAAACAAAGTCGCTTTCCGCGTCTGTCTGTTTATCTGCTAACTCCTCCTAAGCGACTCAATAAAAAACACGAAGGGTTCTGTGCAAAGTTGCACCATGAAGACTACATAGTATTAACATTACTAAGATCGAACCAAAAAACATCTAAAATACGTTTCTCCTCCAGGAATTTTAATACAAATCTTAGAATAGTTCCCGACTCGTTAATTTGTCGCCGCGAACGTTACTCCGAGCACACCAATTGTTGTTTGATACTAGAAATACATTTTGTAATAGTTTTTAAGCTACATTGCCTCTTATGATCCAAACAACTAAACTAAATAAGTGTACGCCGCGACGTTGTGAAAAACAGAAACGTATAACTTCCAGCGATAGTATTTCTGGGAGCTGACGTTCGGTGCTCAGTTTTTTTTTATACTCAAAGTGTTAAAGAACATTTCTAGTTTCTTGATACTAAGATTTCTGTGGAGACAACATCATGGATAACCTAAAAAACTACTGAACCGATATACAATTTCTGTTAGTAATAGAAAGTTTACATTTTTAGCGAGTAAAATAGGCTACATTTTATTTCTGTAAAAAACAAGAATTTAGTCTGTAATTATGGTATTTGTGAAGCAATCCAGAAGATGACTCGCAAAGTAGCTTTATTTGCATGCTCTGACTAAATGAATAAATTCCATATAAAGTTATTTTTTTTTGTTTATTATTTTTATTTATACACGAGCGCTTGGCTGCAATCACTTATGATGGTAAGCGATTATGCAGGCTCAGGTGGGGCGCGCTTGCCTAGAAGATGCCTATTCACTCTTGATTTGAAGGTACTCATATTTATTTGAATTTTATGTGGATTCATTTTATGTAGAAATAGCTTTGCCCCTTATAGCATGATATATGACACATAGTTTAAGATATAGAGTAAAATAAAAAAACGCGACTTTGCGGGAGGGGATTTTACGTACTAAGGTAGGGAGGCCGCATGGCTTATGAATGGTTAAACTTAACATTTCTTTTCGACCCAAAGTTGACGCAGGTTGAACTAGAAAAATATTAATTCATACGTCATTATGCTTGTCCTTGATCTGATCGTCGATCTCCTTCAGCACAAATTCGCACATGACGCAAACCGTCTTCGGGGAGTTCACGTTGTTCACTGGGCGACCATTCCTAGTATGGTCGGGGATTTCGTTCGTTTCTGGAAAAAGACACAAACATTTTAATAAGCTGTGCTAACCTGGGCTCGAAGTCTATTCGCATCTCTTTCATTACGATAATGGATGACTAGGACACAACTATAATAGACTTGGGGCCTGGAAACGCTTTTATGGTTAAATGTGCTGTGCCTGTATCATCGCCTTTTTTTTCTAATTACTTCTCACCGTCGTTTATTTTAGTGCCGTTACATAAAAATTACATATTAAAATAATTCAAAGGCTGGTAGTACGCTCCCATGTTTTTGCGCCTAGTATGTCCAGCAAGCAGTTCTTTGAAACTTGGTGTATGGGTCAGTGATACTGACTGCGTATCCGAATTGTGTTATGTATAGATATTATAACAAAACAAAGCTAAAAGAGGATGATATGGCTTAAGACAAAAATGGATATTGGCAGGGCATAAAGCAAAGACGAAAGGGGACTCTTATCATGAAATGTTTGGGCTTAACAGGCAAAAGGAGTGTGAGAGAAAGACAGAGTAAAAATGGGTCGATGACTTCAAAGATATAGCGAAAAAATTTTTATGAACCTGGCCACCGACACAAAAATATTGAAAAAAAAGGAGACTTTTAACCGCAGGAGACCATATAAAAGAAACAAATAACTTTATTTATAACATATGTTTAAGTTTGTAAACAAACAATTGTAAATAAGTGGGAAATAAAGCTATAATTATAATATGAATACGTGATCGAATGTAATGTAATTTAACTTACCAATATCACCTCCAACGGACGTCTCTAACATATGCTTAGGGAGCATGGAGTTTCTTCGGTTGTTCCTATCGCCTCTTAAGCCCGGTTTCTCGTGGTACCTATCAATCGAGGGATGGGTGATCTTCATCGGGTCTGTGTGCTTTGTGTCATCCTTGCACAGTTTGAGGTAGACGCATATTTCTTGCGCGTTCAGATCCGCGATCAGCATTTCTATCAACTGGTTGGTGTAAGTGTCAACGAAGTCGATGCATTTGGTGCGAAGTTTTGCGGATAGGTGGCTGCAGAGGCCGTCGAGCGCATGGCGGATATTATCCTGAATTATAAGAACAAAATCAACAATTACACGGGTTAACCTATTTAAAATAAAATCGCAAAACTATTGCCATCTTTCTTCCGAAAACTCCCGGAGGAAAGGAAAATATTGTTAAAAGACCTGAAATAAATAAATAAATTTACTACGATAACACACGCATCGCCAAAGTTAGAGTAGCTTGTGTTATGGGTATACAGATAAACATAAGTACTTATATGGCGACGAATTTGAACGTAATCGCGATTTGCAGATGGAGTTCGTACGCAATGCCAATCAAAATATGCAAGCTTCTAAACTGCATAAAGATCAAGGAACTTCCAACTGATTTTGATATAGCGGTGCGAAGTTTGGCTTATCACAAGTGGCTGCAGAGGCTATCGAGCTCATGGATATTATCAGAACAAGTTTGACCAATACAGTACCAATACGTATACCCCGCTTTACGCGAGGGATACGTTCCGGGAAAAATCGCGCTAACTGAAATTCGCGTGTATCGACGTTTATGATGAAACATGGTCAACATTCAAAAAATACGAATAATTTTTATCAATCACTTTAATTCTAAGAACACTTTATGCAATACATCTATTAATTATTTTTTACGGAATAATACATATTGTCTTTTGTCTTTTGGGTAGCGTTTCTTTTACGTTCTAACACCGAACACTGTTTTTAAATGTTTGACACACAGTCAAGACACCATAGAGTAGTTGATGACTACATTATGTTTATACGTACTCTTTCGCGTAATGAGAGGAACTTAAAATTTGAAATTCGCGTTATAGTGAAATCACGCAAAACTGGGTCGCGTAAAGCGGGGTATTACTGTACATTAAAATAAACTGCCAAAAGTAGCCTGTAAGCAAAGGTTGTTCTTAACACTCTCCAAGGTGAACGAAAATTTGATTTTCATTCCTGTAATTTTTACTTAGATGCAAATCTAAGTAAAATCCCTCCACTATTTGAACAACGAATAATAAATTATCACTCATATAAGAAATAATGAAAGAAATTATAAAAGCTTAAATTTAGAACAATAAAACGTGCCAAAGAGCATACCTCGCTGCGGTTGTTTTTGAGAACAGACTCTAGTTGTTCTACGGCGAAGAGGCAAAGTGGACAGTTGGATTTCTCAGAGTTAATAGTGACATCATGCACCTGTTCAGTCTTAGGACATAAGCCAATGTCCGGGCAGACCTAAAAAACAAAAAATAAATATTAAGTAGAGCCACAGAACTCTTAATAATTTTATAAATGCGGAAGTGTGTTTGTTTGTTTTTCCTTACTTTCACCCTAACTAAGCAACCAATAGACTTGATTTTTGCATAGAGTTAGTTGAACGGACGTAGAGTAACATTGGCTACTTTTTATCCCCGAAAAACAAACGTTACCCACGGGATTTTTACAAAACGCGGGCAAAAGTATGTATTCAATTTCGTACGTACCTCACCGCAAAAGCAAGTGATATTTTCAATTAAAATAACGTAGAAAATTAAAGGTGGCGGCTTTTTCGACCTCGGCCCCCAGAAAAGTGAACCCTATGTCCTAACCACTTCACCATCACCGCTTCCCGCCCACTTTTATTTACCTTTTTAATTATAGATTACAGAATATACTTACGCTTGAAGGATCGAATTCTTGCACCAACAGTGCAATGACAGCGGGTCCGTATTGATCCACGAATTGACGGCACTCTCCCTCTAGCTCTTTCGGGAGAACGGTGCAAGCTTCCTCCACCACCTTTTCTATTGCGCTCTAAAAAAGACGTTTACAAGGTTTAATTACACCGAATTTCTATACTATTGATATACACGTTGTCTAATACAACGTGTAACCTAATAAGGATATACTGTTGAAGGGTGCATACGTATATTTCATAAGGAATCACCCTGTAATAATATTAAATCAAAAGAAGCATATTTATTTTTCCATGCAAACTAATTCAAACAATTAACAACCCTATTGAAGATAAAAGACCGACACGCGCATAGTACCTACGCTACGCGACGCGTAGCCACTAAAGTGAATGGAGTCACTTGATTTTAATTTTGCATGTGATGTTAGGGCTGTATCTGATTTCCTACATTAAAAACTATGGCAGTGGTTTACTCAAAAACTATTAGCGTTTCGATTTCGCAGACGAAAGCGGAAAGTCTGGTAATTTGTACCATTTTTTTCAATAAAAGCCACTTTGTTACATTTGTGTTAAAACCGGACCGGTATGCAATGAACTTAGGTGTGTATCGTTCGATGTTGCTTTCAAAATAATTTAAATAGTATTAGTAGTTCAATTAAACGAGTGGTCCATTTCTACCCTAAGCTTTCCCCTAAGTGTCAGAGACAAAAATTCAAAATTATTTCAAGTAGGCCTAATATAAGGACTTTTAAAACGTCGAGTCTGCCTGTGTGTAGTGACTCTACAACCGGTTTGGAAGGCAGATTCTACCGAGAAGAAGCCGGCAAGAAACTCAGCAGTTGCTCTTTTCAAATATCAACAATTTACATTTTACATTTTAAAATTCATTTTTCTATCTTGTGAAAGATGAAAGCGGAGCCGGATGCTTCCATTGCAACCTTGTCATAAAGAAATTCATCAATTGTATAATAACCTCGCTGTAATAAATGTGTTTTAACACATTCTTTAAACTTATGCATTGGTAAATAATATACCTCTAAAGCCTGTGATGTAATATTAAGGTTTTCATTTACACATTCTATAGAATTCTGAATCACAAGGTTGTTTGGAAGCATACCGCTTCTTGTCTCGCAAGGCAGAATCATCATCGACCTATTATAGGGCACGATTCTCCCCTCAGAATGAGAATGGTTTAGGGCATAGTCCACCACGCTGGCCTAATGCGGATCGATGGACCTCACACGCCCATCACTATGAAACGTTCGAGGTGCTTCCCGAAATCGAATTATATCTAATCTATTATATATAATACACATACAAAAGTGCTTATATTGCCTACTTGAAATTAATTAATTACGATTTTTTATTTGTTTGTTATATATTACTTAAATTGGTTAAACAGTTTTATAGTATACAGATTACATATATAATCTATATACGATGAAACTATTTAACCAATTTAAGTAATTCTTTTACTGTTAAAATGCTATTTAATTCAGTTGTAGTACGTAGAGAGTTGTGTACGTACAGAAACGTTTATTTCAGTATTAACCTTACTTCATTTTTCAATAGTAGATTGTGCAAATAGTGCATAAACAAAACAGTACTCGCCTTCGGCTCAGGGATAAACATCCCTAATAAAATGAGTACCGAGTGCGAAGAATTTTTTTCGAAGTCTAGGACTCGATTGAAACTATTAAAAGTCCAAGGTTCAAATAAAATATGGAATAAAAAAAAAATACCTCAGTTGAGTCGCTGCTCAATTCAACTTGTAAGTAGTGAAGGAAGTATTGACAGAAAGAGCACCATCCGTTCTGCTTCGGCTGCGCTATAAACATTCTTTCGATAGGCAATGGCGGGGGAATCGTGGACTTCTCCTCTCCAAGGATTTTCACACTAGCCTGTTTCTTCATTCCTTGGTTAGCCTGCATAAAAGAGAAACACATTGAATAATAATTTATTTATACACGGCAGAAATGAAGCTTCTGAAAATTAGTCTACGAAATATTGAGATAGATTGCCTGTCAGAGATTGCTTCTAAGCGATAAGGCCGCCTTTTGTATTCTACTCCAGTCTTTGTGTTTCTCGATATTCGTCCTTTATTTTCCTAACTGTGTAGTGGTGTACAAATAAAGAGTTTAAATTAAAAATAAATAAATGGATGTAGAGTATATCAGGAGTATTAGGATAAATGTGTGGTTTATCATTTTTTATCACGCAAAATTGATTGATACAATAATTATTGTGATTTAAATGTTAAATAAATTTTATTTAATATTTTAAATTATATACATATAACATATTATTCAGTTTCGATTGTTACATTTATGTGTTGTATGTGTGTCTTTAACGGGAAGCATTTTCGTTTTATCGAGTTTTGAATCAAAACGATTCTAAAGAAGTTTCGCTCCCAGAATCTATGCTTATCTTCTTTACGATATAGAGTATAGTGGACTTTGAAAATTCCTTAGGTACAGACCTTTGACGTAGCATAGCTTTTGGCCTCATCTTGCCCAATGAGCTTCTTGGGGTTGGCAAAAACCTTTACGGCCAACTCTCTAGGCAGCAACGGCGCAATGGGTACATTGGGCTTGTCGGTACAGATCCCGATGTAGCCGCATAGCTGAGCCGGCTTCAGCTCGGACACCAGGAAGTAATAGAAAGTGGAGTGGTATTCTTCAACTAGTTGCAGACACTCGGACTTGAAGCTACCGGTTTGCTTGCAGAGACCTTTGTTAAAACAACAGCAAATTTAAAAAAAAAATACCAATTTTCGACTACGAATTAAGAAAACTTGGTTTCATATTACGGCTTGAACCAAAATTTCGTCTGTAATTTTCTACAAGATAGCCCTTTACTTTATCTTACCTGGTGGTAAGTAACGATTCTATCTTAAAACGGTAGCGCGCTAACCTGTGAGATATGGCAGTTATTAAAAAGATTCTTCACATACATTCGACTAAGAACAGATTAAATTATTTTGTAATCTGTGTTTCTCGCCTTCTTAATTCTGTTTATAATGACCCCGTAATTGATTTGTTTTATGGTAATATGAATAGTGGACGTCGCAATTAGATAATAAGTAATAAATAAATATACTACGACAATACACACACCGCCATCTAGCCCCAAAGTAAGCGTAGCTTGTGTCATGGGTACTAAGATGACTGATATACATATAAACACCCAGACACTGACACACATACATGCTCATCACACAAACATTTTCCAGTTGTGGGAATCGAACCCACGGCCCTGGGTTAGATAGCAGGGTTGCTGCAAACTGAGCCAATCGGCCGTCAAACTGTAGTATGTAAAGTAAACTTAATTTTTAGGTATAGTTTGCTGCATTTTCGCTGAGTTCTTTTTTATTTAGAATTTATCTGTGAAAACCTGTTATTAGTTTTAAGTCAACCAATTTTTTAACTACTTAGTAATTACAACTGTTGATTTTCCAATTAAAGAAGAAATAAAATAAAATAAAAAATAAAACCGGTTTCTACGCGGCACCTTACTGGAACGCAGTATCGCTTGGTAGCTAATCTTTTTGGTGGGATAGTAACAAGCATCGCGAGTCTCCTCAGTTAAGAGAAAATTATAAATAACCAACCACCCCCACCGGTAATCGAACCTGGTACCTCCCACTCGTAACCAAACGGCGCTTACCGAGTCAGGCTTTGTAATAGGGTCCCGTTGATACCGTTCGTGTACGGAACAGAAAAAATAAACAAACACTCACCGACAAGAACTTTGTGGAACTCAATTTCCGTTGTGTTAGCAACCAGCGTGTCGCGCAAATGTTTGATCACTTGCTCGCAGAACTCGCATGGGATGTCACTGCGAAATCAAAATATATTTTTTAAATTGCCAATTCATTATCTTCAAATTCAAAATTAATTTATTTCAAGTAGGCCTAATTTATAAGCACTTTTGAAACGTCCAGTCAGTCTGTTTGTAGTGACTCTACCACCGGTTCGGAAGGCAGATTCCACAGCAGAAGTGCCGGCAAGAAACTCAGCAGATTGCTCTTTTCCAACATCATTTTATAGTTTAACAATCTTTCGAATTTTTCTGTTTGTGAGAAATGAGAGCGGAGTGGCCTGCTTCCAAGCAGCCTTGTCGTTTAGGAATTCATCAATCGTGTAGTAACCACGATTTGTTAAATGTGTTTTAATATATTATTTAAACTTAGGTAAAGGTAGATCTAATATTTCCTATGGTATCATGTTAAAAGCATATACCCAATCCCCTACTTCACAAAGTATAATGGCACACCTAAAAGCCTTAGAAAAAACAAAAGAAGAAGAAGTATATAGTATAAAACAAAGTCGCTCCCGCTGTTTGTATGCTCAGTTCTTAAACTACGCAACTGATTTTAATGCAGTTTTTTAACCGACTCCAAAAAGGAGGAGGTTATCAATTCGTCGGAATCTTTTTTTTTTTTATTTATACTACCCGATTACTCGAAGACGCCGGAACCGATTTGAAAAATTCTTATAGGCATATTTTCCAGGTGGTCCCATTTAATTTAGCTGTTATAAAAAAAAATCAACAATAATGTAACCCAAAGTGGCAATTTTTTTTTTTTTGCTTTTTAGTTCCTGGGCGTATGTTGAAGTCGGTTTTTTTTAACTTTAAAATTATTAGCAGTAGATAGAGCGATTCAAGAGGAAGGTTTGCATATGTAGGCAATAAGAAAATGTTTGTGAGCTTTCATTGCAAACGCTGGCTAAACCTTACGAGATTGATCAAACTGATGTAGAACATATACAATTCCGCGGAATTGTATATGTTCTTATCGTAATCATAATTCTATGAACGTTTCATAAGTGTCTGTTATAGGCCTACATGAATTTTTGAATTTGAAATATTATTAATCAATCCAAACTACCACATTATTAGGCACCCGTGCGAAGCCTGCACGGGTTGATAGTCAATTTTAAATTTAAAAGAAACAATAAAACTGACTAGTGGGTCTAGTGGTTAACTACGGGTCACGAGATCCCGGGTTCGAATTCCGGGTCAAGTCAAAACTTGTTAGGTATTGAAGTAGTTTGTTAAAGAATCCTCAGTATCCCGGAGTTCGGAAATTGGCCGAAACCAGTGTCTCGGAGAGCACGTTACACTTTCAGGCCTGTTGATTATCCATAACTTGTAATAATAGACGTAAAAGCCCACCCACATTGGAACAGCGTGGTGGGTCTATGCCTTAAACCCGTTAAAATGCTAAGGGTGAATAACTTACTCAGTAGCCTTCAAGTCCTTAGTGTCATCGGGGAACGTGTACAGGTCGTGCGAATGGTATTTATAAGAGCACTGTCCGCTGAGATGGCACACGGACTCCGGAGTGAAGTCCATCCTCACTGCTTCCAGAATGTTCTCGTAGTACTTGAACACCAGCATCGAACAGGAGTCAGAGAGAGACGCCATGTTTTGGCACACCTGGGAAGAACAAATTTTTTTTTTATGTTTAGATACGAGCGCTTGACTGCAATCACACCTGATGGTAAGCGATGATGCAGCCTAAAGTGGAGCGCGCTTGCCTAGAAGATGCCCATTCACTCTTGATTTGAAGGTACTCATATTGCAGGAAAATGGGGAAAATGAAAGCTGGAAGAGCATTCCAGATCCTAGCGGTGCGGATCAGAAACGAAGATGCGAAGCGCTTTGTACGCGTCCGCGGTTTATCGACCACGTAGGGATGCAGATCCTTACGGTGCCTCGCGGTTCGATGGTAAAATGTCTAGGGGGGAACTAGATCAAATAGTTCTTGAGCACACTCTCCGGTATATCCTATACAATACCGAAAGGCAGGCGATTCGCTTCACTTAACTTCACCGAACCCAAAAATAACGTAACAATAATTTTATTATTGATTTTTTTTTTTGCCTGCGTTCTTCGTCCGCGTTTATTACGAACTTTTACAAAGCGGAGCGTTTTCCTGGGATAAAAAGAAACCTTTTTTTACTCTCCCATCTTTTAAGTAACTCTATAACAAAAATCGAGTCCCTTTGGTTGCTTAGTTGAGGCGTAAAGTAAGGGCAAACAAACAAAGCAACACAGTTTCGCATTTAAAATATTAGTTAGTCTAGTAAGAATTAATAAACTGCTTTGTTGGTCTTTTAGTTAACAGAGATGGCGTATATCTGTTAATTACTAGTTTTTAACTCGGTTACCAATGAACTTGGCACTTTTTAGGGTGTCGTACCCGAAATTTGTAATAGGTGATTAGAAATATCTAAGCTTCCGCTGTCCGTCTTAATTATAGCGGCAAAAGTTATAGCAACAAATAAGACAAGACACATAACACAAGCTACGGTCACTTTGGGGCTAGATGACGATGTATGTATGTGCATTGTCGTGGTATATTTATTTATTTTCTTACATTGAGCAGTCCGAAGAGAAAATCATCGTATTGGGTTCCTTCGAATCTCTTCCTCGCAATGCCAACCGTTCTTCGGCAGTTCGTACAACCTTCATGTAGTTTCAGTGTTGCATTCTGGAATATAAATAATTAACTTATAAAAAGCGGTGATTAGCTAGTTAGGAAGTCCGTCTGACTTTCTGGGTATGATTTTTGGTATGTTACTATAGAAATGGAGACATACGTATTCCTCAATGAGTTTGTCGATATTGGCATTGTTGCAGAGGCCGGCTACAGAGCACACAGCATCGGGGTTCATTTGTGACGCCAAAGTCTCCACTAATTCGGGAACGAAGTCATCCGCGACCTTCATGCACTCTTTAGCGACTAATTTGATTGGTATCAGCTTGCAGCTTCCTTCGAAAACTTCTTTTAGTTCTTCCTGTAAGAAAATTGAGGTAATGTAACATGTTGTTCATTTTGAGTGATACTACTCTAAAATAATATTTTTTATGTTGGTTATGTTGTCTACTATTAACTCAAATTAATATCATATCAAGCTACTGAACGTTGAAAAAATTCCCCTTATCAACCTTCCCCTTTCCTACAAAAGAAGGATTTAGGCTCGAAGGAATTTGTAGAATTATCTTTTGGTCTAAATATTAAGTTACACTGTTCATGTGTAACTTTATTTAACGCTGACTTCAGTCATCGTGTTTATATTATTGGGCGCAAGCGTGCTGAAACCTAGACCTCATCATTGCTTTCTAACGGCCATGATTCGCGCTGGCCTATCGTTTATATAAAAAAGGTATTCTAAGGTAGGTAAGGTTTCTGCTTACAAATACACAAAGGATTCAAGGAAAATACCGAGTCTTCTATGAGTAAGGTCAAGACAAGATTGTTTATTGAGCTCGATGATTCGATATATATTATTATATATTATATTATTGTTATGTCGAGGTATACGGTCAAACCACAGATAATTTCAAATGCTGAACATTGTGGTTTGCGCATAATGTAAACAGGTATTAAGCGGTATTAGACTAGTGGTTACCGATTTTTTTTTTAATTTAATTTACTTAAATTAATGGCCTTGGCATAGCGACGGAATATTTTCACGCTCTGACATTTGAAATTTCCTTTCAGTTGAAGTGCGATAAAACACCGCATAACAGCTATTGCGACGTTATGCCACTTATTTTTGTCAGGCCCTAAATGTTTCATTTGTTCTTATTGTGTATTGGATATTTTTCGTTTAACTAAGTCCAATATATTTAACGTCTTTAATTGGGTGTAACTTTATTGGCTCGTCGATTAAATTCATACACCAATTCATGCAGGTCAAGATAATAAAAGCGAAAAACTGAGAGATAAAAATCACGAACTAAAGAGTCATAATAAAATTAAATATAAAAATAGTTATGATCTTGTGAATCTTAAAGTCCATTGCTCGCGTTATCGGTTAACGCCCCCAACGCCATAAATACAAGGCGAGTAACATTTTATCGAATTAAAAAACAACAGAACAAACATTATAACTATCTAGGTAAGAATAAAATTTATCTTAATGTAATATTGTAGCTCGGAGACTATTGAAGTTCTAACATATTACAATGGCGATAGGAAAGGGTTGGTTGATTATTTTTATAAATATTGTTTAAAACATCCTTTCAAATTTAAAGGATGTTTTGAGTTAATTCAAAAAATATGGAAATTAATAAATTAAAATAGTTTCTATTTTAATTTTCCAAGTGAAATCACCTCATGGCAAAGAACGTTTCTTGGGTTAAGTGTGAATTATTCCAGACACTGAGGTGCTTTTAGTCGGATATAATCATTATAACAGAGACCAAGTAGCGAGAGGGCACTCGATCGATTACGTTGGATATCCAAAGTGGTGGATTAGAAGAGATATATACCAAGCTATTTATACTTTCGACTATCATCTTAACTAATAATCGCCTGCTAAGAGATGAAGTTCCGGTTGAGGAACCGCGAGGTGGGCTAGCTTTCTCGTTTGAGAAGGCATTCTTACTACCTGTGTATATACATAGGTGAACCAGACTCGTTCGAATACCGTTTTAAGCTTGATATGAACCTCAAATTAATTATATAAATTTAATACATCTTCAACTTTAGATACATGTATAAAAGAACTAATATATTCTCATAATTTCATTGAAAACAGCAAAGATCCCAAATGTTTTAATAATCCATCCTACATATTTGATTCTAGGCTTGAATTTTAATCGTGTTATAGTGTAAGTAGCGTTCTATCAGAAATTTAAGAGTTCTTAGCTGTGAGGTTTAATGGGTTTTCAAAAAAATAATTCCTCATATAATTCTTTTGGATTTAAAATATTGACGTCTGATATGCAGTCTCGAATAACAGTGTTTGAGGCTTGGTTTTGTTATGTTTCAGGCGTTATGATGCTTCAACAGAAACAAAAGAGTTCATACCCCTTTAATAGGTAGGGTTTTCAAAAACAAATGTTTTGTATTATTTTATGTAATTATTTAAGAAAATAAATTTTCATGTTTGTTGTGGTGACTCTGAAACTTGATTTATAAGAACTTTAATATTTTTTTATTATAGTTTATATACTGATGTGTGAGAAAGAAAAGAGTTTCGAGAGAGTACGGGTCTAAAAATGTTTTATTCAAAGGTCTTTGTGTACGATAGGATGTTTAGGGTTATTTTCTTTAAGTATTTTTTTTTTAGTATTTACGACAGAACTATTATTAAAAAGTATCAGGAACTATAGATCTAAGCTGCATGCGTCCAGAACAAGCATCAAATTTTGATTTGTTCGAAAATGATCTGCTATCGGAAGTTAGCAGATCATTTTTTGACACCCTTTTTTTGGGGGTAAAAACGCCAGAACTATTCGTAAAAATCATCAGGAACTCTAGAACTCAGCTGCATGCGAAGAGAACTCCGTTTTATTTTTGATCTGCTGGCAAATGCTCTGCTAACTTCACCTACACGCGAAAAGCTTTATACTCCACACCAAACAGATCTTCGGCAATATACTCTCTACGCGAGTTTCGCTTCGTAACAGTAGCATCCTCAGGAGAGATTGACTTTACAATGAATAATTGTTAAGATTGTTGAGTTTCTTCATCAGAAACTAACCGATTCGCTAATAAATAAAAATATAAAACATCTTTTTGAACTATGACCTTGAATAATATTTTACGCATGCATGATGGGTACACGTGCATTTTCAGCTACTTTTCGGGCTTATTTGACCGACTATATACGTTACCTGAGTCTCGTTGCTTTCCAGTTGGTCGCGAGCTTGCGTCACCATGTCCTTGCAAATCTTGCAGATGCCGTCGTCATCCTTCGGCACCGTCATTTTGGCCCATACTGTTTTTACGCAGTGAGGAGTAGCTTTGCATTCTCGGACCGTACTGAAAGTCGTTGATTTTTGGGTATGACCAAATTTTACTAATACTTTCGAGTTGCGTATTTTGTTTTTTTTAATATTTTTTTTTGGGTTTTGTATAGTGTTTTATGTGCTTATATTATAGGCCTTATTGCCTATTGCAAAATCAATAAACTACAGTTTATTGAGTTTGATCGTAGGTATGTTTGAACCAATCTCGGCAACTATAGTCCGATGAAAAGATAGATAGATGGGAAAATACAATCGAGAAGCACAACAAATAGAATTTGCGGTTGAAATAAGAGGAAGTTCCGAATGCAAGCACAAACTTTAGTGCTAAACAGTATCTTAAACATACAATGCAATGTTATATTGAAACCTTAAAGTAATTAACCGAGGCGCGTTATTGTTATAAGGAATACTAATAAATTGTTATCACATTTATTTTCATATACAAGAAAATATTCAAAGCACAATGCAAAATCGAGTCAGTTTTATTTACCTCTATTTAGATAGAAAATATACCTAAAGTTACTTCTTCTCTTATCCCACGCTAAGTAGGGTACGCATAACATGTTTTCTTAAAATTTTAAGACAGAATTTTTGGCATGTTTTTGACGACCGACAGCCTTTCTGACGTCAACCTCAGTCCTTAGATATTTTTTTTGGGGGAATCTTGCCACCTTGTCCCTTTCATTTAAGCCAACTAGCCTCCCTGTACCAACTAGCTTCTCCGAAACCTTTCGGAGAAGTTGTTCGTCGCATCAGACAAAGGACAGTGCTAGTTTAATGGAATGTCAAGTTTTAGTGACGCACGAAGTTTAATGTCCAGATGTCTTAGTGTGATCTTAATGAGCCGTGTTTATCTATCTTTATCGCACTACTTCGGAGCAATAGCCAGCGCGATTAATTAAATGGTGTCAGCAGCGTCACGCGGCTTGTTAGCTCTTAACCTATTTTATTATGTTTATCTATTATTTGGCAAGTGTTTCGTGCCGCGTGGTACTCTCTATGGTTGAGTTTGGATCGGACTATCTAAGCGTAGGCAAGAAAATGTTACGTACGCAGCGCGGCTATATAAATTGATCACTATTAGAATAACTATATCATTAAGTGATGACGAAATTGATCGACAAGTACAGTTAAGAATTACCTATTGATTGAGCAAGACATAAAATAATCTTTATATATATATATTTCTTGTGTGCATGTGTATGTCACTGAACCGATTTGAATGAATTTTTTGGTATACCTTTGGGTGGCACCCTGGATGGTTTAGATTTACAAATTAGCCTGACAGATGGCGTAGTAATATTATAAAACATGTAATGAAGGATCGTGTGACTTTCGCTTTGGACATTACCAGCTCACGATCATTACTACAGTAATACAAATTTAATCAGTGCATAATGTTAGACTGGGAAACAGCCAAAACAGCAGTCGGATTGTCCAACTATCGCTGTTTCACTTTAACGTAATATTTTACATTGTTCTTGTTACATATATATAATAATAATTAAGTGTTTTCATTGATTTACATAATAGAAGTCTAAAAAAAGTATAAGTTAAGAATTTACCTGAAATTACTGCACCAATATGAAGGCCCCCAAGTACATTTGCTGGCGCCAACCATTTTGGCTAAAACAAAAAAAACAAGTAGGGTTTAATAAAAATAATATAATTTTATATATATATATTTTTGTTAAAACAATATTTGACGGAGAGCATTATGTGCATAATTTTATGTAACTAGAAACTAGATCCCCCGGTTTAATCGGTTGGTCTGTCAGTACATTAAATAACATAATAGTTCAATTAACAGGATAAACAAATAAAATACAACATACGTTTCTCCTTGACCGGTTCCTCAGCCTTTGTTTTCTGTTAAAAAAAGCCAAAAAAATATTAAGTAGGTTCTGATCATATTATTATCACGCAAAAGTATAATTTTCTTGGTTGAGTCTTATCTTTTACATCTAGTATTGGATACCACGTGTTTAGACATGAATCTCATGTTACAACGTTGATTACATTGAAACCACGCAATCAAGCACAAAAGTGAAGTAGAAAGATAAATCTGACCAAATAATCAATAGTCTGAGGTTAGGAAAACAACAAACAATACTTTAGAGAAAAGAAAATACAGCATACATCGTTAAAAATTCTAGTTACCAAAGTGCTGCTTAAAAGCTAAATCTATCTTAACGAAATTTTGCTTAGCTTTTGCAAAGTTGGCATCCTGAAGACAGGCAAACCAGTTGGGACCAAAATCCTAGGAAAGATGAAGTGGAAAAAAAGCGAAGCATAAATACAAGCTTACATGTTCCTCAATAATTTTGTCGATATTAGCATTGTTGCAGAGGCCGACCACAGAGCAAACAGCTCCGGAGGACATTTCGGAAGCTAAGGTCTCCACGAATTCGGGCACGTAGTCGTCCGCAATCTTAATACATTCTTGGGTGACCGATTTGATTGGTATCAGCTTGCAGCCTCCTTCGAAGATGTCTTTTATTTCTTCCTGTTAGAAAATCCACGATTAGTTATTTATGGGTACTGCTCAAGAGGTCTAATAACGTTCAAAGCAGTGGTGGATTGACGCCGATTGGAATCAAGTAACCATTATCGAAGATTCATAGATTAAAAGGACGGTGTTCAGCCGTAAGGACACAAACCACAAAATTTAAAAGGAGTAAAAATTAATAATTGTTTATTAAAAATTATTCACTTATTGTAAAGTCAACATCTCCTGAGAATGCCGAATATCTGTTTGGTGTGGAGTATAAAGATTAAAGAAATTCCATTATGAAAATTAAGCTTACTTTGCTATACTCCGCGAAAAGTAGGAGAATCTTTAGGGTGCAATTTATAATTTCTTCAATCTTTATACTCAACACCAAACAGACATTCGGCATTCTGAGGACATGTTGACTTTACAACAAGTGAATAATTGTTTTATTTTTATTTATTTTGTCGTTATGTGCTACTTAAATAATTTGCAATGCATAATCATTGCCAATTATTATATTACAAGAAAGGTTTTATCGATTTGTTTATTTATGCCATAAAGGATATTAGAAATACCGTAACAATAAACCAACCAAATAATACTTACCATTGTGGCGTTGCTGCGCAGTTCATTGCGCGCTTCCGTCACCATATCTTTGCAAATATTGCAGACGGCATCATCGTCTTTTGGCACGTCCATTTCGGGCCATATTTTCTTCACGCAATGATGTGTTGCTTTGCATTCTCGGCCCGTACTGAAAATAGACTTTTATTGTAACCTTATATATTTTTTCCTTTCGTTAGAGAGTGGTGGTAGCCTAGTCGTAAGAGTTGCAGCCTCCCTTTCGGAGGGACCGAGTTTGATCCCCGGCACGTACTTCTAGCTTTTCTATGTTATGTGCTATTTTAATTTTAAAGCAATTAAAAATACCTCTTGCTTCAACGGTGAAGGAAAACACCGTGAGGAAACCTGCATGCCTGAGAGTTTACCTTGTTTATGAATGAATGACCTTGATATTCCGTATTATGGCTCAATTCCTACTGGTAAACCTAATTCTATGCTAATAAAGTAACACTGTGTCTAGTGCATAAGGAGTTTCTTGGTGTACACATAATGCACATATAAAATAAATAACTTATTATTATTAAATATAATAAAGGAGTAGAGGAGAATTGAATTGACGTTAGACAGGCGGTTGATAGTTAAAAATATGCCATATATATCAACTAGTCTTCCAGCTTCAAGATTGCGTCCCAACGCATGGTAACATGGTGTGAGTGCAAGAAAAAGTAAATTAAGATAAGAATAAGAAGGCGCCAAATTTAATAAAATACCTATACCTATAAAAAATGTAAACTCATTCAATGTATTCAAAACTAAATTATCTTCTTACATATTAAGTAATACCAATAAATTTAAAGACGAATATATTGAATGAGAAGATAATAGTAAAATTGTATTTAGTTTAGTCCAATGGCGAAGTGTATTAATTTATTATAAAAAATTAAGTTTCCTATGTAAGTGACTTATGTCTTTTTATGGGAATAAATGTCTTTAAACCTAAGAAGCTAAGATGTATTATTATTTCGAAGGATATTTACCTGAAGTTACTGCACCAATACGAAGGACCCCACGTACATCTGTTGGCGCCGACTAATACCTCTAAAATAATTGAACAAGTTATCTCAAGAACATTATAGGTCTGATTCAAAGAATTTTCATATCCTTATTTAGATAATACTTTTTATTGATACGAATAATACTTACGTTTCTGGTGTACAGGTTCTTCGGACTTCTTGTTCTATCAACAGAAAAAAAAAATCATCAATAGGACTTAATAGAACGATTTTTCTGTAAATAATAAATAAATCTACAATAAACGTGAAATAAGAATCATTTTGAAAGATAAGGATCGATCAAAAGATAGACTGATCTATCATCATCTTTGACGGCTGATTGGCGCAGTTTGCAGCGACCCTGCTTTCTGAGCCTATGCCCTGGGATCGATTCCCAGTACTGGAATTTTTTTGTGAGATGAGGAGCATGAATGTTTTTCAGTGTCTTAGTGTTTATATGTATATTCTAAGTATTTATTTTATGTATATTATTCATTAAAATATTCATCAGTCATCTTAGTACCCATAACACAAGCTACCCTTACTTTGGGGCTGGGTGGAGGTGTGTGTATTGTCGTAGTATATTTATTTATTTATTTTATTTATCTTTGGCTACTCACTACAGGGCACAGGTGACAGGTCTCCTCCCACTATGAGAAGGCATTAAGACCGCAATCCACCACGCTGGCCCAGTGCGGATTGGTGGAGACTGATCTATATTCTGTATCTATTAGTACTGCTTTGATTATCTATATGAGTCAAATTGTGCCGCCTACTGGTAAGGTAAGAGAAACAATTTGCTTTCTTAGTGGATTTAAGTTATTTTTTTCCATATTCATTATTTATCTACCACTGAGGCATTCAATGTTAATAATTTTTAGAGTTACAGACATAGCTTAGCAAGTCGCGAAGCTGAAGTGGCATAGGCACATAGCTCGGAGAACCGACGTACGTTGGGATCCCAAGGTGCTGCAAAGTTGACCCTAAACCGGTAAACGTAGCGTTGGTCGGCCCCAAAAAAGGTGGAAGGAAGACATCAGGCAAGTCGCTGGGAGTCGTTGGAAACTTTTGGATCTCCCTCCATAAGACCTACGTCCAGCAGCGGACGTCAATGATCCTTTCCAGTGCAGAAAATGCTAGCTGTCGATTAACAATTTGATTTCAATTCAGCCCTCCCTTAAAATAGATATTACATACAGAACACCTATTCGTTCCTATCTTTATGATTATTTTTATTGTCGCTGTGTTTACATGTCATTATTATTATTAGTTTTTGTGAATGTCATGGTCACTTGTTGGAATGTGTTAAATATTGTACAAGTTTATTACTGTATATGGTAAATATGTATATAAATAAATAAATAAATAAATATACTACGACAATACACACAACGCCATCTAGCCCCAGAGTAAGCGTAGCTTGTGTTATGGGTACTAAAGATGACTGATGAATATTTTATGAATAAATACTTATAATATACAGATAATATGTATATTGTTAGTGTCCTTAATAAATAAACAAACGATAACTTACCACCAGCAGCCTATCCAATTTCGCGCTACCGCACATACCGATGATCTGACACATAGTTTCAGGTGTGGTGGAGGATTTTAACACGTGACTAAAGTATTGGCCAAGCCGGGCGGTATTGTCCTTGCACAACCGGTAGATGACCTGTCGCGGGGCGTCGCGGCACGCTGAAAGGATTCGGGACTCCAGGTAGTCCTAAAGAAAATCGCAATTCAATTACTTCTTATCTTAATACAGTGGCGTGCACGGGGCTTTTGAACAGGGTAGGCATAAAGTAGGAATATGACATACACTCTTCCTCCTATACGGCTGATACAAAAAATGTAGGGAAGGCAATGCTTTTATGCATGTATGAATGCATAAAAGCTCAGCCTATCCTACTGATAATATATGCCTAAAAACATATAGCTATACCTGAGTTATTACTACAAAGAGGAGTTTTACTTTTTTATTGTTTTTTTTCTCTTCTTTTTATAATTGTTTCTATGTTGCGTGATAAACGACTTAGACACCGGGAGGTATCTTTGCATCGTTCCAGTCCATATAGGACCGCGTTGCATCGATAATGCAGTCGTATTTATATCAAAATACCCACCAACTCAATGTCATGAGCATATATATCTGGCAAATATAAAGTTATAGTTATCAAAAGTTTAATTATTTAGCTACTTTATAAATTTACTGTAACATGCGGCAAAAGTTGTTGTGGTCAATAAAGTCTGTTATTATTATTCTAATCCAATAATTAGTTTCAAAGGTGAAAACGGGCCTTAGTATGACTTCTCTAGGAAACTTACATCGTTGATCATCTCCTTGACATCCTTCAGTTCTTTGAAGAGATGGACGAACTTAGAGGAGACCTCGTTGTCGGTGAAGTCATCGTGCTGTTGCTCCCACACGGTGCCGATGCAGTGGCCCACCGCACCGCAGTCTGCCGCACTCCTGCGGTCATTCATGTATTAGCCAGTGGTCATTTTAATCACACCTAGTTCAAACGACGATTTTCAGCAGTACTATCGCACCATTTATTTCTGCCGCAAAACAGCTGTGTTCAGGTCTAAAGACGGCCGACTAGCGCAGTTTGCTTTCTGAGCCCAAGGCAGTGTTCGTTTCCCACTACTGGACAATTTTTGTGTGATGAGCATGATTTTTTTTTAAAGTTTGGGTGTTTATATGTATAGTCTAAATATTTATGTATATTATTCAGAGAAATATTCATCAGTTATCTTAGTACCCATAACACAACCTACGCTTACTTTGGGGCTAGATGGCGATATGTGTATTGTCGTAGTATATTTATTTATTTTATAAAGGGAGTGGTTGCTGGACCTTTAAGTGACATAGCCGTCCGGCGAAGTACTATTACCATGCTTATTTCTGCCGCCATTGCTTGGCGGTTGCGAAGGACAAGGCATTGCTATGTCCCGGTTTAAAGGGCGTGGTTTCCGGTGTAGTTACAGCCTAATGAGGCTGAACACCTACGGTTGTTGGACTACCACGTTGATGGTACGAATGAATTAAAAAGCCCAGGCCCAGTGGACAGCAATATGGTCTTTTAATGAGGAGGTCCCGAGTTCGATTTTGGGAATAATAATTTCCTTATCTTCTCTGTTCTTGTATTGTGGGAGCCTTCGGCTAGTTACCATCCCACTAACGTAGCGATTTATTAAGCGACAATACGATGCCGCATAAAAACAGATTAGGGGTGGGTTTAATATAACTGCTATACTGAAATCAGGTTAGCCCGCTAGCATAGACTCGACATAGGGCTGGGCTAACTTAGGATGGAATTTACAAAAACAAACGGATTTAATTTTGTACAAGTTCACCGGGACAAGTAGTAGAAAAATAATTCAAATTCATTGTATACAAATCTCTAAACTAAATTGAAGGGTTAAAGTCTTTTCTTCAATATGAGTATCAAATTAAGTGCTTGACTAGTAGAATAATGTACAATATGTATTGAAGGTCGGAGGATTTTAATTATATATTATTAGAATTGTCAATTTAGATTAGCTGAACTAAATTTGCAATGTCCAAGCTAAACTAAATTACTGAAGAGTCTTCCTGTGTAAACCGAACAGGACAAAGTAAACTATTTTTTTCTTAATCGAGATTGGCTTATGTAGCCGGTACTTTTGATGATAGCATAAATGTTGCTGATCATAATGTATTAAGATAATATGAGGAAAACCCACTGCAGGTGGTGCATAGTTACAGAAAACCTGGATTTTACTTCACTACACTTCCTTAGTCGTGAAGTGGCGATAATACCTAATAATCGGTATTCGATAATATATGAAGCTAGGGAAAGCAAGGGCTTAAAACAGTGAAAGAAAACGTTTGATTTAGACGTTTTTGAGTCTTGAATACAGTCCACTACAAACTTAGCTGTTTATTCTTTTGGTTATTACCACCATCTGAAATTGTTACTTTAAGAGACCACTTTCAAGCTTTTTTAAAGGCTTATTAAATATCTTAGCGCATACTAAAAACGTTGACTTAGGAATGCAATTGGATGCAATATGTATTGGTTTTTTGGCTAAATTACTAAAATATTTTGTTTTATCACGAATTAGAGCTTTAAAATACGTTTCATAAGTTTGCCGGCTCTTCTCGGTAGAATCTGCTTTCCGAACCGGTGGTAGAGTCACACAAACATGCATACTTGACGTTTCAAAAGTGCTTATATTAGGCCTACTTGAAATAAATGAATTTTGAATTTGAATTCCATTTTACTCTGACGTTACAAAACAAGTTGAGGGCGTATAAAGCTAGATAACTGCAAGGTGGAGTAATAAGATTTATAACACGGGTTTAGCCGTACCTCAGTATAAAAACTTAAAACGAAACATAATTATGGGTCTGACATACATTTCTCGATTTAACACTAACCTTGTCTCAGCAAAGTCAAAATAGGTATAAACTATAAAGGTTCTTAGAAGTGTCGCTTCTTAACGCAGCAATAGTCAACTACTCTTTGCTTTAATGCTGCTTTGTATTGAAGCATGCGTAACTGTCTTGTAACGATCGAACATTTTCGCACGCACGGCTTTCTTAGAAGCGCCGCAGGATTGTTTCGGTAAAATACCTTTGTGTACACAAGGCAGTAATGAAAGAGATATATAGCGCGGTTATATTTTGACATTTCACGTGGTAAATGAAAGACAGGATTTAAGTTTCCTATAAACCTGTACAGCAACACAAACAGTAAAATATGTATATAATGTCTATTATCTTAATCTTTATTTAATAATTCTTCTGTACGGGTGTTTGTCAACTAAGTCCTTCTAAACGGTTGGACCGATTTGGATGAAATTTTGTATGTATATTTCAAGGTGGATATTTTGTAAATAAAATTGGGACCGCTAGACGGCGCTACTTAACTGGGCATCACGACGTCTGTCAAATTCGCTAGTAGGTATTTAATATTTGTACACTCAACCGATAGGTAACTATTAGTCAGTAAGCCAAACTGGCCGTCAACACAAAATGGCGGATAACACATTTTCTGTCGGGGTTTTTTTCGTAATTTTTAAACTTTATTTATATGGAATGCAGCCTAGTACATTATCTATCGAATGATGAAATCGTCATTAATGTTTTTATAAAAATGTCTCGAATTCCACCGTCCCCCTACCATACATAGGTACAGTGACCGCAATTCCAACTTGATTCATTTGTAACTAAATTGCAATGATTCATTGATTATATAAATGTGGTAAGTTACTCAACTCAATGACTACATACGATTATTTACTTACCAGTTGTTGTTTGTTGGGTCAACTAATAAGAATAACTTGTTTTAAGATACCTATTCAATTTATTGGCTCATTACAGCATTCGTTAATGTATTTATTTGTTACTTACCTACTTCTCGAAAATGTTTGTAAACAAGATATTTAGTTCTATTAAGTTGTTTTACAACGATATTGTATCCATGTGAACTAAGGCCTAAACCTTTCTCATTGTGGGAGGTGACCAGTGCCCTGTAGTAGCTAGTAATTTTTTTTTTAATGTGTTAATTATGATATATTTTCCATATTATTTATAGCAAATTGAGCCATCGGTCACAGTTATTATCAATACCATGTGACGATAATTGTCACAACCTCAACAATCGATTCTGGAGCACCTCTCTAAGTCTAAACCATAAATCTCCTCTCTTCTTAGATGAGAAAGATAGGACGTGCTCAATAGTAGTAATAAAGGATGCCAAGGAAGTTTGTTCTAACTTGAGACAATCTTAGCTGAAATTAAAATATACCTAATTATTGCCATCACTCTCACCTCTCACACCGCTATAAGGATTCATGTGAGCCAATGGTTGCCTGGAAGAAATCACTATAAGTGATAAGGCCTCCTTTGTTACACAAAAATGACTTGTACCTTTGTTATCCTTTATTTATTTCTTGATTGATTGATTGACTCTCCAATAATAACTATTAAAAAATTTTTGGCCTATGAAAATATGAAAATTGATTTACTTACCTAAGGCTTTGACACCAATATTCAGGTCCTTTTGAACATTCCTTTGGGGCTTGCCTCGCTGCAGACAAACCTGAGAACAAAATAACATATTTAAAAAAGCGATTTCAAATGTAACAAGTATGTATCTAAGTCCTATGTATATGGGGCGATTTTATAAAAGAAAAAAAATCGGAATCAAGCTCACAATATTCGAGGAGTTACAGATTCAAATAGCAATGACATCAGTGGCATGCACTGGGTTTCTTACCAGGGTATGCATACATCAGGAAAATAACATAAAACGGCAAAAGTTCACTTCCTATACGAGTTATATGTAAATTTTAGGGTAGGCAGTGCTTCTGTGCATGTATAAAGTGCACGCCACTGAATGACATTATTTATTTTTATTTTTATATGTAGGTAATAATTGATGGTCCAAGCAGATGGCTCACCTGATGGTAAGTGGAAAACCAGCATCTATAAACAGAGCAACACTCCACAGGGCATGCAAGAAACACATCCTGCAAAGTGTTGCCCAGTGTCCATCAATCTTGTAATTACACCGGCTCCCACACCCTTCAGACCAGAACACAGCATTGCAACAATGAAATACTGCTTAGCGGCAGCAATAAGTACGGTGGTACTTCGCCGGGCGGAACCTTACCTTATTCTGATTAACACAGTTGCATTTTGCTTTTAGTACAAATCATAAGATATGAACGACTTATCACGTGCGTAGAACCTACTTTACGATGTGAGCGGCGAATTATCCCTTGGAGCTCTTTTTGTAGTCGGCCTATTTGATTGGATTAAACGAAATTTAATGCATAGAATGGTGAGGATAATTGTCAAATAAGGTAATGTTGTCCTTGAAATTATTACGTCATTGGTGAAGAGCCTTTATAGAAGAGGGGAGAGCAGAGCGCCCTAAAGGACTCCTCAGGTCAAATGTGTATTTTTTATTTCAGGAGAAATTCATTTAATGAGACTAGATAGCTTAATTAAACTTTACTGCCCAAACATAACTTTCATTATAATAAGGAACTAAAAAAAATTGTTTTAGTTTTATGTAAAGATTGAATGAACATATACAAAGAAATAAAACTGGAAGTTTGCTAAATACTCTCGAGTCTATACAAATCGTATCAGATACTTGGTAAGTATTAGGTCAAAATAATGCAAACTTTGTAATATTATAACAGTAATGCTTAGCAATAAGTATTATAGAGCTCATTAGTAATCTTTATCAGCTTTGTAATGTGAGCCATTAACCTTGTTAGTTGTAAGCAATATTCAAGAATATGACAGATAATTCATGTGGCACTGGCATTTAAAATATTGAATAGACTGTGTAAATAAAACAAGTAAAAGATTATGAACTATTTTTATATCATAAAAATAGTACATTGGTATAGGGTTGTGCTATTGTTGACTTTTATTAAAGGCCCGTGCAAATGCATACTTAAAACTTCCTCTCCTAAATATTCCACGAAATATTTTACTTACAGGTACAGTATCAACATTAACGCGACACTATACACAGATGTTTTGTATAACTGTAAATTAAATAACAAAAACATTACTTATTGATAAGAAAAGATTAAATTAATATAAGAAGAATTAATAAATATGAATAGTAACATTGCTTTGTAATGGTGTCCTATGAATTTATAAGTTTACACAGTTGCTTGTATGTTTAATTGTATTCTGCTAAACAATGTACCTATCCAATAGGTAGTAGTAGCAGTCCATCAAGAATACCAGAATAAGGACGTATTTGTCAGGAATATTCATTGACAACCCTAGAATTTCGTCATTACTTATGAATTGAAACAACATCTTGTTTTCTTAGACCATGATAGTACATATGACCTTATGACCTTTTTGTATAAAAATACTTTCATAACAAATAGCTTTTTTCAGATACCAAATCCAACAAAAAGGATTTTACAACCAAATTCCTGAAATGCAGTTTTCATACGGTTGTAAAACACTATGCCTTGTAGTGTTTCACAATCAAATGAAAACTGCATTAGTAAGATCACATACATCAATGATTAAGCACAAATTCTAATGTTAATACCCCATATATAAACAAAATTTCCTACTCAACCACTTGTGAACATATTCATGGCAACAATATAATTATCAACCCATAACTGTCATACCACAGCCTACAGGGCACTGCTTAGAAGACTCAGAATAAGAAACTTTAGAGGCTTTAGTCCGTCATACTGATACTGGATTGAGAAGACTGCTAGCGGATATTATGGGGAACTCTCAGGCATGCAGGTTTTCTTCCTTTTCGTTCACAATTATAAAAATGGACACACTGGGCATGCCAGGTATCAAACTCAGTCCCCCCAAACAACAGAAGTGTTAACTAGCAGGCTATCACCCTACAACAACAGTGGTATTCAAATTACAAATCAAATTGAAACAGTAAAAGGGAAGGTATAAATTTACAATAACATGAACCCCTTCAATTTGTACATTGTGCTGATCACAGGAAATGTGATATTATAATAACACTGCTATGAAGATTGTATACATGACTCACTTTTAGCTTCTGTTTTAAATTAATCAAATGCAAAAATCTCTTTGTCTAGATACTCATTTTGCATTTCACCAGTAATTAAAGTGCAAGGTAATGAAAAATTTTCGGCGTCACAATAGATAGTAGCCGGTCGATGTGACACCAGGTACCAGGCGAACCTGAACTGACGTGACACCAGGTACCAGGCAAACCTGAACCGCAAGCAAAAGAAGAAGAATGTAACATTACCTTAATGATTAGGTTTATAACTTTTGACATATGTTAGCAACAAACCTGTAAATTGCTCAATGAGAACAGTTACTTATGTATCAAGCCCTACAGATGTGTATTAAATACTTACCTCAACTTGCACACTAAACCTTATATACACACCTTACATATACAGTAAATAAAGAAAAACTGTAGATTATGTTCTATCAAGCTAAGAACAAAATTTTGTCAATCAATTTGTTTCAGGGACCAAAAGACATAGACTCAGTTTTAACCTGGGTAAATTATTGAAATTCGCTAGACCCCTTTTTTTCCTATTTTTTTGTTTTTTTCCTATTTTGTGAAGAGTATCAAACACACAGGGGGTACATTTAAAATGTATAACAACCTAATCTAACCTGGTAAATTCATGCTATCCATACTTAATTTACAAAAATTAACGTGTGTCTGCTTGTTTTATAACTATATGTATTTATGTCTCAATTACTGCACCAATCTAAATTCTGCACAGACTTTACTACTAGCTCACTTCCCGCAGAAGGCCATCGGTTCCTTTTCATCCTGGGAAGAATATAATAACTGCTGATCTAATTTTAGCATAATTTAGTGCAGAGATATGTACTGCACCCTTTTTAAAGCATGTCTACATTTGAGTACAATATAAGCGGGCACAGCTAATGTTCAATAATGTTTTTGGAACTGTAGTGTAGAAGTAGCCTATGTAACTTGAAAGCTTATAAACCACCTAAAGGCATGAATTCTAAAGCATGAATATGAAAGGAAACAAAAAACTTTCGCATTTATATTATTTCTGGTTATAAGAAAATATCTCTGAACAAATTAAATGTGTGTACTAACTGCAAGATTAACAGAACCTAGAGGAAAACAAAACCAATCTAACAAACAACAGTAATCTAATTATGAGGTACAATGGTCAGATCATCAATTTGCACATTACCACACGAAATGAAATTGCATTGTTACAAGGGCAAATACAAGGAACTGAGCAATTTAACATTTGATTCTATATAAAAAAAATTATAAGAGTTACCCACCTGTGCAACACAAAAATGTTAATGAGAGAAGACAAACAGCAAGTGTGTTTGTCATTTTTAACACCCGCAATTTACTTTTTGAAGACCTCTTTCGATGTTTGCGCTTTTAAGACTAACAAAACACCCATAAATTTACGCTTTGTTGACGAATTTATTGCGTATCGATTTGATAAACAAATGTCAAGTCATGAATGATTAATCATTTTAACCGAAAACATAGACAATGGAATATGACATTGGTTCAGTTTTTCAACAGATTACTAATTTTCTAACAACACAGGCTAAAAATATTTTCAATGAATGTAATCGATGAAATATTTGAATACTACAAAACGCTATCTAATAAACAAGGGAAAACTTAACGAATTAAAATAGTGTAAAGTTTTTTAAAATATACATTATTAATTTATAGCTTTCTGTAGTTTTACTTCAACTACTCAATAATAGATGTCAAGAAATTATGAATACTACACTACTTAACAATAGATGGCGCTAACTGTCTATAACTGTAACTGTCGAAATGAAAATAAATTATTGACTATTTTGTTCTACATAAATTTAGCAATTTTCGACGAACTTATTTAGGAAAGTCATCATGATAATATGAAAATGGTATAAAATTTTTAACTTCAATAATTTTTTTAAATTAAAATTTAAGGTATTTTAATTGGCAGACTGAAACAAGGAACGTAATGGATTCCTCGTCTTCTTCTTCTTCTCATTCGGTTAGCTCTTGTCAGAGCGGTCACAGTCGTTATTTCAGTGTTACTGTGGCTGATCATTTGATTTTTACCAACCAATGCATAAGTTTAAAGAATATGTTAAAACACATTTATTACAGCGACGTTACTATAGGTACAATTTTGAATTTCTTAATGACAATATTGCTTGGAAGCATCCGGTTCCACTTTCGACTCTCACAAGATAGAAAAATTAATGTTAAAATGTAAAATTTAAACAAACAGAGAGACTTGACGTTTCGTTTCAAATTAGGCCTGCCTGAAATAAATGAATTATGATCTCGCGACCAAATTCAACTAAAGTTTTCAATTTTCGGAAAAAGTTCTTCCCTAAGGATATCCAAATTCATAATATTGGCTCTATATACTAGCTGTTGACCGCATTCTTCATCCGTGTTTATTACGGTTTTTAACAAATTCCGTGGGAAACGATTAAGTAAGGTAAGCTTAAGATATGCGGTTATAGATAGGTAGGAGCTTCTAGAGTGTTGAGGTGAAGAGAATTTTCTTTTCGCCTTTCTATTCAGTTCCAATGAAATTAGGATAAGTTTTATGGTTAAAATATCGAAATAAAAAATCATGCAGTTTAATTAAAGATATTAATAGCTTTTATCTTATTTTAAAGGTAAATTATTCTGAAAGCCAATACCGTTTACAGAACCACGATAGGTGGCAAAGATATTTTGTAGTATTTCACTGAAAATTTACGTAAATCTACGTAGACGATATAGGTATACCTACATGCATTTAAAAAAATGGTTTTCCTCGTCTGAATGTTTGGTTGATATAATAAAAAATCCTTTTTAAACACACTCTTACTGCTAATAACTGTTAATACTATTTGTGTTAATTTTAAAATTGAACAATATATTGAACAAAGGACCATGGCTTTGACACTGACAAATATTTTTTGATGAAATTGCAATCTCCAGAGTTTTTCCGGGACACAATTAGAGGTGTTCCCAGAGGTCCGAGTCGGGTCTGTAATAAAATTAAGAAGACGCCCCGAGCGCCGTGGTAACTCGATGCTTTTGCTGACCGTAAAACAAATCCGCTCTGAGCCTTCGTCTAGAATAGAGACTCCGTAGTCATACAATTTTATAAAAATAAAACAAATTATACCTTGTAAGGTAGTAATTTTAAATTTATTATGACAAGATTTAGGATATTAGTTTTTTTAATTTAAATTGAGATGATTTCAAAAACATTGTTTGCGGTTTTAAAATAAAGTAAATAAAAGTATGTGATTTTAAAAATAAGTGAGTTCAGTTTTTTTTTAATGAAAGATTAAGTTTGGTTCGGCTTTCCAAGCTTAATAAGTATGTCATGAAGACAAGCGTACAACGTCTCTGGGCTTTGGCCGTGGCAAGTTACAACCCTACCGGCAAAGTCGTGCCGTTAAGCGATTTAGCGTTCCGCTATGATGTCGCGTGAACACTAATTAGGGGTTTAATATAATTCTGCCTCATCTAGGTTTGGTACTAGGTTACCTCTTTACCATCTAATACTGCATTATCACTTACCAAAAGGTGAGATTGCAGTCAAGGGCTTACTTGTAATAGAATAAAAAAAAGTACATAAAAATACAGTCTTCAAGACAAGGATCAACACGGAAGTTGATTTAAAAATTCCTCAAGACCTCCTCCAAATATTAGATACGAAATAAATTAAAATTAAAAATTTGATAGCCAATATACTAATATTGTAACGAGGAAAGGCTTGTTTGTTTATTTGTAATCAATAAACTTTGAAACTGCTGTACAGACTTGAACAGTTCTTTTACCACAAGAAAGCTTAAACGATAAAAAGATTTTAGTCTGAAAAGGAAAAAGTTTCAAAATATTTTGATCTTGCTCACGAGATTTACGCCATGTGGAGTGTTGTAAAAAAAAAATCAATAAATGTAAGTAAAATATTCCAGCCTCAATATTTGTAAATATAGCCAGAAAAAAAATGGTTTGCGATTGTTTAAGTACGTGAGTCTAAGTGGCCAGTCATACAGAAATATTGTGTTCTATAACAATACTGGTCTTTAGTAGATTTTGACTCACAGTATATTAGATCTTATGAAGAAAACATTCGATACCTAATAGCATGAAAGCAAAAGTTTTATAAGTCATGAAGTCTCCACGGGTGGTCACGTATGCGATGTCCATATTCTGAATAACACTTGAATGGTGTGGCCGCGTCCTAACGCACTCACATTCTTGTTTGTCCTCATACTGTACACCCACGTGACTCGAATGCTATTGGCCGCGTACACCCATATCCATGTAAGACCTTTTTATACAAACTTACTGCTACTCTTTTGTCTTCTCACATTTATTTTTATCAAATATAAAAATGTTCTTTAGCGACCGAACTAAGCGAAGTCTCGAAGTTTACCTCGGTGCTCGAAGTTCACCCATCTTTCAGAAAGACTATTTTTAAATTAAGAAACGTTTAAAATAAATTAAGTGCCCTAAAATTTAGATTGTCCAAATGCTAAAATAATAAAAATATTAATAAATTAAAATACTTATTCAATGAAGACAAAAAAATATATATATATAAGTAATAAATATGAAAATAATTGGATTTACAAACAGCTTACGGCAATACAACGAAACGAACGAAAGGTAAATATAATTTAAAGAGGCATCCACGACACTGGTACCTACATGACATAAACATAAATTATATTGAAAAATTGTTGAAGCATTGTTTATTTCATTCTTCTTCAGCACTATATCAATGGTACCGACCACAGATTGCGAGACATTTAATTATAATAGTAGAAATGGGGTTCAGGTTAAGAATGCACAAACATGATCGTCTTAACCGCAATTATATAGTTGCTAGATAATTTAAAAGCTTTAGACCCGAGATTCTTAACGGAACAGCTGTAAAACTTACAAGTGAACTTACAAGTATACATTTTTTTTAATAATAATTGCATGTAAACAGAGTAAACTCACAGGCAGATAAAAGCAACATTGCCCTACCTATTTTCCCGGACGAGCTCTATTGTAGAAAGCGATACTACTACAAGACTCAATCTTGCTTTGTCAGGCGAAAACCCACGAGGTTGTTTGCTAATAAAATCGAACCCATATTAAACACCACTGAACTCCTTACTAATATTATAAATATACAAGTTTGTTTTTATTTTCGTCCTAACTAAGCAATCAATCATCATAATTTTTAGTTTAGAGTTAGTTGAAAGGACGGAGAGTAAATTAATTTAATTTATTTTAAAAGGTTGGCTTTGTTACTACACTCTAAAAAAAAATTGGTTATTCCTAACAAGATAGTGATTGTTGTGATCAAGCATCTTGATTCCATACGAGCCTAACAAGAACATAGATACATCAAATAAGATGATAATGATTGTTTATCATAATTCAATGGACTGGACAACTGTATTGCTCCTATTATTGTTACTTAACTAAGGCATATTCTTAACTGATTCAATTTACGTACTTGTTTAAGCTAAATAATTAAAAATGATCTAATCATACAAAGAAGTAAATAATAATAGAAACAACGTATTTATTTGTTAGAATCAATGAACATACCTACATTGTTAGCTCAATCTATAATGAACTTGCTGCTATAACTAATCAGCTTTTGTTGTTATGTTTATTATCATAATTGTTATAATTTATATAACGTCAACTAAGAGAAAATCTCTCTTAGTTGGCTTTCTTTTTTTTGAGTGTACGTAGCCAACTTTTATCCCAGGAAAACAAACGTTTTCCAAGAGTATTGGATAGAAGCAGGCGTTACTTTGCGGAAATCCATGATATATTATCAAAATTAAGCTTAATTTGCTATACTCCGCGAAAAGCAGGAGAATAAGTGTATAATTTCTTCAATCCTTATACTCCACACCAAACAGATCCTCGGCAATATACCCTCTACGCACGTTTCGCTCCGAAACCGGAGCATCCTCAGGAGATGTTGAGTTTACAATGAATAATTGTTACTTAACAGATTCTCCTGTTTCGCGGAGTATAGCAAATTAAGCTTAATTTTGATAAGTTTTCCAAGAGATTTGTAACAAGCGTAATGAACGCGGACAAAGAAAGCGGGCAACAGCTAGTGCTTATTAAATCATCACATCAACCTATTACCAACCCACTACAGACAGTAGCGTGCATTGGGTTTCTTACCAGGATTACGAATACATACACCAGGAAAATTGCACAAAACGGCACAAATTCTCCTCCTATTCTAGTTATATATATCTATGTTAGGGTATGCAGTGCTTTTGTGCATGTATGGAGTGCACGCCACTGACTATAGAGTACGGATCTCCTCCTACAATGAGAAGTTGTTAAGGCAGTAGTTCACCACGCTGGCCCAGTGCAGATTGGCGGACTCCACACGCCTTTGAGAACATTATGTAATGCTCTCAGGCATGCAGGTTTCCTCACGATGTTTTTCGTCACCGTTGAAGAAACTGATATTTTAATTACTTAAAACGCACATAACTTAGAAAAGTTAGAGGTGCGAGCCGTGTTTCGAACTCGGCCCCCCGAAAGTGAAGTCGAGCTCTTACCCAATGCGCTATCACCGCCTTATAAAATACCACGTGTATTTGAACAGCCTTTATCCGGAGTGCTTGCGTAAAAATATAGCAGTCCAGCAGTCGCGAAGTTGGCCCGCAGTTAGGAAAGATTTGTCGCGCGCCCGCCAACTAATGCTATACTCCTCTTGTAAGTAAAAATTATGATTATCGCCCGCCGAGCTGAGCCCTTGATCCCTAACTAGCGAACGGCTCTAGACGCGGGACTTTCCTTTTCTTCTCAACTATAACTCTTTTTTATTGCCTTCCCGTTGCACCGCTGCCCGCTGGATTACCACTGGCCTAACTGATCGCTCCGTAAACTATCGGGGCTATGGAATCGACTTCGAATTTTCTTTTCAGTTACTAACTTGAATTAATAGATACCTGGCGCGACATTTTCTTTGAGTGTGCTATTTTCAGACATTTTCGGCGGAGTTATGCAAGTTTCGACGACCTCCCTGGCGCAGAGGTGAGCACTATGGTTTTAAGTGGAAGATCCCAGGTTCGATCACACACAGGGTAAATTTGTGATTTTTTATTTCTGAATTTTCTCTGGTCTATTCTGGTGGGAGGCTTGTGCCGTGGCTAGTTATCACCTTACTACATGACTAAGCGTTCAGGTACGATGTCGCTTAGAAACTTATTATGGGTTTAATATAACTGCCACACTCCTAAGAGATTAGCCAATTACCATCTTAGACTGCAGTAATAATTAGGTGACATTCCAGTCAAGGGTTAACTTGCAACGGAATAAAAAAAAGAAATTTATTTAACAGTCGGAGTGCGTCGACGTCTTTGTTCTAGTGGTTAGTATTAGCGGCTACGGATCAAGAGGTCTTGGATTCAAAGTGAGGCAAAAAATTGTTAGGTGTTTTATCAGTTTCATAGAAAATAAATCGATATCATAGGAGCGATGATAGCCTAGCGATTAGACTTTGACTTCCCTTTCGGCAGGACCCAGTTCGATTTCCAGCACGCACCACAAATTTTCCGGAACTATTATGTTTATTTTAGCAATTAAATATAACTTGCTTTAGCTTCTTATTTAAGATTATTTACAGTGGTTTACATAATAGGTCAAGTTAGAATAAAAATATAGTAGGTATAGCTAACCTGCGCATTTTTATATACCTTTTTCGTAGAGATTTGATTATGCGCACTGATTTGATCCTATTTTCATTTGAGATTGTTAACAGTGGTTCACATAATTGATAGGTTAAATAGAAATATAGCAGCTAACCTACTCATTTCTATGTATCTCCATACGAGTACCGAGATCCTAATTACATTAAAGATTGTTTACAGTGTTTTACATAATAGGTCAAGTTAGAATAAAAATAGAGTAGATATAGATAACCTGCGCATTTTTATATACCAACATCTTACGTAGTGCTTCGATCCTATTTTTATTTGAAATGGTTTACAGTTGCTTACATAATAGATCAAGTTAGAATAAATATAGAGAAGGTGTAACCAACCAGCGAATTTTTATATGCTTACATCGTATAGCTTTGATCCTATTTTCATTTAAGATTTTTACAATTGTTTAAATAATAGGTTAATTAGAATATTATAAAAATAGAACAGGTATAGGTAACCTGCGCATTTTCATATACCTATATAGCTTGTCGAGATCCTATTTTCATTTACTAAACACACGAAACATCCATCCTGGAGTGCAATACAATACTTACATAAACGCGGAGGGTCGAGGCGGTCGATTAAGGAAGAGTGCACCGTTGCTCAGCAACGCCGCCATCTTGCCCACCCCAACCCCCCACCCGGTCCCCCCACTGTAAACAACGCTGTATCGTTGCACTGAAACACTCGATATATTAAAAAGGTTCTTGAGTCCCTGAAAAATTTCTGCCCACTGAATGTTAAGCAAATACAATTTATTTCAAATTAAAGTTGGTAGCAAAGACCTTATAAGTTTTAAACATATATTTATGAAAAGTTAGAATAGGATTAGGATGCAGTTATTTAGGATTAGTAGTCAGTTATATCTATAGTTATAATAGTCTTACTCCAATGACTGACGGACAGCCTATAGCCCAAACGGCTGAGAGAATATTTTTGAGCACCCTAAAGATGTGCTAATTAAAGATTTTTCTTGTGCGTGGGGCAGCGTGTTGAAGTACACAAACAGAAAAAAAACGAAAAACAAGTTTTAAATTTTATAAATTCAAAGTCAAAGTCAAAGTAAAATATTTCTTTATTCAAATAGGAACATCGAGGCACTTTTGATGTGTAGATTATATACAAAATTTGAACATACACACAACACAATTCAAAATTCATATATTTCAAGTACGCTATAGGCACTTTTTAAACGTCAAGTCTGTCTGTAGTGACTCTACCACCGGTTCTAGCAGATTCTACCGAGAAGAAGCCGGCAAGAAACTCTGCAGTTGGGCTTTTTCAACATTAACAATTTAAATTTTAACATTAATTTTTCTATCTTGTGAGAGATAAAAATAAAAGCGTAGCCGATTTCTTCCAAGCAAAGGTTGCATTAAAAAAATCATCAATTGTATAATCATATATAGTAACCTACCTTTCCTAAAAATATGTTAAATGTGTAAACATATTTTTTTAAACTTACGCATTTTAACTTAGGTATATGGTATACGCTTTTATAATATGATTTCACACTCCCACATGTGACTTCTGTACCTTTTGCAGACCATATGCAGATATCACTAATTTATGACCATTTCTTGAAAGTCGATTGTTTATATTATAATCTTAATTATTAGTTAAAGTATAAAGATAGATAGATAGATACATAGATAGGAAATTAGCTTCAAGAAATGGTATTAACCTTGATAACCTCACTAAATAATACTCTTTTTTTTTAAACTATCCTAGCTTATCAAGCCTTGAATAACTTATTTTTTGATATTAACATTAATAACGAAATTGAGTTGATAAATCGAACTGTTTTTTACCATGATTAGAATGAACTTTCAATTAAAAAGTCTCTCATTACGGTTCAGTCTTGGTGAGCTGTTAAAAAGAAAAACCTTAAAAAACCCCGTGCGAGCTGCAGCTAAATGAATGTTAAATGTTCAATTTCTCGGGATCGCTGCAAAGACAAATGGCGACTATTATTCAAGCCTGAAACCCTCTGCGCTTCGCTATTGCAGAATTAATACAGTCATTCTCATAATCCTGAAAAACTAAATTTACAAAAGAAAATGTACTGCTACGGGCATTATACATCTTATGAATTGGCGAAGCCTATGTCTTACAATAAATTTTTCATCAATTTAATTAATCCCATATTAATAATTGAGGATTAAATCGGTTACGTATTTAGAATTATTGTTGTGCCACAATTTTCCTTGTACGGGTTCTTATTGGATCATGGCGTACTTTCGTAAAAGCTACCTTTATAAATCTTGAAATAGTCAAATAAAATACTAAGTTATTTTTACACTTAATAGCAGAGCATTATGACCCCCTGGCGAGCTGCAGTTAAATTAATGTCGTAAGTTAAATTTCCAGAAATTATTGGATATAGTTATAGTTGCTCTGAGCTTTTAAGAAGTTTTGACCATGTCAAGAAGTTCCAGTAATTTCTGGAAATCTGACTTTCGACAAGAAGAAAATGGCGCCTATAATTCAAGCCATTGAGTTTGGCTATTGCAGAATTAAAAATGGTGTCACACTCATAACCGTGAAAAACTTCTTTAAAGCTCCGAGCAACTATACTTTTATTACATCTAGATATATATATACGGCCGATTGGCGCAGTTTGCACCGACCCTGCTTTCAGAGTCCAAGGCCATGGGTTCGATTCCCACAACTGGAAAATGTTTGTGAGGTAGTGTCTGGGTGTTTATATGTAAAATATAAGTATTTATGTATATTAATCATATAAATATTCATCAGTCATCTCAGCACCCATAACACAAGCTACGCTTACTTTGGGGCTAGATGGCGATGTTTGCGTTGTCGTAGTATATATATGTTGTATATATATATCTGTACCGCACTGTAAGATGTAGTTGACACATTTCATAAACTATCCAATTACTAAATCATATAATTGTAGGATTAAATCCGGTATGCATTCGTATTTATTACTTCAAGATTTTTGGATGGTGACTACTTTCCTTGAAAATAGTTGTTTTATTTAGACTAGCTCTAGACTAAAAAGCGCAACTCAAAAACCCATGCGAGCTGCAGTTAAATGAATGTTAAACGTTCAATTCCTCGGAATCGCTGCAAGGACAAATGGTGACTATTATTCAAGCTCGCTGATACCCTTTGCACCCTGGATATTGCTGAATGAATTCAATCATTTTCCTATTCTTAGATATCTCATATTACGAGTACTTTTTACAAGAATGCTTTCTGCAACGTAACTTTGTTTATAATAACAGTTCTCTTTTAGACAAATTGTTTATGCGTTTGCCAGTAATGCACGCTCGTAAAAAATGGTAAAAGAAAAAGAATAGATTTAAAACTGTACCAAATTTCAAATCGGAGAATGTATTCTGTGGTAGACGTACCGGCAGACACAATGAAGCGACGAATAATTGTTTTTTTAGGTAGGTAGGTACTAATAAACAACGACTTACAATTTCGGTAGTATCGGAAAAATATAATCTTAAAAAAATATTCTCAAAGGTGATTTAATAATATTTTTTTCAACTTACTACAAGTTTGCAAAATCAACTGGTGGTAGAGGACTGTTATGTGTACTAGATGGCGGCAGTTATAGACCAATAATCGTTTTTTTAGTGGCAGCGTACCGGAACGGCAAAACGCTTACTTAATCTCTTTGCGATACATCTTTGTCGGTTAGGTGGTAAAAAGCCACGTCCGAAACCCTCCACCAGATATGTTATTTATTAAAATTGACTTTGCTATTGCGAGTATCAATTATTTTTCTTAATCTCAAAATAGTTAAAGCACAAAAGGTAGTACATACCTGCATGAATACCGTCTATACGCAGTAAATTGATAAGTGTAAGAGAGTATACTTATGCTCTGAAACTGACAGAATAGAGATATAAATATAAATAAGTTCCGTCAATCAACTGGCTTCTACTTAGTTAATTAATTGTCAATTCGTATATAAATCTGATAAAGCGGCGATAGCCTAGAGGCTAGGACGTCGGCTTACTTTCGGGTGTACCGAGTTTGAACCCCAGCACGCATCACTAAGTTTTTTAAGTTACGGGCGTTTTATGCAATAAGATATCAATTGCTTCAAATTCAATTGATGGAAAACATCTTGAGAAAACCTCCATGCCTGAGAGTTTTCTATAATATAGCGTGTGGAGTCCACTTATCCACACTGGGCCACCGTAGTCCGCCACGCTGGCCCAGTGTGGATTAGTGGACTCCACACTGGGCCAGCGTGGCGGACTACGGTGGCCCAGTGTGGTAGTATCTTAATTCGTTGTTATAAGCATTTCTCTTCGTATTTTTTTGCATTAATGTGTCTATTGAAATGCTGAATATTCTGTCTTTAATAAATGATGTAGGCAGACATGTAACGTAGTATGTTAATGTAGGTCTACAGCTTCTGAGGCGGTACGTCAACATCCTTCACTCCGCATGGTAATTCCCATTAAGTTTATATTATTAAAGCAGAAGGCAATCTGTACAGCGTTTTAATGTATTATGTAGAATTATAAAGGCGTCGGGCCCCGCTTACTTCTTATGATTTATTCATGAGGAAGAACGACGTTATATTTGAACATGCCTACTTGTACAGGGGCATTTTGGTATAAAACGTCAAGCGATTTAAGCGCCTAATTTGTTTTTCATAAAGATTTATCGGCAACTACTTAAAAGCCTAATTTTATTTAACAACGTAAAACACTTTCAATTTCAAGGTTGCTATGTAAAAACAGTTGAATTTAATTTCGGTTTCGTTTAAAAAGCTTTTTAAGTTGCTGAAAAGATGGGAAGATTTGCCTATCTAAGCATGACACAATAATATAGGTGTACTTAACACATATGGCGAGCCTTTGAAGTAATATAGCCATATTAAAGGAGTTTACTTTTCGTCGTTACAATTATTTAAGCGTTTTCCTCAGCCGTAATCTTCCGCTGCTGTTCACAAACTTCTATTCCATAGGAGAGAGTTGTATAAACCCACCACGCTGCTCTTTAGTGGATTTGCAGGCTATATAAGATTGTTATGTATGTGTAAATATTGTTTTTCTTATATAATCAATAATTATCTTTTGGTTTTGTATAGTATTTCATGTGTTTTGTGGGCCATTGCTGCCTGATAAGAATAAAAAATATAAAAAATATATTTTAAAATCACATATCAGTGGTTGCTTTACAAGGCACTGCGTTGGACATTGCTAATTTACGGATTACGATCTAATACTTCACAAATTTTAGTGGTACAGTGAATCAAATCCAGGTGCTCGCGATTTGTAGAAGAACATGTTAACCACTAGACCACTGAGTAGAGATATGTGAAGATATTCTACTTTTACTCGTATATAAGGTAAACAATAGATATAATATGATTATATTCAACTCTATTACAGCTTTATGCAACATTCCAATGACTGTAGGTAGTATTCTAAACTCTGAAACCAGTGCAATATTCATGAGAACTTTGTATACCTACTGACTGCCAGCTCAAAGCAACCGGGCGAATTTATAAAACAAACAAATATTTTCCAAGGAAAACTTCTTTGAAGTCGGGAACAAAGCCAATCCACCGCGGTTATCCGTGATATTTTCGCAGTCGTACCTTATTCGCAAACATCGAATACGTATACAATACAGTGCGAAACGAAATTCGAAGGATAGATAATTTCGTAGCGAAAGAAATAAGGCGGAGGGAAAAAAATATAAATTGAATAGTCGAATACACGCATCCCGGCATTACCATAAAGGCAACAGGGATCAACTGGGATTCCTCTACGAACTTTTTTATTTTCCTTCCACCTCTAAATCTCCAACCAAATCTTCGCGAATCTGCAAATGTTGATTTGATGATGTCGTACCGCTTTTGGCCCGACGCGTAGACGCTCTACGCCGTAACCATTTTTGCTGTTATTAATTATTCAAATCCACGCCAATATATCATTTATTGATTCAATTACATACGGAATAATATAATATTCGAAATGTAATTGGCTATTAATACAATCATAATATGATTCAATTAGAAATTGATTAGCTTTGTGCATACCATTTCATGGTTCCTTAAAAAGCTGACAGGTACAATCGAATTTATTAATGATGACACTGATAGTTATTTCTTTAAATTCAAAGCAATATAACATTATATATTACATACTCTTATTTTTTTTTTTTTGCTATTGTATTATCATTCAATTATAAATTGTTCCTATTGGTTCATACACTTTTATTCGGAGTTAGGAAATTGGCATGGACCACAATTGTGCCTCGGAGTGTACATTATAGAGTTTGTCCCGATTATAATCACTACCTTGAGGTATTAATCATAAAACCCACCAACCCGTATTGAGGGCTTTGACCCTACAAGTAGCGTAGAGGGTCAAAGATCTACTCCCTCTTTACCGAAGCAAAGGACGCTTGTGCCATGCTTTGGGGCATTAATAGGCATAAGTTTCATGATAATTATATCCGATTTTTTCAAATAAATCCAATATAACTGATTTATTATTAAAACCTGAGACCTGAGTAGTAGTAGAGTTTTTGTGACAGAGCTCGTCCAGAGAATTTATATCGTATATCTGCTGTTAAGCAGCATTACTGAGTTCTGGTCTGAAGAAGGTGGTTTTCGATGTAATAACAGGCACGTAAGGTTTAACACCTGTACCCAAGGCGGCGCTTTGCAGAATATGTATATATACCATAATACATAATATACATAATACCTTCCAAGCTCTGCAAAGTGATAAGGCGGCCTTTTGTATACTCCTATTGTCTGTTTATTTTTCTTCTGTATTTTTTTGTGTGCTAATAAATAGTATAAATAAAAAAATAAGTGATGCTCAGTTTATACACGATTTACACTTACAATTATACATATTTGAGAATTATAACTAAAAAACTCTGAGAGCAATATTCCTCTCCTTAGTTTTTTTTCAGAACGTTCGGTAAACTAACGAGAGAGCAAAAGGTTTTGGCTACAAGGATTACGAGCTCACCCATTGCGGTCATTAAGACACATTAGGTCCTCCTCTTTCCCCCCACTAAGCTCCACCAATCCGCTTTTTAATTCAACTTCCCTTCTCCCAATTTGCATGATTACTTTCGTTTTTATTATGCGCCCCTGTGAAGGTTCTACTCTTCTAAGATATTGATACTTTGCTAAGTGTATTCTAGTGTAATAGGTCTTAAAAATTAATGAAATTAAAATACACTATTGCATTAACACTCAAATGATACATACTTATTTATTTAATTATTGTCTGTCTCTATCTGGATCTATTATTATTCTTTATTATTTTATTTATTTATTTTGTATCTATGACCCATCACTACGCACTACACTATAACATAAATAGAATAATTAAAAACTAAACTAAATAAAACAAAAAAAAAAAATGGACAAGGCACAATTCTCCTATGACGAAATGATTCCTTTAAACATTTGTTTGGATTTAGAGTTTAGGCACAAAAGTAATATTCAAACATTCAAGTATAACTTATTAAATATCCCACTGAATAATTTTGGTCGATACTACACATGCGAGGTTGCCTCCGTAGGTACTTGTAATTCTAGCAAAGAAGTTCAAGATTATATAATGTTTGGAGATTCCTAAGAGCAAAACATAAGATTAAGTAGCGGCATACTGTTATTTATTTTTTTATAAGGCTCGAGGGTATAATAAATAAAATTCTCCTTCTAACTAGATGTAACTAGATGCTAATTTTTTTCTTACAGATATAATTTCATTATTTAAAGTGGCGTATCGCAGTAACTAAAGGACGCGAGGCCAAATCAAACTGTAGTGAAATTAAAACTAATACAAATTCCTCCTTTAAACCATAAATAAGTGAGGTCTGGTGGACTTCTGACTGGTGGCTTGAGCTGTAAAAATTGTGTTCGAAGCCCATTTGAAAAAAAAAAACAATTTCGTATGCGAAATGAATATAATATACCGCAACAATTTCGAAACAATTACCTTGAGCCCTATATAGTAAGATTAAGCAAGTCCACGGTCGGAATTAGGATTCGGATCGACCGGGAGCTTCTTACGGCCCGACTCCACAAATTGCGAACCTTAACGAGACCATAAAACTCGACGCGCTCTCCGAAGACGCCGCAGATTGTGCTCAGACTTACTCCGGGATTAATGGTGTAGAAAACAGATTATCATTGGCTGGGTTTCTATTAGTCAGACCCCTGCCACCGGTGCGTGAATACACCACTTATTATTATTTTCCACATAACGGCACGATGGTCCCAATTTAATTTCATCACGATCTGTCGCGTTCGGATGACAGGACGATAAACTTGTTTGAATTGCGACGTGCTCGCTATTTGACGATACAGTGCCGCTTTTTTATCCCAACTCTAAAAGAGATGTGTTTTATACTCTATGTTTATCATATTTTCTTTTCGTCTTAGCGTTTAAGTGAATAGACCGATTTGAGTGCGTTTTTTTATAATAAACGTTGCACTTATAAAAGTGCAACGTAACGATGATAATAATGATGATGATGATAACATCATCATCATTATTATCATCATTATGATACATAATAATTATTCATCGTTGGAGCAGAGGGGAATCGTCTGGTGGTTAGGATTTCGGCCTCCCTCTAGGATGGGGTATTTTCTCACCTACAGAATACGCAGAAAGGTATCGCTGATAGACCTTTACCGCGTAACTTACCTTAGTAATGATCTAGAATCATTTGAAACAATGTCGGAAGTTTGTTCAAAAATCACATTCGCACTTTGTACTCATTGATTCACTGCCGCGTGCCGCAGCAGCGACTGGTTCTGTTCTTTGTTTTTTTTTATTACTATTTTAGATTACATGTAAGGGCTTCGCTCAAGCGCCCTAATGTGACTTATATACCTTATTTTAGCACTAAATATGCGTGCACAGTGAGGACATGTAAGGGTACCGTCAACGTAGTTGTAGATAATATTGGAGGGTGGCCTTGCTTTAAGATGGTCACGATAAGCATCATGTTCGATCCTCCTTTTGTCTTCGAAGTTGCTGGTACTCTGCTGGATTAAATGCCTCCATTGCGTTCGATTTACAGCCAGACTTTCCCAATGCGTGACGTTTATATTGCATCTAGACAAATGTCGCTTTTGCACATCTTTTGCACTTTGTACTAACCACGCGGTAACTAACAAAGTCCATTATTCATGAATAGCATATAACAATCCTCTGCTGGACTAAAGGCCTCTCCCAACTGCAGAGCTTTTTCATAATCATTATGCAGACGGCCAGGTGATCGCAATGTATGGTGGTAGTAGTACAGAGGATGTTGCTGTCCGTTCTTCGTTTTTCCCATAGTACACCCGCGGAAAGGGGAGGGGTGGTGACTTTATTCTGATCTGCCGTCACCACACTGCAAAGCCCATTACGACTTAAATATCAGTCCCATGAGTATACAACGATACTGCCATGCGTATGACTTTGAAAAATAGTTCCTCTATTACTCGGCTATATGCATTTTAAAATGTATTACTCGGCTGTTGAGTAGAGGATAGCCTCTACTCAACAGCCGTTGTAAGTGTGCGTATTGTTGAGGCTCTTATAAGTATCCTTTAAGCTTCTGGATTATCTCAAGCGCATCGCATGCCAAAGGTATACTTGTCAGTGGAAATCATATTTGACCTTGGCAACTCTAAAGCTCTGTACCTATTATTATTGGTTTATTAATTATAAGTTTATTAATTATAAATTCATTCGGGGGGGGGGGGTTACAATATAGACGTGACAAATAAAATTGACATATTGACATAACTTTTGTTACTGCATTAGAGACGCAATTATTCTGTGCTGATTATTAGTTTACTAAAATAATACTGTCAATTGGATTTAAGATAGTTTTATTATAGAAATTATAGTTATTAGTGTAAGAACATATATTTTTTTTCATGCCATCTAAGGCGGATTGTTTTTTACGTATATTTTATCTACCAACCTTGAAAAACCAATCAGCAAAAAAACGAATTAAATTGAATTAAAGTTCCGCAAAGAGCTATAGCTGTAAAAGTGTAAGCGAATTTGTGCTTTAAAACAAGGTAGACAAAACTTCCTTTCTACTTTACTGTGACGTTACAGTGTGCACATGCTCGAAAACGACCTAGTGTAGTATAGGATTCTAGCAAGATAAGGGTAAATTCTGTCAAAAATAGATGGACGTATAATTATCATCTTCTGTTGCATCACTGTATGTATCCTCCATATAAAATTCATAAAAAAAAACTTTTTCTAAGTCTATCAAAGTCAAAGTCAAAGTCAAATATTTCTTTATTCAAATAAGCACATAGATGGCACTTTTGATGCGTTATCTTCAACATTAATCCATATGTGCATATTATTTATTTTATTTGTGTAGAGATTTTGGGACCGTGGAAACCGGAGACTCGAGTTTTTTCAAATAAATGTAAATAAATGTAAAGAGCAATGCTGCCAAAATCTTAGCAACTATGCCTCGCTGCGGTGGTTTCGAAGACGTTTTAAATATTTTATGGTTTTATTTTAGTACATAGATTATTTTAGGTTAGTGTTTGTTAGTATAATAGGGAATTTTCTAAATATTTTAATCAATAAACCGTTTTTTAATTATTTAAAAAATATATGCATAAATTGATTTCATAACAAGGCATGAGTACCTATGTTACTTAAACGTGAACTCGTGCTTGCAGCGCGTGAACACACCCACAATTATTTAGAAAGGTATTCACGTAAAAAGTGGGACGGAAGTTTAATATGAATTTAAAAAAATGTAGCGCAGCAGCAGGTACCTACGTGTGGTTTAAATGAATACAAATTACATTTGCAAATGAGCTTAATCCCCGAATTAGTTGTCCCCCTATCTCGCCCCCCTATTGCGCGCTGTTTTCTTTACCCACTCTACTCCTGTACACAAGACAAAACTATAAGGTGAATAATGCAATATTTCGGCAAGTTAAGGTATAAGAGCTTTTAGATAAATATTTTCAAGAGGACTTTTTTTAGTTCGAATAATCAACACTACGTCATCGTCATTTTATCAGTTGTGCATCTAATGCTGGCGATAGGCTTTTACTTAGAATTAACACACACCAAGCAGGGGCGTGCATTGCATATATACAAATAAGCAGTGCATACCCTACCCTCAGAGTCTTACAGAGCCTTCAGAAAGGAACATTAAAGTTTTGTAGTAAAAAATACGCTAAGAATAAAATATATGAAAGCGCTATCTAGTTGTGAGCGGCCACACTTCTAAGTCGTGGTATATACTTTTATTAAATTTGCATTAGATAGACGATAGTATTAAATCAATCAAAAATATTACTTTCGTGAAGCAATTTGATTAAAAGATAATGTCTCAATTTTAATTTTACTTTATGTTTGTGCTAAACACATTGTGCATACCCTGGGTCCAACGACTATGCACGCCACTGACACCAAGGTTCTTTTCTTTTCGCATATTGTTTTGCACCAACGCTTATACCTACGCTTCGGATATCGGTGTGGGGTTCTACATCTGCGGATTGCTTTTTATTGGATTATGTCTAACAAGAATGATAAGGTTTAGAAGCACTTTTGAAACGTAATCTATAAATACCCACTTACTTTGAAAAAATACTATTTATTAATTAAATTTTATATAGTTTCACACTATTTTCATTGCGAGTCCTGTATGTTTATAAAGGGCTATACTAAAATAGCTATCAGACGCTCGAATGTTTTCGACTTGATATTTTTTTTTTATATTTTGGCTCATTAACAAAATGTATATAAAAGTTATAGTCTATGTGTTATTCTGATGAATGAGCTCTATTTCTATAAAGTTTTTAAAACTATTCAGTAATCAATGCGCGAAAGAGTAAAAAAACCATAAATCCATACCATACTTTACTTTTAAAATATTAGTAGAAAGAAGGGCTACAAAACCTAATGTCGTACATATGCGATACTCCCTACTGTTTAATTATACCTGTAGCAATCAATCAAATACAAAACTTGTAATTATTTTGATATCAATATTAGGTAGTTATGTCCTTGGCGGCTTGAAGAACTTCTTTGATACTAATCGCATAGGATTAACAATCTGTAAAAAACTATGCACTGTGAAATAATTATATTGGTTGGATAAATAAACGATTGATCACATAGATATATAGCATGATTAATTCATTGATTAATACCTAACAAAATTGTTGGGTTTTTCTTATAAGCGTAAATGAAAATATGTTAAAAAAATATGTAGGTACGGCACGTAGCGATGGCTAGAGACATAGCAATGGTATAAGTCTTTTTGGAAGTTCGGAAATGCGCTTGATTGGAATCTCGCATATGGCCAGATAATCTTACTTCTCACACGAGTTCAAATACCCGTGTTATCCTAATCAAAGTAACACACTAGTCACTAGTAAACAAGAATAATGGGATAAAAATTTAAATTACGAATTGTAATCTAACAAATATTATAAATGCGAAGGTGTAATAGTATTTTATAAATTTAAAATGCATTTAAAAAATTTCGGAACCGACAGGATTTGAACCTGCGACTCTCGGGCAATCGCGGCCTTTTGCCCGAGAGTCGCAGGTTCAAATCCTGTCGGTTCCGAAATTTTTTATGTGCATTTTAAATTTATAAAATTGATAATTCCTCCAAGTGTAGGTAAAAACACTAAAAAAATTTATAAAAAAGTGTAATTGTATGTTTGTCTTTCCTTCACGCCCTAACTGTCTAATCAACTTTTTTTGTTGAGTTGAAAGTACGGAGAGTAACATAGGCTACTTTTTATCTCAGGAAATAAAAAAGTTACCACGAGAATTTTGAAATCTTCCGAAATTACAGCAAAATATAACTTTAACTAGAAGTTAATTCCTGCGAATTATTAAATTGACGTTAGGTACAATATAGTAACATTATAAAAAAAAATTGGTTGTCTGACGATAGTTGAACGTGACAACGTCGTAAGAAAATACTGATGGAATGGTTGCATTTTTCAAAAGAAAATTTCAATTTTATTTGTTTGATAGATATTATCGTTGCTATAAACAATTGACACCACATTCACTTTTCACTGCACTGAAGTCCTTGCCGAAAACATGTAAATGTATTATTGTATAGAAACTGTCCACGCGGACGCATCGCTCACTCAAGTAAGAGAGAGACAGATGTCGAACGCGGAGGCCGACTGTGCCTCTTTGTCGCGCTCTCGCTTGCACTTCAAGCCTTGAATGGAACGCCTCAGAGCGAGGTAACGCCTCATACGTCATGTTTTTTTGTGCGTGCAGCCAGCTCCATCGAATTATAAGACGTTGTCACCGTTCAATTCTTAAATTATTTTCGTCATATTGCTTAAAGCGTCATTGTGGCTTATGCATAGTTGACAGAATTATGGCTCTACGGTTTTTTTAGATCGTTTATAGATTCATTTTGTAATGAATAACGCACTTTTTAATGACTCCGTTTACGTATACATGAATTCAGGCTGAAATCTTTTAACTACCAAAAAAATTTAGCCTATGGTACTAGGTTCCTATAGGCGAATGAAATTTAAAACGGTTATGTTATTCTTCAGTTGTCCATTACATACAAACGTTAACAAAATCAGAACCTTCATCTTTATGGTATTAGTACAGATATGTTTTTATAGATTGTAGATTCTAGGTAGGTATAATAACCCGAATTGGGCATCTTTACGCCTCATCTAGAGCTCGTTATGCCTCGATCGTAAATCTTCATTCCCTCACCCCTTTCACCCCTCGCACGGCTCCCGTTTCCGCCACTTGAATGCTTTGATATCAAACGCTATAATAATATTATTATATTATTATAATGTTTAGCCTATTCTAGCTTATTTTTTCTCGGTTGACGCCAAACGAATGTTTTAATATCAAAAGCCATAATAATTTCCTTATTATATTATTTTAATCTATAACCTATTCTAGCTTGTTTCTTTTAGCCGCCACTTGCAGCGTCACGTGAATGCAATAATTTCAAACGCTGTAGTAAGATCCTTATTATATAATTCAAATATTTAGTTTATTTTAGCCTGTTTTTTCTAACCAGTTTCCAACACTTGAATGCTTTGATATCAATCGCCATAATAATATGCTTTTTATATTATTATAATCTTTAAAATTCTAGCATGTCCCACTAGTGGGAAGCAAAAAATAACAGCTTTAAATCTTTACTAAACAAACATGGTTTCGCGATTCAGTGTTATTAAATTGTAACAAAATTCAAAAAACAAAATGCGTTTAAAATCGCTCTTTTATATACATACGAGCTGTTGCCCGCGTCTTCGACTGCGCTTGTTTTGGTTTTTCGAAAGACATGTGGCATTCAATTTTGGTGTAATTCTACTGAAATGTTTAAGTTGTGTATTCTTATATAAAAAAAGAACTGGTGTAGTTTTTAAAAATATTTTTTACTTTATGTATTAAATGACGGGTTTGCTGCCGTCCGCTGAGGAGTTTTGTCCTCTATCTCCAATCACATTCATCAGATCTACACGAAATTTGGGCAAAATTAAACAGATATTACCTCTAAAGTCTAAAGTACAAAGGAATTATTTTGAGGTAAGGTTATCATTTGACGGCGTTATGGTGTAAAATCATCAAACACTTTCGTCTCCTCTCCCAAAAGAACTGAGCTTAATTTCGGTATAAAAAGCAACCTATATTACTTCTAATACCTTCAGGTATATGTGTGCAAAGTTTCATGATGATCGGTTTAGTATTTTTTGCGTGAAAGCGTAATAAAGAAACTTACATTCACATTTATAATATTAGTAGGGATAGGTATATCTGTTTTGCATGATAATCAAAACCTCAATATTTTACCGCTGATTTTAAAAAACAAAATGAACATATAGAATTAAAAATCACTACAAAGTGAAAATTAAATTCCTTTTTAACTTTGAAGGACTTTCATGTAAGGGATTTTATGGTAGATATAATTTAGTTTCTCGCATCGTTACTAAAATAACACGTAATATTGGTGTAAAATTTTCTGCCATCTTATGTAGGTATAAAACATCCTTACATCTGCGTGAGTAGAGGCAATAAATCCATGCCGCGACGTATTTATTTACTCGCTGGTGTGCCTCGATAAGGCTGTGTTTATATATTTATTGTATACATTTAGAGTCGAGAGGAATTTCGGTAATTTGTTTAAGAGAAAGAAATAAGACTATACGAATGGCTTTGTTTACTTAATACTTTACATTCAAACGCAATAAAGTAACCGAACATGTTAGTTATATTGGCAATTTGGATAAGAAGTAAACGAACTATTTATAGGTATAGGTATAGCCACCAAATTGGACCCTCTTGCCCTTATATGTTTATATCAGAGATATTAGAGAGCAAGAGGTAACTACTATTTCTTCGGATTACAGTAAAAGTGTACTCGTTCATTCATTCATTGATTATATTACCAACAGTTGAACACTGTTCAATTAAATTTCAAAATCTAATTTCTTAACTTGCTCACTTTTGATAATTTCGTAATATACCTAGGTAGCAACAACATCTCGTTGTGAGCAGATGCCTCCGACTGCGTTTGTGAACACTGTCAACTAAGATTATTCAAAACTAAAATAAAATATTCAAATCAAAATCTTGTTTCTATCGAAAAAATGATAGCAGTTATTGACTCAGTCGGTTTTGTTTATTCATTTATATTTTCTTATAGCATGGCTTACCCATGGTCACTTCTGAAAATAAAAAAAAATTACTAAATTAAGAGTATAGAAAATTAAGCTTAATTTTAATAATATATCATGAATTTCTGCAAAGTAACACCTGCTTCTAATATTTCGTACACACAAAGTCATATTTGTTTATTCAATTAGATAGCAATTTTGATGCTTACTTCATTTATAATACACACATGGTAGTAAATAATTCTGATAACTACATTCGTATACTTAAAAATAAAGCTACAAAGGATCTACGTAGAAGCCTATATCGTTTTTATAATGTTATATAGAAGTTAGCGAGGTCTGTTCGTAGAATACTTTATTTTTTTAAGTATAAACTTATTATCAACATACCTTTTTTGTTTAGAAGTTCTGTTAAACACCATTTAAATGTATTCATTATCGCTGGAATTTACATGTAAATGGATATACCTATGTATACCATGTTTTAGAGTAGATTTAGATGTAAAAAAATTATACTTACTTTTTTATTATGATGGCAGTCTCTGGGTGTTTATATGCATATTATATTATACTAGCGGACCCGCGCGACTTCGTCCGCGAACGAGCCGACTTAAAAAAATATTCGTTTGTAAAAACTTTAAAGAAACAACAATTAAGACTTACTTACTACATACTTCCGTCGTTTGGCTTAACGTTTACTGTTCACGCATCGCACGCATCAGAATCTCTCAAAGAGGATATTTTTAGCAGTTTTTTCCCGAGATTCCAATATAAATGAATCCTAGCTAGATCGATATATCGCCCCCGAAACCCCCTGTATACTAAATTTCATGAAAATCGTTGGAGCCGATTCCGAGATTCCAATTATATATATACATATATACAAGAATTGCTTGTATAAAGATATAAGATAAGTATTTATGTATATTATTCATAAAAATATTCATCAGTCCTCTTAGTACCGATGACACAAGCTACGCTTACTTTAGGGCTAGATGGTCATGTGTTTATTGTCATAGTAAATTTTTTCATTTTTATATATATAGACCTACCTAGTAGCTACCTTAGCCCGCTGAAAAGAATTGAAGCGGCATGGTGTATCCAAACGTTTGACCACTATCTTCTGTGAGGCCTAGAAGTGGCAAATATAAAACTGATTCCTCTACAAGTTAGCCATTCACAGCAATCTCACCTGGTTGTTAGTGATAATGAAGTCTAAGAGTGTAGAGGGCTAACCTGATAGGGATGTGGCGTAAGCTTAAACGCTAAATCGCTTCTTTAAGTATTTTTCGGGATGGTGGTAACCAGTAATTCGACGTAACTGGTTACCTCCTGGTAGCCTTCCCGCAGTCAAACTGATATGATCATGATACATTTCAAGTAAGTTTTGCACATTATTTGTAAGATTTTTAAGAAAAATTTTGAAGCCAAGCATAGCTAAATATTTATGTAATAAAAATAAGTTTGTACATTGTAGTCTCTTTTGAAGTTGGTTTGAAAATACTTTTTGACGAACAAGTTGCTTATACTGCTACTAAAATAATCACATCCCAATCTGGGCGCATACATAATATAAGCAGTACACGAGCGTCAGGCGACGCCCTGAGTGCGATATTATTTTGTAGTCAGGCGGCTTCAGGCACGGAACACAATTAACTTGTAAGATTGTCTGCGGAGGCTGCACTCGTACCCTCGCCCGATCCATCTACCCTCCCTCCGAAACAAAACATCAATAAACTCCCGATCCAAACGAAAACCGACCGTACAACATACTTTATACAGTTTAATATCAAATGGTGTTTTGAAAGTTTTATATGGCGCATTTATTTCGTGTAGGTATACCAGTCCAGTTACCCTTGATTGGTTGTCGTTCCTCTAATCCCGTTTTGATCCTTTCCACCCAAACCTAGCCCTCGTTGCTCAGTTAACTATTGACATGCGTTCCTACCTGTTTGTATGTTTTTGTTGGGATGCTTCTTTATTTATTATCTCCTAGTAAATTCTTCTCTCATCATAATGATCAGCGCAATACCGGCCCAATAGAGGGCACGGGTATCTTCATAGAGTGAGAAGAGTTCAAGCCGTATTCAACCACGCTGGCCAAGAGCGGATGGAGAACTCTCAGGCATGTCGGTTTCCTCACGATGTTTGCCCTCAAAGTTAAAATTGATAATAATTTATTTAAACCCACATAGCTTAGAAAAGTTTAAGGTGCGTGCCGGGGTTCGAACTCGGTCCCCCGAATGTAAAACCTAGGTCCTTACTAGGCTATCATCACTTTTCCTTAGTTGTAAAAGTGTTATAAAGATACGCACTTACATACTAACATTCGCCTTTATAATATACTAGCTGTCCCGGCGAACTTCGTACCGCGGAACATTTTTTTTTATGAATTTTATATTAATACTTATTATCCTATTCCGGTCTAAGAGAAATCAAAAAAAAATCAAATGTCATAAAAATTGATCCATCCTTTCTTGAGTTATAAATGGTGTAACTAACAAAACTTTCTTTTATATATATAGATGTATGACTTCACTAATATGTTCATAATAAAACAATAGTCTTGATAATAAACTGACTCCTTTTTCTCAAGTATCAATTATTAATTTATTCAAAAAAATTACGATGGAACAATAGAATTTTTCGTGTAATAGAATTTATAGTTTTTTATTACATGTGGACGCAGATGCACTTAAAACAATGATGATAGCGTACCTTTGGTTCTTACATGGCTGTGTAGATACCATTGGCTTTCCTTTCCTTTGCCTTATGGTGATCATTCACATTTCACTTCAGTTATGTCGTATTAGTATCGAGGTTACAGCAGCATCGAAATAGAGGCCCCATTTTGATGGTGCTTTAAAAAATTATAATTGGAACATTTCGAGACCGAAAGAGTAGTTTTATTCGGGATATAATACATTTAAATGAAATCTACGTAATAAACAAGCCATATAATGTTATTGTTGTTGAAAAAATAGTTCTTTGTTTTTTAAGATCAACACTTACCTACATATGAAGAACCTCTATTGGTTTAGCCTATTATTTTGACATTGAATAGTGCTACTATCTATATTTTATTTATACATCGTACATCAGTATAAAAACTGCATCGTAAATTATTTCGCCCTACCTATAATCATGAAATTACTGGGCCATCCAAACTGTTAGGGAATTATTAAGCTTTTCTGACAAGAATCTTTCAGGTGCTGTCAAACCTCGTGCTTTAGAGAGGTCGTGTAACTGTAGTTAATGTATTATTTGTTAAAGGCCGCCAAGTCGTATCGAGGAGGTTCTAAGCCCTAAATCCTTAACTCTTATCACGGACAAACTTGTGCCCAGCTGTGGGACAATCCTACTTAGCTACTAAGCTTCCTTAGCAGGAATTTCATCATACCAAAGATACACTGAAGGGTTACGTGTGATATTTCTGTCAAATTGTAATGATAAACTTTTTAATTAGCTCAACAATAATACTGTGATAGTAACTAACTACGTCATACCGTTACTACCATACTTACCTACACGACGTGTTGGCTGAGGACAAATATCATATAACTTGGGGATGATACGATATCACGTTCGCGTTCACGCATGTAGACCCCAGACCTCAGTGACTAAGGCAATCCTTGATAAATTAAAAAAACAACATTAGTGTTTGCCACCATAAAGATAAGCGGTGACGCGCACGAACTGCGGTCGACCACTGAACACACGTGCTTATGTAAGTAACACAAGCGAGAGCAAATACTACGTTTTCATTATACCACGGCAAATAATAAAGCCTAATTGACTCTCTGATAGGCGGCACAAGCAATTCGTCCATTCGACGTCAATTCAGGAGCCGTGGAAAGTCATTAGAGCGGTCGGGTGCTAGTCCGCGAAAGCTGCCACCAAAAGGAGCAAAGAATCGAAAAGCGATACCGGCTAATCCCACTAATCGGGGCGCAATTGAAAAATAAAAATGTAGATGGCGGAATGATTCCATTTGGAGCCAAAACGATGCGACAAAATAATAAAAAAGGTACGAGCGGAACGGAACGGAGTCGGCGACCGACGGCTAATATTGAAAGCAAATCCTCGGCTAAATCCTTAAAGCGCCTGGATTCGAGCACCTGGAAACTCTGTTTGCGCGCCGCCCGCGCCTCGGCGCTCGTCTGATAATCATTTACTGGATTATTGTATACTTTCCGCTTAATGTCACCGAATTTCGTGAATCAATTGGTCGCAATTTATTGGCGCACCGAACTTTGACCCCAATTTTCACGTTGGAATTTTCAAAGGATTTGGGGGTTTTACACAAGTATTTTAACTGGATCGGCTTTAGCGGGAATTCCTTTAGATGGGTTTTGAATAAATTCTTTGGTTCTGTGTTATGAAACAATTTTTGGACTAATTTTAGTTGTTGTCAGAGTTACTTCATCATCACACTCATGAATTACCGGCCCACAAAAGGGCACGGGTCCCCTCCTGCACTGACTAGTGTTTAGGCTGTAGTCCACAACGCTGGCCAAGGGCCGATTGGTGGACTTCACACGCTGTTATGACATTATGGAGAATCCTCTTCTGAATTATATGAGAGGAATTGAATGATAACGCCTACCAAATATAAGTATCAAATATAATATAGAAAAATAAAATATATATATATAATATACTTGTAGCGGCTTCGGCCGCCGCAGTTACCAGCCTTGGAACAAAGATGTGTTGCCGAGCGATTTAACTTTCCTGTATAATGCTGTGTAGACAAAAAGTCGATATAAACAGTCAACTAACTAGAAACGGACATAAATTAGTGACATCTGCATATCGTCTGAGAAAAGTACATAAATCCTTTGTGGGTCCCTGCCCCACAAATATATGCTTTTATAACATGATATAAATATATAAAATATATATTAATTGCTGGTGTGTGTTATGAATAAATAAAATAAAATAAAGAAAATACCGAAGGTAATATTAGATCCACATTTACCTAAGTTTAAACAATATAATAAAACAAACATTTAACTAATTGTGGTTACTACACGATTGATGAATTCCTTAAGGATGAGGCTGTTTGGAAGCAGGCCACTCCGCTCTCATCTCTCACAAAACGGAAAAATTTTAAAGATTGTTAAACTAAAAAATGATGTTGGAAAAAAGCAACCAGCTGAGTTTCTTGCCGGCTCTTCTCAGTGGAATCTTCCTTCCGAACCGGTGCTAGAGTCACTACAAACAGACTGGCTTGAAGTTTTAAAAGTGCTTATAAATTAGGCCTACTTGAAATAAATGAATTTTGAATATGAATTTGAATTTAGAAATCGATTAGGAGTAAGAGGTTAATATAATTTCTATACCCCTAACAGGTTAGCCCGCTAACATCTTAGACTATATCATCTGTTACCACCAGGTGAGATCAATCAAGGGCTAAGTTGTTGTGGAATAATAAAAAAACAAAAGTACATAGAAGTTGTGTGTTATTCTTATGTACCTACTTTTTCTTTAATAGAGTATATAGAGTTTAAAAGACTTAAGCGTAGTTCCAGATACCTCAGATAGATACCTAGCACGGTTATCGTGACAACATCTATCTCCCGCCGACAACAGTTGTCGCTCGCTATAAAACAGCTTAGACTAACGCGAAACCTATTTCCATTCCCATTTTATACACATCATTGGACCCCGGTGCAATTTCACGAAGCCTTACGTAAACCTGAACCTAAATATTTTCTGAATGTTGAACGAAATGTTCGAAATTAAAATATTTATAAAAGATTACTAGCGACCCGCGCCGGCTTCGCGCGGTTATGTTTTAGAATAAAACGTGAAGTTACTGCAAAAATCACCAAACCTTGACAGGAAACGTATACCTAATTAATACTCATTATTTATCTACATATTTTTTTTAATTTTTCATCATCATATCAACCGATAGACGTCCACTGCTGGACATAGGTCTTTTGTAGGGAGTTCCAAGTTCCACGGTTCTGAGCCGCTTGGATCCAGCGGCTACCTGCGACGCGCTTAATGTCGTCTGTCCACCACGACATTTCAGCACACATTTTAAATTTTTACGAATTTTAAAGTATAATAATAATAAATAATAAATATATTACGACAATACACACACCGCCATCTATCCCCAAAGTAAGCGTATGTGTTATGGGTACTAAGATGACTGATGAATAATTTTATGAATAATATACATAAATACTTAGAATATACATATAAACACCCAGACACTGAAAAACATTAATGCTCATCACACAAACATTTTCCAGTTGTGGGAATCGAACCCACGTCCTAGGACTCAGAAAGCAGGGTCGCTGCTCACTGCGCCAATCGGCCGTCAAATTATATAAAATTAAAAAAAAAACACTTAAAAATTAAAAAAAAGTAAAGCTTTTTTACGTAAGCCTTTGAAAATTTATAAAATAAGAATTTCTTTTTACGCAGGTACGTTAAGAGGTGCTCTAGTAGTTAGTAAAGATCTTAGATAATTATATTATATTTAAGGGCCTTTAAAACATCTAATAACTCGACTAGACTCGATGCAGAGACAAGAAATGCTTATTTTCTTACGAGTACGACTTTTGTAAGTATTTTTGTCTACCAAAAACTCACACTCGCACCACCACCCTACCGACAGCAACCGGCCGGTTATTTACCGCCCTACCAGTGGCGTGCACTGCATACATGCACATAAGCACTGCCTACCCGAATTATTTTATATAACTGCTATGGAATGGGAAAATTTCCTTTTTATGCCATGTTCCTGCTTTAAGCATACCCTGGTCGAGACCCTGTGCACGCCCTGTCCTACTGACAAGGACTTGCCGCAAAGCAATTAATGCCCGTTTTTGCTAACCCTAGGGCATCGCGTAAATCGAATGCCTAATGATTAAGACGATGTTTGTAGAAAAAAGTCTCACCAACTCTTAGGTGGGAATCTCCTTAGAAAACGGGCATTAGAATTTCGGTACGATGGAATCCGATTAGGAACAACATATCCTCCGTGCTACCATCCTAGATTGCATCGTCACATACAGTCAGGTCGTGCCATGTCAAGTCAATGTCGAATCCGTAGTTGATATATAAATTAAAATTTTGGAAAAATCCTGATTTTTAATATATTGTACATTATATGAGTCAGTAGAGTTATAATAAAAAATGTAATTCGCCATTTTGTGGTGGCGCCTATCTTGGATTTGAAATTTGTTATTTTACTCTACTAGTGAAGCCCTTTCATTTGATACCTATATTGAGAAAGTTGTGAAAAAATATGTTAACCGCCATTTTGAGGTGGCGGCCATCTTTGACCGATTTTCATCAAAAATAGCTTAGAACACTCCGGACTGATTCAACTTTCAATAAAAAAAAAATCTAAACAAAAATCGGTTCATCACACACACACACACACACACACACACACACACACGCACGCACACGCACACATAGAGACACATCAACGAGGCCTGAGCCCAGCAGTGGGACTTTCAATCTGTCTATGGAATATATCCTTAAATAAAACGATCCAATGCTCATTGATATTTTTATTATGACTAGAGGTTTTTAAGTTACAAAACAATCAGTTATCCTTTAAATACATTTACAAAATAATCCGAAAAGATTTACCTATTAGTTCGCATATATTTTGTATGATATGTATGAAATGAAAACCTCGATTTACATTATTACTCCGAACTATTTACATATTTCTCTTTACATTTCATAGTAAGGTTTATATAAGGGCGGCCGCAAACTTCACGCTCACTATCGGCCGATAGCTTTTAAATCGTCTACTTTTGAGGGATATAAAGGATGTTTGGAGTTGGGTTAATTCAACGATTATTATTGCTTATATTAAATTTAATTTATTTCGATTTCGTTTTCATAAAACAAACAAAAAATTTATTAATCAACAATAACAGTTAATACAAAACTTTGATATCTTATAAGATGTTCAATATGAAGACTCTCCGATTGATTTCTTTCATTTTGGCTTTTATTTTTTTTTGAGTTAAATATCAATAAATATAAAACTGTAACCCTCCACATAATCGTCGCTGTAAGAGATCTCTTAATAATGAAAGGGGTCACTTACAGAGGTCATTCATGCGGGATTCGTTTTAATTTGCAACGCGCAACGAAAGCAATTCAGTAGCGATCAAAGTACCGATCGAGCAACTCATCAATGCAAACGCGCGACTTTTTCGGGCGACTTGTGTTAAAACATGACACATAACTTTGTTTGTCGATACTGCATCGCCTCTGTATCTGTATTATTGCGATTTGTTCGCTACTGAATCGATGCCAAAAGAAACCTTGGGTAACCTCTATTATAAGAATGATGCTGGTTGAAAAGACAACCCAGCTATCGGCCAAACCTTTAGCATATAATTTTCAGCCGCCCTTTAGTAGGCACAATGAAGTAGGTAAATCTACGAGTTAAGTACTTATTTATTTTTTAATACATTTGCACGCAAAGAGGACCTTTTATCGAATCAGTCAAAACTTTAAATAGACGAAGAAGTTAGGAGGCTCAAAGGTCAAGCGTTTTACAAAGCTTGCAAAGACCGCGGCAGGTAATATTTTTCATATTAGCCCTCAGTGAAAGTATACGCAAATGGTATAACTTTAAAGGTAATAAATAATATACATTAATTGATTGTTAAATTCTCCGTCTAATTAAAACCCTCGCGTACAGATTGGGTTAGAAATTTGCGTCTTGACTTTAATTCCCAACTTTGCGTTCTTTTATCACACATAAGTATGGTCTTCCTTAAACAATTCAACCGCTACATCGTATTCGATTCCAAACCAATTTGTAACAAAAGATAACTCGACAAGTTGTATTCACCTTAAACTTTTACAAAATTTATACATTTATATACACTCATCTTTTTCAACACATACTTACAACTTTAAAAATCTTAGGTTAGGTACAGTCAGCATCAAATTAAACCTTTATTGAGTAAATAAATAAAATACTGGTTAAAGTCATGAAAACTGAAAAATGTTATTAGTTTTTGCGCTATAACGTTATAATATAATTTAATTACAAATATTAATTCGCTACCTACCAATGTCCTTTAAATTTTGAAGTCAATTTAGAAATCATACAATTAACAAAAATCTTCTATAACTTGAAATTATTATTTGATGGCGAAACAAGATCTTTACTATGTCAGCCAACCTATACTTTCTGTTTTATAAATCAAGCCTATAATTTCAACAATATCTTTAGAAAAATCGTCACGATTGATTGCGCATTACATCAAATCACAACGTGATTTGATGTAATGCGCAATCAATCGTAAACATTAACAAATCGTAATGTACAACGTATTTAGTACATTTATTTGCTATATAAGTAGGGCAGTCATAGTTGCGAGTGGAATGTTGTACAGCGTCGGAAACCGAAAACGAGATCGTATCGTTACCAGGGAGTCGCGGGGGTCTCCAATGACGAGAATTGTAACTTTAAAGCCGTCGAAAGAAAAGTCCCAATTTTTATTACCATGATACACAAAGACACCACGGAGAAGGATATTATGGATTACGTCTATAACAAAACGAAAGAGCATATCAATCTCGAAAAGATTTCCTTTTTACGAGGAAACAAGGACTATAACGCGTACAAATTTTTTGTATCAGAGCGGAAAATAGAAATATTTTTAGATGCAACACTCTGGCCGGAGGGAGTAATATTCAGGCGTTTCGTCAATTTCAAGCGAAATAACAGCAGTGGTGCGAACGGGGTGGCGACGAATACCGTGAACGGCCCTACCCCGACTGTTAATGGATAAAAGATTCACCTGTAATTTAGTAAGCTTCAACTGTAAAAGTATAAAGCGCTCAGTTGACAATGTGAGGCTTTTGTGTCAGTCGGCGAGTGTGATAGCACTTCAAGAAACGTGGTTATTTGGGCATGATATTCAGTTTCTTAGCGGGATTGATGAGCGTTTCGGCAGCACGGGCACTTCTGCTATGGATGCGGCGGCGGGCATGGTGTGCGGCCGGCCTTATGGAGGTGTAGCGCTGCTATGGAATAAAAGTGTTTTCCAAAATGTGTCGGTCGTGTGTTGTGATAATCCACGAATATGTGCCATAAAAATAGTGATGGGCGATAGGTCTATTTTAGTGTTTAGTATTTATATGCCTACAGATAAAATAGTGAACCTTACGGAATTCACTGATTGCCTCAGTTCGGTGAGTGCTATTATTAACAGTATGAACGTAGAATGTGTTTACATCCTTGGCGACTTTAACGCCCATCCGAATGAACGTTTTTATAACGAGCTGACGTGTTTTTGTGACGAGCAAGAGTGGTCATGTGTGGATGTACAGATTTTAGGCATAAGGTCGGACACATACACGTTTGTGAGTGAAGCCCACGGGTCGAGGCGGTGGCTTGATCACTGCGTGACGACCAACTCGGCTTATTCGTCAATTTCCAATGTATATGTAAAGTACGATGTGTATTGGTCCGACCATTATCCGTTGATTATTGAGTGTGACTTGGATATGGTTAAACCAAAGTTGACGAGTGTATGTAACATGCCGAGCGAGATTCTATGGGGAGATAGAAAACCGGAAGAAATAGTGATGTATACTAAACTATGTCATGAAAAATTAAAAGATATTGATTTTCCCGAGGAATTTCGTTCGTGTAGTGATTGTGTTTGCGGGCGTATCGATCACACATTACTTATTGATAAATTGTATAGCGACATTGTAAATGTTCTGTCTGTGGCTGCCACTGAATCCAAAACTGTAAGATCGCGCGTTGGGAAGCGTCCTGTGGCGGGGTGGAACAGGTATGTTCGCGATGCACATAGGGAGGCTAGGTCGAAGTTTTTAATATGGGTCTGGTGGGGTAAACCAAAATATGGTAGGGTCTATGTCGACATGCATCGAAGTCGCAGTCTATTTAAGTCACGCTTAAGGTGGTGTCAGAACCACAGCGAACAAATAAGGATGAATATCTTGGCTTCACAGCATGCGAAAAATGATTTTCGTAACTTTTGGAAATCCACCAATAAATCAAACGGTAGGCCTGGTCTACCAGTGAGCGTGAATGGTATTAATGAGCATAGTCTTATAGCAGACATGTTTAAAGAACATTTCACAGTGACTTCACCGTTGGGACCATCACAGTCCGTCAGTGATGAGTGTACGTGTGGCCAGGTGATTGGAATCCGTTTTACAGCTAAGGATGTCAAGAATGCTATAACTTCTATGTCGCGTGGAAAGTCTCCTGGCCATGACGGGCTGAGTATTGAACATCTGCAGCATGCTGGTCCTCACTGACCTAGAGTACTTTCCATGTTGTTCAACTTATGTATTGCGCATTCGTACTTACCCGCTGCACTGATGAGAACTGTGGTGGTGCCAATTGTGAAAAACAAAACTGGGGACATATCTGATAAAGCCAACTACAGGCCTATCTCACTTGGCGCGGTTGTGGCGAAAGTGCTTGACAGTTTGCTTGACATCCAGCTGGATAAACATATAATCCTACACGACAATCAGTTTGGCTTCAGGCCAGGTTTATCAACAGAGTCGGCCATATTATGTTTAAAGCAAACTGTAAAGTACTATACGGACAGACGAACGCCTATTTATGCGTGTTTTCTGGACCTTAGCAAGGCATTTGACCTGGTAAGTTACGATATCCTATGGCAGAAATTGAAAGACACCGGTCTGCCCGAAGAAGTTACTAGGATCTTCAAATATTGGTATCGAAACCAGGTCAATGTCGTGAGATGGTCTGAATCGTATTCGCAGCCATATAGGTTAGGGTGCGGCGTGCGACAGGGGGGCTTAACTTCCCCTAAGCTCTTTAACCTTTATGTCAACGCACTGATGGAGTCGCTTAGCACTACGCATGTTGGTTGCCATATTGACGGAGTATGTCTCAACAACATCAGTTACGCAGATGACATGGTGTTGCTCAGTGCTTCTGTTTGTGGCTTGGCTAAATTGTTAAGCATGTGTGAAAGCTACGCTCGCAGTCACGGGTTAACGTATAATGTAAAAAAAAGCGAATGCATGGTCTTTCAGGCCAAAGGGAAACCAGTGCCCTCAAACGTACCACCCATTAAGTTATACGGTACCCCCTTAAAGAGGGTGTTTCAGTTCAAATACCTAGGGCATCTGGTGTCTTTTGACCTGAAAGACGATGCTGACATAGAGAGAGAACGCAGGGCATTGTCTATTAGAGCGAACATGATCGCTCGCAGGTTTGCTCGTTGTACTATTCCTGTAAAAGTAACGCTCTTTAGAGCTTACTGCACTTCTTTTTACACGAGTAGCCTGTGGGTGGACTACACGCAGAAACAGTACAATGCCCTGCGTGTCCAGTACAATAATGCATTCAGGATGCTATTGGGCCTGCCTCGTTACTGCAGCGCGTCGGGTATGTTCGCGGATGCGCATGTGGATTGCTTTTATACCACCATGCGTAAGCGGTGCACATCCCTGGTGCGCAGGGTAAGGGCTAGTTCCAATGCCATCCTGAGGGCATTTGCTGACAGGTTTGATTGTCAGTACCTGAACCATTGTCATATGGTGCACATGCTGACTAATCAAGCCTGTCTTAGATATAGTATTAGGATTAAGTAATTAGATAGATATAAGATCACTAACATTAGTTTTAAGGTGTGTTATTACTAACAATTATGATCAACTTTATGGTCGAAGTAAAGGATTTTTATTTTTATTTTATTTTTATTTTATTTTTTATAGTTATAAAATAGTATGTAAAGATGTGTTTATGCTTGTTATGCAATTCTGTTGCATGGATTAAAAACAAATTTGGCACATATATATAAAAAAAAATATCTGAATAAACACATAATATACTTAATATCCTAAGTAAACATAAAAGAATAGCAAGTTTGTTGATATATTTGATGCTGACTGTAACCGAGTAGTTCGTTGCATACAAATTGTATTGGAATGAACTATTCATACAAATATTTACAATTTAACTGGATCATAATAAATATTAAGTACTCGTAGTAATATTGAGATCTCGTTTACATTAATCTCATTCAAAGCGATTATATAAGATTCCTTTTTCTTATATCTTTTCAATCGTTCCTTCCACTGTAGACGAAGTATTTAAAACTTTGAAAGTAGGTCAAATCTGAAATGTCCCGTAGTAGATGGAGCTGATGTCGCTATGTACTTATATCGAAATTTCGGCGGGCATAAGGACTCTGGCTGGATAGGCAATAGCAAGCTTATTCTCTATTGCAGTGAGTATATAATTCAGTAACTGGATAAACTCAAAATTTGCACTCTTTAATCTTAGCTTCCCACAGAGTGCCTATGAAATGGCAACTGAAGTTAAAGAATGCATATTTATCATTAAAAAAAAAAAATGAAAACTTCCATAGTTTCTATATTACTTCTCTTTACCTACTTAGAAAGATCAGCTTCTTATTTAAACTGATACAATAATGTGTTCAATTTTCGTTACATAAATTATGAATGTAATCCATTACATTCATAATTTATTTAATGAAAATAACAACTGCTTCTTTATTTAATTTTTGGCAAACATTCTCTTTGACAAAAAAGCAATTATTTTTGTAATTATCATTTATCTAAAATTAAAAAAATAAAGTGATAAAGTTATTAAGGTACAATAATGCTGAGGCAAGTATATTGTTGAAGAGGTAAAATACATACTATAAGACAAAGCGAAATTTACAATTTAATAAATTATTATTCGTCAGTTGATACTTACAGTGGAAGATCGCGCGTCTCATTTGGCAACGGAAAATCTCTTTAATTCCTTTATTTCATATAAACAATATTAAACAAAGAACAATTTGGCTAAAACTTTGGTCTATAGGTCTATTTACAATTAGTATATCGATAGTAATAATTTTATTATTAATTAAAAAGTTGAAATAATTTCATTCAAATTAAAATTTGTCTACACCCTTTATAAAATTGAATTTGCTGTCTTGCATTGTTATTTAAACTAAGTTTATTTTCAATATATTGACGTCAATATTGAGAAAAAATAAAAATTTAAATGCTTTTCAAAGTTTTCTTTATAGGTCCACTTACACAGTGTGAACCTTTTTCTAATCTCTTCATTTCGATTATGAATATGATACCATAAAAAAACTAACCCTCTTTTTATCTTAATAGTACCTTACTGGAAAGTTTCTTAGTAAATAATTCTTAGCAAAAGTAAGTAGGTTAACTCATAGTAGTTTGTAAATAATAAAATAAAATCTTAAAATATTTTACAATTAAATGCCTCAAATATAATTGAAAAGTACAAATAAATAACCTAATTTATTTATTTACAACGATCTCCAGCAATCTAATTACAAAATCCAAATATCCTTATTAAATCTACATACATTTAAGCTTGTAAAAATTGCACACATCGCTTTGGTATACTTACATACATAACTACATATTTACAAAACAACGTCTAGAACGAATCGTTTAATATTTATTGCCCGAAGTTTCAAGTGTAAACCTAGTAGGTAGTAGGTAGCGGCGTCGCGAGTCGCGAGTCGCCGTCGCGCGCTCTCAGTCGAACCACTCCCATAAGTGCCGGTACAGGCCGTGCGTTTGGGGAGCGGTCGCGTGGTCGCGCGCTGGTGGCGACTAGGAAACACGCGCGGCAAGTTGCGGCGGCGCGGGCGAGCGCGACTCCTCGCGGCCGCGCGCCTCGTCTCAGAGCACGCGGTCCGCTACCACGCCGCCCGTCGCGTACTGGCACGCCGATAGCGGCGCCGAGCCCGCACGGGACACCGGCGACATCGCCCCGTAGCCGCTATTGAATGACGAGTGCTGCTTGGCCTTCAATCGCAGCGACGCGATAGACGACGACATCGCGGGGTACGGCTCCGTGCGGTAAACGCTGTAGGGGTTGGCTGGCGTCGTATACGGGCACGGCGCCACGCCGCCACCTACGCTGCCGCCACCCACACCACTCATACCGCCACCGCCCACCGCACCCATCGACGTCGCCGTGTTAAAACAGTTGACGGACCCTTGGTGATGGCTAGCCGGAACCACTGGGCCCAAAGGATTCACGGGCCACGGAAAGCTCTTCGTGCCCAGAGGACTAGGCACCTTTGCTGCCCAGTTGTTGTACGGATACGAAGAGTAAAGCGCATCCGTGTCGGGGAATGGCTGCATCAAACCGTTGAATTGCGTACTGAAACCGTTCTTGAAATCCGCAGCGGCCGCCGCGGCTGCGTTCATTGCGTTTCTTTCACGTTTCCTCCACTTGGCTCTCCGATTTTTAAACCAGACCTGCAACAAAAACAAACAAGTTATTCTCCCGGCGTAAAGTCGTTCTGCGACGGGCGGAAAGTTTTGAGCGGATTCACAATGTGGAGTTGGGCCGCGGTGCGTAGGGCGCCATTAACTTTACTCATTACGAAGTTGACAGAGCGACACAGCGCGGCGCCGTATTCGAGCCACGTAGCGCGAGGAGGCGAGGGCCGCGCCCGACCGCAGCCAACGACCCGTCTAATTGCGGTCGCGAAATGAAGATAAACGAGCATCGCGATTGGACGGGACGCCTCTGCATGCTGCTCGCCAGGAGCCCACCGCAATAAACGAGCGGGCGTCGGGACACGCCGCGGAGCCTTCGGGAATCGATGTTGTTATTTAGCGGAGGCCGACGCCGAGCCGGAGGCGGAGTGACGCGCGATAAGTCGCCGTGAGCACAGATAACGCGCGCACTGATGTATGGCCGCGTCCGTCAGCAAGCGATCGATCGCCGACGACACCTCTGCGATAAATTGCGCAATCAACGTAGCGACTGCAATAAATATTGTGCCGGCAGCGGTATTTGTCTCACTCACTGTGGCGTGTTCACCCAGCCGAAACGGTAAATAATACCCTCTTTCCTCGGTTAAGTGAACATAAACGGTCGTTTCCACCCCATATACGAGCGTTTATTTTTCGAAACATAAATTTCGCAAATTCACGTGGACATGTAACATTGTCGTATACATGTAAAGCGGCAGTATCTTATTCTTACGCTATTTGGCATAAATTTGTGTTTAGGTTCTTATGCATTTTCTATATTTGACCCGCGATTTCTAGAAGGCGTATGAGATAAAGAACAAAATAGGTACATTTAAAAAAAATATCTATAATGTATGTGTGACTCTCAATAAAAACATATAAAAGCGGATGAACTGGTGAAAATAGCTTTACACAAAGGGTGTTCAATAATGACAGTGGAATGATATTTATTTAGGTGCACATATGTGGAAATAATTTCCATTATTTGAATAGCGGGCAGCGCAGCGGGAGGGTCGCGAAAAATAGGGTTGGAAACATTTATTTCAAAATTTATTTTGTTCTGGCGGCATATGAAAGGATATATTATAAGCAGCTGAAATAATGAAATCCTAATTTAGATCTAAGACTGTAGATGGCAATGCACTGGATCTGATACTCTTTAGAAGATGTATGCCTATAATGCCACTAATTACTTAATGCTAGAAGACCAATTGCATCTTTTTAGTTTTTCCTGTGACTTGTGTTTTAGTTCAGTCAGACCACTTTTATTCTGATAGCCATGCAACTTACAATTCGTGCAACTGAAGAGCTTAGTTCTAGTTACAGTTTACAAGAATTCTTTTGTAACATACATCTCATATGCGTAGGCATAAGCTTACGTACATTGTTATTCCATTTATATGAAGTTTGGTCTTAAGTCAAACAACAACAACTACAACAAGGTATCAAGTCATTATAAAGTCTTAATTTTGATAACAGTGGTGACCATCAATGAAACATTTTAATTTCTTACTTCCAAATAACAATACGGAATGTAAAGATCGTTCTCTTTCTTCTCAGAAAACTTCACGGCCGACAACCCTAGCCGGAGGGTCGCGATATTGCGCTGGGCTAATCCTTTAAATATATTATTGTATGAGGTTGAGGCCGCCCTATGTCAGGCGAAGGGAGAGATAATTTTTAATGTTTCCGAAATCAATACTAATGTTTGTTACATTGTAAATTCATACGTGGATCTTGTTTTAAGTGATTGGTGAATTGAGATTTGAGGTAGCAAAAGATTATGATTGTGATAAGGGCCCGCAGCTATTTTATAGGTTTGACCACTTTGTCTTTCTGTGACAATTGTGTTTTTTTTTGCAATATGCACTGTTTAAATTGAGGCAAATATCGCGCAGAACGCCAGAAGGAAAATTTTAAATACTTTAAAGTTTTTTTATTTATGCAAGGTATAGATGGATAAAGCTGCTCTTTATGCTTTTGTGAATAAAAGTGTCGAAAGGGAAACCGGAATTTAGTGTCAGAAAACATAGAAAATCCTATTGGATTTTTAGTGTAGATTAAGATGTGGCAGAAAACACAATTACTTTGATCATAAAAAACTGTCCGAATTTTATTTCCAGTTCTTAATCAAAGAACTTACAATATTATCCACCTTTTAATTTACTCTGTCATGAAACTAATTTTGAAAATGAAATATGTACGTCTTTGACACAAGTGGATAAACGCCTCGGTTAATATGCTTGTTATAGAACTATATTTTATCTTACAAATTATAAAAACTTTTATTTTCAGAAAGCGAAAAATTATGTCTATTAATGTTTAACATAATTTAGCTTTTCAAAGACAAAGTCAAAGTCAAATATTTGTTTATTCATGTAGGCACATATATGGATGGCACTTTTGATGCGTTGATCACATACAAAATGTGTACAAAGTATGGAGTAGTGATGGCGATAACTACATTCGTAAACTTAAAACTAAAGCTACGAGGGTTCTAAACGCGCCCTGGTCTAAGAAGAAGCCCACAACAAACTCAGCCGGGTGTTCTTTTTGTCATCACCACCTCACATTGTCATTTGAAAATATTTAAGAAGCAACCTGGTTAGAGCAAGCTTTTTTTATCGTTTACGTAATCCTTTTAATTGTAGTAGGACTTTTCTATAAGCTTTCGCTTAGTAAAAACTTTCAACTTTTTTCAGAGATATCCCCAAGATATCAAACGGTGGTTTGTTGTAAAATTGTATAAAATTTTCTTTAAATGTATTTGTTTATTTCGTGTAGTCTAGTGTACACTGCAAGTTTAATTTTGCTTCTAACGTCTAAATTATTGCAGTCACGTTTTCTCTTAAATAGAGATATATTCGTTTTTTTTATCGATCGTACCTATCCCCTTATCGATATGCACCTAGTGCAAAGAGGGTATGCACAGCCCACAGGGTAGTATGAACTGATATAAAATGAAGAAAAGGTTTAGTACGAGTTATAAACACTTAATAGTAGATATTTTTAACTCTTACAATGCCTATCCTTAAGTTTTTTATAACTCGTACTGGAGACTTTTTTCATTTTATATTATCTGCCCGCTTAGTGCGTTCCCTGTATGCACGCCACTGTATGCATCTCTACAATTCTTATACACATCACTACACACCTACACACTTCTCCATAAGACCTTTAGGTGAGTGAAAAAGACAGATAAATATGATTTATGACCCGAAGCCTCAGTTTAAAATGATACTATAGTTACACAATCGTCATTTTTGAGCTTTTGTAAAAAAAAAATTGCACGAACTTTTGTGTGTATGATTCTTTAACAGGCCTGTTATCGTGCGGGGCGCATTGGCAAGATTAATGTGCCTCATCACTGGGAAGGCTTTCATCAATCCTGACAACCAGGAAAACTGGCGCAAGACATACTACGCTCAGTTACACTGCAACACAAATTTGAAGAAGGTATGTGTTTTATGATCGCCTAAAGCGGTGATAGCCTAGTGGTTAGGACTTCGGCTTGACTTTCGGGGGGCCGAGTTCGATACCTGGCCAAGTGCGGATTCGTGGACTTCACACCCTTGAAGAATATTATGGAGAACTATCAGGCATGCTGTTATCTTCATGTTTTCGTTCACTGTTAAATGATATTTTAACTGCTCAAAACGCACAAAACTTAAAGAAGTTAGAGGTGTGTGCTGGGATTCGAACTCGGCCGGCAATCTCACCTGGTGGAAATTGATGGTACAGTCTAAGATGGTAGTGGGCTGATCTGTTAGGACAGGGGTACACAGTTAACGCAACATTGTACCAGAACGCTTAATCGCTTGGCGACACGTCATTGTCAGCAGGGTGGTAACTGGTACAACTGTAGCCTTCCACCAAATAAACTTTTTCAGTCCTATATAATCCACATATAAATGGAGGGGTAATTTATGTGGTGAAAAAAAAAACGTGCGTGTACTTATGTACAAGTTATACCTACTTCTTTGGCGTAACAAGATAAAAATCTTTTCAAAAATTCTATCTTTCGTCTTAGTCTACGTTTGTTGAAAAAACGACACTAACAATTGAGAAAAGGTATTGTTTGAATTATTGAAAGTCCACTGTCAAACCTTTTTTAGAAAAACTAAAATGTTGACTATAGCTTACTTCATGGTGTCGGTTTTTTGTGACGGTGTGCGCGCGCATCGCATTCTATTGATTCTATCTCTTAACTAAAATTATGTTGGTACTATAACAAAATATTAGGTGACGTCGTGGCTATTATGTTAATAGTGTGCCTTCAGATAAATGATCTCAGATTCATCCTTAAAAGGCGCTTATTACTAAAATAGCCCCACAAAACATTAGTCACACTGTCCGCATAATAAAAGCCACAATGAGCGATGCCACCGCACTATGCGAATAATGAACCCATTTTACGGTCAGCGGGACTGGGAGCAGGGTTGCTAAATTGCCTTAAATTTAAATTAAACTAGAATCACAGTTTTATTAGTGTCATCAATCAAATGACGGTCTATCGGCACGGGTGCTGAGCGCTGACTCGCCATTCAATTATAGCCTATATCTATATAGGAAGTAGATCTATACTAACGTAATTCGATTTACGTAGCCACTATTCGAAAGTCAAATAAACATGGGCTCGAATAAATGGATATGAACCAGGATTTGACACGTGCGAAGTTTAGGGTTGGTACCGAAGTTTCCATTATGATGTAGAGACCGCAATATTTTCTATAACTATTGGCTATTACTAAATTATGAAAACTAAGCTTAATTTGCTATACTCCGCGAAAAGCAGGAAAATCTGTGTGGTGTAATTTATAATTTCTTCAATCCTTATACTCCATACCAAACAGATCTTCGGCAATGTACCCTCTACGCACGTTTCGCTCCGAGACCGGAACATCCTCTGATGTTGACTTTACAATGAATAATTGTAGGGTCAACTTCAAAGTTTACATCTGTTTGGTGTGTAGTATAAGGATTGAAGAAATTATAAATTCAATCCTTAATCAATCAAAGGGTCAATAAGTAGATACCTATTAGGGAAATACCAAATATTTTTCTGTCAGAAGTTATCTGTTTGCAAGCAGTTATACATTAATAGGCTGATGATTGGATAGAAGCAGGCGTTACTTTGCAGAAATCCATGATATAATATCAAAATTAAGCTTAATTTTCTAATTGTTAAGTGAATCATTCTGATGAATCCTAAGGATGCTGCGATTTCGGAGCGAAACGTGCGTAGAGGGAACATTGCCGAAGATCTGTTTAGTGTGGAGTATAAAGATTGAAAAAATTATAAATTACACCATATAGATTCTCCTGCTTTTCTTGGAGTATAGCAAATTAAGCTTAATTTTCATAAGACTGATGGTTATCATGAATAAGAATTAAATGTATAAGGATACAATACCGATATAATTGTACAGTGAGGGACATCCCTTAAAAGGCAGGGTACATTATTAAAATGCACCCTGCAGCGCGAAGATTCTCTTCCTCAATCGGATCGGAAAGCGAAGAAATAAAATATATACTTATTACGTTTATGTTACTACTAGCGGTACCCGGCGGCGACTTCTTCCGCGTATTCTACCTTAAAAGATAGACATAAGCTGTGGCGAACTTTTTTTTAGAACTTTAAAAGGGGAGCAACATTTTTATACATGATTTTATCGAAACTTTAACCGTTTACGCAGCGCATGCAGCGGAAGCTCACAAAATGAAAAAAACATCGATTTAAAACAAAAAACTTCATTTATGCTATGCTAAATGTAGCCTTCCTCGATAAATGGGCTATCCAACACTGAAAGAATTTTTCAAATTGGACCAGTAGTTCCTGAGATCATCGTGTTCAAGTAAATAAACAAAAAAACAAACAAACTCTTCAGCATCATATATTAGTATGTAAGTATAAGATTTTGGCCCTACTGGGGTTCTAACCTGGGCCTTCCCAGTACTTATAATATTGCAACGTTCACCACCCAAAAGGTGATCACAGCATGATCAGATCAAAGGTTAGACAATCTAAAGAAAAACTTGCAAATGACGCTGACAACTCTGTGATCAAAATTATTTATCTAAAAATAAATACTACAAACAGTTGATGCGAGCACAAACTTTTATTACAACACTTAATAATAAATCCGAAATTATTAAATACTGGATATACTCGTAAATGCTGTTTGAAACAGTAAATATTTTACTCATCACTATTTAGTAACAGCAACTAAAAGTTACCACCTCAAATAAATAAAACTAACATCGGTATAAGGAGGAGACATCTTGACCCCCCTTTTTGGTGGAACTTTTTGCCCAATTTTGGAGGAAATACCCCTCCAATCAATCATTTCTAACGTCAATACAAATCTATAAAGTTGTAATACCTGTATCGAGTTTCGTCCAGATCTATAAAACTAAGATTAAGTCTTAGTACTAACTAACTGCAAGGGTAAAACAAATTTTGCTAGACTTCTAGCAAAGTCGCTTCGCTCGCTCGGTCAATAAATGATTGCAATGCCACAATGTCTGAAAATATATAGTCCGTAGGTAGGTAAATTCAAAACGGAACGCGAATAGCTAAATATAACACACACACACTAAAGGCTGAAAATGTTTTCTTTACAATATTTCAAACCAACATGTTATGAATCGTACATCTAACAAAGAAAACACAGCGGCAACCGTCGATAAATAGAGATTACGCGCGATTATAAAATATATAAGACACAAACCTTAATTCAGCAACATTCATTGAAATAAATTCTTCAGTAAAGCCGTCCGAAATCTGTCCGATCAAAACACTCAACATTCGGTCTATCAAAACATAAGTAGGATATCAGTTAGACGTCTAGTGTTCTAGGAGCTTAGGTGAAGCTGTTACACAATGACATAGAATTTACAACTCTGTTCAATTGAGATAAAATACATTCTCGTGTAAAGAAGACGTTGGCTGCTGTATGCAGGAACAAATAAATTTGCGATCGGTTCTCTTTAATATGCTTGTTCAGGCATCGGAACTAACATGAGCTCGATATTGGTTTTGGTGTATTTGAGGTGTATAGGGCTTAATCATGTCATTATTATCCGAAACAAGTGGCTGTTTATTTATAAACTACTAGCTATCCCCGCGAATTTTATTTCGCCTTTATATTTTTTACATAATGTCTTAAAACTCATCTTACTCCGGATTAATGTAACTCTCTAACAGTCACTTCAATCTTTCTACGTTTATAGACAGCATGACGTGCGCTGTCAGTTGTGTTTTATTACTAATGAACTGCTAATTATTGTTTTGATTTTAAATAAAAAAATTCTGATTAATATTATATTTAATACTTATTATCCTATTCCGGACTAACAGGAATCAAACGAATCAAAAATAATGAAAATCGGTCCATCCGTTCTCAAGTTATAAATGGTGTAACTAACACGACTTTGTTTTATAAATATAGATTTTAAGTTAAACATTTGAACATTATATTTAATAAGCCACTATAATATGTACTCGTATTAAAACACAAAGAAATATAACATAACATCGGTGCTCCTAACTAGAATCTCACGTCGTAAGGACCAGAAAGTTTAACCTTTTCACGTTTTAAATTTTCAGTAAGGAAAAAACTACGACGAATAAACATACTATGTTTTAAGTTGTCATCATCATTATTAGCATTACAGGGCCACTACAGGGCACGGTTCTCCTCTCAGATTGCGAAGGGTTCAGGCAGTAGTTCACCACGCTGGCCTAGTGAGGAATGGAAGAATATGTTTAGTGGGTTTTAAACTACATTCTTTCTATCTCCACACCAAAACTTTTAGTTGAAATTTGACCGAGTGTCGAAAAAGTTTTTATTAAAAACGTTAACGGTAAATCAATTAATTAAGTTTTTATTAAAAACTTTTCCAACATTAAAAAAGAATGTCCTCTAAAAAAATCTAAACAAATATAGAGTTGGAAACGTTTACATGAGGCAGAAATATGCAAACTCGGCTAAAACGCGACTCACCCGGTACGGGCGTTAAAAATCCGGCAACTAAACTGTTTGCATGAATCGACAGGCGACATGCGCTAAAAGCATTGCAAAAATACCGAGCCTAGAGCGATCCACGTAAAATAAATAATGTTACGTGCCGCTTAGCCTGTCGACGAACGCGTAGCGGCCTTTTTTGTTAGCACTAAAATGTTTTCGCGTCTTACTTAAACAGAATAGTTGCAAAATGGTTCGATCGTTATGTCAACTGCACTGCGTTTGGGACCTAGGTACTATTTAAATAATATGATACAATTACATTGATGCGAAAGTGTGTTTGAGTTGTGTATATTTTCATGACAATATCCGATTCAACCGCGCCTTAGCCTAAATCAACGCAAACGAAGTCACGGGGAGCATATTACAAGTTTTTAATTTTAAGGTCTTAACGACAGTCCTATATAAATAAAATTAAAACGGTGGACCATCTACTACGGTCATTCCATAGTGTCACATCTTCATCAGGCTAGTACAGCGCCGCGCACGGCCTCTGTGATGGAAGCCCGGGGAGTTAAGAGTTTAGACTGCACTCACTCCAATACAAATTTACATGCTTATTGGCTTGACTTACTAACCGAGTCACTTGCTAAGAATTTTTTCTTTTTTTACACTACAAGTTATTCCTTGACTGCAATCTGCAATGGTGGTGAGTGACGATGCAGTCTAAAGCAGTACGTCTTTGTGGGTAGGGTGGTAACCAGATATAGACAAAGCCTCCCAGCAGACAAATCATAACTGAGCTATATATACAATAGTTCTTGACTGAGAATTTTTATCACGAAATTGTTTCTGAAAAAGTTTTGTTGGGACACTGGAATCGAGTCTGGCACCTCGTGATCCAATAGCCGAACATATAAACCGCCAGACCAACGCAGCATTTTATTCGGAAAAATTACCAACCATCGTTATTATTATATTAGTATCAAAGGAACGACGAGTTAATACTCTGTCATAGAACACGATACGAAATGCGTCAAGAGTTGTTTCACGGACGATTGCTCTGACACGTGACGGTTACACCCATGCAGCCCCATTTATGTTTTCTCAGAAGTTTGAGGGTGATTCTATTGATTGGCTTAAAAAGCTTACATTTATTACTACCACGAAAGATGCAGTGAGGAATATTCTATAACAACAGGCTATGATACACAGCTTCCTTTGTTTGTGTGTTATGTTAGATATACTAAATAAATAAATAAATATACTACGACAATACACACATCGCCATCTAGCCCCAAAGTAAGCGTAGCTTGTGTTAAGGGTACTGAGATAGCTGATAATTATTTTTTTATGAATATAATACACATAAATACTTATAATATACAGATGAACACCCAGACACTGAAAAACATTCATGTTCACACAAATAGTCTCCAGTTGTGGGAATCGAACCCACGGCCTTAGACTCAGAAAGCAGGGTCGCTGCCAACTGCGCCACTCGGCCGTCACTTACTTACTTTAATGTGAAAAAATTGCGTGAAAAAAGAAGAACAAAATGTCAAAGCTTCTCGGTAAATAACAGTTTATTCTTTTTCTATTAATTCAACCATGGATTTAATAATTATCTTATATAACGTAGCCTGTATATAGTTGTATCACTATCCGCCCCATAAAATATAGGTATAATTTGTAAAATAATCCCGTCAATCCGTGGCTTCATTTTTTATTTAAAGGAGGACAAACAATCCAACAACCTTGAGTATTCATAAAATCAGTTTTTAATTAAATGCTATTCATTCATTATATCGTATTCAAGTTTGACGGACAGTAATTTATTTAATATTTGCTAAACTTAGCGACATATTAGCCTTCAATGCTTAATACCTAAATCTCGTAATGTATGTGTTGTTATTAATAGTATAAAATATATATATTGTAATATATAAATTAGTAGCTAACTATTGCCCTGTGGATCCCTGTGGATAAGAGTCACGTAGCGGGCGTTAGAGAGAATTATCCTTGGAGTATTCTGAAAGAAAATGACGAGATACGTAGAAGAGTCAGAGTTCCCGATAAAGCTAAAATAATAATGGATAAATAGCTGGAAGAACCAGTGATAATTTGGGTACCACGATATGAACACTTTACACCAGAAAGCACAGCTTTGTTTTCCTAGAACTTTGGAATTTAAAATTCCTTAAAAAAAAGATATTTCTTGATATCAAGACGGTGGTGTGACATAGAATTACAAAATTAAATAAGTAAATGATATCATGTAACTCAGTTTAATCTCTTCTTCACGAAGATTTGAGAGGCGAGCTTTAGAGATCAGAAACCAAGTTAAAAATAATATAAAATGTGTTACTTTGTCATAATATGTGCAAATGCAAATCAAAACAAAATTGCTACGATTATGACAGATATAATCTTGTAGTTTAGTGATGATAAACATGTCCGATGCATCTGGACCCAATTTATAAAAAAATAAAGGTATATTATGATATTAATAAATTGGATTCTCACCGTATGTAAACCACAAATAACCTCATAAACGTTTAAATAAAGCGATAACGGCCAAGACAATCGCAATTTATAAGTGTGGTAGAGAAAACATTGTATTAACATATCATATTTTAAGAGTCAATAAGCGCAACGACCCTAATGAGCGGGCTACAAAAATAATGACGAGTTATTTATCGATGCGCGCGCGCACAGATTTATTGGACGCAGCGAGATGCGCAGACGAATCACGCTAATCCCTTAGTCAGGGGTGTCAGAAGTCAGATATATATTATTTTCAGCTCGTATATTTCAATGGAGATCTGTTTACAACGTATACTAACTAGCTGTCCTCCTAGGTCTTACACGAAGTACATTAAAAAACTGCAACTTTAGAAATGTATAAGTATAGAATCACTACTCCGTCAGAGAACTTTTACTACATTTACAATATTTTAAGACATCATGGCAAATTCAACGTGTTTTCGTTTTTCACGCGCACAGGAGCGCACGCTACTGAGTGTCCAAAATAAAGCGCTACCGCTGCTACTGAAAGGAACACAAACGTGATGAGTGGTATATTTTATATTAATACAATCACTCAATGTATATAATCTCCATAATATTGCTATATTATTTTAAATATTTCGAAAAAAGAAGGTATTATTTAGATTACTTATAAAAACGTGAGTTAATTTAGCTTTTAAGATTTTACTGTCCGCCGATTTATGACATAAATTAATTAAAATCACCTAAGTATATATAAAAAGATTTCAGCTAATAAACTAACATGAGTTACTTTAGACGTTCCAACCTACATTTCGCAAATCCAGCTTGTTTATCTCGTTAGTTAAGAAAGTAAAAATAAACGTAGATTAAATTAATCTTAAATAACTTAGCTATAATGGTAAGTAGAAAGCAGAAATAACAATAGTAGTAGTAATAGTACTATTTTTAAATTGTCAAAATAATTTGGGACAACCCTACTAACGAGGAGAAATAACGTTTTAAAGAGCACACGCGGCCTTTCAGTACGGACTGCTATGACTCGAAATTAATATCTAACACTTGAAATACACCGGGTTCATTTTGAAATATCAATTTACACGTTACTGTAAAGTAATTCAATTTAAATATGAAATTAACAAGATAACATTGAATAAACGATACACGTTGCGATAAATTCCTAATTATTAGACAGTTATTCTTGCAACTTTGTAATATATGAAATACAGCAATGTGAAACCTGCAGTATTACACAATTACCTCCCAACTACAACAAACTATGTGACTCATAACTCAAACTATGTAACGAGCAAGATTACAACTAAAACTGCGAAAAAATAAATGTCATTTTAAAGTTCGTTCTACCAAACATTAAGGGGAAAGAGTTTTAGGTTATTATTGTTTAATTTGGTATACACTAATACCTACCTACTAAGGGTTTCGAAAAGTCTTTATTTAGATTATTATTAATAGCATAAGCTTTTAAAGATGTTATGATATAAATTTACGATAAAGATTTACAATTTACGATATCGTAAGTACAACTTTCTAAATAATTAAAATCATCTAAGTATATGTAAAAAGAAATTCAGATAACTAACTGACTTGACTTAGTTTAAGTATTCTCTTTTATTATTGTAGTAGGTACTGATTACCTTGCTATATTTTAAAAAGTAACTCTTCAACCTTTTGGAAATAAAACGGTGTTAGTAAAAATCAAAAGTTGATAAACTTTTAATAGCGGGCGAGACTGATCTATATTATTTTTTTCTCCGATACTAAATATTTTCACTTCTGAGAATAAGTAAATACCTTAACACGAATATATTTTCTACCATGGCTACAAACATTAATTGTTACGAGGCACACAAAAGTAAGAATTCGCCGAAACAACACGTTTCCTGGCTTAAAACACAGTCAGCACTAATTCCCCGCATAGCGAAGAAACCGAAAAATATTCTACGAATCCAGAACATTGTGTAAATAGTACAAGCCGGGTTGAACCGCAGAATCTCTAACAGGGCCTTCCAAAACTATTGACAGTGTGTGGATGCGATCACACTTAAGCCGCGGATTATGAAAAGACCGAAATAGACGCTTCAAATCCTCAAGGATTAAGGGATTCCGTGTTCCGTTCGACGGCGGGCTACAAAAATATATCGAATGCGCGCCGGATGCAACGATTAGTCTAAACATCGCGCCCGTTAATATTGTTCACCTCCTCGGGATCCTCGCTCCTTGGGAAACAATGCGGTGTTAAAAAGTTCGAATTTTGGCCAGGCTTACATCCGTGAGTGAGGATATCTTTCACGCAGCGCTAGTGCAGCAGATTAACGCGATGTTTTTGCAGTTTTTGAAGTGAAAAGTTCTTTAGTGGAAAATGAACAGCACACGGATTTTTAGTAAGTTAGGCTGAGTCGTCACGATCTGAGGTGAAAGACTCGGGACCGCCGAGTGTATCTGAGCGGGAAACTGCGGGAAAGTGCGACTGCTTTTTGCTGTTATGTCGCTGTTTTTAGTATATTCAATTCATTCCGAAAAATTCTTATGAGTCTAAGTTACAATTATTTTGACAATTATTTGGTTTACATTGTGAGGTTTAGTGTGTGTAGTTAGCGGGTTATCGTGCTTAAAACCGCGAGGTATTGAATTCTGTGACGATGGTGCAAACTATATATTATATTCTCCTTATCACTTCAAGCGTGCCTTAAAGAACAGCGATTCCACTTACCCGAACTCTCGCTTCAGTCAAATTAGTCCACATCGCGATCTCCTCGCGCGTCGACATGTCTGGATATCGGTTCCTCGCGAAGGTTGCCTCTAGTTCTTGGAGCTGTTGGCTGGTGAAATGTGTCCTTTGTCGCCTTTGCCGTTTGTTCTTCTTATCGCCTTTATCGTCTAGAGATGGCTCGTCGGGGCCTACACCGGGTGTCGTCGACTCCGTCTTTATTGTCGGCTCTGATGTTAGTGGACGACCTGAAGGAAAAAATACAGTGAGCAATAACGATGACTGTTTTATTGATAGGTTGCAGTCTGGCATCGAAGGATGCTTGAATTTAACAGACTACTTCTTTGTTCTGCCTTTTCATGCTAAACTTGACGTGGTTAATCAAAAAGGATCCAACCAACATTTTGGTTGTTGTGAGGCATTTAAGGCCGTACGAATAAATGTTGCATCTTCTCGCAAGAGTTATACTTCACGCTCTGACATCTGTAATGTGCTGTCAGTTCAAGTTTGACAAAAAAGTACATAACTAGATAGCTACTATTTTTTGGTCTGATGGCAGGCTTCGGCCGTGGCTAGTTACTCCCCTCAAGACAACGGCGTGCCGCTATGCGATTAAGGGTAGCGTTATAATGACACGTAAAAACCAATTAGGGGTACCTATGTGTTTAATTTAACTGCCATACCCGTAACAGGTTAGCCCGTTACCAACTTAGACTATATTTTCGCTTACAAGCTGGTAAGATTGAAGTCTAGGCCTTAATTCATTTTTTTTCTATTCCACTTTAATATATAATCTGTCTCAATTGTAGTGCAATAAAAAAAATTGCGACTATATGCCACCCTTTTCGTTTATTCAACTGTATTCAGAAAACATTATTTAGATAAAACAAACGGTTAGGTATTTGCTGGAACAAGCGTGTTAGCTTGAGGTAAGAGTGTAATCACAATAGTTGAAAAATGCTCACAGCAAGAAAAAAACGATCGGATAAGATATTTATGTAATCTTGAAACATTTTATATTCAATATCAGTGGCTAATGTAAATATATTGCATTATGTCTTTTTTGAAGCGAAGTATTAAAAAGTTATTTTCATCCACTTCATTTGCGCCCATTTTTATCCGACACATTAATACCGATTCCGTTAGAGTCCGGGCTTATTAGAGTCATCCTGCAGGCCAAATAGGCATCCTGTACAAATAGAAAACTTGTTCTGATGTAGCACTGAAAGGTGGACGGTAAATCTCTCATAAAAAAATAGTTTAAAATCAGTAGAAGTGAATAAAAAAATAGCTTTATAATTTATTTCGGCCGAAGAAAAGGCATTATATATTTTAAAGGTCGGCCACTGATATTGCGTTTAAATTAACTAAACTAACAAATATATCTTTCTTTCCGCATTAAATTCATAGTTGCATTGTGAGGACACATATCTCGTAGATCTCATAGAAGTCGGTAAAGAAAAGTTTTTTAACCTATAAAAGGCATTTATATAAAGTGGTGCTATTATTACAGTAACAAAATCAGTCTTTAAGGATAATTTTATATAATAAAGACAAGGGTTTACTGCACAAATTATAGCACTTAGAACAAGACAATAAACTCAAGTGTTACCACAGTATAAAAATAAATACAACTGCTTACGAATAAAAAATATTGAATCATGACCGACGGTAGCGCGCGGGTAATACTAAGGATTAGTCGCAGGCGCACCCAACTTTTATGACGCAGCTGTAAATTCGTTGTTCTCAATGATCAACGTCACACCATAAAATAATTTATGAGAACGATAATCTTTTTTTAGTTTCGTATATCTATTTTTGTTAGGCGACGTGATAAATAAACTGCATGAAGATACAAAGATTGCAACTTAAACATGTCAGTGGTGACAATAAGTTATATAGATTAAGTAGTTTGGATTATTCAAGCAATCGATCTAATGTAAATGGTTTTTTGAACTATTAATAAAAAAAAAAAAAACTCCCACTGTATTAATGGTCTCATAAAAAGGTTCAGGGTCACTTAGCGGGCGATGGGGAGAGCTATGCTTGGAGTATCTCTACGTGATCAAATCAGGAATGACTAATGAGTGGATCTGTAGAAGAACCATAGTTACCGACATAGCTCAACGAGTCGCGAAGCTAAAGGCACAGGCTCGGAGAACTGATAAACATTGGGGTCCCAAGGTGCTGGAATGGCGACCTCGCACCGGTAAAAGCAGCGATGGTTGACCCCTTACGAGGTGGACGGATAACAGCAAGCCGGGACATTCAGAGCATTGAGCATAGAGTATAGAATAACATTAATTTGGCCAAGACTTAAATTAGAATTTTAAAACGATTGCTTGAAAAAGATTATTTTTGCTAGCTTTGCTCACAACTGTTTTTTTTTCTTTTTATGTTATAATATTTTTTATTATTTCCTGGTAGGTAAGAAGGGGTACAGATTATTAAGGGTTTATCAAGAAATCGATTATAGCGGCAATTATGTGCAGCCAAATATCGAGCAAACATCGATGTATGTCGAGGTGAGGGTACGAAATGATAGGCGTTATTACATCAATACCTGATAAGGGCGATCGCAATCAACTTATATTGGTTTACCCGAAATCCCTGAGTCAATGAACCGCTTATATACTCCAATCTCATTATGTCGTGAAACCTGAAAATTTACCGCTATGAATTAATGAACATACGAGTAAGTATATGAAGATAGTCTTAAAAATAAACACTGTTTTAAATTCTAGCTTACTTCCAACGTACAGATCATAGCGCGCAGCTGGTTTGAATAATTTTATACTCAGTGATAGAGGTTATTATATTGTTGTGTCATAAAAAATGTTGGTATTTAGTACACTTATAACGTACTTATATTAATATTAGTGTTAGACCAGTGGGTAGGAGCTCGACTTCACTTTCAAGGGACCGAGTTCGAATCCCAGCATGCCTCACCTCTACCTTTTTTAAGTTATGTGCGTTTTAATTAATTCAAATATCACTTGCTTCAACGGTGAAAGAAATCATCGTGAGGAATCCTGCCTGAGAACTTTCCATAATATTCTCAAAGGTGTGGAGCCCACCAATCCGCAATGAGCCAGCGTAGTGTACTACGGCCTTAACCCCTTCTCATTGTGAGAGGAGAGCCTTGCCCTGTAGTGGCCGGGTTGATATGACGATATTAAAACTAATATATTTTTATGCGGCATCATAACGAAACAATAGACACCTTGACAGTCGTGAGAGTGCTAAATGGTAACCAACCACGGCCAAAACCTATCGACCAAATGGTATGGTAACCTTGACTGGAAGCTGATCTTAGAATGGTCTGCGCAAAACCCAACTTCTTAATTGCTGGGATCTGCGGGAGATTTTTTGTGGATTTAGAAACACAAGAAGTAAACACGTTTGTTCTTCATGTATTTTTGTATGTCAGAGTAATTTAATTCATAAGGTTTCATCAATCAGAAAGCTTATAATATTTATATAAAAGAAACAAACGAAAAGAATCTATGGTACATATCGTTACCGGAATTACCATAGGTATTATAGAGATAGTTCGTCCCTTCAATTAGGTATTTACAATGCCCATAACTTATTTACTTATGGTAATTTATTTATGGTAATTTCGTTCGTGTATCGTTGTACCTACCGGTCTTGTCAATAATATCTTGATATGAATAAGTGGGTAGGTACAAAGTAGGTGTTTTATAAGGTATAGGTATTGCATCGTGATAAAGAAACCGCTTAACTCAACGAATTGTTTTCATTCGTAAACTTTACTTTATAATCGGATTAAAAGTGGCAATTTTATTGCGGCAAACTTATCTTGATTGAAGACACATTCAATAATTAATATATGAGTGCCACATTTTTTTTTTAAATCTTGGAGAGTTTTTGTTATTTATCAATTGATAAATATTATATCGCTCATGGCTTACGATTTCGTAACATGGGTAGGTATATAAGTAGGTATTAGGCACTAGATATCATGAAAACAAATCTTTAACATTAAAATCCACTGTTTATAGTCCCAAATCTGCCATAATAAATGTATATATTTGAGATTTTATGCAATTAGGTTATTTATTTAGATATCTATAATAAGCTAATAATGTTTTTTCTATTGTTTAAACAAAATATTTACTAAGAACTAATAAAATCTCTTAATTGCATCGAGTGTACGATGCTGATTTACAGTCTGATTTTCTTTCATGTGAAACTTAATACATACTAGAAGAAATTCAAGTAGGTATCTATTAGTAGAGAAGGCAGTACTTGAAAATAAAAGAACGACATTGGTCTAAATCGTATCGTAAATCCTTCAGATTTCAGAACACTCAACGATACGACACAGCTAAAAGATATTTATTTCAGATAAGTAAATTTTCTCAACTCAGCTTTATATGGGTTGCCACTTATTTTCTTTCAATTATTATGAGTACATTATTCCAACCTGACAGTTACAACCGTTAAGAGTGGACGTACATGTTGGGTTTAAGCTCTATATTCCCAATATGAAAAAGGGAGTCCTGATAGTGATGATTATGACCAAAAATCGTCATTTAACTCTGACAAAAAAACGCAAAATAACTTAAAAGACACACTTACCACGATTGATAATAGTAGTATTTTAGTTATATATGTTTTATATATGTTTTAGATCCTGGTATACAAAGGTTTTTTTTTTAAATTTGTACTTACGTTGATATATATAGACAGTGGGTTTGCCCGGAAAGGGTATCTATCTGATAAAGATTAGGAAGGAAGGCGATGTCGATTCCAGTATGTATGTTTACAGTATTTGAGCGTCATTACAAGAAGCACTACTTGGTTACATAAGTACGAAAGTTAACATTAAAGGAAACGTTGTTATCAACGAGTGTCGGGCGTGAAGTGGCATCGTGTACCGATATCGCTAACACATGTTAAATGCGCTATTTACCTTCCAGCTTGTGTCGTGTCGGCCAAACGCAAAGGTTGTTTTCCAATGATGGATGGGTCGGCGGGCGTACAAAGCGTATCGCCGATAACACTTATCGGTATCGAGTGATATCGAGTGATAGGCACTATCTCTAATCGCTCGGGAGAATGCAAGCGGTAGCGTCCACCGTCCTGCCCAAACGTTGAGGCCTTAATCCCCGGTTGTTCATTATACGTCGATGACTGCGTTAACAGATTGATCATTTTAATATACTAGGTTAATCGATATCAGTATGGATTTCTTTTTAGAATTTGTTGCTCTTTTTTGTTTTCGATATTTAAAATTTTTAACTGAATCAAAGGAAACGAGGTTTCGTAATAACGCCATCAACATCAACATCACCATCAATCCATTACCGGCCCAATACAGGGCATTGGACTCCTACCAGTATAACACAGGTTTATACCTAGTAAGCTAGGTATTAACCTGTGTTATACTGGTTAAGTTGATTTCTTTATATCCGTGTAAATTATAACATTAATATAAGTAATACCTATTGTGCAGGTGTAATGTTAATTGCACCTATGTTTTATTGAACAATAAACAAAAAATATTATTGTAATTATTAGTTACAAAAGTGCTTATAATCGAGTAGGCCACTTGAAATAAATTAATTTTAAATTTTTTTGCAGTGAAAAAGATTTAGGTCTTAGTCCACGACGCTGACCAAGTGGGGGTTGGTGGACTTAACACGTCTTTGAAAGCATTATGGAGAATTCTCAGGCATGCAGGATTCCTCGCGATGTTTTCTTTCACCGTAAAAGCAAGTAATATTTAATTCATCAATTCATTCATTAAAAAATCAATATGGCTTACTTAAATACTAAGTGAGCGAATCTTTTTTTGCGACTACAAATCTTGAAAACGGCCAATATTAAATAAAACATAATTGTAATTATAGACACATGAGGCTTAACCTACGTTACAGGACATGTTACTGACATGGCCTACAAAGTGTTGCTCAGTTTATAGGCGGTGGTTTTCCACTTACCATCAAGTGGGGCATCGTTTCTTAAACAATATTTGACAACGGTAGCTAATTATACTGACTTGAAATTGCTTTTACATGTGTATGCGTGCATGGAATATAAACTTTGAGATCTTTCTTTTCTTTATAGATCTTGACACTATTAGACTTTTAATGTAAGCTGAGGTTATGGTTGTCACTGCGTATTTTTACAATATCTTGGTACAGACTACATTTGTTAGACAAAAAGTATTGACCTCAAAACAAAGTTTAAAAAAAAAGGTTTTTACTATCATAAATATTAAATACAGTATTGCCCTTTTGCCAACTATAGCCTTCTAAAACACCGGACATTAGATAATATTTACCTACCAAATACATAAGTTACCCGCGTTATATCCGAACCTTTTTCAAAGAAGTTTTATTACCTGTAGCTTGATATTATTAAGCTATCGATAGATAACTAATAAGATTTATTTGCGAATAGATAAAATACTTATGTATTACATTATTTGATTATGCACGTATACAAGAGTAAGAAAATGTAAATTGTTACATAATAATGTGCCTATAATTACAATTATAAAACTTATTTAATATTGACCGTTTTCAAAATTTGTAGTCGCCAAAATAGATTCGCTCACTTAGTATTTAAGTAAGCCATGTTGAATTAAAAATTAGTTGCTTTAACTGTGAAAGAAAACATCGTGAGGAAACATGTATTCCTGAGAGTTCTCCATAATGTTCTAAAAGACGTGAGAAGTCCACCAATCCCCACTTGGTCGGCGTTGTGGACCACGGCCTAAAACTACTTGAACTAAAATAAAAGATTTCAATATCTATCTCCACTAACCACCGCTAAAATAACTAGAACAAGTAACTTCGCAAAGTACGAAATCAACCTCTAGTTTATTTCGAGCGTCTTTCATTATTCATATATTCTACAACATGATCCTGCAGCGCGATACGCTCGGTATCGTGTTACAAACCTGGAAATAAACACTGATAACATTGATGGAATGCAATACACTCTACCGCCGAGTTGGGTTTGAGTCAATTAGCAAATTAAGGTGCCTGCATAATATAATCTTGTGCAAAATGTTTTACGGTTTTAGAATACAATCTGCATTTATTGTATGAGGCGACTTGTTTAAAGTTTCTATTAAATTCGATTGAAATCTCAAATCAGTATTGAAAAAGTGTTTATCTTTTTCATAAAGTGTTTTGTTCATGGGCGTACCGAACTTCTAGTCTATGGGGGCAAGTGAGATTTTTTTTTGGTCAGATGGTCCGCGGCTGTATTGGAAAAATATTTTGAGAGGGCCTTCTATAATCGAAACTGAAGCCAAAACTGTATATTTTTTATTTTTGTCTGTCTGTCAGTATCAGGCCGCCATTTTTCGAGAGATTTCATACATTTTCTGTAAGATTTCCAGGGGGGCAGACCAACCCTCCCCCCTCCTTTGTACGCCCATGATTTTGTTGATATTCGTAGTAGTTTATAGTAGTCTGTGCAGTTTCCGCTATTAAAAATAATTATTTGGATTGGCCGTTATTATATTTCATAGACTCCAAGCTTTTTGACTTATAATCCAGCTAGTGGCAAATATCCTACGCAATTAGGATTATTTATTTCAAATATTTTCAAACGGAAATTGATACTAATGAATTTTAAATAGAATATAAAATGAAATAGTGAGTATTAAATGAAATGGCGGAGTCCCAGGAACATTTTACTCTTTCATCAATAAATAATAATAAAAGTTTAACTTCTATCGCACGTAAAAGTTACACGCACGCATTTTTTATTTTTTGGTCTTCAGGCGCTTGAGAATTTCGGAAGTGAAGATGTAGCGTAAATTCTGCAGTCGACCTAATTCTCGTAATAATAAATTAAGGGCGTACATAAATAGAACCGACAGCAGCGTCCTCTGTGTTACGATTGCCCAGCGATTATGGTCAAACCCTCCGGTTGGGAAAAGGCTTTCCTCCAGCAGTGGACTGTTGTAGGCTACTGACGATCTGCATACATAGCATCGTCAGTAGCCTACAACAGTCCACTGCTAGAGTATAGCCTTTACCCAGTACACCCAGGATTATTCTTACTACTAGACCCAGTGATGGTATGCGTACATACTCTCATAAAAGCACAGCCTTTAAGATAGCTACTGCTGATCTTTTCAGGCCAATGATACGACACGACAAGAAAGTCGGTGTGTGATAAAAAACATTGAACAGAATTTGAGAATATCAAATTTAATGTTTTTCAGTAAACTATGTTGTTTTTATTAAATGTAACTTTTACTTTTATCTAGTACCAGCGGACCCTCACGGCTTCGTCCGCGTATGAGTCAATCGAGAAGCTAGAGTAGGTCTGATGCTAGAGCTATGTACCTATTATCATTTTACGTGGTAAACTGAGTTAGTAAGTTGTCATTATTTTAATTGATACCTACATACATACATCCATCCACAAAAACTTTCACATTTATAATATTAGTAGGATGGTACGCATGCATTCGATCGTTGTCCCATAAGTCTTGCGACTTGCTGTTATTTGTGAAGAGTCCTTTATCTCCGACAATATTTATCAGATCTTCATTAAAATGAGACAAAACATGCTTGATAGTATACACTTTCAAATAAAAAAAGAATTATTCAAATCGGTTTACATTTAACGGAGCTATGAAGTAAAATTTATAAAAAAATTCATCCCATTCCCGGAGGAAACTTATTGTTTATCGGGATAAAAATAATCTATATGTCGACCCGGGCTATTGGCTAACACTACCAAATTTTATTTCAATTCGTCCGTAGATTTTACGTGATGCTCGGATAGACAGAAAGACAGACAAAACTTAAATAAAAATCTGTTTTGGACTTCGTATCGATTATATATTTTCATAATATATTAAATGTACAGAAATTTTCCAGTTACAGTTTTATTATAAGTAAAGATAAAGCTACACTGCCATGTTTTTGCTTTCGATGGTTGTTCTTTTCACATTGCAACAAAAACTGTTATGGTACAAACTGTCCACATCGGGTTTGAACCGTTTACAGTCCAGTCTAAACCGTGTTGATGGATGCAGCGGCTAGTAGACTAAGTTACCCGTTTCTGTTTTTTTTGCAACTAAAGTTGCAATTATCAAATTTAATGCTCACTGGCGTCATGTTAGTAAGAGTTTACGATACGGCAGTAATACAACTTCTAGCGAAGGTGCTCACAATCCGAGCTAGAAGGACAAAAATGAGAAGTGCTAAGGTTTCTGTCTATATTGCAACTAAATCTGTTTACTCACTGTCGTCGGTATGTTTGCGGTCACGTCGTTGTCGTGGTTGGCCGTAGAGGGAGGTCTGCTCTATGCCTGAGCCACCAGACGCAAGTGATGAGTGTCCACTGTCTCGGAAATCGCCCGTCTCTGCCCATACTGCAACAAAGAAATCAAATAATCATTTGCATACATTTTGCGGCATATAATAAAATTAAATTAAAAAATGCAATAAATAGGCTGAATGCCTAACAGGCATATGAAACGATCTCACGCAGGTTGGGAAAATGAATTGAGGTAAATAATTACGATATCGGACTTAAATCTTACGACGCGACGGTAAAATTAACATACTGCAGGCAAAGCGAAACATGGTATTAAATTGTCATTTGTTAGCCTTAAATAATTGTACTACAAAAATAAGTTACCAAATTTTAGAATCATTCGTGTTGCACTTTTATCAGAATAAATATTTTTAAATTTCATCCGCCATGTTGCGTTTAATCAAGCGTCATATACTTATGAGAATAAATTAACGTCACTATGTAATCTGTTTTGAAGTTACTAATGACTCCTTAGTTCACAGGATCTTGACAAAATAATGCATTCGCATGGCGACAACGAGGACGCCCCGCTGCTTTGGCGTAATAAGTGCTCCTGAATGCTTGTAAACTGCCTAATTATTTACAAGATCTGCGTGTGTAAAGGGTCTTATATTTTAAAGCTACGACACTAGTGTCGATTCTGCTGTACACAACTTTTAAGTGAAACTAAATTAAGAGGTCTAATACCTACCTACCTACCTACCTAAGTACCTACTGTCATTTTCAGACTGCACCTATCCCCCCAGAAAAGTTTTGAGGTGCTCAGTGCTGCTGAATGAGGTTGAAAGAATAGAATATCTTTATCTTTATTTGCTGGAATGTGGTTTTTTTTCTCTTACAATTATTTATGTCCCTTTACATTCAACTAATTAAATACTTAGTATGCAATAATTTAATATGAAAGAACTTAAGCTCATAATAATCTGTGTACGTATTTCTTTACTTCAAAAGAATATAAAATTCTAGACCATATTTTTGACTCAACGGTTATCCGCTTTGCACGATTCGGTAGAACTTTCTCGGAAATTTTTAACTAACGAATATTTAAAGTAAGTTTTCAATAAAAATAATAATTGTAAATTGTAACTTTTCATACTCGAATCGACTGCAGTCATGTCACGTATCTAATTAAGTATCTTAATTCAGTGCCAGAAAACCAATGTGTATCATTGGTTCAAAAGCGAGTTGCCTGTACTGCTCGGAGAATAAAAATGTTTATTTTTTCAATTCTAATTTTGCTGTGTCGATTTCATCAATCCTGCTTTCCCGACGTTTGCTCGGTGCAAACATCTATATTGTGACACTCTGATTCCATTGTTTTGGCAAAAGTCACGAACGCTCAATCGTAGATTGTGTAGTCCCAATGTTCCTCGTAATTAAAAATTAAAAGCGATGTGAAAATAATTATGTCTCGCTCGGTAAGTGTATTTTTTTAAGAGAAATGCAAATGTCAGCTTGTAAAACTCTTAACAAAGCTTCTATATATTCGCGATTAATTAGACAGCATGTTTTATTGAAAGAAGCATATTATTAGAAGAAATAGCGAGATGTATATGCCAAGACTGCAAAGATTACTTTCCATTGTTTTTGTTACGAGCTTTTTTTGATAATTATGTCAAACGTGTTTTATAGTTCCTTGACTGCTTTGAATTAAACAGTTATTCATTTAATAATTGGAGGGAAAACTGCGCATTTTTAAATGATTTCTAGTATGGCATGTACCTTGAAGTCAAAAAAAATTACGATTTTATAATTTTGAAACAAAACGAGAGAGCACTTGCTTTAAGCTATGTTACATGTTTCACAAAATCGTGTTGGTGCGTTTATTCTCTTTTCAACAACAAAGCCGACAGCCGGCTGGCGCAGTGAGCAGCGGCCCTACTTTCGGAGTCCGTGGGTTCGATTCCCACAGCTGCATGGATGTTTGTCAGTGTCTGGGTGTTTATCTGTATATTATAAGTATTTATGTGTATTATATTCATAAAAAATATTTATCAGCTATTCTAGCACCCATAACACAAGCTTCGCATACTTTGGGGCTAAATGTTGATATGTGAATTGTGGTAGTAACTATATTTATTTATTTAACATCATCAGTCGCGTGCATAAATTCAATTCAAATTCAAAATTTCTTTATTCTTGTAGGCCTATCACAGGTACTTATGAAGCGTTCAGTTTATTTGTTTACATAATTGTAACGGGATGGTGATAACTTCGTTCGCCAACTTAAATCTAAAGCTACGAGGGTTCCAAACGCGCCCTGGTTTAAGAAGAGCCCACAACAAACTTAGCCGGGTAAATTTATTTTTTTGTTATCACCATCTTCCAGTAAATTTAAATTAAGCTATGAAGCTAGAGCAATTCACACCCAAGCTTTTTTATCGTTTAAATAATCCTTAATGTTATAATAGGATTTTTCTGTAAGCTTACGTTTTATATAAACTTTGAACTTATTGAGAGGGTATGCACAAGGTATGCAGATGATATAAATTGAAGAAAATCAAGGTAAGGTTATAAGAAGACTACCCTTAACTATTTATTACTCGTACTGGAGATTTCCTTCAATTTAAATCATCTGCATACCCTCTAAGCACGCCACTGAACATCATAATATGTATCTCTGTATCGCATTTAGTTGATGGAGCGCTTTTTGTGACAGAGCTAGTCTACCGTACTACGGTACTACGTAGGAGTAGGAGTTAGTCTACTAAAGTACTACGGGCATGCTTATTCCTTCCGCCAAGTAACATCGCTGCGTTCCAATCCGACGAGCGTGGTTGCTAGTGTAATTTCAGGCACATAAGACAACACCTACGCCTCAGATTGATGGACAAAGCGCTGCACGACAAGTTATTTATTAATTTATATTTTTATTCTAATACTTATTATAATCATCATCATCATCTCAACCAATTGACGTCCACTGCTGGACATAGGTCTTTTGTAGGGAGTTCCACAATGCACGGTCCTGGGCCGCTTGCCTCCAGCGGCTCCCAGCTACTCGCCTGATGTCATCTGTCCACCTCGTTGGGGACCGACCTACGCTGCGTTTACCGGTGCGGGGTCGCCATTCGAGCACCTTAAGACCCCAACGTCCATCGGTTCTCCGAGCTATGTGCCCCGCCCATTGCCACTTCAGCTTCGCGACTCGCTGAGCTATGTCGGTTACTCTAGTTCTTCTACGGATCTCCTCATTTCTGATTCTTATTATAATAGAATACTTAAATTTTAATATCATTATACTATATCCTATGATATTAACTATTCCCGTAATAAAAACACACATTGCGATCCATTGATCTGATATGACCTTGAGGATGCGGAGTTCCTTGCATGCCCTGGCAAATGTTGCTCTGTTTATATGGTGTTCCACTTACCATCAGGTGGGCTAACTGCTTGGTCCGTCAATTACAACCTGGTGTCAGGTGTAGTCCACCAGATATGTACCATATCTTACGTAATGAACCTACCGTAATAAGTATTGATGTATCGCAGAATAAATAAATAAATTAAAATACTACGACAATACACACATCGCCATTCAGCCCCAAAGTAAGCGTAGCTTGTGTTATGGGTACCTACTAAGATAGCTGTTAAATATTTTTATGAATATTATATTCATAAATACTTATTATATACAGATAAACGCCCAGGCACTGAAAAGCAATCATGTTTATCACGCAATCATTTTCCAGTTGTGGGAATCGAACCAACGGCCTCGGGCTCAGAAAGCTGGGTCGCTGCCCACTGCGACAGTCGGCCGTCCAATAAACTTAGTCGATTATAAATCTTTTTATTTTCGTTTTCTGATAAGTAGTTTATTATTTATATCTATATGGTCAGCCATATAGATATAAATAGATTATTTATATAATATGACTTATTTATGGGCTTTAAAAAACTTAAAAACTAATTTCAAACAGCCATTAATCTGTTACTGAAATAGACGCTAGAAATAGGCACATCGTTATAACTAAATATCCTCCCATAGACTAATATCTCTATCGGTAGCTAAATTAAAAATATATAGTGATAAAAGAAAAGATTTCTACTTATCTCTTATAGGCTTTCCATTTAGAGACCAGTAAAAATCTTTTATTGATTTATTCCGAGACATGAAAACCGAACGGACATAAATGAGAAGTTTTTATTTTTGTATTATATCATTGAGTCGTTAAGAGTTGACAAGGGTACCTACTTAACGAATGAAAATTAACATAAAACATGCCAAAATTTACAACTTTATAGTACTAATAACACGGTTGAATCCGACAGGAGTTTCGCTCCATCTGTATAATCCCTTACCCCATTTTACAGGAATAAGGTAAGACTTTATTTATTTTTCATCTTAAGCCCACAGCTGGGAAAAGGCCTCCTCCCTCATAAAAGATTGCACTGTCTACGCTGCTCCATTGCACGGAGATGGATATCTGTGTGGGTTCTTGGCAAAATAATAATTATTAGCTCGTTCTGTCAAGTAATTGATACCAAAACTCGTATTCATATATACTCATATATCCAAGACATAAGAGGCCGTAACGACCTATATTTCGCCATTTAAAAATTAAAATTAGTGTAGCCCAGTATGGATTATACTCGCAGGATATCACTAATTGTCGTATTCATCTTATCGCATCACAACTAGAACAAACGTCGGTTCGTACAAACGTACAGAACGTACAAACTCGTTCAAATAAACTTAATGTTTGCTGCTTTGATAACAGCTGATAAGCGTCATTGTTTTATTGGGGTTGTAAAGCGTCTCTCGCGGTTACAACAGACTGACTGACAGTCGCGGCGAAAAGTGTTGAAAATTGATTAAAGGCAAATTTACATTAAATCGGAATATTAAATCGGAAAAAAACTACAAAAAATCTTCAAAAAGAAACTATCCAAAAATATTGATCAAAGAAAATATAATTTTAAAAACGCATAGGAGGAAAGTAAACTGTGCATTTAGAAGCACTGTGAAACTATTTAAAGAATTAGTCAAGTTTGTAAATACTGATACAAGGTGAAAATAGTTTTGTGCTTGTGTAATTTTGGCAGCCGACGTTGTCCGTAAGAATTGATTTATGTAATGACACAATAAGTCTACTCACTCAATAAGAACAAGCAGGGTTTTAAAAACTCACCACGACAATTAATTCTAAAGATTTATCTTATAAGAATTATATATAGTAGCAGTAGCTTGTGGTACTTATGTGTAATTCAGGATAACTTAATCGTTTTTTTAAATCTTGTCTTTTGATGCTATGGTAGAGTGAGGCCTCCAGACACAGGTATTTGGCTGTTTGCTGAGGTCTCCACAACATTTGTCATTTAAAATATAAGAATCGAAATAAACGTTTTTTTTTGTTTGTGGTTTGTGTGGGTAAATTTTTTTTAATTAGAATCAACAGCAGTATAACCTGTTGTATGTTTAGTAAGCTGTTTTTTGGAATGTGGAAGTCCTTACAAAAGAATTGATTCCATCATTGGACGTCTATCGGTTGAAATTACGATAACGATATTAAAGCTATTTTCTTTATTTTACAGCAAAGAAGTTTCAGCTGACGGCTCTCTTCCACATAGCTACACGAACTAAATTTATACCAGACGTATGTTCCTATCATACCTATTGTTAGAACACTACAGGGCAAGGGTCTCCACTCAGAATGAAAAAGGTTTAATTCATGCTGGCGTAGTGCGGTTTTTAGAAAACTAATTATTTATTTATTACATTAAATTAACTTTTTCGGCAAAAAAGATTAGTGCCGATAACAACAAAACATCTAAATTACTACCTACTACGCCTCTTACTTAGTGTACAAATATTTTCATTCTATAATATGAACAGAAGCTGAGTTTTTACTAATTCTCGAAATTAATCAAATATAAATCTTCAAAAAACAATCTTAGCGTAGATAATCTATGATAATATCAGTTGGTAACTGAATAAATAATCAGGGAAATCCCAGAATGTCGCTCCTTTATAAAGTGCTGATAGATACTAATTACCTTCTTAAGCGGGCTTAGTGAGTATTAACGCGTGTTTTTATAATGTATGGAATAATGCCAAAAATCTACTATATCATAATGTATGAGGTGTTTTTTTTTCACGCGAAATACCACTCTAATCCCGTGTCTTCTCTTTTTTTACTTGTGTTTAAATCCAATTTTTCAATTTGTAGAAATCATCAATTAATCATCTCACTACCGTGTAATTTACATACCATGTAATGTACGCATCCTGCCACCTATGGACCAACTTGAATAAAGATATTTTTTACTTTGACTTTGACTTTGCCTTTTTCTAAGGTGCAAGCTGTTAGGTACCTATCTATGCAATATTTGTTAAGCAGTACATAGCTAACATAGTGTTTTTTCCTCCTTTTAATTGATAAATGGCCATTTCTAGTATGCAAGATTTCGTGGTCAACATTATGTTAGGTTGATCAAAAATCCAAATCTTGACAAAAATAAATTAGCCGTTGGAACCTAACAGATAAAACATTAAACAATAAGTACAGAATAACACTATTGCATTTACAATATTAGTATGGATGGATTCTTACCGTGTGGCGCTAATCTCAAAAGGAAAATTTCTACTGCGTTCGCAAAGTTATCAGTAAACGGACAATACCATTTTTCATTTGGTTTAAATTATTCTTATCGTTTTTGACCTCGTCTGTACAGAACTAACAATAATTATAACACCACTATACGGCATGCTCTATACCTTTTACGATAGAATGTTATGCATAGTTAACAATACAACAACAGAAACTCACACAGAAAAATAAAAATAGGTAACTTATACCTGGTACATTCAAAGCAATGAAAACCAAATTATGTTTAGTGTTTTGGATTTAATTGGAGGGATATTTAAGATGGGTAACCTGTTATCTATCAGTAGATAACCGTTGCATACCACAGTGTTACAGCTGTTACTATTCTAACAAGAAGAGTAAGATTGGCTCTGTTTAAAGTTTTAAAAATGCATATAAAAAATAGGGACCTGCACGGCAGGGTCAATTCTATCGGTTCCGAAAAATTATATTTCCTTCTACTGTAAGTAAAAAAACACTTTAATAAAAATAACAAATAAAAATATTGGCTCGTAGCCGATGAAAGAATTATAATTAAAAGTGATTCGCAGAAGGGATATATATTATACTCGTAGGTCTTTCTGTATATAATATTATAGAATCATTACAATTACGGTCACAATTACGGTCTTTAAGAAATAGTGATCCTGAAACCTGTCAGGGAGATTCTTTTAGTTATTTATACAAATACCTAATGAGTATTAGACCTGATACAAATGTAAATGTATGTAAATGGTCATCTGGTTTTTATATTTGGATTCGGAGTTTTTGCAGCGCGAAATAGCGTCATCCAGATAAGACCAAAAACACGATAGCTCTGACAGGGTGTCCGAGCGTCAAACCATGGTTTGGAACACCAAAGGAACTCCAACTGACCCTGATACTTATATCAGCCAGTGTTTCATCAAGGACGGATAAAACTTTCAGTTCCTAAGATCTCACTCAGGGGCAGGAGTTTAGAGACAGGCTTTAATATTGAGTTTTGAGTGACGGACTGACCATAAGAATATAAAAACAATAAATAGAATAATTAAAGGCGCATCCGGCGCACTCTTTACTCTGACTTTTACTTTTGAACAAGCTCATGACAGTTTGTAAACTAGTCCGCTAATTTAGCAAAGTAGATTTTTGAAACAAGATTATCAATCACGATATTTTAAATAACACAACCCCAAAAGTCTCTATCAATGGAAGGCTTGGCCCCCCTTTGATATGATCAGAAATATTAAAGACTATAGTTCTACAGGGCGCTGTGGTTTTTTACTTTTTACCACGCTATTTTTGGTCTAAGCAAAGCTAATTAAGTAGACTTTTTTGGTCCAAAAGTCTAAGCCTATAAACAACACCAGGTGAGAGGTGACCGATTGTAAATACACATTAATATTTTTATACAATTCAGACAAACTGGTAGACCCAAGGGCGTGATGCTATAAATTGTAAAGTTGAAAAGCAAAGAATATAAACAGAAAATGTTGTATTTACACTAAAGACAGATAGTCTCGGGGGCAAACAGAGATAAGTTTACGTAATTTACGATCTTGGCCCTGACTACTCAAGTTTGAGTGTAAACCCAGAAATTTTGATGGTACTTAGTTTACGGCAATTTTCGACATGTTTTTTCTGAGGGTCAGTATTAAATTAATCGCTTTTTTCCTTAGTTATGTTATGAAAATCTGATAAACGGTGAGATTTATACAAAATCCGGCGTCAGCCTATGGCCGTCTCCAGAAAGCTTTGACTTTGCTCAAACACATTGCTATTTATTATAATAACTTTATACGAAGCATTATAAAGCTTAAAAAAAATTAAACTTAAAAAAATTTAAATAATTTAAACTCTTAACGACTCAATGATATAATACAAAAATAAAAACTTCTCATTTATGTCCGTTCGGTTTTCATGCCTCGGAATAAATCAATAAAAGATTTTTACTGGTCTCTAAATGGAAAGCCTATAAGAGATAAGTAGAAATCTTTTCTTTTATCACTATATATTTTTAATTTAGCTACCGATTAATATTAAATAATATTAATATTTAACATTCGTTTTATTATTATAAAAGTATTATAATACTTTTATTTATCGATTGATTCAGTAGGTTTTTTTTTCATATAATTATAATATTAGTGTCCTTGAGCCAAATCTTAATCATGTTGCAAATTTATTTTGACTAAGTAAAATTTCCACACATACTTTATAACCTAAGTTTTGTCCATTCAATATTCAAATGTTGCATTATTCAATATTACTTCAGTTTCAGAGGAGCCCAAAATTTCCTAGCTCTTATCGCCACCATTGATTTAAAAAATCATGCGTCGGCAAGACGACACTAACAGTTTTGACTAGGTGCCCTATCGAATTTAGAATCTTTGCTGGCGACTAGCTAAAGCAGGCATAACAGTGTACAGTGCGTATTCGTAAAGCACCAAACGTGCAATAATGCCTCTGTATCTGGTCTTCAACAGAATATACTTCAGTGAGAGTGCACATGAACTTCTCAATTCCAAACGTCCATCACCATTCTACCACTAAATACGGTGACATCCTCATAAGATTGACATCAAATCAAACTTTTTTCAATAACGTTTAGAACCGTTAACACTTATAAAAACTTGAGTATCTCGAGGCAAGAGTGAATAAGGATTAAATAAGCAAACCCGACTACGCGGCTACGTTCACCATTGTTTTCCAAAAGGTATGATAGTTTTTAAGAGCAAAGTTATCCAGCTATCTATTTATCTGACTATTCTGTCTTTAATTATAATACATTTGAAGATTTTCTTTTTCTTTGTGTGTTGGTTAAACGCACTAATTTCTTAAACTACCAGATTGATTTTAAAAATCTTATTCCGTATTTGATAGCCAAATTCTTGAGGAATTTCATGCACTAATTTATTTTACGCTAAGCCCCTTAGGTACGTAGGACCCAACCGCGAGCGTACGAGGCGACGCGATAGGACGGAGTGTGTTGTATAGAAAAGATTATTAGGAAAAAATAGGTATCATAATTGTAGGCCAATGAAATCTCAAGGAATCGCCAAATATGATAAAAAAAAAATTATACAGCGTTTGTGAAACAGCGATGATATTGATGTAGCGTACACATTACTCATATTTCCTTTTTTAGATCAAGCGATTTAATAATACTGTTATTAATGCATGTTTGTATCACAATCATTGTTCGGCTCTAGGCTGTCAACGCGCTATCAAAGCCGATACAAATGAGATAGCTTTCGTTTATGCGAGACATGAGTTAGACTTATTGATTCTTGTGATCCAAGAATTGGCGATCATTAGTCATTGAATTAGCCTAGCATACATCAACATCATCATCATATAAACCCATTACCGGGCCACTACAGGGCATGGGTTTCTTTCATTAATGAGAAGGGTTTAGGCCGAAGTCCACAACGCAAGCCGGCAAGCCCAATGCAGATTGGTGGATTACACACACATTCATAAATAGTGATACATTTTTAAGTCTTTCGAACCGTAAAAGGCATGTTCATTATACAAATAAAACGAATGAAGAACGAATTTTTTAAGCGCAAGTATTAAACGCAAATTTAAATCAAGATAGCCGAGGGGGAAGGAGCTCGACTTAACTTTCGGGGGGCCAAGTTCGAATCCCAGTACGCAACACTAACTTTTCAAAGTTGTGTGCGTTTAAAGTAATGAAAATATCACTTGCTTGTATTATTTAGTTTGTTTTTTTATATATGCAATAAACACTTTCTATCTGTCTTTCTAAAAAAACAAAATATATTTACAGAGTTCAGTCACAACTTTATCTCCCATTCATTCAAGTAAAAGCACTGTGAGTATAATAGTGACTACGAAACAAACATTCCAACCTAATCCCAATTAGACCAGGCGAAGATAATCTTAAGCATGAGCGGACCACCGCGTTAGACCGGTGCTGTATAATGGTCATAACATAATCTGATATTTAACCTTCTTCACACATAATAAGGCGGATAAATGTATAAAAATTTTTGAAAGAGCGCAGATTTATAACAAACTGCCATCTGATATAAAAGAAGCTAAATCTACGTTTATTTTTAAGAAAAAATTTAAATTCTACTTGATAAATAATATATCAGTATAAGTCGTTTCCAGTAAACGATGATCTTTGTTTAAGTCGTATGTTTTTGCTCGGTAATATTTGTGAAACTACCCGATTGTGCGATCATTTTCTTTTAGCTGCATTAAGTTATGCTTTATAGATTATAGTTTATAGATTTATATGTACCTTCTATAGTGTACGCTCACAACTTGTTTTAGTTTTAAGTTTAATGTTTTCTCAACTAAGCGAATTTTTTTGAAATTCTTTGGAGAAATAAAGATCTTAAACCACTAAAAGCAGATTAATTTTATTAATTTTAGCTAAATTCCCAGATTGTAGTTTAAGGCCCCTTTATATACGAGTACATTGTTTAAAATTCGTTAAATTATAAAGATGGAACAAAGACATTCGAGCACAAAATCAAAATGCTCTTTAAAAATCTTAGCCAAGTATCGTAAGTCGGATTCAAATCTAAATGAGATCAATTAGTTGTTAACTGTGGAGCTTTCAAGTGGACCACCGACTACGAGTCTGGTTAATACCATAATCTTGACGCGGAAGTGCATGTTTCCGCTTTGTAACGCGACTACAAAAATCTTTTATTATGCTAAGGCGGTGATAACAGGTGGTCTATAACCAAACTGAAGATCGCCCGTGAGATGGGCCCACGTAAAGGCTGCAGTGGCTGTCCCTTTACATGAGCTGCCAGAGAGGTGTCGCGACGAATAGTCAAGCGTGCACGACCGCTCTCTCGCTCAAGAGCGAACCGACTGAGAAGAAGATAACCAAACTGACGAACATTTTTTGTATTTACACTCATTTATTTTATTGGGCAGCTTTCAATAAAAAAGTTGTATAGATTTAAAATTAATTTAGTCGGCCGACTGGCGCAGTGGGCATCTTTCTGAGTCCATAGGCGTGGGTTAGATGGCGATGTGTGCGTTGTCGTAGTATATAAATAAAAAAATTAGATCTAGACCTTGCCTTTTGCGTAAAATAAGGTAATTTTTCTTCTTGATACTATGCCTAAGCTTTTTGGATTGAGAATTTTTCAATTTTTATTGGGATACGGAATGGAAACCTGTCAAAACATGCTAACTATATTAACGATGTAGCTAGCTATCCTTTATCTACTAAAAAGTAACTACGCGTCATTGTATTAAGTATTCCGTCATACTCCTGATGCGAACATTAAAACCTATGATAATGTCTTGTGTTGACGGTTATGTGGACAATGTCAGCGGAGGTGACCCGCACTGTGGAGATTAGCTTACGTAATACTGTAGCTATGGACTGGCGTGGAAATATTGTTAGTCATCTAGTAGAAAACAGAACGACGTAATTTCTATTTACAATGCACATTAATTTTTATTTTCTATAAACCGTTAACCGTGACAACCGGAAAATTCATATATTTTTTTTTATCTAATACTTAGTGAAATTGCGAAAATCTTTTTTGGTGTTTATTTATTTGTTTGTCAGCAGCTCAAACCAATAGTGATACATACATACTACATATCTATAGCTATCCCAAACTACCACCATAGCTACCTATATACCTTCGTTTTTCAAATAAAGATTTATTTTCATCCGCCGTCCTACTGCGTCTGATAAGTAAGTTTGTTATATACAGATTTTAACCAGATTATACATACCCAATTCTACTTAATATACCCGGACGAAACAACATACTGATAGTTACATATAGTTCCAAACATAAGTATTTAAAACATAAAATTCTACAGAGTATAGATGGAAAACATTCCATCCAAATTAGAATAGCAAATAAAATCACTTTTCGTAGAATTTAAAAATAACCGTTATCTTCGAAACAGAAAAATATAGCTTGAGCCCTGGAGGTTCCAATGGTATATTTTTATCCATCCAATGTTAAATCAAACGGCTCATGTAGAAATCAACGCGGACAAAGTCGAGGCAACGGCGAGATCTTCCAGATTTGCTACAATCCATCTCTTACAACTTGTATTATAACGTATACAATATTTTCTTTAATTTTTACCCGAACTCAGTAAGGATGAGGTTCTCAATTCGGTTGGTATTTTTCTTACGTAAAGTATGTTTAAAAAAATATTATAATAACAAGTGTGTTATTATGAATTTCTTGTCAATTTAAAATAAACTTTAAACTAAAAAGGTAACGAAAAGATCGTTTACTTTGTAAGCCAGGTAAGTAAAAATAGACCTTAATTCCTCTGCGCAAGTGTCACTCCAATGCTGTATCATCCTCAGGTGATGTTGACTTCGCAACACACAATTGCTAAGACTGTTATTCCTATTTGCTAATCATTCAGTTGTACTTAGATTTAGTTACAACATAAAAGCAAAGCAGTCGTCCTTTAAAAGAAATATTGACATAACGGCAATCAGAATATCCAAAACCATTTTGTTATTGAACGCTATCAGAGATACCTATACGTGTTAGGCCAAATATAACCTAATCATAAAAATCGTGTAGCCAAGTAATAACACTTGTAGGCGATAAAGATATCTACAGCTACTGCGATTAGCCGTCAGTTAGTAGGCAGTAGGCCAGTCTGAAGCGGTACCTGTGCTGTAGTCCCCGATATCTGCCCGACCAATCGCATCGCAACGCAAATTATCGCTCAAATTAATGGCGTGTGAGTTATAAATGGCCGGCGGATTAGGACCGATCCATTTTATTCCTATTTTACCTACCGTAAAGAACCTTCATTGAAAACGTACACAAATTCCCGCGAGCATCCGCTAATTTTCCCTAGCACGATCCTTTTCTCGCGCGCTAATTTTCATACGTCTATTTCGCTCTGGCGACCCTTTTCTCTGGCGCGATTCATCATCATTTCGCGGTTTGCTGGTTTTCCATACAGATCCAAAAGGCCACGACTCAAAAGGGGCTGGATTTATTAATGAGCTCTCACCTGTTCTGTTTCCGACCGTATACCGAAACCTGAATTTTCGCTGAATCATTAGGAAGGAACTTTCCAACACAAGATAGAAAATTAATAAATTTTACTGAAAAAAAACCGACTTTTGAAATAATAGATATGTAATACTAACTAAAATGTAAATACATGTAAAAAGGTTTAATATTTACTATATGGTACAACAAGCATCCACTTGCGAAAAAATATACAACTACAACAAACTACTTAACTTTAAAAAAAATGTGGGTTTACCCCGATAGGTATTCTGAATACATCTGCGTAAACGTTTCGTGTGACGTGATGTTATAAATAATAAATAAATTTCGGATGATTTGCTGTAGAGTTGAGGATGTTGCGGAAGTGTTCCGTGTCTCCAAAACTCTTTAACAGATCTATTTGAAATTTAAATGGTAGTCCCATTTTGGAATAAACCTCTTTCGAACAAATCAATCTACATACGACGGAGGTGTGCCCAAACATACATAAAAAACGAAAATCAGAATTGATAACCGTCTCCTTCTTAATTTCGGTTAATAAAATGAATTCAGCCAACGATGTTAAAAGAATGAATTGAGACACTTCATTCCAGTTGACTTTCCTAAGGAAAAAAAGTAAATAGTCGTTGTTTCGAAGTCCCGAGACATGCCCAATTAGTATTCCAAATAGCCGTCGACATATCGTACACATAAATGTAAAGAGTGGACCGTTCGGAGGCACGAACGTCGCATTACTTTTGCACTGCAAAACTGCCACATTCCAAACTTGAATCCTATTGTGTTTAGCATAAGTGCCAAAGTTGTGCGCTACATCTTGAGAGTTTGCCCGAGACGCGGTTTTTATTTCACCCAAGCAATAACCGTCTTACTGCTGTAGCAAGTAGGTTCAAAGTGATGAACTCGCAGCTGATAGGCATGGAGTGCGGGACTTTGAGGCTTATGGTAATTGTAATAAAGCGAAGTGCACCAGTTATGGGACGTGAGAGGTTCTAGACCAAATCCCAAGTAAGCTGTAACTTCCTTTTGGATTTTCGGAAGCCATTTATCAGTCTGATGTGAGCGTCTGGAAATTTTTCATGTTTCGTTATTTTAGAGAGACATGACACGTATCCTTCGAGGATTCTGTGCAAACATGTATTAAATAGGAGGCGCTTGTTTCAAGGTCGGCTATAATCTTACATAAAAGAACGAGAGAAGTTATCACAACACACGCTATCAAACTCTACTCAAATTGAGTTAAAATTGTAGTCACCTCTAAAAAGTTTCTACTACATTTGTAACACACACACATGATTTGTGCTTCCCTGGTGTAGTTGAAACTTGAAACCCACGTATATTCAGTTTTAAGATTACATTTTTTTATAATCTAGTACAGGGGCCTTAACACCATGGTTTATAATAGTGTTATCTTAGAATGAGAGTTTATTTGACATACCTCGACGTCCTAAAATAAGGACTATAATTCCTTAACAAAACGTCCACAATATCATACTAATGCTGCTTTAAGCGATGGTAGTAAGGCTTCAGACATAACAGGTAACTTATTAAATCAATGCTCTAACAGATCTATTTGATGCAAAAAGGAGGTTGTCTTATTCAAAATTCAAATCGTGCGCATATTCAACAATGATTTGTTTTCTATACTATGCAATAAGATTGTTTAAATAAGTAAATAAGATTTCAATGTTAAAAATCTGGGAACAGTCCTTCATTATCACACTCCTCGTGAATTAAAAGCACCGAATAGGCAATAGTCGGTTTTAGTTAATTCGCGGTTAAATTAGACTTAAGAGTCTAACCAGCACGTTGCGCTGAGGGAGTCATAGTTGTTCCCAAAGCGCACATTAGAGGATAAATCAACTGTACAACCCTTCTACCGCAGCCCGCAAGCAAATTACAGACCACCTGAGACTAAAAATGCCCCACCAAATATTTATAGTTGTAAACCGCGGTAAATAAATTTAGGGGAGCAGCAATGAGCACAATTTGGGCCGTTTACAACAAATACATTATGGAATGCGTTATAGTTAATTGGATTTAACTTAAACCACAATTAAATAATACTTTTTGACTCGCATTACTCAGACCTATCATTTAAATTATTTAATTTAACAAGAAATATCAGCCCGTAGAGTTATTCACACTTTACGTTTGATTTATCTACTAATGCTTAGTTTTACGTTTATTTTATATCAAGATCTGATAATTTAAGCTTCATTGCATTATAATTATTTAGGTACGATATTGTTTTAACCTAAAACCGATGGACGCTGGGCTGCTATGGTGTTGGAGTGGCGGACTCCACTTTAGGCAGACGACATAAAACGAGTCACTGGATACAAGCCGAACAAAACCGTAACGTGTGGAAATCCTTACAAAAGACATAACTATTTCCAGCCATCGTGTGGTTATTTCATCCACAAGACATCAACTATTGCAAGATGATGGCTGAAACAATCCCCGTTTGTTTTATCATGTTCGTCACAATCACGTTCTTATTGTTATAAATTCGTTGGTCTTTGGTTGGTTAGAATGTTCTACTACGAATTACGAGACCGAAATTGCCAAGTATTGATTTATTCTAGAAAGATAATCTTAGTACAGACAGCAATATAGATAAGCTCGGAGGGAACACTAACACGCACAGAACAATATGTGGTTTATGGTGTAAAGTTTAATCTGTGGCTGTTGATCCCAGTTTAGAATTTGGAAATTCGCGTAGTACTTCTTTGCCTTGGAGAGCTAAAAACCTCACTCACTCAATGTTACGATAAAACCCGATCATTTCATTGGAATCAAACAAAACACAGTATTATCATCAAGAAAACAACATAAAATCAAACAGTGTCAAATATAGAAAAAAATATAGGTATCTCCTTCCACGCAGCATGACAGTTTTCCTTATAAAGATAACCCCAAAACAAATAATGTGTTTAACCCCAAACCTCCAATACAGTGTTAAAGAGATCTTAGAAAATGAGTTGGGGATGTGAAATAGGCACCGAAAGAGCATTCGCGAGGGTGAAAGTGTTCGGGAGGTAATCACTGGTCCCATATGGACACAAATTACTTTCCTTCGGTCGACGATGACAGTTCGAATGGGGTGTAGTGATACGTCGGATTGTTCCCATTATGCGATCATGAGCAATGGTGATTGTTCTTTTTAACTGACTTGGAAAATACTTTTTGGGGACTTAACTTTTCGCTACATATTTGTCAAATAGTTATCGCCTGATAAAATTTAAAGTTCATTTATAAGCTTCAGGGTTAGAATTAGCTTTATACCCCCCTTTGAATATATAGTTTAAGAACAAAATAGTTTTAATCAACAACAATAAAAAATGACTGTGATGTAACCCATTAGTGTGATTCACAGAAGCTGAAGTATGCAATCAGTTATATAAAAACGGAAGTTCGTAAGAAAAAAAAATTATTTTAAAATCAAAATAGTCTTAAACTACAACAATAAAAAAACTATAACTTTTACATTTTGATTAAACATTTTACTTAAATGTAAACCGGGAAATAATTTACGAAAATTCATAAATTTAATTTTAGACCTAGTTAAGTATCAGTTTATTCTGATTAATCCGTTATTGAATGTATTAACGAAGAACCGGAATCTGGAAAACCTATATCTATTTACAGTATACGCTATGGAATATGGTCTGGGGCACGCATAAACATGAAAACCAGATGAAATCATTTAAATCTGACATATGTCGTTTTGCACCAGACAGGGGGTGGCATAAACGACGCCATTCTGTGTATTTTCAATTTGCATAAATATTAGTGGGAGCTGTAATATCATAAATATATTAGTGATACAGATTTTATGCCGATTACAATATTATACCACCAGCGAATCGGAGGGCGAAAACACATTAACAATTTCACCTTCTGGTGAAATATATTTAGTGTTATTAATGTGATAAATTATATCACTTCATTTAATAATAGGCAGGAATATGCATCACGAGTTTATGTATTTATCTTGATTTTAATTATTTTATTACATACTCTTGAATGAAATAAAATAAGCTTTTGCGGTCATTAAATATTTGTACCGGCCATTAAAAAAGGGTTTTTAAATAATACTCTTAAGCAACGATATTACGTTTTATCTTATCGATCGTATCCGCTTGATATAAAGATAAGCGATCATAAATTAAAGTTTGCATAAATCTCTATTTCACGTTAGATGTGCTTGTATGTCCAGAAAAAAGTTGTTTAAGAGAAAGAGAGAGACCGCAAAGCGTCGCATTTTCTAACTAAAACAAAACCGTTTGATTGAATAATGCGTTCTATGGAAATTAGCGAAAATTACAGAATCAGGAACATACAGAAACCGTGTGATCGACCAATATTGAAGCATAAAAAACCACTCCACTTTAGAATGGTTTCTCGAACAAACGGTTTGTCACTTAAGACCATTTAGCAGTTGGCAGTAATTGTTTTACCTCTAATGTTCTAAGCTTTCGCAATAAAACGTAAAAATGGGCAAGCCTTGTGAGCTTCCGCAGGTGTAAAGAGACGTGCGCGGGGCGTTTCCACTATTTTTAGACACAGTGCACTGCATACAATAATGGCTGAATGAGGATGTATGTTCTTACTTCAATGGCAATAAGGTAATAGGCATGATGACTAAGTTTGAAAAACTGAACGATGATGCTCGGAAGAGATCTACTATCACCAAAAATTCACTTTTTTCCGCAGAAATTAAAGGTTTTGTTGATAAAAAATAAAAAATAAATTTTTATTAAAGAACACGCTCGCCGGGTGTCGGCACTTGTGACCGCAAATTAGAGCTTTAGTAAGTCTTTGTTCCTTAGCTAATCATTATTGGTATTCATAACAAAAAACTTCACAACTAAAAGTTTGAACTCAAAAAACACTTGATATTCCAGACATTTTTAAAGTTATAGCGGTAAAAAATTATGTGTGTTTAGACGTGATATCATAATTTTGAATTTGGCGTTTCACCTATCATGGCGGATCGCGAGATTATGCAGTTTAATTTATTAAAAATAAATACCAATCTCAATTCAAATATGATTGTTTTTTATAATACATGAATATATCATTATATAAATACAATATTTTAGCGGGTCTTTGTTAAGGCGTCCCTATTATGTATTTTACTGCACTGACCAAATAATTCTTATACCATATAAATAAATATTATCCAAACTGTATAATCAAACATCTACCTAAAGTATCTGATATAGGCATTTTAAGGGGCTCGAGCAAAACAGATACAATAGTAATATTGTAAAGTCATAACACTGCAATTACACTGGGGCCCCGGATCGTCTCACAAAACGTCTATTGTTCGCTATCATATATCACGTGACATGTCAACGTGTTTCATACAAACGCCTCGTCAGTTTTACATATTAGGTTCATTAGAGCCCTCGCCTTTCGGCTGTTTGGGAGATGATACAGTGAATATGCTCATCAGTAGCATCAAAATAAATAGAATATTATGGGCTATTTCCCGAACAGTTTTTCTAAAGGTAAAAAAAGAACAGGCGTCTAAAATTTCAACTTTATTACTCGATTGGCGCAATGGGCACCGACCCTGCTTTCTGAGTTTGTGGGTTCCAACTGAAAAATGTCAGTGTTACGTCTTCCTCACACTAAAGTTTTCACTAAGGTATGTTTTTCAATGTCTGTGTGTTTATCTGTATATTAAAGGTACCTATTTATGTATATTATTTATGATAATATTCATCAGTTATTTTAGTACCCACAACGCAAGCTACGCTTTCTTAAGATGGTGATATGTGTATTGTCGTAGTATATTTGTTTAATTACTAATTAAAAAAAAAAACGATACTGTCCTTTCATGTAATGATTTGCGACCATTAACATATTTATCTATTTAGACACACAAGATTAGTATCTTGATACACAAAAGAAGAAGAAAAGTTAAACACATTTGTGCAGGTCTCAGTTGGTCTTAAATAACATGATGTAAAAGTAATAGCATGGAAGGCACGAGAGCGCCAAAGAGGTTGATGGAGGGCACTTTGGAGGGGCGTAGAAGCCGAGGACGCTCTAGGGGTCGGTGGAGTGATGGAGTTGAGAGGGATATGAGGGTTCTGGGAGTTCGGAGCTGGAAAGAAGCAGCTTCTGACCGCCTCAAATGGAGAAATATGCTTGACCAAGCCAAGGCCCACCCAGTGCTGTAGAGCTTTGATGATAATGATGAAAAGTAATAGATTAACAAGCGAGAAAGTGTAAACATTAAAACATAAACACAAAAACTAACTAAAATTTAGATGTGACTAGTGTGTATAGTTTGATATAAATTAAAAATACATCAAAAACATCATGTAACCAGGCTATTGCCTTGTCATCCAGGATGTACCGATACCCTTTTAACTAGACCCTATACAAATATAGAGTTGTTAAATTAAATGTATGATGCCAGAATGGTGGAATTGTGATCCCAGCGACAACATAAAACGGTACAAAAATAAGACAGAATCAGTAAGTTAAATGAAACGACAGTTGTAAATATTTTATCCCTTAACTTCAATGCCATTTCAATGCAATATTCTGTCTTACAGAAATCAAAACTTTGATAAATAGGCAACATATCGGTCATGAGAAATTTGTCCACTAGCAATAAATAACATCAACAATGAACTGTTTTATATGATTGCAGTTAAGCTAATATCACAGAAGGGCTATCATTGTGTTTATGTTTACGTGTGTTTCACATTGTGCCGTATTTGGCCATCACAGCCCATTATGTCCCTATTTGTTCTAGATCTTTTGTTGCGGCGAGGGTGAGCAACGTTCAGACAACAATTTGTCATAAAATAAAAAGATTTATTATCCTATGTGTGCAATACGCAGCTACTCTTTAACCATCGTTATTGTGCCCTTTTATAGCGACAAATAAAACTGGAATGAGAAAAGTAATATTATACAAAAGATATGGACATTGTTTTTGAAATATATTACCATCGGAGCTAATAAAACCCGACGTCGACGCTAAATTTTCATGAGTATTAAATAGACTTCAAATATCTGAGACGAGCCACATTTTCACGTGGTTTTAGAGCCTTCTTATTTAAATCTCCAAATTGCGTCAGATTTTATTTCGAAAACATTGTGGGAATGCAGAATAGAATTAAATGATTGTGAAACGCTTCGGAAATAATTTGTATTTTCATATTATTTTTTTACACATCGTTTCAGATGTTTATGTTAGTACTCAGTATAAAATTCAAGTAAAAATTATTGTTTAACTAGGTATCTCATTCTATACCTTCATCTCATTCTAGTTTAATCGTAATGCAATTCGTTCTTCAAAATTTACAACTGTTTTTTTTTTAGTAACTACTGAGTATTTAATAATCTGCTACAATATTAGTATTTTATCCTTTCTCTATGTCGTAATAAACTCTATTAACACTATAGCACGATGGTTTTTTTCTTAATAATTGTTTGAATGTCCTTTGAGCATTCATTTTATTCGCTTAACAGGTCTCTCTGACCGCAACATCACTAAATCGACAGATGGCCGCAGAGCGGTGCAAGGGTTAAAGTGACATCTGCCGGCCACTATCAATCATTGCTGCCACCAATATTGTTGGTACCGTTGACTTATTGTTTGCCGATATCTGTCAATTCCGCATTCTTATTGACTCTTGCAATGAATTGCTATTTTCATAAATGTTACTTAACGTTACTTGTGATACCTACTTTTGTGAATGCAAATTATTTAAAAATTTTGGTGATGTCCTAGTGGGTGGTAAGACTTCGGCTTTTCTTTCGGGGGACCGAGTTAGATTCTCCGCACGCCCCTCTAACTCCGAGGAGTGCGTTTTTAACGCGAAGGAAAATATCGTGAGGAAACCTGCGTTTCTGAGAGTTCTCCATTGTATATAATAATGATGATTATTCGGAAAATTTAAATTGCCATATTTCAAATTATTATATTATAAGCTTAGTATAATTTTAAATCGGACATTTTTGGCACTGATCTGTAGGTAATACGTTAAAAAACCTTGCGTTATAGTAACTTATTGAAGATTAATTAAATAAAACCTAAACAAAGATATTTCTGGGTCAATACTAAAAGATGATGTAAGTCAGTAATTGCATTATAGCGACTGCTCTAACATTAGAAAATCCAGATTTTTTACTCGGAGATTCCCGCCCATGAACTTTTTCCAGTAAGGAAACACCGCTAAACATGTGCTCGAGCTATTAAACTTTGTCATCGGCAATTAGTGAAGGCGCGACTAAACAATTTATAGGCCTACCTCGTAGACATCTGACACCCATTCGGAACGGCTGTTAACAAATTAAAACGATTTGTTCTGTTATTCTAATAGGGCTAGAGATGGGAAGCGTTCATGTCAAGCGCGTATTTTGACAAAATTTATTACCACCACGCCTCCTTCAAGGTTTTTTACACGTACGTTCGATGCCGCGACATCTGTTGCGCAGAAAACGCAGTCACGCCCTACGCGAAAAGCTCGTGAATTTTGAAAATATTGACATTGATGGAGGCGGTTTTTTTTTGCTTCGGCAACATCACAAGCGTGAAATTCTTATAACAACACATCAAGTTCAGTGCCTATGTTTTTTATTAGGTTGGATCAGTAAAGTAAATCTTATGTGCAAGATACATTTTATGGGTGATTATTTTAGGACCTGAAACGTGGAAAACAATATTGAGGGAGAAAGTATGTATATCTTATTCAGAAATTATTTTAGTTAACCTATAGAAAATGTTTAAAATAGCTACTGGTTCATATTTTTCAAAAACAGAACCTTTCTGCCTGGTTATTTTTAATTTTATTTTCTCATATAATTTATTTGAGAAACGTATCGAATATCTAGGAATAGTAAATTAAATCGAATTGCGTATTCTTCACGTTTACCAAACATTAACTCATTGATTTTTCATTGGATAAAACAGAAGTCAATTTCCATGCTTCGATTCGTGTCGACCATTCAAATAATTGTGTGCTTATTTTATATTTATTTTATGCGTTAGATCTCAAGCATTCCCCGGAAAAACAACTTATATATCTATCTGCTTCTCAAATATTATATATACAGATTCATGAAACCAAGTAATTCACAGATTGAAACAACAAAATTTTCAATAAAGTCGTAAAATCTTAACTTATACACAACATAGCTAATAACCTTAATTTTTTTACAAAAGCAAAAAAAAAACAATAACATGCGTCCCGCACGCATCAAAGCGGGGCGACACCGGTACCCGGTGTTAAATTCTCATCTCATGTCACCGGGGTCGCTATTTTTTTTGCCACAAAAACTTTATAGTAACGGTGGAGCAGACAGTGTGGCACCGGGTTTTTGTGTACGGTTTTTGCAATGATAAATCACAGTGTATTTAGGTTGATAGTAAAAGTCGCTAGCTTGTTTTAATAGATGATTTTTTTTCTGTAGGAAGTCTATTTTTGAGTTTTGTTTCGATATATTGCATTATGAAAATTAAGCTTAATTTTCTGTACCTACTCCGTGGAAAACAGGATAATCTGTATGACGTAATTTACACCTTGTTCAATTCTTATACACCACACCAAACAGATGTTCGGCAATGTATCCACGCACGTTTCGCTCCGAAACCGGAGCATCCTTAGGAGATGTTGACTTTCCAATGAATAATTGTTAAGTCAACATATCCTGAGTGTAGCAAATTAGGTTTAATATTCATCACGGAATAATAACGCCTGCTTCTATCCAATATTGTGTTACGATACTTCGCCGTCATCATCTTCAGGCTATTGTCGTCCCACTGCTGGGCTAAGATTCCTCTCTCATTACAGAGAAGACCGCTGCTCCAAAGCAGGTTATTCATTTTAATTTTTCCATTGGCTACATCTTGACGGCCGATTGGCGCAGTGGGCAGCGACCCAGCGTTCTGAGTCCAAGGCCGTGGTTTCGATTCCCACAACTGGAAAAATGTTTGTGTGTATATTGTTCATTTAAATATTCATCAGTCAACTAAGTACCTATAACACAAGCTACGCTTACTTTGGCGCTAGTGTATCTATTATCTATTCATATTTTTGGCAGTATTAGAGCTAGTACCGCAATCCTTATTTTTGCCGCCATTTCTGCGTCTTGGTCTGAATTGAGTGGTGGCCGCTTCGAAAGCGGTCAGCTTGGAAATAGAAATAGTATTTATTTGCTTGAATATGTGTATAAAATGTAATAATCACAATAATTTTCCTAGTTTCAACATATTCTATCATTTAGGAATGCAAATATACAAATTTGTTTGCAGCGGCCATCATAATTGCTGACGTCATTTTAAAAATAAGATCTCTTATTTAATTAATTACAAAAAAAAACTCAAAAAAATATCCATAGACATTGTAACGCTTTTAAATACAATGCTAGTGAAACCGCGGGACTCAACTAGTTGTTTATTATTATGAAAAAAAGAATGTTAATTTTAAAGAACCCCTGACGCCTAGAGATATCCGCGTCGGTCAGATTTAGGAACGTCGAGATAAACTTCATAATCTGAGAGACACGAACTAACAGGGCAAATATTTGTACCGGATTAGGGTGCTCGCTCACCCGTAATTCATATTATGAACTGGCCTGGCTATCCCCCGATTTAGGATTATCTACTTTAAATCATATTGACCTCTCTGGCGCAGCGGTGAGCGCTGTTTTAGGTTGGAGTTCCCGGGTTCGATTCCCGGCAGAGGAGATTTGAGAATTTATAATTTCCAAATTTTCTCTGGTCTGGTCTGGTGGGAGGCTCCACCCCACCGACTAAGACGTGCCGTTTAGCGATTTAGCGCACCGGTATGATGTCGCGTAAAAACCGATTAGGGTTAAATATAACAACCATACTACCTGACAAGCAAGCCCGCTACCATCTTAGATTTCATCATGTTTTACCAACAGGTGATATAAAAAAAAAATAACTATTTCATATTTAAAAAACCTAAATTCTTGTGAATAAATAATTATTAAAAAAAAGCCCCAGAAAAATTGCCGAAGTATCCATTTACATTACTTGATCTTTAAATCGTCCAAATCCGCTTAAGGGAAATAAAATCTTGAATTTATTGAAAGACAAGGCCGAGGAATCCCATAAGTGCGCCAGATAATTAGTTTTCCATTTTTCCGTGAACCTAATAAGAAAGGGTGTTACCCGAAGGTGTAAAAAACCGACAAAATCAACGAGGGCTTTAGAAGAATCCGCAAAATCTGCTCAATTTAAAATTAAAGCCACGAAACGTGTTTTTCGCGTATTTTATAAAAATCTCGGGATATGCGAACAATCTTCGGAGTAAGCTCAAGCGCCAATATCATACACTAAATCGATTAGGTTATTTTTTATTAATTTATTAAATGTCCACGGCACAGGTACCTAAGCATATTAAATCAATTTTTTTTTTAATTTTGTGCAAAAGGACTTTCAAGCGTTTGACTTTATAAGAAACAGTATCCCGTTGTTAGACCCTCCAGATTCTACTCTATTTACCTACTTATATTACTACAAAGCATACCTATTTTTCTTTTCCATAAATTACCACATGATAATTTATGAAATCAATAATGTAGCGTATTTAAAATAGTACCTAGTTATTTTAACCTAAACTTATAAATGAAAATATATCTAAGGATTAGATCCAATGACTTATCCCAGATGTAGGTACATATATTCGACAATCATCCATTGCAAGTTTAAAAAGCTTTCAGTTAGGCATTTGTTTTAGAACTTATGATTTTTCCATTTTATATCATTTATTCGTTTCGTGCCAACTTTGTTAGGATAAACGTTATGATAGAATTTTAGCGAACTTGTAATGAATACAGGATTATACCCTGCATCTACTCGTACCAAACATTTACGATTGGCGCACTGGGCAGCGACTCTGATTCGATTTCCACAACTGGAAAATGTTTGTGTGATGAACATGAATATTTTTCAATGTCTGAGTGCAAATATGCATAGTATAAGTACTTATGTATATATTTTATTTTATCTTATTTTTGTGTTCTTTTTATTCTATTTTACTGATGTTGACTTTCAACTTATCAAACTTGATTATTTATTTCTTGACTTACAGTTGCATGATAATATACATATTTTGTATTAAATATAGCTGTAAAAAGTTGTGCACCAAAAAGAATTTATTTCCGTCTTATCTACTTAGTAAGTTTGCCGTAGGGTCTGCGGTGTCCTCGGTAGTGTCTGCCTCCCGAACCTGTGCCTACCACAGGGTCGAGAGGCAGACACTACCGAGGAAAAGCCAGATATAACTCAGCCAGAAAAAAATACTATAGGTAATTTTTTAGTTTTGTAAACAAGTATTTGCACCCGAGAAGATGGAATGTCTTAGCTGTTTTTATTTTGGTATTATTATGAATTACCACCTAATTTTAAAGAACCTGGCTAGCGTGGTGGACTACGGCCTTAACCCGTTCTCACTGTGGGCGCAGACCCTGGTCCTGCCGGTAATGTGTTGATATGATCATTGAACCATACCTATTAGAGCGAACAAATAAATTTCATTCAATTTTATTGCGATACAGCTACTTCTAAAAACCATTTTTCAACAATCGCCAAACGACAACAGCTATTGACTAATGAACTAACACACAATAGAGTTTTAATAAAATAAAATGCATTCTAATCCCCTATTTAAATTCAATGGCAAAGCAAGTGCAGGGCTAATCATCGCAATATAATGGTCCACCGGTTTCGGGGGGACGTTTTTTTACTGCGCAAGCGAGATAGTTACACTGTATCCATACAAAAAACTATGACGAATGAAAGAGACGGACGATTTAGTCGATTCATTTGGATTGACTTTAAATGATTGCCTTTTTTGTTCGCCGGTGATGGATTGCGAATCATTTCGTTTACGCCAGCTTCACGTGTGTTAAATTGTGTCTATTTTTTGTATAAAATAAATCGGTAGTACGGATTCAACATAAAAGGAAAATAAAATGGTAGAGCTGAATTGAAAGTTAAAATTCTTTTTAAATTATAAGTGGTGGGAAGTGGTAGAGTTTCTTTTTACTTTATTGCGCAAGAAAAAAAATTTCACATAAGACGAACTTAATGCTAATTATTCACAGATTTTTTATTTAACTTATTTATTTCTGGTAAAATAAATTTAATAAAATTTTTCGATCCGCTAGAGATGTATTCTTTCGTAACTTTCAAACTTCGGTTGAAATGCATTTCCTTAGCCCCATCGTAATTCGAGGTGATTTATCTACATAAGTAGAAGAAAGACAACATAAGATATATTAGCCTAGTTAAGAAAATGCTTTGAATAAAATAATTAATTATTTATTTAATACATATGTATCATAAAATTGTTGCCTCTTCTTCTAGTACCTAATTCTGTAATACGAGTAGCTACCAATTTTCCTTAACCCACTTAAAAATAACAAGCTTATCAATTCAATGTAAATTTTATTATTGTTTTTTTAGATTTTGGGTATACAGTTGGATGAAGCTTTGTACCATCTCAATACGACATCTCAAAACTAACGAGAGAAAAACCACCGACTCTTTGTATCCCATCATCATCTCAGCCAAATAGTGTTTGTCAATCTAAGACGTCGTGATCCGTAGTTAAACATGCTAACCTAGACCAACGAGGCAGCTGTACATGTTTCAGTATTTATATAAACATTAAATCATTAACTAATATTATAAATCAGAATACGTCTGACCTTCATTTACGCCCTAACTTAGCAACTTGATTTTTGGCGGATAGTTAGTTCAAAGGACGGAGAGCAACATAGTATACTTTTCATGGCAGAAAAACTAAGGGTTCCCACTTTTTTAAAAACTGTAGTAATTGCGGACGAAGAACGTGGGTAACAGTTAGTAACCAATGAATTGAGAAACTCCTTCTATTCTAAAGCTGGTTAAAACCTCAATTTTTTGCGTGTAGACCGAGCACCGATCCTTCCTGTATGCACCCCTGTCCCGATACTAATTGCGTAACTAAACGGCAGGGGCGCGTAATCCTATATTGATGTGTTTGTAAAAACTATCCGATCACCCCCTCCCCGCGCCCGCTACCCGCTTGCAGATTCCCGCTACAGGATCTCCACACTGAATAATTTAGTGTGTTGACGAGTTTAATTTGTTTCTTATAATAATAAATCAGATTAACATTGTGTGCTGAATGAGCATAACATAAGTAAAAGGTCAGGGAGATTCACCATGCGAACGAAGATGAACCAATACTAGAACAATATTTAAAATTAAATTTTGTTTTTGATTGCTAAGATGCTGGCAGCATTGCCCCTCTGGATGGCCAAACTAATTCGTTGGCCAAGGTAACTGCCCGCTCTAGGATCACCGGTAGACTCGATAACCCTTTTCGATAATTCTTTGAAAAGGGCTCTTGCCTCCGGACCCCACGGTCCCAAAGTCTCTACACCAAAAGGCACAAAAATGAAGCTGCTATCCAGGTTTTCATATTTACGCCTCTTGGCCTGCTCGGCACTGAGGGGCAATGCTGCCAGCATCTTAGGAACTGTGCCTCGCTGCGGTGGTTTCGAGGACGTTGTAGATTTTATTTAGTTTTTAAATAGTTTATTTTAGGTTATAGTTATGTATTAATAAAAATTATATTTTTTGATTGCTTCATTAAACTTAAGTTTAAACTAATCGATATTTATAATAGCATTATAAGTAATCTAAGCAACATAACATATGATTAAGAAGCTGCTGAAAAAAGTAAAACAGAAACCTGGCACCGGAAAATGGAATGACAAGAAATGAATAGGAAGTAACATTATATATAAAACAAATAAACCTTATTACTTAAGTCATAAAGTTAGGAAAACTTTGTAACATATTTTCGTGCAAAATGTCTTTGCAGGGAAGCAATGACTTACGGATCTGAAACATGGCCATTAACTATGGACGATAAAAATCTCAGTAGACAATGGATAGTGATATATATAGTTGGAGTGATAATATGTAATCAACAATGGTTAAAATAGGTAGAGTATAATAACCTGAATTTGAAGGAGCAGCAAGTTGAGACTACCTTACGACTACACTTTTGCGGGAATATTTAGGGTTTTTCATATCTATATATCTGATACATAAAACTCTAGCTTTAAAAGCTAAGCCACCAGGCTTTTAAACATAAAATAAAAAATGTTGAGTTCAATTTAAACATCTAACCTTGTCTTTCGTTTAAAAAAACTAAAAAAAACGTGTCCCTGTTACTTTGTCAATTCTAGTTGACAAACATACATATTTCATGCCATTACTTTTCAACATTTTTAACTTTACACAACACTTTACACGTTCCGATCATCTGTGATCAAATTAGAAAAAAAAAGATCCGTAATAGAAACCAGTATATCTAAAATGCACGGCGAGCACTAGTATCAATGTAGCGTTGGTAGACCTACCACCAGCCACCAGGTCAACAGACGACATCAAGTCAATAGCACCGAACCTGAAGTGAGCTGGGGAAAAGCAGCCTAAGTTCGTGGAATCTCAACAAAAATGCTATGCCCAGTAGTAGCATATTGCGCGTAGTGCCCAAAGACGACACAATCAAAACTATAAAAGTATCTCACTATACATAAAAAAATAATACACTTGCTACGGATAATCAAAACGGTTGCACGTGCGACAAATCGATGACTTCATTTATATAGATGAATTTTATAAAATAAAAACCCTCTATCAAAGGGGCTCGGCAAACAACCGTGAAGCGATGTGGGCACATCGTATTGTATACAAAATTACGGTTTATTCATGTCCTGGTGATATGATACGCAATTTTCAATTATAAATCATCGTCTACAAAATAAACATATTTATTTTATGATGTCGATGTAAATTATAATATTTTCGATACGTAATGGGTTACTTCTAGGTAAATATCCAGCGAGTAACTTTTCTGTTTCGTAGTAGAGAATACTAGCCTCTAGTGACAAACTAAATTTCCATTAGTTCCCAAAACAACGTGGTTTCAAGTTGTTTAATTTTAAGAAAGCTTAGAGAATCTTACTGCAATATCCACGTTTATCTTCGTAGATGGAATATTGCATAAGTGATTCTGTGAGCAAACAAATGGTATTATAAACTTTCTAATTAGTTCATTGGTTATAGGAGAAGAAAATGGTCCAAAGCAGCATATTGTTATAAAAAAGTGGCTGATAACTTTCATAAAAACAAAAATTCAAAACCCTCTGGAGTCTGCCATCTGGCAGACGGCATATTGTATACGACTGCAAATAAAGAATACGCCGTCGTGTCGTGTCGTTTTTGATTGCTTGCAAGCAAAAAAAATATATTTGTAAAGTTGATTTGTTATCAAAAAGTTATAGCAATTTTTATTGTTACTATTTACACATGGTTATAACTGTATCTTAAGATAGGACTTTCTACGTCATCAAATCTAATGAGTAGGGACATCACGTCTACAATGTATGAGTAGGTAAGTAACTATTTAAATTATTATACTTTTTAATAAACAAACAATTCTGTTCTGATGTAATTAATTACCTCTATTATCAACCGACTTGTAAGAAGTTTTTTTTATTTAATTTACGGACAAATTAGTCGATGAGTGGAAAACTGTCGCCTTTGAATAGAGCAACACTTTGCATTGTCCATCAACCTGATGGTAGTGGTGTTAAGGCTCAGGCGCCCGTAATAATAACGGCAACCACGTCCTACATAGCAATGATGCTTAGCGGCAGAACTAAGAATGACAATAGTACTTCCCCAGGCCAGACGAGCTCTGTCACAAAAAGCTCTAAATACTACTTCTTTTTGGCAGTTTTCGAATTTAAAGTATTTAAATTTCGAATTTATTCCTAAAGAATCCTCATCCAGGCAGGCTCAAACCCAAATAAGTACCTATGTCAAATCAATGTTCTAATTTTAAGAAGTCATGTTTTGCCGAGCTCACTTTATGTGGGATAGGCACAAGAAGGCGGTTTGTTTAGTATTCAGGTATAGGTTGAAGGCCGATTGGGGCAGTGGGCAGCATCAACCCTGCTTTCTGAGTCCAAGGCCGTGCGTTCGATACCCACAACTGAAAAATGTTTGCGTAATGAACATGAATGAATGTTTTTCAGTGTCTGGGTGTTTATATGCATATTATAAGTTTTTGTATATATTATTCATAAAAATATTCATCAGTCATCTTAGTACCATCTTAGTACAAGTACACAAGCTACGCTTACTTTTGGCCTCGATGGCGTTAGAGTATTGTCGTAGTATTTAATTATTTATACGTTAAATAAATAAATTTATTTTTTAGTACCTTTCATTAATTTAAAGGGTGAACTGTCTATTCTAGCATCTCCCACGTTGAAGTTCGTTCTCCCCGGCAGAACTCCTCACAGGGTACGCGGTCTAGTCGAAAGCAAGGATTACGAGATCATTCTGACATCGAGCATTCGGTTGTGCCAACAATTGTTAGTTGTCTTTCTTTCATTTTTCCATCACTGAGATGTTGGTGATTACTTTTGCTTACATTAAACTCAAGCTACGAGGGTTCCATACGTGCCTCTAAAACCTATGTACGTTCATAAATCTCTGAACTATAATATCTCTACGTACTTACATTTTAACTTCTCGAGCGGTTCATGATGTAATGGCGGCGCGTGGTGTAAAGGCGTGTGCTGCGGTTCGTGATGTAATGGCGCCATCAGACTCGATATGGCCGAGCCGACGGAAGCGGCCACTGACTCGTGCAAATGGCCGCCACCGTGCAGGTCCAGCTCACTGAGGCATAGGCCGTTCTCGCTTAGCGGCTCCATGCCAGCCGCCAGCGCCTCCTTGTACACGCGGAGATGAATGGTGAAGCCTTTGTGCCACGGGGGATGAACAATGAGCCGCTATGCGACTACGGTTGGAAGTTTAGGCTGCTCGCATTTGGTGTACCTTGAAAAAAAGAAAACGGTATTGTAGTTTTAAGTGTAATTTTTAAAGTTTATTTAATCCTTGTTTCGGGCAACTAAAAGTGCCGTATAAAACACATAATATACTATAGAATATATATAAGTAACTATAAACACAACCTGATAAATACTATACATCAATATAATAAATGCGAAAGTGTACTGTTTGTTTGTTTGATTTGTTTTACCTTCTTTTGCTTCCTGCCGTAACTAAGCGAATAATCAACTTGATTTCTGGCATAACGTTAGTTGAAAGGATGGAGAGCTGGCTATTACTACTATTTATTCCAGGAAAACAAACGGTTGCAATGGGATTTAAAAAAACCCTCACTATAGCTACGAGACACTCTAGAATATTCGTTAAATAACTTATTATTAGGTGGACCCCTTATTATTTAAGATATCGAGTTAAAAAACATTAACTTGTTTTGTGGATAACATATTTACCCTACCCTACCTATGTCTACCAAAAGAAATCTTTGTCGTAAGCTAACTTTTCACATCTGTATTATCTTTATTATTATTAAAAAGTGTAATAACTTTAAAACGAATCTATTCTATTCCCTAAAAATAACCAATTAGAAAATGTGACAAACTTAAAGAGCATTCAACTTTAACTAGAGTGGCATCTCGATTCAAAAGTTTCCTACAAATTTACAGCTTATATTCCTAGTGAATAGAAAGCTAAAAAGTTTCAACTGCAACAATATATCTGTACAATATAAAACAGTATTATCAGTATGATTTAGAGCGTGTACACAACGCTGTAAAAAACAAACACTGAACCTAAATAACGGTGTGATGGAGATATACAGTCTAACAACTTTCATATTTCAAATACGCTGTCAGTAGATGGGCATCGCTTTTTGGGATCATAAAAAGTAGAATAATAGGTGGAAAAACGCTCGCACATAGTGATTTATGCGTTTAATTGCCCTTTTTTGCATACGGGCGACGTCGGGAATTCAATGTTCGACAAAAGAACAAAGGTTGCTGATGGCGAAGCGCGAACGTGCTTATTCCGACGGCGCGATAAAGTTATGCCGAGTGCAGTTTTATATTCTGCAATTATTATCTGTTCCGATGAAAAATATTGCATTCTATGGAGAATTGTAAAACAGAAAACACGAAATAGGTACAAGATTTTTTAAGATTAATGGTTGCTCTTCGCTACGCTTCAACTGGTTAGCAATTTGGAAATAAATAATAGGTACGCCGAAGTCGGCGTACTAGAGTCAATATTTCACGTTTCCTCCTAATAACAGTAACTATAAGGTCTAGGCTAGTCTATACATACGAATAAGACCTGCAAAACTGTATTTTTCAGTAGTTTTAACACAGTTATTTTTTAAGCCGTTAGCATTTAATAAGGTTATACATAGTACTGATGCTATGTATGCAATGGAATCAACTGCATTCCTTTTCAGGAATACCTTTTTTCATACATGTAACTTCTTTTATAAAACCAAAAGACGACTATTGGTTTTATAAATTCTGATTTCTAGCACGTTGGTAACTCCAAATGAAAAAATATATAAACCTTCAATATTAATACAATACCAGAGCCCAAAGTTTAATATTTCATAATTTCTATTAAGGAAGCTGATTCAATATTATTTTTGGAGTAATTTCAGTCATAAGTTAATCAACTAATATTTGGTAAATCTGTGTTGGAGAAAGTGGGGATAGGACTTAGAATTTGGAACTCCCTAACATCTGTCTATATTTCCTAAAAAGATTGTTTGGGGATGAACTTATCAGAAGTTGTACGCGGTGAGAGTCGCGGGGGTTCACTAGTTAAAAATAATGAGGTTGGTAAACAAGCGTTATTATGCAAAACGTGCTTTTGGCACAGTTCAGGTTGTTGCCTACAAAAGTTTCCTTAACCGATTTCGGCCACGTGGTCAATCTCCAGAGCGATTTTCCCACTACGCGGGAGATATAATAATGCACAAGTTTGTGCGCAAAACTCAGTTGCTCTCTATTCCCTCACTGTCATAGTCCGACACGATCAGAAAGAGATCAGGCGCAGGACCGCCAGCTTAACTTGTACTCCGAGGCACAGGGATGAATTACCGCCAATTTCCAAACTCTGGGCTTGTACTAAGAATTTCTTGATAAACAAATACTATTCGATGGCCCGATCAGGGGAACCTAAGACCTTGTGATCTGCAGTCGAATATGATAACCACAATACCAACGAGGCAGTTGCCTCTAATATGTTTAGTTAACCGTTTGTCATAGGGCCTCCTGATTTACTCTGATTTATTATAAAATAAAAAATGACATCACACGTGGAGCGTTTAGTATAAAATACAGTGGTAGTAAGGTGTCAGACGGTCAACAAAAACAAAAAAAATATATGGCGCAGTGGGGATTGCTGTGATCTTATTAAGGATGTCCTAGGTTCAAACTCCAGCTGGAGCAATTTGGGAATTTATAGTTTCAAAATGTTCCCTGATCTGATTTGGTAAGGCCTTGGCTAGGTACGGCCCTACTGATAAGTCTTGCCGCTAAACAAGTGAGCGTACTCATATGTTAGCCCCATATGTAAGTCTTAGACTGTATGAATGAATGAATGAATACACTTTTATTGTACACCAAAGAAAGAAGGAGTTACAGCGATATAAATACAAGGTAATATAGAGTGTACCTAGTAACACAAAAAACTTGTGGGGGACTTTAACAAATATCTTTGAATGAACCGATTTAGTATACTTCCGGCTTAAAACTCACCTATCTAAGGATTGACTTAAAGAAAAGTATCTAAAGTATCACCCATTTGTATTTCCCTTTCTCAAGAATATTTTTTGCAGACTAATTACATAAAACAAATTTGCAGTCTAATGCCATTACCACAATCGAGACAATACTTCAGAATAAATATTGTGCATTGGCAAACGTCAGAAATATAAAGATAATAATATATTATACTAATAATATATTACAAAACAAATTGACGGAAGAAATGTAGTCCTAAAATCAGTTGTAATTTCAATTTTATCATCAAAGATAAAATAAAATTTTATTTAATATAAAATTTCTATAGTTTTGGATAATGTTTCGGAAATTAAATTTTATAGTTTGTTTTACACATTAAGACTTTGATAACAACCAAATATGAAGTGAATTCCGTACGGGATTATAACAATGACAAATTACACAGAAGATAACATGAAGTTGTTTTTATTCCATTGTTTAATTTCAACTTCCAATTTGTGTGGACGTTATTGCTTCTTTCTTGATTTGTCTTCTTCAGGATAGGCAAAGATCATTGACTATACAGCCAGTGATTTAAAAATAAGTAGAGTTTCACTATCAAAAATAATCCTAGCACATTCAAAACTATTTCTTCCATCAGAAATAAACTATACAAACTCGACGTCAGTTTAAAATGTTTGAATATTTTTAATAAGTTATAACAAAAGATCCAAAATTTTAACCTTTAGATCATAACATTAAGTTACAAAGATATTGCAAACGTGTATTAATCCAATATATTGTCAAATTAACCAGTTTGATGAAACCTCAAGATTTTAGTTAAAGTTTCAAATATCCCAAAATTCAACAAAGGCTTTAATTGAGAATGAAACAACTTTTTCACCGAATTTTACCAGCAAATAACTAAACATTTCGACTATAGTATTTAAAAATTTGACGTACAAACTTACATGAAAATTTAGGTAAAATGTAGGTAGATACATACCTATTTCATTTTAAATTTGAAAACTATTTCAAATTCATGTGGTATATTAATAATAAAGGCACTCCAAACATCACAAAACAATCGTTTAAACACAAAGATATAAATTTTCTTTAAAACAAAGTTAAATAAATGCTTTTTTGTTTCAGGCGCATCACAAAACAAAACACAATGTAAAATTAATACGTCACTTCGATTCCTTATCGACACACTAGGTTGTTTTAATAAAACAATCGTTTCAAAGTGGAACACAACTTATTTCTATATCATTGTAAGTTATAAAAGTGAATGGGAGTTGAATGTAAAACATGTGTTAAACGACATGTTACACAAATATTTGAGTGTATCTATTTGTATCTCGTATACCTATCTGCTGATAACGTGACTTTGTGTATCGATATTGACACGCATGATACTCGTTCCGTGAGAAAGGTTATTCTTTGTAAATCTGTTTTCGATGATAACAGAGCTAAAAATTGTCACTACAAATTTTAGCCCTGCTATGTTAGAGAAGATCACCAGTAGAATATTCATAGACAATCTGGCAGTCTAAAATAATGTCTCAATATAAAATATATATATGAGCTGGAAGTAGTCGGTTAATCCGCATATTTATAGGCCTTGATGTAGGTCAAGGTTGCCATCAAAGAATTAATCGCATAGGTTGCCATATTGCAATTTGATTAAGATCACCTACTTATGTATCATAATTTTATCAAACAAGTGAAATGAGTGTATAACTTTCATAGTTATTAATATTTCTTTATTTTAAATAATATCCTTCATATGAGAAATAAAGTTAAATATAATTCATAAGCGTATGATGTGGTTGGATTTTGCATTATAAAGGTATTTCAGGGCACGTTCTTTTAACTTAGATCACCAGGTGGGCTAGGGAAGTTTGTTGACGTTGGAAAACAAATTACTTTCCTTTTTCTAAAAGTAACTTGCAGTTCCTATGTAAATTTATACCTCCTAACACTAAATGGATCAAGGCCTGAAATAAATGTTTTTTTTTTTTGCTTTCGGCAATTTATCATTGTCATTGTCCTCAGTCTATTGATGTCTTACTCTCTCAGACGGAAAGACATTTAGTGCATTGAACCTCCCTCCAAGCATGTTAGCGGGCTTTAAGTATTATTATCATTCTTAAGTGTTAAAACTGGTGATAGCAACGTGATAATCCACTCAAAAAGATGAACGGCAATTTTTTTCATGACAATTAATACTTAGTCTTTAACAGTCCACTGCTGCACTTAAAGCCTTAAGCTAAAGGCCTCTTCCCAACGGCAGGGTTTGCAATCCAATTGCAAAGGGTTTATAATCTCCACGCTGAGCGGTCTTGGTGAACGCAATAGATATATGAATGAATGAATGAATACACTTCTATTGTACACCACAGAGAAAATTTACAGAGATACAAATACAACAGCACAATAAGGTAGAACGTACAATTTTAGATGGTAGTAGAAGCAAAGAAGACGCTGCTGCCAGTTATCTGTTTTACTTTCTAAGTTGCCTCGCAGGGTACCGGAAGAAGAGGGGTATCAACCGTATTCTAATCCGGCACCACACGGCTAATGTACTTAAGCTTAAACGAAAGTAAGAACTTTCAAAAAGTGTAACGAGCGAGCGGCTCCTTATTTGATCAGCACTGATTTGAACGTAGCATAAAGGTCGGATAGTCCAACTAGTTGCCATAGCAACGGTATCGTAGCGAAAACAAAATGTGATATCATATGAGTTTGTAAGTATGTATATGATATATGTAAGTATACGATAAATAATCTGTAATTTTATAAAGCGTACTGTATTCTAATCTGGAACCTCACGGCTAATGTACAAATAACTTAAACGTAAGTAATTACTTTCAAAAAGTGTAACGAGCGAGCTGCTCCTTATTGGATCAGCACTGATTTTAACGTAGCATAAAGGTCGGATAGTACAACTAGTTGCCATAGCAATGGTATCGTAGCGAAAACAAAATGTGATATCATATGTGCTTGTATATTTGTATATGATATATGTAGGTATACGAGAAATAATCTGTGATTTTATAAAGCTATGCTTTGCATGGTGCATTTACACTAAGATTAATTGTTCACCCATCTGATGGTAATTGGATACTCTAGCTTGTATCTTCAGCTACTTTGCAGGGCATGCATGGAAGAAGTCCTACGAAGGGACGCCTTGTATTCATCAACCTGAAGAATAGGTGTTAAGCCTCATGTGCATCTAAATCAACCGGAAACCTTGTAAGACAGATTAAAACAGCAATGCTCTTTGGCGGCAGAAAAAGGCATGGCGGTAGTACCTCTGCGGACGACCTCTCCCAAAACTGCTACTAATGTAAATGGGTGTTTATAAATAATTCTCACAATGTGTAAATAGCTTACATAATTTCGTTCCAGACGGGTAACGGACGGAAACAGAGCTCAACTTTTTTATACTTTTATGTATCAATGAAATGTGAGGTAAAACTCTACACGCAGGATTTTATAGATTACGAATATAGGTAACACAACTCTGTTATACTACACTAAAGATTATGAAATTTGTGAATCGTGATAAAATAACCTGTCAAGCGCGAGCGAGCCTCGTTTTGAGAGAGGTCCGTACATATTTCAAACCTTTATGTTTGTTGTGTCAAACTCAAAATATATGAGCAAGGCATGGCATGGCAACGATTTTTTTGAAGTTATACATGTTTTGGCGCGTTAGAGAAAAATTATGAGAGTAAATTTTTACGATGCGCGCGCGACACCGTAAAGTTAGCTATAATCAACATACCAACTTTAGAAAACTAGATAATGCGTTATAATAAAACTATGTATTAAATATTAATATCAATGTATAAATATATATTTTTTATTGCTAGTGTCGTTTTTTCTACAAACGTAGAATAAGGAGAAGGATGAAATGTTTCAAACGATTTTTATCTTGTAACGCCAAAGAAGTATAACTTCTAACGCGTGTACATACACCCTTTTTTTCTTTAAATAACTATGCTGAAGAGTTTATTTTTAATTGGATATCAGAAATCGTTTATTTACGCTGTGCTTCCGTCATTAGGTCACTTTATTTTCTATCATTTATCTACTATATTCCTCTCATTCAGTTAATATTCGAAATATTTTTTTTGCATTTTAAAGTACAGAATCCTAAAACCATTGAGTCATTATTGTTAATCAACTAAGAAGCTATCAGTTTATTATCGACAGGAGCCGAAACGGATAATGGTATATGGTGCTAATTTTGTAGTAAACAAGTAAAATAGGTAGATGTAGTGCTGTCCTTTTCCACGAATAACAGAGTGAAAAGGATGGCACTACATTTACATTTCTTTTAGCTCATTCAGAACACTTATTTAATCTACAGGCAAGAAAAGTTACTTGGCAAGTAAGTGCTTAATAGGTTAATGATCTAATAAGTAAACCAAATGCTATACCGAGATGTTTAGCATTTGAACTTCGTGGTCTACGAGAAAGCCTTCGACTCTATTGAAACCTGGGCTCTGGAATTGTGGTTTATGCCAAGTTGATGTTTTAGTGTTTATGGCACTATGTACACTGCGCTGAGGTGTTTGTACAACGCTTCTACGATGACCTTTCAAGTCGAAGATCAACAGACATCCTTTCAATATTCTAAAAAGAGTTTAGCAGGGATATCCCCGAAATTCTTTCGCGCTCTCAAATGTGTTTAAGTTATTGGACTGGAAAGTTCCAAGTTTAAATATAGCATCGGTAGTAACATAATAATTAAGGTTAAAGTAAAAATAATCATATAAAAATATACGTCTAGCCAGCCAGTAACTGCTGGCTATTAAAAAAAAATTTAAAGTTTAAAAAGAAAAAAACAGTCCCATTAGTTAAGAATTCTGAATATTATTACCGAATTGTGTCATTAAATTAGTGTTATGATCGATACTCACATAATACAAACAATACATTCTAATACAGTAAAAAGTGTTTTACAGTATGTCCCATTCTTTTACATTGAACACTTTATAATGGGTCCTGACTTTGAGACATTTTTTAAAGGTAAGGCCTAAAGTTAGTGCTATCTATGACATGCAACCTGCGTCCGCTGTGGTTTTCAAAACACAATACAAAACATGGCCTTGTGAGCAAGTCTCAATGAGGATGAGGTATTTCCTAAGCGAAATCTACACCAAGGTGTCCAACCGCAGACGTTTAGTAGTAGCAGAGTTTTTGTGAAAGGGCTCGTCCGGGGAAGTATCACGGCCATGTTTATTTCTGTCGCCAAGCAGCATGGCTGTTCCAGTATGAAAGTGGAGGTTGCCGGTGTTGTTACAGGCTCATGAGGCTTAGCACAAGACGTCACAGCCTTTCACTTTCGAGGAGCCGAATTCGAATCCCAGCACGTACCGCCAACTTTTTTACGCGCGTTTTTAGCAATTAAAATATCAATTGCTTCAACGGCGAAGGAAAACATCGTGAGGAAACCTGCATGCCTGAGATTTCTCCATAATGTTCTTATAGGTGTGTGGGGTCCACCAATACGCACTGGGCCCTTCTCATTGTGGGAGGAAATCCGTGCTATGCAGCGGGTACTGGGTAGATAAAATGAGGCTTAGCACCTACGCCACAGGGTGCACTGTTTAAAGGCGATGGATTTCTACTTACAATCAGGTAGGTCATCTGCTTGGTCTGTCAATGAATACTAGAAAAAGAAAACGCGTCCTTCGCAGCTTTCAAGTTTGCGCCATGCGTGCGAATAATCATTAGAACCTTGGTGAAAGGCACGCTTTTTGGATTAAAACATTTCTAGTGAACCGTTTTAGTCGAGCAAAATCGTGGGCAATAAGTTTATATACATGTTATAGGGAGTTGACAAATTATAAGACTGACACTTCTTTAGTTAAAGATGAATGATTGATGTTTACGTTGATGATCCTACATAAATTATAATTGATATGTGTCTTATATTTTTTTATCTACAGCCATATCTTATAAACCTGATTATGAATTAAAAAAGAGTTTAGGTATAATTATAATTGGTATATTTCATTGGTATATCTATTAACTTATTTCTCTACGGTGTATTTTTTTAATCATCATCGTCATATCACCGGGAAATCACAGGGCACGGGTCTCCTTCTCCAATGAGAAGGGGTTGAGGCCGTAGTCCACCACGCTGGCCCCGTGCGGAATGGTGGACTTTTTTGGTGGATTTTTTTAAATATTAGGTACTAAAAAAACATTTCATCCCGCGGTTAGTTAGATCTGGCCAGATTATAAACAGCTTATTTTCACTGATGAATGTTTAGTTCTAACAATCCTTCCAATTTAAGTAGGAATGAGTAAGTAGTGCAAGTAATGTGTAGTAATAAAAAACACATATTTATCTACTGCTATCTACTTACACTTCTCGTTAAAGGTCACTAATTTAACAACGTAGCACATTTACAGAGTATTACAACGGATTGGTTTTCGGATTGACGTTATTCATATCTCAGCCTCTATGATCTACTTTCACGCCTCCTTTAAAATTATAGGCCATCGGGAAGTGGGTATCCTTATTGGTTCAAATCAGACTTCAAAAAATAATGAATAGGTTCTAAATTATCTGTTTGAAGTTTCTTCATGTTTCACAAGAGTAACAAGAGTCTGGCATTTTTAAACCGACTTATTATTTATTTAAAGGGACATAATTTCAGATTAGTCCCAAAGAAATTTTAGAATCATTTTAGTTTTCAAATCAAATTATCTGGTAAAAATACCTATAGCCAAAAAGATTGCATGACTTGCCAACAAAAAATCCAAACTACCTTTTTTATCATCAGCTTATTTCCCCTCAAGTTTTTAGTACCAAAATTTCTAGTTCTTTTTCTTTTAATGTAAATAAAAATAACAGTTATCCGTTAATTTTCTATTTTTCCCAATCTTACATCTTTTATTACATAAGTCCTAATTTGATAATATATGACTACACTTAGACATAAGAGATAAAGTCAACATCAATATCCATGCGATTTTATTCATCTACTTACCTTATAGTACCTAGATACGTTTATCCTAATATCATAACAAAACCTGCTTTCTACGATAGTTCCATCGATCATTATTAAACAATTTATTTTTTACTTTCAAGACTAAAGTTAGCTATAAAAAAATTATACCATACGCGGAATCTCTTTTAAGTTAATTTGTTTTTATTTATTTTAATAAGTTTTTGTTTTTTTTACTACTTTTTAAACTTACTTTGGGTACACTAAAAGTAATTAATAGATTGTTTACTTTGAAAAAATAAAGAAAAGTATCCAGTGGAATTATTCGTAAATATTCGTAAACATTGTTCAAAAAGTTAAATTTTAAAAAAAAAAAAAGTTCCGTTTCGTATACTACTTAACTGAAAATTAATATTTCTATTTTCTGAGCAAATTACTAGGTTTTCAGGGATGTGATTACCCGCTAGGTACACAGTAACCAACATAGGATATATGATAGCAGGTCGTGGAATAATTTTCAAAAATCCGTCTACAATATAGATTGTAAAAACAACTTTAGAATACCCAATGTTTTTATACAAGTACACATCCCTGTTTACAACGTTTACACTAGTATTAATACCTAATTCACTAACCTCTAACCTTAGTACTTACAGTGAAAATTTTGCTAATTCCTCGGTTAGATCAGTTGAACAGCTGTTGAACGGGATTGCTCCTGATCACAGTGCACCAAATCCGCTGATATCCGTCATAATCTGCTCCAAGCCGCTGGATTACGAGCACGCGGTCAGCCCGTCACCAAACGTAAACACAGAACAGATACCGATAAATCAAACCGCGCGATCTCCACCGGAGTATTTCTAAAATCCGCTAAATCCTTGCGGGGCGTAAAAAATACTAGTATTAAAAACAGTCTTAAGTGGGCTTACGAACGCGCGCGCTACGGCCCGCACTGGCTCTAATCTCGGCCACTTCCCGACGCAATTTGAACCTAACTCCACCACTCTATACATCATTCGGCATTCCCGCCCACCGCGACGTCGCGACCCTATATGTTTCTCTCTCTTTAGTGTACACATTTTCCGAATAGAGCTGTCCCGCTCTAGCTGAAATCTCGCCGTGTTGAGTTTTCAGTGCGTGCGGGTGTGGGGGCGCGGGGGCGGCAACGCAGTCAGCTGGCCGAACTTATGCGGATAAAATCGACTTTTTATCGGGCTGCTGTGACGCCTCGTGACGTCACTGTTTACTTCGGATGGACGTGGACGCTATTGTGACATTCAATTATTCGGTGACTTAACAAACATCCTTTTAACTACATTTTTTTCTCAAATAAAATCCTAAATTAAGTAAGTTTTTTCGTAAATTATAACTAAATAAAACAATATATTTCAGAAAGTTGAAGGTAAAATAGACGTGTTTACTCATCAGGATGCGTTTAAAAATCTGTCAGTAGGTAAGTAATATGCTCTGTTTTATATTAAGTTTAATCTAGAATTTTGTATGCATTTATATTTAAAAAAAAAAGGTTTGTAGAAGCATAAGGATAAGGCAAGAGGTAATAAAAATTTAAATCATCCTAAATTTATAAAGCAACGTCCAAAGCATTTAAATCATGCAATATGTTTTCCTTATAGAGAGCAAAATAATTGCAGTTTAAATCGTTTGCAGCGTCGCCCGCAATAAATAAACCGTTCGCAACGTAAACAGATCGGGCGCATTAACCGCGTCGGCGTACATAAAGAGAGTATAAATATAAAGTTCCCACTCGCTGCCGCGCAAACTTAGCTAAACAACGCCATAATTGCCTTCATTACTTAAATTACTGAAATTATTTATTCAAAAAGCTGGCAACATTTAGGCGCGGTATGCCCCGCCCACCGCGTGTCTGCTGACCAATCAGAAGGCGCTATGATGTAATGGGAGGGGCGCGATACAATATGGCGGCCAGACGCGCAACCTTCTTGCAGCGAGCACGTCTGAAACACGACGCCGTGTGTGCTTTTATTCAGGAATTTCCATGTGCTTTATTAAGTTCATATAAAAAATTTTATATAAACTGTTTTTGTAGTTCCTAATTGAAAATCTGTAATCAGAAAACTGTGTACAGGATTACCGTCGGCAAGTTCCCGACGGAAAATGCATGACACAATGGAAAATGTCTGCTTTTAGTAATTAGTAAGTATAAAACTTAAATACCGATATAAAAAAGTGTGTAGATACTTTATTTGTTATCTATTTACGAAGGTACCTATGCAGTGCGATTATTTATAAATTATAATTTATTCTGATGATGCGATACGACCCTATTGATATTTATAACTTGATAAGGTCGTATGTAATACGTACTGAATATAATCTAGTTTTATAGTAGGTCTCTGATTAAACAGATCCGGCTTCGATTCAGATGCCCCCAGTATCTAATATTTATTTAATATCTCAAACTAAAATAGATAATCGTCATAGTGCTAATTTCGTTATCTACTAATCCTAAACATTAGTTTACCTGACTGTCAAAAAGTGTTGCCACCTTTTTGAAAAAAGAAAATTGGTAAAAGGCTATATTTCTATTAAAACTGCACCAAAGGCTTTATTTCGTACTCCACAAATATTTAACTAATATGACCACTTAAATTATGTTGCCAACTTTTTGGATAGAAAATAAAGAATGCTTTATATGCCTAATAGTATATTATTGAAAGCAATTTTGTGAACCTAAATATAAAAGTCGCCATAGTGTTAAATTTCACTCTCCGAAAATCCGTACCTAATTTGACAGCTTAAAGAGTGTTGCCAGTTTTATGAATACTTATGGAAAATAGGTTAAGGGATATATATTTCATAATCGACATATCTAAAAAGGTATAGTCATAATTTTGCACTCCATTAATCCTCATGAAAATTCGATGTCATATTATTAAATAGTATAAATAGGTTTTTTAGAAAAATTATCTCCTGTATTTTCATTTAGGATTTGTGTCATAAACTGTAGGTATTAGCACTTAGCCTTTGTTATTTATACATCTCTTTCTAACTTATATTAATTGCCGTGCGTTGTTAGTTAGTGGGTAGGATTGTTATAATATCTAAATTATAGTAGCCAAATGTCAACTGCTCATAACCTTCTATAAATAATACGATAAGTATATTGTTTTTCCCGAAGCCGGGGCGTTAATGGTTGAGGAGTTCTCCCGGCACTTCACCATCAGCTCCTTTGATGTAACGAGCAAAAATTGCTTATCTACTATCTACCATAATTGCAAGCTTATTATTGTATCGTTTTGGTGGCAATCCTAATTCTTCATCGGTTTGACGTTATTTTACTTTTCGAAAGAAAATGCTCAAGTTACTTAAAAAATACTTAAATCGCTATAGATGTTCCTATAACATTTGAAGAGTACCCTCGATTTTTCCAGGATCCCGCCAATAGATCTACACCATATTAAAATAGGACCACACCACCACATACGAAACAACATCAAAAAAATCATCAAAATCGGTCTATAATTGGCGGAGTAATTGTGTAACAAATATATTCAAATTCAAAATATCTTTATGCACTTATGAAGCGTTCATACATATATGTTTACATAATTGTAAGGGGATGGTGATAACTTTTTTTTTTTATATTATGGTACAAAGAAAAACCATACACTCGAATTGAGGACCTCCTCCTTTTTTTAAAGTCAGTTGAAAATACAAAAGTTATACTGGAGCTTCTCTTAAATTTAAAACTCTACTTTTAAGCTTGTCAATTTAGTTTAGTTTAGAGACTTGTATACGTAAGGATATTCGTGTTCGAAAGAATTGTCAAAATTGGAATATTATTGAGACATGATTGTACATGCTTAATGCTTTTTTTTTCAAGTAACTACGTCTATTTTAGAAGCATTCTTGAAACCTTAAGTCTATCTGTTCGTAGTGACTCTACAACAGGTTCGGAAGACAGCAGTTGCTCTTTTCCAACGTTATTTCACAATTTACCAATATGTTTACTAATATCTTGTTCTTACAAGATGGAATGAATAAGAAAAAAAGAATGGATGAAAGCGAAGCGGCCTGCAAAGTAACATTGTCATTTAGTTGATATCAATTGTGTAGTTGACCACAATTGAGTTAATGCCTTTCAATACATATTTAAAACTTAGGCAAAGGTAATAACTACTTTCGATACCATAATATTAACACTATATATTTATACTATATACTATAATATTTATTTTATGAAAGCAAATACCCAACCCATAGGAATTCTCTACTTTTCTCAGACGATATGCAGATAACACTAATAAATAATGTCAGTTTTAAATAAAGTATTGTGTTATCGTGTTTTACAATGTTGTAAAGCATTCTAAATCTCTGAGCGCTATAAAAATACGGCCAAAGGTCTATGTTTGTACTTTGCTTGAAATAACATTTTAAGTAATCAGGTTTCACATTTACCCATATACAAAAGTACGTTTTTATATGTTAAATATATAATACATACTTATAAGACCGATAATCAATCAAATATTTTAATTAACAGTGGACGTATTTTTGTTTTCAGATCTCGTCGATATTCCGGTTCTAACCCGATCATCAAAATCTCTACATATGGCATAAGGCATGACAGTCTCGACAAGCAAGCTTATCTGATATAAAAAAGACAGATAAAATATAAAGACCAAAGATGAACCAGTTTGCAAGAATGGAGACTACTTACATATCCAATAAAATCAAATCAAATAAGATGAAATTAAAATAAACTTTATTGTACACCATACGTAACGTAATAACAAGCAACTGAAAAAAAATATGCTACAAAAGGCGTCCATATTGCGCACGAGCGATCTTTACCAGACAGCCTACAATACAGACAGGGGATGTCAAGAAGAAGAGATCTACGATCTGAGTGCAGGAATTTTGGAAGGCAACCCATCCGTTTAGCCATTATAGCCTAGTTTTTAGGGCTTCAATGAACTTGAGGTCAACACCTAAAACATGTCTTCCACATGAGAACACCCTTGTAGAGGGCTAGTTGTACCCGCTATTTCACCTATGATTATTATTTGTGTGTGCAGTATGTATTACTGCCCTATTAATGTTACCAATACTAAACCACTTTCGTATTTATAACATTTTTGGTTTCACGGGATAACCTGTGTATTATGCTCAGATTTAACATACTTTTAAAACATTATAAACCTGATTTAATATAAAAAGATCTGTCACATAACGTGACTTTTTCCAGTAATGCAAAAAACAATGTCAATGTAATTTTGATCGATTGGACTGGCCGCGTGATTTTAAAATAAAACAATAAACACCCATTTGAAATTTTGGGTAGCTTAAAGGTCTAAATAGTATCAATAAATGTGTACCTGTCTTCTAGTTAAGTTTTTTTTACCTATATGTCTATGACGTCTTTAAAATTATATAATTTACTATTGACCCCGTATTTCATTAGAGTTGTAAGTAAAAATCAACCTATTCTACAAATTTTCATCATACACACTAAATTAATTTTATCAAGTAAAGCTATGTATGATTTTACTGCGCAAGGTATTTTTCGTTTTGCATAATATTAAAAATGATAATAATAATAATAAATAAATATAGCCCCAAAGTAAGCGTAGCTTGTGTCATGGGTACTAAGATGGCCGATGAATATTTTTATGAATAATATACATATATACTTAGAATATACATATAAACAGCCAGACACTGAAAAACATTCATGCTCATCACACAAACATTTTCCAGTAGTGGGAATCCAACCTTGGACTCAGAAAGCCGGGTCGCTGCAAACTGCGCCGATCGGCCGTCATAATACATTAGCAGGCCTCGAAAACCACGTTGAAACGTCGATTTCAGTTATTACCATATTGTGGCTGAATGGAGAGCCCAATCTCTCTCTTATATGAGACAGTAGACCTCTCCCCAACCGTGGGACATTTTCGGGATAAGGAAGATGATGCTCATCTCATGCAGCTTATAATAAATGTGAACATAGACTATTATTTAATCCATTAGTTAGTTATATATAAAAAAAATTGGAATAGAATAAAAAATACTATTTATGTGGTGTCTACTTTGGTTATGTTAAATGTTTGAGACAACTAAAAATTTCAAAAATCTAAATGAAATCTTCAGCCATCATACGCTCTTAGCATCACGTTTCTTCTCTTCTGCTAAATATTTCAGCGTCAGCGTCACTGAAGTGTACCGATAATGTACCCGTATTTATACCGTCATGAACATCAGATATAATTTTAATTAAGTCATGAAAACATTTCATTCATAATTAAATAAGAGTTATTACACATTTTTACATATTATTATTTTTACACATTCGTTAAAGCTGCTTTTAAATATAATAATATATCACAAGTTAAGTTATTGATATCAAAAGTTTAATTATTTACCCACTTTACAAAATTACTGTAACAGTAGTTTTAATTCAAATATTTATAAGCCTATGTGAACACCACTAACAAATAGCGATCAGTAACGATTAGACTGACTAATCGCGCGTCGCAGATGTCTCGCCAAAAATAAAGCATCGGGGTCTGCCTCATCAACAACAAATCCGAGGGCATTCCCCCGTAGCTATCTGAACCCGCTCTTCTACTAATGGAGAGCGTTTATGCATTATTTTATGGATAGCGTTTATGCATTAGTTTATGGATAGCGTTTGACGTCCGAATGGCGCAGTGGGCAGCGACCCTGCTTTCTGAGTGCCTTGGCCGTGGGTTCGATTCCCACAACTGGAAAATGTTTGTGTGATGAACATGATTGTTTTTCAGTGTCTGGGTGTTTATCTGTATATTAATAAGTATTTTATTCATAAAAATATTCAACAGCTATCTTAGTACCCATAACACAAGCTACGCTTACTTTGGGACTAGATGGCGATGTGTGTATTGTCTAATATTATTTATTTATATAAATATAATAATATTATAAATATACTACGACAATACACACATCGCCATCTAGTCCCAAAGTAAGCGTAGCTTGTGTTATGGGTACTAAGATAACTGATGAATATTTTTTATGAATAATATACATAAATACATATAATGCATAGATAAACACCCAGACACTGAAAAACATTCATGTTCATCACACAAATATTGTCCAGTTGTGGGAATCAAACCCACGGCCTTGGACTCCGAAAGCAGGGTCGCTGCCCACTGCGCCAATCGGCCGTCCGTATGTACTATTGCATATAGATTTCCTGACGGCAGCGCTAAAAACGAGGATGCAAATTTACTTCCACTTTAGGAAATATTTCTGTAGAACCTTTAAGTATTAATTTAATAAATAAACTACATAAATTCGTACTACCACATAATAAATAAAACGCTACAGAAATTCAACGTCTTTGATCTCGTGGTAAATGCCGACATTGCCTTCACTGCCTCGCGACAGTACCTATCACTGAGGCCAGTGAGGGCAATCGCCCTGTATTAACACCACGATTTCTCTGTCTAGACGCCTCCGTGGGACCTCTGTATGACTCTATATATCCTAACTATTGGTTAGCAATAACAAGATAATATCTCTAATCAAGGTTTGGGGCAAGACTTCCTCTGGTCTACAATTAGTAGCACGTATATGATACTTACGAGAAAATCAACGCTTGCTTCAAGACACACCAATCCTAATTTATAATATAAATGCAAAAGTGTGTTTGTTTGTTTATCCTTCCTTCACGCTGTAACGAAGTAACCAATCAACATGATTTTTAGCATAGAGTTAGTTGAAAGGACACAGGGTACTTTTTATCCCATAAAAACAAACGGTTCCCACGGGATCTGTTAAAAACCGTACGAAAAAGGACTAAGAACGCGTACAACAGATAGTGAAACGATAAATTTGTAAATACCCTTAAGATCTTCCCATTTTTCGAAATTTACTTATTATTTCCTACTCAAAGACTACAAATCACAAAAAAAATCGTGATATTATTGTCACCCATGTCGCAGCGATTTCTTACGACTGTAAAACAAAAATTACTCAATGGTTAAAAACACTGACATATGTAAAAACGGAACTCCTTTTGCAACTGCTAAAATAAGTGTCATTATATACTTATTCAATAATAAGGTTTATTACTTAAATAATAATCAGTCTCAGACACACAATCACGCGCATAAGCACGATCACACACATACACACACACAAACACTCATACACAGAAAGGAACGAACACATAACATACTCGCACTCACATTCGAAAATAAATAAATAAATTTATTATATTAATAAATTGAAATAAAAATGTGTTTTGTAAGGGAAGAGCGAGATCATCTGGCACAGGTAACAACTTAACAGACGTTCTCCGCCTTATCTATCTGCTATTGTTATTGAATTTAAATTAGTTTACCGAATCAATAACTATCACAATCATCATGGCGGTCGCTGAACAGTTGTTCAGTATGCATAGTTAAGTTACGCACATTAGTTTTTGTTTCTGCTTTCAGAAGTAGCTTATTTAGCGCAATAGGTATAAAGCCTGTAATAATAAATTAAGTTTAAAAAAAAAAAAACACTTTAACCGATTGCCGTCCACGGCACGGAAATGGGTCTTTTGTAGCGCGTTTAATATCCACGATCCTGGGCCGATTGTTTCCAGCGGCTCCCAGCGACTCGTTTTATGACACCCACCTCGTTGGGGGGTCAATTAACGCTGCCTTTACCGGTCGCCATTCCAACACCTTGGGACCCCAACGTCCATCGGTTCTCCGAGCTATTTATTTAATTACTACCTAGTTATAACTTACACGTAGCCTATGTCGAGCCTAGGTACGAGCAACGGTGACTTGTCGCGGTCAAGTTCATTCGATGACGGCTGACAAAGGATTATGCTCTCAAGCTAATCGCACATAATCTATGCAGAAGCATGCTGTTTATGCATGTATATACTCCGCATTGACTTTGCTCAAGTAATCTAGAACTCTAGAGCAGAGATCAAACACGTTCCTAAATAAACACCTAATTTAGGTACCTAATTAATATTAGAAGCTGGAATTAAACTTGTTTTGCAAACTTAAGAAACTTATACTTAAAGTTAGGCAAGTAATTATACTGTCGACAGCAAAACATAATATCTAGATAAGCACCCATTTCCAAAAGATGCAATGCAATGCAGAAAACTTCATCAAAATCGATTTAACCTAAAACTAAACTTAAGGCCTTAAGGTAAGTTTTGCTTAATTTTCCTTGTGGAAAATGACTGTTATCTACCACTTTTTTAGCCGAAAAAGGCATTTCTTTCAAAAATTGATGCGTTTTTGATGATATAAGTTACAGTACTGGGAAAAAGATCTGTCACAAGATGGCGATGACTCTTTCGATTCGATACAAATCGTAGTAAACTTTCACGCGATCGACTAAGTAAGCATAGATAGCAAAGCTCACCCAGAATACAGTTATCCACCCCTCCTCTTCCCACAGGTGACGTGCGATTAAATAAATATAACGGAGAACGGGCATCAGCGTCTTCTGTACTACAAGTCTACTACTACTGTGATCAAAACCCTTCTACCCAGCGTGATGAATATCAACAAACGGCGGGAATAAAGGTAGTCCAGCCATGGACGTTGGATATTATAGGATAGATGCCCGTACCTATTTGATTAGAGCCTGAAACATCATCAATTGCAACATAAATTGCAACAACCTAGCAATCATTTCAGCAATAGTTGCATAATTAAGCTGTCACATTATACAGATATTATACAACAATAAACCCGCTGATTGCTCCATTAGCTGCAATTTATGCACCACTATAAAGGTTTATGCGCTGTTATATTACATGTCATTACTTAGCCCACTAATTAGTGATATTAGTTAGCACCTTAGACTGACGGTTTCAACTAGGTGGAGTCCTTTGCTGTCCCTGAAATTGACTTAAAAAATAATTCGCCTCGTTGCTCTAGTGGTTAGTATGTTCATCTGAAGATCACGAGGTACTGGCTACAATCCTCGGGTAAGCCAATTTGGTATTGGATTTTTCGATCAAGAAATTCTTTGTACCAGCCCGGGGTTTGAAAATAGGCGGTGATTGACCCCAGTGCCACGAAGAGCATGTTAAGCTGTCCTACGCCTGATCTCTTTCCGGTCGTGTCAAATCATACCTCCCAACGGATTATGAGAATGAGGGAATAGAGAGTTTGCACACACTTTTACACTATAATATCTTCAGGAAATCGGTCAGGTAAACTTTATTTTATGAAGTATTAGTGGTTGGATTTTCTTTAACTGGTTGAATCATCATCATCATCATCGGCCTGCTGAACATCGGCCTTTCCGAGAGCACGCCGCCACACACGGTACTCCGCCTTTCTCATCCAGTCGCTTTCAGCTACGTTTTTAAGGTCATCTATCCAGCGGGCTGGAGGTCATCCCACACTGCGCCTACCAGTGCGCGGTCTCCACTCCAGAAATGCCAGTTACAATAAACTCCTATCCAATCCAATAAGTACCTTTGTTAAATTTCTGCGCAACATCAAACCGGAACATCCACCTTAATCGCTTTTCAGCACGTCTTTGCCGGTAACGTGGTAACTAGCCACGGCCTAAGAGCCCAGCAGACAAGACCAGAGAAAATTTTGTAATAATAGGACCTCCCATTTTAAGTATATTACCACTAGCTATAGTATATTATGGACTTCCGCAAAGTAGCGCCTGCTTGAATCCAAAAATAAAAAGTAAGTTCGCTACTTATTTATTTATATTACGCATAAGCCCAATTTGAAATCGTGGATATGAGAAACATTTCGTGATTGATATCTAATCGAAAAATTCAGTGGCATTGATAACAGTCTAGATTTACCTTTATTTATGGCCGCAGATAAGGCTTTACGTATGCAATGCTATAATATAAACATGTCACTAATCCCTTTATTGCATCCGCTATCTGTTTTTCGTGAATATAAAATTTGGCAAGGATAACAAAATTATTTTCGTTCATGTAGTCTATATGATAGCTTATCTGTTTTACGTAAGAATGATATATCTACTGTTATGTAAAATGTATGGAGATCAAAATAACGTAGATATACATTTTCAGTGACATGAGCACTTTGCTCACGCCTTTTAAATCAGAAAACGTAGAGAATCGTTACCAATATTGAGTTTACTCGAACAGCAAGATAATAAAAAATAACTTCAAAACTAAACATATTTTTAGTAATAAATAAATTCTCAGAAGTGTGCGTAGTTTTAATCTTCTCCAAAACATAAAAGGTTGGAGTTCCAGCACGCACCTCTAATTTTTATAAGTTGTGTGCGTTTTAAGTACCTAATTAAAATATCACTTGCTTCAAGTAAGTGAACATCGTGAGGAAACCTGCATGTCTACCAATCCGTACTGGGCCAGCGTGGTGGAGTACGGCATTACAACCTTCTCATTGTGTGAGGAGCATTAACCCTTCTCATTGTGTGAGGAGACTCGTGCCCTGGAGTGGGCTGGTACTTGATCAATGTTTTGTGATCGTTGGTTTTTTTTTTTTTTTTAAATTTTTTATTTAATCTTTAGTGCCTTGAGCACTTTGCTCACACCTTTTAACGCAGAAAACCTACGACTTGTCAATCCTTTTATCCGATTGAAAAATACAACATACATATAATGCATTTCTTCTTAATTGTTTTATAATGGTTTACGTAAGAATAAAATATATACTGTTACGCTAAATTTATGAAGATCAAAATACGTAGGTATGTAAAAAAATCTTCAGTGCCATCAGCACTTCCCTCACGCCTTTTTACGCACAAAACCTATGACCTTTTATACACTATTTATTGCTTTGGAAAATAAAAACCATATCTATGCTGCACTTCTTCTTGCTTTTATAATTAAAGAGTCTTTTTATTATTTTTTATAAATATAATAAATAAAAAAATAAAAACAAACATGCATTGAAAAATTCTTTTTTAATTTTATCTTTTATTTATTATAAAACAATTTTTTTTGTGCTTATTTTCTTTTTTAGCTATGAAGAAGTTCATTTATTTAAATATAGCAAAAATGTGTTGTTTGAACCTTATTTTGGAATACTCGGTTTATATTAGGGGAGAAAGAATAGGTATTTTTCCAAGCAAGTGCTCCCAAACGTAGTCCTCGTCGCATTGTTTTCCATCGTCATTGTACCTAGGTACCAACCTAAAGACTCGTACCAAGCTTGTGTCTTCAGCAAAAAAGGAGGTGTCATCCAAAGAGAATATTTGCTGAGTGATTAATCTTCGATCTAGTTTTTAGTAGTAGAGCTTTTTTGTCAAATCTCGTCTGTCGAAGTACTACAACCACGCTTTTTTCTGCCGCTAAGCAGCATTGTAGTTTATTTATTAGCATGTAGTTATTCGCATGTATGTATTTTAGTATTTGTACCACCAGCAGTCTATTCTCCTCTTCTTTTTTTTCCTAATTCAAAGGTTGCCTGGCATAGATCGCTATTAAGCTATAAGGCCGCCTATTGTACTACTACTTATATATGTTAATGTTGTGGTATACAAATAAAGAGTTTAATGTAATCCTGCGAGGTGATTAGCAGGAAAAAATCTCTGCGTTAAAGAGACGATTTATGGAGGACCGTTGTAGACAACCATAGTTCATGCGGGTGAAACCGTGAGGCACAGCTAGTACAAAATAAATTTGTAATTCCCTTCATTTCATTTCCAAAGTAGGTTTGATTGGGTCACAGAAGGTAGGTCGGTACCTAATTTATTCGCGTTGAATATTCATGACCGCTCAATACTCATTTAATTTCATAATAATAATATAGATAATATCTAGACGTTGGTTTGTTAAAATCGTACTCAATAATTAGGTATCTCTTGAGGTGACTATGATTTAAACACTATAAGGACAGCATAAACTGTAAATCGTGTAAAGTATTTTTGTTGTAGTATATACCAAATCATACGATATAAGAAACCATTTTTTTTAAACTTGGGCGAATGATTGTAGACACGATGAGCTCACTATTCGAATCAGTTTTTTTTAAACCAATAGTAGCCATTACTATTCTTATTGATATTTGTTTTACTTTTAATTGTTCTGTCGTTCAACTTAATTTTAATCTTTTAACTGCGTTTTTTTTATTTATTGATAACATTAAAGTAAAACTTATAACTTAACTATTTACTGTAAAGAACATGCCCCATTTTGTTTTTATTTATTTATGAGCTTTTCAAGGGAAGCAAACAGTACTATTACACATAAGAGTAATGCCGTATTTTTATATCACATAAACCAATGAAGTTTCCACAACTTAGTTATACATATATGATAACATTAACCACAATTGCTTAGGAATGAAGTACCAAGCGAAAAATTATACAACAAAATTAAATTATCACCAAATAAAAAAAACAAAACTTTAAAAAGCTTATTATACTTATTTTTCCATAATTATTTTTCTAAAAGTGCCAATGTCGACGTGAAATGTCTCTCAATATTTGCTGTTGAAAGCATTTTGGCAATGTTATCAAAAGTTATATTTTTGTCTAGCGTCTTTGTATGAAAGACCCTGTAAAGTAGAAACTTTTTTCTTTCTAATCAGTATTCAACATTTGTAGGGCGCTCCACAGACCACATACCACATTGATCTCATCCCGCATTAATCAAAGCAAAGTAAAGCTTTGAGAGTCGGTTGGCGCAGTGGGCAGCGAACCTGCTTTCTGAGACCAAATAATGGAAAATGTTTGTGTGATGAACATAAATGTTTTTCAGTGTCTGGGTTTTCAGATAAACATCTGTCTCATAAGTATTTAGGTCTATTGTATTCATAAAAATATTCTTCAGCTATCTTAGTACCCACAAAACAAGCTACGCTTTGGGGCTAGATGGCAATGTGTGTATTGTCTTAGTATATTTATTTATAAAAAATAAAAAGCTGCATTTTCCGATTCAGTATAACACTCGAGCAACTTGGGATCCCGTAGCCCACAAGTTATATTATCATATACTTACTAATTACTTATGTTAAAGAAACGATAGATAAAGAAATACTATCCTAAATATTCATAGAGTTTGGTGGCAATACAATGGTAGGCAAAGATCCCGGTTATTAATCATTTCATTGCTTTAATGAAGCGAAATTATGCGTATTCAAAATGCGTTCACAATGGGCACGATCTTTGCGCGAGCCCGGGATAAGGGCTTTGCGCTAATTCTGCAAACCTCCTTTCACAGACCTCTTCATTTTATAAACAATGCCACAACCGAAGAAAGTGTATCCAGCAACTTAAAGTTTAGATTCTGACGCATACCCAATTCTATTATTTATGTTACTGCTACGATAAAACTTATTAATAACTTAAAATGTTTTATTTAAATACAATAAAATTACTATCATCATATCGACCCATTACCGACCCACTACAGAGCATGGGTCTCCTACCACAATGAGAAGGGGTAAAGGCCGTAGTCCACCACGGTGGCCCAGTGCGTATTGGTGGACTCCACATACCTTTGAGAACATTCGACGGCCGATTGGCGCAGCTGCGACCCTGCTGTCTGAGTCCAAGTTAGATTCCCACAACTGGCAAGTGTTTGTGTGATGAACATGAATGTTTTTCAGTGTCTGGGTGTTCATCTGTATATTAATAAGTATTAATGTACATAAAATTATTCATAAAAAATTCATCAGTCGTCTTAGTTACCAAAACACAAGCTACGCTTGCTTTGGGGCTAGGTGGCGATGTGTTTATTGTCGTAATTTCCTCTCGACGTTTTCCTTCACCGTCGGAGCAAGTGATATTTTTAGTTACTTAAAACTCACGTAACTTAGAAAAGTTAGAGCTGCGTGCAGGGATTCGAACCCAGCTCCCCGAAATAGAAGTCCATACCCACTGCGCTATCACCGCTTCAAAAAAAGTATAAAAATTCAGAAAATAACTATATTACCTCATAATTTTAGTACACTAAATATTATACAAGTTATTTCCATTTACGTACCTACCTGTGATAATATTATTTTTCTAGCTTACTAGGTGAATAAGTTTGGAATAAGTCAAAGCTTGGATTTTAAATTTATATATTTTAAGGGCAGATTTACATACAATATTCCGTCCTATCCTATCTAAGAGTAATAATATTTATACTGGTATAGTACCAGTATAATGTACCTACTACGTATAAACTTAATTTCGCTGTGTTACGTTAAATGTTGAGCTAATTAATAAATTTTTTTTTGTTTTCTTTTATTAAATCTATAACTTCAAATCCAGGTAAGATACATATAAAAAAAAATCTCAAAATGAAATCATGGGATATAATGTTGGTAAAAATCCTGCATGTCTGAGAGGTCTCTATAACGCTCTATAACGTTTCGGAGGCATGTGAAGACTACCGATCCGCACGTAGCGTGGTGGGCTACGGACGTGGTTTATTAAGGCTTCTCATTCCGAGAGGCCCGAACCCTGTAGTAGGCTGAGTGAATAATGATGCTGATCATAATTAATATAATAAACCTTTATTGTATAAGAAACTTCACACTAAAATATAATGATATTTTTATGAATACTTGATATACCTAAAATATTTCCCGACACCAAATATTTCAACAAATTGATCCAAATTTTGTCTTAGATAGGTATTACTTAAGAAAACGACGCCCTGTAATTAAGAGGAGCACCTCTAAGCCTATGAAAACAGGACCAGAAAACAGAAAATACTTAGGGTTGTTCTATGATAGGTATCGGTTACTTCCTACAACAAGAACAAGCAATTAGGATATTCCCATAAATAATGCCGAGTAAATCGAATTTTAATCATTTAAATCGAGTAAAACTACAAATTGGAAGTTAATTATAAAAACTTTATTTTCTTGTTAGCTCCATACCAAGATGTGCATAGTTCTAATTTGAAGGTGACGTAAGATTAAGAAAACTATTCTTCTAATTACGTTAATAATATTTGGAAAATATTTAAAAACCTTTTTTTCCATTTGAAAAAGAATCAAAGACCACTATAAAGTTTTGCCATAGAATAGCTTTATTAGCTATTGTGTCTATTTTTTATTGTGACTCCGAAACATTCATTTAATTTATTAGAATGCAAAAAAAAGTGCTTGAAACCAGGCCGCTTCGCATTGTCTCTCACAAGATATAAAAATAATATTAGGCAACTGCTGACTTTCTTAACCTGTGGTAGAGTCACTATAAACCAAAAGATTTGACGATAATTTAATACTAGCAATGACGTTGGACAGCTCTGCTCATAAAAACGGAAGAGAGAGAAGAATTAAGAAAGTCAGCAGTTGCTCTTGTCTAATATCATTTTTCTATCTTGTGAGAGATAATGGCGAAGCGACCTGGTTTCAAGCACTTTTTTTTTGCATTCTAATAAATTACTTGAAAATTTTGGAGTCAAAATACCAAATAGACACAATAGCTAATAAAACTTTTCTATGCTAAAATTTTACAGTGAGTGTTTTTCAAATGGAAAAAATAGTTTTTAAATATTTATAAAATATTATTAACGTAATTAGAAGAATAGTTTTCTTAACCTTACGGCACCTTCAAATTAGAACTCTCAACATCTTGGGTTAGGTATGGAGCTAACAAAAAATAAAGTTTTTATAATGAACTTCCAATTTGTAAGTATCAATGACCTTTGTAAGCTCTGCTCATAAAAACGGAAGAGAAGAATGTCTATCCAGAACATGTTTTTGAAATAATGTCAAGGTTTTTTACTTCAACAATAAGTCTAATTGTCGATATTTTCAGCACATCACTATAAGAAGGGCTCAAATTAATTTAGTCCAACGTGTCCCTTTGGGGCATCCAGTGAACTTTGCAAATTGAGATCTTATCTTTTAATTCGGTTTCGACTGCATGTAGTCTTTTGAGTATCGGAACACTTTTATGAGTTTGACGATATCAACTAGGTACATAAAAATTTACTTTGACGTTTCACAAGTTAAAGAAAATTATTGTGATTAAATCTATTGTTATGTTTTTTTATTTAAGTACATCTTCATACTTGCATTTGTCTTGAATGTAATGATAGATATGTATAAAGCGACTTGAAATGTTATGATTCCTTTTTTAATTTTTTAATTTCTTAGTTTAAGTATTTTAAATGTTTCATTGTTTCTTTGTAGTAAGAAAGTTCTAAGCAGTTTACGCCATTCTAAGTAGTTGACCTAAAATCTTCTTACCAAGCTTTGGAATATAGGCTATATAAAACAACTAGCTGACCCGCGCAACTTCGTCTGCATCAAATCCGTTATTATCGGATTTAATATCTTTTAGCATTTCTATACCCGTAGTAACGTCTAAACAATAGGTCCAATTTGAATAATTTGAAAAAAAAAAACACCCGGCTAAGTGTTGTGGGCTTCTTCTTAGACCAGGACGCGTTTGGAACCCTCGTAGCTTTAGTTTTAAGTTAACGAATGTGGTTATCGCCATTATCTCACTACCGTGTAATTCTTATGTACGCATCAAGAGTGCCACCTATGGGCCTACTTGAATAAAGATATTTTTGACTTTGACTTTGACTTTGAATAATTTAAAGAGAAATAATTATTATATATTTGGATCTGATAGGAACGTCACCATCTAAGGATTGTACGCGAACATAGGAATTCATTAGGAGTTTTCTATGACGTTGTTGACCTGGACATGACTCCAAGAAAGACACCGTTTTCAAGAAAGCCTCGTTTTATCATTTTCCATGTTCCATGAAGCCATTCGGTTACGTATTTTCTTCAAACTCAACGCTCCTATTTTTTATGATCATTTACATTAGCTTATTTAATAGAAACAACAATAGATAGTAGTTATTCTATTACCAGTGACAGAAGTAAAGTTTAATTACCGTCTCGAATCAATAAAGCCGCCTGCCTGCCGTAATGTAATAGTCTGAGTGAATCTTACGGGTGAGCGGTAGTTCACCCTGCACAGTTACTTCCACTACATATAATTACGATCCGATTTACGGCCCGTGTTCCAGCAACGAGAGATTGAAACTACAGGTTTGATATATTATATAGTTTCTATATCCATTCATAATTAAACATATAGAGATAGCTCGTGTCTGTTGAATGAAATCTCTAGTTTTGCACCAAACTAATTTATGTACTGTTTCAGCGAATCCAATCCATTTAGAAACTACTTTAAAAAAAAAACATAATTTACTAATAATAAAATATTAGTTGGATTCATTATTATCTAATTGTATCATAACCTTCGACTCTTCAAAAGTTTTATGATGAATTGATTAAGAAAAATTAAATTCCAAACTTTAATATTTTATTTCAAGTCTTGATCCATTTAGTTGTATACAGGTTATGCTTAAAATGTGACTTATTTATATATTGAAAAGTTCAAAATTACCGTGGGGATCGTTATATAAAAGCGTACCACAAATTATTTCTGTATACTTAGATAACGATAAATATTCCGAATGCTCATTTATATCTGATTCTGTGAAGTTTGTTATTATAAATAATGTAATATTTTGTTTGCCTTACTAATCCGCTCTCATCTGCCGTATGGTAGAAAAATGATAGTAAATGTTAATGTTGAAATAGATCAATTTCTTACTTTCTTGACGGCTTCTTCTCGGTAAAATCAAAGTGGGGTTAAAGTCAAAGATTTCTTGATTCAAATAGGCACATATATGGTACTTTTGATGCGTACATTAATGTAAAATATAACATAGAAGTGAGTTGGTGGCGATAACCAAATTCGTCAAGTAAAAACTAAAGCTACGAGGGTTCCATACGCTACTCATAAACATACTTGAATTTCCAAAGCACTTTAAAATTCAACTCTACTTGAAATAAATGAATCGCGGTTTGTTTTTAAACGGCATAACATTGGAATAGTTTTTCAGTGCTTCGTCACACTGCGAATGAGAACACGTTTGAAATGTAAGGGAGTGATAAAGCCAGTGAGCTTATACAATGGATAAAACACCGAATGACTTGTCCTACATTATTCCACGCTATTTATTATTATAAGTTTATAATTATTGTTAAGAGTTACTTCTACCTTATATATCTACCTATTAATTTAAATTCCAAATTGTCCGAAGCATTGGATTGGATAGAAGTAGGCGATAGTTTGGAGAATTCCACTTAATAAAATGTTCAAAGCGTTTATTGGAGGATATGCACAGGGTATGCAGATAATATAAAATGAAGAACATCTCCAGTACGAGTTTTAAATACTTAAGTGTAGGCTTTTTATAACACTTACAATGCCTAGCCTTAAGTTTTTTATAACTCGTACTGGAGATTTCCTTCATTTTATATCATCTGCATACCCTGTGCGTACCCTATATGTACCCAGATGATGACTATTCTATTTGATTATACTTATTAATCCAAAGCGAAATTCTTCCGCAGTCTCATTTTATGTGTAGGTATTAGGTAGTAGGTTTTACCCTGATTTTTGACAACCTGCTTGGCTCTACGGTGAGCGCTGTGGATTCAAGTCGGGTACCCGCGGCAGGGAATCTGAATTCTGAATGTTATCTAGTCTGATGCGAGAGAGGCTTTTTCCGTGGCTAGTCACCACCCTACCGACAAAGACGAGCCGCTAAACGATTTAGCGTTCCGGTACGATGTCGTGTAGTGCCGATTAGAGGTATGGGTTTAATATAATTGCCATACCCCTAACAGGTTAGCCCGCTACCATCTTAGACTGCATAGTCACTTACCACAACAAAGCAACACTTCGTAGGATATGCAAAGAACCCATCCTGCAAATCGCCGCCCGGTTTATCAATATGATTTTACCAAATTTAAGTTTCCTTCTTTCGGTTTAGTAACATCATATCGACTTGGTCTAAACTTTCGCCTGTGATTCTTTGTTTTGCACCAATCATTGAGCTGATTTTATGGAAGCGAAGTTTAATTACCTCCTCAGTTCAATTAAGCTGTCTAATGGAATGCTTAATCTCGCGCTAGTTCACCCCGCAGTTACTTCCACTACATATAATACCGACTCAATTTATAGCCCGTGTTCTCAAACTACTGCATTTATTACTTAGTAGGGGAAGGGAGGGTAAGATGGAAGTAGTGGGTAAAATGGAAACTACCTCCATAAACGTAACACGTGAAGAATGGCGGGCGCATCTACGTATACACAGACACGCAGCCAAAGTGCATTCGTGAACAAAGTGCAGTTCGGTTAGTGCTAGACGTGTGCATGTGATTTGTTTATGTCACAATAAATACTTACTTACAAAAACATTAGATTTTTGAAGTGGTATTGTTTAAAATATTTAAGAAATACTACTGTTTTGTTACATCAATCAGTTTATTACACTACAAATTAAGTGTATAAATTCATTCTTTTACTTAAATAAAGTAATTGGCAGGTTATAGATGTCTCGACATTATTAATGTGACCAGCGAACGGGCAAGTTGGAAATTTTTAGTTCGGAGTAAAATGGAAACAATTCCATGATGCCTACATGGTAATAATAGATTCTTTATTTTCATTCCTAGCTTTAATTGATTTATTTTTTATTTTTAAATAGTCTATAAATATACAAACAGGATTAACTTAAGTGGAATTAACAATGCAAAGGGTGATGGATGAGGCAAAAACGTAATCAGTTCATCTTCAAAAAAGTATTTAATTCCGATCGGGACTTTAACCGCCGTATAATAATAGAGATGGCAGCATTGACATTGGATAGAAGCAGGCGTTACTTTGCGAAAATCTATGATGTATTATGAAAATTAAGCTCAATTTGTTGACTTAACTATTATTAATTGTAAAGTCAACATCTCCTGAGGATGCTCCGGTTTCGCAGCGAAACGTGCGTAGAGCGTGCATTGCCGAAGATCTGTTTGGTATGGAGTATAACGATTGAAGAAATTATAAATTACACCATACAGATTCTCTTGGTTTCCGCATAGTATAGGAAATTAAGCTTATTTTTCATAAAATTCAACATTATATATCCTCTTTCGTGTGATTCGACTGAGAGAGTATTGATGTAATAAGACACACCCAATTAACATACCTGATGCCAGAACTCACAGACATAACTCGCAGATTTGCTTCTAGGATAACATATGGGTATTCATAATAAATATAGTAGGTAAGTGATTTTGGGATCAAAATAATAATCCTTTATTTTCTAACTATGACCCAATTAGGATTTCTACACTATTATAGAACTATATTAGCATACGGAGACCCAAAACCGAATCAAAAAAATTACGTCTAACTTTGTTGTGGGCTCTTCTTAGACCAGGGCGCGTTTGGAACCGTCGTAGCTTTAGGTTTGAGTGGGCGAACGTATCGCACGTTTCACCATTACCTCAAGTTACGTAAACTTATATGTAAAAATAGCGTATGTACACGCTTTATAAGCGCCATGATAGGCCTTCATGAATAAAGAATATTTGAATTATTTAGATACCGACACTTTTATTATCAGTTGAGGATTTTCATGATATAAAACAGATTAAAATACAAATGGGTTAGTGTCTTTATAATCAATTTATATGACAGATATAATATTATCCTATCAAAGAAAAGTATTGAGCTACAATTATAATTTATGACTTGTAATTACGAAAACACCAAGCCTACTTTACTGAAACTCACATGAAATTCTGCTCGTTTCTTTTAAATCGTTTTTTTTTAAAGTAATAATTGACGGACCAAGCCGATGTCCCACCTGATGGTAAGTGGAAAACCATGGCCATAAATACTGGAACACTTCGTCGCAAAGAACACATCCTACTTATATCCTGCCATATGTCCATCAATTAGAGGCGTTGGTGTTAAGTTTCATGTGCCTTTAATTACAGCGGCAACCACGCCATTCAGACCGGACCACGGCGTTGCAACAATGCTGCTTAGCGGTAGAACTAAACATGGCGATAGTATCCCCGGGCGAGCTCTGTAACAAAAAGCTATACTTCTTCTAAATCTTGTGCGATGTGTACCTTGACTGGTGGAAGGCTTCGGCCGTAGCTATTTACCACATTTCCGAAAGAAACCGAATAGGGGTATAGGTTAAATATAACTGCCATAATCCCAACAGGTTAGCCCGCTACCATCTTTGCTGCATCATCACTTTTCACCTAGGGCTAACTTGTAGTGATATTTAAAAAAAAATTGTGTGGAATAAAAAATCTGATCTGCCGTCACCACTCTGCATTACCGATACAGGAATCAGTTCCATTCTATGACAGGTCGATACCATTAATAAGATAAATAACTTAATCCGTACACGCCACCGAAAATCAATCTCAGCCAATTGTGAGCCCCCAAAACGCCAAAATTAGCGTGTAATATTTCCTGTTCGAATTATAAAATTACCCGATTTTTCCCGCCAAAATATTGTCACTAGATTGGAATTGAATGCCGCCCCCGGATACGCGGGCGTCGGCACGCGGCAGCCACGAGGCGCCACGTGACGCCACGTGACGCCACGAGCCCCCGCACCTCGCTGAGCATTAAACGGCAAACGCCCGACGCGCCCCAATACTAGTATTTATTTTACAACCATCATCTCACTGTAAGCCTGTGTCATCCGACCGACGCAAATTCTGTTATGTTATTCCGTAAAAAGGTTTGGTCGTCGTTGAACTCGCTTTTGAAACATATTGGACACTTTGTCCCAGTTTTATGATGCTATTGATTTTATTATTTTTGACCGATTTTCACCTTACCTGACTATAACTAGCTAGTTAACAATTTCTACCTGGGCTTACGAAAGTCACTTATTTTATACACAGTATTATTTTAAAATAAAAGTTTATTCTTCAACGTCCTAAAAATAAGGATTATAATTCTGAAACAAACGTCCACATTATTTATATAATACTTTTTTAAACAATTGAAATAAGCCTCCTTAGATCTGAATGAAATCGAACATATGCCTAATGCCTGTATATATATATAGGCATATGTTTGATTTCACTTAGATCTTAAATACTGCTCTATAAAAGAGGATTTAAAAAGCTGTACGAATTTAATTCTTATAAAAAAACAGTAGGGCAGTAAACGGGCAATGAAGAGAGCTATGGAGTATAACTATGAGCTATAGAATATACTAGGAATATAAAATAACCAGAAATTACAACGTTTCTAAATTTACCACGTTGTATAGCTGGTGAGCAGTTACACAATGTTTTCTCTCTATCTGTAGTTGGACATTCGAAAAATGAAGCATTACGTAGCCGTAGAACCGTTTTACAACTTTTATAAGGGGGTTAAGATGTAAAAAGTTTTAGTCTGCCTAACTAAGGATTTAGCGTACAATTGTGATGTCGTATAGAAACCAATTGGTGTATATGTTTAATATAATTAACTTACCCCCTAACAGGTTCAGTCAGCTATGTTCATAGACTGCATCATCATTTACCACTAGATTGCAATCTAGTAACTTGTAGTGAAATAAACAAACACAAATAAACCCATTTCGTCGCTGAGTCAGCGTTGAAGCGGTTAATGCGTGTAGGGAATAGGGTAAGTTTAGATTTCATCTCTCGCCCCCGTTACGTCATCGCGCGCTAAGCAAACAGATTCCCAGATTGCATTATTATTTAATTGTCTCGAGTGTTTTCTTTTGTGAATTTAAAATGAGCATCGTCTCGTTGAGATTTGATTAGTGTTCACTCAAACGTGTGCAAGTAGCTGGTTCGGTACATTTAAGGAAATCATGGCGAAACTCCCACGCAAATCTACTACCATTTCTTCCACAGCCCATTGACGTTCTATTGTGTGGCACAGGCCTCCATTCTTATAGGAGATATGGATTTAGAGCAAATACCACAAGTAAGTGGTAATAACCGGGACCGACGGCTCAAACACCACCGACTTCCTAACACCGGGCTGGTACTGAAAGGAAAACACAACAGACACACAGTTAAAAACTTTCGCCTAATCTCAGAATTTAAAGCAGTAATATTTTGATATTGTTATTTTAATGTTGTTCTTATTTTCTAAAATATGGATTATATTAAAAGTGAAACAGGACCTAAAACAATATTAAAATATTACAGCTTAAAATTCCGGGACTAGCCGAATATTGTTAAAAGTGTCTATTGTGTTTTTCTTACATAAAATTCACATTTTTCGCTTTAAGCGTACAGTTTACTATAATATATATAAATACTATCTGAACGTTATTAACTTTTATAATAACATTAATAACAGTTATAATAACAGAATATAAATACTTAAAGAATTAAATATGCTCACAGAAAGCTTAAAGAAGTAAGTTTACCGTGGCACACTTTTATTTTTTACTGCGCGTTATGCGCAAAAGATGTTTCTCATCAATAATCACTTAAACAATTCCTAGCCATTGATGAGCGGTTATGACATACATATCTACTACTAGATCCAATGTAGATCTTACCATTGAAAAAAAAAATGCTGTGCAATTTATTCACACACGGCAGAAGTGTAACTTCTGAAAAGTAGTCTACGTAAAGTAGGATAAATGTAAGGTTTACTATTTAGTTTCCATGGTAACTAGAATAGGTAAAAAAATGTATTATGATTTCTATCCGATACATTTATGTGTTTGTTTCTTTATCTAGATATTATTCGGTTTCCTTGGTAACTTAAATAGGAAACTTAATGTGTAATGTATTCTATCTCATTCCCTCGCCGACTGAATTCTATACATTTAAGTGTTTTTTTCTCTATGGACTTATTGTTCCGTTTCATCGAGTTAGAAATCACAATGATTCTAAAGAAGTTTAACTTCAAAAAAACGCTTTTTTTTCAAAAAAAGAACACTAAAATCGCATTAAGCGAGCTAAAATCCAAACTCGCCCAACCTGGAGTAATACAGGCGGCCATACATCAGCCGGCTCCATTCTAATGGTAATACGGGATATACACGCTCCGATATTGTGCCCGGTCCCTTCTGCCATAACAAATGTTTATTTTATACACAACGCCACTAACAATAGTGTGCAAATACCTAAACACCGTAAATGGTGGCGATGCGATTTAGATGATAATGCCGCACAGAAATAATAATGGACGGCCGTAATTTCGCGCGGTGTTGCCCGCTCGCGGTTTCCAATTATTAATGGGACCGTTTTTCGATTGTAATGGGAACTTTTTGTTTTTCGTGGGTAAATTATTTGGATTTATTTCGAATGTATTGGATATATTATTGAAAGTCATTTGAATATCGGTTGGAAATATTTCAGGTAAGTAAATCAATTAAAACGCACATTTTAAAATAATACTGCTTTAAGCGTATAGCTTCTATCTAATCTGAATTATTGCAGAATATAAATACTTTAAGAAGTTAATATGCTCACATAAAGCATGAACACAAAGTTTAATTATAAAAGTCATTTGAATGTTGGTTAGAAATATTTAAATAGAATAGGTATTCTAGAGCGAGTTATAATATAAACTTTTTTTGATTATAGCTTATTTAGGTTATATGACTTACTAGTTCATCCAGGCATCAATGGCACGTAGTTTAATAATTAAGACACGGCAACCTTTACGACTTTTATGTGCCCAACTATTTTGTTAGAATAAAAAAACACTTTTTTTTTTCTGACATTCAGAAAACTATTATTATTTAAGTACCTACTATCATCGTATCAGGCGTATCGATCATACGGGCCCCCCAGGCTACAGAGACCCCTAACCCAAAAATAAGTAAAATGTACCGGGAAAAAACATACCTAAATAAAAAATTTTAAACTACTACTAAAAAGCTAAAAATTAATATTTTCTACAACATTTTTAAGTCGGTGCCAAGTAAAAGTGGAAAAATCACTTTAATAAAGAGATTTTTGACTTTGACTTTGACTTGATCAGTAAATATTTATTTTAATTAAATGCACGCATTTTTGTAACCCAACTAATTTTGATACAGGGCCCCTCCAAGAAACTCTACGCCACTGCCTACTATGTTACACAAAGCAGTGATAAACTGATGACATCGTGGTTAAAAATTCGGCATCACTCACATCGGTGGATCTGAGCATCTTACTTATTATTATAAACCAAACTTAAGACGAGTCTCCTCTAAGAAAAAGCAAGGTGTAGGCCGCAGTTCACCACGCTGGCCCAGTGCGGTAATTAGGTAATTGGTAGACTTCACACACCTCGGAGAACTTTATGGAGAACTCTTTTAGAGAGATTAGTTTGAGATTTGTTGGGCTCGAACACCGTCCCCCCAAAAGTGAGGCCGTAATCCAAACCATCGCGCTATAACCGCTTGTACATTATACTAAGTATATTATGTATTGTATATGTACAAAATATTTCGCTTCATGGCCCCGTGTAAGCGCCTACATGTTGAATTTGATATTTAAAGGTGGGCCCGCACCTGACAGCCTTAACACTCATGCATATTCATGTAGCGTGATTAATCATCCCCTTAACTAGGGCTGTCGCCTTTTGCGAACCTAAAAACCTTAGTCATGGCGCACCTTAACGTTGATATCGAACAATACATACTAATAACGTCATACATTGAAGTGTATAATTTGTTTCAAGTAGGCCTAAATATAATTCCTACTAGAAGACACATAATAATAATAACAAACTAAAATTAATATTTGAAACAAATATAAGCCGTCTAACTCTTCACTCAGCACTTATGCTGGCGCTATTGCCCCTTTGAATTGCTAGACTTAGCCGTTGGGCTACATTAGCGCTAGCTCTTGGGTCACCAGACGTCAAGACAAATTTTTGGGACACGATGTTACTAAAATTTTGACCGTCTTAAACGCAAGCGCCGTAGTCATTACAAATAACGGAGTACTTACGACGCTTAAGCATTTGAGCAGATTCAGCAGCTGCAATGAAGTTGGTTAAGGTTATGAGATAATTCCTACAAATAGAAATTTACTTCTATTACTTATATATGTGTAAGTTTGTCTGTGTGAAACTTGATCAAGTGCCCAAATTTTACGTAATTTATCTGACAGTTGCTAACTGATGGCGCTTGGGTACTTTACGATGACTCGCTGTCTAGTTTATCAAAGTTGTCACAAATGATACATAATCTAGAAACTAATCTTGATTATATTTGGCACATATACCTTGCATCTTGAAAACGGACACAGCATAGTATAATAATTATGACATTCTATTGGACAATTACCTCCTTACATATATTTACAATACTCAATAGTGAGCAATTTTTGACAGACCGCTGCTAAAACAAAAAAACGATAAAAAAATAAAAAAAGGATACAGTTGCCAACCCTATTAAAACACCTACAAGATACCTACCCCGCTATTGTACGGAATTTCGTGAAATATAACGAAGTATTAGTTATGCATGCTAGTGCAATTTGTTACTGGAAATTGAGCGTGCTAACGAAACTGTGTGTAAATATTTGAACATTAGGTATCGGCCTTACTGCCGGGCCTTTTGATTTATTTATTTACTTAATTACTACCTAGATTTATAACTTATTCTCTGTGCATTAGTTAATTATAATGGGGTTCGATATGGAATACCATTGTTTCAAACTATTTGAGATACTGTTTATCTTTGCAGATGTCTATATTTCTTACTTTTCTAACAATCTTTTTGTTACTTATAGCGTAAAATTAATTTCAAATGGTTACGAAAATAATAAGAACCCTCTCTCTTTCTGTATATAGAAAGACCCTTTACTGTGTTTGCTTTTATTTATTTTACTGCATTGGTTTTTTTATTTATAAAACATACTGTACACAAAAATATGTAGTTATTTAGTAAAACAGGCCTCCTTCTTTATCTAAGAAAGGGTTTTTGAGCACATACATTCCTTCACGCCAAGCCGCTCCGATACCGGTAGGCGGACTTAAAATATGATAGGTAATTTTTATGTTATGCTGTACCTTTATCTATTTTTTTATTTGAATCAGGCAAAAATGCCGATATAAAAACACATCAAATACTAAACAAAACCAAAATATAATAAAATAGGAATTAAAATAAAATGTAACACTAAGTACATGAATAGAAAACAAAATTACGTGATCGTTTACGACGATGCTATGAAGAAGCAGACGTTGTATAAGTAGATATATAATTCTTAGTTGCATAATTATAATGGGTGCAAATTCATACAGGGGTAAAAAACTCATAAAAGGTGAGAGACCTATTTAACCACTTGCTTGTATCCACTTACTGAATATTATTGATGAAATAATTAAAAGTAAAACCCGTTCTGCCAGCCGACAGTATTCAAAGGATTTAACCTCTGGTTTATCGGCACACGCTTTAGCCCACCAACCCGCACTCAATCTGCTGAGTTTCTTGCCGGCTCTTTTCAGTAGAATGTGCCTTTCGAACCGGTGGCAGAGTCACAACAAACAGACTGACTTGAAGTTTCAAAAGTGCCTATAAACTAGGCCTGCTTGAAATAAATGAATTTTAAATTTTAAATTTTATAAATATATTTTTCATAGTGTTAGTTGACGGACCAATCAGATGGCCCACCTGTTGGTTAAAAAAACAATTGCCTATAAACAAGGCAACACTAAGCAGGGTATGCAAGGAACTAACTCTTCCTGTAACATGCCGCCTTGTGTCCATCACCGCCTCATGTGCCTGTGTCCATCATCGCAACCACGTTCTACACAGCATCGCAACAATGCTGCTCAAACATGGCGGTACTTCCCTGGACGAGCTTTGACACAAAAGCTATACGAACTTAATAAAGGTGCTTTTATTAATTAAAGACTGTAAGTTTTTGGCGTGGGAGACTTCGGCCACGGCTAGTTACCGCCGTACAGAGAAAGATGTAGCGCCAAGCGATGTAGCGTTCCAGTACCATGTCGCATAGAAACCTATAAAGGTTATGCGTTCCATAGACCATATTGATAACAGGGTAGGTTGATTCCGTCTTAGACTAAATAAAAAAACAGCGTATTAAAAAATAAAAAATTGGAAACACAAAGATGTTTTTGCGTATTTATATCTTAGCTACCTACCTTAAAGAAAGTAACAATAAACAAATAGAAACATAATATACCTACCTATCAGTAGTATTTTCAAAGTCACCGCTGGCAAACGTGTATCTAAAAATATAAAGCCATAAAATATTCTAATCGTATTTTTTATTGTTTTTACCGAACGAAAAAAATGTTCGAGTAATTCAAAAAACGTTACACAAAAGCAAAAGTAAAAAAGATTTACGTTCGTAGGATTAACCCGCGCGTGCCCACGACTTTTTTTACATTCATAAAAAATAGTTTACAATGTTCTGTATAGTTTTTTTTTTTAATATTAGCATACGGAACACGTATTAAAGTCGTATAAGGTTTACATCTGTCGGTGGGCGGGGCTCGTAAGATGCATTTCGGATTTATGCTAATGGACGATTAGCGACATGATGCGATTACAATATTGCCATTTGTATAATTTTTGCCAACCCTATTTGATCACGATCGGTAGGTGTTAAGTTAAATATTTATTCTTTTTGTTTGTTTTTAAATGTTTACATCAAATGGAAAATGTTTGCAGTTCGATTGGGTCACTAATCAGAATAAAAAGGTAAGTAGATAGGAGCATAATTGTACTGAAATCATTAAAATAAATAGTTATTTCTACAAAAGGAACGCCACACAGCATCTTGACTGACGAATTAACGCCTCTTTAAAAAATCGCAGAGTGCGACAGTACACTATATTAATATAACTGTAATGTCATCTTTCATTCATTCGTGTTATAGTTATCCCAAAAAAATGTATTTCCATCTAGTTAGTGCAGGAACTGTACTTGGTTACCAGATGTAAAAATAAATTTATAAATAAATAATAATGAAAACTTTTTTCATACTCTTTTACCTGAAATCAGGAATAATTATAAAAACCGTAACAATCAAGTAGTGACAACTATAGGTAAGTATCAGCTGTGCTTGTTTTTAAGGTCAAATAGGTTCACGGATTATTATCGCATCAGCAAAAAGGCAGCATCATCATTATTAACAACTCATTCCCAGCCCGCTACAGAGTACTCGGAATGAGAAGGGTTTAGGCCTTAGTCCGCTTTTATGGATAATCCTGAGGCATGCAGGGTTCCTCAAGTTGTTATCCTTCACCGACTTTATGAAAATAGTAAGTTTTTGAACACTGTTTCTGACAATATCGGAAACCTTAAACTGTTTTTTTCAAGAGCAATTTTGCTAGTAAACTATTCGACACTCATCAAATGATGATGTAGGTCCTAAATCGATTGTCTTGTATTGGTGCCCTTCCTATATCGCAATAAAAATATCTACTTTCATCAGTGACGTTCGGCGACTTTTATCAGTGTTATCGGTACGGGAACAAAGTGTTAGCGACACATGTCTGTCACCCCGGGAGGAGGCGCGCGGCGTGTCACAGGCGATCGCGCGGCAATCCGTCAGCGGAGAACAACGCCGGGCCCCGAGGGAGTCGCCGCGTGTCCATATGCTCACCCCGCTAATTTGTTATTTCACTTGTCTTTAACGAGATCACGATTACGTTCTAGTTGAACTAGACTGGCAGAGCTCGTCCGGGTAAGTACTACCGCCATTCTTATGTCCGTTTACCAAGCTGCCTTAACTATATGTGGTCTGAATGGCGTGTTTGTAATGGCATATAAGGCTTAACACCTACGCCCATAGAGTTAAAATTCAAAATTCAAAATTCATTTATTTCAAGTAGGCCTAATATAAGCACTTTTGAAACGTCAAGTCTGTCTGTTTGTAGTGATTCTACCACCGGTTCGGAAGGCAGATTCTACCGAGAAGAAGCCGGCAAGAAACTCAGCAGTTGCTCTTTTCCAACATCAACAATTTACATTTTGCATTTTAACATTCATTTTTCTATCTTGTGAGAGCTGAAAGCGGAGCCGGATGCTTCCAAGCAACCTTGTCATTAAAAAAATCATCAATTGTATAGTAAGTAACCTCGCTGTAATAAATGTGTTTTAACAAATTCTTTAAACTTGTGCATTGGCAGGTCCAAAATCACCTTAGGAATCATATTATAAAAGCGTATACTCAATCCCACAAATGATCCCTGCACCTTACGCAGACGATATGCAGATGACACTAATTTATGACCATTTCTTGTAAGTCGACTGTTTATGTCCACTTTTTGTTTATAAAGACTAATATGTTGTCTTACAAATACTATATTGTTATAAATATATTGTGATATGTTACTACCCTCGCCTCAGGTTGATACACATGATGACGGAGTGTTGCTCTGTTTATACGCGATGTTTTTTTACTTACAACCTGGTAGGCTATGTAATATATATATATACAATGAGTAACAGAATTACGAAATAATATTGAAGAATGTATAAGTATATTTCATAAGGAATCACTCTGTAAAGATATTAAATCAAATGAAACATACAATCGAAATCAAAACATTCTATTTTTACTTATGACAACCCTATTGTTGATAAAAGACCGACACGCGCATAGTACCTACGCTACGTGACGCGTACCTAATAGTAAAAGTTGTTTGACGGCCGATTGGCGCAGTGGGCAGCGACCCTGAATCCTGACCGTGGGTTCGATTCCCACAACTAGACAATATTTGTGTCTGGGTGTTTATCTATATATTATAAGTATTTATGTATATTATTCATAAAAATTATTCATCAGTTATCTTAGTACCCATAACACAAGCTACGCTTACTTTGGGACTAGATGGCGATGTGTGTAATTATCAAAATTAAGCTTAATTTGCTATACTCCTATAGAAAAGCAGGAGAATCTGTGTGGTGTAATTTATAATTTCTTCAATCCTTATACTCCACACCAAACAGATCTTCGGCAATATACCCCCTACGCACGTTTCGCTCCGAAACCTGAGCATCCTCAGGAGATGTTGACTTTACAATGAACAATTGTTAAGTAAAACTATGGCAGAGGTTCACTAAAAAACTGTTAAGTTTTCGGTTTCACAGATAAGTCTTAGAGACATTTTACTTTTACTTGTTGTAGGTATATATATTGACAATTCAATCAATCATTCCACTAAAAAAACAGAATTTCCTATTAATAAAGAAACCGACTTCTCTTGCGCAGTGTTAAAAACCGAGATTCTATAAAAGGGAGATAGTCTAGTAGCAGTAGAGCTTGTCGTGCCAGAGCTCGAGCGCGTCTAAGGGCGGTGCCAGCATGGTGATAGTATCATGGCACGCTTGTTTTGTTTTTGCCGCAAAACAGCATTGCTATTGCCAAGCAGCATTGCTGAATTCGGGTCTGAAAGGTGTTATTGCGTGCACATGAGGCCTAGCACCTACGCCTCATGGATGGACTCAGGAATCTCCTTATAGGACGTGTCCCTCGCAACTACTATAGAAAAAGTTATTTATAATTACCTACTATAGAAAAAGGTTATAATTTCTGAATATTCTCTGGTCTGATCTGGTGCGAAGCTTATATCGAAAGGCGAGCGTTGGCTACTTCAAAGCCTGAGCTGAGGATGAGTCCCTCAGTCTTTAAATTAGCTAATGAATAAGGTATAACGTCGTAATAGTTCTTCAATAAAGCGTTGGTAACACAGTGGGCAGGACTTAAACTTCACTTTCAGGAGGCCGAGTTCGAATCCCACCTATACGTTTTAAGCAATTAAAATATCAATTGCTTCAACTGTGAAGCAAAACATATTGAAACCTGAAAGTTCTTCATATTCACAAAGGCGTCTGGAGCCCACCAATCAGCACTGGGCCAGCATGGTGAACTACGGCTTTAACCCTTCTCACTGGCCTGTAAGGCCCGTGCCCTGTGGTGGGCCGATAATGGGTTTATCTGATGATGATAAGTTGAGTTTCAAAATCAGTATTTATCACGCGCTTATATTTGAAAGGTGTTCTCAGTTAAAGCCTTTCTTAGTATTTACTTACTTACGAAATAAAAAGAGTTAGGCACGATCAAAATTGGCCTAAGAAGTACCTACCTAGGTAAATCACGAGTGGCTACAGTACAGAATAGTATACAATAAAGTAGATAAATGTATTGTATGCTCAAATAGATAATACGTGCGTGATCTTCAGACAAGTCGTTTATCCTAACGTCAAAGGTTGTCTGGAAGAGATCGCTTTAGTGATAAGACCGCCTTTGCACGCTCTATTTTATTATCTAAGTTTCTTCTGTATTTGTGTTTTATTTGTATAAAATGTGTGTGTGCAATAAAGACTTCAAACAAACAAATAAGTTCTACGATCGTGGACCTGTAATTTTTTCGGCATAATCCAACAGCACTTAGATAGATGAAAGTTATAACTAAATCATTCCTCAGTCACCGAACAAAAAACACATGAAATAGTCGCAAAAAAAAAAACACCTAGATAATATTTTAACGAACCTTTCAAAACGATCATCCAATTGGATTTACCAATCTACGATCGGAATGATTCCCTCCATATTTTCCACTACGCTGAGTCAACACACGATCAGTTACCGGTGCAATGAAAATATTGCCCATTTATCTTTCGTTTTTCCTCCGAACCCCGCGATTTAACTCCACATGTGAATTCTGTGTACCTACAATGTGACAATTCATTTATCGGCTCGCTGATATGTGAAATCACTATATTGTTTGACGTTGACGTGTTTTTTTTTTCAATTCGATAGGTAGGTAAACTAAAATAGATTGATCCTACTTTGTAAGCAGTGAGAATAAATAAACCTAGAGTATAACGAAACGGGTAAAATACAACGTATACAAAGGGCTTTTTTTTTCAAGTGTTCTTAAGTAGGTCCACCTGAGTAGATCCATTCAATTCTTCCAGATAGTTGATTCAATCCAGAGGTCAATTCTTTTACATATGACATGAAGCGGTGATAGACTAGTGGGTATAGCATCGGCTTTCCTTTCGTGGTGCCCGTTTTGAGTCCCGACACGCACCAGTGACTTTTCGGAGTTATGTGCGTTTTCAATGTAAGCAATTTAATTATCATGATAAACTACTTAGACACAAGGAGGTATCTTTGCATCGTTCGAGTCCATGTAGGACTGAGGTGCATCGATAATGCAGTCGCATTTATATCAAAATACCCACGAACACAATGTCCTGAATATCAAAAGTTTAATTTTTTACCCACTTTACAAATTTACTGTAACAATCACATGCTTTAAACGGTTAAGGAAATCATGGTAAAGAAACCTGCATGCCTCAGAGTTCTACATAATGTTCTCAACGGCGAGTGAAGTCTACCAATCCGCACTTGGCCAGTGTGACAGACTACGGCCTAAACCCATCTCATCCAGAGAGGAGACCCGTACCCTGAAGTTGGCCGGTAATGGGATCGTGATGATGATGAAATATGACAAAAAGGCACAAAGTTTTTGAAACATAACATTTTGCGTTTAATTTTTTATAATTATTTTCGAGTATTTATTTAGTAGTAGCTATTTCCAGAAAATAAAGCTAGCAAACCCAAACCATCAGCAAGTTAAAATGGCAATGAGCAAGCCATGCTTGGACCAGGAAACTCCTACAGAGGAAAACGTAAAATCTATGCGTAGCATGATGGAGTTAAAAAGAAGAGAGTGAAGGGGAGTGGGTGGATGAGAAAAGCCGAAGACCTGTTGAGGGGCGCGTTGTGGGAAAAACCTATGTTCAGCAGTGGACCGTGTACCGCAGGGTGAAATGATGATCATCATGATGATTTCTAAAAAATAAAAAAAAACGTAATATTATGATCGCATAAGATTAAGATGTCAAGTTCAAAAAGTTGCAAGTACACCTAAAAACCAACGTATCGCTTAGTAATTAATTAAATGTGTGTGGTCTAAAAAATCATACCCTATACGGGTACGGCTTTGATCGCTAAGAGCAGTAACAACTCACTGACTTTTTATACCTCGTTACATTATTACATAATAGGATAGAATATACAAAATGTTTTATAACGTAGGAATTTAAAACATGTTACATACATAAAGAAACAATTTTTTAAGGAGGAATCAGAAAGTCCTCATTTTTGATATTTCTTACTCTATTAGGATTTCGACATCAGCTGTGCATCCAATCAGACCTGCTTTCTATTTTCAAGATTATTGAAGTTAAATAGTTAAGGCATTTCAGACTAGCAATATTTATTACTAAATTTTGAAAATTATTAAATTTTTCCCGCTTTTTATTGCAACCCAACTAAAATGTTTCTAAACGCTTTGTTCCATCTATTACTGAGTATAGGTACTACGTTTCAAGTTTGTATTAATTTTACTACTCAGCACTAGATGGCGTTAAATAGGTTTTTTTTTTTAGAAATACAACCATAGACTACAATCCATAGCACGAAATGTGTAGCTTGTATACTCGTTCGTTGTGTCTTGTTCGTTGTTTGTGTTTATTTGATCATAATATTAATATATAAATACACTAATCTGTGTTCCTCTGAGTTAAGAAACCAGTATTTCGACCAGAGTGGTGTATAATAAATAGGTAGATAGCTCGTACATAGTAACTACTAAATCAATGGTAGGTGGTGCAATGACTCTCCAAAGGAAAAACCATTTTATTATATAGAGGTTTTACACTGTTAACGATTTTTTTATTATAAGTCTTGTCTTCTTTGAAGATATGTTTTCTTAAATTTAAGATATTTATTTATTTTTGATCTAAGAAAAACGAAACATTTTTAAAAGAATTTTATTTTTCATCATTGATAATCCATTTGTTATCCCATGTAAGAAAGTAGAAATATAAAAAAAAACATCACAGACATCAAAATAATTAATAAATGCTATAAGTAATATCAGATCTATGAATAAAATTAGTTATTATACTAAAGTACGTTTAACAAAACAATAAAAAATTAAGTTATTTTAGATTATAGTTATTTTGGAATTCGTTTTAAAATATCTGTAAGAGCATAAATACGAAATACAATTCTACGAAATACAATACGACTTGAGTGCAACTTTTATTTCTTTTATATAGACTAACTTTTCTATGGAATCGTAACAAAACTCATTCCAAAATTTTACCTTTATAATAATTTTTTTTGAAGATTCGCTTCGAGTTAAGATTTCCCGGATACCTAAAACTCTATCCATCGAATAGAACGACAACCGGATAAAACAAAAACAAAAACATACTTTCTTGAGGAAATCTGTTTTTTTTTTTAATAGTTTTTATATATTTTAGCGAACTTGATTGTTTAACTAATTTAAAAACATACTTTAATATTCATATTTATATTTATCTATACTTAAGGCGCAACATTTTAACAATGGAGTGTAGAGTTAGAAGAAATCTGTCAAAAGTTAGCGATTATTTTTTAAATTGTTTAAAATGGTCCAGTTCGATACGCCAATAACATTTTATTGGTACTACTACTTTGTTCTACAAAATTTACAAATGTTTTTGTACATATTTCAAATTATAACAAAGGTAACATTTCTAACACGGTCACAAATAGCGGTAATTCGTCATAATTTGGCGTTATCTGTACAAGTGAGCCACAAATTGTCACATGTGGGAAATAAAATGTCAACCAAACCTTATGAAACCTAATAACTGAAAAAACCAAAATATATTCCTAGCTCTGCACTCCCTAGCTCGCCGAAATACATAGGCCGAGAGGATGACATTACATTAGAAATTATATTGGCATTTCAATCTAACACCACCATTGCAAAAGAGTAACTTGACCAACAAGAATAGAAAAACACTTAACATAACAATTTATAATATAATAATATAATTACTTATATTGAGCAAGACTTTACTTACCATTAAATAACATTGGTCATGTATCTATTTTGTGACATAAATCACTTTGGTCCATTTCATTTATAGTGCATTTTTTTGGATTCCCAACAACAAACAATGCATCGGTTTTCAGTATATTCTCGTATTAGGAACTTCTATGAAATTTATTCTTTCTATATTTAAATGACCGTGATAAACTGAATATAGAGTGAGAGAGCAGTAAATAACGTATTTTTAAGGGCCAAAGTTTTACTCTATTTTCAAAAGTTACTGTTTCACAATCACACAATAAACATTAACTCATGAATAAATTTAACAGAATTCCAATACTAATATTGAGAAAACGTTAAATTTAAATACATTAAATGAGTAAACAATTACTTTTTGTAAAACAGTAGGTATTACGATCGACACTTATATATTGCTCTTATTAATTTCTTGTTTCCATGTAAGCGCCGTGTGTCTTTTTTTTTTTTTTCTTTGTTCTGGCTTTATACAGATAAGCCAATGTCAGGTGTATAAATATCTTTAAACCTGTTTTTGCCTCGGTTCTCAGTATTCTAACTAGATGGCGCTGTTAAAGGCTATCAGGAGGTTGTGAAACAGGCCCATAGTGTATTTAAAATTGAAATCGAACTACATCAAATTATTTTCTAGCTCCCATTCAGTAACTTTTGTGACCGTTGTTTATTGCTGTAAACCTGTCATCTCCATACAAAATTCGCGACGGATGTACAACTGTCGCTGACAAATTTAAGACGACCGGTTCAAAACTTGTAGACAAAGTTGCTGAATTGGACAATATAGAGTCTGGAATGCTTTAGTAGGTAATGTTTAAACGTTTTGACCAGTATTTCAGAGTATTCTATTTTAAACACAACTCCCAAACTCGTATTGAAATACGGCCGAATATTTCGCCATGAACTATCAACAACGTAGAATCTGAAATTTTGCTTTATATTTTTAAATAAGTAAACTAAATTATATATATTGCATTATCATAATGCTTACATTATGATATTTATCAATCATTATTAATATAGAAATTAATGAGGAGATGAAATCCATTCCAAAATTTATGATCCTTCGAAACAATTTTTATCGTCATCATAATCCTCAAACTATGGTCACATGCCACATCACTCATCGGAGACGGAATTCAAAAATCGATCCACCACGCTTCTCCAATGCGGGCTTTAAGTTTAATTTACTGATCGACAACTTTAAGGGCTGGAAAACGTCAAGATACAACGTCGGGCTGTTACAGAGAATTTCTTGAAAGATAAGTGTCTTGAAGATCATTTTAGATCCTACATTGTTAATAGGACGACGTGGCGTTTCGAGAGAGCATAATAATTAATTTAATTACTAGCCTATATAAAATTACTAGCTATTGCCCGCATTCTTCGTCCGCGTTTATAGTTTTTTTACAAATTCCGTGGAAACCCGTTTTTTTTGGGAAAGTATATGTTACACTCGGTCCTTTTAACTAACTCTATGCCAGAAATCAAGTTGTTTGGCGGCTTAATTAGGACATTTAGGAAGGACAAACGAAGGACACTTTCGCATTAATAATATCGGTAGGGATTCCTAGAATATCCTCATGGTGTTAGCACAGCCATGGTTCATACGGTATTGCACGTAGATCATGGCGGAGTTGTGCCAGTAGTACAATGCGCCCAGCACTAACACGTGCCACCACTGGTGGGAGTGTCCGATGTAGTCCACCTTACCCGGGAACCAGCGCTCTGGTACCTGGAAGATACAAGAATAGTTATTTATGCTCCAGGTTCTCTCGAACGAGCTTTGGAGTTCTCCTGCACGTTTCGGAATACTAATAAACCACGTTGAACTTTGCAACCGCTTTCATCTTTAGTACCTACAACAATCCACTGCTGGACTCAAGGACCACCACGCGTTGGTGATCGCAGTCGGTGGTAGATAAGAACGGGACGATGCTAGGAGTATCTCTCAGAAATGAGGAGATCTGCAGAAGAACTAGAGTTACCGACATAGCTCAGAGAGTCGCGAAGCTGAAGTGGCAATGGGCAGGACTAGGGTTCATTCCCGGGAATTCTCGAGCCGAGAATTCCCGGGAAATCGTTGGGCTTTGTTCCCGGGAAATCAAGCTCGAGAAAAGTCGAGAAATCATGTTTCGTTATAGATATTAACGTTTTCTTTCATGTTGATTTTTTTGTTTAGTTTAATAGAAGCTATTTTTGTTTGTAAGTTCTAAATAACCAGCCAAAAATGGTGCTGTGATTGTGATTTAATTATAAGTTAAGATATTAACGTTTTATTTCATGTTGATTTTCTGTTTAGTTTAATAGAAGATAATTTTGTTCATAAGTTCTAAATAACCAGCAAAAAATGGTGCTGTCATTATAATTATAAGTTTAAATAATATAATTTCTGTATTTTTTTTTTAAAAGTTAATTAGCTTATTAAGATTAATATTTTGGAATATAATCAATAAAAGTTTTATGATTAATTTGATACTTTTATTTGAGAGAAAAACCACTGAATTTGTTGACGTTATTGGAACCAAATAATATGAGAAAACGTACGTGAATGTAAATTTCTCGACAACCCGAGAAGACTCGAGAAATTAGCCTCGAGAATTCTCGAGACCCGAGAAATTTAAAAGCTCGAGAAATCATGAACCCTAGGCAGGACACATAGCTCGGAGAACCGATGGACGTTGGGGTCTTAAGGTGCTAAAATTTGCGACCCCGCAATGGTAAACGCAGGTAAGCCCCCAACGAGGTGGACAGATGACATCAGACGAGTCGCTGGGAGCCGCTGGAGGCAAGCGGCCCAGGACCGTGGATTGTGGAACTGGCTACAAAATACCTATGTCCAGCATTCGACGTCAATTGGTTGAAATGATGATGATGATGAGTAGCAAAGAGTCGTTAGTCGGCTCATATGACACTCGCGGAAAGAAAAGAATCATTAAATTTACTACTATAGTGGACCCCCGGTAGTCCGGCCCCTGTCTAATCCGGCGCCTCCTACGCTGTATTTGGATTCACTAAAACTTAGCCGCGTAAACGTAGGCAAAAACCTAGAAATATAAATTCTTATGATACTGTGCACAGATTGCAGAGTGGCTTTTGGCCAGATAGATTTTTTAAGTAAATATCATTTATATACATTATATTTATATTGGTAGTTACATATTTATTTATTTGTATTTACATGAGCAACATTTATACAAACTAATACAACATATATTTAGTATAAGTTTTGAGTATATTTATTTAAGTAATGATTTTTTTAACGGGTGTCTATATGCACCAACTATCTATTTTCTGTATTTGTTTTATCCGCCATTAAATACTGGCCTGGAAAAAATCGCTATGATATATAAGGCCGCCAAATTGTATACGTTGTTCTGTTATACTTTTTAGTTTCTTTTTGTGGTGCAATAAAAATAGATTCATTCATTCTATCATTCATTCATTAATAGATCCCAGCCCAATCCTGAGATTATCGTTTAATATTTATAAGTAACTAACTAGCTGTTGTCCGCGTCCATCATCCGTTTATTACGGCTTTTTACAAATCCCGTGGTAATCGTTTGTTTTTCTGGGATAAAAAGTAGCCTATGTTATTCTCCGTCCTTTCAAGTAACTTAAGGCGGGACAGGTAAACTTTTAAGAATAAACTTACAGTGCAATATACTAGGTTACATAAAATTAATAATTCGTTTAAAGGAAATTGCATACAATTCTACAATAAACTACCAATTGTCATCTTGGAGATGTCTCTTAAAAAGTTCAAAGTTTGTATTAAACGTAAGCTTATAGAAAAGTCCTATTATAGTATAAAGGACTACGTAAACGATAAAAAAGCTTGGGTGTAAATTATTGCTCTAACCAGGTTGCTCTTCTAATAGTTTAAAATGACATTGTGAGATGGTGATAACAAAAAAAAACACCCGGCTAAGTTTGTTGTGGGCTTCTTCTTAGACCAGGACGCGTTTAGAACCCTCGTAGCTTTAGTTTTAAGTTTACGAATGTGGTTATCGCCATCATCTCACTACCGTGTGGTTCTTATGTACGCATCAAAAGTGCCACCTGTGGGCCTACTTGAATAAAGATATTTTTGACTTTGACTTTGACTTTTCTATTTATAATTTTAGTAAGGATTTTTTTTCTTCGGATAAACAATATGTTTGCTGCTTTTATTACTGCTGTCTTTTTATTATTAATTATATACTTATTTTTCTATTTTACATGCTGTAACGACAACGACGGTCTCAGGTGAAAATCAGCGCTAAGCATGTCTTTATAATGCATGGCATATGCTGAGCTAAAAACCGTTTCTGTCTGGTTTCAGACAGACAGTCAGTTGCACCGCTTGTAACACATTATAGGAATAAATGTATTTTCTTTCTTCCTTCTTTTGTTCTAGTTTATTTCTAATGGCTATTTATGCAACTGTTACGTAATGTTAATCTGAGTCAAAAAGGCTAACGTACGTACAGTTACATACAAGATTTAATCGATGCCCAGGAAAAAAATTTACCATAAAAGTAAAATCAATTTATATTAATAATAATAATTATAAATTATAATTAAAAAATAATTTTGTAAAATTACCTTGAAGGCGTAAATCGCAAAGGCAGTCCCACTGATGACATACATCCCTATCACCCTTGGGAAGAATATCTGAAACAACATAGTAAAAACTATTTTATAATTTGTATTGTTAACTCTATATATGCCCAAAAATATGCTTTATATAATTTGTCGTTCTGTCTGTGTAGAAACTTCCTACTGACCAAACTACCTTATAGATATATCTTGTGAATAATTACTAACCTGCACCATGGGGTTATCAAAGCCTCCCATGACATACGTCCAGTGTAACGTGGGCAAAACGCCGTACGCCGCCCAGCCTATAAACACGCACATCTTCACGAGGTACGGCACCTGTAGCCGGGGAATTTGCAGCACCATCGCCACGGCGAAGATCAGCGTTACTGATATCATGTAGAACGTTTTCCATTCCTGGAAATAAAAACATAAAAAATTAAGAATCTTTCCAGGAAAAATAAGGTGGGCCAAAAATTCCCATAATCAAATCTTATGAATAGGCGCATTTTGGAATATAAGATAGTCATCATCATAATCGTCTTAACCAACCCTTTATGAGCTCAATGCAAGACAGGGGTCTCCTGCCAGAATGAGAAGGTATATGATTATTTGTTTGTTTGACTTAACCACGGAATCAATCGTAATAAAATTTGGCACGTATATAACTTGCATCCTGGAGATGGATATCATCATCATCATTTTCATCATCGACTCATTACCAGCCCACGACATGGCACGGGTGTCTTCTTAGAATGCCAAGGGTTTAGGCCGTAGTCTACCACGCTGGCCACACCGTTGAAAACATTATGGAAAACTCTTAGGCATGCAGGTTTCTTCGCGATGTTTTTGACCGTTAAAGCAAGTGATATTTAAATTGCTTGAATTAAAACGCACATAACTCCGAAAAGTCAGTGGTGCGTGCCGGGGATCGAACGCGGTCTCCACTAAAGGAAAGCCGGAGCCTTAACCACTAGGCTAAGGAGATGGATATGGGAAGGATATTTTTACGGGCTCTTCGAGCTACCCATAAAATATTTTTGAGGGATTTTGTAATAAGTAGCATTTGTTATCTATGCACGACATCATAGCTTTACCAATGTTGGCGAAATATTGTACTGAGATAGCTTACATCTCATTGGACATAAGATATTTTTAACCCGTGAAATATATGCCAATATATTTCACGGGTTAAAAATATATACTTTGATAACTATGCTTAAAGGCAGTCAAATCACATTTATTTTATCTATGACATTAGACATAATAATGTTAATTTAATTAGTCAAGTATTCAAATTTGTTTTATTTATATAGTGTTAAAATTAATTTATTTAATAATATAATTTAATTTGTGTAATTAGGCTTGGTTCGTTCTAGTAAAATAACAATAAATGAATAAATAAATTAAGCCAACCTTACAGGCTAGAGGTAAACTGTATAATTTTCTTTCTCTTTTTTGAAAATCATCATAAGTAAATGTTTTCAATGCACATGTCTTTGTCCCAATGAAGCTTAGTTAACATGTCATCGGACATGCAAAGGACAAAGCAGTGTCAATTTTCTAACAACGAACATACAAACTGCGGATGTGTTCTCGTATTGCAACACAAACGATCAATGGCTGCGAAGTGGAGTATAATGGATCATTTTGCTCAAGACCTTGGCTCTATTGCGTTACCGCTCGTCACATATAAATGCTATCGGACAATGTTACCGATCGGCTGGTTAGTTATTTATGTATAAACTTCGATACTGAAAACTGACCTACTAGTATGATTTTCGAAAATATATACTGAATCCTCATTCAGCCATAATTGTATCCAGTGCATTGTGTCCAATAACAGTCACACTCACTTTACACCGGCGGAATGTTGCTCACAAACTTTTTCGCATTTACACATTTTAGTGAACGCTTAGAACATTAGAGATAAAATAATTACTGTCATCTGCTATATGGTATGAAGTGAAATGTTTGTTCGAGAAACTATTCTAAAATAATAGTCGTGTAGGTACACGGTTGGTGTATGTTTTATCAGAAAGGACAAACAAAAAATTTGCAATTTAGCATTTATAATGTTATAGTTAGGATTAGGATTTCTTAAGTTGATTTAACGAACTAAAGCCACAAAGGTTTTGCTAGAACACGCATAAGGAAGGTCAATGGCGTAGAAGAAGTGGTAACGGTAACGCAATAGTTCGTTGAATGTTACTCAACAATCGACCGGATGGTTCGTAATCGGCCGACAACAACATTAGTAATTTTAGGTAAAATGGAATAGATAACTTCGATGTTTGAGTTCCCACAATGAGAAGGGTATAGTGCAGATTAGTCGACTCCACACACCTTGTTTCCTTCATCGCAGAAGTAAGTGATATTTAGACACACAAGATTCTCGTGAAGCCGAAGAGTCTTTGTGTGTGTGTGTGTGTGTGTGTGTGTGTATGTGTGTGTGTGTCTGGGTCTGCGTCTGTATGAATTTATATATGAATGTATGTATATATGAAAGTATGTAAGCAGTGTTTGAGTTTCTATGAATGTCCCAATGCTGACCACAGGCCTTTTCCTTTGATGGATTTAGAGCTTTGCTCCTCCTCGCTGCACCAATACAGTCTGGCGGAGTTAATACCATATGTTACCGGTAATAAATGGAAATGGCTTAACGTTCTCTTCAGCGGTAGCACTAGTTGAGCAACTAAACCCAAGTTGAAAACTATCTGTGTATGATTTCAAGCATTAACTTGACCCATCTTTCATGTCTCGAAGAGCATGTTTAACCGGCGTGTCCGGTTATTTTCACCAACACCTGCTAATAGCAGTTAAATATGACCTTGCTTCGAAGTTTCTAAACAATAAATGTTACAAGTTTTTTTTACCTGTGGTCCCAAAATTAACACGCTAATAAACCCTAATTGTCACGAGTATGAAAGCTACAATAATGAGGTGAGGCAGAGACGAAAGATAGGAGAGATTTTTGCCTTTCACTGGTGCTTCCATGATTTAACTTTTACTCGCGTGCAACCTGCGTGCAATTCAAAATGACACCAATATTATTTTAAAGTGATCGTATACATAAATTAAGGTTAGATAGGTACTTAACTAGTTTTTAATAGGAAAACTCCCGACCACAACCAGATAACATGGATACAGCGATTTAAAAAATGTAGTATGGAAAGTGTATCCACAGGCAGAAGATACCTACATATATTCGTTGCAAAGGAAATAAATACAAAATATTTTATTAACAATTGGTATGCATAGGAGGGCTTATTGCTTTAGATTGCTTTAGCAATCGCTTCCTGAAAACCCGGTGTGAGCCATTATTATGTATACAATGAAGTGTATCTACAGATAGATAGTATACCAAAATGTATTAGTAGTCGTTAATCTATATTACATTACATACATTTATTTCTAAGTAGGTAAACCAAAGTTGAAAGCTAAAATAATAACATTGCGTACCTGCCAACACAATTATTTCAATAACAATTCCGGAGGAGGTGAAATCTAAGTCATGTTAAGTCCAACGTATTTGATCTGAGGTAAGAGCTCATAGAAAACATATAATTACGCCATGCTACAAAAACTCGGCTACGCGCTATGCTTCGCTAAACGAAATATCGATTCGCTTGATATGACAAAATATCGTGAATGCCGATTGCTTATACGACCATGATTACGACGTTAAGAATCGATACGTGTTGGATGTAGCAATATTAACATATCGATTAACGGCCGGTCAACACGACGGTTGCGGCGGCGCGGCGACGACGTGACGTCGTGTCACTTCGCCAGTTCGACGCTTTACATCGATAAATCTATGGTATGCCACAAAGGAGTTCTAATTGCTTTAGCAATCTCTTCCAGACAACCCAGTAGGATAGCAATTAATGAGTTTAAAGAGTAGTAGGTACTAATTCAATTTCATAAGAAATCATCATCGATGTTACTAGTTTTTTTTTTTAATTCTTTGTTAAACGATAGTTGAAAATATATATTTTTTTTAATAAAAAAGTAAATTTGTTTCTTTTTGTGCGTATCTGTCTTAGTAACCAGTGGGTATCTATCTATTTCAACTTGGAGCTAAGCTCTTATGATAAATACTAAAAAATATAATAAAATAATTAATTAACAGGGCTCCCATACAGTTATGATTTTTATTTTCTACGTGCACGAGTTCGACTCGAACTATATATATACTATGACTATGACTATACTGTCATTGTGAACAAATATCTATCCTTATTTCTAGAGCTTGAGAAACAACCCGCTGATAGATAGATAGACGGACGGACGGACAGCGGGCGCTCAGTAATAGGATCAAGTTTGCACCATCTGGGAAAAAAATCCTTATAAAAACCTTGCTAAATATGATATTATGGTAATATAATTATTACGAAAGATCTACAATTACATTGGTTAAGCGTACCTTAATTGGTTATTTAATTGGTAACAAAACTTTCCCACTATCTAGGGAGTCTTTCTCTTTAGAGACTTTCCCTCTATGCCTCGGAGAGCACGTTAAACTGTGGACACATATTGTTATCTCTACATCTCAAGATTGGTATAGTTTTATAATTTTTTATTAGTGTTTTTACCTACACTTTTAGGAATTATCAATTTTATAAATTTAAAGTGCATATAAAAAAAATTCGGAACCGAAAAAATTATAAAATTATAAAAAAGCAGTGTGTCATCTCTTGTTTCAATCGTGTCTCATTGTAATATGGACCTTTGAAAAAGTAGATCGAAACTGTAACCTTCTAGATGACGCTAAAGTCGCTATAAGATTGATGTAAAAGGCATAATACTAATTTCGGCATCGATGGTAGGAGAGCCGTAGCTAAATTGGAAAAGCGCTCAGGCCGAGATAGCTAAAAACCTGGCGGGGTTTGAACCTGCGACTCTCGTTCCGAAAAATTTTTATATGCAAATTAAATTTATAAAATTGGTATAGTAATTAAGATTCTAATTGAATATGCATGATACATCCACATTGATATAAGATCAATTATTATCGTATTAAAACTAAAATATCGAGCCTTTACTTCCGAAATAGCGTTACCGATCAATCTTCCACTATTAGAATCCTACGTTATCCCTGATGAACAATAGAATATATTCAAAAAATTAGGGACCCGTATGAAAACTTCGATAATGTAACCCAAAGTGTGGAAAAAATTTCAAACAAAGGAACCACGGCCTTGGACTCAGAAAGCAGGGTCGCTGTCCACTGCGCCAATAGGCCGTCCAGTTAAGAAGCTGGTAAGATAATAATTTTCTTTATGTCCAGTAGGTACCAACCAACGAATTTTATATATATAGGTACGTCGAACTAATTATGACAGAAAATTAATTCGAAGTCAATTCACGCCCAGCGCCATTAACATAAGTAGACAATTAATTTCTTATTAGCATAGGTATTTTTTTTCTTTAACATAAAACCACCTCTTGTTGGGTTTTTACACCTGAATCTATATATATAAAAGAGAAAGTGTGTGGGTATGTTTCCTATAGGCTCCGAAACGGCTGGACCGATGAAACTTTCAGGGAATCTACGGATTAACCTGGCGAGTAATCCTGTAAAGTTTGGTGACGATCGGAGCACTCCTATTTTTGAACTTTCAAGCTATCAAATACAGCTTTTATTTACCATGATGATATTCTATTGTTGGGTGTACATGGGTGTAGATAATGATCTTCACCCGGTCGAGAAGAGAATAGACGAGAATGAATACGGAGAGAAATAAAGGATTTAATATATTATGAGACTTAAATTAAAAATTTAATGATGTATGTTTATTGTTTAAATAAAATAAAATAAAGCAAAATCTAGCCCGGCAAAGCGGGCTGGGTACGCTAGTTGATTTATAAATCAAATAACTTTATTCTAAATATAAATAGTAGAGCTATTTGAGGCTAAGCTCGTCAGCACTGCTAGCATGGGCAGGAGACAATTATATCCCCGGGGAAAGGATATCAATTTACCTACTCCCACACATTTATCAACTATCAGAGCATTGGCGCTCAAGTGGAAATAATATCCAAATAATATATGTGTAATAATAAACGGGGGTAAACTTCTCCTATTTCATGTTCCCGTGCTTTAGCAGGTGGTCACGTTAATTATATCCCTTATTAGGGGATATAATCGGGGGATATAATTTATATTATATATAATATATATATAATTTATATTATATATAATTAATTCCTGCGCGTGCTAGCCCTGCTTGGGAAGTCGTACTGCCATGCGTATTTTTGCCGCTCAGCACCATTGTTGCAATACTGTGTTTCCGTCTGAAGGGCGTGGTTGGCTATGTAATTATAAATATACTATAAATAAATATACTACGACAATAAACACATCGCCATCTAGCCCCAAAGTAAGCGTAGCTTGTGTTATGGGTACTAAGATGACTGATGAATATTTTTATGAATAACATACATAAATACTTAGAATATACATATAAACAGTGGCGTGCACTCAATACATGCACAAAAGCACTGCATACCCTGAAATTTTTATATGACTCATAAATGCGAAGGATTTTTCCATTTTATGGCACCTTCCTTCTTTATGCATACCCTGGTCAAAAACCCAGTGCACGCCACTGCATATAAACACCCTGACACTGAAAAACATTCATCCTCATCACACAAAAAATTTCCAGTAGTGGGAATCGAACCGTCGAATGTGAATGTAATTATAGGCATATAAGGCTTAACATCTACGACTGAAATTGATGGACACAGGGCGACATGTAGCAGGACGTGCCCCTTGCGTGCCCCGTGAAGTGATGCTCTGTTTACGGGCCACGTTTTTCCACTTACCACCAGGTGGGCCATCTGCTTGGACCGTCAATTATTACTCTGAAAAAAGTATCATGAAACATTTGTCGACACCCACACTCCTTCCTTCGTCTGCATCAGAAAATATATGACCATATAGTTAATAGATAGGCACTACGCCTATCTATTAACTATATAGAAGCTGAAAATGATCAAAATACTAAACATATAAAACACTGCGGGTGTACGGTATGTGCCGAATCTTTGAAGTAGCCGACGCCCTTATTTCGTCATGAGCCAAGAGCCGTTTTCAAAGCCCGCAACTATCACAGCGTTAAAATTAAATGTGAATCGCTAGTTTTTTTATTTTAAGTATTTAATCATTTTGTTATTCCATAAGATACTAAATCTTACAATAAACTAACAATAATATATGAATAATATATGAAGCATTTTTACGGCAAATCAGTTTTTTTTAATTAAACCAGGGATTTCAGTTAATTTTGTAGAAATGTTTGATATTATATGTATAGAAAGTATAACAAAAAGATAATTAGAGGTAACTTACATGATGGCACCAGAACGCGTAGTATACGCCGGAAGTGTATATCGCAAGCAGGGAGAGCGCGATGCCGAAGAGATCGTACATGAGGAACGTGTTGTAATCGTGCTCGGAGCGACACGAGAACGTGTGGTATAACGCCGACAGCGCCATGCATACCTGTAAACATATAATATGGATAAATAATACTATTGGTCTCATTTATATATGATTTATAACAATAATTACAAAATTATATTAAAAAAAAGATGGTCGTCACGCATAGGTAAAACTCATAATGATTATTAATCATAGAAATATTCATTACAAATTAAAAAAACAAACTAGTTTCGTTAAAAAAATATATTTTATCATTTTTCTTATTACTTTAATCATTATACTAATTACAAGGTGCGGAGGGTGCATCAAGGTCTACAAGTTACCACACCACACCACATCAACTGTGGAAGACAATAACCTAAATCTCAATAACTACTGAACAAAACGCTAATCGTCTGTAAGTAAAATGCAATGGAATTCAATCGAATCATGTCTTTACTGTAACGTGGATACATTTGCGTCTGTTTATCAACAAATTATAGAGTGACGTACGTAAGCTACTATCTAACATCGCAAACCGGTTATTTAATAATGTGAAACCTTCCATGATGTCCGCTTCGTAATTTAAAATTCTCTTTTATCGCAGAGTATTTTACGGTTACAAATACAAATGCAAACTTTATTTTAGGTGGTCACTTTGAAGGCATAAACAAAAAGTAAACGATAAAGTCTGTAAGACTCTGAAAACAATAGAATGTACTAAGAAAAATTTGGCATCTCGAAGTTTAGCAGTTGCTCTTTATAAAGACGCGGAGCCGTTTGCTTTTCATAAATCTATGTCATTAAGTGACAAAAAATATATAATGTTTAAACATTTGGAAGAGAAAGGCCTCTAAAACGTGCCCAGGCAAATTTTTTTGCTATTAACAAATATGGACTTAACATACAGTTTTTTTAAGAAGTTATATCAATTGCCTAGTCGGTCAAAGAACTGTAAGATATATCTGTTCAAGTTCAATGTCAGTGTTAAAGAGATAATAATTAGGCATAGAAGAGTAATATTATTTTTAGTCACGCACGCTCCCCAGCTTGAATATTTAAAATCAAAACAATGGATTGCTTGCCTACAATTCCAAGGTAATTAAATTAGAATTTAAAAATAATTTAATCATAAAAACTTTCCATATGTTTTATTTGTGTGTTACTGCCCTCATCTACTAGCATCTATTAACAAGAAAAAGTGTTCCCCTTGGAATAGTAATAAAAGGATAGCAATAGTTTTACTTTTATAGACATGCTTATTTACATACTTATTTTTACTTTTACATCTTTATTCTAAATTCTAACTTCTAATTGTTCTACGTAAAAGTATTACTTATGTTTTCATATATCCACTTTGATGGATATTGTTAATAAGGGTCTTCTCTTATTAACATTATCTACTTATCAAAAATATGTTCTTTTTTTCTTTCAAGCCTATATTCTAAAGTTTCATAATTAAGTTATAAGTTTGCTGTCAATTTGTTCGATTTATTAGCGGCTACTTAATTCGTGCTTGTGTTATTTTCATTGTACTAATTTTAAGTATTAAGTAAAAAATAAATAGACCTAGTCTGCTGACCAGCAAATGGGGCAGTGACCAGTGTGGATTATTTCAGCTTTACAATGTATACCTCAATAACGAGTAATGAGCAAGGAATAAGACATTTATATGGTTTAATAATAATGATGAGTTTAGACCTGTTAAATTAATTCCGTTCAAACACTTGCCCATACAACTAGATAGCACCACACTAGATGGCGTATTTTTGTTACCAAAAAGGCAGATTTGTACACAACGATGGTGATATCGCAGAGCTAGACTGACTGCAGTGGCGTGCACTTCATTAATTCACAAAATAACTGCCTAACCAAATTATTTTATATAACTTAATATTTTTTCCATTTTATGCCATATTTCTGCATTTATGCATACCCTGGCCGAAGACCCTGTGTACGCCACTGACTGACTGCACCAGTGTTGCTGCTGCCTTACCTAATTTACGAAATGGTGATACTGCCATGTGTATTAAGTGGTCAAAGCTTGATTTGTTAAGCCAGATACCGTGAGCGGGTTAAGTTGAACATATATTTAAAAAAAGCCCATTTAAGATCTTTAAAAATGAGTAGCTACCGTCCGCTAAAATCCAAAAGAATTTACTCGGACTTAGTAATGATAGGGCGTCACCAATCGACGTAATAGGTAGTGATTATCTGCGGAAACCGTACCCAGGAGGTATGAGTTAATGCCATAACACCTTGTATGTACACAACCTTCTTCTTCAACTTAGCGTTTTCCGGTATTCAACCAGGGTCTTCTATTTAAATTTTCTTGTGTACATATCAGTTTGTCCGAATCAACGATGTCTGATCAATGCATCCGTTTAATTATAAACGTTGTACCACGTACCTACAGTCCAATTTCGCGAGAGCTGTTGCATCTAGGCCATATCACACTACTTTTTATGCCTACTTCCTCGCTATTTATTCGTATGAAATAGGTAGGTATACCTAACGTAATACCTCAATGCGCAAACAAGATTTATGCAATACCTACACCTCGTCTTAAGATTATACGATTTCTATGTCATAGGAAGGTACATAGGTATGCTACATAAATAGGTATGCGATATTATATTATATATTTTTCTAAATAGAGATAAGAAAAATAATGAAAATAAGTTCTTACGAAATTTAGACCACCAAACCACCAGCTAAAATGTTTTATGAGAATCGTAGTTTGAATGATTTCTAAGGAAATTCGAAATTTTTAATCCTAACACATAATTAAATTTTTATGAATGTAGTTACAATTAATTGCTGGTGTGTCTAATGAATAAATAAATACATTCAAATAAATGAAATCCCGATCTGCCTGCAACTTCACGAATATTATATATATATAAAGAATATTATCATAAACAACAATTGCTAGAACTTATAGCCATTTAAAAATTTGATCGCATAGGTAGTTATTTTAAGTCCAAATCATACAAAGGGAAGGTGCTTAACAGGTTCTTACAACAAATACAATTTCATCTTACAATAGTTACCGTACCATTGACAGTGAAAGTGCAAACCACTTCACATAAAAGCTCGCACGCTCAATGACGCATGCATAAGTTTGCTGATGTACTCTGAAGCTTAAAATTATAGGTTTAATTTTAGTTTAAAAATACAAAAAAATATTATAAGCATTTTCTTTACGCATCCCAAAATTGTTTTAAGAAAGGATTTCTTAGAAATCTTGATAGCCAGGGGAAGGAAAATTCTGTATGAAAATAAATTTAAGCTTTTTGGATAAAATAAGAAACATGAATTTGACAGTTTTCGGAGTACTACCTAGTCCCGACGAGTGTAATGGTGAACGTATGTTTATATGAAAGAATATGAACAGTTTATTTCTCTACTTGTATCCACCGAAATTGGTATTTTTATTTTAATTGAAAATCAAGTGCAAGTACGGGTTGCACAGCTTTTTCAAATAACTACTTGTAGCTGGCTTTTTTCGTAGGCACCGCGGCAAAATAATCCCACGGGATCTCAAAAATTCAATACGCTAATGAAGCTGCTGGCATCCTCTAGTGATAATTTAATAATGCGTTCAGGGCGCTGCTTCAGCAACCGCAGTTCTGTAGTGCACCACCAATATTAACCTAAAAACTGGCTTATTGGAATTATCTATAACTAAGGTTGTAACTATGTAAAATGCAGCATTTATTTATAAAAATAAAATTAATAAGAGTCTGAGGAAAGAAGAAACAGCATCTTGCGCTGATAGCAGTTAGGACGTTAGCAATTAGGTGTCTTCAGCATGGCTACCGTGGGCATGAGACAAAAATTATGACCCCGATTTTTCCCCTATCAAGGAATAATATTAACGTGTCCACCTAGTAAAGCCTTGCCACAGGGAATAGTAGAAGTTTACCCCTGTTTATAATTCTAATTATACGTTATATTATTTGAATATTATTTGCACTTGGCGCCAATGTTCAGAGAGTTGATAAAGCTATGAGCGAAGATACATTTTAATCCTTTCCCCGGGAAGAAAAATGTCTACTGCCCACGCTATGCTGCTTTGGAAACTCGCGCAGAGGAATCAAACCCTTTTTAAAATACTGAATATAACCAATGGTTTTTATTATTGTTTATAGTTCTAAAATAAATGAATGCAATCTGATATTTAATGGAGCTAACAGTACCTAATAATTTCGATAATCGCAATGTGATAATTTCAGGTTATCATTTTCGTTATTACTTTTGTAATTAGTTGTAGACCTGGAATTCATCTTTTTCAATATTCTCTACCGAAAAGTGACACAACTTAAATGGGGAGGTGCGACATTTGTGTCATTATCTTCAGCCTTTAGGTCCCATTGACAGTGAAAGTTCCAATGGTCAGTGCTTCAGTTGTGTGAAAGCAGGTACACACCAAGTCAATGACACGTGAACTATCAACTGACTAAGATATCCTTGTTTTTTATCTCATTACTGAATGTTCAGATGTTTTTTTTAGGACGGACGTAAAATCCGTCATACAAAGACGGATTTTCAAGATCATTTTTTTATTCCGAAATGGTCCTAGTCAAATTTCATATAGATCTGATGGAATTTCGGAGACAGAAAGACCACGGAACTCTTTCAACCGTATTGAATTTCAGGATTAAAGTCCACTGCTAGACATAGTGTCCAGACTTCAATCGGTTGAAATGATGATAATACATGTAAAAAACCTTAAATTTAGTTATTTATTTATAAAGCTTTTTATTAATATATAGTTCCTACATTTTCAAAAATATGGAATAGAGTTCATGTAAAATTTAAAAAAAAAAATTGTCAATGGGAAGCAAAGTGTTATAACCAAAAAGACTAAATATATAGATTACAATTTTGCTTTCTTATCAACTACTTACATTAGAAATTTAAACCTTTTTATGTTTATTCGTGTAAAATTAGAATTATGAATTTCTTGAAATTTGCCACGCAAAAATAAATATAAATAGGTATCTTTATTTTAAAGGCTTGGATATTAGAAGTAGATAATATAATCTATGCTAGCGTATGCAAGGACTATAATATATTATGTATGTATTTTGACTATTTTAAAACCTTGAGTAACACAATATCAGATTAACTCTGGCATACAAATATGCACAAAATTTTATCGGTATGTAAATAAATTTGTTACTTTGTTTTTATTTTTATTGACGCACACGGAAATCATTAAATAGGTTATACTTTAAGGTTACCACACTGGTTGTAAAGTTATTAAATTGCGTGACATTTTTATTCAAGAATATTCGCTTTATAGCTGGAAAGCAACGCAACTCTTCTACTAAAGACAGAAATAATAAAGACGCAAGTAAACAAATTCTATTTTTGTTTTTTAGTTCAACGGAAATCAGAAATACTACTTGGACATAGTTGCTGGTATAGCTTATCTTTTAATGTGAATGTAGTTACATTATTTTATCATGTTTCGGCTAAGCAAAATGGCAAACTTTCACTAAAGCGGGCAGGCGAGGCGGGTGTGACATGAGGCTTCGCTTTCGAGACGACGACGAATGGTGTTAAAGTACCGAGCTCATATTTTGTAACATTAGTTGTCAGTCAATATTGTGTATAAGATGGAACAGCTATAACCTTTAGTGCTGCATTTGTTGGTGCTAGATAACTAGGATATCCTAATGACAAATGAAAGAAGCGTTGATAACCCAGTGGTTTCGACTACGGCTTTCATTTCGGAGGGACCGAGTTCGGTCGGTAAAGAAAAACCTTGTTAGGAAACCTGCATGCCTGTAAGTTTTCCATAACGTTCTCAAAGGCGTGAGAAGTCTACCAATCAACACTTGGCTAGAGTGGACAACTGCCTAAACCCTTCTCATTCTGGAAATAGACACGTTTGGACGCGATTGATGAAGAACGACAACTTTATCCTATAACCACTGCGGACGAAGTCACGGGCAACTGGCAGCAAAAAAATAAAAGTTATAAATATTTATTGGCACGTTTAATGAAAATGAAACGTATTTTGTATCCGCATTTTGCATAACATCAAGGCTTTTGTCATATAAAAATTATCAACACCACACAAAATAATAAATTATTATTATCATATCTTTTGCTTGAGATTCAATCTATTGATATTGATATCATAATTGAGGATATGTAGGCTAATCGCAAATAGATTTTAATCGATCAATAGTTATACAGCTATAGTTTCTACCATACTAAACATTTAAATAAATAAAAATGGTTTTTACGACAGCCCCTCTAATTTATCCAATTGACAGTAACAATATTCTAAATAATTGATGTTTATTTACTACACCAGTGATAAATAAGTAAAACATTGAATTTGAACAAATTCTGGTACAACTAAAGACTGCAATTGATTGAATTAATAGCGCACCGCGCCGTTTTTGCTCGACATGGGATGCTTATAATGCACCAAACTATTAAACATGAATAGAAGACATTGGACTGTTGTTAAGACGAAACAAATTTATAATAATAATTATGGAAGTCAGAATTATACAAGCTCATTTTAAAAGATTTTAAACTATTTATCGAAACGATTAAGTATGTCAAGTAACGTAAATACGTAAAACGTATATTTCAGTTTCAAATAACCTACAAAAAAGAGTGAAAACCCTAACGAATTGTAATGACTTTAACATTAGCTTCAACATCAAATTTACACTTGTGTATGTGTGTGTGTGTGTGAAGTGGTCACACATAACATTCTGCAGAAATCCCTCCACCTGCTCGTGAAAGTCTTAGTATACACAATACAGACAAAAATTTAAAAAGCAACACGTTTTTTAAATTTATTTTATAGTTCAAATAACCTTATTTTCTAATAACCGAGTCTGAACCGAGTGCTTCGTATAGAGTATAAAGTTTTATATGATTATGATTCCGGTCACAAAATAAAGAATTTGTGAATATTTTGTTAATCTTTGATACCAAGCGGTGATAGAGTCGTGGTTAAGACTTCAGCTTTCATTTCGGGGGCGAGTTAGATCCCTGGCAATTAAGTAAACAAAAAACATCGTGGCACGCCTGGTATTAGTTCTTCATAAAGTTCTCAAAAGCGTGTTAAGTCCGCCAATCCGCACTTAGCCAACGTGGTGGACTACGGCCGAAACCTTTCTCATTCTGAGAGACCCTTCGTACCTTTTAGTTGGCCGCTACTGGGTTACCTAGGTATCTTTGTATGCATTTGAGTTATCTATCTTTATTTATGCCGCTCAGTGCTGCTAAATGTGGTTTATAGAACGCCATAAATAATTAATTAATAAAACCTTTGTAGTTCTTGACAAGAAAAAAAGATATTATTCTTGGCCATATTTCTGGCTCAATGGTTTTCCGCTATTTTTTATTTATACTCCACATCAAGATCAGAAAATTATAAAAAGAACAGCATTTCAAGGAGGTAGTAGGATACAAAAGTCGGCCTTATCGCTAAGTAGCGATCTCTGCCAGGCAACCTTAGGATTAGAAAAACTAAAAACACGATTCAGTAAAAAATCTATAGAAAAATTCCACAAGTTGCCTTTGACGAAAATTTGAAGTACGTCTTCCTATTTTTAAAATAATATAAATATAAAATACTACTGAGTATGCGGTGGTTTAAATTTTTCTTATTTACTAATTGATGATGATGTCTTCTTAAAGCGTAGGTACGAACACTGATAAAAATATAAAATTAAATTGTGATGAATTTTTAAAAAGCTTGAAAAATTGTGAATATGCAAAAAAAAAACAAATTGTAATGTTGCATACTGAAATAGAAACGGGTCATGTCACGAAACTCTTAGTTTAAAGTCAGAATTTAAACACGTCCGCCATCCCACTGTGATCGTGTATAAACCTCTAGACCGTAAGACTTACGACTTACGACGATGACCGGTTATGGCCTCGATTTGTGCCTCGTTCATTGTTATTTTTACACGCTTTATTTCACTTCGAGTTAGCCCGTGACTGAATCTCACCTGATGGTATGATGCAGTCTAAGATGGTAGCGGGCTAGCCTGTTAGGGAGTATGGCATTTATATTAAGTCCATATTCTGTCTCTACACGACAACGTACCCGGATGCTAAATCGCTTAGCGGCACGTCTTTGTCGATAGAATTGTAACTAGCCACGGCTGACGCCTCCCATCAGAAACATTGGTGTAATGTTAAGCTTGTTTAACTATATATGGTTCACGAGGGTTCCTCGGTTCGTATCCGGGTAAGCCAAATCTTGTTTAGGTTTTCTGTTGAAGAATTCTCAGTACCAGCCTGGAGTTAGAAAATTGGCGGTACCTCGCAGAGCCCGTTCGCTTTCGATCTTCGAATGTCAGTCACAGTAAAAGTGACTTGCAAAATTAAAATGAAAGTTTAGGAGCAATTATATCAAGTGTTCCTATGTTTTACTTTTTATTGGTGGTCTCCTCCCATATTCAATAAACATTTTATTATGGAGAATTTGTGTCTGCTCAGAGCGATACATATAAAAAAAAGGACCTGTAATAACACTATATGCCAGCTAGTCCAAACAAAAGAAATGTTTGAAGAAGTGGGGCGTTATTATGCTGCTCAGTAATAAATGCATCACGTTTTGAATTAACTTGTCGCATATACAAATATATGGTATATTTAGGATAATTTAACTCGAATTGTTCTCTTAATTACCTATTCCAGTAACCAACGTAATCAGGACATGAGGGGATCATCGGTGATGAAAATACCGATGATCATGCAAAAGTAGACGCTATGGAGAAGCAAATAGACTCTGAGCCAGTCTGCGGAATACCCAAAAGCCTAGCGCAACTAACCCTACAAACCTATGGCAACTGCCACGGCCGATTGTCGCAGTGGGCAGCGACCCTGCTTTCTGAGTCCAAGGCCGTGGGTTCGATTCCCACAACTGGAAAATGTGTGATGAACATAAATGTTTTTCAGTGTCTGGGTATTTATCTTTATATTATAAGTATTTATGTATATTATTCATAAGTCATCTTAGTACCTACCCTTAACACAAGCTACTGGTATATTTATTTATTTAACTACTTCACACTCATGCCCTGGAAACAGACTCCCACGAATTAACCATTCTCGAGTGCTAATAAAACCATTCAACAGTAAAAACACTAGGCATCCTAGTGCGAGCGCCTACGGGGAACGTAGCCCCGCGTTCTTGCATAAAAGTAGGCTGTGAACGTAGCAACCTTTTCGAAAAGTATATTATATAGTACAACCAGAAGATGCTACAGTATTTCCAGCAAATAAACTGCTACTGTTGCTAGCGGCAACCAATGGGAGTTAGACAGAAAAAGAAGAAGAACCAATATGATTTCGGTTGCATAGAAAACGCACAATACGAACCGTTTAAACAAAGAAAAATGCATTTAACCGGTAACCAGAACCAAATTACGAGTAGATGAATTAAAAGCGGTTCCGGGGCGGGTCATGTGATAATATATTAAACTGTTAAATAATAGTAGTAGTCATATTATGTGATAAATAAATTCTTCTCTTCTCCAGTTAAACAAAATAAATAAATATTACTTACGAGAAAACAGGAAAACAATATTGCCGCGACTGTCTTGTCGGTCACTGTCGCGTGGATGTTGATGATGACGAGATCGTTGATAGTTAAGAACAGCAGAAGAAAGAAGCCGAAAATATGCGTCCATATGTTCATAGTTTCGTTCGTCCACCAGAATACGCTGGAAAGAATTTTAAAGATGTGAATTCAGAAATCTAACCCTGTAAAATTGAGTTTGTAACATATTTGAAGTAACAGTATCAGTAAAATCAGTAAGTAGCTTATTTACATTAGCTAATTTACAACCTATTTTATTTATGTATATTTTATATTTATATATTACGTTTATTTATTGAAATTATCTTATTCTGTATTTGTATACAATATAAATTTTTGGTATTTATGTATATATTAAAACACTCTTGGCACTATCCCATTATCATGCTGTAAGCCCTTTTGTTTTCATTTCCCTCTCTACAGAGGTTGCCTGTAAGAGATTGCTTGCAGCAATAAGGCCACCTTTGTATGTTTACATTGTTTACTGTATACTAATGTTTCTTTTCCTGTGTTTTTACATGTAATAAAGTGTTTCTTCTTCTTCTTCTATTTATTTTAATATAGTGGGATAGGCCTAAATAAATTTTAATAGTGTTTATTTTATATATATATAGGATAAGGGATAATTTAGTGTATGAAAATGTTACTTACCAGAAATTATAGGTACACATCATTAACAGGCAAACTATGAGTTGACTATGAATTAAAACATGAATAATTCAATATCTTACCTCTCCCAACACAATCTGGTAGGCAGTAATTTTCTATAGCCATCTCGGATATAAGGGTTATGCTGCAAATACTCTGGAGCTTCTTCATATTTGAGGAGTTTCCTAAAGTTTATGTATTCTACGTCCTCTTTTGTCAGATTGTTGTTGTTTTCTAGTTTTTTTCCTCTCTTCAGTAATTTATTACTGCTAAACTCTTTTTCCTGCATACAGTCATCTTCCAGCTGTAACAAGGGACATTTAGGAGAATGTAATAAAAATGTATTTATAATATTTAAAACAAACATTTAAAGGTTTAATAAAATGTTACTGATGAATTAAAAAAATGTTTTGTACTCTTGCTATGTCAATGCAAATCAATAAATTCGTACGGCTAAGCAACTACATTTAAGTCAGAAGCTTGATGGGTCTTTGACTTTGCAGGCTTCTGTGCAGGTAATTGCACCAGCAACTACATCCTTAAGACTGGAACACCTGGAATACAGAAATGCTGCTTGGCAGAAAAAAGCATGGCAGTAATACTGCCCAAGATAAGCTCTGTATTAAAAAGCTCTAAAAGATTTTGGTTAATATAATTATATTTGAGTAATAAGTGGTGGATAAAGTTTGGCTTTCCTTCCGTGTTGTGTATTGTGTATTTCCTGTTAAAGCATTTTCAGTACCAGCCCAGAGGTAAAAAATTCATCCCCCATCCTCAGAGTGCATGTAAAGCTGTTGGTCCCGGTTATCACTTGATATAAAAGTTTGAAGCCCACCCACCTGCATTGAAGCAGCGTTGTGCATCTATGTTATAAAACTGTTTTTTCTATGAGAGGCTGAGCCCAGCGCCCAATGTGGGACAGAAATAGACTGTGAAATTATTTAGACTCTTACAATATTCATTAATATAAGTTTTTCAAACAGTTTAACTTTCTTTTATTTATTTATATATATAAAATCTTAAAAGGTTTTCCAACAGTTATTTCTGCAAAGCAACAAGGCCACCTTTGGTACCCTAACCTTTTCATAAATATATAATAGGTATATAACATCATCAATCTAATTTATTATTATATTGTTAATGTTAAGTTCAAATTCTCTGGATGATGGATAAACGGATATGGATTAACTCTCAATTAAGTCAACAGAAATCATGCCACATGAGAGCTTTACTGACAAAAGCTCATTTAATAGTTTAACCTTAATCATATTAAACACCCAAAAATTCTTGTAGAATAAGGTGGATAGCCTCTATTGGCCACTATATTATGATCATAGCAAAACACGCCTAAATTACTGAAAGATATATTACTGTATAATGAATGACAAAAAATAACTCAATTATTTACTGGATTTAAATGAAAGCGATAAAGTTACTGTAGAATTCTTTCTATTTCTATCTCCTATGATTTGGCTACTTCATATTTTAAACTAATGTTCCACCGACACATCAGTTTCTGAAAAGTACGCGCACAAACATACAAAGCTGGGTACGTAATAAACAGAGGGAGTTTTTTGTATTGAATTTTAAATTGTTGATAATTTGTGTAGTGATAACTTACTTTTTGTATTGGCATAAACTGGACAGTCTCAGCCTGGCATTCGCTAACTTTTCTCGTCATAGTAAGAGTCATTATTTAAAAAATAAATTACGATACTCTACTTTCCACAACTACTATACAAACAAAAATAAATTTATAATTTCACATTAACACTAACTATCACAGATAATATTTTGCTCTGCAAGTAAGACACCGAATTTCGGTTATCGAATCACAAATCTTACTTTAATAATTATTAATCTTAATAATTAATATTTACCACTCGCGGCGTTAGTTACTTTGTAACCAAACATGCCGCGCTGAACTATCTGACCACAGTATCTAACTGACCACTGAAGTTTCAAGTGACATTTCAACTTAATATCTTGACTGTGACGTGCTTTTGAATTGACATTGACAGTGACAGCGTCATGAAAACCATAGGAATACTGTCATCGCCGTAGACTGAGTAAAGGAAAACCGATGTTATTGTAACAGACTACCACCAATTATGCTTGCAAAGAGTATGATAATATAGAGGTAAATGCTTGCATACTCTTTGTATCGAATACATTATTATCTATATTCTATAAGATTATCTATATCTGTGATTATTGTTCTCAACTACCTCTACACTATGGAGGGTAGAGGTAAGGAGAGTCATCTTATATGGGAGAAAAGTTGAAAAAGTGTCCAGTTGTTGCGCTAAATAACAGTTCAAAAATCCTCCACAATGGCGCTGGTGGATGCACAGGGTATGGTATGAATGTAGCAATCGTAGATGAATTGAAGTATGCCGAGTTAAAAAATTTAATGTCATTATCGACTAAAGTAGTTAATTATTGAGAATTTCAACAACTTACGTTGTACAAAATATTGTGGTAAATATAACCTTACAGATTTATTATAACCAAACGTGCGTTTAGAGTGATTTTATTTCGTAAACAGTAAATAGTACGGTATTTATATTTGGCGCTTCTTTTAAGAGTTACCCTGATGCAAATGTGGCGCCATCCTAATTTAATACATTTTGACGACACTTTTTCATATATATAGATGACTCTCCTTACCTCTACCCTCCATACTCTACACTCCATATTCTCAACTAAGAACAATCAATAATATTCCTTCTAAACTTTAATTTCGCTAAAACTAAAATTTAATCAAAATAATTTAATTTTAGTAAAATTTTGATTTTTATTTAATATTTACAATTTTCAATGAAAATTTAACGGTTTAAAAGAAAAAAAACTCCTGTGTATTCATTATTTTCAAGAATTATTGTACTACAATCAGAAATGAAATGAAATAACAGATACAAACTTCAAATCGAAGGTGGTTGCCACCACAAAATAGTGAATTACAATTTTTTTCAGGATGTTGGTAGGTCAATCATTATCATCATCATTATATAAACCTATCACCGGCCCGCTAAAAACACAGGGCACGGGTCTTCTGCCACAATAAAAAGGGTTTAGGCCGTAGTCCACCACGCTGGCCCAGTGCGGATTGGTGGACTCACTCAACTCATTGTTTCATTATTTGAGTACGTGTGTGTGTTTGTGTGTCTGTCTGTAACATCATAGTACAAACAGAATAGTAGGCTAACTAAGGCCGATCAGCGAGTTAATTACCTACTTCTGCGTTGACGCCTAGGGTTGTCACTTTTATTTTTAATTAAATATTATTTGCGTATTATGTATGACAGCACTAGGTTTTTAATTTCGTAATAATAATAATGAAATGTTTTACCAATTCACAAATGGGGTGTAAATAAAAGATGTTTTAAAAAGAAAAGACAAATTTTAAAAATTATAAATTTTAAAAATATAAATTAAATATGTTCGGAACGCTTTATTGTTCACAGTTAATGTAAAATAAATTCTCATCCTAACGTATAACTTTTGCAAAAAACTTTTAGGGAAACATGGGCATGGCATCTTGAACTCTATTTCTTTTAGACGTTCGTAAATTGACGAGCCGATTTTAATATTGATATGGTCCCTTTTTAAATTTTTATAAAACAACAGCTCCATCCTTTCGATATTGGCGACAAAATCATCGGTACCATGAGTAAATTCCGATCAGTACCATAATTCCTGTAATAATGTATCTAGTTTCTGGGCTGAAATTGCAAGGGCGCTGATTGACATCGACGTAGAGTTTTAAAATTTCAGGCCTTATGAAAATCTACACACCTTTTAACAAAGCACCACAAACATAGTCAGAACGTAGAATTTCACATAAAACATTTTCTTTTTCGTGTGATTGATTGCTATCGTAGCTGTTGGTTACATTTTGTCGATTTCTCTGCGTAGTTATATTAATAATAGGTTTATTGAAAAATGATAAGTCCGGTTTGTTGGAGTCGTTATTGAGACACCCGAAGACACCAAAATAAATTTTGGCTTTTTTTGAAGTCATAATTGTTATAAATAGGTAGGTTACTACTTTTATTGAAAAATTAAAAAAAACAAAAAGAGCGATCGTGCGACGTAATACGCAAAAGCAATTGCGCGCGATTAGAACGGCGCAACGCGGCGGCGCGGCCCTTACTGCCGGCCGATTGAGCCGGTTGGCACACTATGCGAATGCTGCGTGAAACTTCCGTGCATACACGGCACCCGCTGCTCACGCATGCATTCAAACCGGTGGCGGCCACTTTGTATAAAGTTAACCTACTATTCTTTTTGTACTATGGTAACATCGTGGCGCCCGAAAAGGTCGGTCCAAGATGGCCGCCGCCACAAAATGGCGAATTACACATTTTTTTTACAACCCCATTAATATTGTTATCAAGTGGTCGGCTTGATTAGCAGACACTATACACTATCAAATTTTAAATCCAAGGTGGCTGCCACAAAGTGGTGAACTTCTTTGTCACAATATGGGTATCAATTACCTGGGTCGGGGATTTCTTAATTTGTAATTGTTTGTTTTTTTTCTCCCTTTCACGCATAATTCTTGTTCCTAGAGGAGAATCGAAATCTTGCACTTTTTAATAAATTAAAAAAAAACAGACTGATAAACATTTAAAAAACCTAAATAATTGCAAGTATTTCGGAAACTATCAATTATTATAAGTTGAAGAGGAACATTGGGATTTTAAAATGCTGGCGAACCGACAAGCAGTAGCGCTGTGTGGTTTCGTCAATAAGCGCAGTGTTGGTAAGCCGGCACAAGGTGGACGGACGACACAAAACGATTCTCAGGCAGGAAGTCGCTGGGTACAAGTGGCATAAAACAGAAGGGTATGGAAATCCGTACAAAAGACGTGTGTCCAATAATTGACTTCCTCTAGTTAAGATTCATATGTATAAATTTATGCCACTGTATCACTGTTTCGAATCTGGAACCTCTCGTCTTAACACAGCTTTTAAATAAGCGCCAAATACTTAGAGAGACAACGTCGCATGTATTATTTTCATTTTATATTTTATCCACAATCGAACCAGAAATGTCTTGCTTGTATTACACCGCTGCATTATTTAGGTTAAAGTTATATATTTATATAATTTATTTTTAATAATTAGACCCATCATATTCATCCATAGAATTTCAGTGGACCATTAATTCAGTGTAGATACTTGAACTTTTAAATACATACTGGCTACAATTTTCAATAATTGAAGTCAGTTAAAAAGGTAAATTGATCCGGCAATAATTTTCAAAAGCAGGTAAATTTAATATTATGTCTTTAACAGGTAAGAGATTTGTAAACGAATTCCGTCATTAACACCTGGGAAAGTTTCAAATTGCAAAAATGTGCTTGAAAATAACCTTATTCCTACATACCTACTTTGTTATCCAAAAATAGCGCCGAGAATTCCAATACGTATTACGTCATATCCGTTGTCAATATTAAGTGTTGCCATGTTCACAACTTGTATTGATTAGAAGTTTTTATGAGCTATCATTAAATTATAAATAATCATTGCTCGGGCAATCTTCAAGTAACGACAGATTTTTTTGTAAATTTAAAAACATATAATTATCCCTTTTATCAAGGATTTCAATGAAAAAAATAATTTCCACAACTGTTAACATTTAAAAAAAGTAAAGAAACCATGAACGTTCTTTGTAAATGGTCGATTTTCCTGTTTGCTGTTCTCCATTCGTCGCGAGTGTGTTAATTTTGTTAGAACCTGCGCTCTGTTCTAATTCTTATTATTTCTTAATATTAGTTAATATTATTTTTTACTAAAGTCTTTGAAGTTTTGCCTTAATTGTTATATATTTCATTATTATTGCATAAAACGACTAATGTGGTACTTTTACGTTTAGACGGGAGCCATCTTGCAATCTCTAATCAAAGGTCCTTGGCTCACAGTTTCGTTGTCTAGTTGAAAGTCGGTTTATTCAATCATAAAATAATCAAATGGCGTTAAAACGAATTAATAGGGTACGTATTCGAGGATTAAATCGTTTATTTTAAAGATTGATACGTTAAAAGTGGTGTGCTGTAAAACGGTAACAGACTTCGTAGTGAATGTTTCGTCATTGTGAATACCTATTATCGAAATTTATTCTGGATATTTCTGTGTGTGCAATGATATCTCTGCAGTTTTCTTCTGCATTTATTGTGGAATCACATTTTTGCCCGTGTAATAGTGTATAACTGGCTGGTAAAGGCGAGAATTTTATGCACACGGCGTACATAAAATGTCGGAAATATGTGCCAATTTTAAGGATTTCTTGTCATATAGTTGTGACGGGGAAAGACTTTTAGCTGAGAAAAAAGGTGTCGTTCAATTTAACGTAAAACTATAGTAATTACTCGTTATCGATTCGTTGTCATTGCTTTGTTCATCCCTCTGTTTTGTAGGTGATGATGTGTTTGACACATCTCTTGACTTCATATTGTTTCCTGAATCGCTACGACTTTAAATATATTGCCTACTATTGCAGGAATTACAAGACCTGGGTAGAGATCCCCCAGCACAATGTTCTGCAGGTCCACACGGAGAAGATCGTAAGTACAAGCGTATTGATCCTTTAAATAATTAAGTGTTTTTCGTGCGTTACGTTGTATTTGTGACTCATAGTAATGTACGCCTAAAATGTGAATATTTCAATACAATTATGTTCCCTATAGTTCAAAAATATTGTCTTGACAGTATTTTCATTCTAAATTAACCAGGTTAGGAAAATAATAATTCTTATCTAAATAGTTTAAGTGAATGACTCATCGCTCATTGGCTGTTTTGCTTTGTATTAAAAGTATCCTTTATTTGATTATGTTGTACAGTTGTGTTAAAATGTCAAAATCAGCTGTTTTGATTGAAAGTTGGAGGTACTTGGTCAGAGATTTGAAGTGGAATGTAGCCCTCAATTATGCATAATTTATTTATCTTTTTTACTTTACAGTTTTTCACTGGCAAGCCACAATTATGGGTCCAGTAAGTATTACTTAATTATTTGTTCAGTGATAGTAAAATGCATTGAAGTTTAAATGTGTACATGTTTAGTGAAATATCACAGAAACCAGTATGATCATTCTTGTATTTCAATGAAGCCATATAACCAATGAAGCAAGTTGATTGCACATAAGATCTTATACAGAAATAGACTTGGTACAGAACTTATATAATGTGTCATTATTTGCAGGTGGACAGTCCCTATCAAGGTGGTGTCTTTTTCCTGACTATACATTTCCCTACAGACTATCCATTCAAACCACCAAAAGTTGCATTCACAACGCGTATCTACCATCCCAATATAAACAGTAATGGTTCTATTTGTCTTGATATTTTGCGCGCACAGTGGTCTCCAGCACTAACCATATCCAAAGGTATGTTTTCCATTCATACAGATGGTTCATATGAGATTTTTTTTGAATGTTTATTACATTGTTTAATATTTTTTTCAGTGTTGCTCTCAATCTGCTCACTTCTATGCGATCCAAACCCTGATGATCCCTTGGTGCCAGAAATTGCTAGGATCTATAAAACTGACAGAGAAAAGTACAATGAATTAGCCCGTGAGTGGACAAGGAAGTATGCCATGTGATGAGTCAAGTGTGACGTCAGCAAAACATATACACACACATCGCCACAGCCCGGGCTATACCCTTCTCTCTGTTTCTGTTCCCCCAATCCCTTTTGGTCTAAATCCTTACCATTAAACTAAATTACTGGCATTTGTGTTTAAACCAATTATAAGGTCTTTTAGAATTTGATTATATTGTCTTGTACCTTTTAATGGCAATTATTACAGCTAAGTAAAAAAGCAATCCACATGTGCAAATAACTTCTGTTCATCTTAATGTGTAAGTTACATTTTCTATAAGAAGAAATTGATTTCCGTTTAACCTTGATGTGTCGGTAGATGTCTTATCACGTACACTCATTTAGTTAAACATTAGTTAAATTATACGTTATTTGAATTTCATGTAATTCCTAAAGAATTTGTACTTTAACTAGATCTAAATTGCATTGTGAAACTACAATAGCCATATGTTTAGAAAATGGAGCGTTAAAGGCTTGACACTTGTCCTGTTCAATAAGAATTTTTGTCAATGAATTGTGTATGTATGGCTCACATGTTACGAACATTCTGGTTAATGTAAGTAAATGGGATAACAAATGAGCTTGTTTAAGGAGTCGACGAGTGAGTGTTATTATTTTGTAAACAAACTTTTTTTTTATTAAGTTAGTAAATAAAGTAGCGTGCTGCTGAACAGACTGACAGTGATTACAGTGGTCAGTTTTCTTTCATCCACAATATTTAAAATGTTTGAAAGCGCTCCAATAGTAGGATTCAGTATAAATTACAGTGTATCTCATAAGATGATAAGTTAAAACTAGACTTTTTTCGATACAGCAATCTTTTATTATAATTTTATCTAATATATATTGTGGTTGTAAGGATACCTGCGTTGTGATTTCCGCGAAATAAATCCTATCCGAAACCAATCCTTAGTTCCTTGGTTTTATTATTATCAGTATGGCAATCTGACATCAAGGTGTGAGTGGCATGTGTTACTTTACAGCTATTGAGGAAGCTTTTGTTCACTTGGTTAACACAGGGAGAGATAGTAACCTAAAGCTTTTTTCAATCTGTAATCAATCGACAAGATGTATTTTAGCTTCACTAAATTGTAAGAAACAATAAATTATTGTGTATGTAAATAACATCGTGAGCTTTATTTAGGCTACTTCCTAAAGTCATTTCGTTACTTCCGATAGTTAGCTATCATTTAGTTTGCCTGAAAACCATAATTTGGCTTTTGTTACAGAATTTGCAATACTTCAATGAACGCAATACCATAGGTACATAGTAAATTTATTATTTTAAAACTGCGTCATTCTACGAAGACTAATTTTATCTGTTGAATTAAAAAGGACTTGTAAGTAGGTCGTTCACCTTTATTCAGGTCATGTGTACTGAATTTTCTGTTTTGAGATGTTCATCAACTTAGTTTTCAGAAATGTGATCAGTAAACAAGACTACCTATGTCCAGTAAATTGGTGGCTTTATTTAATTTCTGCTAGTTTTAGCTCCCAATGCCAGGAAGTCAAAGTTAGTCAGAAAGTAGATGCCTCTATTCAGTAACTACAGTTTTTATTCATCATTTAGTTGCGTTCATCTCCAGAATTTACAATGAAAGACTACCTTGTTGGAAAGTTACTGAATAGGCAGCTGTTCTTTAAGCATAGGGTTAAACTAATACTTATTATTAGGTAGGTATTCTCTTTATACTTTAAAAAAAGCAATAAAAAAATACCATACATACCCATACTGAAAAAACAACCAGAAGAACCTCACTCAAGCCCATATAATCAATGAAAGCGAGAGCCACTCTACAACAACTCTCACACATTCACTACAACAAAAACGAGAACAGCACAACAACCCCACTTCCTGATCATTCCAACAACATATGTTGGTCAAACCAAATTAATTGTTGGAAAACTACCCCTACCGAAGGCCCGTTGTTGCAACTAGTTTGTTAATTAAAGTTGGCCCCAAAACGACGACACTGCTCATAATCAGGCTGTTTTACTGCAGAGGTTTGCATTGTTAAGTATTGCAACTCAAATGAGTGTATCAGGTGCTGGTATTATGACGGACTGGACTGCCTCTATAAAATATACTACAACTATTAGTATACTACTTCCGGAGGTAGGGAGGAAATGTAAATTATACATAATTCATCCGGTTACGAACTCGTCCGGTTATAAACTTTTTCGACTGCAATCAATAATCTATTGAATCGCGTCGCAAAGCAATAAATGTCAGGCTTTTTAGTGCTCGAATGCTCGCAGGCGGCCTCTTTCGGAATCTTGCAGGTTTTCGGGGTTTGACAATTTTAATGTGTGGTGAAAGCAAGGTAACGCCGCAATAATATATTTCTTTACTCTGCTCCGTGCCGGGTCGGTACCCAGTCGATTTGGTGGGAATTACACCCTTGTCTAAAATTTTGGTCAAACATTTAATATCACTCATTGTAGTGTAACGCATCACGCTTATTAGGCTAAGTTCTGGCCAGAGGGGACCACACCCACAACCACGTTAGTAAATAAAGAGCGACCACGTTCCTGCTTGTAATGCAGGCAGGCTATCCACAGTTTGCAGCTGTTAAGAATTTATTTTTTACTTGCAAGTAGATAACCTAATCAAAAAAACTAGCACTGCTTCGTTTGGGAATTGGCAAACAGCTAGGGATTGCATGTGGACAATCAATACTTGGCAGTCAACGTTTGAACCTACCACGTGTGCCGGTGAGTTCAAACGCCTTAAGCCGCGTTTAGACAACGTCAGCAGCCGCCGACAATAATTGGCAAGAGCGCTGTGCATTTGTTTACTGCGTGAACGAAACGTTAAATAAGCAACTTTCGTTCACACCGCATCAACAATAGGTACCTACTCCTTGCGCAGACTGACTGCGGAATATTTTAATAATAAGCTGAGCTGAACGTTACAGCAGCGTATGTATGCTTCCTCGGGATCGGTGTACTAGATTGATTCGAAACCGAACTGGATGAGAAAAATAGTCTCCCGGCCGCTCTGTGTACGTAGGTACAACGTTTGCAGTGTGAACGTATGCAAGCTGTCTGACCTGAAGTAGTTACATCAACGGTGCACTATGTTTTGCTAATAGAAGTGTTCTCAATACAACGCTTTAATTGTAGGTATACTTAGTATCCGTTCACATTGAACGGTAAAACCCTTCGCGCAGGCTCAAACCTTATCTAGCCAGCCGCAGAAGCTCGAGCATGCGCGAATCTACTGTGTCAATATTTTACTTTATGCTATGGTAATACTGTCTTATATTTTTAATGGAGCTAGTAAATTTCTCTGGCATTTTTTGTTCCGTCGTAACTGACCTTTAGTATGAGTGAGCATCCACCATTTACTGGCAAGAATAAAAAGGGGTTTTCTCTTCAGAGGTTTAGAATAACTAGGGGGTTTCAGGGGGGCTACATCTGAGTGAGGCTCCTAGGTGTGCTGCTTAACCTAGCCTCCCAAAGATGAATTTGAATACAGCTCTGATAAAACGAAAAAAAGTTATGTTTCTGACTTAACTATTTCTCGTTTTATCAAGCTAAGTCAAAGTGTACGCAATATGGATCTTAGCCGGAGTGTTTACCACAGTTCGCGGTTGTCAGTTCTTTTGGTGATAACAGTTAGGTAGGTACTCAGTTTTGCCAACCGCAACGTCACCACGAGATGGTGTGTTCTTTGAGATTTGTTCGGTATTTCTGAATATGAATAAAGACAGTAATTCGACGCATTTGTTTTGTGGTAAATCCCCCAGACAGCAGCGCTACGATAGTATATGGAGGCTATGTAAGCTCTTTACTATAAGATTTGCATGCTTGCAATCTTGGAGTCGTCTTCGTATATCGAAACATACACACACAATCTAGAATCTAAAATCAAAGTAAAATGGACTCAATGTTCTCGCCTGAAGACTCGCAAATTAATTAAACCCTTTTTTGTGCTGCCAGGAACGATTGCTGTGTAGGTATGAACGAAGTTGTGCTTTCAGACCTTTGCATGATTATCCTTACTCTGATAAAATCATCAGCCCTATCACAAAAGAGACAACGTAACAAACTTGCACTGATGCTGTCCATTGGGAAAATCCGCGTTTTCCACTCCTATTCCTTTCCAAATAAGATCCTTTTAGGATCATCATCAAATCAAAAAATCAGACTAACTAGAGCTTATACACATATTCAAATGAAAGATTAGTGAGTGATCTTTTAGTTGAGTTACATTTCAAGGATATCTATGAAATATTGTTCAAAACATGGGAACTAGGATAAAAGGAAAAAAATAACACTATGGGATTTACTTAGGTATCTTTCTTTTTAATCTGGTAGGGTTATATTATTAAGTATATTGCCTATGCTATGTTCACTTTAGAACAGAGAACATCTTAACGATATCCGAAATGATTTGGAATATTATTAAAGGTAGTAATTTTACAGAACTGGACTATGTAATATGGACGTACACAATAATTTTGACCTTGTCACTTGTAAATAAATAGATTATCTCCTATTACCGATGGCAGCAATATAAACCAACATCCACACTAAAATATTTTTGTTTAAATACAAATCACATCTAAATCACTGACTTTAAAATAATCTTGCTATTGGTTTCATGGATGAGACCGCCAAATATTTTACGCTGTGTTGTGTTATTTTTATTTTATTTCTGTAATTTCATTTTGTGTGCAATATAAGTGTATTAATTCTTTCATTCATTCACTGAATCGCTTGTAGAGTTTTGCTGCTGTATGAGACGGTAACATCGTACAAAAAGCACATAAAAGCGAGCTTAGGGTATGCGTAGTTTCAACAACAACAATCACTTCTATCGTTATCACTATAATAAATATACATATATTATAAAGTAGGTACATAATTTAATAAAGGCACATATTTAATCCTACAAATTACAACTCAGTCGTTTCCATGTTTTTGGCGTTTTTCATCTGCTCGAGTTGCTGGTAGAAATCGAAGTTGGTCGGGTTCGGTTCAGCATCGGCCTCAGATTGTATGGACGGGAAGGCAGCTGTGGTGATGAAGTATGGTTTTTCGTTCGACAAGTCTTGGTCCACTGCGTTTTCGTCGAGGGAATCTCTTTCAGAGTGACTCAGTTGGTCGTCGGTCTTGTACCAGTCGTTTTCGTAAGCGTGAAGCCATATTGGATTGGAGCCTTTGGAGCTGTGCTTGTTTGTGTTGGGCACGCGACCGCCGGAGCTGCGTATTGTCATGTCGGACTCGCCTGGGGTCGGGGAAGCTGGAAAATTTTTATAACGTTACTTGTAGTGAACATTTTGTTGGCTGCCGGACATTGGTTACAGCTGATTTTAGGTTTCCCCGTTAGTATGTTTTTGTAAAGCTAAAGAATGATCGTTCATATTTATAAAAATGTCATAAAAACCAGTAATAATTAAACTGTGTGCCCGGTTATGCTTTGCTATAGCTCTATCTGACAATAAACCCCGTTCGCGTGAGAACTGGCAAAAAAGTATATTACAAAAACTTTTTTTAATTTAGGTACATTTTGCGGTTTTTGCCCACAACATACGGAAGTTGAATATTTTTATATACTAACAATAGTTTATTGTAAATATGTATTAAGTAGGTACAGTATTAGATATTTTATAAATTACACAACGATTTAGATAATAGAAAAAGAATAGATTTATAAAAGGCGGCAGATATCGAGCTGTCCCATTCGCAAGTTACTTACTCCTATTTTCGCTAACGAATATTGTCAATTTTAATGAGAGCATGGAAGTAATTTATTTTAATAATTCAGTAAGTATTTCCAAAGTAAAAGATGGGTATGGAATGGCGAAAGTTTCTACGAGATTATTTAACTAACTATACCTTCCCATGTTCATTTCTATTGGTATATATTTTTTTGCCAATAAAATAGTAGCGATGAGAACTAATAATGAATACAGTATAAACTAAAGTAGAGCAAACATTTTCTCACGAGTAGCTCATTCATTTTACCTACCAATAAATCGTTATGTTCTAACAGTCTCGTGATGCTTGTTGGGAAATCTACAATGCAGCCATAAATTGTTGTATTTAAATCACATCTCTCCGTATTTGTAAAAAATGTTCATTGAATTGAATGTTTTCAATGTAAACATAGTTCTGTGAAGCTTATTTGGTAATGGTGTTGTATGGATTATATAGTTCAACGGGTACATACCACGATAATATTTTGGGATTTGTCGATATTTGGACAAGGTCAAGTTGGATGTAACGGGCTGTCAGATTCTGCCCGTGACATCCAAATTGACATTTCGTACCTCCGCAGTCCCGTCCTGACCAATCCATGCAACTGGGTCGAAATATCGACAAATCCCAAAATATTATCCTGGTATGTACCCGTTGAACTATATTTAAGAATCTTGATTAATCACGAATATCTTAGTTAAAAAATTTTAATAATAAAAACGGTTAGTTATATGCAGTATTTTGTAAAAGAGTTTGATTCCTCTGCGCGAGTTTCCAAAGCAGCACAGAATGGGCAGTAGATTAAAATGTATCTTCGCCCACAGCTTTATCAACTCTCTGAGCATTGGCGCAGAAGTGCAAATAATATTCAAATAATAAATAAATAAATATACTACGATAATAAACACATCGCTATCTAGCCCCAAAGTAAGCGTAGCTTGTGTTATGGGTACTAAGATGACTTATGAATATTTTTAGGAATAATATACATAAATACTTAGAATATACATACACTAAAAAACATTCATGCTCATCACACAAACATTTACCAGTAGTGGGAATCGAACCCACGGCCTTGGACTCAGCGTAATATAACGTGTAATTAGAATTTGCCATTGTTTACTAGGTGGACACGTTAATTCTTTTTCCTTGACAGGGGAAATAATCGGGGGATATTACTTTTGTCTGCTGCCCACTAGCTATGCTGAATACTAAACTATATTTAAAAAATGTTGATTAACCACGAAAATCTTAGTTTAAAATCTTTAATCTCAGGGTTTATTTCACTTACAATAGGCCGCAGCAGTGGCAGCCTTCAGTTTTCTGACAAAGTCCGCTCTCTGCGACAGGCACATCATAATAGCGAGCACCAGCAGTACGGCCAGAAACAACGTGGTCCACACCAGCCAGTACACTGTTTGGTTGGACGACAAAGTGTCCGCTGTCAGGGGCTGGAACTCAGCCGGTTGTGTGTCCAGGACGTTGAATTCCTGTAAAAAGTACCTCCTGAATTTATGGTAAACTTGAAGTTATATGCGCAAAATATCTTTTGTGGTGGAACTTTTTTACAGTCGTTGTGATTGGTAACTCGATGAACCGAAAATGCGTCAGTGGCAACCTGTGGCAAGAAGGGCAACTAGCTTCATGACGTCACTTTGAATTGTCTTTTAATTATAGAAAAAAAAGGTTTTTTTTCATATGTGATTTACTTTGTCCTAAGGTATTTTTCTAAAAGAATCTCAGGAGGATTTTGTGGAACCAACATATTTAGTATTATAATTGGAACCAACATATTTAGTAACTTCGGGTGTGAAGATAGTTATAGCTACGTATTTTGTTTGGTATGACAATATAGTGCAAAATTTGCTCAAAGGAACATAGTAGCCGTTTCAGAATGGGTTAAGGTTGCATGCATGTTGCTGATCGGCATACGTAGTATAGTTTGCAATTGTAATGAAAAGAGGAAAAATATTATCTCTACCTACTAGTAGGTTTTATGGAAATTGTATGGAATGCATCAACATCTTAACATCCTTAGTTGGGTCGTAAAATGGTGGTAAGTTTAGTGGAGATAAGATTTTGGTCGGTAGCTTTGGCCGTGGCCAGTTACCACGCCATCGACAAAGAAGTGCCGCAAATCGATATAGATATTTTAACTTAATATATTATATATACTATTAATAGATACTTTAACTCTATTAATTCTAAATTAACCCTTTTTTGAGAACCTTGATGTATTTTTAAAGCATAAAATAAAAAATAGTGCAATTTATAATTGTAATCACAAAAACTTTACCTTTATTAATTCTTATTTAACCTTTTTTTGACAACCTTAATATTTTTATTAAGGCAAAAAAATGTAGCAGATTAGAAATAAAATAAAAAAGAGTGCAATTTATAATTGTAATAACAATAACTTTACCTCCATTAATTCCAAATTAACCCTTTTTTGAGAATCTTGATATTATTTTTAAAGCTAAAACAAGAGCGAAACAGTCCTTCTAAATTAACAGGAAAAGTTTATTTTAGGTAAAGATGATTGCACTAACATAATCTGAAGAAATTTTATTCAGATATGAAAATTCTTGTTGAGATAAGTAGGCCGTCTATTGAGGAAGGTTATAACTTATATGTATGTATACCATCTGGAACATCATCTTAATTTGCATGTTTGAATATGCTTATTTCAGGAGCTACCAGACTCATTGAAAATAAATACTTTGCGTTGCATACTGAGGGGTATGGGGCTTTTTTGTGGCTGATGATGTGTGGAAAACCATAAACAGAGCATGAGATGTCCTACAAAGTGCCGCCACGTGTACATAAACCTTGGTGTTTAACCTCATATTGTGCTTGTAACGACACCGGTAACCAAGCCCTTTGTGGTATGTTATGTAAAGTTAACGTGGGTACTCAAATAATAATGTATGTATATACCGGCGTGAATGACAAATAAATCAGTATTGCATCATTCTTTGCAAGCGGATAGGAACGGTCGCTAACGGCTTCTACACAGAGCATCCGACGGTTTGTGATCCGACTGCCCAGTTATATCTCGCCTACCGAACAGATATTGTCGAAATATTTCGACTGCAAACACGATTGCGAGCATCTCGTTCTCTATCTGAGCGTAGCGCGTCTGCGTGTGGAGATACTTTTCGTGTACTAGCGTGTTTCACTACACCCTTCAGACCGTAACTCATCAGTTCTGCTTAGCGGAAGAAATAAGCATGGCGGTAGGTAATTCCCAAGTAGAGCACTGTCACAAGGTATAAGCTGTATTGGACTTTTTTTTTAATTTAACTCAAATAAAAACGTGCTTTGAGTTTAAACGACGTACTTAGACCTACCCAGGGTCGCGCCGACCCCCCACAGCGCTTGTATGCGAAACCTATGAAGCACATCTTTTTTTCACGAATCTTCCTGTTTATACTTTTTTTTTATTAATTGTTAATTTTGTTCGAAATAAATGTTCTCCAGTTTTATGTACAGTTATATATTTTCCTAAATAGGTAAAAAAAACAGTTGCCAATTACTGCGAAAAATAAAATCTCTGAAACCAAACGTTAGCCACTTAAAATCGCAATCGAAGCAGACTTTATTTAAAAGTAAACCTTACAGGTATTCAACATTTACATTTTTTACATAAGTGGCTGGTGACAAAAAACGACATTTGTTTGGGAGTACGCCTTTGTTCTTAAATCAAAAACGTGAATTTATTGTTATCCCTTTTCTTCTTGTTAACCCTTCTTATGTGGGAGGTGACCGGTGTCCTGTAGTAGGCCGCTAATGGGTGGATATGTCATATGATGATGATGATGAATTTGTTAAAGTATGTGTTGCACCTATTGTACCTACTTAAGAATATTTTGTTGTGTAAGTGTAACAAAAATAATTTCGATGGCGGAGCTCCTATCGACTTTGCGTCTGTATGCGCCGCACACTACGCACACAGGGCGGCCCTGGATCTACCTATTATCAAATTTATAGAATCAATACTTATCGCAGAGACGCGCATGCATAATTAATGTATGGTAGGAGTTATACAAGATTATATTATAGTGCTCGCATTGTTATTGAAATGTGACTTAACAACAGATTGTATCGAAACGTTTTTATCGCTCTTTTGTTGTTTTCTTTTACATCGGCAAAAAGGTGAGGTGTTCTAAACTAAATTTTAAGTTCTAATCTAATCTTGTAAACAATGTTTTCATTACTTTTTATTGTGAAGTAGGTATGTCTAAAATAGAAGAAAAGCAAATGTGTTGAAATCATTATAATTTTTGTTCATGCATGTTTAAGAATACAAATTTAATCTTCAAATATTTCTCCATATACGATCGGCAGTTGAAAAAACGTGTTCCTAATAGGCGATGGACGGAAGATTGAATCTTGATGTGGCGTTGCTTTATTTCCCTCTTCTAAAAAATAATTTTAAATCTACTACCACTATCTTTACCTTTTTTTTTTTCTTGATATATAACAAGGTTATGTCATCAGCATCACCATCATATCAACATATTATTGGCCCACTACAGGGCACAGGTTTTCTTCCATAGTGGAAGGGGATACGTCCACCACACTGGCCCAGTGCGGATTGGTGGTCTCCTCGAACCTTTGAGAACTCTCAGGCATGGAGGCTTCCTCCCGATGTTTTCCTTCACTGGCGAAGTAAGTGATATTTTTATTGCTTAAAACGCCCATAACTTAGAAAAGTTAAGGGGCGTGCTCGGATTCGAACCCAGCCCCCCGAAAGTCAAGCCGAAGTTCTACCCACTGGGCTATCACCGCAAGGTTATGTTAACTGTTTATTATTGTTAAGAATTGACAGACGTCACAAATATTTTTCTCTGCCGGATAATGGACACTTAATTGTATGTTGGTAAAATAATATCTTGCGTTATTATGACGTCATAATATGATAACGTTTATTTTATAACAGATAATAAACAGAAAGTTATCAATAACTTTAGCAAAACAGAAATATATAATATCAACATACCTACTTCTTATTTTAAGTGGTAAACATGTCATTAACGTATTGTGTAATATACCTCATTATATTTTGGTAACAATATAATTGATTATCTCGATAAAGCCATACTTAGAAAATACATAGTTATAATATAACTTTAGGGACAACTAACGGCGTTTCTGACGTTACAAATTGGAGTATACATTGTATATATAATACGCATTACGACATCGCGAAGGTGTTGTGTATTGTTAAAGAATTTATAAAAATGAAAATTTTTGGTGTTAAGAAGCATCCTATATTGAGTGTAAGCGGCGCGCTACGGCAGCGATTAATTCAATCAATTGCGGTCGTTTCATGTAGGAGAAAAGTCGAATATGCATCTGCTTAATTTGATCAGCTGCTACCAAATTTCTTAATGCATATTTCTTATTGCATATATTCATAAACTTCAGTAATTTTTAATAAGGAAGCTATGTTAGCGCATTGGGTGGGAGCTTTACTTCACTTTCGGGGGCCGAGTTCGAATCCCAGCTCGCACCTCTAACTTTAAGTTATGTTATCGCACCTCTAAGTTATGTGCGTTTTAAGTAATCAAACTATCACTTGCTTCAATGTTGAAGGAAAACAGTGTAAGGAAACCGGCATTCCTTAGAGTTATACATAATGTTCTCAAAGGTGTGTGGAGTCCACCAATCCGCACTGGGCCACCGTGGTGGACTACGGCCTTAACCCCTTCTCACTGTGGGAGGAGACCCGTGCTGTGAGGTCCGGTAATGGTTTGATGCGATGATGATGATTTTTAATAACGCTTAGAGTAAAAGGACGGTAGTATTGTTAAGCTCAAAGAGGATGTCGATGTTCGAAGATAAGAAACTGTATATTAAAATGACAGAAAACAAGCACCCTTTTTGTGTGTTAAAATAATAAGTACTCACCTTAAACAATTCATCTAGTTGCTCAATATTCTTATCAACAAGTTTCAATACTTGATCTACTTCTAAAACAGAATGGTCCTCTCCATTCACGAGATGCAAATACAAATCCGTCTTAGTGTTATCCACGGAGCCATCTTTGTTTTCATGGACACGCAAATCGTCGATGTTTACGACAGTGTTCGTTACACGTGCCAGTTGTTCGCGGAAAGTATTGATTTTATCGCGAATTTCGGAGGGGTGCGCGCGTAGAACGAAACGCACTCTCTGATCTTCTCGAAGGAGGTATATGAATACATGAGCCTCGTCTTCTAGGCCGTCTGTGTCGTTGGCCAAAACCTGAAAATATTCTTAATTCTGTCAAGTGTCAAACAATCGATATTTTATGACAGCCGATTGGTGCAGTGGGCAGCGATCCTGCTATCTGAGTCCACGCCCCACGGCCTTGGTTTCGATTCCCACAACTGGAAAATGTTTGAGTGATGAACATGGATGTTTTTCAGTGTCTGGGTTTTTATATGTGTTATAAGTATTTATGTATATTGTTCATAAAAATATTCATCAGTCATCGGTGTACCCATAACACAAGCTAAGCTTACTTTGGGGCTAGATGTCGATGTGTGTATTGTCTTAGTATACATTTTATTTATTTTGCTGGAATACCATATTCCAGCAATATGCAAAATGTTTACATAGGTGTTAATTAATTTTATAAATTTAATATGCATGTAAAAATTTTCGGAACCTACAGTATTTGAACCTGCGACTTTCTGGCAATCGTGGCCTGAGCGCTTTTTCCAATTAAGCTACGGCTCTCCTACCATTGATGCCGAAAATTAGTATATGCCTTATAGTTTAATATAGTTTTACATAAGTCTTATAGCGACTGTAGCGTCATCTAGTAGGAAACGTTGCAGTTTAAATCTATTGTTTATGACGAATTATAAAATTGGAGTTAATTAAGTTTTATAAGTGTCGCATACCCTGCCAAGATTGGTGTGCCAAAATTTGTCGGCAATCACTTTAACAATTTTCAACGTTAAATAACAATATGAGAATTGTCTCATTTAAAATAATTACTAAAATTATTGAATAAATGCTAAGGCATTTTCAGCCAACCGCCCTTATTGTTGTGCTTATGTTTGAATCCGAGGGTGTTTAGGTTTACAACCAGTATCTATCTGAAAATAATGATGTTTAACATTTACCTTAAAATCAAAATATCCCTTCATTCCTTTCTGCGGGTCGAAGTTTAGTGAAACGGCGCCACTGTCGACTCCCACTAAAAATGGCGACACCGCCAAGTTCTCCAGACCCTCCGTCAAGGTTTCCTTCACATCTCCAATAAGGTAGTACGTAATTTTCGCGTTCAAACCTTCGTCTTGATCTATCGCCTATAAAAGTATAACAGTAAAATAAGCTAAGTTACAAAACGATAAGTACATTTCCGTCCAAGCTAAGCTATGAATAGTCGAAACTGATAGCGGAATTCAAGTACATCTGTAGATCTCTTGTTTCAGCGAGAATTATACAAACGTAGCTTTGTGAGACCGACCTAAGCTTGCTTAACCTAAGCTAGCTCACTTGCTTTAACAGTGAAGAAAAACATCGCGCTGAGCATGCCTGCGAATTGTCTATAATATTAGCCAACGAAGCGTATGAAGTTCTAACAAACCGCACTTGGTCAGAGTGCTGGACTACTGTCAAAACTTTTAACATTCTGAGAGGAGTCCCGCAAGGTGGTTACGTATCTCATCACAGGCTTGCGACAGGCGTAAATCTTGCGATCTTTGTTGCCAGACGTCACTTTTGCATTTCTATTGTATGCCGAAGTGACAGCAAGGATCGCGAGATTTACGCTTATCGCAAGCCTGTGAGATACGTAACCACGTATCTCACAGACGATGACCCGCGGTGTCCTGTAGAGGGCCGAAAATGGGTTTATAACGATGATATATCTCTTTTTAAAGTAGTATAATGGCCCAAAATCCCTAAAACATGTAGCCCTAGGCTAGATATGCCACTAACCTTTACATGCATGAACTCGATACCAAAATCAGCTTCGGTAGTGACTCCTCCAGTAAATATCTTGCTCGCAAACTGTGGACTGTTGTCATTAACATCGTTTACTAAAACGTGGACCTTAAGTGCACTGATACCGTGCAAGTTTTCGTCATACACTGGTCTAACCAAACAATCCTCAGTCGCCAGTATTGTGAGCAAATATTGAGTTTTCTCTTCTCTGTCTAGAGATTTTGATGTTAACCTGTTGAAAATAATGTATTTATAAGAAAAACAGTGCTTTTGTTTACATGCGATGCCACCGCGGAAAAATTATACCATATGTCAGTTCAATGGCGTGCATAGAGGGTATGCACAGGGTATGCAGATGATATAAAAGGAAGAAAATCTCCAGTAAGAGTTATAAAAAACTTACCCTCAAGTATTTAAGTCGTATTGGAGATTTTGTGAATCTTATAGCATCTGCATACCCTGTGCATACCCTCTATGCAAGCCACTGTGTCAGTTCCACCGACTAATTGCACCCAAAATATATTAACAGTTTGTTTATCTGGGATAAAAAGTATTATATATAGGTATTGTCCGTTCTTTCAACTAGCTTCTAGCACAAGCGTTCTAAGGTATAAAAGAAGCGGCAAGAGCCTAGTAAGTAAAGCAACGGCTTTTCTTTCGTGGAAACAGTTTTCGAGCCCCGGCACGCACCACAGATTTATCAGAGTTATTTGCGTTTTATAAACCGAGATACTTATAAGGAGAGTAATGTCGTCTAAAACCAAGGTATATACCTAGCTTAGGGACAGTTGATTTCTGCAAATACACGTTAATTATAAGAATAATATAAGTTACGTAATGTAGTATTTACGTTACGTAAATTTAAGTGTATTTAAGCTCAACGCCAAAAAAAAAAATAAGTTAGTTCATTGGCTGCTGAGTTAGGGTAATGAGAATTGTAGAAGATCCATCCTGTCCAGAGTGTGGTGAGATGGAAATCAGTTTTCATTTCATAGCTGAGTGCCCCATGTACGCGCTGGTAAGATGGGACCTACAAGGTAAGGATAGAAGAAGACCTGGCAAACCTCTCTATAGGGGATATAGTGAGGTTCGTTTCAGGGGGGGGGGGGGGGTGCTGCCGGTACACCAGTAAACCTGTGTCTTAAACATGGGCAATAGGGTGGAATAGTCCTCGCAGAAAACTGATGACCCGCCTGGCAGGCACACTAGATATATATAGGGCGTTAACGACGGACAAACAAACACATTTTCGCATTTAAGTATAATATAAATAAGGACGAGGTATATAAGATTTCTAGAAATTGGATACAAAACAACTTACCGATGCGTATTCCTGTCAAGGTCAAACATACTATCATCATTTCCCTCCACGATGTAATAGCATACAGGCAACACCGGTTCATCCCCTCTGTCAATTTCATCCCTCTCTATAACACTGGGCAAGTATGTATTATAGTCCTTAACGTTTTCCGTGATGTTCAAATGAATGTGTTTGTATGGGAACCTTGGACGGTAGTTGTCAACGTTTTGCACGTAGATTGTCATATCGAGGTCTGAACTGAGAGGTGTCGGTAGACCGAGATCGTACGCTTCTATTCTTAGCTGTATAAAATACATACACAAATATTATTTACTAGTCGTCGCCAACTGGTCTTAATTCGACTACTACACAAACTAACACTGGCTCTGACACGGTTAACTATTTTTTCACACAAATTATACAAAAAAAAAAATTAAAAAAATGCGTGTATGTGTCAAATACTATGTGTTTAATGTGTGTAATTTTTTTTTTTTAATTATTTATAAGTTTAAAATAGCTGACCTCCCCCTAATAGTCAGCCATTTACCATCTTAGACTGCACTATCATTTACCACCAGGATATTGTAAGGGATAAGTTGTGATGGAAAATAAAAAAGCCAAACCAGATTAATTTAATTTTAGAAACAGACAACCGTTTCTTAAATTAAATTAAAATTGTTATTTCATTCTGGAAAAGTTAGCAAAGTTTTAAAATTATATGAAGCTTTATTTAAGCTACAATAACCTATAATTTACCTGATACGTAGTCTGTTTATCTCGATCAAGTGACCGGGCGGTCCTCAAGGCCCCACTTGTAGCGTGCAAGGAGAACGCCCTCCAAGACCCTTGGGCATCTTGTCTCAGCCTATACCGGACAGCCCCATTAGGGCCTATGTCCGCATCTATAGCATGGACCTCCAAAACCGTGGTGCCTATTGTTGCGTTCTAAAATAAGATTTTTAAAAAGTAAGAGCATTTGTATTCTGTTGTAATATCATGAGAACTTTGATGAAAACGTACAAGTTTAATACCTACACGATTATTGTCAAGCGGTTATGAACTTTAAATTCGTAGAAATAAGGTTCTTTGTAACTGTAGTATAGGTTTAATTAAATATTTCAGTATTATATTTTTTTTGAGTATGTAATATAATAACGCAATTTAAGTCGAGCGGGATTTCATAAGTATAAAAATTGTGTTCAGTATAGTTACGAAACCCAATAATGGTCTTGAATTTCATAAATTATAAAGTATGCATCTCCTGATATGGGCCCAGAATATGATATGCACACATATAACGTGTTCACATGCACTCATATATAAGATTAAATGTGATATCAATCATTATAATTAATTAGGGCTAGCAATATTTTGATTAGGTTCTTTAAATGAAGACTGAAATATATGTTACTTGAAATTGTAAATATTTGGCTAGAGTGTTAGATCTCCTTATAATATTTACCCCCCCTTTTCACATTAAATTGTAAATGTCGAATAGATTTTTACTTTACTATTATTGTGACGTCGACAATAGTTTGTTTGCTAAAAGAGAGCTAACGATACCCAAAAGATTAAAATCGTTCCTTCTGGGTTCATAAAAGTTGAACATGTACATTAAAAATATTGCCATCCTGTAAACGGCTTAAAAAGCTTACCTCGGGTACTTTAATGGTGACGTTCTGCGGCGGGTGCACAAATATGGGCGCGTGATCATTATAATCTGTGACACAGAGCTGTAACTCTCCCCTCACCACGTTAGCGGGAATGCCAAGGTCACGCGCTTCCACGGTCAGAGTGTAGTTGCCGAATCTATCTTTGAGGGATTGTTTAGCGAAAAGGCGCCCGGTATTCGCATCGCCTCCTACTTGCTCGAACCGGAATAAATCTGGCAAAGAGTAAATAATTCTGATTACAAGTAATTTCCTGGCATATAGAAAATCATGATCGTAGAAAAGTGTCGGCTGTGCTGTTTTTATAGCATTTTGTTTTTACAGTTCTTGTAGACCATTTTTAACTTATTTAACAAGTTATCCTTACTAATATTATCAATGTGAAAATATGTTGTTTAACTAATAATTTTTTTTTGTGCTTCCTTCACGCGCTTACTAAGCAACCGATAAACTTGATATTTGGCATAGAGTAAGTTAATAAGACAGAAGAGTAACATAGGCTACTTTATATCCCAGGATAACAAACGGTTCCCACGGGATTAAACCGTAAACACGCGGACGAAGAACGCGAGCAAACAGTTAGTCTTTTGATCATTTACAAAACATAACATAACTGAAGAATTTTTTGTAACACATAACATTTTGAAAAACTGAGAACCTTTTTAAAAATGGCTAAAACAGGTAAGTGGCGTAAAGTTTTACAGAATTCATATATGCCATTCTCCTACGCTCATGACAATGTAATTAAATATCATAAAGGAATTTGAACCTTAATAGACTTCGATAAAACTTCAGTTTAGTTAAGGTCCTAGCATACCTTGCGAAGTGTTGCTCGGTTTATAGGCGAAAGTGTAGATCTGATTGTTCCGTCAATTAATACTATAAAAAGAGAAGGAACCTGTTTATCCCCGTTTTGTCTGACAAACAAAAAGTGGTCGAAATTCCACCATAATAAATTTAAATTGATTATTATTGGTTCTGTCAAAGATTATACCTCAAGGGTACATTGTTTATTTGTCTTATGTCACTACTGAAAAAGAGTGCGTGTTAGAAGTATATGCGTGTGTGTCAATGTCAAATACATGGTAGTGTGTGCAATGCTGCTTTTATAGATTTAATGAGTTTTTTGAAGCATCATTTTAAAGAAAAATAGCGCTCTGAATTCCCTTCTCCATGTAAACTATAAGTGTGGGAATTTCCATACTGCTCCGTCAGCGCAATTTTCGTAAAAAGGGGTGGGTACAAAGTTTTTGCTTCACGTATCAACCGCAATAGTTCAGTTTAGGGTCCGATAACTCACCATGTCCTTTCCCTGCTACTAGATGAAACTGTACTCGTCCATTAGGCGTATTGTTATCATCTGCATCCGTTGCCGATACAGAAACGATCGCTTCCCGATGATTGTGAAACTCAGTAATAGTTGTGCACTCCAATGGCAGGTTGAGTATCGGTGGGTTATCGTTCACGTCTTCTATTTGCACACTAAAAAAATAATTTTATTCAAAGACACACAACTTTAATAAATAAATACTTCCTTACTTATTTTATAAATGCGAAAGTGTGTTTTTTGGTTTGTCCTTCATTCACGCTCTAACAAAGCATCTTAAGCATAAGGTTCTGTCATTCAAAGATTGATGGAGTAATAAGGTTGCCTTTGCATACCTACCTTTTTCAATTCATTTCTTATTTTTGTTGTGTTATCTGTATTGTTTTATGTTTTGCGTGCAATAAAGAGTTTCTTCTTCTTCTAAGCAACCAATCAACTTGATTTTTGGCATAGGGTAAGTAGAAAAGGACAAAGAGTAACATTCGGACGGCTTCTTTTTATTACACTAAAACTATCGGTTAACGCGAGATTTGTAATAAACCGTAATAAACGTGGACGAAGGATGCGGGCAACATTTATTATTATTATAAATCCGAAAGTGTTTATTTGTCTTTACTTTACAGCCTATCTACGCAACCAATCGACCTGTTTTTTGGCATAGAGTTAGTTGAAAGGACATTAGCTACTTTGGGTTCTGGAAAACGTCAAATTTCCAAGGATTTGATTTATAGGAACATTCTTTTTTTTACAATTTATTATTTAAATATCGTTCTTCCTTCAAGTCCTAACAAAGCAAAGAAACTACGTATTTATCGCGGGTAACACCACGGGGCGCAGCTAGTATTCTCTATATATAAAAAGAATTGACTGACTGATTTATAATAGCACAGCCTATACAGCTGGAGTTAGAAACTTCAGATTTTACCATAACGGATTTTTATCCATAACGGATCTAATAAACTAAGTGTTTCAGCTTTTAGATAAAAATAAAGTAAACATGTATTTTAATGATTTAGAAAATTTCATTCCAGAGGGGGTGAATTGGGGATGGAAGTTTGTATGCAAGTTCCTAATTTTCCAAGTTATATCCATGGCGGTTCCATTAATTATGATGAGAAAACTTACATAATTTGTTTAAAAGCATTCCTGCTCTCCCCGCTAAGGTAACCAAACTGATAGTTATCCCATGCTTCTACTACAAGGTTGTACGAAGGATGCGTTTCTCGATCCAACCAATCTGATACTTTTAGTGCTCCTGTGTCTGCATTTATAAGAAACTTTCCCTGAAAATTACAACGAAATTTGAGATGCAAATAACTTTAAGTATAATCTTCTCTTAATCCATTGTAAGGCGTATTTTTACCAAAACTTCTTTTTAATTGATGTGCTCTAAAGACAAAAGTTAGCATGATTTTTATGTTATGGGCACACTGTCGTCAAAAATTTACCTATAGTCTATAGTAGTTTTCAAATATATTATAAGATATGACAATGGTTGGAAAAAAATATATATTACTGTCAGTGGCGTGCACTTGATACATTCACAAAAGCACTGCCTACCCAAATTATTTTATATAACTTGTATAGGAGGGTAATTTTTTCCATTTTATGCCATGTACCTGCTTTATGCATACCCTGGCGGAAGACCTTGTGCACGCCACTGATTGCATTATCATTAGTTGTAAGAATTGTTATCTGTTAGATCCCTGTCATTTAAAGGGTTCAAATATATTGAGCAAAATAATAGTAATTCCTTAATTGTTCGAATACCTTACCTGTGTAGTAACTCTGTCGAGAAGATAAGTGACTTTCCCGTACTCTCCAGAATCAGCATCCCTTGCTATGATATTGGCTATGGTAGTACCGGGTTCCGCATCTTCTTTTATTCGGTATTCAAATGGTGACATTTCGAAAACAGGGTTGTTGTCGTTTTCGTCCAATACCTAATACATTCGAACTCGTTTATTTCAGAAGTAATAGTAATTTTCCTACGAGCGTGCCTACTTTTAGTTAGGTATAAATTTTTGTTTTATGCACGTGCATGGCAAAATTTTTAAAAAACCTAACGAAACGTGGTCACAGTCGTCGGCTATACGTAGCACTAGATTTATATGACATCTAGCTATATTATCCCGCGACTTCGTTCGCACGTTCTCATTACCACGTTCGTTTTTCTGCAATAAAAATATCCTTGGTTCGTGACCAGAAGCTATCTCTACGCCAAATTCCACCACAATCGGTTTAGCTGTGTATATATAACAAAGGCTTTATATGTAAATTCCCCGTGAATTGTCGTAGAAGCTACACTGTATCTCGATTTGGAAATTTAAGCCGTACAAACGAAATAGTTTTAAACGCTTTCATAGCATTTTAAGTGGAGAATTAACTTATTCTGTGTTACATTCGGTAAAAATTGACTTTCATCTGATTTACATAACGCACCAACGCAAGTATGAAAACGCAAAACTGAGGTGCGGTTTCTGGGACATAGCAATGTAATATTCTATAGTACTCGCAATTAGAAGCTATAAGTTTCGTAAAAGTTACAAGCTATGTTGATAATTCAATCATAAAACAAATAATCCCAAATTCAATCAACTCAAAGTTTGTTTATTGCTCGTTAGTTTCGTATTACACGTATGTAGGTACGTGTAATACGGAACTAACGAGCAATTTCACTTCAGTCGGGTTACATTAATTTTTTTACAAAATTTATAGCTTCTCGTGACGGGGACTGTGTATTGAAGCTCAAAACCTGTGCAGTAGGTGTCGGATGTATCTAATCGTGACGATGTCTGTTAGGTGCCCACCGAAGAATACGAACCTGTATAAACAGATCCACTACAGCATACCGCGGAGGTAGGCCGTTATCCACCGCTTTCACAGTGAGATTTAACCACGAATGCATTTCGTGGTCTATTTTGCTTGCCACCACCAATTCACCAGTCGCGCTCTCCATGTGTACTAGATTTAGTAGTTCCTCGGGTCCTAGGAAAATGCGATACATGAAAAGAGTACCAAGTCTGTTGTACACAAATAACTGGACCTACATTAAATATCCAGCTAAAAGCAATCCAGTGTCTGTAGAAAAGGAAAACTGAACAAATAACGTTATTGTTAAAAATAGACCTTGAAATTACGAAACTGTTAAATGTTGACTGAGCTTTTGAAATTTTGGACAGGGCATAAATTTAGTTATATTGTAGTTTTTGATACGTTTTTATACCAATTTCTATGAAATCATTATGTCGGATATAAGTAGAACCGTGATTTGCTATTGAATGGGCAGAAGTGGGAAGCAAACACTTAGAGTCGATTCCTCCGGCGCTGCAGATAACATGGTGCTTGATTGTATGCCCGCTATTTATATTTTAAAATACTAGATTTTTTATTTAAAAAGCGTTGTGGTGGACACCGCATTTTAATATATGGTATAAAATGCTACTAACGCAGCAAGCGTATATTATAAAAGCACTTTTTTAACGCCAGCGAAGATGAAGACCCTGATCTCTAACGTTACCTGGACTTGGGTATGATCCTGGGCTTAACGGACTTATCCCCAGTTTAACTAACCTAACTACCCAACGTCCTTCGTCTAACTAACTAAGTTGAGGTCCTTAATTCGTCCGAGGCGCCTTGGATGACGATACCCATCGAACCACTTTGGCTAAACTCCTAGCGAAGCTTTGCGCTCGCTGAAAAGCCCCGATGGCGCTGCTGGATACCTTATAGTGGATTACAGTTGAAAAGATCCAAAGCAAGAAACTTTATCAACATTCGCAACCGGTCAGGTGTCCTGATTTATAGAATCTTTTGCCGTGTGGAGACGGCAGATTAGAATATAGTTGGCACCAACCCGCCTTATTCCACGGATGTCTTACGAGGTGACTATGGCAAAATAACGGATAGCGGCGAACTGAGTCCTCTGTGCTACAAAGGACTGCCATCTACTGTGATCACCAGCCTCTCATCCCATCTTGGTGGTTATGAGAAACCCTTTCGTTGGGAGAACCCTTTAGAGCAGCGGACTGTTACAGGTTATTATTGAATCAATGAATAATATCTTACCTTCAAGAAAATACTTCATAGACCGATTCTTATCTGCATCATCAGCTATTACAGTTTCAATATGCATTCCGTTCTTAGAGTTTTCCGTGATCGACGTCTTGTAGAAGGGCTTTCTGAATTTTGGATTATTGTCATTTTCATCCCCCACTATTATGGTCAAAGTTGATGACGCAGTTTGTAGCGGACCACCATCTATGGCGGCCATGTCTTCAACTGTGATAGTTAGTTTTATGACTTCTACTTTCTCTCTGTCTAGCAATCTGATAAGAATACAATTTGGGATATAAGTTGAATTGAAAGTTATTCGATTGAAAGTTTTTAAATCTCAGTAAGTGACCAAGGTTTTTTCCTATTCGAACTGGAATCCCGAACTCTGTTATGTAGAGACCGGAAAGTTCTGGGGTTCTGGGAGTCAGGTCAAAAAATTTAAAGGCCATCAATAAACAGGTTCTTAGTACCAGCTCGGAGAAAGTTCGCCCTTTGAACTTCGAATAGCACGTTATCATCGTCATTGTTAAAGTCTGCTCACTCGCATTAAAGCAACGCCTAAATTCGAAATCCTCAAATCAAAACGAAACAAAGACGTAATAATATCCAATAAGTGCCCAAGGGCATCCATGTGTTTAAATATCTTCAATCCTAAAATCAATAGCCGTACTGCCGTATAAAAAATTGAAGAATTCATTGAAACAGCGGCTTGTTACCAATGTATTTTATGAATTGACGAATTTCTGCAATTTAAGCCTCATAAAAAAATATTTAACTTATTACCATAAGTTTTACCAGATTTTTTATGTTGGTTGCCTGACCGGATATGATGCGACTTTTTTTTTACTAAGAACTTGTTTATCACATATTCATACAATTAAATACATTTAATTTTAAAGTTTAGATTAAGTCAGTTATATAGATAAAAAACTTACTTCACAACCCTTAAAGAGCCATCCACAGTGTTCAAATCCCACAACGACAGATAATCGTACTCGGTAATAGGTACAGGTACACCGTCTTCATTTTTGGCGTAACTTGCCATTTTGTCTAAAGCGAATCGAAGGACTGGCTGCTCGTCCAAATCGTAAGCTTGGGCTCGATATATTGTTGTGCCAACCTGGAAATATCATCATCATCCCATGACGACCCATTACCGGCCCACAAGAGGGAATGGGTCACCACTCAACAAGAAGGGTTTAGGCCGTAGTTCACTACGCTGGCCAAGTGCGGATTGGTAAACTTCAAACACCTTTTAGAACGTAAAAGAGAACTATCAGTCATGCAGGTTTCCTCACGATGTTTGCCTTCACCGTTAAATCGTTTAATATTTAATTGCAAACGCACATAGCTCCAAAAATTTAGAGGTGCATACCGGGGTTCAAACTCGATTAAATTGAAAAGGGTGACTCATGCGGTGTGACCCACAATGTTCATGAAAATTCACGGAAACCTTTTCTTGCGTTGTGTCTCCAATTTAAAGCCCTCTTTCTTCAATATTTATTTTGTTTCAAGTTTTGACAGCAAACAGTACACATATTTTCATTAGATATTATAATTTTTTTATATTTAAATACTAATATTTTTCGCATTACATGGAAAAAACTAATCGTGAAGTGATAAATATAAATATTCCGCCGAGTACATCGGCATCGGGACCTTCCAACATTAAAGAACATATTCAAGTGAATTTGAATAATAGCACAATACAAAATGTTAATACTACTACAATAAATAATTCTACCAATAATACTTTAGTTTATATCTATATACTATTATCACCTTCGAGTTTTAATACCCCTTATTATATAAACAACAGTTGCATAAATAACTATTGGAAGAGGAGATGTCTCTTAAAAAGTTCAAAGTTTGTATTAAACGTAAGCTTATAGAAAAGTCCTATTATAGTATAAAGGACTACGTAATCGATAAAAAAGCTTGGGTGTGAATTATTGCTCTAACCAGTTTGCTCTTCTAATTATTTTAAATGACATTGTGAGATGGTGATAACAAAAAAAAACATCCGGCTAAGTTTGTTGTGGGCTTCTTCTTAGATCAACACGCGTCTGGAACCCTCGTAGCTTTAGTTTTAAGTTTACGAATGTGGTTATCGCCCTCATCTCACTACCGTGTAATTCTTATGTACGCATTAAAAGAGCAACCTATGGGCCTACTTGAATAAAGATATTTTTGACTTTGACTTTGACTTTGGAAATATTTCGACTGACCTGTACGTTTTCAACAACATGAACTATTCCAGGTTCAAGCAGTATCGGTGGTTTATTGTTGACATCAACAATAGTTATGTTGACTATAACCGCTGCGCTCAGTTGATGATCTCCTATGCCACCATCAAGGGCAACCTGGGAAATATTTAAAAGTTTTAGTTTCAACGGTGCAACTCCTGGAAATAATTATGACGAACAAATTGAATAATATTTGCTGTTTGGAGAGAGTTGCTTTTTATACAGACTGAATTGAGTTAAGTAAATTAGTCCAATTTCGAGGAACCGTCGAATACAACTCTGATGGACAGCGTTCGGGAAACTTTAAGACCAAAGTCTTCGATCAGTGCCAGTGCCATGTTGCCAGTGATGACTTATGTCTCCAAAACGTGTTCGCTGACTATAGATCCCATAAGAAGGCTCCAAATCACTCGGCGGTCGATAGAGAAAGCTATGCTTGGAGTATCTCAAGGTGATCAAATCAGGGATTGGAACTGCATTCAAAAGACCAATGTCCAGGATTGGTTTACATGTTGATGATGAAATTAGTTTAGCTTTTCGATGCATTTGTGCAGTCATACCGGCTTTGGCGTGGCAACGTACAGGGATATGACATTGAGCTTCCTTTTAAAAGCTAAATATTTTGTTTATTATACCTAATTTCTTACTCAGTCTGTTGTTACAAGGTCATTATCATCATCATGGGCAGCCTATTAACGCCCCACTGCTGAGTACAGGCCTCTCATAGGAGTGACGGTTTTGGAATATAGACCCACAACGCTGATCCAATGCGGGTTGGTGGACTTAAACGATTAGTAGAACAAGTAAGTAATAATAACCGGGACCGATTGCTTTAAGCTCTCCAAGGCACAGCGGCAGACACAGCCGTTTCCTAACTCCGGGCTGTTACTGAAAATTCTTTAATACAAAATACACAATACCTTATACCCAGTGGCGTGCATAGAGGGTATGCACAGGGTATGCAGATGATATAAAATGAAGAATATCTCCTGTCCGAGTCATAAAAATTGATTGTGGGTTCGATTCCCACGACTGGAAAATGTTTGTGTGATGAACATGAATGTTTTTCAGTGTCTGGGTGTTTATCTGCATATTATAAGTATTTTATGTATATTATTCATAAAAATATCCAGCAGTCATCGTTGTACCCATAACACAAGCTACGCTTACTTTGGGGCTAGATGGTGATGTGTGTATTGTCGTAGTATATTTATTTATTATTATTTATTTATTTATAATAATTCTTGGCCCGATCCGGTATTCGAATCTAGGAAATCGTGGTGGACCAACAAGGCAGTTAAAAAGTACTAGGAAGTTATGAAAGCTCACCACAGTAAGAGTGTATTTGGTGCTCTTCGGATCTGTTCTATCGGGATCCAGCGATGAGCCGTTAGCGACGGAAATGAGTCCAGTGCGAGAGTCGATCACGAACTTATCGCTGGCGCCGCGCTGAATGCGATACACTACACGATTGTTTGGCGATGATCCGTCACCATCACGAGCTTTCACCTAGTGAGAAGTTCAGGATTTTATCTTAAACATGCTAGGAAATTTGTGCATAATATTGACAACCTTCATCGAGATAAATCGAAAAAGCTGTACATACGAGCAGCAGCCGACAAAAGTTGACTGAAAATCCCTATTTGTCGTAGCCAAATAAATAACATATTATTCAACTCATATCTGTTGGGTGAATTAAAAATGGAACGATCTTATACTCCGGATCATCGTGTAGAAACTGATTAGGGGATATGACGACCATATTCCCTATATGCAAAAAAATACTCTTTCGCATTTATAATATTAGTAAAGAGTTTACAGGACCAACGCAGACCAACTTCGGTTATTGTTACAGTTATCGCATACATTATAGTCCAATCTAACATTTGAGGTTGTATGTACCTTTAATAGATATACTGAAACTTTAGATTGCAGTATATCTATTAACGGTACTTATTTTGGACAAAGTATATCTTTAAACGACATGGGCATGTTTGCTGTTCTTCAGTTTTGCCGGAATAAGAATGTGACGGGTCGTAATAATTGCATGAAGGATATAATTAAGTGAAACGACATTCCTTCACAAAATGATAGCGAATATTATATTATTTATTATCATTACAAATCACAGCATACCCATTTTTTTTTATAATATTGCGCTAAATTTAATCTCACTTATCATGTAAGTCAAAATTTATCTATCCATGCAGGATGGATAAATTTTGCAATGCAAAAAGATTATACCCCTATCACATAGGTTGCTTTTTATCCCGCGAAATTGTACGCTTCCCGCAAACAAAAACCGTGTATGAAGCCGCGGGTAACAGCTAGTGTTAAATAAATGAGAAAATATTGCGCTCTTACAAGGCTATATCAACTGTTTATTATTGTTTTATATGTTCAACTGGTCATCCGCAGCCTATTGACGTCCCACGGGGTACAGGCTTCCTCTCTCATGGCAGAGACGGTTTAAGAGCATAGAACCACCACGCTACTGAAATGCGGGATCGCGGGCTATTATCACAAGTAAGTTATAATAACCGCCAACCATAAAAAAAGACGCCAGGAAAAACAATCTTTCAGCCGGCCTATAATATACCTGAGAGTTAATATTGAAAATACATACGCACTTCAGAGGATGTAGAGGTACATGTTGTATTAACTGTATTTGAGACTTATCTTAGAAACGGAAACGCTAATTGAATTTGAGTAAACCATTGCCATAGTTTTTACTGAAAAAAAACAAATACAGCCCAAACATCACATGCAAAAGTAAAATCAATTAGGTACGCATCTTGTAGTGTACGTACTATGCTCGTGTCGGTCTTTTATCTTCAATAAGGTTGTCATAAGTAAACTTAGAATGTTTTGAATTACTTTGTATGGAAAATATATATTTTGACAGGGTATATATTAAATATATATTTTTTCTGCTTATGAAATATACTTATACATCCTTAAACAGTATTTCGTAATTCTGATACAAGTTGTATAACAAAGAGATATTAGAAAACTCTTTTTGCAATGACTGAGTAAAAGTGATATGTGTTTAAAGTATATGTCTATTCCATACCTCAAGTACACTAGTTCCACCAGGCATGTCCTCAGGAATGGATCGTTTATAAATCATCTGTGAGAAGAGTGGTGCGTGATCGTTGACGTCTTGAACGTATATTGTTACAGGTACGGTCGATGAAAGAGCCGGTATACCGAAGTCACGAGCCCTGACCTACGGGTAAAAACTATGGTAAGAAAAAAAAGACTAATAAAAAATAAGACTTTTAAGCAGATATTTTTAAGTAGAAAAATACCACAGTAACGTTATTTTAACATAAATAACTATAATATAGCTTTTAAGCTCAATTCTTTGTGATGCAGTTTGAAACGTACAGTAATGGTTACAACTGGAACTTAAGGAATAAAAAAAATGCTATCCCACTTCTGAAGTTTTTATACAATAAATATAACAATAAAGAGTTTTTTAATGAACATAAGAAATAAAAATGAATGTTAGTTTGCAGAACATTAAAAAACAAAATATTATGATAAATAATACCATTAAAGTAAACTTTTGAATTAAATATGAACGTCAGTATACGGAATCACTGTTATTTATAGTTTTTTCAAATATTTTTCCGTAGGCACTTACAGTTAAATGTATCGGTCGAATATTGCTGTTATCGCCAGGTATTTGTTCAAAATCTAGACCTCCGACGGGAGTTATGATACCTAAGTTTGGATCTATTGAGAAGTTGTGTTTATAATCGCCTCCAACTATCGAATATTCTATGTGACTGTTTTTTGTACCTGAAACACATTTAATGATTCAAAAATACACTTTTAAAGAAATATTCAAATTTAAATTCAAATTAATAATTTCTTTATTAATGTAGGACTATCACAGGCACTTATGAAGCGTTCATACATATTTGTTTTCATAATTGTAAGTGGATGGTGATAACTTCGTTCGCCAACTTAAATCTAAAGCTACGAGGGTTCCAAACGCGCCCTGGTCTAAGAAGAGCCCACAACATATTCTTTCTCATAGTATTACTTGACAGATCAAGCAGATTGCCCACTTGGTGTTAAGTGGAAAAACATCGTCTATAATCAGAACAACAATGAAGGGCATGGAAGGAACTCGTCCTACAAACCGTCGCCTTGTGTCCATCAACCTGAGGGTTTAAGGCTCATGTGCCTGTAATTTAACCGCCCTTCGGAACAGAACAGCATTGCAATAATGTATCTACATCAAGTATCGACCGTTTTTTTTTATCGAAGAATTTAACACATTAAATTGTCTATGATATCGAAATAACTGCCTCTGAGCCTCTTGGCTCGATAGCATAACCCTGTTTGGGTTTGCTATCGAGCCATATTGGGTTATGCTGTGCTAACTTTTCTGTTTGTTTAACAGAAAAGTTTTGTCTGTTTGTCTGTCAGGTTCATATAATACATGGATTTACAATATTCACCTATATTTGTTGAGAGTTTGCCAGTTCCCGGCATTATGATATTAATTGGGTCGATAATAATGTTTTGTGGTCTTACCATTTAAATCGATATCTCTTGCTTCCAAAACGAGTGGGTTTTCAAATTCCATTTCATTTTCCAATAGCCTCGCCTCGTATTTGTTCGCCAGAAACATAGGTGCGTTGTCGTTGACATCTTCGATGTTTATTATTAGTTGGACGGTGTTCCGGTTTCCTTTGCCCTAATAAAATAACTTTCGTATTTAATCAAAATAATCGCAGTGTTTGACTGTGGTTACTTAATGAATGCGTCTTGTTAAACCTCATAGGATCTTTAATTTATTGAACGACATCATAAACTACATAGTAGTTAAAAAAAAAACTGTTGTCCATGCTTATATTCGGGACGGCTGAACCAAATTTGTCTTTACATGTAGGATTTGGAAACAGTCATATTAGCTACTTCTCATAGCTGAGCCTCGATTAATATCGGCTGGACTGTTTTAGTTTAGGCAGATTGTTTTGCAATGATTTTTCAATGCTACTTAAAATGTGCAAATAAATCGCTGGATCACAAATTCCCTTAAAAAAAAAAAGAAAGAATGTCTTAAAGTAACATCTTTTTCAAAATTTAGTGCCTCATTGGTTAACAAATAACTTAAGCGGCGGTAGACCATTGAAATTGCTTAGACGTATCTTAAAATAGAATATGCATTTTACAGCGTCATTAGGACATTTATTTTCTAGATAAAATAAATACATATATAGGAATAATAGTATGACAAAAACGTTTTTTTACCTGATCATCTCTTGCTTCAACAGTCAGATAATGTCTAGATATCAGTTCCCGATCAAAGCTATCGTCACCCGCTTCTTTGACTGTTATAACGCCTGATATCGGATTGAGGAACAATCTGAAAAGGATACAATAATTTGTGTCATAGTTTTGTTTTGATAAGTTACGTAAGTATCCTGAATTTATAACTACGACTTTAAGAAGGTACAATGGTTTATCTGAGCAATTTTAGCCAATCATAACGCACAAACTTTACGCGCAAAAAACGTTGTTGCGGCTCGTTTAGCGTTCTCTGCTCTGAGTGAGATAACATGCAGTGGCGTGCACTTCATACATGCACAGAAGCAATGCCTACCCTAATAATTAAAAGTTGCCAAATCCCGTTTTCCGTGTCTTTAGGGGTACAACACTCTTCATCAATTAACGGTTGTCTGGAGGAGATCGCCTGATGCGATAAGGCCGCCTATAATTATTTACCATTTATTTTGTTTAATTTTTTTCTGTATTTGCAATAAAGACTTTCTATCTATCTGTCTGCACAGCGTGGTGATTATTTGCGAACCCTTTCATTGGGAGAAGGCTTTGGTCCAGCAGTGATATGTTAAAGGCTGAGAGAGCTATAGATGAGAGACTACTTACAAATGTGCAATGCTGCCTCCTAAACTGGTGTACCGGATGCCTCTAGTGCCGTAGTTATCGGAATCCTGGTCAAAGGCCTGCACCCAAGCAACTGTAGTGCCCACACCACAATTTTCCGGTATAGACACGGTGTATAGGGACTCTGTAAACTCTGGAAAGTTGTCGTTTTCATCCTTTATGTGCACCATTATTGGTACTACACTGGAAAAAAATAAAAAATAAATTGTGGTCAAAAATTACTGAAGTTTACTTTCCGAAGACTGTTACACATATCAAATCATTATATAATACTATAAATGCAAAAGAGTTAGTTAGTTTGTCCTTTTTCACGCAGCAAGTGAACATTTGATTGGCGTGAATGTTTGCACAGAGATAGGAGAATGTTATTTTTTGACTTAAGGAAAACAAAGGCTTTGCAAAATTCGCGAGCTGTTGCACTTATTGTGTCTGCCAGTTTGTCCTTCTTTCACGCAGCAACGGAGGAATAGATCAATGTGATTTTCTTCTTTCTTTCATTCTTTCTTATGTAGACAGTTATAGAGCTGGAGATTGGATACCCATTTTCTAGTTTAGTGTGGACTTTTTTTATTTAAAAAAATGGGTCGCGATTATAAATCAACTGTTTTATTACCTCATTTTGGGTTCTTTGGATACAATTTCTTTGGCAACTATACTGAAATTCATAACAGTCACTTTCTCATAATCCAAGTAAGACGGATTGCTCACTCTTATTAAAAACGATGCTTCATTGATACCCTTGAAAGGGGTAACATCAAATACACCATTGTCGCCCACTAAATAAAGTTCGAATGTTCCATTTTTACCCTGAAACAAATAAGTTTATTTATCTTGGCAATAATTATAAGTAGATTTAAGTCAGCATCACCATCATTATCCTCACAATATTCTTTAATATTGTGAGGATAATGATGTATTGTGAGGATGTCATATGAAAAATTAGACATTTGCCAAGCAATAGGACTTTTCATATTGCTCGACAAATGTCTCATTTTTCATATGACAGATATATAAAGTTAAGCCAGTGGCGTGCATATAGTATGCAGATGATATAAAATGACGAAAATCTCCAGTACGAGTTATAAAAAACTTAAGGATAGGCATTGCTAGAGTTATAAAAAGCCTACTTTTGAGTATTTATAATTCTTACTGCAGGGCTAGCATAGGAAGGAGACAATTATCTCCCCAGGGAAAGGATACAAATTTATCTTCTCCCACAGCTTTATTAATTTTTAGAGCACTGCACTAAAGCACAAGTGGAAATAATATCCAAATAATATATGTGTAATAATAAAAAGGGATAAACTTTTCCAACTCCATATTCTTGTGCTTTAGAAGGTGGTATTAGATGGAGGGTAACAGTTAAAAAAAAGCCTACCCTTAAGTATTTATAACTCATACTGGAGATTTTCTTAATTTTGTATCATCTGCGTACCTTGTGCATACCCTCTATGCACTATGGTAAATAATACTAACAATAAGCATAGCTCCAGTGAATACCAATAAAAAGGCAATCTTGTGACAATTGTCTAGTATTGACTAAAGTCTCACTCTTACTGTTTCATTAAAACATTTTATTTTGTTAATTAAAATAAATAAAAAATAAATCAAAATAGCCTTTATTCTCTGACTAAATAAATTGTTGCTTATATACTACTAGTTACTAAATCTATTATTTAATTAAGTGATATTTATTCCTAAAAGATTTGTTTTGCAACACCAGCGCGCTTAGTCAGGCTGTCCTTGGACATAGGCCTCCTCTAGAATTCTCCAGTGTGCTGTCTCTGGCTACTCTGCCAATTCCTTGATTTTAAGTCCTTTTTGCAAATATAGGTGTACTAAGGGTTGCTAATAAACATTATATACAGTTTTACTACACACCTGTTAAGTAGACTTTTTTTTACATATGCACTGTCACTCAAATGATAAAATACACTTGTATACCTGGTCATAATCAAACACCTCTGGCACACCTTCCTGTAAGAATGTGATAGGTGTGTTTTGCTGAGCGTTCTCTATCACCTCGCCAACATATCTCAGGCTCCTGAACCTTGGCTTCTCATCATTCACATCTGTGACAATGACTGTCACTTCTGTAGTTGCACTTGGTAAAGGTGACACCATGTGAGACTCCTCAGTAGCCTGAAAACGTAATATTTATGGGTTTTATTTACCTGGCTAAGTGTGGTGAGTATGCAGTAGCCAGAGGCATGCATATAGGTTATGTACTATTCCATTTTATGATGATATAAAATGGAATAAATCTCCAGCATGACTTATAAAGACTTAAGGTTAGACTTCGTACAAGTTATAAAAACTTGTACCCCTATATGCACTCCCCTGGCAGGAGCTCTAGTTAATCACACAGCTGGACAAAGGACTCCTCGTTCGCCTGATTGTTGGCCTGATCTCTTTATCCCCATATGATAATAGGGGGATAAAGAGATCAGGCCAACAATGCTGAATCAGTGAAGGTTTGCAGGGCTAATATTGTTACTACATGATGGATGGATTTGATTTCTTAACTTATGCTGGAATACAATTTGTATCATTTTCTGCATAAGCAGTTAAAGTGAAGGGGGGTATCGCTTTGGCTTTCCTTTTGTGGAGACTGAGTTTAATTCCCGCATGCACTACTGAGTTCTCGGAATTTTGAATTTGAGTAATTTAAATATCCCTTGCTTTAATGGTGAAAAAAAACATCTTGAGGAAACAAGCATGCCTGAGATTACTCCATAATGTTCTCAACTAAGTGAGAAGTTTACCAATCTGCACGTGGCCAGTGTGGTAGACTACAGCCTAAATGCTTCTCATCCTGAGAAGATACCTGTGTTCTGTTATAGCGGGCTGGTAATGGGTTGACGGTAATATAACAAAAATATAAATGTGTGTCTGTTTACAAATTTGCTTGTTTGGCTCAACAACATTACCAATCTTGAAGAAATCTAGTATAGAGATAGTTTATATCCTAGAGATGCACAGACAGGATCCTTTTTATACATGACCATGGACTTAGATGACAACCTATGCGTGGTAAACAGATATACTAGTCCTGACAAAACTTGAATTACTGCGCTATTGTAAGATAATAAATAAATATAACTACCAATATCTCTAATATATAAGCTCCATTGCTATTATTCGGGTCCTCCCTGTCTAGCGGGCTGACTGTGTACACTGTGCCCGAGCTGCTATCAATGTCAAAGTGCTCTTCTCCACCCGATATGATGCTGTACGAGATGCGATTGTTGATACCTCTGTCACCATCAATGGCCCGCACTGAAATTACAAGGAATTAATAAAGATTTTTTTGCATTTAAATTAAGGATCATAAGAATTAGACTTACAGTTTACAGTGTGAACATGGTTTCCACAATATGGATTTTTTGAAAATTAAGTTATCTTTATGATAATATTGTACTGCAATAATGAACCTAGTTATTAATTTGAACTAATGTGTAGTCTGTAGAACCCCCAAGTTACAAAACTGCCAATAACGTGTCTGTATTAAAAGAATTGTTGAGGAAGATGATATTTCTAATTTAAATATATACTATAAATTAATGAATTTTTAATTCCTATCTTACTTAATTTCCAATGGCTCGATACAGGCCTCCTCTCTTACAGGAGACAGGGATTTTAGAGCTCCTCCATGCTTGTTTAATAAAGGTTGGAAGGCTTTGGTCACATACTGCAACTATTACCTTACAATGAGTTTTAAATTTTAGTGCTAATGACCTGGATCAAGTGACCAACAGCTTCACATGTTTTTAGCAGCATTGAGAAAAATACAGTCCAATTAAAACCTACAAAGTAGTATGCCCATACTACACTTTTCAATGAAAACCCCTTGAATCAATGTTGCCTATTCAATTCTACACCACACAAGCCTCTGTAGGGCATACCCAATGCTTGTATTCAGTAATTTTTCTAACAGTGGTGACCTATTATTACCCTACAAAAATTACATGGAGAATATAACTGGCAATTTAGGCAGTCGACACGTAGTTAACTTGTTTTGATATAGTACTAAAACTGGATCAAGTAACTTACCTTGTAAAACAGAAGTTCCAACAGAAGCATCTTCACTGATCCTCGTAACAGGACTGGCGACAACAAACTCCGGTGGCTGATCTTCAACATCCTGAACCTTTACCAGTACAGCCGCAGTGCCTGTGTTCACACGCCCCTGGTTCGCTCGATCTACGGCCAGCACTCGAAGTTGGTACAACGACTTGCGTTCGTAATCCAAACGATTAGTTAGGCGTATAACTCCTTTGCCATTTACTGTTTGTATCGCAAAGTTGTCTATATCACCGTCGAGTTCTTGAAGATTGTATAACACCTGCAATTTTTATTAGTGCAGTTAACTACAAATTGTAAACAATTATAAAACACACAAAATTCTTCTTCTTCTTCTTCTTCTTCTTTGAGTTAATGGCTTTTTGTCATGCCGGAACGGCACAGTTTACTTCGCCAATGACGGGTGGGTAGCTTGAAGAAAACACAAAGGAGGATGGTGAAAATGTCTTGAGACTATTTTAGTTCGCAAAACAATAGCAGGGTAGCGTTTTAGTAACTGTTAATATCTAACATTACAATATACTATAGATATTTATATATATATATATATTTTTTTTTTTTTCTTTTTTTTTAAATTATAGACAAAAAATATATGTGTTGTTATGCATAAAATGTACTGAATGTAATAGATTAGTGTATTTACAGTTTAATGTTGTTACGTTTAATGTATCTGCATAAGAATTTAACATGCGGACTAAACACAAGGATTAATAGACATTGTACACTTATAGGACGAGGGATCTTGGGGGGAAGAACATCATAAAGTGTATGTAGGAGTTTAGGGCAAGAGAAGAGTATATGAGAGGTTGAACCTTCATCCAGACCGCATTCACACATTGAGTGATCTCTAATTCTTAATTTAGCTAAGTGTACTGGAGTGCAAGCGTGTCCGATCCGCAGACGAGTTATAGTTGAGGCAACCCACCGAACCATATTTCGGTGATAGAAAAACCAGGGTCGACGGGGGATTTCCGGTTGCAACGTAGCGTAGTATTTACCTTTGACCGAATTTGATAGGTTCCAACTTGATTTCCAAGAGTCAGAAAGATAAATTTTAGCAAGAGCGCAAAGATCTTGGGTGTGGTTCTTAAATTGGGTTAGGGAGCCTGACTCAATAGCAAGTTTTGCGAAAGCGTCCGCTCTTTCATTTCCTTTAATTCCAGTGTGACCGGGGATCCAAGCCAATTTGATAGAGAGTCCTTTTTTATGGCAAAGGAATAAGGTTTCCCGGATTTTGAAGACTGAAGAAACAAGTGCTCTACTACGGAAAGGATTTCCTTTGAGTGCTTGAAGGCAACTTAAGGAGTCAGTCAATATAATGGAGTTTTGTATATTGTGGGACTCTATAAAAAGGATGGCTTCCAAAATAGCAATAGATTCTCCAGTGAATACCGATGTTTCTGGGGGGCACTTGTATTGTAGACATATTTTATACTTTGGGATCCAGCATGCTATACCAACAAAACCGTTAATAGACAATTTTGAAGCATCTGTGAATATCGCCAAACAATCAGACCAATTATTTTGGAAAATTTCGTTAAACTTAGCATCAGCTTCGACCGTATCTTTACTTAATCCTAAACTTTCAATCTGTGGAACGTAGGTCAGCCCTGGGAAGTGGGTTGAGTATAATGGAAGCTTAGGAGAAGAGTGGAATGGATGTGGTAAACGAGTGAACTTACGGTAACTCATTAGAAGACAGGGGAGATTTTGATCGGATCTTAGGACAGAAGACAGTTTTTGTAGGCAATCAAGGAGAGGATGGGAGGAGAGTTGCAAAGTCCTGCAAATAAAACGATCACTGAGATATTGCGTACGTATAAGAATAGGTGGGTCAACACATTCAACCTGTAGTACATTGGTGGGAGAAGATTTCATTGCACCGAGGATAATCCTCAGGCATTTAAATTGTAATTTGTTGAGTTTTTCTGTGGCAGATTTATTTAAGGGACCTAATATAAACAGCCCGTAGTCCATATGGCTGCGGACTATAGCATTATATAAGAGCTTTAGCGTATAAGGATGACCACCCCACCAGACTCCTGATAGAGCTCTAAGGATGTTTAGGGAGCTTTCACACTTACGGATAATATGTTCAGAGTGAGCTACGCCATTGAGTCTAGAGTCAAAAATTACTCCGAGAAATTTGGTTTTGTGAGCAAGTGCAATGCGATGATCATCAAAGAAGATATTTGGAACTGGAATTTGTCTTTTTCTAGTAAAAATGACGGTCTTGCACTTATCGATAGATAATGAAAGCCCATGATCTGACAACCACTGACTTAGATAATGCAAAGCCGAATTCAAGCGAGGAGAAATTTCATCCACGGATGAGCCGTTGGCGTAAATAGCAATGTCATCAGCATATTGCAAGACTTTGCAAAAACTCTCCACTGACAGTTCGAGATCGACGGTATAGATATTGTAGAGAAGTGGGCTCAGAACCGAACCCTGAGGTAAGCCTTTCCAAACAACTCTAGGGGAAAGATTTAGGGAATGTGTTCGTACCAGAATAGTTCTGGATGAAAGCAGATTAAATATGATCTGTGTCAGTCTCGGCGGGATGCTCAGCTGTTGCAATTTTTGCCTGAGTATCGGGAGAAGAACGTTATCATAAGCTGCTGAAATATCCAGGAATACACCCACAAGGTACTCTCGCTTAGATAGGGCTAATTGAATATCTGTAGAGAGGATACCAAGGCTGTCGGTTGTGCCAAGGCCCTTGCGAAAACCAAACTGGGATTTGGCAAGCAACCCTTTGCTTTCCAAAATCCAATCAAGACGGTTTTTTATCAAATGCTCCATAATTTTAGTCAAAGAGGAGGAAAGAGCGATGGGGCGATACGAATTAGGATCTAACGGGTCTTTACCGGGTTTCCTTATGGGAATTATTATTTGAGTTTTCCAAGGTCCTGGGATGATTCCTGTATTTAGAAACCAGTTTAACATGTTGAGAAAGCAGATTTTTGCTTTATCATTAAGCTTAACAATGAAAGAATATGGGATCCCATCTTCCCCTGGGGAAGAGTCCTTCAGGTCTGAAAGAGCACACTGTAGCTCGGAGAAACTAAATGGAGCATCCATAGGATCTGAAGAAGTCAGTGAACTAGGATAAGAATGAATGTTTTCACAAGGAACAAAGGGAGGGGCAAGTTTATCTGCAAAGGCCTCTAGCCAAACGGCAGGGTTGTTTGAAGTTGGGTCGTTGGAGGATACCGATTGCCGGAATCTTTTCATTCTATCCCATACCAGGGTAGATGGGGATCGAGGATCCAAAGATTCACAAAAAGTTGTCCACCCTGTTTTTTTCTTTTTGGAAGTCACCCTTTTGACCTTAGCATCTGCTCGTTGGTATTCCAGGAAATTTTCGTGTGTCATCGAGATCTTATAAGACATTTCTGCATCTTTACGTTTATGTATTATGTTGGTACACTCCTCGTCCCACCAAGGAGGGGATAATATAAAATCACGTTTAGCCCTTTTGAGAGGTATGTGGACGTCGGCTGTATCTTTTAAAATTTTTATAAAGTTCTCATAATAAAACACTATATTCTCTTCGTCTACAGATTCTGTTAAACTATCAATTTTAATATCAACCGATGCTGCGAATGAAGACCAGTTCGCTCTGTTAAGTTTGTGTTTGAGGAGCGGATTGGGGTTGAACAGAGGAATAGTTTTTTGGGCTATAGATATTGTTACTGGGAAATGATCACTTCCATGGCAACTTGGGAGAGTTCTCCAGGAAGTAAGAGATGCTAAAGAGGGAGAACAGAGAGTTAGATCGACGGCAGACTTAGGATTTTGGTGAGGGTATACTCTCCTTGTTGGAGAACCGTCATTGAGTATACACAAACTTAATTCATCCAGAATATCTAACAAGAGAGTCGAAAAGTTATCTGAGAAGTGGGAACCCCAGATTGTGTGATGGGAGTTGAAATCCCCCATCACGAGTATTGGAGGCGGAAGAGAAGAAATAACTGATTTAAGTTCAGAAATAATAGAATGATTAGGGTGAGGGATATAAATTGATAGAAAAGATACTTCAAGTGCTCTCACAGCCACAGCGTTAAACTGACGTGAGTGAGCCGGTAAGGTAAGACAGGTATATGCAAGAGAGCGCTTAAGAAAGAGGGCACTACCTGCATATCCATCATCTCTGTCATCCCTAAGGCAAGCATAACCTGGAACTCTGAAGCGAGAATCCGGCAAGAGCCATGTCTCAGAGATTGCAAGTACAGCGGGTTTATGTTCATTGATAATATGAAAAAGCTCATGTTTTTTGCGGCGTATACTTTGACTATTCCATTGAATTATCTCCATGGACGCCATTGTTGAGAAGAGATGCGATTTTGATAATAATTTGTGCAACGTTGGGCGGTAGGGGATGTTGATTTATATTTTCAAGAATGTTCTTTAATGAATTGGTGAGGGAAGGTATACTTCTATCATCGGGTGGCAAAGCGTAGTCGTGCTCAATATTTAAAGCACTACCATTGGGAAAAGATGTGGGGCAGTTCCGGATGATGTCATGGTGTGCTTGACGATCGTAGCCCTTTGTTGGTTGAAGCCTGGGACGAGGAGTACGGAAAATTGTTTGCCTGTAAGAATTTCTTGGCGTTTGGGGATAGTGTACCCTATTAGAATTGGGAATAGAAAAGACTGGGGAGTAAGTGGGTTTAGTGAATAACTCTTTTGTCATGTCAGCATAAGAGCGTCGCACTGGAGGGAATCTAGCAGAGGCATCCTGATACGATAAGTTTTCCTCTGACATTAACATTTTTATTGATTGCTGCCGGGAGTGTTCTGGGCAGCTTTTGTTTGTGGCCATATGTTTGCCAGAGCACAGAAGGCAAGTCGAGTTTTCAGTTTCTATCTCACAAGATTCACCTGAGTGGGGTTGGGAGCATTTGAAACAACGCGGTTTCGATCTACATTGGTCCTTGATGTGCCCAAATCGACAGCAATTTAAACATTGGATAGTAGGGAGTCTGTAAGTATGGATAGGGAGAGAAGTGTGATAAGAAAAAATCTTGGGTGGGAGGGTTTGCCCTCTAAAAGTCAGAACGACAGACTGTGTTGGAATCCAGGTCACCACGCTATCGGTTGTTACCTTACGATTAAGACGACGAGCTTTAAGAATCTCCCCACAACCTGCGGGGAGCTCTAGAGAGTCAATAAACTCATCCAGGTGCCAATCAGTGGGAACTCCTCTTACTAATCCCATACGGGTAATATTAAATGTGGGGATAAAAGCTGTAAAGTTAGAAGTATCAAGTATAGGGTTATCTATAAATTCATTGGCCGCCTGCCCAGATGAGAACTCCACTGATATTTTATTTCTTCCAACACTTTTCACACCATCATTGAGTACTGACGTGATTTTGTTCTTGTGTAGAAACTGACCAAATTTAATTGCTCTCATAGAAGCGCCGGCTGAAGGGTCAGCGACTTCACGCGAGACGTATACTATATATGGGCCTTTATCATCATTAAAGTATTTTTTTGGACAATCAGAGAGAGAGGGATGCAGGTAAACAGATTGCATAGAGGGAGCTGTTGAGCCAGGATCTGTAATAGTTTTTTTAGGGAGAGAACCCGTTTTATAAGTGTCATTTAAAGGAATAGTTCGCTTAGTGCCACGGTGGGTAGATTCAGAGTCCATAGGTATAAAATGTGGGCTCTCGACCTGCTCTGCCGAAATATTCATATTTCCCCCCGGATCAGGGGGTTTAGGTGGGGGTTGAACCTCCATTAGCCCTTCACCACCTATCACCAACACAAAAACAAAGTACTCACTCCCAGACACCAGCTATTGTATAGAAAACTCAGTTGAATTTAATAAACAACCTCACTAACACGTGTTTCCAACAAACCCTCTCGAGTAACCTCCCACAAAATTCGTACCTACAGTGTCATTGGTGTCATTGACCTTTTATTTATTGTTATAAATTTGACAGATGACATTGACAGATACGTTCCATTTTAAAACGTACGGTTCCAATTTTATCACAGAAAAATGTTAAATTAAAATTAAATACGAAATTAACACTTTAATATTTCGTGTTTAATTTGCTGATGAAACGAATGAAAAAAAAATCGATCGCTATATCTATGATTTTAATAAAAATGTTCTTCCAAACGAAATCGTTTTAAAACTTTACATAATATAACGAAACATAAAAACCGGGATAGTGTCGGGTGTATTTCATAGCATTAGTATACCGTGGATTTTGTAGTTCATCTCAATACAACTATTTGTCATTTAAACAAAATTATTCATTTCATTTTATTTCAATAAAATTCTAATCCTCTATTACTATGTATATGATTTAGAACGACAAACTAATAAGGGAATCCCCTTTTTATGCTACCCTTTAAAAAAATTGTTCTGACTATAAGCTCTGGCTATTGGCCATAGATGTACATAATAATTAATACGTTCCTGACTTCGGTAGTAGTAATTTCGGCAGACGCGCCGGTCAGAAGGAAGAATACAAATTCCAAATTTAACTTACTTGACCATAAGCTCCCTCATCAAGATCCGTTGCTTCAACCGTAAATAAAACACCTGGTGGGGCGTCTTCCTTGACCGTTATCGCTGAGGGGTAGGGTTTGAACACGGGTTCGTTGTCATTCACATCCTCTACTAATAGCAAAAAGCTTTGCGTGATGAAGTTCCCCTCACCTAAATGTTCGTCTGTGAGGGTGAGTACAAACGAATATTCATCACGCACCTGTAATATTATGTCAGTCGTCATCATTAGAATATTAAAGGCTAGCACGGTGTCAGTAGCAACATTAATTATTCTATACTCCTAGTAAACTGAAGGGAATCCGGGGCGGAATAAACAATGTAACCTACTCCGATCTACTTGTACGTGGAGCTTGTGATCATCTTTAAATTAAAGTGAATATAAAACTATTATGGGTTTAATTAATAAAATACCACAACAACACAAGGACAGGAGACAAAAATGTTATCCCCCGCTTTTATCCACTGACAAGAGTCCTTACAATTTGACTGTCTACCTGCCAAAACACGACGACAGGAAAAAGAAGAAGTTTACCCCCGTTTAATGGTGCTAGTATATCATTTGGAGTAGAACTGTGAGAGAAGATTACTATTTTGTCCTTGCTCGATGTAGGGCCCGATGCTAGACGAGCTGGACAAAAGCCTCCCTCCTATGAGAGAGGAAAGCTATACCTGGCTATCTCAAGAGAGTGGGGGATTAGTAACGAGCAGATGGCCCACCAAAACAGAGCAACACCTCAGAGAACATGCAAGGAACACGTACTTAAAGTCCCGCCGTTTGTCCATCTACCTATAGCATATGTCACTAGGTTTTAAGCTTCATGTGACTATAATTATGTACACCGGCAACCAAGGCCGTGGGACAGAAAACAGCGATACTGCTTGGCGGCAGAAGCAAGCATGGTGGCAGCGCTTCTCCGGACAAGAGCTTCTCTATCACAGAGCTCTACTACTGCTTCTATGTTTATAGTACTAACCAGGAGCGACAGTTTAATGTTTTATCCCAAGATCTTGCATCGTTCACCTCTGGGCTAGTATCAGTACTTAAATTATCAGTATTTATTGGTACAGGGAATAGGGATCCAATCAGGAGTTAAATTTCCCCCCACCCAGCGAACATAGATAGATGTACATTAGAGTGACGAGGCAGTTTCTTTTTCAAAAACCTATATATAATAGCTTACCAACCTTGTAGGTTGGTTTATCACATAATGCACTTGAAATCTTATTGTACAAGCAAATCTACTCACCTCTCTATCTAATTCCTTAACTAAATAAATATTAGCTTCGTTGGAAGAAATGGCTTCTATTCTTATTATATCACTACCGACTTGCTCCCGTATACCAAAACGTAAAGCGTCTCCATCGGGGTCAACACCCCTTAACCGGTAAATTAAACTACCTGAAATTAAAATAGGTATCATTAGTAACACGTGATTATTTACGTTTTAATGCTTGCGCGAAAGTGTTTAAGTCGTAGCACAATAGGGAAACATCGACTTTTTGTAAAAAACCTAGGATCATTTAGGTAACAAAGGAGTACAAATAAGTCAGTTTTCCGAAATTCGTATACATTCGAATTAGGTAAAGCTATACGATGGGTTTAATTGCCCAATTAAACCCAAGTGCTTCAGGACACACACATTATAGAGATTATAGATTTTGGTATAAAAATTGAAGAAGGATTGCGAAATCTTTTATTGTCCGCTATTTCCAACTGTCCGCTTGTTTGGAAATAGGTATTCTAGGTTTTTCGCAAAGACACGCTTTTCCCACTTATCGTGCGAATTATTATAAAACATTAGCAAGTTTAGTATTACCCAGATCGTTAGCGTGATCTACGTTGACGGTTGAACTCATACTGTGAGATATGCATGAGTGGGTAAATTACAGTACTTGCATACGTCATCCTCATATATATTCAGCGGTGCGTTCATTCGCCTTGCGTGATGCAAAGGGTTGGGAAGAAAGAAAAAGTTTATATTAACTCAACTTTTATACACTATAATAAAAATTACCTTGCTGCGAGTTGAAACTCAATTAGCTCAATTATATGCAATGCTGTTCCAGACCACGAAGGTCTTGCCGTAGACGCCTTTTAAACAAACTACCATCGAGCTAAGAACAGTTTCTCAAGTATCGGCCAAGATTGACCTGATTTTATAACAGGCCTAAATTACGATGCAAAAGACTGCACTTTAAATAAACTGGGGTTTTGGTAAACTAAATATGCATGGTAAGTATATACATATAAAATATGAAATCTATTTAAATTCAAAATTCATTTATTTAAAGTAGGCGCAGTTTATAAGCACTTTTGTTTGTAGTGACTCTACCACCGGTTTGGAAGACAGATTCCACGGAAAAGAGCCGGCAGAAATCTCATCAGATAGCTCTTTTGGAGAAAACTTTAGCTCAAGAAAACCTCTCTAATATAAATCGATACAATGCTCTTCAGAGCTATACGTGAATTCCGAACTGAGGCTATGTCAACAAATCAGAGTGCCAAGTGTGAGATTTTCTACCTAACTCGTGTGAAGGTTAACTACGGTTTATATGGTATCGAAGAAGTGCCATCTAATTACAATACTGGGAAACCGTACGGTCACTAGATGGCGTTCTTCCGATACTATGTTATGTAGTTTACTTACACGCGATTGAATAAGAAAACGTAAGTGCAAAATAACTAACTTGGCGCAAAAATTAGAAGATCAACAATGGATCCAGCATTAGTAATATATCTCAACGAGCAGTAGTGAATCTAAAGTAACAATGGATTGGGCATAAAGCTCGGAAAGTAAAATTGTTATTTAATTTTGTAATTGAAACCATTTTAATAGGATTTGGATTAAAGTACAGAATACTTTAGTGATTTATTGCATTAGTAACACTATATTGAGTGATCCTCATACGATGACTAATAATGCTTCGTTCCGGTTCCAGGTAAGCGGGAACTTGTACGGGTGCCCCTGTTGGCGTGTTAGTTGTCTTGGCAACACCGCTCCCCCCTAAAGTAATTTCCGGGTGTCTATCCTGTCGTGGTTTCCACTCAACGAACCGGAAAGTGGGACGATTTGAAGTAGACGTTCGGCTTTTTGATGGTTTTTTACAACTAATCGTTTTATACTGATAAATTAGGTTAAGCTTTTGTACTTTTATATACTTAGTAGCATCTTAGTGGGTATCAATCAACACACTCTATATCTAGAAATGAAAACGGAAGAGTTTGACGTTTTAGCATAAGGGTCATAAGGCTGTTAAGGTGGCGTACTGGCTACTGCAGTCTGAGTCAACGATTAAAATAAAGTATAACATACTTATGTAATTATACACATAGAAAGACATACAATATTAATATTGAAAAAATCACTTATCTATGCAGTTGTAAAATTGGCTGCGCGTCCATTATTATTAAAAGTTAGTGATTATGACTGCTGCTTCTAGTGGTACTGGTAGTGCAGTGATCTATAAGCTACTATTAGAGATAGAGGAAAGGTAGGTAACTAAAATCTAAATCGTACCCCTAAAGTACAACATCCGCCAGTTATCGATTCGAATCAACGTTGTTAACCAGTAGAAACGATTATTACTTTTTGCTAATTTGTACACTTTTAATGTGTCTGCAGACTCATGCCTAAAGGAGGAGGTCGGCTACTTCAAAGACTGTACACACGTAGTGTTCATTGGCGCAATTTGGAGAATCTGCCCTTATTTGAGTCTGCCTTTATCTGTGGATGGACATCAAACTATTTGAGTGGAAGAACTGTCCGTAGGGATAATAATTACTGTGTCCTAAACCATTTTGTTGTACCTACACGTCCATTAATGTTTAAACTAAACTAGCTAAATCGATTTAGTCAAGAAGTAGTGTGATCCATTTCACAATGTTTGACGTAGTGAGGGATAATATTTTTTTAGAATTGTCAATTTTTTTAACAGGTACTATTTTACCGTTATCCTATCCTATACACATATCTACACATGTAATTAAAAACGATGGATTGTGAAAACCAATTGGTATTGATTTTCTCAAACCATCGTTCTAATTCTGGATTACTAAATTTTAAATGAATACAGCCGATCGATTTGTAGCCGTCTTCAATAGGTCTATACCTATTGAAGACGGGAGAAGGGTTCTATGTTCGACTGTTTGTTATATTTTGTATTTTCACCAGTTCCTTCGTTAAGTGTACCGATACCGATATTGGAACTTCTTTTGTTGTTTTAAAGGCTGTACTCTGGAGGTGTTCCTATTTCCCCCTCGCCAGGATCAGATGAGGGAATTCAAGTGGAAATGGTCATATACAGTGTCTGTCATAAGTCTGAGAATCATTACAGTCGATTGTTTTTTTTAACTTAATTAACTTAATTTTCTATTTGGTACTTAAATCGAATTTAAAGTATAAATGGACGTTGCATTCCCAAGTTATTGGAATAGTGACCTCATACCCGCTAAGGTAGTGTTGGTAGACCCTTGACGTCCCAGGGAACCGCTGGATACAGGCGGCACAAGACCGTGGAATGTCCATTGGGTTGACATGATGATAATGGACGGAATTAAAAAATAAATTATAACAAATATACTGCAACAGTACACACATCGCCATATAGCTCCAATTTAAGCGTAGCTTGTGTTATGGGTACTGAGATGACTGATGAATATTTACATAAATACTTATAATATAAACACCCAGACACTGAAAGACACGCATGTTCATCGCACAAACATTTTCCAGTTGTACGAACCCGCAGCCTTGGACTCAAAAAGCAGGTTCGCTGCCCACTGCACCAACCGGCCGTCAAATATATGCGAACTTACCAACAGGCGTATCAGGGCCCTCCTTCAACCTTATGACAATTTCCGAGCGTCCGTCGATAAGGAAACGCGGTGGTCTGTTGGCTGCTACAACTTGGAGACAAACCAACAGCCAAAGCACGCCAAGTATACATCTGTAATGCTCCGACTTTAACCTCACACGTGGTAGAGTTTTCGCACTTTTGCTGGAGAATCGCAACCCTTTCATGGTTTACCTGCCGCATATTTTGCTTCTTATTGTCGTAAAGAGCATTTTCTTTCAATTTTCCTTCGCACGATTTCTCCGTGAGAATATTCGGTGCGCGTGCTATACGGGCGAAAGTGACACTCTATTTAATTTCTTCTCAGTGCCGTTGACTCGCGGGCACCTGTAATGGATAGGTGTCAAACTTTTAATTATTTCGCAAACATAGAAAGGCAAATATGAGAAACTTTCGAGCTAAAATAGACATTTTCTAATGCCTAGAATTTTTTTCAAGGGTTTCTAGCTAATGAGGCGAAAAACAGAACTCTATTACTAAATTGCCGATGTCTGTCCGTCTGTATATCTGACATAGCTCTCTGACGGCTATAAATATTAAAGAGAAATACGATCTACTATCACAGTACCGTGATAGTGCATTCGAATATCTCAACTAGATCAACGAGGTAGTAGTATAATTTGCGTGATAATCATTTTATTGAGAAAGGTTGCATACAATAATATTAAAAATGCGATTGTTTGTTTGTCTTTACTTTACGCACTTACTAAGCAACTAATAGATTTGATTTTTGGCATGGAGTATGTTGAAAGGACGGAGAGTAAAACTGGCTATTTTTTATACCATGAAAACGGTTCCCATGGTGATTTGTTAACATATTGGAACATATTGGATAGAAGCAGGCGTTACTGCGAATTCCATGTGATGGCGAATTCCATGATGTATTATGAAAATTAAGCTTAATGCTGCTTTATGTGAAGTGTAGCTAACTTCGCAAAGAGCAGCAGAAAGAATTGTTAAACAATTATTCATTGTACAGTCAACATCTCCTTCGGATGCTCCGGTTTCCGTAGAGGGTACATTGCCGAAGATCTGTTTGGTGTTTATTATAAAGATTGAAGACATTATAAATTACACCATACAGATTCTTCTGTTTCTCCGATCGAAAATTAAGCTTAATTTTCATAAAAACCACACGCGAACGAATAACGTGGACAAAAGCTAAATAAATCATAGACACGTAAAAACATAAGCAGTGTTGTTCATTGCAACATATAGGTAATAATATATGCGAATCAGATTCGCTACTACATTAAAAACAAAGCTATTTATTTTCTGCAATGTCTTAATAGCATATATTAAAAGATAAGGTATAGCAGATAGTTTATATTGTAGACTTGTAAAGTGTATAATGTAGGTTATCGCTCTAGATAACCAGTGCGTGTCAAAGGCTGTGCTTGCTAACTGGCCGTGTCTTATTGTAATGTAACGTTTGCACATGTCTTGCTTCACTCTTGATGGTCGATGGTGCTCATGATTGTAGCCCATTTATATGATAAATGTAAAAGCTATCGCCCAGCTAAGTGGTAAGTACCAAATTCAGTTTCATTTTCGTCCAGGACGCACCTCTAACTTTTCTAAGTTGTATGGGTTTCAAGCGATTAAAATAAAAAAAAACTGTTTGTTACGTAATCCTCTTTTATTTTTATTATAGTTTGTAGTATCTTTTGTATTTTTTAAAATTTATCTCTTAAGTTTTAGGTTCTGTATATTGAAGAACGTCTATATTTCATGATGGATGCAGAGTTAGCCTGTAAGTGGGGTATACAATGTAAAATTCATAATATTACCGTTATGTTTATAATAATTTTAAGGCATTGTATATAACGTTGGCTTCCTAAGTAAATAAATAAATATCACATGTTTCAACAGTGAAGGAAAACATTGAGAGGAAACCTGCATGCCTGATAGACCTCTATATGGTTCTCAAAGGAGTGTGGAGCCCACCAATCCGCACTGAATCAGCGTGGAAAACTTCGGTTTACACCGATCTAAATCATTGTGGGAGGAGACCCGTTCCCTGTAGTAGGCCGGTAATGGGTTGATATGATGATGATGATATGTTTAATAAATATAAGTAGCCCACTATCCCACATTGGAGCAGCGTGGTGGGTATATGATCTAAAACCCACTCTTCTACTAAAAGCACCTGTGCACAGCAGGGGTCGTCAAATATATCACGAAACGTGTCTGGTTACAGGCTTCGGCCTTGCTCATTTACTATCGTAGGTACACACAAGGATTTGCCGTTAAGCGATTCAGCGTTCCGGTACGATGCCGCGTAGAAACCGATTAGGGTTATGGGTTTAATATAACTGCTACTAACTGTGATACCCGTATCAGTATCGCTCGCTGCCATCTTAGACTTTATCACAATTTATCACCAGCAGCAGGGCTAGCACAGGTAGGAGATAAAAATTATATATCCCCCGATTATATCCCCTGACAGGGGATATAATTAATATGTCCACCTGCTAAAGCACGGGAACATGGAATAGGAGCAGTTCATCCCGGTTTATTATTACACATATTATATATTATTTGGATATTATTTCAATACGTGCGCCAGTGCTCTGAAAGTTGATAAAGCTGTGCTCTCCTACTGCTGCGAGTGTGGTGACGCTTAAGGAGGTAAGTTGGAGCGATTGAGAGAGAATTTTGGAGACTCTTATTCAATCTGCAGGAGAGTTGAGTAGCTTAAAGTTGGCTAGAGAAGGACTCACGGGCGATGGACACACACGGGTAATCTGTCGGTTGTCGGAGCTAGATATTCGGGCTCGGGTTAGAAATCGCAACCCGAGATTTCAGTGCGTCTTTAACGGTGAGTAGGTATCTCTGTGGTTGCAAAACTAGGTCTGTCTTGACGAGCGTTGTTGACTGGGGTACGTTTGTATGCGAAATCGATGAGATGAAAGTCTTTGGGGGTTTAGCTGGGAGTACAAAAAACTAAATTTTAAATTTTTTCATTTGCTGTGGTAAAACTTTCTTGTGTAAAAGAACATATCTTTTTTACAATCAACAACATTTTACTGACTCTACATATTAAAATTTGCTAAAAGAGTAAGAAATTCCAGTACCAAATTAAGAATGGTAAATACGAGTAGGTCTGAAGTATCTAATTAAATATTTTATTCATAATTTGGTAAGAACACGAAAGATGCGGTTAAGAAATACTAACGATAACAGTTTTGTGAAATAGCTATCTGTCTTCCAACAGATTTTACCGTTTTTAATTTATTTGGAACTAATGTAACGAAAAAGAACAACTTCTGTACTTGATCTTGGTTACACAAGACGATTTCTTTTACTGGCTATTTGCGAATATTACGCAGGCTACTTAAAAATGAACATTTAGTAATACCGTTCGTGAACTACTATGGTTATACCCGCTAGTGTTTTGGAGCTGCATTTCTGTGCGCTAAGTCTAGCTCAAACTAATATGTTTTACCCTCTACGCAAAATAGGGTTTTCATAAGTTAGGTTGAAACGAATAGCTTTGGTTATGTTTTAAAGTTATTAAGTTTCAATATAACATTTTGAAAAAAAAAACGAAGACGTTCCGATTTCCGAAAAGCCAATCGAATGATAAAGGAACATTAAAATCGGTTAACGTTAAAAAAGTTATACATAGAATGTGAATACGTGTATTCACATTATATGTTTTTTTTTTGTAGATTTACAAATGTTAATGCTTATAAAACGTACTGTTTCATCGATGTTCAAATGGAGGATTTCAGATGTTGGGTAAAAAGAAACTATGTGAAACCATCCTATCATAATAAGTGAATCTTTCTCATAAACTATATAAGCTGTCTTTGCGTAATTTCTAATTCCCAGATTTGTTAATGAAGCTATGTAGACCTGTAATAAAGTAACAATTACTCCAACATTCACAATGACATGAGATGTACAATTAATTGCGTTAATTTGAGCTGAACAAGTAAAATTTTGTAAAGTGCAGTTCACACGGGTCAGCTTATGAAACAATGGTCGAAATTACATAAAAAATAATTAAAATATTACGACCCCGCTCCGCCGGATGTGTGTAACGTATTGAAGAGTCGTTGACAGAGGCTGTGTTCACACGTCAACTATTTAATTCGGTTTTTACGTAAGTATACGGTTTTAATGAATACGTATGCATATCACGCGGTGACAATTCGATTTTAATCTTTGATGAATGAAGAAGGCCATAGTTCTTAAGGGTTCTGTACCCAAAGGTTTAAACGGGACTCTATTACTAATACTTCGCTGTCCATCTATCACCAGGCTTTATCTCCATACAGTGAAAATTTTCACAGATGATGTATTTCGGCTGCAATAAATACTAAGAAATAAATATTGGCGGGGCCTCCCATGCAACACACATGATTTTTTTGCAGTTTTTGTAAATGAGAGGGAAGCCTTCGTCCGCGAGTCCGACTCGCACTTGGCTGGTTATTACCAGCGAGGAAACCTGCTTGCTCGTAAGTTCTCCATCCTGTTCCCAAAGGTATATGAAGTTTACCAATCTGCAGCGTAGTGGACTACAGCATAAATCCTTCTGATTCTGATTCACGATTCCTATTATTTATCTATTTATAGCCTTTTCAACAATCTCATCATACTGATTATTTATGTCTTGCTTTAGCAGAGCCCTCCCTAGGTTCTTCCATGTTTCGCGATCATGGGGTTTTCTTGTCCACGGAGGTCCTGCTGTCGTTCTTAAGTCGCCTTCCCACCTTCGGAATGGACTTCCTCTTCTTCTCTTACCGTCTCTAGGATCACTCTGTTATATCTTTGGCCCAATTTGATATTTTTCTTCTCATTAAATTACCAACCCACTTCCATTTAAGTTTTGTAATAATGAATGTACGTCTGTTATATTTGTTTTCCCTTAAAAGCTTTAGAATAGAATAGAATAGAAAAAACTTTATTGCAACACAACAAAAAAAGGAAAATACAAGGAAAACAGTAATAGTACTTAGTGCTAGCCTGCTAGGGTGCAAAGGCGGCCTTATCACTAAAAGTGATCTTTTAAAGGCAACCTGAGCGTACGAAGCCGATAAAAGAGTGGAAAATGGATGGTGCATAAAGTAAGTTACAAAAAAAAAACAAAAAAAAAAAATTGGTTGCCTGTAAAGTCGGTATACGGGCGAAAGTTTTACGTGACAACGACTTTGAGTGGTAAAATAATTTTAATGTGAATATTCATTCGTATAGTAGGAACAATACAACAAGGTAACAAAATTTTATTTTTACCTTTACACATACATACGTATTTATATACAAATATACATACAATAACTTGCAATACATTTGCGTACAATGAAACAGCGTTTACTACAAAGGGACGCGTGCCTTTCACTTTTTATGTCTGTCTCTCTCGCTCTTAGGCGGGCGCGTGCCTCTCACTCGCTCTCATTGTGAGCGCATAACGTGAGCGGAGCGTAACGCAGTTTCTTGAAGTGTCACCCGGCAAACCAATTTATAAGACGTTGTCACGTCAAAAAAGAAATGTAATATAAACTTACATGAACATACATACTACATTTACATATTAACTACACAAATACCAACATAAATTTATATATACTATGATAGATATATGTGATATATATTTATGCTATTATAAACTTACATACTACTCAATTACATAGATAAGTAATAATTCTTTAAGCGATGTTTAAACAGGTGAATGGTTTCGGAATGACGTATTTCCCAGGGGAGCGAGTTCCACAGTGTTACAGCTTTAACAGTGAATGACTCGTTATAGCGCTGAGAGCGAGATAAGGGAATCTCAAGCTTGTTGTCATTCGCCGACCGGAGACTGACAAGATGCTGAGAGAAGGAAAAACGCTCTTTAAGGTAAAGCGGAGAGATAGGACTATATAGAAGAGAATAAAGTAAAGTAAGAATATGGATATTTCGCCTATCATTAACAGTTACCCACTTGAGTTGCTGACGGTAATGAGTAATTTGGTCAAATTTCTTAAGCCCAAAGATAAATCTTATGATTAGATTTTGGAGCCGCTCAAGTTTATTAAGAAGGTACTGGGGTATATCAGAATAACACGTGTCTGCGTAGTCCACTATAAAAAAAGAGAGTGGGCCAGACAAATTTTGGTACGAATAGGTAAAAAGTATTTCCACCTTTTAAGCCTACCAATTACAGCGTAGATCTTGCGACTAAGCTCGGATATTTGTGGACCCCACGAGAGCGTATTATCCATGATAATACCCAAGTTTTTAACAGAACTGCTGAACTCAAGTATAGCGCCATCAAAGACTACAGAAGGAAGAGACGAGAAGCTAACTTGATGACCTGGGATTTACTAGCATTTATAGACAACCCACACGATTTACTCCATGAACTAATTAAGTTCAGGTCCGAATTCAAACGAGTGATAGCCCCCGATATGTCATCAACAGAGGTTGACGTATAAATCTGCAAGTCATCAGCATAGAGATGAAAAGACAGCGAAAGCAAATCTGTCAATGATTTTATAAAAATGGAAAAAAGTAGAGGAGAAAGAACACCACCTTGTGGGACACCAGCACTGAGACTGCACCAAGAAGAACACTTACTATCAATACGTACACACTGTTTACGGTCATAGAGGTATAAACGAAACCAATTTAAATCATTACAGGATATATTTATGGAATCAAGAATAGCCAGAAGAATTTCAAAATCTACTGTATTGAAAGCATTAGAGAAATCGAGTAATGCTAAGACAGTTACTTTTTGTTCATCCATACCGCATCTAATATCATCGCAAATTTTAACAAGGGCTGTAGTAGTACTGTGTCCAGGACGAAATCCTAATTGATAGGGACTTAAAATGTTATTTTTCCTAAGAAATAGAGATAGTTGCCCATGAACAATGCGCTCCAGGACTTTTGACAGGAGAGGTAAAATAGAGATAGGCCTATAATGAGAAAAAGATGAAGGTTGGTTAATTTTCGAAATAGGTATGACATGTGCCAGCCGCCACACATCAGGGAAAGAGTAAGAGAAGAGATAACTATTAAAGATATGGCAAAGTACAGGTAATACATAAGCAAGAGCTAGCATAATCATTTTGCGACTAACACCATCACTACCAATGGCATCAGATTGGATAGCCATAATATGCTTTTTGACATCATCAGCAGTGACAGCGTCAAAATTGAATACTGCATGGTTAGGTTTAGGCTGCAAAGAAATTTTATTCAGGGTCCGAGCTCTGGTTACGTCATCTAATATTGTTACTGTGGATAAATGTTTGTTAAGGGCATCAGTATCAATATTGAAACCAGATACGGATAATTTACGCTGTCGCCCAATGCCCATAGCGTCAAGAAATTTCCATATCTTGGCTGAATCCTTGCTATCCAAAGAAGTATGTATAAAGTTACGCTGAGCATCGCGACAAGTCTTAGCTTTAGTTTTATTTTATCCTGTCTTTTTACTCCTATAATGCTTCTTTCGATATTATGTTGGCATGTTTCTAGTTTTTAAGGATTTCTTTGGTAAAAACCATGTTTGGCAACCATAAGTCATAAATGGAAGAATACAGGAGTTAAATATCTCTTTAAAAAAACAGTAGATCCTCTATGAAGAATTAATCCTGTACTGTATTTCTTTTGAGGTGATGTGTTTAGCAGATTCCTATGGTGGGTCCGTAATAGGTTTAGTAGCGATGATACTGCTATAATCAGTCTGTGCCGTAGACTAACAACAGTCAACACGTCGCAACGGGCGTCATAATACGTCCTGTTGGGTCGTCTGAAACAAAAGGTGCAAAGAGCGCAACGGGTGCGAAGGCCGATGACTGTGGGTAACGAATAGGGCAATATCATCGGGGAATGAACTTCGTTCGCGCTCGGCTATCTAACCTTTCAAACAGCCTAATCGGAAATAGATAAAACTACGATATGAAACAATGTGATTATAATCGTTTCACTATTATCATCATTGAGTACCTACTACCATTTTTTGCAAACTATAGGTGAGTTGATATTTAACGTGAATTATTGCGTCATTGGTAAGTGGGTAGCATATACAAGTTATATATATATATATATACTCGTAACTATTTGTAATATACCCAGGTCTGGGTATACTTTAAGTTTTTAATTTTTCTGTTAAGACACTCTCAGTACCTGGATTTAGAAAATAAGCGTTGTTTAACCCCCGTGCCTTGGCGAATACGTAAACCTGTCTGAATACGTAAACGTGTAAAGAGGAGTTAAAAGAAATACCGATTCTAATAAGAGAAACGGGAAAGATGGAAAAAATATCTTCACTGCTGGTTCAATTTTGATGTTCTTGTTGAGCTTAGCTTTTCTAAAGAATTTAATTACTTTTTGAATTATAGGTAGAGTCAGTACTAAATGCAAACTAGACGTTCCAAAATGAATGCTTGCTCAATATAAATGATTTGTGTTCAATATAATATTATGTTTTTATGTACATTCACAGTAATTAAGGTCTTATTGCCTGTCTTTTTTAATGCCCGTTGCTAGTCGGAGTATTATATTCTTATCTAAAATTCTGTTGTGGTTTATGCCCGTTTTTAATAAACAAACGAATTACCATAATCGGGTGCCTAGTGATTTAGATGATTCCTAGACAAAAAAAACGTTTCAGTATCTCTTATCTGATGTCTTACGACGACGTTACGCGCCGTCTAAAGTTACGACAGCGATTCGCCGGATGGCAAAGTTTATTATAGGGTACTCGTAAACAGATACTTGAAAAAATATAAATTCATTTTTTATTTTGGTCTTTAATCCTTACGAATATTTAAAATATTATTATTCAATGACAAAATATGGCAAGAACCATAGACATGTTAAGTTGCATGAGTTCCTTGGTGAAAATCGATTCATCATCATCATTATCATCATAACCTATTAGCAGCCCACTACAGGGCACGGGTATTCTCCTAATATGAGAAGAGGTGGAGGCCTTAGTCCACTACGCTGACCCAGTGCGGATTAGTGGACTCCACACACCTTAGAAAATCGAATGGTGAGCGGTAAATGTATTCCTCTTAATCTTTTTTGAATCTTCTTCAAGCTCTACTTCCTTAGGAATTGTCTAGTCCGTCGGTGAAAACGGGCATAAGCCTCTTAAACTAGGCTCCGGCTTAGGGCATGCATTTCGACCTTTTGTCCTCGCCCCATTTCATGCCCACTCAACGAGCCTTATCGTAGCTTTTAGGGTAGGGAAGCATAATAGTCCTCTCATCGTGAATACTCCTCGAAGATCCATTAGTTTTCTATCCAACCTAGCGCATAATTCTAGCAAATGCTCTATATCCCCATTTCATGCCCAATGCCATGCCAGCTATGGTATGCTTAAATTGTATTCATTTGTTTATTGAATTGTATTCATTCTTAATTTTTTTGGATCTTTTAAAATACTTAATATTGTTTGTATTTTTTTATCATGTATATTTTTCCTGAATCAAACAAATATTATATTATTAGTCTGAGCTGGTGGTAAGCTTTGGCAATGGCTAGTTACTATCCTACTGACTAAGACCATCTACCATCTTAGACTGTAGGTCAGTGACTGTCGTCACTTACCCCTAGGCGAAATTGCAGCTAGCTTGTAGTGGCTTAAAACAATAAAAAAAATATTGTAAACATAGTCAACAGTTCCCATTTTAAATAAAATGGTTCTAGTGCCAAAATGTTATGGAATCCACAGTAGGTATAAATGTTTGTTTCCAACTCAGTTTAAAGTAACCTTTTTTCAAAACAAATATTTCAAAATTCATTTATTTAAATTAAGCCTAGTTTATAAGCTCTTTTAAAAACGTCAAGTCCATCTGTTTGTATTGACTCTACCACTGGGTTGTAAAGGAAATTCTATTGAAAAGAAGAAGCCGGCAAGAAACTCAGTAATTGTTATTTTACAAAGAAGGATGTTATTGTGTCGATACTCGATACTCGTTAGTTTCAACGTCTACCGGATATAGATTTCACAGTTTCCAAAAACAACAAGAAAGTGTTATATGTGCGAATTAATGCCTCCACACAATGTGTGTTATTTGTGCAATGGGTGTGACGAATGATAGCAAGGTACGAAAGGAGATCAACTAGGTTACCGAAACGAGAGAAAGCTTCCCTCAGCTGCCGTTACTTCAAAGAGTGTCCGATCTCTCAAGTGATATCATTTATTTGGATAATGTGTGTTAAGTGTTAAGTTGACCTATACGATTCGAATATGTTCATATAGCTGCCTCGTTAGGCGAGTGTCGATGTACGCTGGGGTCCAAAGATGCTGCACTGGCAACCCTGTACGCAGCTGTGTTCGACCCCCAACAAAGTGGACGGAGAAGCTTGAAGTCGCTGGGAGCCGATGGACAAACAAACGGCCCAGAACCATGGATTTTGAACTCTCGAAAGACCTATGTTCAGCAGCGGACGTCAATGGGTTAAGGTGATGATGATGATGCTGTAACAGATGTGATGGGCATACTGTTTAACATGGATTATGAAGTGTCGGGTTGGGTTTCTAAATCAGATCAATAATGGCAAATAATTTCTGGATTAGGTACTGGATATTAATCCAGTATAAGAAATTCTCAGTACCAGCCCGGAGTTTCGGAATTGTCGCTGTCCGACCCCTAGCCTCTGAACAAGCGATTGGTCCTAGGTATAATCACTAATATGAGTTAATAATATAATAAAGCAAACAATCCCTCATTGGAGCAGTTTGGTGGGTCTATGCTCTAAGAACCCTCTCTCACAATATGAAAGAAGGTCATGATGGGACATATTGGGTGAAATGAAAAACCTGTTTACTAATTTATAATAGTATACACACACACACACACACACGCACACATACACATATACGTACACACAAATACACAATCACGTGTACTTGGTGCATGCCCGTGATCTTAATTTTATTTAAGCTATGTCGTCGAGTGGGTTAGCCCTGTTTTCCGAGACACAGTCTCAACTATATAGTTCGGAAAACCGGTACACTTTTTATCTGTAATAGTAAATATAGTATAGTGTAGTAAATACGAATTTTGTATAAATATATGTTTAAGTCTTTTTGTTTCTGTGTTTTTTATTTTATGACCAATAAAGCATTTTTCATTTAATCTTTTAAATTTTTTTTTTTGAAGTGGTAAAAATAAATTAGGAGATCCGCAGAAGACTCAGAGTTACCAACAACAAGCAAGTTGAAAAAGTTATGATCTAAAGCATTGTCGCTTTAGATCACAACTTTTTTGGGAATGGCACAGACAGAGATTAGTCGGTGGAGGGCCCTTGTGACAAAAGCTATTCATCGATTGTAGAAATCCGTCTCAGTTGATACCAGCAGTGGCGTGGATGACGATGATAAGGCGCAATGTTTTGCATATGATCAAATTCGGACAAAATAGGCCTTCAGTTTTTATTTTAATGGTGTTAATCTTTAAGCTGAGCTCATTGCCAAAGCAAGCCGAGGAATATAGGTATAGCTTATGATTTATTAAAGAGCCATGCTATCAAATGATGTTGAAGAAGACTAAGGTATAATTAACAACAAATGTGTAGGTTACCTGAATTCTTAGTCGAATTTAAAATCAACAAATTGTTTAAGAGGATTAATATAATTTAATTAAAGAACAATTAGGCCGGAAATAGAAGCCTTAATATTAAGTCATCTAAAGCCAATTTGCAGCTTATGTGCTATAATAAATGCACTGTTTTTACTTTACTCAACATAATATCCAGTGACCAGAATCTCTAAATAAGTTTTGAGTAATGAGGAATCATCACTGACTCATTGGTATTTTTAATGAAAACACAATTTTACCAAAGGTGTTTTAAGCGTACCTACTTGCAAGTAAATGTATATAGCCTTTAGCATTAGCCCATCAGCCTTTAGGCATCTGCTTTGAAATAAGGTTAACATCCCGGTTAATAGAATTTTGATAGCTTTATTATTTTAACTATAATAGGCAAATATGGAATGTTGTAAACATCGAAATTTTCTTACGCCACTAAAATATACTTTTACGACATGGGCTTATCGAATCTGTAATTCCGTAATGAAATTTAACGAACAGATATTTCACGGAGCTTTGATTAAGTGTAACTATTCCATAATATGGTAGGATAAAGGTTATTTGTTGAAATAGGCGTATTATAAGTAGCAAGGCAGCCTCTATCTTAAACACAAAACAAAAACAACACCTCTTAATGTTCACGTTTCATTAAACAAAAACTAAAATAGAACGTATTTTCTTAAGTGGTTTTCTTATAGCAAATTATTGTGTTTCGTACGAGTAGAGTATAATATCGCTGACATCCAAGATCTAACAAATGTGTTTGTAATGAAGGCTTTTGTAAATTGTAACATTTATTATGCATAATAGGTAGGTGGGTCTTCATTCTTTGTTTCTTTATTGGACGCAGTTTGGGTCCATTGCTTACGTACGATATTATCTATAAGTTTCATTTATTAAAATATTGAGAAAAGCTGAAGTTTTATTTACCTCTAATGTTGTGTCTGCTAATCAAATTGAAAATAACCGTATAAACTTATTTTTTTCGCCGCAATATTCCGAGCAAAGCATATCATAACAACATCCCGTTTAATTTGCTACTAATTAGCAGCAATAAATTAAATTTTAACTCTACCTATTACGGTTCATGAGATTCAGCCTGCTGATAGAGGAAAAGCTAATGCTTGGTTATAGGGTTCTGTTAGTTTTCGGGAGCCTTAAAAGTTGTAAAGGTATACCTTATCAAAAGTTGTATAGCTTTCGTTTTATACATGCCAGTTTATAATATAAGCTACGTGGTAGCCATTTCTAAAGCAATTATATTTGCGTAAAAAGCCCGTCTGTTAAGGGAGGTATTGCTAAATAAAAACACGGTACATCCCATATCGCTTTTTTTCTCATTTCAACCAATCTAAACTGTTTTCTCATATTTTTTTTTTTTATTCTTCTACAAGTTAGCCTTTAACTGCAATCACACCTAATGGTTAGTCATAATGCAGTCTAAGATGTTAACGGGCTTACTTGTTAGGGGGTGTGTCAGTTATATTAAACCATACCCATTATCGGTTTCATCGGTTTCTAATTGACATCGTACTTGAACGCTATATCGCTTAGCGGTATGCCTTTATCATACCTCAAGACCAGACCTAAGAAAATTCAGAAACTATAAATTCCGAAATTGAAACTTCCAAGGATCGAACTCGGGACATCCTACTTAAATATATAGCGCTCCACGCTGCGCTAGGGAGGTAGTGAAAGTAAACATTAAACATCCTTTATAAACATTTCGTTCTCACGAACAAAGTTTTTTTTGTCGCTCATATAGCGATAATGGAAACTGCAAACACGAATCCGGTGAAGATGTAGATGCATAGCAGGTGAACCGCTTTTTATACGCGAAAGTATCTCGGCCCTCGCAATCGTCGGCGTTAATTATAGGGTCAATACGCACTTCCTTCTTATTCGCGTTCTGATGTTTCTACTGTAGACAGTTTATGCCATTAGCCATTAATGGCAAGACTTTTATAAGTGTTTTTAGCACGAATTTATGTAGTTGTCTATCTATAGGGTGTGTTGGGTTAGATCGAAAGCGTTTTCGTACCCAGCCACGAGACGATGAGTCGGAACACCTCGGGGTTTTGGATGCACAAAGTACTGAAGCGGCGGCAAGGTACAGCTCCCGCAAGGTGAACTGACAACCCTAAGTGTCCTAGGGGTTACTTATCTCAAGCGGCTTCATACCGTGGAATTGGGAAATCCGTACTAAAAAACTCTTGATTTAGGAACCTCTATCTTCTTGCAAATTGTCTTAAAAGTTGTAGAACCCTGGATAAAGCCCTGGCAGGCGCAATTTGGGAATTTATGATTTATGAATTTTTAGATTCTAGTCTGGTCGGGAAGCTTCAGCAGTGGATCAGACCAACCTACAGGAAAATATGTGCCAAGAAGCGAATCAGGGTTCCAGTAAGATGCTGCGTAGAAACCGACTAGAAGCCCGCTTCCATCTTTGACTGCGACTTCATCTACTACCCGATGAGATTGCGGTCAACGGCTAACTTGTAGTGGAATAAAATAATATCCGACATTCTAAAACGACTGAAGATTAAGTTTATGTTCTGCCTTTTTATCAAAATAAGCCGATAAAACGTGGAGTGGTATCGAATACGTTATATAAATTATTTAAAACCCATGAGATAGGTGGTTTTATTTTGTTGCGAACTTTATAAATCTGATTTTCGACGTAAAAAAAAATATGGGCTATTATTTTCTACTCGCCGTGCCGCAGTTTAACCGAAGTTAATCGAAGAGTTTAGTTTCCACTACAATTTAGCCCTTGACTGCAATTTCACATGGTAAGTGATGATACAGTCTAAGATGGTAGCGGGCTAACCTGTTAGGGAGTATGGTCATACCCCTAATCGGTTTCTACGCGACATCGCACCGGAACACTAAATCACTTAGCGGCACGTCTTTGTCGGTCTTAGTTCCTCAATAACCTAGCTATAATAAGGATAACTTCCTGAGACAAGTACATTTAACCAAACATACAAAATCTTCATCTGTATACAGATAGAATAGAAAAAAGTATTTTAAGTATTCAAATTATCTTATAGGTACATTGAAGTGATTCAAATGATAACCTTTTATGTTATGCCACCTTTCTAAGAATGATGATAAGAATATCAAGGTAAAGTGCAAAGTTCCGAAATACAATAGTAATTATTGTGATGCCATATCATTTTTATGAATTTATGTAGATAAAAAAAAAAAAATACTTAACTACGATTAAGAAAAAATATAATTTTAGGTAAAAATTCCAGGTTTTAAAAATATAGGTAAGGTAACAAAAGGTTTTGAATAGTGTACGCTATCTTCTTGAATACTCTTGATTTTATAGTAAAAAGATAGCCATTTTCTTAAATTCATTTAATTTAATGTCAACTTAATACAATACATTAACAAGAGTGTTATTATGATCAATATTTTACGTATGGGGACTTTTTTGTCTTACATCGCCTATACAGGTAGTTTGACGAAATACAATCAAAGGGCACTTTATTATGTAATATAAAATAACTTAATTACAAATTCGGTTGCTTAAGAAATACCCTGTAGCGAATACTACCGAGGCAGCATAACTGTGCCAATATTAAATTAATTCGAATACGTACATAATTTGATAAACTGTCAAAACATATTTAATTTTTTAACACTAAATTAGTAAACTTGACATATTTTGAATTTAACTTAATATTTTCGCTTCGCTATACTTAACATTCCATAAGTTTCTGATGGAAGACGAGTTAAAAATTGTTTAAATTTTGACTACAGCTTTACCGATGTTTTCACCATTCAACATTCCTATAAATGCATCGTAAAGTTTATCGAAACCTTCAGTAACGTGCTCCCTCGTTTTTAAATCACCCGACTTAATCCATTTAGATAGATCCGAAAATGCTTCAGACCAGCGGTCCCTCCATCGTGGTGCTAAGAAACCTTGTATTTTTAATTGTTTCATAACTAAAGCTATTTGTAATATAGTAGCTTTCGGTAGTTTAGTGAAGTCATCATTGTAAGAACTTATACTCCCGCATACAGCCACTCTTCCGAAGTCATTCATTTGACTTATAATAATGCTGCTTATTTCACCTCCAACATTGTCGAAGTAGCAGTCAATACCTTTCGGCGCCGCTTCCTTGAGAACCTTCTGAACATCCACAGTTTTGTAATTGAATGCTTTATCGAATCCTAGGTCTTTTTCTAACCAGTTAACTTTGTCTTCTGAACCTGCGAATCCAATCACTCGACAACCTTTTATCTTTGCAATTTGGCCAACCAGTGATCCAACTGCTCCGGCAGCACCAGTAACTACAACAGTCTCACCGGCTTTCGGTTGACATATTTCAAGAAGTCCAAAATACGCCGTGGCTCCTGGCATTCCCACTGCTCCAATACCCAAAGAATTCGATAGGCCCTTCAAATCAGGCAACTTGTATATTATATCTGCTGGAGAATTACTCACATTTGCATTCATGACACTATAATCACACCAGCCTTTGTGCGACACCACTCTAGTGCCTACGGGAAATCGAGGGTCTTTGGAGTCTTCCACTAATCCAACTTGATAAGAAAACTGGTCATAAGGCACTGGAAACCGTTTGTTATACGCTCTCAAATAAGGGTCGACGCTAACCCACTCTGCCTTAACTAAAATTTCGCCATTCTGAATAGGTGGTAATTCGTACTCAACGATTTCAAAATCATCGCGCTTTGGTACACCTTCAAAGTGCCGCTTGACCACGTATTTCCTAGCCTTGACCATGTTCTTCGTTAACCGGTGTAACACAACTGGGTATGATCTAAAAAAACATTGTTATATAATTGTGAAATGTTATCATTAGACAAGTGTTTAATCTGATATATCGAAATCATCACTGGCATCATATCTATTGATTAGATCAAACGTATTTGTAAAAAAAGACTGGATTTGTTCGAGCTGCTTCAATAAAAATATTCTCTTTGCTATGAATAAATTCGTTTTAAGTATGGATATAATACTTTTAATTATCAAAGAATAATAAAAGCCGTTAGCGTCAATTTTTTTTTTAAATTAAATCGAAAAGAAAGACATCTGAGTTCTTACCCATTAAATAAAATGCAGCTGACTGTCATGTCATGTAGCAGACAGAAAGAACTGGTCTCTTTGTCATTTTTTTTTTTTTTACAGTAGGTACATAAAAGATAGTTCACCCATGGTATAAAGTAAGTTAGATCCGGTAAAAAAAGGAAAAAATAAAATACCAAAATAGTCAAGGAAAATTAATATTGGTAGGCTTACATAAAAATAATAACACGTAATCTTTTCTACGATCTTATACTGACAAAGCATGACGATGTATGATAGCAAGGTATAGATTAAATATACGAATAAACTCTTACTTTCTTCCTTTTACGTTAAATCTTACCTAGCAATAAGAATATAAGACAGGTACGAGAGCTGAATACAGTAACTCTCTATTTGCTAGTTGGGATTTTACCTATAATGCGGCCATAGAAAGAACGAATTAAAATGAAATTCCTGACGTCTATCAGATGGTCATATACAACAATAATAAAAAGTTGACATAACCTTGCAATAGTGCGGTATGAATTTCATAAAATATTGTTTTATCACTTATTTAATATGGAATTTGACTGAGGAAGGTTCTTTAACCTTTTATCAATCCTTTGGTTAATAAAATCATCGTGGTGGCAAAGCTAGTAGAAAACAATAATTATATAAATAGTTAATATCAACGTCGTATACTTGATAGTGATTAAATATAAAGATTAAATAAAAATAAATAAATAACCTAACCACAAGAAGCAACCAAAGCCATACGGATTGGCATATTTTGACTTAGCTATCTACTCGTCCGAAAATTTCATTTATTTCCTGTCTCTATGATACTGCACTATATGATTTCCTGCAGATAATTTATGGTCAAGTTATGATATTTTATGTGATATTTTAATTATAAATAACATGTACGTATATCCTGTAAATTTACTATCTTACAAAGGCGATATAGTTAATTTGAACAGTGACTACTTTACTAAAAAATAAACAAATAATTTAAATAAAAGCCATTTGTGTGTCATTGAGTGCAAGCAAGGCGCCACGGCCGCTATGCATATCTCTGCCAATATTCCAATAGGAACATCATTCGATAAACTGTTTTAATAATATATTTAAATTTTTTAATATTGTCCTGATATAATTTACATTGGATAGGTCGCTGATGTAAGACGATGAAAAAGTCACCGTATAAAAAATGTTTAAATTTTGACTAGAGCTTTACCGATGTTTTCACCATTCAACATTCCTATAAATGCATCGTAAAGTTTATCAAAGCCTTCAGTAACGTGCTCTCTCGTTTTCAAATCTCCTGACTTAATCCATTTGTATAGATCCGAAAAAGCTTCAGACCAGCGGTCTCTCCATCGTGGTGCTAAGAAACCTTCTATTTTTAATTGCTTCATGACTAAAGGTATTTGTAATATAGTAGCTTTCGGTAGTTTAGCGAAGTCATCATTGTAAGAACTTATACTTCCGCATACAGCCACTCTTCCGAAGTCATTCATTTGACCTATAATAATGCTGCTTATTTCACCTCCAACATTGTCGAAGTAGCAATCGACTCCTTTCGGCGCCGCTTTCTTGAGAACCTTTTGAACATCCACAGTTTTGTAATTGAACGCTTTATCGAATCCTAGGTCTTTTTCCAACCAGTTAACTTTGTCATCTGAACCTGCGAATCCAATCACTCGACAACCTTTTATCTTTGCAATTTGGCCGACCAGTGATCCAACTGCTCCGGCAGCACCAGTAACTACAACAGTCTCACCGGCTTTCGGTTGACATATTTCAAGAAGTCCAAAATACGCCGTGGCTCCTGGCAATCCCACTGCTCCAATACCCAAAGAATTCGAAAAATCCTTCATATCAGGCAGCTTGTATATTATTTCTGCTGGAGAATTACTCACATTTGCGTTCATGACACTATAGTCACACCAGCCCTTGTGTGAAACAACTCTAGTACCGACGGGAAATCGAGGGTCCTTAGAGTCTTCCACCAATCCAACTTGATAAGAAAACTGGTCATAAGGCACCGGAAACCGGAAATTGTTATACGCTCTCAAGTAAGGATCGACGCTAACCCACTCTGCTTTAACTAGAATTTCACCATTCTGGATAGGTGGCAATTCGTACTCAATGATTTCAAAATCATCGCGTTTTGGTACACCTTCAAAGTATCGCTTGACCACATATTTCCGAGCCTTGACCATGTTCTTCGTTAACCGGTATAATCACAAATGGGTATGATCTAAAAAAAACATTGTTATGTAATTGTGAAATGTTATCATAAGCCAAATATTTAATCTAATATATCGAAATAATCACTGGCATTATACCTATTGATTAAAGGAAACGTATTTGTAAAATAGACTGGATTTTTACGAGCGGATTTAAATATTTGCTTTATTATTGTATCACTTCGTTTTTAATTCTGGATATAATTATTTCAGAGGAGACTAAAGAGGAGTAATGAAATAGGTTAGGGTAAATATTTTTGAAAAACATAAATTGAAGGGGGAGGAAAACGGAAGAAGGTAAATTCAAGGTATAGATTTATTATTTTCAAAAAAATCACATAGCAATAAGAGATTAGAGCTGAATACAGTTACTCTAATACAGTGTTAACTCTCTTTGCTACTTGGGATTAAACGTATAATGAGGCCACTGAAGGAATGAATTAAACTGTAATTAATGACCGCTGCCAGCTGGTCGTATTATAATATAACAATAATACACATTTGACCATGTAATAAATAGTGCAGTATGAATTTCATAAAATATTGTTTTAACATGAAAAATAACTCGAAAGTTGATATATTTGATTTTATTCCTTACTTAGCTATTATGGAAAATAAACACAATTTTTTTTTATTATTCTAAAGCAACGCAACTATTGCTTAGTTGTAGTTAAAGTTTATTTTAAATAAAATATGGTTATACCTACCTACCCAACGATGGTCGATATCGCGGCACGAGGTGGGGTGTACGTTAAAACCCATATGAGTTTTGTTTACACCATTTTAATTAAACCTTCGTTGCATTTTTCGATTAAATAAATAATAAGAACAACAGTTAAATCATCAATTCAATTACGACCCTCACATTCAGTAACTTATCTTACAGATACTGCTAATCGGTGGCTATCAAATAATGCGTTTTGCATGAAGACAAGACCACCCAAAATGAGAAATGGAAAAATACACTTAAGACACTTTTTATTTTTAGGCTTTTTAATATCATAATGTTACGGAAAATTGCGTAACATTTTGAGACACATTTAAATATTATGAGCACCTGAGGCTGAGCTGAAGCGGCGATAGCCTTGTGGGTAGCTTGTGGCTTCGATTTAGTTCCCCGACCCGCATCTCTAGCTTTTCGGAAGCATATAAACATAACTGGCTGTAACGGTGAAGGAAAACATCGTTGGGAAACGAGCAGGCCTAAGAGTTCTCAATAAAGTTCTCAAGGGCGTATGAAGCCTACCAATCGGCACTTGTAGATAGGGTTGCCAGACGGTCGGGAATTGGCGAGATTCTCCCGAATTTTTGTATTTCCTCCTGACTACCGACAAAGCAAATAATCTCCCGAAAAACAAGTTCGATAATTTTAAGTACACATTTTCGTCAAACGAAACTTGCAAACAACACACAAAAAAAATTACAAATACTTATGGCAAGAACAAAAACAAAAAACATGCTCATTCGGTTCTTATCTTATGTGTCACAAATACCTACTATGTTTTTTTTTCTTATATCTACAGTGCTATGCAAAAATATGTTTGTTTGCTTAATATATTCTGTATTATTAATATTATGAACTTATTTTTTTATTTCTCCCGACCAAAGCCCTAAAATCCCGAAAAATCAGTTATTGATCCCTATAACAGGAAGAATCGATCTGGCAACCCTACTTGTAGACACGGCTAGCCAGACCCCGTATCCTAGTGGGCCGGTAAGGGGTGAATGTTAACTAAGCTGAGATACTTACGATCCGACTATTTGCGTAAAAAACTGCTATGTGTATGCGGATTGTGTCACTATGATACCGACGTTATCTTGCCAGTGGTAGTTACACACGTGGTTCGCACGATTTCCAAACGAACAATAACTTTCCTTGCAAATGAGATCGAAGATTTTCCAACGTGCCTTAATTCCGTGAGGAAACGACTGTCAATTTCAATCACAATGGGGAAACGATCGATAATAATTATCCGGTTGGTTTTTAATTGCTATTTTTCGTAAGTATTAATTTATTTGTATAAAAATGGTCTTGTTCTAAAAGATGACTTCTGAAACGAACGAATCATTTCAATCTGGTACAGCACTCATTATTTTATAATGTTATTGTCACCCGTGTGACCTGGTCATATACGTCATGTGAAACGAAATCAATTTCGTCGCCCAAATCATTTATTTATTTATATTTACTTAATCAACAAATAATCTGCATGTACTAATAATAGTTTATAACGTTCTAAATTTAACTTTAACTAAAGATCAAGAAATTAATTTTAGTCATGCCGTATTGGAGTATGGTATACATATCTCTGTATTCTCTGTTCCATGAGTGTTGAGCCCTTACTAGGCCCGGTCTTATTTTTTATCTGTGGTTTGTAGAAAAATAGATAACAATAGCTGACTTTTAGGGATGCCGTCTTGCTTTTACATGGTGCAAAATTACGCTGAGGCAACTAAAACAAAGCGACTATTTACAGCATCACTTCCTATTTTAGCGTTCGCTCGTTATAAAATATTGTTTACTGTAAAATTATCTTTCTTCGTCGGCGGATAAATGATGATTTTGTATGGATATAAAATTGGCTGACCCGCAATAGCGATCTGTCACGATCTACTTCACGCCGTGATTTGTTTACGTTCAGCCGGCATTTGTGCGATTGTGATGTACAAATTGAGATCGTTGCCTAACTTACTGTTGTGTTTTGTAAGTTTATACTAAAATTGTAAAGATTCTCTACTTAGACATAACTTAGGGCAACTGGCTCAATTTTCAGAGAAGATGAACCTTTATCACTTCTTTCTGCCCGATTGATTATCGTTCCGTATGTCGCAACACTTTTACTAGGCACACTGTACTTGAGCACGTAAAACGAAATTTAGAAAAAAATTGGAAAGGAAGGGTATCACATCACATAGTATGTAACAGAGACTTGGAATATAAAAATACGCATACAGTGTGTGGTGTCATTAGATAGGTTCTACAAAATTACAACGGAATTTTATAATTAAGTATGTGTTTTATTTAAACCAATAGTTTCTCACGTAATATGCGCTTCTAAAATCGTTAAAGTGGTTCCCCTCTCTAATTTTGCAACTAGGTATACCTACTCGTTAGGAGAAAGTTCTAAAAAAATTATAAGGCAGCTAGTTACAATTTAAGAAAAAGTCACAAAATAGTTTCAATGAGTGACTCAATACTCTTTATTATGTTGTGTAGTTTTGAGCACTGTGATATTTTCGGTAGATATTTCGTCCTTTTTCAATATCAAATCTCCGGATAGCATTAAATAATTAAAATTACATTAACACACACAGTAAGAGGATTGAGTCTTATTGGAATACGCAACGATATTCCGAAAGATTCTGTCATTGACCAGGCGATAGGTTGGTACTTAGCTATAGACAATGAAAGTATCTCCAGAGAATTTCATTAACTGGTGACAGAACTGAATATGGGCATCCATTTACACGCTTAATAAATTTGATAAACATTTTTCAATGTAGAAAGCATTTGGATTTTTTTTAGTAAGTATACAATAAATTTTCTGGTCTGCGTTAAAATGCAATCTAGGTGTCTAAAACGTGGCGATAAGTGGCTTTAATTAGAATACAATTATAGACACGTTTTAAAAACTTAAAGAGGATGGGAGAAGATTTTGGTCTAAGAAAGATAGGACCAGTTAAAGTTCGCGCTGTAGGTATTATAGGAAAGCCTAAATAGTATCAATGTATTGATAAGTTTGTAAGGTTTCGCCAATGCCATTTGATGCAACCATAAACATATCTAATAACCTAAGGTTACGCCTGCGTAATGCAAACAATGAAATCAAAATTGTATCGAAGCAGGCGTTACTTTGCGGAAATCCATGATATATTATGAAAATTAAGCTTAATTTGCTGTACTCCGCGAAGAGCAGGAGAATCTGTATATCGGTTAAGTGACTTAACAATTATTCATTGTAAAGTCAACATCTCCTGAGGATGCTCCGGTTTCGGAGCGAAACGTGCGTAGAGGGTACATGGCCGAAGATCTGTTTGGTGTGGAGTATATGGATTGAAGAAATTATAAATTACACCATACAGATTCTCCTGCTTTTCGCGGAGTATAGCAAATTAAGCCTAATTTTAATAATGAAATCAAAATTACTGTCGTTGACTCTTAGGGCTTTAAATTTGCCCGTTGTTGCTATTTGTTCGATATCCATCAGTTTATTGTATTAGTGGTCTTAATACATTTTCTATTAATTATTTACAACTTTTAAACTTTCCAATAAAACGAAATTTTCTCTCGATACCGATTTGTGAATTAAGTAGAATCACAATTGCTTCGTAAAATAAGTAGGTGCCTACCTACTTATCGATGCCGATGACAAGTTACTATGTTTAGTAGGAACGAACCTGTTTCTAACAAGTATTTCCACAGGGTATTCGTACATAGCATTTTTATCTCGGTAGTACTATTAGGACATAATATGTATGCCCGGAAGCTCATAATTTTTAGATTTGTAATAATTGTTATAAGAGACATCTTTTGATACATGCGAATAAGGCTCGTTGGTCTAGAAAATGACAAATTCAACCATAAATATAACTTAAACTCGAGATTTGTAGGTTCTTCTGTTACATACAATCTCAGTAGGGCCTTCGGTAACTAAATTGACGGTGCCTCGGAGAGCTCGCTTACCCATTCCAATTCTTATCACCACAAAGTGATATTTTGTCATCTACACCAAGGGACCCAACGAGGTCGACAGACGACATTAAGCAAGTCGCTGGGAGCCGCTGGAATGCGGCCCAGGACCGTGGATTTTGGAACTCCCTACAAATGACCTACGTCTATGAGGTCAATCGCTTGACGTGATGACGATGATGTTGTGATAATCATCGTAGAAACCAGCCTTGGAGTAGCATGGTGGTTGTATGCTCTAAAATCGTACGAGAGAGGAAACCTGTCTCCTGCAGTAGGATATTAATAGCCTGATGATGATGATGGTGAAATGAAAATTAGTGCGTGTTGCGTAACTATATGTTCCTACTAACCTATTTTTACACAATATTGTAAAATTTATATTTTGTTTGTCCGTTTGTATAAACTTAGTATGTTATGTTTCAATGCGAAAATGCCCGTAACTTGCAGTCCTATTTTTTCAAGTAGGACTTTAAAGTAGCAAATGATGAGTCTGTTAAACCCTTCATTTACGAAGGTACATACATGTTTTATAAATTTAGTAAACGCAAGAAGATTCGCAAGGTATAGGTTTTACTTTATTGTTAGGTTGTATATATTCATACAAATAAAAAACATAATTTCGTATAATAGCACCCTTCTCTTGCGTTGGGGGTTACAAATAATGTATAAATTTTAATGAAATTTTAACAGTAGTATATATTTAACTGACTGTGAATTTCTAAGACGAATAATTATTTTGCAAAACATGTTATTTATGTAAGAGTGAAAGTGGGAACGTTACTGGTAAAATCGCTACATTAAATATAATGTTACTGTAGATACTAAAAACACCATAAAAACCTATAAATTAATTTTTATTATTTCTCAATGGTTTTTTTTAAGATAAAAGCATATTGCATACGCCATTTAGAAGATTATTTTTTTATAAAATAAACTAATATTTAAAAAAATGGGTGTAATTTTATAAATGCTTTAATAAATATGTACAATTTTATATATGGTACATACAGGCTGTGTAGCCTACGTAAATTAATTTAATTAGACTAATTGTTTTCTAAACTACAAAACGAAAGTCGTGCCTACGCCATTACAAAAGATGAATGTACTTGGATTGATAGCTCGCATAATTTACGAAAAAAAAAAAATTTAAAGCATTTTAAAATTTTTATAAAAACAATAGCATGCATTCATGCACTTCTCACTATTTATGCAAAAAATAATCAAATCATTAAAGTTTATTTTTCAGTATTTAAAGACAGATTTCCTTTTCTAAAACTTTAAAACGGCAATTATATTTATTTAGTGTTTAAACTAGTTAGTTATTATATTAATTTTAGACCTATAAAAAAAATTTACCCGTAACGTTATGCAAACATTGACAAGTTGTGAGGGGAAAAAGTAACAAAACTATTCCAAAGGGAATAATCTGCCGATTGAAAAATCAGTTCTCATTGTTTCGATGGTTTCGACAAAGCGTTTTGCTATATTTTGAACTGTCAACAAAAAGGGTCTCGATTTTACGTGCCTTTTGCGTTGCTATGACAACAGTCGGTTCTCCATCAAAATTCTCCTTTTCTCTTCATATTAACAAAGCTTATTTATTGTATTATGACTGGGTTTAAAATTTTAAACCAATGGACTTCTAGGGCTTTCAAACATAAAACGAAGATACGGAGCGATCCACTGCAAGCTATTATTATTTCCTTTGTATTGTATAGATTATACTATATTTTAACTGTTCTAGACTGTTTATTGAATAAAAGTTAAAGGCATCGGATTTTTAATCCATAGATTTATTAATTATATATAATTTGCTATAAGCAATGCCCGGCCTGCGTAGTACGTATTCTGTATGCTTATGCGTATTATGTACAAAAGTTAGTTTTAAATATTATATTTAAGAATCGTTGGAGGGAACGCTTTCATCAAATTCTCAAGAAAGTTTCATAGTAATCTGGTGATTATTTTGTTCTTATCTACTAAAACACATTCCGGAAATGCAAACGAAACTAAAGTTTCCATGGAAAATCGTAATCATTTCATGGTTTATGGCTGCATAGAAGACGAACAAACAAACAAATATTACTTTTATTAAAATCGTAATATTTGACGAACAACAAACAAATATTACTTTTATTAAAATCGATTTATTGCTCTTGTAATAGAAAAAAAATACTTACGAATATCCAAGAATCCTTGACAGTCCTCTTATGAAAAAAAAAACAATTCCAAATACAAATAGTCGGGTATAAATAAAACGTTAAACGTAAGGGTGGTTACACTGCACTCCCTAGTTTACGGACACCGTGGCGCCGCGCGTCGTATTGGACGTGTTGACTACGACTGGCTATTCGGTATCGTTGTTGCAAACCAACCGCATCCCTCTGCAGGCTCTACTTTCGATGTGTAAATTCTATAATTTATAATAACAATAAAACAAATACAATAGGTACGACTCAACATTTAGGGAATTGTGTAAAGTAAATAGGTAGGGGAAATGTTTTTCTTAACAGTGTAAAGGGCTTTGAAGTCATTTTAATTGAAGGACTCTTTTAATATACTCTAGGTAAAATCCAAGGAAAATAAAACTTTTTACTATATTAACAGATAATGAAGGGTTAGAACGTTGTTATGTTTTTTTTTTACGATAGGAAAACGAACGTAGGTTCGTCTAGGTTTTTGTTTTATTTTACAATGTATATTAGTAAACGCAGTGGGACTTTCAGTGGCTGCGGATAGTAATTTATCAGTTAGTAAAGTGAAAAATCTGCAAAAATAGGAGACAGAACATCGTGTAAATATTACAGGAATAAAAATTATGCCTCTAAAGAGTACTTTTTTTTTAAATTACCTATTGCTCATTATAGATTTATAGTTTACAAATAAACTTATTTATGCTCTTATTATTATAATGTTATAAATGTGAAAGAGTGTTTTGAGGTTTGTTTGTCTTTACTTTACGCTCTAAGTGACCTATCGAATTGATTTGTGGCAAAGAGAACGTTGGAAGGACGGAGAGTAACTTATGGTTACTTTTTATCACAGAAAAATAAGCGATTCCCACAGGATTTGTAAAAAACCGTAACATACAAGGACGAAGAACGCGGGCAACAGCCAGTAACATATAAATAAAAAAACAGTGATATCCTAATTTCTGAGATAAGAGAGTTTTTTGAAATCACTTTATCATCATCATATCAACCCATTACCGACCCACTACAGGGCTCGGATCTCCTTCTACAATAAGAAGGGCCTTTAATGCCGTAGTCCACCACTCTGGCCCAGTGCGGTTTGGTGACCAGTACGGATAACTTGCTTTAAGGTTAAAGGAAAACATCGAGAGTCAACCTGTATGCCTGAGAGTTGAAGTGTACAAAGCAGCGCATGGCCAGCGTGGTGTACGGCCTAACTACGGCCTCACCTTCACATTTTCAGAGGAGACACGTGGCCTGTCGTGGGCCGGGATTGGGTTGATGATGATAACTATTATGATTTATTAAATAAATAATATAATTTACGGCCGATTGGCGCAGTTTGCAGCAACCCTGCTTTCTGAGCCCAAGGCCGTGGGTTCGATTCCCACAACTGGAAAATGTTTGTGTGATGAGCATGAATGTTTTTCAGTGTCTGGGTGTTTATATGTATCTTCTAAGTATTTATGCATATTATTCATAAAAATATTCATCAGTCGTCTTAGCACCCAAAACACAAGCTACGCTTACTTTGGGGCTAGATGGCGGTGTGTGTATTGTCGTAGTATATTTATTTATTTAATTGTATGTTTCCTTCCAACGCAATTAACCTCTTAGTATGCAAGTCCTACTCGCACTACACATTACTAATTTTTTTTTACATTTCTCTAGAAGAATATAGTAGATAGATAATCTAGTTTCCATTTTTTTTTTAATATATTAGAAGTTTAAGGCCCTATATAAAGTAACAATTTTTATGTGAAGGTAAGTTAGGCAGTTTGAATGTAATTAACTTTTACTTATAAAACCACCGTTTAAGTTAATTAAACGAGAGCGCGCTTAAGTAAATAGCATACTTTCTTTGCTCTGAGCGATATTTAGAATTTTTAAACCTTACTATGATATTGCTGTAGTTTTGAATCGGTGTGCTAAAATGTGTCTCAGTACAGGTATTATATTGTAGTTTATTACAATTACAGTAATATAATATCAGTTTAAGTTTCAACCTTAAGTTTTAAAAGCGAGCTTATTTCAGTGAGTTTTACAATATTTCTCGTGTTAAACTCAGCACGGAGAAAAGTATCGTATTGGAGACGGACTCAGGTGGAAAAATTATATAAGTTCTATGGATACGCTCAAAGAATTCGTACATAAGTATTTAAAATTTTGCAAATTAATTAGAAGTGATGTTGATAGGTACATTCTTTAAGTTAAAACATAGGCAACTTAACCCATAGCTTTAGTCAAAGACTTAACGCACGCATTCATATGTTTAACAGAGTTTATAATTTAAAAACTGCGAAAATTTAAGCAGCAGATGTTTGTAAGTTAAGACAGCGTTAATATAATTAAAAAGAAAACAGCGACTCACAATCTTTAAAAAAATAGAAGATACCATAACTTGTGGTGTTTTATTTGAATTCGGAACGTGATCGGCCAAGCGTGACGCTCCCTCGGACGCGGTGGACGCTCGTTGACCGTGACGCTCAGCCGGCTCAGGCATATGCTACATGGGCATAGATTAAATATTAATAATACTTGCCACGTCCATTTTGCGTTTATAGTATGTAGCTGATTCTTGTCCAATATTTTTAATATCAGCTCGGAATAATGGCGTACACATCTAAACGAAGGCCAACACTGCTATGCAATTGTGTCTCAATGGTCGATCAGTGAAAAAAATTAATAATTATGCAATGCAAGCAAGCAACCTCTTGACTATTGAACATAATGTAAATATTATTATCAATATTAAATATTAAATAATATCAATACCATATTAAATAGAGTTTACTTGCAGCATGTTAAGGAAATGTTATTTTCTTAAATTATTATAGAGAAAATCTTTGCTAACCGAGCTAGAAGTAAGCTAGATCTTAAATAAATAAATAAATATACTACGACAATACACACACCGCCATCTAGCCCCAAAGTAAGCCTAGCTTGTGTTTTGGGTACTAAGACGACTGATGAATATTTTTATGAATAATGTACATAAATACTTAGAATATACATATAAGCACCCAGACACAGAATAACATTCATGTTCTTCCCACAAACATTTTCCAGTTGTGGTAAGCGAACCCACGGCCTTGGACTTAATAAGCTGGGTCGCTGCCCACTGCGTCAATCGGCTGTGAATCTATAAACAGTTATATTATAACCATACTCCTAATCGGTTTCTTCGCGGTATCGCACCAAAACGCTAAATCGCTTGGTGGCATGTCGTTGCCGGTAAGTTTACTAAGAGGCGAGGCTGAACCAGGCCAGAAATTTAAAAAAAATTAATTCCCAAACTGCTCCTGCTGCCTTCGAATCTCGGGACCTCGTAGTTATAATACGAGTAGTTAATTAAAAGTAGTAAAGCTTTTGTGTCAGAGCTCGTCCGGGGAAGTACTAACGCCATGCTTATTTCTGTCAAGGTCACAGGACACAGGTCTTTTGTAGGGAGTTCCACGGTTCTGGGCCGCTTTTTTCCAGCGGCTCCCAGCGACTCGCTTGATGTCGTCTGTCCACTTCATTGCGGGCCGACTTACGCTGCGTTTACCGGTGCGGGGTCGCCATTCCAGCACCTTAGGACCCCAACGTACAACGGTTGTCCGAGCTATGTGAGTCGCCCATTGCCACTTCAGCTTTGCGACTCGCTGTTCTGTCGGTAACTCTAGTTCTTCTACGGATCTCTTCATTTTGGATTTGATTACCTAGCTATATACTTAGCATAGCCTTCTCCATCGCCCGCTAAGCGACTCTGAACCGTCTTGTTAGGCCCATAGTAAGCGACAACGTAAGTCACTGTTCACACGCACTGGTAGAAGACTTAAATTCACCGGTAAATGATGATGCAATCTAAGACGATAGAGGGGTAACTTGTGAGGAAGTATGGCAGTTATAATAAATCCATACCCCCCATCGGTTTCGACTCGACATTGTAACGAAATATTAAATCGCTTAATCGCTTTGTCGGTAGGATGGTAACATAAACACGGCCGAAGCCTCCCACCAGACAAATCATATCAACCATATTTGCCTGCGGGTGGGCCATAAGTTTAGTTGAAGAGCTGTTTATATATGTACTTCTAATAGAAGTCCATATATAAACAGTATACATAAAGCTCATGGAAAGCGTTCGGTAATGATGACGCGAGTTCCATGATTTTTGTTCACCCAAAAAGTGCTCCAAGAGCCTAGTTTATACTTCCAAAACCCTAAATTGCCCCTACCAAAGATAATTTATCTTCTAACGTATGCGACCTCAGCAGTGCGCCAAGGAGGTCGACACAATGAGGCGTGATAAAAAGCCTGTGAGTACATCATACAGGCATATCCTATGTCCCTACAGTCGTGCTTGGTCAATGTCGTGCACCGTTCACGTCACGCTGATCGACTCCGTGCACAATTACATGCACTTGTAACCGATAACTGTATAATTCTTACCGAGCATTAGCTAATGTTCTCACGCATCTTTTAATTCGTGTTATGTCAAATATAATATCACTTTCTAATTTGGCGTAGAATGAAAGTTGATGACCTTAGGCAAGATGAAACGGTGTTAGCCCAGTGGGCAGTGGCGTGCACAGGGTTTCTTATCAGGGTATGCATACAGCGGGCAAATTGCGTAAAACGGCAAAGATCCACCTCCTATACGAGTTAAATATCAATTTTAGGGTAGACAGTGTTTTTGTGCATGTATGAAGTGCACGCCACTGCCAGTGGGTAGGACTTCGACTTCACTTTCGGGGGGACCAGTACGCACCCCTAACTTTTCTAAGTTATGTTTGTTTCAATTTAAATATCACTTGCTTCAACGGTGAAGGAAAACATCGTGAGGAAACCTGCATGCCTGAGATTCCTCCATAATGTTTTCAAAGGCGTGTGGAGTGGAGCATGGTGGACTTCGCCTTTAACCCCTTCTCATTGTGGGACGAGACCCGCGCCCTGTAGTAGGCCGGCAATAGGTTGATATGATGTAGGGAAACTATAAACAAACTGATATGATCTCTGGCTTTGGGGGCTCGTCGGTGCGTGCATCTGTGCGAGTGTGCTGTTTCGAATGTTTGTTTATAGTTTCCCTACATCATATCAACCCATTACCGGCCCACTACATGGCACGGGTCTCATCCAACAATGAGAAGGGTCCAGGCCGCAGAATGAATTTAAAAAAAACTACTTTATTTGAAATCCAGTCCAGTATAAAACATTTTTGGTAGATTGAATTTCACTTTTCACGATTGCTTTTTGTTTTAGAAAACAAAAATAACACATAATGTTGTCATTTATTTTTATTATTGTTCATTTACAATGTGCGTATATTTAAAAGAAATTAATAATAAAGATTTATTTATAAATCCTTGGAGAATGCATCATATTATGGTCTCAGAGTTCACTGTATACTTCGCACTTGATAATGTGACACCTTGCGTCTTCTAAAGGTTATCACAATTTATTTATTATAATGAACACTAAACTTCCTGGCGTGTAAGCAAATCACGTAGGGAATAGTGTTTTAATAAATATACTACAACAGTATACACATCGCAATCTAGCCCCAAAGTAAGCGTAACTTGCGTTATTGGTACTAAGATAGCTGATGAATATTTTAATAATACACATAAATACTTATAATATACTAGCTGTTGCCCGCGACTTCGTCTGCGTTTGATTTTGTATTTTTAAAGCATTCAGTATCGCTAAGCCTTAAATTAGTATAGTAGTATTATATATATATAACATGTGACTGTCAATTAATTATAGAAAAAATATTTGCAATAAAATAAAGTTGCGACTATAATTAAAAATCTAAACTATCCTATCTCTTAAGTTGGAACAGACTGCTCACGGTGTGCCAATTTAATTTAAAATCGGTTAAGTAGTTTAGGAGTCCATCGCGGACAAACAACGTGACAAGAGATTTATATATATTAAGATAGATAAACACCCAGACATTGAAAAAAAAAATCATGTTTATCAAACAAACATCTTCCAGTTGTGGGAATCGAAGCCACGGCCTTGGACTCAGAAAACACGGTCAGTGCACACTGCGCCAACCGGCTGTAAAATTATTATTTATTAATTAAATAAAGTACATATTTTTTCCAAGGCCCCAGGCAGCTCAACTCCCAAAACCCTACCTAGATGAATAGCCAAGAAGCCAAACAAGTCCTAGGGTGCCGTTGTTGGGCAAAATTACAAGACCGTGCAATTGGGGTTTTGAAAAAAAAAAAATATTGATTTTTTTTATGTATTTTAAAACTGTCTTATTAATAATATTGATATTTGATGTAAAAAACTTAAAAAAAAATTTTTTTTCAATAAATTATAAACAATTAAAAATTAATCAAATTTAAAAAAAAACACGTGACTATAAACGCGCCATGATTGGTCACCATAGTTGTGACGTCATAATGTTGTAGCGATTTAATAACAGTACGGCGTTTACGGCTTATACGTGACTAGACAATAATATTGAAAATTTATTGCCCGATTGCTAAAATTTTACATTGAACTGACACGCTACGATACTTAGGACGACTATTTACCTGTACAGCAACATTACGGTTGTTAATATTAGTTTGTGTTTCAACAGTGACCTTTTGGCCAGTTTTTACAATTGAAGGAACAAAATTAACTCCAATATTTTCAACAGTATTAGCTGATACGGAATCAATGTTTGGTTCTTGAGGATTACCAATTTCAATATTTTCGGACGATTCACGACGACTTAAAATTTCTTGGATTATTTGTTGTCTCCGTCGTTTTTCTGCAGCTGGTCTAAGAATCGTTGAAGTGCCTTGTCTTTTACGATTAGGTTGACAGTCAAACTTGTGTGGTACCACATCAATTTTCATCTTTGCTTTACCTCCCATCGTTGTATAATAAATATAATTTTCCATATCATCTTTCAGCTGAAAAAAAAAAAAATAGAAATCATAAGAATCATTTAAATGTTATTACAACAACAGAAAAACCACTATAACATAAAATTTAAAAAAAATTATCTAGTCAAACACATAACCTAGAACGTTATTAAATTATAAATATATTAAATCGAATCTCAATCATTAGATAAAGATATATGAATTTATTATTTAAGAACTTTAAACTATCAATAAAATATTTTGTTTTTGTGGTTTTAAAGGTTATGATTTGGAGTCCAGTAAAAAAAATGTATTGACTGAACTCTACTTACGCGTATAATAATTAATTGATTTGTATACTTAGATAAATAATAATTAATAACAATGGTTTTAAGAAATACTTACATCGAAATGATCTTCTCAACAAAAAAAAATCGATTTTATTTTGGGATTATCACGGTGCACTGCTTGAAACCATTTATTTCGACGTTTGTAATTTTGGGGAACATTTAAAAACATTTTGTCAGGAGTTGTTTTTGTAGTATTAGTACATAATGGTACAAAACAAGAACGATAACTTTTGAGGTTCGACATTTTCAATATAAATTTAAATATTTAACAATGACAACAAAATTAAATAGATCAAAACACTGTACTTATTGTTTCTACATCAACTGCAATGAGTGAAAACTAACATTATGACGTCACACGCGCTCGGGTTTGTTCAGAAGCTGTCGGCGCGTCTTCGGTACTGGATTCAACTTTTGAATTATTGTGAAAAAAAAAAAAAAATAGTTTTGTTATAAAACTTATATATGATCTTTCCATTAATCACAAAAAAAAAATATTTCAAAAACCCAATTCTGAAAAGAATTGCGAGTATAATAATGATGATGAAGGAAGCGGTGATAGCCTTGTGCTACGGGCTTCGTTTTCGCTTTCGGAAGGTCCAGTTCGAATCCCAGCGCGTACCTCTGACTTAAGTTTCCAAGTTATGCGCGTTTTAAGCAATTAAAATATCACTTGCTTCAGCGGTGAAGGAAATCATCGTGAGGAATTTGCATGCCAGAGACTTCTCTACAACGTTTTCAAGAGTTGTTGGAGCCCACCAATCCGCACATTCCAAACTCAAATTGTGAAAGGAGACCCGTGCTTTATACTGGACCGGTAAAGGGTTGTAAAAGGGAGAGAGAGAACTAAAGATAGAATAAAACTGAACCTGATAATTATCTTTTATTTTATAAGATAAAGAATATTGTATAGATACATCAACTCAGTTGTGCGCGCGGCCCTATGTGTGGGTAAACCTTGTACATATACAGTGACTTTGTGTGCGTGACAAGAGGTACAGTCGGGTACAAATACAAATACAGTTATTTACGGGTTATATACGGGTTTTTTTTTAAAAAAACAGTTATTTGGTAATTTAATGTTTATTTATTGAACATTATTCTGAATCGCTACTTGAAAAATCAAATGATGAATTTTCGGATTCGCTGCTCTCATCAAGGTTAATTATGAATTCTGACTCCATGTCAAAATGTCTATAGTATTCTTCTTCTTTCTTTTGTACATGTCGACAAGTATTACCCCACATCCCTTCATCAATTTGACTTAAACATTCATTTATGAGTTTCATTATTTCCGTCACATTTTGGTCGACATTACGCGAAGCAATATAATTTTTTAAAATTCCCCACACATTTTCTATGGGGTTTAGTTCAGGATGATATGGTGGCAATCGAAGAACTTTTATGCCATATCGCTGAAGTATGTCATCAATCTTGTAACAGATATAGTTTTCTTTATTTTTTTTAATCAAATCATACAGTTCAATTTTTTTCATATCTTGATTAAAAGCTATATTTTTTTCTGTCAGCCATCTCTGCATTTCTATTTTTTTGGAATTCGAATTTGGGGCTCTGTCATTTTGAACGTTATGGTATGAGGCATTATCAAGCACAACCACAGAGTTAGGTGGAAGATTCGGTACTAGACGTTCTTTTAGCCACTTTTCATAGTTTTCCGCGTTCATGTTAGAATGGTAATCACCAGAAACACTATTTGCTTTGTATGTCAATAGTGCGTTAGGTACGAAACCTTGTTCTGAACCAGCATGCACAATGATAATTCTTTGTCCTTTCGACAGGTTTCTCTTTAAAGGTGGTCCATCTTTATTACCCCATCCTTTGTTTTGAACATGATTAGTTAAGATATAGCTCTCATCTGTATATACGATACACCGATTTTCTTGACGGTATCTGAGTAAATTTTTTAGGTAGGAAAATCGTAGTTTTTGGATGTCATGCCGCTCTATAATAACACGTCTGTTATCCACAGTTTTTCGCCATTTGTATCCCAACTTTAACAAAGCTGTACGCAGAGTCGAAATACTTCCATCATAGTTAAGTTTATCTTGAAATATTCCTTTCAACTTTAGCAAGGTAGGTAACTCACGATGTTCTAAATGGTAATTTTGAATAGTGGAACGTATAACATCAACGTTAAAGTTGTCTAATTCTAACTTCTTTAAACGTTTTTTACGGTCTTTATGCGGAGATTTAAACTTAGAGTCAGATTCTTTTCCTTCAGCCAATATATTAGTAACTGTTCTCTCTGATACCCCCACTGCCATTGCTGTTCTTTTCCGTACGCTATTTAAATGTTCACTTAGTTTCGATATTAAAATTGGACTTGCACTGCAAACTGGATCACTTACTAGTTCCAATATATCTCTCGCATCTATTTTCAGAAATTCGTATACCTTAGCAATGGTTTCTCGAGTCTAAAACAATAATACGTAAACGTCAACAAGGATATATTTTTTCGTATATAGAATCATAATAAATACCTATTCATTACATCTAAATTTAAAAATAAAAAATATTTACCTGACTCCTTAAACATTTTTTCCGTGAAGAACTAGACATTTTCGTAAACGACTGTACCCGTAAGAAAAAGCGATAGGAACACGTCTTGCTCGAACGACGACTGCCGCGTCACTGCCACACGAATGAAAGTTGTATATTTACAAGCGCACGCACACATAGGGCCGCGCGCACAACTGAGTTGAAGTATCTATACATATTTTGATATTTCTATGACTGTATTCTTGACAAAAAAAAATAATAGACAGTCCTACAGTTCATGTTTTCAAAATATTTGTGTATAGGCAGACAAAGTGGCGAGCGATCGAGTTTATTGTTGTGAAATAATACGTTTTTTTTCGTTTAATGGTATCACTTTAACACACATCAGTTTGAAATGCAAAAAATAAGGGTCTAAGAACTGCAAAAGTAAATAAAGACACAAACAAGACAATAATAAGCGTAATATAATAAACTTTATAAGAACAAAAAATTACTAAAAAGCTAAAAAAACTATTTGAGCTATTAACTTATCATTTTGATATCTGGAAAAATATTTAATTCTGTACAGTTTTTATTAATTTATGAAAAATTAAAAAAATATCGTGAATCTACAATGTTAGTAATAAGACAGGAATTCGGACAAAGTCATATTTTATATTACTTTGCTTGGTAAAGTTTATTATATTCGCTCAGTTGACAACACCGACATGTAAGGCCTGGTTCCAATACAATATTTGCACTTATGTTACATTATAGTTAATAACTCAGGTAAAAATACTAATTGGTGACACAACAGCAATTTACATTTGAACTATAGATATCAGTATTCAATATAGAGTTAAGTTAAGCGTTCAATATAGACTTTGCTTTTCAATAATATGAAAAAACACATAAAACAGTGGTATATGTGATATCCCCAATTAGCAATCCCACCTGAGTTGTTTTATTTCAATAGGTATTTCGATTATTACAATATTTAAGTTTACTTATAAAAGTAACACCTACTAACACAAATCCATCACAATTATTTAGAATATCAGTTGTTTCCATTTCGTTCTGGTTACTTTATCTATAATAATATTTTATCATTATTTAACTACGCAATTTATCTAATAAAATAATCTAAGTTTAGTTATATTAAAATAGTTGAGTCGATTTGTCGATAAAATCTTTTCATACGATAACATTATAATATAAGAAGTGAATGCAATTATTTATAGAGATAGATTTTTCGATACTTTACAACGATAATTTAAGATAATAATATATAATCTGCATTCCCTATATACTAACCATTCTCTTGAAAGGCTAATCGCTATAATTTAATTACAATTTAGATTTGACTAGATATAATCAGTACCTATAGATTTACTTAGAATTATAACTTGAACTTTATCCTAAGATCGGTACTTTTCACACGCAGGGCATTTGGCGTTACGATAATCATATTTTTTGTTAAAATAAAATTATGTTTCGAAATTCACCATTATGAAGTTCATTAATTTTTCCCGTATTATGGTAGTTTGAATTTCTGACAACATTAAACTAATCAATTATAATTATGTTGGATAGTACAGGCAGCCGTGAAACTTTATTAAAAGCTAATTCTATAACTTTTTATAAACTGTGCACATATTTTATCGTTCTTTATTTTAAATAAAACAGTTCATTGTATTCTAATCCACTACGTTAGAATTAAAGTTCCGATTATTCACTACATTAGAGTAGATATATAATTCCGTTACATTTATATTGTTTTGACTGTGTGTAAAACTTACCTAGCTTTATTAATTTTAAGTAAAATTTGACTTTAATATAATTTAATAAACACTACGTAGTGGATATCGATTTAACAGCAAATTAAAAGATCCAATGTGCAAATTCTAGACGTTTGCGAAGATTTTATTTTTTAAATATTTATTTTTTTATGTTGGTTCATTTATATAATTTAGAATAAGTTAACTTTCGAGCTTGGAGCATAACAAGATATCCACGAGTACCTAAAATTCCTATAGATACACCAATCTTTAATCCAAATGAGTAATGTTAAAAAATACATATTTTATTACAATATATTACAGCAAACGTACGTTGAAGCACCTAAATGAGAAAAATAGAGCTTGGCTTTAAAAAAACATTATATTTACAAAGGTTACTCATGGAATGCTATAATACATATTTCTACTACAGGTGAAGAATAACGATATTTACATAGTAAACAGAAATATTTTCATTTTATCTTCTTTAAATATATATAAGTACTATTCATAAGAGAGGAAATACTTAATTTGTTTTTTTAGTTGCTGAAGGTTGGTCAGGTGAAGTGCATAATGATACTTTCTTCCGAGAGTTATGGCAGTTTTCACTGAAATCGAATGCAAAAAACATTTCACGAACTCTTAGGTGATAACTATTGATGAACGGTCGACGAACCTACGCCTCGGGATTTCCCTAGATTAGGCGTTACTTATTTAGGCATTTCCTTGTTTGTTGTTAGTGAAAACAGGCATATTGGTCGTAAGTTGCGTTTGAGCCGAAAAGAGCGCATGTACTCTTAAGTATATATATTTGTAAACTTTTGTAAAATTTATGCATATATTATATCCTATTTATTTGACTAAGAAACTACTATTATTTATAGATGTTTTTGCGTGCAATCCTGGTTTGAGTTCCCGTGGACGTCGTTAAGGTATAAAAATATCAAGGTGGTTGAAAGTATTTAACCGAACACTACCTTATCTTTTGCGATTACAACTTCACCCTTTAAACCTATAGGTGACAATTATTCAATTTACAAAAACATTCCCAAAGAGCGTTGACTTCAGGCCATTCTTAAAAAAATGCCAAATCCACAAGTCTTCAGGTTAAATGGAGTAGACATGATTGTCGACTTAGTATAGCGATATGGGCAAGAAGAAGATTGAACTATATTATTTAATACTTATCGTCGTTTAATATTTTTAATAGCGACACTTTAGTTCAACCCCGAAATATATATCGGGTCTAAGGGCAAGGGTTTAATTTAAAAAAAAAGCGCATTCTATACCTATAATACTTTATCACTTTACGTGATATCATCAGAGATCAATTCCATAGAACATACATCATGTTACTACTATAAAATTTAAATGTGGACTCATTCTTTTATTTTAGGAACTGAAACAGTTTCCATTCATTCACAAATTATATAACATGCATTGGAGCAATATGGAGGGAGCTTTAAACATTTCTCGTATATCTGAAAAGACGAGAACCGTGCTCAGCATTGGAACATTAAGAGGTTTAAGATAATATTATTTTGTCGAGTAGTACTCATTCGATTTTTAAATAATCCTTAACTTCTGTAAGATCTTATACTTCTGTTATTATTATAAAAAAAAGGGAAACTGTAGAAGATGACACTAGTTTCAGACCTCCCAGTTTCGTTATGAATTTCTGAGCAGCGGCATCTACGATCAATTATTATTAAATACATTATCTGAAGCATTTATTCAGTCACTCTAACGCAATCAATTAGCAATTAATTGTACCTATGTACAATGAACTCATATAGATAATTATATATTTCACTTAGAATTTATAATTTCATTTACTTTTATTATTTTACTATTTGAATTACTTAATACTTACCTTCATAATATTCATTACGATTAAATTTTTTAATATATTATCAATATAATAAAACTGTCGCTAAAACAAACCGCAAGTTAATACATGAAAACTGAGTCTTAGTAAATAATTTTCTCTACTTCTTAAAGGCCCCTTCTTGAGACTACTAGTCTGTCCATGGAAGTACAATAGATGGACTATAGTATTAATATAATAGTGACTGTTAACATTTTAAATTGAGCACATTAAGCCATACTACCTACTGACACAGATTATTTATTTACATAAACAAAATCACGTAATTCAATAATGGTAAATAGGTGTGAAATCGTCGTATTTTAAGCACTTGTGCGTTTAATACTGACGTCTGTATAATATCTAAAATTCTATTATTATTTATAGTAAATAAGAGAGATTTTATAACATGTTCACTTCGCAAGTGGATTATCAAATTGATTGACATTGGATCGGTTAGGCACGTTATTGCATTAGCACAACGTAAAATAATGAAATTATTTGGGTACGTCTAACGGCGAGAGAAATACTCTGACAATGATGGAATGCGCCAAAGGTCATACATGCGATGGACTGATCAAATATAAACTGTATTGTATGGCTTCTTGTATCGGTGTACCAGGCTACCTGTCATCAGGTAGCGTAGCAAATGCCTGCGACTCAAATCTGAATAGAAGTGCTGGCCAGCATGAAATAATAGCATATGCTCGGGACTAAAATCTGTACACAAACATTCTCTGAGCCTGCCACAAACCGTCTGCCACCAGGGAAAAGTGGCATATACTAGCGACTAAAATCCGCCATAAATAGCAAAACCTTTTTAGGATTAGTAAACAAACAATAAAGTGCCTAGCTCCGTTAAAAATAAAATATCGGAAAACCGTAAAATCCAGTTGCGATATCATCATCACATTTACACTTCAGTTTTTTACGCAAACTTACAACCGCTCAGTAAAACTTCTCGCATCCCTTACATTTGGTGAGATTCTACAGTGCGAGTGAGTACGTGGCTCCGATAAGAAGTCTAATTTGTATATAGGTACACTAGTGATTTGGTAAACGGTTTCATTGCAAGTTAGGTGGCCGCAGTACCGTGATGCAAATTGATCCACGCAGTATCCGCAACAGATCTATCACTTCGGGGGTCTTCATTGATGTCACGTTTTCGTCGTTTACCTGCAACCATAAAAATATTTGTAAGTTTAATCTAATTAGCTTTCGCTCGAGTGGCAATTTGAAAATTTACCATTTTCTTTACCACGACAAAGAAGACACCGACCACGAATACAGAACAGTGCAATATGTAGGGAAGCTTGTCTAAAAAAAATTGTTATGAATATTTCCATTAAATGCTCAGACGGGTACATTTTGTGCACGGCTGGCCATGTACCGTTGCATATGTGACAAATCGGGAATTTGATGTTTTTCCAGGACTATGTTAGTCTCCGTCCAAATATTGGATAGAAGCGGCGTTACTTTGTGGAAATCCATAATTTAAATTTGCTATACCCCGCGAACAGCAGGAGAATCTGTATGGCGTAATCATAATTTCTTCAATCCGTATACTCCACACCAAACGGATCCTCGCCAATGTACCCTCTACGCACGTTTCGCTCCGAAACCGGAGCATCATCAGGAGATGTTGACTCTCACACGGGCAACCACGCCCTTTAGGCCGGAACACAGCATCGCAACAATGCTGCTTAGCGGCAGAAATAAGCACGGCGATAGTACGTGCCCGGACGAGCTTCTATCACAAAAGCTCTACCACTTTCCAAAGTAACGACAACTTCTATCCAATACATATTGTTAATAATTTTAATAACGTACTTTGGGTCATAAAAAAGGATGGTTTATATTACTTGTAGTATGACGTCCCCACGCCTCAGTCTGCCGTCTCTTGCGGCGACGCTATCGTTGTACACAGCAGAGATGTAGCTCTGGCCCGAATCCGGATGGCTCTGGACGCTGAACCCCAGCCGACTGTTCCAGCCACGGTTCAACTCCACGGTCACTATCTGAAGTTTGCACCCATTTTTTATAAATTTGTCATCATAATCATTATCAATCTATTACCGGCCTATTACAGGATATGTATGGGTCACCTCGCAGAATTAGAAGGGTTTATACTTTATAGCTTAGTCCAGAGAGCTAGCCAAGTGCGAATTCTCAGGTTTCTTCTCGTTGATGTTTATCGTTAAAGCAATTTATATTAATTTGCTTAAATTATAATATTTATAATTGCATTGCAATTGCATGTAGATGAGTACTTAAAAAGGATTTTTCGAAATCGTTGGTTTAAGGAAAAGTAAAGATTAGGTTTAAAATATTCTTTTACTATTATATAAATATTCTTTTATTATTAATATTATTAATTATTCGTTTGCTATACAAATAATTGCCTAAATATATCCGAAGCCCTTACCACTAGCGTTTACTTAAAATCCTCAGGTTTTATGCACATTAGGAGGCAATAAACTGAACCCCCAGTGTAACTGTTCAAGTTGACTAACTATCAAGTCCAAAGTCATCATCTCAACCCATTCTCGGCCCACTACAGAGCACGGGTCTCCTCCCACAATTAGAACGTTTGCCCAGTGCGGATTGATGTAAACATTATAGAGAACTCTCAGGTTTCATGATTTTATCCTTCACCGTTGAAGCAAGTGATATTTTAATTGCTTAAAACGCACATAACTTAGAAAAGTTAAAGGCGTGCTGGAATTCGAACTCGTCCCCCACGGAAGTGAAGTCGGAGTCCTACTCTGTCAAACTTGTATGGAGTTTCCGAATCTAGTCGTTTTACTATACAAAAAGATAGAGTTACGCCAAAGTGGATGTGACATCAGGTAACATGATAACCCTTTGGATATAAAACACGCTATTTTGAAGCTAGTTTTGTTGATGAAGGTATTACCTGTGCGATGGCGGGGTGGATCAGCTGGTCCTGGAGTACCTTCCTCTACGTTTAAATGGCATACAGGTTATAAAAGTATAGTATATAAGTTACTACCGTAGGTTCTGTGCTAAATGCTTCTACCGGTGATTCAGGTTTGATGTTCTCCTTTTGGGTGGTATCGATTTCTGCAGGCTCTGGTAGAACTTCGGCCGGAAAAGGTTTTACTTTGCGCTCGTTATCTGGCGACAATGCAACACCTTTCCACTTCTTTAAACCGTTCCCTGAAACATATTATAAGTATTTTTAGGTACTGTTACTTAAAATTAAGCATTTGAGACAATGAGCAATGCACAACAGACAATATTGTAAGGTTTTATTTTTAACCCCTTATGCAAAAACGATGCGGTTTTATAAGTTTGACGAATTTGTGAGTGTGTGTGTCTGTAGTATACACTATGACAAATGTCGAATTAAATATGGCCGCCATCACAAAATGGTTACTTTTTTTTTTTTTTGAAAAACCCCTTAATATGGGTATCAAATGAAAGGGCTTGACTAGTGGATTAATATTGAAAATAGAATCTCTATGTCTAAAATCGAAATAAAAAAAAACTCACCGTCGTCTTTGTGAGCATCTGATGTACTTTCACTGGTCGTAGTATGCATCACAGCACTTAAATACGTTGGGTTTGAGTGTTTAAATCGTTCGTCACTTGACAATTCTGCGGGCATCGATACTGGCTCGTCGGAATCCACCGGGAAGGCTGGTTCGCTAAATCGCTGTAAAGTTATGTCCTCCTGGTACACATTTGGGGCATCGAGTGTGTCATTGTCTAAGTTATTTAGCTCGTAACCGTGGGGAGGCACTGGAAAGTAATAGAATTATTTTTATTTGCGAAATAGCTTTTAAGTGGAAACCAAAAAATAACAAACATTCGTATTGCTTTTCAAAATGCTACCATTAATATTTAGAGTTTAACGAGTGTTAGAGGGAAGTGGTTGTAATATAAGGATGTTGTAGCAATTTTAATGGTTAATAAGTAACATCTGATTTAATGAAGTGCAGTCTTTTGGAGTAACTACAGAAAATGTAATGTTTCCAGCACTACCTAAGGTGAAGCTTTACATGAGAATACGAAGTTATTTACCAATTGCAATTAATGTAGTTTTTGTTATGATTACCACAGTATCTTTTTTTATTTCAGTAACAAATCGATCCAAATCAATAAATAAAAAAAAGTACCTAACCCAAAATTCGAAACTTTTTACTTCCAATTATTATTAATTAATCAAGTAACAATAGTTAAGCTTTCTCAGTTGCTATTTTTGAAATATGCGTGCGCACGCAAACTGTGTGGGTACCAACTATGTGGGTAATAACAAGTGTGTATAAAAACAATTTTACCAACTTTCCCTTTCAACGAGTTTAAGTAACTTAAGGTTCTCAAAACAACCGTAGCTACCGTGTGTAGGTATAGCAAAATGGCCGAGCTAAATACGAAATACTAAATAATAAGGTTTGATAATTTATTTGTGGAAGTATTTCCTACGCACTACTTAGCACGCATATTTAAGTATCTCAATTTAATTTTATACATTTAGTACATTCCAGTATTCTACAGAATCCTTTAAATATATTTGTGGAAATATTTTTGGTAACATTTAGTAACTTATTTATTAGTAACATAAAAAACTAAAATGTTTCGTCAAGTCTTAAAAGAATTGTGTAGAATAGAGAATTTTTTATTGCAAATTAATTATATTAAGAAAATAAAATGAAAGAAAATATGTCTAAATGAAAAGTGTTGAATATCTATATAGTAGGATCAGAATAAGTACACTCTTTAGAGATATTCAGATACGTAAAACAATGTTTATTACAGAAGTAGTTTGAGCTGGAACTAAACTAGTCACTCATAAATTTCGGAATAGTGAATAATATCGAGTATGGTGCTTTATGGGTTTGTCCAAAGCATGGTTTACAAAATCCTCCAGACCGTCTTTTGCTATTGGATTGGTATACAGGGAAGCGCTGACTGAGGACAAACGATTCTAATGTAAATTATAAAAGCTATCTTCGAATTTCGGAGATTTGATAAAAGCTTGACGAGTTAACAGAAAATTCTTCACAAAGAGGCAATTAAATATAATAATCTAAATAATAATCATATCAAAATCAATATTGCTAGGACAATTACCGGGTATATTTCCATTTACTGAATGTATTATTTTTATGAAAATAAAGAAACATATTTCAGTGATAGGAATAGAAACAATATAGAACAATACGAGTATAATGTAATGGTGCTCACATAAATCAGATTTATGAGGCCAATCAAATTATTTCTGGTTAATGTTAAAATAGCATTTCGAAAGTCTTCAGTCAGCGGAGAGACTTAAAGCTTAACATGGGAAGGCTTAAAATGCGTGAGCCGACAGAGTCTCACCTGTCAAGCTTAGTTTTTGCTTTCTACAAGTAGGTGGAGCCGTAGGACTGATAATTACTACAGCGCGATGCCGCTTCGCTTCTTCAACGGCGGGACATTCTGGACATTCTTTGTAAATAAACTCTACAGCTGGAGGTTCTATAGTCGTCGATCCGATGGATGCTGACCGTGCCATTGTTGACCGACGGTCTATAGTCCCGGAACGCTCCTTTCCGGACATATCGGACGAGCATTCGATGGTTTGGGAACGTTTGAAGGTCTCAGTACGTTTTGAATGTTGTGATTCTAGCGTAACGTTGCAACTTGGCAAATCTGTGCGGGAAAACCTACTAGCTTAGATATTGCGTGGTTATACGAGTGCAGTGTTCAGTGTTAGTAGCCAGATTACTGGAATAACCATTACTCTGAACCCTGCGATAGACTTGCAAAATGGTTATTGCAGCAATATAAAATCATATATACAAATTGTATTTATAAGTTTGTATACGTGTTGAAACTCAATAAATATTTGAATAGAAGCCTTAGGTACTTAGCACACAGGTTTGATTTGTAAAACATGGCATAACAAAAACAGTGTTTTATCTCAATTTAATACGGATCAGGAATACTGAAAAATGTCTGTCTCACTTTTATTGTCGTGATACAAATTATACCCATCTTTTGACAGAAAATAACAAAACAAAGAAATTTGAATTATTGGTCTTCATAATTGCGTACATTTGTCCTATAAATTGTTTTGTGGTCAAAATGAGCATTAATTTAAATCACTATTCCACAGCTTGCATGGCCGGGGGTATTTACGATTGTTTGTTGGCTAGAATTTATGCGCGATAGAGCAGTACCACCTTCAGTAAATTTATTGCATTGTTTGTGACAGATATCGTTATTTATTTCTATAAATCGTATATCGGTATGATTTATTTGTGTAAAAATCTCTCTAACGATTGATTCGGATGAATAAAATATATACCTACAACAAGTTTTTCGTTGCGCTGTCGGTTTGGCCGTTAATGATTTATAAATTTCGTGACCTTTTAATTGATTCATTTGGATTCAATTTAATATTACTTTATGCACCCTGATATTTCATTTGAACGATTTACGGTTTCCATTATTACAGCCTTTATTATAATAGTGTTAATTTTAAATGCTATTGTATATCTCTTATGGCGGTATAAGATTCCAGTCTAATACTCTTTGACTTTTTATCTAGTTACTCTTTGGCTAGTTTCATATGTATATTGTATGTCTACTTTGAAGATTTTTTTAGTTAAATTTACCTTTAATACAAACATTTTAATAAAAATGTACTACTTTAAATAATACATCGTAAAATATATTTTATATATCACTTTAACCCGTTGATAACCATAAGCGATTTGAATATATTGCCTATTCCGAAGGCCTATTTGCAGTAACGCGACGTGGAATTGATATTATTATTGTATTGACTGTAGTTTTTTAGTACCCATTACACTCAAACACTAATAAATTAAGTCTTTGTTTTGCCATGAATTACAGTCAAAATAAAGTTCAGTTTCACAGAAATCGCATCGCTTTCACATTCCTTAATTACAAAACTTTTGTTCGATGCAATGCCACGACCCAACTTTTTAACAACACGACCATAATTTTTTTTAAACGTACCTTTTGTAGCCAGATTTTCAGGCAATCATAATTGCTTCGGCTAAGACATTGAATTACTTCAACAATATTATAATGTATGGATTTTTTAAAGCGTTAATTTTTTTTTAATTAAAGAAAAGTTAGCACATGTCAACCTGTTGGTGAGTGAGGTTGCAGTTTAAGATGGAAGCGGGCTAGGGTTAGGGGTAGAACAGTTATATTTAACCCTCTCCCGTTTCGATTAAGCGTTACGGTGAGATGTCGGATTCTATTCAACGATTTATTAGATTCTATAGATCGCTAGGCGGGATGTCTTTATCGGAAAGGTGGTAACTAGCCTCCATCCAGACCAGACCAGAGAAAATTTGAAAAATATAAAAATTCTATAATTTCTTCTACCGGAGATCGATCCCAGGACTATGATAAGACTTCTTAAGATATAAAAGCCTCCTTGCTGTAAAGTATCCTTAACATTCAGTATTTTTAAATCATTTATACAAAAGTATCAGCTAAATAAATAAATATACTATGACAGTGCACACATCGTCATCTAGCCCCGAAGTAAGCGTAGCTTGTGATATGGGTACTAAGATGACTGAAGAATATTTTCATGAATAATATCCATTAATACTTATAATATACAGATAAACACCCAGACACTGAAAAACATGCATGTTCATCACACACCATTTTCCAGTTGTGGGAGTCGAACCCACGGCCAGAAAGCAGGGTCGCTGGCCACTGCGCCAGTCGGTCATCAAAAAATAAATCAACGATCGCATTGGTTATATCTTTCGAAGATAAGTTATAATATGTTACATTAATTCGAGCATAAAATAAACTTTTTTCAGTAACAGTAAACGTTTAAATACCGTTAGGTTGTTCATAGTGGTTGTTGTCCTTAGTAAGCTTTCTATGTTTACGCGGTGACAAGCAAGGGGATCTTGAACCATCCCCAGCATCGGGTGTGAGACGACGCGCTGCGAGATCACATAGCATCGATACTGCTTCAGCTCTGGAAAGGAGTTCTGGTTTAAAAAAAACGATTGGGGTGCGACGGAGCCTTAAAAAAGGAGCCTTGTGTAGGTATCATCATTATATCAACTCATTACTCCTCCCATAAAGGGGACGATTCCACCGTAATCCACGCTGGCCAAGTGTAAATTGGTGGACTTTATTTTAAGAACAAACTTGTCGGTATATCAAAACTTATTTTGCCATATCTTCACAAAAAAAAGTCATATAATAATGACAAGTACTAGGCGATCCCAAAAAGCTCTTCACTCAGCTTTCAGATCTTCCGGTGTGACGTGTCTAGAGACGTGTTCAACCACTATATCTATCTATATATCGCGGTACGTACGGACGTTGACAGCCACTATCGCTTAATAATAATAAATACTTATTTTCATAGTAACGTGGACAAAGTTACTATACAATATAATAATATTAAATGTGTTACCGTGGTAAAGGAATTTGTACAAGATCCGAATCACCAACATAGCCCAAATAATTTACAAGCTGATGTGGCAATGGACATTGAGATCTATAGCCGATCCTATGGCTAAATTTATAAACGTAAACGTCGCCAGTTTGTTGTGAGATAACGAACATAATTAGATTGTATATTGCGTTAGTTTAGAGATACCTCAGTGGTGGTTTGGGCTTATTAATCGGCCCATCAGAATCTGTAGGCCCTTCTTCTTTTGGTGACATTGGAGACAGGGGTGTCGCTGCGTGATCGCGGTACAGTCGCAAACGCACCTCGGAGCCGCAAGAACGCAAAAATGCGACCGCTTCTGCATGCGACATGTTCGACATGGGTGTATCGTTTACCTGTAAATATAATTTTTATTTTACACCTAATTTAAGGCATGTTTTCGTTGGTCTGTGTGCTATGAGTATATAGCGAGTATACTAAAATTTACTTTGTATACTGATTGAAAGTGGAGGCGCACAAGCAAAGCCATACCGAGTTGACTTACTACGTATCTACTACAATTTTGACGATGGACCACGAGAAGTATTCGATACCCAGGTCGCGACTAAAAAATTGTTGGTTATTAGGATTTAGCTGTCAAATAATATCTGCCTGAAACTGTCAGCCGACGTTAAGTCGGCGGTCCCGGTTATCATCACTAAAATTTGATAAAAATCTTCAAAGCCCACCAACCCGCATTACAGCAGAATGGTGGGTGTATGGTCTCTCCCATTAGTACGGAAACCTGTACCTAGATTTGGAACATATTTCATAGGCTGAGGATGATGATGATGGTGATGTTGAGAATCTATATATTATAGTTTTTTTTTATAAATACCAAAGGTTTTTTATGTCCATAGTACTTAAGTAGTTTTACATTCTTTACCAATATTATCCTAACTTATAGATTAAGCATCGGTTTACATAAAATGCTCACTAAAGAACGGTGTCGGCTTACCGGTTCAGCACCCCTTATATTCAACCCTCGTCATAGTCATATAGCTTTACAGTTTACATCTTGATTTAAAAAAATAGACAATAGCGTTTCGTGTAGCCTTATGATAAGCAATCGCTACCCCTGATAAAAATTAGCAGCAGTAGCATAGAATAAAGAAGAGGTGAACGTAGCTTGAAAACTTTGATCAAGTAAATGGCGATAGCATCTAGGTAACAACGCGAAAGTGACATACTAGTAAGTCACTAGTATAAGTGATATACACTGAGAAGAAATTCCTGTACCACCATACTTAATAATTTACGTAGCAAAACATTGTTATGCTTGCAGCCATCATCATATTGTTTACGTAGCTTTTATTAAGTAACCGGCGTACTTAAACAGCGCTACGTAATTTACTTGACTTTACTGCGTACGTGAGTGGCTGTCAGTAACTTCAAACCTCTTTGTGAGATTGGCCACCAGTCACTGCTGTTAGGCGGTCCGCAAAAGACGATACTTTACACACAAGTAATTGAACTGAAACTTGAACTAACAATACAAAAAATGATATCTGAACTAATGGTCTTCAAGTCGTGTGAAACATATGAATCGAATTTTGAGACATGATAGAAGTGAATATTACAGCACTTGTCTTTCATTCTTGATTTCCGGCAACCTCACAGCAAGTTATAAAGATTTTCCATTTTTATTTTAATACAAATTATTTTGTGCGGATTATTTTGTGTTTTTATGAGACTTAAATTAGTAATATAAATACTTTCTTAAATGAACATATATTTCGTACCTTCTTAACTATGATAAATTAACATTTATTTTTTACGCAATTCATAATCAGTTACGTTTTAAGTACAAAAATATGCGCTTGAATGTATATTTTTTACATGCTGTATGTCATTTTTTCCTTGTGGTTGATTATTATTAATAATTTAAAATGTTAAGTTTAAGTTGGAAAGCAGAGCAATAGTGATGATGAGGTTTTATGGAATGGGTATGCATTGTTCATGATACTCTCGGCTTCCTAATCGCGCTCGCTTACGGCTCGCGCACATTATACCTCATTGACTGCGAAATACAAATTTTGCATACTCGTTACATAATCTACTATAAACTTACGGCAACAATCCTATCTCCCGGCTGTATTCTGCCGTCACTTAGCGCTGGTTCCCTCACTAGGGCGCGTACATAGTGTCCTAAAGCGCTATGGTCTTCCTTGCGCAGTGTGAACCCGAGGGACCCGTTCACTTTTGACATCACTATGTCAAACTCCTAGAAAAGTACAGAATAATTAAATAAACTAGCTCACAGAAATCTTGACCACCTTCCTGGCACAGTGGTGGTGACCATAGGGTCTAATAAGTAAGAAGCAATTTAGGACTTTATAACTTCTGAATTCTCTCTGGTTTGGTCTAGTAGGAGGCTTCAGTTTTAGTTAGTTAGCATCCTAACGTCGCAAAGCAATATAGCGTTCGGTACGATGTCGCATAGAAACCGATTAGGTTAGTCCGCTACCATATTAGACTGCATCGTCATTTACCACTACATGAGATTGCAGACAAGAGATAACCTGTAGTACCTACTCCAAGAATAAATAAATACACGTGAAAAAATGTGATCAAACAATCTTAGAACATTTTGTATAAACTTTTATATCAATACATTATCTTATATTTATTTATTTTTTATTACATTACAACTTAGCCCATAACTGCAATCTCACCTGGTGGTAAGTGATGATGCCGTCTATGATGGTAGCGGGCATGGACCTGTTAACGAGTATGGTAGGGTACCCCTAATAATTTTCTACGGGATATCGCACCGGAACACTAAATCGCTTAGCGGCACGTCTTTGTCGGTAGGATGGTCTAACTAGCCACGGCCAAGGCCTCCCACCAGACCAGACCAGAGAAAACTCGGTAATCATAAATTCCTAAATTGCCTCTCTCGGGAATCAAACCCGGATCAATCAACCCCTACTTGAATAAAAAAAAAAATAATAATTGATACTCATAACAGTTTAATCTTAGTAGATTTTCCGTCTGCTCAGGACTACAACATATTGAATGCAGGTTTTTATTGAATTCAGACATTCTTGTCGAAGGTTTTTACTTACCTACCGTAATATAGCGATACAATATTATATAGGTACTAGCATTGGATATATAAAGCATCTAAACAATTTAATAGTAGGATACAATACAGTCAGTCATGCAGAGTTACGTTTTTTACTCACCACAGATCCATCATCCTTAGGAGCGTGAACAGAAATATTATTACGAACAAGGTCATTAAGGAAACTACATTACAGGAAATTAAACACACAATTAGCTACCTACAATATATAAAATACTTAATCAGACACATTTTACAAAAAACACGAACAAGCTGTATAGTTCCTACATGTAAAGACAGTTTATCTAAAATTAGAAATAATATAAATACATCCTTTTAGTATGAACAGATTCAAAACCTGTTAAGTATTGGGCTTTTAGTTAAAGAATCGACCTTTTATTTTCAATGGAGTTGTCATAAGTTAACAGAGTGTTTTGAGTTAGTTTGTAAAATAAATATGCTTCTTCTGATTTAATATTTTTACAGGGTGATTTCATATGGAGGGTTCAACAGTATTTCGTAATTCGGTTATACTTTGTAGCAGAAGGATGGGTCTACACTCTTAAACCATCTGTCCTTTGAGAGCGGAGGCTTTCTCTGAGGCTTTATCTGAGGAGGATGTGAACAGGCTAATGGCGTTTTGTTAATTGCATAACGTCGCTTAGTTTAACAAAAGGTAATAAGCCCATTAGTATTGCGAAGGAAATACATTTTTTTTAACATGAAAGATAGCTTTCATCACCATCATATCAACCCATTTCCTGCCCACTACAGGGCACGGGTCTCCTCCCACAATGAGGAGGGGTTAAGGACGATGTCAACCACTCTGGCACAGTGCGGATTGGTCCTCACACCTTTGAGAACAGTATGGCGAACTCTCAGGCAAGCAGGTTTCCTTACGATATTTTCCTTCACCGATGAAGCAAGTGATATTTTAATTACTTAGGTCGCACATTACTTAGAAAAGTTAGAGGTGCGTGCTGGGATTCGAACTCGACCTCCCAAAAGTAAAGTGTCGAAGTCCTACCCACTGGGATATCACCGCTTAAATCGCTTCAAAGATAGCTTTATCGTGCGATTTTATATAATGATTAAGAGCTGTTTATTGTAGCCCCTAAAAACTGTACTAATTTGACTCGTTGTTAGCTAACCGGTGAATTTTACAATTGAAATTAAACTAGCGCAAACATCAAATATGTCCCCAACAACAAATAGGCAATAGATATTAATGCGATGTGACATTTTTCAATTTACCCTAACGCCTAACACCACTGTGAACATGTCGCCTAATTGAGTAAACTGATCTTGTGACACCTGATAACCGCATTGTAATAATTGATCCAGTGGATCAATACTACGAACGAGCCGACAGCAGGTATGCGAAATTAGGTTCACTTGATTAATCACTGATTGGTCGTATCAATTTATATCCCTAGCTTTGAGTGCGAAGCTAAGTAGCAGTGGCGTGCATAGAGGGAATGCACAGGGTATTTAGATGATATAAAATGAAGAAAATCTCCAGTACGAGTTATAAAAAGCCTACCCTCAAGTATTTATAGCTCATACTGGAGATTTTCTTCATCTGCATACCATGTGCATACCCTCTATGCACGCCACTGCTAAGTAGGTAGGTACGTACTTAAAGAAACAATTTGTACTTTCAATGTGAGTAGTACATAGGTGAGTTCAAGGCCGTGGGGTTTGATTCCCACAGCTGGAAAATGTTTGTGTGTTGAACACGTTCCTTATTAGAACTACTTTCGCGAAAGGTCATACTTAGCTTTAGCGATAAGATCGCCTTTGCACAACTACCCTATTTTTTAATTCTATCTATTGTGTTTCTTTTTGTATTTTGTTTTTGTGTGCGCAATAAAGATTTTAATAATAATAATAATGATCGAATCAGTGTCTGGGTGTTTATTATAAGTATTTATGTATATTATTCATTAAAATAATCGTCCGTCATCTTAGTACCCATAATACAAGCTACGTTTACTTGGGGCTGGATGGCGATGTGTGTATTGCTGTTTTTTTATTACAAGATATAAAATAAAATAAAATAAATATAAGTAAAAAATCCTTCCTTATATTATAAATGAGATGTGTTTGTTAGTTTATTTCCTTCCTTGACGCCCTAAACAAGCAATCAACTTGAAAGGAAGGAGAGTAACGTAGGCTACTTTTTAAACTAGAAAAAACAAACGACGTTCCAACGGGATTTTGTTAAGACGTGTTCCTTGCATGCTCTAGGAAGTAAAGCTCAGTTTATTGGCAATGGATTTCCCAGTTGCAATCAGATGTGCCATCGGCTGCTTAATTAGTTTCACTTTATTAATTGCTGATTGGTAGCAATTTATTTACCTGGCTTAGTGTATTAGTTAAGTCGATATGTACTTCAAGGCACAAAAAAATTTGAATGCAAGAAGTTCGTGTAATAAGCTTTTTTTTTTTTTACAATGTATGTATTGGTTACATTGTAACAAAAAAACCCACCCTACTACACCCACCTGGTTGCGAAAGCTTACGACGCGACGTGTTAGTCAGTTTCAAATATGATTAGAAATTATTGTATACGTATACCACACTGATTTTACTTTAATAAATACTTCACGGGTGTTGGTTAATGTCTGGAAGTCCTTGGTCTAGAAGGTAGCGTAAAAATAATCTGCTTTATCCTACCTTTGTTACTTCCTTCCTAATAATATAAATAAAATCCAAAAGTAATTTTAAATAGGGTATTGAGACTGCAGGGGAAAAAAACTGATCTTTTTCGTGTTGTTATCTCAAACGACCTGCCTGTGTCTATGTGTCTCATCCGTACGTCAAAGTGCTACGTAGAAGTTATACGTAAGTAGTCGTGAATTCGAATATCATCGAAGGGTAGAAGTAATTCAACCACGCGCAATTGCAAAGCTGTAATTCTAACAATAAAGGAAGTTTGAGATAAAGCATAACGTAACGTCATAAAAAAAAATTTGAACTCTATACATTTTAAAATGCATATAATAATTTCTAAAATTGATATTTCCACAAAGTAACACCGAAAGTTTTCTCCACCTATCGACGCTGGAATTTCACATATTATTTACAATTAAAAAATCCATATCAAACCTATTTAAAAAAATCTTATATCACGTATAAAGTCGTATTTAGAAAAATGCACCAATTAATCTAATAACCCTGTGATGACGAAAAGGCAAGAATATTCAAAGCTATTGTGAATATGTACCTACATTGTTCACTATATTGATTACGCGAAACCTTATAAGTAAAACTCGAGCGTGAAGCTAAGTTCAACAAAGCAAGTTCTTAAGTTACAATGTATGGATACCACCTGGTTGCGAAAGCTTACGTGTTAGTCAGTTTCAAATATGATTAGAAATTAATGTATGTTACACTGATTTTACAATTGATAAATACTTTACGGGTGTTGGATAATGTATTGAAGTCCTTGGTCTAGAACGTAGGGTACACAAAATCTGCCTTATCCTATCCTATCCTACTTCCTTCCTCCTATATTAAAAATGCGAAAGTTTGTAAGAATGAATGTTGGAATAGAGGAATAAAACTATTTAACAAAAGGGCCGCACTTCAGGCAATAGTGCTCAATAGAAAAAAACCTGCGCTGCATTTAATCTCTTCCCGCCTCGCGACTATGCATAAACGTAACAATCTTTTGGGGAAACATATAATACAACCAGCAGGGCTAGCACGGGCGGGAAATAAAAATTATATCCCCTGACAAGGGAATCTGCTGCTGGAGATCTAGATAGTGGTGTCATAATAGATAATATATCGCAACCGGTCAACGTGACACCAGGGACCAGGCGAACCTGAGCCGCAACTAGAAGAGGAAAAAGTATGGAGGATTGCCACACTTTCACGCAAAAACGAATTCCACTGAAAGTTGGAATGGAGATATTTTATACCCTAGCTAAATACATAAGCTACTTTTAATCTTGAAAAATAAAAAAAAAATTTAAAATATACATATTGTGCACTTGTCCGCGCACAATATGTATATTGTTTGTTGTGCGTATGAAAATACTAAATAAAAACTAATTAGATTATATTTAGATTTTAGATATAATTATTTCCCTTAAAACAGTGGATTATTTCAAAATTAACAGTTGCCCATGTCATTATCCGACCTATAAAGTATCTGCCCGCAGAAAATCACGCTAACCCGTTGTTCCTTTGCTGCGTGAATGAAGGACAATGCGACAAACACACTACATTAAGTAGGGATTCGCCACACGGCATGGAGTGTATCACCGAAAGCCGAAGTACTGGTGCAAACTTGTGTAACTGGGTCGAATGAGGTGCAGTGTATTGCAGTAAGTTCGCTCGTATATTTTCGGAGTTGTCACATCTGGCGTTCGTTCAGATAGGTACAAAGACAATACCGCATTGGACAGGTTGCATTAGTTAAAGTTAGTCTACTGATCAACGTTTCGCTCGGTTTTAGTGAATCCGTGTTTACCGTCACCGTTGAAATTCAGTGATAGGTATTTAGAACGCACATAACTGCGAAAAGTAAGCTACGTAACGTAGATTGAACAGTCTCCACTTAATTACTAGGCCAGGGGTTCCTGTAGAAAGTTCTGAGGTGGGCTGCGAGATGCTCCTCTTGTTGATACTTAAAAAAAATAGAGACAATAATTTTTTGATAGTTTTTGTGCAGCGGCGTCACGGGCTTGTCCCACAGCTTAAAAAAATTGTGGAGATCACCAAGGTCAGCTATCCTATTGTTTTTGGCTGTTTTATTTCTCTTAATTATTTGTTAAAAATTGTTGTTTATTGTGGTTTTATTACTTTCAATAACGAGGATATTTTATTTTTTTCGCTTATCTGCCTAACTGACAAGCCCCTATCTATATTAATTTGCTAGGCTAGGGCGGGCGCCGCGACAAATGTCTTAACTTGTAAGTGCGCCGCTAACTTAGTAAGTTTGGAACCTCTGTACTAACCTATCAACGCTTAGAATGTATGTAATCCATACCTTGACGGTCTATTGGCGCAGTGGGCAGGGATCCTGCTTTCTAAGTCAGAGACCGTGGGTTCGATTACCACAACTGGCAAATGTTTCTGTGATGAGCATGCATGTAATTTATAAGTAATATTTATAAAAATATTCATCAGTCATTATAGAACCCATAACACAAGCTACGCTTACTTTTGGGCTAGATGGCGATGTGTGTACTGTCGTAGTACATTTATTTATTTATTTACACTAATATTATAAATGCAATAGCGTGTTTGAATGATCTTTCTTAACACCCGAACTCAGCAACGAATCAACTTGATTTTTAGCATAAACATTTATTAGGGAAGGTAACATAAGCTAAGGTTAACAAGGAATATGTAAAAAACCACAATAAACACGGACGAATGACGCAATCAACAGCTGTTAAAAAATAGCCGGCTAAGTGCTAGTTGTACTTACATACGATGGGTTCAGTCCCAAGGTGTAATATAATACCGAATTATTTTAAGCATTATTTAGTGTTGTAAAGTAGACACATTTAGCACATTGCCTCGTGATATTTAACATCGGGCAGATGAATGGGACCGCCAATATAAAATGATATAAACGTCACAGATTAGCATACAATTTGAAAATGAACTAGCCTTCAAACGTTTACTGAAACTTTTCTTAAACCCTCACTAAGTTAAAATAATAACGTATAATACGTGTGACAGAAATATTAAATACTGTTGAAGGGTGCATAAGTATATTTCATAAGGAATCACTGTAAAAATATTAAATCAAAAGAAGCATATTTATTTTTCCATAAACTAATTCAAAACATTCGAAGTATTTACTTATGACAACCCTATTGAAGATAAGAGGCCGACACGTGCATAGTACCTTCTCTACGCGACGCGTACCAAGTGACAGGAGTCACTTGATTTTACTTTTGCATGTGATGTTAGGGCTGTATCTGATTTCTTTCAGTAAAAACTGTGGCAATGGTTTACTCAAAAACTATTAGCGTTTCGGTTTCACAGATAAGTCAAAGAGACAATAAATAATGTACCTCTAAAGCCTCCGAAGTAAGACTCAAAAGATTCCGATATTCCAATTATACATATACTAGAATTGCTCGTTTAAAGATATAAGATATACGGGTACTCACTCCATATTGTATGTCGTAAACTGGCAAGGGCCTGTCCAGATCCGGTAGGTGTAGATCGTGGCCTCTCCTATCTTCGGGGCTGGCTTCACGTCTGCCTCGGCCCTCTGACGAAGACGTTGTTGCGCTGCTTGTTGTTTGTGACAGTCTTGATAAACAAAATAAGATTAAGTTAAGTACAAAAACATACTATGTAATAATCAATAAAAATCTTATCAAAATTAAGCTTTATTTGCTATACTCCGCGAAAAGCAGGAGAATCTGTGTGGTGTAATTTATAATTTCTTCAATCCTTATACTCCACACCAAACAGATCTTCGGTAATATACCCTGTGAGACATCTCACTTAACAATTATTCATTGTAAAGTCAACATCTCCTGAGGATGCTCCGGTTTCAGAGCGAGGCGTGCGTAGAGACAAATAAAATAGAAATATGTAATCCGGACGCTTATTATCTAGCGGAATGAAATATACTTCACAATCTTTTTCTAATTATCTATATAAAAAAAAAAAACTATAACACTATAAAAGCCATTACGAAAGGGATGAAAAACATCTTGATTTTTATATCTATATATATAAAAGAAAGTCGTGTTAGTTACTTCACTTATAACTCAAGAACGGCTGAACCGATTTAGCTGAAAATTGGCAGGGAGGTAGTTTAGAGCCAGGAGAAGGACATAGGATACTTTTTATCCCGTTCGACATCATTCCCGTGTGACTTGACATGTAACGTCAGTCACTATAAAACGTGGTATAACAAAAAAGAATCAGACTTGGAATAACAAAATTGACGTATAATGACAGCTATGTAATGACGTATGGATGACTATTTGATATTTGTAAGAAATCAATAATATAACTATTTCTATTAAATAAATAATTAACATTATTGCCCAATTGCCCATTCGTATAAACAGTGAAGTGAACTATAAAACTCGGTATGGTTAAAAATTTAAGTTTTTAGGTGAAGTGAAGTTTAATTAATAATGCCGCGACCAAGACGATCGAATCTTTCCCGACAAAGCCGTGATGCAAGAAGAATACGAAATACTGCAAATGAAAGGACTGAAGAAGAACAAGAAATTGCACGTGAACAGCGCCGCGATAGTATGGCTCGACTTCGTGCTTCTCAATCACGAGAGCAAAGTGAAGCAGCCCGTGAAACAGCTCGGTTGGCAATGCAGAATCGTCGAGCGAACAACAGAGGTCAACAAATAGATAATTTGCGACGCAGAACAAGATATTTATCAAGTGCTGATTTGAATCGAGCAGCGTTTCAATACGATTGCAGCAATGATTACAGCTTGCATCCTAGCGTTTGCATTGGGCAAATGGACGTAGTTTGCGAGTATTGTGGTGCATTAAAGTTTTCCGGAGAAACGCCTGGATTATGCTGCCTTAATGGTAAAGTGAAATTGCCATTGTTGACTCCGCCACCTGAGCCATTGTATTCATTGCTTTGTGGCGAAACACAAGAATCACGCCACTTTCTTGCAAATACTCAAAAATACAATGGTTGTTTCCAGATGACGTCATTTGGGGCAGATATTATCGAAGAACGGGGATTTAATCCGACATTTAAGGTATTTATTTTTGTACTTATATAGAATGTAGTTAAAGAATAACTTACTTTATCTATTGGTACCTATGTAGTATATTTGCTAATTCTGAACTCTACTCTCCCACCGAAAAAAGTGTTTATAACCCAGTTAATACTGTCTGGTTTTTATTTTGTAGATACAAGGACAGATTCATCATCGAATTGGATCATTACTACCTTTCGAAGATACACAGAATAAATTTTTACAAATATATTTCATGGGCAACATGGAAGAACAACTTGATCGACGCCTAGAGATCAATGCAGGAATGAAGCGAGCAATTCTTCAAGACTTGCAGTGTCTGCTTCATGAACATCATGCGTTGGTCAGGTTGTTTAAGAGTGCTTTAGAGCGCATGCCAAGTGATGACTATAAAGTTGTTATCAAAGCAGATAAACGACCATCTGGAACACACGAAAGGACATTTAATGCTCCAACAGTAGACGAAGTTGCCATCCTGATTGTTGGTGAACAATTGGAAAAACGCGATATTGTGCTTACACGTCGCGATACTGGGCAACTGCAACAAATATCTGAAACTCATCGATCATATGACACATTGCAATACCCGCTGATGTTTTGGCAAGGAGAAGATGGATATTATTTTAATATTAAAATGAAAAATCCATTGAATGGTGAGTATCAGTATCATAATTTATTTCATTTATTTGTGAAAGACACTGATTTAAAATAATGCTTATTAAAAAAATGGTTAATGTCTGTATTGTTTGCCTTTAAAATTTGCCTTTGAAATGGTTAATTATCAAATTTTTAATTTCAGGTGAAGAAACTACAAAGAAAGTTAGCTCAATGAATTATTACGCATATCGTTTGATGATTCGTCAAAATGCTGACAACTATTTGCTGCGGTTTCGTCGATTGTTTCAGCAGTATTGCGTTGACATGTATGTAAAAATAGAAACGGAACGTTTAACATTCATTAGGTTGAACCAAGCCAAACTGCGTTCTGAGGAGTACATCCATTTACGTGATGCAGTTAATACTGAAGGAAATGCAGCTAATATTGGTCGATTAACTATTCTGCCGGCGACATACATTGGTAGTCCACGTCATATGCATGAATATGCACAAGATGCAATGACATATGTTCGTCATTACGGTCGGCCCGATCTCTTTATTACTTTTACCTGTAATCCAAAATGGATAGAAATTACTCAATTGCTGCTTCCCGGACAAACATCAAGTGATAGACACGACATCACAGCACGTATATTCAGGCAAAAAATTCGGTCCCTGATGAACTTTATTGTTAAACAACGCGTCTTTGGAGATACTCGATGCTGGATGTATTCAATCGAATGGCAAAAGCGAGGCCTGCCGCACGCACACATTCTTATTTGGTTAGTGGAAAGAATTCAGCCTGACCAAATAGATGATATCATATGTGCTGAGATTCCTGATTATGAAGTCGATCCAGACCTACATGATGTTGTTACTACTAATATGATTCATGGACCGTGTGGTGCCATCAATCCCCAATCACCTTGCATGGTCGATGGAAAGTGCTCTAAACGATATCCACGGAAATTAACGGCGGAGACTGTCACTGGCAATGATGGTTATCCGCTGTATCGGCGTCGATCACCAGATGACAACGGTCGAACTGTCACAACGAAAGTGAAAAGAATGGATTTCGTTGTCGACAACAGTTGGATTGTTCCATATTCGCCACTTATTTCTAAATCGTTCAAGACACATTGCAACGTTGAATACTGCAATTCAGTTAAGTCCATAAAATATATTTGCAAATATGTCACGAAAGGCAGTGATATGGCGGTTTTTGGATTGCAATCCTCGAATACCAACGATGAAATTTCACGCTATCAAGTTGGTCGTTATGTGAACTGTAATGAAGCGATTTGGCGTATATTCGCATTTCCCATTCACGAACGTCATCCTACTGTTACGCATTTGGCGGTGCATCTGGAGAATGGTCAACGAGTATATTTCACGGCTTCGAATGCTACGCAACGTGCTGAAACACCTCCAGCAACTACATTGACCAGTTTTTTTGCAATCTGCCAAAGCGATCAGTTTGCACGAACTTTGCTTTACTCGGAGATGCCACGTTATTATACTTGGAATGCTTCATCGAAGAATTTTCAAAGACGGAAGCAAGGCGATGCGGTTCCTGGGTATCCAGATGTGCGTTCTACTGATGCTCTTGGTCGTATGTATACAGTTCATCCAAAGAATAATGAATGTTTCTATTTGCGGTTGTTGCTGGTAAATGTGCGTGGGCCAACGTCATTTGAGTCACTACGAACTGTTAATGGTGTAATATTCCCAACATATCGTGCTGCATGTGAAGAATTGAAGTTATTAGAAAACGATAGTCATTGGGATACGACAATCGCTGAAGCCATTATCTGTGCATCTCCAAGTCAGATACGCACATTATTCGCTATCATAATTTCGACATGTTTTCCATCAAACCCATGTAACCTGTGGCACAAATACAAGGATAATATGTCAGAAGATATTTTACATCAAATTCGTGTCAGTTCCAGAAATCACGATATTGAGATGAATGAGGAGATACATAATCGTGCTTTACTCTTGATCGAAGATATGTGTTACCTCATGTGCGGTAATTTATTAATCAGGTTAGGAATGCCAGCACCATATCGTGAAATGAATGACGCATTTAATCGAGAATTGGAACGGGAACGTGAATATGATCACCAGGAATTAGATTTAGTAGTTCAAACGAATGTACCCCTGTTGAATTACCAACAAAAGAAAGTTTATGATACTTTAATGAAGGCAATCGATGATGAAAATGGTGGTTTATATTTCCTAGATGCCCCTGGTGGAACTGGCAAGACATTCCTCATGTCATTAGTTTTAGCAACTGTTCGGGCGAGATCTAACATAGCGGTTGCAGTTGCTTCTTCTGGAATAGCAGCCACATTGTTAGAAGGATGCCGTACGGCTCATTCAGCATTCAAATTACCGTTAAATCTTCAAACTATTGAAGAACCAACGTGTAATATTGCAAAACACTCAGCAATGGCCAAAGTTTTAGCGGTATCGAAAATCATCATCTGGGACGAATGCACAATGGCGCATAAACGTGCATTAGAAGCACTTAACCGAACATTAAAAGATTTACGCAATGACTCGAGATGTTTTGGAGGAGCAATGATTTTACTTTCTGGTGATTTCCGCCAAATACTGCCAGTAATTCCAAGATCTACGGCTGCCGACGAAATAAACGCTTGCCTCAAATCGTCAAATCTATGGCGCCATGTGAAGAAACTGCAACTGACAACAAACATGAGAGTTGCATTGCTTAATGATACATCTGCTGAAGATTTCTAGGAGCAATTGCTGACTATCGGTAATGGTCAAGTACCTGTCGATGAATCGAGCGGATTAATATCATTTCCAAATAATTTCTGTAATTTTGTCTCATCAAAAGACGAACTTATCAACAATGTATTTCCAGAAATTATTTCTAACTACAAAAATTATGAATGGATGAGTGAGCGAGCAATTTTAGCGGCTAAGAATAAAGATGTAGATGACCTAAACAACATAATTCAAAATAAGATCATTGGAACAATGCATTCATTCAAATCTATTGACTGCGTCACAAATGAAGATGAAGCCACCAACTATCCAATTGAATTTTTAAACTCTTTGGACGTGCCTGGCTTACCACCGCACAATTTACGCCTAAAGGTTGGCTCCGTAGTAATCATGCTTCGAAACATAAACCAACCAAAACTGTGCAACGGTACGCGTTTGGTGGTTAGAAAATTGATGAACAATGTAATTTACGCTACGATAATGATAGGAAAATTCAAAGGTGAGCAAGTTCTCATTCCGAGGATACCGATGATCCCAACCGATATGCCGTTTGAATTTAAAAGACTTCAATTTCCGATACGTCTTGCATTTGCCATGACCATCAACAAATCACAAGGCCAATCCTTAAAAGTTTGTGGTTTAAATCTAGAACATTCATGTTTTTCCCATGGTCAATTATACGTGGCATGTTCACGGGTCGGAAGACCATCTGCGTTGTTTGTTTTTGCGCCTGATAATAAAACAAAAAATGTCGTGTATCACAAGGTACTTAAATGAAGAGCAACCTATGTACTAAAATACAGAAATAATTATGAATGATTGATGTAGAAATTTAATTTTTTTTGTATTTTTTCCAATAAAAAAAAAATCTGCTTATTTATTGACATTAAGGCGGAACAAAGTTCGCCGGGTCAGCTAGTATATGAATAAATAAAGCTTTGGTAAGCGCGTTTTCGAAATTGTTTTCTTTGTCGTTGTGACCGATTTTGATGATTTTTATGGGGTCACTCATGGGGATGTTAAGATATATTTGGCGCCGGTAGATGGCACTGTTTTCCCGTTTTTTTTTTAATTTAGACAAAAAAGATTTTTTTGTTTGAAATTTCAACTTAAGACAATGTTATAGCTAGGAAAAATTTGATGCATAGTTATTTCAAAAAATATTGCCGTCGCGCCTGTCCCTGTGGAGTGAAATGTCCCTATTTAGATGTAGCTCAGACCGATTTTAGCTATAAAAATTCGAGATCAACCTATCATATTCCCCTGTTGTCTCTTCCAAAACTGAGCCTCTTTAATTATTTTAGAATGAAAATTTTATGAAAGATTACGTCTACATTTCTCTTCCTTTCTTACATTTAAATTTTTTTACATAGGTATTTCTCTTCGAGTCCTCTGAACATGGCGATAAAAAGGCAGTTAATTGGTAATTATGGAGGGTCATATTTTGTAAAGTATTCAGCTTTTCAAGAAAAAAAAAGAGCAAGCGGACTTCGATTTTACGAAAAAGAAATGATTCTAGAGGCTTTATCCAGAGAGAGAATAGGGGTACACATTTGTGTGTAGAATCTCGCCTCCATTTTGCTCTTAAATCTGCCTACCAGAGCATCACATTACTTTGTAGTCGGGAAAAAACGAGCTACTGATTCAACGTTGATGATCGAGGTTAATTCTGTCAGTAACTATATGTAACGACATATAAAATCGAAATAATCGAATAACTTCGATAGAGCTTTTATTGCACAATACGAAGGAACTTGTTTTAATGTGTAGTTAAACAATAAGCCAGCTTTACGACACCATTTCATTCGGAGTATCATGAGTGAGGTAATAAAATATTAGGTTAAGTTTCTGTATTATATTCGTATGCGATTCAATTTCAGACAACGTACGCTTTATGGGCTCAAATTGAATAGTTTATTATTATTGTAGATTCAGTTTATGAGTTTCAAAATATTGTCAACGTCAGGTTGTAAGGAGAAAATATTATGAGTTTATGCTTACAATTTGAGACCAAAAACTGATTTGAGTGGTCTTGCAAAATATTTAGAAGGTACCTATCAGAATCTGACGGCAAACAATTTGTTTCCTATAAAGACGTGTTCGTCTCAAATTCAACAAAAATTTTGACGGCCGATTGGCGCAGTTTGCAGCGACCCTGCTTTCTGAGTCTAAGGCCGTGGGTTCGATTCCCACAACTGGAAAATGTTTGTGTGATGAGCATGAATGTTTTTCAGTGTCTGGGTGTTTATATATATATTTTAAAGTATTTATGTATATTATTCATAAAAATATTCATCAGTCATCTTAGTACCCATAACACAAGCTACGCTTACTTTACTAACTTACTTTAAAAAAAAAAAAAAAAAACAGATATTGTTAATATGCCAGAAAAGATATAACTCCTACCTACAACAAAATTAACAGGATTTTACATTAAATATTAAGAAGCAACGTTTACTTCACATATCATCGTATTTGTAATCAAAGAAAAAAAAAACCAACGCATTTTATCTAGGTATAATAAACAAAAAAGAAATCGTTTAATATTTTTTGTATGATGTGATTTTTCAATACCTACAACAAGGTAGAAATCTTTGTATACAGTAGTACCTTTATAAGTACTTTTTGTTCTTTATAGGAACGGTTAAAATATAGTGCAGAACACTATAACAGTAAACATAACTCGCTAAGAGTACATATTTTCAGTATTAGGTACTTAGTACCAACAGTTGCGAAATGGGACTTAAATTATTATTCCCACTCAAAGGCCGCCGCATTTACCGAGGCACCTATTTACCAGTTCGGTGTTAGCGCGATCAATTATAGGAAACAGTATCAACGGCGCTCTATTTATGCCGGGTTTCCCACAGTGGGAAATTTCTCTTCGTGATATTTTCCGTGCCTACCTGTGCTTATAATTTTCTAAGCGTAAGATCACACATTAGACTTTTTCTTTTAAGACTGTCTGGCCTACCCATTTAACATGTTTTATAGTGAAAGTAAAGCAATGGCTCATGGACTAATGTTTTTATAATTTCATGAATAATAATTATACATATATATGCATATATTCAAATTACAACTCAAATATGTTTTATTCATGTAGGCCTTATCACAGGCACTTATGTAGCGTTCATTCATTTAGCATGTGAACACTAGTGTTAGGTGATGGTGATTGTTAACTTAAAACTAAAGCTAGAAAGGTTCCAAGCGCGCCCTAGTCTAAGAAGAGCCCTCAACAAACTTAGCTAGGTGTTTTGAATATAAAATTGAATTAAAAATGTAAGAAAACATTATCATACAGTATAGTTTTCTACTAGTCAAGCACTTACATTTGATATCCACAATGAGGAGTTTTGAAACATATTATATATGTAATCCGAGATTTTGCGGCGGCCATTTTGAACCGATTATCATCAGGCATAGCTTAGAACACTCCTCACTCACCTCACAAACAAACTAAACAAAATCAAAATAGGTTCACAAACACAGACACAGACACGTCAAACTTATAAAATCCCGACGTTTACATCATAGAAAACTTTTTGTCGAGGGACGAGTCGCTCGTTTGATCGACAACAAACTCTTGTGTATTGTTAATGTCACTATACGTATGGAAGTAGGCGTGAAACTTCGCTGACATAGTAAATGTTGAGCGACCACACGCGAACTTTGCAGGCATTAAAAATAGATCCGTGACCTTTATGTCTAAAAAAGTAAATGGAAAATAATGTTATATATTTTACTTCGTCTGCGTTTGTTTTTGTTTTTCGAAAGACATGTGGCATTAAATTTAGGTGTAATTCTACTGAAATTTTTAAGTTGTGTATTCTTATATAAAAAAGGAAGTAAGTAATTAATTAAATCGGTTATCATTTGACGGCGTTATTGTGTAAAATCCTCAAACACTTTCGTCCTCTCTCCCAAAAGAACTGAGCTTAATTTCGGGATAAAAAGCATCCTATATTACTTATAATACCATCAGAAATATGTGTACAAAGTTACATGATGATCGGTTTAGTAGTTTTTGCGTGAAAGCGTAACAAACAAACTTACATTTACATTTATAATATTAGTAGGGATAGGTATACCTCATATGTTTCATAAGAGAATACATAAAAATAGTACTTATGAATATACATTGAATTGAAAAATGAGCTACACTTGTATTATGTTCATTGTACATCACGAACTTCCGCGAAGATAGTTACCACCCTACCGACAAAGACATCAGAACGACATCAGACAAGGTCAAAACAGAATAAATAGTAGTACTTGACGCAGTAATAAGCAAGTTTGACGTGTACCATTTTTGCTTTCATATCATTTGAGGGTTTATTTATTTACAAGGCAAACAAAACTAAAACAAAGTCTACGTATAAGTTTAGCTTTTAGCTAAAACCCAAAACATGTATGTGAACAAAATTTTGAAGTAGTTTAAATACGAGAATTGCGTAATTCAGTCTACAGTACCTACATTATAAATAAGAATTTATCTATCTATCTATCTATCGTCCTTATCATCAACCCATTAAGAGAAACCGAAGCCACTAGGCTATCACCGCTACGAATATAATACACCATATTTTTTTTTGGGTAAGAACATAATCAACATCTTAAAAAATTCAAAATTTAGTTTGTCCCGATTTGAATTAGCTTTACACTTTTGTTGTTTCTTACATTATTTCGCGCAAAAGGCCTATTGCCATCGCTTAAATAGTATTATTTTTTACAGTTTTATTTCTGAATTATTATTATAACCTACAAAACCTAATCCTGTATCCTGTATGTAATATACGACTGTGTAGTCAAAACTGTAATTTAACAATAATACTAGTTTAGGCCATGGTAGTAACGAGTAAAATGCAAGAACCTCCGCGAAGAGAGAGCGCGTTTCTGCGAGAAGTTAGGTAACCCACTTACCTACCTAAAGGAAAAATAGGCGTTCAATGCAGTGTGTTCATTTTATCGGCCATCACACTGTCATGTCAGTCTAAACGCAGTGTAATCTTAGACAGCGTAATTAAAACAAAGGAAATTGCTGTTTCGAAAGGATAAGACTACCAATTTCCTTCTTTGTTGGCAGCTTTTCCCCAATTAAGAGTTTTGTTCCAAAATTGAAAAAAAAAAACTTATATTATCTACATTTTCATTGACTTTTATTATTTTCAACTTGAAATGTGGATGTTCAACCGTTCTGTATTCTTAGGTTTAGCCTGACTTCAAAAAACAATTCTAATTAGGTTGAACCTAAGAATACAGAAAACATTTTTATTTACTTCGCAAAGGGTATAATTTACTACGTTTCAGGTACTACTAGATCTCAAATAAAATCCTTTAATTTAGTAAACGTGGGTAGGATTTTATTTGTACGTTATATTTCCAAACTTCATAAAAACTACTTGTCTTACTACCAAAGTTGTTTTATAAATTAGCAATAATAAAAGAACCGTGCTAAGCTTCAAATTTAAATTTCATTTATTTTAAATAGTCATAATATAAACACTTAATAACGTAAATCTAATATAATTTTACCTTCGGTATCATGTTATTAAAAGCATATATTCAGCCCCACAAAAGTTTTCTGCTCTTTTCTCAGACGAGGTTTTTTTTTATGTTAATAGCGGGCAAACGAGCAAGTGGGTCATCTGATGGGAAGTGATCACCGCCGCCTAGAAACATCTGCAGCACCAGAGGAGCCACCGATCTTTTCTCAGATGCTGTGCTGATTTTCCCAATGTATGTCCGTTTCTAGTACGTTGATTGATTATATCAACTTTTTTTTTATAAAGACCAATGTTTTGTTTTACAAAGACTAAATTATTATAACTTGAGCTTGCCAACATTATCAGTGATCATGCAGTCAAGTCTAAGCTTAGAAGGACCAACAGGTGAGGACGGTTGACTAATTTAAAGTGGAATGCAAAAAAATATGTCTGAAACCTAACAATTAATAAATCAAATATCTTACCTCGCGTGTAAGGGATGACAGTTGAGCGGGTCGAGCGGTAAATGTGGTGGGTGCGGCGTCCGAACCGGTGGTGTTGGGGGATCTGGAGGGGTGATACTCTCAAGAACATCGCTTGGAGGTCGACAGACGCGAAGTTCCACTCGCGCTGACGCTGTGCGTAGTACTTCTAGAGCCTCCTGTATACAAACGACAGGGTTTTTACAAATATATTAATCATCATCCAACCACAGAATGTCCAGCTGTGGAAATTCTGTGGTTGAGGTCATGACGAAGGAAAATAAAGGTCTTTTATAAGGAATTCACACGCTACGATTTAGTGCCGCTTGTATACAGCGACCCCATGCGATTATTTTTATGTCGTCACCTTTTTCCATCCAAGCTGTATAGCTATGAGTAGGAAATGCTAGCTGTATAAGTAAATGGGGACAGAGGTGGCACGGTGGCCCAGTAGGAAGGCTTAAGCCTCTCTTTCTTGGGAATCAAGTTCGATACCTGACCCAGACATGTCTGATTCTCGGAGTTACTTCTTAAAGTAATCAAATGTATCTTCCTTCTACGGTGGAGGAAAACATCGTGTATTATGTCGACAAAGGCATGTGCATTCGACAAATCCGCACTTAGCCAGTGTTGTGGACTACGGCCTAATCACTTATACTGAGGACCCGTGCCCAGTAGTGGAGTTGATAATGAAGAAGTATTGTTAAGCCTAGAAATGTAAACGAAGGAAACGTGTTGCTAAGTTAAAGCTCCGCTGGCGGCTAACATTAATTCAAACGGAAACCTGACAAGGCATTTGAGGTAAGTACAGTAATAACACATAATGACTATGATTGTTGAAATGGCATGCCAATTCCACAATAAGTAATTAATTGTTATAGATACACGTTCATGTGTATATATGCGATATTAATTATTAGGAACAAAGCCCCTGAGACTAACAATGTTGTATTTAGTGTTGCCCAAATTCAGTCTTGGTCTTGCAGTCTTGGTCTTGTTCTTGCGTTTTTGCAAGACCAAGACCAAGAACAAGACCGCGTATTTTTAGCAAGACCAAGACCAAGACTGACCGTGCAAGACTTGAGCAAGAACAAGACATAGCCTGCAAGACTCTTGCGTCTTGCAGCTAGGACTTAGCGCTATTTCACGGAGTAGTTAGGTGTAACAGTTCGGTGTATAGGTAGGTAGGTACGCTTAGGAATTCTATGAGACGCAAAAAACTATATCAAAGAATATGAAAAACTGGACCTATGCGCATTACGACTAATACCATAAACATAGCGAATAAAAAAATATCTATTAAAATCAAACTGAGTGCATGCATAGTTATGTTTTAACCATCGGCACTTTGATAATGCGGCATCAAAGGTTTTGTACTTACTTCTCAAAGAAATTTGCCGCTTTTCGGAAGTACATGGTTATGATACACGCGCCGGCGGCTTCTTTTGAAATCTAAAACAATCGTTGCCGCCGCGCCGAAATCATAACATTTGACACTATTCATGCAAAATAATTTCGAATTTTAAGAGTACCTACAGGTGTTCCAAAGAATAAATAAGTTTCAGATTGGTGATTTTAGATTGGTGGAGGACGCATGAGACAGAGTATCCGATTTTATCGAAAATGGCCCGTGATTTTCTCTCAATACCTGCAACTTCAGTACCTGCTGAGAGGTTATTTTCTAAAGCATCATTAGTAATTAGAAAACATAGAAATAGGTTAAGTGATGAGTCAGCCAGATGGTTACTTTGTATTAATTCTTGGTCAAAAGAATTGATATAAAGTATCATAACCTAATGATAAAGCTGTTGATTTGTGTTGTATTTTATTTTTTATTCAAATAAATGATAAATCGTAAAACTCTTTTATTAAATTTCTTATAAGTTGAGGGTTCAATCTCTTTCTAGACAGATAAGTATTGTTCTTTAAAATACAGTCAAGTTATTGTAATTAATTTGTTTTTTTACATGTTTTAGCAAATGTAAGCTTATAAATCATAAATGTTTATTAAGAAACAGTTACTTCCATGGAAAACGACATATAGGTCAGTTGATTTTTCGAATTTCTTATCAAATCTTCAGTTATTTATTAATCTGCTTGATCTTTACTATGGCTATGTTAATTCAAGCTCACAATGTTCCAATTCTAATACGTTTTTCTAAGATTTAAAGTAAACTTTAATAAATAGTAATAGACTAATAGGTAATTGCAAGACTTGCAAGACTCTTGCTGCAAGACCAAGACCAAGACCAAGACTGGGAGCGCAAGACCAAGACCAAGACCAAGACCAGGTGTATTGGCGCAAGACCAAGACCAAGACTGGCTAAGTCTCGTCTTGTTCTTGCATTTGGGCAACACTAACTCTTAATGTATTCTAATAGTTTAAATTATCTCCAAAACTCTTCACATCGGAAAATTTGCCGACCTTATTATCAATCCGATACGAACGAACAAAGAGGTCGCCCGAAGAGAGACCTCACCGCCTGCTGGTGTCACTTGAAAAATAGATGCTCCCCTTTGTCCCGCTGAATTAGTACCCGACATACAACAGATAAACGTTAGAATTAGGAGTGCGCGTTTCAATTACAAAGCTCTTTAATTAGAGAACATTGTCTATTTGTATAGTTTACTTACAGCGTACAATGGATAGCGATTAGCGTACTAATTCGCACCGCTAGGATCTGGAATGCTCTTCCAGCTTCCATTTTCCCCAGTTCTTACAACATTAGTACCTTCAAATCAAGAGTGAATAGGCATCTTCTAGGCAAGCGCGCTCCACCTTAGGCTGCATCATCGCTTACCATCAGGTGTGATTGCAGTCAAGCGCTCGTCTATAAATATAAAAAAAAAAAAAAAAAAAAAAAAAAAAATGAACGCTTCCAACGTTATTTAACTACGCAATAGGTGTTTAATAACGCTTAAAATGCTTAAATTATATTCGTATAGTGCTATTGTTATATCCAGATATTAAAAATGTTTTAACCCGTTTCTTACAATGGCTTAATGAGGTTATTATTTTAGATCTAGGGTTATTCAAGGGGCGGATAAACAAATTCCTTAAAAGCCGGCAACGCATCCGTGGCTCCTCTGGTGTTGCAGATGTTTATGGGCGGCGGTGATCACTTATCATCAGGTGACCCACTTGCTCGTTTGCCCGCTAATAATATATAAAAAAAGATATTACTTTTACAAAGTTTGAATCGTTAACCATCGGACTTTACAATTACATTTGTCACGTGACGGTGGGAGCTTGACTTTGGAAGTTCTTTCGTTGGAGATATACTCGTAATAATCCTTTGGTCTTGAATAGATATCTCAAAGAATATCCACTAGATTCCTAACCAAACGCATTGTTATTGCAAATGTTCCAAACACTCTAGTTCAGGTAGCCCTCGGTAAGTCAAAGTCAAGGTCAAATATTTCTTTATTAAAGGCACATAGATGGCACTTGATGGGTAAATTACATGTAAAATATGGCATAGAAGTGAGTTGATGGCGATAACTAAATCGAAAACTTAAAACTAAAACTACGAAGTTTCCAAACGCGCCCTTCGCAAACTCAATAACTTAACCAATACCACCTTCCACTCTCTGAAAGCACAAGTCAAGAACTTGTTTCATCATAAACTCTTGGATTGCTGGTTAAATCAACAATATTATTATGTAAAATGTTGCTGCAAAATAAAGAATTTGAATACTGACTTAGACCAGAAGTTTTTGTCTACCCATCACGTCCACATTCTGAAGGTTGTGGTATTTCCACTTATCTATAATTAAGTGTTACTCAGAATCATTTTAATCCCGCAGAAGCTGACAACGCAAAAGAAGTTCATCTGGTGACGGTAGTAATTTTATTTAAAGTGTTTAAGCTCGCGTGCTCGCTGTTCATTTATGAATAAAAAACAATACCTGTATCGCAAATCTGCACAATAAAATGTATAAGCTTACGTCATTATATAAAAATAGAACTCGTGCCCACGCCTCTGTGTTAACAAGATTTACTTAAAAGGGTATTAGAGGGTGATTCGTCCACTATGTCTGTATAGACGGTCGAACCATGTGTATTGTGTAACACACGATACGTCGACACGAAGAAAGGATTGAGTTACAAGGCTGGGTATAGCGGGGTATAGTCACCATCTGTTTGACGCGCCTCATTAGTGACAAAGGAAAATACGAAATAGATGCTTTATGTTCTACCTTTGATAGCACCTTTGGAAAATGGCGTGTTTTCCACAATAATTTATTATTAACAGCGAAACTGCTATTATTATGAAATAAAAGCTTACCAAGGCGTCTAAAAGCGTATACGACGTTTACTTAGCGTCCCAAATGTCTCTCCATTACTGAAGGTCAGCAATCAGATATATAAACTTTTCCTGTTCATATCTAAACGGAATAGTTGAAGGTCTTGATTCCGGTCCACTCCCGTATATTTCGTAGCCAGGAATTCTTTTGCCTTCTAAAGTTCTAACCCCTCTTTTTTCAGCAATCTTCCTTCTACAAATGGTTTGTAGTAGTCGATACGATATCTTACGGTGCTTAAAGGTTCTGACCAACTCGGTTTTCTTTTTTGCACTCTGCGAGGACGTTAGATACTTTAGCCTCCAGCTTATGCGGAGCATTCTGCGATAAGTCAACATTTCGAAGGGTTCGATTCTCTTTCGCGGGTCTTCTACAATAGTCCATGTATCTCAATTCTCTACAATACTACTGGCCATGTAGCATTGTAAGAGTGTAATACGGAGCACCAGTTTGAGATCACGACCGCCAAGATCTTTATTCATCTTCATAAAAAAAATTAGAGCAATTTTTTTGCGAACAAACCAATGACAAAACATGTTTAAAATGTAAATAAATAAATAAATAGATATACTAAGACAATACACACATCGCCATCTAGCCCCAAAGTAAGCGTAGCTTGTGTTATGGGTACTAATATGACTGATGAATATTTTTATGAATAAAATACATAAATACTAAGAATATACATATAAACACACAGACACTGAAAATCATTCATGTTCATCACACAATCATTTTGCAGTAGTGGAAATCGAACCCACGGCCTTGGGCTCAGAAAGCAGGATCGCTGCAAACTGCGCCAATCGGCCGTCAAATGTGGGTATGGGGATTGGCCGCTCGTGATATTCAAGGCTTGCGATGAACCTTTGATTCGTCGCTTTTGACTAACACGTAAAAGGCTTGAGATGTATAGATTAAAAGGTACAGAAGTTTTTAAGTTTTTTTTTTAGCGGTAGTTGACGAACCAAGCAGATCGCCCACCTAATGGTAAGTGGTAAATTATCGCCTGAGGCGTAGGTGTTCGGCCTCATGTGCCGATAATTACACCGGCAACCACGCATTTTAGACTGAACACAGCATTGCAAAAATGCTGCGTTGCGGAAGAAATAAGCACGAGCTCTGTCACAAAAAGCTCTATACTACTAAACAAGACAAGACTAGTAAGTAGAAGCCTGTAACGGCTTTACAAATAAACGTGGAATAACCTCGGAATAGATATGCAGTTTTGTCACACGTCAACTGACATCTTTCAAATGTCTAAGCGAGATAAAACACTGAATAAAGCTATTTCAATGTTATTCCAAGTTTACTTGTAAGGCCGTAATAATAAAATTGCCAATATGATATCGCTTAAAGACCAGGGCGTGGTTCTGTTATAAGTTAATATAAAAGATGATAAAAATAAGTAAACAATCTGTTAAAACTCATCTTATTATTTTGTCTGAGCTCTTCATTCATCCGTGTATAAAATACTTTTCCTCCAGAATAGGATTGAGGTTTCAAATTGAAGAAGTTAACCAAGTATATAAACAAGTGTTATCATCCAAGATCGCTCTCAGTGCACTAGTTTGACTGCACTTGACCAGTTTATTTTTTGACATTTAAAACGATGCCTTCATTTTACCAGCAGTGTAATAAGTGCATTATTTTTGATCACTTGTTAACTTAACCAATGCCCAAAGCCACTGATGAACCGGATAAAATACCTTATATTTTTTTTGCCTGACCCGAGTTTTGAACCCATCATCTGTAGTTGAACATGCTTACTACTGCACAAACGAAGCAGTCTATTGTTTCAGTTTGTCCGTAATCCCTAAAAAGTAAAGACTGTAAAAAAGACAAGAAAGCCATCACAATAGTAAAAAAACCCTGTTCTAATCCCGGCATTACGAGTAAAAAGTACATGCATGCGAACAGTTAATAACATTGTAATCACAAGTTCTAGGTAGGAACATAAGCCGTCTGACGCGCAGTGGGTACTAGATCGATAGACGTTTTACGAACCCACAAAACCGATTATTGCTTTCGTAACCTCGGGTTTGTATAAGCTATTAAACACGACCAGCGGCGACAAAAGCCAAGGAAACTAATATCTGACCTCTTTTTTTGGGCGATTTAGTTTCGATCCTTGGGTCCGTGATACAATATTTGATTTATTTCTTGTGCAAAATATTTTCTTTTCACATTTTATCGTTCATAAACATATTCATGTTGCGTCTTTGAGGTTTAGTTCATTGAGAATTCAAAGGACCTTTGTATGTACTGGTTTTCAAAAGAATTGTGGTAGTGACGATAATCGGAACATGTAGTTTAGAATTTGTGTTCGATGTCAAACTAAAAACACTATCTCACTAGGATACTTGTGGCGACGCAACCAGTCGCGGCTCCAAATAATATCTACTTAGCTCCTATGGACATGAGTTCGACATATTTGGAGTTGATAATGTGAACGTTTACCTACTTTAGAAACTGTCAATTCTGGTGCCTACTCTTGCTTTAATTGTTTAGTAGATCAAGGCACCACGGTAGTGCAACTGGTGACTCTCCCATAATGTGCTAGTGATGGACCTAAGGCTTGTCTGTGATCTCACCTAATAGTCAGTGACGTTGCAATGTAAGATAAAAGCCCACTACCCTCGAACGGGTATTGCAATTTGTAGCACTTTTCCTTAGCTATCTGAGTTACACTATTAAGTGCACACCTCTCTCACCGCACATTTTTACCACCGACGTCAATCTTGCTAGAGGTCCGAGCTTCACAAAGAGCGCTTTAATTTGTCATGCCCCCAAACTTGCTATAAGGCTCTCCTCTATGCAAACTTCACCCTCGACCAACCCTCGATATTGCTGTTAAAATTCTAATGTAGCCTACATTCAGCTACAGCCCATCCAATACACCATCCGAAGTAAGGGATTTCGAGCGTCCCTTCTACTCCCATCTGATCCAATGTTTGGTTTATCGACTATGCTTAATTACCGGAACCCTATGATATTTAGGTACGGTGTTAAACAACGCCAATTTTCATAAGGTGGACAGAAGCTGGAAGAATTTCTTGACAGTAAAACGCAGGACATCCTGACCAGTTTTTTGAACATGTTTATCATCAAACCAGCAAGGTAGTTTCTTAATTGAACAATACAAAATTATAATAGAAGCGTACTAACGAGTCGCTTTTATGTTTCTACCCTGAATATTTTGTTACTCACGAATTCACGGAATCTGCACCAATACAAGTAAGAGTAGGCAAATGTTTCGTGTGATTGTAATATTATGACTTATCCGAATGCAAAACATTCCCAATCCCCGACAGGAATATGGGCGAAGGATCTAACGATTTTTGATGTGAAACATCCATGCGACCAGAACTTCGACCCCCGTATGCCGTCATGGCATGACGCTAACTTATGCCATCATGTATAAAAATTATTGATTTTTACAAACAACTTCTATTATTTTTACCTATTAACATAGATGTCTTTCAGTGTCTGGATGTTTATCTGTATATTACAAGTTTATACGGGTTTTATATTCATTAAAATATTCATCAGTACTACAGTAGTACTCATAACACGAGCTACGAATACTTTGGGGCAAGATCGCGATGTGTGTTTTGTCGTAGTATATTTATTTAATTTATCTATTTATTGGTTTTTATTCATCGTAAATTCTAATATTAACTTAATACCTACATTTCACATCAGCCGGGTGTCCGTGACGGCCAATTTTTAAAATCAAAATAGTGTTTAATCCTATAGGTTTTAAGCTAAGTTTAATGAATATTTCATAAGCTGTGGTAAATAATCGCACATACACACATAAATAACTAACAAATTTATCGTCTGGCTTCCTTCGTGAGTAAAAAAATATTAAAAGTAGTTGCCTGTGGTAGCATTATATTGAAAGTGTCAATTGAGGACAACGCCATGTTCTTATTATTAAAATTGAGTTCAGTCTCATAAAGTGGTTGATGTTATTAAGCGCGAATGGGATTTCATCACATGTGACCGCTACATAATATATTATGTTCTAGTATTCTAGTACAAAGTACAAAGTAGTGACGGTCACGTAGAGGTCCAACAAAGGCGTCTAGATGAGACGGGATGAGGAAAGGGTCCTTACTGGCATTTTACATAGCTCATAGCGTCGAACTACTATATATACTCATTATAAGGTTTACACATCACTGATTTTTTTTATTAACAGAAGAAATGTTTATTTCAGTAGGGATTTTATTTGTACTCCTTTACCGAGCTTATCGATAAAAGTTCGATCTCATATCATGCGTTAAAACTTTCAAAAAGGGCTTATTCAGTTATTTAAGTTAAATCTGATTTATATGTGGTTATTTTTAAAAAGACAGATACAACCTTCCAACCCCTAATTAATCCCTTTCGAGGTTGGTATTCGTAACATTCATACTTTTCTGATACATAATCCCTAGAAGGCCCTAAAATCCGGTAAGCAAGTTTTGGATGAAGAGATATTATAAGGATCGTGTTTTCGACTCCAGACTGATCCCTGAACTGTGGATTTTTCCGGAATCAAAAGAAGCCTGTGATTTTTTGGGCAATAAACTATATCTACAATATGTTAAATATAACAAAAAAGATAGTTATCTCCAATATACTCGTATATTAAAAATAATTGAATTTTGTCAACCTTGTAACATTTTTAGAGCACATTGATTTTTCAGTTATTGAATGGCCCACGCTGTCATTTACGTTGAAAGCGAGGTTTTTTGTGCTTTCAACTTATGAAAACCAAATTACGGATAAAATGCACCGGCATAAAAATCGTATTTAAAAACGATGTTTTCATATTCGCTGTGGCAGATGTTTTCGTTACTTTTTATACTCCTATAAACAAAAAAATGCTTTTTGGTTTATGATCAATAATAAGTTTCCTGTCTCATTGGTCTCATGGTTAACTATCTGGTTAATCTTATTTATCAAACTGGAATAATCTTCGTCGTAATCAGACCAGAGGGTCAAAATGAAGTCCGAAAGATGAAGCTAATAAAAAGCGCGTAAAAATCAGGCCTTTGCCTAGCAGTAGTACACTTATTGTCTCAGAATAATGATAATGATGATGATGATGATGATGATGATTAACATGATGAAACAATGAGATTGGTGGTGGATTTCTGACCGATTTCATAGATGCATCTGAAAAGCTTTTCCCTTTTATTAGTCTTCAATGAAGGATGAAACTCCACGGCACATAATAGCAAATTTCTCGCAATCAATGGAATAGATTAAGCAGTAATTTACAGTATACGTAGTGTGGTAACGGCAGACTAGAATACAACTGTCACATCCCCTGTCTCACTCCCCGCGGGTGTCGTACGAGGCGACTAAGGGCATATTACTGAGAGTGGGTAGCTGCGTCCTCTTTACTGCTTCTAGCATCCAGTTTACCCAGGGTGGTGATTATGCACAGTACGGCACTGGGTAGTTATAGGCTATTGATGATAATGATACAATAAAAATGGGTTCCTTCCTTTTTTTACTCCATCCGTCCTTCCTTTTTTCGCCTTTTTATCAGAAAAAAAATTCTATTGGATGACTACATATAGGTCAGTGCAGTGATCTACGATATAAGTAAACAATATATTTTGTAATCAATGCTATACCAGATACAAAGGCCATAACGTACAAGTCATTTCGGGGATCGAGCTTTGGACCAGAGATTAGAATCGAGGAAATAGAAAAAAGAATTCCTCGTGCCGAAAAACGTGGCAGCAATAACAGTATTGCAGATCCGAAAAATTAGGCATTTCAGCGAAGCATATCGTTTATAAGAAGAATTGTTCTGCTTTATACCTACCCTGGTGGAGTAGAACCACCCAAAATAGCATACCGGAAAGTATATTTTGTTTTATCAACCGGAAAACTAATTTTAAAAGAAACATTTTAGATAGAGTTTGCATAGTCTCGAAATTGCCTCAAAAATTTCATTTCCTCACCAATAATATTATTTGCCGTCGTACTCGCGGCTCCACTCAAGTTTAACAAACAAACTTCAGAGCTTTATTGACTTTTTAAATGTATTGACAGAATTGTTCATTTCTTTTATAAAATCAACTGCTTTATTCTCTGAAGGTACTGGACAAATTGAACATTTGGAAATTAAGTTTGTAAGCGTTGAAGATTTTTATTATTGATATTTATCTTTATCATCATCATCATCTATCTCGATGTAGGTCCAGTTCTGTATAGATCTTTTGTAAGGTTTTGCATGCCACGGAAATTACGCTTGCATAGTATGGAGTAGTTTTCTTTTACTCGTTTTATACCTAAGTCGTAAGTGCAGAACTAACGTCCCCTTCACAAGTAATACACATTTTTTCTTAGTAAATACAATTAATTTCTTTATTTAATACCTAAATATATCAGCAGGGCTCACTCTTCTATAACAAAGGTGACTGTGTAACAAACAACAAGCAAATTTATTTTGAGGGATTCTTGTATTAGGGTGGGTTTTTGATTTTAACGAATGTAATTAGGTACCTATATACCAAATAACAAAAAAGTGAAATCCATAAATACAAAAACCTGTATCCTAAATTGGAATTTGTATGGCATGGTTACGGTTCACTACAGTGCTGTACTATAATATTTTTCAAATAGACTTAGCTATTTTGTTCCGGCAGGTCTCCAGCGCATTTGAAACAAGCAATGAGTACCTAGTATATTTTTATATTATTCATAATGGCCCCGAGTGTAATACAAACACCACATTTCTGCTGCTATAGCAGGCAGCCGGTGCCCGGAAATATGAAATATAATTGAATTCTGTTAGCACAGTAATATTTCATACAACATTGATTTTCGCATGCACTGGATGGCCGTTACTTTGCATCGTGTAAATATAAAGCTATTGCCAACCTTTCCACGTAAATTAATAGATTTGCTAACGTTAAAACTATTAAACTGTTTTTAATGGTATGGGCAGGGCATGAGCGCGCATGGACAGAAGTCCAAAGATGTTAGGGAGGACAAACTGGGATGCCGCGGAAGCTGTGGAAGACTTAAAGGTAAGACAGAATTGTTCTTCTGTATTAATACAATAAAAATATAAATAATATAAATTATTTATTTTTTTATTTACTTTATTGCCAAAAAAAACGGTTTACAAAAGGCGTACTTAATGGTTAATTTTTTTGCATTCTTTTTCCTAACTTTAGACGTTGTAGAAAAATGAGTGAGGGTGTAGCCTACAAATTTTAGGAAGTAAAAAATTAAAAATTATTATATGTATAATAATTATAGCCATACGTGGACATTTATATTCGAATGTGAATTCAAAATTTAAAAAAAAAGCCGCTTAACGAAAAAGAGAAAAAATATTTTAGTTTACTCTTTAAATTAGAGTTAGCAGCTCTGACTGATACCAGCTCAGCGCTGCTGGCTTGACACTGAGAAAACTGATTCTAGTATAAATTATGAATATAAACAAACCGTGACAAATCTCAAACCTCTGCGTGCGAGGTATATGCTTAAAAAGGAATAGAATGTTTACTCTGCAGGTATTTAAATGGGTATCTGTTCATATGAAGAAATCACATGTTTCTTAAATTGTCATGTGATGTGTGACAAACAAAACTCACGGAGCCTCCAAATGAGTTTGGAAGTTTAGCTCACGTTATTTGCGACATGTGTTCGCAGTTTCCAAGATTTCGCAAACATTGTGAGACAAAGTTTCCCGGTGTTTAAACATCATTGCCGCGATACGTGCGAAGTGACACTAAACTCTTCTTTGCTTTGCTACGTAGGTACAATTTAGTTTGGAAGTTCGGTTTCAAAGTCGAATATTACAGCACACGTATAATTCATTTTAATTTTAATTAGGTTATTACTGTGTCTATTGAGTATAAGGGCAATTAAGGAATTATAAATTCAGATTTTTCTCTGGTTTGGTCAGGTGGCAGGCTTTGGGCGTGGCTAGTCACCACCAGTATTTAGCGTTCCGGTAGGTTTCTTGAATGAAACTGCCATATCCCTAACAGGTTAGCCCGCTACCACCTCAAACTGCAAAGTCAAGAACTCACTTGTCGTTTAATAAAAAAAAAGAGAAACATATTATGACAAATCAAAATGTTTTGTAGCATAATATGACGTTTGATTTGATCTGAATACGTTATTATCGAAATTTAGCAGACAGAGCAGTGTTCAAGCCAAGGAACTGATGCCTGCACATGTACAAACTTAAATTGCTTACAGTGTCGGAATAATTACAAAACTGAATCGACTCGGACAGTAAATTAACATTTAGAGCGGCACAAAGGATAGGCTAACGAGTACAATTCAGCTAAATGTAGCTTAATAGAACTAGTCTAGTCCAGGCCGCAATTCATTACAATATCACATTGGCGGAAATGACATGGCTAAAGATAAAGTTTCACCTAGTATTAAGCGGACCAAAGATTTTTTTTTGATAAATAATGCAAAACCTCTTACGGTGTGAGTTATTTAATTGTAATTTAGTGGCACAGTAAAAAGAACTATAATAATTCAACGCCTTTGATACTTTGGGAATTGCTGATATCGTTCGTCTCGACAGTATAAATGATAGAAATGTAGATCCTTCCTTGCTTTGCATTGATTTTCTATTCCTTAATCTAAACGGCTTCGATAGTCTGCTGAATATATATACTGTGCTAGAAGATTAGATAATTAACTCAAAGTAGGTAAGGTTAGGTTAACCTCCGTGCTGTCCCAGGGTCGTAGTTAGCTATAAAGCTTTTCCACCACGCCAAAAAAAAAAGTAAGGTTAGGATTAATATTTTTTGGAATATGAAGTAGATTTTGTGTGCGAATGCTGATGAATTATATTTACTCATGTGACATACAACTGTACGATAGATACGTCTAACTTACTAAACACATGTAGATTCATCTAAAGCTGAATCTCAAATAATGAGCGCCGAAGATGTCATGTCTCATTCTATCAACAATTACCAAATGGCATGTCCTTATGCATTCAACCATTTTCATAAATGCGTCAGTGCTGCCACCTTTGGATATATCAGAAGACATAATAATGTCGATAACATAATTTAGATCCAACTTACATAAGTGCTAAGTCCAGCTAAAGGCACTCCATTGGCAGACAGAAGCAAGTCTTTAGGTGCAAGTCTGCCCGTCCGCCAAGCTGGTTGAGGAGGGTATAACCTTCGTATTCTCACGAGCCCGCCTCCTCCGCAAACTGACATTCCCAGGCCGCGTCCATCTTTTTCCACCACGACAGTGAAGGTGTTTTCTGTTGACAAGATATTTAGTTATTATCCCGAGAAGCAAATGAATATTGGACAATGCAAATGTTTTTCGCTTGTGAGATTAACTTTAAGAACCTAAACCTAAAAAACTTAAAAACTTCAAATCTAATCTATATTGTTTGTTTGAAAAATTTCGATGCCGGGTAGTTAAAAAAATAAAAATCGTCCAACCTCCTTTTATGTGTAAAAACACGTTATTGAAACCAAATAACGAAAAAAAATATTCAAATCGGTCCAGCCATTACAGAGTTTTTTCGCGACACTATCATATCCTTTCTTTTTATTATATAGAAGATCGTGCACCTGCCCGGAGATACGGAATTGATTGATTGATTGATTCCACCCAAATGCCTCGGAGAGCACGTTAAACATCGGGCGTAGGTTCCGGCGTGTATAGATCACGTAGTTTATGACTCTGCAAAACAGATCTGAGAAACATAAAGGTTCGACCGCAATATTTTTCGCTATTTCTCTGTCGTTGTTATGTGGTTGTTAGCTACGGATAAACGGTGTTCGAAAAAGCTAAGGCTACGGAAACCTCAGTCGATACCAACGGTTTTATAGCTACGTTGCAGGTTCGTTATCCTTTGGCTATTCTTAAATAAACATCGTATTTTATAACGAAGGTACCTATTATATTTAAGGTTCCGCTCTGCATAGCGGTAAACCATTCATTACACTATTCTAGGTGTGTATATAATAAGTTCTTACATATATTTTTATTATTGTGAGATGGTGATGACAACATTGGTTAATTCAAATCTAAAGCTAGAAGGGTTATGTCAAAAGTTTTTTTTGAAGACCTTCCTGTGTTAAACGCCATAGTCGTTTAAGTGACAGGTCACTGCATCAACAACTTCCAGGTAACCACGCCTATGAATAATCCCCGAAAGTGCATGTCTGACTTTCATTTGTCATAACTTATTTTTCTTAAGCCTTCTGAAACGACGAAATTAAAAATCTGTACATAGAAGTAGGTGGTACAAACCGTTATTAAATTACTTATTCAATTTTGTTTTGAAGGGAAAACAGACACTTTTATCTTACAAACTGTTAGATTTTTTACTACGCGTGTATAAACATAAAAAATTTGGTGTTTTACACTAAACAAACTACCATATTACCAAAACTTAACGTATTGTTTGTTTCCTCATTTCGTTCATAGGTCAAGAAAATAAAGTTTTACACTACAGCTTAGAAATCCGTAAAGTTTCACTAGGTTTAGCTTAGTATAAGGCTAAGAATAATATAATAGAGAGTTGATTTTATTTATCTCTTTTGAAGAGCTGAGTCACAGCTTATTCTACATTCATCTTAAATCTATTATATAAATATTTCACGGCCTCAAGAATAGGGGATTGGCAAACTTACGTTTACATCGGCAAACATTTTAATCTGAACCCCACTACGGACACATTCCATCAGAATGCGATAAGCAGTCTTTCTGAAGACGAACTACTATGATAACTTCTAGCAAAAGAAATAATAAATAATTTACCTACAAAAAAGCCAATTGTTCACTGAATATACTGTAACAATATTTCAAATGAAATAAAAAACATGAAATTCAGAAATACAGAAATATATTTCTGGGCGGCAAAGTTTTCGGAACAAATTTAGCAATTCTTATCAGGCCGAATGTTAAATATTCATTTTGGCGTATAATTAATATCGAAGTTTCAATAAAGTCGGTAGGTAGGTAGCGACAAATGTCTTCACGGTCAATTTAAGTTCTTTTATGCCAGTAACGGACGTCGGAGGGTGCTGGACATGAATTAAACATTACCTAAGGGAATCCAAAGAAACAATTTCGGCAATGATCTCATTCGATTCGGACCGTTTCCACCCGATTCTCTCCACATAAGGCAATTTTTGAGGCAATTTGTAGAGTTTTATTACTGTCTCTCCACTCCGTATCGTGATTAAGACAAAATCGTGTTACAGTTAGGACTCTAGAACTCAGTATTCGATTGTTATTGAGTCGGGAATGATTCCTAAATATTAATATGCCTATTTTTACCAAGAAATAGCATGTACCTAAAAGTTCATACAGCAATTGGATAGAACATTTTCGGGTTGAAAATTATAAAACAACTAGTGTTGATAGGCGTTTATGTTAACATTACAAGAACATTTAATAAAATCTATAATAATCTCTTACTAGCAGAATTTTGTTGATATAAAAAAAAACAACAAAAATTTTTCTTGAAACGGATTTTTTTTTTTTAATCCACAGCTTACAACTACATCGTTAACATAACAACAACAAAGTAAAAGCAATGTTAACTCCGGAATTATTATCGCAATCTAATATCTATAAGATCGTATCACGAAGATAACGGTTCGAGGTTATAACCTATAACTTAACGTTTATTGTTGTGACCAACGGGTTACTAAGAGTTTTGCCGCAAAGTGGGTCCGTAGTCCGTACCCACTTTTATGAAGACCTTTCCCCTTTAACATTTACTCATACCTCGGATAATCGGTCATGCTTGAACACAATAGAAGCTTTGTAAAAGCCACTCACACCGTTGCATTAGGCCTCATCCTTTTATATTACAAAGTACTTTGGAGTTGTTTTTGATAGTTGTTGTTTACAAACTTCTGTATGATATTTTCTACCTATAGTAGGTTTAGTAAATTCAGAGCTTTTTGTGACAGATCTCGTCTAGGGAAACACTTTCAGCATGCTTATTTCTTCCGTTAAGCAGCAAAGTTGGTAAGCAAATAGAAACAGGCTTTGGCTTCCCTTTCAGACGAACCAAGTTGGATTCCCGGCACGTGCGTTTTTAATTTAAGCAATCATATATCACTTGCTTTAACGGCGAAGCAAAACATCGTGAGGACACCAGAGTAAGTAAAGCCGTCGATCCCGGTTGTTATCACCTACATAACAATCATTAATGCCCACAAACTTGATTTCGAGTCGCGTGGTGGGCTTATAACTATACTTTGACCTATTTCATTCTATGAGAGAGGAGGCAATGGGACGTTTATATACTGATGATGATAATAAATAAATAAATAAATATACTACGACAATACACACATCGCCATCTAGCCCCAAAGTAAGCGTAGCTTGTTTTATGGGTACTAATCTGCCTGATGAATATTTTTATGAATACATATGTAATACATAAATACTTAGAGAATACATATAAACACGCAGACACTGAAAAACATTCATGCTCATTACACAAACATTTTCCAGTAGTGGGAATCGAACCCACGGCCTTGGGCTCAGAAAGCAGGGTCGCTGCAAACTGCGCCAATCGGCCGTCAAATGATGATAATTATTCAGCCCATTACATTTTTTATTAGCTGCGCCCTTCAGTTTCACCCGCGTTAATTACGGGACGCAGCGTACTGTTACAGACAGCCAGATAGGCAGACAGACTTACAGACAGATAGATATCCAAAGACAGACAGACATAAATGATAAAATTACAGTTCCGGCTTAAGTATCAATTATAGATTGCCCTCTAACGTACAGAATTCAACCCGGTAAAGTTTTATTATAAGTAAGTACCTATAGATAGATTAACAATAACACAGTACTATTCAGTAAACAGATCATGCAGTTTTCTGATACTACTCGTATGTCAAAGTATAGAGCAAATTAGGATTGCTTTAAAGAGCTCTCCAACTCAACAAAACGAACAAGATTGTATCTTCTTAATTAATGCAAAAAGCTTGCTAGGTTTCCAGTTATTTGTCCAATAAGTCCTCCAGTGTCTAAAGAATCTACGTTCCGAAGTGGGTAAAGAATTTTGTTTGCAAATTTTTTGTTTCGAGAAAATAGAAGCGAATAAAATATAAATAGTTTAAGTGGTTCGTCAGGCTGCGATTTTTATGTGTGAAAAATAATTTCTGAACTTTTAGTTACCACCTTACCGAAAAAGGCGTGCCTAGCCATTTATCGTTCCGGTTTAATGCTGCATAGAAACCGATTAAGGGATATGGGTTTCCCATTACTGCCATTCTCCAACAGGTTAGCCCGCGACCATATTACACTACATCGTCATTTACCACCAGTTGAGATTGAAGACCAGTGAACAGATTTTAATAAAAATTGAGCAGAAAATAGGATAGAAATGCACTGTAGAAGTAAATACTTAAACAAATTAAACGCGTACATAGTTGCGGAAAATCTATGTTACTTATTACTATTTAGGAATTTTATATGCTCTTCCAACTCTTTTTTCTTTCGAGCTCTTATTTGGAATTTGAGTGGGTATTAACACGCAAAAAAATACAATTGTATTGTCTTATTAAAAAGCTAACTTCACAAGAATTTCGCTAATTTTCATAAACATCGCAATTCTTCTGAAGCTAGCTTCTAAAATATGCAGTTAGAAAGTAAAGATTTTCAAGTACCTCTATAACATATTATTTAAAATATATATATATATACACAATACAAGTAAGAAATTATATATTAGTTAATATAAGTGAATTATAATCATCACAAATTGCATAAGGACCGCATCGCGCTGATAGGTATAGAAATAAAATTGTGTTGATTTTTTGGCCACTTTAGGATATGTTCTATTAGAATATAATAGTAATCAGAAAATATTAATGGAAATATTGAAAAACTTGACATAATGTAGGTACGACTAATGTTAAATGTAGGCCGAACCGTATTGTCGGCAAACTTTGTCAATATTGGAACTGCGGACAACTAGCACATTCAGCTGTTGTCCTTTCTCAAATTAGAACAAAGTGGTGTTTCTGAATAAGTGCTTTGTATCTTTGTGTGTAGGCTTTTTACGATAGTTTCAGATGAATAAAGTTGGTATTTGATATGTTTCATCAGAAAAGTATAGAACATAATAATCCCAGAAATAAAACAATCATTGGTACCCATTGATCTTAACCACTAGACAAGCGCCAATAGTTCCACTTTTCATTTTTTTATTTTTTTGTTTCTCCATACTGCACAGACTTTTCTGGTTTCAGGAGGCGTTACGTAATATTTAAATGTGTCTTGTAGGTTTATAAGCTTAATATATGGTACAGAAACTCAAGGAATGACGGGTGTTGTCTCCTTACGAAGGTTGCAAATCTTTAGGGCTTTCTCAACTTTACTCTAAATAAATATTTGGTGCTCTTTGTCTCTGGCTCATCAACCTGCGACAATGGCGGAACCATTGTTGAGCCAGACCTTCTTCTGCTTGCCACTTTACGTTGTAGGATAAGTTGAAGATTCATACTTTTTCACATGTCCAAAATATTACGTGTCCACTGCTGGACACTCTCTCTCTCTCGCTCCAAAATATACGGTCCCGGGCCGATTTTTTCCAGCGGCACCCAGCGACTCGTCTGACCTCTGATCTGCCCACCTCTTTGAGGGCAGACAAACGCTGCGCTGACCTGTGCGGGGTCGCCATTCTATCATCTTGGTACCCATAATTCCACTTTGCGACTCGCTGAGCTATGTCGGTAAATTTAGTTCTACAACGGATCTCCTCATTCGTTATTTGATCACGTTGAACTATTCCCATCATAGCTCTCTCCATCCGCCGCTGTTTGACCCTTCTTATGAGGCCCAAAGTAAGCGACCAAGTTTCCGATCATTAAGTCATCTCATCATACGCACTGTCCAAAATAAGACGTTAAACATTCTAATATATGTATGTATTGCGTATATCCAAAAAGTTGAGTTTACGTAAATACGTCACTACTATTTCATACTCAGCACCAACGACGCAATATGAACGATTCGTTTTAATATATTTTTAGACTGGCATAATAGCCAAAGCTAAAACTCCCGGATAATGATCATTAGTGGATTGTCTAATTTAATGAGTTGCCACATATTCACAAAGAGAGAGATGCTCTAACCTGTAAAAGAAGCTTAATGACTGCTACATTTCAACAAAACCAATTTTTAGTAGTTAGTTTTTGGATGCCAATTTTTTAATATTTTACAAAGTTGCGCTTGACTACAGTATTTCCGACACAAAGCTTTAACAGCGTTTAGCTCTCGGGGGGACAAAAGTCCCCGGCACGCCCTTTTACTTTCCGGAGTTAAATGTATGTTTTAAGCAATGAAATATCACTTGATTTAAAAGCGAAGGAAAACCTTAGGAAACCTGCATGCCTGCAGAGTGCTCCGTATTGTTCTTAAATACGTGTCATGTCTCCCAAACCGCACTTGGCCAGCATTAACGAGACTACGGCCTAAACCTTTCTTATTCTGACAGGAGGCCCGTGACCTCCTGTGAGAACCCATTACTGGCTATAATGAGCCAGTAATGGGTTGATAATGATGAATATATAATAATAATATTTATAGATCGCCAGCTCATATTGGAGCAACACACAGAGGTTTGACCCACGGCAAACCTTGTAATTCCTCTGATGACAGTGAAAGCCCGGCTAGCGGCTGTGAGACAGGCTGAGGATGAAAAACTCTACGGCACAGCGAGTGTCTAAATAAATACAAGACACGTTCAAAATGGCGGTCAAAATACTGGGTTAAAGGTCAAAGAAGTCGTGGTGAACTTTAATTTTTTTTATACTCATAATTGTCGGCCCAACACTCAGCAGGGTATGCAATGAATTCGTCCTGCAATGTTCCGCCAAGTGTCCATCTACTTAAGACCAAGGTGTTCATGAGTCTGTTATTACACCGGCAACCTTCACACTGGCACACAGCATTTCATACTTCTCCGGACGAGATCTGTCAATAAAATCTGTACTAGAGTAGAGCTTTTTACGACGGTAGTACTAATAATCGCGGTGAACTCTACTCGCACGTTGTACGTTGCTACTCGTATGTTCCCATATTGGCTTGATTACCTATCGCGTTCTGGATCACCGAACACCTCCGTGTGCCTGCTCTATGATGCGTGATTATTTACCTACCCAGTGCCCATTGCTGCGTGCACAGCAACGTTGATATATCGTACACGCAATTAACTTTTTGCTTCCCTTTATGTAGCTTATTTTGTAATGCAAATCTTCTTTGGCTTTTTTTCCGATACCAAGTATGATTATTTTTTTATAAGCACATACTACTTTTTTTTTTTTTAAGAAAGAGTGCTATTACATAGCACTGGACTCTTTTCAGAATAAGAAAGTAAGCGAGGTTTTTTTGTAAGCACATACCACCTTTTTTTAAGAAGGCTTTACGCCGTTTTCCTTCACGCTGACTTCAGAATTCACACGCTCTTGAAAGCATTATGAAGAATCCTCAGATATTAGGTTTCCTCACGGTGCTTTCCTTCACCGTAAAAGCATTTGTTATTAAAATACTCTAAATTAAAACGCATATAAATCCGAAAAGTTAGCGGTGATGATCGAATTTTGGTCCCTGCAAGGAAAGACGAAGCTTTAACCACTAGGCTAGCACCGCTTAGCCATAAATTTATACGCTAATTTCTTTTATTTTTACCAACTAAGTAACTTATATGCTAGAAGTAGTAAAACAATGTCAAATGAATGGGAGGTGATCATAATTAGACCAAAATAAATCATAATAAATGTCTGCTTAAGGTGTGACTATTCTATAAACGTAACGTACGTATATAACGGTCATAATCAGTCAGGTCCGTTAAAAGCGTCGTTGGTCTAGTGATTATCATGCAAGACTATTTTAGTTTGAACCCCGGGATTGGTTTAAATGGTAAGGTATCCGGCTATACTTTTTTAATACCAGGCGAAAGTTGGGAAACTGTCGTTGCCCATCCCTGTGCCTCAGAGAGCACGTCCGGATCGTGGTGCAAATCTTTAAATCTCTCTCTCTCCTAAAAGAGAGGAGGTGTAGGCAATTTACCCTCTAAACTTACCAAATAATGTCCTTTTTTTTAAAGCACAGCACAATAATTTGCTACAAAATGTGGTCGCAACTAACTCAAAGTCACACAGCGGGAGATGGAGAGAGCTAAGCTTGGAGTATCTCTACGCGAATAGATCGAAAATGAGGAGATCCGTAGAAGAATCAGAGTTAATGACGTAGCTGGATGAACCGATACACGTTGGGGTTTCGAGCTGGGGTGCTGGAGTGACGACCAAGCACAGGTAAACGCAGTGTTGGTGATCCCCCATGTGGTGGACAGACACAAAACTACGTCTACTCGTAAACTAAGTAGTTTAAGTACGAAAGATATAGATAAATTCAAATAACTAATGTTTGATGTTCAAATCACTTCAACATTTAACAGTCTTTTAACCGTAAGAAAACTTTTTTTAGTCAGAAAATATAAAGGGGAATAAGGTAAACCATACTTATAGGTATAATAAAATTCAAGCTGCAAAGGTGTAACCTATACGTAAAAAACCATTGTACAAACAATTAACTTTCTTTATGGAATGTGTAATTGTATTTAACAATACGCTATCGCCATTTCGAGTTTAACTACAGAGCAGTGTGAGAATTTACTCGAATGGAGTCGATTGTGGCGGAATTTTCTTCGATCATGAGAAAAGCACTCGGCTTCTAGTGGAGGTGTGAGTGGAGGGAGGGTAAAAGGTCAACACAAGTGAAGTTGAAAATCTATTATGGATGTAAGATGTTTGAACTATAGTTGCTTACAACTTCACTGGCGAAGAAAATCGTCATTGTTCGATTATTGATATAGTAAATACAGATCAAACAAATTCATTCGTTTTTCCAGTCACAAATGTTTTCATTTTGAATCCTTTATTTCGCTGTCAATAATTAAATAATTGCTAATAAAGATTCGCCAGATGAAAAATATTTTATTATTATTGGAGAGAATATGAGTAATATTGTATATTCGCAACATATGGAGGCATTTATATTTCAGCATTAGCTTAAATATATGAGGTATTATGAGCGAAATTAATTTACCTTCACTTTATGGTTATCATGCTTTGGAATAATCTGCCTGAGAGAGATCCGGAAGAGAGAGATATATATGTTTACATGTAATTTCGAGTATTTATTTATATGTATTATATTATCTATAATGTATGTTACTGCCTCTTTGGTTAGCATGTTCAACTTCGCATCATGAGGTCAGGGTTGGGAAAAAAGTAAAGTATTGTGTATTAACAGTTCTAGTCCGGAGTTAGTAAATTGGCGGTATTCACACCCGTGCCTCGGAGAGCATGTTACGCTATCAGTCTCGGCTATTATCCGTTACTCGTGGAAATTGTCGTTAAAACCCACAAACCCGCATGAGCAACGTGATGGGTCAATGCTCTATAACCGTCTCTATTATGAGAAACAAGGTATGTACAAAGTGCCTTTGGGACGTTTATAGGCAGCGTATGATGATAGGTATATGTATTTACATATCTTACTTATTTAAAGTCGTATTTATTAGTTTTAGATGTAAGAGATTGCTTACAGCTATATGGTCGCGTTTTTCTGTCCAGAATTTCTATCCTATTGTGTTGGCTGTATTATTTTATATTGCGTGGTCTTTTCGAGTTCGTTGCGTGCAATAAAGCGTTTCTCGTTCTCATCAGATTCTATTCCGCATAGTACCGGAACGTTGAATATCGGGAATAAATATTATTACACCTAGGAATACACAAAGGAAAAATATATGTAAAGGGAAGATTTCTTTTGCTGAACAAAATGAGGGATCCTCAACTCTCATCAATTCAGGGGACAAATGGATGACAACTATAACTCTTAATATTTTTCCCTGGTTTGTCGGCAGCATACAGATATTATTAAAACTTGCGCAGTTCCAGCAAACTTTGGAAGCAATTCATATTAGCTTACTTTTTGTTCTGTTGCGAACAATGATAAAAATATATTTAATAATAAAAATTTAAAGGTATGAAAGTTATTCTCTCTGTTAAAAGCGAAGTGGAATGAAATTTTTTAATTGAGTATACAATTTGTAAAGTTCGCCTCCGGGGAGCGAAATGTAAAGAAAAAATAATGAAAAATCATTTTAAATTAAACAAGAAAAGGCTATTCGTTCGGAAAAAAGTAAAGACGTATATCAATGCTATCCATAACGGTTTGTCAGTAGGATAGAGTAACTAGGTATTATTTTTCTTTATTTTCGTAATCATCATCATCATCGTATCAACCTATCACTGCCCACTACAGGGCACGGGTCTCCTCGTATAACAAAAAGGGGTTAAAGCCGTAGTCCAGTGCGGATTGGTGGACTCCACACACCTTTGGAAACATTATGCGGAACTCTCAGGCATGAAGGTTTTTTTAAGATGTTTTCCTTCACCGATGAAACAAGTGAATATAACTTACTTAAACAGATTTAATTGCTTAAAACGCACATAACTTATAAAAGTTAGAGGGTCTCGGCTCTCTCGGCCCTCCGAAAGTGAAGTCGAAGTCCTACCCACTGGGCTGTTACCGCGCCCAATAATCGTTGTCACTAATTCAATCTTAGTAAAATAATAACTTTTCTCTCATGATTAATGGTTATTAAAAGACGGAAAAGTTGATCGCCAAATTGCTAATAAAGATTCGCCAGATGAAACATATTTTATTATTATTGAGTAATATTGTATGTTCGCAACATATGAAGGCATTTATATTTTAGCATTAGCTTAAATATATGAGGTATTATGAGCGAAATTTTAGAACATAATATTCGTAATTCACATATCTAGACAAGGAGGGCAAAATCGACGAAAGCCCTTCAGTATATTAAATTTGTACGTTCTAAACAAAAAGTCTTAGTAAATCTCATGCTTAAATAAATTTTGGCTGTTAAGAGGGAAAGAAAAGTGAAATTAAAAAAGTTTAATGATGCTACCTAACATTTTATCATACATTTAACAGAGTTTCTCATTAAAATTGCGAAACGCTATTTAAATATTCACCAAATTGTACTCTTCAGGGATCACAATTATAAAGTTTGTAATTCAAAATTCCCCATGGGTCGAAGTCCAAAAAATCCGTGGTAAAAAATTAAAACACAATTGTACCAAAATTAATTTCCATTACGAAGCTGTATCATGCGCTCAATATTTTTTTGCGAAATTAATTTGTACATCGTGATTTCATTGACGTGTTTTAAGAATCGGTAGATAGTTCTGGTCGGTATAATCTGTAGAGAGTTTACCGTTGCCGTCGTGTATCGATATACACTTTTTTTATTACACTTACAATAATTTGCTATTTATGGTAATACTATTTTTATGCCTTGAGAGTTGAGCTAAGACCTTGTGATGTATGTATTATGCAGATAGTTACATGTGCAAAAAGAAAGCTAAGTATATTACCAGTTTACGAGTTTAAAGCAGAAATATACATTTAAATTTCAAATACGCGTATAATAGTATGTATTTCAGTACTTGTATTATATTAAAAGTAAGATATCCCACCCACAGTAAAGTAAGTAAATATAACGGAATTTTTTTTTTACAAGAGAGTTCTATACAGCAGATCTTACAGAAAGGGGAAAAATAATTAAAACGTAAGACTTGGTTATAGTTCTTGTACTCTAACGAATGAATTGCTGTAATGACGTAGTGTTAATCCCATTTTTGAAATAGATAGGAAAAATAAAAATTTCTAAAAGCAATTCGTTGGTCGTTTTGAATTTATGCCGAAATTTCTAAAAGTTATTCGTTAATCGTTTTGAATTTATGCCGAAAAGGAAGTGGGTGATGTGAGAGATCATAAGGAAAGCCGCACCCTTGCATGAAAAGGAATAATGACGCTATTTTGTTCAAGATTTGGGAGTTTAATTACTGCTTAGCGTCGGATTTTCCGGAACATTACGCTCCGTCATGGCGGACGCCCTTTAACATTATGTTCTTTAATTTTCGAACTAATGTCTGCTGAGATTTTACCAACACCTTTCTATTATGATAGGTCTGCGGTTATTTACAAACGATACTATCGTGATCATCATTTTAACTGACGAACGTATACTGCTAAACTAAGGTCCTACACTCCCAGGTCTTATTGGACTTGTGTCCAACTCCCTGCGACTCGCTTGATATCATCTGCCCACCTAGTGGTGGCTAACCAAAACTAGTGCTACTCTTCGTGGTCGTCATTCCACAATCTTGTGATGCCATTATCCATCAGTCACCCTTATCGCCCATTGTACCTTCAATTATTAAAGCAACCGATTGGCGCAGTTGGCAGCGACCCTGCTTTCTGAGTCCAAGGCCGTGGGTTCGATTCCCACAACTGGGAAATGCTTGTGTGATGAACATGAATGTTTTCAGTGTTTGGGTGTTTATCTGTATATTATAAGTATTTATGTGTAATTATCTGTATATTATAAGTATTATATTCATAAAAATATGCATCAGCTATCTTAGTACCCATAACACAAGCTACGCTTACTTTGGGGCTAGATGGCGATGTGTGTATTGTCGTAAAAAAAAAGAAAAAAAAACAGCAAGCGTAATCTTTTAACCTTAATTTGCATTTGTTCATTACTAATCATTAGGCTTATTTTACATTTAGCATGAAAAATTCAGTCGAGGGAGACCTCCTGGTGGTCTATATTAGCACAACGCTAAGTCTACATTACACTGCCCTTGCGTGAGCGGTTTTCCCAGCATTATGCCTACACTCTACGTGTACACTGTAAACTGCTACGCAACGAAATTTCCAGCAACCGACCTATAAAAGTGGAACATTGGAATATACCGTTCTTAGCGCTTTTGAAACCCGATGCAATAGAGGGCATTGTTATAAGTTTAACCGCTCTATCTGTAGTATCAAAGTGTTCCCGTATGGATGAAATGAATGCGATTCATTGGTTTTTACTTCCGGAAAACTTTCTTGCATATTTTTAAGGTTTATTTTCGTTGCCTATTTGTCCGCTCGTCTTTGTACCGTTCTTATTGGTTTCTTTTGTTTTTTTAGCTCAATGCGTTTTATTTGGTTTTTATAAATAAAATAGTGTTTATTAAATTTTTCAAGTTCTGACCTATATTGATTGCTTTATAACACTTCGAATAGAATAGAAATGAAAAGAATGACGGATAGATACTGCAGTTGCAGCAATATAATAACTCAAGCGAGAGAAAAGTCAAATCTAATTCCGTTTCCACCCGAAGGCGATAGCTCTCGAATGTAAGTTTGAAGTGAGAATGACTAGCCGTCAAGAACTATTGAAAAGCGTAGCAAGCATCGTGATACATAATATACTAATATGGTGCGACCTAGTTGTGAGAGCACAAATCAGTCGATAAGCAATTTTACGCCTAACTAAGTGTACTGGATATAACTGTAAGTAGATGCTGGAAGTCCGAACTTCGCCTATACCTTACCTGTATACCTAGGAGTTAACATACTCCTAGGCTCCAAAGCTGATTATTATCAATGACACCTGATAATATTCGTTACCAATTTAATTTTAAACAAGTTTTGAAAAAGCTTTATTTTTCAGTTGTGAAAACCAGACAGTAGATAGATACATAACTATGCAAATTGAGCTAAATTTGCTATACTCCGCGAAAAGTAGAAGAATCTGTATGTTGTAATTTAAAATTTCTTCTATCGTTATAATCCACATCAAACAGATCTTCGGCACTGTAGAGTACATACGAACTACGATCGTTTCGCTCCAACACCGGAGCATCTTCAGCTGATGGTGACTACAATGATTAATTATAGTTAAATCCTTTCCGCGGAGTATACCAAATTAAGATTAATTTTCATAGTATATCATGGAAATCTGCAAAGTTAAGTCTGCTTCTATTCGATAAATACATTGTGAGAACTGAGATCACGACAAAGTTTTATCCCAAAATTCGTTTGTTTTAAATTATTGGATCGATTAATCAGTCCTATATATTAAAAATTCCACGCAGTTGATAGACCTCCTTATAGTTTTTTTTTTAATAATTAGAGAGAAGTAGATCACTTTCTCTTCGTCTACCCTTACCTTGCAGATTTTATTCACCCAGTTCGGGTGAGGCACAACTAGGAAATAGAGCGTTCAAGTAAAAAAAATCTACTCTGGACACAGTACAACCTGGGTAAATCCACTTCAACAATTCTCATTGTAACATGCCTATTTAGCAACCAATATTAAAAAAATCCAATGCTCTCGCAGTTCTGTACTGTGCAAACAACGCTGCATGTCTGACGGCTTATATGGTGTAGGGTTAGCTGGTTCGGATACTATCATGATTTTTCGAGTTTAAAGCACAAAATCCTTCACGAGATCAGAGTTAGATTCAAGCGTGAAGCTTGTTAAGTTAGATTAGTTAGGTTGATTGTTATTCTAACAAAATCACGATAGCTCGGAGCTAGGAGATTTAAAGCTGTTAGTATCAATGTTTGTAAATAACATTTAATAATTATCATTTCAATTACAAATACCTTCGCTACTAAGCGATGTCGTCGAGCCTTGGGGCTCTTTTCATGGCTAGCTTTCGCGCTCGCCCCACTCCCCCGGTGACGCTGTAGCAACCCCTCAGGTGATTATCGGCAAGTGTCCATCCGAAAGTCGAAAAGTCGATTGAGCGTCGATCGGTTGATGAATTCTCGTTATAGAGCACCAACCGAAAGTGGAACAATATAGAATCAAACCTCGCAATCACTATCTCTAATGAGGGAGGCGGTCCATCTGTGGGACATTAGAAGGCTGAGGATGTCAAACGCTGCGGGCACATCCAATGTCTGTATAAAATACAGGATACGTCAAAAACAGAAGTACATGTCGAGCATAAAACACAGTAGCAAAGCCAACACCCAATTTATCACTACAAAACACGAGACAACCATAAATCATGTGTAACATATTCAGATCCACATGCGTAAACGTGGCCTAAACGCTTGTAAGCTAATTCGCCCTTGGCTTTTTGCTAGCCCGTAACCGAGCTGGCTGCAAATGACGCGGGTCGAAACGTACCCAGGGAACTGTAGACCTTGCATACAAATTGAATGTCTGAATGAGATAAAACAATTATAGAATCTTATTCGCTATACCGTTAAAAACGTATCAACGCGTTGAGAACACTTAAGATTAGGTTTATTAATCAGTGAAGGTGCCGATTTTCAAGTAAACGCAAGTGACATCGGTTGACGGCTGGTTGTCCATATTGAAAATGGGCCAACTTTAACACGTGCCTTTAAAAACAGTTATAAATTGTTCTTAGCTGTGCCTAAACAAATGACAGCTTATATTTTGTACCCGTTTGTAACACCAAAAGTTGACATACGTGTATAGAACATAAGGAAGTAATATTACTATTGTTACATGCTAGGGTCCGATAATTTGGAATAAGAACACCTGATGGTTCTTGTAAGACTTAAATGTTTTCTTCAATACGAAGTGCCAGAACACACTTCAAATCGCAGGTCAATCGAGGTCCAGTATGGTCGCAGAGGTCACTTCTTTCACTAACGTCTCACTTCGATGTTACTTCAATGAAGTGACTAACTGCCTGTTCGAGAAACACTACTTAAGTAGAGTGCTTTTTGATGCTTCAATATATATCTTAAATATCAATATATATGTAAAAATTGTATACACGGTTTTTGAATGTTCTTAATTCTGCAGAACACATTATAAAAGCTAAACTCTTCGCTAAAGTGTTCCTGTCTATTTTTGGGCGTTTATATTATAAAAAGTAAGTAATTTATCATTTGCCTGTAGCTTGCTATCTAAAGCTGGGCCGAAGCAACGCGAAAAAACTTCTTAATCTTACGGAAACTGACATACTACGCAGATACATTGGCGAGCATGAGCTACTAAACATAGTACACATAATTATCATTGGAATCAAAATTAACTCTGTGTTACATTTTTCGTGTTTAAATTGTCGAAGAAATCACCCATCTGGTTTTCATAAGGTGCCAATAGAAGCACCTAAATCTTTAAAATATCTAGTATAAGTATATTCATTGAAAATGCGTTTAACGTGTGGTTAGGTTTCCAACGTTATATCCAATACGCTCTTTATTTTTTCACTGCACGAAGCGAGGTATAAAAAAACGGTAATGGAAATCCCTAATACACCAAAGTATTCTAGCAGCGTGTTATATTTGTTCGAGAGGCTTCGTAGAATTGAATATGAATAGCGAAAAAAGTGCTAAAAGGTGCGTCGTGCATGCAAATTGTTTTTCCATCAAAAAGCGTGAAAAACTATTAAAAGGATGTTGTGAGATAAATATTCACTGTTGCAATATTGTCTATCATGAACAACGAACTCAGAATAATGAATTTTTTATTATCAGTAAAAGTATGCAAACTGATGACCATATACATATACAACGTGTAAATGAAAACCGAAATAAGACTCCAGAAGCTATAGATGTACATTATTTACTGTCTTGGACACTTATCTGTGAAACTAAAACGCTAATAGTTTTCGTTTCGTTTTGTTTTTACGCGTCGCGTAGCGTAGGTACTATGCTCGTGTTGGTGTTTTATTTTCAATAGGTTTGTCATGAGTAAACACTTATAATGTTTTGAATTAGTTTGTTTGGAAAAATAAATATGCTTCTTTTAATTTAATATTTTAATGGAAATATATTTATGTTATTTATCCTTCAACATTATTTCGTAATTTGGTTACACGTTGTATATTATGCATCATCAGTTTGCCACACGGTTGTGCCGTTATAAGGGCTTTTGAGTTTGGGTGTAACGTCAATTTGGGAAGTTAGAATTTTCAATTTATACTAAGTCTGTGTCGGATGTATTTCAATGATATACTTTCGTAAAACTGACCTACTTAAAGTTAAAGATTATAAATAATTTGTTAAATTTATAGAGAATTGAATAATAGGGAATTACTATTCCATATGACTTTCAACATTATACTAATGAAAAGAAAATAAATAGTTTATTAGAAATATTGGGGATTCAAACAACAGGTGTCCTATAAGTAGCTATTTATTGCGAAGGAAAATCCCATGCCATCCCAAAACAAATGGGAAGGATTTATTCCTCGAATTGACGGATCGTATTGAATGCCAAAATAGAAATAGAAATAGTTATAAAATTCTCATCGTGGGAAGACTTGCAGGACTTTAAAAATAAGATATTTAATCTAGCTCCAGGGCTGTGAATATATGGCATTTTATATGCAGAAAATTTCAAACGTGCAACGGGATTCCAGATATTATTCCGGGGTTTTTTAGTCAAGGTAGCCTTCGGCTACGGTTCCCGAAAAGATCGAGTTATTATGTACGTCGGGGTCACTAGCTGTATGTGACACGTGGGATTCAGAAATTTTAACAATCAGTTATTAAAAAACATAAAGAAAATACGCTTTAAAATAGTTATGGTAATAAAGTGGGTACATCTCGAGTAATACTTTGTTGCATAGATATTTTAATTGTTTGTACTACCAGGAAATGAACACAAAGTAAGTTCTGCCCTTTAAAGCATGCTTAAAGCTTGGGGCTTGGGTCAAACACGCAAAGGCTTCGTGATAAAATTAATCTAAACTTTGATATGGAATCAGTATTATAATATTTCTTTCACAGTGTTTCCATAATATTGTAATTAATGTTTACAAAAGATATAGGGGCCGTTTTTTTGGATCAGGAAAGCAGCTAACTGCTTATCTGCTGGTTTACCGAAAAAAATTAAATACTAAGGCTACCGCAAATTAATTAACTAATGAGCTGTAACCGACCAACATTTTTTCGGTAAAAACAACGCCCTGAACGCCCTGGCTTATACTTAGTGATTAATTAAAAAACAATGTGGTTGAATAGAGTTCTTAGGTATTTTTTCTAGAACAAAAAATAATTTTCACGGTGTATCGAAGGAGAGTTGATGATAAAATCCCAAAAATTTATCAATAAACACCGCTTATCACTAACCGTTCGCACGTTTTAAACCAATATCTGGTAGCGCAATTAAGGATAATGGAACCTTTCTAAATTGGATCGTGCCCATCATCGAACAATGTTTTGGGTTCAAATGTACCCTTTTGTAGGACGAACAAAAAGTTTCCATCTAATTGTTGTCGGAATTTCGCTTATAATGTCGGATCTAAATACAGAGTACGCTTTTATATTGTTATGAATCGCTATTTTTACACGATCAAAAAAAAAACTTAAGGTTTGAGTTCTTGAATCAATGTCTGGGTGCCTAATATAACGTGCCCAGATCTCTCGAAAGTTTCATAGCAAATTTGCTAGATTCATTAAAAAAGAAAAGAAAAACTTCATAGCAAGCAAAACATAAAATAATACAGATATAATGACAGAAAATCGTAGGCATCCAAAGGCCTTAAGCCAGTCTTGTCTTAAAGATAATTAATGTTTGAGAGGACCAGCGATGAGACTGAGGGATATTGCTATGTAAATATTTGTTGTTGTATAATGATACAATATAAAAATTAGAACGTTTAAAGTAAGATCTTGCCCACGATCTTGTGCGCGCTTTTTGCGCCTTTTTACAAATCTCGTGTGAACAGAGTTTTCTTGGGGTAAAAAGTAGCCATGTTACTCTTCCTCCTTTCAACAAAATCTATCCCAAAAATAAAGTTAATTAGATGCTTAGTTAGGGCTCGAAGGAAGGACAAACAACACCCATTTTCTCATTTATAAAATAAGTATGGATTTTATTTAAGCAATACACTCATAAAGTTGAATTAATATTTTAATTCATATTAAAATCCTCTTTTAAAATGTATACGAGTTGAAGCCCGAAGCATACTCGCGTAATGCACGTCAATTATACAAATGCAATATGTCGGGGATTCAATTTCTTGATTGCGATTCTCATCAAAGGTAAGCAACGTATTCGTTTTACGTAATTAAAAAGTACGATTACCCTGCCATTTCATTTCATGTAATTATTTGAAGTAGGCGTAGATGTGAAAGGCGAACTCTTTATTTTGCCCGACTAAAGTGCAAAAATAAGATTGTACAAAAGGCGTCTATTTCGCTGCGTAGCGATATCTGCCTGGCGATCTAGGAATTACAAGATTATGAGTGAGAACGAATGGGTAGTGTGAAATTATAATGAACTTGATTAAAATGACCACATGTACGAATCTATAATTATAATAAAAAATATGAATTGACTGAATTTTGTCATTCAAGATATTTTGAATTTTTGTTACAGGTTCTATATCTATTATAGGTACTACTCTTTAATCAATAGGTACAGTCTTTTTTTTCATTTTTGTCTGTCTGTCTGTATGTCTGTTTGTCGGTTTCCTTGCCACGCGTCATTCAGAAACTACAGAATGAATTCAACTGAATCCTTGCTTGGTTTAATTTCACACTACGGGGTAGGATATAGGATGCTTTTTATCCCGAAATTCAGCATAGTTCGTTTGGGAGAGGGGGTGAAAGTGTTGACGATTTTACACCATATTGTTATGGATAGGATGTAATCAGTTTAGTTCTGTCTAAATTTCCAGTAGATTTGATGAATACAATTGGAGATAGAAGACAGAACTCCTCAGCAGACAGCAGCAAACTCCTCACTTAAAGCTTAACGAAATCCAAATACACAAAGTGTCACCAGATTTATGAGGACGAACATTATTTACCCACACGTCAATCATTTTATTTCATACGTTGCAAGGAATTGCATCGTTGTCTTTTATGTCTGTACTAAATATCATAGTTTTGAATACCTATTTGGCACTTTCAGTACAATTGGAAAAATATTAACATTAGGTATCTGATTTATTGAGAAAGTTTGTACAACATGTTTGTACAAAAAAATAATATCCTAGAAAGAAAAGTACCTATATCAGGAATATATTAAAAACATAAACTAATTTAGGCGATATAAGCTGTTGGGCTTCTTTATTTGTACACCAAAAACAGACACTTAAAGTACGTAGTAGCATAACCGTACGTAGTCTAGTTTTTAAGACAGTATGTGGCAATAGGACTTCACTATGTCCGTAAAGGTATACATATAATACGCACATGAAATTTTTAATATACGAGTACATATACTAATATTATGTATCCTAAAGCCTCAGAAAGGACAAAAGCTTTTTTGGATCCCCGTAATATATCTTTGTGTGTGAGGCTTATGGTTTCCCGTCGATAAAGATAAAAGGGTAAGGGCTATTTGCATATTTACCTTTTTATTTAAATGAATTCTTCTAATTTTAAAGCGGCAAATGGTGTTTGTTTTTATAACACTTTGAATTGTAGGCTTGGAGATATTTAAATAAATTTTAACGTGATAACATTATACATTCCATTTGAATATTATGTTATGTTAAGCCCGGAATATTATTTGAAATATTGTATTGTTTTAACGTTTGGATATCGGTGAATTTTCAATATCCAAATTAAATTGCCTTTTTCACTTTAATCATACAGAATTGTATTGATGTTATTTTTGATATTTTATTGTTGTTAATAATAGTATATATATCCTGTTTATATGTATTAATAGTTTCGAATTTTTGAAGTCCAAGTTTGTTTTTTATGGGATAATAATTGTGCATTGCCTAATTATTTAATGATAAGTGTCAACGTTATCTTAGATGAAGGCGCGCTTATTTTTTTCCTTTTACTACTACTTAGCTGTTCACTGGAATCTCTATAGCTGGTAAGTGATGATGCATTCTAAGACGGTAACGGGTTAACCTGTTAGTGGACTGGGCGCTATGTGAAACTCATACCCCTAAGCCTCTCACCGGAGCACAGCAGAGCGGAAATTCAAGAAATTTAAATTCCTACATTGCTCCTGATAGGGATGGAACCCGGGACCTGCCACTAAAAACCACAGCGTTTACCACGGCGCTATGGAGGTCGTCAAAATGGGTTAGGAATTTTATAGTTCACCCATAATCATAGCTAGGAATTGAGCCCCCACTTAACCCAGGTCTTCGTAACACGCACGTAAAATGAACGCAATTCTCGTACATATTATACGACAAATATCTTAACCGTTAATAATTCAAGTGCCTGAATAAGAACTGAATCACTTTCAGCGAATATTCATTACATTCTCTCAAGAGCTACAAGTAGGCAATGACAGAGGGAATTATGCTTGAATAATTTAGTTCTGAAACTACATTTACAAAGGTGTGGCTAAGCGTATTAGGCGGTACGGGTATGGAACAATTGTGCTCCTAGTTTCTGCTAGTGCCCTGGTACTTTTCTCGGAACTGTTACGTATTGTTCAGTAAGTTGGTCTGAGTACAAAGCAATACTTTTAACTTTGTTATCATTCTATTTGAATTATTTAGCTGTACTGAAATGGAGCCATACTCAGTAAAATATTTCTAAAATTCAAGTCTATTTACCTTTTTATTTTTCTAAGAGATATCTCACAGTCAGATTTAATGCATAGATTACCTTATTAAACATTTATGAATGATTTTTATTTTAATATGCCTTATAATTTAGCTAAAGCAAACCTAATTATATTCTTTCCGATGACACACCGCTTTTTCTTTCAAATTCATTAAAACTTCTGGAAATCTCTTCGAAGCTTAAGAATTTTCGATTCATCCAATTATTAATTACCTAAAAGCCTACAAACTTATTACTTAGCTAATTATATCTTTGAAAATAACATCGTAGAACAAATTGCTATATTTAGCTAAAGCACCCGGGCCCTTGTGTGCGATGGCGGACAAGGCATCGAATATGAATAGAGTATCGATTATGTGTCATCATCTTCATCACTCTATTGATGCCTTAATGCTGTAAAAATCATGAAGTCTGAAAGACTCTTAATGATAAAAGGGATATCGAAAACTCTTAAAGATAGATATGGGATAGGGGGGAGTTTTCTTGCTACATTATTGTGATTACACTTGTATTTTTAGAGTAAATTACATTATTTGCAAAGTTTAATGAAGTAAGCTTTAGTGAAGTGTGTAGGAGATACTTATTGCAACCGCGTCGTCTAGTCGAGGTGACGAGGGTTCAGGGGAATTAAAAGTCTTGAATGTAACTGATTCTTACCAAGCCTCAATCTTTGACAGAGGTTCTTATCTCTGTCTTCACCCCCTATGGTGCTGCCACAAATACTCTGATTAGGAAAGCTTTTCGAAAAAAAATACTACGTTTGATGGCCTCGCTTATGGCTATTTAGAACTTCTAAGAACTTCATCGAGAGCTTTAGAATCTTTATCCTTACTAATGTTATAAATGCGAAAGAGTGATTGTTTATTTATGTGCCCTTCTGCACGCCCTAAGGAAACAATTAACCTGGTTTGGTCCTGGAAGAACATAAAATTTCCAAGGGTTACACATTCGTATACACCAAATATAATCCAAGCAACGAAACGACTTATTTACCGCGGGTAACACCACGGGGCGCAGCTAGTATTGCTATAAAGTCAACTAAAGTATTCGAACTTTCAGTGCTAGTTTCACTCTTCAGACCAAAAAATCTAACATTAATCTGGTTGCTCGAATTTACACCGAGCGTCTGAATACATTGTGAGGCAAGAATACAGGTATGAGCGTTAGATACAACTTACCATCAGTAATGAACGTATAGACAGACCGCAGTTCAGCTTCATACTGCTCCAGAGATATTGCTGGTACGATGGGAGGTACGAAGTCTTCTTCTGGCGACCGTTCCGACCCATAGCCCTGGTCGAAACCTGGATCTTGGAGCTTCCATACCGGCTCCGCGTTAGATCCTGCACAACAAAAATATATTTTCATTAAAATGCTTTCTATTGCCGATTTGATTAAATCATCGTCATCATATCAAACTATGAGAAGGGGTTATTACGATACTATATTAAAATTATAACTAAGTGGTTCTACGATATTCGTAAAAGTCATTAGGATTGATTATTTTTTATTACGTTGAATTTACTGAGATTTTTTATCTGACTTGGTTCTGCCTAGTATAATAAACAACATAATAATTGTCAATATATGATTTGATAAAAGAATAAGAATATAAGTCCGTATCCGGGGCTTTTTCCGAATATTTTTTAAGAGACCAGGGTCAATGCCTCTTAGGATAATTTGCTTTAGAAGTTGCTAAACGTGAGTATTTAACTTAGGAAAACGGCTTGGCTACTAGTTACAATGAACACAATTTGAAAAGGTTAGATAAATGGGAAGTACAACAGCAAACAATTTTTGTTATAGGTATTACTTTTTTACTTAACCAATGTCAAGTGCAATTTAATTTGACTTTACGATGAGAGATGCCATGGAAATAATTATAATTTTGCTTTTAAACTTTATTTTTATATTATTATTTTTTTCGTTCAGTAGTTTGACTATGATGAAATGTATGTTCAGTTTGGTATAAACGCTACATCCCTAAGAGGATAGCCCGCTACCAGGTTGCATCATCACTGAACACCAGGTGAGTTTGCAGTCAAGGGCTAATTTGTAGTGGAATAAAAAAAAAGGAAGGAGAAGAACGGTAATTTTTTTTTGATCCCCTTTGCCCCACTTGTAAGGACAAAACGAACGTGGTTTCAAAAAGTTATACAAAAGTTTCAGCACAAAAAATATTTGAACAGCTCTCGAAGTTACAGTTCTAAAAAACAAATCCCTTCAAGCATTTACAATTCTAAATACACACTTAAAAAGGTCTATAGCCGCTATCAACTGAGAAATATACTCAACAAACACTAAAATGGAGTAATTATGCAAAACGCGAGAAAGGCCTTCGGATAAAAGAAAGCAAAATCTCATTATATAGGCATTACTCCCTTGCTATTATTTTCGCCTCACCCTTTTTCTGCTTTTGTGTAAATAACTGAAAACTCTCTCTTCCTTATAGGCCGAGAGCTATTGAACTGTTTAACAGTGGTATTTTATTTCACAAATTTTATATAATTCTTCGTAAAAATTACACCATCGAACATAGCAATTCCCGCATGAGAGGTGTTTCCCAAGTGATCTAACTGATAACTAGTAAGAAAAATGAAATAAAAAAAGGAAAAATATAGAATAAAATAAAATATTAAAAAGGTGAGTACGTATGTACGCAAACGGGTAACTGACCACTGGTTTGAAACAAACTGAAAGGATAATTCTTGTCTAAGGCTGTCCTTAAAATTCAAATTTAAATTCTTTATATGAAAAATATGCATAGCATTCGTGTCGGTCAATATTTACTAGGAAAAAATAATATAGGTATTTTAATATAGGTAATGACTAATAGGATAAATATATGCAAATATTTTAACTGCACTGAAAACTCCTCGACCGAATAAAATGAATACCGTGAACAGTGCATTGAAACCTCTTTTTTGTAAGAGCTTTGTTTTCAAATTTCAGATCTTCTTTATTACTATAACACACAGTTCACCAACTCTTTACGTATAACGTAGCCTTCAATTTTAATTTAATTTGAAATTCCAAACTCGATTATGTTGAGATTGCCAATCGTGCCTGTTTAAATACAACTTATACAAGGTATTTATTTTATACTTTCAATGCTTTTTTTCGGTTTCGTTTCTGAAATTGGAAAACAGAACCCTTATTAGATCGCTTTGCAGCCCGTCCATTCGTGTGTCAATTAATATTAAAAAATAATAATAATATATGCTATACTCTATTGCAAGTACCTACGTGTTCTTTAACTAAGTAATTACCCCTTTATTATTAATATATGCACCCTTATACTGTGCATTGGCAACAATGCTCAGTGATGATTTTCAGTCTGCTTAAGTAGCCAACAGATCAAACAACGTCACTATTTTTATAATTAAAAAGTTAGACATTTTTATAAAAAATTTCAAAAAATAACATAAAACATATTATGAATTTTTTTTTAATATTTCAGAATAATCTTCGTTCAATAACCTAGTTCTGCTGAATAAGTCAAATGCAATACCTAAACGAAATAGAGAGATAGGTACTGCCTTGTATCAGCATAAGGGTCCTAATACAAAAGTGACTAGTATTAGTTATCATAAACCATAAAGTTTAGAGCATGAAGGTAGTACTTTAAACACGCAAATGAAAACAAAAAGTATTCAATGACTTCAACTTTTTATGTCTGAATTGACAGACCAAGTTGAGGAAAACGATCAACCACATATATTTCCCATAAACAAAGCAATACTTCACAGTGCACGCGAGGAACTCGTCCTGCAACCTGTCGCCAAATGCCTATCAATCTGAAGTCAAGGTGTCACTCATGTGCCTGAAATTACACTGCCAACCACGTCTCTCGGACTTGCCAAGTGATTACATACCGACAGGCTTGTGACAGACGTAAATCTTGCCATCTTTGCAGTCGAACCTCACTTTTGTATTTTCTTTGTATGCTGAAGTTGCAACAATGCTGCTTAGCTGCTGTAATAAGAATCGTGGTAGCACTTCTCCGGACGAGCTTATAACGAAACAAATAATAATGATTGTGTAATAAACAGAACTCCCTGATGAACGCGGTTCCCTTAGAGCCCCGCGGGATCCGTTTGTTATCGGAGGATTAAAAATATACTAGGTATAAAAAGTATCCTAGAATTCAAACTATCTATGCGCCAAATTACGCCAATATCGACTAAGCTGTGAAGCCATACGTAGGTAACAAAAGATGTTCTTTAATCCTGATATAGGGAACGTGCAAGGTACTTTTTTCGGACCAAAAGTAACCTATACAAGCCTATGTGTGCAACATTTCATCAAAATCGGTGCAGCGGTAGAGCGTTCCTACTATACTAATATTATCACTTACCATCAGGTAGATTGCTGTCAAAAGTTTTTAGCTTTTACTCTTACTTAACTAAATGCTGTCTCTAATAAAATGTTGCATTTGAGGCAATTTTGACGACCTCCGTGGCGCAACGGTGAGCGCAGAGAATTTAAGTAGAAGGTCCCGGGTTCCCAGGAGGAGCAATTTGGGAATTTATAATTTCTAAATTTTCTCTGGTCTGACAGGCTTTGCTAGTTAAATAAATATACTTCGACAATACACTCATCGCCTATAATATTTTAAGTTTTCTTATACTCTGTTTCATCCACATACTCCGACTTATCTTAAAGATCGCTTTACATTTCTTGGTGCTACTTCAATTCTTTCACAATGTGACAATAAGCTGGAAGTGCCAATCAGCCGTACGCACTGTTACAATGAGTCATTTACTATCAAGGCAATTAAATTGTGGAATGATCTTCCACGTGACATTCGTTACGCTAAATCACACAGTATTTTTAAGACTCTTCTAAAGAATTATTATTTAACACTGTAAGTTTGATTATTATATTCCATATTTACTTTTTGTCCCGATAACATTATTATATATAGTTTTAATATTAGTTATTTTACCACATAGTATTTTATTTTATCTTATATATGTACTGTTTTTGTAATTTTTGTAATTATTAATATGTATGTATACTCTTAGAGTTTTGCGCACCGCAATAAGGATTCATATGTGAGCCAATTCCTCATAATGGTTGCCTGGAAGAAATCACTATAAGTGATAAGGCCGCCTTTGTTACACAAATTTAATTGTACCTTTGTTGTTTATCTCCTTTTTTTTTTCTTGTGTGCAATAAAGTATTTTTGATTGATTGATTGATTGATCGCCATCTAGCCCCAAAGTAAGCGTAGCTTGTGTTATGGGTACTAAGATGACTGATGAATATTTGTATGAATAATATACATAAATACTTAGAGTATATATATATACACCCAGAGACTGAAAAACATTCATGCTCATCACACAAACATTTTCCAGTTGTGGGAATCGAACCCACGGCCTTTGACTCCGAAAGCGGGGTCTGTGCAAACTGCGCCAATCGGCCGTCAAACTACTTACCACCCTACCGACAAAGACGTACCACTAAGCGATTTAGTGTTCCGATACGATGACTCGTCGAAACCGATAAGAGGTATGACTACCATAGTCACAACAGGTAAGCCCGCTACCACATTAGACTGCACCAGGTGAGATTGCAGTCAAAATATTTCATCTTTTACTCTTACTTAAATAAATGCTGTCTGTAACCAAATGTTGCTCTTGAGGCATTTGAATAATTTTACTAAATAATTATACGTCTCCTTTCGAGGTACAGAACCCGTGGTGAAAACGCGAGTCGAATTCGCACTTGGTTTTAATTAAAAGATCTGCAAACATCACCGGCTTGTCATAATTTAACATAATGAGTTTTCTGTTTAAAGCTTTCATTAGTAACAAGGTGGGGTTGCATAAAATATTATATCTTTTGAAATAAAAATATCGGTATAGGTTTTAAAATGATAATGTCATAAGCTTTATTATACTAACTTATTATATTTGAAAAAACACATGACTAATATAACCTAACCCAGTTATGCTATTTAAATAATTTAAATATATTTACAAATAAATTAAAAGAGTATCTTCTGAATCAATGTTATTTTGATTTAAGTGAATATTTAGGTTAATCTTAAAAAATATATAACATTAGGGGTAGTAATAAACTTTACTAAACGTTTTGGTATAGGCGGACATTTGAGGGCATGTTTTAAAAATTTGCTACCAAAATTGTTATTTTATACCATTATTTTACTTATTTGGAACCAAATAGTATTAATATTTGGTTCCAAATAAGTAAAATAATGGTTTCAAATTGATAATGATTTTTGCACGCCAATCTTGGTATGGAGATTATGTAGGATTATGAAGGATATGTAGATCATGAATTACGCTTAACATCTATGTTTTTGTTTAAGCAAAATATGTAATAAATAAACATAAATAAATTCTCACGTTTCAAAAACCATTTAAAATGTAATTATTATGGAAAATAGTAACATAGTACAAATAATAAACGCGATTTAATACAAAAGTATAAATTATAAAAGACACCCACAAGTACGTATACGTACGTAATGCAAAAGTAGCATGAAAATTGGTCCAGTTATGTTTAGGGAAATAACCAAATAGGAAAAAAAATTAACACGATTGCAGCCTCACCTTGTTGTCAATAGCCGTATACGTATCTAAGACGAGCCCGAATGCAACGCGTACAAATGTAAAACACATAGTTAAATGGGCCTAAAAGTTTAAGAAAATTAATAAAAAAAACCAACGCACCCATACACATATACGATACATTTGAAACGCATATATTTTTCTGATCTGTCGTAGGTACGATTCTAGTCAATTTTATATAGACAAACGATTCTATTTTATGAAATAAACCATAATAAAGATGAGCAACAGCCACAGCTGGTTTGTTCTTTTTTTAACTAATTTTCTTACGACGAAATAAAAAAAACCTTAAATTCAATAAAATTAATATGCATCCCATTACCAAAAACTATTGCACGAGTTAGAGAACACCGAAAGGCAAACGGGAAGCAAACAATTCTACAGTCCAACCACATGTAAGTAATTTCTATATTGGCAGTCGCTAGCCACATTACAGGGGATTTAGAAACAGTTGAGCACTAGTGAGGGGGCGTTTCCTTTAAAAAGCGATCTGGAAATCGATTTTATGGATTCGACTTAAGTAGACTGCATAACCCTTTTATGTTTTATATTGATAAAAATAATTTACGGACCAAGCAGATGGCCCACCTGAAGGTAAGTTTAAAAAAGATGCCTGTAACAAGTAAATGCTAAGTAGGGCATGCAAGAAACAAGTGATGAACGTGATGCCCTGTGTCAATCAACCCGAGGCGTAGATGATAAGACTCATGTACCTATAACGACACCAGCAACCACTCCCTTCAGACCAGAACTCAGCATTGCAACAATGCTGCTTCGTAGCAGGAATGAGCATGGCGGTAGTAGTTTCCCGGACGAGCTGTGTCACAAAAAGCTCTACTAGTACTACTACAAAAAAATTTAACCCAAACAACCCAACCCGCGTTATCATTTGCAATTTTAATCCTAACTACTTTAGGTTTATTATAATCCGATGGCTGGCCTGAAATAAGCATTAAATGGATACGACTTAGCTTTATGAAAAGCATAGAATGTCATAGAATGTCCTAGCTAATACTTTGTCGACCATAGCTGGTGGAATAATGTTTATTTTACTTCATTTGGAAGCATAGTTAATTAAAGCCCATTTAAGTCATCTAAGTTATCTTATACCCGAAGCAATATTTATTTAATTTTTTTATACTTATTTATTATTATTATTATTATATTAATTTTGTTTTTGATGTGGCAATTAATTTAGTTGTAGTTCTAAAAAATGTGACGAACCGAGCTTAATGTCGGGATAAAAAGTATTCTATATTACTTCTAACACTTCCAAGAGTATGTGTACAAAGTTTCATGAGGATTGGCTAAGTAGTTTTTGCGTGAAAGCATAACAAACAAACTTACATTCACATTTATAATATTAGTAGGGATAGGGATGCGTAAATGTAGTAATAACTTGTCTTTTTTATTTCGTCTTCAAGTTGACCGATCGCAACCGCAAGTCGATTATCTAGGCCATACTGAAATCGATTATATAACCTACAAGTTGTACACCCCTATCCAATGCAGCATTGAAACTTTAAGCACGTACATGTTGTCTCTATCCCGGATCGAGATCTTCTCTATTTCAATTCACTTAAGGCAATAAAGGTACTTTTAGTAAATAATTTGGAACAGTAACTTGCTGTGTCGTGGTACGATCATGGCAATTAGATTTTACTGGTTGGCGTGATCTAGTGGCGGCAGCGTTTAAGCAATGTTGGATGGGTAGGATGAATGACTACGGAGGATTATAAAGAGTATATAAAGGGATTAAAAGACATAAAGACGGAAGACTAAGATTCGTTGATTTGAAATATAGAAGAAAGTTAGTGCCGGATGATGTAGGTGGTGAAGCCAGAGCATGTCTCTTTAAGGGCTCGTTTAAGCTTATTGAATATTGAAGTCCCTCATCTTGACCTATAAGAAATATTAAGATAATGACTTTTAAATTTGAATATACAATTTTAACCTGGAAAAAAATGCTTCTTTAATAGTTCACAGTTTACTGTGAACTAGAAAAGAAGCTTTTTTTTCACAATAGGTACAAAGAAATACTGAAAGTTCCTCCTAAAACTTTCTAGAATTTAACAAAAACGATTATGTATTTTTTATTATTTAAATTCTAATTTCTAAAATTACTAAAGTTTTTGTTAATAGATATTATTATTACAAAGCACTTTATAGTAATGATTTTTGCAAACTTTTTGATAACTTTTCTTGATACATAAAGGGGAGGATTGGGTATTTTTAATTATTATTTTTAAATTTACCGTATTTTCTTGGCAGGTTTAGCATTTTTTAATTTTTTATTAGGCAGGTGCTCTCGTAAAGGCTCATTGAAATTTCTTGAATTTCCTGTTAAGTAGTTTCAAACTTCCTTATCTAATACTAACTTAGTCAAAAGAACCGTTGACCATAATAGACATCATCATCATCGTCATCATATCAACCCATTACCGGCCCACTACAGGGCACGGGTTCCCTCCCACAATGAGAAGGGGTTAAGGGCGTATTCTACCACGCTGGCCCAGTGCGGAGTGGTGGACTTCACTCACATTTGAGAACTTTATGGAGAATCTGAGGCATGCAGGTTTCCTCACGATATTTCCCTTCGCTGTTGAAGCAAGTGATATTTTAATTGCATAATGAAAAACGGCCTTAACTTAGAATCGTTAGAGGTGCGTGCGGGATTCAAACTCTGCCCCCCGAAAGTAAGGTCGAAATCTCACCCACTGGACTTTCACGGCTTCAATAATAGACATGAGTGAGATATATTATCTCACGTGTCTAAACTATGTTAAAAGAACAAAGGTAAAATATCGGTTCGCGTGCCGCGGATTAGTTAGGGGCTTTCTAGAGTACGGCTACAACGCGGCGTTACTAACTTTGATTTATCGTGCCGCCTATGCTTTCGGTACGTTTTGTAACGTGAAGAGATTTATGGGTGTATGCTAATGTGATGTCGGCGTACTATTCTCTGTGCTTGCTTCTAAGAAAGTTTGGCTGATATGCCAAACATAACGCCAAAAATAATATTAGTAGAACTTTTTGTAACAGAGCTCGTCCTGGGAAGTCCTACCACCATGATTATTTCTGCAGCTAAGCAGCTTTGTTACAATGCTGTGTTCCGGTCTGAAGGGCATGGGTGCCGATCAGTGGCGTGCATTGAGGGTATGCATAGAATAGAATATATAATGAATAATTGTTAAGTTTACTTAACAATTATTCATTGTAAAGTCAACATCTCCTGATGATGCTCCGGTTTCGGAGCGAAACGTGCGTAGAGGGTGTATTGCCGAGGATCTGTGTGGTGTGGAGTATAAGGATTGAAGAAATTATAAATTACACCACTCAGATTCTCCTGCTTTTCGCGGAGTATAGCAAATTAAGCTTAATTTTGATAATACTCTTTATTTGTGCACCACTCAGAAAAACGAGACAAAAAAAGAACACACACGTGAAGAATGAAGCAGGATACAAAAGGCGGCCTTATCGCTAAGTAGCGAACTCTGCCAGGCAACCTTAGGATTAGGAAAACTAAAAAGAAAAACGAATAGGTGGGGTATTTTTACATACATACTTTTATTTAGTACATACATACAAATATCTACATACTATATACATAAACCAGACTACACAAATACACTAATACTATTGATAAATATAAAAAATAAATATACTAATACATATTTTAACATACCATAAATACTTAAATATGAGTTTGAGTAGATAAATAAATAATAATAGTCGTCTTTACTGAGCGAGATAATGAGCCTTAACAGCATTTAAAAAAATTAATTAATTAATTAAGCAATTTTGAAAAATAAAAAATCTAAGTATAATCACACAATGTAAAATAAAAGTCCAATTGATTTTACAGTGTGATTTTTCAAAACTGCTTTAAATTTGAAGAATCTTATATTATCTGGCAGCTTGTTAAAAACTCGTATCGCCATGATGTACTTTTGCGGTATATATTACAGGCTATGGGTGGCATATGCAGTGTATCCTTCTGTCTTGTTGGTCGCGTACGTGATTCCGATTTTTTATAGGGTATGCAGACTATATAAAATGATGAAAATCTAATAAGGCATTGTAAGAGTTATAAAAAGCCTAACCTTAAATTTTTATAGCACGTACTGGTTGAACATAACTCATTTCATATCTTCTGCATACTGGTATAATTAAAGGCACGGGGGGTACGTTGCATGACGTGTTTCTTGCATGCCCTGTGAATTGTTGCTCTGTTTATAGGCGATGATTTTCTTCTTACCATCACCTGGGCCATAAGCTTGGGCCTTCAATTATTAAAATAAAAAACGACAATTTTACTATACAGGGTGTTTTCTATCAATAAATAAATACATATAAAATTTTATTGCGAGTGCACTGTGCAGCTATGATAGCCTAGTGGTTAGGAATTAGATTGGTAATATTTTAAAACACAAATTAAAATTGGTTTCAATAGCAACCATTTAAGATGAATAGATAATAAAGTTCGAAATGAAACTCCGGTGGGCGACCTTGGCCTGTGAATAAAGACGCTTTGTCCACCGATAGGTGACCTGGACATTGAACGGGTAATAGTGGGCCAAATCTTGTATGGGGTTTTGCCAATCTCCGTTACTGTGACTCACAGTATATCATAGAATGTTTAACTTTATAATAATACTAGCTGTTGTCCTCAACTTATTCCGCGTTTGTTTTTGTTTGCGTTCGCTGCTGTCGAACGTAACTTTTGTTTATTTATTGTATGGAAAAGTGACGTTTGACAGCAGTGATCGCGCGATTTACACCTGTCGCGAGATACGTAATCACCCTGCGGGTGTAATTTTTAAAAATAACTTTTTTAATTAAGTGTAAGTATCTCTAAAAATAAACTGTTATGTTTAGGTGTGGCCTACACCTAAACTTTTGCTAACTTCTAAATCAAGTTAGAATGAATGATTTTACTACTATATTATAAAACTATTAACTTAAATAAGAATTAATACTGCGAACGAATGTAACCAACACAAACATTTAGGATCTTAAATTTTTCTGGAAATAAATTATTATAAACCATGTGACTTCGTGATAGCTTTCTTTTGGCGGAGAAATGGTTAAAATCAGTGCAGCGGCAGTGTACCCTCAACGCAAGTTTCGCTCCGAAACCGGAGAATGTTCAGGAGATGTTGACTTTAAAATTAATAATTGTTAAGACAATTATCAATAATTCATTGTAAAGTCAACATCTCCTGAGGATCCGGTTTCGGAGCGAAACGTGCGTAGAGGGTACATTGTCGAAGATCTGTTTGGTGTGGAGTATAAGGATTGAAGAAATTATAATTACACCATACAGATTCTCCTGCTTTTCGCGGATTATAGCAAATTAGGCGTAATTTTCATAATATATCATGAATTTCCGCAAAGTTACGCCTACTGCAATCAAATACACACATTGCCATCTAAGCCCAAGGAAGCGTAGCTTAATAATACAATAAGTAACAACCATAAGATTGGATATCTATGTACTGTAGAGATGATTATAAATAATCAAACTCACAAGTCGTGAGAATTTTCATTTCCTTCACAAATGATAAACATATCTTCAGATAAGCACATGAATTAAAAAAAGTGCTCTTTCTTTTGTTCTCTTCGTAACACTTTCTTTATTTTCCGCTTACAGCTAACAACCGTGTCTACTCAAGATCCTTGAGGTGAGGAGAGAATCGTCACAGTGTAATTTGCGACATTCTACGTTTTGTTTCAGTATATCTGATTCAGTTCTTGAACTTAGGAGTACCTTAGTGCGAGGTTTTCGGCGACAAAAATAAAACCGGGTTAATAAGAGAGCGAGCAAATGTAAAAATCACGTAGTAACAACGACCCCCCGGGTGCAATGTGATCGGTGCTGACTTTTATCTGGAAGATCCCGGGTTTTGGAATTTATGATTACTTTGAATTCTCCCTGGTTTGGTCTGGTGGGAGTCTTCGGCCGTGGCTAGATACCACCCCACCGACGTGCTGCCAAGCGATAAGCCTAAAAAGAAACCTATGCACGGCTTGACATCTTTAATCATAAACGGATTTGGCGATATTTTTCACAGAGATAACTTGCATCCAGGAGTATACCTCCTTTTTATTCCCGCAAGAATGAATAATAAATTCTTACCAATAATTATAAAAAAGGGGAAGAAAAGAAAACCACTTTAATAATTAAAATATAGTGAAATTAATAGAAAATCCATGTGACTACTTTGGATTTAAAGCAGAGTTCGAGTATAGCGACTGTTTTTGTTTATTCAATCTTTGTAACCAATTCCTAAAAATCCTACAAAATGGCGACCGGAGTCGGCCGCCAACGATACGAAGATTTCTTTATTTAACCAAAATTTGTTATTTTTTGTTTTTATACACACAGATGTCAACTAAGTAGGTGGATTAGTGTGTACCTTTGTTTGTTACAAATTCCGGATGTAGCGACGAAATTAGAGCGGTCCCTTCGTCGCCGTTATATCAGAAATCCACTGTATTATATAATTTGCAGACCGACCAAAATGTTCTCAGCCAAATTTTAGCCTCGGGTCACGACTCGAATTGTACTGGCCGTATGATAAACGAGAAGCGGAAAACGGGCTATTGTTGTATTGAAACGGATCGAATTAATGTTTGACTTTCCTACACATTCATGTTTATTGTAGGTTAATGGGTTGCCAAAATGTTGTCGGAAAATCCAATCATGAACGGGTTTAGGCTTTTGGGGAATATCATTAATATAAAGCTTGAAAGCACAGGAGTTGGACTTGGCAATTTGTCTTTTAACATTGTTTAATCTTAAACGAGTAGGCATATCAAAAAGACGACTTTGTTCACCAACTAAAAAGCAACAAATAAATATTTTCTACAACAGTCAGTGCCAAGTGCCTAGTTTTTTTCGTTGGTTTATTAATAAAGGATATATTATAAAGGATGACAAAAAAAAAGTAAAATGTAAAAAATTACTAGGTACTTTCCTTTTCCGTTAGACATTAAAACTAAGGAAACATTACTTAGTAATTTCACATTTAAGGATACAAGGTGGTTGAATATTTTTATAATTAATATACATACACTGAAAACGGAAAAAATATACAGTATATTAATACATATGTCAGTGGAGGCAAACTTTTTCTTTCCCCTGTTGCTTGGGCAGGTGGAATAGTACATTTTATTCCTTACCAGTGGATATATTCGGGGGATAATTTTTAAGTCACCTGCCTATGCCGTGCCGGATCACAGTTTTATCATGATCAGAGTAAACATTGCCTATTGAGCTTCGAGTGTAAGCTCTATCGATGTATACGAAAAATCGGGCCCTTTATATTAATTTTATAATAAAAATAAAACAAAACACGCCGTTTATAATAGCCAATTAAAATTTCATATTGATGATAATGTCGTGTTGTTTGACAGAGTAGGTACATGCACGATGTTATTTAATGTTACTTGACATAATATCACTGGCTGAGTAATACCTTCAGTGGGCTGTCGCATTAAGTTATAAATTATAATACAGTAAACAGTACAGTACACAGTTCGCATAATCATAATTGGCTCTCGGAGAGGTTCGCGCGTGTACCAAGTACAAATTTCACCTCGGTCTGCTACTTAATATTATAAAACCGGTCAAGTGCGAGCCGGACTCGCACACTAAGGGTTCCTTATACAAGTAAAAGACGTACGTACTTTATAAATACCTTGTAAAATTAGTAAGAGAGGTTGTGCGGTACTGACTAGATTGTTGACATTCACAGGGATCAGTTGAGCATTGGCAGCAGTAGAAGCAACACGTAGTGGACAAATTAGCTTTGTGTATTTCAATATGTAATCACCAGTGTTTACAATAAATAGGGTTCTACGTACTATTGTGTTTGAATAATAGTATTATAATTACAACTACAGTGAGTGAGTACACTGTATTGGCGACGAGGATGGGACTATGACCATATTATTAAAAAAAAAAATGTAATTGTCTAATTAAATTAAATCAAAATGTGGTAGCCATTTGTCATATAAGTTAAATAGCCTAGTGCGGAAGAAACGGTGATAGCCCGGTTAGGGCTTTGGCCTCCCTTTCGGTGGAACGGAGTTCGATCTCCGGCACTTCTAACTTTTCGGAGCTATGTGCGTTTTTAATTTAAGCGATTAGAATATCACTTGCTTTAATGGTGAAGGGAAACAAAGTGAGAAAAACTGCATGACAAAGTTCGCCATACCTTCTCAAAGCCTTGTGAAGTCTACCAATTTCAATTTGGTTCTGGATCTGTGCTCTGTAGTGGGCCGGTAATGGGTTGATAATGAGGATGATTCGCCATCTTTTTTTTTGGAAAATGAAGTTCATAAGATGAAGCCCGCTGACACACGGTAATTTAGCAGGGGCTTAGTAATAGGGTCCCATTGGCACCCACGGCAACGGAACCCTAAAAACTATCTGCGCAGCGACACGTGACTTACTTCAGTCCGTGAACTAAGATGGCGCGCACTGTACTTACTAGATCACTCATGGCCAACGAGATTCCACAAGATATTATATTTTGGCGAGGGGAGTGATTTCAGCCAAGCGCTTTTCAAATAACCTTTCTAAAAGATTTTGTCTAGACAAGGTCATGTACAAACGCGGTAGTAGGACACCTCCCAGACAACGTATTACTTATATATAGGTGGTTAAATAAAGCTTTTATTGCACACAATTCAAAGATAAAAAATAAAAAACACAAAATATGAAACTACGAAAAAAAAATACACAAAGGCGGTTTTATCGCTTTAAGCAATCTCCTCCAGAGAACTCTTAATGGAAGAAACAAATGATTGAAAACGGGTTAATGCAAGAATGCCTTTAATGATCATACCTAAAGCTTAAAAAATACAATAGTCTTCCGGTGAGACAATAGGAGAGTAACCTCAAAGTATCGGTAAGTAGTTCGCAGAGCTATATAGTTACTTAATACTTTAGATAAGACATTCGGTATATCTCTAGGGGAAATTAATGCCTTTATTATTCATGGGAGATCTTTTGAAGAAGGATTAATACGTAATTCGAGTATAAAGGCGGCACCGGGCCATTAGAGACGAAACATTTCGAATAACGCTATATTCTTAACGAATTATGGGTTCGACTATTGTAGCATTATAAACGAGAAACGGATACAAAAAGGATCAAATTATTGTTTGAACCTTTAAAATGTTCGTGTTTATTGTTATTATTAAATTAGAATATTAATATTTCTACGTGAGTTCAGCAAAAGGAATTTTAATATTTGGCAACTTTTTTATATGAAAAAGTCGTATTAATGTCCCACTTCTGGGCATATATGCTTCTCTCTCACACGAAAAAAGTTTTGGGTTTTAAAAACCTTAATCATTTGTTTTTTCCTCTTTTAGTTCTTTTCTTTGCGTCACTCAGTTTACAAAATGGAAAACTTGATATTGCTTGATCGGAACAGCTCCAAGGATTAATGATGTGTACGGCGGCGGAGTTGCAAAAAACACAGTGCGTTTTTGGTTCCAACGTTTTCGTGTTGGAAATTTCGACCTGCAAAACAAGCCCTGTGGACGGCCGGAGACCATAGTTGATAATGAAGAATCGAAGGCTAGTGTGGAAGCGGCTACATCGCAAACCACGTACGAGCTAGCTGCAGGCTGCTGTGTTAGTGATAAAACTGTTTAATTCACTTGAAGTGGAACTTGGAACCTCATGTATTGAGTGCAGCAAACCGACAAACGCGCGTCGACTGTTGTGTTAATTTACTCAACCGGCACAGTAATGAAGAAATTTTAAATCGAATCAAATCCTGGCCTGAAAAGTGGCGCTTATAACAATGGCTGAAACCTGGCGAAATACTGCCCCAAGCGAAAATTGTTTTTTTTTTAGAAAAGGGATCAATGAATGAACTTATGATATGGCAAAAGTACATTGATAGCAATGGTACATACTTTGATTGCCTAATATTTATATTTTTGCATATTTTGCATGGAACCATGTCTAACTATTGAGAATGTCTGGAATTATTGAATTTTCATCCATACCCACCCTAAAATACATAATGCGTGGTGTCACCACTACAAAATTTATACTTAATCAAAAGTATAAGTAGGTATACCGTACCGTATTGACAGGTTAATAAACTTGTACCTACAAGTATCGAATGCATCTGGTGAGTGCTTTGATTTTTGATAAATAAGTTTTTTTTTTCGAACTTTCTAACCGATATGTCCAAGCTTCAATATAGGTATCATGTTTTAATAATTTATATACGTTTTGCTGGACGTCTCTTGATCGTTACTTTATATTGATAATGTCCCAAAATTTTACCCTGTATATTATAATGTTAAAATTTGATACAAACATTTAATTTTTGGTTATTACGTTAATGTATATTAGGTACACAATCACACGGCTTAGTGAATATTAATGAAATTTGGTTCTCAGTTACCTACACGACGCAATGCCCTCTATTAACACATAACTCACCTCAAAAATATTTATATCTTACACGAGAAAACTGAAAGTAGGTATACGTGGACGAACTCGCGGCAGAAAACTTAAAATATGGTTAGCGGAACCTGTATTTCTTTAATGGTACGAGATAGACCAAGGAACTGAAAATATAGCTATTGTTGTATTAAAACTGCATTGAAATGATGTTTGATCTTCGGAGACACTGTTTGATTCAAGATAATGTAAGTGACTTTGAGATATGAGCTTGCATTGCATTATATTTCAACCAACTATTTCAAATGTACTTTACGTATTTTAAATTACTGATTTTAATGCTTAGAGATAAAAATATGTGAAATCGATACTACACAAATTTATAATAGGTATACACTAGCTTTTAGGAACTTTGAGTTTAGGTTCCGTTACCAAGAACTTGTCTTTTACAACCTGATATTGATAAAGTGGGTAAATAAAGACCCACAAGATCCCGACTGAATCAATTTTGATGTAATTCAGTGTTGATAGGCCTTTGATATAGAATATAGAATACTTTCTATTCTCAAAAACAATAACTATGATTATGACAAAATGATTTATGCTATTTTGTCTTACTTTTACGCAGCGACATAGAACACACGGGCGAAGACGCGGGCACTTCTAGTAATGGAAATATTAGGTATCATATTTAAAATTATTTAAGACGAGAGTTTAGGAGTTTTAATGCGAAAGTCGTTAATCATTTTCGCATCCTAATTTCGAAAACTTCAAACTATGAGGATAAGATCTACAGCATTTTATTAATTTTCGTAAACGAAAAGGAAGTCGGAAGATTAATTGTAGGAGCGTTTGCTCGCGGCAGGCTCTCAAACGAAAGATATTAACGTTAGGTCACACTAGTTACGAAAAGTCACTTTTTGTGTTTGATAACATGAAGGTGACGTCACATCAAAACGAAGAATATTTTTAGGAGATGGAAGACATTAAAAACATATCGAAAAAACACAAGTCATAGAACAACAAAGCACGCACATGTCGCCGGAAAATTGTGGATATGCCGTCGCATTAGTATAAAGACACAAGTCGCCAATGGGCAAATGAGGGCCCAATCTCCAACAAGTTTCTTAAAATAAAGTCGCTTGTAAAAATATCTATCTTAGACACCTAAAGAGGCAAGCTGAATTGAACATCCTACTTATCTATTATCTTATCAACCCATTACCGGTATACTACAGGGCGCAGTTCTTCTCCCGGTATAAGAAGCGGTTAAGGCCGTAGTCCACCACGCTGGCCCAGTGTGAATTGGTGAACTCCACACACCTTTGGGAACATTATGAAGGTTATGACGTCCCAAATAACTCACGATGGTTTCAACCGTCACCGTTCACCGTTGAAGAAAGTGATATTTTAATGGCATATAACTAAGAAAAGTTGAGGTGCGTGCTGGGCTTCGAACTCGGCCCGAAAGTAAAGTCTACCCACTGGGGTATCAACGCTTTACATACTTACTCGTTTGAATAAATAGTAGTGGGTCCCGTGAATGTATCCAACGGACCTTTTACTCTGCAAACAGTTTCACAACTGAAATACGAGTAATTAACTGGAAACTACACATCCAGTGATATTATTCCAACGAGGTATGCAAAATACCGGCAGGTTCACTATTTATTTTAAAGCTACGAAATGCCCGGAAGCGCGATTATATGCATTTGACCTTTGGATTAAAAATATTCTCTTCGTAAAGCTTTTTTATTTTAAGCTGCGGTAGCCATATCCATATTACGATTCGTTTTAACTATGAGGCTGTGTAAATAATAAAACAATAGACAATCGCTTAGTGGAGAATATTAGCGCATTGAATTTAATTAAATTCTTTATCGATGGTATATCTTGTGATTTTATTGCCGGTAATGGTAAAATGATATGGTACTGAAAGTACCATCATCATTAGAGATTAAACTTCACGGGAGAATCTTAATCAATAGAGTAAGTTAGATACACATTCATTGATTGCAGTAAGAGTACCTTATTGATATCTGCGTAATATTATATAAATCAGACCAAGACACTATGAAAGCTAACATGGATTTTTAAAAAGTTACGAGATATTGCTCCAATAGACTTACTCAAAAAAATTTATTTAGCTCTGGCTCAATCCATAACAACCTACTGTATACCTGTATGGGGAGGTGCTGCCAAGACCAGATTTATTGACGTTGAAAGGGCTCAGCGATATTTGTTAAAGGTCATGCATTTTAAGTGTTTTCGGCATCCCACTAACTCATTATATGCCCTAAGCAATGTACTAACAGTCAGACAATTATATATACTCCTAGTAATCTTAAAAATTCATAAAACACTACACTTTGAGCCAATAACTTTAAATAATAGAACAAATAGTCGCATTGTCTCTACAGTTAACACAAAAACAGCCTTTGCCTCTAGGCAACTAAAGAAACAATCTTGTCTGCTGTATAATAGAATAAATAGAGTTTTGAATATTAATCCACTGAAACTGCATGACTGTAAAAAAACAGTAACAAATTGCTTAAAATCATTAACGTACTATGAGACAGAATCTCTCTTCCTGATTATAAATAAAAGCACACACATAAACACACACACACACACTCAAACACTTACACACACACACTCACACATTTGCATGCTTGCATGATTGATTTTGAAAAGTCATGTTATTAGTATATGTGTAAACTTTATATCGGAAAGAGCGAGACCTCCAAATACAGGTTTTTTCCAAACTTAAATGGAGGTCTTAGCCTATTGTTTTGTAATGAAATGTAGATAACAAATAAATAATTTTTCATTTTCATTTCATTTTTTTTTCTTTTTTTTCACTATATAACTTGCAATTTGGCAATCTTTTAGTATGAAACGGCTAGATATCAATGCTTACTACTAGCTTAATATTATAAATACGAAAGTGTTTTTGTTTGTATTTGCTTCAGGCCGTCACTAAGTAAGCTAATCGACTTGATGTTAGACTTGAGTTAGATGAAAGAACGGAGAGTAACATAGGTTACTTTTGGTCCTGGACAAGCATCAAATTATGAAGGTGGTTTACAAGTAATATTTGTATTTTACACCAAATATCGACTTTCCGTCACGTTCTAAACAAGTGCAGCTGGTAGTTAAATAAAATAAAGAATAATTTCTACATTCACGGAGTCTGATAGAATACAGGAGTGTGTTCATGCGAATAGAGCAGGTGTAGAAGTCTTTCGGGCTCATTTGGCGTGACCATACTCCTATAATTACTTGCATATTGATTTTGCTTTTTCGAAATTCAAATCTCTCACGTAAGACATCCTTATTATACGTCATCGTAATCAGAACATAATAATATAATATCTTTCGTGTTTAAATGACGCAAGATAAAAATGAAAGCGCACGTGGACACGCAAATTCACTGTCAGCGTCCAGTACAATTCGAACGTTTACGTCATTGTCTTCACCTGAAGGGCCCTCTGAAATATTCGGCGAGCTATACAAAGTGGAACAAATGAACTACCACTATTGTACTCCCTAGAGAAAGCTGCCTCATGAATTTCATATAAAACTAGTTGCTTCATGGCCTAGCATTTCTCTCTATCTCATCAGGCTTACTTTATTTGTACGACTATCAGTATTTAAACAAAGCTTCACAGGAATTTGAAGATGAATTTTTGAATGTTTATCTTGCATTGTTTTTAGAAATAGGTTGGTTGCTTAGGACGTCCTAAATAACCATTCGCAAAACCGTTGCCGCTTTAGTAGAATAAATTATATTAATACATGCTACTATCGCTACCAATCCGAACTTGGACTTGGTGTGGTAGACTACGGCCCTTCTCATTCTGAGAGGAGACTCATGCCCTGTAATAGGGCCGGTAATGGGCTGATGAAGATGATGATGACTACTGCGCTACTAAAGCGGTAAAGGTGGTATATCCCCACTAATATTATAAATGTGAATGTAAGTTTGTTTGTTACGCTTTCATGCAAAAACTACTAAACCGATCATCACGAAACTTTATACACATATTCTTGAAGGTATAAGAAGTAATATAGGATGCTTTTTATCCCGAAATCAAGCTCAGTTTTCTTGGGAGAGGGGACGAAAGTGTTTGAAGATTTTACACCAGGCTTAGCTATCCTAAATACATAGAGTGCTGCCACATTTATGAGGCACATGTCTTTCGAAAAACAAAAACAAAAGCGGACGAAGTCGCGGGTAACAGCTAGTAAGTTAATGAAACTATGCATGCATGAAATGAAAATACACTCTATTGAACACCTAACAGAAATGAAATTATAAACAATAACACAAAATAAAACACAGGTACAATGGGCGGCCTTATCGCTAAAAAGCTAAAAAAAGGGGAAAAAAAACAAAGACTTAAGGGTTAGGTTGTACACAAGAAGCAGTTACCAAATTAAATATATATATACTTATATATTATATTATACAAAGTACATGGTGGTGGTATGGTTTCATAAACTTCCTATATGTATTCCAAATTCTATCTCACCGTCACATTAAGTCGCATCGGGAAAGGGAAATTTAGTCGCGTCGGGAAAGTGAAATTTAGTTTAAAACAATTCTAACCTTTTTTGGATTGTACAAATGTAGTATTTTCATAGTACCCTACTTAATATAGTAATCCCATTAAAAAAATATATCTTTCCATTGCATCTTCTAAATCTTGTGCTATATCTGCTAAATATTTTGCTAGTTTGAGAAATTGCTGCCTATATACTTTCCGTTACGTAAATAAACTATGTACTTTTTCCTGACTTTTGGCTTGCAAACTTCGAAAATGCAGGGAATGGAATCTTTTAACATTTTTCACGATGTTTCACAAATAATGTACCTTATTATTGTGAAATATTCAAATGAAATCCTTTAATTTGACACTCCACTTAATCTCGTAACCCTATATAAAATTTTGTTTCCCCCATTTTGCCCCTTTTGCGATGAGAGTAAAAATATATTTTTATATGTTATCAAATTGAACAAGTGATATCTATAACAATTCTTTCAATTTCAATTTGATATCATTAATAGTAATACATAAAATCAACAGTGACCTCTATATCAGGTTGTAAAAGACGGACAATGTCGCATCATTTTTACGTTCTTGGTAATGGAACCTAAACTCATTTACTTGTGCAATTTGATAAAAAAAAACATATTAAAGCACTCTTTACAGGCGTTGAGCACTCAAAAGCCGAAATTAAATCGCCGAAAGTTCATACCCTAAGGGCGCTTGTACACGCTAAGAAAAAACGCCGGGCGTACCTAAGAATTCGTGTCGTAACTAGAAAATAACTGTGTACACTGCTCGCAGCGGTGCACGAAAAAAAATCTTGTCTGCGCAAGACACGACGCGGCGAACGTTGTTGCGGAGCGGCGGGGGGGCGGTGTAGTAGGGTTGAGCCAGCCCAGTTTTTGTTGTGCGTTGTGCGTTTGGTGTGGACGTGTATTGCAGCGTAGAGTACAAAATGGCTGATGAGTTACTTATAACTTTAGTAGAAGGACGACCGGTATTGTGGGACAAAACTTTAGACATATATAAAGATAAAAGACTCACATACGAAGCATGGAGAGAAATATTTACTATCTTAAACAAAGACTTCGACGAAATGACAAATGTCAAAAAAAATGAATATGGTAAGTACATACAACATATTACTATCTTTTTACAATTTTCAAAAATACAGATTACTAGATATATTCTATATAGCTATATATTATTATAAATATTAATCATTGTCGTTACCCACATTAAATACATCTACAATAAAAGATTTAAGTTGCAAGCAATCATAAGTTCAATAGCGCTAAGTAGCATACGGACACGGCTTTGCTAAAAACGATAATGACTAATACTTATAATAAAATACGTATAAACATGAAAAAAAATATAACATGTAATTGTTTATTTAAACAATATGGCAGGTAAGAATAATTCCTTGTTTCACACTTTTTGGATTAAAATTTAGTAGTCGGGTTTTAGTTTTAGAACTTATTTTTTATGTGTATTTATCTTGCCATGGCAGTGATCCTTCATCAGAGGAAAAATATTCAGTATATTTTTGACGAATTTCGTCTGCTGTGAGATTATTGCCTTCTAAATGCAATGGACTATTTAATCGGTCTCGATTGATTAAAGGCTCAACGTGACCTTCTTCTGTATGAATAAAATTTTGCAAAACGCAAGTAGTTTTTACAATAGCAACTGTTAAATCGAGACTTAAGTTTAAAGATCGGTGCAGAATTCTCCATTTGTTGGCCATTATTCCAAATGCACACTCGACGTATCTTCTTGCCCTTGTCAAGCGATAATTAAATATCTTTTGTTCTTTTGTGAGTTCGTTACCACCGTAGGGTCGAAGTACGTTAGCATGAAGTGCGAAAGCTTCATCAGCTACAAAAACATATGGTAATATATAGTTAGTATTTATTATAGAGCATGGGGATGGTATGTTTAACGTATTGTCAACAAGTTTTTTCCAAAACTGTGTTTCTTTGAAAACATTTGAATCACATTCTTTACCATACGACCCTACATCAATAAAAATGTAATTGTAGTTGGAATCCACAATAGCCATGAGAACAATAGAAAAGAAATGTTTATAATTTAAAAACATTGATCCACTTTCTTCGGGTTTAATTATTCTAATATGTTTCCCGTCCAGTGCTCCAAGACAGTGTGGAAAATTGGCATTTATTTCATATCTTTGTGCTATATTCAACCATTCTTCTTGTGTTGGCATCCGCATATAAACTGTAGATAATTCTGACCAAATATGATGAGTAACTTCACGTACAATGTTCGCTATTGTTTTTATTCCGATTCGAAAATCGAAATGAAGACGTGCGAAGGTATCTCCAGTTGCCATGTATCTGTAAAAAATTGTAACAATGTCTTAGAGCAAGAACACACTTGCAACTTGCAGTGCGATTAATTGCAAGTGTGTTCTTACTCTTACAATGAGGTCATTTCCTTTTTTATATGAAGTTTATGTCTACTTGCAATAGATGGTACCTACTTTCTAACGGTAGTTCGTTTTTTGTTTCAGCAAAGTCTACAGCAAAAAAATGGACAAGTTTGCGAGATAGGTGGATGAAATGTCACAGAAGACTTAAAGAAATGAAATCGGGATCGGGTGCTAAGAAGATTCGTAAATGTGATTTTTACGACGAAATGTTATTTTTGACAAAAATTGTAACACGCCGAGACACTGAGTCAAATATACCCGAAACAACAAACGTGGAAAAAAGTCCCGTAGAACATACACCGATCGCGAAAAAAAAGAAACAGGATGTTAGCGAGGTGGACAAAAATATGGCAGAATTTATAAAGGCTGTTACCAAAGAAGAAGAGAGCCGTGCCATGTCATTTTTTAAAAGTATAGCTCCGAGTGTTGATAAGTTCAGTGATGAGGAAATGGTGGATTTCCAGTTTGAAGTTTTAAAACTTGTGCGTTCTACGCAACAACGAAAGGGAAGTGATGTTCAGCATCAATGGAGTACTGAGTATTACAAAACAACGCAGCCTTCTACGTCGTCATTTAACGTACCCGGCCCATCATACTCGACTCGACCAGGTTACAGTACTCAAAAATCTACATCCATTGAATTTGACACCGAAACTATTAGTAGTGTGGAAACATCGCATACAGATGAATTTCACTTTGACTTTTCTGAAGAATATGAACATGTGGAGTCTGTTGAATTTGGAAACATGTAACACTTCAAAGACATTTATTATTGTATAACGTTCAAATCAATATGCTTAAAAAAATTACTTACCTTAATGTTACGGCCAATCTAATGTATGGAGGAATACTTTCTCGCATTTTGGTATTTTCATGTCGTATATTATTTTCTATTGTTGTCAAAAGCTTGTCAAACGTAGACATTTTCATGCGAAAATAATCCACAAATTTTTCCTCATGTTGTCGCATGACACGGTAAAGGGTAATGAACCCGCCAAACCCATTTTTCTCTTGTATAATTGGATGAACCCAGTAAAGTCTCTTGTTTTTTGTTTCCTTTTTTATTTTGTTATAATAATAATATGCAATTATCATTCTTTTTTGCTTTGTAGTTAACATTTATATAAATAAACGAAACTCACTGATTACACTTGTTATTACTTGCGCGCCCTACGCCCGACTGTCGACTGCACGAAAAGAATCGTGTCGTGTACACGTTTCCATTGGTCTTGTCTGCGGAAGACACGAAAAGTTTTCGTGTGTGGAACAGACAAAATTCTTGTCGTCTACACGAAAAATTTGTCTTGTCTGTCGCAGGAACGGCAAATTTTCTTAGCGTGTACAAGCGCCCTAAAAGAGAGCACACAGTCGTCGGCCCTAGGCAACTTGTAGCAAAGCTGTTTCCGTGCTAAAATACGTTACTTATTCGTAACTTGCAAACAGCGCTGAATCCTGAAATGTTTATGGCCCATTCCGATGTTATTTGCTACATGAAACCCGTGTTTTCATACCTTTTTTAATGTTTCAAGCAAAACGAGGTCACGCCAAAATTGAGCTGCAGGTTTTTTACTCCTTGTAATTTCCGTACCACACGCCACATGCAAGGAAAGCTAGTTGGAAAAAAAAAACCCTGTAGTTACGGTTTCAAAAATAATCAATATCAACAGCAAAGTAATACTCTAACTAGCACTGTTCCTTTTTTGGCTTTACAGTGTCGATATCACCATCATCAGATATGCAGGTTTCCGCACGATTTAAACTGAAAGTTAAGGTGCGTGCCAGGAATAGAACTTGTTCCCTCCGAAAAGAAGGCCGAAGTTTTAAACACTACAGACAACCTCTTTCTCTATTGATCACCCACGTGGGCTAACTCTTCTTTTCACTAATGTTATAAATACGAAATGTTCTGTGACAAATCAACCTCCTAACTTTCCTTTTTTAATATCAGTAAAATAAAAATCATTACTTAAACTCTAATACATTTCAAAACTTTAATTCTTATACAAAATCACGAAAATTCTAGTATTTTAAGAATGAAAAAATTGCACTTTAAAGCTACCCGATAAAACCGTGTTATTAATAGGCTACCATTACACTTATTTATTAAATATCACATCTATATAAAAAAATCCCTCATCTGTTGCTGCATAAAAGAACAATCCAGTAGCATAACCCCCCATTCATATTATTAGTAGGTCTATACCTACTAATATGACATAAAACTGGATGTTGTATAGTTTCTGGAGGTATTATGAATAATATTATGCATGTAAAGCTAAAATAGGTTAATGAGACTTCCGTGCTCATGTTTTTTTTTAATTTGGTATAAAATTTATATCTCTGTGTCTACACATCAGCCTAATTAATGTTATTCTTTAGTGTATATTATATTATTATAATAACGAGTCGAGTCACCTATTGTTGACCAGTCTGGTCAACATCAGGCACCCTAAGTAAGTATAAGATTTCCAAGCTAGTAATCGTCGAGTAGGTGAGAATGACGACATCAAACGAGTATCTAATAAACTTTGAGTTTGAGTAGCTAATAAACGGTTCATGAAATTACCACAATCCGCTTATTGGCACCTTACGAAAAAGAAGAGCTATACTAAGCTGTCAATTTGCTGAGATACGATACAAATAAACCTGGCATAACGTCATAGTAATTACGCAAAGTTATTAATAAGGCTCCCCAAGAGTAAAATTAGCTGACGAAGTTGCGAACATCTCCTTGTACTAAACTGAACTAGAACTTTATTTTCCAAACGATTAAAACTCAAATATTAAGTCTAAAGAAGCTACTCTCTTATATACCATAAAGTTTGCTTGTACGCCCGAACTTTAGTTTAAAATTTCGGTTGACTCAACACAGTGAAACGACGCGGTTATTAAATTTCCTTTTATCGAGTGAAATTTTATATGTACGGTATGTTAACGCGGAGTCGACGTAATCGAAAAATAGCTTTGTTGGTGCAGTGCATACTTTTTATTCCATGTCATCATGTCAACCAATGGACGTCCACCGCTAGACATAGGTCTTTGGAAGGAGTTTGAGATACCACGCTACCCACGACTCGTTAGATATCATCTGTCCAACTCGTGCGGGTCTACGTTTACCGGTAGCCATTCCATAAAGTCTCTATATACCTTTTTTGTAAATAATGTTTATTTTCTTAAGTTGGAAAATCAGCATTATCATCATCATCATAGCAACCCATTACCGGCCCATTCCAGGGCACGGGTCTCCTCCCACAATGAGAAGGGGCCCTGGCCCAGTGCAGATTGGCGGACTTCACACACCTTTGAGAACGTTATGGTGAACTCTCAGGTATGTAGGTTTCCTCACGACGTTTTCCTTCATCGTTGAGAAAGTTATATTTTAATTGCTTAAAACCACATAAAGTAGAAAAGTAAGAGGTGCGTGCCGGGATTCGAACTCGCTGCCCCGAAAGTCGAAGTCCTACCCACTGGGCTATCACCACTTCGAAAACCGCTTGGAAAATGCCTATTATTAATTCGTTAGTGTACACCCGTTCTCTGTAGTGGCTTAGATGATTACAGTAACCAATAGTTTAGTCCATTTAACAAATTCAAGTTACCAATGAGAAAAAAATTGTATTTCTGGAATGCCAGCAAGTGTTTTTAAAATAAAAATCCAATTTCGGAACGTACAGACAGGCCGTACGAACGAAACGAGTTTGCAACAAAACGAAAGAATATAAAGAACGAATGTGGGAATCATACGAAGGGTTTGAAAATCCAGCATTGAGATAATAATAGGCCATTTCCATTTTCCTTTCCTTCTCCGCGAAACGGCTATACATCAATGTCAAGCCGAGTCCAATCTTCGAGGCAAATTGGGATTAATAATGGCTAACAAAGAAAGAAGCCCGCCGCATTTATTCTCGTGATTACTGAAACAAATTGACAAGCGAAAGTTTTGGTAAGATGTTGGATGAATGGATGCGCAGCGTACCAAAGGAATTGTGAGGCTTTTTTATTGATACATTTTGTTTTAGCTAAGCACAAAAGAAGCGGTGATAGCCCAGTGGGTACAAATACAGCTTAGCTTTCGGGGGGATGAGTTCAAATCCCAGAACGCACCTCTATCTATTTTAAGTTATGTGCGTCTTTATCAATTGAAATATCACTTGCTCTAACAGGAAAACATAGTCTGTCTTATCCCGCAGACAAAATTTAAAAAAACGTTCGCCATAAGGCCGCCATAAATAAAATTCAGAAATGCCTTGAACGGTTTCGAAACCACAAAATTTCGGTAAAGATTCAAGCTTTCTAATCACTAGAACATATTGCGACTCTTCACGGGAATTGAATTACTGACCTTTGATAAACTCTTAATTCAAGAAGCGCCGTGCGAGTACGCCTTGTGTAAAACAAACAATGACTTTATCTATTGGATAGAAGCAGGCGTTATTTTTCGTAAATCCATAATATATTAAGGAAATTAAGCTTTATTTCCTATACTCCGCGAACAGCAGGAGAATCTGTATGGTGTAATTCATAATTTCTTCAATCCGTATACTTCACACCAAACAGGTCCTATTATTAAGTCTAAATAATTGTTAAGTCTTAACATTTAGTATAGCAAATTAATATTAATTTTCATAATGACTTTATCGAAAATATTGACCTAAAATCTTACACAACATACCTTGTTTACAATAGCGGAAACAACCACAAAAATATAAAAAATACGTATGAAGTTACAACCATATGTTTACATACGAATGTCAGCAACGTTCTAATATGTAGATCTGGTAACGTTATATGTAGATCAATGCAAAAATTGTCGCGGCCACTAGTGCGCTGTAAACAACCAATAAATAACTAGTGACATCGGATTGTGACCGCAACACACTATAGCCGCATTTCAGCAGCCCAATTTCAAATAACAAATATAAAACTTGCCTGCATTAGAAACATGTTTGCCATAGCCATGACATGCCAAAAGTTAATGACTAGCGCGTATGCAATTCTCTAGTTAATTTTGCACACAAGCGAGAATACGTATTTTTCTGACAAATTCAATAGTACTTAGGTACATCCATTTTTATAAATTGTAACAACATGCAACTGTCTTGCAAGAAGTAGTAACAGAAACGCGGTTTAAAATTTATCTTTATGACGACCTCCCCGGTGCAACGGTAAGCGCTGTGAATTTAAGTGGGATGTCCCGGGATCGATTCCCGGCAGACGAATTTTGGGAATTTATATTTTCTCTTGTGGAAGGCTTTAGTCGTGGCTAGTTACCACCCTACCGAAAAGACGTACCGCTAAGTTATTTAGTGTTCTGGTGTGATGTTGCGTAGAAACCGATTAGGGGTAAGGCTACCATACTCCCGAACAGGAAAGCCGCCTACCATCTTAGACTGCATCATCACTTACCACCAGTTGAGATTACAGTCAAGGGCGAATGACTATTTTCTGAGTTAATAACTATTCGGGGTCTAATAGTTAAAGATCGCAGCTTTGCTTTGGCAAAGTGTTTGTAGGTAGCGTTAACATGGACCCGAGGTTACTCCCGAGGCTCCTCGTGGAAGACTGCCTCTACTTTGGCTTTTCCTGAGTTTGGTCGCAAAACCGACCTCGGTGGTAAGAGTCTCGAGATGTAAGACCGAAGAAGCACGCTCGAAGAAAGACTTGTCATTCAAAATAGGTAATGCACATGCAGGGCAGCTTTGTGGCGGGTCGTTGCCGATTCGCTACGCCACGGCCAAAACAGCGGGTACCTCGCGCTTAGGTGCCCTTTAAACTGCTTACTTGAGCTTTACCTCAGACAGACTGAGGTGACGCAACGAGGTGGACGAAAGACATAATTAATAACAGGAAGCCACTGTATACAAGTTCCACGAGACCGTAAAATCCCTGCAAGAGACATAATTATGTTCAGCAGTCGACGTTATCGGTCCAAACGACGGGGAAGATTTCTTACTAATAAATCAGGTTTTATATCAATATCGTATATAGGTCAGCCTCTTTGTAAACCTCCCAGAATATGGAATATGGAGTTTTCACGTAGAATTCAGTAGAAATACGTTCGTAAAACCCAATAAAGTTATGATATCTTACGATGCCAATTCGGTGCTATTGGAGAGTATTTATAGACCTAACACTCCCGTTTTATATGTTCGAAAGGAGAGAAATAAAATATGGATATTATTGTCAGTGCTTTAATATTTGTGACCGGGTACTTTTAGAGTTATCACCTATTAGGTAGCTCTGTTTTATATTTAAAACAAGAAGAGTCTTGTTAGGTTGTGGATATATTGAAATAACTTATAGAGCCAAATTCACAATTCACAACCGTTTATTTTTAACTAGCTGTTGCCCACGCCTTCGTCTGCGTTTGATTTTGTTTTTTGATGTGGCATTAGATTTAGTTGTAGTTCTAAAAAAAATTAATGTATTTAGTATCGCTAAGCTTTAAATGAGGGGTTTGCTGCTGTCAGCTGAGGAGTTCCGTCCTCTATCTCCAACCACAGTTTGGGCAAAATTAAATACATATTATGACCTCTTTAGTGAAAAATAATTATTTAAATCGGTTATAATTTGTCGGAGTTATGGTGTAAAAACGTCAAACACTTTCATCCCCCCCAAAGGAACCGAGCTTCATGTCGGGATAAAAAGTATCCTATATTACTTCTAACACTTCCAAAAATATGTGTATAAAGTTTCATGAGGATCGGTTAAGTAGTTTTTGCGTGAAAGCGTAACAAACAAACTTACATTGACATTTATAATATGAGTAGGGATAGGGATAGGGATAGGGATTGTAAAAACAAACATTATTTTTGCTGCATTACTTTTTGATTGCCGTAGACAGAAAATCAAAAAAAATACAAAACAAAATTAGTAAAAGTAATAAAACGCCATAGATCTTCACACCAATTCACACCATTCTTCAAAGATGTAATTAGTAACTGGATCGATACTTAAATTTTTTATTGTTCAAGTATTGAACAAGCCTGTCTATGTCATACCTATGTCATCTAAGCACTCAAAGGGATACATAAATTTGAATGTTTTTTTTTATTACGAACGTATCGCTTTTGGGCAAGTTCTTAGACATGTTTCCCAGATATAGGCTAGGGGTCGGCACGATGGTAAGGCTTATTACCTACTATGTTACATATAAAACCATTTTAACATTCTTTAATTTGCCCTCGTCATGAGTTTTTAAACAATAGTTGTGATGCGATTAAAGTTGATCATATAAAGGGTAAATAGGCTTTTTTCACCTTCTTGAAAAATTTAGTTACATCGCAGTATGAGTCGCCTGCATACGCTTAGGAATCTAAGATGACCTTGCGGGATTACGGCTAACTACTTCGATGAGTGTTTAGTTATGAGAGTACTTACTGATAAGAATATAATAGACGTAGAACTGAAGTCGATAAATTATATTATGGGTTTTTAAACAAAATGAAGCAGTATAACTGACCATTGCATATTCAGCATTAATTTGAATACTTTAACGACATTGAAACGGACGTACGGACAGGTAACAAATTAATTCTTCAGAACCTTCGGAAGCTTAATAACGCACCGATAAAACTCCTACGTTTTGGAACTCTGTTAACGGTTATTAGGTCAACGGTGACATGAATTAAGTTTCTAGAATGAGATGATATCGAGAGCTTATTTAGATACGTATGGTATATAATATCTTTGTTAAAAACTGGAATTTAGAAGGAAACAGTTCATCATCATCAAAAGCCTATGACAGTCCGCTGCTGGTTTAAAGGCCTCCGCCAGAGGGAGGTTCTGCCCACAATCACCTCGCTGGCAGAGGCGTGCACAAGATTATTGACCAGGGTATGCATAAAGCTGAAAAATGGCATAAAAAGGAAAAATCCTCCTCCTAATCGAGTTATATGAAATTTTAAGGGTAGGCAGTGCATTAATGCATATGAAATGCACGCTACTGCTCGCTGGGCAGATGGGTAGGTGATCGTAGTTGATGGTAGTAGCAGTACAGAGGACGCCGCTGCCCGTTCTCTGTTATATTCCCTTAGTCACCTCGTGAGACACCCTTGGGAAAAGGAGGGTGGTGACAACTGTGTTCTAATCTGCCGTCACAACAGACACACCACAAGGAGACACTTAAGACATCGCAAATCTGTCGATGACGCTGTATAATGAAACATTTATTGACTTTTAAGGAGTTAGGTACTGCTTTTAACTGGTGACAAGAAACTGTCTGCAAAGTTTAGTGACTTTTATTACGGTAATTTGGATGGTAAAATTTATGTTACTGCTTGGCGACCAAGTGTTAATCTTATACAAATATATAAGCTGCAGAGTTTGTTTGTTTGTTTACTTGAACGCGATGATCTCAGGAACTACTGGTCCGATTTGAAAAAATAAATCTGTGATGGAAAGCCCATTTATCATCACGCTAAGACCAATAGGAGCATAGCAAAAATGAAAAATGTTTTAAAATCGTGTTTTTTTTTCTTTTCGAGAGCTTCTACTGCGTGCTCTGCGTTAACGGTAAAATCATGTATAGGAAAATTGTTCTTCTTTAAACGTTCTAAAAAAGAGTCGACGACAGTATATGTCTATCTTTTAAAGTTGACTTATAAGTGGACGAAGTCGCGAGAGACCGCTAGTTTAGCTATAAAACTCCATTTGGATCCACCATAGTGCTAAGGAATAAAGTCATGAAATGGTCGGTAATGCGTAGTGACTTTTGTGATCGTTTGGACAGCAAAATTTATGCCACAGACTCGGGGTCACCCAAGAGTTAAATTTAGAATAACGAGTACTTTATGGTGTTCTAAATCTATTTTCAATAGGAGTGGAAACGCGAAGGTAAGTTGTCCTTGACCCATAGTTATTTGGGACAGGAATGACGTCACCGCAACGTCACCGATACCCTAACCGGAATGCGGCTGAATGAACGGGCCAAGCACGATCTCGGTCTGAATTATTATATCCGCTTTGCTTAACCACTTTCTAACTTTATAAATTTGAGCGATTTGACAATTTGCATGTTAATTACTATGATATTGAGAGATCGTGGTGTTGCCGCCTTTCAATGGTCTTGGCAAAGTTTTTAAAAATGTTTGCTATTCTGTAAAACGTTAGCTGCGCCTCGCTGTGTTACCCGCGCTGAATAAGTCGTGCAGTTGCTTTGTCAGGACGTGAAGGCAGTGGCGCGCACTGGGTTTCTTACCAGGGTATGCATACAGCAGGAAAATTGGATAATAATGCAAAAATACTCCTCCTGTACGAGTTTTATATCAATTTTAGGGTGGGCAGTGCTTTTGTGCATGTATGAAGTGCACGCCACTACGTGAAGGTATAACTATATTTGGTGTTAAGTTACGAACGTTTCTGTGATCCATCCTTGGGAATTTAATGTTTTTCCCAATGCCTATGTTCTACGAATAACCCTATGTCAATAATCAAATCGATTGGTTACTTGGTTACGGTGTGAATTAACTACAAACAAACACACTTTCGGATTTATAATTTAGTAGTACTATTTCTTGCTTTCAGTTCTACGCAAAATTTCGTAAATATATTACTACATTCCTAATATTCTTATTTAGTATCAATGCCCTTCCCAACTATAAAAAGAATGCGCCTCTCAGAGTGTGTAGGTAGTAACCATGCTAAGTAAATGCCGATAAGTGGATCTTAGCTGCTTTAAGAACATTATGGAGAAATTTTAGGCATTCAGGTTTCCTTTTTTTTTATTTCACTGAAAATTAGCCCGGCAGTTACTCGTTTTAAACCCATACGCCATGTCCGTTTCTACACGACCGGAACGTTTAATCGCTTAGCGGCACGTCTTTGTCGTTAGGTTAGTAAATAACCACGACCGAGGCCCCTAACAAATCCGCACGATATTTGCCTACTATAAGGCAACATACGATGCTAAACCTAGATGTTAAATATTTGAATAAGAACTCTTTATATTGCCATCTTCATCATTCAAAGATTAAATAAAAACTTTTAACATAGTTATTTGAGTCTCCGTGGGCAGCTTTTACATATCCAGTCCACCGCACTCTGAAAAAACTTCAATCTATCGACTACCCTTGACATAAAAATAGGTGGGTAGTTACATATAATTTGAAATACTCTTTAGAAATTTTCCATTAATGTGGTAAGTTTGATCTCTTATGTTATAATTTAATGAAAATGACAGATATTATGTTTGACATGCATGAAGCATGTCAAACATAATATCTGTTAGCAAGACAGGATTTTATTTTTTAACACAATAGATCCAGTCATTTATGCGCGAAAAAACATTCAGATATCACTTTTCAAAGTTTAAAGACTATTCTTCCGGTCATAGAAACTGCATTCGAAAAAGCAGTTACAAAAATATTTTCATACAGACAAAAAACAGCAGAAGGCTAACTACTCTCCTATGCCCCAGTTTAATGAAACCTTTTTTTGATTGCATCGCATACTGCATATGAAAAATCCGAATGCTTTTTAACTAGTGATAAAACTGTGAACGTGGTTACTTTTAACGAGCTAACTGCGTTTTGGTCCTATTTTGTGCCCCAACAAAATCACATCATATGAATATGCAAAATTATACAACTCCCCTTTGTTAAATCATCAAAGTGAATAGTCTGAAATTATTTACAAGCGCAGCGGTGGCGGTTCGATCCCGGTCAGGGGCAATTTGGGATACTTTATAATTAATACAATAGCTAAATCAAAAGATTTGCAGATTAATCATACTAAAGTAATATAATAAAATAATAAATAATAATCCGTATTAAACTATTTTTTTTCTTTCTTGTCTTACGTTTTAAAAAAAGAATTAAAACAAGTGCATTAAAGTTAATAAAACCATTAAATATAAAACATAGTCAACACCTTAATGTAATAAAAATATTGCTACTAACTGACAGAAGGGATGAGTCTTTTTACGTTATAGGAATTAACCTATTCGATCATTTCTTTCCATACAACTTGGAATCGAGTAGAATGGTCAGATTATAATTTATGATGCAAAACATTTTTATATTTAATTTCTTTTTTGATTAAATTATTCCCATCTATAAATTTTATATGCTACACGACTGGCAATATTCATGTGTAATCTTTAGTCAATACATAACTATAACCTAAAATAAACTATTTAAAAACTAAATAAAATCTAAAACGTCCTCGAAACCACCGCAGCGAGGCACAGTTCCTAAGATGCTGGCAGCATTTCCCCTCTGGATGGCCAAACTAATTCGTTGGCCAAGGTAACTGCCCGCTCTAGGATCACCGGTAGACTCGATAACCCTTTTCGATAATTCTTTGAAAAGGGCTCTTGCCTCCGGACCCCACGGTCCCAAAGTCTCTACACCAAAAGGCACAAAAATTAAGCTGCTATCCAGGTTTTCATATTTACGCCTCTTGGCCTGCTCGGCACTGGAAGCAGCCGCACCTACCATTGACGAAGTGGCCTGGATGTGTGATGCAGCTAGGGTATCAACACAAGTTGCATCCCACAGAAGTGACCTTCCAAGCCTCCAAGGTATGAGCGTCATACCATCAGGTCTCTTGCCATCGCTCCGCGCCAAACCAATAGGTTCTAATACAGCTGGTACGTGAGCGGTAGCTAGAGAACGTCGGATGATGTCGTTGATGGTGCTATGGCGAGAGAAGCGACCAGCGCTTCTTGAACAGGAGAGTCCATGGTGACCGTAGGTGTCAACGCTGTCACCGCAGTGGCATCGATGAGGCTGAATTATAGAGGCGCCAAGCCTAAGACCAATCACCACCAATAGAGTGGTGTGGTCTAACATAGTGCCCAGGTTAGCTGAAGGGAGAGCATGTAGCCAGTAGCCGGACTCCTTAGCAGAGAGAGCGAGAAGACGAGCACGGTCTCTTTTAGATGGCATTTGGTCTTATTAATTATTATCTTTAGTCTAATTATTTTCAAACTAAAATCTTTTGTTATATATATATAAGTAACAGTTTATTTAAAACAATAATTGCGGAATAAATAAGCCTCAAAGTAGCGGTACAAAGATGACTGATGAAAATATTTAAATGTTCGATTTATTTAATTTCGAAACCGATTTACGATAGCTGTGGTTGTTCGTTATGCGTGGCATGCACTAAGTGGGCGGTAATCAATACAGTACGATATTATCTGTATTATTTACCGGAAAAAATATGAAACTTGATGGGCGTGCACCTGTCAAAATTATCGTCCTAAATTAGACGAAGCATAATAAGACAAGTAAGAAAGAATTGACAAGTATAAGAGCAATTGCTGAATTTCTTATAAGTACTTAGCTATCACCCGTATCACTGGAACGGTGGAACTTCTCTTTTATTATAATTATAAATAGCAAAAGGGCAATTAACTTAATCCGTTGCCGACCTTTGATGGTAATGCCTCAGCTGTAAATATTCAATCTCAGTTAAAAATTTAAATTTCCCGACAAAGAAAAACCAGGGATTAAATAAAACGGGACTTCATAAACTACGGAAAAATGATTAAAGTGAATCTAATTTACATAAAATGCTCACTTTTTCTTGCAGTCAACTGAAACTGACAGATATGGCGCGAGCCAAGTGTAAAGTTGAAGATGTTTGTTAGGCATTGAAGATAGGTGCAAATATAATTTCATTAAAAAAAAATCAAATTCATTTGTTTCAAGTAGACCTTATATAATCAATTTTGAAAAGTCAAATTTGTCTGTTTGTAGTGACTCTACCACCGGTTCGGAAGACAGATTCTACGGAGAAGAAGCCGTTAAGAAATTCAGCAATTGCTCTTTTCCAACATCATTATACAATCATTGTTCTATCTTGAGATGAAAGCGCTCCGGCTTCCAAGAAACCTTGTCATTAAGAAATTTATCAATGGTAACCTTGATTAGATCGAATGTGTTTTAGAAGGTAAATCTAATATTTCCTTCGGTATCATGGTATTAAAACATATACTTAACCCCCAGAAGGTTTTTTAGTAAATGTCTTATTGTGTAAACAATATTTCATTTACTTTTAGTCTAAAGATCGTTTTGAAAATATAAAAATATAGTGAAACATACATTAGTACAAAATTAACTGTATTATTCTTAATTTATTTGAAACCATATTTTCTTCAATGTTAAAACAAACTTTACATTAAAAGTAATAAAAGATTGTGAACACCATAAAACATCTTAAAAGGAATAGAGTATATCTAGTAACTGCACCTGAAATTATTCTACAATTTTAGGAGTTTACTTGATTAAGGGCCTGTTTTAATGGAAAATTTGTCATTTGCTGATAATATTAATTAACGTGTCACCGTCAGCAATTTGTTACAATTATTTTCTGATTAGCGTTCACGTCGTAACCAATGCCAAATTTTAATTTGAATACTTATACATTAAAATATAATTAATAAAATGAATAAAAGTGAAATTTAACATGACTTGATAGCGCAGTGGTGAGTGATGTAGCCTTTTAACTGGGAGGTCGGAGGTATACAATTTTTTTAATATCGGTTTTCTCTAATTTATAGATCTTTATTTTTATGTAGTCTAACCTGATTAGACTTTAGCTGGGGTTAGTACTACCTTACCGCCAATGACTTGCCGTCAAGCCATTAAGCATTCCGATACAACGCCGCGAAGAAACTTATAACCCTAAAAGGTTTGCTAGCTATCTAAGATTGAATCATCACTTAGCACCAGATGAGATTTCAGTCAAGGAATAACTTGTAGAGGAACAAAAAAATCCCACAAAGGATGCAGAGCTAATATTTTGCGCAAAAGGCCATCTTGCCACGGGCCACCTAGAGAGGCAATTACGCGAGGCGTTATGCCTCCTTAAGTTTTTTTACACAGAGAGAATCCTTAAAGCTTCAGGGGGTGAAAACTGCACAGAGATGAAGCTTATAAAAAAACTATAGAAGTGCTCAAGGCTTACGATTTTATTATAGTAATAATTGAAGTCATATGTCAACATATATGTTTAATATAGGTACCATTCAAGACTGCAATAAACACGTACAACCAGTTGAGAGTACAGCCAAGGGCTGACGCTGTAGTGGCAAATAAATTATATATTATTCTTGCTCAGGAAGGTGTTAGTCGCTACAGATTTATATATAACGCGTAGCCCCAACCACAAATAATGTTTGTCTCATCTTATTTTATTACTATCATAGTCTATGGTTTATTCGCAGATTAAAATAATAATCAAAGCATGTCACTTAGCTTAGTAATTATATTGCGTCCGATTATATATGGAATTAACGTTTCATAAGGGCCTGTGATAGGCCTCCATGAATAAAGAAATTTAGAATTTGAATTAGAATTTTGAATTCGAAGGACCAAGCTGATACATACCATCAGGTGGGCAATATTTTTGATCCGTCAATAATAACAATAAAAAAATAGTAAAAGGTTTACGGCATTGATTTAATACTGTATATAAGCTCAGTGGTTTATGGTATACAAAGTCATAATACTAGGCTACCGATTTTTACAGACGACGGACGGACTATTACTCTGTACCTACCATATTATAAAGTTGTATGCAAAACTAATGGATGCCAGTACACCACGCCCATCTTCCCGGATGCACTGAATTATGTGATTATTATACAGTGCAAGTGCTCGCCTCGGAATTTAAAGCCAGTTCTATTACTTGCTCTATTAAAACGAGATTTGTGGGTTATGACAATGCACGTAGTTACAACTTGGCCTAGTTATTAACAATGCCAATTGCCAACGATGATAATCGTTCATTTCATAACCTATTTGTTAATTTAGTTTAAAGAAGATATCTTTCGTTATCTTGAAGATAAGGAAATATAGGAATCACTCTGCGTTACTACGACACAGAAGTTATTAGTCCGGAAACCGGACTTTTCGGATGTACGGAAACCTATTCTAAGCGGATTTTTCTAGTAGGATCGAATATATACGCACTCAACTTTTTTTTATTTATTTTTGCCACTACATAGTGAGCCCTTGACTGTACTCTCACCTGGTTGTACTTGATTATTGCAGTCTAAAATGGTACCTACGAGTAAACATATACCCCTAATCAGTTTCTACGCTGCATAGTACCTACCTGAACGCGGAACCTCTCTGTCGGTAGGGTGGTAATCGACGGCCGAAGAGAATTAAATAAATTCCTGATTTACCCCGCCGGGGACTGAGCCTAGACAACGTTCACCATGGCCCCGGAAGGAGTTCGTCGCAATAGAATTATAACGCATAGCCCCAACAACAAATAGTGTTTGTCTCTTCTTATTTTATTACTACTAGCTGACCCGTGCTACTTCGTCTGCACCAAATCGGTTATCACAGGTTTTAATATCTTAAAAAACCTAGAAACTAATTAGTAATAGCAGCGGCAACTACCAGGTCCAGTTTTATTTCCAAACTATATTAATCGCGGCGGCTTTTTCTTGCTTTTTGCATTTCTATGACCGTCGCAATTTCTAAGCGATAGGTTTAATAAGAAAAGGAATTTGCACTTATATAATCATATAACTATGTATTGTCATATTACATACATATTTTATCGATAAAACACGAATAAAATGTCATTTTCTAAAATTTTCATGAAATCGTTGAAGCCGATTCCGAGATTCCAATGATATATATACAAGAATTGCTCGTTTAAAGATATAAGATTATCGTCTATTCTTTAAACGCAGATTAAAATATCATAAGAAGCATGTCACTTAGATTAAAAAATGATATTGCATCCGATTAATGACAGGATGCACTGTCTATGTGTTCTCTCCTACATAAGCCTGGAGACATCACTTGACGACAAATATACTTTTTGTACCTACATAAAGAAAAATAATGGTCGGGAATAAAAATTCTAACCCGCAAATGAAAATCTGTTTAGGCTACCGTACTCCTGCCCCTTCCCTACAATCTGGGGCGGCACCTTATCGGATTACGAGATAAAACTGCTAATGGCTGGGGGACAAGGCTGCGATCTTTTACTTTGGGCATGGTTGAAAAATTAAATGTGCTCCAGGCAAAGATATTGCGCGTCCCTAGGGTTTTTTTCGTACATTTCAGGACTTTATCAATCATTCTGTTTGCTTTTTTTATTTGTAATAATTGATGGACTAAGGAGATGGATTCAGGTGGGCTGAAGGTAAGTGGAAAACCATCCTTAATACATTACTTATAATATACATTCGAAAGTGCTTATTTGTTTGTCCTTCTTTAACGCACTAAGCAAATAATCAACTTGATTCTTGGCATATTCTTAGTTGAAAGGACGGAGAGTACATAGACTACTTTTTATTTCAAGAAAACGAACGGTTCCCATGGGATTTGTAAAAAACCTTAATTAACGCCGATGAAGTAGCGTGAACGCGGGCAGTCGCTAGTCTACTATAAATAGAACAACACTACGCAGGGCATGCAAACCCTGCAACAAGGCGGCGAGTGTGATGGGTCGTCTCTATCCGATGATTTTCCGTAAAAGCTAACTATCCCTCCGTCACAAGGTAACATTGTATAAAACGTGCATACCTCCCATAATGACATACGCCAGCGTCGTATTCGCCCATCGCCCTCACAGCTCTTACAAGAGCTTTCAAGTCCTGCAGAACAAGTTTATGCGCATGGCCACGGACAGTCAGTGGTTCGTGTGCAACGTAGATCTCCACCGAGACCTCGGTCTTCCCACCAAATCCCAGGGTCCCGATTTCTGACGTCATCCGGACGTGAACCCTTACCACGGTCACGGGGGCGTTCGGATTAAACAATGTCAAACAATTAGTCCTAAAGTCCACCAACAGTCCGATTAACGTCGAACCGATCCGAGGTTATAGTCCTCGCAGAAGGCACCGTCGGGTCAACGTCTCCCACCTTCCCCCCGATGTCTTCGAGCCCTGGGGCTCTTATCATGGCGAGCTCTCGCGCTCACGCCACTCCCCCGGTGACGCCGTAGCAACCCCTCAGGTGGTTATAGGCATGTGTCAATCCGAAAAAGAAAGAAAAAGGGTATGCAACGAATATATCCTGCAACATGCCGGCCTGTGTCCGTCAACCTGAGGCGTAGGCGTGCATTATTCACCAGCAGGAAAGATTGCAGTCCCGGGCTAACTTATACGCATAATGTTTCATTATATAATTACTGCTATATTTACTTTCATCTTACCGAAGAGTACAATATAGATTTTGGACCCAACACGCGACGAACGATTAGTTATTTTTAATAACAGATGTTCCAAATTCGATACTTTTAGTAGCAATATTTTATTTCTATTTTCTTACAGTGTATGATTATTAAATTTTTCTGTTTAGCCTTATTTTGTTGTTTTGTTGCAACATCCGCTATACTGAATTTGTTATTACGACTACTAAGACGTTGGTTGTATATACTAAATAGCCTATGAGACGTAGTGAAATAATTCGTTAATCAAATCATCCCTTATAGGAAAAACATTAGGTATAGTAAGACATCAAAGCTTAAATACAAAGACTGTTAAATGACATTTGTCGTAGTCGAGTAAAAGTGTAAAAGTTTACACTTTATTAATATACTCGTATGAATGCTATAAAAGTGTATGATATAATGCAAGCTTTTATAAAAGCACCATAATCCCGCTTTGAAAGAGCGGTAAGTTCCAATTCCATCTACTTTAGTTTACATCAACTTTCATACCTTGGAAAGCACTTCTCGGATCAGCAGACTTTAGTCGAATTAGCTTAAGTTTGCTGAAGTGAATGTGTTTCCTTTAGAGTTTGTTTTGCATCCGCGACGACATTTTGCATTTCATGTACGGAATGAGTGTGTGAGATTATTTAATTAATTTAAATTAATTCATGCTTTATAGCTGTCTTCCGCCAACATTTGTACCAAAAAGGGCTGAAAAGATCTTTGTGACATCGTTTCGTTACGATCACAATAAATATTATGATATTGTAACAGTAATTGTGATACATATTATCGGTTGAGGTTGTAAGGTAACTACAACAAATTTTTATAAAATTCTCGTGTCGTAGTGTTCGGGACCACACTCGTCCTAAACGGCTCGGTAGGTCAAAGATTTCGCAATCCCAAACCAAGCGGCGTATAAGTCGTTGGCAACAGCTGGTATTACATAATATCTATATATGACTGACTGATTTATCATAAGATCACAAAAACTGCTGGACGTATACGGCTCAGGTCAGCAAAGAATGGATATTATGAAAACTCTACCGTTAAATAGAGCTTGGAAGTTTGTATGACTTCCTATGTTTTAAAAGTTAGAGACAGTAAAATTATCTTTTAAGTTTATCATAATAAATATATAATAAGTGTTATTTTATATTTATTATGATATGATAAAATGGTACAATAGGGGGACTGAGACGGTCTTAGGATAGTTTGTATCCAGATGAAGCGAGTAGCAAGCAGAATGTTACCACAAAGTAAAAAAATAAAAAATTCTTAAACGGAAATATTTACATTGCCTTATTACATAGATTTAGCTTGCATCTTAGAGATAGAGATATCATATTAATTTTATGCCGAAGCAAACATAAGATAATAAATAATAAGCACAGACGATGGCGCGGTTTAAGTAGTCAGTCATATTCCTGATAAATAAGCTAATGGGCTGAAATTCGGTATAGTATTAATATATTATAAAGTCCACCAATCTACAATGGGCCAGCGTGGTGGACCTTAACCCCTTCTCATTGTAGGAGGAGACCCGTGCTCTGTAGTGGGCTGGTAATGGGTTGATGTAAGAATGATGTATCTAGTAGAAGTGCAGCGAAGACCTATGAATCTAAGCTAATAATGCAATGTATAAAACTCACCAGATTTAGTCACGCGATACCGCAAACCGCGCCCGCTCTTCGTATGGCACCGATTGTACGTTCCAAACTCCGCATAGTTATTGTTCACGCGGCTGTACTCCGCTAAATGTCGGTTTCCATCTAAATGGTTGGGCAGAGAGCGATTCCAGCCCAAAGACTCCCCGACAACGGAGCCGCAGACCGACGACTCGGTTTGACTCTTCGCCTCGCCATTGCAAAGGTCGCCGCTAGAGCGCGCTCGCCGGCCCTTGAGGCCCTTTGCGGAATGCTGGCTGATGTTTGAGCCCATAGCGAGGCGGGACCTCAAGAGGGCCCCGCCGCCCGCATCGCGCCAATCTTCTTGGGTGTCGCTGTCGCTTGTCTTGCACGCGTTCTGATCTGAAACCAACAGAGACCACAATTATAACCTCACATCACCATCACATCCTCTCTGGTTTTTGATGACCTCCCTAGTGCAACGGTGAGCGCTGTGATTTTAAGTAACAGATCCCTGGTCTGATTCTTGGCAGGGTCAATTTAGGGATTCATAGTTCCCAAGGTTTCACCTCACCAACAAAGACGAGCCGCTAAGCAATTTAGCGTTCCGGTACGATGTCGCGTAGAAACCTATTAGGGGTATGGGTTTCATATAATATGACGGCCGACTGGCGCAGTGGGCAGCGAACCTGCTTTCTGAGTTGTGTCCGTGGGTTCGATTCCCACAACTGGAAAATGTTTGTGTGATGAACATGAATGTTTTTCAGTGTCTGTGTGTTTATCTGTATATTATAAGTAATTATGTGTATTATATTCATAGAAATATTCATCAGCTTTCTTAGTACCCATAACACAAGCTACGCTTACTTTTGGGCTAGGTGGCGATGTGTGTAATGTCGTAGTTGTGGGAATCGAGTCCACAGCCTTAGACTCAGAAAGCAGGGTCGCTGCCCACTGCGCCAATCGGCAGTCGAATAATGTTGGCAATATATGGTGGAGTGAGTTTTTCAATTCAGATCAAAGGGTTTTGCCGGAGTGTTGGTGAAATGACGGCCGCTGCGTCCACACAATAGCTTCGCATTTCATTTGCAAGTAAAATTTTCTAAAATGAAAATGTCTGTTTGATTAACATGTTGAGTATCAAAAGATCTTCACTGATTGGCTTTTAAATGTTTGCCTAATGCATGTTTTTTTCATCATAACATGAATATGCAATAACAACGCTTACTTATATAGGTTAAGCGAAATTTAATGTTAACCATCAGAATGGTTCCCGATTGATTTATCTTAAAGAGCAAAAGATTTCCAATATAATGCACCACGACAAAGTTTTTGAATAAAACGGGAATAGTTCCAGAAGTTGCTTATTCTGCATTCATGATTGCTCTTGCGAATTTCGATTTAGTAAACAATGAAGCTTCGGTATTCAGATTGCGAACTACGAGTAGGTACGTTTATCAGAGATCTTTTACCTTAAAATTCAACGTTTGCCGCGAATGTCTTCCAATAAAACAAGCTGTCTTGTTTAGACTGATGGGAAAGGTTTTTTATGCGTATTTTTATTTCGAGGCTCTGCTGAATGTAAAAGAACTCATCCCAATACCCAATCTCTTCTTCGGAATGTAATTTCGTCGTTCATAGCACGGACTATACTGTAAGCGTAACTTACATTGCGTACACTTTTTCACAGACCGCGTAAGTAAATTTTTAATTTCAAATGTTTTGGGTCATAATAAAATCATAAGATCTCGAACAAGTTTACTACGGTTTTGAATTGTCAACGACAATAATTTTATTATTTCGTTCAAATCGTTTCCGCGATTTTAAAGCGGCCGCCGCGGCACCGTTGCGTTCTTATAGGTACTGTAAGGCGAGCGTCGGCTACTTCAAAGATTAGGAAAGTACTGTACACCCACATAGTACAATGATGTGCCGCGATTTGAAGAATTCAGATGACTAATATTTAGTCTAGATTTTTCTTTGTCTCGTTGGTGTAGTAAAAAAGTTCTAAAGTATGACGTTTGTGCCCTGCAAAGTAAGTGAGCAGACCAACTGTAAACAGTCTTGTTTCTAGAGCAATGCTTATTTGATATGCACCTATGCTATCTTCAATCAAATAATGAATAAAGCCCGGTACTAGTCCGTTGCCACGTAATTTAGACATGGCTGCACAACGTTTTGATGAGCACTGCGTAATGCAAAGTACCCGCATACTAGGCGAGCGACCGTGTTCACAAATCACGTAGCAATTTGAATGGCCATAGCTGATTGTAAGCACCCTTGCAAACAAAACGTTGTACCTACAAACGAAGCTACTGAAGCTATTTTCAGTGACATTATTTTTAAATTTCAGTCTATGCTATAAAAATGTAGCCACTTGGAATAAATGAAGTTCAGTTCATGCGATAAAGAAGTTAAGTTCAAATACCAGTTTTGATACTGCAGTAAAGGTTAATATTGTTTAAGAATTAAAAATCAATCCATAGCCAATGAACAAACATCACGAATTCACAAAACATCTTTATTTTAACGGCTACCGTTTAAAAACAAGCCCTAAACAAAATTACCGTTTAAAAATAAGCCCCCAACAAAGTTAGCTGTTGTTCTTTTTGTAATCACCATCTCACATTGTCACCTTTTGTATAATCCCTATAGGGTCGTTTTGTCAAATGAGGTGGCGTTGGATTTTGTCCAAGGTTATAATATTATGACGTCACATCATGGTAAGTACGGTTTGATAATCTCCATGGCGCAGTGGTATTTTTAAGCGAAGGTTCCGGCTCGATCCCCGGCAGGGGCAATTAGGGAATTTTTAATTTTATTAGGTCTGGTCTAAGGCTTCGGCCACGGCTGGTTACCACGTAGAAAGGTGTGGCGTAGAAACAGATTAGGATTATGGATTTAATATAATCGCCGAACCCCTAAAAGAATAGAAAACTTTTATCAAGCACACACAAACATACACACACACACACAAACATACACACATACACACACATACACAAACATACTCAGAAACACGCATACTTATTTTGTATATTATAGGTTGTTATTTTTTTATTATCATCTAAATTTCTTTATAACATGTCTGTCCTTTTGTATATCATTGTATCTCTTGTTTTGTTTGTTTACCTACCTTCATTTTAATGTATTTTGTTAAGTTTATTTTAATTGTAATGGAAGAGCGGAGTCTTCTGACACAGGGGTAGTAATACTAATCTTAAAAGAAGGCTTCAGCGATATATTGATGCCACTTTGTTTCTTACCGAAATAAACTATTTTTATTTTTATTTTTTTTTAATAGCAAGCTAAAATCTTAGAGCGCATCATCACTACGGTGAGATTGCAGTAAAGGGCTAACTGTTCGTGAATTAAAAAAAAATTTATTCGTATTGCATTTGATGTTTATAAATATGTGTTATGATTTAGTTATACCTCAACTTCACTCAGGCCTTGGATAGAAGTTCTTTAATGGCTTTAAAATGTTTCAAGTACTTGTACTAGTGTTTTTGTCTTCAACTAAGAGAAAAGAAAGATAACACATAACTCTTGAACTTTAAACTCTAAGCCAAGTTTCGCAAACTTTTATCTCGGGGGCCATTGTAACTTTGCTGGAAGTATTTGCTTTAAACAGCTCTTTAATTGTAATATCTCCCCGTGTACTGACATAAATTAAACAGGTTAAACCAAGACGAGGAAGATTTAACTTGGATCGTTAGTGGTGCACTAAGTTACTTTTACGCGTAAGTTTGTTCTTATAATATACCTTCAAGCAATATGGTGTAATGTAATGTAAGGTATTAATGTTACTGTAGGTAAGCGTGTGATTTGCTTAGCAAAACGATAAAGTTTTTTGTATAGAGTTAACGAAAAAGTGTGTAGAGATGTATGACAATGTAATTAACTAAATGATTTCTGTGATTTCCGCTGATTTAAGTTTGATATAGTAATATCATATATATCTATTATAGATATATACATTTATATCGGTATTTGTGTAGTTAATATGTAAATGTAGTATGTATGTTCATGTAAGTTTATTTTATTTTTTTGTAACATACTTTATGCACCATCCACTTTCCACTTTTTCATCGGCTTCGTACGCTCAGGTTGCCTTTAAAAGATCCCTTTTAGTGATAAGGCCGCCTTTGCACCCTAGCACTAAGTATTATTACTGTTTTCCTTGTATTTTTCCTATTGTGTTGTGTTGCAATAAAGTTTTTCTATTCTATTCTATTCTATTCTATTCTATTCTATTCTAACAAACAAAATATGCTTTTTATTTTTCCAAGTTAAAAACTAACATAGTAAACCTACTGTAGGATTCAATTGGTTTTGCCATTAAGGTAGCAAAGACGTTGAATATACCTAAACTATTAATAATCTATGTATTTCTTATAGCGAAAAGCAGATACATGAATTTTAACCATATTTCTAAATAAATGGTTGTCTGTTTAACAGGATTCGGGAAAAAAAATTCCATGGTAAAAAGATTCCTTTAACGAAACTTTGAAGTTCGTTTTTGTTAAATATTTGGGATAAACTAATATGGTAAAAAAAAAAAAACTATATATGGTATTATAAAGACATTACTGAGTACATAAGTAGTAGTGTAGGTGAAACACAAATATAGTGATGGTGATGATATTGATGAATGTAGTGTAGTGTAGGTTTAATACAAATTTTAATTTTAATGTATGAAAAACTCGACGACACACGTTTCTTTTCTGTTTGTCGGTCTTTCTGTCTATTTTTTCCACTAATCACATAAATGGCTGGACTGATTTAATCTAATCTCAACAGTGTGTCCATATCGGCAGGTACTACTTATTACCCAAGCCTCAGACCAAAGAAAATTCGGATATTATGAATTTCTAAATTACATAGGATTATTAAATACAAATGTTTCTAATGCACTAATAATGCATATTTATCACAAACATACATAACAACGCAGAATGCGAAGTGCAAAATCTGAAGCACATTGGGTGATATGACATCTACTCTATGACGTCAAATCGTGAGGGCTAGCCTCCACAAAACCTACTCTATCTGTTTCTCGTATCCTAGGGGACGTCAAAATAATCTATTTATGACACAAAATTACATAATGCAATTCGTTTGTCATGCGTAGTTAAGATTTTAAGAGAATTGGGGCCCGGTCTTTGCGCGTATTGAAGCGTGGATTTGACCTTTTCGTGTCATGCAACAGATACAACCTTGCTATTGTTCAAAGGACCAGGCAAACAAATGTTTTACCACCTAGTTGCGCATAATATTATAACAACCGGAAATACCAATAATAGGATTTTTATGTGGAACTAGCTGCACCCCGCGGTGCTACCCGCGGTGAATAAGTCGTATCTTTGCTTTGTTAGGACGTGAAAGAAGGGCAATGTTTTGTGTCAAAATAGAATTTTACTATAAACCACCCTTGGCAATTTTATCCTTTGCCAGGACGAAAAGTAGCTTATGTTACTCTCTTTTCAACCAACTAAATCCATGCCCAAAAATCAAGTCGATTGGTTTCTTAGTTAATGCGTGCAATAAAGACAAATAAACAAACAAACGAACACACTTTCACATTTTTAATATTAGTATGGAGTGTCGATAAGTACTAGAGTTGAAATTTGGATATTTAGTATTTGATTGACCTAAACGACTGTTCCTTTAGAAATTACATTAAATCATTTTCCACCAAGTTCAAAGTTAATCGAAATAGAAAATCGAGAACATAAGTAATTTTAACCGACTTAAAATTAGGTAATGTTGTTCATGCTTTTATTCCCTACCGACGAAGACTTGTCGACCAGTGATTTACCTGACATACCCCATATAGTTTAGTCCATGTGAAGGAAAACATCGTAAGGAAACTGGCGTGCCTGATTAGTTTCTGAGTACGGAGTATCCTACCAATCCGCAGTATGGTGACTTCAGTCTAAACCGTTCTCATACAAGATCATACATTTAACAAAGAGAAGACAAAGCTACATCTACTAGTTATGTCAGGAAACATTTAAGTTAATGGTTTGAAGGCAACGTGAACTATGGAATGCGACCTTCCGATTTGGGTCGCTGCGAAATCACGCAAAGACAATTACAAGCTGAGACAAACGAATCGGAGCGTCTTTTATTACTTTATTACGTCATTTTCGTCGCCATTTCGAAGGAGGGGAACCTGAGGGAGGGATATTAGGGCCATTTATATTTCTGTCTCTTGTTCTATCAAAAGTGATTCGAAGACTTGGAACTTTTTGTTCATTTCTAAGATAATGCTGTTAATCCAAAATAATATTTGTTATTTCTCAAGTCTATATGCTGCTAATGTTGTTGGTTTTTGAATATCCGTACTTTGAATTATGGAGACGCTTGCGTACACTACAGAGATGTTTATACAGGAATTATTATCTTCAGCCTATTGAAGTGACACTTCTTGGTAGGTACATGCCATCTCTTTTATTGAAGCAATATAAAAAACTTGCTGCCACAAAGCTACTATCAATGTGGGTGAGTTTAAGGTGCTCGCCGACCAAAAAATATATATATATATTGTACCTACTAAATTATCGGATTTTATCAAAGATCATTATTATTTTTAACTTGTTTCTTAATATATCTTTAATAAACTTAGCATTTTATTTTTAGATCCTAATATATTACGGAGTGCTATAGTCAATTCGTTTAATGCATAAGATTTGAATAAACATTGAAATACACACTACCAAAAGCTGAATATTTCCGGACTTAGGACACTATGTTCCGCACGAGTAATCCATTAATTTTAATGTCGAAAATTCAACATAAAAGAAAACATTAATGAATGAAACTTTTAAAGCGACAATTTTAACGGATTAGAGAAAGCAACGTCTCGATTTAGGTCGCGATAAAATCTCGCAAATACAATTAAGAGCTCACAAATGAGTCGGAACGCGGAGCGTCTCCTTTAACTTTACTGGGTCATAATGGGGCTTACTGTTATTTTCGGACCGCAAACAGGATAGCAAAAAATGTTCAACATACCTGCCTATATGAAAATTTAAGCGTATGTATTCCGAACAAACGAACGGCGAACCAAACATTGGTGTCGGATCTGCTGTACACAAATTTCTGAACTAAACTAAATTAATAAGTACTTAAATACATAACTTTTTTTTAACTGTGCAGATTTCGATGTCTTTATGATCTGATTCATAACCAAGTTATGTATTTAGTTATTGAGTACCATATTGGTTATTGAGTACCATATTGGTACATGGACAACAAACATAAAAAGGGTCAAAAATAAAACAAGAATAGAATAATATATATTTTGAATATATCTTTTTCTTGTGTACCTACTTCTTGTATTGTTTCAAAGTTTGTGCAATATAGCCATCTAAATAAATAAGAATGGATGCAGGATTCCTATAAAAGAGTAGAACTCTTTTCCAGTGCTAATGTGAGAGGTACCAAGTAATGTTTTAACAGTTGACACATTAGTTTCTTTCCCACTACAATTTAGCCCTTGAATGCAATGGTACTTACCATTGCATTCAAGGGCTAAATTGTAGTGTAAACGACGATGCGGTCTAAGACGGTAAAAGGCCAACCAGGAGTAGGGGTAACGCTGTTATATTAAACCCACATCCTACGATGTCTACCCGACATCATACGGAACGCTAAAATGCTTAGCAGCATGCGTTTGTGGGTGGAATGGTAACTATTAACGGCCGAAGTCCCACCAGACCAGACGAGAGAAAATTAAGAAATTGTCCCTGACGGGAATCGGAGCTGGAACCTCTTTAAGTGTAAAAACCACGATGCCCACAGATGCGCCTGGGAGGTCGTAAAAAAAACGAATCGACAAATAAACTAATGTAATTTACTTGCCAATATAGAAAAACATCCATAGATTTGAGCGGTTAGCATTCAGCCAAATTACTGAATATCATTATAATGCTTGACATGCTCAAGTAAAATTAAAGCTTTTGTGTAGAATCTACAAAGACTTCTAGATTGCCTTTTATTGACTCAACATAATGCGGAGTTGCGAAAAAGAGGGCGTCTTTGTCCCCTACGTACTCTTATACACTAGGCTAAGAAAATAGCTTTGTTCGCAAACTTAGCGTATAATGAAGATCTTTTTTTTTCATACAAAGCATCTTTCATGCGCCTTCTGGCGTCTTATTTTATAGAATTAATATGGAACGCGTAAACAGGGATTACATTTTATAATTAAATCGTCAGCACCTCCTTGTAGGTTGCCTGGTGGAGATCGCTTAAGATTGCCTGGTAAGCGATAAGGCCGCCTATTGTACCTTTTCTCCTTTATTTTAATTGTGTATTTTTTAATGCTTCTTTTTTTTTATTTGGTGTACAATAAAGTGTATTTCATTCGTTCATTTGATTTAATGAATCATTTCATTAATTCACCTCCTTTTTCCGAGGGCGTCGTACGACTAAGGGAATACGACGGAGGACGGGCAGCAGCGTCCTCGGAGCTACTACCACCGTCTACTGCGATCACCGACCCGTCTGCCCAATTTTTATTATGTGCAAACCCTCCCGTTGGTAGAGGCCTCAGTCCAGCAGTGGACTCATCATCATCACCTCAACCAAATGACGTCCACCGCTGGACAATGGTCTTTTGTAGGGAGTTTCACAATACACGGTCCTGGGCCGCTTGCCTCCAGCGGCTCCCAGCTACTCGCCTGATGTCATCTGTCCACCTGGGGTGTGAGTGGGAGGCTAGTACCAGTCAGCCTCCCATAATACCAACCTAACCTGCACGTGGTGCACCCGGCCGTCTAACGGACGAGGCTCTGGCGACCGACAAGTAGCGGTATAACCACTTCAAATTGGCTGGTCATTACCGGGCAAATATTTGTATGGATGGAGAAAAGAAAGCCACAGCAGTGGACTGATGATAATTCAATAAATTTGTCTGGTTGGCCAGTTACCAACCACCCTACGAATAAAGACGTGCCGCGAAGAGATTCAGCCTTTCGGTACGATGTCACATAGAAACCGATTATATAAATTAAAATCCGAACTTTTTACACTTAGCTTTATATGTAGCTAAAGCTGTATTTTTTTTAATTCCTCTGTAAGTTAGCCCTTGGCTGCAATCTCATCTAGATGATGATAGAGCGTTAGATCGTAGCGGGCTAACCTGTTTGGGGTAAATAATATATCCCTGACCGGGTTCTATATGGCATCTTACTGGAACGCTTAATAAATAATAAATAGCGAAACCTCTTCGTCACTATGACCAGACCAGATTAGAGAAAATACAGAAATTATAAATTATATAACAACTCCGGTCGTGGATTGAACCCGAGACCTTCCACTACTAAGGCCATAACGCCACCACAACCACTGCTCCACGGAGGTCTAGACGATGACTGTATTTACCAGGAGATCAAGGATATCGAAATTGTATATAACCGCTTACTAGAGTCTGCAGTATTTTACTTAAGCCCGTCAACGAATTAAAGCAGTGCGGTAGGTCTAGCTTTATACATGAGCAATGAGGCCAATACACGCGTATCATAGCACGCAAAATTTGCCGCAGTCATGCAAATAAAGAAATATTCGTGCAACAGTAATAACAAGACACAAAGTTACTTTTGCAGTTTAAATTTTCAATCGACAGTCATGATAGGTTTGATTTAGCGCTTTAATCATGTTGCTCAGTTGTACAATAAGTGTTCCAACTAACTTGCGAACAAACCAACAAACACACTTTTGCATGTATAATATTGTCGGCTGTTGCCGGCTTTATTCCTCGCGGCACGGATTTAACAAATCCCCTGGACATTGATTGTATTCCGGGGATAAAAATCCCTATCCATCCCCAAATTCCCTATGCTGCTCGCCGTCCTTTTAACTAACTATGACAAAAATCAAGTTTAGTTTAGTTTAGTAGTTCTTTATAAATTAAGCACTAGTAATAGTATTCCCAAAACCTAGTTAACACGTGGTTTCATGTTAGTATAGATTATAGATTATGTTCCCTTAAAGGATGCTAGATATAGGTCTGATTAAAATAAGGGACAAGCACTGAAGCTCTAAGTAAATAATACCATTTACTTTGCATCAAATGTAACTATTTGCTAAATAAAATACATGTAAGCACCTAATAATTTCCTGAATTCAATTAAAGTCGAGGGAATTGAGTTTCCGGAAAAACATTTCAAGCAATTCATTGCTACTTTTTCAGAATAGTTTATCCAACTCCGTGCAAACGTACACTATATATTTTATGGAAATAATAAAATTGCGATTCCATAAACTAACAAACATGCTTTCTTGCATAATTACTCGTATGATAAAATAAGTACAAAGAAACAGTGGCAATACTATAAACACTCGAATATAAGGTACAGGAAGTTTTTTTTAATATACAACGTGTAACAGAATTACGAAATACTGTTGAAGGGTGCGTAAGTATATTCCATAAGGAATCACCCTGTAAAAATATAAAAATTAAAAGAAGCATATTTGTTTTTCCATACAAAGAAATTCAAAGCATTCTATGTGTTTACTTATGACAACCCTATTGAAGATAAGAGGCCGACAAGCGCATAGTATTTTCGCTACGCGACGCGTACCTAATAAAGTGACAAGAGTCTCTTGATTTTACTTGATTGCATGTGATTTTAGGTTTGCATCTGATTTCTTTTAGTAAAACCTATAGCAATGGTTTACTCAAAAACTATTAGCGTTTTCATTTACACGTCGTATATTACACATTTTTTTATCATATCTACAGACATCAAGTGCAAAATTTATCAAGTCGATTTATTCATTAATGTCAATTTATCAGACAAACGACAGTACAAGAAATTTAAGATTCACATAAAATTCTCATAATATCATCGCTATAATAACTTCTGAGCAAATCAATTAATAAGTAAACCACTGATTAGGAAATCATTAATAAAAAAAAAAAAAAAAAAATAGTTTACGAAGAACTAAGGCGATGCGTTGGTACGTGGTAAAGAAAAACAACGATTTTTTCTACAAAATACACGATATTATCCTTCACTTCTAGTATGTAGCAAAATTGAAATTATTCCAAGAGATTCATCGCTACTTCATGAGATCGTAAAGTGAACGAATTTTGATGCACCAACTTACTTAATAGCTTATCTAACCTTCCATAGTAGCTTATGCAGCTCGTGCGGTTTAAATAAGGTCAAGGCTTTAATAAAATCCATCTAAGCACGAAGAAAATCTATACCTATTCTCGGTTGAAATTGTTGTAAGTTTCTTCATAGAATACTTGGCTTACTACCATCTTTTAAAGCAATATTATTTCACTAAGACATACGATGACGTACTAATTATAGGGATTATTATTATGAAACATGATGTCAGGAATGCCTAGATAATATTTGCTCATTTCGTCGACCGACAGTAGGAAACGCTCAAGGGGCTTCATACCATATTTTAAAGCAACATTAGTTTAAAATAACCGATTTGCTAAATCCCTAAGACAAGGATTTTTTATTTTGGAACAAGACGTCTCAAATATCAAAATAATATTGCTTTAAGCGAAGCACGACGTAAAAAAGCCCATAAGTTTCCCATACAAACTTTTTCAAACACCTACAGTATAAACCGATCCACCGCGTCAACTCGCTTGCTCCATTATAACTTTTTATTTTGCCAAGGATTGTGGGTGTGATGATAATAATTATACTATAAACATTCTCAAGAATTAGACAATCAAATCAGATCTAATTTTAATGGTTCCTGATATTAGCGTTTTTAAAGCAAAAAAACAAACTCAAAAAAACGTTATTAGATTTCTTCTTATTGCTTAGTTCCATTTCCATTATTTTATTTACAACCTAGCAACCTCTCTCTTGGTGTCTATCCAAGTAATGCCGTCTACAATCGAATTTCAATTAAGTTGACGGCAAGTTTACTCAAAGCATTCCAAGAAATTGCACGCAATCCTTCGGAACTGCTTACGTTTAATGAAAATAATAAAACAAGGGTAGTAGTAAAGTTTGTGAGGCTGGAACTCGGACCATGAGTTAAGGCTCTAGCTAGCGTTCAAGGAGTTGGGAAACATCTATTATTGGTTATAAGTAAAGTTTGTGAGAGTAGAACTCGGAAAATGAGTAAAGGTTTGGCTAGCCTTTAAGGAATTAGGGAACATCTATTGTTGAATATTAGTGTTGAATTCTCAGAACCTGAAAATAATAAAACAAGAGCCGTAGTAAAGTTTGTGAGGCTGGAACTCGGACCAAGAGTTAAGGAATTAGGAAACATCCGATTGACAGCCGATTGGCGCAGTTGGCAGCGACCCTGCTTCCTGAGTACAAGGCTGTGGTTTCGATTCCCACTAATGGAAAATATTTGATGAATGAATGTTTTTTAGTGTCTGGGTGTTTATCTGTGTATTATAAGTATTTAGGTAGATTCTTTGGGGCGAGATAGTTATGTGTGTATTGTCGTAGTAGGTATATATCTTTATATTTATATATATATCTTGTGTATGTCACTGAACTCCTAAACCGCTGGACCGATTTGAACAAATATTTTGGTATGCATTTGGGTGGCATGGAGGGTTGGTTCAGATTCACAAATCAGCCCGACAGATGGCGCTGGGGTCCGCTAGTATATATATATATATATATAAATATATATATATTTATAATATATATATCTAGCCTGTAAGGAATTAGACGTATTGGATACCTATTAGATAGTTTATAAATTCTCAGCAACAGCAAATTGAGAAAATATAAATTCCCAAATTGTCTTTACCACAGCGCCGCGTTCTTGTTAAAAAGAAAAACACAAGAAATTACAAAAATCGGTCCAGTACCTACTTTCAGAGCACATTGGGTGCAAACGAAAAAACAAACAAATCTTTACTCTGTATGATATTATAAGTACCTATTAAAGTATTAATTAGTAATAGTTACTGTTGTATTTATCAATACTAATAGACAGATACATATATTCATCTATTAGTATATAAATGTATTTATCTATTAGTATAGATAAATACAACAGTAATAATTTAAATCAAACCTACGGAACAATCGCATTGCCTGTATTTTGTAGAATATTTAATTGCATTGGCCGGGAACCGACTTCAAATGCTAATGCATTCATCGCAAACATCGAGAAACTACGTCCAAAGCCGAGCTTCATTGAGTCTATAGGATTACCATGCAAAAGGCTTCATTCAAATCATTCACCTACTTTCAAGAAATCAAGGAAGTCGGAGAGTAAACTGTTAAGACACTGTGTAGCTACTTTCTCTACCGTTTGTCTATGAAATAAAATTAAAAATTTGTATTTGTAATTGTTTTCTTATAATAAATAAATATACTACGACAATAGACACATCGCCATCGAGTCCTAAATTAAGCGAAGCTTGTGTTATGGTTACTAAGATGACTGATGAATATTTTTATGAATAATATACATAAATACTTATATAATATTCATATAAACACCCACACACTGAAAAACATTCATATTCATCACACAAACGTTTTCCAGTTGTGAGAATCGAACCCACAGCCTTGGACTCAGAAAGAAAACTGCCCACTGCGCCAATCGGCCGTCAAAATACATTTACATATATATAGACGAGCGTTTCACTGCAATCACACGTTATGGTAGGTAAGTGATAATGCAGTCTAAGGTGGAGCGCGCTTGCCTAGGAGATGCCTATTTACTCTTGATTTAAAGGTAGTGGGAAAAATGGAAGCTGGAAGAGCATTCTAGATCTTTGCGCCTCAAATACTAAAGGAGAAAGGAAAATGTGTAATGTAAAAATAAAAAAACACAACATTATTTATTCAGAATTTTGGCACGTCAATATAATATACGAGTATCTTACATATGTGCAGTACGTGCCGAGTCTTTGAAGTAGCCGAAACCCACATTTCGGTATGAACCGGTGGCCTCTTTCAAAGTAGTTTCGCAAAATATTTGAGCGAACTATAACATGCAGTTTTTTAATTATTTACTTAGTAGGTATTTTTATTTACCAACAAAGTCGTGCCGCCAAGCACCGTTCCGGAACGATGGCGTTTCGAAGCTATTTAAAGTCTAAAAGTAAGTGAACCTATATGTGAACTTACGGACATATTTAGACGGGAGTATTCCATCTTCTCCGTACATTATAACCTCAACCGGTACCTGTCAATGATATGAATATAAAAAATAGGGCACAAACTCTTTCTTCGCCGCCCGATAATATTTATTTTTTTATTTTGTCCGGTTGGTGGTTAGTTAGCACCCTACTGACGAAAATGTCGCACGAAGTGATTTAGCGAAATTATAATTTACGAATTTCCATTTCTCGTGGAAGGTTTCGGCCGTGGCTAGTTACCACACGTACTGAGAAAAACGTGACGCCAAGCGATTTGTCGTTCCGATACTGCGTAGAAATTACCGATTGCGCTACGGCAATGATTATTGTATCGCAATACCTAAAAAGAAGGGTCAGAATCACCCAGCCGGCGATGGAGAGAGCAAATCAAAAATGACGAGATCCGTAGAAGAACTAGAGCTACCGACATAGCTCTGAGAGTCGCGAAGCTGAACGGCAATGGGGTCGGGGTCCTAAGGTGATGGAATGGCGACCCAGCGCCGGTAAACGCAGCGTTCGTCGACAGCCCAACTGATGACAGACGACATCAAGAGAGGCCCTTCAGAAGACCTATGTCCAGCAGTGGACGTCAATCGGCTGAAGTGATGATGAAAATTATGATTACAGTAAACAGGTAAAACCCCTACTATCTTGAAAAAAACCTTACACTTTTTCAATTAATGGACTTGAGATTAAGTAGACGAGTAATCTTAATGCAGTCTACAATAATATAATAACCTTGATCTGATACTATAATATATCTAAATCCATTACAAATTACAGAAAGTATGTCATTGATTACGTCATTGATTTGGTTTTGATAAATAGGTCACTGTGCGCTGCATAAATATGATTGCGTCATGAGCTTTTTAAAAAAAGTACTCTCTCTGTTTAAACAGAGAGAAAATAATAGCGAAGATAAAATAAACAAAAGAGAATCATATAATTTCTCGCACCAAACTGCGCCAAACACAATTTACTCAGTAATCCAATTGATTTAACTCGACTACAAGGCACTCATTTAATAAAATGAGATCAATTCTCGCAACTGAGTCCCATTTCTTTTCAACTATGTTCACGCTATGTGGAACCGCTATTGTAAAATTGTTTAGCTATTTTAGTTGCATTTTTGACAATAAGTTTAATGAATGTTGCATGTTCGTAGACTCGCAACGGGAAACTACATTACTACCGGTAATTAGGTACGAGTAAATTACCTACATAATAATATTACACGAGTTTTGTCCTACAACGTCTGTAGTACGTTAATTGAATAAGGTGCAGGGACCAAATGTACCTAGTAACACGAAATGTTTATTGAAATATTTGCAGAAATAATACCTTATCTATAAAACCACTGAATATGTTGTATAGATTATTAATCTACTTTCCAAACACATGCTTATTCACTGATACTGAATCTCGGAAATTACCTGAATTTCTTCATTCGATAGAAAAAAATTATCAGGGATTAACCAAGGTTAATATCAATAGGACGACCGATTGGCTCAGTGGGCAGCGACCCTGCTCTCAGAGACCAAGGCCGTGAGTTCTATTCCCACAACTGGAAAATGTTTATGTGATGAACATGAATGTTTTTATACCGGTCGTGTGCGAAAGCGTTCCCGTGACCCAGTCACCAGGCGACCTGCTTGAACACCGTGGGGTTTAGTCGGTAAGAGTCCGACATAACCATTGTACCTCCCAGGGTGTTTTGGTATCCATGAGAAACACGTAAAAAAAAGGTTTAATATCACTAACACGTATTTTTAATCATTAAGAAAGTGCTCGCTGCTCTAATGAGGCGTCATTAGAGCAGCGTGATTGATCTGTATTTTACGTTCTCACGAAGAGAAGAATCTCCTATCTCTTATAGAGACTAGACTTCTGAGGAGGACATGTACCTTCTTAGCAATCGAATAATATGAGTTTGGAGATGAGGATGATAATGTACTAGTTTAATGGTCGAATATATATTTGTAGCAAAGTTTATAAGACTGACTTTTTAGGAAAAAACGTATAAAACTATCAAATTGCTTTAACAGGTTTATAGGAAAGTTAAATGTTAACGAAATCGTAAAATAATTCGAAGCACGATTGCAGTAGTTTAAATCAAAACACACATACGCACACGCACACTCATGCATTATACAGCCACGCAAACACTTACTTCTGATGCCAAACTCCGTGGCCGTTTCAGTGAGAAAAAAAAATAGAAATAGGGTTTAATCTTAATTGCTTTTGCAATCCGCCGCCGCTATAATAACAATAAAAAGTTGAAAAGCTGCCATTAAGATGGTATAAAGCGGCACCCGGTTCTGGAGCGAAGGGCTCTCGTTCCATCGGAGTGGCAAAAGCAGCGCACTTTCGATAATAAGTGCACTGGAAACACTGCGAATATTCTCCCTAAAATGTTTATTTAACTGTTGATATTTCATCTTTCAAGTTGTTTATTCCGGATAAATAATTTCAGAGGTTGATTTTTTTTAATTCCTTTATTTAACGCATATTTAATTGCTTTGGTTGTAACTACAAATGATTTTGTCAATGTATTTCAACAGAGCTTCTCGCTTTCATTTTCCTGAATATACAGAGAGAATTTTCCTTATTTTTTTTGTATTTGATTGAAAAAAGACTCCTCTTTTTTACGGAACCTAATCAGAACTTAACCGCTGATCCGTAATGGATGAAATTTGCCTCGAAAAATAGCCTACATACTAATGACATATATAGAAAGGGAATTCGACGCCCAACTGGCGCAGTGGGCAGCGACCCTGCTTTCTGAGCCCAAGGCCGTGGGTTCGATTCCCACAACTGGAAAATGGTTGTGTTGATGAAAATGAATGTTTTTCAGTGTCTGGGTGTTTATCTGTATATTATAACTATTTATGTAAATTATTCATAAAAATATTCTTAGTACCCATATCACAAGCTACGCTTACTTTGGGGCTAGATGGCGATGTGTGTATTGTCGAAGTATTTTTATTTTTATTAATTCTTTTATTTAAAAAAATCCCTTTTTAACTACATAACTTCAACTGTGTAATTTTAATATGAAAGAAGTTGTGCCTAAAGATAGCTGTAAGTAAGTAATAGAACCGTAGTGCGAATATGGCCACGCGACATTTTCTCCAATTCTGTAGTACTTTTTAAAGGGATACAAGCACTTGATATAGGTATAAATATTGAAATTCGTGCGATAAAAAATCTGTGGTTCGATGAAAATAACACGCGGTGCGGTGCGGTTGAAATTCGCGCGAATGTTTTGTTATCTATTTTAGAATCTTGTCGATGTCGAGAATTTTATAAAACTGGCATAAACATAAAGGAAATTAATTTGCAGCGAGTGTAAGGTGAAAATCCGAACGCGGAATATAAATCGCGAAAATTAAAATCGCACGGACATTTTTCGCAGTGTGGGCTAGCTCTTATCGCTTAAAAATACTTCATGTCAAAGTTTGTCCTCGGAGCGTTAAATTGCTTTTGAAAAGCGATATCTATCAGGTTTGCACGCATTTTTAGATGACATATTTGCGCTTCACTGCTTCGCACATGTAGTTATTTTGCTGTAGCATGTAGTGTGGACGACGACGTTTGCACAAGTCTTTTCCCTCATATACTCAGAAAGATAAAAAAAATGTAGGTTGCATTGCTTTTTTAATAATGTAATCAAGCTCCGTAGCTGCTAGCGAAACTATCAGATATCTGAAATAAAATCTAATCGAAACCGAAAACGAATCTCATAGAATCTTTTAGAATCATATGATATCATCGTATAAGTGTGTAGTAATAAATTTTAGTTTATTGCATTTTTAAGTATATTATCGAGGACTTCTGGAAGAAATCTCTTTTGAGATAAGTTGTCCCTGTGCACGTGCTGCTTTTTATATGTTAATTTTAATTGTTGGTAATAAATTAAAAAATAATGATCATAACTGCTAAAATGATTGTTTTTCAGTGTCTGGGTATTTATCTGTATATTATAAGTATTTATATGTATTATGTTCATAAAAATATTCAACAGCTATCTTAGTACCCATAACACAAGCTACGCTTACTTTGGGGCTAGATGGTGATGTGTGTATTGTCGTAGTATATTTATTATTATTTATATGGACGCGTTGATTATATCCCTTGCCAGGGGATATAATTTTTGTCTCCTGCCTGTGCTTGCCCTGCCGTTTGAGAAGACGACCTAACTGTAGTTTGAAATGATAATAATAGGTCACGTTGGAATTTTCCCAGCGAAATATGATATCTGATATAGCATAGCAGCCTACTATTTCGACACGTCAGGTTAATATCAAACTTCAATATTGTGAAACGTTAATCTACTTCATCAACATATAAGAAATTGTATGTATGTTAGATTAACACAATGCGGGTTATCTGTTTACTGTAATAATAGGTGCGGAATAATAAATATGAGTTTAAATTATATTCGTAGGCATAGTATGTAATGTTCGAGTAAGAATCTTGAGGTTAAAAATGGTCAGGGTCATTAATAATAAATAAATATACTACCACAATACACACATTGCCCCAAAGTAATCGGTGATTTTGTTATGGGTACTAAAAAGACTGCTGAATAATTTTATGAATAATATACATAAATACTAATAATAAACAGATATACATACATACCTGCTTTCTGAGTCCAAGGCCGTGGGTTCGATTCCCACAACTGGACAATGTTAGTGTGATGAACATGAATGTTTTTATCTATGTGTTATAAGTTTTTATGTAGGTATATTATTCATAAAATTATTCATCATTTACCTTGGGACCCATAACACAAGCTACGTTTACCTACTTTGGGACTAGATGGCGAAGTGTGTATTGTACAACCTATTCAGCTTTATAGTATTGGTATAGATATGGACGTACGTAGTTGAGAACTTGTCAGTTATTCCATAATTTAGATCGCTAAGTGATCGCTATCTAGGAGTTTATCGGCATTAATACCAAAACAAACATGTTAGAAATATCAATATTGTCACTATCAGCAGTCAGCACCTGTTACACATTAGTTGATAGTGCGATAGCATAATTTGTTTTAGATACTGTATTACCACGAGAGCTGTGGTGTGCGTGATTTTTTTTAATTTATAGGTTAAAACTACGTGTTAAGAAGTGTCGCTTAGACAGTGTTTGAACCGTCTCTCAAGACGTACAGGACATTGTAATACTACGTAGATTCATATTGCTACTAAGAACGGAACCCTTACCGTGCAAATCCAACTCACATTTAGCGGATATCCTAGAAATAACTAAGTGCATATTACGAAGTACCTACCTGCGTAGATAAGAAAAATGTTTAGCTGAGTGCAGCTTGTGAATTCCATAGCTATAAGCTAAACAAACGGTAACTGTACCTATTATAAATGAGATACCATACTAACATAATATGTGTAAGGAGGATACTGTGAGTCAACTTTTTACAACGGTACTCATAAAGAGTACCGGCAAAACCAAGCCGGCCTACCACAGGCGTCGCGCTTTATCACACACAGCGTCGTTTCCGGCGAAGGTAAGCTCCCTGATTTCTGACGTCATCCGTACGTGGGCATACACCAAGTCTTTGGAGGTGTACGGAAAAATCACCGTCCTAAACCCTGTCACTGCAATAGTCGCCTGTGCCGAGGACTTCTTCGAGCCTTTGGACTCAAACTCATTCCTAGCTCGCCAACCTGTCCATGTTACACTGTTGAAACCCCTAAGGTCATCATCATCATCATCATCATCATCATCATCATCATCATCATTACAAGCTTTATCATCATTACAGCATTACCAGCGCACTATAGGCCACGGGTCTCCATCAGAATGAGAAGGGGTAAGGCCGTAGTACAACACGCTGGCAAAAAGCGAATGGTGGACTTCACACGTCTTTGAGAACATTGAAGAGAACTCAAGCTTGAAGGTTTTCTCATGATGTTTTGCCTTCAATGGTAAAGCATGAGAAAATAAATTTCTCAAATTTAAATCGCACATAACACCAAAAGTTACAGGTAGGTATACGAAACTGATAAAAATCTAAATTACAAAATCCTGCGGATCTGAAATACATTGACCATTACGACACAACGGGACGATATATCTTCCATTTACATACTTTAATAAAAATGTCGAAACAGGAATACAAAACCGGCCAAATGCGGGTTGGACTTGTACAAGAAGGGTTCCGTACTAAAGTGCTAACGTAAAACACTACATAGTATTGAAATTGTAAAGATCTAGCAAAAACACCAGAACAACACGTTCATTAAAGGTGTGGTCCCCTTTAATTAACGTGTGCTTTTACTTTCAATTATGTATTGGTTATAAGCAGTCGTTATTTTACGGAATGTCTTTATCTTATACAATAAACGTTAAGCTTAATTTGCTATATTAAAGCAGTATCTCGTGAATATATATTATTCACGAGATACTGCTCGCTGACAGACGGATGAATGGACGGACGAACAGAACCATCGGCACCGTTCGTATACGGAACCCTATATACTAAGTCGTCTTTTTGTTGAAAATAAGAAAATATCCTGGCCACGTTTATAGGATAAGGCATTTACGAATACAAAATGTAAAATAGGTGCATACTGCCGCATAATCCCAGGCCAAGTAAGAACCTCCAGTAGTGAATAAAAAATATGTACAACTAGTTATTGCCCGCGACTTCGTTCGATGTGCATTTTACTGTATTTAAAAATTATGTGTTAAGTTATTCCCTGGCCCATGACATACTTCTGTGCAAAAAAAAATGACAATCTTTCACTCTGTGAAAAATAAACTTAAATCAATCCTTCGGGAAACGTACGCTATTCTGACTATAATCTGTGCTAAATTTCATCCAGATCAGTTCAACCGTGCCGGCTGGATTGTGCATAAAGCATCCATCAAAACTTTTACATTTAAAATAAAAAGCAACGGTGACTGACTGACTGACTGAATGAATGATGATCTATCAACGCACAGCTCTAAACACTTGAAATTGTGGACACAGATAGTTATTACAACGTAGGCATCCGCTAATAAAGTATTTTTGAAAATTCCAACCGTCAAGAGGGTTAAATGAGGGATGAAAGTTTATATAAAATCCTTCATTTAACAATTTATTTTTCAAGTTACATCCATGAAACTTTGATTTTAGGTTTTAGATTAAAAATGAAGAAATACGTGTTTCACAATTTTTAAAAATTCTGAATCCAAAGGCATCAAATAGGGGATGAAAATTTATATGAAATTTCTGATTTTTTAAGTAATTTACGTTCATATTTTTCTATTATCAGCAAGGCATTAATTTAAACCTTTGTACTGAGTTAAAATTTAGGAAATCGAAAATTGAACTTAACGTGAGAAAAGCCGCGGGCAAAAGCTAGTTTATAATATACTACATAAGCATTGTAATACTTATCTATAAGTACACAAAATGACAAAATGACAAATCGTTCGATATCCCTATAGTTGATTACCATTGGTATAATATTTCGTTGATACTTTGCCAATGATGGATATTATTGCAAAGTTTCGTGAACTACATATATGCAAACATATTACGGATATTGGAGTCGAATATTTCAAGGCATTTCTGCACTGCAGTAATATGAGCCGCAAAGTTGTTGGTATTGAAAACGCAAAATACTCTGCATTAAATTGAATCTAATATATTCTATTTATATATATAAATATAACCTAAAATAAACTATTTAAAAACTAAATAAAATCTAAAACGTCCTCGAAACCACCGCAGCGAGGCACAGTTCCCAAGATGCTGGCAGCATTGCCCCTTTGGATGGCCAAACTAATTATAATTATAATTATTTTAATTATTATTTTATAATTTTGTATGTAATAATAAAAACTATTCAAACTTTATATATATCCATCTATATTTAAATTAATTGTTGTGCATATGTCTCGCAAACACTCAAAAATGGCTAGACCGATTTGAATATATATATATATTTTTTTGAAGTTATACTTCTTTTGGCGCGATGGAGAAAAATGATGAGAGAGAATTTTTACGATGCGCGCGCTCACCGACACCTGAATTCTACATCGTAAAGTTCTAGGTGGCATGAAAATCTATAACTATGTTCAAGTTGTATATTCTAGTATTTTTATATTTATAACACGTGTTCCGTAACAGTACAAACAGTGTGAATAAATAAATATTATTAATAAAACATTTTTTATTTAAATAAATTATTTTTGATTAATTTTAATATTTATCGTTAATCACTTCTGCATTTTAGTTATTTTTTTTCATACGCTAAAGAAGTTTAACTTCTAACGCGTGTATATAAGTACACACACTCTTTTTTAAACAATACGGGCAGTGGTGTGCACAGGATTTTCGACTAGGGTATGCATAAAGCAGGTACATGGCATAAAATGGAAAAATTCTCCTCCTTTACGAGTTATATAAAATAATTTGGGTATGCAGTGCTTTTGTACATGTACTATGTAGTGCACGCCACTGAATTCGAGGTAACTAATAGTAGTAATTTAGGTAGTTAGTGATAAAAGTATACTATAAATGTCAATAAAAAACACGAATAAGCAGTTTTACTTCCCATAGCAGCATTATGAATGCAGATTGAGTTATCTGCTCAAAGTTGGACTCGCGCTCCATATTTTTACCAATTTTAATAAGCAAAGTAGTTTTGCTACATTTTTGCGTGATTCATATTTTTATTCTAAAGAAGCTCCCGAGATGTCTCCAGCCTTCGCCTTCAATATTATCTAATAATAATCTTGACTTATTATATTGGAAGCATCTGCATTATGCATCATATATAAAAAACGACGGTAATGGGCAGTGGCGTGCACTTCATACGTGCACAAAAGAACTGCCTACCCTAAAATTTATGTATAAATCATAAATGCGAAGGATTTTTCCATTTTATGGCAGCTTCCTTCTTTATGTTATGCCTGGTCAAAAACCCCGTGCACGCCACTGGTAATGGGTAAGTTAAAAATACAAGATTTCATATAGATCATTGGTTCTTATGTCCACTCTATTTTAGTATAACATGTGTCTATGTCTATGTCTATGGTATGTTTATGGTCGAATGGTGGAAATCAGCATTGTACGAGTGAATAATTGTCTCCGTGGTCTTCTGTTGGCAGCTATTTTTGCGGTGGTGTAGGATTTGCACAATATAAAGACTACGTCAACTGGTCAGCTTATCTTGTTGGGTCACAGCCTTTGGATCTTTTGCCTTTGATTTCGCCTTTGATTTCGCCTCGTATTCTAGGATTTCCTAGCTATTTCCATGTTATGTGTTCTACGAACCATGACGGCAGTTGTACGCGTAGTTTTGTGTTGAAAGTACTTCAAAACGTAAGTTAGTACTTATACACTTTCAAAATTATAGCTTTGTGATCGCTCTAACTTTTTTTATATGTAAGTTTTAGTTTAACATAAATGATTAAATTATAACCCATAAAAAAGCTGGGTTGCGAGGGCTACTTAGTTTTAAGCGATGCTATAAAAAATAACAAAAGAAGGGCCTGCTAAACCGTTACCTCGCAATAATGCAAAAAATATTTTTGAACAATTCATAAAAGCCTATGAGAGTCTATGGTATCCCTATTTCCTATTTCGTTGAAGAATAATAATATAACTTACCGTATTAGCGATTGTGTTGTGATGTCACTACAAGTTTCATTGATATAAAATTGCATATTATTTAATCATTTGCTTAATATATGTCGTAATAATTCTTGCCTGAATATATTTGTTTTTTCCAATAAATTAATCAGTATATTACAGTTTGTGAAATAGCTTGCCGAAAACTAATAAAATCTTAAAATATAATTTTATTGTTTTGTTTTGCTGTCAACAATGTAAATGGTATCGTATAAAGTAGAAGCATTGCATTGCCGAACATTTATTTTGTGACAAGGATGAAACTGCCCGAATATGGAACAAATATAATAATTGAAAGTGAGTGGAAGTGGAAAACTTTCGCATATAAACATGCAACTCTTCACCGGAGCACAGGATATGCAAGGAGTACGTTCTTCGAAGTGACGCCTTGTGTACATAATCGTGAGACGTACATGCTAAGCCTCATGTTCCTGTCACTAAACCGGTAACCAATCCTGTCAGAACGCAACACTCGGCGGCAGAAAAATAAGAAATAAGTATAAGTTAGTACCTCCCTGGACGAGCTCTGTCAAAGAAGTTACTACTACTAATCTACAACTATGTTTCTATACTAAAGCGAAATATAAAATAAATAAATATAAATACACTACGATACATCCATCGCCATCTAGCCCCAAAGTAAGCGTAGCTTGTGTTACTAAGATGACTGATGAATATTTTTATGAATAATATACATAAATACGCATAATATACATCTAAACACCCAGACACTGAAAAACATTCCTGCTCATCACACAAACATGTTCCAGTTGTGGTAATCAACCCACGGCCATGGACTCAGAGAGCAGGGTCTCTGCCACTGCGCCAGTCGGCCGTCTAGCTGTTCTCTAACAGTGACGTAAAACGCGGTGCTATACCTTTTTTATTGATATAAATGTTGTTTTGTTACAATGTTGTTTATAAATTCTGTAGAATCAAGATGGGGCTTAGACTCACTCACACATAGAGCGGTATTTATAGCCGGCGGCAACAATACACGGATTATGGGAAGTCTCCTCCGCCGTGTTTACAAATACTTTGTTAAACATTTATATCAATCTATTAGGGAAGATAAGATTCCTTCCTTTTTCTGTTTGTCTTACAATCGTGACTCAGCTCATTTCTATAATGTAGATACTATTCGTTGATAAACAAAAAATAAAAATTTAATTTTTCTTATTAAAGAAAATAATTGTTAATTCGGTATATAAGAAGCACCCTATACCCAGTACGAGCGACACTGTGCGTTATAAATAATTTTCTCTGACATTCATTCTTATTAAATTACGAGTAGCTTCCATTTCCATTAAATGCAATAATTTTTCATCATTTATTTAGTAAACTTGTTCTACTTATTCCTAAATACTACAATTTGTATTCATTCCTAAAAACATTCACTAATAGGATTTAGGACCGCTTAAAAAGTTAGTGGGCCTTACAAATAACCGTGGCACAACGTCTGAATAATTAGACAGGGGTTTTTCACGCTTTGATATTTAAAAGGTGTTATCAGTTTAAGTGCGACAAATGACCTTCGCTTCAAACATGAAACCATTAACAAAAAAATACATGAAATATTTATCGGAAGAGGTAGAGTGGAATCCATATAAATATTAACCCTGCCTGTGACCTCTTCACACTTAAACTGCTGAATAGATTTCGGTTAACGTTGGCAAGGAGGTAGTTTGTTAAAAAAAAACATTAATTAACACAAACGGATGAAGTCGCAGGCTTCAGCTTAAAAGCTTCTGTATGTTTGTGTCCGCCAAACTTGATGTTGATGGATTGACCTGAAATTTTCGACAAAACGTTGTATTTCTAGGTTAGTCGTTAGATATAGTATTATTGTGTGTCTGTCCGACGGCCTGTCAGTGGGCTGTACGTATCTCATTAACCGTTTCAGGTAGTTTTAAGTTTATTTAACAATATCGATCTCTATTGCCGCTATATCAAAAAAACGTGTTTATTTGGATTGGTTTTTATTGCCGCGCGCTCGTTAACAATTTTTAATCTTAACACGGGAACTATCTGAGAGACCGGTATCAAAAGTACGTGTCCTTTTCCATAGCATAGATGAGATGCATACCAAATTTCAAAGCTGTCTGCCCACGGCTTAGCTCGTAAGCAATTTTCAAATTACCCTCGGGAACTTTTAAAGGAATCGGCATAAAAGGTAGCCTATGTTATTTTCCATGTCAAAGGTTAAATGCATGCCAAATTTCATCCAAATCCGTTCAGCCGTTTTTCAGTGATTGATTAACAAACAAACACACTTTCACATTTATAATATTAATAGAATATTAGTAGGATGAGGTATTCAATAATTCTTTCTAGATGAGAATGAATTATTATGTCCCCACAGATAGATAAAGATGGAAATGGAGACCATATTTTATATTATTTTAAATAACTTTAGTTGAAAGAAGTAGTCGTAACTCTCTAATTAAATTATTCCACTTTAGCTATACAGCTCACTATTTCTTTTGATTTCCCAGAGAAAAGTTTGCTGCTAAAGTTACATCTTTAAGCATAACGGCATTAGGGTTGGAAACTGAACAAAAACGTAGGTCTGAGACTCAAAGATTCCGTTTTACTGAAGCTGGAATATCATCTCTATTGCTCAAGGTTTAAGAACTACAGGAGTATTGTGTAGCGGGATGAGTGAGTAATGAACTTGACAGTGGCGATATTATTGCTGGTGGGCGAAGCATTCCAGGGCTATAAATACCTAACGCAATGTCGGACGAGTTTAGTCGCTTGTCGCTTACTAGCTTAGCCTCTATATGGGGGACAGTGTATAGAATATTAAATTAAGTTAGGCTGTTTTTAGAGGAAATGTCCCGGGGACTTTTTTTTAAATATATAATTTCTGCCTGTATAATATAAACCACGGATACACCCATCGAATAGCAATGTTTAGCAGCCTATTGGGCGCCTGCTAACTCTGGGAAGATCGTGTAAGCTCAGCCTATGGGTAAGGGAGAGCATATGAAATAATGTTAAGCTGTTTTCAGTGGATTTGTCCCGGGGTCTACTTATTATTTCCAACCTATAATTTATGCATGTATAGAAACGACAAATACATTAATCGCTTATCAAATCAGGGGCCTTTTAAGTGACAAGTAATACGTAAGCACAGGGTTGGGGGCCTTGACGGCAATCTCTCCTTTTGGTAAGTGAGTTTGCATTTGGCAGTTAAAGTCATACTCCTAATCGGTCTCACCATGCCGGCACGGTGGTAACTAGCCACTGCTCAAGAACCTTCAACCTGACTAAAAATGCCTTCAACAAATGTCAATGAAGTGGTAAATAATATAAATCTATTACAGCCGATTGGCGCAGTGGGCACCGACCCTGCCTGAGTCCAAGGCCGTGGGTTCCATACCCACAATTGGAAAATGTTTGTGTGATGAACATGAATGTTTTTCATTGCCTGGTTTACCTTTATTTTATAAGTATTTCATAAAAATATTCATCAGTCATCTTTGTACTCATAACTTTGGGGCTAGATGGCGATGTTTTTTTTTTTTTTATTTAACGATAGGCCAGCGTTTGACGACAATCATGCATTAGAAAGCAATGATGAGGTCTAGGTTGGAGCACGCTTGCCTAGAAAAAGCCTATTCACTCTAGCCTTGAAGGTACTTAAATTATACGTGGCAGGAAACACAGTTGCCGGGAAGGCGTTCCACATCTTAGCGGCACGTATCAGAAACGTGGATAAAAAACGATGTGTGTGTAGTCGTAGTATATTTATTTATTTATACAAAGAAATGTTGCTGATAGGAAGAGAATATATCACTACGAAAGCTGCCATTTAATAATACCTACATTTACTCAATTTTTTTTATATGTTTCTTCATCTTATTGATTGAAAACCTATCGTTTTGTTTTATATTTATATTTTCATTCATTTTTATAAAAGGTGTACAAATACCTAGCAGGAAATGGTACAGCCCGAGTGTTTAGAAATAAAATAAAAGTTTAGAAGTGTTAAAATAAATTACCTATTAGTGTTCAGAATAACACGGTGATTAATTTAATTAAGGAAGCACATCGCTCACTTGGATCATTAGTGTCAACACAATTGATGTGTGTGCGTTCGTTGATACAATGTATCACAATGTCGTCTTAAGAAGTCTAGTTCGTATTCGTAGCGTTAATTAGCTGCAAATAGTGTGAAAAAAATTGGGCGTATGTCTGAATTCATGGAGGGTTCCATAATGTGGAAGAAAATATCAAATTAAGGATTTTTATACTTTTTGGTTTGATTTTCGCGTGTTTTTTACTTTAATACTAATAATAAATTAACTAACTAACTATAAACTATTAATAAATTGGACGAAAAAATGCTACGAAGCTGAAGTGGCAATGGGCGTAGCTCGTAGAACCGATGGACATTGGGGTCATAAGGTTCTGGATTGATGACCGGTAAACGCAGCGTAGGTCGGCCCCCCAACGAGGTGAACATTTTACGATATCAGACGGGTCGCTGGGAATGCTGGAAGCCATTGGAAAAAAGCGTGGTGGTGCTTTTAGGACTCTCTACAAAATACATATGTCCAGCAGTGGACGTCATTCGTTTAAATTGATGATCATGGTAATGATCAATTAGTCGAAAATGTTAAGTGTACCCAGTGGCGTGCATTTCATACATGCACAAAAGCACTACTTACCCTAAAATGTATATAACAACTCTTGTAAGAGGAGGATTTTTGCCATTTATGCAATTTTCCTGCCGTATGCATACCCTGGCAAGAAACACATTGCACGGCACTGAGTGTACCTTATTATTTTTCCATTCATCTTTGTGTAAAGTATTAAAAAAAAAAAGACAAAAACATATTCAAATCGTACAGAAAAAATATTTTTTGGCTTATTATTATTTATTGCACAATCATTACATTGATACCAACTTGTATCTATTATTTAAAACAGACTTACACTTAGAAGTTATACAGATGGTTTACAGAATAAGACAATTTATAGAAAAGAGCAACATAGTTTAAACCTGAATTTTGTTATTTATTGAGATTATTTAAGATATTATTGAGGTTTCTGAAAATTGAGTAATTACCGTATCAACGCCAGAGTCCAAGTAAACAAAAGAGCATGACGTTATTATAAGAGTTCCGTTTTTGCTATTTGGCTACGAAACCCTAAAAAGAGTAGGTATAATGAAAATAATAACCCCGTTACGGGGGCATGTCGCATTCGTTACATATTTATGTCAATTGAATTTATGTTTACGCGTTCATTGACACAATCTATTCCTGTAATTCAGTTTTAGAATTATAAGCAAAGTCCTCAAGTTAAATTAAGAAAATATGTAAATCATGTGATTATACAAGATTCGTTGGTAAGCGCGTAATCAGCCAAAGGGTTATTATGTACCTACTAAGTTGTGTAATATTTGTCATAAAATACGCAGTGTCAACCATATAATCAGCTGTGTACACACTTTTAATTTGATTAGGATAGTATTTTTGATTATTTATATTTTAGAACTGAAATTAATTAAGCAAATATTTATAGGTATGTTATAAGAAATTATAATCATTTATCTAGTATTGCCTTTACATAACTTAAATAACCACTCGCTGTGCCCAACGTTTTCTCTATAATTCGTTTTGTCTATGGGCAGTAGACTTATGTGATAATAATGACTATATTCAGCTGTAGATCAGTGGCGTGCACTGGAATTTTGAACAGGGTAAGAAAAAGACGTAAAATGGCATAAAATGGCGAAAACCTCCTCTGATGCCAGTTATATGAAAATATTAGGGTACGCAGCGCTTTTGTGCATGTATGAAGTGCACGCCACTGCTGTAGATATAGCATTTGAGTTCACGACTAAAGTTATCAGGTACTTCTTTTATGTTTCGCTTGGTCGTTCCATGCTAGATAACCTTTTCTTCCATGGAAGACGTTAGTATAGGACGCTAATAGAATAAAGATGATGATGATGATAAAATTAAACTTTGACACGGGACCTTTCAATAATCAACATATAAATATATAATATAATAGCAATGCATTGCTCTACTGGGATCGAACGATTATCACTGACAGGTATATTACAGCTAATAGACCTGATATAGTGCTAGTCCATCGATCAGTGCGCCGTGCAATAATTGTTGACATTACTATTCCACATGACGATAATGTGGTGAAATCCAAAAAGAAAAAAGTATCTAAATACTTGGACCTTGCCCACGAGATTACCGCCATGTGGAATGTTGAGTCGACCGTTGTTGTTCCGATCGTCGTTTCAGTCAATGGTCTTCTCGCCAAAAGCTTCGACCAACATCTTAAGAAGCTTTCGCTTGGTTGTTGGATCAAGGGTCGGATACAGAAGGCAGTAGTACTTGAAACGGCGCGTATTGTGAATAGGTTCCTCACTCTGGAGCCCTGACCACCGGTTGCTTGGGCATTCAAAAGCCCCGCAAGCGGAGGGTGGAAGTTTTTTTTTTTTATAAATTTTTAATAGTATTATTTAATAATTTAAAAAAAAAACAAAGAAAAATAATAAATGATAGAAAATAACATATAAATAAATAAATAATAAAAATAATGGCAAGAGGCTACGGTATAAATTCCTTTTTTAAATATATAGTCAAAATCCCTTCGTGACATTTAATTTTTTATAACTTATGGATAGCGCGTAAAATGTTCACCTCAAAAGGAGAGCATGAGTTAAAAATAACTTAGTAACGCTAGCTTCATTACGGGAGCACATCAGTCATCTAGTTCATTAGTGTCAACACAATTGATCAATTCGTGTTTACGTAGCTTTACGTAGCGTTTCTTGGCATAATGTATTGTGCCTACTACCAAATAATTTTTCTCAGTTAATTGTATTTATTTATTTATTTTTATCTCTGTTTTAGATCCTCACTATTTTATGATGGCCTGGTATTATATATTATCTGGTCCCAGAGACTGTGTCGATAATTATAGACCAATTTCTGTGCTAAGTGCTCTTTCTAAAATTCTAGAAAAACTTTTGAATCGGAGACTCGTGTCATTTTTAAATGAAAACCAACTACTTTCTGATCATCAGTTTGGTTTTAGATCAAATAAATCGACCGAGGATGCAGTTACGAGTTTGATAGATACCACAATACAGAACATAGACCAAAAGAAAAAGACTATTGGCATCTTTTTAGACCTCTCTAAAGCCTTCGACACAGTCTCTATTCCGAAACTTTTAAATAAATTAGAAAGGTTAGGTGTGCGTGGATTGCCCTTATCTCTATTTAAAAGTTACCTTACTGAGAGAACACAAAGTGTTTCCGTAAACCATGTAACCAGCCATGATAAGAATCTTAATTTTGGGGTGCCACAAGGAAGCGTACTTGGGCCCACTCTTTTTTTGGTATACATTAATGAGCTCTGTCAGTTCACCCTACCAAATTGCAAGATAATAAGTTATGCTGATGACACGGCTCTTCTTGTTCATGGCTTAACATGGGAGGAAGCACGTGGTAATGCTGAATTAGCTTTGGCTAATGTTATAAACTGGCTGTCTTGCAACTTACTAACAGTCAATGTTTCAAAGACAAAATTTGTAACATTTGGACCAAGGCGTTCCTTGCCGCCTGCCTCATTCTCAATCTGTGCTCATCGATGTTCTGTCCCACTTGATAAAAGTTGTGACTGTAGCCGGATTGCGCGTACGCAAAGCATCAAATACCTTGGTGTGGTTATTGATGAGTGCCTCACATGGAATGATCACATTGAATCTGTTATCTCCAGAGTTAGAAAGACAATGTATATTTTCAGAAATCTCAGAAATACAGCCAAAATAGACACTTTAAAATCTATATACTTTGCTTTCGTGCAATCTGTTCTTGGTTACTGCATAACAGTTTGGGGAGGTGCCGGCAAAACTATAATGCTTCGGTTGGAAAGGGCCCAAAGGTCTGTATTGAAAGTGATGATGCTGAAACTGATACGTTTTCCCACCACTGAATTATATAAGCAGGGCAGGGTTCTTTCGGTACGCAAACTATACGTGCTGTTAATTACTCTTCGTAAGCACGGCAATACTACCTATGATTCAGAGTTTGTTAAAAATAAGCGTAGGTTTGATAGGATTTGTCAAGTTGAACCACGCAGAACCGCTTTAGCTGGTCGCCACTCTTACTTCATAAGTTCAATGCTTTATAACAAAATTAATAAAAAAATATCCATTTACTCATTAACATCACGAAAATGTAAAATTGAATTAACGAATTGGCTTCTTAACCTAACTTATGATGAGACTGAAAACCTTATTCAATAATACATACAATCACACCCTCACCCTCACCCACACTCACATACACATACACATACACATAAACACACGCGCACGCACACACTCATATTTAGTTTTTTAAGTACAATTAATTATATTTAAAAAAAAAAAAAAAAAAAATTATTGATGTATTTATGTAAATGTGGAAAAAAAAAAATTGAGTTTATCAATGCTTTCAATTGAATTTAATTCAAAAAGTTTTTCGGTTTTTATTTTTATTAATCTCACTAGATTTAATTTAAGTGTATGGTTCTCGCTCTAGAGACGGGTGATAATAACTGCGACTCAGTCTTGCACTATAGCAGTATTATCGAATTTGGGTTTCATGATACACATTACCTTATGTTTGCCTTATTTTGTACTATTTTTAATTTGCTGTGTAACTGTTAATTGAAATAAACTTATTATTATTATTATTATTATTATTATTATTATTATTATAATACTCTCGTATCCTATATTATTTGTGAACATACAAATTCCGTTGCATTGCAATTCCACATTGAGACTTCGCACGTTTTTGAAAACATGAAGAAAAATTCAAAAAAGTTTGTAATCATCAAGATTTTCCCGCGATGCTTTCCTTACCGCAACCGCAAAGACCGCAAATGATATTTAAATGCTCAAATTAAAAACGCACATGAACTCCGAATTCCGGGGATCGAACGCCCAATTCGTTAGCCCCGAATATTCGATTCGATTCCCCCCCATTCGTTAGCCCCGAATATGAATGTAATATACAAATATTAATCGTTTGTTCGTTATATTTAAATATAACCAAAAACAAGAAACCATGCATAAGCACATTATAAATAACACCTTGCTAACAAATACCATCATTAGACTGGATGTTTTACATTTAAACCTCTATCTCGTTTCGTCCAAAAGTTCTTATTTACAAATGAAATCCAAAGAATGTTACATAATAAAAAAAAAAATTAAGGTCTTAGCAAAAGGAGTAATTATACAAAACAGTTTGAGTATCAACTGCAAAAAAAAAACACTTCAGATATAAAAACATTCTATAAATAGAGAAGCTAAAATCAAAGCTATTTTCGTTTCAAATCACGGATGCTACAAGCATATTCCATCCGGGCCTCGTGATTCGCTGCCCTAAAAAGAAAATAACGTTGTTTTGACATCTCGTATTAAAATCTCATGGGCTGGGAAATAAGGAATTACGAGTTAGGTACTTGTCGCGACTTTGTCCGCGTGGTATTTCGTATTTAATAAATCCCTTGTAAAATTCATCCACTATTCTACTCTTCAAAAAAACCGCTTAAAACGAGTGTATTCAATTTAAAACAACTGAACCTTTTAATTGCACTGACCTTATTTAGAAAACCTATCTTCTAAAGTTAATCTTTAAAGGCAGTATTTATTATTCACACTCTGACATTTGCAAGGTGCTGAGTTGAAGTGTGACAAAACAACGCATTACTAACTATGGCGATGTTACGCAATGTATAAACATGGAAAAACAACGCCATACTTAGTGGAATTTTAATAACCATAATGTCACTAGTTAATAAAAAACTTAGGAAATTTCAAAATAAAATAGAGCCTTTCACTCTCTACATAATTCTACTTAACTTTGGTAGGTCCGTTAAAAATGGTTCGGCCAGTCCGAAAATTATCCTGGACATATCTACCGCAGACAATAATTTTCAATAAGCGCGTTTTAGGATGAAGCTATCATTTTAATAATCATATGACCTTAATAAGATACAAACAGATACTTCCATTTTATTATCATAAGAAAAATGTTACTCGTTTCCTTTAGATTTCACTAGCCCTAGTAAGTATAAGATTTGCTCGCTCGCAATCGACGAGTCACTTTCGTGTATACATTTTTTTACACATAGATTCGCATATTACCAATTTGCCTACAATCCTTCAGCTCGGACTTTTCATAAAACGTTTGTAGAATAAAAACAGAAGTACACGATATGCGACTCTAAAACGACATAACATTAGATACATTTTACTTTGACGATACAGTGTTTGATATGCGAAACTCCATTGCGAGTTAGCAAATCTTGTACTACGGCTACATCTTATCGAAGGGCAGTGCCAGGAAGGGGTTGGCACGCAGATGTTGGCACGGCCTGGCACTGAAATATAAATTACACAGGCCGTGCTTTAACACATTTTTCATGAACATTAATTTGTTTTGTAAAATTGTGTTACAATTCTTATTAATAATGTTTTTTATTTTTTTAAAGGATATTGGTTATACTTCAGGAGAGGTCAACCATAAATACTGTTCCTCCTCAGTCTACCAATGACCCAGGTCTTGGTGTATGTCTCATTTCTTACAGGAGTGGTGTTTGAGAGCAAAGAACCACCGCGCAGTGCCAATAAGGATTAGCGGGCTTCTGAGATTATTGTTATATTTTCTAAGCACTCACTAGAATTCCGCCGGTCCTGGTTAATGTTACATCTTTAACGTGCTCACCTTCCCAGGGGTGGATACCGCCAGTTTGGTGTATCCAGGCTGATACTGAGTCCAACTCGTTACAATTTTCAAAATCTATCTGGGCCCCGAACCTAAGATCTAATCATCCTATAATCGAACATGTTATAAACGAGACCAACGAGGTGATTAAGGCTTTTAAATAAATTAATAGTTCAAATAAACATAAAAACACGCTTGGTATTAAAAGCTAAAATAATTTGTACCTGTTAGCACAGAGCTGTTAGTTTACAAAATAATTTAAAATTAACATCCTGTCTTATCGACCAAATTAACAAAAATTGAAATTCAAATTGAAACTTGGAATAATCTTATGAAATTAGTGTATTGTCATCGGTTATCGATAAATCTACAAGGTTTGAACGAAATCAGACCGTTTGGAGAGGTTCAAAATCAACTCCAAAGTCTGACTACTTTGGAAACACCACAGGTGAAGCTAATAAAAGGCGTGTAAAATACCTATACACGTGTCGTATGAAGAATCTTTTCATTATTTGTAGGAGAAAAACTCTTTAAGATAACAATTATAACCCACAAATCAGTGTCAGCAAAGGTAAAAGAAACAATTATTAGTTCTGTACCGCGAAACCTTTCATATAATATACAACTGCTGCCAATACAATTGTGTTGATTCCTTCATTTCGTATATAAAAGTTAAGAGTTTCGAGTTTGTTTGCTTTTCAACTATCAAGTGGGAATATCCCGCTGAAGTCTAGATTTTATTTATTGCTTTAGGATGAGACGTCTTTGCGGTGCTATTCAACTTCAATATTGAGAGCTATAGTTATCCAACTTAGAGAATAAGTACTACTTTGTGACCTAAGAGGATACCTGCAGCGACTCTTTTCTGACAGTATGCCAACATTACGCATTGACAACATAGCAGTGGTCGGCCCATCTCTCAACACATACGCCTCAGGTTAATGGACACAGGATGGCACTTTAGTACGAACTATTGCTCTGATTATAGGAGATTTTTTACCAATTATTATTTTACTGTTAAAAACCATCCCCATCAACTTATCATCATGTGGGCTAACTGCTTGATCCCTCAATGACTTATGAATATAAAAAATATGATTATTAACAACTGTGAACAGTTATAGAATACGGGGGCAGAGCTATACAAATTCTAAATCAGGTTAAGGATCAAACTAGTAGGTATTTATATCGATTTCCATATTATTTGCTACTGTCAGCTGTGATCTACTTAAACCTTTAATCCCTGTCATCTCCAAAGGCTACGACGGGAGATATTTAAAAAGGTCTAATACGTTTTAAAGGATCTTCACTTATTCTATGTAATCCTGAAGATTTTTCTTTTCAATCAACAAATCAACTAGCCGTACTAAAATTACAGGTATTTTTCTAATTCACTAAAGTAGATATATATATAAATAAGTAAACTTCGACAATACACACATCGCCATCTAGCCCCAAAGTAAGCATTGCTTGTGTGATGACTGATGACAGATAAACACCCAGACACTGAAAAATATTCATGTTCATATATCGAGATGTTAAGTTATGCGTGAAAACCCGATGCAGGACATATTCCATATTTGACCCAGCCCTCTGCCCAAATGCCTGATGGCGTACTTTAAAAATATAATTATAATATTAAGTGATAATAAACTCGACTGAAGGCTTCATGAGCTCTCAGAGATAAATTGGTGGATGAAAAAATTTCTTAACTACGAGCTAGTAATGTACTATTACTTACAATATCCAGATTACCTAAGAACCCCTAACACCTAAAAATTACTAGCCTGATCCGGAATTCGAGCCCAGGACCTCTTTAGCCGTAGACCGTAGTCATACATGGTAACTACGAGATAAATGTGGCAGATTGTCTAGTGTTTAGGGTTTTAAAACATAAAGTTATTTTTAACATGAAAATTTAAAATTTAAATTTAGAATCCTAATTTTTCGAAGGTGTGCAAAATAAGTTCGTTTAAAAACGTTTTTAAAAAGGAAAAGTAATACATATTATTGTTACACTGAATATATTCAGAGCAGCCTTAATGCGTCCACTTTCTTATCGCTCTTTTTACGGGACCACCCGGGAAACCAACCCGGAATGAAATGGTCGTTTCGCTCCGTTATAATGGAGGTGCATCGGCCTTTTTACCTGACCAAACCTAAGTGAAAAAGACGATAAAAGGGTTGTGAAATTTGGATGGCAGACACCACAAAATTCGATATTAATAATAATCACTGTAGTAGAATACGAGTAGGTACCGTAAAATACTCGTATACTTTTAGTAAATACTCATTCAACAGTCAGTTAAGTAAGTTAAACATGCTAGATCAACGGATCTAGTGGTTACCTTGTTTAATTAAGGATAATGATAGGTATTGGGTTTTTCTGTTAAATAATCATCGTGAATTTGCGACATTTGCAATATCATTTGTGCCGAAGGTAACATAAAGCTAACATCGAAAAAAAAAAAAAAAAAAAAAAGAATAGTTACATTTGAATGGTTATTATTTGTAATTGTATGGAAATGAAAATGTCAGTTTAAAACGTCATTTTAGGGCATAAAATATTAGTCGTTACAAAGAAGTGTCTATTTATAAACCTCAAGTCAGTCTATTTGTAGTGACTCTACCACAGGTTCAAGATTTTTACTAATAAAAATGTTGGTCTACTCCTTAGTTATTTACTAATAAAATTAAATTGTGGTGATAGCCTAGCGGTTAGGACTTCGACTTCGGCGAGTTCGAATTCCAGCACGCACCTCTTACTTAGTTATGTGCGTTTTAAGCTAATAAAATATCACTTGCTTCAACGGTGAAGGAAAACATCGAGAAGAAACCTGCATACCTGAGAGATCTCCATAATGTTCTCAAAGGTCTGTGAAGTCCACCAATCCGCACAGGGCCAGCGTGTGGGAGGAGACCCGTGCCCTGTAGTGGACCGGTAATATGTTGATATGATGATGATGATTGCATGATTGCAACAGGTACAAAATATATCAAATAATATACTATTTTCCCTGTTTAATTTATAAAGGAACACTCTTTAGTACATACAGCTAAAGTACAGGCAATATTTCCTTCTATGAAACTTCTTGTTATTACTTATTATCTCTATCCTATCCAAGCTTAAAGCAAGTATGTATTCAACCTGAAGCTAAGTTTAATACACTTTAAGGATAAATTTTCTCCAACGGCTCGGAAAATGCTTGGACCATTTATTTTCTCCTTAGAGATTACGGCGCGACATGAGTGGTTTACCACAATAGTGCGGAGGTTTGTCGAGACCATTGGATAATACGAGTCACTCCGCCTTAAAATATTGGTGCAATAAATATACCGCTCGGCAGCTATCTTCAGCATTTATGACAAATATTTTGACGCATTTAAAGAACTTAAAAAGTATTGTTTATACCAGTAGGTTCATACTTTGTTGGGTGAGCATAAAATATAAAACCGGGTGAGACTCGCGCGACATGAGGGTTCCGTACCTACAAAAAGTTTCAAATTTACACCCTCGTTTTTTAGGGCAGGGAGTTATAATCAAAATTTTACGATGGTATGGCGTTTCAACTAGTTTCAAGACAGTCTATTTCTGGCTCATAATCGGTTAAATAAAAATATTCCCGCATAGTATTCTGCATTGTTATATATTATTATCGCAATTCTGTAAGATATGTAGGTAATTTTATACTTTATTAGTGTTTTACCTACACCTGCAATACATGGACGGAAAACATTTTCTCCACGGAAAAAGACAAAGTGTATATCCCCACCGTTTTATACACTTTCCGGGCATGGGTGTATAATACACGTCTAGAGTATATATTTATTTTCCTCTGTCACTGTGCTTGGGCAGGTGGAGCAATAACTACCCCTTGTCAGTAGATATACTCGGGGGATACAATTTTTGTCTCTTGCTTATGCTCGAAAAAATATCATATATTGAAAATTTTGGAACCAGGATTAAAACCTGCAGCTCTTAAAGCAATTGCAGCCTTTAGTTCTCTGCCAGCTTAGCCACGGTTCTAATACAACCGTTGCCGCTATAAGACTAATAAAAAGCATATAATAATATCAGCGTCGCTGGCAATTCTTTACTACTACTCATTCATACTTTGCTCAGCTTTTTCGTTAGTTTATTCTAGTACCTAGCTTGACGTCTATTTCAATAAGTATAAATTTAGCTCAAAAATGCCAAAGGTAGCTTCAGCGACATTCTCGGCACCCGCAATACTCGACGTTATAGAATGCATCAACAATGTAGTACACGAGCCGATGTCTCGAGTCTCTGAAAAGCACAACTTTTATTTTGCATACAAAGCGGTCGACATTGACCCCAAAACGTGAGGTGTTCCCAGCAACGATGGCCCTCTAGAGGCTTGAACGTGAAAACTTGCTAGAATGTATAATAAGGCTTTTGCTGAACCGCGCTCACTTTCGCAGTGACCCCTAATTCGTCAAGCCAGCCCGTTGAGATGATGCAACCATTTTGTCGCCAAATGAAATGCCCCATTCAGCGGGTTTTCCGTGGATCAAAATAATAGCAACTTAGTAACAGACATGACCTAATTCAACTTTTACGGTTTGATTTAAAAACCCTTAAAGGTTTTATTGAAGCTTTTGTTTATGAGAATCTATAAAATACAGCGGGATTTCAATGGACCAAAGAATAGCAACTTTAAAACATTTCGAATTTTAATTTTGAAACCACAAATGATTTTAATCGAAGTTTTTGTTTGTATAATAGGCAATTTAGGTACCCAAAACAAATTTTGGCCATTCAGAAATACATTTTTGAGCTTTACTAGAAGTGGTATAAACTCATGATATTTTTTATTCTTTTAGTAAAAGAATTACAATCAACTAACTGTTTTTTCGAGAAACCAATCTAATGTGGAGTGGTTTTTGATGTTTCAACATTAGTTGTGTACACGGTTTCTGTATTTTCTTAATTCTGTACCGAAAAAATATTTTGCTTCACGTTTGAAGGTAATCTAAAAAGTCATCCTTATTATCAAGTACAAGTGTGATAACGACTAATACACTGGGAGGTATATTTGCATCGTTCGAGTCCACGTAGGGCAGAAGTGTATCGATAATTCAGTAGTACAAGTAAAATACCCACCAACTTAATGTCATGAACATTGGTTGTTAATCAAATATAATTTCTTTATTGTTTCTTAAAAACTATCTTTTTTAGTAATAAATATTAGCGTAAAATTAAAAATCCTAATAAGTTTAATAAAATATCTGAAAATTTTTAATGTACAGTTATCTAAAGTTTAATAATAACTAAACTGTAACACTTTATAAATCACTTAAACTACGAATAGCAGAAACCAGATTTCCAACTGGTTTTATTTCATAATAAAAGACAAGTAATATTTTTATCGCAGGATTGTACATCTAATTTTCTTCGTAGTCAATGCGGACTTTGTTGAAATACGGGGACAGCGTAAATTAGTTTACTGCGGAGTATTCTAGTTATTTTATCTAGGAGAAAAGACATCATAAAGTTTTTGCAAAGAAAGTAAATGTGATTTTACCTTCTTTAAAGCAATTCATTTTATGACAAAAATGAGAATTTGACGACTTCCCTGGCGCAACGGTGAGTGCCGTGAATTTAAGTAGGAGGTCCCGGGTTCGATTCCCGGCAGAGGGAATTTATAATTTCTGTTTTTTTCTGGTCCGGTCCTGTGGGAGGCTTTGGCCGTACCGACAAAGACGTGCCGCTAGGCTATTTAGTGTTCCGGTGCGATTGCGCGTAGAAATTGTTTAGGGGTATGAATACCATACTCCCTAACATATTGCTTCGCCCCATTGGCGTGCACAGGGTTTTTAGCCAGGGTATGCATAAAGAAGGGAGGTGCCATAAAATGGAAAAATCGCTCGCATTTATGGGTTATACAAAAATTTTAGGGTATGCAGTGCTTTTGTGCATGTATGAAGTGCTTCTGCTGCTTCGCCCGCTTCCTTAGACTGCATCATCACTTACTGCCAGGTGAGATTGCAGGCAAGGGCTATCTTGTAGTGGAATAAAAAAAAAAACAATTTAGTCCTTGATAATCCAACAGCGCGTAACTGACATTTCTATTTATACACTCAAATTCCTTTAAAACAATATTGCATAAATCACAACCTCATAATAAGTACTTTTTGGATATACCTATCTATTATAGTATTAGGATTTAGGACTTTTAAACGGGAACAACTTTGATCATGATTTTATTGAAACTTTAACCGTTTACACAGCGCACGCATGGGAAGCTCTCAAACGGAATATAAAAAACCCCGATTTTTAAACATTCTTCACTGGTGATATGCTCCTAAAGGTCTTAGCGTGATGATAATAGCCTTCCTCGATAAATGGGCTATCGAACACTGAAGTAATATTTTCAAATCGGACAAGGAGTTCCTGAGATCATCGTGTTCAAGTAAACAAACAAACTCTTCAGCTGTATACGTATAACGAAATTACTAAATACTGTTGAAGGGTGCATAAGTACATTTCATTAGGAAGCACCCTGTAAAAATATTAAATCAAAAGAAGCATATTTAATTTTCCATACAAACTAACTCAAAACATTCTAAGTGTTAACTTTTGACAGCCCTATTCAAGATAATAGACCGACACGTGCACAGTACCTACGCTACCTAATAGTGACATTAGTCACTTGATTTTACTTTTGCATGAGCTGTATCTGATTTCATTCAGTAAAAACTATGGCAATGGTTTACTCAAAAACTCTTAGCGTTTCGTTTACGCAGATAAGTCTCAGAGACGGTAAATAATGTTCCTCTAAAACCTCCATTATTTCCGTTTTCATTTACACGGTGTATATTAGTGTAAGATTTTGATATGTTACCATAAAAACTGTTCTAAGGAATAATACTAATTGAATTCCACGTGGAGGCTTGTGCCCACGAGATGGGCTTTCAATTGTTTGCAAACAAATTAAATGTCAGCGCCCTGTTATTTCGTTCCCATTTAGCCGAGCGGAGCGTTGACGTGTAGGAATAGGCCAATCAGATGGATGGCAGATGACATGATAATGCTTTCACGTTACTTCCAGAAAAAATGATTGGTCTATTGTCAAGTGATGTTTTCACTTCCACTCTACTCCGCTTATACCCGCTGGTTGTGAACGGAGTCCTCCTTATATTCAAGTCCATTCTGACCGAAATATTTTTAAAATATGGTCACTTATAAGATAAAACAAAACTACAAAACAAAATGTTTGAACAGAAACGGTTTTCGTAAACTTTAAAACCATTTTCAAAAATGTGTGTTTGATTATTCGTTTGTGGATGAAAGCAGACGTTAATTGCAGAGTTCCATGACATATTATTCGTTCTTTTTTATGCTAAGCTTAACCACGTACTCGTAACTCCGGTACAAATATAGTTTGCACTCTGGAGATACTTTTTTAAATTAAAACCAAAAAAGCGATAGAAAGCTCCAAATTGGAAACCTCTGCCTCATTTTTTTATTTTTAACAACAATTACTACACTACGTTAACAATAACAACTATTCCAACAAACTGGAGACCAGTTTGTTGACGGATTTGGAAGTCGGAACTGAGAACGTTCGAAAGTGTTTAATGATCTTATTTGATTGGTTTTATAACAATTAATGCACATTCGTTATAGTATTGAAAGTGATAGTAAAAGAGATGCGAATAGAAAGTTGACAAAAAAGACCAATGATCAGAAATCAAATATGCATCTAGTTAAATCCTCTTAGAAAGTAATGTGATAAAGCGACCACATGGGTATTTTAACAAGTGAGCGTATATCATTCAACAGCGAAATTATATTTTAGCACCACTCGCCCAACAATGCTTTAATACAAGACCTGTTATTCAAAGGTAGTGTGTCTTTACATTCCGACGGCCGATTTGCGCAGTTTGCATTGCAGCAACCCTGTTTTCTGAGCCCAGGGCCGTGGGTTCGATTCCCACAACTGGAAAATGTTTGTGTGATGAGCATGAATGTTTTTCAGTGTCTGGGTGTTTATATGTATATTCTAAGTATTTATGTATATTATTCATAACAATATACATCTGTCGTCTTAGTAACCATAACACAAGCTACGCTTACTTTGGGGCTAGATGGCGGTGTGTGTATTGTCGTAGTATATTTATTTATTTATTATTATTATTTATTAACAGGGCTTAGCGGTGTTGTAATATTGAACTGAAAACCACTACGCCGAGTTGTTATGCGCTTTGATTTGAGTTAAAACATTCGCATCCCGAAAAAATATAATATTATTCTAATATCGCTAACGAAGCGGTGATAGCCCAGTTCTAGGAGTTCAACTTTCGGGCTTTCGTGTTCGAATCCCAGCACGCACCTCTAACTTTTCTAAGTTATGTGCGTTTAAAGTAATAAAAATATCACTCGCTTCAACGGTTAAGGAAAACATCGTGAGGCAAACCTGCATGCGTGAGAGGTCAAAATAAAAATTCTCAAAGGTTTGTGGAGTCCACCAATCCGCACTGGGTCAGCTTGGTTGACAATGGCCTCAACCCTTTGTCACTGTGGGAGTACCCGTGCCTTGTAGTTGGCCGGTTATGGGTTTATGTGACGAATATCGCTAACAAGAATGACCCTCTTACTCTCATGGTGCAAAAGTAGATTCAATGTCATTAAAAATTCGAAAACTTTTGTATCAAAAGCGTTGTATTGTGATTTGTGGTATTATTGCTATTATGGGGTTAGTGTTATATATTATTTATCACACAATAAAGATTCATTAATTATTATATTGATATTAATTAATTTTTTAAGGATAAGTTATGTTTTCAACGCTATCTAGGGAAGAAGCAAGCGTATTCCACTTAAATTTAACATTCCATATACCCCTGAACGGCTAGCATGGGCTGAAGCCAATTATCTCCCCGGGCAAAGTATAAAAAAATATCTTATCTATATCTCATTAGCGCACAAGTGGATATAGTATCCAAATAATATAATATGTGTAATAATAAACGGAGGTAAACTTCTCCTGTTCCATGTTCCCGTACCGGTGGTCACGTTAATTATATCCCTTGTCAGGGGATATACCTAATCGGGGGTATAATTTTTATCTCCTGCCCGCAGGTTGAACAATCTACTATTAATCAGTTAGGTACCTGGCCAGTCTGAAATTAGCTCAAGGAGATGTTCCTACGTTTAATATCGCTACTGAATTCTTAATAACACTATTTGTGCAGCTTCTCGAGGCTCACTTCAGTTAAACTTAGATCGGGTGTGCTGTAAAAGCTAAAGCTGCTTGGCCAAACTGATACCCATAAACAACATAATTTATTGATTCATTCTGAGCGCATAATATCATCATTGTTGTCTGTTTGACTGTCATGTTCGATGTCTACTGCTGGGCATATGTCTCAAGTAGGGATTTTCACATTCCTTAGATCGCAAGCATCGAAGCAAACTATTCGATGTTGTTTGGCCATCTCTATAATGACTGCGTCGGAATTACTGCAACACTTTGCAGCATGGTGGGTTTCTGCTCTAAAATCCTCACTCGAATTCCATTGCCTGTGCCAAGCAGTGTTGGTAATACAGGTTGCAGTATTCACTATTGACCTACCATTTTTACCTTCTTCAGGTATTTTTATTGACAACAGGCCCATAGACAAGTGTAGTACAGCTTTGCTCGTATTGTTGTACGGTGATCTGCATCCCCCGAAGCCTTCCGTCTTCCTCCACGGAGTCCGATTGGAATCAGAACAGGACAAAGAAATGACAATTAATCTTCAGTACCATACAGCATAAAGCTGAGTGTTACAATGGGTCTGATGAGAAGCGGAAACCCCCTGAAAGGATCCAGAGTTATATTTTGCGAATACTCAGGGAGAATACTAGACTATTATATCTTAAAAGAGGATATATTAAAGAGGTCCCCCCCAGAACCTTCGAACCTAAAGATTTTAGTTTCGAAACATTCCTAAAGGAGGGTTGACGTCAGACGGCCGGTCTTAAACCAAAACCAAAATAAAGTTTGTCTTTCAGTTTGAAGGAGAAATGTTGAGCCAGCCCCTTGGTTTGCACTTGACGGCAATGTTAAGCCTGTCGCTAAGCAATATTAAAGTGCAGTTGTCTAAAATATGCTTATTAAACTTTGTCTAGGAGGTACTTACTTGAGTTGTATGGTAGGAATCACAAATATGCCGGAAGGGCTTTCGTTAAAGCTAACCGAAAAGTGAACTAGGTACCTGCTTGCAAAAGGTGATCCAGCCTAGAATCGAGCTAGAATTCACTTTGAAACCCATAGCGTGTGACAGAGTTGGACAAAACAGTAAATTATACGGTGGGTGTCCAACTCCTACATGTTTTTCATAACCTATGTCTTTCAAATGCTATTTATTATTTAATAATAGCTATAGCCGCTTATAAGGTAACTAGTCCGTATCGCATGATCACCTGTCAACATGAAGTCGATATGTGTTTAATAGAAAAAATCATAAGAATTTAATAGGTGGTGGATGACCTAAAGCTACCTAAAGCTACCTTACTACAAAACGAGCGAATAGGTAATTCATGTGATAACATTATAAAAAAAATGATACAAGCATCGGGCAATCACAGAATAGCAACCTACCTAGGTTCTTATTAAATAAACTAACGCAGGTATCATCCTTCTAAGCATATACCAATGCTCAGGTACAGGCCAAAAATCTTAAGAAGAAGTACATAGAGCTTTGACCATTTATTCTGCTCCAATGCTCCAATACGGGTAGATGGGCTGTAACTTTTATTATGATATTAGGTACCTATCACATGCCAGTGATAATAACGTAATCATAACACTTTCCTCTATAGTCAACTGTCATAAGAACTATAATAATTTCTTGCCTATAGTACCTTTCTACTTACTTTGTTTTATTTTCAAAATTATTAAAGAACCTAAGTCGTCAATCCATAAACTGAAAAAACCTCATAACCTAAGCAACATGAGGGTAGATTTTTATGAAAGCATTACCATAACACCTTGTTTCATAATGGTAAGATTTTTTTAACACAATACTATGTAATAAATAACATAAAAAAGAATTACAATGCAAAAAATAGTAGTAAACAAAAATGCAAATAAACACAGCTACACGGCTTTCCGCTGAACAATGTGTTCATATAAACAATCGTATTCATACATACAATACGAAAATAGTATATTCAGAAACTAAGCATAAACACTTACCGAGATATGCAATGCCGTATGAAACAAAATCCGGTTCAAATCAAACTCAAAAGCAAACAATCGAAAATACCACAGCGGTTCGCACAGACTAAAACAATTCACACAATAAAAACGGAACTAAAAATTGTCTGATATCAAACACTATCTATCGTTCTATTCACTGCTACTTTCACGGATTATGTAAAAGTTGTTTGGGATCGCGGAAGGTCAAAAATCGGGGCTTGTATTCTTGTTCCCGGTTCCACGTGAGCGGTAAATGCCGGCTGCGCTCGGTCGGACCGGTTGACGAGCCTCAAGTGCCCGACTCGCTGTCAAACGGACCAGCTGGTCCACACGCCGATCTTCGCCACTCTAGCGGACAAACGCACAACTAACTTAAGTGCAACGGCGAAGGGGCCTAACTTTGAAACATTAGAAAATGCGAAGTTTTTTTCGTTTATTTTACGAGCGTTGCACTGAACAGTATTAAGATTGATAATTATAATTATAATGCACGATGCAAAGCTGTACGTACGAATTATTATATTATATGGGATATATTATATACAATAGTAGTTCTGCAAACAGTAGACCACAAGAGCTAAATTTATTTATGCAACATTGGGACCAATTTACTTCACTCTGAAGATCTATAACGAATCTTGACCAAACTTTTATTACTAAGACTAATTTTGAGTTACTTAATTTCAGGTGGAAAAATTATTCATGATTCATAAAGAGATTATTAGACTTTTTATTTTAAATTAGATACTTGAATTAAGGTATTTCGCATCGCTCTATTTCAGGGGTGCATTTGTACAAATAACTATATTCATACCTAATAATTAGAATCAGTATTTTTTTTATTATTAATAGTCACTCATATCTTATTTTGAACTTTTAAATCGGGTCCTTGCATGTTTCGAAGGAAGTTTAAGTTTATTTATCACATTTCGTATCATATTTGCCAACGTCATATCAACCCATTACCGGCCCACAGCAGGGCATGGGTCAATGAGAAGTGTTCAGGCCGTTGTACATCAAGACGGTCACTGGTGGTCACTGGTGGACTTTGAGAACAATATGGAAAATTCTCGTGCATGCAGGTTTTCTCACGATATTGTCCTATAACGCTTAAGCAAGTGATATTTAAATTGCTTAAATTAAAAATGAACTTAACTCCAAAATTTAGAGGTCTGGGGATTGAACTCGGATCCCCCGAAACGGAAGCCGGAGGCTTATTCACTCGGCTTATACCGCTTTTATATCATATAATATTATGTATATTGAGAACCAGCAGTTTTCCGCGGCTTCGTAACTTTTCATGAATCCTGCGGGAAGTGGCATGCATGTAGAGAATACACATGATATAAAATGAGGAAAATCTCTAGTAAGAGTCATAAAAACTTTTTATATCTCGTACTGGAGTTTTTTTTCATTTTATATAATCTACCCGCTTAGTGCATACCCTGTGTAAACGCTGTATGCACGTCACTGCCTATTTGTTAATCCAGGGTATAATGTATCTCCATTCAAAAATTCAGTCAAATTGGTTCAGTAGTTTTTGCGTGAAAGAGTAACAAACATCCATCCATACATCCATCCATCCAGTAGAATTAATAGTCATAAAGGTATATCCATATAACCAGCTATAATAAATTTATCAATTATCGTCCCGTTGCCACCATTCGGGTATGAAATCTTAAACAAAAAAAAATGTTTTTGCACGTAGTAGGTCGATATTTATTCTTATACCTATTAACAATGTTCGAATTACAAAACTCAATCGACACGTTTTAACTGAAAAACGGGGTTAGGCTCACTACTTTTACTGTCAATTAAGTTTTGCTTGTAAATTTGTGTACAACTAGGTACATTGGCAATATTATCTCGTTGATTCATTCAAAAAACTGAATCCCTGCTTCAACTTAGATGCTTAACTTCGCTGGAATTCTTGAAACTAAACGTTATACCCTTTCGCCGCAACACCAGCTAAACGAACCGCGTCATGGCGGCGCGTCGGCAGGGGAGGGAGGATATTGACTTGCGGCGCCGGCACTGCGCATGTACTATACCATGTGTTTCTGTTTTTATGCCGCTCGTGCTAAGGAAATTATGGCCATTCCTCTGTTTATACTTTATAAACCCTGGACAATCGCTGCTCCGCATATCTGGCTTATTATGATGTTTAATAAACCAGATATATGATAGCCCCGGCACTGCGGTACGCGTTGCGATTTCCGATGACCCGAATGGCCTTGACCCTGAGAACAGCGCTCGGAGTGCTTTCTGCCTGAGTCCGCTGCGATTAACACGACTATAATAGTTATTTATGATTCATGCGCTCTAAATTTAAAATAATACTCACCTACCATTTTATTCTTATTTTTTTTTAATTTTCTCTGCACTGGCCTAGAAGGAGGCTTTCTACGTTTTATGTTACCAGCCTACCGAAAAAGACGCGCTGCCAAACGATTTCACGGGATTAAAACAGCCATGTCTTTAACAGATTAGCCCGGTACCATCCAAGGTTAATTCAATGTTTGGGGCATGATAAAAAGGTTCCTTAGGTTTTACACATCTCTGTATCTGCTACAGTTAAGAAATTGGCAGCGTGCCACCCTCATGCCTAGAAGAGTATTATAAGCCTCCGATCTCCTCCGAACTTGAATATTTTTAGCCTGACAAGCCACTGGAGGAGCATCGAAGCTCCTGAGTTGTCTGATGTCTGACAGGGTATGCACTAAGGGGGCAGATATTATAAAATGAAAAAAATCTCCACTATGAGTGATAAAAAACTTAAGGATAGGCTTTGTAAGAGTTATAAATAACCTAACCTTATGTTTTGATAACTCGTACTGGAGATTTTCTTTATTTAATATCGTCTGCATACTCTGTGCATACCCTCTATGCACGCCAATGCTTGTCTCATACCTCCTCATCTCTCATGATAGAGAATGCTGTGGGAGGCTAAAAGCTAAGTTTTACATACTAATATCGTAGAACTGTGCTATGAGGCTTAGGTAGATATTATTATATAATATAAGGCATATTTATGAGAATAACATCTTAACGTACTTATTATAAATTTAAAATTCATATAAAAATTAATAGGCATTAAATTAATATCGGCATCGATGGTAGGAGAGCCGCTTAATTGGAGAAAGTGCTCAGCGACCCTGCGACTCTCTGGCAGCGATTGCCAGAGAGTCGCAGGTTCAAATCCAAATAAAATTAAAATTGATAATTCCTCCAAGTGTAGGTAAAAACTCTAATAAAAATTATAAAAACATTTAACCGTTTTTACATGGTTTTACATTCTCCCCAATATTCATTTAATATTTATAATCATCATAATTTCCGGCCAATACATGGCACGGGTCCGTTCTCAGAATGAGAAGGGTATAGGCCGTAGTCTGCCGCGCTGGCCCAGTGCGGACTGCGGATTGGTAGACTTCACACGCCCTTGAGAACATAATGTAGAACTCTCAGGCACGCAGGTTTCCTGAAGATATTGATCTGTACCTTTAAAGCATGTGTGATATTTAATTTTTAGAATAAAAAATGCGCATAACTCCGAAAAGTCAAAGGTGCCGGGGATCGAACTCGGTCCCCCCGAAAGGGACACGCCGAAAGCCTTACCCACTAGGCTATCACCGCTTAGTATAAATATGACCAATTTAATATCAACAATTTTAATTGCCTTTTATCAGAATGAAATTGACGTCTAAAATAGCTTATTGCCTTTGCATGCCTACAAATCTTGTTATTTTGTTTATTCTTTATCTTATGTATATTTAGATGGTTGCGTGCAATAAAGTATTTATCTTCTTCTTCTTATGAAATTCCTGCTTCAGAATTAACTTTTTGGTTGAGTTCTATTACATCCTAATGTAAAACGATTTTCAGTTATTTGAAGGACGCCTTCTTAGCCGCTAGGTGGATAATAGTAGGTTCTTTATCTCTTTCAGGAAATTAAAGTGCAAAAAAGTTTTAGAAGTAATATTTTATTAAGATTAAAAGTCGGAACCCGATTCAGCGTTTCTTCAGATAGGTACAGTGTTTTTTTTCTATTTATTCTAGTCTTGTACGAAAAATTTTTTCAGCGTCATTACGCCGTGAGTGGTAAGGCTAGTTAAAATATTAGTAAGTAAATTCAAGAAATTTGAAAAACTTATTTCAGCAGGTAATCAAACGTAAAAGGTAAAATGATTAAAAAAAATATGTGGATATAGAACCTGCTACTTGTAAGAAATAACAATTGTACAGACACATTGTACCGCCTTTGTTACGCAAATTTAATTGTACCTTTGTTGTTTTAGTCTCTTTTTTTTTTTTTGTGTGCAATAAAGTATTTTTGATTGATTGTACTAGAAGTTCATCATCATCATATCAACCCATTAACGGTCCACTACAGGTACAATGAGAAGGGTTTAGGCTCTAGTCCACCACGGTGGGCCAGTGCGGTTTGGTGGTTTCCCCACACATATGAGCACTCTCCGGAAAACACGTTTCCTCACGGTGAAGGAAAACTTCACCGTTGAAGCAAGTGATATTTTAATTGCTTAAAACGCACATAACTTACAAAAAATTGAGGTGCGTGCTGGGATTCGAACTCGGCCCCTAGAAAGTGAAGCCGAAGTCGTGATCACTGGGCTATCACCGCTTCAGAAGTTGCATAGAGATAACTTAGGTAGAACAAGTGACTTTTATCCCGCAAAAATACCGTAACTCGTAAGGCTCCCGGGCAGGTTAAAGTTCCCTGTTCATTTAAATAAATATAAACCCCAAATATAACTTATACTGTATTTAAAATAAATTCAAAATAACACGATCGGAAGCTTATGATCATTATTATCAAAAAATGAGAAAAAAGATAGCCTGACCTACATCACCAGGACTCGTACAACCATTAATTTATTTCGAACTTTGTTTCCATACTGAGCTGACTGCAGCTGAACGACTCACTAGAGGTACCAGTTAAATGCGTTACAATGGACCGTCCCATCTCTTTTTTAATTCCCGACGCAAAAACGGACGGGGTGTTATAAGTTTAACGCGTATATGTGTGTGCGTGCGTGCGTGCATTGTTTGTGCGTGTGTGTGTGTGTGTGTGGTAAATAAATGTTTTTTATCGCAGTCCTGGTACTATACTATTCAAATAATACTATACAATAATTAACTTCATGCAAATAGCATACCAAGTTGCGTGGAAGTGGAATTGCTATGCAACGCGATGCGCCCAGAACCTCGCATCGACTCATGCACGAATACAAAAAAAAACATCTGAGCAACTTGCCTCATATCGCACCCAACTTTATAATCTCTTTTTGTTTCTTTAATCTTCACATAAATTTAGGGCCAATAATAAAAATTACTTATTTTAGATTAGATGACATACCTAATCTAGACCATGTTTTTAAATTTTATGAAGCTAGGCTACATTTGCTAAATTTACGGAAATAGCTACCTACCTATCTACCTTATTTCCTTTATAATACACAGCTTATTGACGGCCGATTGGCGCAGTGGGCAGCGACCTTGCTTTCTGAGTCCAAGGCCGTGGGTTCGATTCCCACAACTGGAAAATGTTTGTGTGATGAACACAGTGGCGTGCACTGGGTTTTTGACCAGGGTATGCATAAAGCAGGTACATGGCATGAAATGGAAATTTTCATCTACAATATGACTTATAAAAAATAATTTGGGTATGCAGTGCTTTTGAGCATGAATGAAGTGCACGCCACTGGATGAACATGAAAGTTTTTCAGTGTCTGGGTGTTTATATGTATATAATAAGTATTTATGTATGTTATTTATTCATAAAAATATTCATCAGTCACCTTAGTACCCATAACACAAGCTACTCTTACTTTGGGGCTAGATGGCGATGTGTGTATTGTCGTAATATATTTATATTATTTAATCTCACCTATAAGCACATGCTCATGGGTGGGATAATATAAGCTAAGACTACCCGAGACGAGACATAGGTATCGTACTGCAACCCTTTACTATTAATGATTATTATCAGATATTATTGATGATGACTGTATTACGGTCTCTCCGAGGCACGAAGCAAGGTTAATGTTTAATCCAAATCTATAAAGGTTACTGCTACTAAAACGTGTTTGGATTAATGTTACTTAACCAACGGAATCGATTGATTTGCGATATCGTTATGAAGCCATAGTGTTAGGTCTAATAAGGCATAAAACACACCGGGGCGGAGGTTGCTCCTTACAGGACCGGAGCAGTCATACAGAATAACGGTCAGTACATTATGTTTCATTAAAAACACCCAGAACATCCGCTATTGTTGAGTTTATTCATCCAACATTATATTATTTTTTATGGTTTATATCATCATTATATTATTTTTTATGGTAACTTTGGGGCTGACTGCGAGTTCGAAGATAAAAGTGTCAACAAAAGTAAAAAATACAAAATGAGTTAAACTACTCTGTACTTTTTGTTCACTTGCCGACTTTGTTGTTTAAGTTGAGCCTACAATTCAGTCCCAATTTTTCCTTATTTTTTCCTAGCGACACTATTCTTAAGTATTGGCCTGAAGCCAATGAGCGAAGATTTCTTAGATGTCACTTTTTTCGTTGGTTTTCTTCGCGAAAGGCAAAAAGGAGAGGAAACCATTATATTGATTTATGAATCAACGAGGCATACAGCTTTCGAAACTGCTACTGAAATATTAAGGTGAGCACCAACTCTGCATACAGACTAGGTATTATAACATTATACAGTGTACCTACTAGCAGATGCTCGACGTTTACTCTGGATGTTTTGAATATATTTTATTCTTTTTGTTCTTTAAACAAGAACAACCCTCCTAATTGTTTTGTTTCTGCCAGTGTTAATTTTTCTTTTCAATTCATTATATTTAGAAATTGCTTTGTACTTATGTTACGTTTGTAGATATGTACTTACTCATTTATTGTATGTTAAAGTATTTAATTATGTAAGTGTTGTTATTATATATATTAGTTTATTTTTATATTTATTTATTTATTATATTATTTACTTTTTATCTATTTGTGCACACTAGTTTATGTATTGGCATGTAGTTATTTGCATGTATGTATTTTAATATTTGTACCATCAGCAGTCTATTCTCCTCTTCTTTTTTTTCCTAATTCTAAGGTTGCCTGGCAGAGATCGCTATTAAGCGATAAGGCCGCCTTTTGTATTACTACTTCTTTCGATGTTTCTGTTTTTGTTATATTTTAAATGTTGTGGTATACAAATAAAGAGTTTAATAATAATAATAATAATAATTGCTTTGTACGCGGCCGTTTACGAGGCTATTAGCATGAACTATATTTCTACTTTCGTACTAATGCGATAAATGCGAAAGTTCCTGGGTTAAATAAGGATAAACCAACATATTCACTTACTTGGTTTTTTAAGACCCAAAATAATAGAAATAAAATGAAATAAATAAAAATATTACGACAATACACACATCGTCATCAAGTAGCTTTACTAAGATAACTGATCTGACTTTTTGAAAATTTACAAATAATATACATAAATACTTATAATATACAGAACCCAGAGACCCAGACAAAAAAATATTCATATTTATCACACAAACATTTCCCATTTGTGGGAATCGAACCCTCAGCCTTTGACTCAGAAAGCAGGGTCACTGCACACTGCGCCAAGCGGCTGTCAAAATTTAATTTAAATCAGCCATTTTAGCATGAAGTATTATTAAGAGAACTGCCTTAAGATGTTTTCCATTATCCATAGTTAACGTGCATATTGTAAAATGAAGCCTTGACCATCGATAAGCAAAAATTACTTTAAACGTGGCTCAATTGCTGTTTGAAAGAAAGAAAAAACTTTCATGTTTATAATATGCGTAGAGATTAATGATTGCAACAAACGCAAGGGGGTCTCTGTTTAAACTTATTTTAAACAGAATACTTTAATTATAATAGTGAAGTGATACCGACTAACACAATTTCTAGAAGGCACTACTAAGTTTGGCGGTCGCTGTGGATAAATTTAAAACTACGTTTAGAACTGAATAAAGTACCTTTACTACAGAGTACTGCAAGAGTCCGCCAGAGGGCCCCGATAAAACAATTGGAGGTTCTCAACAGAGTTTACTGCGCTGGAGGTAAATCCTAAGGTTTTACATAGATGGCGCTATGATTAAAAAGGCTATTTTATTTTTAGAAGGCAATATCAAGGCCAGGGTATTTTTAAAATGATGAATATTGTTTTCGAAATTCGAAAGTCACTAAAGATAAATATAGGGAAATCCTAATTTCATGTGGAAATTATTCCCGCTTTCAGTAACGACGCCAAGGCAATGCCTAAGTAAGTTTAACCTTTCACGAATCGATTTATACTAAGCAATTCATATAACCTCACTTGTCTATGGTCTTTTTGTATGGATTTAGGGTTATTAAAAATAAACCTAATCACTTAAATCACTTTATTTAGATACGTTGCGTAAATTTTTCAATATTTTGTTTTTTGTTTGCCATAATAATTGTTAATTAAATTTGATTTTGTTTAGCGTAAGATAAAAATTATGACATTTCTGGATTTCTGGTCTGGTTAGATTTTGGAAAATTCTAGTCGGAGTCCGAAAACCAGAGAATAGCGGATTTCTCGTTAACAAATATGAATCTCAGAATATTCTATCATTTAAATCTTACTATAAGAAAAATAACACTGACGATGATTCATGTATGCCATTTGTTACGTCAAAAGGTCGGGCTCGATACTTTATTCAAGGTTCCGGCTGTAATTCTATTTTTATTTGATTTTTATAGAAACAAGTTTCCATTTTTAGCGTTGCAAATGCCATATTGTTATGCAAACTTGTCATCGATAAAAAGTGATTTAATTAAAAAAATCCAACAAAGCGATAACAGGTTACTCACTAAGTCGAATCTTTACTTATAATAATCATTTATAAATTTGTTACCAATTAATTGTGTAAGGCACATTCTAGAATGACCATACGATCAAATCAGAGGACTAAAAAGCTTCAGTCGGGTACTGTCAAAATGATAAGAAATATCGATCTTGGAAATTAACAGGAAACGTGAAACTGAAACAAACGATCTGTCAGAATTTTCGAGAAACCTCAATTTTTAATTTAAATTTAGAACAAAATGTCAACAATTTTACTTTCGACGATTCCACGCCACGGGGTATAAATAGGCGACCTCGAGACAACAGGGGCAGGTCAGTTTAGAATCGAATACACTGAAGAATAAGAAGTAATAAAGAGAGTGAAAAAATTGTGAAAGCGGTGGTGGCCATACATGAGAGCTAAATTGTAACTGTCTTACTTATTATGTCATGTGATACAAAAGTTATCAGTTTAAAGCGTCTGTGTTATAATTACGATCCTTAAACCCTAGTCCGCAATATATTGGTAAAATTCCTATAAATATCATCACAAAATAGCCCTTGATTACAATCTCACTTGGTGGTAAGTGATGATGCAGTCTAGTGGTCATGGTAGCGGACTAACTTGTTTGGGATTACCTATGGCAGTCATATCCCTAATTGGTTTCAATGCGACATCGCACCGGAACACTAAATCGCTTAGCGGCACGTCTTTGTCGGTAGTAGTTTATAGGGTGTAGTAGTGTATAGTTGTAGGGTGGTAACTAGCCATGAGCAAAGACTCCAACCAGACCAGACCAGAGAAAATTCAAAAATTATAAATTCCGAAATCGCGCCTGCCGGGAATCGAACCCTGGACCTACTTTTTAAATTCGTAGCGCTCACCGTTGCGCCAGGGAGGTCGTCAAAAAGTAAGAGGAAGCTTGTGCCCACTGCAGAGCACTCGACTATCAAGGAAAAAGAAAGTAAGATCTTCGCTGCTCCAATGTAGGTAACATAGAAACAATAAGGAAACAGATTTTTAACCTCTTCTTTACGTTCCTGCAGGGCAGCATGGGCAGAAGACACTTTTCCTCCCCAAATTTATCTTCTTCCGCAGTTTTCTCAACTATCCGAGCATTGGCGCACAAGTGGAAATAATATCCAAATAATATATTTGTAATAATAAACGGGATAAACTTCTCGGGAAGGTGGACGCGGTAATTATATCCCTTGCCAGGGGATATAATTGGGGGATATAATTTGTCTCCTACCTGGTGTCTGCCTGCCTCCTACCTGAGACTACTTTTTTCCCAACTAGATCCACCCCTACTTGCAGACTCCGCTATAATATGTTATTTATAATAACCGGGACCGATATAAGGCATTCTCAAAAGGTGTACAAAGACATATACCTAAGTGGGAAGCTTCGGCCGTGGCTGGTTATCACACTGCCGACAAAGAGGTGCCGCCTAGGAATTAAGAGTTCCGGTTAAAAAAAACCGTATAACTGCCGTACCCCTGACAGGTTAGCCTGCAATTTGCATAGACTGTATTACTACTTACCACTTAGTCAGATTGCAGTCCAGGCCTAACTTGTGGAATGAAAAAAAATTAATAAATCAAACTTGGGACCTCTCGCGTAAAGGCTACTACAGCGTATACCGCTGCACCAGTAAGGCTATTAATAACCTGTCAAAATTAGAATTTCAAATTACAGTAATAAACTCGTTTTTACAATAACCCAGTAACTGAACCACTACGTTTGCAGTTCATGCACACCTACGTAATAATATTGCTTAACGAACCATATGACAACTCAACTGTACAACTGCTTGTCGTAAATCAGCGGATAATGGAGTGTTGTATTATGTTAACACAACTTGGCCTATTGCAAATACTTTCTTGGTAGGTACCTCTCTATATTCTTCATCATGTAAACCAATGAACGTCCACTGCTGGACATATTTCTTTTGTAGTGAGTTCTAAATACCATGGTTTTGTGCCGCTTGGGTCCAGCGACTCCCTGCGACCAGTGGCGTGCATAGAGGGTATGCTTAGGGTATGCAAATGATATAAAATGAAGAAAATGTCCAGTAGGAGTCATAAATACTTAAGGGTAGGCTTTTATTAACTCTTACAATGCGTATATGAGTAACGCCCTCATTGAATATTAATGGAAGGAAAGGATATAGCACGATCGAGAAAAGCGGATTTACTTTTGATGCTTATTTTTATTTCCCCCGTCCAGTGCAAATTGCATTACATCAAAGCAACTAGAATTTGGTATGGTGTTGAAAAAAAGAACTATAAAATGTACATTTAAAAAATATTCAATTAGATACAAAGAATAAAAGAAATCGTCCCATATGGAGCGTTAGCCTCATGTGCCTTCACCGGACGAGTTTCGTCACAAAAAGTTCCACTATTTTAAAAAGAAACATAAATTACTAAAAACATTAGTAGTATGTAAGTCAAAGAAAACCCAAACATAAAATTATGCGACCAAAGCATGGAGATAAAAAATATGGAAAATACTAACCGGAAAAAGATTTGCGGCTGCCACATCGCCGTTTCTCTCTTAACTTGTTCTTAAGTATCCTCCTCTTCAAACGGCTAAGTACTACGTCGGCCTCATCCACACTTTCTGAGGAAGAAGTGCGTTTAATTCGCACAGCACCACTCACTGAGTGCCGTCGTTTCCTGGTATATACGGTTTCGTTTCCGTACCAGTGCTCAATTTCCGATATACCTCGCCTATACATTTTTAAACGTTTTCTCATTTCACAATCTGCAGCCACATCCGTCGAAATATTAATAAAGTCATTGTCGGTTGTAGAATTATCATCTCTTATACCATTCCCCCGAGAATTTTCTGAGTAAAACATTGGCGGTACTCTTAGTTTCGTTTGTTCGCAAGGATTTTGGGGCGAAGCAGTTGTTTGGCGTAGGTGTGAGGTAAGCCAATCCGGATTAGAACTTGGTCGGGCAGGTAAGCTTCTTAGATAAGTATTGAGAAAGGAAACTTTATTTGGAGGAAGCTTGTAAATAACGTTAGATTTTGATCGCGGTAATGTGTTATATTGATGTTCTTTTGAATGTTGAAATAGTGTTGCATCATTTAGAGATTTTGAAGTTTGAAGTTTATTTTCGTCTTTATTACTATCCTCATTATTAAATTCACTAGCTTCATCTAATGATATCGTAGACGTATTTTGCGAAATCGGTGCTGAATCAATACCATTCTCCAGTGGCATGCTTTTACAGTTGGATAATTTATCATTAGAGGTAAAATCCTCGTAAGTTTCATTGTCGGAACTTTTATAGCTACTTACTTCACTGGGGCCCTCCGAATGGAAAGGCGTGGTATCCAGGCTATTTGCTTGCAAATTTGTAAAGTTGTTTATCGTAAGTTTACTTGGAATGTGTGTTATACTGCTACAGTCTTTAACTGTAACGCTTGGTTTTGTTACTTCACAATTTTTATTTATTACAACAGGATTATTAAATACACGTGTATATATTCTATCACCCGATATTGAATTATGTTTTTTTACAATTTTCTTGTTAATGACTTGTTTATAATCTTTCTCGTTTAATGACTGACTTGCTTTTAAATTCGGTTCATTGGAATCATGGCTTTTAATAGATATGTTTTCATCATTAGTTTCGACTAACAGATTGCCTTCAGAATCGAATAGTTGAATAGTAGGGAATCTTATACTAGGAGAAAGATTTCGCGTTCGTAGTTCCCATTTCTTTTGGCTGGGTTTCCTTAGTTGGATACGTATCACGTTATCATCTATTAATGGGCCATCACTATCACTCGAGTCCTCTTTTTCCGCCATTTTGCAAATTTTTCTTTATTTTTTATGATAGACATTTGTGTGATACCGAAATTAAATCAGAGATATGTAAAAATTACATCACTTAATATTCAACTGTTTGTTTACACTGAACGACACAGTTTGGCATGTTTCCAGCCATTCTTTGGCATTCACTTTAAAATAGCACCAATGTCAATTTTGTTTTCCCACGTACACAATCACGTTTTTCTTAATATTATCATAATTTATTTAATAACTGACACTTGCTGCTGGTAGCTTGTGTGCGCCGTACTGTTAACTGAACTCACTGTAACGAAAGGTAACGAGGTAATGTTACAAGGATTGCATAATTCGCGTGTTTGACGATAATCTGATGCATCTTCAGTCTTCAGTCTGACAACTTTATGTTGGTTATTATTCGTATATTATTCACCCGCGCTTGATAATGGTATTGAGATCGCGTAGATTTTACGAACACTTTGCATGAGCGTGGGACTCTGCTCGTTCCGCTACTCCGGCCATTTCTGCACTGAGAGCAAACTGCTAAATAGACGCGAGGCACTATAAATAGTGAAACGCGTCGGCAATCTGGCTGGCTCCCCTTGAACCTAGAGCGTAACAAACATAATCTGCGTCCACGCAACTGTTTACACTGACACAGTTTTTCTCTTGACCACGAGACGCAACCATGTGCACACGTGACTAATGAACAGCTGTCACAACAACTGCATATGTTCCTTCAGAAGTTTCATTCCATGGAATTTAAAACAATTAGGTACATGTTAATAAACATTAAATGAAGTGGGTAGGTCTAACTTTTACATGACTAGTAAAAGGTTTAGCAGGTAAATAATGTTTATTGAATTAAATTTATTTATTTATCGATTCAGATTTACGGAGTTTGTTTTGTACATAAAACTATTTTCGATTGATATGAACTCATGAAATACATAAAACAAATGTAAAGTATATTAATTTAAGAATTTCAACTTAAACATCATCCCATTAGTTGGTAAAAGTATGATGCTATATTAAAAATTATGTAGTTTCGTACTCAAACACAGAAGAACTGTATAGATAAGAATAAGTTTTGTTCATTTAAAAGTTACACAATAAATAGAAAAACGTTGTAATTTGCATACTAAATATATTAAAATACATAAACCATTATGAGAATGGAAAACACTTGCGTATTGGACAATATTGTCCAGACAGGACTATGAACTAAGATTATCTTTATCATAAGCGATTTGGGTCCTAACCTACTTCACGATGAACCATAATCTTAAAATTAGAAATTTTAAATAAATGTTTTAGTTCTAGATAACAACGACACAAATTATAGGTAAGAACAATCTGACATACCTCTGTAGTACAATAATATTTCATCAAAATTTGTCAAGCCGATTAAGAGGGGATTTATTTAGAACACACGCACACACACCAGAATTGTATACATCAAGATAACTTTCATCTACCATCTACCAAGTGCCCAAGAGCAAGAGCGCAATTTTCCAACGAAACAAATGAACTACGCAGCGTGACTAATTATAACCTAGATATGTTTTTATGGTTGTAAATAAATCAAACGCGGAACCATGCAAGATCCACACGGTTTGTTTGTTATTATAGTAAGTAATAATCCTAGTACTTGATATTCATGATCAAGCTTATCCAAAATCTTTAGATCGTAGATTGTTTTTAGTAATCCATAGCTACAGGAAAGAATAGGAAAGTGGTAGCACTACTACTAAACTCAATCTAGCATCTGGAGATTTTGGATTTTAAATAATTATTAATTTCAGGCGTAAAAATATCGAAAACTATACCTGTTTGCAACTTTGCCCACATGTAGGCTTCTTCCCAACCTGCCAGTGGCGTGCACTGGGTTTCTTACCAGGGTATGCATACGGCGGGAAAATTGCATACAATCGTAAAAATCCTTCTCCTATATATCAATTTTAGGGTAGGCAGATCTTTTGCGCATGTATGAAGTGCACGCCACTGCAACCTGCCTATCAATAGTATAAATGCAAATTTTGCTCAGTGAAAGAACAATCAATCAATCCTTTTACGTTTATATGTTTGTAGGTTTTTGAGGAAAAAAAGTATCCGGTGTGACATTTTTTAAGATCTATATTATACTAGTGGTCCCTCGCGACGTCGTCCGCGTAAAAGTCAACCTTAAAAGATAGACATGCTGTCGCCTGTACCAGGTTTTTTTAGAACTTATAAAGGGAGAAACTTTTTTATGCGTGATTTTATCGAAACTTTAACCGTTTACGCAGCGCACGTGGCGTAAGCTAAGTGGCCGATTTTGAAACATGCTTCATTGGTCCTATGCTCCTTTTAGTCTTAGCGTGATGGTATATACTCTATAGACTTCCTCGATATATCAGCTATCCAACACTGAAAGAGTTTATCAAATAAGACTCGTACCTGAATAAATCAGCCGTTGCAGTATAGGTAAATAACCTAGATACCGACTGCGCCATCTTTCGGGCTGATTTGTGAATCTAAACCATCCAGGATGCCACCCAAACGCATACAAAAAAATTCATTCAAATCGGTCCAGCCGTTTAGGAGGAGTTCAGTGACATACACACGCACAGAAGAATTATATATATAAAGATATATTTATATTAAATTATAGTCGAGATCCGCTAAACTGCACGCTTTTATATTCCATCAAATGGATAAACTATTCGGAGGCTTTATGTAGGTTAACACCAATCTGCACTGGGACAACGTGGTGGACTATGGTCTTGCCCCTTCTCATGGTAGGAGGACCCGTGCCCTGTAGTGGGCCGGTAATGGTTTTATATGATGTAGGTTAATATGATATAAGTCTCTTTTAATCAGGAATGGATAGGCAGATCGTTAGACAAGCGCGCTTTACTTTTGCCTACGTCGTCGCTCATATCGTCAGGCGTCAGTGGCGTGCATCTAGGGTATGCAGATGATATAAAATGAAAAAAAAGTTCGAGTCATAAAAACTTAAGGGCAGGCTTTTTATAACTCTTACAATGCCTATCTCAAGTATTTCATAACTTGTACAGAAGATTTATTTTCTTTTATATTCTATATCTGCCAACTTAGTGGATACCTTGTGCATATCCTGTATGCACGCTACTACCAGGTGTTATTGATGCGAAATGCTAGTCTAGATATATTATTAACTATAACCAAAAAACAAAAAAAGAAGTGAAATTCAAAAACTTCGCCGATCTAAAATTCTTGTTTTGCTAAGTCGTGTACTTCTATTGACAGTGGTGAGCATAGAATTCAATCTCGGAGTAATACCAGTAATACGCGAGCATCTGTCGCCTCTAAGCGCCTCAGTGCGAGTAAATATTGCTTTTCTATCAACCTCACCGAACCGAACCTCACTTTTGCTTATTGAATTGCGGCAGGCGATTCATGATGAAGTGGTTTGTTATTGCTTTCGATATGTCTTATAAAGGTCTTACGAGTGTATGTCACACACTGTGAACTGATTACTAAGTTCTTTTACTCCTTAGGGGAAAATAGGGCTGAAGAAGCAGATCTCCACGTCTATTTCGACATTGTTCCACGAACGACCTATGTTATCCTTGTATAAATAAATAAATTAGAATCATATATGAAACTACAGTTCACACTATAGTTTCATATATTATCATCATCATCATCACTTCATCCGATTGACGTAAATTGCAGGACACATTTCTTTTGCAGGGAGTTCCAAAATCTAGGATTTTTAAAAAAACCTTAACCGCGGACGATTAATGCGGGTAACATCTAGTTAATAATATACCTACTAATATAGTTTGGTCTTATTTTGAAAGAAGGGTTAACCTTAGAATGAAAACCTTGGCGATCCTTGGGCTGAAACAAAACTGAAAACTAACTCGTATCAACAATGTAGGTATATGCCTAAAAAAATCTATATTTTACAATGAAATCGTCCTGATAAGGACTTTTAAAATAGTGGAACATCCATACAAATATATTAATTTAATAGTCAATGTATGTACATAATACGTTCATTGCATTAAAATAATCATACGTCATCATCCTAAGTCCACTGGTGGGCATAGGCCTTCTCATACGAGAGAAAGACTCTCCACTCTTCTCCTTGGCGCCAACAAATTACCCACCCGTTGTTCGGTAAAATTCCAGCATAAGTATAACGAAACAAAATCCTAACTTTAGTATGAGTATAAAATAAATAGAATATAAGTAAATTTTAAAAGCTATTTCTGCTGCTGCCATTTATACTTCTTCCTTACACTTTAATTTAAGTCCAATTTCATTTCAGTGGCACACAAATTTTAAATTTGTGAAGTATTCCTTACTTAAGATAATTTGTGCATTTAACGCTTCTTTTATCCAATCTCAGAGAACCATTAGTGGTGATGAATAGACCCTGCCGTCAGGTGTGGCAAATGGTTAATAGGTCATTTAAGGTGAGCCTTATTTTTCATAATTCCAAAAGTGCTTACAAAGTAGGCATTGTATTTATATTTACTGGGTGGGTTTCTGAGAGTGACTTTTGAGGTGTTAATGAAACTATTAGAAAATTAGATCTTTTAATTATATTAGGCATAGTTTCTTGATCAACTTAGAAGAGTGCGATTCTTAAGAAATTATTATTCATGCTTATAGATAACGCTTTTAATGACAGACAGAGAGGAACTGTTAAAGTTTTTTAGGTAATAAACTTATTGAATACAGCGTACCGGCAAAGATGAGGGCCTTGATTTCTGACGTCATCCGGACGTAGATCCCTAACCACGGTCACGGGGGCGTTCGGACTAAACCACAATCAGTCCAAAAGTTCACCAAATTAGATTAACGATGAGCCCTGAGCCTCTTCTCATGGCGAGCTTTCGCGCTCACCCCGGTCCCCCGGTGCACGTGGTGACGCCAAAGCAGCACCACAGGTTTTTATCAGCAAACAACTTATTCAGCTTTTAAAAATAACATAATTTTATTACGATTTCTACAACGGTTTCTCGAACTGTTGAACCTTAAACCCTCTTTCGATATCATCATCTTAGCCTTTGAGAATGTCCTAATGCTGGATATATGTTAGTGCAGAATCCAATATGTTCGTGCTACCTGATGCTCGAAAAAGCACGGCAAAAGTAACACGATATCCTATTTTTGGGAATTACATAATATTGTGAATTATTTTAAGCACACATTTAAAACCAAAAACCTTTTTCGGCTAAATTTTTGTATCTGACTGTATCTAGTACATTATTGATAGAAGCATAAGCCCAAGCAAATGAGAAATTCTTTATAGCTCGCATCTATCAGCTTAAACCCCTGTTTATGGACGTGGTGGCGGTACTTTGTGAAATTCCCGAGCCCGTGTTGCCGGGGTTCTGATTTATTGACAATAGTATTTGCATAACTGGATTCCTGCGGGATGTTCGGCCGACGTTGAGCGGTGATTTGAATGTTCAACAAATTATGACTTTGTTTTAAATACTTAACTTTGTTCAAAAGTTGCAGCTGTTTAAATGAATAATGAAATTGTTAAATTCCTCTTGTTTTCATGTAGGTACTTATTGATCGCAGAATTAAGAAGATACAGTAACCATGTACACGACTAAAATTGAAGCATCAAATACTCCACACACACTCACTTAGTAGTGTTTCTAAAACAGGTGGCTAGTCAGTTGACAGTATTTATAAAATAAATACTGTCAACTGACTAGCCACCTGTTTTAGAAGTCCTCTAATTTTTTAAACGTTTACTATAAAATAGGCAAATGGGAAAAAGTTTGTGAGTTGGCAACATTTCGTGGGTGTGAAGTAAGACGCGCTCAGGGGCTCTGTATTTTAATAATTCAGAGTTTTTGACTATATAGAAGCATCATATCTATAATGTTAGGGCTAACAGTTTTAACTTGGTTGCATTCGTCGTCGTATATTACGTCCATTGCCTTCATCACACCGGCTCTAATTGGATATAGCCAGCCCCAATGCTAGGAACTAGGTGCACACCAGTACGTGTCATGATTAAGTCCCAAATTTTGTGCTGCAGAAAACAGTAAAAAATAAAAAATTACTGATCGGTATTTCTCAAATATACTTCAACGGGTGAATACCACGATAATATTTTTGGATTTGTCGATACTTCGACCCAGTTGCATGGATCGTGGTCACGGCGGGACTGCGTAGGTATGAGATGTCAAGTTGGATGTCTCGGGTAGAATCTGTCTACCCGCTTCCGTGTTCTTTTTGTCGGTATTTCACGAATTGTTCGACACAATACACTGATACCGTCACTTTTAAATACAGAAGCTGTACGATGCTTTCTTGGTTTGCATAATTCTAGCACTGGATTCCACACACTTGCTAACTTAAAACGATTTAAGTTTTTGTGCTTCCGAATATCAATCGCTTCACGAACTTGTCTTGGAATATAGTCACGGTCGCTGGAGAGAACTTTAGGGTAATGTAACTCTGTCCAGTGCTGGATGCCCCATTGTAGAATATGCTCCGCAATCGCTGACTTCTGTGTTTCATTGTCTCTAACCGTTTTATATGTTCGGTGACCCGAGTGGCTATGGATCTCTTTGTTTGCCCAATGTAAGAGCTTCCACAACTGCAGTCGATCTTGTTCACACCGGGAATGGTAAACAATCATTTGGAGAGCGCATCAAGTGGGCAATCTTATGTGTGTAAGGGTGTGAAGACAGTTTTTATGTCATATCGCTGTTTAAAAAGTCTTCCAATCTTATCTGTCACTCCCCTTACCAAAGGAAGATAGGCCATTCTCCTTTCAGCCTCCAAAGGGCGCATCTTGCGGTTTTGTTTAATTTCTTTTATTGATGATTTATGTCCATTCTAACGTAACACCCTACTTACGTATGCCAGCTCACCTTGTAAGTGAAGTGCATCACATAGTGCGTGAGCGCGATTTGTAAGTGTAGTAGCAACCAACGCCAGGTGACGTGGATGGTGGCGTGATGATCCGTGCAAATAGCTGTCCGTGTGTGTCTGCTTTCGGTATACCGCGTGACCAAAAATACCATTTGATCGAACTTGAACAAGTACATCCAGGAATGGCAAGTTACCGTTCTTTTCCATTTCATACGTAAACGACATTTTACTATGAATTTCGTTGAGATATGCCAGGTTTAGCTCCACTTGTTCCTGTTCGCCCTTCACTAAGAACATAATTGGCTGAAGGGGGACAAAAAAAACTTTGCTTGGTTTTCAGAACTCGTATATGAAATATTACTAGATTTGATGTAACGTGGCAGTATGGTTTATATGTATCTAAAACAACAATTTTCTTATCTTTAAGTTAAAAGGTACATGTACCATTCTTCTGATCAAAATAATGAGAGAGATGGTTATGACGTCCATCTGTCAAAATATCTAATGGCAATATATATAAAATATCTCTAGTTGCTTTCAAATATTTCGAGGATACCACTTAGGTATGCGAAATGTATTCGAGAAATCGAATAACAAGCGGGCGAAAGGGAATTCATCGGGAAATGCTGCGTAATGGAAAACCCAGCTTGATGGAAATAGATTTTTGTACAACTATTTTCATGAAAAGGGCTTCAGTTTGTGTGAGTTAGCACTTTTGTGTCTATTAATGTATTATTGGAAAAATTACGATTTAACTGGTATGATACACTCCTTTTTTAAGATGTTTGTACAAAGTTGAGATATACTTTGAAATTTTACACTAGTGTCTAATAACTATATATTATGACTATGATATGTTGAAACTGAAAACATTACATGCTTTATTCATCGTTGCACTTTTAAATTTCAATGCCCATTTGCCCCCTGCCCCTTCTGTAATGAATGTAGATTTTATTTTTGAATCTTTGTTTTTGTTTGTTATAAAGTTGCGGTACGCATTATCTATTTCCATTCCAAATTTAAAGGCAACAATTTAGTTACAATATATAGTTTATGTAACAAGTTACGAAATATAGAGTAGCATGACATAATAATATGAAGGAAATATATAGTGGTGACGGATAAAGTGGCATTATAAGAATGCGAATTTACCTTCTAAGAAAAGCTGATAATCTTTTTATACGGCTGAATAAATATCCAACTAAAACCGTTAAGGATCATCGGGACTAAATACTCCTTTAAATAAAAAAGTTGCATTGAAATCAGTAATTCCGTGCTACAGTATTTTTTTTTTCCTCACTTTTGAAATAATAGAACTCCTTCGACATACGAGTAGTGGTCGGAGCACTTTCAAAATTTAGTTAATGATTTAAAAAATATAACTTTATAATACATATTGTATAGAGATAGAATTTGAAATTCAATTTGAATTAATGATTAATTTTATTCATTACAATTTTATACTTTTCATGACTAAGTTAGTTTATTAGTTTGAAAAAGGTGGTTCATAAGTAATCTTTAACAGCTACGATAACATTAAGACACAAGCACACAGACAAACAGCCAGAAAAAGGCGTCAAATACATCATAACAACCCGCCGCTTCATTCATTAAATCAAATCTGAGTGTGACTCGATTATGTTTTAGGGCGGTTAAATTTAATTCATAGGCTTCATAATTTCACATTACAGTCCACATTGTTAACAGTTGATGTATACACTCCTTCGTTAGCGCCGCTAACTTAATTAATCTTCATTTACAGAACGACGGCAATCTGTTTTAAAATAGAGTATGGCGTAAAATAGAGCACTTCTTTTCTATGCTTATGAAATAATAATAATTATTAATTAAACAACTCAACATAACACAATAAACAACTTAAAAACTATAACTAATGGCGGCCTTATCACTGAAAGTAATCTCTTCCAGGCAACCATTAAGAGGAAGGAGAGCAACAGTTAAAAAATAGTCGTTAGAGTACAAGTTAAAAGGTACATAACATATACAACAAACTTGCATAAAGAGTGTCTTTTGTGTTATGCATGCTGAGTTAGCCTTTAAGTGGGGTGTACAGCATTATAAAACAATTGTTAAATGTGTCCATATATTAAGATAGATTGTTGTACGTTGGCTTCCTAATAAATAAATAAATACATACAATTACGTATACTATAAGCAACACACGAATTTACATATAATTCTCATAGTGTCCATATATTAAGATAGGTTTATTAATTTATTTACTTAAGGGACAATCAACAGGTTACAAAAACAACTCTTAAAAACTAAACAAAAAATGAAAAAACATATAAATGTAATATTGTAGACCCACTTAAAGACTGCCACAACTTGCAAACACAAAACTATATTGTCAGTTGGGAGAAAAAACGATTAAGAGAGACATGAGAGTACTTATAAGCTGTAAGATCCATCAGGCTGTGACATAAACTTGACGAATCTAGCACCGCGACAAAAACATACATTTAGAATAAATTAAAAAAACAAATACTTAAATTATATCTATAAAATAATATTAAAAATGTTGACAATATATACTATAGAACAAAACTAGCTAAACTAACACAAAAAAGAGCAAAGGAAAAAAAATAAAAATAATTACTAAGTTTAAACAGTACCACAGTATTGCGATAGGAAGTGGTCCTTTAGTTTTTTTTAAATACAGGAAGACCCCATATTATGTCTATGTCAAGCACTTTATTAATGCTGTTATACAAATAGGTTGTTGTACGTTGGCTTCCTAATAAATAAATAAATACATTCAATTACGTATACTATAAGATACACACGAATTTACACATAATTAATGCATAAAAAGAGAGAGATACATATATGTACATATAGAAATGATAAATATGCTATAATAAACGTACATTAACCAAATTTACATATATATTTCTTAAACTAGCGGACCCGCGCGACTTCATCCACAAATGAGTCACCTTCAAAAAGTAGTCGTATGTTGTCGCGGACGGTTTTATAGAACTTTAAAGAAACAATTCCGATATACTTACTACATATTTCCGTCGTTTTGCGTAAAGTTTACCGTTCACGCATCGCACTCATCGGAATCTCTCAAAAAGGATAGGATAGGATATTTTTGTCGTAGCGTGATGTTATACAGCCTTAATTGATACTATCTAAAAATCTATATCCAAAAAAAAACGAAATCGAACAGATTTTCTGCGATTACCGCGTTCAACCAAACAAAGTCAAAAGCTTGATAATATTTCAACTATGCCTATCTAAAAAAAACACGGTAATCTAAAACTCCGTTGCGCGGATTTTGAAAGACAAATGCGGAAAAATAGCGATGGTATCCTGTAGGAGCTGTTTGCTTTTCCTATACAACTATACCAAATTTTATTTTAATCCGTTCAGTAGTTTTCACGTGATGCCCGGACAGACAGACAGACAAAAATTATATTTGTTTTTGACTCTGTATCGATTATTAAGCATCCCTCGGTAAAAATTTTCAAAATATATTAAATGTACATAAATCTTCCAGTTACAGATTTATTATAAGTATTGATAACTGTTAAAAAAGGTGTTTTTTGAGACGATAAAATAAATGACATAACTTAAGGCCTAAGAGCGCCGTACAAACTGCGTCCTTAGCGGCGTTGCGTCCCGAATGCGACCAATTAAAAGAAGCTGGGTACGATAAAGAGTTTTTCTTTACGCCAAAGGATGTATGGAAGAGATTACTTCGTCGATAAGACCGCCGTTTAATCTGTGTTTTATTTCGTTACTTTGTACAAGATGAATGTGTGCAATAAAGTGTTCAGCCCAACAAACTATCAAACGATGATGTCCGCAGCTGCATTGCCTGCGTGCCTAGGAAGTAAATACAAAATTTAAAAATAAATAGAAAGAACTACTCAATCAATGTACAACAACAATTAATCACTCGCATTCAAAATTTCTAACACATTATGAATATAGAAAGTTTTATTATCATTATTAGTGAATTAGAAAAAGACGAATACTATTCCAATTTTTATACTCTGTTTAATTGTTTTAAAAGTAATCAGATCCAATGATTTAATTCTAATAAAATTCAGAAAAGTAAAAATAATCAGACACTAAATATAACCTCAGTGCCTACGACCTGAATTCTAACTAGAATGTTTGTCGATGGTTGCCATAGCAAATCTGTTCCATCGCCCGATGCACCGTAAGGTCTATAAACTGTGGTGGTAGGTAGGGGGTAGGCAAATAGCATGAATGCGGAGCTGTTTCTTATAGTTATTTATGTTTTGGCACTGCATTATGTTCGAGGAATAATATTATAGCTTGGTTGATTGTTACGCACAAATACTCGTATGAAACATGCACTTAATAACTTGCTATACCTAAACGATTAGTTGATGCCCTAGACTCCCTGCGCGTCATCTATCTATATATATATATATAAGATAAAGTGTGTGGGTATGTTCTGTATAGGCTCCGTAACAGGTGGACAGATTTCAATGAAACTTTCAGGGAATCTCCGGATTGACCTGGCGAGTAATCCTTCGTCGTAAGTTTGGTGACGATCGAAGCACTCCTATTTTTGAACTGTCAAAATGTCAAATACAGCTTTTATTTACTATGATGATATTCTATTGTTGGGTGTACATGGGTGTAGAAAATGATCTTCACCCGCTCGAGAAGAGAATTCTATTCTCTAGAATGAATACGGAGATAAATAAATGATTTAATATATTATGAGACTTAAATTAAAAATTTAATGATTTAAGTTTATTGTTCTATAAAATCTAGCCCGGCGAAGCGGGCTGGGTATGCTAGTATTTTATAAAAATTTACTTGATGCGAAAACTTCAGTCAGCAGTTCCCTTATCTTTCTGTTTTGTCTGGTATATCTTTTGATGTAATTTAACTCCTTGCCAAATTTAATCGAAAGCTCTTAAGCCTCTTATCAAATTTTACGTTAAAGGTTACAAATAAACAGAGTGACCTATTTTCGAAATTATAAGTTAAATTGAGGTATTATATAATTTATTTTAATTTTTTTTTACAACAAGTAATGGAACTGCAAAAGCCAAATTATAACAGATCGGAATCCAAGAAGCACTGTACTATTAAAAAATAACATATTATCTCCTTTTCAACTGTTTCGTTTCCGTGTATTAGTTAACTATGACTATAACTAAGGACAACTATAGCTATTCGTTTAACCATTTAGTTGATATTACCTTAGTGAAGTCTGAATTTATTTTAATACTATCTATTAAAATAAATTCTGACTATTTAAAATTATTGATTATTTGAAAAGATTAATTAAACTTATATCACCTCTGACCTGGATCTCAGCAAAAATACCAAATGTGCGAGATATCTGAATTTCAAATTCAAGTGCGAGTATGAAGTGTTCAATCGATTATACTCGTACTCTGGTGATATCGTCAGCGAGTCAGCGTTTATAAAACTATGAAATTGCATTTTCCATAAAAGTAGGTACAACTACTTGGAAAAGTCTAGTTTCTCTTGAAAATTAAACCCGAATAGTGCTTATAGTTGCTAAATAAATGCTGCCTGTTTCAGATTCTCTCGAGAAAGAGAAGTGCTGGTCTGGCTGATCGTCCTGCCTAGTTAGGGGTTTCTCGCGAACCTGGAAGGAAGGCATCTACCCTTCTCCTGGAACAAGGTAGGGAACTGGCGCGCTGGGATTGAGCAGTAACTGCATCGTAGTCTTCGTACGTATACCTTGGCGCTTTAATAACAAACATTGGCGGTTGCGTATAATAAGTAAAGCAACCTATGGCAATAACGAGAACTACGATGGAAAAGCTGAAGAAGAGAAGCTGAGAGACCCCGCAACATTACTAAGGCCACTAAGATCCAGCTTGTACAAACACTAGTTTTCCCATGTTTTTATACAGCGCGCTGACGTGGACTTTGCGAGAGGTCGAGAAGAGGATTGATCTAGAAATATGCTGTTCGAGACGTTTGCTTGGAGTCTAATGGACCGAATTTTGTACGAATATTTCCATTATCCATGAACTCGACATCAAGAAACGTCATTCAACATTAGTGCATAAACGCATATTGAAATTCATCGGTCACGTCTCCCGCAGAGAAAACACCTCTATAGAACGCCTTGCACGATGAGACCGCGGTAGGTCACCCAAACGATGATCCGATCAGATCAAATCTGCAGAGGTCCCTTGCATGAGTGTACCAAACTCTCTGCAAATAGAGAGAAGTGGAGAATAATCGTGAGGCGAGTAACAATTGCCACAAACAATGTCCCACCGTGATGACCACGACCACTCTGCCAAGAGTGTTACAACGAAACAGAGAAAAATAGCAATTATATACCTCAGAATACAAAAGGCATTATATACTAGTTACATTATTGCCATTATGAAGTGTTGTATTCCATTTGAAAGGGCATTTAAAAAGTTCATCAGCTACCGATGCGTGTGTTAGGAAATAGGGAATTATAGCACTTTATCTATGATAAACCCGATGATTATATTAAATATCAACAAATCATAGTTTGTATACTCATTGATAGTGTACCTATTGAAAATAGAATAATGGCCTTTAGTAGACTGTCAAAGAAAAATATAGGATCTATGGCGGGAGACGCGAGTTTGACAAGATCGATTGGCGGGAAAGAAAAGTTAGCACGGATTTTAATTACTTAATTGAGAAAAGGAGATTAAGTAAAGTATTGTGGATAGAACGTTACAAATTGGGAATAGATGATTTATAATGGAAACGATATACTTAAGGAAATATTGTTGTGACGAAACAAGAGTCGTATGTATTGGTGATGGAGTTGAGATAAGTTGTTGGTACTATGTTGGTACCTGATGTTGCATCAGATAAGTATATATCATCTTTTGGTTTATTTAGGTATCATATATGGAGCCCTAGCATAACTTTATACCGACAGTTTATGTAGCAGAGGTTACTCTATACAAACAATTTGTTCCAAAAGTCCTGATGTTATAAGTGATAATAGTAGTTATGTTCGACCTGTCTTATATGTCTTGTATCAAAGGGCCTAGCGTTATTACATATGACAATGTTGTAATTGTGTTTATAAGTTGTTTTAATTGATTGAATAAAAGAGCAACGGTAGAGTTTCTTGCCAGTGGTCTTCTCTGCCGAAGACAGCATTCCGAACTGGTAGTAGAGTCATTTGAAGGTAACAAGTAATATGAATTATAGAGAAGCCTAATATACAGTATTAGAGTCAGTCTAGTTGTTTTATTTCACTCCTTGGGAAGTCAGGTTTATAGAGTACAGACCCACAACACTGCTCTAAAGCAGATTGGTGGGCTTTAATGATGTCTTTTATAAAATGAATACTTTAATATGAGAAACTAGGTATTTAGCTTCAATAATACTGTTAATTAATGAAAGATCTAAGTGCCATCCTGAACATTGTTGGTATTGAAAGGAATATCTGACTACCTGGGCCTTCCATTTTTTATATTTTTTTAGCACGTGCATAAAGGCTTAAACGTGGCATTCGCTGTATGTACATTCACTATTCATTCGACCTACTCCAAATCAATCAAAGTATACGGCATCTACTCGGATTTCTTCGAAATAATTTTTCAGTATTTGCTCGCCTCTAACAATAAATAAAGCAAAATATTCCCCGACACTTGGAGGCATTCCAAATTACTGCTATTGGATGCACAATACTCGGGATTTGTGGTACCAATTAAATATGAATGCAGCAGCGTTTTTCCCGTCGTTAGCTTTGCGAAATAATATTAATAGTTTTTACTTTTAACTCAACACTTTTCTTGTATTGAATCTTGACCAATATTATACAACTTTTTTATAAGATTACATTATGTTTTATCGTATTGTTATAAAAAAACCTGTATAATATTATAAAGTTAAAGAGTTTGTTTGGTCGAACGCGCTAATCTCACGAACTACTGGTTACTGTTGGATAAATATTTTGTGTCGTGCATTCCATTTATCGGGCAAAGTCTATAAGTTATGCTATAGCACTCCAAGACAGAAAGGAACGGGGGCATTCATGAGAAATTTAGCAAAAAAGAAAAAAAAAACATTGTGAGAGTTACCGATGCGTTTTTTTTAATGTTTATAGACGAGTGCTTGACTGCAATCACACCTGATGGTGAGTGACGATGCATCCTAAGGTGGAAAGCGCTTGCCTAGAAGATGCCTATTCACTCTTGATTTGAAGGTACTCATATCACTAGGAAAAATGGAATCTGGAAGGGTATCCCAGATCCATGCGGTCAGTGGCGTGCATAGAGGATATGCACCGGTATGCAGATGATATAAAATGAAGAAAATCTCCATTAATTGTTATAAAAAACTTAGGAAAGGCATTGTAAGAGTTATAAAAAGTCTACTCTTAAGTATTTATAACTCTTACTGGGGATTTTCTTCATTTTAAATCATCTGCATACCCTGTGTATACCCTCTATGCACGCCACTGCTTGCGGTGCGAACCACGGTATATCAACACCGTAGGGATGCAGATCCTTATCGTGCCTCGCGGTTCGATGGTAAAAAGGGGGGAACTAAATCAAAGAGTTCTTGAGCATACTCTCCGATATATATCTTATAGAATAACGAAAGGCAAGCAACCTTGCGCCGATGCTACAAACACTGATTGTTTTTTATGCGTGCGATGCATACAGGGTTAAAGTTCCCAAAATAATGTTTTAAAACATTATTTTGTTACTCTTTAAAAATGCTAAAAACAATCCGCATCACGTCTTTTAAGATTGACTGATACGCGGACGAAGTCGCGGGGTCCGCTTGTATCTGATAATATGCTGGAATGCTGATTTGCTTGGTCTTTACCAACAGGGTTAGGTTAGGTTAGGATCCATATTGGGCTGCTTGTGTCTTTTAAGAGCTCCCTAACTAACTTAATGTCGTCTGTCTGCGTGGAGGCTGCCAACGCTATATTTTTCGGAGTGGCTTTACCACTCTTGCATTTTAATAAGATCTCAACTCCATTGGTTGTGCGAGATTTGTACGCGATCCATTGCCAGTTTAACTTTGCAACTTGTCGAGCCATGTCGATAAGTCTAGCTCGTCTTCAATTCTAATTTGATCACTGAAAAATACTCTGAGCGTAGTTATTGTCTACATCGCTCGCTGAGTGACACTTAGTTTTCTTATCAGGCACATAGTTGTCAACCATGCGTCGGATCCGTAAATCATGGATTGTAAGCGGAAAATAGCTTTTTATCCTCGCCTGTTTTTTTTTCTAGTATCCCAAAAAGACATCTGGCTTTTAACAAAAGTCCTCGCATCGCGCAGTTAAAAACACATCACAATTCGCTGAAACCGAAAACCTCTGTTTCGCATTAAATTAACGGCCGAGCGAGTGAAAAGCGTCGGTAAGGTAATAAAAGTTAAGCCGAAAATGGGTGTTTTTAATCGAATCATCTGAAACTGGGCACTATAACTGACGCCCGTAGTCGATAATAACGCAATAAAAGTGTTGCCGCTTTTTCCACCATTTCCACCAACCTGTTTTCTCTTTTTCGCGTTAGAAAAAAGTAAGAGACATGCGAAGCCTTTGAGACTGAGCTTCAATTGTTGGGTAACTTGGTAATTACTGGTTGATGGAAGTCCATTTTGACGTCGGACTTAATGTTTTTTTACACGTTGAAATGAAATTACCGATGTTCCGCTTAGTTGTCCGATACACTCTTTTACGTATCACGTATTCGTTCGGCACAGCGAATTTAACTTTTTGATATAATACGAATATTAATCTTAATTTGGTATACTCCGTGAAAAGCATGCGAATGTGTATGGTCCAATACATAACTTCTTCAATCTGTTTACTCCACACCAAATAGATCTTCGGCAACGGACCCTCAAATATTTTTTGATTCCTTATTTTTGAGGTTTAAGCTTAATTTTCAAACTATGTCACGGAATTCCTCGAAGAAAAGCCTGCCTAAAAGTTATATAAGACCATGCTGGTTAAGTACCAAGGTATTTGTAGACTGCATACACCTATGAGAACATTATAGAGAACTCTCATTCATGCAGCTTTCGTTACTATTATTTCCATTACCATTTAGCCAAGTGATATTTTAATTGCTTGAATTAAAAATGGACATAACTCCAAAAAGTTGGATGTGCGTAAACGGATCAAAGTTCTCACCAGCCTGACCCTGCTTCAGGTGTTTGTTTTCAGTAAAATTAAAAGCTGTAATAATATTACAACATTTGACTAAAATTTCTACTCATTTATACCGATGAACCTCAAAATAGTACATTTTTCCTATCAATTTCTCAGACGGAATATCTTAGAAAATGCGTGCGTTACCTTGTGTTGCAATAAGACTATCCTTCAACAACAAAAGTAACATTAATTCTTTCGTCAATGGTTTAAAACTAGTCCCTTAATTAATAGAATAAATTTAGTTAACCTATTTTCCAGGCAATGGATTAAAGATAAATGGTTTAGGTATATTCGTTAAATCGTAAAAAGCTGTCCGTTGATTTAAAGCCCATCGCTAGTGACTTAGTTATTTCCCGAAGTAACGCCCCAGTTGATAGTTTTCCGATTCAATTAGCCTCGGAGCTGTTGAGGTTTAATTAAACCCTGTAAGAGCAAAATACAATTTAACTACTTGACCTACAAAGCGGCGTCCAAAATGCAACTCTATGCTGATTGCTGACCTATAACTAACGCGCTCTTTTGTGGAGGAAACTTTGGATCTCATACTTTGTTGTTTTCAATATTCTAAAGCCCCACGCTTTGACTGTAGATCCTTTTAAGCGAGAAGTACAAAGGTCTCGCGGTGATTATTGGATAAATTTTTAAGTTAGATTTTAGCTTTACACTTTACCTCAACCTACTAATGCCCAGCTGTTGGACGCTGACTTCTCTCTCATAGGAAGGGGCATAAAGATTCAGCCTACCAAGCTCTTCTAATGTTGGTTGGCGGGCACGTGAAGATTCATTATCATCGTCATAACATCATATAGTTGGAAAAGTCTGGAGGTGTCATTTATACCTTTGAGGTTCATCGGTATAAATGAGTAGATTTTTCCTATCTTTACACTTCTGTCCAAACTAGCATAATAAAAATAATAACTATTTATTTATTTGTATGTATATGTGATAAAAAATCCCATCATATTAACCTAAATAATCTTGTAGTGAAGCTTAAACAGCAGTTATTCATCAATTGCTCAATAGTCACTTTTAAATTAAATTTAATTCAAATGCTGTAATATCGTAGTACAGCTTATAATTTTTGGATTGCATTGTATAGCTTTACACACACGGCACAACCGTTTTTTAAATACATATTAAATACAAATCAGTCCTTGTTTCGAGTGTGCCTTGGAAATAAATCAGTAACCTTTCTGAATAGAATTAATATGAAGAATGTTTTTATTCCAGTAAGTACTATGCGATATATAAAACTAACTTAAGAACGACCTAACTAGTTTGCTTTATAATATCGATTTAACGCGTTTACTTAATAAATAAAGAGACCAGTTCGTCCATAGTTATTGCATTACCTACTCGGACTAGTAGTCTAAGTGCCGACGTTCCCTGCAGCTGACTAACTTTATTATTGCTAAAACTTCGCTAACTATCACTTAGGTACAGGTCACCCAGGTAAGCTTTTGCTGTGATAAATTAAATTTTAATAATAAAATGGCCTTCACACACCTTTATGACTCACCAAAAACAACTCAAATTAAATGAAAGCTTTTCGAACTTCATCAATAGCAGTCCACTGGTGGACTAAAGGCCTCTCCTAACGGGATGGGCATGGCAGGGTTAGTGATCGCAGTAGATTTTAGTAGTCGCATAGAGGACGCCGCTGTCCGTTCTCCGTTATATTCCCTTAGACGCCTCGTATGACTCCCGTGGGAAGAGATGGGGTGGTGAAAACTGTATTCTGATTCTGATTTTATTTATTTATATTCTTTATTTGCACACAAATAAAAACACAGACAGAAGAAGTATACAAAAGGCTTGCAAGAGATGGCTAAGAAAGGCTAAGGCTAAGGCTTGCTTTTACAATACTAAAGCCTTATCGCTTTGTAGCGATCTCTTCCAGGCAACCTTAGGATAAGGAAAACAAAAGGATAACATACTGCAGGTTGTGCATTAAAAAATAATACATACTAATAACTACATACTTGAACTAGATTACACAAATAAAATACTATATAAAAAAACTAATATATACTTTAACATATTATAAATACATTAATAACAGTAAATACTATTACATTCTGATGTATTCTGATGTACCGACACCACACGGTACGCACTTACAACAACGCTTTATGTCACAATACATGTAACCTAAAGCCTTGTTCTAAGTGCGAGTAGCGTGGACCTCAGTGGTCAGTGGTCTACTCGCATTATACCTAATTCTGACAAAATCGTTTTCAAATGTTCCAACGAGGCCTCAGATCGAAACGTTGCAAGACGTTGTTCTTTGCGTGCCCTGCGACGTGATGCTCTGTTTTTAGTCGCTAGTTTTCTATTAACTATCAAAAAAGGCTTTAAAACTATCAAAAGTGTTTTTGCTAGTGCATCATCATCATCATCACCTCAACTAACTGACGTCCACTGTTGGACATAGGTCTTTTGTGGGGAGTTCCACAATACACGGTCCTGCGCCGCGTGCCTCCAGCGGCTCCCAGCGACTCGCCTGATGTCATCGGTCCACCTCGTGGGGGGCTGACCTACGCTGCAAGACGTTTTTCTTTGCGTGCCCTGTGTCGTGATGATCTGTATATAGGCGCTTGTTTTCTACTAACTACCAAAAAAGACTGAAGTGTTATTGCTAGTGCATCATCATCATCATCATCACCTTAACCAATTGACATAGGTCTTTTGTAGGGAGTTCCACAATACATGGTCCTGGGCCGCTTGCCTCCAGTGGCTCCCAGCGACTCGCCTGATGTCATCGGTCCACCTAGTTGGGGGCCGAACTACGCTGCTACTTGTATTTATTTCAAATACCCCCGAATACTTTTTAATGTCATGAGCATTCGCTGTGAATCAAATATATCTTCAATTATTTCTTGAAACTATGCAACAAATTATAGCTAATTTCGAGGAGACAGATATGAGGATATGTTTCTGACCAGGATGGACAGGGGAGGCCGAAATATACGCGGAAGAAGTTGCGGACAACAATTCGATTTAGATTGCCTATGATATACAGCTAGCTCTATTTGAAAATCAATTTTAGTAAAGAAGGTTGGACCTATGCTTTGTATACATAGTTTGTTCGTTATTGTTACACTGTTCCTATTTTAACAAACATTCGTGTAAATTTCAACACACATTTGTTTAAGTACAAGTAGTTCTTGTGATATCCAAAAAGAATCTAACAAGAATTTAATTATCCTCAACGTTTAATGCCTCTCTTTTATTGTCACGCTCTTGCAATTTGCTCTTTTAATAAAAGTTAGGTACTTAAGCAAGATGGTTACCTTTTAAGGACATTTAGACTGTTATATAACACAAATCATTGCAACAAGAGATTGCCTCTTGATATTAATTCTCCAAGTTGTTTTTTTTATTTTATTAATATTTTTTTTCTCAAGTGACGAAGAATAAATTTACTGTTTCCATTATAAAAAAAAACATTACAAAAAAAATTGTTTCAACTTTCTTTAATATTTTAAGATGAAACGAATATACAAGACAAACTGTTGTATACGTCATATTAAGATCATAATTGTTCTTAGTCTATGAATGTTCTTATGCTAGTCCCAGGCCTCGTGTGAGAAATGAACGTAGAGCTAAAACCTGCCAAGCTGTTCTGGTACGATAAATTTATTTTTTATTCTTTTCTGTTTTGTTTTTGTGTGCAATAAAGTAGTTTTGATTGATTGATTGTATGCACATGCAAATTCAAATTTCATTTATTTCAAGTAGGCCTAATATAATACTCTTGAAACGTCAAGTCTGTCTGTTCGTAGTGACTCTACCACCGGTTCGGAAGGCAAATTCTATCGAGGAGCAGCCGGCAAGACACTCAACAGTTGCTCTTTTATAACATCAACTATTAACATTTAACATGCATCTAAGTTAATCCCGAAAACCATGATTTGGGCTAAGTAATTCCATAAAATACGTTTACATAAAAATATATATAAAAAAATAATATACCTACTACGTATAGGTATAATATTTAAGACCCATCTTTTAGGTATTGCATGACATTCATGACAATTCATACATATATAATAGAAGAATATAATAGATAAAGCTAAAGTTAACGTTAATTATATCGATAGAATATATTATTAAATAGGTTTTAGTCCGGACCTAATTCATAGACTAAATACATCTCCGGTAAAAGAGCTAACCTTTTTGTAATGTAAAAATGATAGAAGGAACTTAATTAGTCGTTCCGCTAGCTCAGTACCTATCCAAATTCTCCCACCGCTTAAGTTTATACGACCAGCTAGCTAGAAACATAATTTTATTGTAGTGGAAGCTGGTTTGAAATGTCATCTGTCGAAAACGAGCGCCACACCGAATGGAAATCCATGATATTGGCAGTTACGTTGCACTACGCTGTCCTGCTGAATATTCCGCAAGGCGAATTACCGACTGAAATAATTTAAAATACTTATGTGCAATCATTATATATGATTTCTATTATTAGATTTATCAAATTGAAATGGATATTTGTTTTCAGAGGAATACGCTTTTCAGCGCTTTTCATAATTTATGTAATTATATATCCCATATGTAAGTGTTTCATGAATAACCTAATAATAATATTTTTGCTTTATTTTGATAGTTAGTGGAAAAACGGTAAAAGGAAGCCGATTCCTATGTAAAAATAAAAGGAGTAAATTATATCGAAAAATGGTAAGCAAGGCTATTTTGATGGTAGGCAAGATAATTTTTTCTGACACGTTCTTTCAGACAGTAGGAAGGATGTTATTAATTCAAAGACCAACATATTTTAAAGGCAACAGAGAACTCGAACAAAACTAATGTTAACAATATGTGACAATAATGGTTTAAATCTGCCAACTACATTGGAGGCAGCGAGGGTCTATGCTGCAAATCCGTTCATCCTATGAGAGACGAGGTCTGTTCCCAGCTATAGGTCACTATCATTCTATTGACAGGATAAACAAATGGCTGCTGAAATTTTTTCCCCTTTCGAAGCCCCAGTTTTAATATCTCTGGCCTCTGGAACAAAAAATACAATATTCTTATTAATTCCTATTTTAGTTGTGTGGACAATCGTGTTACATTTTTACAACTTAAGGCGCCAAAACAGCGTCAATCAACTGGAGAAGCAGGGCCAGGGTCACCTCCCACAACCCACAGTGCGGGTTGGTGGACTCCACACGCCTTTGAGAACATTATGGAGAAGTCTCAGGCATGTAGGTTTCCTCACGTTTTTTTCCTTCGCTTTTGAAGCTAGTGATATTAAGATTGCTTAAAGCGCACATAAATTAATAATAACAATTTCCTTTAAAAATTGACCGCATCAAATAATTTATTATTTTGAGGCAAGTTTTACATATATTTGAAAATAACATATTATTAAAACCATACAGTATGTAATAAGGCCAGAAAAAAGTTTACGAAGATGGTGGATCTTTATGAAATTTCATACTGCATATTTTCCTAAAAGCTAATGTAGCTTATCTGTGCTAGATGAAACTAGCTAGCTTGCATTCTTAAGACGGAAATAGATCTGCCCGTCTCTAGAATGCAAGCAAGTATTTCTAGTTTCCAGAATTTCGTCACAGGAAAACATCTCTCAGACATAATGTCATTGTGTCAATGACGGGATAGCTATACATTATACAATTTAGCTATTATTACATAGATCTTAAAAACGGAGAAAGTACCTAATGCCCAAATATTTATTCGAACCGTTTTGGTTTTTTCGGAAATTACTAATGCAACCCAAACTAATATTATGTATTCGAAAGTCTGTTTGTGCTCCCTACACGCCCCGAATTTGGAATCAATCAACTAGATTTTTAGCATAGCGTTAGTTGGAAGGATGGCAAGTTACATAGGCTACTTTGTATTCAAGAAAAACAAACGGTTCCCACGGGATACTAAACGCGGAAGAATACGCGGGAAACAGCTAGTAAAGGATAAAAAAGCGACAAAGTGTACGTTAACTATAATGTAACATTATTAAATATAATGTTTTATTATAGGTAACGTTGAAATGCCATAAAATAATATTCATTTTAATACTCAAACATTGTATTAATTTAATACATCGGACACCCAAGTGAGATTTAGCCGGACTGACAACATCACATTGACGAGGGTTTCCCAGCCTCAAATTACTTGTATAGTCTGTAGATAAAACACTTTCCCTTTTCCTAATTCTGAAAGATAGATAACATAGTAATGTTGCATATGTGAAACTATTACGAGCTTCTCTAAATTCAATATGTGTAGATTATAAGAATGCTGATTTACTTGTACACAAAACTCTAAATTAGAACAAATAGACTGCCCTAAAACTAGTGCTGTCCTTTTCTCAACGTTTGTCGTTGAAAAGTATTGCATTATTTTTAGGCATGTAAGTACTGAGAGTAGAGAAATTTGTGTACAGCAGAATAAAATTTTTTTTGAACCGTTGTAAAAAGTTATTGGACAATGTTTAAGTTTATTAATTACATTAAAGTCACTGTGATATTTTTATTGCCCATTCTGATGCATAAGCAGTCCGTTTTATATATGCTGTCTATGCGATCATAGGTTCAAACAACTCTTAATTATTGCCAAGAAATATGTATTAAAAATCAGTGATAAAAATAAACAATTTTGAATATTTTCCGAATATTTAAATCAGCAATAATTTGATGCTGACGCCGCGCCGTCGCCACTGCCCCGCGTTTCATGCACTTGATATAAGGTGTTTCTTATATAAAGAAATCCATAATAACGATTATTTTATCACTGAATCGTGGTAGGTATTGGAGTTGGGACAAGGTCCAGGAGTTAATGTCACTAAGCCATCAAACTATGTATGTCTCTTGACTTATAAATAAGCTTATATGAAGTTGCTTATGAATTTAATGTGAATACAGTAGATATTATAATAATAGTCTGGCCGAGAACAATTGAAGCTAGAATCCTCTACAAACAGCTTGAATTGAGTGTCAACAGCACTCTAGGCGCCATTAATCCTCAGCTTTGTGCCGGAAACTCCATTCAGCTGTATGTATTTATGGCCACCTGCTCAATATACTATTCAATTTATTAGCATCTTTTTTGGGATTCCACACATCTACATTTGGTATTGACTTCCTTAACAAATGCATCTAAGCTTATGAATACAGTAAGCGTAATCTACAGTATCGAGAACAATAGAAGCCCACTTCTACAAACAGCTCGTATTGAGAGTCAACAGTACTCTAGGCGCCATAATTCCTGAGCGGCTAATTCCATTCAGCTATAGGTATTTATGGGGTCCTAGTCAATGTACTATTGAGATTCAGGAGTTTAGAACTATTACATATTATGGCAAATAAGTATCAATAACTATTATTTAATTATCTTAAAACAAAGCAAAAAATTCTTCTTTGTAAAAAAAATCAACACCTGTCGGTAGTTACCTTCTTAGAAAGGTAAAATATTTATCTGTCTAACTGAAGTCCTTTCTTGCGACAAATTACTAGTTGTGCTGATACTGACGATGGTGAAACTAATTTAAACAAATTTATTTAGTAATCACTTTTCGTTTATAAGAAAGAAGTTGACAGCAATATGTACCAGGTAAAATATTACAGGGAATGAACTCGATCCCCCTGCGAAAACGACAGGTGAATGTAGCAGCCCTTTCTTAATATTACGCAATTTGTCAAATATAACGCTCACACAAAATGTACCTACATGTAGTAATAATATAACATGCACGTATAAATTACAAAAGTCTCAGCAACTCAACTGAGTGGGTGGCGGAAAAAACCCTTAAATATTGGATAGAGTGTTTACTTTGCGAAAGTTTATGATTGATATATCTCTTTATCTATGTTAATTATAAAAAGATGAAGCTGAATTTTTCTATTTCTTGTGGTTATAAAACACAGCTGCATTTTTTTCGGGAAAAAAAAAACAAGTTGAAGATTCCCCGATTTAGAAGTAATAAAAAATATTTTTTACTAATATTATAAATGCGAAAGTGTGTTTGTTTGTTTGTCATTCCTTCCTTCCTTTTTGGTATGGAGTTACAAAGGACGGCGATTGCAAAGGTGACTTTTTATCCCTGAAAAACCAATGCTCCAGGTAGCAGGTCCGCAGGTCATAAACGCGGATAAAGAACGCGTGCAAGATCTAGTGTTTTATATTGGAACTAGCTCTACCCGTTGTTAGCCGTTCTAAATGTTTTTAAAGGCTTTCTAAAAATCTCACGGGAACTGATACTTTTCCAGGGGATAAAAATAACAAGTTGCAACCAAAGTTTACTCTATTTTTTAACATTTCCTAAATAATAATTATAATGTTTAATGTTTATTTCCAAAAAAATCTTAAGTCTAAACAATATAGTAATAGGTTTACTTATTTTATAGGATGGGGCATCCAAGAAATGTTATATAATAATTTTACTACAAGCTTCTGGAGTAGTGTTGCCCAAATGCAAGAACAAGACGAGACTTAGCCAGTCTTGGTCTTGGTCTTGCGCCAATACACCTGGTCTTGGTCTTGGTCTTGGTCTTGCGCTCCCAGTCTTGGTCTTGGTCTTGGTCTTGCAGCAAGAGTCTTGCAAGTCTTGCAATTACCTATTAGTCTATTACTATTTATTAAAGTTTACTTTAAATCTAAGAAAAACGTATTAGAATTGGAACATTGTGAGCTTGAATTAACATAGCCATAGTAAAGATCAAGCAGATTAATAAATAACTGAAGATTTGATAAGAAATTCGAAAAATCAACTGACCTATATGTCGTTTTCCATGGAAGTAACTGTTTCTTAATAAACATTTATGATTTATAAGCTTACATTTGCTAAAACATGTAAAAAAACAAATTAATTACAATAACTTGACTGTATTTTAAAGAACAATACTTATCTGTCTAGAAAGAGATTGAACCCTCAACTTATAAGAAATTTAATAAAAGAGTTTTACGATTTATCATTTATTTGAATAAAGCTGAAGAGTTCGTTTGTATGTTTGATGACAGAAGTTTTAAAATAAATAAATAAATCCTGAACGTCGCTATACCTCCAAAGTTACTATTCCTCGTGGACGAAGTCGCGGGCACAGCTAGTAAATACTTACTCTCATCATCTCTCTCAGAGATATTCGAACACTTTTTTGCTATTTTTTCTTGTAAAAACTTAAGAAATATAATGACTAAATGTACAATAATAGTACCTAAGTAATTAGTTTAAAACCATATAAGTAATCAATATTATAATTACTTACTAGAATGAATTATTATGACATCTACTACCTATCCTCACCATTTTATCCTAATCATAATACTACTTGCGTGATCAGTATAATGTATTCATTTTCATTCTAAGCACTCTGAAACTTATTTATTCTTTGGAACACCTGTAGGTACTCTTAAAATTCGAAATTATTTTGCATGAATAGTGTCAAATGTTATGATTTCGGCGCGGCGGCAACGATTGTTTTAGATTTCAAAAGAAGCCGCCGGCGCGTGTATCATAACCATGTACTTCCGAAAAGCGGCAAATTTCTTTGAGAAGTAAGTACAAAACCTTTGATGCCACATTATCAAAGTGCCGATGGTTAAAACATAACTATGCATGCACTCAGTTTGATTTTAATAGATATTTTTTTATTCGCTATGTTTATGGTATTAGTCGTAATGCGCATAGGTCCAGTTTTTCATATTCTTTGATATAGTTTTTTGCGTCTCATAGAATTCCTAAGCGTACCTACCTACCTATACACCGAACTGTTACACCTAACTACTCCGTGAAATAGCGCTAAGTCCTAGCTGCAAGACGCAAGAGTCTTGCAGGCTATGTCTTGTTCTTGCTCAAGTCTTGCACGGTCAGTCTTGGTCTTGGTCTTGCTAAAAATACGCGGTCTTGTTCTTGGTCTTGGTCTTGCAAAAACGCAAGAACAAGACCAAGACTGCAAGACCAAGAGTGAATTTGGGCAACACTATTCTGGAGCTAAACTAAGAAAACTTCTATTTCAGCTTCAGTGCCTTCACCCTCTCAGGCTTATGATTATTTTTAGCTTACATATTATACATGCAGTTCTTATTACTTAATAATAATAGGAAGATACTTACAAACTTATTTTTTTTTTTTTTTTTTGGAAAATATTTCTTATAACTTATAACATACTGCTTGTTCCTTTCTGTAAAAAATAATAAAGTACGTCGAATAATTATCAAACTATTACAGAGAGAAAGTTATGGATAAGTCGTCAAGAACAAACCAAGGCATGCCAGTTAAACTTTGAAAAATTTGGGTCAACTAGTATGTCACTACACTGATGCTTATATGATGCAACAAAATAACTTTATTACTCGGTCCTACAATAGTTTTACATGCTCCACTTTATCACAGAATCAGAGAGATGTCGGAATATAGGAATTACATTACAGCGAGAGCGACAATCACATTTAACTTGTTTCCGTCAAAGAACTTATAACTACCTACGTTCCGTCTTAAACCGGAGACTAGTAACAGAGCCATCTTAGGGTTAGTATACACTGTAACAATAGTTTTTATATTATGATTCGTTTATTAAAGAAAATCTGTAATTCTAAAGTTTCTCGAAAAGCTGTCTGGGTTTTGCGCCAAGATGTAGAGGGTGTTGCTATTTCATTTCCTATTGACTTGCTTTACATATGCGCAAGTTTTATTTCATCTGGTCCAGTAGATTTTGGGTAGCGCAAGTTTAGATGACCAATTAAATTTTTGAACTAAATAAGAAGTGATACGTTTGATTAAATGTGTTAACAATAAGATATGTATTGAAATAGAAAAAGAAGAAAGACTTATTGAACGTGGGGTGCTAAGTCAGGTAGCCTCAATGAGCGAAATGGTTTTTTAAAAAATTAGTTAGTCATACTAACAACATACAACATACTAAAAACTTTGCTTACCCAGACCTTGGCTCATCCAGGGTTGTAGAGCTTTGATGATGGTTACCAATTCCTAGGTTTTACATGTAAAATAGTTAGTTTTATAGCGCATTGGAGCAATGTGGTAGGTGATCGATGAGTCATCTACCACAGCTGTACATCAATCCATAAATGGGAGCAGTACTCCATGCTGTAGAGAGTTTTATTCATGCTATGTTCTGGCAAAATGTGCTCTCATCTCTCATACATCATGACACAAGTTTCAACTCTGTAACAATAATACCTATTACGAAGTTCCATATAATCTGACCCTCGTTTACCCGTCTGTGTTAAATTGTACTAGTTAAATAAACATCTTACCAACTTAAGACACATAGTATGTAATGAATTTAATTATAGGCCTACCAGTTACCACATTTACCTTTCAGTTAGGGGAAAACTAAATTTCACCGAGAAATATTCAAAAATAGAATAAATAAAAATTTTTACGTAAATGTTTCGCTGTAGGGATAGAAATTTTAAGCCGTGGAACTGCATTTTATAAAATTACTACGAATGTACTTATAATCAGTGGCGTGCACTTCATACATGCGCAAAAGCACTGCTTACCCTAAAATTGAAATATAGCTCGTCTATCAGGAGGATTTTTGCTATTTTATGCAATTTTCATGCTGCATGCATACCCTGGTAAGAAACCCAGTGCATGCCACTGCTTATAATCAGTATTTTAATAACGAATCAGTATTTTAAATATCGAAATTATAATAACTATTTTATCTCGGGGTATCGCTTGAGTGCTATATAAAAAAAAATCACTATCAACAGAATAGATTCGAAATCAAATAGGTATTATATTAAATAGGTTAGGTAAAGTACATGTATTATGTACTTTACCTTTATAGTATAGAAAGGGCTATTTTTGATTTTTGAGCGGTATTCTCACAATTGAAAGACGAGGTTTGACTCGAACTCAATGCAATTTCTTAATATTATGTTGAAAGGATTGGAAATTTGTTCAAATTAGGTGCACACATATTATGTTGAAATGTCAAATCAGATATTGTTTCATACAAAGGCTGCTTTGACATTCGAACATTATTAATGATTTTGTACAGTAAGTAATCTATTTATTATCATTTTAGATCTACATAATCTTTTGTTTTTTTTTATATTGTTAAGAAATGTTGTTGTTTGTTTTATTAGTGTAAAAGTTCTTAAGAGAAATCACGAAAATAATTTAGTTTTCGTAGTCTCAACTTTTATATTCTATATTTATTCCGGTGTCTGATTAATATCAACTGTGTAACCTCGTTTAGGTGAAAATATTAATATATTGTGTTGCCTATGTCGTTCTCTGACCCTGAACTTATATTCAAAAAACATATCGATCTCTGGCTCCGTGAAAAATTATTATAAAAGTATTCCAAGGGATACATAAATTCTCCTGGGAGAGAAAGTAGATGCTACTCCAGACTATAATCTAACTCTTTGCTAAATTTTTCCAGATCCGTTCAGCCGCTCTGGCATGGTTGAATAACACGCATCCACCCATACAAATTTCGCATTTATAATATTGGTCTAGATATCAAAAGGGTGTTTTGACGGTGACGGGGTCCGACATTTCGCTTAAAATTAGGTATGTGGTGTCTGATGTCACACGCGTAACATTTCAAATCATTGCGGCGACTGGTGGTGGACGGTGACGCGTTGGCAAATAAATTAACGTCCAGTCATAAGGTGTACCGATTTATGCAAGAGTCCTATTTTTGGGAGCAAGAAGGACGCTAAATTCTGTTGCAGATCAGATTCTTTGATTTGAACGTGCCTTTACACGTGCAGTCGGCGCCATCTTGGTTCCAGTTATTTGGTGACAACTATATCTAACTAAATATCTAAGGGGTAAGAAATATTGTTATGAGTTAGCGCATTTGAAATCGCTTTTTTTTTTACTCACCAGCCTATCATAGGAGAAAGGGTTATAGACCATAGACCAACCACGCTTCTCTAATGCGGGTCAAACGATTTTAATGCCACGAGACCGTCGCGAGAAAACTTTGTGGCACGTTGTTTGACACCGCCATTTTCTTAACTCAGGGACCGTACATAAGATTATTTTAACAGAAAAATCGAAGATCTAACAATTTTTCACCCGTACCGGGAATAGAACCCAGGAGCTCGTGGTCTGTATATTATCATTTTAGATCTGCATAATCTTTTGATTTTTTTTTAACAAGAAATGAATTTTTAACGCTAAGAAATGTTGTTGTTTGTTTTATTACTGTAAAAGTTCTCAACTTTTATCAATAACATAATTCATAATCTTTTCGAACATTATAAGGCAGTTATTTAAAATTAGTTCAAAGTGATCTTTCAGAAAAGGTTTTTTTAATAAGAAAAACAATAATAGGTACTACATTTTATATAATACCTAAGTATTGTGCTGTATGTACGCCTGAGGGTGACCAACATCTCAGCTTAGGGGATGAAAAGGTCAAAGGTCGGAGTAATAAAGAAAGGAACTGAAGTACGATGCGGGCCGTACCCACGATTTTACACAGCCTGTGTTTATGCTACCTTAGTTAACTGGGTATGTTCTGCGGTCCGGTACTAAAATGTAATCCAGAATGCGTAAGATCCAAATTGTCTGCCTTATGGCATCATTCTTTAAGTTAATCGTTAGTTCTCGTTAAAATAATATCTTTTGAATAAACACCACCACGTAAATAAAAAAAACGTGTGTGTACTCTTGTACACGCGTTAGAAGTTATACTTATTTGGCGTAACAAGATAAAAGACTTTTCAAAGATTTTATCTTTTAGCCTTATTGCAGTAAAAATTACACTAACAATAGAAAAAAGGTATTGTTTGAATTATTGAAAGTCAACTGTCAACCTTTTTTGGAAAAACTAAAATGTTGACTATAACTAACTTCATGGTGTCGGTTTTTTGTGACGGTGTGCGCGCGCATCGTAAAAATTTACTCTCACCATTTTTCCCTAACCAAAAGAAGTATAACTTCAAAAGACCTATTTTTTAAGAGGAACGTTTTTGTGTTTTGTAGTAAAACTTTTATAATGTAATAGTATCCTAAGACCGTGTATATCGTTAGTAAAAGGTACCAGAATTTTTGTAAAATAGTTTATTGTGCATTTATATTAAGTACGTGGCACAGCTTTACTGTGCTCTGGTTTAAAGGGTATGGTTGTCCGTGTAGGTAATGCGTCAGGTTGGACAACACTTTGTCGGATACGTTGTTTGCATACGTATAAATGTTTCCATACGAAGTGTTGCTCTATTTCTAGACGAACAGTAATTATTATTATAAAAAATATGATTGAAAATTTTTATTATTCTCATAATCGCCTTTAATGCACGGCTTAGCAGTTATATTGATCTTAGCGAAATGTTTTCATAGAGATAGCCTGCATCCTTCAGAAAGATGCAGAATGACTTTTTATTGCGGGAAAATAAACATTCCCCGTGGGCTTTTTAACAAACCAAAAATAGCGCGGACATAGTCGCGAATTACAGCAAATCCTTACTAATATTGTAAAATATGAGTAAGTGGTTTGTTACTTTGTTTGTCCTTAATTCACGTCCTAAATAGGCATTCATCTAAATCACTTATAGAATTAGTTGAAAAAACGGATAGTAGTATCATCCTTTTTATTCTCGGAAAACATACGGTGTCTACAGAATTTGTTAAAAACCATAATAGACGCGCACAAAGGACGCGGTTAACAGCTAGTTTTTGAATATATATTCCACGAATGACTTGGGAAATCAGCTAGATTTAAGCTTTGGCATGCATTCGAATATTACGTTACGGAAAATGCTTCAATATACGTTCTATACTTGATACGGTACTTTGGGAATAACTCTTCGCTTTGGGGTAGAATTTTGTACGAACATTAACAGCAGCAGTAGCAGTGAACATGGATCAAAGCATCTAGTATTTATGTTGCGATACTAATAAAATATAAAAATTCGTAAAAATCCTACTGCTAACTTGTTATGCCACTTTCCTGAGCATGTTCGCAGCAAAATAAGCCAAAGAATAGTCACATGCTATTCATATATTATTTTAGGATTTAGCTGTTTCTCGCGGTTTCACTCGCGTCTATATGAGTCGTAACTAAATTTTTATATTAAAACATTCCGCACCTTGAGCTTGCATAGTCTTAAAATTCCCTCGGCGTCCAAATAACAAATGTGAAGGTCACGACTGTGTTGATATATATTTATTTTACAGTAGATGACCCACCTGATTATTATGAAAATTAAGCTAAATTTGCTATACTCCGCGAACAGCAGGAGTTTCTTGCTGTTTAACTCCACACAAAACAGATCCTCGGCAATGTACCCTCTACGAACGTTTCGCTCCGAAACCGGAGCATCCTCAGGAGATGTTCACTTTACAATGACTTAACAATTATTCAGATTTGGTGTGGAGTTGAAGTAATTATAAATTACACCATATAGATTCTCCTGCTGTTTGCGGCTATTCCGTATAGGAAATTTAGCATAACTTTTATAATATATTATGGATTTCCGAAAAGTAACGCCTGCTTCTATCCAATAGACCCACCTGCAACGGCGGATCCAGGGGGGGGGTGGGGTCTATACTTTATTAATTCAATATAATATAATAACTTTGTATGGTGGCAAACGTTAGGGAATGAACGCAACGAAAATTAGAATTCTCTCGACTACGCAACGTCTAGCTAGACCTAACCTCAATCGGAATCGGAACGACTAAACTTCAACATATCATAAGATAGTTCTAAGTTAACAAATTTAAATCTCTTTGTGACTTTTATGTGTTTAAAAGTGTACCTTATATATAAGTATAAGTATTCTTAAAACTTATTGCTGCAAATTCACTAATTACAAGAAATGGAAAGTAATCACTTTTTCATTATTCCAGTGTGTGTGTGTTTTAACTTAAATGTTATTTTTGTTAGTTCTCTAAAATATTTTATTTCTTATTGTTTGGCAATTGAACTTATACTTTAAAATTATGTTGTTGTTTTGTTAATATTTTATGCTACGAGTATATACCGTTTATACTAAGTTATAAATTCTAAGTTTATGCACTACACACTTGTTGAACCCACCACTTCACTCTTGCGGAGTTTTGTGTCATACCCCTCGACATACCTCTAGCTGTTATGGCAAATCATTCACCTCGTTTATGGAATAAAAATTGGCTGCCTCATTCCGTGGGTGATAATTCTTCTCTGGATGTCTTCAAGAGAAGATGGCATTATGTACGTGTATATGTACAAGTTATTTAGATTAAGTTTTTCAAGTGTACAATAAAGAATACAAAAATTTAAGTACAGTACTTAGGTACATTAATAAAATACCGACTTTTTACTTCTATCTATTGTCATCAAAATTAAATTATAAGTTCTCGACTTGACCACTACTATGTGACCCCCTCCTGGCGCCAAAGCTGGATCCGCCCTTGCCCACCTGATGGTAAGAGGAAAACTATCGTCTATAAACAAAGCAACATTTTGTAGGGCATGCGAGGAACATGCCCTAGAAAGTGCCATCCTATGCCCACCAACCTTGGGCTCGGGTGTTTAATCTCATGTGCCTGTAATTTACACTGGAAACTATGCCCTTAAGACTTGAACACAGTTGCAACAATGCAACATTGCTGGTTTGTGGAAAAAATAAGCATAGCGATTGGCGATAGTACTTCCCCGGATGAGCTCTGTCACAAAAACGTTGCATTGGCTAATTGACATCTTAGAGATGTCTCTTAAAAAGTTCAAAGTTTCTATTAAACGTAAGCTTATAGAAAAGTCCTATTATAGTATAAAGGACTACGCAATCGATAAAAAAGCTTGGGTGTAAATTATTGCTCTAACCAGGTTGCTCTTCTAATAATTTAAAATTATATTGTAAGATGGTGATAACAAAAAAAAAACACCCGGCTATGTTTGTTGTGGGCTTCTTCTTGGACCAGGCGCGTTTGGAACCCTTGTAGCTTTAGTTTTAAGTTTACGAATGTGGTTATCGCCATCATCTCACTACCGTGTAATTATTATGTGCGCATCAAAAGTGCCACCTATGGGCCTACTTGAATAAAGATATTTTTGACTTTGACTTTGACTTTGCTATCAGAAATAAGTAAATCTTTCTACAAAACTGAACCGTAAGGCCAATCTTGTTAAGAAAGTATATAATAAAAGCTACTTAGGTTTAAAGACATTTATTCTCAAAAGAAACAGAAATAAAAATTAACGTAAAGAAGTGTTAGTTATTTGGTGGATATTATCTAGTAAGTATGATACAAAACTAGCAGCTTAAACTAATAAAAGTTTTAAGAAGTAAAATAAAAGGTAGCTATTTATATGATAAATTAACACGTCCAAAATTACTACTAATTAGATGGTCGCCAGAGACTTCTATCGAGACTGGTATATTAAGTGCACAAACTTGGCTTCTTTTTCTCGTTAAGTTTCGCTCCTTATAGGTTTCACCCGGGTGAAATTATTATCGTCATTCATTACCGCCCCAATTTGCTGGGAAAGGAGTGTGAAGCATAATCGGCCGTAAAATTACTTCCCTAAGACTGATGACCGCAAGGACGTTTAGCTAAGTTAGCGCAACAAGCGGAAAACGTCTCGGTTCACTTGAAAAGTAACGTACGATCAGTTAATCGTTAATCGGTATAATATCATCATCATCATATCACACCATTACCGGCCCACTACAGGGTACGGGTCTCCTCCCACAATGAGGAGGGTTTAGGACCACCAGGCTGGCCTAATGCGGATTAGTGGACTTCACATACCTTTGATAACATTGCGGACAAATCTAAGGCATGCAGGTTTCCTCACGATGTTTTCCTTCGTTTCCTTCGATATAACGTTAAAACTCACATAACTTAGAAGTAAGAAGTGCGTGGTGGGATATGAACTCGGCACCCCGAAAGTAAAATCGAAACGCTGAACAGTAGGCTCTATCACCGCTTTGTAATCTATATATATAAAAGAGAAAGTGTGTGGATATGCTCCGTATAGGCTCCGAAACGGCTGGACCGATTTCAATGAAACTTTCAAGGAATCTCCGGATTGACCTGGCTAGTAATCCGGTAGAGATTGGTGACGATCGGAGCACTCCTAATTTTGAACTGTCATACTGTCAAATACAGCTTTTATTTACTATGATGATATTCTATTATTGAGTGTACATGGGTGTAGATAAAGATCTTCACCCGCTCGAGAAGAGAATAGAAGAGAATGAATACGGAGAGATATAAATGATTTAATTTAATGAGACAAATAAAAAATTTAATGATGTAAGTTTATTGTTTAAACATAAAGCAAAATCTAGCCCGGCGAAGCGGGCTGGGTACGCTAGTATATAATAAATATATTTCCCTATTATTATCTTCTAGTTGTAATAATGTGTGCATTTTATCACAATAAATGATTTAATTGAATGAGACTTAAATAAAAAATTTAATGATGTAAGTTTATTGTTTGAACAAAATAAAACAAAATCTAGCCCGGCGAAGCGGGCTGGGTACGCTAGTATATAATAAATATATTTATCTTCTATTATTATCTTCTAGTTGTAATAATGTGTGCATTTTATCACAATACTGCACAAAGTGAGATAATTAATTAAAAATATAATCGTCATAATTATTATCAAGACATTACCGTCCCACTACAGGGATCCTGTAACCATGATGATGAGAAGGGTTTAGGTCGTAAAGTTCGATATTTTTAAATATTATTTTTAATTTCTTACGGCATTTGTAGAGTTGTGGTGGTGCCGGGTTTGATTCAGTACAATTAATAATTTCTCAAATAAATCCGGTCTGGTCTGGTAGATGGCTTCAGCCATGGCTAGTTCCTACCCTGCTGACATAGATATGCTGCCAACTGCCAAGCTATTGAGCGATCCGGTACGATGCCGTGTAGACAACTTTGGGTTAGAACCATGGGTTTCATATAACGTTCATACCACTCCTCACGTGTTAGCCCGCTACGATTTTAAACTACAACATCACTTTTCATCAGTTGATATTGCAGTCGAGCGGTATCTTGCAGAAGAATAATAAAAAAAATACTTTTGGAGTGTAAACAATTTTGGACATGCTTACATGGGTCTATTTTATATGGGACTGTAACTATTGCCTCTGGCATGCCATTTAATTTCCAAGCATACTGATAAAAGATGTATAAAAGCCGCGTTTACAGCAAATGTCTAGGGAATTAAATAATTTGCTTGTGTGAATGAAAACCTCGTAAGGAAACCTGCATACCTGAGTTCTCAAAGATGTGTGAAATCTACTAATCTGCCGGTACTGGCGAAATCTAGTAATTCGTGGTGGAATGCGGACTAAACTCTTCTCATTCAGGAGACCTGTGCAGGTCTCCTTAAGAAAACCTTTGGTTGAAGAAACATATTAGAGAAAACGGGATAGTGCAATACTTAAATTGTGCTAATTATAAACATTACATATACAATACATACTAATACTACATATATATAGTATATAAACTTAAATACATATTACTATTTAAACATACACATAAAATACATAGATATTTTGCTACATAATAGACAGGAAATAGTCTTTTAACCGCGATTTAAAGATATTTAATGAGGTTGAAAGAACTTAAAATTATAAATCTATTTAGTTCTTCATAGCGAATAAAGTATAATATGTTATTCTTGACCATATTTCTGGCATGGTTGGCTTTAAACGATTCAGTAAAATAATCCAAAGTAACCTTTGTAGGACGTTTTTCTTATTTACTAAATGAAATGTTTATATAAGTATAGACATTTCTGAGTATTTTGGTTATATTACTTTTTTAAATTACTTATTTGTACTGTCAATTATTTAAAACATTTTAATAAATGAACTCGACGCCTCCTAGAATGCATCAAGTACCTATTTAAAAAAAAATGGAATTGCAAACATAATTCCTGTCATGGCACTTTTTTATTAGTAAGAGTTTAATTCTTAATAAAACATTAAAAGCATCTTTATTAATATCATGAAGGAGGAAATGTGTTTGTTTGTTTGTGTTTGGTTCAGCCACTGTAATTTTAATACAATTTTGTTGTATAACTTGTATCCCTTAGATGGATAGTTTGTATCTAGAAAATGCGCCTGGCAACCTTTACAGAGGGATTTAAACTTTGTAATTTATTCACGACTTAACAGCAAAATCGATCTTGAAACTTCGCATGAGAGTTTCATTCTGAAGGACATAGGATACTTTTCAGACCAGATAATACTCGAGTATAAAACACGTACATTGTAATTTCCAACGCGGTCTAAATTGTCCAAGCTGGGCGACTTTGACGCTGGCATTTGTTTCATGTCAGAAAACCGACTTGTTAGTTCTCCATTAATGGTATATCTGTAGTTTTTTTCATTTACTTTATATGTGTTTTTTTAAATTATTTGTGCAAAAAAGTAGATTTGTTAGTAAGTAGTTTTTATTGGGGATATTTCATCTGTATATTATAAGTATTTATGTAAAAATATTCATCAGTCATCTTAGTACCCATAACACAAGTTGAGCTTATTTGGGACTAGAACGCGATGTGTGTATTATCGCAGTTATGTTTATTTATTTATAAATCAACAAAATCTGGCCTATTTAGAGCTGTGTTTATTCAGTGTTGTCTAGGTAGATGCTTTATATGGAATTTGTTCTGCAGTGGTTCTAAAACAGACAATTAATTACACGCCTTCCTGATAGAGCACGTTATGTTGTGGCTGTATTGTTTGCGTGCGAAATTATGATAATAGATAAGAATAACAGAAGTGTTGTTGAAGGGTGACTTGTCTATAGTACGTTGAATCCATAAACCTCAAATCATTATGAAAAAAAAATATTTGTTTCATAATGATTTGAGATGACACAAATTATTTTTAGAAAAGATTGCCTAATCTAACTTATTTCTTACTCTAGTAGAATGTAATAGCATCTCGCATCATCTAGCATCAAATTTTATTACATTTCTATAAATTCGAGGCATCGAGGCATTTAAGCCTTTACACCTGAAAGCTAAAACTCTGTCAATATGATATAATATTACAAAGCATAAGACTTCTGACTTAACTTTTTGCACAGCGCTTGCGTAAGAATTGGTAACATTCTGCCTGTTTGGTATGCCACTTATATATCAACCTTCTTCTAGCAAGATAAAAAACAGTTATATTCTTAAAATTATTGCAAGTATAATGAGAAATAGCAAAAAGTAGAAGTTAAAGGGCTATACCTTGAACAAGTTTATTATAAAGTTACCAAAATGGATTTTTCTTTTCTTTAACCAGTTAATTATACGTATGGACGTATATTTTATTTTGCTTGGCTAAAATACGTCTACAATAAAAAAAAACCCTGCGCATGAAACACTTTCGTAAACAATGGAAAATATTTATTTACTGGGCTAAGCTACAAAAAATATATTTTTGTGAAAATATTGCTTTGGTTTCCTAAACGTCTTTTGCAATATTTTAGGCGATAGTTTAGTACATGTTTTTTCTTTGTATTAAGCTTAAAATAGTTGCTTAAAAAATTAATTAAAAATAATGAATTATAATTATAAAGCTGGATAAAAATATATTTACCCAAATATATGTTGATAAAGAGCGATCTAAAACGCTTCAACGCCGACCTGTATTGTGTACAAAGCTTTTAAAAGTTCGAATCTATCGCCATTCAAGTTGAGAGGATATCAAGTAATCAATATATAGAGGACCATTCTAAGTCCACCTTTTATATTTTTACTAATGTTAAGTGGGTTTGTTTGTCTTTCCTTAACGCCCTAACTAAACAATCAACTTGATTTTTGGCATAGAGTTAGTTAAAATAATGGAGAGTTTTAACTCTTTATTATTTTAACTAACTCTTATAGAGTTACAAAATACTTTATACTTCAACAAATATACTTATTAAGCTGGACTTCATATAGGTATAAAGAGCGGTTTAAAACACTTTAACACCGACCTATATTGACTCAATAACATCAAGGTATAAATAAACCCATTAATTAATACTCTAAGTCAACGTCAAAATATATCTAATTTTCCTTTGTGCCTTTTTTTTACAGCATGCAGCAGAGGCTCAAGATTATGAAAAATTCTTAATTGGTACTATTATTGGTCTTAGCGTGATGATATATAGCCTTCCTCGATAAATGAACTAACGAACACTGAAATAATTTTTCAAATCGGACCATTAGTTCCTTAAAATTCAAAATTCAAAATTCATTTATTTCAAGTAGGCCTAATACAAGCACTTTTGAAACGTCAAGTCTGTCCGTGTGTAGTGACTCTACCACCGGTTCGGAAGGCAGATTCTACCGAGAAGAAGCCGGCAAGAAACTCAGCAGTTGCTCTTTTCCAACATCAAAAATTTACATTTTATATTTTAACATTCATTTTTCTATATTCATTTTTCTATCTTGTGAGAGATGAAAGCGGAGCCGGATGCTTCCAAGCAACCTTGTCATTAAGAAACTCATCAATTGTATAATAACCTAGCTGTAATAAATGTGTTTTAACACATTATTTAAACTTATGCATTGGTAGGTCCAAAATTACCTTAGGAATCATATTATAAAAGCGTATACTCAATCCCACAAATGACTTCTGCACCTTTCGCAGACGATATGCAGATGTCACTAATTTATGACCATTACTTGTAAGTCGACTGTTTATATCCACTTTTTGTTTATAAAGACTAATATGTTGTCTTACAAATACTATATTGTTATAAATGTATTGTGAGGCTACCGTAAGTATACCAATTTCTTTAAATTTTTCACGGAGGGATTCACGTGATTTAAGTTTATATATTGACCGTACAGCTCTTTTCTGCAATATGAATATAGTTTCAATATCAGCAGCTTTGCCCCATAATAAGATCCCGTAAGACATCACACTATGAAAGTACGCGAAGTAAACAAGTCTTGCTGTTTCTACGTCAGTAATCTGTCTAATTTTCCTGACGGCGTAGGCAGCCGAGCTTAGTTTACCTGCTAGTGTATCTATATGGGTACCCCACTGAAGCTTACAATCCAAGGTCATGCCCAGAAAAACTGTGGAATCTTCCATTTTTAGTGATTCTCCATTTATTATTATATTTTTATTAACTTTCTTTACATTTGGTAAAATAAATTCCACACACTTAGTTTTTTTTGCATTTAAAAGTAAATTCTTGACAGTAAACCAGTGCGACACATGCGACATAGCACGGCTTACATCGTCAGAGTTGTCTCTACCTCTATCAGTTTTAAAAATTAGAGATGTATCATCAGCAAACAGTACAATGTCACAGGTTTCACTGACATGGTGTGGTAGATCATTTATATACACCAAAAATAGAAAGGGACCCAAGATTGAACCCTGTGGGACACCCATTGACGTAGCCGACCCCTGCGACTTAATGTCTTTTATGCAAACCCTTTGGGTTCTGTCACTGAGATAAGAGGCAACCAAATTTAGTGCAACGTTTTTGATACCATAATGGGCTAGTTTAAGAAGCAAGGTTTTATGATCAACACAATCGAATGCTTTAGATAGATCACAAAAAACACCAATGGCATTCTGCGAACGTTCCCAGGCATCGTACACATGTTTTAAAAGTTTAGCGCCTGCATCCGTGGTGCTACGACCTTTAGTAAAACCGTACTGCTCCGGATGTAGTAAGTTATTTACATTGAAGTGACTCAAAAGTTGATTTAATATAATTTTTTCAAAGACCTTACTAAGAGCTGGTAAGATTGAAATGGGTCTGTAATTGTTAATGTCGTTTTTATTGCCAGATTTAAATAGAGGTATAAGTTTACTATGTTTCATTAAATTTGGAAAAGTACCTCTATCAACACATTCATTAAAAAGTATGGCTAAGTAAGGGGCAATAACGTCTATAATGTTAGATATTACCATTACAGACATACCCCATAAATCACCGGTTTTTTTCTGTTTCAACAACTTAAAATTCTTTATTATATCATATGCAGATATATGTTTAAAATTAAATAAAACGTTGCACTCATTAACGTTGTTCCTCAATAAACTCTGAGCTGCAGTAGGTGAAGAATTAAGTGAATCAGTCAACAAAATAGGAACACTCTGAAAAAAGTTTTCAAAGGTACTTGCAACCTCACTGTCAGCGGTAACTTTATTATCATTAATAATTAATTCAAAGTTTACGTTGCGAGATTTAGCTTTCCCAGTTTCATTATTAACAATTTTCCAGGTTGTTTGTACTTTGTTATCCGATTTTATGATTTGATCCTTAAAGTATAGCGACTTAGCATGAAAGCAAACGTTCTTAAACGTTTTAGAGTACATTTTTACGTGTTGTAGGAAAGCTGGAGTATGGTTATATTGTTTTTCACTATAGAGCTCATACAAATTATCTCTACTTTTGTATATGCCAATAGTTGCCCAATCGCTAAACTTTATTTTTTTATTGAAATCTATATGTTTGAAATTGAATATTTTGTTAAATTCATTTTCTATAATATTAAAGAGCGTACCATAAATGCTGTCAGGATGACCGTTCTTAAAGACAAGGGCAGGAATTTTGGATGATATTTCACCTTTGAATCGCGTCAATTTGCTCTTAGTTATCGGCCTACACTTGACGATATGTTCATCTTTGTTTATATTATTCAAAACAGTAATTTGTTGGCTACAATGATCTGATCTTAAGTTGGTTATTATCGATTTACCTAAGATATCACAGTTGAGAAAAATATTATCTAAACATGATGCTGAGGTTGCTGTGATTCTAGTAGGTTCACTAAAAGCATATATAATAACGCATCAAAAGTGCCATCTATGTGCCTATTTGAATAAAGATATATTTGACTTTGACTTTGACATAATTTAAATTAAAACATTTAAATAAGTTTAGCAACCTAGTCGTAGTTGCATTACTAAGTAAAATATCAACATTAAAATCCCCGCATACTATTGCTTTTTTTGTGGATACAGACAATCGCTTAAGCACATCTTCCATTACATCCTCAAAAAGGCTAAAATCACCTGAGGGGGGACGATATACACACACTATTATAAATCGCTCCAGCTCCACACAAGATAGTTCTACAGTGCGTTCAACAGAAAGACTAACTATGTCTTTTCGCTCCTTACAAGTTATATTATTGTGTACAAAAATTAAGGACCTACCATGAATTGCAGTCCTTCTGAAGAACACACTTGACATTTTGAAATTCCTTAAGATAACTGCTGGATGTGCACCAGTGAGCCAATGCTCAGTAATACACAGAATGTGTATATTGAGTTTTTCCACAAACAGTTCTATTTCAATTTCTTTGCCGGTTAAGCTCTGTATATTTTGATGTACAATGTTCATATTGGAGAGCTTCTCCGTTGTCTGGCTATCTAGTTTAAATAATTATAAGAAATTTTCTTAGTACTTGAACAAGTACTTGGGTCATTATCAGAAATATTGGTACCTAAAGTACAATTTGTAAAGTTGTCAATAGACTTAGTTACAACACTTGTAACTGTATCATTTAAATTGTAAGCTAATAATGAGGCTATATGTTGCTTACATTTTTTTTAACAGATAAAAAGTATCCCTAGTCAATAACAATGGTGAAATAAATTTATTCACATAAAAATAAAAAACTGCCTTACTATGACGGCATGTCAAGTTATAAATTAATAAATTTAAATTATAAATTTGCTTATTTCGCTTAGAACTAAGTGTGCCACAGTACGGAAAGGCACACATAACAAATCTACATTTAGATTTTTCATGCAAAGCCAGCAATTTTTCTACACTTATAATTTGTGTCTTTTTTACATTTAAGCTGTCTCCTAACAAAAATATAACATTTTTATTTACATCTAAACTGTCTATGTTCAAACTATCAATAAGATAGTCTAAATTAGCCCCCGGTGAACATCTATTAGTCACTGAGTGATCTAGGTAACAGTTCATAATAGGACCAAAACCTTTACCTAGCTTGTCTGAAATTACTAAAGTGTGTTTTTTATGCTTACTTGATAAATTATAATCTAAGGATGTAGTGACAGGAGTAAAACTTTCACACTGCTCTTGGCAGGTCTCTAGCTTATTGGAGGACAAAATACTACTACTTAAGTCTAGGTTAGCCGTAGGTATATCTTGAGAACATTGACATTCATTTGCCAATGACTCAAAACGAGCCATATTGTAGGTACCTAGAGCTAACAACTCATCAGCTGCCAGAATTTGTTCATCAATCTGCTTTTTTGACAGCTCATATTTAATAGTCATAGTTTTAAGTGAGTCTTCCAGCTGTTGAATAACATCATTTAAGGTTTGGATTTCACTCTCATATTTTTCCCTGCTACTTTGAAAAGAAAGAGAAAAGGTATTTAACTTATTTAACAAAACTGAACGTTCTTTTCTTAGTATCAGGTTTTCACTGCTTTTCTTCTGGTTTTTTACTAATTTTTGAGTTTTTTTTATTATTTTACTAATTCTAATGTATTTTTTTTATTTTATTGTGGCTATTTAAAAAGGGGAGATCTATTTGAGGCTTGGTTTTTTTAACACAAGGGCTATCACAAGTCAGATCGATGCACACTGGCATTGTTGAGGATGAAGTAAGTAGTTCATCATACAAGTTATTTGTTGATTGCATTTCAACATTTTGTAATTGTGACTGAAGGTTAAACTGATAATCGCGTTCAAGTAAACAAAAAAACAAACAGACAAACTCTTCAGCTTTATTTATTAGTAAAAGATTTAAAATTAATAATAACCAACTTGCATTCAGATGGCTTGGTGGGTCTAAGCACTACATCATTCATAAGAGGACAGGCCTGCGTTCAGAAGCAATAAATTAAATATTAGTCTAGCGATAAGGATTTAAAAAAAAATTTATACAGTATGTCGCTTTTATACTGGAGATGGACATAGGGTATTCAGGAAAAGTAGAAGGGAAATAAGCAATATATTCCGCAGTTAAAAGCGGAATTAAAAAAAAAAACCATTGGTTCCTATGTATGGTTTGACCACTTAACTTATCTCTGTAATTCTGTATAGAAATAGTTAACATCCTAAAGTATATGTCAAATGCACTCGCAGTACATTGGACGCATCCGGGAATCTCAAGATGTCTAGTTTTCTCTAGAAGTACAACTAAACGCCGCGTCTGCATTTTTTTAAACTTGGGAAAACAAAGGGATTTATTTGTCTTAACATTGAACTTCGCTGTGCTTTGGTGTGTATAGCTACGGATCACGAGTTATTATTTAAAATCACGTTTATTTTTGTTAAATTAAAACCTTAAGAATATTACAAATCTGTTCTTATGTCTATTAAGTCAATCACTCCCGGAGAAACTCGCGATACACTAAGAATTCAAAAAAAAATGCAGATAAAGTTGCTTACAACAGTTAGTTATTTTTTTCTTTTCATTAGACAATATCATAAGTCAAGAATAAGACTAGTTAAATTGCATAAAATAACTGGCCACACTATAATATAGACGTGTTTGTATTTTCAAAGTAAAGCCAGTAAAATGAGATAAAACCATTCACAAAATTCTAACCACTTTGCATATAATACGTAACTTCTCTGCCTCCGAGAGAATTTGTATATTATAAGTATTTATGTATATCGTTCATAAATATATTTATTAGTCATCTTAGTACCCATAACACAAGCTACGCTTACTTTTGGGCTAGTTGGCGATGTGTGTATTGTATTGTAGTATATGTATATTTATTTATTTATTTATTTTTTAGCCATTTGTCCCTACTGTTAATAGTCATCACTAGCGCTTGATGTTTATCTATATTTTAATCTAGCGGTCCCTCGCGACTTCGTCCGCTTATAAGTCAACCTCAAAAGAAAGATAAAATATGACTTTTTTTAGAACTTTTAAAGGTAGCAACTTTATTATTCGTGGTTTTAACTAAACTTTAACTGTTTACAGCATGCAGCAGAGGCTCAAGATTTTGAAAAATTCTTAATTCTTACTATTATTGGTCTTAGCGTGATGATATATAGCCTTCCTCGATAAATGAACTAACGAACACTGAAATAATTTTTCAAATCGGACCATTAGTTCCTTAGATAATCGCGTTCAAGTAAACAAAAAAACAAACAGACAAACTCTTCAGCTTTATTTATTAGTAAAAGATTTAAAATTAATAATAACCAACTTGCATTCAGATGGCTTGGTGGGTCTAAGCACTACATCATTCATAAGAGGACAGACCTGCGTTCAGAAGCAATAAATTAAATATTAGTCTAGCGATAAGGATTTAAAAAAAAAATTATACAGTATGTCGCTTTTATACTGGAGATGGACATAGGGTATTCAGGAAAAGTAGAAGGGAAATAAGCAATATATTCCGCAGTTAAAAGCGGAATTAAAAAAAAAAAGCATTGGTTCCTATGTATGGTTTGACCACTTAACAGGCCTGGTTCAGAAGCAATAAATTAAATATTAGTCTAGCGATAAGGATGTTAAAGTAATCATAAAAACACCTACTAAACTAAAACACAATACAAATTGAAAAAAAAAACTAAAACTTTGCTTATAAATTGGAGGGTAACTCGAAAATAAAATGACTGCATCAAGCCGTGTAGTCAACTTCGAATCTAAATGTACGGCAGCGAAGAAAAACTTGTTACGCGACCGCCTACGAGGCAATACGTTATTGCTTGCCGTGGATATTTGAATGTGAAACGTTTTCATTTTGTAATGCAACCGTTAATCGTCGTTGGATAGCCGTGATATTCTATACTTCGGTTCTTCTATAAGACGATCTGCCTTTCAAGAATCAAATGCAGTGAAAAGTGATGTGTCAAGTCTTTTAAGCCGAAAGAGCACCGTGCGAAACGTCAGCTGGTCGTCCCATTCGTGGTGAAGTGGATACAAGGTTAGTGCATTTTAATTATTCACCGATTTGAGTGGTCGAAATATATTCATCATTTATGCAGAAAAATGCAGTTCACTTCTATTTTCTATCAAACGCACAAACACTTTCTAAAACATTTAATTACTAATCTACAAAAACCAAGTGTTTCTGAATGAAATATGCGAAATTGTCAAAACAAAACCTACAGCGAAGGCTGACACTACAAAAACATATTTTATACGCGTTGTTAAAAGCTTCAACACGTAAGGGAATGTTTTAGAAACGGCCGATTATGCGAAAATTAAAACAGCTCATTTATTATTCAATGATCGTGTTTTATTTCTAGTCTTTGTTATTCTCATGGGGTTAGGGGAATAAATGGCAGTTATATTAAACTCATAACAACATAATATACACAACAACATAATGTTGGAATTGCAACCCCGCACCGGTAAACGCAGGGTTGGTCAACCCCCGATCAGGTGGACAGACGACATCAAACACTCGTCATGAGCCGCTGGAAACAAGCGGGCCCTGAAACGTGGAGTTTTGAACGACCTAGCAAAAAACCTATGTCCAATATGTGAAGTGATGACGACGATGATGATAATAAATACGGACAACTGCATATATATAATAGCAAGTTTAATAGTCAGAATGTTTGACTAGGGATCAAGAGATTAGGAAGTTGGCATGGTTCCATCACCATCCTCCGGAAACCGCGTTAACTCGTTGTCACCGGTTAGGTATAACAAACATGTGATCATTATAGTTAAAGCCCTGCAACCAGTTTTTTTCAATTATTTTATAGTAATAATTGACGTACCAAGTAGATACACAAAGCATGCGAGGGACATGCCCTGCAAAGTGCTGCCCTGTGTCCACAAATAGGGCTAGCTGTTAAGCCTCATGTACCTGGAAGTACAACCACGCCGTTCGGATCGGAACAGAGCAACGCTGCTGTGCGACAGAAATGAGAATGGTTGTAAAACTTCTCTGTCCCGAAAAGCTGAAATAGTGGAATAAAAGTGGAAGGTCTAAGTCTCCTAATACCATGGAGGCGTGATTCCAGCACTGGTATAATAGCAAGCTGATGATGGTTATGCTTACGGGATGGGTCTGTAGCTAACGTGTTTGCAATTCCAATACTGTTTTTACTCTAATAAGTACCCGAAAGGTAATCTCAGCTTTCGACCACATGTGGCGATTACTTGCCCTACATCTCTAGCTCAGCCCTTGTGAAAAAGTCATCGTCAACATTTCTAGCGATACACTTTGTCTACGAGTTTGACTGCAACCTCACCATCACTTGGTATGTGATGATGCAGTCTAAGATGGTAACGGGCTAGCCTGTTAGGGGATATGCAGTTATATTAAATTTATACCCCAAATCGGTATCTGCGCAACATCTTACTGGAACGCTGAATCTCTTAGGTTAACCTTGGTGAGTTATCAGTGAAAAATTTTAACCCTCCTTAATTATAAACGCTGTAGTGCAGTTGTATTGTTACACAGAGCTTTGTCTTATTCTTGCAAATGTCAAATTACAGATGCCATATAGAGAGAAAAGATTGTATCAAAAGCTGCACAACGTATATAAGTAAGACCTTAAGCTTTGAATTAAGAACATCCTCATTCAGCCATTATTGTATGTACAGTATATTGTGTCGAAAAAAAGCGAAAACGCCTCTGGCACGGCCTGCGGAATGTTGCTAGCTCCCAAAATGTTTCCCATTTTGGAAACATTTTGGGAGCTAGCAACACATTAGAGGTAAAATTATTACTGTCAACTGCTAAATGGTATGGTGGTGACCAACCGGTTGTTCGAAAAACCATTCTAAAGTGGAGTGGGTTTTTAATGCCTCAATATAAGTCGTGTACACGCTTACTGTATATTCATAATTCTGTGACCATAAGGATATAAGTATTGTTAAACTTGGCAATTTCTAAAAGATTAGACCTATAATGTTTTTATTACTACTCCACCCTCGTAAGCGATCGTGAAAATCACATTGAAACAAGAACGTGACATTAAGCAGACGGTTATATACCCAGCAGCGGATTGACGAGGGTATAAAAGTTTTTCTGTTTGTAGTATCCTACTAGTATTATTATATTAGGGCGATGTTTGTATACCTGCTTATAAATTAGGGAAAGTAATATAAATCGTTGTTTACTTTTCTGTATCTAACGAACTTCGGCTGTGATGGTTAGGGTTACGCCGAAAATATAACGTGTTTGGAAATTAATGCCCAGTCCTACCGACTTCGACTTTACTTTCGAGGAGTCGAATTCGAATCCTAGCACGCATCTCTAACTTTTCTAAGTTACGTGCGTTTTAAGGAATTAAAATATCATTCGCTTCAACGGTGAAGGAAAACTTCGTGAGGAAACCTTCATGCCTGAGAGTTCTCCATAACGTGTGGTGTCCGCCACTGGGCTCGCGTGGTGGACAACTGCCTTAAACCCTTCGCATTATGAGAGGAGAATCGTGCTCTGTAGTGGGCCGGTAATGGATTGATATGAGGAATACTTATGGTTTTTTTAGTTTTTCTGAAGAGAGACCTCTTATGCGTCAAATGGCTCTTACGTTTTCCATACATCTGTACGGGAGATATGGTGATGCGGTCAACCGTACCAATAGGAAGATCTTCCTCCAAGCGGGTGATCGTGCTCGGGGACCGATATCCGACCATTCAACTTTGGAAGTTTTATGAAAACATCTTTAGCGCGACCTAGAATATTTGTGGCGCCATCTAGTTTGGTTGTGTGGAGACCGCTACAAATCCCTACAACTGAGCAAAAACAAGTCTTAGTGTAGAGATACATCAACCCTAACAATCACTAAAGATGAAGCCGATTAGATAAACGTATCAACCTTTTAGTGTCGTTGGTCTGTTTGGTTCTCTGACTTGACATCTGAACCTGAAATAGGAGGCCCTGGGTTAGATTCCTGGGTCGGGTTATTAGTGATAATTTCTAAAGTACCAGTAATATAAAATAAAAGAAAAAAAAACTAAACTCTGAATATTCCAGTAGACGATTCATTTAGCTTAACAAGGAAATTATTTAAATTATATTATTTATTTTTAATCATTGTTTCATTTCCTCGCAAAAGAAGTGAAAAACATGGACGCATAGCCCATTTTATCCCTAAACATTTACCCGGCTCGGCTCGGCTACTGGGCTTGTTGTAAATCACACTTTTCCAATTGGCCCTAGGTGTTTTTCTAACAAGCCATAGAAAAATTTCGTTTGAACGTAGCGTTTTTGTTTTCACCTTTGTAGGTTATATATTTTTTTTCTTTATCCAAGCGCTGGCATTCCCATAACTATGCTCATGTCTCATGCATATGGTGACGCTCAACATCTGGACCCAGAAAGGGCTATGACCGGGTTACGTCAGTATACCCAGTTAAGAGCGCGATAAGGCTTTTCCAATAAGCCAAAAAAAAAGTTGGAATCCAGCCACGTCCGAAGCCTCCAACCAGAACGGAGTAACTTTAGAAATATATAAATTCACACCAATACCTGGGTTATTTTCACCATTTTATGTTCATTTCCACGAGAGCCCTTACATATTATATAAGAAGATCTGAAATAAGAATTCTGAGATAAGTGATTATGGTCATCACCATATCAACAAGGCACGGGTCTAATCTCAGAATGAGAAGTGATTAGAAGTCCACCAAGCTGGCCCAGTGCAGAGAGGTAGACCTCAAGAAAAAAGATAGATGAAACTTAAAAGATAACTCAAGGTCCCATTTACCATAGATAATGTATTGTTTTTAAATCAATTAATTGTAAGTCGAAAGAATAAGAACAATAAACCAATAATGCGGTGGACATGGAGGCAGAAACAATAGCTCTCTGTCAGTCCAACAAAGATAAATTATGACTCAGGAATCGGGCGTGCGCGAACGTTTAGCTAGGTACAGCAAGCATTGTTATTTGAGAGTAGGGATCGCTTATGTTCAGATTTTCCACTGCACACCTCTGAAAGACAAAAGCTTTAAGTTTTCAGCTGTTAGTTTTGATTAAATACATAAAGAGATTGTTAGCTGCTATAAAATAATTATTACAGTTTTAACTTTTACAGTAAAACTAAAAAATATTTCTAAAATGTTATGTAAGTAAAAGTTCTTTACATAACATAAAATCCAACAATACTTGCCTCTTATAGTAAAAATTGTTACCGAGTTGTATGCAAATATGTGTTAAGATGTCACATCTTATATATATATTTCTTGTGTGCGTGTGTATGTCACTGAACTCTTCTTAAGCGGCTGGACCGATTTGAACTAATTTTTTGGTATGCGTTTGGGTGGCACCCTGGATGGTGTAGATTCAACAATCAGCCCGACAGATGACGCTGGGGTCCGCTAGTATCATTATAAGTTCGAAGTAAATAATAAAATCAATGAAAAGCAAAATCTGCATCTTTCTATCCTTATTTACATTTTACAGGTGAAAGTATAAGAAGAGGATAGCCATACTGTACTGAATCTGCCATCTGTAGATTGTGAGTTAGATTGATTATTTATTTCGATCGTTAGTGCTACTATGCTTCTATACTGATATTATAATGGTTGTAATTTTAACTAATCCTTACTTATAAAATGCGTAACTGTAAAAAAAAACTTTTAGTTTGTCCATCTTTAACCCCGAAATTTTGTACTTTATGTCAGTATCTACGTACGGTAAAATACGGTAGAAGCAGGTGAGAAAATATGCGTATTTGGGGCACATTCTAATGCAAGAAAGATATGAGCTCCTGAACTTATAATAATGAGAAAAGTTGCCAGAAGAAGAGATCTTGGTCGTAGAAAAGCTGCCCACCTAGGCTAGGCAAATAGGCATCCTAAGAAGGCGAACAGAAAGAGTTCAGGCGAATGGTATACGAGGGCGAAATAACAGTGCAGAGGTAGTATAATATTAAATAAGTTACCCTGGCAATTGTTACATAGAAACAACCCTCGGCATTCTAACCGAAATCAGTGGCTCGCAGTTGGGTTCAATGGGAATTGAATAATCGGGATGATGATAAAGTGAAATTAATTTAGATGGCAAGAACTTTAGCTTCTGTCTCGTATTTTATCAAACACAGACTGGGGCGGGGTCGAACTGACAGTCTACTATGACCTAGGTAAGGGCTTAAGCGGATCATGTAATTCAGAATATTTGAAATTAAAAATAATAAAATAAATGTATTATACATATAATAAAAACAAATTCAAGTTTTATTTTATCACGATTGATATATTCAACAATGGTGGAAATTTCAAGTCTCTTTGGAAATACTGAATTGCGTAAAACATCGAAACATATATTTATATAAAATTCTAGCTACTCTGATTATCGAGATGTTTGAGAGAACTCTGTTCCACAATCATTCGTAGTAAAACAATTTTTTAATATAAAAGTGCTAATTTAGTGTAATAACAAAACGATGCCAGTATACACGTAGAGTATAAGATTAAGTAATTTAGTTTTAAAACTGAACTATGCCTCAAAACTAATGATATAAAAAAAATGGTAAGCACGAAATAATATGAGAGCACCTTTTTTATATAATATTGTGTACCCTCACAATTTACTGTAAAGGATTCATGAGTGCGTAGTTTACGAGGTTATACGAGGAGGAATATGTTCGTGACAAGACAATTATATGTAATTTGGTTAATATAATTGTGAAGCTCATAATGGTAGTGAAGAGGCCTGGATACCACAGTTTATATTATGAATTAGATAAATATGTTTCTGAAGCAACTGAATTAGGTTAGAACTTACCTTAAGTTTAAGATCGCTACTAAGCGATAAGGCCGCCTTTTGTATACTCCTTCTGTCTGTGTGCTTTTTAGTTAGAAGTACCGGGGATCAAACTCGGTCCCCCCGAAAGTTAATAAACTATTATTTTTAACACAAACATTTGGTCGAATGTATGTTACTAATCAATAGCCTATATCCGTCCACAGCTGGGCTAAAGGCCTCCCCAGCGGGAGGGAGGGAGGGAGGTTTGGCCAAAAACACCACGCTGGGTAGACGTGTTGGTAACCGTAGTAGGTGGTAGTAGTAGCACCGAGCACGCTGTATCCCGTTCTCCGTTATATTCCCATAATCGCCTCTTACGACGCCCGCGCGAAGAGAAGGGGTAGTGACTACTGCAATCTGCTCTGCCGTCACGACACGGCATACTCAATAACGTAAAAATGAAATTTAGCTCATAAATTAGGAATAGTCTGAAATAGCACAAAGGCTTCTATTTATACCCAAAAAATATGTAACGATTCCTATGGGATAGATTTGTTTTTGTTTTACACAGAGCGACATGATCGACACGTTTTACGCATAGTCGTAGTTTATGGGTAAGCAAATAAGACAGACATAGACACCCAAATTTTCATGAAAATGAATTCGCGGGCACCAACTAGTGATAATAACACTGTGAATCTATTGAAACAACAGATTTTATAGGATTTGTTTTGCACATTTTCAAACTTGTTTGCGTCTTGAATCGAGAAAATAATTCTGTTAGCTGAATATTTAATCCGAGGAGGTGCTTCGGTGATGGTTTTCCGATTCTATTAACCGCTTAACGGCTGGGAGTTGATTAACTGGCTGGCAGGGGCGGCTGAGCTAAACGATCTATAATATATAACGCAGGCTTGTTTTCTTTGAGACTTCTGAATATATTGCTTAACATTTCAACGTAAAACAAATTGCCTAGAGATATAAAAATAAATTCGCTGGCGCAGTAGTGGCGCACTTTAGTCTTATTAGTGAAAAGTCCCGAGTTCCTACGATCCCCGGTGGGGGAAAATTGAGGAATTGATAGTTTTAGTATTTTCTCTAGTCTGGTCCAGTGGGAATGGCCGCTACCTAGAAACTTGGTATGCGATTAAGCGCTCTGGTACGATGCCGTTAAATATAACTGCGAAACCCCGATCAGGTTAGCCCGCTACTATCGAAGACTGCATCATTATTTACGACCAGGTGATATTGCAGTCAACGGATTTTTTTTTCACAAACTTTATGCAATGGTGCTGATTCTGTTGTACACAAATCTCTTAATTACATAAAATTTACAGGGCTAAAAGTACTGCCGTCTTGGAATGTTACTTTAATGGAAAGCTCTGTATTTAGACAATTTAATATATTTTAAATAGGAGATTTATATACAAGCTTAATCAATTTGCTTCCATAACATTAGTAAATTACCAGAGTGGTCACGTACTAATTTTTATGACAGAATGACATAAAACATAACATAAGTATGTTGGCTTGACCTAAATGCATTTTTTTTCGTTCGCCACTCAGATGAACTCGAGATATTGCGATCTTTAATCGAACATGCTAACTTACCTTTAAAGTAAAAGTAAGCTGTGATTTAATACAAAAATATCGTTATGCGGTAGTGCCAACTTAAAAACTAATTGCATCGTCAAGTTTTGGGACCCGAAACTCGTAGAGAATAGTGGGGTTTTCATGCAAATCGAGCTGTTGAGTGAAATAACAAAGCGGCGCGGGAATAAATGGCTGGTCTTGCACAATCAGTGACACCTGCACCTAACAGGCAAAACGGGTAAAGAATAATAGATTTTTTGTGAGTGAAAATAATTTTAATTTCGTTAAAAAACTATTCCTCATCTTAATATAAATTTATAGTACATAGAAGTATATGTAAATTATATAATTATATGTGCAGTAATAAAATTTTATTTTTATTTCATACTTTCATTTATGAATGTCAGCGACTAGCTTTTACCATAGTTTATCACAATTAATATAAGTAATAAAAGTAGTTGAAATATTTATTAAAAGCGGATAGAATTTAAGATTCTTAGGTAAAATAAGATATTATTGAAATGTTATTCCACAACTCAATAGCTTGCACTGTAAACGAGAGTTTATAGAACTTTGTCTTGTCTTCGATTAATTCAGCAGGCAATGATACAAAATCTATATTTATTTCTATATAGGTAGACGTTATACTGGGTACACATATCCTTCCCTCGGTGTGAGTCCTATTAGTTATTTTCACTAAGATGTGATAATAATGGTAAAAACCCGCAAAGAGCAGTCCCGCAAAGAGCAGCGTGTTGATCTATACCATTTCTCGTATGAGATAGGATGGCTATTCCCAGTAGAAGGACGTTAATAGAGCTAATGATAATGTTGATAGTCGTTGATTAGATACCGGAACTGGCTGCTTAACGTGTTCTTAAAGGCAGTGAAAATTTATTTCTTAAGTTCAGGCTGGTAATCTCTGGCCCAAACCAGAAATAAAACCCGGTGAACCGTAGCCTAAAAACCAATAGGCATTACTTCTACATTTTTTTTTTTTTTTTTATTTTTTTTTTTTTATTTATTGTTCAAAATAAAAAGTTACAAATATTTTTCCAACATAATTATCCATCCCCTTAGAAACTATGCGTTTATGGTGGGGATGGCAGGTTCGCAAGTGTATATCTAAAAAAAAAAAGAAAAAATTTATTCAACTACTTAATCTTAATGTAAAAATATTTAAACAATCTTAATCAAACAGTGGCATTTTTGAACTATTAGCTAAAAAATGTCTTTTACAATTTCTTAAAAATATATGTTTTTTTCCATTTACACATTGCAAAGCAGGTGGGAGATCTTCAAATATTTTGGGTAATATGTATTTATAATTCCTTCTTCCGTACACATTATGTGTTTTCGGTAGAATAAACTTTTTATAACTAGGCAGTTTCCGAAAATTACCATCTCGCCCTTTACGTCTAAGATGTTGTATATTACCAAATTCTTCCTTAAGTACAGCTAACGTAACTTTGCTCTGCACTGGCAATAATTTACAATATGTGAATAATTCATGGCATTCCTTTGAGTATTTTAGTTTGATTTTTTTAGGTACTATGGTTTTTAACATTTTTAGTTGTAGGTTGTATATTCGGGTAATATATGTTTTATATGTTCTACCATAACTACTCAGACCGTATCCAATTATTGAGTCTGCCAGTGCCAAGTATAGTAATCTCAGCGTCTTGTAAGGAAGTTTATATTTGAGTATGTATAACCTACTTAATATAGCTCTCAGCCTTTCGCAAATATAGGTACATATTTTACCTTAAAAATGTTTTTAATTAATTTGCTGTGACATACCTATATGGCCCAATATTTTTCCGCCTCTTGGCTACAGTTTTAATTAAATTGCGTTTTCGTTCACTTTTTTAGCTGTTTTTTTTAGCGTAGTCATCAGTGTTCAGTATTATTCATAATATCTGTCTATCGAATCCTGGCCTTGACTTTTATTGTAGGTATACATGTTCAGGGCGCTAGCGACTATCGTTAAAAGCCAAATTATTTTGAAATAACAGTTAAATATGAGATTATCTGACATTCTTAAGGAAAGGGTTATAATTCGGAAATAAGAACGATAACAAATAAAAAAGTCATATCATAATAATTATTTATAGGTAGTCCACTGCTGGAGTAAAGGCCTCTCCCAAACGCGAGGTTTTGCTTATAATCACCATAGTAGTAGTAGCACAGAAGACGCTGCTGAGTGTTATCTGTGGTTCCCATAGTCCCCTCGTATAGCACCCTTGGAAAAATAAGGTATGGTGACAATGGTATATTCTGATCTGCTGTCAGCACACTATCAGCGCACCATAATCATATCATATCAATATCAAGCCCCGTTCTCTTAATCTTACTGTGTTTATGACCGAAGAAGTAATACCTATATCGAAATTTAAAGGACATTCGCTTTTTTAAATTGAATTTGCTTTTATCTACTCTTTTTCCACTGAATTCCCCAGATCATTTCGTCACCTTCATCATCCTCATATCAACCCCTTTCCGGCTCATACAGGCAAAGGGTATCCTTTTGCAATAAGGCCGTCCTCCACGCTGGCCACGTGCAAATTGGTGGACTTCACACGCCTTTGAGAATATAATAAAAACTCTCATGCATGCAGGGTTTAATTACGATGTTTTCCTTCACTGTTAAGGCAAATCATATTTAATTGCTTAAAACGCGCATAACGTTGAAAAATAAGACGTGCGTACAAACTGGGCCTTCCAAAAAGGAAACCGAAGTCGTAACTAAAATAGGCTATCACTGCTTAATGTCACTTCGTAATTTTACTCTGGACGTATTTATCGTAATAAAGTTGAACTTTTATATGGATATTATAAACTGAATAAGCCACACATTTTAGCGGTCGGTGTAGAGATATTCCACCGCTATTGGATGCCGTTGGTTAGGCGGCAGGCCACAATATAATCTACGCATTAACATATATAAAGTGGAGGTTGATTTTAATATAAAAACTCTTGCAGAGTCATGCTGGTTCAATCTGTATCTTGAAATCACGGATTTGAGGACCTCCCTGGTGCAGCGGTTTAAATCTACTGCTTTTTAAGTGGAAGGTCACGGGTTCGAACCACGGCTGAGTAATTTGGGAATTAATAAAATAAATATTATAATTACTGATTTTTTCTGGTATGGCCTGGCGGGAGACTTCGGCCGTGGCTAGATAGGCTAAATGTAGCGGAGAAATCGATTAGGGGTTTGGGTTCCCTTAACCTTACCATCTTAGGCTGCATCGTCATTTACCAGCAGGTGAGATTGCAGTCAAGGGCTAACTTGTAGTGGAATGATAAATAATTGTTTTATCACTTGTGGTGAATGACAAACCTTCATAAATTTGGAAAGAAGGTATGAAGAAGTGTTTTCTAGTTTTGATATTTATTACTAACTTATTTCATATTTCTTTAGACCTTATATAGGTTCACTTCAAACAGTTTATGTGGAATTTTCTAAGAAATTTGGTTTCAATATTCTTAATTCAAAATGGAACAGATAGTGATCGTTTTCAGATTTTTCTTTCCATTTCTGTCTATAACCTGTCTTCCTGCTTCAAATCAGAAGTTCCTAGTTCATCACTGGGACGTAACTTGTTAGTGCGGATAATCAAGTAGTGAGTGGGATCTTAGTACGAAAATACGCTGAAAGGCTTTTTATTAAAACTCTTAATACTTTAGAAATTTAACTACACACTTGATATTTACACAAAATTAAGAGATATTTCAACCATTGGTTTTTTGGGTATAGGCTCCACCTTAAAACCTCGAAGCGAGTGAACTTTCAAAAGTTTCGTTATGAGGCTCAAAACCATAAAAAAAATAACTGTAAATATCATATAAAGTATATGACTTTATTAAAGCTATAAATGGTAGAATGTGGTTACAGGGTAAGAATGCTGTCTTCTGTGTTTCGACTTTTTTTATAAATTTCCATTCCAATACAAGTTAGCTCTTGACTGTCCTCTCAACTGGTGGTAAGTGCGATAATAGCGAGCTAAGCCTCGAGAGACTATTCGCGGTTCATTTATGTCAAAGTTAAATTTTTCCGACGATTTTTTTTGCATACTTTGATGATTGATCAATCTTGAAATTTATTCAAACGGAATTCTGTCAAGAGTAAGAAGTGCCCTTAAATTTAAAGTGGCACAGAATATAGATGTGATGTCATAGAAATTAAATTAGATATATATTTACTCTACAGATGCAATAGGAGTTACCGTTTAACCGCGATTTTTACAAATTATCAGTCATGACGACACGAAAATATCTTTGTATTTTAGTAAGGCATTTTTGGTAGCGAATGCCAACACACATTCAAAGAATTATACTAATAATCATCCAGTAATTATCAGACAGTAATCAATCGTTACAAAATTCATAAAAATCCATTTTAAGTACCTAATTTAAAATAAAATAGTAAATCATCGTTGTGGACACAATATTCTATAAAATAGGTTAAGTATGTATTTCTTATATCGATGGAGTGTGTACGGAACGATTTGCAGCGGTTTTTTTTTATTTAACTACCTTTTTGTCCTTGACTGCAATGTTATCAGTCTAAAATAGAAGCGAGCTAACCTATTAAGGATTTGGCATTTTGGCACTTTGAAAAGCCATAAATCAAAAGAAGAATTTTTTTGCAGTTATATTGTACGTAAACGCTATCTTTGGTTTGGCGGCACATCATTGTCCGTAGAATGGTAACTAGCAACGGCCGTAACATCCCACCAAACAAGCTCCGTCTCCATCTTCGGTGGGGCAATAACCCACTGACACCGATTAGCTGACCCACTGACAAGAGGATAACGAGACGAATAATAAATTTTAAAGATATTTATCCTGGAGATAAAATGGCATAGTCAATATTCTTCTTCTTCTTCAGCCTTTTTCGACCACATTGGTGTAGTCCTCCTTCAACATCTTACACTTCTCGCAACTTGAGCTGTGTCGCGTCCACATGTCGTCCTTCCAGCGCATTTCTCGCCATGACTTCCTTTGAGGAGATGTTTGCACCAAGAGTTTTCCTTCCGAGCTATACTTGTCTTGCTACATCTGCAAGTTGGCTTTGATATCGAATACAATAAATATAATCTATAGATAGTAAATACTATCACCAAACTATTAGGTAAAATGTGCCGTGTGGTGACGGCAGATCAGAATGCAGTTGTCACCACCCTTCCTCTTTCTTTGGGTGTCGTACGAGGCGACTTAGGGAATATAACGGGTAGTCTGCCTGGTATGCTGTTTATTGGCAAAAACTCCCGCTGGGAAAGGCATTTAGTCTAGCCTTGGTCTGTTATATTATTGATGGACTATTTAGTAAAATAATAAAATAAATACTTCCAAAAATATTACATTCCCCTAACAATATTAAATGAAAATGAAGTCAAATGATCTGACTCTACTTTAAATGGATTTCTCATTCTTGGTTAATACCAAGCCCCAAGCGTCAATTGATTATGTCTTAACTTCCGCAACCTTCCGACCTATTAATTGCTCAGCGCCCTAAGCTTTCGATCTGTAATAATAGACAGAATTATTAGGAATTTCACCTCGTCCTATTCTCGAATATTATGAATTTGGAGTTGTGGAATTCATCGAGGAGTGTGTAAATTGCAAGATTTGTTTAAGTGAATATATGTATACCTAACATGCTTTTGTCACATGTGTAGTAGGGGAGTAAACATATTGTTCAACACTTTGGCAATGTCAATTTAGCGCTCCGGTCAATGCTGAGTAGAAACCGATTATAGTCTTTTAACTGTCACATCGCCCGCCTATCTTATGCTGCATCGTAATTTTATTTTGATGGTAGCGATGAGAAGGTAACGGGCTAACGTGTTGTTAGATGGCAGGTATACAGGGAGGTCAGTTGACGTCACAAAAAAAAAATATCTAAGTAATAATTCATGAACTTAAATTTTTAACTTTAGACCAACATTTTCATAACTTTCATCAAAGCTACGAAGCTGATTATTTTATGCATAAAAGTACAATTTCATTAGAATTCAGTTGCAAAAAAAATACTCTAAAAGTCTTTTGCTTTATTTTAGAAATTTATTAAAAGTGTCATGTAGAAATTCCACAAAAAATCGAAAAAAAAAATCGCGGAACAAACATGGGGGTGATTCGGATATTTTTTCCACTCCACTATTTTTTTATTGACTGGCCACACTGTATATAACCCATACCCCTGATCGGTATCCACGTAACGCTAAATCGCTTAGCGGCGCCTCTTTGCCGCTAGGGTGGGTAACTAGCGACGGCCGAAGCCTCCCACCGGTCCAGACCAGAGAAAATTCAGAAATTATAAATTCCCATCTAACCCGGGACCTCCCACTTTAATCCACACATATTACGTCCATTACCATAATTGTTTTATAGGCGAGATTGCACTCAAGGGCTAACTTGTAACAGAATAAAAAAAAATTACAACCACTTTTGTATTACATGATTTTGAATTTATAATAATAAATATCATAGTTATACCAAGTATCATTGATCATTTACATAGTTTAACCTTGAAGCTTGAATATCTACTGCTTAACATACTTATAAACTGCTAAACGTAATTCCTATTCATTTCGTTCTTGTAATAAATCGACATAATGACAGGAGTTTCATTTGTTTTGCCCTTTGAAAAGAAAATGTGCCGACGCAGTGTCCGCCCTGTAATTTGTCCAAACGTCCAAAGGGCCAATCTTGGCTTATTGGCGGAATATTTTAACAAATAGGCTGAATTTGTTTAAACGTGAATAAGGAAGGATCATGTAGAAGGCTTAGAAAGTTTCCCTTTGATACCAAAAGTAAAATATTGGATAGAAGCAGGCGTTAATTTGCGGATATATTATGAAAGTTAAGAAGAAGAAGAAGAAACACTTTATTGCACGTATAACATACAGGAAAAGAAACAGTAAGGAGTATACAGTACACAATGAAGACATGCAAAGGCGGCCTTATTGCTGCAAGCAATCTCTTACAGGCAACCTTTGTAGATAGGACTTACAGCAAGAGAACGGGATAGTGCCAAGAGTGTTGATAGATACATAAATACCAAAATGTAAAGATACAAATACATATATAATTTAAATAAATATACGTAATATATAAATATAAAATATACATGATATATAAATAAAAAATATACATAATATATATAAATATATAACAAACATAATATACATAAGTAGAAGATTAAGCTTAATTTGCTATACTCCGCGAAAAGCAGGAGAATCTTTATGGTGTAATGTATATTTACTTCAATCTTTGTACTCCACACCGATTCGATCGATTGCACACTGCAAAAAATATTCAATAAATTACCTGACGAAATGAAGCCCCTAATAAATGACATGAAATGTTTAAAAGATAAGTTATTTCAATATTTAAATAGACATTCTTTTTATACTATTGATGAATATTTAAAATGACATTCGTTAATATACTTATTTGTATTCTTTGAGATGTGCCATAACTTAATTGTAATTTATTATTTTATTCATTGTATTGTATTATTATAAACATTGTAATTGCCATTTATCTTAATTGTACCTAGTAGTAACATCAATTAAAATTATAAATACTACCCTGACAACAATTTCCATGCCAATTTCGCGTGGTACAGTTAAGATCTGCATATTTTTTCTTCCTGTAACACCTATTTACCTGTAACAGCAAATAAATAAAATTGAATTGAATTGAACTACTACTGATCTTAAATTTAATTTAATGTAGCTCTTACGACGTTTTACTATAAACAAGCAATGAAACCTTTCAAAAATCTCAAAAAAAAAACTGCTATGGAGTATTAGAGTGAAATATAAATTGTTAACTTTTAGGTTTTATGTGAAAATAAATCTACAAGAGCGATTTAGCTTTAATGGATGGGACGGCATAAAAGCAAGAAAACCACTTAGTTCGTCATTTACATTAACCGTATCATTAGCCGCAACTGGGTCCCAGTGTACTTTCAGTATAATTATTATCGCCACAATATGGATACTTTTATCTTATAAAGGATAAAGGGAAACCATAATGGCTTATGGAGTTGCTTGATGGAGCAGGTACGAAGCTCTTAAATTTAATTCTAAATTATTTTCTATTTAACAACAGTACTAAGAAAACTTATAACATTATTGAGGAAGTTGTGTCTTTATTTATCGACTACTATTCGTTGTTAGCATAACCTATCCATTTACTGACATGAACAACGATTGCTCGTTATTATTTTTGATTAGGAATATAAAGTTTTCCTAGTATGATTACGGCTATGATTTTATTTTCATGTTTATTTGTACACACACACACAAACACACACACACGCATATACAAACGCTCCAGTAAGAGTAGAGCTTTTTGTGACAGTACTATCGCCATGTTTATTATTGCTGCTAAGCAGCATTCTTGCAATTGCCCTGTGAAGTGTTTCTCTTTTTAAAGGATGGTTTCCACCTTACCACCAGGTGGGTCATCTATAAAATAACACACACGCAATCCTCATTCAGTTGTCTATAATTTTAAAACTAAATAAATTAAACTTTAAACGTTTGGATGAGATACAGAAGAAAAAGCACTTAGTACGAGTACCTCATTTACATGAACCGTATCGTTACGCGCAATACGGTCCCTTTTAAATACGACTTTAATATAATTATTACTTAAAACATCTGGTCATAAGGGATGGTACCGGCATTTTAAATCACCTGACTTCCTTATAGCCGCCAAGTACCTCAATTGTGTTATGTTTTATAAGAAAGGCTGTTCGTCCATAACCACAGCTTTAAACCCTGGTTGCTTAACGGTCCTGAGAGTACATGCGTACCTACGAATAAAAAAAAACTACCTACCTCCGAATTGAAAAAACTAAAATATTCATAATAAGAGAAGTGAATTTCTATGTTTTAATCGTTCTAAAAATCCATAAATATATTAATATTAGAAACAAATAGTGAGTCTTAAAACAAACAAGCGGACTTTTTTTTAAAATCTAAGTATACTTAGCTCGCAACCACTGCAAAAATGTTATTAAAATTTGGCACAACTTATATAGTTGAATCCTGGAGACGACTATAGACGACTTTAGCCCAGAAAAGCTCCTGGAATTGTTTCCACGGGATCTAATATATATGCCAAGGATTTGATATTTACAAAGTCACAAATTGTATTTAATTCGTTTATTAAAATAACAATGCCATCATAAATTAGGATATTCTGCATAATTTTGGGTCCTTTGCCGTTGTTCTACCATAAAACAGCAAGAAACAGCATGTGCCTTTCAATGATCTGTATTTCCCACCTCGTTTAACTTATATACTGCTATATAAGTTTAACGAGGTTATTACTGCCTTTCGGAAGTCATCATCATCATCATCACATCAAACGATAGACGTCCACTGCTGGACATAGGTCTTTTGTAGGGAGTTCCAAGTTCCACGGTTCTGGGCCGCTTGGATCCAGCGGCTACCTGCGAATCGCTTAATGTCGTCTGTCCATTTCGTTGGGGGCCGACCAACGCTGCGCTTACCAGTACGGGGCTGCCATTCCAGCACCTTGGGACCCCAACGTCCATCCTTTCTCCCAACTATGTGCCCGGCCCATTGCCACTTCAGCTTCGCGACTCGTTGAGCTATGTCGGTAACTCTGGTTCTTCTACGAATCTCCACATTTCTGATTTGATCGCGTAGAGATACTCCGAGCATAGCTCTCTCCATCGCCCGCTGAGTGACTCTGAGCCTTCTTATGAGGCCCATAGTTAACGACCATGTTTCAGAGCCATAGGTCATCACTGGCAGCACGCACAGCTTCTTACGGAAGTACCAAGTCTGAACCCTGGACCCTTAAACCTTTCACTTTTCGGGGGTACGTGCGTTTCAAGTTTATAAATATTTATTGCCTTAACGGTAACGAAAACATCTTAAAGAAACCTTCATGCCTGAGAGTTCTCCATAATGTTTTACCAAATGGTCAGCGTGATGGACTACGGTCTTAACCATCGCATTATAAGGTTAGTGCCTTATGATAAAGATATGATAAAGATAATAAGGCAAGGCAAGTAGAAGAAATACTTTATCGCACGCGAAACATAAAGGAAAAGAGACAGTAAAAAGTTTACAGTAAAACACATTTCAAGATGGCGAGAATGAATAGGCATATTCTAGGCTAGAACCACAATCTTAACCTCACACTTTCTTTCCATTAGGCAGAATACGGCCGTCAAGCGCACGTCTAAAGCTATATAAAAAATGTGACACTATTCATTCAAATTGTGAACAGAAAGTTTAGTCAAGTATAAATCCAAATAATTTGATCAAAGAGTTTCTTAACTGCCACATTCATTTTTAGCGCTGTAGTTAAATTCAGACCTTGGAATAACGAACAAACTTAGTCCACAGTGTCGCCCTTTTGCTCGATAACTTCAATAATTATTTCGAAGGACTTCTTAACATCTCATTCTTATTAATTTTGTTAGTGAGTTTAATATTTTATTCTGCTAATTTTGTATTTTGTAATTTCATACAATTATTGCGTCCAGAAATATTTCTAGCTCCGAATTTATTAAAATGCAAAAAGTCACTTTTATTTATTCTGCTTACATCAGATTCATCAGACTACAGGGCATAGTTATTATTGTGTCTCCTCTGACAAAGTGTTTTGAGCCACACTGATCTGAGCCAAAGCAAATGTTAGTGATAATAATCGGTTTATTAAACATAAGCTTTTAGAAAAGTCCTATTATAGTATAAAGGACTACGTAATCGATAAAAAAGCTTGGGTGTGAATTATTGCTCTAACCAGGTTGCTCTTCTAATAATTTTAAATGACATTGTGAGATTGTGATAACAAAAAAAAAACACCCGGCTAAGTTTGTTGTGGGCTTCTTCTTAGACCAGGACGCGTTTGGAACCCTCGTAGCTTAAGTTTTAAGTTTACGAATGTGGTTATCGCCATCATCTAACTATCGTGTAATTCTTAAGTGCGCATCAAAAGTGCCACCTATGGGCCTACTTGAATAAAGATATTTTTGACTTTGACTTTGACTTTGGTGTGGATAGCTTCACGTTATTTTGGAACGGCTCCCATAATCATCATCGTCATCATCTGGCTGGACTACTGACTTCTCTGGTTAAATCAGGAATCACCCAGCATGGTAGACGAGTTGGTGATCGCACTAGATGGTAGAAGAAGAACAGAGGACGCTGCTGACCATTCTCAGCTATATGCCCTTAGTCGCCTCGTACGACTCCCGCGGGCAGAGGAGGGGTGATGACAGCTGTATTCTGATCTGCCATCGCCTCACTACATATGTACGGTCATACTCTCGCCTGACAAAAAGTTCAGAAAACTCCAAAACCAAAACAAAAATGGATTAACCCTAAAAACAATGGGACCTTATCATAGTGCAACATGTACACGACCAAGTTATTCCCATCAAATTCCTATTGATTTTGGTAATTCTACATAAACTCGTACACACTACCCTTGCCTCGGAAAGGATTGCGCAGAACAATAAACAATACAAAAATACTTTATTTAGTACAGCGCCATTTGTACATATTAATTTTCATGATTACAAACATTTAATAGCCAACACCGACCGGTGGTAACTGGGCTAGGCTTTATTGCCTGCTCCGGGGGAAGGAAGGGAAGGTCGCCTGATGTAAACACAAGCATTTTATACTAATGACTCCCCACGTTTCGCTTAACAAATTAAATGGTCGCAAAAAAGTGGCAATTTCATGAAGGTTTCATTCAGTCTTTTTAATTCCCGAAGCTTAAAGAGGGTGCTATAAGTTTGACTGCTTTGTCCTTATGTCTGGGTTATTGTTCCGCTGAAGAGGTTGGATCAGCTTTCATGCTCTATTTTATTGGAAGGAGGAGATAAGTTGAAAATTGAAATAGGGTTAACGTTTCATGTAGTGGCGATTTGGATGAATATAGTACTTGTCCTTTTTTAGTAGCAACTGCTGATATTGGATAGAAGCAGCCGTTACTTTGCGAAATTCCAAAATTAAGCTTAATTTGCTATACTCTGCAAAAAGTAGGAGAATCTGTATGGTGTAATTCATAACTTCTTCAATCCTTATACTCCACACCAAATAGATCTTCGACAGGGTACCCTCTATGCACGTTTCGCTGACTTTACAATGATTCTTCTTGCGGAGTATAAAAAATGCTTAATTTTCATAATAAGCAACTGCTGGGTTTTCTTGCCGGCCTCTTCTCGGTGGAATCTGCCTTCTGAACCGGTGGAAGAATCACTATTGAGTTTTCAAAATTGCTTACTTGAAATAAAGGGATTCTGATTTATTTCCACTTATTATTTTATTATTACTATAATTTAAATTCCAGTACAAGTTAGCCCTGGTGATCCGACACGACCGCGATTGCTCCTGGTGATTATATTTTTTCTGCTAAAGAATTTGCAGTACCAGCTCGGAGTTAGCAAATGGATCGTATTTACCCCCATATATTTTGCCTCGGAGAGCATTTTTAGGCTTAGGTTTTTATCGCTGTTTTGTGATAAAAACCGTTAAATCCCAAATAGCATTGGAGCAGTGTGGTGGGTTTATAAATAAATAATAAATATACTAAGACAATCGCCACCTAGCCCCAAAGTAAGCGTAGCTTGTGTTATGGGTACTAAGGTGACTGATGAATATTTTTATGAATAATATACATAAATAAAATAGCAACATATAGACACCCAGACACTGTAAAACATTCATGCTCATCACACAAACATTTTCCAGTTGTGGGAATCGAAGCCATGGCCTTGGACTCAGAAAGCAGCGACCCGCTGCAAACTGCGCCAATCGGCCGTCAAAATCTAAAATCGTATTTCTTTGAGAGGTGGCTGTGCCCAGGACGTTAATAGCCTGTGGATAATAACTAATTTGAGGATGATAGTCAGTCCCTAGAAAAGTTTGATAATTTTTTTTAACTCTACGGCTCTACTATCCTTTACATCAGAAAGTTTTAAAGTTTTTCTTTTCAGTTATTTGGACCGTTAATGATTACGATAAACTAAAGTTACAAATTCAAAGGCGCGACCTCTTTTAAATGAAAACATGCCATGAAAGTCGACCGTCGCTACTACAGTATAGAAAAAATGAGTATAACTTTGCTCTGTGAATACGTGCCCCAGAACTGCTTTTTAGGTATGCAACTTATCTCGCAAGTTGATATTGACTTTGCCCACAATTACGAATGCTTCTTACAAAAGAATCTTAAAAATCTTATGGCAGTAATAAAGTAAATTACTTGTCGTTGACGAGGAGTTTTAGTTCGTATATAGGTGCTTGGTTCATGGTTAATACTGGCAATATTAAAATAAGGTGACCTTAACTTATGAAAATTAAGCTTAATTTGCTATACCCCGCGAACCGCAGCAGAATCTGTATGGTGTAATTTTTAATTACTTCAATCCGGATACTCTACACCAAACAGATCCTCGGCAATGTACCCTCTACGCACGGTTCGCTTCGAAACCGGAGCATCCTCAGGAGATGTTGACTTTACAATGAATAATTTTGTGAAGTATCCGGATTGAAGTAATTATAAATTACACCGTACAGATTCTGCTGCTGTTCGCGGAGTATAGCAAATTAAGCTTAATTTTCATAATATATTATGGATTTATGCAAAGCAACGCCTACTTCTAAATAATAAATATCCGACCTTAACTTAGTTACAATCAAATATGCGTAAAAATATAATTTTAAATTGTATAAATTTCTCTTTATCCAGTATACATCATTAACATATACCAGCCCACTAATTCCACGTTAGGAGAGAAGTTTAACGGGGTTTTGCCATCACCACTTTGGGCTCACAGTACTGGTGATCGCAGTAGGTGGCAGTAGTACCACAGAGAAAGCTGCTGCCCGTTCTTCGTTACTTCAGTCATTAAAATTGGTCTGCCGCCGCCATATGGCACAGAACCAGCGTTAGTGATACCTTTTATGTCAAAGTACATAAAAAGCTTCATACAACTAAAAAATACGAAAAATTTCTAAGAAAATTTTATAGCTAAACGGTAACGGCTCGAAATGAACTATCCAGTTAAAACGCCATAGGATAGCTTTGAACTAGAAGTCATTTAAACTCCAATGGTGGAAAAACTTAGAGTTTAATGTTCTCTAAAGTCACAACAATAATGTTATCAAGAATTTACATTCCATTAAGGTTTTCTCTAGACTCGGTGCGCGTTGTTTGCACGCTATTCCAAAATACCGGCTTGCAGTAATTTGGCATATTGCCCAGCTGTAAATCATCAAACACGTAAGCCGGTCTGACATAGGTAGTCTAAGTTAGACCCGTTAGAAACGAAATTACTAAGGAAGGTATAGATACTATGCTACGTTAAGGAGCCATAAACAACTGCAAAAAGATAGAGTAATATAGAAATTAAAGTACCAAAAGAATTTTAGCGACTATTTTATATATGTCTGTGTTGTTATTTTGTCCGAGAAAAAGAAAACGCTATAAGGAGCGATAAACAAGTAAAGGCTGACCTACTGAATATTTTGGGGTTGTGTCTATCCCCTGAACAATATTAAATTCTCGAGGTAACGTGAGCTATTATGCGGGTCTGTTCACAGCATTTACCCCGTGACTCAGTATATTATCCAGAAGCTTTTTTGGGATTTTGTCGTGTAGAATTTATATTTTATTAAAAAGTTGCCTGCCTTTTAACTTAATTTAAAGATATATGGGAGGAAAGCAATTCGATTTCGATTTATTTGTTTCAATAAGAAGTAGGTCTTACATTAAATTCGTCCAATAATGGAAGCAAAGTGGTAGTTTTTTTTTAATCTCTAGTTTGTAAGCTACCACTTTCAAAGTCAAAGTCAAAAACATCTTTATCCCAGGCCCAAAGTTGACACTTTTATGCATACATAACATAAAAAATGTGCATAAATATGATAGTGAGATGATGGCGATAACTACGGGGGTTCCAAGATGATTACAAGAGGCGAGGATTTCGTCTTTCATATCTTACTTTATGGAGTTTACTTAAATAAAAAATAATCTCCCTATCAACGGGTCATAATTATTGTCAACTACCTCTAAGGGTTAATATTTACTGATTTTTTGTTATATTTAAGATTTTTCCTTAACAAATATATGTAGTTATCCAGTCTTTGGATCCGCTGTATGATATTAATATCGTAAAGAGAAAGGTTGGATAATAAAGGGATCAATGTAATATGGCTAGCTTGCAAACGGCCCTTATAATGATATTACAATCCCTTATTAAACCCTAAACATTTTCAGAAATCATGAATCTTTTTTATATTAAAAATGACCGATACTCAAGTATTTCACTAACCGCTATTAGGTAATACCAAGAAGAGTATTTTATTTCATAAAAAGCATGCCAAAGGAAAAGAATAAAAAAGTCAAACTATATACATAAATCAATATACTTTATATTTTCATACAAAGGTTTATCCCCCATTTAATCCTTTAGGGTGAGGATGATGCTTTATGAGTCCTTATGAGCCCACCACTGCAAAATATCGGGTTTTCGATAAATATTTAACTACAAATATATAACTGTAGTGTTACGTAACATAAAGACCCTGAGACCTTCACTTCCGAGAACATATAGAAAGAGTAACTTGAATTTGAGTAATACAAGATTCAAATCATAATGAAGGGTAGTTTTACTTGAAAGAACTTGAATGCGACTAATAAAGCGAATTTCGTTCGTCTTGCAAGTTACTTCAACTGGAAATCCATTGATATTAGGATTTATCTCATCGCGCTCTCTTATAAGCCAAATGTTCAGTAGTTTATGCGATTTATTGGAAATATCGCTTTGTACGAAGTTGAAGATTTAATGATTTATTTTATTCTATTTCTTTGTTTTACTTCCTTCTTATAACTTCTTCTTCTACCCTCATTTTAATCAAATTAACCTAAGGACGACCAGTGCTGTAGGTGTTTTGTTACATACAAAACACCTAACAGTTCTTCGGTAATGTACCCTCTACGCACGTTTCGCTCCGAAACCGGAGCATCCTCAGGAGATATTGTCTTTACAATTAATAATTACCGAAGATCTGTTTGGTGTGGAGTATAAGGATCGAAGTAACTATAAATTATATCATACAAATTCTCCTGCTTTTCGCGGAGTTTAGCAAATTAAGCTTAATTTTCATAATATATCATGGATTTCCGCAAAGTAACGCCTGCTTCTAATCTAATAAAAAAATACTTGTCTTAATTGTTTTAGTTTAAATTAAGAGCGGATTTTATAAGAAACTTACAAAACAATTAAGACGAGATTCAAGATTTTAAAAGGGTTCGTTCGAGTTATAAGAGTAATGAGTAACTCTAGAAATCCTCGAAGAGAGTAAGAATCAAAGTAAACTTACCTATGTAAATACAAGTTTTGTGTACTGTAAAGGCTGCGTGAGATAAGTATAGAATATAGATAGATTATTGTAAACTTTATGTATAAATCTATTATACAAGGATTTTCCACTTTACGACTAGCACAATTACTTAGCAGTTTATTAAAGCTGGTGAACCCCCTGTGTGCACGCAGATGCTTGGATCATATTAACCTATTCTGAAACCTCCTAACCTGTTTTGAATTAGGAAAAGTACAGGGATATTTTTAAACCTGCTAATTTAGTTAGTTTTGGGTACAGAAGAATCGGCATCAATATTATGTGTGTGTTTTTTTTCACTACAAGTTAGTCTTTAACTGCAATCAAACCTGGTGGTAAGGGATGATACAGTCTAAGATAGTAGCGGCTTATCTCCTTTAGCGGCACGTCTTTCTAAGTAGGACTAAAGAAAATTCTAAAATAATAAATTCTAAAATTGTCCCTGCTGTTAATCGAACCGGGCGGTCAAAGGTTTTGTAAATCTAAATTAAAGTGTTTTTAAAATAAAATAAAAGTATTTTTTTCTTTTTTAAACCTAAATACGAGGTTTTAAACCTATTTGATTCCGAATTGTGAAATAGCAGTTGGAGCTGAGATTCGTTCGCTTCCGTGGTTTTGAATTCGTCTGTCAGAGAGCTATTGTTTCCGCTGGTGTCCACCGCAGTATTGGTTTAATTTCTCGGCCCCATAGGTCCTTAAACAATGTTTAGTCGTTACATCCACACATTTAAACGACCTTTTTTAATTAAATGAAAGATGTGAAAATGTACTAAAAAAACTTGAATTAAATAATTCGGAGGCCAAGTGTGAGATATAAAACGTAGGTAGTTTTCTTATTCCATCAAATGAAAGTTAACTTATATATCTTAATATATATAAATCTCCTGTCACGATGTTTGTCCGCGATGGACTCCGATACTTACTTAACTATACTATACTTAACTATACTTAACCGATTTTAAATTAAATTGGCACACCGTGAGCAGTCTGGTCCAACTTAAGAGATAGGATAGCTTAGGTCTTTAATTATAGTCGCAATTTTATTTTATTGTAAATTATTTGTCTATGATTAATTGACAGTCACAACTCACATGTTATATTTATATATATACTACTATACTCATTTAAGGCTTAGCGATACTGAATACTTAAAAAAACAAAATCAAACGCAGACGAAGTCGCGGGCAACAGCTAGTATATTATAAGGTAGTAGCGCCATCTATTTAAAATACTGGAAAACCCTAATGCCTATTGATGATGCTCTTTCGATACCATATTAACCGTCCTTTTTTATATTTTTCATACTAGATAAGCTATATCAGATCATCATCATCAACCAAATACCAACCCACTAAAGGGCTAAGTCTCCTCCCACAATGAGAAGGGGTTAAGGCCATAGTCCACCACGCTGGGCCAGTTATTGGTGGACTCCACACCTTTGAGAACATAAACATTATGTAGAACTTTTAGGCGTGCAGGTTTCCTCACGATATTTTCCTTCATCGTGGAAGCAAGTGATATTTTTCTTACGTAAAACGCACGTTACTTTCAACGGATTAGAACTCGGCCCCCCGAAAATGAAGTCGAGCTCCTACCCACTGGGCTATCACCGTTGTAAGCTATATGCTTTATGCTCTCTTATAAGCTATACGAGGTAATGTGTTTCAATTAGAAATAATTTTACAATATTTTATTCCATCGCAGTTGGTATAAAAAACATTGCTTCACCAGTTATACAATACAACCCATTATATCGTTCCCTTAAATATTAACTTTTGATCTGATCCGGGAATCGAACTTTGAACCGACCTCAAGAAAAAAATTCTCGTAATCGAAGTGCACACTCTACAAACTATTTAATATTGGAAGTCATACGCATAAGTGTAAAGCATTGTCCAAGACTTACAAAGCTTTGTCTTGTAACTTTGTTTTTCATACCTTCAGCACTAAAAAGGCTACAAATACAACTTTCAACGTATCATTTTTAATTAAAGTAGGCTCTCTATCTTTAACAACAGGAGTGTCAGTTGTTAGCTAGAATTTTTATTTTGATAAATTTCGAAAGCTCTGTTTTAGTCGTCTTAAAAAATAATTTATTTTCTTAACTGAATTTATTAAGGCAATTCATTACACTTTCAATTTACTCCGTAATGGTATGAAATGTAATCAAGCATACAATCAGCGTCGTAAGATTCATTCGTTAAAGGGGATCGTTATGAAATGAGTTATGGAATACTAGCTGTTGCTCGCGACTTCCTTCGCGTTTATTTCGGTTATTAAAATAGGAACAAGGAACAGGTGACGTGTACCTTTTTTGACACGGAGCTAAAAATATCACCAAGATTGTATGATCAAGGTTTCGGTTAAGATGTCATAGGTGAAAAGGTTTTTTCAACTCACCAGGAATGGTCCCCGTGTAAAGTATAGGTGGACCGTCTGGAATAAAATATATCGTTTATCCTAGAAATTTTTAAGATGTCTTTTAATATTTTTAAGATGAACTCTGCACGAAATTTTAACATGATTGGTGTAGAGCCGAGCAGATGCTATAAAATCACAGACACACTTTCGTATTTATAATATAGATTTTAGTATGTAAATTTATGCGTATATTTTTTTACTTATTTATTTAAAGTACCACCAACAGAATCACATAAACATAACACATTGTTAAATGATAAGGTACTAGGTACACATATGATTCAACAAAATTTATATATCATATTACATAAGTAGTTAAGACCTTGATTTATCCAATAATTTAAATCGCCTATTTGATTCACAATAATTAAGTAATAAGAAAGTTGGTTGGAGGTACACAAATAAGTTATTAAACGCCGTGGTCTGCTATTAAAGAAAAAAATCCTTACCGTACACAGCTAAAAAGAAGAATTTCAAATAATATTACAATCACACTTTTCGTTTTAAACTCCCTACTCCTACCTCTCTGTCTCTGTCTCAGTATTTCAAAAGAAATAAAATTTTCTTTACTTGAAAATTGAAGTATAATAGTGGTGTCGTTTTTATAAATCTGCTCACATTTTGCCATAGGAACGCTACATATATGGCGTGCAAATATTTTTATAATAATATATTTATTTTTTAATTTTCGTAGTACATTAATATACATCGAAATAGCATATATTAGTAAATAATTAAAGAGGCTATGATAAAGTAACAAAAGTATGGACATGGTTAAACTATTGAAACTGACCTTTGCCTGTAGAATTTTACATGCTTAAGCACATGCAACCGATATTTAACGCGCTGTCAACTCGCGAAAACACTCCATTACCGACATTCAATTGCAGTAAGTAAAATATAGCGGACGTGAATCCAAAATGCAGACGGGTGTTTGTGTCGCGATAGTACTCGTATGTTTAAATCGACATAATATCGCGACACACGCTTCTGTAGTGTTTTTCTCTTCTTGTTCTTATCATGATTATCGCGTTGTTTGGGCATATTTATTGTTATAAATTGTCACAATAAAGAGTTCCTTTCTTAAATAATGATAAATATACTACGACAATACACACATTGCCCCAAAGTAAGCGTAGCTTGTGTCATGGGTACTAAGATGACTGATGAATATATTAATGAATAATATACATAAATTACATACATTGTAATATACAGATAAACACCCAGCCACTGAAAAACATTTTCCAGTTGTGGGAATCGAACCCATGGACTCAGAAAGCAGGGTCGCTGCCCACTGCGCCAGTCAGCCGTCAAAAATGAACTTTTGATAACTAAAAATTGGAATGTGCCAGATATATAATTAAATTATTTAATATTCTACAAATGAGTAATTTATTTTACTGAATAGTTTTCAAGAAATAGTTTAATTTATGATTTACTCCAGTCTTTTATTGTGATTCAGATGACGCAAAGATACCTTGGTGCATTAATCAAAATGCAGCAATCTGTGTTTTGCACCTCTTCTAAGGAAAAAACGCACGTCGCGTTTCTGCGCGTAGAAAAAACGTCATCTGAAATGACCCATAAAAACGATCTTTTATACAAAATATAGTCGGTGTATCGTAACTTATACAATACAAAATGTCTATAAATTTACTCCATCTGATTTATTGCGCCCCTTTTATAGAGGTCGGTTTTTCTGCGGAAGAAAAGGTGAACTCTTTGTAACGTTGTATGCCAACTAAAAGCTCTGACCTAGTAAATATTTGGGGTAGAAACTCTTTCTTATAAACATTATTATAACATTATCAGCTGTAGTAAAGAAAATAATGGCGCGATGACTAAAAAGTATTAGTTGGCTTTTTAAATATAGCGCATGCAGTTAACATCAAAACAGAGTTTTCCACTGTTATTGCATTACCATGTATACGTTATTTAACCATTTCATTAGTAGAATCATTTCTGCTATTAGTAGTACTACTCTCATACAATTTTTTTTTATTCTACTACAAGTTAACCCTTGACTCCAATCTCACCTGATGGTGAAAGATGATGTATATCAGTCAGGGTGTAGGTACCTATCGTAATTTTATTAAACCCGTTCCCTAATTGCTATCTACGCAACATCATAATGGATCGCTAAATCACTTGCATGTCTTTGTTCAAACAATGGAAAGCGTCTTATTAGGTTCATTTTGCTATTAAATTTTATTATTATAAATGCATTTTTTTTTTATATTTAAATGTTTGTTACTCCATCAAGCTACAAAGACTGAGTATATTTTGCCTAAATTGAGGACTGCAGGGTCTCTTCTCAGGATGAGATGGGTTTAAGCCACCACGCTGGCTCATTTTATCCCAGTGTTATTCAATGGTTCCGACAGTAATTAACTAAAACAAACCTTGACGCGGATGAACTGCCAATCGGGACATATGGATGGGATTTTCTCCTTCTTTATTTGTATCTGAGCCGGATTGCGCACGCAAGCACTTCGCTTGTTGTACTCGTACATCGAACTTCCACGTTGTTGTCGTCCGCTACTCTGGTCATCCAAGTGCGTTCTTGATGAAATTGGGATGGATCATCAATAGTCTATAGCAGTCCACTGATAGACTTAAGGCCTTTCCCAATTGATTTGCTCATAATATCCACGCTGTTACTACGCAGATTAGTAGTAGTAGCACAGAGGGCGCTGCTGCCCGTTCTTCTTATTTAGTCCCCTCGTACGATAGCCGCGGCAAGAGCAGGGGTTGTGACAATAATTGTATTCTGATCTGCCGTCATTAAACCGCACACAAGAAATAAATGGACTGGATGATAATATTTTCAACACTAAGGATTTATTTCAATCTTAAACTTCCATACGTTCCATATATACACATAGTTTTAGCGGAACAGTGTTCTTTTTATTATCTTTTAATTTTTTTTCGTTTTTTGCATTATTTCCGGGCTTCTTCTTCTTTTAAATTTACGTGATATAAAATAATTTCAGACTCACGGTATTGGTTCTAAGACTTCCTATTTTATTTAAAATCAAAAGCGTTATTATTTTGTAAAATAGACAATGTCCAGCCATTAGTGAAGTTACAGTAGGTAAATGTGGTTTGTATTTTAGTGAAAATTTATTATTAAATTCAACTACAAAATATAAAATAGAATAAATCTCTACTGACATTTCTTTTGTTAGCAAAGCGTAAGCGTTGGTAATATACCTCCGTTCCTGAATTCAAGTTTCGGGAAATTTGGCAATTTGCCCGATCACAAATCATCAGTTTGCACGGTACAATTACTAGAAAACTTAAATTACACCGATTAAGTTCTAGATTAGGCTTTGCGTGGCTTTGTTTGTTTACATTGAACAATAAACTTATGCAATTATGTATATAACGGCAATAAGGTTGACGTTCAACTAAAAAATTTAATCATGTATATGAAAAATTTAAGCAAAAAAAACTTCATTCATAGGCGTCATATATGTTTTTTTAACAAGAATACTTTGCAACACTTAGCAATTGCTTGTGGACATTTGGCGAACGTAAGATAAATGAACGCAGGCAGGCATACCGTCAGTATTCTGTTTTCTCTCAGACGACAAACAAAATGAAAGTTTTGTCATCGGCTAAATTAATTACTTTAGTAAAGTAATTCAATTAATTCAAACTAAATTTTGCCCTCAGGCCTTGAGAATTTGGGTCAAGTTGTATTTTCTCGGTTTTTTCAACCAATTCATAAAAAAATTGCTTATCTTTAAAGATTATAATTACGTATCAATAAAAAAACTTAATTATATTATCTAAAAAAAAACTCAGCATTCTACCTTAGAGTTAAATTCTGAAATTATTAAAATTTTCAATTATAATTTCAGTATACAAAAAAATTAGGAAAATAACTTTATGTTTTGCCAAAAACGTTTTCCTTATAACTAAATTCAATTCCCACACCGAAACAAATTACACCAAGCTTTTTCGCTAGTCCACTTTTGCATTAGAGTAAAATAACATTTATGTGTATGTTTGCACTTTACTATAATCTTAATATATATAAATCTCCTGTCACGATGTTTGTCCTCGATGGACTCCTAAACTACTTAACCGATTTAAAATTAAATTGGTACACCGTGAGCAGTCTGGTCCAACTTAAGAGATAGGATAGCTTAGATCTTTAATTATAGTCGCAATTTTATTTTATTTCAAATTATTTGTCTATAATTAATTGGCAGTCACATGTTATATATATATACTACTATACTCATTTAAAGCTTAGCGATACTGAATACTTTAAAAACAAAATCAAACGCAGACGAAGTCGCGGGCAACAGCTAGTAATAATATAAATATATATATTAATATAAAAAAAATAAAATAAAAAAAAAATATTAATATAATATATTTGACAAAAAATATTGTTTATTGTGGTAGAATTTAATGGAAACCCTTGCATGCCATTGTGTGGCTGATTGTAAATTGCACAATTCAAATTGACTATACTACAACTTGTATACCTACTTACAATCTGGCAACAGAGATATTATTATTATTATTATTATTATAAAGTAAAAAATAAGATAATATTTTATAACAGATAAATAGTTCTACTGTAGTAAAACTCTCATGTTCTGCAGTTTTATTTATAGCGGTTAAGGAAAGCATCGTGAGGAAACCTGTATGCCTGAGAGTTCTCCATAAGATAGTAGATTTTTTACAATTACTTAACTTTTGTTTTGTTTAGTAGGTACTTTAAAATTGTTTAGTCTTTCTATTGTAGAGAGGTAGTTATTTTATAAATAATATAACATATTAATCACTAAAAACAGGTAACAAAAATTCAAACTCGAAAAAGTGCCGATTTCCATTTGCGGAAGAAGGTCCTGCGAAAATGACTAATCGCAGCACATTCAGTCTGAATTGCCTATTATCCACATTTTCACAATGCGTCTATAAGCACGTAGCCACCTTTTATTGCTAACATTTTATTGTGTGGTTGGTATTTTAAACGAGTGTTTATCGTGAATGTTGATTTCGGTATTCAAAGAAGGTTTTGCTTAAAAGCTTACTTTTTTTTTTTTTAAATTTGCTTAGAAAATTTTAATCCATTGTTTATTATGACCGTGTACGAATTGTTTTTTGAAAGCAATTAGTAAGATAGCAGCGGAAGGTTTTAGCGTCATACTCAATATTCAAGTGAAGGTGCAGGGTACTGCGTGTAACCTACCTAGGCTTTGTGAAATGGTAAAGCATAATCTACATTCAAGAAAAAACTTGCTTTATAAATTTGGAGTGCAAAGGACAATTTAAACTTTATATTGTAGGGTACCCCAATTGGATAAGGTGCTGGAACCTAGAGGGTTTTGCGTACTTACACAAACGCATCTTAAAATAAGTTAAAATATATTTTTCGATATATGTTTATATCACTGAAGATAAAGTTTAACTGAAACTTTAGGCTTAGCTGCCAGTGGTTGCAATCTCTGTGTAAATTGATCCTAAGCGGGTGATCTATGAAGAATGAAGATATTTTCCATCATGTGAGACTCCTTTTTTTATTTCACTAAAAGTTACCCTTGACTGCATTCTTACCTGGTGGCAGGCAGTCATGATGCAGTCAAACCGTAGATGGTAGCGGAGTTACCTGTTAAGGGCTATTGAGATGGTGATAAAAAAAACAATTACCTGGCTAAGTTTATTGTGGGCCATTAAGACTTAGACCTGGGCGCGTTTGGAACCCTCGAACCCTCTGGCTTTTGGTTTAAGTTGGCGAAGGAAGGAACTTATCACCATCCCCTTACAATTATGTAAACAAATATGTAAGAACGCTTCATAAGTTCCTGTGATAGGCCTACACGAATGAACAAATGTTGAATTTGAATTTTTTGAAATTATGGCAGTCATACTTATCCCATACCTCTGGTGGTTTCCACGCGAGATTAGACGGAACCTCAAACTAAAGCGAACTAGAGAAAATTGAGAAATTATAAAATTTAATTTTGCCCCTGTCCGAATCAAACCCGGGGCCTCCACTTATAAAACCACGGCGCTTACCGCTACGCCAGGGAGGTCATCGTGCAATGTAATGTTGCACGTTAAATTACTCAAGAATATTTTGATGGAAGGTATTACAAGTAGATGGGGAGTATACAACCTTCCGGGATTAAAAGCACTTTAAACTAACTTCGCATTACACTTGTTTGAATACCTCTCGCTTAGCACTTACAACTTTATGTAGGAAAGAAAATCAGACTAGTTAATACCCTAGATAACGTTGGAAATATCGCAGTGGTATTTTTGCTTATGTATGAGATATAAGTTTTTTATACAAACTTGAAAAAAGCCCTTTCTTGATAACAGGTTTTCAGTTATTATCGCATAATTTGCATCTAATGATTTCAATTCAATTCAATTCAATTCAATTTTATTTATTTGCTCATACATAATAGGTGTTAAAGGAAAAAAATATATGCAGATCTTAACTGTACCAAGCCAAATTGGCATGCAAATGGTTTTCAGGGTAGTGTTTAAATTTTTTTGGGTAGTGTTTTTGATTTTTAGCTGACAGAACTGTTGCTTTGAAATATGAAACCGTGAAAACAAATTGGTGTTTGAGTTACGTTTATATTTATGGTACACATTTCTCAAATGATTTTATGGTTCTACTTTAATATCATATAGGTAGGTGTAAAAGTGTATGTATTATATATCCTACCTAAAAGGTACTGGATTTTTTACAAATATTCGCTAAATAATTATTTCTTAGAACCAGTAGCACCGTCTGGTTTCATTATAATTTTGGAGAATAGGTATTTTAATAGGCTTTTGTAATAGAGCTATAAACTCTATACAAAATCATGAATACTGTTTTAATATATTTTTTTTGTTATAATTATTTTGATTTCCTCAGAACAAGTACAAGGGCAAGGGAAAAGGGACAGTAAAGTCATCTAAATAATATAAAAGGCGGTGGTAAATTTGATACAATGCTTTGTGATACACTTAATGTTCGTCCGTTTACAATCTGCAAGTCGTAAATAGGCTGATGCTAACATTAACTGCCATTTTATTATTATTGACGCCTCCAGTAAAGAACCTAAAAAAATTGTACACGTACAACTAAAAGGTTGCTTACTTTTACAGTTAAATACATTCATGTATTGCTCGCATCGTTAAACAGAGTAGAGTAAATGGTAAAGTGTATCTTGGTTGTTAATACATTGTTAGTTATATAAAATAAAATATGTGATAGATATTAGACAGATCTGTTTTGGGTATAGATCCGGACTCGGCCGTATTATTAAAAAGAAAGCAAAATTCATTTATCTCAATTGGGCCTAGTTTATAAGCACTTTAAAAACAGTATTTTGTAAATAAAATAATAAAATTAATAGTCGAACAGGGAATGGGACCTCGTAGCTTTTACGCCGATGTCTCGTTCCTATATAACTTTATCGGATCGCGAGGCGGGCACTAACATTAACAGTCAGTTACGTTCTGAAATATATTTCAATTATGCGACTGTGAATGAAACAGTCATGAAGCAACGGAATTATTACGTCTATTAAACGTTCGCGACTCTGACTTCAATGATTCTCGCTGGTAACAACAACCCACGCACAATTTATGGAAATGTTTATTGTTCTAAAAGTAATATCAAGTGTTTAAGACGCAAACCTATTTTTAATAAATTTACGTTTCCATTGATCGAGATTTTAAAGTCGTACAATAAATGAGTGTAAAGTCAAAGTTATTGTGTTTCTTATTGAAATTGACAAGAGTAACTACCAGGAAAAAGGGCTTTTATTGTAGGACTAGATGATATAAGGGGCATTCAAAGTCGCAGCTGAGACCAATGTCACGAAACTATTTTAAAAGCTATTATAATGATGCAGGCCTTATAATATATATTACATCCTTTTGGTACGTAAATCAAAAATACTAGTTTAAGTCAATTATACAATAGAAAAAAGGTTGACAAATGTTAAACATAAGTGTTTGATGGCCGATTGGCGCAGTGGACAGCGACCCTGCTTTCTGAGCCAAAGGCCGTGGGTTCGAATCCCACTACTGGAAAATGTTTGTGTGATGAACATGAATTTTTTTCAGTGTCTGGGTGTTTATATGTATATTCTAACTATTTATGTATGTTATTCATAAAAATATTCATCAGTCATCTTAGTACCCATAACACAAGCTACGCTTACTTTGGGGCTAGATGGCGATGTGTGTATTGTCGTTGTATGTAATATATGTAATGTAATGTAATGAAACATTTAAGTTACGGGATGAATTTATAATAAACAAAACTAATAAAGAAAATATAGAGTTAACTTAAATATAAATCATTATAAAATAGAGTCACACTACACAGAAGGGTCGAGAGCGGTACAAGATGATGTTAGACCATCATGCTGTTTTCCGTGACGGCATGCTAGTCGAATATACTGCAAGGCGCGCCAGACGATGAACAGATTATTTATTACCTATTAAAGCTGTATTTTTTGCAACGCTAATTAAAGTTAAGGAAAAAACAGTAGTAGTAAGCAAGGCACGCGATATATTTTATTAATGTATTTATTTTTCATATTATCAATTATTATCATATCATAAAATCACTATCAGGTGAACTTTCACATTGCTATTTTCTTTATTTTTGACACAGAAAAGTTGAGGGCAAACCACTGGTAGTATACAGTGACAATGTAACTTAATTTTTGTAGTAAGATAAAGAACTAGTAAGCACAATACGTAGACCTTGGCTTAATGCCAGAAAACATATGGTTGAGATGGCTTAAATCCGCTCAATCGCAGTAGGGTTCAAGTTACATAAACTTTGAACTTGTTCAAAGAAGATAAAAAACCTTAGATGTTCCTAATTAACTTTGACGCCTCGGGTCCCAATTTATACCGTCTTATCTTATCATTTTAACCAGCTCTCTGTGTTAAGTTAAAAGGTACAAAAGCGCAGTCAGGCCAATTATTGGCCCTATGCAAACAGTACGATGCATTTTAAATAATTGTACGTTGTTTTCACCATCCTTCTGTAACACGTTCTGTTGCACGTAGAGTAATACGCACTAAGCATTAGTTTTAACACGAACGTAAGTTGTGGTTAAAGATGTTTATTTTCTCAAAAGAAATTACAATGTCACTCATTGAGAGAATGAGAATTTCATTCATCATCTATCTGTGCCTTTTCCCATCATCTGGGCTCTCCTTGTCCGTTTCTTCCATTCAAGACGGTTTTGAGCAGTTTCCGTGTTAATGTCATTTAGCTTCAGGTCATTGGCTATATAAATAAAAATGAAAGTAATGAATATTAATAAAATTAAAGGAATTGAATAGCACGCATCCTATTAGGAATAAAAAAATCACGCTGATCGATAAAAACACGAAGGTGATCTCGGTGAAGGATACTCAAAAAAGTTCAAAACGAATTGAGAAACTCCGCCATAATGAAGAGCTTATAGACTGTTCCTTTTGCATGAAAGAATCTACTTTTACTTTTAGTAAAGTAACTTACTTTAAACTTTTGTATGAATGTAAAGATTAACTACTCTTAGGTCTGAGTTTGTAATTTATTATACGGTTTAAAGTTCGTTAAGAGCATACTACTGAACTACGTTTATGTTTAAGTAATGTAACGTTTTTATTTACCCGAATAATTAAACCTATTCTAACTCGCGCTGTCATAAATTATTTTCAGTGTCATACCTAGAAGCTGATATTAGTTAAAGCACGATATATTACGGATAAACGCAAATACTAATACTAAGACCCTGAACCATATTATAAACGCTGAATTTGTAATTTATTATGTGGATTGAAATTAGCATAAAATTACCAGACCTTACTTGAAATTGAGTGTTACATAATTATTGAATAACATAAAAAAATTGCTAGTATTTCTTTGCCGGTAGGGTGGGTTGGTAACTAGCCACAGCCGAAGCCTTCTATCAGGCTACCAGCATTGGTGATTACAGCTAGTACCTGATAGGTATTTAAATTGACATATCTTAACCAACGTTCGTGAAGTGGGTACAAGTCGTGTGACGGCTTGGTCTCGGGGCGCCGGGTGCCTTAAAAGCGGCATATTCATTTAACTTTTATTTTGCCACTAAATTAAACAAAAGAAACGGACTTTATTTGTGTTCCTATTGAATGGGCAACAAACAATTGGCGGGGAAATGTCGGCCAGTCATTTATCTTTTAGTTCATTAAAATGTCGAGGGTCCGTCGGGGGTATAGATGAATATTTAACAGGCATTACTAAAAATAGTGTAAATTTCTAATTTAAGTGCCTAAAGCTTGCTTAGCCATATGTGTTTTAGTTATCTTTTCCTGTGTATGTACTTGTAGTATTTATTGGTTTCTGGATAACACACAACGTTGATGGCAAACTCAAAAACTTACTTAAATATTTAAACTTATAATACTTATTTTATTTAAAGTGTGTACGTGATAGTTAGACGATGCAATATCATTAGATTCGTAAACTTTGTATCTTTCAATTAAACGTAAAATCTTAGACAGCAGAGGGAAATATGATGCTCACATAACAACTTTTTGAAGCGCTGGCAACAATTTTTTATCTGTTTGGTGGGTGGACGTGGCTAAGGCGAACAACGTTGTCTAACTATTTCCTTAACGCGAATGGACTATATTTATAGACCAAGGTGAGTTGCATATAAGTTCTTACGGTACAGCTCGAATACAGTTGACAATTGAGACTTTGATCATCCAAGCGCCGACTGGGACAGATTATAAACTTTCTTGTTTAGCTTTGTTTTATCGATTTACTTTCAAAGCCTCAGGTGTTGCCGAACACCTAAAATTATCTTGACGTTTTATTGGCGTATCATTTCCCTTAATTGAAACGTGCCCGAAACTGCCAAAACTAAGCTGGCTGAATTAATTAAGTATGGAAATTCTGTTGTATTTTATTAATGTTGGCAGTTTAATTGCGAATGAAGTTTAAATTTATTACTTATATTATCGCGTGAATATATAAAGCATTATAATATTAAAATAAGCCCTTTCATAATATTAAGTTGCGTTTTAAAAATATAAATAGTGTCTCTCTATCTATAGAAAATAATAGTCATAAGATTGCAAAGGTGTTCACTTTTAAAGAAACATTTTTTTTTTGGTTGCGTGGAGGGTACTATTATTATGGAGTCTTATAAATGCAAGGACGCGGCAAAAATTGTAGATGAAACTCCAGGCATCCAGACGTGGAGATATAGGAAATTGGTTTCTACCACTAGTACTGTTCGAAAAGAGGGCTGTGATTTGGTTCTATATCTCCATCTGATACCATCGGATTTGTAATAATCGGATGTGATTAGCGAGTCTGAAGTCATAGTGCGATTTGAGCCGTATGCATACGTAAACCTAGTTTTAACTTTGTCTGCCAACCTGGGTTCTATAACTGAAAGACCTTGGCGACATTAATTCAGACGTTATATTATCACGTACTGTGCTGATTTAATTCACATATTGACTTTTGCATTGCCAGAGATGTGAGTCTCTTTCCCATTTTTTTGAAATTAATAGTATACCTATTGTTTTAGTTAAATTACGGAATATTTAGTCTATAATAGGCATATTGATAAGTATATTTTATATAGATAGATAGATAGATACATTCTTTATCGCACACAATTAAGGGATAAAGATAATAAAAATGCGCAAAGGCGGTCTTATCGCTTTCAGCTATCTCTTTCCGCCTTAATGAAAGAAGAAAATAAATGATTATGAAAACGGGATAGTGTAATATTTCAAAAATATGTCATAACATAAACTATATATATAAATAATATAGAAATAAATGTATATAACTTTATGACTCAGTAGATAAATAATATTCTTTTAAACGACTTTCGAAGATGCTTAATGATTAAGACTGTCTAATGTCCTTTGGCAATCCATTCCAGAGTATAAACACTTCAACTGTAAATGATTTGCCATACGCCATCAACTACCCAGTTCGAATTAATATTTTTTTTTGTGTTGCATAAGTTTAAAGTTTGACTCATTCTGTCTCATATATTCCATCGAGTAACAATCAACTATTTGGTTCTAACACTTAAAACAATCCATTTTACATTTGTCGGGAGGAAGTTACCAAGTGAATAAAAAAGCAAAGTAATTGAAAACTCCACCGAAGCGTATAATTCTTCAATTTTCGGCTTCCCTGCAGCTGGAAATGTGTGCAGATTGTATTGGAGTGCTATCAATTGGTTTCATTTGTTTCTACTCACTGAATGGGAGCATTTGGTATTAAAAAAATAAATAATTACGATTAAATACCTATCTTTTGACAGCTTGTCCGAGGAATTACTATCGCCATGCTTATTTCTGCCGCTAGCAGCATTCCTGTGTTCCTGGTGTGATTATAGACAAAAGAGGCTTAATTCTTATACCTCACATTGATACACTTTTTGCACACCCTACTTAGTGTGGCTCTGTAGGTAGGCGATGGTTGCAGGTGCGTCAATCATAACTATAAAAAACAAATCTTAATGTTACTGTACTTAAATCTGCGTATCATTTGCCAGATCGAAATTAGCGTGAGCGTATCGCCAACGCGTATCATGATCATATAAGCGGACGGGCGATAGGCAGTCAAGATATACGGTCTGGACAGTGGCGTGCACTTCATACATGCACAAAAGCACTGCATACCCAAATTATTTTATATAGCTCGTATTGGAGGGGAATTTTTCCATTGTATGCCATCTACCTACTATGCATACCCTGGTCGAAAACCCTGTGCACGCCACTGGGTCTGGATACGATACGCGGTACGGCCAGATCCATCTCGAGTCATAATCAGAGGAAAAATTATACAACACTGTACAATTAGACAGCCGACTGGCGCAGTTTGCAGCAACCCTGCTTTCTGAGCCCAAGGCCGTGAGTTTGATTCCCAAAACTGGAAAATGTTTGTGCGATGAGCATGAATGTTTTTCAGTGTCTGGTTGTTTATATGTATTTTCTAAGTATTTATGTATATTATTCATAAATATATTGATCAGTCGTCTTAGTACCCATAACACAAGCGACGCTTACTTTAGGGCTAGATGGCGATGTATTGTCGTAGTATATTTATTTAATTAAAAAAAAAATACCTATACGTTTATGATGATACGCATACCTGGGTAAATGGTACAAATCTGGAAACGGCTATGCGGGGCCGTGTATTCACGTTGGCTTAGCTCCTTGATCGACCAGTTTTGGTCGTGCCTCCTCACTTCAAATTTATTGTGGTTAACCTATCTTGGGCATGAGGTCAACCTCCGGCTGGAGGTTGGTTACTTGTAAGGTGTTTGTTTGAGTTTGTTCAATACTCTTATCTGTTATATATTTTTTGGGTTTTGTAGGTTCTCTCTCTACAGTTTCTTCAGTAGTATGAAGAAACTGTAGAGAGTATTAGATTACGAATCCTATGAGTTCCTAGTAAATGCCGACATCTACACTACTAGGGCTAGTAAGAATACTATCCTCGCCTTGCACTCACATCGCGATTGTTTGACGTACACCTCCGTATTACTATCTTTACTCCGTGGTAGGTACATACATGAAATATATATTATCTGCATATATATTAAATGGGACGTTATTATTATTTTAATAAAAAAAACAGTTACTCAAGAAAAATAAATAGGTACTACATGCTCTTAAGGACTTTAGGATTCTAAAATTGTAAAGACCGATTTTCCTTTTTTCTACCCGATTGAACATATCTATAATTGTTTTGATCATTCATATAGCTATTTAAGGAATCGTGAATCAGGGAAATGGTTACCGTTTCCGTTCAAGCCATTTGTGAAAGCTGCGTTTTGTTAAAAGCCTTTCTTTGCAGCCTCGCCTACGAGGTTTCACCCACGCTATAATAAGCGGAAGGAAAATGTGAATAAATCAAACATTGTTGTGAATTTTCTTTTCGATCGTTTTATGAACACATACTAGCACTGTTGCTTAAACATATGTTTGTTATACAATGTTATTGCCGCGTTTCTCTTGAAGTTAACGCCTACGGATCTCGAAGGCCTAAGTTCGATATGCGTGTTGGCCACAATTTTTGAGTTATTGGGCTTACCTGTTAAGAAATTACCAGTATCAAAAGCTTTTGTTTTCTCGGATAAAAAATAGCCTACGTTACTCTCTGTCCTGTCATTAGTTCTATACCAAAAACCATATTAATTGCTTCGTTAGTTATGCCGTAAAGCAATAGCAAACTAACAAACGAAATTTTGAATTTTTAATATTAGTAAGGATATAACACAGTGTTTTATTAAGAACAGAGAAACCGTGTACACAACTATTATTAAAGTATCAAAAACCACTCCACTCTAGTGTTTTCAGGCGGCTATTTGCTGAATTCCAATCAACAGTTGACAGTAATTATTTTACCTCTAATGTTCTAAAAGTTTACTAAAATGAAAAAAAAGTTTGTGAGCAACATTCCGCGAGTGGAAAGTCAGTCAGTTCATGCAATAATGGCTATGCACAGAGTATGCAGATGATATAAAATGAAGAAAATCTCAAGTACGAGTTATAAATACTTAAGGGTAGGCTTCTAATAACTCTTACTGGAGGTTTTCTTCATTTTATAACATCTGCATACCCTATGCATACCCTCTTTGCACGCGAATGTCTGTATCTACGTTCATGGGATATTATAACCTAAGCTAAAAACCGTTAGCAACCCTGTGTTAGGACAGTAGCATTTTCCATCTCCGTTACATTTACGGCAACCGATTTAGCGTGTCGGAACGATGTCACGTAGTAGTCTAAGATTAGGGGTAGGGGGTGTAATTGAACTGCCATACCTCTAACAGGTAAGCCAGCTACCATCTCAAATTGCGTCGTCACCTACCAGATGAGATTGCAGTCAAGGGGTCACTTTCAAATAAATAAATTATATAAAAAAATTCAAATACGATATGATGACACTTCATTTATTGCACTTTATTAATTAGGTACATCATTTATAGGGATTCACTATAGCATAACGTAACCATATTGGAAAACTAGTCTGACATAGTATGGTATTACTACCAGGTAATAGGATTATATAAAAAAGAGGTACATAATCTTAATTTTAGACTAGATCCATAATACATTATGAAAATTAAGCTTAATTTTCCGCGAAAAGCAGGAGAATCTGTGTGGTGTAATTTATAATTTCTTCAATCCTTATACTCCAATTGTTAACAATTTTTCATTGTAAAGTCAACATCTCCTGAGGATGCTCCGGTCGGAGCAAAACGTGCGTAGAGGGTATATTGCCGAAGATCTTTGGTGTGGAGTATAAGGATTGAAGGAATTATAAATAACACCCTACAGATTCTCCTGCTTTTCGCGGAATAGGTATAGCAAATTAAGCTTAATTTTCATCATACGGCCTAAACTCTTCTCACTCAGAGAGAAGACCTGTGCCCTGTAGTGGGCCGGTAATGGGTCATGACCGGTCTCATTTCCGGCGGAACCGAAACTCTCTCTCTCTCTGGTCGTTCCTTCATCAGTGCAGATCGTGGTCCTGGTGAGATCACAACTTCGCGTTTGAAAACTGTCTCCATCGGCTTCTGTTGGAGGCCATTTTGACGATTTGATAGGAGCGGTCCGAATTTGATTTTTTCAACTGGTCTACCCATCTTGTTGGGGACCAGCCTCTAGGTCTTTTGCCTTCGGTGTTGCCCATAACTATAATTTTTTCCAGGCTATCATTCTCCCGCCGCATTATCTGCCCGAAATACGAAAGAAAACGTTGGTAACATATAGAGGAAAGTCGAACACTAACTCCTAGCTGCGCCAGGATAGACACATTTGTGCGCTTGGCTGTCCAGGGTATTCTCAACATGCGCTTCCAGCACCACATTTTGAACGCGTCTATCCTTTGACTTTTTCTATGATCTGATCTTTTTAGTTTAACTAATTAAAATATCACTTGCTTTAGCTGTGAAGGAAAACATTTTGAGGTAACCTGCACGCCCGAATGTTCTCGAAGATGCGTGAAGGCTACCGATCTGCAATTGGCCTGCGTGGTGGACTAAACCCATTCTAAGCGGTGACCCGCAACTTGTAGTGGTTAGTAATGGATGATGCATATGGTTACGTTATGATTGATGTTACATATTGTATCCTATGTCAAATCGGTTTAACAATTCATCGACAACATCGTTTTAATTACTATAACTACATTAAAAATTGTGTATATATCACATGATGTATGTTTATTTTGATATCGCACTATGTTTTATATTATGTAATAACTATTGGTATATAATAATATGTTATGTTTTGGTAGTGTTGTCATTTACGTAAACATTAAATATCTTTTGTATATATGAATTGATAGTTTTACTAGTTAAATATATGATGCCCCTTTAGAAACCTATTTTGTTATATTCAAAGTTTGTTTTAATTATTTATTGCACAGTACACTCTTACTAACGACGGTGATTATGCATTGAGGCATATTCTTTCAGTTTAATTGTTTTTTGTGGTAGAGGTATAACCTCTTTGAAAATGTAGGGATACCTCTTTGAATGTGTGTGATACTTTAAAAAAATGTCTTACATTAGAAAACTAGATAGTTACTGAAATATATATAAAAATGAGTATGATAAATAAATACAAAGTATTAAAATAAAAAGTCTTAGTCTACATTGAGACTTATTGAAGTTTCAAGTTTACTTTTAAATTTTACTGCGTTAAAAATGGATCTACGATAAGATCTTTAAGAGAAGAGTTCTATTTTTGATAAAACTGTAGTGAGAAAGGTGCGGTCTACAGTGAGAGATTCTACTTTTGTCTATTAACAATTCATCTTTCTCTAGAGTTTCCATCTAGTATAATATGGATCTTATATTAGTATTGATGGCATAAAAACACTCATATTTTGTAACGATACAAAAAAATCCATCGTCCAGTAATATAATAAGTCTATGGTCTCAAATAAAGTTTTAGACCAAGAAGTACATAGATTTAAACAGTGTGTTGTTTATTAAATGGAGTTTCCTATAAATTCGGTGATGTCAAAGACCACAAGCAACAGTTCAAGGATCCGCAGCGCTGAATAAAATAAAGCTTACCAGTGATATATCAAATATTTATAGAAGTATGAACCAAAATGTCTATTTTTTTAAATAGACATTTTGGTTAATGACAAAATCATAAAATTACGTATTGTCATATTCCATATAGTACAGTCAACTTTATTTCAAACCGATACATTGAGAAAACTGACTTACATTTTGAATTATATTTAAAGTTGTCTATTTTAAACAAAGTGGAGTGGTGGTATATTTTGCTAAAGAAACATTTTCGTTTAATACCTTACATCAACATCAAACATTGTTCAGTCCTAACTAAATACTCATTAGGCAATTCTTATTCTACTTCTAACAAAGAGTTAGCATGTATTATAAAATCTATTTAATGAACGAAATGACCTTTTATAATCGTAGCCAGTGAGATCGTAGCCAGTGAGATATTATTACACCCAGAGTCGGCGCTATATCGCAAAAGCGGTTCAACCGGTCGGGCTAGCATGCGCACCACGAGATAGTTATCTATGTACCTGTAACTCGTATTTTTCTATAGAGATTGACGATATAATGGCTAGACTTAATTCTGGTGTAGCACGCATCCTAGCCCTACTGGTTAGTATGTTTTTTAATAACCTTACGGTATAATGTATCATATGTAAAAATTCATAGTAAATAGATATATTTTTAGTTCTTAATTGATAGTACAGTGAGTGCTAGTAATTAAAAAGTAGGCCCGCTTTTTTACTCCAGTTGTATTTTAGTCTTGAAATAGCAATATCTCACTGGTCGTAGGTATATAATATACAAAAGTGTAACTCGAAAATAATTATATATATTCAATCCAAAATATATATATATATATAAACATTTAAAATAAAGTTATATGTGAATGTTTAGTAAGCTTGTATCTTGTCGATCGTTATTTTGGATTTGAAATTCCAAGATTCTCTTCAAAGCTTATATAATATTCAAAGCATTCCAACGATGGAGTTAAGTTAAGCATGCGAAGCAAAATTACGGTTAAGAGTTTTCTTAAAAACTTCTGCATTAAAGATGGAGTTTGTATAAACCAAGAAATATATTTTGTGCGTTATATCTACTTGTCTTTAAAGAAATCACACACTACATTGCGATGGTAAATTTAATAAACGATTTGCATAAAAACGTACACAATCATGTAAGTTTTTATGTAAAGCTTTGTAAAATTATGCAAGTATTAGCTGCAAATAATTGTAACCGAACTACCAAAATACGAAACTTTTTTAATTATAATAATAATAACACTTTTGTAAAATGTATAGAACTTACATCGTCATTAATATAGCTTATTGGTTTACAGTTTAATATATTAAATTAAACATTCATTCGAAATTATGATATGAGAAATTTTATTTAAATAAATTATTGTAATACAGATACGTATTGTCTTTTCATTATTATAGTATGTATATCCTAATTCTAATATTAAGTATAACTATTTCCAACTTTAGTAGCTCACAATCTATTCTATTGCACGATTTGTATGACTTAACTATTCAATAAAACAATAACGTATATAAATAAACAAATAAAATACTATATAATTATATATAAAGTTGCCAACCCTTGATTGGTTGAAACTGCGTGATTTCGCTTCAATACTATCTACATATCTGCAAGAAACTTTGTATAGCTACTAGGTAAACATACATTTATATCAATAATTTAAATAATTATCTATTGTTCAGTCACATCCATCTTAAATAAGCATTTACAAATGTTTGAAGCTAAATTGAACACATCATGTAATTTGCTAAAATAAAATATTATAAAGGTACCTATAAAAATAAAAACGGGCGACTGCATCGCCCTATGTTAAAGAGCCTTATGGTTATACAAAACACAGCTTCGAAATCGGTCCAGTGGATTTTAGGAAAATGTTAACAAACACACACACATATACAACTCCGTCCTGCCGTAGTTAATAAACAATATATATTTAGCAAGCATTTTGTGCAAAAACAATGTTGTTAAATATAACTTAAAGGATATAATATTACTAATACTAAATACATGAACTTTAAGTAGGTATTTGTCATATTAATAACTAAGTTAAATTAATTTATTTTATTAACAAAATTCATCTACATCATACAACTTTATAACAATTTTTATATCGCTTTTTATCTATGCATGTTATTAATTATTTTTTTAAAGTTTACTTCATATCCTCACAGCTAATTACCGACACTTGAGTCCCGTGTTTCCACCGTTTTAGTCTTTGCATGTGAAATTTAATTAAATCTGACTAATTGGTAAAAAATTACTAAGTACGTTTTTTTTGACATCTACGATTTCATAAGGCTTCTTTGTAATAAACTCCTACGTTGATCTGAAACAAAGAAGATATTTCCATGAAATTTTTGTTATAGCATACTATGAAGAAAGATTAAAGTAGATTATTAGATTCAGAGTAATAACGTGTTGGTAAGAGAATTATGCGATAACTTTGGTTAAGCAACTTTCTAACAACCTTCAATAATAAAAAAAATGTTGTTATAAACATTATTTCGCTAGGTAACGCTAAAAATCCAATAAAATGCTAAATGTAGGTTCTCTCGCACTAACCCCAGAACTCTGAGTATGACAAAGTAAAATATATTTATTTACAACAATTTTGAAGTCATACAATCGATTATTCCATTCAAAATACAACTAGATTTTTTTTTTTTTTTTATGAGAACATGTGTTTTTTTAGCTATTATTTATTATAAGAAGTTTTGATATCGACTAATTTAGGACAGAATGTGGCAGGCATAAAGATTGTTTATGATAAATCGTAGGTACACCGTACAAGGCCGGGTTAGCATAAGACAGGTACGGATGTAAAACGCCACATATTTTATTTTATATGGCCCAAGTCATGTTCACGTTAAAATATGTTCGTGTCACGGCACTACCGTTTCTTGATGTGAACAGACATGATTGAGTCTTTGGCACAACCTGGTCTCGGTACGATCTAGTTTAATTTTGAAGACATCATCTTTGAGTGCGTTATGGAAATCTGATGAGACTAAATTTTTCTGCATGGATAAGATACTAAGAGCAAATACTATGAGAACTTAGAAACTTAATTTGTATGACATAAACCTCAAGTTTAAAAACTTTCTAACAACTATGTAGAAATATTTCCAAAATTTTATTTCAATATTTCTTAGTACACAAATAAATAAACTTAATGTATTTTGTCATGACTTTTTATTTATTTTGCTAAGGCAAAATCTTGAGCCATTTTTACTTGTGGTAGGTATTTAATGTCGTATAATGTCTAACTCAGTGTAAAGTTTGAATTCTAAAATTATTAATTTGTGATAAATAAAATAATTTTAAAGCCAAAGAAGGATAACTTCCTACTACGAGTACGAACTTCCTAGTACGAAACATCATATTTTTTAAGATAAAGAAGAAGATAGAAATAGCTACGTCAAAATATAACAAATATTTTCAACATCTGGCTGAATAGCTCTATTTTCACTTTGGACAGCTAGGCCGAATAGGTCATCATAATACACCGCGGTTTAATATCTGCTACACATCTTTGGCACCAAGAAAAGCGACCCACGTCAAAACAGACCTATGAATATGTAACTCTACTATAAAACTGGCATATGAGCATTTATTTCCGAACCCAACCACATTAGCTGCATTTGTCGGCATGAGATACGGGTAATATCTGAAAATTAATACTTACATATCAGTACGTGTATACTAAACGACGTGAATTGGACATCCATCCTTCGATCTAACATTGTGCAGTGGCGGCGGTATGACCACGTATGTATCCCGACTGGTGCATGCCAGTTCGTCATCACCCGCGAAGAGTGGTGGTGGAGGAATGACGTCACTGTCCACTTCCTCCTCTATCACCTCTTGCCGTCTTCTTCCAGGCATGTAGTTCATTATACAAGTTACTGCGATTAGAAATAGAAAGAACACGAAAACCACATCAAACATGATGAGAAAGTTCACCATTACTAGTTGCATCACGTCTGGACACTCCGGTCATATTATGCGCCTTCATACATACAGCTTCGTTATCTGTTACTTCTCAGGTCATGTTTAATATCAGGATTTTATGACCTGTAACAAAAAATATATAATTAAGGACATTATTAGGCGGACTATGTTGATAATAACGATTGAAATATTTTTTGGGTTAGGGTTTCCTTTATTGGCTATATTCCAACCAGCACAAATCCGCCGTGGGCCGGCGTGGTGGACTACGACCTAAACCTTTCTAATTATTTTTGGAACCAATAATAATGATTGAAATCTAAGAAAGATTTGGCATACCTTTCTTAATGTAAGTTTGTTACCTAAACATAAAATTAGGTAAGGTAACTTTGGAACATAAATATTCATGTGAAGGTAGCAATTAGGTTTTATTGGGTATTTTATTATATTTACAACAATCTTGCATGTAATATAACTAGTTTTTACAATACTAAGAGATCGATTTCGCTATTGTTTTCCTTTTTAGTATAGGCCTATGTAGGCCCTATAAAGCATCGCGATCCTGAGTTTTGCTTATCCGCAGTTATCCTGGTGCAGCTCGTAGGTGACGACCTACCTTCAAAAGAGCCCCCTAGTTGACCTTATTCTCTTACTACCTTCGTCTCTAGGATACCACCCAGTGCATTCTTTAAACCAATTTTCTTTATTACTTCGGATTGAATTTATTAATTGGGTAATCAATATGTACTTGATAAATAGTTATATGCTTAGATGATTGCGTATTTCCACAGTCTACCTTAGTCTTAAAATTGGTGAGAACCCTTTGCTAATAACTTCATTAAACGGTAAAAACCGATGTCGGAAATATTAACAACATTTGATCAGATCATCAGCTTTGTTGTGGTGATGAAATAGGCTACTTAACATATGCAAGTCCCGATCGTTGTGTGGTTCTAGCTTTTGAATATTATTTATGACTAGCGGACCCGCGCGACCTCGTCCGCGAATGAGTGGACTTCAAAAAATAGTCGTATGTTGTCGCGGACTGTTTTATAGAACTTTAAAGAAACAAAAATTCCGATAATTCAAATATACTTACTACATACTTCCGTCGTTTGGCGTAACGTTTACCGTTCACGCATCGCAGAATCAGAATCTCTTAAAAAGGATATTTTTTGCAGTTTTTGCAACATTTCTCATTAATGATAGTAGCGTGATGTTATATAGCCATAATTGTTACTCCAAATAAAAAAAAAACCGAAACAGCAATATTTCAACTATGCCTATCCAAAAAACCACGTCCATCTAAAACTCCGTTGCCCGATTTTGAAAGACAAATGCGGAAAAAATAGTGATGCTATCCTGTAGAAGCTGTTTGCTTTTCCGGGATAAAAAGAAGCCTATGAGCTATTCCAGACTATATTGCCGGTATCTCTGCCCGATTTCAGCCAAATCGGTTCATTCGTTGTGGCGCTAAAGCGTAACAAATATCCATACATACGAGTACATCCAACCATCCACGCATCTATCCTCACAAACTTTCGCATTTATAATATTAGAAGGATGGTACGCATGCATTCGATCGTTGTCCCATATGCCTTGCGACTTGCTGTTATCTGTGAAGAATTATGTCCTCGATCTCCGACAATATTCATCAGATCTTCATTAAAATTGGAAAATACATGCTTGGTAGTATACACTGTCAAATAAAAAAAGAATTAATAAAATCAGTGCAAATTTAACGGAGATATGAAGTAAAATTGATAAAAAAAATCATCCCATTTTCCGGAGGAAACTTATTGTTTATCGGGATAAAAAGTATCCTATATGTTGACCCGGGATATCAGCTACGTTCAGTAGTTTTCACGTGATGCCCGGACAGACAGACAGACAGACAGACACAAATGAAATAAAAATCTGTTTTGGAATCAATATCTATTATAAAGCATACCCCGGTCACAATTTTTAAAAGATATTAAATGTGCAGAAATCTTCCAGTTACAGTTTTATCATAAGTATAGATGTTATCCGAAAATCATCAATTCAACTGATTATCGTTAAATGTTGGACAAATATATTTTATTCTAAATAAGAGTCAAACTTTTACAAAATTTGCGTTTTTAATGCAGCCGAGAAAGAGATAGAGATTTTGAAGCTGAGATCCTATAGTTTTTGCGTAAAAGTATGTAATAAAAGCGGTGAGTAACTGTTCTTTTAATTAACTCTGTGACACCTGAGCCCAAAATTTCAAAGATGGCATTGAATAATGAACGCAAAATTCCGAAATTTATGTAAATATTTGCGTTTTGCTCTCAGTTTATTTACATGCAAAAGTAACTGTTTATTTTCCATTCCCTTTGTTCCTGAAAACCCATAACTAAGCAATATTGCTCACCATCCAATTGGCTCTACCTTGTATTTGTTCGAATGATGCCATACTCTTTAACAATTATATAAGTCTTAGACCTAGTTCAAGTGGTCGTAGTTAGGTGAAGCAATCTTGTTTATTTGTTGCCAATTATACCTAAGTACTAATTAATTAAATAAATTTAATTAAATAATGCTTTAGCGGTGCGCCCTACCGACTTGATATTTCGACGTTGGCGGTTGGCGGAAGGCAGACTCTACCTCTAATTTCACAGTTTACAATTTTCAGAATTTTTCTATCTCGTGAGACATGAGAACGGAGCTTCTAAGCGGTCTGGTCTGGTAGGAGGCGTCGGCCGTGGCTAGTTACCACTCTCACAAAATCATGCTGCTAAGCGATTTAGTATTCTGATTCAATGACGCCATGTATATGGTGTGGGTTAAATTTTAATATAACTGGTCCATTTTATAATCTAATACTGTATATTCCATTAGAACCTTAGCTTATAGATGAATAAAAAAAATAGAGAAGGTATATAATTTTCCACAGTAGGTCTTGAAGTCTTGTCAAACATTAACAGTTTTCGTATTCTCTCCCTTGTCATTTATTGACGGTTTGAATCTAAAATAATTTTTTTAGTCTTTATTGCCTGCTGTGTGGTATGTTTAATGGTGTCAGCAGCATCTCAAGCGTGGTAGCCCTTAACATACACTCGTGTATGTATATGTTCAGAATTTAAGTTGATTTGGCGCGCTGGTTAAAATAAAGTTCAGAGTATCGGGGAAGAACATTCTGCTTCTTGCCCCAGTGTTTTAATAGCTATTTCTCATCAGTTATTATAAGTAGATACGACTAAGGTTCCCTAAAGGTACGTAAACTTTACGTGATCTTGGTTCGGGAAGTTTGATCCCCGCATGCACTTCTAACTTATCGAAGTTATGTTTCTTGAATGCAATTAGAGAATAGTAATAATAAAAAGTACAATATCGTAATAATTAATAAATAAAAACACAATTATTTGCAACATTAAAAACTACTCAAGTACTGTATCACCATTATTATCAATCAATATGCATCCACAGCTGATTATAGGCAGTGGCGTGCACTTCATACATGCACTAAAGCACTGCATACCCTAAAATTGAGATATAGCCCGTATAAGAGGAGGATTTTTTCCATTTTATGTAATTTCCCTGCTGTATGCATACCCTGGTAAGAAATCCAGTGCACGCCACTGAATATAAGCTTGTTTTAAGCAGCGCTAACTCTTTCTAATCTGAGCCAAGCCAACTTATTCTATAGTTGGTACAGTGAGCTTACAACAAACAGTAACAGTTGCATTCAAGAGAAAATGTCTTATAAGATAATTCAAATAACTCAAACCTATTAAATTTAAACCGATAAAACAGCATTTCCAAACTTAAAATCTGTTTAAAGTGGATAACGTTATCTGTTAGAACAGACCGCGGATTAAATAGAGAGCTCGAGATTGATTAAAAGAGACGGCGAATGGGCTCTAACGCCAAATTTCGTTTTGTATTGAAATTAGAATGATAATACGAATGTATTTCAAAATTAAGACAACATTTAATTAAGTTGAAAAGTTACGACGTAGATCTGTATTTTGTTCATATATTGCTTACATTTCCGTAACATTTCATTACCTTCAATTTATGAAAAATATAAAATTTAGAATCCCACTCTAATAATACTGATGTACTCGTATATTCAATGACCTGAACGTCTTGAGAAACGGTTTAAAAACTGTCTAAGCGACACTTCTTAGTATGGCTAATGTTACAGTAAATTGATGAATGAAGTGGGTATATAATTAAACTTTTGGTAACTATAAATTCATGTTTGCCAGGTATGTATGTTCATGACATTGAGTTGGTGGGTATTTTGATATAAATACGACTGCATTATCGATGCACCTCAGTCCTACATGGACTCGAACGATGCAAAGATACCTCCCGGTGTATTAGTCGTCTAGCAGTCAGAAGTGGGATGATACAAAAGTCTAGCCCACGTGGTGACCTTGTTCGATTTGACTGACAGCTGAAATGACGATTGTTCCCAGTGACTATTGTTTTTTAGACTGTGGACTTAATGATTGTCTACTAAGCTTTTGGCAAAAGTGGTGATTGTCATCATACGGTGTCAGCAATGTGTCTGTGTGACCTATTTACGAGAAAGTCTATGTGACCATCTACGTTAACATCTGTGTGACCGCGTAGTTGCGAGCCGTGTCATATATGAGCTGCATCATATTTGCCATTCCACTGACCTGCTAAAATATGTCTGTTTGTTATATGTAAAAAGAGCAAGTATTGAGCACAATCAGCATTCCGAATCGATTATAGGCAAAGCTACTTTTGCGGGGTCGCAAACTTTTGTCAGGATGGTCGAATGTTACAGAAAATTTATAAAGTGGGTATATAATTAAACTTTTGATTACTATAAATTCATGTTTGCCAGATTTATGTTCATGACATTGAGTTGGTGGGTATTTTGATATAAATACGAGTGCATTATCGATGCACCTCAGTCCAACATGGACTCGAACGATGCAAAGATACCTCCCGGTGTCTTAGTCGTTTATAACTAAATAAGCCGATGCGCGAGCGACATTTACGGCCGCAAATATGGCAGTTGAACCCTTCAGCGCAATCTGAAGATCCCGTGGTATGCCTTTGTGTCCTTTTTTGGGCAAAAACACCAAGCCAAGCTTCGGCAAGGATAAGGCATCCCTCATTAATGTCTTGCGCCATTCATCTCTTCCTTCCCCAAGCCTCTCCCAATGTCTACGGTCGATGTTAAATTCGGTCATGTCCCTCTTGGCGCAGTCTTTAAACCTTAAGCGAGGTCGGCCCACTGGCCTTTTAGCATGCGCCACCTCACCATGAAAAACCTGCCGAGGCAAACGAGAAGTTTGCATGCGGTGTACATGACCTAGCCAGCGCAAGTATCTTTGCTTCATTTGTCACTCTGTCCTTCTATAATAATACATGGATAGAGAAAATAGAAATATTGTTCCCAAATAATATTGTATGGAAAATTAATTCTATATGATCAACCCTAAGAATAAACCTGTACGCTTTCATTACTTTGTACTTTACTGTTCATAATATAAATTGGTTAGATTTCGCTGTTCGCCGAAGAATGAACTAAAAAATGTGTATATTTCAATAAAATTTACTAAGCGAATCAACTGTGAAGTTACCAAAGTGATAATGAAAAAAATGAGCACGGATTAGCATAATATCTTCCGATGCTAAACATAAAGATTAATCTGTAAACGTTGAATGGCCTCTCCTTTTAAATCCACGGCGTAATATCCGCAAAAAACTCGTTTCACTGAAATGTGGCCTTAAAATCTGGGACAAACTTTGTTCAGAAATAAAAACCATTTTTTATTGCCACTGATTTGTTTTGAACGGTTGATACTTCTTTAGAATTTTTTCCGTTTATAAACTAAAGTTTGTGTACTTTTCTAAATTGGACTCTAATTATGAGATTCTTTTATAGATATTTTTATATTATTTATATTTTAAAAACTTTAGTGTAGTGATGAATAGATATCTTCATTAAAATGCAAGTATGTATTAATAAATAACAAAATATATACTACGACAATACACATATCGACATCTAGCCCCAAAGCAAGCGTAGCGTGTGTTATGAGAACTAACATGACTGCTGAATATTTTTATGAATATTTGATAGTTTCAGTAAGTACTGTTTTGATGACATACCTAAATGCTATATTTATTTTTACAAAAAGAACAAGGAAATTTAAAAATAAAAATCTAATAAATAGAAATTTAATAATAAAAATGAAATTGTGATCCGAAGGAAAAGATGAAATAATAAGCTGGTGAAGCACATTACTAGCATGTGTAAGTTAATCATTAAAATGCAAACGTAAACTTTGTTATTAAATTATGAAGGATGTTATCCTTCATGATAAAACATGATTTTTGTAAGAAAAAAAGGCTTGGACATTAATTGTTCTAATTTACCTAACTTAATTTTAAGTGACGACATGCAATTTATATAATGGTTTGTTTGGGGTTCCTTCGAAAACCAAGAGACGCTTCGCACCTTTGTAGATTTGTTTTAAGTTAAACAAGGGACTAATTAAAAAAAAACAAAATTCCATAATGGCACCATAGTCGTAATGTCGAACTTGTCCATAAAATTATAGCCTGTCACTCGGGATGATGTAATTCTAAAATACCTCATACGCCCAGTTCAAGCATTTAGAAGTGGAATAAAGAACTCGCTTAGACCACCATCATCTTCCTCACTAATAATGAAAAAATTGTATCGCATCGTAGGCATCAAATGTGTTTGATAAATCAATAAGTACTCGTATATATAAAGTTTTTACTTTGTATTTGGCTTACATAAAAATTCTTCTGTTCGAAAATAAAGTTTTTAATAATATATTATGCACTTCATGCTAAGAGCAAGAACTTGTTCTTATTTACATATTCAACGTATTCGACATACGTGACCGTATTTTGATGCGTAACGAATCCGATTTTTCCTGAAGGTAACCTTAATAAATTTTGAATTGATCCACTTACACAGAAAACGACAAATCAATTTTAGTACGTGATAATTTGAATTACAGAGGTTTATCCTTTAACGCATATAAAATAACCTTTTACTTGTAACTTTCTGTCAAAAAGAGCAATTAAAATTTTATACATAATTTTTCATAGCTAAATATATAATAATAAATAGCTACGAGTTAAAGCTATTATTTTGTATTTAGAAAATAAACACGGTACGAATTGTTGCAAGTCACTGATCGTTTCTGTATATTGTGATAAATGGCGAAGGCATCCATTAGACGGAATTTGTATAGTTTCTATCCTAGACGAGGGAAAAGCGGTTTACACAAAGCTCGGATTCAATTTAACAACTTTTGGGCTTGCACGGCCTTCCAGTGGGCGCTTATTGAATAGTCTATTAATAATCTGGACTAGGTTATAATTAGAAAGTTTGATACTATAATATCCCTTACTAGTTATTGAGTAATTGATAAATATTCCAGTTTTATATGTTTACAGATTCGCTAAAGTTTAATTATCAAACTCTTTTAAATACAAGCTATCATATTTTAATCATAAAATATACATTTTGTTAATATAAGTGTATTGTAAATTCTTTGTAAAACCATTTGTGGTTTGTAAGCCCCAATTTTCCTGCGTACATTAAACTTTGAGGCATGAATTCACAAAGTTAATGTCCGTGAAAATGAAAAACCCTCACATATATTTTGTTCGCACTAAATATTTCCATTACAAAGTTTAGTATATTTTTAAAGCAGAATCATTAACATAACATTGCCAAAGTGAATCGATTTAAAAATGATCTCGTAGTGGCGTCAAAAATTTAAATTGTACCTTCATTCTTAGCTTTTTTTATATGCTTTTTTTCATTTTTATTTTCTACGTTTTGTGTAATAAAAGAGTGTTTATTCATCCGTTCACAGCACTCCACGAAGCCATTCCACTTCTGCAATTGTAAAATACAGAAGAGCTAAGATGCGTGCTACGGAATAATTATGCATACTCATTTTCTCATCTGATCACAAAGAAATAGGTCGACAAAATGGTAGACAACTATTTCGTGGCGTGCTTTTCCAGAGGATATAAAAATTGGTTCAGTCGTTCTAAAGACTAACCAGAACAAGAAGAACGACAGTAATTTCGAATTATAGGTGGACACTTAAATTTTTTTTGTTTCTATTGATCTATTTTGAACGTTATTGAATTTAACTGTTCATAAGTTTTATCGTTATAAGACTAGAAGAGAATTAGTCAAAAAGGCAAATTGCACAATCTTCTTTGACACACTTTGCACGGCAACTGGAGCGTACAACGGATGTGGACCCACGGAAGATTGCAAACTTTGTGGCTTTACTCTTTGCGCTCAAAGACGCTCAAACCAAAGTGTAGTATTTCAAACTTAGTAGAGCGGCGACCCCAACTTTTCGCATAATTGTATATTTATAAGAGAACTTTCAAGGGAAACCATTCAAGATGAAAATGATGGAAGAGATTTAATCAATCAGAATAATTACGATATTTATCACAAAGATTGCGAAAAACTTTAATCATAAAGGATTTTTATGGGATACTGAATGTACTAAAAATAAACAGCCTTGCAGATCTGTGTGGTGTAGAGTATAAGGATTGAAGAAATTATAAATTACACCATACAGATTCTCCTGCTCTTCGCGGAGTATTGAAAATTAAGTTTAATTTTTATAATAAATCATGGATTTCCGCAAATTAACGCCTGCTTCTATCCAATTTTTGTTGTTAGTTCACATATTGCTAGAAGTGCCAGTAGATTCGCCAGCGATTTTTCGGGCTTTTGCCCAAGGCAACCTGGTTTCTAGTATAAGTTTCTCTAGAAAGCTAGCAAGAGCTATCTCTGTGCAAAATTTCTTCCAGATCGGTGCAGCGGTTGAGGCTGTAAGAAACAAATAGATATGTTGTCGCTGTCTGTCAATTTTTTTAAGCATTTATTTTTCTACTGCTGCTCTAGCATTTTTGACTAGATGCCACAAAGTCCTGGTTCGATATAAAAGCATAGTATTATTATAAGCTACAGGAGCCTACGTTTTGCGTCGAATTTCTTATTTCCCGGTGAGTTTTTTCCTACTTATTGTATATTTTTTCTGGGCTACAAATCTGGGAAAAATTGCATGTAATAGCTTGTTTTACACCTATAAGTATTGCAATAAACACTTTTACCCCACAATTGAAATATGATCTGAAAGTATTATATAAAACTGCACCACATGCCTATTGTACACCCGTACGTACGTAAGTATATCCCAGTAGTTATAGACTTTATGCTGAAAGTATGTGGCTCGAAATTCTACCTGAGTAACCCCGTGAACCCGCTAGGTAATTGTATACTTACTCGTAGTTACAGTGTTGTGGGCTGTAAAAGTTTAAAGTACTTTTTTCTCCATGCAAAATTATTAAATTACAACCCGGAATTCTGCAATCATGGAATTTTAAATTCTCGTATGTAAAACCTCTCGCTGCATGGCATTTTTCTAACGAGACTCCATTACAGTGTGAGGAAAAATGTGGAGATTGCATGACCTAAGCGTTTTCATAATTGTTAGGTACCCATTTGTTACCTCATAACTCCAGCTGAATGTATGTAGAACAGAATGTTTGAGGTCATTCACCTTTCCTTGTGACTTTTAAAAGTATTATTTTTATTCCTTTTTTATATTTGCTTGAGATGAGTGTTTAACATTATTTGAGTAAGTACAGGATTTTAATAGTAAATTTTCAAGATTAAAGAAGAAAGTTCTTGTTTAAAAAATGCCACTGATACCGCCACAGAAACTTAATTTTATTATAGTTTTGTGTATTGGTTAATAATCGGTAGTATTTATACGAGAGAATATTAATGGTTATAAAGTTATAGTACCTTTAACTGAATACGGCTAACTAAAATAATAAGAGAGCGAATTTATTGTAGAGACTAAAACTCTTGCCTCTTAATTAATAGTAATTACCCGATAAACCTAAGTACCTTTAATACCTATTTATTTTCTTATCTAAACTGGTTAGTTTCTGATTGTCCCCGTTAGGTTTAACGGGGACAATCAGACTAAACTTTTTGTTATTTATTATTACTTACCATTTCGGAGTTACACCCTGTGAAGGAATATAATATATTGACGACCTCCCTGGCGCAACGGTGAGCGCTGTGAATTTAAGTCCAGGGTTCGATTCCCGGCAGGGCAATTCCGGAATTTATAATTTCTGAATTTTCTCTGGTCTGGTCTACTGGAAGGCTTTGGCCGTGGCTAGTTACCAACCTACCGACAAAGACGTGCCGCTAAGCGATTTAGTGTTCCGGTGTGAGGTCGCGTGATAACCGATTAGGGGTATGACTAACATACTCCCTTACTGGTCAGCCCGCTAACATTTTAGACTGCATTATCTCTTTCACCAGGTGGGATTGCAGTCAAGGGCTTACTTGTAAAAAGATACCAAGCGAGTTCAGTTTAACTAAGAGATAAAGTAGTAGTTTTGTCAACACATCAGTTGGAACGTTGCTCTGTTCTTATCAGTAAAAAGAAACTTATTTAAGAAAGGTATTTCAAAGGTTTCATTTCCACCAGGCGCTAAATAAATTTGCTTATATAAGTGCTTCACTCGAGGAAACCTCTCTTTTCTCAGTTAAATATACTTTAGGGATAGCTATTTAATTGAAACAAAGTCATAACTCATAGTGAGTACAGTCTTCTTAAAAATGTTCTTGCCTATATTATAAGTATTGGAAAACTTTGACCTCTAAGCCGAGAGTCATTATAAAAAATGGGTCAACGAAATGTTAAAATCACCGAGCAAAATATTGGAAATAAACCGGTAGCTGCGAAATGCATTTTAAATCAAAAATATTTTCCTTTTCTTTTCGATTAAATGTTTAGTGTTGTCGAAGAAAACAGGAAAAGGGTAGAGAATTCATTGTTGAGAACAATAAACGATCCAGCGTTTTGAAAAGGTGAAAACTTTACAGCTTATGACGAGTCTCTTTGCTTACAGAGGGATTTCACTATTATTATTTTAACCTCTTTTGTTTACCACTAAGTCATATTGCAAGGCTAGAAAACTGTTGTTCCGCAAAGGACAAAAGCCCGCGTACATTTTGGCTTTTGTCGGTAAATTGCTTAGGTACTCGTATGTCCCAATCCCTATATCCCAGGTATATTCAAAATGTTCAACCGGTTTAACCTAAATTTATTTCTTTGGTCGTTACCTAGCTTAAATACCCCAAAAGTCAAAATTAAAAAAAATATTATAAATTTTATATGTACTCTTGACAAGATCATCCGAGAGGTTTAAACCGCAACTTTGTTGTACTATGATAACATAAGACTTTTAGAAGTTTAGACAAATGGCATAAAAATTGGCATTATGGTGGTTGCGAGCTCCAACATACACAGCGCGACGGATGACTCCTACCCGAGATTCCTACACCTTCTCAAATGTATTTATTTTATAATGTCATATTTTAGGACGTCTCAAATCTTAACTATAGAGCCAGATTGGTTCAGAAAAAAAATTATGAGGTCCGATTTTCACTCAATATACGAGTACGTACTATATAACTATTGTTTATTTAGCCTGTAAGGGTAGATTCGTTACAATAGTTATGATCGTTACCTTAAACGACGAAGTCAATTGAACTTTACATCGTCCATTTATGCTTGGTTACTAGTCCGTGTTCTTACACGGACTTGTAGCCCGACAAACAATACAAGCCCAGTTTTCTCGAATTATGTTCAGCTGATTAACCTCACGGGGTTCAACAGCGTAACGCGAGCGGTTTGGCAAGGCTTACAATGATGGTCTGCCAGAAAAGTGGTTGAACCCTAAGTCTCAAAGAAGCAAAGCGGCTCGAAGAAGGGAAGTACGCAAAGCGAAGGGCAAGGGTTCTGTCAGCCCATATGATGACTGAGTTTTGAGCGGAAAGTAGTATACATTCTCCGAGGACATGGCCTACGTCCAGATGACGTGAAAAACAGGGGACCTAGTCCTCGCCAGCAAAGACGCTTTGCACAGTTTATATCAGTATCAAGTAGTAGTGTAACCATCACGGTTGTAAAGGATGCGTTTATGTCGTCTCTATTTGAAAGTGGCACTAGGGTTTTATGAGTGGAACGAAGTTCTGGTTTTTTCCGATTATAGAAAATTAACCCTGCTGAGCTATTTTCACCGTGTATTAGTATTTAAATAATATAGACTAGCGCTAGCTGTGTATTACAGTTGTAACTGAACATTGAAAGGTTTTTTTGTGCTCATCCAGTTTGCACAAGGCTGAAACGCCGCCGACTTGTTTGCTATCTCGATAAAAATTGGAACATGATAGGGTTCGAGTTCCAATTTTAGGAGTGTGACAAAATCGAATACCGGCTGTATTAGGTTCAATATTTGAAAGCAATATTCGTCCGTTCACAAGAATGAACACGCTGACGTGATGTTCGATTATGAAGACTGTTATATAAACAATTTAAAATCCAATTTGGATGTGCAACCAAACTTTTGCAGTGATTGCAATCTGGGATCTTTATATCAATACCATCTTCACCAAATCAATTGGAAACGACCTAATTGTACATAGCTATCAAAGAACAATGAATAAGTATTGTATAGAGACATATCTTAATTATTTTAATGATTTGACCAGACCGAGTATTAAATATTGGACAGAAGCAGGCGTTACGCCTTATATTTAATACTTTGCGAAATTCCATGATATAAATTAAGCTTAATTTGCTGTACTCTATTGCTAGAAATTTTAAAGTCAACATCTCCTGAAGATGCTCCGGTTTTGTAGCGAATCGCGTGTAGAGGGTGTACTGCCGAAGATCTGTTTGGTGAGGAGTATAGACAAAGCTTAGTTTTCATAATATACCGAGTATTAAAGTCGGTCTGGTGCATTCTGTTTAGGTTATTCCGTAAAATTAAAATACACAGTACAATTTCGGAGATTGGACACTGCCGGGAAGTTATTTAATAAAAATGAATTGTGACTTTTGCAATTGAAAGACAATTTTAGAAATTACCTCAAAGTCATTCAATGAGGAGAATATTTATTTTCCCAAGTCAAATAGTAATAAAAAAAGTTGTACTGCAGCATCTATAGGATTTCAACTATGATTTTCCTTTAAAGAAAGTAGAGCAGTGAGCTATTAAATCGCATTTTTTATTTCAAAATAACTAAAGTGCAATGATATTTTTGAAAGATATTTTTAACCTTTCATAAATATGTTTCTTTTTTCGTAGCAACGTTTGGAAGAATAGAGCAACGTTCCCACTGATGCGTTGACAAAAACTACTAATATATCTTTTAGTTCAAATGAACTCTCAAGGTATTTTTTACAAGTTAGCCCTTGACTGCAATCTCACCTGGTGATAGTTGATAATGCATGTCAGATGGTAACGGGCTAACCTGTTAGGGAGTATGGTAGTCATACCCCTAATCGGCTTTTACGCGACATCGCACTGGAACACTAAATCGCTTACCGACACGTCTTTGTCAGTAGGGTGGTTAGTAGCCACGGCCAAAGCCTCCCACCAAACCAGACCAGAGAAAATTCAGAAATTATAAATTCCCGAATTGCCCCTGCTGGGAATCAAACCCGGGATCTCGTACTTAAATTTACGGTACTCACCGTTACGCCAGGGGTCGTCAAAATTAATAAGGTTACTGTCCGGAAATTTATCTAAGTAAGTAACGTAAAAGTATAACACCACAAAGTAAAAAATTGACTGTACCCGAATAAGCATTCCTCAGTCATGATTATTAGCCTTATTTATGTTCCACGCTGGAAATAGACCTCTTGTTTTTTTTTCAAATGAGAGGGATTAACAGATTATTTAGATTTAGGGATTTACATCATCCACGCTGCTTCAATGGCGAGTAAATCATTAGTAAAATAGGAAAAATAAACTACATTCGACCTTAGTGACATATTTTTTTGTGGGATGATTTGATCTGGATGCTGTAGGGATATTAATGGAAGATCGATCAATTAGGGCCACAAATTGAATTAACCCCAATCGGAAATTTACGATCTCGCCGGCAGCAGGTGTCAGTAATCGTATTGCTGTTTGTGTCATCTTGGTAATATATTAATTTGTGTGGCTACTGGCCGCTAAATTTGATGACCTCTGGCTTGTATGCGTTATGATAAAGATACAGTGTTTAAAACGTGCAGCTTATATTTTATTTTACTACAAGTTAGCCTTTGCCTGGATCTCACATGGTGTTTGTTTGAAATGATGATACAGTTGGTAACGGGCTAATCTCTATGACGTATTGGCAGTGGCGTGCATAGAGGGTATACACAGGGTATGCAGATGATATAAAATGAAGAAAATCTCCAGTACGGGCTATACATTCTTAAGGGACTTTTTATAACTCGTACTGGAGACTTTCTTCATGATGATATTCATTTTATATCATCTGCATACCATGTGCATATCCTCTATACACGTCACTGCGTATTGGACTTATATTAAACCGGTATGGGTTTCTACGCGGCATCGTACCGGAACGCTTTATCGGTTGGCAGCACGTTTATGCCTTTAATTAGCTACGGCTGAAGCCGTTCAACAGACCCCAGAAAATTTACAAATTATAAATTCCCAAATTGATCTATCCGGGGACTGAATCCGAAACCTCCCACTTTAAAACCACAGCGATTATCACTGAGCGAGTTTGTCAAAAAATCCCATCATTATTCCATTACAGTATCTCTATCTCTATATATTACGTGACACTAAAGAACACTTATTTTATTGCAAAATGCGTGTTATTCATCTGATATCTGAGTCTAACAAATTATAAAGGTAGATTAAGGTATGAACTATGTATTGTTCTCTTTCTACTATCAACCTTTATACCTTTCTTCTCTCTCGTGTAGGAAAATGAAATTCTTTGAAACACTTTAAATTTTCGAAAAAAAATATATATCTAATCGCCGCCGGCGAAGTCTCAGTTTAAAAGCTTGCATCTCATTTACATTAGAAGATGAAGTCAAAACTTGTTTAGTTAAACAGTAGTTCGTATTAGTAATTGGTATTGGTTAATTGGGAGAGCAGACAAACGCTTTCAAAGACATTGTAACATTTGCGGTATTATGATATGTGAGTGTAAAACAAATAATGATCATAAAAACGACTAGAATAATCAACTATAAATATGCTACGACAATAAACACACCGTCATCTAGCCCCAAAGTAGCATAAGCTTCTTTTACCCCAGAAACACAAACGCTTCCCACGGGATTTATAAAAAACAGTAATAAGCGGGGAGCAGCCTTGTGTCTGTTTATTGGTCTGAGTTAGCTTCGTAACAATTAACAAATTTTGGAACAATTTAAACAGAAAGGTTGAAAAAAAAAGATCTGGAATTGGTAAAATTTCTGCTAATTTAATAAATTAAGCTCACTAACTCAAACATTGTCGTGATTTCGTCATTGCAAAATTTGTGATTGAGGCAGATGGACAAATACCAAGTAAATCGTAATTAAAAGCTAAATTAAAGATATGAATTGCAGAATGCCTCTTTATTTTTGTTAAATTAGTAGAGTACGTTTAAACATAGAAATAATAGATAGTGATAGAAATACATAACTTATCATCTTCATCATCAACCTAAGACTACTATCGCCCCATAGCATGGCACAAGCCTATTTTATCATAGCTTTAATGTAACTTCTTTAGAAAGAGGGCTTAATAAACTAGTAAAGAATCAAACGAGTCATGGTAGAGTCTCTAGTATTATAATAAATATCTGCCTATAAATGATAGTCAGTTTTACGCATGCTTTATCAATGTAATTATATGATTTAAAATGTATTACGAAGTAATAAAAAACAGCCTAAGGTGGTATATATCCAATTTGCATTAGAACAGAATATTGGGTCGATAAGCCAACCGCTCTCTTCTATTAGAGAGGAGTCTTTTTCCCAGCAGTTAAACCTAAAAAGGCTGAGAACTACGATGTATATGCCTCATAATATGTCCAGTATTATGTGACATCATTTTGTTAAATAAAAAAAACAGCATACCATATACGATGGATCAAACAACTAGTTCCTGTTTAATAAACTATTGCACTAATTGTGAGTGATTTGCGTTTTTTTATTTGGGGCTTACGATACTCTATTTCTGAAGAATTGCATACGTTTACCGAAATATAAGAAAAATCACCACCAATAACCACATCAAATAAAAGAATAATAAAACCAATAAATTGATCTAGATTAAATTTTATTTGTTGACGTTGACATTATGTATTTATTTTTATCGTTGCATCATAAAAAAAATGATTTTTTTATAAAATTTTAACATAAGGTTCATCATTAGATATGCACCGTTAATATGAGTAACTTATATGACGACATTTTCTTTATAAACGTTAAATAAAATGAAACTGAAAAATATGATATGAGTTATTGTACTTTTTCCCATATTTGAACCGATTTCTTTAGATTATCAAGCAGATACCTGCTAATAATGATAATTTTATAATCATTCAACAATAATTACGTACGTACTAGGTATCGTATTTATAATTTAATATTATAATAAACTAACTCATTTAAAAACTGTTAAGGTAAATTAATTTAATAATTATTTAATTGGGTCCAATTACCTTTGCAAGAGGTCCAATAAAACAAAGTCACTGAAACATTTCCAAACGTCAACACACGAAGTTTCTCAAAACGTCGAGCGCGGAACAGCGGGCGAACACGCCGGCCGGCGTCGGGCGGCTGACTGAGTCTGACTGAAGCCCCGCACCCTTACCGACGACACCCCTAGTTTTCATTTAGCTTGAGGTCACATCAGCGACAAGAACCTCGTCAAAAAGTCGCTGTATAAAACCCTGTCAGCTGTAGCCCATTAATTACCTGGGTGGGCACATGTTTATCTTTTATAGGAGAGGTTTTCAATTCAATTCTGTATTTTATAGTAACACACAAAAGTTTACATGCTTAGTTATAAACAAAAACACTAATTCGTACTTTAACTATGTCGGAGCCTATTAAAATTTCTTAGTAGCAACTACCAAGCACTCGGATATTTGGTAATAACAGATCTGTTTGCCGAATCAAGAACTTTTAACTAGTTGCCGTCCGGTCGAAGACGCTTCTGCCTGTTCTCTCTTATATTCTCATAGTTGACTCGTACGAAGATGTGTAGGAGGATGTATAAGACGTTCGGAGTGGGGCTCCAAATAATAAAAAGTGAAACGAGCGAGCCGAGCAACGCGTTTTGCGGAAATGGCGCGGCTTTCGGCAATAATAATATATATATCAAGGGCAAATCTAATATTTGTTTGACATAAAACAACGTGTAAAGATTCCATTCTGACACTTTTATTTTCATCAAGTCATTTTCTTATCACGATAATATAATAACCATACAATAATCAAATAAATAAGTCAGAAATAGCCTGTTATTTTTGCTTTGCAAGCTACATCATAGGATGTTGTGTTTTATTTAGCTAGTTGGTATTGCCTGCCGGCCTGAAAGCAATCGGAGGGGATATTATTTCCGTTTACGTGATTTGGAAAACGTCCGGATTTTTCCATTAGACAAAACGAGTCTAACGTTTTCGGAAATATTATATTATAATACCCTCGAGTCCTCGATGTCTCAACCATCGTCTGATGACGTCCATAGCTGGACATAGGTATTTTGTACTGGATTGCATATTCAGCGAGTTGATCCATTTATATCCAGCGGTTAGCTCGCTTGACAAGTACCATCTAGTGATTCTACAACACAACTTGAGTCACCAGAAAATATTGCCAAGCTATTATGACTCAAGTTTGTCATTTCGCGATTGAAATCGGTTAATTTACTTCTTATACTTATTTCGTTACTTTATTCCGTAGTAATAATAAAAGCATAGCTGTCTAAATTCAACGTTGCGTGTATTTAAGCTTTGTTACAATCTCAAATCAAAATCAAATGCATTCTTCACTCGTACTATAAGACATTCCAAATTTGTATATATTATGTAGATGGAACACCTCTAAATAAAAGCGTGAAACCTAGATACAGACTACAGTATATATGGTGCTAGAACTGTCCTCATATAGATTAGCTGGTAGTTATAGGTACGTGTATCAAGCTCGTCCAGAGCAGTCGCAATCGTAACGGATATTGTTTCCGCCTACGTGAGTGGAAAACGTCCGGTTCCGAGAGTTTTATAGACGCAAAGTGGACCCGATTCCTCTTGTGTAGTACAAAATGAACTCATTTGGACATTGAGTTGGTACTGGCTGCAAACTTTCTGCGAATAAGTCTAATTGTAGATTCTATCGCTAACAGCAACTTGATATTTATGTAAATTATGGCAGAAGCTATATTATGGACAAATGGCCAATATTTTTTTGCATTGGTCAGTAATCTTATGATGACCAAACTTCATTATCAATCTGACTTAGGAGCTCTTATACCCAATACATAATATTTTGGTGTTTAAACGCTTTTAATTCAGTATCTCTATTATGTACTCCACATAATAGAGATACTGAATTATAGATCAATCTAAACACGACTATAATTCAGACTACGTGCAAAGGGTTACTTAAGGGTTAAATAAAAGATATAATATGTTTTTTTTTTATTAACTGACGAACCTAATATATGTTAAGTTAGCAGAGCACAGGGCATGCAAGGAAAACGTCCTAAAAAGTACCGCCCTGCGTTCGTCAACCTGAAGCGTAGGTGATAAGCCTCATATGCTTGTAAGTACATCCGCAGCCATGTCCTTCGAACCGGGACACAGAAATACTGCTAGTTGGGAGAAATAAGCTTCACCGTAGGACGAATTCTGCCACAAGCTCTACTGTAGTAGAATAAATAATACAATCGTCAACTTAAGTTTTTCAATTTAATATTAAAACCGCCTTCATCCATAAAATGCGGGGCAAATTGTGTAGTTTGCTATTTTCAATTTAGAACTACATAGCAAGTACCTTATCATGTCTGCGACGCCTTAATCGGAAATTGAATCAACCTTTTACATTGCAATATTTTTGATACGACCTTTTTCATGTTTTTATGAAATGGCTGTATATCACGTGCAAAACTTATTAATATTTTGTTTTGATAGCTGCGTATTAAAAAAAATTGTATTTTATTTCATACGCAGTAAGTGCATTCTACCAAACTTCAAAAAAAACTTCAAATTGTTAGTTAGTAGCGTGTAGTACTTACTTCCATACTATGGTATTATACTTAAAAAAGTGGTATTATTTCAAATAGAATTGGCAAAAGAACTGTCAGGTCAAAATTATTTTAGTGTCGTCATCATCATATCAACCCATTACCGACCCACTGCAGGGCATGGGTCTCCTCCCACAATAAGATTTGGGCCGTAGTCCACCACTTTAGCCTAGTGGCATTGGTGGACTCCACACACCTTTGAGAACATTCTGGAGAACTCAGGCATGCAGGTTTCCTCACGAGGTTTTCCTTCACTTAAGCAAATGATATTATTATTGTTTTAAACGCACATTACACTAAAAGTTCGAGCTGCGTGCTGGGATTCGAACTGAGCCCCCCGAAAGTCAAATCGAAGTCCTTACCACTAGGCTGATTACACGCTGTAAAAAAAATCTTTTATTTATCTATTAAAATGTAAATTTTGTACTTTTGATCTATTTGTGTACACCAGTTTATGTATTAGTATGTAGTTATTGGCATGTATGTTTTTAAAAAAATTGTACCACCAGCAGTCTATTTTCCTCTTCTTTTTTCCCTAATTCAAAGGTTGCCGGGCCGAGATCGCTATTAAGCGATAAGGCCGCCTCTTGTATTCTACTTGAATTCAAAATTCAAAATTCAAAAATTCAAAGTTTTTTAAATCCCGGGAGTACAAATCCACACAGCGATGTAGCGGGACAAAGCTAGTGCTAGCTAAATAAGACTCGAGGGGTTTCACTTCCTCCTCACGTGCTGTCGAAACTGTATTTTGATCCGAAAGTTATTATCCCATGATCTTAATTACTTGGGTTACCTTAATAGATATTTTGATAACCAACTAAGTTTAATATAAACTCACAATCCTGCTATCTAGTTATAGAACACATAGGACTGTATTAAATTAGAAATAAATTAATAATTAATATTAATTTCAAATATAGAGACAGAAGCGGTGTTTTTATTGTTCTAAAATTTTCATGAAAATAATGGATTACTTATCTTTATCTTTCATTTGTAACCGAAAGTTGCGTGGATATAACTTGAAAACTAACGGATTTCTAAACAAACGTTACCTATAGGTTGCTTGGTGATATGGAGTTAATCGGGTCATCCATTATTTAAATTAATAAAAGGCATTAAATTATCACTGAATAAAATGTTCTACTCGTATATATTACACTCGTATAACATAATTTTTTTCTGAGGTCGTACGAAGTGCGCCGGGTGAACTAGTTAATATTATTAACTGGCAATCGCCGTTTATAGTACACTCCGAGGCATGGGGTTGAAGGTGGTCAATATTTCTAGTACAAGCCCTAAGTTAGGGATAACTTCAGGCTTGTACTAGAAATATTTATGCGCTTAGCTTGTCTTTCTCCGTAGAGTGCGATAGGGACAGAAAGCTCAAACCGATTATATATATATAGATAAAAATTTGACGAAATCGACGATTCGTATTCAACTGTTTTCTCATACAAAACTGAACCGATTAAATTAAGGCTTGAAAATTTTAAGAAAGATTCCGTCCAGGTTAATTTTCCTTTCATGTAATATTTGTCGTTGAGTTATCTGAACATGGCGGTAAAAAGGTATATTCATGGTAATTTTTTTAAATATTTAGTTTTTCAAGAAAAATAAATGATCATGACAAGTCTACGCGAGACTTTTATTGTACGATCAAAGATAATTGGTCTTGAGGCAATATCCAGAAAGAAAAAAATGGGGAATACATTCGTTTGGAGAATCCTGGCCATACTTTCTTTATAAACATGCCAACCACTAGAATAGCGAAGCAGTTCCGTTTCAATGAAATATAATATCTGTAAATCCATTATTTTAATCAATAGACAACAATAGAGCAGACAGATCAAAGGAGATAGAACAAAGCAACAAGTGTCAACAAATGACCTCATCGGTGATTTATCTTTTGATGCGTCGCTTATTGTCTTGCTATTCATTTCTTTATTCTTAGTACTTTTGTTTACAGCACCTTCTATAACAAAAAAATTTAGATAATAGCTGGGTTTTTGAAGCTACTGATTTCTGTAATACTACCGAAAATGATATGGTATTTTTCTTAATTTAACGAATTCAAAGATATATTTTGCGGCATTTTGCAATTTTTTTTGGCAATGGATGGATGGATTTTATTATTCTTCAATTTGGTGTTTTATTAATCTCACGATTTCTTTTCTGCCGGCTATTGTCTTGAATATCATAAAGGTAGTCAGTATTCTCAGTATTTGAACTTATTTCCGGTTGATAATTTCAGCATCGTATCGCAAGACACCTAACGGATTTCCATTGTTACTCTTATAACATGCAGTCAATACTCCACCACGCACACAACAACGCGCTTTGCGTGGTGGATTCATTCCTTAATCGAATGGGTAAGGTTTTGCAACGCCCTCTCCAACTAGGTTTTTCTCCTACTGTTTTACTAATTGCCAAGTATCTGGCTAGTTCATAAATAGGTGAGATTCCTTGAGGATTTAATAAAAAAAAACGTGTCCGATTGGGGGAACCCCGACATGGATGTAGAAAAAGTCAAATTTAACTAAAAGATTATGTAAACTAGTTAAAAATAAAATTCTAACTGCGTCGGACGGAACCAAACAACGCGTATAGAAGAGTTGTTATGCATTTATTTGCATTACGTGACGAATTCATTTACACCACTTAATTCCTATACCTATATATACTTGCGATAAAGATAGGTGTTCCCATAACGTTATGTATCATCAACAAATGCCCGGACTACAAGGCACGGTTCTCCTCACAAAGTGAGATAGGTTTAGGCCGTAGTCCACCTCGCTAGCCATGAGTAAATAAAATTGGGCCGCCTTTGAGAACCTTATCGTGACCTCGCGATTTCCTTTACCGTTAAAGAAGGTTTTTAAATAATAATAAACGCCATCCGAGATTTGAATACGGCCCTACTCACAAGGCAAGCCGAAGTGTTCACCACTAAGCTATCACGGCAACAAAATGAATAGAAAAGAGAATTTACAGGGTTCAAAGGAGAAGAAACAAAAGCAACAAGTGCCTATAAAGACCCTCATCTGTTCGTTAGATGCCCTCTTTTTCTGTGACTCGTTTTATTTACTACGTAGTTTATTTCTGTCTCCATTATACTTTTGAGAATACTTAAGATGACAGTTAAATCCTTGAGCTTTGGATTTTTGCGTTTTAACTTTTGTAACTGCCTCATAAGTGTTTAGCATGTCCAATTACGGATTGGGTGCTGAATTCGATCCCCGGGTCAGTATTTTTTACTAGTACATGCAACTTCGCAAGGCATGCAAGGAACACGTTCTGCAACGTGCCGCTCTGGGCTCATCTCCCCAACCTGAGGCGTAGATGTTAGCCTCATTTACCAAATCATTAGTATTGGGTTTTAGATTTAAATATAATATTTAAGATACTAAATCACTAACACACCTGTATACTTCAACGGCTGAGGACAACAAAAATTAACAAAAAATATAATAGTGAGTTGCCATTATTCAAAAAAATTTAATTAACTTCATACAATATGAACGGGTTGACGGCCGATTGGCGCAGTTTGCAGCGACCCTGCTTTCTGAGTCCAAGGCCGTGGGTTCGATTCCCACTACTAGAAAATGTTTGTGTGATGAGCAGGAATGTTTTTCAGTGTCTGGGTGTTTATATGTATATTGCTATTTATTTATGTATATTATTCATAAAAATATTCATCAGTCATCTTAGTACCCATAACACAAGCTACGCTTACTTAGGGGCTAGGTGGCGATGTGTGTATTGTCGTAGCATATTTATTTATAAAATAATAAAAAAATCATATAACCGTTCTCTTGAATTGTTATTTATTGTTGTTATTCGGACACACGCAAGCAGACAGTGTAAAATACCTTTACGGGAGATTAAACGAAATTTGCGGTACCAAAGTCGTCACCTAATTAAAAAACGTTATTCCTCCCCTCTGCGAGTCGTCCAGTTTCATCCAGCGTTGTTCAAATAAGTCCAGATCTTCTCTGACTAAATACTAGAATTTATTTCTATTCATTAGCTTATCACAAACCAAGCTATACGGTAGACTAGAATTAAATCATTGTGTAGTGCGTATAGAATTTTGTGTGAGTTAACAGCCTTAACAGTAGATAAAAAGATAGACTCACAATAAATCTCCTGGAAGCCAGTTTTTCTCCCGACCCTGTGATAACCAGACCCAGACAGGTTCAAGGCGATGCGATTGCTGCTTACATATCACTCGATACATAATTAATTTGCCCAAGTCAGCTGTACACCCGGTAGTAATCCTCTTTTCCCGCTATCAACGTATATGACCTATATTTCCGTTGACATCGTTATCTATTAAGCGTAAAAATATTAAAAACTTTTTCATCTATGCTGTACACATATTAAAAATAAAATTGAAGTGCCTGTGCCTACATTTCGAAATGAATACTGCTTGTAATAGAATCCTTGCGAATATTGTAAATTCGTAAGTGTGTTTGTTTATTTGTTTGCTTGTCCTTTCTTTACGCCCTGAGTAAGCTACCAATTAACTTGATTTTTGGGATTGAGTTAGTTGGAGAGACGAAGAGCAAAATATTTTTACTACAGACAGCTCCCACGAAATTCGCACACAGCAACCATTAACAATGAATATACATTCATAAAAGAAAAAAAAAACTAAAGTCTACCATTGTATACACACTTAAAGGCTAACTCAACATGCGTTATCGAGGTATTAAATAAAACTTAAAACTACATCCCTCTCTGCTGATACCCTAATTTGAAATGGAAAAAAACAACATAATACTATAAAAAGGATCAACGATGAAAAGAAAAAAATAATAAAGAAGGTGTTTCTCATATCAACAGTAGTTCGGTTCCATCCAGAAGTTAGGTACTCAGTGCATGCTATATCTTGAGTGCACTAAAACTTGGAATTGTTTAAAGCAAAAACATGAAAATAAGCTCATACACCACGGTATGAGCTCAGTTTCATATTTTTGTGTGCTAAGATATTGTAATAATAGTAAGTACAACAAATACGAAACACGTGCATTAGTGCCTTTGCTAATATTTATCTAATTTAAAATCCCTTAGATCACTATATTTTCAAAGCTAGTAGGTATTACCTAAATACACAAATTTTAATTCTTTTTTTTCCGCACGCAGTTATCCTCTGACATAGTGTCAGAGACCCACTTTATGCGGCTTTTGCTCTAAATACGTGCCAGCTCACGATACTATTTTTCTTTTCCTTTCATCTTAACTCCTCCTTCTTCCTATGTGTTAGTGGCACTGTCTTCAGTAGACCTGAGTGCTCTATTAATCAGTTAAATAAATAAGTCATAATATTCATCAGTCATCTTAGTACCCAAAACACAAGCTACGCTTACTTTGGGGCTAGACGGCGATGTGTGTATTGTCGTTGTATATTTATATTTATTTATATTTAATGGTCCGGGGTCACCTTTGGAATGCTTAAACCGATTTAGGGCCCTATTTGTAAACCGACATAAAGCTAAGAATCCTGTTCTTAGCTTAAATATTTGTCAATCTATACTTAAGGCCGCGTAGTGTCACAACCTGCGCGAGTTTATGATATTTAAAAAAAATAATCATAACAAACCATGAGACAAAGTAGTATATACTGCAGATGATATTTTTTTAGGACATGCTATGCGATGAATTTTCACAACAAAAAAATGTGGGAAAGAGGTAATAAAAGCAAATAAAATAAATTGTCGCTTCTGTAATGTGTGTCTGGATCGATCCGGGAACGTTAAAAAATTGTCAGGCATTGATTTTGATTCTAGCTTGTATTTAGGAAATAGGCACTGTCGAGCACGAAGAGCTGTAAGGCTTGCTATGCATCAACAAATTGTACGAAAAACAAAACGGAGACGTAACCTTTAAACATGCCGCTAACGAACGTGAACCCAAAAAATACAGTTATTTTACCATCCGTCAACTGCAACGTTCGTCAAAAAGTTACCCTTGCGTTAACCAGCGCCGAAGCACTGGCTAACGTTAAAAAAATCTTCATACCATGTGAATTTTTTCTATAAGTTCAAATGTGCAAATTACAATAAATTACAGTAAGCTGTGTATGCTATGCTAATTATTAATCAAGTTAAGTTTCAATGTGGAAATCAGGCCTTAGTTTCACGTTGCATCACAGGGTATATAGCTCTAGGTCCCTTTTTTGTAGTTAGTGGAAAACAGCCACAATATTCAAACAGAGCAACGCTTCGCAAAGCATGCAAGAAACACTTGTAACGTACTGTCCTGTGTCCACCAACCTGATGCTGAAGTGTTAAGCATCAGGTTGTTGTTGTTGTACCTAAACTCCCTCTCTGCTATGACAGAAGCGGCCGGTGAACATCGGTAGCTATGGTTTGGTGCTACTACCAGAAAAACAAAAATATCATCCGTGACTTTTGATCTCCTATTTGACATCCAGTAGAGATAGAGAGATAGAGAGAATAAAAGGATTGATATAGGTCAAATTATGACGTGAAAAAAAAACTTATTTTTATAAAGTTTATTTTGATTGCAAGTTAGTTAATATATTTTAGTTTTCTTTATATTATTATTTGGTAGTCAGGAAGTTTGTTACACATAATTCTTGAAAATTTTCAGTTAGAAGGTGTGAGAATTTCATGGATATATATAATATTAACTTATTAAGTACTTCTTTAACTTACTTCTAATCAGTGAGGGACGTATTGTTTTTTTTTTATACTACTATCCTGCTAAAATTATAAATAAATATGTGGATGTTTGTTGCTCAATCACGCAAAAACGGCTGAAAGGATTTGGATAAAATTTGGCATGCCTATAGCCTTTGGCATAGAAAAGAACATAAGCTAACTTTAATCCCGATTTCTTAAGAAGCTCCCGAGGGAAAATTGAAATTTGACTACTAGCTAAGCCGCGGGCAGACAGTTATGTAATTTGGTATGCATGTCACCTATGCTATGGAAAAGGACATGTCCTTTCCGATCTCTGAAATAGTTCCCGTGGTAGGAACGACGGTGGTAGGAAAAATTGTGAAAGAGCGAAGCTTCAGACCCCATTCTAAAGTCCACGCAGACGATATCGCGGGCAGAAGCTGGTAGTTAATAATGAATAACTACTTAAATTACAAAGCGGAAAACCATACCTATAAACAAAGCAACACTTCGCAGGGCATGCAAGGAACACATCGTGCGAACTGTTGCCCAGTGTCTTTTGGACACAGGGCAACAGTTCGCACGATGTGTTCCTTGTGTTCAATAGACACAGGGCAACAGTTCGTACGATGTGTTCCTAATGGCTTAGATGTGAAGCCTCGTGTGACTGTAATTACACCTGCATCCACGCCATTCAGACCGGAACACAACATTACACCAATGCGTAATGTACGCCGATATATTTACAGAAAAAGTTCCCATCAAATTATATGTACATTTAAAATGGTATTTTAAGTTTTTAGGACATGTTCGTTGGGTGCTTGAAGTACCGAAGTGCCATTTGTCAAGCATTGTTCGCGAAATTTAATTAAATGCTGTTGGCCTTTTCAGCGCTCGTGTCGCATTGAGGTTGCAGAGTGGCGACATTTTATCTTTACATTTGCCTCCGAACGTATGTTAAAACTATTACTATGATATGTTCGTTCATCTTCATATATCTTGCAGTGAGATGCAAACTTAGCTAAATCGGGATATATCATAAATGAAACACAAGTGCGGTAATGTTTTATTTAAAGCACGCGTGTCTAATATCTTGGATTATGAGCCTTATGTGGAAGAAATAAGGTCCACGTTACGAGGAAAAGTGATGAAAAAATTACTGCATGTAGTAATAGTTCTCATACATCACTACATACTCCCAATACTTATCATAGTCTCTGATGCTGAATACTCGTATATATTATCGTACTCGTTATATTTAGTTTTTATACAACTCTTTTAATATGAAATTTGTAGTATAACTAAAGATGTTGAGATCTAATTACTGTTCGGATCGACTAAAACATTTGATGCGACAAATAATATTTGCTCTTAACTCAAACCTTGTTTTAAAAATTACCTACCCAGTTACAACTGACTTGCAAATATTAATATTGTGAACAATATTCTTCCATGGACATTTTAAACAATATTTCAGGAGTTTAAAATGTTGATGTCAATTATTTTGTCTGGAAACGGAGTGCAATGACGACACTAATGTAACACGAGCTAAATGTAATTAATTACTGTCAAATTATTGTGTACTCAAAGAAGATTTACAGAATATTGCGTTTGTCGCCCTTTTTGGACTACCAATTTCATTCGAGTTTAGTATAATATGTGGCCACCGACTACGCCTATTTGTCAAATGGGTAGAACCGTACCGATTATGAAAATTATTTTTTATAAATGTAAGTTATAACTATCGTCAAGTTATATATACGCTAAGGTATTCGATAGGTGAATTGCAATTTTTGTCGAAATTTTCTATCTATCTCAGTCTCTATCTTTAGAAGTATTAGACCTTTTTGTTTCTAAGCTCGTCCGAGGAATTATTTACCGCCTTGCTCATTTCTGCTGCAAAGCAACATTGTAGCAATGCTGTTTTCAGGTCGTTGCCGGTGTAATAGGATGATAGACTCAGGGCGGCGTTTGGTAGGACGTGTTCTTTGCATGCCAGCCAACTGTTGTTATGTTATGTCAATATTTATATAACCATAAAAAAAATATCATCGTTTATAAATTTACCTTCCCATATGGAAATGAGATCACAACGCTAAAGGTGAGATTTATTCGAAAGTTAAACCAAACACTGGTTTATCTAAACCGTTATCATTTATCCAACATCACATCGTTTTCAACTGTTGTGCTGATTATTAAAATGGAACTCCCTCAGGACGTGACTCCCGCCTGTTTCAGAAATTGGGTCGCTCGCGATGCTCTATAGATAACATTAAAAAGCTCTTTCAATTTTATCGATGAATTTTCGACAGGTTTGGCGATTTTATTATTTTGTCATGTTACATTTTTATCGGAGCGGTTCCCGAATTGCGAAAGGTCACGTATTGCCAATGAAAAAGAATATTTTTATAAATGTGTAAGTGTGCCTTGTTTACCACGCTACCTATCTGGCTGTCATGCATTCTAGAGACGGATGAAGGATTCATCATCATCATCATCATCATCATCATCACATCAACTCATTACCGGCCCACTACAGAGCACGGGTCTCCTCCCACAATGGGTTAAGGGGTTAAGGCCGTAGTCCACCACGCTGGCCCAATGCGGATTGGTTAATAAAATTGATGAAGGAATATTGTCATTCAATTGATCAAGTCTGGGGGAGGCGTCTGCCGTAGCTAGTTACCACTCTACCGGTACAGACGTGCCGCTAAGCTACTCGTATTTAGAGTTCCGGTATGATGTCGCGTAGAAACCGATTAGGGGTATGGGTAAGATATAGCTGCCTTACTACCTAACCGGTTACGCCGCTACTATTTGACACTGCATCTTCCCTTACCTCCAAGTGAGATAGCAGTCAAGGCCTAATTTGCTTGAAGTTTAGTAAAAAAAATTCGACTGTAGAAATAATTATCAACAGAAAAGAGTACGAAAAAGAATAACACATTTAAATTTATTTAGATTTTTTTAAATTTAAACTTTAATAAAACTTATCAAAGAAGTAAAGAAGTAAAAATAATATTAAAAATGTATTATTAATTAGCAGGTAAGGCTTAATTATCGGTGATAGCGCATTGGGCAGGAGCTCTACTTAACTTTCGGGGCTCGAGTTCGAATCCATTCGCACGCACCTCTAACTTTTTTAAGTTATGTGCGTTTTAAGTACTCAATTAAAATATCACTGACTCCAACGGTAAAGGAAAACATTGTGAGGAAACCTGAGAGTTCTACTGAGTGTGTGGAGTCCACCAATCCGCACTGAGCCTTCTCAGTGCGGTTGGATTCGTGGACTTCGGCCTTAACCCCTTCTCATTGACCCGTGCTGTGTAGTGGGCTAGTAGAACGTTGATTTTAAAGTTTTATTTATAATACCAATATATATTTATAATACTACTATATATGTGGGTCAAGTTGTAAAGTACAAAGTTCTGATTAAACGAACAACATAAAGTTAATAACATTATTATACACTAGCTGTTGCCCGCGGCTTAGTCCGCGTATTTTTGTTTTTTTGAAGTTATACTTCTTTAGGAGCGTTATGAAAAAATGATGAGAGTGAAATTTTAAGATGCGCGCGCATCTGTGACACAAAATTAACAGTATGAAGCTGTCTGCTTAACCGCTCACTAAGTCTCGAAAAAAAAGCTACCAACAAAATAAAAATTGAACCTCGATATTAGTCGCGCATGTTGGTACGCTCGTCACCTCTGATCACTGTTTTCATATTTATAATATTTATCAACATGTTTCTAGTTTATACATTCACAACACGTGTTTTAGTTTCATACAAGTGCGAATTATATATGTGCTAAATTATATTCAGTAGTGATTTAAATTGAATATTTTGATTGATATTACTTACTATTTGTGAATATTAGTGAAAAAAATTGTGCTTATATACTTTTTCAAGTGCTCCAATATAATTGAGGTTAACTATCCGTATGTATTATTTATTGATATAAATTAAAATACTTTTATTTAATATAATTAACACTAAATATTATTAAATTATTAATGTTAAATACTTATTATTGGTTATTTAATATTTACAAAATAAATAAATAAATTCAATAAAACAATTAATAAAAAGTTTGTGATAAAAATTAAAATTGAACATTAAATTATAATATTAATTTTTTAATATTTGCTATTAAATTGAATTAATAATAAATATTTATAATTATTTAAATTAAGTGATACTTTCTAAAAATAAATCATAAAAATTAGTAACGCAGAAATATACTTATAACGCTCAGTCAGGCTGTCCTTCGACATGCGTCCTCTAGAATTCTCCTAATACCTGGCTATTCTAAGCCATCCTTTTGGCAGGTAATACTCCCATTTTTTTGTGGCCGTCCTTTTTGAAGTTATACCTACTTATGGCGCGTTAGGGAAAAATGGTGAGAGTATATTTTTACGATGCGCGCGCACACCGTCACAAAAAACCGACATTATGAAGTTAGCTAGCTAAAAGGTCTTTTTTCTATTGTTAGTGAAATTTTAACTGCAAAGGTAGGCGAAAGATAAAATTTTTGAAAATACTTTTATCTTGTTACGCCAAATAAGTATAACTTCTAACGCGTGTACAAGAGTACACACACGTTTTTTTTTTATAAATCGTAGCTTAAAAAGTAGCCTGTATCTTAATCTAGGGTATAATCTATCGTCGCTTCAAATTTCAGTCAAATAGGTTCATTAGCTTACAAACTTTTGCTTTTTTTAATATTAGTGGGATGATTGTAAGTTTATTGTTGCGTTTTAATGGTACAAGAACATAACTTATTCGCGGCACATACCTACACCCTTAAGATTCTACGCAAACGAAGTGAATTGGCTTTATAAAAAAAACATTTATTTATTTGTACACCACTAGACAGTTAGGAATATAAAGGACGAATAGAGAGAAACGCAGACTGGAGTAACATTTTATTTATTTATTTATATTCTCATTCGGACACTATAATTACAGAATACTTAAACCTAATACGATAGTGTAGCTTTTTTTAAATAAAATAATCTAACATCCTTATGCTACATCCTATACTATTTAAGTTCTATTCCCGTAACAAATAACCCACATTGCGATTCTTGTGAATTCACTCAGAGCGCAACAATACAAATCACATTGCTCTGATATGAAATTTATATATATATATACTACGACAATACACACATCGCCATCTAGCCCCAAAGTAAGCGTAGTCCGTGTTATGGGTACTAAGATGACTGATGAATATTTTTATGAATTATAAACATAAATACTTAGAAAATACATATAAACACCCAGACACTGAAAAACATTCATGCTCATCACACAAACACTTTACAGTAATGGGAATCCAACCCACGGCCTTGGGCTCAGAAAGCAGGGTCGCTGCCAATCGTCCGTCAACATACCTTGTTCTAAATTTGCAAAAATATGGTTGGTTTTACTGCTTTGACACTTCTAAAGTAGGTACCATGTGCGTGGTTGTAATGAATGTCGTCATAAATCCTCTCAAATATTTTCATTAAAATTTTGAAGGGATCATATTACCTGCTCTGAAAGTATGTAACTTTAATGAAAGGCATTCCACAACGCGTGACCCATTCAGAAGACTGAAGGAAAGTATTTTTGTATATCATTTTCAAACGAGTAACTACAGCATGCCAGGAATATCTAGCGTATATTTTTCAGTATTCAATATTAGAAGGTAAAAACACGTTTTATGAATTATAACTCTTTATTTGTAAGTATAAGCACCACATTAATAATATAAGCAAAAAAAAAATAGAAACATGAAAAGAGAAGTAGAATACTAACGATTAAAAGCGATCTATGCCAGGCAACATTAGAAGTAGGAAAAAAGAAGAGGAGAATAGATTGCGAAAAATATATATACATACTAATACATAAACTAGTTTACACAAATACATCATCAAAAATATTATTAATAAATATTAAAATTACCTTACATATACAACGTGTACACGGAAATCAAAAAATGACCTCACAGTCTTACATAGGTACTTTAATTATTGTCTCGGAGACTTATCTATGAAACCGAAACACTTATAGTTTTTGAGTAAACCAGAATCCCAGCAATCAGACACTTAAATCAAAATCAAGTGACTCCTGTCTGCCTATAATTTAATCCTTTTTAAATTTACGCGTCGTCATCGACGCGTGTCGGTCTTTTAACTTGAATAGGGCTGTCCTAAGTAAATACTTAGAATTTTTTTTAATTAAAAAAATACATAAGCTTCTGTTGATTTTATATTTTAACAGGGTGATGATGTTATGAATTATACTTATTCACTTTTAATTTTTTTTTCGTAATTTGGTTACACGTTGTATTATAACACCATAAAAATATTTAAATTCTTTAACATACAATAAATATTTACGTCGTCGTCAATATGAATATAGTGGGCCTTAACTTCTAATATAATAATCAAATAATAAAAAAAGCATTGCTCTTAATCCCTCCCTTCTAAGAGCAAAGAGTGTTATTTCTACCTCTCTTGAATCGCAATAATCCAATTAGAGAAAAAATATTTTAGGGGCATCAAGGTAAGTCATATTAAACTGTATATGTAACTGTACTAATACGGCTATCAGAGATGGTAGTACGACCACTGTAACCAGCATTTATATTTATAAGATGATGATGAACTAAATTTATTTTTTTACAAAACAGGCATTGTTAAACATATTTTAAATTGCACAAAAAAACAATAAATGAAAGGCAAGCTTATTACATACTCTTGTCGACCTTAGAACATTCTGTTTAAAATGAGCAGGCGCACAAAATACACAGAAAATAAATATTTTATTAAAAGTATGTGATATAATAATATATTGTAATAAGTAACTTTGGCAAAAATATAAATATTATGATTAAACATGACCGGTTATTGTGTCAGTGTTAATATTTCCTGTCAGTTTAATATTTCATATTATTTCCAAATTCCACCTTTTGATCAATTCGATATTCCTAACAAAGTGTAAATATGGGAACGTTTGTCAAAACCCAACATTCAGGTGGCTGTGCACAAATAAAACGGGATGAGCTCAGTTTCATATTTTTGTGTGCTAAGATATTGTAATAATAGTAAGTACAACAAATACGAAACACGTGCATTAGTGCCTTTGCTAATATTTATCTAATTTAAAATCCCTTAGATCACTATATTTTCAAAGCTAGTAGGTATTACCTAAATACACAAATTTTAATTCTTTTTTTTCCGCACGCAGTTATCCTCTGACATAGTGTCAGAGACCCACTTTATGCGGCTTTTGCTCTAAATACGTGCCAGCTCACGATACTATTTTTCTTTTCCTTTCATCTTAACTCCTCCTTCTTCCTATGTGTTAGTGGCACTGTCTTCAGTAGACCTGAGTGCTCTATTAATCAGTTAAATAAATAAGTCATAATATTCATCAGTCATCTTAGTACCCAAAACACAAGCTACGCTTACTTTGGGGCTAGACGGCGATGTGTGTATTGTCGTTGTATATTTATATTTATTTATATTTAATGGTCCGGGGTCACCTTTGGAATGCTTAAACCGATTTAGGGCCCTATTTGTAAACCGACATAAAGCTAAGAATCCTGTTCTTAGCTTAAATATTTGTCAATCTATACTTAAGGCCGCGTAGTGTCACAACCTGCGCGAGTTTATGATATTTAAAAAAAATAATCATAACAAACCATGAGACAAAGTAGTATATACTGCAGATGATATTTTTTTAGGACATGCTATGCGATGAATTTTCACAACAAAAAAATGTGGGAAAGAGGTAATAAAAGCAAATAAAATAAATTGTCGCTTCTGTAATGTGTGTCTGGATCGATCCGGGAACGTTAAAAAATTGTCAGGCATTGATTTTGATTCTAGCTTGTATTTAGGAAATAGGCACTGTCGAGCACGAAGAGCTGTAAGGCTTGCTATGCATCAACAAATTGTACGAAAAACAAAACGGAGACGTAACCTTTAAACATGCCGCTAACGAACGTGAACCCAAAAAATACAGTTATTTTACCATCCGTCAACTGCAACGTTCGTCAAAAAGTTACCCTTGCGTTAACCAGCGCCGAAGCACTGGCTAACGTTAAAAAAATCTTCATACCATGTGAATTTTTTCTATAAGTTCAAATGTGCAAATTACAATAAATTACAGTAAGCTGTGTATGCTATGCTAATTATTAATCAAGTTAAGTTTCAATGTGGAAATCAGGCCTTAGTTTCACGTTGCATCACAGGGTATATAGCTCTAGGTCCCTTTTTTGTAGTTAGTGGAAAACAGCCACAATATTCAAACAGAGCAACGCTTCGCAAAGCATGCAAGAAACACTTGTAACGTACTGTCCTGTGTCCACCAACCTGATGCTGAAGTGTTAAGCATCAGGTTGTTGTTGTTGTACCTAAACTCCCTCTCTGCTATGACAGAAGCGGCCGGTGAACATCGGTAGCTATGGTTTGGTGCTACTACCAGAAAAACAAAAATATCATCCGTGACTTTTGATCTCCTATTTGACATCCAGTAGAGATAGAGAGATAGAGAGAATAAAAGGATTGATATAGGTCAAATTATGACGTGAAAAAAAAACTTATTTTTATAAAGTTTATTTTGATTGCAAGTTAGTTAATATATTTTAGTTTTCTTTATATTATTATTTGGTAGTCAGGAAGTTTGTTACACATAATTCTTGAAAATTTTCAGTTAGAAGGTGTGAGAATTTCATGGATATATATAATATTAACTTATTAAGTACTTCTTTAACTTACTTCTAATCAGTGAGGGACGTATTGTTTTTTTTTTATACTACTATCCTGCTAAAATTATAAATAAATATGTGGATGTTTGTTGCTCAATCACGCAAAAACGGCTGAAAGGATTTGGATAAAATTTGGCATGCCTATAGCCTTTGGCATAGAAAAGAACATAAGCTAACTTTAATCCCGATTTCTTAAGAAGCTCCCGAGGGAAAATTGAAATTTGACTACTAGCTAAGCCGCGGGCAGACAGTTATGTAATTTGGTATGCATGTCACCTATGCTATGGAAAAGGACATGTCCTTTCCGATCTCTGAAATAGTTCCCGTGGTAGGAACGACGGTGGTAGGAAAAATTGTGAAAGAGCGAAGCTTCAGACCCCATTCTAAAGTCCACGCAGACGATATCGCGGGCAGAAGCTGGTAGTTAATAATGAATAACTACTTAAATTACAAAGCGGAAAACCATACCTATAAACAAAGCAACACTTCGCAGGGCATGCAAGGAACACATCGTGCGAACTGTTGCCCAGTGTCTTTTGGACACAGGGCAACAGTTCGCACGATGTGTTCCTTGTGTTCAATAGACACAGGGCAACAGTTCGTACGATGTGTTCCTAATGGCTTAGATGTGAAGCCTCGTGTGACTGTAATTACACCTGCATCCACGCCATTCAGACCGGAACACAACATTACACCAATGCGTAATGTACGCCGATATATTTACAGAAAAAGTTCCCATCAAATTATATGTACATTTAAAATGGTATTTTAAGTTTTTAGGACATGTTCGTTGGGTGCTTGAAGTACCGAAGTGCCATTTGTCAAGCATTGTTCGCGAAATTTAATTAAATGCTGTTGGCCTTTTCAGCGCTCGTGTCGCATTGAGGTTGCAGAGTGGCGACATTTTATCTTTACATTTGCCTCCGAACGTATGTTAAAACTATTACTATGATATGCTCGTTCATCTTCATATATCTTGCAGTGAGATGCAAACTTAGCTAAATCGGGATATATCATAAATGAAACACAAGTGCGGTAATGTTTTATTTAAAGCACGCGTGTCTAATATCTTGGATTATGAGCCTTATGTGGAAGAAATAAGGTCCACGTTACGAGGAAAAGTGATGAAAAAATTACTGCATGTAGTAATAGTTCTCATACATCACTACATACTCCCAATACTTATCATAGTCTCTGATGCTGAATACTCGTATATATTATCGTACTCGTTATATTTAGTTTTTATACAACTCTTTTAATATGAAATTTGTAGTATAACTAAAGATGTTGAGATCTAATTACTGTTCGGATCGACTAAAACATTTGATGCGACAAATAATATTTGCTCTTAACTCAAACCTTGTTTTAAAAATTACCTACCCAGTTACAACTGACTTGCAAATATTAATATTGTGAACAATATTCTTCCATGGACATTTTAAACAATATTTCAGGAGTTTAAAATGTTGATGTCAATTATTTTGTCTGGAAACGGAGTGCAATGACGACACTAATGTAACACGAGCTAAATGTAATTAATTACTGTCAAATTATTGTGTACTCAAAGAAGATTTACAGAATATTGCGTTTGTCGCCCTTTTTGGACTACCAATTTCATTCGAGTTTAGTATAATATGTGGCCACCGACTACGCCTATTTGTCAAATGGGTAGAACCGTACCGATTATGAAAATTATTTTTTATAAATGTAAGTTATAACTATCGTCAAGTTATATATACGCTAAGGTATTCGATAGGTGAATTGCAATTTTTGTCGAAATTTTCTATCTATCTCAGTCTCTATCTTTAGAAGTATTAGACCTTTTTGTTTCTAAGCTCGTCCGAGGAATTATTTACCGCCTTGCTCATTTCTGCTGCAAAGCAACATTGTAGCAATGCTGTTTTCAGGTCGTTGCCGGTGTAATAGGATGATAGACTCAGGGCGGCGTTTGGTAGGACGTGTTCTTTGCATGCCAGCCAACTGTTGTTATGTTATGTCAATATTTATATAACCATAAAAAAAATATCATCGTTTATAAATTTACCTTCCCATATGGAAATGAGATCACAACGCTAAAGGTGAGATTTATTCGAAAGTTAAACCAAACACTGGTTTATCTAAACCGTTATCATTTATCCAACATCACATCGTTTTCAACTGTTGTGCTGATTATTAAAATGGAACTCCCTCAGGACGTGACTCCCGCCTGTTTCAGAAATTGGGTCGCTCGCGATGCTCTATAGATAACATTAAAAAGCTCTTTCAATTTTATCGATGAATTTTCGACAGGTTTGGCGATTTTATTATTTTGTCATGTTACATTTTTATCGGAGCGGTTCCCGAATTGCGAAAGGTCACGTATTGCCAATGAAAAAGAATATTTTTATAAATGTGTAAGTGTGCCTTGTTTACCACGCTACCTATCTGGCTGTCATGCATTCTAGAGACGGATGAAGGATTCATCATCATCATCATCATCATCATCATCACATCAACTCATTACCGGCCCACTACAGAGCACGGGTCTCCTCCCACAATGGGTTAAGGGGTTAAGGCCGTAGTCCACCACGCTGGCCCAATGCGGATTGGTTAATAAAATTGATGAAGGAATATTGTCATTCAATTGATCAAGTCTGGGGGAGGCGTCTGCCGTAGCTAGTTACCACTCTACCGGTACAGACGTGCCGCTAAGCTACTCGTATTTAGAGTTCCGGTATGATGTCGCGTAGAAACCGATTAGGGGTATGGGTAAGATATAGCTGCCTTACTACCTAACCGGTTACGCCGCTACTATTTGACACTGCATCTTCCCTTACCTCCAAGTGAGATAGCAGTCAAGGCCTAATTTGCTTGAAGTTTAGTAAAAAAAATTCGACTGTAGAAATAATTATCAACAGAAAAGAGTACGAAAAAGAATAACACATTTAAATTTATTTAGATTTTTTTAAATTTAAACTTTAATAAAACTTATCAAAGAAGTAAAGAAGTAAAAATAATATTAAAAATGTATTATTAATTAGCAGGTAAGGCTTAATTATCGGTGATAGCGCATTGGGCAGGAGCTCTACTTAACTTTCGGGGCTCGAGTTCGAATCCATTCGCACGCACCTCTAACTTTTTTAAGTTATGTGCGTTTTAAGTACTCAATTAAAATATCACTGACTCCAACGGTAAAGGAAAACATTGTGAGGAAACCTGAGAGTTCTACTGAGTGTGTGGAGTCCACCAATCCGCACTGAGCCTTCTCAGTGCGGTTGGATTCGTGGACTTCGGCCTTAACCCCTTCTCATTGACCCGTGCTGTGTAGTGGGCTAGTAGAACGTTGATTTTAAAGTTTTATTTATAATACCAATATATATTTATAATACTACTATATATGTGGGTCAAGTTGTAAAGTACAAAGTTCTGATTAAACGAACAACATAAAGTTAATAACATTATTATACACTAGCTGTTGCCCGCGGCTTAGTCCGCGTATTTTTGTTTTTTTGAAGTTATACTTCTTTAGGAGCGTTATGAAAAAATGATGAGAGTGAAATTTTAAGATGCGCGCGCATCTGTGACACAAAATTAACAGTATGAAGCTGTCTGCTTAACCGCTCACTAAGTCTCGAAAAAAAAGCTACCAACAAAATAAAAATTGAACCTCGATATTAGTCGCGCATGTTGGTACGCTCGTCACCTCTGATCACTGTTTTCATATTTATAATATTTATCAACATGTTTCTAGTTTATACATTCACAACACGTGTTTTAGTTTCATACAAGTGCGAATTATATATGTGCTAAATTATATTCAGTAGTGATTTAAATTGAATATTTTGATTGATATTACTTACTATTTGTGAATATTAGTGAAAAAAATTGTGCTTATATACTTTTTCAAGTGCTCCAATATAATTGAGGTTAACTATCCGTATGTATTATTTATTGATATAAATTAAAATACTTTTATTTAATATAATTAACACTAAATATTATTAAATTATTAATGTTAAATACTTATTATTGGTTATTTAATATTTACAAAATAAATAAATAAATTCAATAAAACAATTAATAAAAAGTTTGTGATAAAAATTAAAATTGAACATTAAATTATAATATTAATTTTTTAATATTTGCTATTAAATTGAATTAATAATAAATATTTATAATTATTTAAATTAAGTGATACTTTCTAAAAATAAATCATAAAAATTAGTAACGCAGAAATATACTTATAACGCTCAGTCAGGCTGTCCTTCGACATGCGTCCTCTAGAATTCTCCTAATACCTGGCTATTCTAAGCCATCCTTTTGGCAGGTAATACTCCCATTTTTTTGTGGCCGTCCTTTTTGAAGTTATACCTACTTATGGCGCGTTAGGGAAAAATGGTGAGAGTATATTTTTACGATGCGCGCGCACACCGTCACAAAAAACCGACATTATGAAGTTAGCTAGCTAAAAGGTCTTTTTTCTATTGTTAGTGAAATTTTAACTGCAAAGGTAGGCGAAAGATAAAATTTTTGAAAATACTTTTATCTTGTTACGCCAAATAAGTATAACTTCTAACGCGTGTACAAGAGTACACACACGTTTTTTTTTTATAAATCGTAGCTTAAAAAGTAGCCTGTATCTTAATCTAGGGTATAATCTATCGTCGCTTCAAATTTCAGTCAAATAGGTTCATTAGCTTACAAACTTTTGCTTTTTTTAATATTAGTGGGATGATTGTAAGTTTATTGTTGCGTTTTAATGGTACAAGAACATAACTTATTCGCGGCACATACCTACACCCTTAAGATTCTACGCAAACGAAGTGAATTGGCTTTATAAAAAAAACATTTATTTATTTGTACACCACTAGACAGTTAGGAATATAAAGGACGAATAGAGAGAAACGCAGACTGGAGTAACATTTTATTTATTTATTTATATTCTCATTCGGACACTATAATTACAGAATACTTAAACCTAATACGATAGTGTAGCTTTTTTTAAATAAAATAATCTAACATCCTTATGCTACATCCTATACTATTTAAGTTCTATTCCCGTAACAAATAACCCACATTGCGATTCTTGTGAATTCACTCAGAGCGCAACAATACAAATCACATTGCTCTGATATGAAATTTATATATATATATACTACGACAATACACACATCGCCATCTAGCCCCAAAGTAAGCGTAGTCCGTGTTATGGGTACTAAGATGACTGATGAATATTTTTATGAATTATAAACATAAATACTTAGAAAATACATATAAACACCCAGACACTGAAAAACATTCATGCTCATCACACAAACACTTTACAGTAATGGGAATCCAACCCACGGCCTTGGGCTCAGAAAGCAGGGTCGCTGCCAATCGTCCGTCAACATACCTTGTTCTAAATTTGCAAAAATATGGTTGGTTTTACTGCTTTGACACTTCTAAAGTAGGTACCATGTGCGTGGTTGTAATGAATGTCGTCATAAATCCTCTCAAATATTTTCATTAAAATTTTGAAGGGATCATATTACCTGCTCTGAAAGTATGTAACTTTAATGAAAGGCATTCCACAACGCGTGACCCATTCAGAAGACTGAAGGAAAGTATTTTTGTATATCATTTTCAAACGAGTAACTACAGCATGCCAGGAATATCTAGCGTATATTTTTCAGTATTCAATATTAGAAGGTAAAAACACGTTTTATGAATTATAACTCTTTATTTGTAAGTATAAGCACCACATTAATAATATAAGCAAAAAAAAAATAGAAACATGAAAAGAGAAGTAGAATACTAACGATTAAAAGCGATCTATGCCAGGCAACATTAGAAGTAGGAAAAAAGAAGAGGAGAATAGATTGCGAAAAATATATATACATACTAATACATAAACTAGTTTACACAAATACATCATCAAAAATATTATTAATAAATATTAAAATTACCTTACATATACAACGTGTACACGGAAATCAAAAAATGACCTCACAGTCTTACATAGGTACTTTAATTATTGTCTCGGAGACTTATCTATGAAACCGAAACACTTATAGTTTTTGAGTAAACCAGAATCCCAGCAATCAGACACTTAAATCAAAATCAAGTGACTCCTGTCTGCCTATAATTTAATCCTTTTTAAATTTACGCGTCGTCATCGACGCGTGTCGGTCTTTTAACTTGAATAGGGCTGTCCTAAGTAAATACTTAGAATTTTTTTTAATTAAAAAAATACATAAGCTTCTGTTGATTTTATATTTTAACAGGGTGATGATGTTATGAATTATACTTATTCACTTTTAATTTTTTTTTCGTAATTTGGTTACACGTTGTATTATAACACCATAAAAATATTTAAATTCTTTAACATACAATAAATATTTACGTCGTCGTCAATATGAATATAGTGGGCCTTAACTTCTAATATAATAATCAAATAATAAAAAAAGCATTGCTCTTAATCCCTCCCTTCTAAGAGCAAAGAGTGTTATTTCTACCTCTCTTGAATCGCAATAATCCAATTAGAGAAAAAATATTTTAGGGGCATCAAGGTAAGTCATATTAAACTGTATATGTAACTGTACTAATACGGCTATCAGAGATGGTAGTACGACCACTGTAACCAGCATTTATATTTATAAGATGATGATGAACTAAATTTATTTTTTTACAAAACAGGCATTGTTAAACATATTTTAAATTGCACAAAAAAACAATAAATGAAAGGCAAGCTTATTACATACTCTTGTCGACCTTAGAACATTCTGTTTAAAATGAGCAGGCGCACAAAATACACAGAAAATAAATATTTTATTAAAAGTATGTGATATAATAATATATTGTAATAAGTAACTTTGGCAAAAATATAAATATTATGATTAAACATGACCGGTTATTGTGTCAGTGTTAATATTTCCTGTCAGTTTAATATTTCATATTATTTCCAAATTCCACCTTTTGATCAATTCGATATTCCTAACAAAGTGTAAATATGGGAACGTTTGTCAAAACCCAACATTCAGGTGGCTGTGCACAAATAAAACGGGATGCTTTTAGTGTGATTATGTCGTAGAATCTTTGCTTTCTGCTCAGCGAGAGCGTTATTAGAAGTCATTCCATCCGTATTCCGAAAGAGGGAGAAATGCGGTGTAATGACGAAGTAACCATAGTGCTCATGACGCGTAGGCTGTACTCAAGTAATGAGTGCCATCACGGTTAAAACACAAAATAGTCCCATGTCAGGAAATCTATGGAGTATTATTTCTTTAGGATACAAGGAACCCGATGAAATTTTAAAAGTTTCAAATTTGGATGCTACGCGTTTTTTTCAAGTGTGTTTTATTGTTAATGTCTCTCATTATTTCATTAGGTACCAAAAAGAATAATAAAAACAAACGGAGTGGCTTCATTCAACTTTCACACCTATATATTTGAGAAACTTCTACCTAATTCTATCGAATTGAAATTATTTGAAATAGTTATGCAAAATATAACTTACTAGCTGTTGCCCGCGTTCTTCGTACGCGTATATAACGTATTTTAAAAATACTGGAGGAACCGTGTGTTTTCCTGGATTGAAAATTATTCCATATTACTTTCCGGCCTTTTTTAACTCAATCCTTTTTTTTGTACTCAGTACCTAAGGACGTGAAGGAAGGACAAACAAACACAATTTCGCATTTACAACATTACTAAGGAAGTAAGGATAGTGTGAGTTGAATCATTTATTAACCAAATAAATATTTAAATGTTGCTTTCTTTCACGGTACAAAAACCCCTAAGTACGCGAGTCCAACTCGCACTATAGCCTAGTAACCCGTGCCTGTGATCCGATGTGAGTGATGGATTTAATTGTTGAATCCCTCTCTCGTATGAGAATGTAGATACACAGTGGGACGTTTTTAAAGGCTGAGAATGATGAATTTGATTAACATTAGAATCAAACTTTGAATTAAATTTTAAACGATTAATTGTTAATCGGACGTCTTGTTAAAGTTGTAATAGTAAATATATTTCAGTAACAATTGCTTTTTTATGGCGTCAGGCGCTAACAGTTCTGTAACAACAATAATTTTAAGAATTTATTTAATAACTTACAGTTATTGAGAACGGACTAAAGTGACTGTTTTATTTGTAAACCTAATTAATAATATTATTACTTGGAAACTAAAAGTTTATTTTTATGCTTAAATACAGAAAATTCCAGGCCGATTTGAGAAGTTATTGATATACATATTACATAGTCAGTTTTTTTAATGTAGTACAGGCTAAGCACAATGTATATTATACCTACAGTTCCTAGAGTAAAGGTTATATGACGTATACGTATATGCGTCGTTGGTAGCAGTGTAACATTATTATTGTTTACTTACAGATCACGGAGCTTTAGACCTACGTTTGATTCCAGTGTACCTAAAGAATACAATCGGTCGAATTCAGATTTTTCTCGCAAAAATTCTATTTATCGCCCCTAGTAGTAGCTATTAATTAAAGCCAAAGTATATAAGAAGCTTTTTTATAAGAGAAGAAGGTAGGTTGTAAGAAAGTAACTTTTTTAGTAAATAGGATAGTAATATGTTTTACATTAGATATCTAATCAACCATCATTGCAATTATATTAGTATCCGTCATTATAATATATCAATGAACCGATAGTCTGGCATATTCAAGCAATTGTCAGTCTAATTAATTAGCGGAAATAATTCGAATGCTGGTGCAAATCGGCAAAATGGCGACCAGTTCGCGGCGCCAAGGATACCAATCTAACATGGCTAGACGATTGACCGCCGACCTCTGTTCTGTTCTAGCAAATGATCACTGTTTAGAGTTGTTACGGAAAGGTTGGTTTTATTTACAATTTCAAAATCTAAACTTTCAAGTGTTACCTTTACTTTTACTTAGTCCGCATACAACTTCTGTATAAACTTTATATAATTATATTCTACACAATATACCCCGACCCTAAACGTCGTGTCGCCCACCTGCGCTATTCCTTCGTTTGCTCTACTTCTGTGGGTTGTATTGTGATGGTATATTACCATCCTCAAGGGTAGGGCTATGAAATAAAAAAGTGTGTGCGTGTAACCTTTACGCGCGATTGAAGTAAAACTTTTATTATTATTTATTGATAAAAGAATAAAATGTTCCTGGGACTCCACCATTTCATTTTATATTCTATTTAAAATTAATTAATATCACTTTCACAGTTTATAAATATTTTCATTTGTTAAATAGAATAATTGAGAGTAGAAAATTGAAGTTTAGATCAGCACATGTCAATATAGCCTTGTCATTGAATATTACAGAATATCGTAATAAGTGTTACTCCCTAGTCGCGCCTAAAGAACTTTTACTTCAAAAAGATTTATGAAATCTGAGTACAAGTTCCAGTAAATAGCACGTTCAAACAAAAAAAATAATCCTCCTTAGCTATATTATATAGAATAGTCAAATTTTGCTATTATTTTATTACTAGGTAGTTCATAATCATCATAAAACAGCGGCGATAGTTGCTAGGCTAGGTATTTTATACCCGGCACTCACCTGTGACTTTACCGAGTTATGTGCGTTCTGAGTTTTCCGAGGCGTGTGAAATCTACCAATTCGTACTAGGCGAGTGTCCTGGACTACGGCCTAAACCATTCTAATTTTGAGAGGAGACCCGTGGCCTCGAGACTGATACTAACTGACTGACTGATTGATATAGATGATGATGATGATGATAAATCAATTGCCACGAATCTTATACATAACAGTATGAATAGTATGAGTGAACATATACTTAGTACCTATCTAGGTTTTCATTTTTGTGTATATTTATGTATCACAGGATCACCTAGTTCCTTAATCATTTTATTTTATCTGCGCAAGCGTGCCCCGTGATATTTATATACGATTTTATTACGCTACGCTCAAGAACACAGTCTCTAAAAAATAAGACTTTTAAACTGAACCTACTGAACCACTAATAATTGAACTTTAGCTATTTTCGCTTTATTTTATGATGCAATCTTATTTATGGCTAATTATTTTAAGTAGAGAACACCACAAGCGTCAATACAAAATCCTACCTCAGGTCATCATGTTTGGCCTTCAGTACACGTTCCCTATTCGCTCCAAAACATGCTTCCGTCCTGTCTGAGCAATAAACCTCCGTAATTACGAAATAACTTCGTACCTGGACTGCGGGACTATTTATTTAATCACTTTGACGGGAAAATAATGGCGGGCCCTCGCCTGCCTCCCATCAAAATTGTTCGAGAGCAATCTATCGCATATTGTACGATGGAATTGTGTTTAATAATTTTGATACTTTGAACTGTTATCGGCACATTCGATATTGACGCAGGAACGTGCGTGCAATCTTTATAGGCAAAACTTGTTTAGTTGTTAGTATATAAATCTCTATAATTTTGTATAGAAGCGGAAGTCCATGGGCTAAATTTACAAAAGGCTACATTGACCCAAGTGTATAAGATAAAATACACGTACAACGATATTACGGGAATCGAGTTTAATTTACTATAAGTCCGAGACAAACACATGATCGCCTGAACTGTGTACGATGTAATTTAAAACTTCGCTACAAAGCGCATCTTTCAAAATACGCTCTTTACGGTGTTTTTGCTCAGACACAGATGTTGATTTGGTTAAAATCAGTTTATTTTTACTTACTTAATAATTTTATCACAATATTAGTGATAATAATTGGGCTGAGGGCTTAACGTGCTCTCTCTGGCACGGGAATGGACTACGCTAATTTCCTTACTCAAGTAATGTTTCAATGTTTATCAGAACAGAAAAACTAATCTTAAAATTTTTGGCCCAACGCGAAATCCAACCCAGGATTTCGTGAACCAATTGAAAACTTTAAAGGTTTTAAATAAAACAACTTCGAATTGCATGCCTAAAGGCTGCACAAAATACCGGAAGAAAGCCAACATGCGTGTATACAGTATTCTTTTACATAGATTCTCATCGAATACATATAGTGGGTACAGACAACACGACGTCCTTTAAATATTTATGTTCGGTTCGTTAATAGCTGCGAGCGGCTCCGCAGGCCGTCCTTACAAGGATATCGATGCTGTGTACCGTGATTGGAGCTATGTTCTTTTTGATTCCTGCGCGATCGTGCCTCGCTATCTTATAGTGGTTCGTGGATTAATTTTTTTAACGTTAATCGCATTAGCGACATCTCGTTCAACATCGGTGGCGATTCCTTTGAACAAAATTCTGAAATAAAACAATAACATGAACCATTGTTTTTATTCGATTAAGAATATAAATTAGATATAAATTTATCTATTTATTTTATGATACTCACTATAGCTGTAGTTTAATTGTAAAGTAGAACCTGTAGAAAGTATAAAGATCTGTATTTGTACCATATTTCTCCAAATGAAATTGGATTGATTGATTGAAAACTAAGCTAAATCGACGGGTCTTAATGAAGTTATGTTCTTTTTATATTGTTTATCTCCTGGACAAGATAGCGCTATTTTAACCCTTGTCAATTTAGTTTGGGGATTTATGTATACCTAAGCGATAAGCAATAATATACTGTGATAAGTATGCATTGTGTAATAATGTTTACCAAAAACTAAATATGAAAAAATGCTTATAAAATTGTCTACCCATACTTAATGGACTTTTTGGTTTTTGTGTGTTTGCTGTCTCAATAATTAATGTATCCAAATTTCCACTGGGTTCCAGTACACACGGCGCACGCAGACGCGACAAAATCAGATGCTCGCGTATGCGGTCGCCCGTGCCAAGTCGCTTAGTTTTCCACATACCTCCTTTGTCAAACGACATGATAAAAAGCCTTAAAACAGCAAGTCCGTTGTGTAACCTTCTTATTTAATCTGCAATATAATTTATATTTTTATATGATTCTGTTAAATTTTAGTATCTATTACGTTGTCTTAAGTTTGAATTTTCTTTATCAGATTTAAGATATTTATAATTAAGATTATATGTAGTCACTACACATGTCATACGATGTCCATGGAGGCTTATGCAAAAAACCTTTTGCGACATAACACCCTTGATTGATAGGCGCCATGGGTGCGAGGTCTGCCTTTTTTGCGCATACGATCATTCCCAACAGCACATCCAATTATCATAGTAGTCTTGAGAAATGTTTAACCGACTTCTAAAACAGGCGGAGTTTCTTAATTTGGCGCACTTTTTTAAATATCGATGTATGGAGCAACTTTTTTATTTAGGCCAAATATCGTCGTTTCGTGTTAGGTGGATTTAATTTATAATAAATATACTTTAGTTATGGCAAGTCTTGGAGGAGGCCTTCACCGAAGAGGGTTCCTGATACATTAAGTACATAAGATTAAGTAGTACATAATTCACTGTAGTTGTATAAGTTAAGTACAGGAAAGTTATAAGGCTTATATAAATAAATAAATAGTTATTGCGTACAAATAAACTTTGTCCAAATGTTGAAATTATTTGGTTATATTGTAGAATGTAGAATTTTTGAAGGTGAATAAAAATTCCAATTTCTCTGAAAAAAAAATTCCTAGTTTAGTTTTTGAAATAGACACACAACAAAAGTTGTTTACAACAGACAACTATTAGGCTCGGCATTTTAAAGATACTTAAAAATTCAATATTAATTGTCGCTCTTAAACCCACACGCCAGGACAAGAAATAAAAAACATTGCACGAGGCTCCTTTTTGATTTTAATTAAATTAAATATATAATTATTAAATAAATAAATATCTAATTTAGTGTTCGACTTTAAATCAACCTATCAAATATGAGGTCTGCTACTTATTGCGTCCGTGAGTTACAGATGCGTGACATATGGACGATCAGACAAACTGATGGAAGAGTGACATTAATAGGGCTTTGCCTTTTATGTACGGAACCTTTAAAATTAAGCAATCGCAGTAGTTGGTCTCTCAAATATCCTCCGCAATATAAAGGCAGTCTAACTGAAATCAGTAGCAAAATTTTAACAATACGTTAAACTCAATATCAGTTAACGAGTTATAGATAATTTATTATCATTCACTTGGCATCTTTTATCTATTATTATTTATGAGCAATAATTCACATTAGTACAGCAGCCGTCGAATTAATTCCCGCGGAGCTCGTAAACGATTGTTATGTGCTTTTATATTAATGAACAATTTTACACAGAGTTATGATTTTTCCATAATAAATCCTATGTTATACAACGTGTAAAAGAGGTCATAGCGCATTGGGTAGAAGGTCGACTGCACTGAGTTCGAATTTCAGCACGCACCTCTAACTTTTCTAAGTTATATGCGTATTATACAATTAAAATATCACTTGCTTCAATGAGAGATTAAAGCAGAGTCAGTGCGGTGCTTCCAAGTAACCTTATCATTTAAAAAAACACTAATCATCAAAATCGTTTTATTAGTAAAAAGTACAAATTCCAGTTAAAAGTACAAATACAAAAAAAAGAACATCCTCCTTTTTGATGTGAAATATCTATAGGCGGGTAAACCTGATTTTGGCGGGAATTTTGGCGTGGCGACACAGGCCGTGTCCACGCATCGCCACGCTGTATGATAGAATTATAAAAATCAATATTAATTTTGTAATAAAACAGACATTATTAACCGACTTTCAAAATGCAGTGGTTATTTATTTGGTTGTATTTTTTTTTATTATTTGTGGAATAAATTTGTAATGCTTTATCTTTTCATTATGCAATAACTTACAGAAAACAATTTCGATGTTTCACATCTGCCAGAGGTCCCGTGACGGCTCATACGTTATTTTTTAATTATGTTAAACATTCTTCAATACTTTAGTAACCTCGCTGCAATAGTTGGGTTCTATTACTTCGATTAAACGTATGCCACATTAATATTTTGGATTTGTCGATATTTCGACCCAGTCACGGTCACGACGGGACTGCGGAGGTACGAGAAGTCAAGTTGGATGTCACGGGCAGAATCTGACTACCCGCTTTCGTGTTCTTTTTATGCATTAGTAGATCCAAAATTACCCTATTAAAGTACAATATCGACACTATTTAATAGCAAAGTTGGATTTGGAAATGTTTTAAAGCCTAACCAGGAGAATAAATAACCTTGTTTTTCGAATAAAATCCAAGATAAAGTAATAAATGTAGCGCATACATTTCTATTACAGCTCCACAGGATTTGTTTTACCAACTGTAATCGATTTATATCTTCGCTATGCAATAATAGAAGTAGCTACGGGAAAAATGCTAAGGATACAAGAACTGCGCCTTAAAGAACCACACCTCACAAGTAGTTGTATTTGTTCTCTGTACTTGTATAGTATCAAAACATTATTGTCGGAGTAAAGTGGAGTTAATGTTTTGCAGAAACTTTGTAAAATAAAAATCGATACTTGTAGTTATAACATTCAAGACTTTGTATCAAAGAGCATTGCGTTCATTTTGCTCTGACTTTAAGTAGTCAGATAATCGAAACCATCAACCTTTTGGAGTTACGAGGTTTGTAATCTTGTCTTAAAGATACTGGATAGATGGAAAGTGCACTACAAATGGATTGCAAAACTGGGTGGGTGGATGGACGTAGAATAACAGCAACAATGTGGCGATTGCAACGATTTCTGGCAACTTTGCCACTATTGGCTGCATGCCTGAGAGTTCTCCATAATGTTTTCAAAGGTTCGTATAAGTGATGATCACAAAGGCGTGTGGAGTCCACCAATCCGCACTGGGCCATTGTGATGGTCTAAACCCTTCTTATTGTGGGAGGAGACCAGTGCCCTGTACTGTTGATGATGGTTCTCAAGGGTTCGTAAAAGTGATGATCTCAAAGGCGTGTGGAGTCAGGAGACCAGTGTCCTGTACTGTTGATGATTGTTCTCAAGGGTACGTATAAGTAATGATCTCAAAGGCGTGTGGAGTCCACCAATGCGCACTGGGCCATTCTGGTGGACAACGGCCTAAATCCTTTTTATTGTGGGAGGAAACCAGTGCCCTGTACTGATGATGATGATGTCGATGATGTTTAAAAAGTGGCTTAGTTTTTCCTAGTTGGTATTTGCCAAGAGTGAGAGGGAATTTGTAGAAGCGCTGCAAGCGTGTCAAAACTACATTATCGAAACGACGCGACGGTAATGATTAAATACACTACCCAGTAGGATGCCCACGTTTCAAGCGATTTAAGCGCTTTGCAAATGTATAATTGCAAATGCTAGTATTAGTTGTAAGCACTGCTTAGTGCTTGCACAGCTGTGCCCTGTTATACAGTGTGATCATCAATCGATCTTGTGAATTATGCTTATTTCTCAGGTTGTTAGAGAACTAAGATTATTTATTAATGTACCACGTCTGTTTGTGTTTAAGAAAGCCAAGATTTAATAATTAGGGACATTTGTTCGCCATTTAATTTTACACTTAAAAAAAGTTCCTGGTTAACTTTTCGAAATGTTTTTATTTCTTTAAAAATGTTTATTTCTTTTTTATGTGATTTCTGGATAAAAAGTATCCTTTTTAATTATCCGGCTTTTTCACTTTCGCTTTGCCAAAAACTCTGTTGCTGTGTGAAAACAGACACTAGCTGATTTTAATATAGAATGGGCAAAATTTACTTCATTCGCATAGGACGAGACTTACATTAAATAAAAGAAATGTGAGGTTTTGATAGTAGTTACCTTTCCCCAGACGTGGGAAATAAATGCCCGTTTTCACTAAAGACGAACAAGGCAATGCCTTAATAAGTTACGCCTAATCTTAGGATATTTCTTGGCAAACATCAACCCTACACCTATAGTTATCACCTAAGAGTTTGCGAAAAGTTTTTTTTCGATAGACATCTTCTTATTCATTAGTGAGAACGGGCATAATACTCCACCTTATGGTAAGCGGAAAACCACGCATAGCGTAGCGCATTGAATAGGAACTCCACTTGACTTTCGGGGGACCGAGTTCGAATCCGAGGTTGCACCTCTAACTTTTGTAAGTTTTGTGCGTTAAAAGTAATTAAAATATCACAAATCAATAATATCACTGTGTCTAGTTTATAAGAAGATTCCTGCTATACACATTTCTCTATATGAAATGAAAAAAAAAATATTATTAAAAAAAAAATGTTCTCAAAGGTATGTGGAGTCCACCAATCCGCACTGGGTCAGCGTGGTGGACTATGTCCTAAACCCTTCTCAATGGAGTACTGTGCTCTGTACTGGGCCGGTAATGCGTTGATGAGGTGATGATGATGATATCCGGAAGTTAATCCTAGCGTCTGGTGACAAAAAGCTATTGAGTCCAAAGGCTAGTCTAGTCATACAAAGAGCCTGAACGACAACAACGTCAGCGTTTTGGGCAACAACCATAACTTATAGTGGTGAGTATTATATTTCATTTTGTATATTCTAAGTACCCAAAACTTTCGGCTTTCAGTTTTTTTTTTTTTATATAAATAAATAAATATACTTACTACGACAATACACACACCGCCATCTAGTCCCAAAGTAAGCGTAGCTTGTGTTCTGGGTACTAAGATAACTGATAAATATTTTTTTTTTATGAATAATATAAATAAATACTTATAATATACATATAAAAACCCAGAAACTGAAAAACATTCATGTTCATCACAGAAACATTCTCCAGTTGTGGGAATCGAACCCATGGCCTTTGACTCAGTAAGCAGGGTCGCTGCTCGCTGCGCCAGTCGGCCGCAAATTCAGTAAATGTGTTTTGACAGTCAATCTTAGAATTGTCAAACTAACTAGTCCTAAACTGTCATAATTAAAGATAAAGAACGTTTAACTATCCTAACTATTATTTGCTTTTCGTGTTAGGCAGCTGAGTAAATAGCGTTTGAATTGAGTTGTCTCTGATTATCCCTTTACTCTGGCATAACATGTTCAAATATATCTTATGGTTATTGTTATAAGGGGCTTAATGCAGCAACTATATTAGTACGTTGCCCTTGAGCACTTACAGGTAGGGTGGAATATTATGTACGTATACATAATTTTTATAATTTTTATTAGTGTTTTTTCCTTACACTTGGAGGAATTATAAATTCATATAAAAAATGCAAATTTTTATATGCATTTTAGATTTATAAAAAACGTATAAATGATTAAATCATTTCATAGTGTCGTTTAGAATAATGTTAATGAAAAAAGTGTTTTTTGTGGATCCCATTTCTGTAAAATTAGAACTATTTTGACAATTACAAAATATTTTTATTAAAAAATCTCGGCGACGCTTAATGAAAGTAATAAAAGATCAACAGTTCTATCACAAGCTTCAAATTTGTTTAATTTTATTTTTACAATAAAACGTGTAGGCGTCGAATAAGTTATATGCTCATAGTTTAACGACTTCCCTAGCGCAGCGTTGTGATCTATGGTTTTATTAAAGTAGAGCTCGCGGGTTGGATACTCGGCAGAGGATGGGGAAATTTTATTAATTTCTGAACTTTTTTCTGGTCTGATCTGGTGAGACGCTTGTGGCTAGTTACCACCCTCCAGACAAAGTCGTGGCGGAAAGCTATAGAGCGTTCCGATACAATGTCGCTTGGAAGTATAACTGCCACAACCCTAACAGGTCAGCCTTTTACAATCTTAGACTGGATCATCACTAACCAGACGTTGAGATTGCAGTCAATGTCCAACTTATAGTTGAATGAAAATAGAAAACGATTTTGGTATTTACTAATAATTTACCAACTTTTATTTTTGCATAGATACCTAAAAATAATTCATAATATCAACCCATTACCAGCCTACTACAAGGCACGGGTCTCCTCCTACAATGAGAAGGGGTTAAGGCCGTAGTCCACCATGCTGGCCCAGTGCAGATAAGTGGACTCCACACACTTTTCTGGTTTATTGATATATGAAGATATTTATTGTTCCAAAAAGGAATTTCCACTTAAATGGAACTTACAGGCTAATTTACAAAAAGAGGGTAATTATATAAAATTGCATCTTCGAGCGCACAATAAATAAATTGTAAATTGTAAGTGGGTAGTTTTGAAGTACCATCGCATCAAAATCATATCGACGGTCAACTGCTGACGCGAGCCGCGGCTATGTCACTGCATAGGTAACATGGATTCATCCACAACTAGTTGTGACAACTGAAACTGCTAACTTGGTTATTTGGTTAGGTCTTTGTTTCTTAGATAGAAAATAAGTTTTATTTTTAAAACGCAAAGTTTAAGTTTTATGCTCAAAATGGTCTTTTAGTAATTTTGAGAACATCATCCAGAATTCTCAGGCATGCAGGTTTCCTCCCGATGGTTTCCTTCACCGTTTAAAATATCCCTTATATTTTAATTATTAAAAAAACGCACGTAACTTAGAAAAGTTACAGGTGCGTGCTGGTTTCGAACTCTGCCTCCCGTAAGTGAAGTGGAGCTCCTTCCTACTGGGCTATCACCGCTGAAAGCTATTAGTTGGCGGGCCATTATATTCAAGCTCTGTCAATTTTCACGTAACAAAGAGTGGTTCACTTTTAAAAATCCCTGTTGCTTAAATCCTTGTGTTATATAATAGGAACCATACATTTAAATACTACTGAAAACGTAGTATACATTGTAAGGAGCCCAAATCGAGGCAACTTCGAACTAATCTCCAGTCAAAATCGCGTCAGGGTCTACTAAAAGTCCGGCGTTGATTAACAGACGCATTTCGTTTTTAACGATGTCGTCGTTATTCCCTAACTCGAAATAGTTTCGAATGACACCATTTTCGGGGGCCTACCATGGTGTTTTTAAATCGGCAGTTACATATAAACTTATTTAGAGAACCAGCTTATTTCGAAGTCGTCCTATGTTTTACCTTCTTACTTTGGCACATCTTTCTACTACTGTATGAAACGTTACAGGGTTCTGTGAACGTGAGTATGAATGAGTGCTTTTATGTTATTATCTAGGACGATAAACTTAATGCCGATGCTATAATAGTAAACCGTGACCCCACTTGACCTTAAATGTAAACACAGCTGATGTTATGGTTGTCCCTGTACTTAATATAGCAAATTTTAATTAATTTGTAGTCAACATTTTGATGAATAGTTAAAATATTTTGGTTGATATTTAGCGTCTTACCGCTTAGTTAATTTGATTTGGTACCAAACATGAATCGTATTTTACCTGTTATATCCGCCACGGTGACATTGGATTTATTGTGACGTCACATCAACACTTTGGTCGCTTCACAATAGTGGAACATCTATACATTCATACTTAGACTTTAAAACACATTACCCTCCCAGAGTCGATTAAATTTTCTCATATTGCGAACTAAGTGTTACAGTTTTTCTCAAAACTTTAGATTTTTCATAATATCATATATCACAGTAAACATACAAATGGTGTTATAAAAATTATTTAAGCTAAATACGCGTACGCTTATGTGAATCGATATAAGAGTTTATGGTAGGTCTCCAGGTACAAATGAGGCGTGTTGGCAATCGCTCTTTATGAACGGTTTCTTTTTAAATTCACGGTAGGTATGTCGTTTAAATTGGAATTCCTGAGGATGTTCATATGGAACTTTTCTGTGTAGTAAAGTCTTGTGTATAATCTATGACAAAATTGTTAGGGTGTTTGAAATATGAGTTTTTAATATCACACATAAAATATAATGATACAGTCGTAACGTAAAATAAATGCCACAGTATAACCAGTTTTTGTCCGCAGCTTCGTACTGGGTTCGTACTAACATCGCTTAAGCCATTATTATTTCGATATTGTTGACGTTTTGTTACAGAATTATAACCCTTAATTTTAGGATGTTTAAGTACGTCATATAAAATGTTGTTTTAAAATGGTTGCAACCCTCCAGTTCTGTTTTCCTTTAAATAATACAAAACCCGCTGTACAAAACGTTTCCTTTCCGAAAATAGTGCGATTAACAGTAAGCAAGTCGCAAAGATTAATCTGGGCATTTAAGGTAGCTATAGTTTTACGCGAGAATCAGCATCATAACCCAGATAATACTGAAACATTTTCTCATTTATTTTGGACTGCAATTAGTCTGATATTTTAATTCTTTTTTTTCTTTATAATAATTAAGTGATCTCTACGATAGCGAGAAATTTCTTGATCGCTTCTCGGCAATGTGGCTGGGTCCTGCATTATGAATGCTATTGCTTATATACCCAAGCATTCAAATGCGTTGCAAAGTTTATAAGATCCAAGCGTACAAATAGAGTGAGCGAATTTGTTTTTACTATCTAAAGATTTATTTATTTTAACACTATTCGCGTAAGTGCAATGTTCGTTTATTTCCCGGCCTTATTACATATCACTTTTTTCTCCTTCACTAACATGATTTGATATGATATCATTTATTGATCAACTGTACTGTTGCTATTGAGTTTACTTTTCAATTCTCTTAATCTTAATCAATCTTGTTCAAATAGGTATGCGGACATTCGTCTTATGTTGTTACGTTATTAATTGTTATCAATAAAGACAATGTGAGCCCATGACAATTAGGATCAAATGTTGCGGTCGTGATAGCCAGACTTTCACTCTCGCGCTCGCTTGGCGGATCTGTAGGCCTAGCATGCGCGTCACGAGAGACTTATGTCTACCCATTTTGTCTATCTCTATACAAAAAATGCGAGTAACTGTACTCTAGTGCGGTAAAGTAACATAATAAATATTCATACGAATAACTTGCATTTATTATGCCACCTTTCATTTCAATTTTGATTCCAATTTTATTTACGTTAACATAACACTAAATGTTGATATAATCAAAGTGGTTAATTTGCTTCAGGCAATCTCCAAAGCAAATACCGATTTGATTGTATCGAGCAAATCAATTATTACTCACAACATGTAATTATAGTGATGGGGCGATAAGTTTCATAACTAATAGTTGGCACCTTCACTTATATTTTATATTATTTTAAGTACATTTTTTAAACTATACGTTTCCACATTTACAACATGATTAGTTAATTAAATAAGTTATTTAAAGTTATGGGATCCATCGCTTTCCTCATTATTGAGACAAGAGACAAATTACAAAGATGCAGACCTTTTAGCACTTTATAACTCTTGTCACTGTTTGGTTCAACTTACTTACTGTCCTTTTTACGAACATATTGCCAAAAACGAATCTTCTGATAGAAATTGGCTTCAATTACGCCTGATGATTATTGCCAATGCAACCTTAGCAGCTTGCAGCAATTACATCATGTGAATCGCTTGTCGCAATATTAATATCCTCTTGGTCTCGAGAGCAGTAAGAAGTTTGCTTCATCAGGATACGTCCTCAATCTTTCTTTCTTTTACTCTATACGATAACTATCTTTTCAATAGAATTTGTAGCATTCTCTTCACACGATCTGTTCGTTATTAAATCAGGTATATTCTCCTCTTCTATTAGGAATACGCTATGCTAATTTCAAACTTCGAAGTTTAGCTTTTGCGTTGTCTGTAAGTGGGTCAGTCCAAAGTGATTTGCTTGATGTCCTCTGTCCAGCTCGTTAAAGGGACGATTACCGATGCTTTTATCACTATTATCAACGTTTATCTGCCTCTTCAGCTTCGCGACTTAGACTGGTCTACTAGTCTACGGATCTTCTCATTCCTGATTTTACTTTTAACTCTAGCGTATAGATTATACGAATTTATGTAGATATAGCCTATGTTATGAAACCGGATTAACATGTCATAAAGTGTCGTGTTGCATCATTGTGTATCAAAAGGCGATCCTCTACATTTTATATGAAGATTTGTATAATGGTCTGTGTTGATGCTCGCCGACGCTCTGACGCTCCACGCGCAATCCACTCCGATCAGCATCAGAGTCGTTGGGGCGCTGACGCGTAGCGACACGTCATTAATGCGTTCCATTCTGATATAGATTTGAGTAACCAAACATGTCAGTAAAGTGACATATTAACGCCAACCTTTACGACAAGCTTATTAAGTTACTCCCGGAGTAAAACGGTGCACTTGCTCTGTTATGTACAATTTTTAAGACTAATTAATAGTTTAATAGTTACCCAGGAGGTCAAAGTAAGAGGTCATTTAGTTAAAGGATACACACTGGATGTCTTCCGTAACTTGCGTTTATTATATCTCACATTAAATTCACTGGGTTATCCAATGGTCTAATTTCGAGAAATAGGTAAACCGCCGAATCCAACTCGGATGGGCAACTTCGTGACATCTTTTCGTCCAAAATCCTTCAGGACCTGAAGACCAATGTCTCCATCACTCGTTTGCTTACTATAAGGCCCATGCTTTATAAGAAGGCTCAGATTCACTCAGCGGGCGATAGACAGAGCTATGGTAGGAGTATCTCTACGTCATCAAATCAGAAATGATTGATCCGTGAAAGAACGAGTGTTACCGATATACCTCATCGAGTCGCGAACCTGAAGTGGCAATAAGTGGGGCAGATAGTTTGTAGAACCAATGGACGTTGGGTTCCTAAGGTATCGGAAGGGCGACCCCGCAACGGTCAACGCAGCGTAGGTCGGCCTACAACGAGGTGGACAGACGATATCCAGCGAGCCGTATGAAACAAGCGTTCCAAGATCGTGGGCTTTGGAACACCCCACAAAAAACCTAAGTCCAGCAGTAGACGTCAATCAGTTGAAGTGATGATGATGATGATGAAGAAATATAAGATGATACAAGTATAGTTAATGTTTCCGGACTATGTTTGTCACGGTGATTTGGACATCCGAGCGAGAAACAAGACCAAATTATGTGCAGGAATTCCACAGTCACAATTGTTTTGTTTCACCAATTGCAGGACGGCCATGACAACTAACTATTGTCAAGGGAATCGGACCTGAACCGAGACACAAGAATTCAATCCTATTAATGTCAAAAAACGTAACAAAAACTAAAAGAATCATTCATGCATCCACAATTTAGGTGACAACTTTGAAGGGCTTAACGAAAAAGGTTTAAAAAATGAAATAAATAAAGTACATTAATCCGGAACCATAATGTTAACAATTTACAGTAAGATAACTTTTTTATTTCACTGAGCGTTACGATATTTTAAAATTTTACTTGAGTGACATTTCAGCTGAGCTATACAGTTTATATATCAGAGCTTTCTTAATTAAGGAACTTTTTGTAAAATGAACTAGTAATAAGTACTAGAACCTTACAGTCATAATCAGGTGTTCTAATTCCAAATCTCTAGCACGTTACAGTAGTTACTTCAAATCACTTATTTTATGGAAACTAGCTCAAAGCTAAGAATATGAATATATAATTCTTAGCTTAGGGAGAAAAAATTGTAATTTCTTTAACCTCACTTTAAGTAATGCTTTCTTAATTATTTATTTAAAACTATCTTCATAATTGATTATTCGGGGAGCTTTAGATTACAGATGATTTTTGTAAATCATATTTCCTGGACTCTATTTCAAAAAAGGCTGTTTTCTCATATTGTCTAGCCCACCACTAAATCCGCGTTAATAACGGCTTTTTTACAAATCCCGCATGAACTATCAGTTTTCCCGGGTATTTTTTGTTGATAATAATGAGTAGATACTTTTATAATTTAATACTTATTTTCTCAGCGCACGCCCGATATTGAATCTTACAGCCCAATTTTTGCAATTTAAGGGACTCTATTTTACTTCCTGCTAAATTAGCTTTCTATTGGTGAAAAATAGTGAAAGCGTTCGAGTAGTTATCCCAATGAAGCCTATTTAAAAAAAACAAACAAAAGAATCTTACCTCTTTATAATATTAGTACGAAAAAAATTAGTACGAAAATATTTTGTTTTGTACCTATTTAATTCTTGATACCAAACTAAATAAAGTTAAGCAAGCAAAATCCTGTCAAGTTTACATTCGTTATCTGTAAAAATACATACATGTATATCTTTTTACAGACGCATGTCACATTTTAATAATCTCGTATTGTTACGTAGCGTGTTTCCTTGTCTTATTTGAAGCCTGCGGCTTAAAATTAGGTACGCAAAATATTATTTATTGTGTCACTGATGTCACAAAAGGATGCTGAGTTTGTTTTCGTGCAAATTTACATGAGCACAAAAAATGTGTAAGCTTATGTATAATATTATAGGTATGAAGGCTTAACTTGTTTGAATACCGATATATTATGCAGACCTTTAATTTTAAGTATAATTTTACAATTGATACAACAGTTGATAGGAAATTTCAACACCTTTTAAGGATGTTTGGTGATTTAATACTAATGCATGAAAATACACCTGACCGCCCTGGTGGAGTGGTGAGCCCTGTGGCCTAATAAGGTTAAGGTCCCGGGTTCATTCCCCGGCGGGGGCTCTGGTCTGTTCTGATGAGCTCCGTATGAGACTAGTTATCCTACAGCCAAAGAGTTGCCGCTAAGCTATTTGACGTTTTAGTAAGATGCGTCGTAAAAACTCTTAATCATTATATCGTACACTAACAGCTTAGCCCACTACCATTTAAGACTGCATCATCATTTACCACCAGAGAGATTTTATATATGGACTTTAGTCAAAGCCAAAGTCAAAAATATCTTTATTCAAGTAGGCCCATAGATGGCACTTTTGATGCGTACATTACATGAGAAATGTGTACGCGGTAGTGAAATGATGGCTATAACCATATAAACTTAAAACTAAAGCTATCATAGATTCCAAACGCGTCCAGGTCTAAGACGAAGCCCACAACAAACTTAGCCGGGTGTTTTTTTTGTTATCACCATCTCACAATGTAATTTAAAATTATATGAAGAAGAGCAACTTGGTTAGAGCAATAATTCCTTTATATAGTCCTTTATACTATAATAGGAATTTCTATAAGCGTAAATTTAATATAAACTTTGAACGTTTTAAGAGGCGATGGCTACCCATTTATTGTAGAAATGTATGCAATTTCCTTTAAACGAATTTTGAATTTAATGTTACCTAGTAACTGTATGTTTATTCTAACTTCTAATGTCCAAATTATTACAGTCACATTTTTTCTTAAATTTAGAAATGTTTATTATTATTTTTACTATTTTTGGTGGAATAAAAAAAAGCGTGAATGAAAGTACTTTCGTTCCACGAGAGAAGAGGTAGGTAATTTAACTTTTGAAATAATTATAAGCGGTGATAGCCTAGTGTTAGGACTTCGGCCTCACTCTCGGGAGCCCAATACTCAAACTGTTCGAGTTCCACGTTTTAAGTATTTAATATCGCTTGTCTTAAAGGTGGAAGAAATCATTGTGAAGAAACGTGCATCCGTGAGAGTTATCGATAATGTTCTCAAAGACGTATGAATTCCACCATTTCGCAAGTGGTGGACTTCGGCCTAATTTCTTCTCATTCCGCGAGGAGACCCTTGCCCAATATAGGGCATGGGTCTCCAAACCAGTACTTATGACAATGGTACGAATTATGATTATTGTGTGAAAAACGTAACATTTTTCACATTTTATTTTAGTGAGAGTAATGATACAGTTGTTTACAGTGTAAAATAATAAACCTTTAGGTGTCTAGGTATATATAAACAACTTCGCCGTTGTACTAATTTATTTACACTATACATATGCACAATTATGTCACTTCTGAAGTAAATGTCTTTCACATTAACATTTTATTACGCGCGGTAAAATATATTACATTAAACTTGAATTTAAATATTTATTATACTTTGTCTAATTTAGGACACAACAGCTTCTTTAATATAGTAGACCAGGACCTTCGTAGTCCAGGATAAGTACGTTGTTTACTTTTATACGTTTTTTTACTTTTTGTGTTTTTACTATAATCAAGACATCGGCAACCACCGATTCCAAGTTCTATGAAAACTCTGTGCTGTCAACATCATCTTGAATTAGAAAAAGAATAGTGGCTAAAATTTTACATAATTCTTCTGTTGTTGAATAGAGAGGTGTCAAATATAATGTTATGTAATGCAAATTACTGTAAATGTGCATTTTATAACAACCCAAATGGATAAGGTTGTGCGTCGATATATCAGTTGCATAGAACCATATTTTGTATGTTTATCATCCCTTATTTAGTTTATCCTTTTGCAAGTGTAATGTTCAAAACTGTGAAAAACATATCTTTATTTAAAACTTGGACACTAGTACCAAGTAATGGATATGCCTTGAAAAATAACAGGCTTTTAAACAAACTTCCAATCCCAATTAAACAAACACTAAATGTAAAATGTAAATAGTGGATGTTGGAAAAGAGCAACTGCCAAGTTTCTTGCCGGCTTCTTCTCGGTAGAATCTGCCTTCCTCACCGGTGGTAAAGTCACTCAAGTCACTCAGTCAACACAAACAGACAGACCTGACGTTTCAAAAGTGCTTATATTAGGCCTTCTTGAAATAAAAAAATTAAATTTTTTTAAATTTAATTGATTATTTTTTTTTTAATTTAAAATTTTATTAGGTTTTTTAGGGGTAGGGGTTAGGTAGGGGGTTACCCTTGGGGGTGGGGATTTTCAGAAAAACCATTCTTAGTGCATGCTTACGTCATACGAAAAACCTACCGTCACAATTTCAAGATTCTAGCCCAAGCTATTTAAGCTGTGCGTTAATATTCAGGACTTTCAATATGGTAATAATATATGAAGATTATTTAATATGACACAGCCTTTAAATGTCGTCGTTAAACTTTCTCGGATGCATTACCGCTCTAGTTTGACACCATTAACAAAGGTGAAACTTTGTAATAGAACAGTTAGGCACTAGCAAACTAGTGCTGGCGGGAGCGCTTTATTCTACCTATTAGTTGAGGAATACGTTCAGTTAGTCTTTTTAAAATAGTTCAAACTGAAACCTGCACCTTATTTGATATGTTGATCTTCAAGAGGTTGTAAATGTATGTCTCCCAGCAGGGCGAGCACGGGCGGGAGAAAAAATTATATCCCCCGATTAAATCCTTGACTGCAATCTCACTCGCTGGATGCAGTGTAAGATGGTAACGTGTTCACCTTTTAGAGATATTTCAGTTGTATTAAACCCACACCCCTAATCGGTTTATACGCGTCATCATACCAAAACGCTAAATCGCTTTTCGGCACATCTTGGTCTGTAGGGTGGTCACTAGCCATTGTCAAAGCCTCCTACCAGACCAGACCAAAAACACTTTTGTAATAGACCCTTTTTATATTACTTGAATACTTATTATTAAATAAGATTTATTTAAAAATGCTAACCAATTTTTTAAAATATCTGGCACATATTAAATTATAGTTATCATAGTTTAAATATTTACCCTCTTAAAAAAACTACTGAAAAATTTAGGAATCACTGTGTCACAATACAATCCACATGGTGGAAAGGACCATATTGCGAAAGGATGTTGGTAGGCCAAATCATGATGATGGCCTAAGACTTTATTACATCAGAAAAACAGCAAAGACGCTGAGTAAGGAGTGAAAACAATGGGAGAGGTTATTTTCCCATAAAAGAGCTCGATTCTAGTATCATACAGTCTCAGTTACCAAACTTAACACATAATATTTCATTTCATTTCAATATACCATACTTAACAACTAAATTTTTATATTATGTGGATAATATATTAAGTGTTTAGTGCCTATTGGATTGTATATTATTAATAAGATTTAAGTGTTATTATTATAATCTGTAATGTTATCTTTAACATATACCTAAATATGATAAAATAAAATAAAAACTTTATTATTACTAATGTACGTTATTAATATATAAAAGTGCTCTGAGTTATTAAATAAAACTCCTATTTTTGTATAAGTATACGGTGTTATTGCAAAAAAAGTTTATCATTTTCACACATACAAATTAAGTTCTCTACAAAATTGGTCCAAAGAAAAATCTTATTAACCGTATCTGACATCAGACGTGTTTTCCCTTTTATAGAATTTTACTTTGCTTTTAAGTTGTCCCAGCGGCTGTTAAGATCGATAAATTTTAAAGATAATTTAAGGCCGTATTAGTTTCTTCGGCAGCTTTGAACACTTCTTAGTAGTAAATTATAAGCGTATATGGTATTAGTCCGACAGCAATTATATTATACTGGTACAGTATCAGCTCATTATACATAGGAACATATGTGATGTTTAGCAAAACAGTTCAGAAACATCGATTAGTGGGACACCTTTCTGTCATATACGGTGTCTATGTGAGCAAATCGAATGAGACAGCCCAATTTTGCGGTTACATTGTGCGTTCTAACACAGTGGCTTGTTAATGACACTAGGTGACTATTGACACAAAATAATGACCTTCATAAACGATATCGACTAACACCGATTCGATTCAAATTTAAATGTCGAAATGTGAGCTTTACATGCAAGTAATACGTTCTACGAAGTACCGCCATGTGTCCATCAACCCGAGTAGCAAAGCCTCATGTGCCTGATCCGGCAATCACGCCCTTCAGAAGGATCATAGCAATGCTTGGCGGCAGTACTTACCCGGACGAACTGTCACAAAAATTTTACTACGACTATGTCACAGATATTAGAAAATAACGGAAGAACAAGATAATAAAGACGCTTGCAATAGACGTTCATTTCACTTCAAAATTAAAAACACAAATGATCCCCTTACATTCCATTGATTTGTAATGAAATAGTAAAATCATTGACAGCTGTCAAAAATTCCATTACAAATCATCAAAGTATGTTGTTATTGTGTAAATAATATTTATAAATCATATTATTAAGTTTATCAATTAAATATCACTTTTACAGAGCCATTAAAATATATCTATAATATTTAAAAATAGAACACGTGTTTGAAACTATATCTGGTATTGAAATTCAAGTAAATACAATATTATTATAATTTGTGGAATAATTAAGTTATTTATTATAACTAATTTACACAGTTTCTTATACAGAAAGTTCACATTCCATTACTTTGATCCGAGTCGAGTCGGCGTTGAGTCGATATGATGTGCGCAGACCATAAGAAAGTTAATTAATAAGAATATAAAGTTTAATTTATGATAAGAGAAGTGAAATTGCTCGTGCATACTTGAACAAAATTTTGTCTTAAGGCTTCTACAAAGTCAAAACTTGGAAATGACAGGGTTCACGGATAGCATAACTTTACTTTCTTGGTGTGTGCATTGAAGCTCACTTTGTAACATAATTATTGTGGCCTTGAAATTAGGTAGTGCTCACGTTTTATCGACTATCGATGGAGATTACTAACAATTTTATAATTGTGTGATCGTGTGGAATGTTGATAGTTATATTATGTCCTTTTTTTTTTAATCATGCGACCGAATATTATTTTTTGAAAAAAAACTGTTTTTATAGTTTCATTTGAATGAAACTTAGGTGCCGACAGTCGCATATATACGCAATACACATTACATACGGCTGACGGACATAAAAGTGAGTGAACTGACCGTGTACCGGTTTGCAATTACTCTTTTAATTAACGAATAGGTTTGCACTAGCGATGACATTAACTACGAAGCTGTTAAATGTTGCTAATCGTTTTTAAATTGGACTTGTATCTACCTATGTTTTTCTAGTTTAGCTATAACTTGTGCTAAGATCAACTTATTATTTTCCTTAGCCGCTAAATCTTAATAAATGATTGAAATTTTAATTGAATTGCCATCTTTTAATATTTTTAGTCTCATTTCCATATTTTGCTGGAGCTTTTGGCTTGAGATTGCAATTGTTTGCAGACCTGACACCGATCAATATTAATTAATGCAATCTAGGTATTATTACGTAAACTCAAAATCCATTATTATTTAAACTTAATTATAGGAACAGAATACATATTGAGCATAAAAGCTCTAAAGAACTACGCAGACACTCGTAGCTAGCTGTTCGAACGAAATAAGTGTTGTAGCCGATTTGCAATAGAAACTGATGACCGACAAATAAAACAAAGGTAAAGGTAAGGAACGGAACTGTGTAGAGGTTATTGAGGCAGTTAGTGTAACGTGTAACCAGCCCTACGATTGCGTGAACGCAACAAAGATGGCTTCCATAAAGTCTTTTTATAATGTCCGCTTAACGAAACCATTTTTTTATGAAATCCATCGACATTATTTTAGGATCCGTGTCACATTAACGATTAAGTCACATTAGTGATGCGTGTTCCGTCACGCCTGCTTCTGTTTATCTCTGTCTCTTTCCTTTTGCCTTTATCAAACCAAAAACATCGATCCAAGATTAATAATTTTAAAGACCTCACTGACTCAGCGGTGTGTTTGTGTTTTACATGTAATTAATTTTTGTCTCCGAAACAACTAGACCGACTTCGACCTTTACTGTAGGAAGGGAATTACGCTACGACTATTATTTTTCTAAACATGCCTCAATGTTGGTTGTGGTCCTTGCATTACATTAATTACACCCTTTCGCATTTATAATATTAGTATCTATGGATATATTTATTCGTATCAAATATCTTAATAATATCTTCAATGACTTCAATAACAGATTATGGTTGATGTACAGTCGAAAAAATTTACACAAAGGTTAACGATACGAGTGAAATGAAAAGAATGGGTGTATGCTAGTGTAAACGGACCTTTCCTAGTGGAAACGACCTCTGGGAACCTATCCGAGCGATGTAATAAGGAAATCGTTGTGCCCCGCTCGAAAAGCGCTCCTCAGAGAGTGGAGCTTTGGGTTGAGAGTTGAAACCTAACAATACTTACGTTTTATTTCATGAACTCTGTACTTAAAATTCTAACAACCTCAATTATACTAGTTGTAGAAAAATACTAGCGGCTATTCTTGACTACGTCCGCGTACTACATGTAAAGCATAAAAAAAATCCAAGGCTTGTTAAGAAAAATAAAAGACTTTTTGTAAAATTTGCTCTCTACCTTTCCTTGATGCTAATTGATCCAATAATACAGTTTTTATGTATGCACGCCAGTACGCATTCCAGCAAACTGATAATTCCTATAGTATCTCTTTCCTGGACTTCTATACCTATTTCATAGTTCCAAAGTCAAAGTGAGAGTTGAAAATATATTTTTTCGGGTAGGCCCATAGATGGGACTTTTGATGCGTTCATTACATTAAAAATGTGTAAATGGTAATAAGATGATGGCGGAAACCATATCCGTAAACTTAAAGCTACGAGGGTTCCAAACGCGCTCTGGGCTAGAAGAAGCTCACACCAAACTTAGCCGGGTTTATTTATTGTTATCACCATCTCACATTGTCATTTAAAATTAAATAAAAGTCTGGTCTGGTTATACCAATAATCCACACCCAAGCTTTTTTATTACTTATGTAATCCTTTATACTATAATAGGACTTTTCTATAACTTTACGTTCAATAAACAGTGTTAAGTATTATATGTGCTTTAAGGTTATGTTTGCATATATTACTCTAAATTAGTGCTCAAGTTAAAAAAAAAAATTATAAAAGTATTAAAAATATATATATTTAAACTAGCTGCTGCCTATTTAGATTATAATTACGGTTTGTTATGTCTCTCAATAAGTTCAAAGTTTATATAAAACGTAAGATTACAGAAAAATCCTATTATAACGTTAAGGATTTCTTAAACGATTAAAAAACTTGGGAGTGAATTGCTCTTACTACATAGCTTAATATAAATTTACTGTGAGACGGTGATAACAAAAAAAATACCCAGCTAAGTTTGTTGTGGGCACTTCTTAGACCAGGGCGCGTTTGGAACCCTCTAAGCTTAAGGCTTAAGTTATCACCATCCCCTTACAATTATGTAAACATATTATACGTATGAACGCTTCATAAGTGCCTGTGATAGGCCTACATAAATAAAGAAATTTTGAATTTTAATTTGAACGCTAAATCGCTTAACAATCTGTATTGGTAGGGTGGTAACTAGCCATGGTCGAAGCCTCCCACCAGACAAAAATGATATACGTGTTAGTGAATGATTTATTCTTATTTCCCCTGATCAATACGTTTACGTGAGTTTTCGTTTGGCACAAATACCATACACATTAAACACGGTAGCTAATGTGTGTTCGCTGCATCCATTATCATATTACATCGGTTATGGTTATAGCATAAACATCGTTAGTGTCCTCTTCAATTGAATTAAATTGTTATTATACAGCCGTTTAATCTGCCTGTATGTTTGTTTCATTGATATCTACGACTACGGCTGTTTGTATTTCATTATTTCGTGGTCATATTTATTTGAACGTTGCGTATACAAATGTATACCGTTTCTACCTGATAGATACGAGATTAATCTCTTTATATAATTAATTTACTTCTCTGTTGTTTCAGTTCTTCAACACAAAGTAACACCGAAGATAAGGTAATGATTCGGATGAAATTTAGCTCAGAGGTAGAATATAATCTGGAATAGCACATAGATATGTTCTTGTTTTTCACAGAGCATGATATCGATATTTCTTGTTGGGTCAGTTAGCTTAAAACTGACTGTATATTCTACATGAATCCTATGTTTAAAATGAAATTAAGGGAAGGTGCACGCTGTAAAAGTAGAAAGAATTGTAATACTGATACATAATATATACTTACGATTAGGGAAGTATTTATAATACTTGTTATGTTTAATTTTCTTAAGGCTGAAAAAAGGTGTTAACGGAAAAGTGCACAACACATATCGTTTTGGAAGTTTTGAAATCGAATCCAGTCAAATCACGGTCTTAAGGCTTTACAAAGTTCTTACATGCTTTCTTTGAACAGCGGAGCAATATCGTAATAACTTGTATCCGATTTTATCAGCATTACCACCATTTTTGTGTCAAATATTTCATTTAGATTCACGGAATTGGCCTTTGACTCGTTAGAGGGATTCTCAGTAACTGTTAGTAGCGCAACGGGAGATTTTAACAATGAAATATAGTTAAAGAAGTCCCTGATTCAAACCCTAAAGTATATGTTAATAAGCCATATATACTTCTGCGAGCATGTTAGACTGTTAGTATTATTCGTATAGGTGCCATGATATCGCCTTATATTGCAAGGGACGCGGTGGCATTGCCACCAGAACGTTGACAAGAACTTTTCGAAAAAGGACTTTAAGGTTTTCTATATAAGGTCCAAAAGGGATATTTTTGCATGCACAATAGGACATGATGCCGGAACTCTGACGCCTCAAGAGGCGATGCGGTGAAGGAATCCTACAAACAGTCTCCTAGCATTCGATCTTCACGTCCCTTCCTGTCGTGGGAAACGACAATTGAATAGATAGGTTCTTGATCTATTATTATTTGCATGTTTACTAAGCAATTTTTTCTCAACTCGAGTAAAATTACAGACAATAATATTTTTCAATCGGTTGAACGATTTTCCCATGTTTTATCAACTTTACATAATAGTTTGTTTTAATAATTCAATATTGGTGCAGCTTTCTCATATGTGGTTTATCACAATAAGCAATCGTTTAATGTATTAAATAAATACTTTTTTAATTAAATTGATTTATTTGTTCACTGAATGGAATAATAGCTATTATTAATCGATTTTATAATCTCGCGGCGATAGAATCGAAGATGGCTTCGTTTTATTTTGATAACTCGCATAGTTTCCGATTGTACCTACTGTCTTTTCTATTTAACCATCATTATTGTCACCAACAGATAAACCGATAAACCAAATTACACGGGTTTTGGGCCGCTTGCCAAAATTAAATTATTATTTAACTATATATTATGATATATAATTTTAATAGGTTTGAAGTGGTGATCGGTTCGACTTTACTTTCCGGGGGCCGAATTCGAATCCCAGCACGCACCTCTAAGTTTTCTAAGTTATGTGTTTTAAGCAATCAAAATTTCACTTTCTTCGACGTTGAAGAAAAAACATCGTGAGGAAACCTGCATGCCTGAAATAATGTTCTCAAAGGTATGTGGAGTCCACCAATCCGCATTGGGCCAGCATGGTGGTTTGAATAGGTGTGTTTTTTATTTATTTAATTTATCACGACTTTTAACATATAATTTGTATGAAATTCAATATATAAAAATAACGGACATGTTATACTTATGCTCGAGGTAGATATAGATTTATTTCTTTCAAACGCATATCAAAGGTTGTACTATTATCTTTTTTCCTAAAAAGTTGAAGTTGCGAAGTCTGGAAAAAAGCTGACTAAGAAAGTTTCAAGGCTAGCTTTTCATAGACTATATAGAGGTCAGGGTCGAAGTACGTACGACTATGAATATCAGTTCAGACGGATGAGCAAACAAGCGGTTTCGTAGATGCATAAAGTCTAGAGATGCCTGCGGCGGTAGCTTTTCTTAAACTTTTGTAGCCGCGTTTTAGAGAATGCATTCTTTTGAAATGTTTTTGATTGCGGGCTATTTTGTAAAATTACTAGTTGCAACCAACAACAACATTATTTGTTCTGTATGCAGGAAAAGCTGTGGAGGTGCATCACGAGGCAATTACCATGCATGCATCATACAGATCCTCTAAGTCAAACTCTAAGCACGTTTTACGTCGACATTGGAACTTATGCAGGATTGAGAGAAGGTACATTCTCTAGTAAACGAAAACAAACAAAGGTTGTCAGTTTAATTTTCACAAGTTATTTCAAAGTAATTCAATCAAAAACGTTTTATCTTTATAAACGCAGTTTTTCGAAAGAAATTATTGGCTTTTGATCTGAATTATATTTTTGAAGCGGCTTTTTTTTAGAAATATTGTTTTTTTTATTTATTTATTCATTCAAGGTAACGCCAACAGGATCTTATATAATTTAAAAACATTGACATATGGTAATAGCCTAAGGTATTAGAAACACATAAGAATCAACTCCAAATGAAGTATTAAGAATGTTTTTATAATATACTAGCGGACCCCAGCGCCATCTGTCGGGCTGATTTGTGAATCTAAACCATCCAGGGTGCCAGCCAAACGCATACCAAAAAATTCTTTATATTCTTAATTTAAATCGGTCCAGCCGTTTAGGAGGAGTTCAGTTTCATACACACGCACACAAGAAATATGTATATATAAGATATAGAATTTTTTTTTGAAAAAGAAATTATTGTTTTTTTGTCACAATCCGCAGTTATTCGAAACACTTAGGCTTTTTTGTAGGCTAGAAGTTAGTTTCGATACGTCACAATTTTTAACACTTTAGTGAGCTGATGATGGTGGTAACCAATTTCGCAAGCTTATAAAACTAAAAATTTGGTTGCCCCAAAGAGAAGAGCAGGACTAAAATCTGCTAGTGTAATTGGTTTCAGTTCTGGCCAGTCTGTGACGATACACTGTAGTGAGGGTAGGTGATTTGTAAATTTCTTCACTACATAAGGTTTTATGAACAGAGTGAAGTGTGGTTCAATTCTTGAACGTATTCTAACTTCAACCATGTACTAAGTTCGTACCTGGCTGGCTTCACTAAGTCCTGAGACCACTCCGCTGATTTCAAGTCTCTTCAATCTAGCTGATTGAACAAGATCTTCGGTTACGAATGTGGCTTGTGATACGTCATTGTCGGTCAATAAGAGCACGGTAGACATGTGTTTTATTATTCTTTCTGGCCACATCTACATGTGCTGTAGCGAGCAATACTTGACCAGGTTGATTTATAATGTGTGTAATAATGTTCTTGTCTTCTAGTTTGTTTGTCCTTTCCTTGATCGGTATCTATCTCCTTCTTCTCAGGATGTAATAACGAGTGGTGCATTTTCCTGCATCCACCGATTCAACAGAATGTATTTCTTAAACACTTCCTGGCTTAATGGTTCGGAATTACACGTCAGAGGAGAGAAGGACTCTCTCGGAAGATTCCAGAAACATTAAGCTTTTAAATGCTAGAGAGGCAAAAAAGCTCTATCTTTTTTCTGCGAAGTGATTGCTTGTGAAATGCACCTATCATTTAATATCAAGGATAATTTTATTCAGACGAATTAACTAATATTTTTTGTAATGTACATCTGTAACTGACTTAGTATACTTTTTGGCTAGCCTTAAGTATACTAAGGATATAAATAAATAAACACTTTAACCGCCGATTATACTATCTGCCTTCAGTCGATTGTTATTCTAGTTTTGAATATTTTTATAGAGTTACAGATTAACTCTGCAACCGTTGTTTAGACCGTATGTTTATAGTCAGTCAACTTGTTTTACTGTTAATATTTTATTAAATTAATTATCATTATAAAAGAAGTTATTACCTACCTTACTACTAAGATATCTAAAAGAGATAAAACCAGTTTCAGCGCTAGTGTCTGAGAACTCCTCTTCAGGTCAAGGCTAGTATAATGTGTCGCGAATGCAAAGCTCAATTCAGGCGTATAAGCAAACAAATGGTATTGGAGTCTGAGGGCCCTCAGAAGTCGCCTCGAGCTTTCGTTTTATTTTTTCATGTCCCTTCACTATGACAGGGACTTTTCTTTTCTTGTTTGTATTTTTTTAAATGCATGCTTTATGAGGCTTTCATATTTCACACCAGATCAACTATAACGTAAACAAAACGTATTATATGTTCTCTAATGGCACGAATTCCTCACCTGTATTTTTCGAATTCGAATTTTTATATCTACCAATCTAATTTGGCCATAAGTATCTTACAAAGTTAGAAGTACTGGAGTTAGGAAGTTGTTTCATCCCAATTCCCTTGCAGATCACTTTAAGACTTCAGACCCTTTAATCCCCAATACGGGATTATAAGCAGTTAATTACTAAAAGCCCGCCAACCCACATTGGTACAGCGTAGAGGATTTTTTTAACAACGACAATACACACATCGCCTTCAAACCCCAAAGTAAGCGTAACTTGTGTTATGGGTACCAAGATAGCTGATGAATAATTTTTTTATGAATATAATACACATAAATACTTATAATATACAGATAAACACCCAGACACTGAAAAACATTCATGTTAATTTGTAAGTCCTTTATCCATATCAATGAAGGCCGACTGGCGCAGTGGGCAGCGACCCTGCTTTCTGAGTCCAAACCCGTGGGTTCGATACCCACAACTGGAAAATGTTTGTGTGATGAACATAAATGTTTTTCAGTGTCTGAGTGTATATCTGTATATTATAAGTATTTATGTATATTATTCATACACATATTCATTAGTCATCTTTGTAACTATAACACAAGCTACGCTTACTTTCGGGTTAGATGGCGATGTGTGTATTGTCGTAGTATATTTATTTAATATTATTATTATCTGTGCCCAGCTATAGGACACTATCCATTCAAAATGTTTAATAATTATTTAACTTTCTGTTCGCGTTAATTTTACTTACCTATCAAAATACCAAAACAATATTAGGCACCTCTGATAATATTTCACTTCGTAATAAATTAGTAATGGATCAGATAAAAAAATTTACTTTAAATAAATAAAGTTTTATGTTTTCCTTTACAGAACATAGATTTTTACTAAACAGCTGATGTCAATGCAATTACCTATCAAAATACCAAAACAATATTAGGCACCTCTGATAATATTTCACTTCGTAATAAATTTGTAATGGATCAGATAAAAAAAATTACTTTACATAAATAAAGTGTTATGTTTTCCTTTACAGAAGATAGATTTTTACTAAACAGCTGATTTCAATGCAATTTTGCTATATATATTTTCTCATTTATAAATAAAACATAGACCAAAGTATTAATTACTTGGCCTATATTACTTTATAAATGACGAATATATACTGCAAAACTGCAATGATTGTTTCAATATAATTCAGCGCTGATTTGCGAAACAATTGCTACATTCCAGTTAATAGATAAATCATTTGTATGTATTGAAAGATCGATCGGAATCGGTATAAACATCAAATTCAATTGTCAAACAAGTTGATACATCTATCGGGATCGGAATCGCATTTAATTGCAATCAGCTGACAGTGCCGCAGGTGATTTTTATTAAGGCTTTGCGCAAACAGAGACACTTTTGTGTCTTGCTTAAGAACATTCCACCTTCAAATATTCTTATAATATTAATTTGAAAGTAACAACATCCTGCACAGTACGAATTGTAGGTGTCCAGTTGCTTCCACTCCACAATAAAAAAGTGTTAGGTTAACTAGAAATTAAATGTTATCAGTTGAAGACATTAGCATAAACCGACTTTCCATGAAACTGTACGAGTTTACGCACTTCAGCCGCTTGTCACACACGACACGACATTTAGCTCGATACCAGCACCAGAGCTAATGTACAACTGTTGCCAGAGTTCTGAAGCAAGCGAGGAGTTTTGACCAAGACTGGTTTGGGACCCTCGTAGCTCAAGTTTTACGTTGCTGTGATGTAAAAATGTGTACTCACCTATAGTGCCTACTAGCGGTTGCCAAGTACTTCGTCTGTGATTTATAAATACCATTGAAATTTTTTTTTCTTTGCGGTACCTATGCCCGTTTGCAAAAAAAGAGTCACGGGCAAAGCTAAAAGAGTATCAAAATCTGGATTATAAATGTATATTAAAAAAATTAAATACTTTTGTAAATTACACTTTTCTATCCCTTTTTTTATTTATGTATTTCTTATAGTAACCAGAAGTCCCAATACCAAGATCACAGATGACTTGAAATTTACAAAGTTTTATAATAGCTTTCTTCTCCTGTTTAACTCTTTCTTAATGGCTTAAATAAATAAAAGCTTTATCTTGTAGTCCTCAAAGAATAAAAGGTATCTAAAAATTGCAGATGACTACGCTAAGCCTTTAAGACTGTAGATTGTCTGTCGGTCAGTCCATACAATGCCTTTTAGAGTCAAAACATATTTTGGTTTTTAGTGGACACAGTGTCCTGGTTTTCGGTTTTAGTTTCCCGAATTCGTAACCAAAGGTGTCTACGTTTGTGCAGCGCCTAAGTTCCTTGGATTGTTGATTGTCAAAGAGTTACTGTAATTTGTTTTACAATAAAATTTGGTAGCTGAACATTACAAGCCAGCGTGTTGTATGCTCTGGAATCTGGCATTAGCTAAATGTAGTTAAAGCTCGCGAGTTTTGAATTTCGAAAGCCCTAACAAAGCAATTACGAAATTGAATGCTAATAAATAAATGAATAGGTACCGAATTTGTGTTGTGAAATGCAGTTGAGTAATACTTTTTTTTTTTAAATTTTTATTGATTAGTAACATTCATTGCTACTCTCCGATTGTTATGAAGTTGTTCACAAATTGTACCTCTGTTACAAGTAGAGCTCTGATTAAAGTTGGGTTCCAAGCATACTTATACTTACTCACATCACAGAGTTAGGATAGTAAGCAGGGCTAGCATTGGCATGAAACTAAAGTTTTATCCCGATCATATCCACTGACAAGGGATAAACTTTATTTGTCCACTTGTCGAAAAGCACGGAAATTAAAGAATAGGAAATTGGAAGAAGGAGAAGTTTCTCTCGGGTGCCCATGCTGGGAGAGTGGTTATCGACTCTCTCACTTTAACAAACTGTGGGAGAATATAAACAGTTTGTCTTTTCCATGTGGAGAAAACGTCTCCTGCGAATACATTTGAATTATCTAGAACCACGAATGACATTAAACTAAGGTGACTTAAGTCGATATAACACCTTTATCAAACAATGGTTAGTTATAAAGTAAATTTCTCGCGTCGGTCGTTTCCATTAAGTTGCCTACGCTTAACTGAACTTATGTTAGGAGATAGTAAAATTATTAGCAAATATCTTTAATATGTAGGTTTATGTCCTTCAAAAGACAATGGCGTATTGAAAATAACGTTGAATGCAAAGAATTATCGTTGGTGCTGATAAAATGCAAAATTCGTATTTTGAAATCTGTTTGAGCCCCAGGTTTTCCTTTGTATAGTGTATTAAAATTAACAACAAAATGTTTTACTGTCGTGGGTAATGTTTAAATACAAAATTCCTTTTTTTAAATATCTGGTTTAACCGTACGGTGACTAGCAAAGGTAATCATGCATTTAGAGCAGTGGGAGGGTGTCTTTCAAGGGTAAAAGTGATAGAACTAACGTTACAATGCAAAAAATTGTCGTGGGTGAAATTGCTAAATTCCAATTTTAAAACCTGAGTTTGAGCGGTGGGTATCTTTCTTTTTTTTATTTCAAGCTAGCCCTTGACTGCAATCTCACCTGGTGGTAAGTGATGATGCAGTTCAAGATAGGAGCAGGCGGTTTCTAGCGGATAGGAGCGGCACGTCCTTGTCGGTGGGGTGGTAACTAGCCCCGGCCGAAGCGTCCCACCAGACCAGACCAATTTTCCCCTACCTGGAATTGAACCTGCGACCTCCTACTTAAATTCACAGCGCTCACCGTTGCGCCAGGGAGGTCGTCAAATATATTTGATAATGTCGCATTTAAACAAACGTCAGAGTGCAGCAACGAATTTTCGACCGTAATGTTAAAATGCACGATCTTACTTCCAACTACTTGGAGACTTTTGGGCATGTATCACGCACAATCATTACATGGCGTGTGATTCCTTAACAGAGCTTTTTATACAAAGAACACAATAAACCTTAAAACTGGTGACGCGGCTCTTTGGTGTCGATGGTTACAAAATTACCATTTTACGTCAGTTACATTTAGTCAAGAATTACTTATCACATAATTGAAAACATAATCTTTATTAGAATCTCATAATTTTAATCTACATTTAGCAGATTTTAATAGGTGTACAAAGCAATTGATTCCCCGACCTATGACCGCCAAGGATAATTACGCAATACGTTCGAATGAATTTATGAAATGATCAATAGCTTAACACATAGTTATCGATTTTATCAGCTTTAGCTTTTGTATTATATAGCTTCAGGCTAATCTTTTAATCTTTAGTTGAATAAATTAATGAAAAATCATGTTTTATGTTACAAGGTTACGAACACGGAGAAAAAATGTAAATCTTGATAATTCATGCTATTAGATTATGAATAAAGACAACAAATAGATAAACTATGAACTTTAACTAAATTTTCTGAGCGCTGACAATATTTCTTTTTTTAATTACAATGCTGAGTCATTTATTTTTAATATTACCTGTTGTATTTAAGAAACACTGGTTAGAGAATAATGAGTACCGACTATGGCAAGCACGAAATGATTTCTCCTGGATTATATAATTATATTTTTATAAGGTACTAAATATACGTTGTCCACAACATCGGGTCTTTAGGCTACCTTGGCTTTCTCTCTATGGTCGTTCCTTCATCACTGAAGATCGTGGTCCTGGTGAGATCTCAACTTCGCGTTGGTAAACTGTCTCCATCGACTTCTGATGGAATACATAGTATCGGACATTTCTTCAAAAATTGAACAAATGTCCAATACTATGGCACTATAAGCAGCCTTTTAAGTCTGTAATGTATTTGTTAAAACTATTCGACTACTTAAAAAATAAACAAAATTATTATGTCCCTTTCGTTTGGTAACATAATTGAACAGACAGAAATTCACATTCACAAAATGTGTGTATGTGTGTTTTATTTGGTAACACATTTTGAATTTCTGTCTGGTGAGAGACTTGGGCCGTGACTATGTACCTACCGAGATGCCACTTAGTGATTCAGCGTTCCGTTACGATGTCGCACAAAAACCAATTGGGGGTATGGGTTGAATGCCATACTTCTAACAGGTTAGCCCGTTACCATCTTAAGAGTGCATCATTACTTGGACAGAAGGGCTAACTTGTGGTGGAATAAAAAAATAAAAATTATTGTTGTTACAGATCGTAAGTGAGCCTAGTAAATAAATGTAATAAAAAAGCTTGCTATTTCCGTTAGACTACGCGTATGTATGACTTTGTTATTTATATATATACATTTGAATACAGATGCTTCTTAAAAATGACATCTGGATGTTATAGATTTAAGTAATGTGTCTATAAAACTAATAAAGCCCTGTTGACCCCAGTTTATTTTACTTATAAATTATGTTAATTCAACGTCGAAGTGTAAGCGTGGTAAATTTAACGGCGCCCCTATTGTAATTTTATACAAATAGTCATTTTTACGATTTACCGTAACGAAGAGGTGACGATTCTGTAACGTTTGTTTTATTTTTATTACACACAAGACATTGAAAAATCTATTTTTATAAATATTCACGTCCAATGTGGTAGTTCAGATTGTAAACCTTAGTATTAAATGGCTAAAGCAATCGATATAACATATAGTTGGTTATATATATTAACTGCTAGTCGTTGCCCGTGACTTCTTTCACGTGTAATTTTTGGTGAATGTATATTGTACCCCTGCACTAGCGCTATGCAAATATAAAGCCGATATCTTGTTCTGCGATAACCAAAGACATTGTTACTTTTTCTGAGATAAAAAATATCCTATGTGCTATTCGAGACAATAATCTATATCTGTACAAAATTTTATACAGATCCGTTCACTCCTCTGGCGTATTGGAGACACATAAATCAATCCAAATTTATAATATTGTTCAAAGCTCTCTGGAATTAAAAGCTATTTACGTGGCGCAAAATATACTTTTAATAATTTTAAAGTGTTACATTTGATGTCGGCTATCTCGCCACTTACAATGAAGTTTAATATCACATTGCGACAGAATATGCAGGTGAATTCGAAGGAAATAATACTCAATAAAAAAAATCATGGCACTTACGAATCCTAAGCATGATTTTTTAACTCAGAGTCACTCAGCGGATTTGGGTATGTATCTTTAAGTTAAAACATAAGCAATAAGGAGATCCGATGCAGAACAGAAGATAGTATGTGCCTACCTACATGAGGCGTGAAGGCAAAGTGGCAATGCACACATAGCTCTGAAAACTAATGGACCACAGAAAAAAAAAAACACAGCGTTATTTTACCACAACTAGGTGAAATCTACATCATTTCACATAACTGAAACAAAAGGATGTCGTATAATAATAAAACCATTACAATTTAAAAATGTTCTTTCCTTTCTATGCACATACGAGAATATGTGAACTCAGATAACCTTTTGTTAGGTAGTAGTATAAAGTCAGTAACTATAACTGGAACATGTTAAATAATATAATTCAGTTAAAATACTAAAGTCTGAACCGGTTGAACAATGAGAAACAAAGCTTAAAACTAGTATGCAATAGTATCATGCGTGGCGCCAGTGTCAAGACAAAACCATTAGCAGACGGCGTTTGAATATCGCAACAACAATATATTAGTGTTGTGACTGATAGTAACAAATCATCTATTTATGGAGCGAAAGGAGGTTTTATAAGTTCAACTTATTTGTTTATCTATTATTTTAAGTTATCGCAGCACGTAAAAGGATGGACAAATTTGATTGAATTAGACTGCATTGATGCAAAGTCAATACATCGGTTTTGTGGTATTGACGAAGTTTTAGATTTCATTGAGGATATCTTTGCTTGTAAATATTCAAATTTTTATATTTTTTGTTTATTACTACGTTGATTTGTTAGGTAAACAGATTTTAATATTAATCAGTATAATAAATTACGTAACTTTACATTAATATAAAATAATATGCATATTTACCGTTAATAGTTTCAAATTCAAATTCAAATTCATTTATTTCAAGTAGGCCTACTTTATAAGCACTTTTGAAACGTCAAGTATGTATGTTTGTGTGACTCTACCACCGGTTCGGAAAGCAGATTCTACCGAGAAGAGCCGGCAAGAAACTCAGTAGTTGCTCTTTTCCAACATCAACATTTACAATCATTTTGCTATCTTGCGGGAGATGAGAGCGAGGCTGGCTGCTTCCATTCTACCTTGTCATTGAGGAATTCATCAAATGTATAGTAACCTGTACTCGATGCGTTTTTACACATTTTTTAAATGTATGCATTGGTAGGTCAAGAATTTTCCTTAGGAATCATGTTGTAAAAGCGTATACTCAACCCCACAAAGGAGTTCTGCACCTTTCGCAGACGATATGCCGATATCACTAATTTATGACCGTTTCTGGTAAGTCGATTGTTAATTTCAGCTTTTGATTTATAAAGAGTAATATTTTGCCTCACAAAGACTATATTATTATAAATGTAGTTAAAATATCAACTGCATATAAACTATTACACTTGTTATTCACAGTGTTAACCAATGAGTTAGGGAGATTTTCAAAATTATTTAACCAATACTTAACAAAATCACCCAATTCAGTGATAAAGAATCACGAATTACTTAATTTAAAATATAAAACGAAATAAATAATAATCGAATCAACTTACAGGTGTCTTATTTTTCTGAAAGTAAAACGTTTTCCACTATATAGTAATGATCTGTGGTATAAAAGTTCTAATTATATAATTAATTTCTATTCTATTGGCGATAATGTGTAATTTTAAAACACATTTTAATATAAACACGAACATTGTAAGGCAACCAACTTGACCTCTAATATTAAAGTTTAACTACATCACGATCATAACAAAGTTTGTTAAAGCTTGGTAAGTTTTCTATAATTCAATATTAACCAAACCTCCATGCAATTGCAGTCACGCTGATACTAAATGAGAAAGCCCATCTGATCAGATTCCCACAGCGAATAAAAGGTGTGAGTATTATAATCTAAAGAAACATTGTTTCTGCTATTTACATCGACATTTCGCCTCGACTCAGCGCCACACTAGCACACTATTCATATTGCCTGTCCGGTACTGCACCGCCCACGGCGAACTAGCTCGATGGATCCGAACGCTTTTCAAACAATCCTCTATCATATACATCCATTCAAAAATAAACCTTGATATAACGCGATAAATTTGATATTACATTTTCAGGTTATCTGAATTTAAGATTTTATCGAATTGATCGGTAGCAACATACAACAAAAATATGAAACAATTGCACAATCTACGCGGACGGACAGTCCACGATTGTACAGAGGCGTACTCTGTACAGAGGCAATGCTGACCTCTAGAACAAAACAATGGAATTTATTATGTACGACTTAGCAGTAGCTTAAAGCACACAAGTTATAGGCTTGATAAACGTTTCCTCATATCGTGTGTGTCCCACTTCAAGAGTTTGCTAATTGATACTCGGCTGGGTATTATACGCTGGAGTACATAATTGAGTAGGCAACTTCATGATATAATTACGTATCAAGTTGCAGCGACTCGGGAAATTCAGTGTGTTCATTGTAAATTCTTGTTACGGCACTATAGCTGTCTTGACTTACCGTTCTGATAAATGTTAAGATTACTGAAGCATAATAAACTAAAATAAAATATGTCGTTAACGATGGATAATTTGGAATAATGTGATATTATTGATTTTATCGACTGCCACAAAATTTTAAATTGGTTTATTTCAAGTAGGTCTAATTTAGCACTTATGAAACCTGAAGTCTGTCTGTCTGTAGACACTCTACCTCAGGTTCGAAAGTAAGATTCTACCGAGAGTGTCACATAGAAACACAGACAGCAGTTTGTTGTTTGTCAACTATGACTTTGGTTCATTTAAGAAATGTTTTATGGCTACTCAAATCATACGAGGCCAAACCGAGCGTAAATAAGAATCTTGTAGGAAAAAGCGTTCCATCTTAGGCCAATACGTATGATTGCAGCCAAATGCTGATCTACTCTTTATTGCAAAGACATATGTATTGTATTATAGAAACAGACCTACTTATAATTGTTACATTCATCTTCTTCATTTTTTAAGTAAGTAAGTAAAACGGTGGTTTGCAATGCAGTTTTAATCTTAATAAATGCGAATAAACTTTAAATAATATATACATTTAAAAAAAAAACTTTACTCCATAATTTTCTCAAAGGTTCCACACACCTTTGAGAAAATTATGGAGTTACGTTTTTTTTCCACCAATCCGCACTGGTCCAGCGTAGTGGACTACGGCCTTAACCCCTTCTCATTGTGGGAGGAGAGCCGTGTCCTGTAGTGGGCCGGTAATAGGTAGAAATGATGATGACGATTTATTTAGTTAAAAAAGTATATTTAAGGCACATTTAAATTATAAATCTTATACCAGCCCGCTACAAGGCACGGGTCTCCTCTCAAAATGAGAAGGTTTACACCGTTGTCCACCATGCTGGCCAAGTGCGGATTGGTGGACTTCACACGCCCTTGAGTACATCATGAATCCAGGCATCCAGGTTTCCTTTCGTAGTTTCCCTTCCCGTTAATGCTAGTGATATTGGTTAGTACTTTGCGGAAATCCATAATAAATAATGAGGATATATTATACAACATCTCCTGAGAATGCTCCGAAACCGGAGCATGAGGAGGATTAGATTCCAAACACGAAATAATATTAAATAGTTTGAAATAGTTTGATTTTAATTTTAATTTTAATTGAAATTTAATTTATTTTTTAATTGAAATTTAATTGATTGTAATTTTTAATTCTAGATTTTAATTAATTATAGTTTTTTTTTTTCTTTATTTATTTATTTTTAAAATCTGTCTTATATTTATATTGTGTTAAATTTTGTATATGGGTCCCCGACCTGAAATAAAATGATTTTATTTTTTATTTTATTATTTTATTAGGAGATGTTAACTTTACAATGAACTTAACAATTATTCATTGTAAAGTCAACATCTCCTGAGGATGCTCCGGTTTCGGAGCGAAACGTGGGTAGAGGGTACATTGCCGAGGATCTGTTTGGTGTGGAGTACGGATAGAAGAAATTATAAATTACACCATACAGATTCTCCTGCTGTTCGCGGAGTGTAGCAAATTAAGCTTAATTTTCATAATAGCTAGTGATATTTATTTGCTTATTCGGAAAAGTTAGAGGTGCGTGCCCGAGATTAAACTCTGTCCAACAGAAAGAAAAGCCGAAGCTTTACCCACTAGGCTATCACCGCTTTAGAAGTAAAATATCATTTCCCATTAATATAAACATAATGTGACACGCAGATAGATTAACTTACTAACGTTCGTATATTTTAGTTATGGCCGTGCCGTCGTGAGCTCCCGTGACTAACACTATTATGACATAAATCTCGCCCACTTGTGGGAGGCTTTGAAATAACTCAAAAATTAAAAGGTAGAATGTAAGCATTCCTATTCACTTTAAGCCTATTCATAATAAGGGATTAAATGGATTTGGCTGATTATTTAGATTTACCTTATTACCTTATTTGAACTTAATAAAAAAATTATGGTAAAACCATTTAGTATGATTGTATCTTAATAGATTTTAGTTGATATGTTAACAAATAAGACTTCGGATAGAAGCAGGCGCTACCCTGCGGAATTCCATGATAGGTTTTGAAAATAAAGCTTACTTTGCTGTACTCCGCAAAAGCTAAAAAAAAAAAAATTGGTTGTCTGTAAAGTAAGCCGACTTTACAGACAACCAATTTTTTTTTGGCGATAGTTGAACGTGACAACGTCGTAAGAAAATACTGATGGAATTATTGCATTTTTCAAAAGAAAATTTTAATTTTATTTGTTTGATAGATATTATCGTTGCTATAAACAATTGACACCACATTCACTTTTCACTGCACTTCATTCTTGCCGAAAACATGTAAATGTATTATTGTATAGAAGTTGTCCACGCGGACGCATCGCTCACTCAAGTAGGAGAGAGACAGATGTCGAACGCGGAGGCCAACTGTGCTGTCGCTCGTTACGCGCTCTCGCTTGCACTTCTAGCATTGAATGGAACGCCTCAGAGCGATGTAACGCCGCATACGTCATGTTTTTTCGTGCGTGCAGCTGACTCCATCGAATTATAAGACGTTGTCACGTCAAAAAAAAGCTAGTGCTTTACGCGGAGTATAGCATATTGAGCTTTATTGGAGTTTACTCCTTAAGATTTTCATGTATAAGGCGCCCGGTATGAGAAAAATGTGCGGAGTTAAATCTTTCAATGAATGACCTCGTTACGTTTTCGCTTTGCGACGTTGCATGCCTGGCAACTGTGATGCGCAAACATGCAACGTCGCTTTAATTTAATTAACTTATTTTTCCTATTTAATTTACCAAGGAAACCGAATAATATATAGATAAAGAAACAAACACATAAATGTATAGGACAGAGTGAGATAGAAAACATAAAACATTTTTTTACCTATTTTAGTTACCATGGAAACTAAATATTAAACATTACATTTATCCTAATAGTTCTGATGCTCTACATCCACCTCAATCTCTCGTAGGCTACTTTTAAGAAGTTACACTTCTGCCGTGTGTAAACAAATTGCACAAGATTTTTAATTTACCCTTTCACATGGTATTAATCTTTATTCAGTTAAATAAACTCTTTTTGTGTATGTTTCGACAATCGTACTTAAGGAGTAAACTCCAGTCGTGCGTCGGAGCTGACACACATTTTTTTTCATGACGTGAAATAAGACATCTTTTGTTAATTCAGACAAACAATACAGACAAACAGTAGTGGAATAAACCTTATTTTACTCTGATATTATGAACTAATTGATCAATAGTCTTGAAACAGTCCACTGATGGACTACAGGCCTCTCTCCGTGTTATGTATCACCCCTCTCACCACGCTGGGCAGACATCACGTTGACACGAAGTGGATGGATGTTGCCGACCTCCCTGGCGCAGGGATATGGTTGGTGGTTTTAAGTTGGAGGTCCCGGCAGGGAAGATTTGGGAATTTATTATTTCCGAATTTTCGCTGGTCTGGTCTGGTCTGGTGGGAGGCTTAAGCCGTGGCTAGTTACTCTACGGACAAATAAATGCCGCTAAGTGATTTAGCGTTCCGGTATGATGTCGCGTAGAAACCGATTAGGGGTATCGGTTAAATATATCTGCCATACTAACTAACAGGTAAGCCCGCTACCATCTTAGACTGTGATCTGTACATCATCACTTACCACCAGGTGAGATTGAAGTCAAGGGCTAACTTGTAGCGTACCAAAACAAAGATGCTAGTGGTAGCACAGAACGCCGATTCACGCTCTCCATTACATTCCCTTCGCCTTGTACGAAACCCGCGGGAAGAGGAGTTATGGTGACAACTCCATTCTGATCTGCCGTGCCGGATTGTTTTAAAATATCATCATCATGTCAACCAATCGACGTCCACTGCTGGACATAGGTCTTTTATAGGGAGTTCCACAATACACGCTCCTGGGCCGGTTGCCTCCAGCGGCTCCCAGCGACTCGCCTGATGTAATCTGTCCACCTCGTTGGGGGCCGACCTACGCTGCGCTTACCGGTGCGGGGTCGCCATTCCAGCACCTTAAGACCCCAACGTCCATCGGTTCTCCGAGCTATGTGCCCTGCCCATTGCCACTAGATCGCGACTCGCTGAGCTATGTCGGTAGGTCTTCTACGGATCTCCGCATTTCTGATTTGATCACGTAGAGATACTCCTAGCATAGCTCTCTCCATCGCCCGCTGAGTGACTCTGATCTTTCTTAAGAGGCCCATAGTTAGCGACCATGTCTTAGTTCTGTAAGTCATCACTGGCAACACGCACTGTTCGAAGGCTTTAGTCTTCAGGCACTGAGGGATTTTGGACGAGAAGATGTCACGAAGTTTCCCGAACGCTGCCCATCCGAGTTGGATTCGGTTTTAAAATATGTATGTAAATATTATTTTAATCTTCATTTATACTAATATTATAAAGAGGACCGTTTTTTTTGTTTGTTTGTTTGAAATTACTCAACGAATTTTAAGCATTTCTTCGCGTAAAGAAAGATTAACTAACTGTCACGATGAAACACAGGCTATAAATTATAAAAAAAAAAAAAATAGAGGTCCTTAATTAAATTGCAATAATGTAACCCAAAGTAGCAAAATGATATAAAAATCATTACTGGGCGTGCGCTCAGAAAACTATTGATGATAAAAATGATGTATTATGTGATTACAGTACTCATTATTACCTACAAAAAAGTACACGAGGGAATATATCTATACCAGTTAAGACGCGATAGCAGCTTTTGTGTTCTATAATTTTATTAAATCGCCGGTAGAAACAAAAGTGGGTCACATCAGTATCGCAGTTTTAATTTTTATTCTAAATATTAGTTTTATCATCAAAGGTTTTATTTAGCAGTAAAATAATTTAAATAATCTTTAATTCATGCCAATCAGACGTTTCATTCAGAAGTCAACGCGAGTTTAAAAATAATTTAGATAAGATTGAATGCCACATATCTCTCAAATAAACTCTTCTTAAGGGATGCCTTGAACAAAACACGGACGAAGTCGCGGGGAACACCTATTTTATACAATGGTAAAACTAACTAACTTACTCAGTTTTATAGATAGCGTTTATAGAGGTTTAATTGAACAAATTATCTTATTTTTGAAATTACCATTTCAATGTTGAACAAGCCTGTAGAGATAATTTATCTATACTATAGCGTAGTGTTGGACTTAAGTCGTATATCATTAATATCCAACTTGGGATACGTGGGGAAATTGTGTTTTGCCAATCGAAATCGAATTACTGACTTTTGTGTACATTGCTCAAACTTACTAACCTATAACATACTTGCAGTAGTTGCTACGTTAATCGTAATGTTTCTGATTGTATGTAACATAAGTTAGTATGGGTATTGGGTGTGCGTATAGTTTTTTCAATTTAAGGCCGCTCTGCCAGAAAAGGCATAAAAAGCGTGTGATTGAAACAACTTTCCCAACGTGTGATTGAATCCCTAAATGTTTTCAAGAAGCGTTTGGAAAACCATTTTTTATCTATGTAATATTATAGTATGTAGTATATTGCTTAAATATGTATATACTTATATATATTATGTATAATATGTATGTAGTATTAAAATTTATGAGTAAGTAGTTTATTAAAATTATTTTGTATATATATAAATATATTTTTTTTTTTATACTTAAATTGCTGCACCAACCCGTTCCTTCGTTTTTTTTTTTTCCTAACGTCAAAGGTTATCTGGAAGAGATCGCTTTAGTGATAAGACCGCCTTTGCACGCTCTATTTTATTTTTATTATTTTAAGTTTCTTCTATTTGTGTTTAATTTATATAAAATGTGTGTGTGCAATAAAGACTTAAAACAAACAAACAAACTTTTGGCGGTTCATATGTAGTAAGAACTTATTATAAACTACATGATATGAGGAATAATAATTAATAATAAAAAGAGAAAAAAAACATTAAATCGAAGAGAACTTTTTTTAGTTGTAACTATGCTTTTTTTTTATTTTTTATTATCAGAGAAAAAAATCTAATAACAAGATTTCTTTCTAAAATCAACGTAAATTAATTGCTTTGAATATTTCTATAAATAAATATTTTTTATGTATGTAATTTACAATTAAAAATTATTGCGATTTGGACTACGTCTATAGGCACCCCGTGGTTGCCCATAAAATCAGTATGGGGCGAACGATCAAGGTCACTGGCGTGAACCAAAGCCTTAATAACGTACTTTTTGATGACTTTGCCGCTAAGTTGCGCCATAGTTTAAAACAGCCAACTTTGTCGTCTTTATTGGGTGATAAGTAAATAAATAAATAAAATAAATAAATAAATATACTAGAACAATACACACATCGCCATCTAGCCCCAAAGTAAGCGTAGCTTGTGTTATGGGTACTAAGACAACTGATGAATATTTTTATGAATAACATACATAAATACTTAAAATATACATATAAACACCTGTATACTTACACCTGATAAGTAAATACTTTGCTGCTGTCTCGTCTGATAGTTAAATTTCCGATGCAACTAAGATCCAAGTGCGCTAAACTAAAATGTGCGCTACGAATTCTTTGAATCTATCCATGACCTCGTATGGATATGAGCCTTTCCTCGTCGGATGGATTGCTGATTTAGTTAAAATGAAATAGGTATAATCACACTAAAGTAGAAAACACCCCCCCCCCTCTCCTTCCACAGGTGTCATACGAGGCGACTAACTAAATATAGACAGACAACGAGACTTCACCTGAGCTTTTTTTAACATTTTAAATGCGTATAAAAAAAATCGGTAAGTAAAGCTACAACTCTCCAACAGTCGATATCGAAATTAGTACATGCATTTTTATCGGTCTTAGCGACTGTAGCGCCATCTAGTAGGAAATATTTTATATTTTTTCTCGTATTTTTACCTAAACTTGGAGGAAATATCAATTTTATAAATATACCCAAGTTATTTCTAAAATAACATATATATAAAAAGCCCGTGTAGTGTTTTAATGCTTTGAACCTCGTCCACAGCGCACGCTGAACACGACAGAACTTATCATAATAATAATATTGAAATAGTATCAGGTGGTTATACTATGCGCCGATTTTAATTCTACGGGAATATTAATTCACCTACTGTTGCTATTCCGAGATCAAAAGTGTCTTATGTTATCCTATGTAGATTTTCTGGTAGCAAAATGTTTAAGGATATATATAATACATAGTTCTTGGAAGAATATTTCAGCTATCGATAGCTATTGGCGATTCACAATTGCCATTCCGAAAGGACCATTACCCGAGCTCCGTGTTGCGTGACTTCAAACATTTTGTAAACCTCACCTCTACCAACTATCCCTAGAGATAACACGGGACCTGTAACATTAGTACGGTCTGTTAATTAAAAGATTGTCGACGTTCATTTAGATTTTTTTGGTCGTATTGTCACGACTTATTGTGATTTATCGGGAATGACCGTTTTATTTGTGCGATCCACAATTACAGCTTAGAGATATATTTTACCTTATTTAATAATTTGAATACTAGCTCAATGTTAAAGGATGAAACTTTTTATAGGTAGAAACGAGTTTTATGAAAGATTTACTTACTTACAGTCCGTTTAAAATTTGGTTAAAAGTAATTTTAGAGAAAAAAATATGTAAATACAGTAGCATAAAATTTTAGCAAAATCCTTCACAAAATTGGATAAAATAAATTAAGCTTGGTATTAAATAACCCTGTTATGATAGTCCTATTTAGCTTTGCAAATAAGTATTAGAATTAATGCCTGAATAATCTTTTGTTTTCAAAGTCAACCCTTATGGGTAAATCATAGGTGAACTAAACGTGTTGGAGATTTTAAGTGTGCTACTTATAGACTAGAAACTAAACATATTATAGCACATAGTAAAAAAAAAAGTGCTTTATTCAAGAAAACGTATGAATTAACTCTGATAAAAATGTACATCGACAATAGCTTAACTTATCCGCACAAGTAAAAGGTTCTAGATTTGGTTTCTTGTTGAACCAATAAGGAATTATAAATTGCAGGCTTGCCTGAAATTCGCACAGTTCTGTTATAGCATTTCAATCGGCAAATAAATATTCATTCGCTGATTGCGCTAATAAATGCCTTATGAGGCTAATTTGAATTGTTTGTACAATTTATCATTCCTCAGTGATTTAGGGGGTGGCCTGAAATTCTAAAGGTCGCAGTTGAAATCCCATACAATGGACTTTTGTCATATCCACTCCAAGTCCAAACTTTGGGATTTGTTAGGGGAAAGGGGAATATTGGTTCCAGCGTATTAAACATATAACGTAAAACCATCTTTCGATTATGGTTTTCCAAATATTTATCAGCAAGTAAGGTTTTTATAGTAATCATTGACGGACTAACAGATGCCCCGCCTGGGGCCATGCTGTCTGTAAACTTGCGAGCTTTTGATAATGTTCTCAAACGCATTGGATTGAAGCAGGCGGTACTTTGCGGAAATTATGAAAATTGATACGGTCTTATGTATTATGAAAATTAAGCTTAATTTGTTTTATGGTATACAGTTATATAAAAATGTATGTATGCATGTGTGTAGACTTAACAATTGTTCATTGTAAAGTCAATATCTCCTGTGGATGCTCCGGTTTCGGAGCGAAACGTGCGTAGAGGGTACATTGACGTAGATCTGTTTGGTGTGGAGTATAATGATTGAAGAAATTATGAATTACACCATACATATTCTCCTGCTTTTCGCGGACTATAGCAAATTAAGCTTAATTTTCATAATTTCTTAAACGCATTTACGCTCTTGGCCACTTGGCGCGGCTTAAATTTATCTCATTCTGAGAAAACACTCGTGCCCTTTAGTGTATCGGTAATTGTCAATACAACGGTGATGATGATTACTATTGATTAAATGACCACTTAACGGGCTCATAATCTTAACCTATTTTTACAACTGTTTATTTATTGCCGCTTGCGTCCATCGACTCGTATCAAAACGTCTGATCTACTCTTAAAATCTAGTTGGGGGTTCACTCCGAGCTGGTCTTGTGAAGGGCTAAATGCTTATCATTTGGATTTTCTAAAACTTCGAAAACAATAACTCAACTCCGAACGAATGTGGCGGTACTACAACGAAGACGAAGTTTCTCGCACGAACATAATCTTAATGTATGAGGATTACATTAATTCAGTTCCCTGAATGCAAAAATCGCTTATTGCTGCCAGACACAAGACAACGGAATGTTATTACGTGTGAGTAATTGTGGCTCTGTATAAGGTCGAAAACCAATTTGTTTTACCGGTTACTGCTAGGGCTTTTTACGCAACTGCGTATAAAGGAGAGTTTTTGTATTTTGTAAACCTACCTATATTAAATTATGGGTAAGTACTTTGTACAGCATTATTTTGATTCATGTCCACATCATATAATAGATATTACGGCGAAGGTAGGTTAATATATAAAAGTGTAAATATCTTTCGAAGAAATTATCATTTAGTTAAGATATAGTAAGTGTCACATAAAAGTCGTGTGAGTACTATTTCAACATATCATCATACTATATAAATCAAGAAATCTTGGACAAGCGTATTTAATTGCGGATTTAATCAGCCATTAAATCTACGATACTAACCTATCTGTGCTGCAGAACGCAATTTTTGTGCAACATATTATATTAGGATTTCAAAGCCTAAAACTGAGACCGTATGGAGACGAGAAGAAAAAGTAAGTAGTAAAGACTTCCTCCGACTTTGACTTAAAGTACGTAAAATTCCTAAACAACATTATTTATTAACGAAAAGAGTCGTGAGAAGTGAGAACCAAACATTAGGTTGACTGTCTATGCCAGGTATAAGCTTCATAGTCATGTTGATCCTAATTACATACATTAAAAACTGTAACTCGATCGGAAACGAATCGAAAACCAAATCAAAAATCAAATGTAAATACAATTTTTTTTTTATTTTTTTAAGTTGTCCCAGAACTAAATAAAAAATAACTAAAAGGCTACGTCATACCAATTTACCACAGACAAAACTGGTAACTAATAAGCACGTACAAAATCATGGAAATATTTCCCCCCACTAACATAGTACCTACAAGTAATGACACCGTAATGTCCCCCATAAATTTGAAGAGGCGTAATATACACCACTATAAATATTACCCTAAAGTGGTGATTTACCCACACTGACCACTTACAAAAAGAAGATCGTTAATGGACCGTTTTACTCTAAATGGTTACAAAGGTTTTTATCTCCATAGCAAGAGATGGTCGTGGTATTTATATTTAACTATTTATGTTAATGAGTGATTTTTATTTCTTTAATTTGAATAAATTAAGGTTGCTCTGTTGCAAATTCTTGCTTTTTAAGTTCGTCTTTTGTCTATCCTTGTACTCGTACAATGACAAGGAAACCTCGTTCTATGCAAGCAAACTAGAGAAGTTGAGCAAAAGCGCATTGGCAATTTCCTTCTTAATCTAAAGTACCAAATCCATCCGAAAAACGAGTAGAAAAAGCTTTTAAAATTATGCTCTAATATAGAGCATAATTTTACTATAAAAAACAGTTTTAACAGATACGACAATTTTTGCTGAAATTATCGTATCTGTTAAAACTGTTAAATATTTTTTTTATCATACCTTGACTTTGTTTTAACGTCAATCCTATGTCACTTCAATAATCTATCTATATATATAAAAGAGAAAGTGTGTGGGTGTATAGGCGACGAAACGGCTGGACCGATTTCAATAAAACTTTCAGGGAATCTCCGGATTGACCTGGCGAGTAATCTTGTAAAGTTTGGTGACGATCGGAGCACTCCTATTTTTGAACTGTCAAACTGTCAAATACAGCTTCTATTTACTATGATGATATTCTATTGTTGGGTGTACATGGGCGTAGATAATGATCTTCACCCGCTCGAGGAGAGAATAGTAGAGAATGAATACGGAGAAAAATAAATGATTTAATATATTATGAGACTTAAATTAAAAATTTAATGATGTAAGTTTATTGTTTAAATAAAAAAGCAAAATGTAGCCCGGCGAAGCGGGCTGGGTACGCTAGTTAAGTTATAGTTATCAAGTATTTTTTTTATTAGTGCCGCACACACTGAAGCTGTGCACGCACCACTGACATTTTGGAGTTATGTGTTTTTAATTTAATCAAATAAATATCACTTGCTTTAAACGGTGAAGGAAAACATCGTGAGGAAACCTACATGCCTGAGAGTTCACCATAATGTTCTCAACAGCGTATAAAGTCTTCCAATACGCACTTGGCCAACGTGGTAGACTACGGCCTATCCCCGTCTTCATTCTAAGAGGAGACCCGTGCCCTGTAGTTGGTCGGTAATAGGTTGTTAATGATGAAGACGCATGTCTTTAACTATATTGAGACGTGTAGAAAATGTATTATTTTCAATTTTTTATTAATAAGAATTAATTTATATGAAATAGAAACCCAAAAACATTGTGGATTGTGAATGATATCTTATCGGTTTATTGTACAAATTAGTTGTCGCCAATTACTTATATCTTCCGCATTAGATTTTGTCATCCCGTGGGAAGCAATGATTGTTCTACGAGCTAAATAATAATAATAATAATAACGTTTAATTCAGATAAAAATCCATATACTACAACAATAACAATTATCATATTTACTATATTATAAACTAAAATTGGCCAAACATATAAATAATAAAAAAATAGGAATCTCCTAACTAAGGTAAATATCCTCTTGAGCACCTGGTGTGTGAGTGTGCACAAACCCAGTGCTTGAAGAAAGAAGCGACACAATTATAATATAAGTAGAGTTGGCTAGCTACTATATTAAGGTAGCCAAAACTTTGTTGAAATACATGGTTAAATATGGTCAGGAAAGGGTAAATGCTGTAAAACTTAATAATACGTTTCGTAAAATAATGCCCTCAAATAATAGTTTCTCTAAAACTTAGCACCTTTGGAACAAACCATACTCGCAAGTTAGATTTGTTCACTTAATAGCACTTTGTAAGTTGTTTTGTTTTAAATAAATTAAATCGTATACTGCATTCCTTTTTGCGTAATCTGTAACAACCAAAAACTTTTAAACAAATTTAGGTTTATTGTAAAGAAAAAATAAGGTTTCAGTTAGACACTGTTTATAAAGTAATTTATTTTTTAGTAATCTATTTGTCGTAATAAAGACTGCACCATTCAGAACAGACCTATTTCAACTCCTTAGTACTATATTTTAAGAAGTATTTTTATATTTATATGATGGTGCACAATTAAGAAAGTTAGTCAGTTTTTTATCATCGCTATCCTACGGCTTAAATTTTCAACTGAGGGATTCTGAGATGCGTTTTGACCTACTAAGCTAATTTTTACGGGACTTGTCGAATACTTAATAATTTTCGACTTTTTCTTGACAAACTCAAGAGGAATGTGTAGAGGTCCAGAGTTTGAGCAGCACGGCTAGCATAGCCATGCGATGCAAATTATATCCCCATAAAAATTATAAACTTACGTGTCCACCTACCAAAGTACGGCAACAGGGAATAGAAGAAATTAGCCCCCTTTTGTTATTATACGCGCATTATTTGGATTTTATATCCACTTGGGTGCCAATGCTCGGAGAGTTGATAAAGCTAGGAGAAGACAAAATATTGCCCTTTCCCCCGGGAGAAAAATGTCGATGCAGGGGCGATTTGGGAATGCATCAAATCTGAATTTACTCTGCTAGTATGAGGTTAGGGCACGGTAAGATGCCATTCCACCGGAAAAGATCCATGCCAAGCAAAGAAGTCGATTAGAGGTATGGCTTAAAATAATTGTTATACCCCTAACAGGTTAGCCCGCCTATTATCTTAGACTGCGTCATCACTTACTATTAATTGAGAGGTGAAAGGATAACTGGTCGCGGCATTAAAAAAAGGCAGACCCAGGAATCCACATCCAGAAGCCACTTTATAAAAATAAAAATAAAACGAAGGAGTCAGTTTTGTACCTAAGTGTTAATATAAAAGTTTTTTACCTAAGTTCACATAGTAGCTTATAAAATTGTACTAAAACTATTTTTAAAACAGTAAAGCATGTCAAAAGTTTTAAGCTATGGACAAAGTTTCCGGTGTTTAGATAAGGGTAAAGATAAACGATAATGTTAAAGTAGTTTTGAATATTTTAAGTGCTCTCTACCACACGGTTAATTTTTAAATAGCATTAAAGAATTTTTATATTTATAGCTAACTTATTATATCTTAAACGAAATAAAACTGTTACATTTATATCCCAGTAGATAGCTTTTATGTACACGTCACAGTCGTATAGTCACTATAGTATAAGTCGGAAGGTTCCGTCTAAAAAAAGAGAGAAAAAGATTTTCGACGGATACAAATGTGTTCCCTTATATGTGTAAGTTAAAATTCGAATAACATTTAAGTGTACGGGCTAAATAAAAAAAGAGTCAATTCCCATCAAGTCAAGGGAATTCTTGTTCAAAGACATGCGCTTTAAAAGCCAATAAATATTCAAATGTCGGATCACAGGAACAAAAAAAGCTAAAAAAAAAAGGTGATAAAGATTGACCAGCAAGCTATACCGACCGTTGAATCCATTCCAATCACTTTTTTAAGAGGTTTGTTATATTTCGGGCTGTATTATTCCTGTATTCCTGGTATTATATTTATTATCTTTTTAACACTTTTCATTCATTTGCATTTTTATTATGAACAAAAAATTATTAAATACTTAAGGTTGGGTAACTTTGCAGTTTAATTAATTGACAGACAATAAACTTTTATTTATTTGTGTCTACATCACTTCATGTAAATGAAGCACTACTCGCGAACTTTGTCAGACAAACTTACGGTTAGGGTGCCAACTACAAAGATAAGTAGGTCATGAAAATATAACATAAAAGTAACTACAGATACGAATATAACAAAAAAAATAATAAACAATTTGTTAAATTATTATTCATAGAGTGGTATTATAATAAATAAATATATTTGCAGTAATGATTGTAATCAAGAAGAGAGAGAGAATGAGTGCTAGTTGTTATTTCATAATCATGTCTATATCAGTCCACTGCTGGACTAAAGGATTCCTGCAACGAGTTGGTTTGCCCATAACCATCGCGCTGGGTATTCATAGTAGATGGTAGTAGTACAGGGGACCGTAGACTTCTTAGTTCCTATTAGATATTCCAATAAATATTACTCTAACAATTTATTATTCTTCTAGATTGCTGATTAAATAGTTTGTCCTTAAAATCTCAAGTATTAAATATCGTTATTGCATAAAGCTGACCAATAAATAATAATAAGCTAATGCCCCATCTAACTTCTAAGACAACTAGTATCTTATTAGTCTTGTTTGCTTATATACCAAAGCCTACACATCAATAAGTTACAGGATTTATTTACGAAATTCATATTTCATGGTTTAAGAACAATAATTATGCAGAGTTTAAAACAATTCGTCAAGCCCACGTAATGAGTGTATTGTTAAGACATACGTCCGTTATAAAGTTAAGCGGCTACGAAGTTTAAGCTTTGAGTAGATTGTACGTTATTTTTTCAGAAAAATTGCGTTGCGTTCATTAATGATAGATTCAAGCTTGAATGGTTTAAAAGATGGTATATAGGCAATCGAAATTGTTTGCAGGAATTGGTCAGGAGACAAAGCAGCAGTAGCAGGAATCACAACTGGAAATTTAATTGACATGATATATATACTAATAATAAATCTGTAACTGGAAGATTTCTGTACATTAATTTTTTGAAAATTTTGACCGGGAGATGCTTTATAATCGATACTGAGTCCAAAACAGTTTTTTATTGAATTTTTGTCTGTCTGTCTGTGTCTGTCCGAACATCACGTGAAAACTACTAAACGGATTTAATTAAATTTTATATAGCTACAACTATACATAATTTTAGCTGATATTCCGGGTGAACATATAGGATACTTTGTATCCCGATAAACAGTAAGTTTCCTCCGGGAAATAGGATGAAATTTTTTATCAATTTTACTTCATAACTCCGTTAAATTTGAATCAATTTTAATAATTCTTTTTTATTTGAAAGTTATACTATCAAGCATGTATTGTCTTATTTTAATAAGGATCTGATAAATATTGTCGGAGATAAAGGACATAACTCTTCACATATAACAGAACGTCGCAAGGCAAATGGGACAACGATCGAATGCATGCGTACCATCCTGGAATAGCTCATAGGCTTCTGTTTATCCCGGAAAAGCCAACAGCTCCTACAGGATAACATTGCTTTTTTTCCGCATTTGTCTTTTAAATTCCGCGCACCGGTTTTATAGATTGACGTGTTTTTTTTAGATTGGCATAGATGAAATGTTATCAAGCTTTTGAGTTTGTTTGGTTGAACGCGCTAATCTCAGAAAATGCTGTTTCGATTTCGATTTTTTTTTGCATTAGTAGTATTAATTAAGGCTATAAAACATCACGCTTCAACCAATGGCTACCATCATTAATGAATAATGTTTCAAAAACTACAAAAAATATCCTTTTTGAGAGATTCCGATGAGTGCGATGCGTGAACGGTGAACGTTACGCCAAACGACGGAAATATGTAGTAAGTATATCGGAATTGTTTCTTTAACGTTCTATAAAATAGTCCGCGACAGCATACTAGTCGTATATACTATTTTGAAGTTGACTCATTCGCGGACAAAGTCGCGCGGGTCCGCTAGTCTTACAATAAATATAATTGTTTGAAAATCAATCTTGTAAAGAGATTAGCTTAAACTTCTCATTCGAGTGCCTTGTAAGCACTGGTGCGTGACACAGTGCCCACCACTGCGCCGAGGAGGATCCTTCTAGAAAAACGGGAAAATTAGTAAGTATTCGAACAGTATCGATAAAAAAAGAAGCTTGTCCTAAATAATAATAATCGTTGAAGCTCAATAAGAGTAGCGTTGTAGGTTAAGTTTGTTAGTTAGTTAAGCTCAGTTGGAAATTCAAGGCGTAGGATAGCGATGAGAACAACAGGATGGTGTCCAGAATGTGAGGAGATTAGCCTTAACTTCTCATTCCGTGCCTTGTATAATGTACGCACTAAAATTATGAGGACTAACCTGTTATATCGGTTTCTGCATAACAAATCTTTGTCACTATTGTGGTAACTACTTATAGCCGAAGTGTCCCACCAGACCAGACCAAATTCAAAAATTATAAATACCCAAATTGGTCCCAAAAGTTTGACAGACTTATACGAATAAACATGGGTTGATACAGGTACTACTGGTGTACCAAATACCTTTTGGAAATTACCAATATCTTCTATAAAAGAGGCTCGCTAGATCTTCTTCAATTATCCTACCCATACTTTGCAAAAACAGTAGTACACACCGATGTTCTAGTGCCTTGTATAATATACGCAATGGTACGTTCATTAGACAAGGCACTATAGCACTAAAAGGCCACGAGGAGTTACCACTATACTGACATAAATGGGCTATGTAGAAACCAATATAACAGGTTAGTACTCATAATTTTTAAATGCATTATCACTGTCCCCCCTTTGGTATTACAGTAAAGGGCTAGTCATCATCATATTCATCAACAAATTACCAGCCCACTTCAGGGCAAGTGTCTCCTCTCAGAATGACAAGGGTTCTACCACAGAACAGCGAGACACCGTGAGCGGTGGCATCCTTATGTGGTTGATAGTCCATCAACACGCACGAACTTTTTATATCCACGTTTCTGATACGTGTCGCTAAGATCGCCCTCCCGGCAACTGTGTTTCCTGCCACGTATAATTTGAGTACCTTCAAGGCTAGAGTGAATAGGCTTTTTATAGGCAAGCGTGCTTCAACCTAGACCTCATCATTGCTTTCTAATGGGCATGATTGTCGTCAAGCGCGGCCAAGTGCGGATCGGTAGACTTCACACTCTTAAGAACGTTATGCAGAACTCTCAAACATACAGGTTTCCTCAGGATGTTTTCCTTCACCGTTTAAACCAAGTGGTATTTAAATTACTTAAATTAAAACTTACACAGCTCCCAAATCTTAGTGGTGCGTGCCGGGGTTCGAACTCGGTCTCCATGAAAGGAAAGCCGAAGCCTTACCCTCTAGGCTATCAGCGCTAGTAAGGGCAAGTAGAGAAATAAAAAAAGTTAAACTTAGTTGTATGGTTATTATATAGGACAGATTCCCAATGGCACGCGTCCCATCAATCATAACAAGCTTTGCAGAAGAAAACATTTAATTAAAATCTGTCCAACCATTTTATATAGGATCATTACTGGCTGTAAATTAAGTATATTTCTTTAATGAGCTACGAACACATTAACTTTTGTACTAGAATCCTCTGTATTGGCGACCAAGCCACGGATATAACGTTAGTTAAAATTCCTTTATATAAAGCGAAATCATATATTACTACTTCTCTGTAAAACGTAGTTCGTACGTTCAATCTCACTGTTGAATGCACCGGGCCCACTTTATTACTCGTTTTTGCTCAGTAACACATAAAAACCTGAAAGAATGCGATATGCATCATTCATACCCACCATTCTTCCATTATTAATATTCCTGTGCATTTTTTTGCAATTACCGCTAAACAGTATGTCAATTAGTAGCTGGTTTTACTTGTAGCGTACAATATTTACATTTTATTGCATAATTACTGCATTTACATTATTGGTTATACGTTGTTATTTTTCCTATATCAATCTTTGCATTAAGGATGTTTGATAAAGTATTCCATTGCAATGAAGTTTACATAGTGTGTTCTAGACAACGATGTTTTTTATTGTAATTTTTGTGCTAATTTGATATTGTTATTAATACTGGGAAAAACTATCGAACATGAAACCTTAAAGCACGATTTATATAGATAGGGAAAGGGTAGGTAATATTACTAATGCTTAATTATTCTAGCGGCTCAAATGAAATTGTGCTTGACCGACTAATTACCATCTAATTAACTCACTATAGAGAAAATATTCGAATACCTCGAAAATGTGTCGTTTTTAAGCAAAGCTGTCGTATGGTACCTGGATCTTGAGCAGAAAACACAGCAACATTTTTTTTGGCGCTGCCCAAGAACGCTGTCGATTTTTTTACCTTCATTGGTCAAGCATAATGTTAATACTTTAACTAACAAAAGAGACGTGGAGTGGTTAACCATACCACAGTAAATTAGTAAATTTAGCTTATAGGTATATTTACTGCGAAATTACGGTCGGTCTATAGAATAAGACCACTATTAGTCACCAAGCAAAGTACCTGCTATCTCTGCAAAATTGATGTTTTTCTGTAACTGGGTGTTTATCTGTATATTATAAGTATTTATGTATATTATTCATAAACATGTTCAACAGTCATCTTAGTACCAAGTTATTTATATTGTTTATGAAAATATTCATCAGTCTTCTTAGTAACCATTACACAAGCTACGCTTACTTTGGGGCTAGATGGCGATGTGTTTATTATCGTAGTATATTTATTTTTTATATAAACCAAGCCTTATATTGTTATGTTGTAATCTTATAAAAAACCGGTATTAATTTTGTAAAATGAATTCTATAATCGAGGTTTTAGCAGTTACCCCTGTATAATGTTAACTGATAAATGGTATATGTTAAATTAATAAATAAGGAAACGCTTTATGGTTCCCAAAATATCCCATGATAATATAATGTATGCCATAAATCGGTGTGATGTGTCATGAGAGTGTTAGATGGGAGTGATGATGGATCTTTTATAAACCGGTTATGGTTTGGTCCAAGTGTATGGTAATTTAATATTTTCTAGGATAATAATACTTTATTATAAGTAGATGACTATAATGGTGTATTAATATTTATGATAACATTGCTGGTCATTTTATAATTTCGGCACCCATGGTACGAGAACTGTAACTTAATAATTGGCAGAGCACTCGGGCTGCCATTGTCACAGTGATGCGGTTTCAATTCCTGCCAGTTCTGAAATTTCCGCATTTTAATTTTATAAATTAAATGTGACTATAGCGATTTTTCGCTAATAACACATGACATATAATAAGAATAATAGTAAGAAGGATGAGGAAGAGAATAAATATTATTATCTTATTCGTACTAAAGTACCTTACCCACTAGGCTATCATAAATTGTTATAGGTATATAGTTAAATAAAATTATAGCTCAATTTGAATTCAACTAAATAAGGTTTGAGGGTAATCTAAATGTTTAATGGTATACTAGTACAACGTACTATCTACCTATAGTACTTTTTATCTCTTTTTTAGTACCAGCTTGTAGAAAATACTTTAGGTATTAACTTTTCTTGACCCACTATTTGAAGTGTATTTTCATATCGCAGTACGACATTTATATGATGCATGCTCAGTAAAATCCAGCACGCACTGATTTTTAAGAACTCCGTTGCACAAAGTACTGTTGCAATAAATACTGAAATCGGTACGCTAAAACCATTTGCTAACTTTTGTATTGAGGATCTCCTCCTTTGTATACAAGTCGGATTAATAATAATATCTTTATTTCAGGCATCAAGGCTTTTGATTAGTAAAAAAAAACACTTCTGCTGTTTTCCAATCCATTTAAAATAGCATCATCTTTAGGATGCTACCGGTAGACCCCCGTGCAAGGGAGCCACATCTTTTAAAAAAAGAACAAAGAGCGAATAAGTTTCTTGCTTTACAGAAGCGCTATCGATTATGCCTTAAAGCCGTTAGTTCGTCCATCGTTTCAACTTTTACACTTAAGAATTCAATTAATCTCCCTGCAACCGCACCAGCGTCCGTAACAACTTTTTATAAAAAAGAACTAACACCTCTACCAAAAAAAATAAGAGAACTTAAGTAACGGATCCCGAATCTTTAAGGGGTATGGTAACCCATACCCCTAATCGGATTCTACCCGACATCGTACCGGAATTTCCTCTATCACACACAGCGCTTACCGAAAGTGATGCCAACATAATTTGTTTGAAATAATATTTACCTTGGTCTTAAAACTAAACTAGTTAATACTTTATGTCTAACCAAAGTTTAGGTTTAACAATTAAAAATGTTCAGTCATGGACATGTTAAGTAAAGACCTGGAGTTATTGCCTTTTTGTATTACTAGACATATCTTTTACATTGACGTCCCTGACGTAGTGGTGATCGCGACATATTTGGAAATGTATAATAAAATATTAATACAAAAAAAAATTCTCGTTTAGTGGGGGAATAGAGAGCTCACCGAAACTCGAGACATTTAAAGTTCCGGTATGATGCCAACAGTTAAGATCTACGTTTACGTTCGAGGTCAAGAATTACCTTCTACTCTCTAAGAAACTAAGAAGTAAGCAAGACACTACACCGACGAAATATCTTGTGACTAATTTTATCAAATGGAATATTCTTCCTTCCTTCCTCCATTTGTCGGCGTGAACTACGAGTATTTTATAAAAACCCTTTCCAACCTACAATTTACAGCCCATGGGTGCCTTAAAATTTGTCGCTATGTGTCACGCGATAGCTGCGTATCTAAGTTGCACTGCTTTGTGAATTAAAAAAACTTTTACCAGACACCCCGATATTCTTAGCTGGATGTTACCACTATTATGTTCATTCAACATCATCATCACATCAACACATTACAAGCCCACTACAGAGCACGGGTCTCCTCCTACAATGAGAAAGGGTTAAGGCCCACCACGCTGGCCCAGTTCGGATTAGTGGACTCCACCCACTTTTGAGAACATTATGTAGATCTATCCGGCATGCAGTTTTCCTCACGATGTTTTCCTTCACCGTTGAAGCAAGTGATATTTTAATAACTTAAAACGCACATAATTTAGAAAAGTTAGAGGAGCTCCTACCCAATGCGTTATCACGGCTTATATTCATTACGGTTTTTCTTTATTGAGAGTAATATTTATTTGACAAACCAAGGCGATGGCCCACCGGATGGGTAGTTGCAAACCAAGGCCTTATAACAGGTCATGCAAGGAGCACGTCCTGCAAATTTCCACTATGTCCATCATCCTGAGGCTTAGGTGTTAAGGCTCACGAGCCTGTTATTACACCGCTAACCACGCCCTTAAGACGGGAACACAACAAAGCTTCTTGTAAGCAGAAAATAGCATGTCGGTGGTACTTCCCTAGATGAGCAACGTTTGTTTCGGAGAATTTGAAAAATTTTCCCAAAAAAAAAACCCCAGTCGTTGAAACAATGATGACGCTTTTACCCTTCTAAACTTATGAAACGCCAAGTCTGTCTGTTTGCAGTGACTCTAGCGCGGGTTCAGAAGGCAGTTTATATCGCGAAGAAGCCGGCAACTCAGCAGTACCTTTTTTTCAACATGAATTTAATTATTTGCCATCAGAATACTTTCTTTATTCCTCCCTGTTACTTAAAAGTACAAAAAAACGGGCACGAAGCACGCAAATGAAATCGAAATACGAGTACGTCTGGGCCCCGCCAAGGTCTCGGGTATAAGATATGGCCTTTTGATTAACCATTGTCGGGCGTCGTCGGCCAGTGAAGTCTCTCGGCGGATTCTTTGATATTTTTTTTTATCTACATCTTTGTCGCAAATACTTTATTTTAAACGGGGATTTCATGCAAATAGCTTTGGTGTATAGATGACCTCTGAGTAAAAAAATTTACATTATGTCAATGAAAAGAGATCCTTCTTTTATGTTTACAATATTAAATGAAAAAAAATGTTCCCACGCCAGAATGTATGTGTTAAAGATTTCATTATATAAAATTAATATATATTATATAATATCTTATAAATGTGCAATTTTTCATCTTCGATTGGAAGATTTTATATAAGAATATTTTACGAAGAATAAACGTACTATTTCTAATAATCGTACGAAATTAATATTGTCCTGTTTGGCTTACATATTATAAATTAAACAGTACAGGTATTTCTGGCTATCGCGGACTATAGAATAATTATCATTGTATAGATCATGCACTTCTACATCTTGCTTGTATGCAAAAAAAAAAAAAAATTAATTCAGATTTAACAGATTTATAGCGTGGCCAAAAGAAATACATAGTGTCAATTTGATAACTTGCTCCTTTGTGATTTTTTTTGAAAAATGGAACCTGTTGATACTACTACTATTGTTTCGTAGTTATTTAATACGAAAAATAACTACCGTTCATAACGAAAGGAAGTTTCGCATTCTCAGTACATTATTTTATATGCAAATTATTACTTTATACAAGCTCGAGCATCATTTGCATAACTTGTATCATAAATGGAGAATTTCGTTCTTCTTTTTCCATCGAAAATTCCAACGTAAGTATGACATAATAATCTTTTGTTTTTTTTTCTGCTTTTGATCTCTTTGTGTTAAACGGGAATATTACGATGTCAAGTTGTTCTTTTCATGAAAAACATACGATTGAAGTTAGGCCTTATTTTTTGTACAGCGATATTCAAACCTACGTTCAGATTTTAGGTCACAAACTGAACCTTTAAGCTATTGTAGCTACGAGTAGGTATAATTAATTATCTATAACTCTGAAAACCTTTATTCTGACTGACTGATTAATACAGCCTACAACTTTAAAAGGATGTAGGTATAAATTTGAAATTTAGATACATGGGGATTTGATTAATTAGGGGTTTAACAGAGGAAGAAAGTTTGTATCAAAGTCTCACATTTATGGACTTATGTATGAGAAGAACAGGTATCCATGAAAGTATTTAACTGGGTGAAATAGGTGATGAAAGTTTGAACGCACACTAATTTGCTAGTACTCGTTTAAGCCTCCGAAGCAAAAGTTGTTATACGTACCTGTGTGTGTATGCATGCGCGTGAGCGTGAGCGTGGGTGTGTGTTTGTCTGTCTGTGGCATCGCATTTACCGTTTGGATGAACCGATTTTGATTTTGCTTTTTTCGTTTGCATGGTGTATTAATCGGGAGTATTTTTAGCTATGTTTAATGACCGATCTAATGTGTCCGTAAAGAAATATGTAAGAAATTACATATTTCATTGTGATTAGCATAAACAAAACATTCCTTCTCTAGAAATCTGATTGCATTAGGGTTTTCCATACGCCTCCCTTTTATTGCTCTATTCCTTATATTAGTTATTTCTGACGAGGGTCTGTATAAGTCACGCTTTCGCTCCACTTTGCACGTGACGATAACGAAACGATTCCGCATCCTAGAGTCGTGATATAACATTTGATTACGTGACAGAGAGATATACATTAATGACAGAGAAGCTATTGGGACAATTTGTAAAAATACATTTTTATTTCAAACTTTGTTTTTGGTGTATGATATTATCAGAAGCTCGAGTCTTACAATAATAAAATGTATTTCTCCGCTAAAGAAGGAGTTAAGTTGACAATTATTATGGGAAACCAGCCTATTATAAATAGTGCGCTAGAAGCGTTTAACTCCGTGCAATTAACTCACACCATACATTTAAATGACTAGTATTCATTAGAAAATTAACAATATAAGCTCTTCTTGCGTTCTGTTCTACCGTCTAGTACCTATGCGAGAGTAAGAAGAGCAGAGCCATTTATTGTGTTACAACTTCTCACAGTTTATCCTATCTGTTAGTGATAAATCGTTTTAATATGGTTGGTACAAGCACTAAATCGCCGCGTAACTCGACGTAATGTATGACGTGTCTAAGATTATTAATTAAGATTGAAAGCACTGTTTAATCATGGGTATATCATGGATCATATTTATTATGCTGCGTCTTTGACAGATAGAGATAAAATGTAACTGGATTAGAATGTTATTAATATTTAGTTAGTACCTAGGACTCGATCAAACTTCTTAGAGCAAGTTGTAAATTATGTACGTCATAGTAAAGCCTTTACGCAGAATTAATGAGACGTGACCAAAGGCCTAAGCAGAATAACCAGAGCTGAGCCAGAAAATACTAACTTAAACTGATTACAAGTAATTCCTACTTTAGGAAGTTTTGGTATGTAAGGGGAGATATAAAAAGAAATAAGAATTCCTTTGCCTCACCGTTTATAACAGGGGTATATCATTCCGACTCGTAGCCAGTTACAATTTACATACCAGTACTATTGGTATTCAAAAATAGTAAAACTTGTCCTGATCTTGGTGTTTTGGCCTTGCTCTTGCTATGGCATTTATACGTATGGTTATACAAAAATATATTAGCGTACAATTCATTTTATGTGGTGTTAGAGTAAGTCAAGCGTCCTACGGAAATATAAACTTTACAATGAATAATTGTCAAGATCAACATCTCCTGAAGATTTTCCGGTATCGGTGCGCAGAGAGATTAGTACACTGCGGAAGATCTGTTTCGTGTTGAGTATAAATTATATATAATTAAATATATATTTCAATATAATAATAATTATATATATTTCATTGAAGTAAAAGTTACTTCTATTGTTTCTATCAAATATCATATTGTAATTTTTATGTCTAATATCGTAGCGTTATCGTACCGTGTCGATAAAAAAACACATTAGTCGCCGAAAAGTAGCGAACTTCATTTTCTTGGTAATTATACAAGTTGCCCGTGCTCACCCCATACTACGCACGCGATGGACGGCTTTTGAACAAAAAAAATATATTTATTTAAAAAAAACTGGTATCACGAGAATAAACACGTTTCAAGCTATTTGCTTAACTAATTCACTACTTTGTTTTTAGAATGATTTATTTGTAGTAGACAATTTGTGTCGCGATTACATTAACATAATAAATACCTAACTTAAGGGTGTACGTGAATGCTAACGATCATGGAAATCCAAGGAACATCTTTAGTGGATTCGCAAGATGACATATTTATGAATTTTCTATTTTTTTTTCAGTTTATAACAACAAGTGTTAGAAATAATACTGAACCAACTGTTAAATATCTTCTAGCCACAAGATATTAAACTGTTTTTTTTGCTCAGTGGGGTGGTATTGGGTAAGTAAACATAAAAATAAAATTATTTATGTGACCCATAGCATCCAGGCCCTCATAATCTGGAGTTGAATACTACCCAGTAGATCAACAACACCTTCGTTGGTCTACTGGATGGCATATTGAAACTTAACAGCTTAACTTAATTGTACAACCACCATCAATATTATAAGATAGTCAACATAGTATGTATATAGATAGAGAGACTTTGATCTAACATTAACATATAGGGTAGTTTACAAAAATAGCAAAATCTCCACCTTTTTTTGTTCGTCATCATCATCATATCAATACATTAACGGCCCACTACAGGGCACGGGTCTCCCACAATGAGAAGGGGAAATGGGCCAGGAAGTCAAAGAGTCCAAGTACATAGACCCATGCATTAGTTTGACTAAAGAAGCGCCACACTTGGTTCACCATTCCACGTTACCACCATGACGCAGACTAAGCGAAATGGTAAAACATCTTGCTATAATATATGTGAGTGAAGCTCACTAACTTAAGCAGTGAGGATGATGATGTTTAAAACGACATAAACTTAAATATCCCTAGGAATATTAAAGTGTTAGCTTTTAACTTAAATTCAATACAAACTTTTATAACAGTGTTCCCGTTTCCAAGGATATGAAGAACCTAGTCGGGGATATTCCTAACATAGTCCTCTTCCTACCTAACTGGCAAAGTTCCATCGAAATCTGTTTCGTCATTCCGACGACAAAACGTTTAAATGCCCTTATAAAGTTTTCTACCTGCCGGTAAAAGTCCCGCAAAAACCGGTTCAACTGTTGCAAAGATTAGCATAGACAAACATGCATTATATTATATAAAACTTGTTTTAGGGTTATAGTTTAGTATCGTTCATTAAAAATCTCAAGGTATTTGGTTCAAATTCAGACACGGAATTTAAAAATTTTATTAATTTTTAAATGCCTCCTTACGTGCGTAAGCTATATACTCAAATTGAAACTTACTGTTAGAGTATTCATACATATTTTTACTAATAATACGAAATGATGGTTATAAGAATACATTTTCCAAATAAAACTAAGCTAAGAAAATACTAAACGTGGTTAAGTCCAAGAAGAAGCCCTAACTATAGTAAGTAACCATAAAAGAGTAAAACGTCTTTTGAAAAGGGGCAGTTATTAATTCGCCTCGTGAACTTATGCCCATGTGTACCGGCTAGGTGGAGAGGTCTGAGTCCGTCGAGCGGCTTGTCCTCAACTTGTTGGCCGTCGGTCGCTTTAGTTCTACTAGTTTCGTACGGGCCCGATCGCGTGGCGGACGCCCGCGTACCTACTCTCTGAGACCGGCGCGCGCATATCAAACAAAAACATACAAACATCGAACTTTGTTTCACTTGTGTTGACTGTGGACTGTGAACTGAGTGCACATAGGGTGTTTTTGGGGTGTCAGTGGGGTGTTTTGGCGGGGATTGCAACTTTTACGTAACTGATAAAAGCTTTCGTAACACCCGTGATAACAGTAAGTACCTACCTACCTACGGTTTTGATTTACTCTCGTTTGCCTGTTTATGAAATACGGCCTGCCTTTCAGATTTTATTTAAGGCTAATGTTCAGATTTGTTTAGCTTTATATTGTTATTAAGCTTATATTGGTAGTTTTATTTATATATTACGTTTCGAGGTTGTATGTTAGAGCCATACTGTATATTTTGGTGTTTATAGTTAGTCTACTTAAAGTTTTAATTTATAGTTTATGTTTTGTAATATTTTGTTGAATTTTATATTATTATAATTCTATAATTAACAAAATAAAATTTAAATACAGTCGTACCAGTTATAGACACTTTTAAATGTGGAGAAAAAAAAGAAACACACGTTATGTATTTTCTTCACTTCTGCAAAGAAAGAGAGCAAAAGAGTTTGTGTTACAAAAGACACAAGGTAACTATCGTTTAGATTCTCTCATATCTACTAATTTTACTTTGAGCACGTGTTTAAGAAAACATTTTTTTACAAATTAAACATCCCTATAACATACATACTCGAAACAATGTTTTTTTTTAAATATCTATCATCATCATCATCATCATCTCAACCAATTGACGTCCACTGCTGGACATAGGTCTTTTGTAGGGAGTTCCACAATGCTCGGTCCTGGGCCGCTTGCCTCCAACGGCTCCCAGCTATTCGCCTGATGTCATCTGTCCACCTCGTTTGGGGCCGACCTACGCTGCGTTTACCGGTGCGGGGTCGCCATTCCAGCACCTTAAGACCCCAACGTCCATCGGTTCTCCGAGCTATGTGCCCCGCCCATTGCCACTTCAGCTTCGCAACTCGCTGAGCTATGTCGGTAACTCTAGTTCTTCTACGGATCTCCTCATTTCTGATTTGATCACGTAGAGACACTCCTAACATAGCTCTCTCCATCGCCCGCTGAGTGACTCTGAGCCTTCTTATGAGGCCCATAGTTATAAATATCTATACCAGAAATAAAATGCTATAAAACTTTTGTGACTGTTGTTATTTAGGATAAGCTATCGAAAGTTGAATAAAGCTGATAAACCTCCCAGATCAGAAAATAAGGTTATCTAAAAACAAGGTTTTTGAGTTGAAACAGTCAGTGATGTAGGGGTGTGATTCAGCATGTTCTTATGCTTAATCATATAAATGTGACTTGTATAGTGATTTTTGCTTTTTTCAAGCAGTAATGGAGCAATGTATACTCGTGATTTTGATATAGTCTATAGTTATGGAGCCGAAGGGGGACAAAGGCCATCTACTCTTGCTGCGTCATAAGCTTGCTTACTTTAAGCTAGCTGTTCCCCGCAGTTTTACTTGCCTTATCTTTGTGTTTTGAGGAAATAATAAATTATCTCCTTGAAAATGTTTCTAAATGCTATATATAACTAAGAAGCTATAAAGGGCAAGGTTTAGTTAAATACATTTGTAATGATAAAAAAATCTGAGTATTAATTCATATTTTATGCCCATTAATGACGTTTGATGCTTTCAGCATTAAATTATTTAATTATTTTTTTTTAATAATTTTCTAGGCATGAAATGCGTTGTTGTTGCTTATTTTTAAGAAATCTGTTCATATATGGCTTTTCGGACTTATTTCTAGATCTACTAAAGACCAATGCTTTTGGAGTGCGAAGTATTGACGTTCATCGTTATCCGCGTGGATAGAATACAGAAACGTGGGTGATAGCTGATTGGTTGGGTTTTTTGTAATAATGAATCTATTAAGGCAGAAACATTACAATATTACGTGGACGATGTAACAAGCCCCCGATATGACAAATTATAATAAATGAACTGTAATTCTACTTAAAACATACGATTCTATCATTTTACAATACGTCGTTTATCCTAGACCAAATGATATAGCTTGTTGTAGCAAATATTCTAGTTATTCGTGTAACGAAGCTCAAACATGGACACGAGGGGAGGCGTAGAGGCGATCACGCATGCGCGATTCGTTGAACTCTTTCGTATGCAGAACACGCGCTTGCGCAGTATTAATACCGGACCGGAGTATATAATGCATTGTCCGGTCTAACTGGAACGAGATAAATTAGTACGTCAGTCTTAAACAAATCTATAACTGGATATAGATTTAAAAATTGTGTTTATTCCACTTAACAATTTTTTTTTATAACTCTGCCAAAAATAAAAACCAGATCATTCTCGAGGGCTTACTAACGAACAGCGTTTATTTTTTATTTATTTAAATCATGCTCGGGTGTAAAGCAAAAAAATGTCAAAGTTACTGCTGGCTTAACTCAAAAAGTAGTCAATAAATTGATTTGTAATTAGCACACAACATTTCGTTTTATAGTGAATAGTGTAGTTTCTAAACCCTCGTAACTTTACTTTTCAGTTTGTGAATGTAGTTATTGCCATCATCTGATTACAATGTACATATTTTTTATTTCATGTACACATAAAAAGTGCCATATATTATTAAGGACCTATTTGAATAAATAAATATTTCACTTTGTCTTTCATTTTGTGATCGGATTGAAACCTTAATAAGAAGTCATGTTATTGGTTTTTACACACAAGCTATTGAGTATATAAATAGTACAAAATTAGTAGGTATGTGGAAATCGTGATCCGCATCAGGCTATTAAGGATAATGCTGGGCTGGAGTATAGCACTATTAGAGAAAACGTACGGGCTCCTTGAATAGCCAATTACAATAGGAGTCTTCCTAACTTAGGAGCCATTCCTTTCTGGTTCCCTCAGGCTGTTTCTTCGTATTTCGCTAGGCAATTTAAAATAACTGCCGGGAATATTTATTTGAGATTGGCGAGATTATATTTCTGTATTATTAAGGTAATTCCTGCATTTTTCTGTCCATGTTTTCCACATCTTATGTGCAAGTGATAATTTGTTAGTACCGTGTAATACTGTATTGTAAATAATGATTGACGTGCATTGGGTGATTTTTACTATAACATGCGGTAAAATGCTATTATTATCTTCTACTAGCAGTCAATACCTATAAAATACTGCTGTTTTGGATTGACTCGTAATCACAAACTGGACACTGAGGGATTTGAAAGCGTAACGATTTTGTTTTAATTTTGAAAAGAAGGTATACATTCCATGAAAGGTATTTTTTTGAATCCAACCCTAACGGCTTAAAATGGGGAAGGCTAGAGACGGATACTGCTCATTCTCTCCCTTCATAGATTCTTAATTTCATGAATACTTTGAACATTAAAGTTTTTATATAGCCTTTGTTTAATAATATTATCTCGATACAACTATCAAAAGTATATTTCGGTGTGTCGCGGCCGATATATTTATTACACATCGTATTCATTATCTCATATTATTGAACCTTTTCACATGACACTGTTCAATATACTAGCTATAAATGCTCTTTTTATGTGACATGATTTATAAATCTAAGTAAAAGTCACAGTAAAGTGACAAAGTTTTCAACAAGAACAGTATAGTTTTGGTATGCAATAAGCATAGGACAATAACTTGTACTCTTTTATTTCATTATTAAGTAAAAAAAAAATATCATTGAATATTATTTTACTGTGTACCAAAGCTTTTGATGTGTACCTAAGCTTATATTTCTCTTCGAGCCCTGAACTACCGCTATGCAAACTAAAAAAATTATCTGTTTCTCTATTTAAAACAAAACCAATCCATTAAAAGGGTACCGTACATTCTTCCAGAATAAAAAGCAGGCTATGTGCTATTCAGTTTTAACATCTATCTCTGCGATAAATTTCATCTAGATCGGTTCAGCCATTCTGGCTTAATTGAGTAACATTAATCCATTCAAACTTTCATATTTATAATATTAGTATAGAAGGATGGATAAAAAGCTCATGTTATAATTATTAAGATTAGATTAATGGAGGAGCTGTAACTTATCTTTTAAACGACATTTGAAAACTGGAACACGGGTCAAGAAGAAATTGTATAGGTAATTAATTTTGTATCAATATAAGGAATCAACAAATTAGCAAGTAGGCGCCTATTGGAGCCGTTAAACAGGTAAAAAGTAATAAATAATGGTCGAGCGGTCAACCCTCGCTCTGGTTTTTGTTGTGGTAAAGTAATTACGGTAGATTTATTCCGTTTTTGTGGAAGTATATTCCGGGATCGCATTGGGAAATAAATTGCTAATTGATTTACATTTGATTACCTACTGTTTTGTTTTGGTCGAACATACTAAATTACAGTATTTCAGAGTAAATATTGAAATCGGCAAACGTTGGAAACAATCGTATTGCAAAAAAAAATGACGAAATTAATATTTTGGTCCTAAAAAATACTTTATCGCAACCAAAAAAGTGGCAATATATTTGTTATAAACAATGTTAATGTTCCGACATATTTACTATTCTAGACTACTTACACAGAATTTACTGGCGTAATTATTACATGTTGATTGGAATTCATAAACTCTTTTAAAGATGTTAATAGTAGTTATTTTAACAATAAGTAAAATCATATGTTTATATGTGTAGTCTATATTATGTATGTGTATATTAAGTTATACTCTAACCCCTGACTATTAGATTTTGTAAAACAGGTTTCTCGTTTAATTATGTAACTATGCAATGTTTTGTCGTTTCCTTACGCCAAGAAGAGACAAATCATTTCATAACTAATTCAGAACGTTTATAAGTAATGGCGTAAGTATTAATATCGAGGTTACAACACCTATTTGTCCCCATACTTACTAAAATAAAAGAGATCCGTCCAAAAATTTTAAAATTCAAAATTTCAAACTTTTTCATATACCTGGCTACAAAGCAGCAGGATATTTTTCCTAATCAAAAGCACGGTAAAACCTTCTTATGCTATGGCTCGCTTTGTCTTCCTTATTTTTTTTTTTTTGTTTTTTTTTCTTATAAATATAAATAAATATACTAAGACAATACACACATCGCCATCTAGCCCCAAAGAAAGCGTAGCTTGTGTTATGGGTACTAATATTAATAATACTATTTATAACACTGGTACGGAAGTTAGGGTACGGTACACTTGGCCAAAGTCACGGGCCAATCTGGTTTATATAACTTTTAATTAAGTTAAGAACCTTTGTAGGTAACAAAAAATTATTGCGTTATACAGCCCAAATGGTATTTAATTTCAAAATCACGTGTAACAACAACATTACGTCTTCAAGTAGTTCTTACGATGAAGATCGAAAGGTCAGCAGGTACTTAGCAGGCATAAAAGAAATGCTCGTAAAACCAGCAATTTGGGACCTGTGATCAAGAATAACGAGCTAAGACCAATCGGACCTAGATGTAGGTCGTTGAATACGTGTTCTACATTATTCATTACTATAGCTTGACATAAAATCGTTAACAGTGACTCATTAAAGAAATTCAAGCGGCCGCCGGCCATTTTCTGGTATTTTGTACTGATAAACCGTGACTCAATCGCCACAACAATTGAATATTATCAACTACTTAAATCTGTCTGAGTTTTTACTAGTTACAAATGTAATTTATTGCCGAATATTTTGTTATCTAGAACAATATGGCTTGACAAACAGTTTTTTTTGTTGACAATTTTGTTTTAAGTTACAAATCTAACTATTTTCTATTCATTATTATTCACTTCGTTAAAGTACCACTGTAGAAGAACAAGACTTCTTTTCGTTGACGAAGAAGTTACAAAACTAAGCCCAATCACCCTATTCCAGTACCGGTTGTCTCTACTAGTAATTATAAATTCAAAACTCAAAATTCATTTATTTCAAGTAGGCCCAATACAAGCACTTTTGAAACGTCTGTCCGTGTGTAGTGACTCTACCACCGGTGCTTAAACCCACTTTGCTGCTTCAATACTCTTCAGTGGTGTTTCTTTTTTTTAACGTTATCATTACCAGGTGTTAGTATTAGTGATTTAGAGCGTAAGATTAACTAACTCCTATAAATAGGGGTCAAAGTATAGGCCAGAACTTAAAGCAGTACATCCATTAAGTTTACAATTCAATTTGCACTGTCTCAATTAGTTAAATAGTTTTTTATACCTACTATTTATTATAACAGCTCTTACTTCAATCAGAATTGGTCTAAATTTAGTTGTAAAACAAAATAAATACGGCTAATCTGAGTGTGAATAAGAGTAAAATATTGCATTTATTAAATTGTTGTTAATAAAAGCTTACTCACTTAAAAAGTTTCATATCACAGAATCAGATTAATGAAGAAACTGGTAATGTTAAGCACGTACGCGTATGTAAAACATTGATAAGAAGAAATTAATTCTAATTAAAAACCACCTTAACAAGGTCATGTTCGATGACGCAATTAAATAAATATTAAGTCCACCTTATCTCAGTTGCCTAATTAATTATACGCGCATGCGTCTTTTTGTACATGCCTCAACGATTTATCGCTTAAATCACTTATTATCGATTTCTCGGTCGATCCTATGCTGTAGATTGCAAGCGATGATTATACGTACACACGGGAAGAAAACATTATATCCTGTGAATATTAAGTTTTTTTTTATATCTTTAATAAAATAAAAGGCCGCCAACCTGAATTAGAGCAGAGTGGTGAGTCAATGCTCCATGTTCCGCTCTCATATAAGAGAGGAAAGTCGTGCCCTGTCGTGGGCTAGCAATACGTTGATAATAATGATAATGACAAGTCTGCGCGTCCTTAGGCTTTGGCAGATTAGTAGGTTAGTGAAAAAGATAAGACAAAATAAATAACGATAAAGATGTTGAGCAAGAAAAATTTGTCAAAAGTTTGCAAGAATTACTTAATTTTTTCGACTCTGCAAACTTCAATCGTAGTATCTGGCAAGTTATTACGTTTTTTGTTAATTTTCCCTACAATACTTTCGCTCTCGCTGTCGGTGGCCACCGGTCGTAAGCAAGATTAATGGTGCAACAAATCATTACACCAGTTTGTTTTTTTTTTTGGAGTTCCGTATTTTCAATGATTAAACCACGAAACAAAACAAAAATCAAAGCCCATTAGTATCCCACTGCTGGGTAAGCTTCCTCCAGATCTTAAACGCAGCTTTAATGCAAATTGGGTGTTTAAATAATACTTATCATTACAATAGTTCGTGATAAAAATTGAATTTGCAATTTGCAGTTATTGTTGTTCTCAACCATACCGGCTAATTGCGAATTTGCAGACTTCACACACCTTTGAGAATATTACAGAGAACTCTTAAGCATTTTCTCTCACGATGTTTTCTTTTACCGTTAAGGCAATGATGTTTTATTACGTGGTTGGGGTCGAACTCTTCATTATCAACCCATTACTGGCCCACTATAGAGCACGGGTGTCTCTTAGAATGAAAAGAGTTCACACACCTCTGAGGAAAATTTGAAGAACAGCCAATTTTTTTTATACATAAATAATTGACGCGCCAGGCAGATGGCAAACCTGATGGTAGTTGGAAAACAATCGCTTACATACAGAGCTCATTCTGTTAAGACAAATGTGCCTGTATAACAGCAATCACGCCCTTCAGACGGGAGGTTTCTGCCGCTAAGCAGAATTAAAACATCGCTGATTAGCGGCAGAAATAAGCTTGGCGATAGTACTTCCCCGGACGAGCTCTTTCACAAAAAGCTCTAGGTACTACTACTGGTACATTGAAGCTAGTTATATTTTAATTGCTTAGATTCAAACTCCCATTTCTCCGAAAAGTTAGATTTTGTTTGTTGATCAAACTCGATTCCCTAGAAAGGAAAGCCGCCGCCCTATCCACTGCTATCACATAGATTAATATAGTAATTATTATATTAAAGCATACTCTATCTGTAAAATATATAGCATGGCGCATTCATGTATGATAACAGCTTTGTCACTTTTATTACTCAACGATAAACTTGATGCTACAATATAATTACGTGAAATCGATTCATACCCACGCTTATGGAACAAATTCAAACATTAGAAATTGTTTCAACGAATCAGCAGCCAGTCATTGACTCGCTCTGCCCTTGAGTATGTACGGTCGATAGCACGTGTTATAAAATAGAGTCCAACTTTACTAACAAATATAATCCTTACTAATATTTTAAATGCGAAAATGTGGCCGTGTGTCTGTTTGTTTCTCCTTTACCTAACTGAGCATCCAATCAAAACTTTTTGCTTACACTTAAAATGACGTTGACTAATATAGGCTAATTTGACTGCTAGTAAGAAAAATAAATATGCTTATTTTGATTTAATATTTTTACAGGCTGATTCCTTATGAAATATACTTATGCAGCCTTTAACAGTGTTTGGTCATTCCGTTACAAGATATATTTTCTCTTTTCTATAATACCTATGTTAAGTGGATAGCTATAACGATGAGGACTATTCAAAAAGCATTTATATAAAATATAAGAAATTCTGAATGTTCACACACGGGCATTGAGCCTGGCACTTTTGTCTTTTTTAATTCCTTAGCCTTTTAGTTATATAAGTGACAGTTACTAGATCAAACGCATGGGAACATTTCAGGTACATGAAATGCTTCGTGACCTTAGACCCGAAGGTTTACACGCAAACACCGTAAAATACAGTTAAAATTTTCCACCTATCTAAGCTAAAAATAGTTATTAGTACTACCAAATATTTTTTTAATGCTTAAATATCTTAAAAACAAAACGATAAAAAACACAAAACAATAACCGATTTAAGGTATGCATGTCTGATAAGCTCTTTAGAAACGTCAAGTACCTCCAGCTTTTAATTTATTATGAGCACATTGCATTTCTTACCGGCTTTCCTTCAGTATAATTAGTACTAAGATAAAGCCACCAAGAATCTCAGTTATATATAAAAGAATACCTTTCTCTGTCGGATAGAAACAGGCTTTTATATTGGGGAAGTACATAATAAGCATTTATTAGTTTGTCTTTTTTTTTACTCACAATCTCACAAAACTAGCTCACTTACAGAGTGGAGAACGTTTTTCAGAGAATCTGTGTGGTCTCCTATTTTATATTTTTTATAATCATTTTTCAATTAATCTCACAAAAAACGTCTGTTTGTAACATACCTATTTTGGAGGAACAATATGGCACTGCGAAAAAAAACTATGCTGAAAATTATCTGATTCTTTAATTATTTCTTCAATTATTAACAATTATAGGAAGTTAAATTCAATTTTAGTTTGTAAGTCTACCAATCTACACTTGGCCAGCTTGGTGGACCACAGTCAAAACCCTCGTTCTAGAAAGACCCGTGCTCTGTACTGGACCGGTAATAGGTTGATAACGACGATGAAGATGATGATTAACGGGCAGTGCTAGGAGCAACTTTGTAACCATACCGTCAGGGGTACCCCAAGGGTCTATCCTTGGTCCCCTCTTATACAACGCCTATCTTTATGATATTGGTAGCTGTTTCAGCCATGCGCAACATTTAATGTTTGCTGACGATATGAAAATTTTCCTTAAAATACGTTTCCTTGAGGATTGTTCTCGGCTGCAAGAAGACTTAAACAACCTGAGTAAGTACTATGCCAGGAATAGAATTATTGTTAACGTTAAAAAATGTCACCACATTACTCTATCCCGTAAAACTAGCTCAATAACTTACGACTATCAAATCAATGGTTCAAACATTGCTAAAGTCCAAACCGTCCGAGACCTGGGTATTAAAATTGACACTAAACTATCGATGAATGACCACGTCGAAGTTGTGGCGGACAAAGCCTACAAACAACTAGGATTTATTAAACGAGTAACACGTAATTTCAGTAATATAGAATGTATAAAAACCTTGTATTTTGCGTATGTTCGTAGTATTCTCGAATATGCATGCAACATTTGGTCTCCCTATTATATTATACATACTCATAGGCTTGAATCAATACAAAAACAATTTCTTAAGTACCTGGCCTTCAAAGAATTCAAAAAATTTAACAGTTACAAAGAAGCCTGTACTCATTACAAAATTGACTCCCTGGAACTAAGAAGAAACCAAAGTGACATGCTACTGCTACAAGCTATTTTGACTGGACGAATTGACTGTCCTAGACTGCTGTCTGCATTTTCACTCAATGCTTCCTCCTTTAGGCCTCGAAAACCGCAGCTATTACGTGTACCAAAATCAAATACAATCTACGCTCGAAATTCCGTGCTTTTACGCCTGGCACGTACCTATAATAAAACTTACTCAGATATTGATCTTTTTCACTTATCCAAAATACAATTAAAAACAGAAATATCTAGCCTACATCGGAAACTTAATAACGTGTAAGTTATAATATTTATATTAATATCTATAATAGTACATAAATACATATTATCAATGCATACTCTCTCTCACACACACGCGCACACACACACACACACACACACACACACACACACATACATACACACACACACACACACACACACACACACACTACAAACACACACACACACACTTTTGTAATTATCTTACTACTCTTTTGTATTATTAATATCTTGTTAAATTGTAAAGCTTGTTTAAATTGTTTAGTTTCTTCAAATTTCCAAACCTGTTGTAATTAGTAGTTTAAGTATAGCATTTAAGTAAATTGTCAAGCTAAGGATTGTAATCCTATTTGGCCTTATTTTAGCATTAAGTCTAAATGTAAAATTATATTGTATGCAACGCTGTTGATTACAAATAAATGAATAAAATAAAAATAAAAATAAAATGATTATGATAAATTGTGTAACACATTTTTCTATTCTTTGTGCACAATAAAACGGAGCCGTTTCCTTTAAATAACAAAATAAACTCAAAACTAATAATTTCTTATCGTAGTTATCGTATCGTATTCGCATTTACCTTAAAACACACTTTTATTATTCTGTTGTTTCTTAATTATTTTAATGCAAATAAACATTTCTGATAAATTAATTAAATAACTACATACTTACTGCTGCATAACGCAGTCGGATAAAAAAAAAGTTGCAATATCTCTTCTACTCGAACTGCAGGGGCTTTTTAGGAGTTTATAATTTCTGGTTTTAATGTATTTTTTCTGGTTTGAACGTCTGCTGTTAGTCATTCGCTGTGGGTAGTTACCATCTTATTGACAAAGACCATTAACGCTCGGGTACTATACCGTATAAAAACTTAGACAGTAACAGTTAAGTCTGATACCATCTCATACTGCATCTTATACCGTATCTTCTGAGCATCGTAGCTTACCACCCCGGGATATTGCAGTCAAGTGTATGAAGATTGTAGTAAAATAAAAAAATAATACGGGTTGCACTCCGGGAGTGCCAACAGAAGTGAAAACTTATTGATAGACATTTAGATGAGTACTACAGATAGATGGGTACTAGGACTAATGGGTTTTTGGGTTAGGAATTGCATTTTATTAATTATTAGAAACTTTAAAATTCTTTTATAAATCATCGTTAAAAATTGTGACATCTCTTGTATTCATCATTACCATTAAAATTATTACAATCTAAAATAGAAACTATAGGTTCATGGCAACTGAAATAGGAAATAAACAAATTTGATTCAAAGATGCACTTTTATATCCATAGATTTTATCTCATCTAAAAATATGCGTACTGCGCTAAAAGAAGTTCTCACTTCAAAATATCATACAACAAAGTTTAATAGATGTAAACACATAATCGATGCTCGATAGTGTAACAATATCAATTTTAACCCGTATTAGACGATAGCATCAGAATCATTTCGTAACCTTCACCTGCGAGTGGCTCATAACACGCGAGTGCGTCACGACTTAACCTCACTTGTATCACCCTTCCTGTTGGTACTTTTTACCCCAGTCTCATCGCTTGAGAAATCACCTCAAGAGACCACCGCGCATTTACACATTGAATCCATTAAGCTTTTTATTTGTTACAGTTAACTTTCGAGAAAGTGTAACTTTATAGTTTATTTTATATTATTTTATTTTATTTCTCTTTAATTGGAAAACCAATAGTTGTAAATCTATCTATCTTGTAATGAGGCCCGCTTCAGCACATGCACTTCGACCCTCCAGGATCCTTTGTGCTCAAAATAAACACAATATTTGTAAATACTACATCATCATCGCCATCATCATCAACAGCCATTGTGCGTCCACTGCTGGACATAGGCCTCTTTCAAGCAGCACCAACCTTTCCTATTTTGGGCTTTCCTCATCCAGTCGATGCCTGCCACTTTTCGGAGGTCGTCGCTCCATCTAGTTGCGGGGCGTCCGACGCTCCGCTTACCGACACGCGGTCTCCACTCGAGGACCTTTCGACTCCAACGTCCATCGGTCCTCCGACAAACGTGACCAGCCCACTGCCACTTCAGTATGCTAACACGAAAGGCTATATCAATTACTTTAGTTGTTTGGCGAATCACACAATGTAAATACAACATAGTTAACCAATTTGTTGACTTAAAACTAATAACAGGTGTACACAGATAAGTTACCACACATAAGTTTAACATTATTAGCTATGGGATAAAGTAGCGAGTTCATTATATAATAAAATAAGTGACATTTTTTTTTTTTTTTTGTCGTTATAAACATGTTTATTTAGATTTAAAAAATTACGTAAACTGCAGCATACTTGATATTTTAAATTTTGTGAGTTTCAAAACGATTATTCAAGCTGAGTACCTACAGACCACAACTAACCAATTACTTACACAGTATAATATTATTGATACAAATGATAAAATTTGAATACTTTTAAATTAAATGATTAATTTATATATTGTTTGTTATCACGTAGCTAAGTTTCCCTCAAATTTTTGCATAATACATTCAATTTAATATAAATCGTGAACGCGAATAAATTTACAAACTTTTGCAACCATTGTCTCCATCGGACTGTTGGTATTACAACACCCAAACCCTACGTAGATTTCACTGATTTGTTGCAGAGATTTTGTCAATGTCAACGTGTTACGTGGGCAATAAACTGCGGTGTAGGGTTGATGCTAGGCGATAAGGAGTAAAATTCACAAATTGCCTTATTTTTCCTATTTATAGTTATTTTACCAGACGGTAGCCTTTGGTAACTGGGCCATAATATGACCTTCGGACATGCTATTAGAAAGGGCTAACTTTGTATGTACCTAAAACAGTTTTGACCAGGGACAAAATCACTTATTGATAACGCCGTTTCAGTCTATATAGAGTTGGTTTAATATTTCAATGAGGTTTGCGAAGTGGTCCCACCGTTGGATTGACATTTGTAAGTTAGACTGTTTATTTATTAATTTAAAAATAGAACATTGAATATTTACAAACACAATAAACAAAAACATCACTGCGAGTACAATATGTTTTGTGACGTCAAATTCGACATTCAGTTGTTTGTTATAAAGAACCGAACGTTACAAAAAGTGAATAAGCAGTAGCTGCGATTAAAATGTCTAAGCGAAACTATTACCGTTCAGCTACCTTTAGTCGCTATTTATTGCATGTTTAGTAACACATTTTCAAATTTACAGCCCTAGCCGACACAAAGGCCTTTTGTGAAAACGCCCTAGGTCACTAATGGTATGTACCTTTACGTCATCGCTCATGAATAATGTAGAAGTGTGCAGTTTACAGATTCAGCGAAACGGTGTGCCTAGGTTTACATTCTAAACGTATACTTTTAAATTGGTAAACTACGTAAGTTAACAGGGTTAAAGGTAAGGTAAGTCAAAGGTTTTACAGTCTTTTTTAACATAAATTTTTGTAACTCAATTCTTTGGGTAGGATAGGTACAATAGGTACATTGATTAACAGTCATTTCATTGCTAACTTTCGATTCTTGTCATTATCTATTCCTATCTTGGTGCTGGGCACTAGTCTTCTCTACAAAAGTAGAACAGGATATAGCTTCGAGAACATGCTGTGTATTCTTGCGCTGATGGTAAATACTGGCAGCTAGTCAGCGTTGGACTAGTGTAAAGGAGCTTTTCTGGGCTCATTAGTAAGGGTCCTATTATAATTGTGCGTAGAAAAGCGCCTCCCCCTGTCGCCACTCTTCCAGTACAGTTGCCCAGTTTGAGACGGCCTCTATATGAATACCTTTACTCTGTTATTATCATCATCATATCAACCCATTACCGGCCCACTATAGGTAACGGGTTTCCTCCCACAATGAGAAGGCTTTAGGTCCACCACGCAGTCCCAGTGCGGATTGGTGGACTACGTAAACATTATGGTGAAATCTCAGGCATGCAGGTTTCCTCACGATATTTTCTTCACCGTTGAAGAATATTATAATCAATTCTGTCGTACCGTATTAATTTAATGTTGTGTGACAGATCGCAATAGATTAATATAGCAAAAGTTACAGTCTACCTTAAATATAAGACAAGGTACTTTGGATGTACATAGATAATTAAAATAAATAAGTATTCCATGTCCATATCAGTTTCATATCTCTAATAAATTAAATAACTCTACCTCGCATTACTAATGACGAGATTTCGGAATGATACCATTCACAAAACATAAAATAAAAACCAGTCATTCACAATAAACCAACACGATGTAGTTAAACGAACAAATCCATAACACAATAAAATTATCCCATATGAGCGTATAGCTATAAAGGTCTCTTATAAAGATACAATCGCCTCAAATTATCGGGTTGCAGAGCCCCAGCAAGCTCGAATTGACATTTAATTATCTCGGAGTAGGTACTACTGGAATGAAATACACGTACTTTGCTCATAAGATACGCAATGTTTCTTAAATATATATGATGTTTCTATAATATGATTACTAAGGTGATTTTGGACCTGCCAATGCACAAGTTTAAAGAATTTGTTAAAACACATTTATTACAGCGAGGTTACTATACAATTGATGAATTTTTTAATGAAAAGGTTGCTTGGAAGCACCCGGCTCCGCTTTCAGCTCTCACAAGATAGAAAAATGAATGTTAAAATGCAAAATGTAAATTGTTGATGTTGGAAAAGAGCAACTGCTGAGTTTCTTGCCGGCTTCTTCTCGGTAGAATCTGCCTTCCGAACCGGTGGTAGAATCACTACAAACAGACAGACTTGACGTTTCAAAAGTGCTTATATTAGGCCTACTTGAAATAAATGAATTTTGAATTTTGAATTTTTAAATGAATTTTGAATTTTGAATTTTGAAATAAACGTTGCAACTCATGAGAAAAAGGAATTGAGTCGACCCTCTAATTTCCATAAAAATTTGTGCTGTTTTGGGAACAATGTAAGGAATATAAATCCATAATGATATTAATGATATTATAAATACGACAGTGTGTTTGTTTGTTTATCCTTATTTTACGCCCTAACTAAAAAAACGATTAGTTTCTTAGTTAGGTCGTAAAATAAGGATTATTCTCTTTGATTCTTGGCAAAGAATTAGTTGAAAGTCTTGAGAGTAACATAGGCTACTTTTTATCCCAGAAAAACGAACGGTTCCCAAAGCATTTGTAGAAAACCGTAATAAGCGCAAACGAAGAACGCGGGCAAGAACTAGTAATTTATAATAAATATTTTTTTTACTATTCAAATCATTGTTATCGAAATCCCAAACGATGCTTGAAATTATTTAACATTTTCAATCACTTCTTTTCTGCTGTTATTTAGTTTACTTAATTAAATTCTTCGGGTCATGTGAAAATGCCTTATTTGTGGGAGGTGATGAGAATCTTTATTGTGTGCAATACCAACTCACTTATACAGTATTCTATAGTATAAGTGCGGTATAAATTTGTTTCGTAACGGGTACATGGGACGCTGCGTGTTGTTAGATAAATGTAACTAGAATATGCCGTTGAAAGTACATTTCAGTACCTTAGAATTATAATGTAGAGCAAACCTAATTCATTTAGTTCAGCGAATGGAAATGTTTAATAACTTGCTGTTTACTAAGTTTGCTATTCAGATGTAGGCTCAGTCTTACTCTAATTAGGAAGCTTTATGATGTTTTTTTATGTATACTATTTATTATTAACTGTACTATACTTAGTCAGTAAGTAGTCAATCGGAAAAAAAGATATAATATCTAAAGCTCTATGATTCTAACTAGTAAATTATTCTTTAGAGAAATAACGAATAATTATAACAAAAATCTTTTATTAATTTCTAGGTGAGGGCTTTTTCTTTCCAAATTTACCTTAGTTTCGCTCCTTTGGGACGTAGCACATGTTTCATAAAAGTAAATAAATATATATAAAACTGCCATAAAGGTGCCTGTAATAGTCCTATTTTAAGAAGAATTTGTTGATTTTAATTGCAATATATCTCAGTATATCAATGATTTTACCAGATATTCATAATATTCTTTTTGGTAGATAAAACTATAATAAAGACTTTAAAATGTTAGTATGAGTCATGTCATGTGAAAACAGCGCTGCTGTTGTAATTTGATAAATTCTTACAAAAAACTATATTTGCCTATGTACATTCTATGCGACTTACATATATTACACTTTATCAAATATTATTTAAGAAATACTTTCAAACGCATGTAATTGGTTTGATAAGCTCAATTGGTGTGGCTCACTTATAATACCCTAAAAGTCTCACAAGTGTATATATTTTGGCATTATTAAAACAAAAATATGGATCGCTGAATCAAGGCCATGACAGAAAATATCCTTCGCACCCAGCAAAGTTTAAAACATATTATACCAGCAGATTCTCATTAAACGTAGTTAGTCTAAATGGCATTAAATTGCGATAGCCCTTCCCAGAACCACGGACTTCGATTTCAAAATGTGCATTCAGAATTAATCCTGGCAATAGATATCCGAAGAATTTGTTCGGCGTCGCTTCTCAGATCGATAACTAATAAAACTTTTAACTATTTCTTCATTTGGTTTGAATCATTCAGGAAAACCATCTTCCAACAGGCCGACTGCATAAGCAGCCATATATGAAAACTCATTTAGCCGTAACATCCTTTTCTAAAAAGGTCTCTATATCAAATGAAATAGGGATTATGAAATCAACTCCGTTCTGCGGATAGGATAACTCATTCATATACGAAGCCTTAAATGGAAAACTAGAAATATTGCCGGCGGCGTAAAACAGCTCCGTAAATGCGGACAGCATCATAAGTTTCATAAAAAGTAATCAGTATTGAGTAAACTCGACATGTTTACTGTATTACACAATATCATCGGTAGGTACTTAGATATGAAAAATAGCGTAAACATACTACTATAGCTTGCTAACTTAAATAGTTTTACCGCTTTGAAAGAAGCTTTTAAGACGCTCATGCTGTACTATAGGTCTCGGCTACTTTAAAGACTAGGCACATACTGTACACTCGCAGTCTACATTGATGCGTTGCGATTCGGTACAAATAAGTTACGATAGATTTTGACTACGCTTTGTTAAGTGAATCGCTAAAACAAACTAATAAGCCAACCTGAGTTGTGTATAACACATACATGTAATGAACAAGCGCCTATAGTTACGTTCTTGTCTCTTTCTCACTCTAAAAAAATACATTAATTCTGCACTTATTACGAAGTACATATTGCTACAATCAATCAATCAAGAGCATTCTACTAAGGAATATATACCTTTTCGTGTGCGCGCAACCACACACGATCCTCTGCCTTCCTTATTCAGCTACCACCTGCCACCTTTTTAGGATTATCGGCCCATCGGGCTGGAGGTCGTCTTATCCTGGGCTAACCGGTAAGTGGTCTCCACTCCAAATCACGTCCGGAAAATAAAAACCAAGAACTTAAAAACAAGTATAGCTAACACAGGCGCCCTTTTTGCTAATAAAACAATCTATATGTCCAATAAACCCAGCCGAGAAAAAAAAAGTTTACGTGTAATCTCTCCGTTGCCTTATTATCTTCTTCATACCTATCCAAAATGTGTGTTAGCAAAATCCATGTAGGACTGCGGTGCATCGATAATGCAGTCGTATTTACATCAAAATACCCACCAACTCAATGTCATGAACATAAATATCAGGCAAATGTGAATTTATAGTCATCAAAAGTTTAAATAGTTATCCACTTTATAAATTTACTTTAACAATTGATTGATACACTATTGTAACAAATGATCGAATTAATTACTTACCCGAAAAATATTTTCTGTACGCTCCTGCTCTCTATAGGGGGTTGTATTCATGAAATTGATATTTTATTTTGTTTATTTTAGTCCTTGTTCATACACAAAAACATTATTTTCCTTAAATATTGAATGAATAATATTAGTTTTTAAACTTTATCTCTACGTCACGTCGTTCGGACGTTCTATTGCGAAGTTATATCAGTCTAGCGAAATTCTCTGAATATAGATCATCACATAGTTAGCAATAAACCATCTATTCTGAACTGCATAGCCAATCACGATCTACATCTCGCGATGAAATTTAAATAGAACGCTATCGAACAAGAGGAAACATTTATTTCACAATACAACAGAAAACAATATGGAACGATCTTAATTCGTGACTCTTGATTCCGACAAAATACCCAATATACCTAAGTCCCAGCAATATGTCACGGTACAGGATCAGATACGATGTCGCGATGGCAGTAACGGTCAACTGCGACATGGGATTTATCGCGCACTGGCCCTGATAATAATTTTGTTCTCGATATTGGATCGTGGGTGCGCTGCATAAAGGATTTGTCCACGTTGTCTTGTAGTTTCAACTCTGAGGGTTAATTGGCATTGGTCTTTGAAATTGCTCCATTGAAGCTCATTTAAAAAATAAACATTTATTATTTTGCTTGATATAATTGTGTTGTTGTGTTAAGCCCTGCTTGGTGAAAAGCTATATATCAAAAGGTGCGCTCGATTTTACAGATACATCGCAATAAAGGTCGACTCAATACTCTACATGGCGCTAATCTCCGGAGCAAGTTTTTAGATACTTTTTCCATTTCAGCTTTCACCAGATTATCGTCTGGTGGCATAGTAATGTCAACAATGATGGGACTGATCGATAGACTAGCAAGGTCTAGGCTGTTATATACCTGTTAGTGTTAGAGTTTCCTAGTAGAGCAATGCACTGGTGTTTTCAAATTGTTCCTTATTATTGTTATTTATTATTTAAGTAGCTGTAGCTATGTAGAGTTATTTTATGGTTTTATTTCGAAAAAGGAGTTGATCTCAAAAGCAAACTTTTATACCTTCTTTTTTTGAAAAATAGAACCAATTTCAAAGGTCTAACACATAGAATAAAAAAACCATATACCATATTTAGTTATTATATTCCTCAAATTGTTTCCCTTTTTGAACAATATAATCGTACTGGTTATACTACAGAATTTCTTTCATTGAATCATATTTCTTGAAGCATGTGATTCTGAAAAGTTTAATATTGTTTCACCGGAAACTTTAATATATCCTACAGTGTCGTAAGCAAAATACAGAACCCAGTTAAATTTAAATCCATTTCACAGCATTTGAACACCACCCAAATATGCCACGCAGACGTTGCTTCTCCTTAAACTGCTACTATCTGCAGCAGGCATCTGTATGCAAATAACTCCAACGGTAACTAAAAACAATTTTAGGAAAATGTCCGTATCTGGTTTATGTGCAGACTACTTGTTAAGATAACTCATCTTTTTGAGATCTGCATACGGAAATATCTCTGAAACTAGTTGTACGAGTTACAAATGTTATATCGTTGTAAATTCGAAGTACATTATTGTATTGCATAATATGAACAAGACTCTGATCCAAACTTACCAATACATATAATTCATAGACATCTCAAGGATTTCATCTGGTAATTTGTTATAAAAGATATACAATTACCCTTAAATGAATTACTAATTTTATGCAGCCTAGTAAACTGCACAACAAGTTTTTACTTCTAATATTAATATTGTTACAGTCCACTATCTTTTTAAAATTAGTTATATTTTCATGTACCGTTTCCTACTTGTGAAATACTTCAGACTATCGTCACATCATTACGTTAGATTTTTGATTTATACAAATGTTTCACTATGCCGGCAAAGCGGCTACGTAGGCGTGTAAAAGCCCATTAGGGGTAAGGGCCTATACAACTGCCATACCTCTCTTTCAGGATAGCCCGACCTATCTTTGACTTAATCAGTATTCAAAATCCAGTGAGATTGTTCCCAAGCCCACAGTGTTCAGTATTTGGTACATGTCTGTACATAGCTCAATACTGTATAGCTACTCAGGACGGGAGCTCCTGAGATAGATGTAAAATCCTTCCTTATTTGCTTAAAATAAGTTAACTTATTGTACCCTATTAACTTTTTAACTAATCGCTTAGAATAATTTTTGTAAGTGTTTTTACCTACACTTGGAGGAATTATCAATTTTATATGCATATAAAAATTTTCGGAACCGATAGGATTTGAACCTGCGACGCTCTGGCAATTGCGGCCTGAGCGCTTTCTCTCCTACTCTCTAATCTCTCTCCTACCGTCGGTGCCGAAATTATTATATGCCTTTCACATCAGTCTTATAATGACTGTAGCGTCATCTAGTAGGAAACGTTGCAGTTTCGCTTAGTATAAAATAATCTAAATATTTGATTACCATTAGAAATAAAAAATCTTTTTAATCAGTAATATAAAAAAAAGTTTTTATATTACTGATGAAAAATAACATTAGAACCGTTGTGCGCGCCCCAAACGTTCTAATGTTATATGCTTGAATAGCCCATATAATTTCCTTTTCGCTAGAAATGGCATCTATAAAGTTAACTTAAGTAAGTAATTAACAACGTTGATGGATACATGGAAAGTGTTATATAATTAATTAGTATTTGTACTTTATGAGCACTTAAAAAGTATTAAACTATCCGTTAGTACCTTACCACAATGACCTACTTCGTCAAATAGGTAAAATAAAGCTATAAAGAAACGTTCAAAAAGTTAAAATGACAGGGTTCCATTGAAGGGTCTGATTTGCATATTTCCTGGTAGCCAAGCGTTGTTCGTGTGCGGTCCTTCGTTACCATGACTACTATCATTGGCGGCTCTTAACTGATGGACATAGCTAATTGTTGTGGCAAAGAGCAAGAAGACACGCTTTTAAATGTCGCTGACCGTTTGCCATATGTGCTATCTATTTAAAACGAATTAACTCCTTGGTAGCGTAAGTCGAGACCTTCTTATCTTTGTATGTCATTTACTGTCTTCGTATGTTAAGCTTAATTTGCTATACTCCGCGTAAAGCAGGGGAATCTGTATAATGTAATTTATCATTTATGTAATCCTTATACTCCACACCAAAGAGATCTCCGGCAATATACCCTCTACGCACGTTTCGCTCTGAAACCTTAGCATCCTCAGGAAATGTTGACTTCACATTGAATAATTGTTCATTCCGCAAAGTAACGCCTGCTGCCAATGTCTTCGTATAGTAATAAAGTCACTGTTCAAAATAATAAAATTGAATGTTATTAGTTGTAAGTTTTAACCGTATGTTCTTTGGAACATAAAGTTTTTAAACCTTGCCTAACTTTTCTCAATCTTATAAATGCGAATGTGAGTTGTTCGGTATCTTCTACTCCCAAAAGCAGTAGAGCTAAGGTTCGTAAAAATATTTTTGCAATGCATGGTTAGACAGCGACAAAGGCTATTTCTTTGGGTAAATTAACGGTACCCGCGGGCTTTTTAAAAAACCGAAAAATCGTGTTTATAGTTAGGACATCAGCTAGTTGCAGCGCAACGAAAAACTTTCAGTAACGTTTAAATATAATCATAACCAATCAATAAAAGCTTCAGAGGTTACGAGCTATGCCGTAAGCATCCTTTGCTCGTCTCCGGGATGCAAGTTTTCTTCATGCCCAATTTTGTTAAGATCCACTACTTGAGCCGAAACAAAAATATAAAATTCTTTATTTCAAGTATACTTTCCTTATAAGCACTTTAGGAACGTCAAGTCTGTCTGTTTGTAGTGACTCTTCCACCGCCGGTAACAAACAGTTTCTGGAATTAAAAGGAGGTAAATCTGATTTTCAATGATTTAACAAAGTATAGCTCATTAACATTTGGTAAGTTTATTTTGTTTTATCTTTTATAATTTTACATTTTTGAAAGATTTCATTGTATATATGCATACGCTACATAAAAATGTAACGCTACATATAAATGTACGATACATATAAATGTAGCGTATGCTGTTCTCGCAGTTTACGAGAAAACCTGCGACTAAACAGTGGCAAAAGAAAAATATACTATAGGATGCCTAGGATTAATAAATTAAATGTTAGAAACATTTTCTCCATTGTATAAAACAATGAAATTTTATTGAATAGAGTGGGCGTAGAGTTTTTCCGTAAGAAATGTTCTTGATTTTTTTGATCTAATACCATACAACAAGCTTTGTCTTACGACTTCACTCTGTATCCAACTGTATGTGGTTATACTTTATACATTTTATACATATACCTATCCTACTTAGCTTCTACTTTAACTTTCAAAATCTTATTGTAAAAAGAATCATAAAGAAGTTTACAAACCTCGCAAAATACGAGCTCATATTAAACCGTATCGTCACTAACCATCAGATGAAATTACAGCCAAGCTAACTCCAATTTGTCTAGCTGTCCCCTATAACTCACAGTGTCAAAGGATAAAATAACGAAATAAGGCCTCACCTAATTTTGTTTCAAGTAAAATTTAGTGGCTAAATCCGGTTAACTATACGACTGGTTTATAATTAAATCTTGACTTTATGACCCGAATAGTGAAGTAGTACTACAAAATCACGCAACGGAGGTTAAAGGCTCGGCAACAAGAGGCCGGTCCGGTTATGCCGGGCCGGTATGGACCTATGCCTACATGTTCTAGGCGCCAGTAATAATTTGCAGAAACTTTTCGGTGCACAATAAATTCTTTGTTATGACTAATTTAGACCACGGGATATGAAAAGTTTAGTCGTAAAACAGACTAACTTATTCGTTGTTCCCTCAATATAAACTGCTACATAGTTTACGAAGATTTTTTAAAAGCATTTTGAGTCCGAAACTTAGCTTAATCACAAAATTTTTATTCTTTTTGAATTCAATCAATTCGTAAATTTAAATACATTTAGACTTTGAAAGTCTTGCTCCATAACTTTACCTTGAAAAATAATTATTGTGGTTTATGTAAACATAGTCTCTGTCCGTGATAGTCTAATAAGTCTGAATAGATCCTCGTTATCCACAATACTAATTTCTTTACTTCTAATATACACAAAGACACGATACCTAACAATTTGTGTTGACCCGGGAATCGAACCTGGGACTTTATGACCCACAGACAAACGTGATAACCAATAAACTAACCAATCGATTCTTCTCATTTTTTATTACGTCAAATTATTAAAAGCTAAATAAAAAATTAAACTTAAATGTTAAAATTAATTTTAAAGTATAAATCAGTAAGCGTACCACCGGAGCGTTTGTAGCCGAGTTTGCCACAGTATTCTCATATTATGCTCGTAGGTATCAGCATGTATAACCTTTTTAGGTCACTATAATTAACTATAGCTAGGCTATTACTAATTAAACCGTTGCTGTTCACGCAAAACACCGGTAGCCCGTGCCGTTAATATATTGTTTAAGTGATTGCTAGTTCGTGTCGAAAAAAGTAAATCCTGTTTAAAATGTTTAACTGGGTCAAACTATAATTGGTCTGTTTATAGACAGTAGGCAGTAAAGCTTTTTAGTAGTCCCTTCTCTTCTCTTTAGAAGTCCTGCTCCTCATGTCTGAGCATAGTCTTACGATTGTACGCCGTTACATTCCGAAGCTAGCAACTTTTAGAGCATCGTAGACGGTAGATTCAAGCGAGAATCGAATCTGGTCACACTGGTCAATCTGGACCCCTCATTTAAGGCTTAGCGATACAGAATGCTTTAATATTTTTTAGAACTACAACTAAATTGAATGCCACATTAAAAACAAAATCAAACGCAGATGCAGTCGCGGGCAACAGCTATGTCAATGTAAGTTTGTTTGTTACGCTTTCAAGCAAAAACTACTTAACCGAACCTCATGAAACTTTGTACACATATTCTTGGAAGTGTTAGAAGTAATATAAAAAACTTTTTATCCTTTCATCCCCTCTCCCAAAAAAACCGTTTTTTTGGGAGAGGGGATGAAAGTGTTTGACGATTTCACACCATAACTCCGACAAATTATAACCAATTTAAATAATTATTTTTGTACTATAGAGGTTATAATATGTGTTTAATTTTGCCGAAACTTTGTGTAGATCTGAATGTGGTTGGAGACAGAACTCCTCAGCGGACAGCAGCAAACCCCTCATTTAAGGCTTAGCGGTACTGAATACTTTGATATTTTTTAGAACTACAACTAAATTGAATTCGCGGGCAACAGCTAGTTGGTTATAATTTGTCGAAGTTATCGTATAAAATTCGTCAAACACTTTCATCTCCTCTCCCAAAGGAACCGAGCTTAATGTCTGAATAAAAAGTATCATTTATTACTTCTAACACTTCCAAAAATATGTGTACAAAGTTTCATGAGGATCGGTTAAGTAGTTTGAAAGCGTAACAAACAAACTTACATTGACGTTTATAATATTATAGTTAGTAGGGATAGGGGTAGGGATAATCATCAAACTTTTCATAGGTAAAGTGCTGTTATTCCCTATTTCCTAACACACGCGCGAGAATTCGTTTTAAGACTAATTAGTAAATTTAACCTTAACGTCTTCATTACTTTATATCTAAGAATAAGGTCCATTGATTATCTCCAATGTGTCCGATGTACTTTGGAATTCTCTTGAGGCAGATGGTGGAGAGCCTTATTCAGATTTTTAGTATTAGTAGAGTTTTTAATGACGCAGCTCGTCCAGGGAAGTATTATTACATTGTTTATTTCTGCCGCTAAGCAGCATTGTTGTAATGCTGTGTTTAATCTGAAGCACGTGATTGCCGGTTATATTACAGGCACATAAGACTTAGCAAAGTAGTAACTAACCAAAGGTCAAAGTCAAAATCAAAGTTAAATATTTATTTATTTGAGTATTCAATAGGTTTAAAGATACCCCTTGAGATGTGTACCTGCAATACTTTAAACAAAATATACATGGTAGTGAAATGATAGCAAAAACAACATTCGTAAGCATTAAACTCAAGCTACGAGGGTTACAAACGTGCGCTGGTCTAAGAAGAAGCCTACAAGTAATTTAGGCGAGTGTCCTTTTTGTTATTACTATCTGATATTTTCAGTTAAAAAACAATCCGGATTCAGCAATAATAAGCTTTTTTATCATTTACGTAATCCTTTATACTATAACAGGAGGTTTCTATGAGCACATGTTTAATACAAACTTTAAAATATTTAGAAACATCTAAGATGTCAACGAATTTAAAATGTAGGTAGCATAATTAATTATTAATTTAGCACCACAGACCAGCCCTGGGATGGTCTGCAGTTGATTCTGGGGAATGGAACCTGAGAACTTCCACATTAAAGCTACAGCGCTGCTTTAGCTCCGGATATGTCGTCATAACTACATCGATTTTTATACACAAATTACATCACATTATCAAAAGTTCACTTAACATAGCTGCTTCAAAATAATTCCATGTCTCAGGTTTCGCAAAGATATGATAAATAAATAATTAAGCCACAGTCGTAATCGTAAATCAAAACCTAGTCATAAATGGTGTGAGCAATGAGTGTTAATTGGAGAAACTCATACTATTTATTTCAAAGCGTTAATTATATAAATTGATGGATGTTTTTAGTCTGATCGTTCTATCTAACGTGGTTACACATATCATCTCTCCACTGCCTGTCAAACTTCACGCTACTGGGTGACCTTTACGATGGGTGCGGTTGCATGCGGGAGGTTACGTGACTTCGATAACCATTTGATTATAATTGAAATGATTGGACGCTTATTACGTTTTCTTTATTAATGGTCGCTGCCAAATTTTACTTGTAGCGACTTTCTCTACGAAGTGATGAGAGGTGTTATAATTTTTTTCGGCCCTACATAGGGCACGCGTCTGCTTCCGCAATGAGAAGGGTTTGGGCCGTAGTCCACCACGGTAGCCAAATGCTGATTGGTGGACTTCACACGCCTTTGAGAACATTATGGAGAACTCTCAGGCATGCAGGTTTCCTCACGACGTTTTCCTTCACGGTTGAAGCAAATGATATTTAATTGCCTGAAACGCACATAACTTAGAAAAGTTCGAGGTGCGTACCGGGTTCCGATCTTGGCACGCGCGAAAGTGAAGTCGAAACTAGGCCATCATCGCTTTTTACCAGTAAAAATAAGACCTTAATTTCAGCATTGCCGGTCAGATGGACCTTGTTTTAAGTCCGAACTGAATATAAGGTATCAATTTTAATCTAAATCTTTAGATGGATGGTTTTCACTCAATACTATATTTAGCGACCAAGATATTTTTAAATATTTTTTTAAATCGTGAATCGTTTTTTAAAAATTGAGGTAGAGTTGGATTGATTGCAATCATACTTGATGAGATATCTCTGTAATGCTCGATAGACCTGGTGTTGATGAAGAAATTATCTTATATAACTACTTATTTAAACCTACTACCGCTAAATTGTGTTACTATGGCATCTTATTGAAATGCTCAATAGCTTGGTACCATTATGTCAGCTAAGTAACAAATAAGTAGGTACACGTGGTTGTAATTTTACACCAGACCATAGCCAATTTGGAAACAAATTTCTTAGCTTAAAGCTGAGCAAGGAATCAAACCTGGATCATGCTAATTAAAGGCCACAGAGTACAGTGGAAGTATTAGATTGGCTATCCGTTAAGGTCACATGGGTAAGTATAATAAAATAAACTTTTAGCTCCTGGAAAAATCTGCTATAAAAATACCCGTATGATGAAGCAATATTTTAACCCTCAATATTTCTATCTTCCAAAATCAAACCTGACCAATTTCGCAAGAAATTCTTAAATAATGCAATATCTTAAACGGTAAAATCATTATCTAGGGTTGTCGATTTCTTAAAACCCCCGGATTTCTGTTTATTAATATTGTAATTATTATAAAGTATTTTTTAATTAGAAGAAAACCCAAGCGAAAGAAGCCTTAATATTTAAGGATTTAATGAAGAACCCTTTTAGAATCTATATGATAACTAGCTGTTGCCCGCGACTTCGTCTGCGTTTGATTTTGTTTTTAAAGTATTCAGTATCGCTAAGCCTTAAATGAGCATAGTTGTATATATATATATATATAACATGTGACTGTCAATTAATTATAGACAAATAATTTGCAATAAAATAAAATTGTGACTTTACTTAAAGATTTAAGCTATCCTATCTCTTAAGTTGGACCAGACTGCTCACGGTGTGCCAATTTAATTTAAAATCGGTTCAGTAGTTTAGAAGTCCATCGCGGACAAACATCGTGACAGGAGATTTATATATATTAAGATATTTAAAATGGTTCATCAACATTAAGATCAAACATTTTTTTTCAAAATCTTTGAATTTGATCAAACAGTTTAGGGTTGGGATAAAATATCGTAGGTTTTAATCTCACTATTTGATTAATTATCGTAACTACTTCTTACGATAACTACCTAACTTTTTGCTAAGGAAGTGGGAGAGGAAAATCCTAGTTTTTATTAATCAAACCCAACGGTTTGTCAAAAAAGTATTAATCAAAACACGAAAGATTAGATATATTAATTTTAAACGACTCAATTGTAAACATGAACCCTACGCAATTAGATCATATTATATTATTTACAATTTTGTACTACATTAAACAATCGCGTTAATACGCCGACGTTTGACCATATATGACTTTACTGTGTAGAAACGGACTCATAATTTAGACTACTTATTTTATTAAATTTAAAAAATTATAATTGGTTACTATTTGTTTGTGTCTCGAGGCAAATATTCAGAAGGCTATAAACAATAATTACCATGCCGAGCAAGCGGTTTGGCCATCGTAGGACTAGACTAATTGCACCGCTGTTCCTGCTGCTACACACCGGTCTGCGCCGTTTATTCAGTCGCACCAATGTGGTTACACCGCCATTTGTCGGTCACTACTCGCTGGAGCCTCGTTTCATAATCAGCAGGAGGTATGAGTAGTTGAGGTTGGATGTTGGACTTTAGGGTCTGTCTGATCCTGTACTGGAAAAGGCTCAGTAGATTCCTCGCTAGGACGGCGAAAGTGTATTGATCGTTGGATATGGCAGAGTCAAGACTGAGTCATTTGTAACGGATTTTTATTAAGTTTTGGCAACCCTAGCCGTACCTGTCATAAACTCTTTTATTTTTATCCTCTCAGTGAGCCCAAATGCAATTCGGCCTGTCTGCAGTGAGCGTACAATAAAAAGTCAAGAGCTTTGTAGATTATGGATACCAGGAACCTCAGGTATATGGGATAGGTTGATAAGGGTTAACGTTTATAATTAGTGCTAGATGAAAACGTTTTAAAATAAATTGCTTAGTCATAAGAACCACCATTTATTATGCCGGTATGCTTCACGTCTGACGAGATAATAAAAAATGGGTTTCTATTTCATTTAGTTTCACCTTTTTTTTCAACAAGATGAAATAGTTAACAGTATTATAGACTGATAAATATTTTATAGAGTTTTATACAAACAGGGTTTTACAATACCTAGATAAACTTTTCTAGGTACTTATTTACTACCTATTATTTGTAGGTGTAACGTAATCTTAAATTCTATAGACTTGTATTTCTATTATTTTTTTATTTATATACTAGGACTTTCCCGCGTCTTCGTCTACAATTTTATTACTTTGTTTCATCGGTTTTGCTTTCAAGCCTTCCAAAAGCAGTAGCTTAATCAAAAAAGTCTAACTCCAGGTTGCAACATTTATTTTTTATTTGGAACCAAATGGCTTGTAAATGTTTTATTAAGTTTTTTACCCGAATTCCTAGAAGATTGACCAATAACAGATAATATTTAATCAAAGCTGCATAACTGCTATATTGCTGTTCTAAAGGTTATTGTATAACACTAATGCCTATTTTCACTAAACCTAGGAAACGATTTGGGTGATCCATAGAGTATAAAAAGTTTCACCAAGTCTTAGATGATGGCTAACGACGTAAGGCGGCATCTTAAATTATTACGACACCGATTCGGCCCCGTAAAAATAAACTTAACTGACACTTGACAGATGAAAATATAATCGATACGAAAAATGAAAAATATGATAATACAAACACAAAATACCAATTTATAATAAAATATAACACCAAACACTTATCGATGAGTTGAATTTTTTGTCAAATTGAGTTTACCTGACGCTTTTTCAACGCACTTGTAATTGACGTGCATAGTACACACACACAAAAACATGGACTATGTTTTTGTGTGTGTACTATGCATTTTGTTAGTGCTCTTAATAAATAAACTGTATTTACTTTTATCACTAACACTTCGTACTGTTAGTTAAATTCCAAGATCACTCCTAATCAATTAATGTAATTACGAGAACCAAACTAGTACCATTTGTACCAACGTCTTGATAACTATTGTTGGGTAAACACTAAACAGCTTTAGTTTAATTAACATGCAACGGTTATCTGGATGCAAACGTGGAACTTTTAATCAGAAAGGGCCGGGCGGAGCCGGGTTATTTGCATAGTTTAACAATTGCTCGCCACGTTAGGGATTTCACATCTAGATATTAGTAACGGGAATGTCAATCGGATACTTAGTGGTCTTAGGACTCAGGTCACAGCGGTTAAGTTGGGATACCTTTCGGGTTCAAATAAGCTTCTAACATTATCTGATCTGGAAGGTCTTAAAAAGGCAACACTGCGTTAATAAGACTTATGGGCGGCATACGTAAAGCACATATTTAATTATAGATACGGTAAAATATTATCTGGATTCGAGTTTATTCATGCGCTTCATTTACGTTTGTGCAGAATTTCTGTTATATCGTATCCCAGCACTGCAGCTGGACCTATCAGAGGAAGCTCATTAAAATAGGTTATTTTTTTTCAAAAAATTGATTTGTTCTTTTTATTACTTCTGACAACCTCCCTGGCGCAACGGTGAGCGCTGTGATTTTAAGTAGGAGGTCTAGAGTTCGATTCCCGCTAGGGGCAATTTATAATTTCTGAATTTTCTCTGGTCTGGCCTGGTGGGAGGCTTTAGCCATGGCTAGTTACCACCCTAACGACAAAGACGTACCGCTAAGCTATTTAGTGTCCCGGTGCGATGTCGCGTACTAACCGGTCAGGGGTATGACTACCATACTCTAGTCAAGGGCTATCTTGTAGTAGAATAAAAAAAAATACTTACAGTACTCCAGTAGATCTTTTTCAAAGTATGCACTATGAAAAAGATCTAAAACGCTATCCTGTTATTATTTATTGATTTAAAATAGCTATACGCATTTGTATGAAATTCAATACTAATAATTTAGTACGTCTTTAGTGAAAAGACCTAAAGACGTAGAAGGCAATACTATGTAAGGAACGGCTTATCAAAGTAGATTCCTAGGCATACGTTTGCCTTTTACTAATCGTTCTTGATTGAATAACTCATATATCCTAACTTGTCTATGCCACAAGAATAAGCGTCTTATCATATATTTCATTTTTCATATTGGTTTATGGTTTATATTAAAAAAAAAAACAATTGTATATATTTTTTTCTGCCAAGTGTCAGTTTATAAGTTCCTTATACATTACGCACCGCCGAATCGATGTCGTAACTTTGGCGCTTAACGTCGTTAACCATCAAAGTTGGTGAAACGTTTTTCTCTACTATCCCTAGAAAGTGCGTACTTAATATTACATTTCTATTGTAGGTTTACCAAAAATAGATAAGAGCGAATTTTCACAATTCTAAGAACAACGGTACTAAAGCTTTTAAATGGTAGGCTCTAAAGCTATCAGATCCACTGTCAGATATCTTTTACCAAACACCCTATAAAGATAACCGATAGTCGAAGGCGTGTGGTCAAAACGTCCGGATCGTAAACTTGAACTCCCGGCGGTCGACTTGTCACACGTTTTTATGGCCACGTAGGTATTTTATACGGTTGGCATTGCGCATTATATAAAAACCTTAAGAAATAAATTATATTAACACAATAAGTATTTAATCAAAGCAAGTCTGGAAATTGGCTTAAAGCTACTGGACCAAGTTTAACAACATTTTAATGGCGCCACCCGGAAAATTTTCCTTTCGTATTGAATAAAAACCAGACCTGCACGGCTTGGGTTATGAGCAGGACACAATTATCTCCCCGGGGAAAGGATACAAATATATTTTCTCCCACATCTTTATCAACTCTCAGAGCACTGGCGCACCAGTGGAAACAATATTCAAATAATATATATAATTTTTGTCTCCTGCCTCTGGGCTGGGCTAGCACAGACAGGAGACAAATATAATATGCCCCGATTATATCCCCTGGCAGGGGATATATTTAACGTGTTCACCTAAAGCATGGAAAAATGGAATAGGAGAACTTTATCCCCATTTATTATTACACATATATTATTTGGATATTATTAACACTTCTGCGCCAGTGCTCTGAAAGTTGATAAAGCTGTGGGAGAAGTGATTTTGTTTTCCTTTTCCCGGGGAGATAATTGTCTCCTGCCCACGCTAGCCATGCAACAAGTAACAGTTCCATATCTAGGAAGGAAATGCATAGTTATAATATTATTTATAACATTCCATATGTTTTGGATGTTTGTGAACTCATCACTTTATATCTCACAGCAAGATGTAGGTATATAAAAATACGCATATTAGCTATACCTACCATATTTTTATTCTATATATGTATGTATGACTTATTATGTAAACCAATGGACACAATCATTAATTAATTAGGTACTTGGCACTTGTTTGTAGGTACATAAAAATGAGCAGGTTAACTATAGCTTCCTTCTACTATTTTTATTCTTATCTGAACGATTATATGTATGTACAACGTGTAAATGAGAAACGAAATAAGACTTCACTGGCTTCGAAGTACATAATGTAGCTATGTACTTTCTTTGAGATTGATCTGTGAAGCCGAAACGCTAAAAGTTTTTGAGTAAATCACTGCTATACTTTTTACGGAAAGAAATTTGATACAGCCCTACCATCACATGCAAAATTAAAATAAAGTGAAAAAATTTCAACTTGAATTGAAACATCGGATACCTTTTGTCTGGTGGGAAGTTTCGGCCGAGGCTTGTTACCACCCTACCGACATAGTCGTGCATTCTGGTACGATGTCGCGAAGAAACGACTAGGGGTCTGTGTTAATTTAGCTGCCATACAGGTTAGCCCGCTACCACCTTTCTACTGCATCATGGGCTAACTTGTGTATAGAGAAAAAACCTTTATGCATTTAGCGTTCCAGCGTAGGGATAGTTGCCATTTATGTTAGAGCGTAAACCCTAAAAGTTGTTCGTCGATTAATCAACTTACATTTTTATACTCAACATGTACAACCGCTAAGTACAGTTGATCGTTAACTTTTTACACAACCTGTCGCAGCGTTTAAATAATACAATAAACCGGTTCGGTATACTTTTTTCAATTATTCCATTCATTGGTTCAAGTTCGAAATTCCTGTGTTGTTTTATGTTATTTTATCGCGGTCTTAAAATTTACCGGATGTTGACGGTCTCGGTTAAGGTCATTCTTGTTTAATTATTTTTATAAAAGAAGCATACAGATACGTAATAAATTAAAATGATCAATGAATACAAAATTACTCTATTTCCTTATACCTAATAGTATTAAAGTTTGCAAAGAATAACTTGATTTTTTTTTCATTATATTTGAAGCTGCAACTTTAATCGATTGTTACAGGGTTAATTTTGAATGTCTTTCTGCGTATACCACATTACAATACTTCATCAATGAGTTTATGTATGCAGACAGTGTATTGTTTAATAGCGATAGTGATTAAAAAAAGTAAAATTCAAATTTGCATCAAGAATAATGGTATATTGCGGACGTATATGTGGTATTAACATTTATTACTCTTCGAACTGATGCATATTATTATGCGCGGTCAACGGTATTACCTACCCATCTGTCGACGGTTTAATTAATTTTCGCCTATCAACTTTAATAACAATTGCGGAATGCAATCATCTTCATAATTATTTTATACGCACCTACCGCACAAATACATTAATCCATGTGGCCGCAAACATTTTTTCCATATCGAATTTCGAAATAGGCGTGAAGAAAAATCCATGAGAGTTTTTGAGTTCGGATAACATTGTTCAATTAAAAAATCATTAAATTAAAAATGCACATTACTCTTAAAGGTTAAAAGTGCAGTATCCGTACTCGGTTCCACCGAAAGAGAAGCCGAGATATAAACCACCATTCTATCAACGCTCTTTAGTGTACTAAGTGAGTCTAAATTGTTAATGTTCATAAAATGCTTAATACTTTGGTTCATTAGATACGAGTACAATAAAACAGATAAACATATTAAAACATCTCATTATAAAGAGCCTTATCTTAATTTAATTACCCTAACTGTACACACCCAGTAAACAAACATGAAAAAACAATTAAACTCCAAAGATAGAATCACATTAAGCAGCATTAAAGTGAGTTCATTACTCCAGTCTCATTGTGTAGTTGACATACGTGAGGACTTCGAGTAGGTACTGCTACAGTTTAGCTATCACACAGATGGCTTTGCTCAAGTGTCCTTGCCACTGACGTTTTAGTATTTAAACTTGTTCAAAAACCACATACCCTGCCTGGTGAAATTTTTAACCTGTTTTAGAACTCAAATAAGTATCTTTCACATGTGTATACATATTTAAATAAAATCAGCAGCTACTATTGCTGTGTAGGGGTAGCCCTAAAGTAGCCCTCCTTCAAAATGACTTTGAAACTATGATGTATCTTCGCAATGCTAACTTACTATCCCTTCATTCTACTCAAAGTACCAGTAAGGTTTATAGTTTGCTGATCACATACACTACTTACAAAACCACATCATTGCTGAGCCTAGTTGGTTGAATCTAGTGAAATATGTATGAATTAATGAATACACTTTTATTGCATACAACATATAAATAAAGGAAAAAATATTAAATAAAGAGTTTGTTTCCAATTTGGTGGCCTTAGTTCATGCATTACAATATAGTCTAAGAGCTTGTATAAAATTTTTAGAAAACTTTACTTCGCCAAGATCGGTTTAGTGGCTATTTACTTAAATTTTGCTTGAATATTTCCCGGGTGCTTTTCAGAAAAAAAAGTACCTACTCTTAGACCAAATTGTGGATGTAAGTAATTTGTTTGCCAAATTTCAATACGATTGGTGCGATGGTAGAGTTGAACATAGTTTAAAAACAAACAAGAAAGCAGACACTTTTGCATTTTTTAATACTAGTACGGATTGCTAAACTGTGGCAAAGCTGGCGAGTAGCTGTAACTCCATGTGCGTATGTTTGCGTGGGCGAACGATGTATAGGGCACAATATGGCGGCAGTGTAATGTGAAGCCAGATTTATTTCGTTCCTAGGCTGTAACTCAGACCAATACGTGACCGATGCTCACGCCTACTCGGACTAATATTTCTTAAGAGCGAACACATAGACAGTGTATTCCAATAAGCATCTGTTATTTCTGTACCTCACGCCGACCAAATACCACGAAATGGGTTTCAATGAGTGTCTTACATTTGTGCTCACTAACTGTTTTGTAGTTCTTTTATTTCGGGCTACCCTGTTATAGCAGTTTTATTTAACACACACCCCTAAACGGTTTCTGCATTGTACCGGAACGCTTCATTGCTTAGCGGTACGTCTTTGTCGGTAGGGGGATAACTAGCCACGGCCTAAGCTTAAATTATAAATTCCCGGGAACCCGGGACCTCCAACTTAAAACCACAGCGCTCATTGCTGCGCCAGGCAGGCTGTCGTGGTGTTCGAATTGTAACTTGTTTGCCTATAAAACTAGGGATCCCGTGTTAAGAAAAAAAATTACTTCCCAAATAATTAGCCCTTTTTTTTTTCTCGTGGGGAAATCCTCATGGATACCACTACAGCACGGGGAGATGCAGTGGTTATGCCGGACTCTTACCGACTAAAACCCCACGGTGTTCCAACTCTGTTCACTTCCAACAACGGTGTTCCACACAACCGCAACCCAGCCAGCAAATTAATAGCCCTAGTTTAACCCTCGTGAAAAACGCACTAAGTCTACGATCTGGAATATTGAAAAAACTGTTTCGTGACGATTTAATAGTTAATAAATTAGTTATTTGCATCTGATTGTTTCGGTAAATCTTAAAGATGGAACCGTAGCACTAAATAAGACAGAGCTTTTAAATCTCGGAGGTAGCGGACTTTCCAGAAAATATACAAACTACTTTTTAAAGTGAGAAAACTAAGCTAAAATAGACGAATTCTGTCGTGCTAATGACAAAGGCGACTTATTGATATTTGCTTAAGTCTAGCAAAATAATCAGTCAGTTCAGTTAACGACCTTTCCTGAATCTGCAAAAGGTTAGCAACTCAGTGAAAATGAAAAGTCGCCATTTTTATTAGCATGGTAGCATTAGTAGTAGCGGATGATATACTACTACGACAATAAAAATATCGCCATCTAGTCCCAAAGTAAGCGTAGCTTGTGTTATGGGTACTAAGATAGCTGATATGATGATAAAATACACATAAATACTTATATGTAATATACAGATTACACTGTACTGTACTCTGTACACTCAGACACTAAAAACATTCATGTTCATCTCACAAATATTTTCCAGTTGTGGGAATCGAACCCACGACCTTTGTTCGACTCAGACTTCGTTCTCACTCGCACTATTCATGCCAAATACTCAAGAAGTATAATTTAAGCTGTTAAAAGCATTGCTATAATCCAAAAAGTAGGACACTCTCAATTGAAACCATATAACTCAATACCACTAAGTACACATGCCTTTTTGCAAGAGCATGAAAGAAAGTTCTTATGTTTCTTATTATCGAGGTGCTAAGTTGGGATGCAAGCGTAACGCCCACAATACACGTTCACGCCTCTATAATTTGCGCTGGAAATTATATCATAGAAATGGTAGCGATTTTCACATACACTACCGGGGTCATATCAGACCACTGTTAATGGTTAAAGGTCGCTTTGAAAGGTCAGATCCTGTTCAGCCCACTTTCTACAGCTCTGGTTCTTATCTGGTGCAAAGCCGCTGGCCATTTGAAATGTCGAGTGTGTTTTTTCCTGTTTTAGCTTAACACAGTGACTAGGATAGTTTCTCAGTTGATTTAAACAAGATAAATAGTCTTGTAAATCTTATATATATATTTCTTGGGTGCGTGTGTATATCACTGAACTCCTCCTAGATGGCTGGACCGATTTGAATGGTGATACGCTCGACCGTAACAATAGGAAAATCTTCCTCCGAGCGGGTGATCGTGCTCGGGGACCGAGGTCCGAACATTCTTTTTTGGAAGTTGTATATATAGGCATTCTTCGTGAACACTTCTCGTTTCGTGATTTTTGTAGCGCCATCTAGTTATGTAATGTGGAGACCCCTACAAACGGTTAGATGGCTACGATGGTTTAGATTCACAAATTAGCCCGACAGATGGTGCTGGGATCCGCTAGTAAAAGTATATAATACAATGTATAGGTGTCGGTCGTTATTTGTTTTAAGTAGACCTGCATTCTAAACACTCTTGAAAAGTCTATTTGTGTCTAGAGACTACCACAGGTTCGGATGTTCATTATCATTAGATGTGTCATACTTTTATATTATCTGTGTATTTATTTACCCTACAACTGACTACTTCGTAATCATAATTATTTTAAGGCGATAAGCTCTTCCTCTTCTCTTATTTTTTTTTTTTTTGTAACAATAAATTTTTATTATGTTTGTTTTATTTCATTGTAAAAACTAACAAAAAATAGACTTTGACAAAATTAGATGAAAACGTACCTACTTACAAAATGTTTGGTTTCATCATCAAGTCAAACGTATGATTTTTTTATTATAACAGAATAAAAAGATTAACCTAACAATATAAAAAGGCATCCCAACGAACCCGGAAGGTTCGTTATAATAGCGTAATTGCCGAGAAACGTGTAGCTAAAAATTCATCGAGGCACCCCAGGTTCTCTGGGAACACATAGTCTACAATTTTACGGCATTGATTACCTGATAGACACTCTATGAGAAACCCTGAAGCGCAGCGGGTCCACACATAATATCATAAGTGGATAGCGACATTAAAGGACTGCGATCCAACTATAGGCAAGTATTGCGTTGTTCGCCTTAAACGGTCGACTTTTTGTTACAATGAATTTCATACAAGTTAAAACTTTCTACTGTGAACGATTACGCCTCCGCTTTATCTCGGTTGTGTCATTCTGGAAATTACTTCAGAAAAGGGAAATAAATGCAGTCATCTCTGATTTGACCTCAATATAAAATTCTTGTCCACTGTACCGTACCTACTGATTACACTCGCATATAAATACGAGTACTTTCGAGTTCGTAGGTAGGAGTAGTTAGTAGAGTAGTAGCTCTACTAAGACATTTCCTTGTTGCCAACGGACATGAGTCACGGGTGGCATTTCCTTAAAAGTGCCACCTCACCGAGTGTTAACCTTTTTTAATATATTCAATTCCTATTAAACTTACTGCCGGTGTTGGAAGGCCCACATTAGGTACTATATAGTCAGTCTAGGGTTGAACTCCAAAACTTTTTCTCTGGCGAGCTAATAGGTTGGAATGTTTCAGTAAACTTGATCTCTGTGATTTCTTGATCTTTAATTCAAATTCAATCGTTTACGGAAACTAACTATAGCTCGTTGAGCGACATCATTACGTCTTTTTTATAGCGTTCATTGGCGATCAAACCTGATGGCTCACATGTAGGTAACAGGAAAACCATTTCCACATAAACAGAGCAACACTTCGCAGGTCATGCAAGGAAAACGTCATACCAAGTGCCACCCAGTATCTATTAAACTGCGGCAAGGTATTAAGGCACATATACCTACTTGTAACATCGGCAACCACGTTCTTCAGACCGTACAACAGCAATGTTTCTTTGTGGCAAAAAAAACATAGAGATAGTACATCCCCAGGCAAGTTCTGTCACAAAAAGCTCTTGCACCGGCTATAAATCTGCAACATTGACACCATTATTTAGTTGCTCCGTTTTAGCGCATTAAGTCTTGGTGTATACGAAACACTGCAACTAAGCAGGAGAATGTGTATGGACTATGGTGTAATTTATATTTTTTTCAATCCTTATACTCCACATCAAATAGATCTTCGCCAATTTACCCTCTACGCACGTTTCGCTCCGAAACCGGATCATCCTCAGAAGATGTTAACTTGACAATGAATAATTGTTAAGTCATTTTAAAGTTCATTATATATATTCATACAATGCCGAAGATCTGTTTGGTGTGGAGTGTAAGGATTGAAGAAATTATAAATTACACCGTACAGATTCTCCTGCTTTTCGCGGACAAATATATAGCAAATTAAGCTTAAATTTCATAATATATCATGGATTTCCGCAAAGTAACGCCTGCTTCTATCCAAGAATAGAAACGTGATTTAATATCTAGGCCCAAATAAATTAAGAGCGTTTAAAAATAGAAGCAACTTACTGCGTCCTAATATATTACTATAATATGAAAACGCTCAAGGGAAGTTATAAATAAAAAGTCCTCATACAGTGTCATAATTTGTTATGTAACTAAGCGACGTAGAGTATGTTATGTATTTTAGTCGTTGCCTGCATTTGGCGGAAAGCAAACATTTGTAGAGCAATGACCGTGTACATAAATGTAAGTAATGACCAAACACAGTGAAACAGGAACCAAAGGTTGCGTGGACTTGTTTAGTGTTAGAGCTATATTTACGAAAGCGGGTCTAAGAAAAAACTTTTGCACTAACAATAGGCTTTTGGCAAGCGTATTTTATTTCAGCAGCACGCTCTTACCGCGTTAAAGTTTGAATGAAATTTTGGTAGAAATTTTCTATTAGCATTGCATTTGATATATTTCAGTTGCGTTTTTAATAAAAGTATGGTTCGTATGCTACCGGAATCCTTTATATCGAATAAAGTAGCCACATTAACTGAATGATCTTATCGTTCAAAATCCGTTCCAAATCGGTTAGTATTTTGCATTTATTTGGGTGTTCATTAGGTACCTAGATCGAATTTCTTAATTGATAAGATCGAATAGATGGTAACTTAGCACTGAAGATATATCTTATACATGTTTATAGCTCTTCCGACATGTAAAGACTGCGTTATCGAATTAAGTAGATCAGTTTTAATTAATCAGTTAATTAAATGGATTCTATTCAAATCGTTTCCTGTTTGCACTTGCCTGTTTGTTTATAGCAATCTATATTATTTACATAAAACATTCCTATTTACTAAAGTCTTAACCACATTTTCGTAAATGGGATTTCACCACATCCGTTATATTTGGGCTATTATTTTGTATCAGCACACAAAGTCTTCATTTATTACATACAAGTGCTGCTGAAATTGGTTAAAAAATTTGCCTACTGATTAAGAGGTTCTAGCTTTGAATCGATAACAAATAGTTATTGTCAGGTATTAAGTTTAAAACGGTCACGAAATTTTCAGTACCAGCCCGCAGTATATTGAAATTGTTTTTGTTTTTGCCATGAAACGATTTTTTTTGTAAAAGCCGTATTGAAACAGATGATGAAAATGCATATGCTTTTTAGCTCTTGTTGCAATGTGTCAGATATCACCTCCTTATCGATCTTACGTTTAGAAGCCAACTGAAACCAGAATTGAACTTAAAATATTTTGGTTTCTAGAGAACTCATTTATTTGCAAACGAAAGGTCGATTTGAGAAATAACGTTAACTGAGTTAAAACAACTTTTTTTTCGACATAACACCCATCGCCATCTTACCCCAAAGTAAGCGTAGCCTGTGTTATGGGCACTAAGATGACTGATTAATATTTTTATGAAAAATATATAATACAGATAAACATCCAGACACTGAAAACTATTCATTTTCATCACACAAACATTTTTCAGTTATGGGAATCGAACCCACAGCCTTTGACTTAGAACAAGGTCGCTGCCCGCTCCGCCATTCGGCTGTCAAAACTGTTGCAATATGTGATCGAATATCACCACCTTACGATCTTACGATTAGAAGCCGACCGACCAAGGATTGAATATGAAACTAACGTTTTGGTTTCTAGAGAACTCATTTATTTGCAAACTAAAGGTGAGTTCGTGAAATAAGGTTAACTGTGCTTTAAAACGAAATTTCGCTTGAAAACGAGTATTTTTTTTATTTTCAAGCAAAAGGAAGATCTATTGAAAGTGATTATAGACTCACTTATAAAGACAGTTCACACGCCATCGCCACCGCAACCTAATAAGACCTATTACACACTGCAATGCCAGCAACATTATATTAGCGTCGATTTCACAGTGGGACAAATAATAGTATATTACGGGAATGTCCCACGCGCATTAGTTTATGCACTGGTGCTTCTAAACATAATATTGTATAATATTATATCATGTTGAAGTCAATTAGACTCTCTAGGGTTTCCGCGAATTTATATAACTCAATTTCAGTTAATAAGTGCCTTTTTATCACACTTGCTCGTATGTTGGATCATATTACATCGCATTAGGGCTTATAATCCAATATAAACAAGCAAGTTTTATTTTACATCAGCGCACTGTGTAGTAAGTATCGCGATTGAGTTAAGTTTGAACCTCGCTTTAACCTATGTGTCTGTAAACTATCTGTGCCGTGTGCGATACAGTTTTCACAACATACACAAGGAGTTTACACAAAGTTTTTTCTTGAATTTCTTCAAATTATCTTCTTGTAATGAGATTAGTAAACATTGAATTTTATCTGAATATTTCAAATTATGTGCATAATAATTAGACGTAGATACGTCTCTTTATTACAAAACAAGTTACTATACTTAAAATATGAAAATAATCCATTTTTTTTTCTATCGGCTTGCTTCAAGTTCCGGTTCAAAATAATAAAATACAAATATTCAATTTAACAAATTTATTACCACACGGAATTTATGTTCCTAGGCGTAACGAATATGTGTTTTTAAGTCTTAATCACAGACCTATAACCAGCAAACATAAGCATAGAATGTAGTGCTTGTAACTTTACTTAAATGACAGCACACAATTTAGTCCTTTTCCCACGCAGCCTTGTATTATTTTTTAAGAATGAAATTCTTTAAAGTTGTCGTTACAGTTTTTCAATAAATAGCCTTGCCAGCTACCGTCTGCGTTCCTACAATAAACAAGAATTACCTAAAGGTCATAAAACTCTTACAAATGCGTACTAACGCTTCTTATTGAGGAAAGCTGCTCGCCTTCGCCGGCTGTACTCGAACGTATAGTCCATGCGTAAATACCAAATCTTTATACGCCTACATAGTACACACGCAATACTGATTCTTATCGCTCTAGATTTAAAGGGTAATTTACTTTTAGAATGCGTGCAGAATCGTGACGTGTTGTGGATTCTCAGTGCGGTAGTGGAATAAATAGAACACTCTACAATATAGTAGTCTAGTGGCTAGTTACGTAAGTAAGGAAGTTCACATCAAAGTAACTTTCACTATTGTTTGAAATTAAAAATAGCAGCGTAAAATTTTCAAGGAAGTCGCTATTTATTTATTACTTAACTTTAATAATATGTAGGTATTGTCATACCTATCTACTTCAGATGATTCAACTCTACTTTTAATATGTTATTTTAATATTTTATCTAAACACCCAAGGTCCAAACCTGGTGCAAATTTTGTTAATAATAAATTATGTTATACTATAAAATAATCGTCTTAAAATGAGAATGCTTCTATTCGATATTATTTGTACATTTATTTTGTAATTGGACACAACAAACGACTGTTTTTTATCTGAGTGACCACGGTTTTGTTAATCTGTTTTAAGATAATTTTACACATATTTTGCAACAATTAATAAAAATGGTCAATTGTTACCAAAATCAAAAACAAAACTTAGTGAAATTATGAATAGGAGTTATTTGAGAGCAAGTAAAAAATACGATGAAAAAGTGTCGAGTCTAAAAATTGAGCTATCTTGTTACCAAAAGAACACAATAAAAGAGATGGCACTACTTTAGAGTTCCCATTGATGGGGGATTGGGATCAGGACCCCTATCTCTCATTTTGCACGCCTGCAGTACCTCTTCCTCTAAATTATATTTAACTCACAGTAAACACTTTTAATAAAATCCATCTTGAAAACGCTATAAAGTAATTTTCAATTTCATGCTTCAAGCTTTATGGTTAGAACTTTTGTTTAAGAAGCGTTTGTGGGTTTAATGAAACTGGCAGTTACAGGACCTCTCTGACTAGCAAATTTTAACTGTTTTTCTACAGAATATATTTAATATTCTCTAATTACCAATCATCAAGGCCGCGTCGCGTCTGTTGTCTGTTCATTTAATTCCTGTTTTCTGTAGAATAGGGACCATAAATAATTTATTAACTTAGGAATTTCAATAAGTCAAGATACATAATATACGTGTTTGTTTGTTTAAGCAAAATTCTGAACTTTAACTGCGCTTAGTGCTTTCTTAAATGCTTTTATTTCATACGTTAAATTATCGTCTGACTTAAAATTCGCAATAAATTGATGTCCACTTTGATTGATAAATAACTATTGGACAGACAATGGGAATACAAATAAACAGTTATATCATTAGTATTTATTTTAGTTTTGCAATGCAAATGCTATCGACTACCTATCGTTTTTGGTAAAAGAACAATAAAGATTTTCGGATTAATGAATCTCTTTTCAATATATATATATATTTTCATACAAATTTATACTTTGTTTGTTCGTGCAATTCAGCCTTTGACATGTAAAAGAACACAGGCCACCTTTTACCCCATTCCCTAAGCAGTTCCCGAGGGAAAATTAAAAATATGCTATGGAAAAGGACATACTTTCTATACCGATCTATCAAAAAGTTCCCGTGGTAATATTAAAAATTGTTAAAAAGAACGAAGCTTTAGACCCAATTCTGAAGTCCACGCAGTCGAAGTAACAGGAAAAGATAGTAAGCTTGTACAATTCATCTAAATCATCGGTGGGCTACATCATGTCCAGCTGTTTGGTATCGATCCAAGAACCGACAACGAGCTAAGAGCGAGCGAGCGAACGAGCGAAGAGTTGCTCAAGAATCAGCCTTTGCAAATTGTTTCTTGATATTCAGTTCTTAATTCTATGGCTGTTTATTGATACTGGTCATTGACTTTCTTTATATTTAATATAAATATACAATAAATAAATATAATTTCTCTTGGTTTTCCTGATCCTAAGGTTGCCTGGAAGAGATCGCTAGCAATAAGGCCGCCTTTTGTATCCTACTTCTTAATTTCTTATTTTCCTGTCCCAGGTCTTTTTATTTTTTTGGTGTACAAATAAAGTGTATGAATAAATAAATTAAAAAAAACTATCTACGCAGGTTCAAATAGAAGGGTTAAATGGCTTATTTATTGGCACTTAACCATTATGTAATCATCAAAATTAAAGTCCACTGCTGGACTAATGGCCTCTCCCAACTTAAGGATTTGTCCATAATCACCACGGACAGGCGGGTTGGTGATCGCAATAGACGGTAGTAGTAGTACAGAGGACATGCTATGCAACATTATTACTAGCAGACATCTAGTGGCGAGTTACACTCTCAATATTACGTCAAACACTATTTTAAACTACCCTCATATTAATTTTCTATCTGAAATGACTGAGTAATTTATAAAGCAATGCGAGTGATTGTACTATCTCTTATAACCTTCTTTGGTGTATCTTGCTCCTGGTATTTAACCAAGGTCTGCATAATTCTAAACGCAGAACACATTTGACACATTATCATTTATTGCAATATGACCTCGGCGCGTATTAAAAGTTATATCGTACAGTAAAAGTAGCTCACTAATTTGCATCACTTGCAAATTCACCTACATCTAAAACTCGTAAATTGGAGTAAAAGCCTGAAGTCAATATGAAGGTTTTATGCTGTCTGATATATGGCACATGGCAATAGAAAAAACACAGTTTTATATTTATGGTAATAATTAAATGACCAAGCAGTTGGCTTAGCTGACTGTAAGTGGAAAGCCATCGACTATAAACAGAGCAACACTTAGTAGGGAATGCAAGGAACACGTCCTGCAACATATAGCCTTGTGTCCATCAACACACAGCGTAAGTGCTAAACCACATGTGCCTTGGAACCGCTAAGCTGAAGCTTAGTTTGCTATAGTCCGCGAACAGCAGGAGAATCTGTATGGTGCAATTTATAATTTCTTCAATCCGTATATTCCACACCAAACAGATCCTCAGCAAACAATGAAGACAATCTTAACAATTATTAATTGCAACAACAAGTCAACATCTCCTGAAGACGCTCCGGTTTCGGAGTGCGTAGAGGGTACATTGCTGAGGATCTGTTTGGTGTGGAGTATACGGATTGAAGAAATTATAAATTATACCATACAGATTCTCCTGCTGTTCGCGGACTATAGCAATTTAAGCTTCATTTTCATAATATATTACAGATTTCCGCAAAGGACCGCCTGCTTCTATAAAATAAACACGGCAGTAGCAATTCGCCAGGCGCTCTGTCACAAAAATCTCTACTACTACTAAAATGTAAAGATTACAATAATTATGGCAACTTTGTACGGTTATTTATCAAAAGTTATAATTTCACTATTATAAATACTGTTTTCTAACTAGCCTTCTTATACATGATCTCTTTATTTTACCTATATAAATCTATTCAGAACTTCCACGATTTAAGTGCGTAACTAATTTTGGTGAAATTTGGCACTTAAGGATATAGGTATGCATCCTGGTGGACAAAGGATACTTTTAATCCTGGAAAAGCTGTTATAATTCCCGCAGAATTTAAAGTCTTGCATCCTGACAACGGATAGTCTGTAGTCTCATAAGTCTAGGGTTTTGGACATTCGGGATTCTGTAATTTCTGAATTTTCTCTGGGTTGGTCTGGTGAGAGGCACTGGCAACCCTACCAGTTCCAATACGATTCCGTGTAGAAAGTGATAAGGTGCAATATAACTGCTGTATACTTAACAGATTAGCCCGATAACATCATAGACTGCATCCTTGCTGACTACCAGGTGACATTGCAGTCAAGGGCTAACTTATAGTGGAATAAAAATAAAAATAAATATTCCGGCGTTGTTCTCAAAAAACGGAGAAATATGCCTAATCGCTGACAAAAGCTAGTTATTCATAAACTTTGTGAAAATACGCGAAATCAAAACCCGTATATTCAAAATTTAACTAAACACAAACAACTCTTTATTATCTCACAGAAAACAAAACTTCCAATCCGTTATCATAGATTGCGGCATATCGTTTAAATAACCAGAAAATTTGTTACGATCAAACAGCCAAGCTTTATTGGTAAAACTCGTATTTATTTCCATTCCGACAGTAAATAAAACAGAATCGTGGCAATCGAATAAGTTGTAACTTGTAAATCGATTAATAATTTTGTGGAAAGGTAACCTGATCTTACTGTTTTCTTGTCGGCAGTAATTTAACAATTGACAATTGTATAACGACAGCTGATCATAATGATCTTATTTAATTACTAACCTACCATAAACCTACAAGTTATCTATATACATAAAAGGCAAAAGAGACTGACTGACTGACAGACCGATCTAGCAACGCACAGCTCTAACCACTTGACGGATCAGGATGAAATTTCGCATACAGATAGTTTTTACAGTGTAGGCATCTACTAAGAAATGATTTTTGAAAATTCCAACTTTAAGAGTGTTAACTGAGGGATGAAGTGTGTATAAAATCATTCATTTATCAAGGTAATTCCATGAAACTAAAGAAATACGTGTTTCACTTATTTAAAAAAATTCAACTCTAAAAGCGCCTAGGGGATGAAAATTTGTATGAATGTTTCTGATTTTTTAAGCAAGACATTTTTTAAACCTTTGTAGTTACAATTTACCAAATCAAAAATTAAACTTAACGTGAGCGAAGCCGCGGGCAAATGGCAGTCAGTCAGTAATATAAGTGCATGTAAGGTACTCGTAGGTTTACTCATAGTCTACAGTGGTGGACTACGGCCTTAACTCCTTCTCATTGTGGGAGGAGACCCGTGCTCTGTAGTGGGCCGGAAATGGTTTGATGAGATGATGATGATGACCTTGGCCATTTAACTTGGTAATTTTTTACAGCCTGTAGACGGCTGTAGCCTACATTTAGTGCTGGGATTTAGTGCTGGCAAAAATATATAATATCTTTATTCCAGCGGGATTTTTAAAAAACCAAAAAAATAGTGTATTTATATAATAGTCGAGGACAACAGCTTGTAAACAAAAAAAAATAACGTTTTAATAGTTAATGTTATTTTATTATTTCTGCTAAAACATCTAGGCACTTGATATTTAAAATTGGAAAGTCAGATTGTTTTTTTTTAATTAATCCACGCAGCAAAGCACACACAATGGATCCACGTGATTTTTCGCAATAATATAGCCGCTATTCTACAGTTACTTTTTATCTAAAAGAAGTAATAATACACGGACGCAGCCAGCTGCTTAGTTAAACTATTTATCCACCTTCCTATATGATCTTAAAGGCGTAACGTAAGCCCAGGTAACCAATGTTGCAAAGCGGATTAATAACTGAACGTTTGCGAAACCAAGCTGTCTATATCTTCATCTACAAAAACTGGTTGTCTACGGGTTTTGGGTTATGAAAGTGACGGGTAAATTGTTACTGATCAACAAAAGGATTGCGCTATTGTTATGAATAACCAGTCAACTGCAATTGATTTATAAGTGTGGTCAAACATGACTTACGCAATTTAGTAATTTGCCAAATATAGTCAACATCATCCTTCAGTTAACAGAAGGATGTTTAATGCTGAACAGATGTTTTGTTAGGATTTCTAGATTCCATGTACTTTTACCCTTTGTAAGTATCTACTTCCTGCGAATCTTTTGATATCATCTGTTCATCCACCAACGTGGGGGTCTCCCAATACAAAATATTTACTCATTGCTAATTCGGTTGAACATAAAATTCGGTACATACTTAAATCCGAAAATCGTCTGTGTTCCGTTACACTGCTGACGTTCCTGAGCACAAACTGTGCAGTTAGAGTAAAAAAGGCATAATAATACCGATACACAATATGCCTAGTGCTCTTTAAATTAAAAATACTCGTCACAGATCTTCTCGCCGTTTCAGAGTTTAGATTCAGCCAGGTTGTGAGGTTTTCACTTCCCTAAAAATGTAATACATTTTTATCTCAGTGACCGACAGATTGACATGCTGCCGAAGGCACACAACTTCGAGCTGGTTTTAAAAGTTTAATAAAAACTATATCCAACACCAAACATGTTTTGGAACAACTCTGGAAACCCAGAATCCAAAGTCGATCATGCCGTCGACTAATTTAAAAATTAGGAACTAAATACTATGTATTGTGATAACACAATCAGAGTTACCTAGAATAATTCACGAATGTATATCACTCTAAAACGAAACGTTATAAGTAAAGCTGTATAATAGTGTCGACATAAATTCTTAAAAAGGAGTAACAAGATTTGCATTTAAGAATTATGTAGTTTCTCGTAAAATCGTGTCCACGAATTGCAATGTAAACACGGTTCCGCCCACTCCGCATTTATTATGTCAACCATTGACACTGCTTTTTGTTATTTTTAATCTAGCACACACTACATAAAAAAAACCTTTTTATCTTGCGCACGTTTCGCTCGCTGTTTAGTTCTTACACATAGATAAAGCTTTGTTCACTTTTGAACCGTTATGTTTGCCTTCATTTAGGCATAAATTTTGAGTAAACAAAACATCCGTTCTTAGCCCTTAGGCGATGTAATGAAGAATGTGTATTCTGTACAAATATTAGGTATCTTTATCGGCATTTCAAACTTTGAAGCGACCGCTGGTTCCCAACAACATTATTTTTTGTATTTTTTTATTTATGATATTTATTGCAAACAATATCTGAAACAATATCGGCTAATGTTTTAGTCAGTTTAACGAATGTTACATTCGACACTTCAAAGGTACTAGTGTGACATATATAAATCCAAATATAGTGTTACTGTGATCTTATGATAAGTGACGAATAAGTCTACGTGTGACAACTTAGCATTACCTAAAAAGCGTATGACAGTATCAAACCCTTTATAAGCGTGGTGTGACCTAATTGTGGCAGCAAAAAACAATCGATTGAGTTGGTTATCCAACGTTTGTTTGTGATCACATCCATCCATGATTTTAATGATTTGAATTTATCTTTTCTTCGCGCTCCGAAGAACACAATATTAAGTCAGCCACTTACGTTAGCTGTAGCCAGAATGTTTGTTGATGATTAACTTTTTTAATGTAAATATCTTATTAACCTTTCCAAACTAAGGACTGTGTCAAAGAATAACCGCAGCTAAAATCTAGTATCTAGTCTGTAATCAAAAATTGCACGTTATGGACCACCCTGGAGCACGGTGGGCCAACCACAATACCAGGGGGTTGGTGGATGAGGAAGGCCGAGGGCCGGGTGTGGTGATGCTTTTGTATGTTCATCAATGGACGACTGTGGGCTGAAATAATAATTTATACTAACGATACACACATCGCCATCTAGTCACAAAGTAAGCGTAGCTTGTGGTACTGAGATGTAACATAGATAATTATAATCTCCAGACAAAGACCTAGGTAAACTCTGATAAATGTTTGTTTTATGTGATATAAACACCTTATGGATTCGATTCCCACAACTGTACTCAGCAAGCAAGTACCTCAGCTGCCCACTGCGCCAATTGACTGTCCATATATACTGATAATAAGGATGACCCACGCTATACTTATAAGGCTCCTAACGCAAATGATTTTGTGTAAAAGAAACTTAACATAAACTGCCTCGTAAAATCATTAAACAATGATAAAACATTGCACAGATTCTATCGATTCCGCTATCAAGAATCACAGACTTAGCACAACAGGACTGATGTACGATAACATCGATAAACTATTCCCGCTGGTATGTTTATTAAATTAAAGGAGATCAACATCTCAATCCCACTTAGGTCTGTTGTTTTAATCTAAATCTGTAAAGGACTGTGCACATTATCGTACTGTTTTGATTGGAAACTCAGTTAAGATACTCATAGATCTTAAAGAAAAACCGAGCGAAACGATATCTTAAGGGTTTATTTGGGTGTAATTACTATGTCAATCTCTGTGTTTGTTCGTATTTTTTTAATTCCTTCACAAGTTAGCCCTTGACTGCAATTTCTGATAATGAGTTACAGCGAACTCACAATCATAATTTATTTCTTCGCGACATCTTACCGTAATTTAAAATTGATTGGAGGCACGTTTTAATCGCTGGGGTAGTAATTTGCCACGGCTGAAGCCTTCCAGACAATAGACACAAAAGCCATCTCCACCTATTTTGCCATTCTTAAACAACTTTGGTTGAGGAAATTTAGGCTACCTTAACTGATTAAAATGTTTTTCTGACTGCATTGTACCTATGTTTGAAACAAAGATAATGTGTAATTAAGCAGCAAAAGTTTATTGATATATTTTCTAATTTCTAAGGCGTTGTTTATATAAAAGTTTAAGGTCGTGCTTTAGACAAATGGCTCCAGAATTAAGCATAGGGGACGTGGTGCTGAACCATATCGAAAGTCGATATGAGTCTTCACCACTTTTGGATAAACTGCACCTAAGCAGTCGCGTGCATAGAGGGTATGCACAGGATATACAGATAATATAAATTGAAGAAAATCTCCATTACGAGTTATAAATACTTAAGGGTAGGCTTTTTATAACTCTTACAATGCCTATCCTTAAGTTTTTTATAACTCGTACTAAAGATTTTCTACATTTTATATCATCTGCATACCCTGTGCATACCCTCTATGCATGCCACTACACCTAAGTTAGGTATAAGATATGCAAGCGTTGGCTTGCGAATAAGTACGCACTCCCTTGGCACGTGCGCTTTACCTAACATTAACACTCACAATTACATAGTATAAGCAAAGTCACGACATGCTACAAAAGATTGTGTTGATATTACATTACTACTGGCTGACTGGAATTTTCATTCAAAGTGGTTCAAAATGATCTGAGACAACTGTTGCTTTGATTTGAATTAAGATACCGAACGTTGTTACTTTCAAAATTGTAAATGTGCCTTACTTTATAATAAGTGTAATTTACTCTTGTTCATGATTTATACTTAATGCAAAGTAGATAGAAAACAAACGGAATGGATAGCGATCGAATTAACTTGTTAATATTAAGTAATTCTGTAATTTTATTATTTCACAACTCAATGTGGAAATAAGGTTTAGAGTTTCAGACTTGCAAGCCGTCTATATCAAGTCTTAAGATGTACAATGACAAATTAATGACAAATATGTCTGCTTTTGCATGTTGTAATATAAGCATGTTGCAGTGCCCATTTCCTACCTCCAAAGCCTATCATCGCACATAATTTTATCTCAGAACTAAATTGTTATGGGCTCAATCTCGAATGTCCGACCGTATGCCTTTAATCAACATCATCAACCCAATACGGTCCAACTACAGGGGAAGGGTCTCGTCTGACGATGAGAAAGGCTTAGGCCGTAGTCTACCATACTGGCCAAGTGCGATTGGTAGCCTTTACACTCCGTTGAGAATATAATGAAGAACTCTCAGGCATGCAGTTTTCCTCAGGATGTTTTTCTTAACCGTTTAAAGCAAGAGAAATTGGCTAAATTAGAAACGCATTTAATTCCGAAAAAAGTCAGTGGCGCAGAACACGGTCTCCATGAAAGGAAAGCCGATCTTTTACGCACTAGTCTATCACCGCTTCATGCTTAAGCTTCCGCCTTTACGTATCTTCCATATCTCTTATCTGATGAATGGATTGGGCTCTATCGGAAACTTGAAAGTGGCCAAAAAATAACAACTTGTAGTCGTTAAATAACTACGAAGAAAAACTCTTCAAAAATGTAGCTAAGCCTTTCAAGAAGAGGCTGTTATTGTTATGGGAAATATGTGATTCATTGGCGACGCAATAACTGAAAGCTTTGCATATTACTGATTGTGAGCTTTCGCTGTATTATCTAGGTATCGGAGCCAAAGACAATGGGCCGCGCATGCGTAATGCGTTATCTTAGATCTACCTCTTGCCACATTCTGCTCTCCTAATGAGGAACGCTGTTCCAATTCTCGAGCTACGTGCTAATTGAAGACGGACTAACAAAAACGGGAAATTTTGCCTTCTAATTGAACTTAATTGAATTTCTCTCGTGAGATATGTGCGTTGATATTGATACACGTTTTCTTTTATTCACAGGTTGGATAAAATAGAGCTAGTGCTTTTCAAAGGATGAGGTGTAAGCATTGGATAAAGAGCTTTATCGGGCCCGACAAGCTGCAGCCAACAGGTAAGTTATAAACACCATTTTTTTGTTTCTTTTAGTCACGATGATCACCCATAAATAAATAAATAAATAAATATATTACGACAATGCACACATCGCCATCTAGCCCCAAAGTAAGCGTAGCTTGTGTTATGGGTACTATGTTGTTGATGACTGTTGCATATTTTTATAAATAATATAAATAAATATTTAGAATATACATATAAACACCCAGACACTGAAAAACATTCATGCTCATCACACGAACATTTTCCAGTTTGGGAATCGAACCCACGGCCTTGGACTCAGAAAGCAGGATCGCTGCAAACTGCGCCAATCGGCCGGCCATTACCATGCCTACTACAGGGCACGGATTTCCTCTCACATTGTGAAAAGGTTAAGGCCGTGGTCCACCAGGCTGGCCCAGTGCGAATTGGTGGATCGGTTTCTTTTAGTATTTACTTTCAATAAAGTAAAAATCGAAAAAATATAAAATGTTGTTTTCTAAGTGGTACATAGCTCGGAGAATCGATGGACGGTGGGGTCCTAAGGTGTTGATGATTATATAATCAGCGGAATTCTAACTCGTATCGACACATTCTTGCTTAAATCTTACCAGTTTCTGATGATCCAAGATGAAACGTAGGATTTACCAAATCCACGGTGCTGTTTGTCGATTGACGGATGTTAGTACTTCTGTATCAGGGCATTGATGCAGGTAATGCTACCTTAGTCTTTCAGTCTAGCCAAATGCTAATATATTTATTTATTTTATTAAGCAACTAGAACGACTTACAATTGTAACTAAGTCTTAATTCTTGCAAACATTAATCTATTCTAAGTATATATATGTTCACAGCTGCACAGTATATTTTTTTTTTTATTTAATTAATATGCTAAACGATGTGTGTATATGTACCTTTCAATTTATTATTTAACTTTTCTAAAAAAGAGTACAACTATGATCGCAGACATCCTTTGAAGTTAATTGAAGGGTTTATACGTTTTGGTCCTATCACTTTTATGATTTGGAATTTGCGTGGTTACCTGGGTTCCCAACGTGTCGTATAATTTAGAATTTATATATTACTAGCATTGTTCTCTTATTGTGGCAAAGTCGAGTATTCAAATTTAATTTCTCGCTTTCAAAATGTCACTACACGTGCTAAACATAAGCATTTGCACATTGTCATATCACACCCACGCCTCCCCGCCCCGCGTATAATTTCGCGATTTAAGTGTCCCGACGAAATACATCTAGACAGAGTAGGCGATAAATAACATACAAATTACTTTGTTGACGTAAAATGCTTTTAGGGTGCGTTTTCAAAATCAGTTGTTTACCTAACACTTTAACACTCGACAGTCGACCGCCATCGATAGATAGCTTTAAAGTCATATGGTTTAACTTGGAAACAATAGTTAATTTATGTATAAGAAATACTAATTAATAACCGAATTATTGTTAAAGTTAAAATTTATTACAAAACAGTTAAAAAGCATTACAACAAAACCGCTACTGAGAAAATATGGTATAGTGAAAAGCTTGCAGCCTCGAAACAGCTAGGATACTTCTTGGCCGGGAAAAATAAACAGAAGTTTTAAGGTGCAAAGGAAACATTTACTCAGGAATTATGTGTTTGTTTTGATCATATAAACCCATTAAAAGCCCACTAAAGGGCACGGGTCTCCTCCCACAATGAGAAGGGTTTAGGCCGCAGTCCACCACGCCAGCCCAGTGCGGATTGGTGGACTCAACACACCCTTGAGAACATTGTGGGGAACTCTCAGTTTCCCAGTATGTTTTCCTACGTCGTTGAGGCAAGACGTTGAAGAATGTATTTATTATACTACAATATTTCAAACATATTCCCCGCTAGAGAGTTAAACTTAACAATTGAAAATTGTTTGACTTTACAATGAATAATCGTTAAACTTAACAATTATTGATTGTAAAGTCAACATCTCCTGAGGATGCTCCGGATTCGGAGCGAAACGTGCGTAGAGGGTATATTGCTGAAGATCTGTTTGGTGTGGAGTATAAGGATTGAAGAAATTATAAATTACACCTTACAGATTCTCCTGCTTTTCACGGACTATAGCAAATTAAGCTTAATTTTCATAATAAATATATCGGGTAAATCCGGATAAATAAATTTCCTTGTTGGTCTGTTTGTCCTTCTTTAACGCTCTGACTTAGCAAACAATCCACTTGATTTTTGGCATAGAGTTAGGTAAAAGGACGTCGAGAAACACGGGCTAATTTTAATCCCAGGGAGATAGACGGTTCCCACGGAATTTGTAACAAACTGTTATAAACACGAAGAAGAACGAGAAAAATAGCTAGTTAGATAGTAAATCAATTATTGATCAGAATTTAACCATCGTCTGTCTTAACAGCTGTGCTCAAACGTACCTGTAACACGTGCGCTGGTGACATTTTGCGTGCCTAAGTTAATGTTCTCGACGCGTCGCGTCGTTACAACTACATGTAGGAAGAGAATGAAAACATTATCAAAGCGTGATCTAAGATTTAACGATATTAATACATTCCAAGAAAATATTATTACAAATGTTTTCACTTAATTCTAATAACACCAAAAAAACTGACTACAAAGTTAAGGTAACGTTGTAGTTCAATTCTACTGACGTCTTTTTTATTTTTATATAAGTTAGCCCTTGACTGCAATCTCACCTGGTGGTTAGTAATGATGCGGCCCAAGAAGTTAGCGGGCTAACCTGTTAAGTATGGCAGTTATACGTTTTAACGCATATCCCTAATTGTTTTCTTATTCAGAAATGCTACACAAAATGCTATCATGTAATTTTTTAACTACCTTCAATTTAAGAAATTAATAGCTACTTTTTTTATTTATACAGTGGCGATCGACACTTTAACATTATAACTGTTTATTTCTTGCTTCCATGTAAGTTACTTGTATCTTACATGGAAAATAAATGTCTTTTTTTTATTATTAATTTGGTTCACCAACAGCTTTACTTTAAAAAAAACAAACTAGCTTATACAGTATGAAGACAAAAGGATCAGCTACTAAAAGGTAAACACCAGATGCAAATAAATAGTATTAAAGTAGCTTACAACTACACAAACAAGATAAAAGAATATCCTGTGCAGGCAAAGAGTAAAATTTCATTCGGGCCAAAAAATAAATTTGTAAAATGTACAACTACTAGAAGAAGAAGAACTACTTTTTTATGTTTTCATAAAAAGCTAAAATGACTAAACTATATAGAATTAAGAATAAATAAATTAAATCTAATATCTTTAAACCTACATCTAACTTGTGAACTATAATTTTACTTAATTGTTTGCAAAATATAATATTTTTGGTATTACGAAAATTAAGGAGATGACAGACAGACAGACAGATATTCTTTGTCGAAGATCTGTTTGGTGTGGAGTAGAAGGATTGAAGAAATTCTAAATTACACCATACAGATTCTCCTGCTTTTCGCGGACTATAGCAAATTAAGCTAAATTTTCATTATATATCATGGATTTCCGCAAAGTAGCGCCTGTTTCTATACAATATTTTTTGTATTAAATCATTACTCTACTCTAGTCTAGTCCACAATAAGCTCTTTAATGTATACATTTTATGAGATGTAATAAGGCTACAATAACCATTCAGACATACGAGTATACTAAGCGATAATTACTGACAAACGACTAATCTCGTTCGACAAAGAAAATGTACTTTTAGAGTGTTGTAAATCCTTTATGAGTGACAATGTAAGTCAAAATGAGCATAATGGAATATAATGGAGTGGCTTTAAAGAAAGTCGAGACATTAGGTAGCCGCAGTCCTTTCTTTCTTAAGATTTTTATCTGTCAAGAGCAATTTACTTGAGCGTAAAGTGAATTAAATGGTACCTAGCGGTTTCTAGATCATTTATATCGGTCTTACTTGCAGGTAGTTATATTAAAATATAAGCAACTGCTGAGTATCTTGCCGGATTCTGCTCGTTAGAATCCTTCCTAGATTTGTAGTCACTACAAATATTTGATATTAAGTTTCAACAGTGCTTATAGAATAGGCCACCTTAAAATAAATGAACTTTAATTTTTATTTATTTTCAAGTATTACGGCGTTATTGGTCGAGCAATAAAAAAGTCAAAATAAACCCGTAGATATTTGTTTAGGTTAGGGAAGACTTTTCCGCCAAGAAATTTTGGAAAGCAGCAGCCTGGCCTAGTGTCTTCCATCGGCTCCGGTTTATATTCATGGCACGTAAGAATCATCACAAAAGCCCGCCATCTTGAATTGGAGCAACATTGTAGGTCTATACTCTAACCCTTCTTTCGCATATAGAGGAGGTCTGTGCTCAATAGGCAGCATATTACTAGGCTGAGAATGATGATTACCTAAGTATGTAGTCACAACAACGTCACGTTGGTTGGTTAGTTAGGTAATTCCTAGTTTACCATAAACTAGGAATTACGGGAACCTAGGTTCGATTTTCACATCAGATCAAGAATCCTAATCTCTCCTAATACTAAGAACTCTCATTATAACATATATATGAAAATTAACAAAAATTCTGCTTCCATATGCTGTTGTTCATAATCTTTTTACTCTTTAACCTTTTTCACGTTCAAACCACTTCAAAACCATTAATATTATAATTTGGTCTTTACTTCCCCTCTCATTATGTCTGAGTCGTATTTCAATCTTTACTACCGATAAATCGTCTCCACTACCTGGCATTTGCAACTCCGACAATAAATTTCCTTCTACACAAAAGCTCTTATTAGTCAGGCATTCGAAAAATACTAATAACTTTAAGCAATTAACTACTTTAAAAATTACCAATAAATAAACTCTCCAGTGGGGATAAGTTTGAAATAATGTAGTAAAATAAATATATTCTTCAACGTCTTGCTTTAACGGTGAAGGAAAACATCGGGAGGAAACCTGCATGCCTGAGAGTTTTCCATAATTTTCTCAAAGAGGTGTGTGGAGTCTACCATGCCGCACTGAGCCAGCGTTGTGGACTACGGCCTAATTCCCATCTAATTGTGGGAGGAGAACCGTTCCCTGTAGTGGGCTGGTAATGGGGTGACATAATTGGTTAATTTAAGAATAGTTTTAAATGACAATGTGAGATGGTCATAACAAAGGAACGCCCGTCTTAGTTTATTTCTTGTTAAAGCTGCGAAGCTTTAGTTTTACTACCCTGCTAGAAACAGAACAAAACTTCGGGTAGAGAAAGGGTTATCCGCTTTCCATCGCGCAGGTCTTCTGCGCAAGCAGTCCACTATTACCTATTTAAAAAAAACCGAACTTGCATTTGAAGCCTGTTTCCAATAAAAAATAAAATAAAATATAATGCTACTGTAATAAGGATCGTTTTGCTAAAGCGCTCTGCATATTATGTAAACTATACTCACTTAAAAAATATATAATCAGTCCTAAGGCTAAGTTTTTACTGTTAACGGAACTCTGAAACGACCTGCAATTAACGTCCTTTAAATCTACTAATAAATCTTGTATCGCGAGGATTAAAAGAAAGAGCAAAATGATGATGCAAAAAATAATTTATAACTACAGTGTGATAGTTGATTTATGGAGTAAATTTTAAGGGCTTCAATAGCAAAAAGAACTCGACGTTACGACGTTGTTTTTTTTCAGCAAAAGATACATAGGGAATTCCAGCAAAAGATTAATAAAATTAAAAGGTAGGTGAGTTGATTGTTTTGTTTAGCTAACAGTCATTGCTGAATCGAGACTTATCGTGCTTATTTCTTTTATTTGATTGGTTGTCTAATATTGATGTTGTTTATCTATAAAGAAATAAAATAATAGTAACTGCTTCAGTGATCTAGTGATATGTATGTTCAAGTACGGAACTCGAAATCCGAGGTTCGAATCCTGGGTCTGGCCAATTTTTTTAGGTATTCTGTGTTTATCACTTAAATAATTTTCAGTACCAGGCCGGAGTTAGGAAACTTGGATTTCATGAATGTATCATTGTATGTGTGAATTGGTGTCCTGGTTATTATCACTTACTTGTGATAACAGTCGCTAAAGCCCACTGGTCTGAAGATTAGTGCGTTGGAGTAGCGTAGTGGGTCCATGCTCTAAAACCATCTTCATCATCATCCTATGTAAGGCCTTTGCCCAGCAGTGGGATGTTAATAGAATGGGATGATAATGATGCCTATAAGTAAAGAAATAGAGTCATACGATACTTCAAAATCAATCATAGCATTTAAGTAGGTACGAGTAACTTATAACGCCACCAAGTTAGTAAAACCTTAAACAAATACATGCTTCATAAGTTTTTACGCAAGCACTCCAAACGTGCTTAGAATTCTATACGGCTTTAATGGAAGACAGACACTTTTTTATCTTATCGCATAAGTCGCTCATGGCTTTATAATTAAAAGCACAAGGCCACCGTAAAGGCCATAGATTCTATTGACCCTTATTTTTTGTTTTATGAATTCGCTTTAAACGTGTATCTGTTTTTTTGTAGTATCAAACTTATCTACTTAACATATAAGTTATGCTTGTTTACAAAGCGCTTCGTTTAACAAATAGGTACCACAGTTTGATCGAATTTCATTAAACTAGAACATTCAGAATTTTTGGGGCTGTATAGGAAGTGGTTTTAAAATCATTCGTTCCAGAATAATATGCAGTTTTTAAAATTGTTAATTGCCTTTTACAATCTGCGCTTCTAAAGAATAAATTTGGAAAAGGCGGTCGATGTTATTTTTTGTATTATTTCTTTGTGTTTTGTTGCAATAAAGCTATTCTATCTATCTTTCTCATTTGAAAAATATTACATTGTGTGAAAGAAATAGCACGACAATGCGTTGTTTACGCATAAAATTAGCTGTATATTTCAAAATCGAATAATACATTACGTAATAATCAAGATAATAACAACCAAGATCTTAAGAAGCTTTCGTAATGTTGTTGAATTGGGTCGGATACAGAAGGCAGGAGTCCTTGAAACGGCGCGTATTGTGAGGAGGTTCCTCACTCTGGAGCCCTAACCGCCAGTTCATGGGGCATTTAAAAGCCCCACAAGCGTAGAAGTAGGTGTTCTTCTTTGAATAGTGCTTATTATGAAAAATAATGTAGATCAATAAAAAAGATATTTCCTTCAATCATTCTTTTAGAGATGTTGTATATTTGAGTGCACATTTTTTTCTGGAAATATGATTGATTTTCTATATAACCATAAGTTTCCAAAGTTTTTACAATGGGAAAACAAAACACATTGTACTTTGTAGTACCTACGCACTCTGTTCCAGTGGTATTAGTGAAAGCTGCTATTGTTAACTTTAATCAACGTTTTGTTCTCCATAGACGGTTGATAGGTTACAAACGTCAATTTTAATAATAATTGTAACAAATTTATCGGCTTTTTATTATAAAATAAAATAATAGCCAGTTATAACGGTGTACTACTGCAAAATAATATTGCGGAAGTATTACGTAAGATTTGATAGATGTTATAAAGCAACAGAAAGTATATTTATTAGAAACTTAGTCAGTATTATGCGCTTTATGACTTTTTTCTATTGTAATAAAGATTTCGTCACTTTTACCGATACATCTAGCTAAACGATTATCGTGATTTCCGAATGATTAAATTTATGTTCTTTTATTAGCATAGTAACACTATTACATTAACATCTTCACAATTTAACACTTGTCCCACAAAAAATTATTGGTTAGGCTTTTAGTGATAGAAGAATTGACCTTCATACTTTCTACCTCTTTAATACTCTCACCATATTTCCTAAACTAAAATGTACTCATATTAAAAAGTTAAGAGATATAGGAACTATCCCTACTAATAGTATATAAATGACTGAACTTAATTTATTTTTTATGACACTACAAGTTAGCCCTTGACTGCAATCACACCAGGTTGGCATGCTGGTAAATTAAATGGTATGGCAGTTAGGAAAATTAAATCCATACCATTAAGACTTTATAGCTGCGACAAATTTAATGAAAAGGTAATTAAAAAAACTGTTGCCGTCGCGATAGGTCTGTCTGGCCCCGTCGAGTGCGATAAGGACAGCTGCAGGTCAGACCAATTTTACCAATGAAAATTTTCTTCTTTCATGTTACTTCAAATCATATTGGTATTTGAGTAATCTGCATGTTTCGGAAAAAATTATAATTATTTCGGTCAGGTCAGGTCAGTTTAAACTTTCAGATTTTCAAAAGTATTTAGCTTTTCAAGAAAATAAATGATATCGACGTTTCTACACTAGACTTTGATTTTACAAAAAAAATATTGCATTATCCAGGGAGTGATTGGTTTCTACGCAAAATCGTGCCGGAACGAATCCGGCCGAATATTTAGATAACGGACATCCAATAACTAACTCTATGCAGCAACGTACCGATACGAAAAAAAAATTTGACGGTAAAACTTTGCCGAGGCGTTTAATTAAACTCTTTGCTGATATGGTCTAGAATATTCGAATTAAGTTACGAAGCCAAAAAAAGTATTAGATCGATTATCACAGCTGAAAAAGATTCCTGAGAAAGATACATTGATGGCTAAATTACTCCGGCGATTACTGTACCTACTCGGAATTCTATCCGAGTCGATGGGCACTTATTTTTCTATTTGTACAACCCAGCTATATCTTTATGTGCAGTTCGATTTTTTCCAGAATCCATGTTTGGTAATTGTTGTTTTTCTCGCTCATTGTTAATTGTTAATTGTATGTTACTGTGATCAAAAGGTAACTAACTAACTGACTAAAATATTCTCAACAAACTCAGTTTTTTTTTTATATACGTTGTGTCGTCGTATATAAAAAAAAAACACATCGCACACTTCGCCATCTAGCCCCAAAGTAAGCGTAGCTTGTGTTATAGGTACTAAGATGACTGATGAATATTTTTATGAATAATATACATAAATACTTATAATATAAAGATAAACACCCAGACACTGAAAAACATTCATGTTCATCACACAAACATTTTCCAGTTGTGGGAATCGAACCCACGGCCTTGGACTCTGAAAGCTGCCCACTGTACCAGTGGGCAGTCGAATTATCTTTCACTGGCTGCTGTTTCTTACTTATTTCGTCCGCGTTAATTTTGGTATTTCCGGTAGGTGTAATTATGTAGTACATACCTAGCATTTATTTAAAGATACAATAAAATAAAATAAAATAAAAATAAAAAAGCCGTTTAATTCTTGCTTACAATACGTGGATTACATTGCATAACATATTATAATTTTACGAGAAAACATAAAATACAAAGAAAAGAAATAAAAAATAAACAGAAAAAATGAAAAAAAATATATAAATTAAAAAGTAGTTCTTAATTGCATATATATATTTATATTTATTATATATTTATTACATATTTATTTATAGATACCTAACTTTTATTAAAAGTACAAATATTGCCTTATTTTTTGTACTCTTGCTAGGAACAAAAAGATAGTCTGTTTTCTAAATAGCTAGCTTTTACCCGCGGCTCCGCTCGCATGTTAAAAACGTTACTTGGAGGAATAAGACACCGATCATGAATGACAAACTCAAATTGCTTGCTTGCTCGCTTGCTTGCATTTTTCCGGGATAAAAAGTAGCCCATGTAGCTCATTAACCATCTCAATGCAAAAAATCACGTCAATTCGTTTCTCTGTTGCTGCGTGATTGAAGGACACAGGAACTGTGCATTTTTCCAGGATATAAAGTAGCCTACGTCACTCTCCGGGCCATAAACTATCTCTATGTAAAAATTCTCATCAATCCGTTGGTGTGTTGCTGCGTTATTGACGGACAAAGAACATAACTTATTTCACTTCCGTCGATATGTAGGTATCGTTAGCTCGGTTCCTTTAAGAGAGGGGATGAAAGTGTTTATCGATTTTACACCATAACTCCGACAAATTATAACCGATTTAAATAATTATTTTTGTACTTTAGAGGTTATAATATGTGTTTAATTTTGCCCAAACTGTGGTTGGAGATAGAGGACAAGTTCTGTCCTCTATCTCCAACCTCAGCGGACAGCAGCAAACCCCTCATTTAAGGCTTAGCGATACTGAATACTTTAACTTTTTTAGAACTACAACTAAATTTAATGCCAAATCAAAAAACAAAATCAGACGAAGTCGCTGGCAACATCTAGTATCACTTAAAGTAATAATATAGCAACTGATGGTAAATGTTAGCGAATACATCGAGTACCTATCCTATGAAACTTGTTCGAATGCATCGGTCAGTTACGTGTGGCTGTCATTGACAAAGCATATTGAAACGGCAACGGACGTTCTTTGAAGCGGATAGCACATTAATGCGTTCTGAATAATAAATGTTAAATAGCATCATATTTGCATCGCTAGACCTAGGGTTACTGAACTCTATCCTCATTCTCGGTCTTCTAACGTCCCACTGCTGGGCACAGATAGTAGAGACATCATAGTAGAGAGGTGTCTATAGCTTGAACCCTTCACATTGCTTTTTTGCGAGGTTGGAATGCTTTAACGATTATGATAACACTCTGTTGCCTGCGTTCTTTTCAGTTTGTTTTCCTAAGATAAAAAGTCTCTGAAAACGCCCATAACTCTGAAAAGTAAGAGGTGCTTGCCGAGAATCAAACTCTATCCCCAGGAAGGGAAACCGAAGTACTAATAGGCTATAACAACTTCCGCACAAACGGAACTCTATAATGCTACATTAATAGCACATTCACATGAGTATATTAATATTGGTAGCACTTTATCTACAATAACTTAAATGAACTGAACATCAACTGTTAGGATTTGAGAAAGAAAGAAGAACTAGTACCAAATAGGACAATCCACGCAATTTGGCCACCAAACTGCGAAATTATTGGTGTGCATATTACAAAAAAAAAGTTCAAAAACACTGAATCCAGAACCTGCTTTCCAGACTGTCAGTTAAAAATAGGTTAATTTCAAGTATGCATTGTGCAGCCAACTTTATCGAGTCAGTTTACGCATTCATCCGTACCTAACGTAGTTGGTAGATACACGAACAGCGTGATTTTTTGTTCGTTTTAAAAATGTTCGCTTATAACGGAATCATGAAGAAATGCCAGACAGATTTTATCACGATTATACGATTAAGCTTATGCGAGGCGGCGTACGCGAGTCATCTCGACGGCATGCCGAAACGATAAAAACATTTCATTTATATTATCTATACAAATAAATACAATAATTTAAGTATCTGTTCTCTGTTTTTCAAGTAAGTGGCCTTTATTAAGGTTATGAAGCGGCGATAGCCTAGTGGGTAGGACTTCGACTTCACTTTCGGTTGGCCGAATTCGAATTCCATCCACCTCTAATTATGTATAAGTTATGTGCGTTTTAAGCAATCAAAATATCACTTGTTCTATCAACGGTGAAGAAAAACGTCGTGAGAAAACCTGCATGCCTGCGAGTTCTCCGTAACGTTCTCAAAGGTGTGTGGAGTCGACCAATCCGCATTGGGACGGCGTGTTGGACTACGGCCTTAACCCTTACTCAATGTGAGAGCATGCCCGTGCCCCGTAGTGGGCCGGTATTGTGTGTGTGATGATGATGATTCTGACAAACCTCATATAAGTATTTGAACGATAGCATAATCCCAGCACCGTTTTATCTGACTGTTTGTTAGTTAAAACTGCTTACGTTTAACTCCTAAGATTGCTGCAGAAGATTTTACCAGGAGACCTTGCCGACTTAACAACCTAACCAACGAAAATAGTACAACCCAAGGTACCCGGGAATGAAACAAAAAACTCGCCACTCGCGAAAACTAATGAAATAAATATGAGATATGTTAATAAATAAAAGTCTTAAAAATCTGCTTAATATTTTAAGCGTAGTAAAGTTATCATTTGGTGAGAACTGATTTATTTAATGGAAAACACCATTTCCCTGTAATAAGTCTTAAGAGTCTTAAGTCAATTTCTATGTAACGGCAAGGGCTATTATAGATGACCACCGCACACATAACATTGATAACTGTAAAAATACAGCATGAACACTTTAACCACACTACGGTTTATTTGAAGTCAACGTTGAGAGTTTCTTAGTTTTTTAACTTGCGCTAATTATCAAAACTTTAAAAAAATGTTCTGTTTACTTAGTGGTTCTTTAAAACGGTAATAAGAATTCAAATTGTATTATTTTATATGCTATAATACATTATTTTCATTCATTCGAAATTAATTTAAAAAAACCACAACAAACCATATTAAAATATCTAAAAATAGAGCTATTGTTTTCCAGGGAGAACAACAATGCTTAAAAAATAATTAAGGTTAAAGAATTCAAGTTTGTGTACAACATAATCAGAGCTAATAGGTATAACTTTTCTCTTTAGTCAGGTATGCCGTAACATTATGACTAAAGTCCACTCCAGGCCCAGAGTAAGATATTTTGTTGTTTTTGTTTAACACCGCAATACATTGCCACGTCTGCTTAAAACTGCAATAGTGTGCGTTGACCCCAAGTCAACAAAAGGTTAACATAACGCGTACTTCGATAAAGATATAAAACTGATTTATATATCACGATTCTCAAACATAGATTCTCTCAACTGGGATGTTATTCTGTGAAACAACGTGTTCGCCTTTGAGATCACCATCCAAACATAGGATTTTTTATAACATATAATGGTAACTAAGTTTCCGCGAACCTCAAACTTTTTATAAGCCGATTATTATCGTCGTTACTGCTATTATTATTTTTTTGTTATTTACTACTATAATTTTGTTATTCATCGCTGTATTAGCGTTGATACTTTCAACGCTAATCCAACGCCGTTATAAAAATATAATGCATAAGAAGCAAAACCTTATCTGAATACAAAACTTTGTCTAAATCGCACACCAAATACATTATAAGAATTGCTTGCTCATTTCGATGTATGACATTTTGATATAATTTTAGGGACCACTCCTAAGTCATTGGTTGCACTGTGTCAAGTATTCTTGACTTTCCGTATTTTATACTTTAGTCGTTCCGTTTTTCGAGAGTGTTTTTTTTTTTTTACAAATACCGTGAGATTAGGTCGTTTTCCTGTAATAAAAAGAAACATTTGTTACTCTACGTACTTACACCTAACTCTTTGCAAAGGCAAGTTGATTAGTTGCTAAGTTAGAGCTCGAAGGAAGGACAAACAAATTTTAGCTTTTATGATATTACTAGTTAAGGTTAAGCTTACAATAAAAGAAAGCAAATTCATTAAAAATTAAAAATAATGTTGAGATAACATTCTCTGTTTATGCCGCATACATTTAAGTACGATTCGATTCGCATACCACATACAATTAGTATGATATGAGTGTCTAGATTATTGACTGGAATATCCTCTTTCCGTCGGATGTGTCAACCTAACGAGAGTTTAACGGCTGCGCGTTGACTGTACGTTCAACCGTTGAGCCGTTGCGCGTTGTTTCGATGATCCGACATAATTGCTAAATCACGGGTTAATCAACAGCTTATGAAGTCGTCGGGTGAAATCATGCTCGTTAATGGCCGGTCAGTAATCGCATCTAGTTCTGTTGTTCGAGATAATTATACTGAGTGAATCTTCGAATACAATAGAGTCTATTGAATATATAATGGACTTATAAAATAGATATTGTACTATCGCACGTATGGGTACCTGCCTAGATATTGTTGTGTTTTAGAGACTATCTTAAGCTTGATATATATACAAAATATGTTCAAACATTACAAAATATGTTCTTGTGGAACGTCATCATCAATATCATCATGATAAGCCAACTACCCTACCGCTACAGAGCACGGTTCTACGAGAGGAAGCCGTAGTCTACCACGCTAGCCAAGTGCGGATTGGTAGACTTCACACGCTGTTGAGAACTCACTGTTTTCCTTCACCGCTTAAAGCAACTGATATATAAATTGCTTTAATTAAAAACGCACATAAATCCGAAAAGGTGCATGCCGGGACTCGAACTTCGTCTTGACGAAAGGAACGCCGAAGCCTTACTCATTAGGCTATCTCCGCTTCTATATCTAAAGCAAGTGATGTTTAAATTGCTTATTGTGGAACGTAATACATATTAACAAAATTCAATGTCTCTTACTACTTCAATTAATAAAAATAATAAGTCCCCCAGAATTATTATAATTAAATTATATTTTTTTATTTTTTGTATTTCAATAAAAATGTTTATAGCAACATTAATTGTAGGTACCGCTGCGCAATAAATGTAACAAACATAATATTTATATAATCACAAAATGGTTTTAACAATGTTTTGAGCCAAAAGTCTCAGTTAGAAATATGGAAAATAATAAAGAAAAGCCATAAGCTTAAATCCAAAATATTTAATATATTAGATTATCACTATCATATTCCTACCAACTTACATACATGTAAACAAAAGACCAATATCAAGTTTCGTATCAATAAAACAAATCGTTATAATTGTATCGAAAATGAAATCTGAGAACCAAAAAATAAAAAAATTGTTGAAGACTCGTTTCCAGCAATCAGCGTAAATCATCTGTAGACCACACAGGCTGTTTTCAGAATCCTAGAGGTTATAGAGGTATAATAAAAACTTCAGTTTCGCAAGAGCTTCTCTGCGCTGCTACATTGTAAGGACACCGTTCATTTTACCGTTTTAGCAACACGCTGCATATTTTGATAGTTCGCAAAACTGCACAAATTATAGGAATAGCAATTAGTTTAAATCAATTTTAAAACAAGAATATAGTTTATTCGATGATATTATATTCATACCGACTAACATAAATATCAACAAGCCACCCATAAAAACAGTTATTGTTTAATACAAACGGGTGTTGTTCGAATAAAACAAATTGTTATTGGTTTCATCGAAAATGAAATCTGAGAACCGAAAGCTAACAAATTCGTCGAGCACTCGTTACTAGCGATCAGCATACATCATCTGTGGACCACACAGGCTGTTTCGAGAATCCGAGAAGTTATAATAAAAACTTTAGTTTCGCAAGAACTCGCCCGCGCTGCTACGCTGTCACGAAGCTGTCCAATTTGCCGTTTTCGCAACACGCTGTATATTTCGATACTTCGCAAACCAGAACAAATAGGGCATAAATAAATGAAGTCCGGTATTTTTAGCGTGTAAAATTTTATAAAATGTTTCCATTGTGTTTGGGCTATAGTCTGTCTATACAATACACATAATATTATAATAGCAACGTTCATAGGAAATTGTTTGTTTGGGTAGCGAAATTAATCCACGAAACGAATTGTCATAAATGGGATTTCTTTTATAAAAAAGTTAAGATTAACTTCTTGATTTTATATTAGTTTTTAAGGCTTATGTAAGTTTGCCATCAACAACATTAGGCTATAGTGTCCTACAGTTGGGCACAGATCTCCTCTCTCATAGGTAAAAGGGATTTATTACGTTCACCCACCAGACTGATGAAGCTTAGAGGGGCTTTGAGGATAACAAATTCATTTTAATGATTTATATGAACGCTACTGGTTACTGGTTTAGCGTTCTCGTCTCGTTGCTTAAGAAACCGCGCCGGCCGATAATACTCTTTTAACAGAAAAAAAATCAATACTCTAAAAGGTTTCACTAGAGATACTAGAGCAACGAATCAATAGGCACCTAAAGAATAGGTAATTGTTATCGAACATACAAAGCGCATCTCGAATACCTATTTTACCAACTATTTATTAGATAGAAACAGGTGCTACTTTGCAGAATTCCATATTTTATGAAAATGAAGCTTAATTTGCTATACTCCGCGAAAATCAGGAGACTGTATGTTGTAATTTATAATTTCTTCAATACTTATACTCCACACCATACAGATCTTCGGAAGAGTAAGATCGTGGGAAGATGACGTTGGTATTTTACGGTCGAACTTTACCATGTTTCACATTACTTTAGAATATATATGAATTGTATCCACCTTAAAGTACCTTTTTCAATGAATATTTAAGGAAATATAAACTATATAAATCATTACTTATGTTTTGTCATAAGATGGTTAAATGAATGCATCATATTCCGATCGAACTACAAGTTTGGTGCGATCAGTAACGATGTAAATTTTCCTCTTTACAGTTGTTTTTTTTTTGTCAGGATGCTTCACTTGCGACGCTAATCAAGACATTAAATCACTATAACGGTTAAGAAAGGCACCCGCATATACCTATATAAAGCTTCGAACCACGTAGTTGACGGACGTGCTCAAACGAGTTGATATAAATGCGATACTGGGACAAGATAAACCTGGTTCAGACCTAAGCGAGCCGCGTCCTAACTATAAAACCGAACAAAAAAACTAAAGCACTAAACACGTTGGTAGAAATGCTTTATAGCTGTTCTTTATAAGAATAATAACATATTTTGCAATGAGAACGGTATAAGTGCCAATGGTTACTATAAAAATTATACTCTACAAATAAACGTGGATGTATAAGATGGACTTAAAATTTCAAAAATTAACAATTATTTTATTAACCTTTGTATAAGACCGGAGAGCTTTTATAACGTAACGTACTGCATCGTAGAATGTAGCATTGAAAACGTAAAAAATAATTGGGTACGCGAACTATTTGTAGCTGCATTATACTATATAGAATGTAGCTGCAGAATGTAGTATGAGCGAATAGGAAAACAATAATTTAAAGAACTAAAGCTAAAATTAAATCATGGAAAAGCTTTGAGCGCACTTAGGCAGGACGGAGATAATGACTCCTACCTCTAAATTGATACCCCATTGGATATCCAAACGAAAAACCACCACGGCTTAACAATGCATACAAGAGGGACATACCTCTTGTATACTTTGTATGCCCTTCATTCGCCCTAACAGGATAGCCTATGCCCAACAGTGGGACATAAAAAGGCTGAGGATAATGTTAATAATGATCGTGGATACCGCATAAAGAGCTTTTATTTTTAAAGAAACCCAAGCGACGTATACATTTCAGTAGTCTGTGGTAACGAAAAAATATCGTATCAATCACTATTAGCATTCCAACCGGATACCGCAGAGATTATGCATTCTTTGCAAGGCTGTACAAGGTAAATTCCAACCTCATACTTTCATAACTATTCATAGCAATTCAATACAAAAGATAGCATAGAAGTGTCTTGTTAGTTCTCAAGAACGTGTCCAATAAGGCACAGTTTTTCAGCTAGCAGCCTTGTTACCTTTATTTATCTACTTACCTTTACTTTATTACCTTTAGTTTTGCCTTGTTTTACCCACGTATATTATGCGCGTATTTTTATCCCTAATTCATAAATAATATTTACGTTCTAATAAAACGTTCCTGCCGATGGAGGGGTTAAATACTAGAAAGTGCCAAGCCGGCACGAGCACTCCTTGCTAATATTATAATCCCAAATAATATAATAACTGCGAAAATGTGTTTGTTTGTTGACCCTTCCTTAGCGCTCTAAATAAACCTCTGATGAACTTTATTTTTTCACAGAGTTAGTTGAAAGTACGAAGAGTAACGTGGGCTACTTTTTGTCCCAGGTAAAAAAAAACAATTCCCATGAAATTTGTGAATAACCTCGATTACAAGCGCTCTTCGTTCGCGGTATTTCATAAATGGAATCGGCTAGTTATAAAATAAAAATATTCCTGATTTGCAGCGTGATCAAGCCATGGATTCCTCTCTCTTTTAAGAGAAAAAGCAGTAGTAAAGCTGAGAAAGATGATGATTGTCCTTAAACGATGAATTATATAAGGCCATAAAATTTTATATTCAAAGTGATGCTTGAAAACGTCACAAGTTCAGTATTGCATAATCAAAATAATGTATTGAACTTAAGCTATCAAAATAGATCGAAGTCTATAATTTATTACAAATGAGGTGTTAGAGAATTTAAATAAGAGTGCGTTTTAGTTTAAACAGCTTCCGGTGAATGTCAATGAGCTTTGAAGTAAACTTGAACTAAATAGTTTATTGCATAACGCCATTAATGTCGTTGTTGTTTTCCAAATATACTCGAATTTGGTAATAGTATATAGAGAAGCGTTGATGGACCAGTAGGTAGTAGCTCGACTCACTTTTGGGGGGCCGAGTTCGAATTCCAGCACGCAACTTTCTAAGTTTTGAGTAATTAAAATATCACTTGCTTCAACGGTGAAGGAAAATATCATGAGGGAACCTGCATACCTGAGAGTCCTCCATAATGTTCTCAAATGTGTGTGGAGTACACCAATCTGCATTGAGCCAGCGCACAATGAGAAGGGGTTAAGGCCATAGTCCACCTAGGTGGACTACTGCCTTAACCCCTTCTCATTGTGGGGGAAAACCCGCGCCCTGTAGTGGGCCGGAAATGGGTTGCTATGATGATGATAGAGTTTAAACAATATTGATTGGTGGACTGGTCTATCACCGCTCCCGCTAAATAAATATAGTTTGAATGAAATTGTTGTAAACTAGGAGTATAGGTAAAGAAATAGGTGAATCTTTTACCTATTACCAAGTATATTTCCATGCCGTTTGTTCTAAAGTGTCCAGCTTAATAGCATTTTTTGACATAAGTCAAGGACAACTGGGTTACTAATTACTGCATTATATCTGGCATCTGTAGCACAGTGAAGGCAATCAGTGTCATTCGAGCTCCATTAATTACTTATCTTAATTACGAATTAATCCATATCAATTTCCAAACATTACCATAATAATGTAATTAGGTCAAAGACTATCGAATCTGGTAGGTAACTATTTTGGTTACGACTGGTTATCTTTTAAACGAATCAAATAAAGCCGTTATCAAAAATCTATAAGAAAATAGTTTGGTCAATTGCCATTGTCTAGGAAAGCCATTTTTTAATAACATTGTTCTTAGGATGTCAATCAATTACTTTTCTCTTAATACAAAAAATCTAAACATCATAGAACAGAGATGATAGCATTCATGCAGTCTCTTCAGAATAGTACATTTTAAAGTCGATAGATGAAACAGTATCTTACAGTCCACTGTTAGCTCATATAATACACATTGATATGGGCCAAAATAGTGTCAGGAAGTAAAGTACGACTAGTAATAATAGTTTGAATAATTGAAAAGTAATGTAAGCGCTGGGCGGGCGATAAATTACAGCGAATTCAGGTGTCTTGTTCTAATGGAACATAGCAATATTCGAGCTGTCGGCGAACTACAATACCCTTTGCGTAATTTCTATTATTTGTACGGAAAGCGCTTTCTAAATCTATTTCATTATATTTTACGTTTATAAAGAATTATTATAAGCGTAAAATGTAATAAAGTATTTTTGAAATATCCATTCGTCTACTTTAACATATTTTATTGAGAAACGAATTATATAAAGAAACTTTTTAAACGTAGAGTTCTTACCTGATGAAATATATGGTGTTATACTATGAGGTTACATTAAGCAAATTTCCTTTTTATTTACATGATTTGCAAGGACTCGAAGAGGCCGCGCGTTGTCATTTATATTCCTGAGTGCTGCAACACATAGGTAAATGATAAGTAAAGATTAAATTAAAAAATCAAAAACCACCGGCATTTAGTTCCGTTAGTCGTCTTTCATTGTGTACATTATTCTACTAGTCAAGCCGTTTCATTTGACACCCATATTAAGGGAGTAGTGAGTAGTTTATGCTCCCAAACCAAATGCAAGGTCGTGTAAAATTGTCAGTCAATCACCAAGTTTGACATTATTATTAATCGAAGGTATTACGCAAATTTACACGCCTCCATGAACGCGAGTTGAATGCAGTGATTTGACCTTAACTTATATGTCGATTGATGTAATTAGTTATGAGGCATTTGCGGAATCTCATCTATGCTTACATTTGTAGTCATTTCGTACACATCTCGGTTTGTAGTTCCGCATCTAAAACGGCAATTAAGAAACCCTTACGGAGAAAGCCTTTTATGCATGTTTGTCCCTTTCCTGAATGTTATTTGCTTTGATAAAGGTCTATTGGCCACAGACCACGCCATATATCAGCCCGTTTTGGAAGCGCTATTTGCTTCCTTTATTATTTGTGTAAACTCTCTGATCAATTTGCCTGAAAATATGTGCAAAATGTATCATAGAATCAATTCAACCGATTGACGTCCACTGCTGGCCATAGATCTTTTGTAGGAAGTTCCAAAATCCACGATTCCGGGCCGCTTGTTCCCAGCGAAGTTTTTGATGGCGTCTGTCCACCTCGTTGTGGCCAACCTACGCTGGGTTTACCCACGCGGTGTCGCCATACCAGCACCTTAGGACCCCAACATCGATCAGTCCGAGCTATGTGCCCGGGTATAGTACGGAGGACGAAGGGTATACGAATTAAAAATCTGCTTATAACTATTATTTTCACAACCTCCCTGCGCAACGGTGAGCACTGTGAATTTTAGTAAGAGGTCCCGGGTTCCATTCCCGGCAGGGTCAATATGGGAATTTAAAATTTCTGAATTTTCGTCCACATAAAAATCCATTAGTGCTCTACTATCGTACTCTCTAAGAGGTGAGTCCGCTACAATCTAAACTGCATCATCACTTCCCACCAGGTGATATTGCAGTCAAGGGCTAACTTGTAGTGGATTAAAATAAAATAGACAAATAATCGAAATCAATCGTCATCAGTCCATTGATAGACTCAAAGCCTCTCTGAGAGGGTCTGCCCACGAATTTAATGCACGGAGGACGCTGCTGTACAAACTCCATTGTTTATTGGAAATAAAGATTTAATTAGGTATAATTAATAAATAATTGGCATTACCCACACGAATGAAATTACTGTAGTTTTTATTGGGAGGATCACTAGGTCTGAATTCAAAAATCACGTTGTTGTTGGCCAATCAGAAATGATATATAAAGCTTATGGTTTTGTTTAATAGAATTTCAAATTATCTTGCAATAATAAAATTACATGTCGGATTTATAACGTGTGTTTATTTTGTTTGATATTTTGTTTCCTGTGCTATTTGATTTGACAATTTTAATCATACACATCCGGTGCTTGTGTTTTTTAACAAATATAATTGGCATGTACCAATGATGTAGAATAATGTATTCACACTGTCACACAGGCTTTATACTATTACCATTTATAAATGTCATAGTTCGTGAAGAAGTTTGGATGTTGTTTGTTACTTAATGACAAATCAACGGCACTCAATGAAATTTAGGTAATTAAGTATAAAGTCCCATCTGGCCCATACTGCTATATGGATGCGAGGCTTGGACTATTAAAGAAGACCTCGGGAAACGCATAGAAGCATTTGAGATGTGGACATTCAGACGTATGTTAGCCATTAGTTGGACTCTGAAAGTATCCAATGAGGAAGTTCTGCGAAGCGTCAACCAACGGCGTGAACTTTTGCGCACCATCAAGATCAGAAAAGTTGCATATCTGGAGCACGTGTTAAGGCACGAGAGATATGAGCTCCTTCAACTTATTATGATGGGAAAGGTTGCAGGAAGAAGAGGCGTTGGTCGCAGAAAAAAGTCCGTGCTTCGTAATATCAGAGAGTGGACTGGAATCGCGAGTGCAGCAGAATTATTTCGCCTCGCGAAAGATAGACAAAAATTTACGAAGCTGACTGCCAACCTTCGCTTGTCGGAGAGGCACCGCAAGAAGAAGAAGAAGTATATAGTATTTAGTATAAGTATTTCATTGAGTTATTACAACTATCCTATGGAAAACAGATGCGGCCAATCATACAAACAATCTTACTTATGTTCAAGTATTAAAATAATATAAAGCTAAACTAATTAAGGCACAAATTTATTTTAAGTCATAACTATGACTTAAAATAAATTTTAAAACAAGCGCATGACGGCTGATGTTGACGGAGGATGCTGCCTTATATTGCTTTTATCTAAAAGGGGTATTGAACCTAACACCTATTCTCCACAATAGCGTGACAAATTTAAAAATGTATTTGATGGTTCAACTTTCATAATATTATACCAATCAAGTATCATAGCGATGCCAAAAAATAATGAATACCAGTTACGTAATCTGTCAGTAACCTTATATCAACAAATCATACTCTCAACCACCTCCAATTATGTAAGTTATGTACATCGAATAGCTTGATTTAGTTTTTCCAGCTACAAGACAACGATACGACAACGATATTAGTTAGGTAGGTATTAAAATTATTATATTTAAGAATCTTTATTCATATATTTTGAGTTCCGGTTGGCATCGTGTAAGACTGAACTGGAAAACTTCAGTTAAAATTAGTTGGTACCGCTATGGGTACCTATAGTTTTAATACCTATTCTGTCTCTTGAGTCTTAAAACGTATTGAGGATTGCTATTCCATGCGATCGTATTCAATTATCGACATTTTACTGATTGATATATAACCTATTACCTAATAATAATAATACATGTTTTATTTGGGAATAAAACCACACATTTAGGATTAACACATTGAGTACACTCTACACAAAAACATATCAATGAGAATTTAAAAAATAGGACCTCAAAACTAGGTAACTAAACGGTGCGTGTGTGTGTGTGTGTATGTGTGTGAGTGTGTGTGAGAGAGTGGTCGCGTGTGTGTGTTGTAAGACAATTTAAGCATTCAATTATGTTTGCGGGAAATTAACAAACTGGGTGGGTACCGTAAAAGTGCAGTATATTTTGCAACTGTAGTATACAGTAATAATAATCGTAAGTTGTAAATACGTCCATTGTATTTCGATCAACCAAAAAACTGACGCAGTACTTTATAAGACCGAAATTATAATGGTTAGGCAGATAAAAGTACTTCGCCGTAATTTATAAATGTCGACCTATTATTGCGGTATCCATTAACAGTTACTTTTAACGATTTCGCTTAGACAATTATAGAAACCCATTGATAACTTATCGGATGTAAATGATTTGTGACTTTGCTATAGGAGCCTTTGTCGATTACTCGTTGAATCCGTTAACTAGTGACGTATCTATAGGCTAAAGACAGCTATTTTTCTTCTTTTTAACATTTGCGGACTATTTAGCAATTGTGGTTACCTTTTATTTTACTCTAATTTATTATATGCCGTGTGGTGTGGACAGATCCGAATACCGTTGTCACGTCCCATTCTCTTCCCGCGGGTTCGTAGGAAGCTACTAAGGCAACATAACGGAAAACGGGCAGCAGTGTCCTCTGTGATTACTATCATCTACGCCGATCACCAACCTGGCTGCCCAGCTCCAGCGTGGTTATAGGCAAACGCTCCAGTTGGTAGAGGCCTTTAGTCCACTGTTATAGACTATTGAGGAATTGCTTATGAATGCTTTAGTGACCACCCGTTGCGCTACATTTAAGTTATTGATATGGCTTGGAATTGTTAACATGTGTAGATATTAAAAGACATTTCAATTTAAACTATACATTATAGTGTAAAACAATACCTTAATGACGTGACATACTTAGACGTTAAATAATTGGTATATTTTTTATTTATTTTTATTTTGTAACTTGGAATAAAATTAAATTTAAAAATATTTGCACACTTTTGTTTACAGTCGATTGTGATGGGACTTTTAAATTAAATGTTTACTTGTTGTATACCCACACTTTGGTAAATAAATATTATTATGATTATTAATATTCTTGTTCAAAGTACTAACTTTGGCTTTATATGAGTAAAATATTATCGAAGAAATTTGACTTATGATTCAGTTTATCATTATGGATTCGATATCTGTAACTTTGAGGGCTCTGTTTGAAAGTATCAATCTAGTATCAACTCACAGATACCTCAAAAAGATACGTACCCACAACAATAGTGTTATCTCCATCAGAGTATCACCAGTTCCCATGAGTAATGATACTGATTGATATAATGATATCGCGATTTGCTGAATCAATAAGCAATATAAAATTACGTAAGAATATCAGGTCGTTACAAAACCAATTGTAGTTCAATTTTCCCAACGAGAGCTCTGTGACCCGTCCTTTCATTTGTCAAATAAGTGGAACGTCGGGGCGATTGTGATTCCGCAATCGGAATCGTTTCTAATAAATCCAATTGTATAATGATATCATATAATGAGTTCAGCAGTACGAAGAAATTAAGGTTACCTAATAATAAATAATACATTAAAGATTATGTAACAACCATAAGACAAAATTTTGGGTAAAATAGCTCTAGTATTGAAGTTTTCATTCTCGCTATTATTATTTTTAACAAACATAAGCTCTTTGGTCCGCCACTAATATCTTGTCTTAAATTTATATGAAATAAAGCCTAAATTACTCCCCGATTATATATTTTCTATAAGTGTATATATTTCCCAAGCTCAAGGGATTATTAAAAATATTTAAAGTCAATACAAGATAAATATATATCTTGTATTGTTGAGTTTAAAAATTTTGTTGTAAAAATCGTAGGTAACGAATAGAGTCCTCCTAGGACTAAATACTTAATACAAAATTTATAAGTTTCTAATATATTTCTAGTGTTTGCAAACTAAGTATCAGTCAATATGAAAATAGTCCGGTATAGGTATGCCCGATCCGATAGGGTATCACAATTGCACCGTAGCTTCCGAACTCTATATGTTGATATACGGACAACACAATTTTCTATTAGATTTGACCGCAACAATATAGTAACGGTTATTTTATAATGTGCTACATTTCTTTCTTACTTCGCCGGAAGGCTTTTGCTTTTCCTTGTTTGGTTATTTATCCGAATAGATTTTCTATTAAATACTACAAGCCAAAGTAATCTTTTATTATAATTTGTTCCACGGTATGAAATTTAAATTGACTTATTTAAATTTAATTAAATGATTAACGTATTCGTTTGTTTGCTTTCGTATTCGATACATGCATCACGTACATAACCGGTAAAAATATATCAGTAAAAAGTACTTTCATTGTAACAATTACAAACAGAGCTGGCAGTCATGACTTATGGCTTCAAAACCTGTAGAGCTAGCATGCGCCCCACGAGATAATAATATCTACCCATTATCGTCTCGTCTGTCGCATTAGGAAAAATACAAGTAACAGGTAGAGATAACTTTCTCGTGGCACGCATGTTAGCTCTGGTTGGTAACGATGGATCAACAAAGCTCAGACTCACTTAGAGATCGGAAAGAGCTTAGAGCATCTCCACGTAATCAAATTAGTAATGAGGAGATCCGTAGAAAAACTAGAGTTATCGAAATAGCTCAACGAGTGCGAAGTTGAATTGGCAATGGGCGGAGAAATTGGTAATGGTATCTTCAAATAATTAGTAGTAGAGTTTTTTATAATGGAGCTTGTGGGTAGTAGCTTATTTCTGCTGCCATGCAGCGTTTCAGCTTTCTATGTAGATATTGGATTGTAAACTGGTTCCTTTATGGATCTCTTAATTTTTGATTGAATCACTTAGAAGCCCTTTTCATAGCCTTTAAAGTGACTCTGAGATTTCTTAACCCACCCTAGCTAGCAATCTTGTATCGTGAATAAGTAGTTGAAACAAAACTATATATTAATTAATATGAATGCACGGTGTAATCATCTGCGAATTACTCTGAACACGAGACATCTGATGTTAGTGGAATTTTATATTGAATAGCTTCACAGAACCTACGAGTACACTTCTTATGGGCTCTTATTCGCGGCAAACTCATAACTATTTTGTTACGTACCTAAATATTAACAGTTGCTACTTGTACGTAGCAGTGACCATATTTTGTAGGAATCTTGTTAAATGCTACACCAAACCAAGATGCCGATTCGCTATGGAAGAACCTGCGTAATAAAATTTAAAAGTATCATCTCAACGGCACGTTCATCGTCATAATGTCCACTGTTAGACATGTATGACATGTATCTTAAGTATTTCACTGGAGGACTAATACTGTATTGTTTAATATAATTTTGTAGTACAATGTAAAAGATAAAAATGGTTACCGTGGGTTATCCTTTGGTGCTAAAAATAAACCAATGCAGACTATTTGTAGACCTTTCTAAGATGTATAATATTGTAGTACATTATTTTGATCTATCTCGTAGGGTTCAGCCAGCGTTTGCAATGAGAGCGCCGAAAATGTGATTATTTACGGCATCACATGAGGAATTTCTAAAATTATCAGTGTTTATCTACTATACTATACATGTATTGTACATATATTGTACCTTCCTTTTAAATCAGTCTATCTATTAAAAAACGCATCATAATCCGTTGCGAAAATTTTAAGATCCAACCGTAAATAGGGACAGGCCGACAGCGAGAAGCGACTTTGTTTTACACTACGTAGTGATGTTTAAAGTCTTTTAATCGTGGTACCTGCTATTCTGCCAGGTAAGATGCTTGTGTTGCATTGAAATATTTTGCACTTGCACTTTTATTAACAAGTCGTTAAACAGACCCCGAAGTAAATTAAATCCCATTCATCAAAATTAATATATATATATCTGTTTAATCCATTCTTAATCTTAACCTGCCTCATCGTAGTAGGCTTTAACGAGATTGCACATCCAACACATGTATTTTTCCAAACACGATATTTTCATCCGGAAGCTGCAACTTTCACCTGCTTAGTACAGCCTCGGTATTAATTAAACAGCAAACCAACAGAAGCATTGCATTCGAATTTATTAGATTATGAATATCGAAAACGAGATATCAACACAGAAATCGAATCGCGTAACATAGGTGCGTTTTAATCGAATTTACTGTAAATTGGTACAACCGCAAACTTGTTAGTCCGGCTTGTACGAATTAGTTCTAATAGGGTTACTACGGTTTCTATGAATCGATGTTACATAGAGATTGTAATAGCCCACGTGAATAATAAGCGGGAGCCACTTGTCCATATACGAAAAGTATACTAAATTAAACAAGTACCATTTATTTAAAACTACTAGATTTTATTAGTCACTAATAATAAAATAACCTATATGTTAAAAGATACTACCTTATCATGAAAAGCTAAATCTTATGATGATTTCATGAGATGTATATATTAATACTAGCGAACCCGAGCGCCATCTGTCGGGCTAATTTGTGAATCTAAGGCACCCAGGGTGCCACCCAAACGCATACCAAAAAAACATTCAAATCGGTCCAGCCGTTTAGGAAGAGTTTAGTGACATAAACACGTACACAAGAAATATATATATAAAGATTGTATGATAGTAGACCAACACAATATTCAGACCCAAGAACTAGAGTGCTTGTAAATACACTACAGGGTTGCGTTGTTTTGTTACACAGTTCCTATGGCAATTTTCCAGCTTCATCATCTCCATTACATTATAATAGTGGGTCAAATTTAACATGCAAATTTTATATATCTTTATATATATATGTTTGTTGTGTGCCTGTGTATGTCACTGAACTCGTCATATACGGCTGGACCGATTTGAATAAATTTTTTGGTATGCGTTTGGGTGACACCCTGGATGGTTTAGATCCACAAATCAGCCCGACAGATGGCGCTGGGGTTCGCTAGTATTATATATATACTGGGATGGGTGAAACTTTATAAAATCTTGTATACTAAGAACTTTTACAACTGCCTCGTTTATTAGTTACTTATTATCTCTAATTTGTATTTATTATAGTTAAAGTCCGCCATCCGCATTGGAGCAACCTCAATCCCTCTCTTCTATCAAAGAGGACGTCTGTTTAAAAACAGAAGAACTTTGAAAAGTTGGATGCAAGTTCAACTTTCTACAAAAATTGCTACGCAGACAATGCGGAAATCGAAATGATGGTATGGCTTAATTTAATGTTTACGTCATTAAATGAATTTTGCACATAGTTACGCTTACTGTACTTGTAATAGGCTCGTGGAATCATGCACAAGAACCACTTTTACTAACACCTATAAGCACTATCAACACTATACAACTAAAAACAATCGAATACAAGATATAGGCAGATTTAACTTCCAAAAGACATGATGATTGAACATTCTTCTCGGATGATGTGAATTCACATCCCATCACACTATTACGAAAATGGGAACCTTGAATTACAAGTACCTATGACATCTCGCAATGACGGTAGTATGAGAATTTTCATCCATGAATTAGTGTCACCATCTCTAGAAATGTATAAGAACTACGTATACAAATGTCATTAATATAAAACCATAGATAGTATGATTAGGTATCTGTATTATACTATGATAAATATATCTCATCCATAAATTTGAGTATAAACATATTGCAAGGTTTACATAGAAAAGTTAAATAAATAATTACCGCTCTAATTTCGAAACGTAGAAGCTACTTGTTTAATTTAAATACATTCACAGAAAATGTTCTCTGAATTAGTGAAAATGTACAGCAGTTTTAATTAAATTAACATTCTACTTCTAGGTCACCTTATTCTATCGGAAACTCGGGCCACGTATGTGACAGTAATTGCTGAAGATATATAAAATAAATTGATTAAAATGGGAGTAAGTCACATGTACAAATGGTTCTGTATCCGTGATATTCAGGGTCATGACTTAATACTTATACTATCAGGGTTGTATGAGTAAGGGTTTTATGAAATACCGTCTTTTTATTTACACAAATCAAAGACATAAACTAATCCCGAACTGAAAGCATTGATGTTGTTTATTACAAGGCTGCACTACCAAGGTCTTAGGCTCTAAGTTAAAGAAGAAGAAGAGAAGAACATCATCCCACTTGATAGAAATTATATACAAGCACTTTTTTCTTAAGCGTTGCAGTGATAGCTTAGTGGAGTTCGGCTTCACATTGCGACTGTTCGAATCCCAGCGCGCACCTCTTACTTTTCTAAGTTTTATGCAATTAAAATATCACTTGCTTTAACGGTGAACGAAACATCGGTGAAGAAAACCTGCATGCCAGAGTGTTCTCCATAAAGTTCTGAAAGGCGTGTGGAATCCGCCAATCTGCCAGCTTGATGTACTAGGGCTTAAATCCTTCTCACTGTAGGAGGAAACCCGTGCTCTTAAGTTGGCCGGCAATAGGTTGATATGATGACAATGATGATTTTTTCTTTGTACCTGATGAAACACTGCTGAAGTTTGACCATGATATGCCTGGATATACCAGGTACATCATGGTCAAGCCTCAGGTATAAATGTCATAATCGCTTCATAATGTCATTTGTGTTTCCGTTTGTAAGGAATTTACATAAACTTGAATAGACGATAGCTTAGAGATATGTATACCAGTATATACTATACTAGTATTTTTGTTACTAGATTAGTCCGAAAATTATAAAACATTTTTGCTTCTTTTTTTTTGTTTTGTGCGTAATACCACTGAGGTTGTCCCAATTTAATAATGATGTGCTATTATGCGCAAGAACAAAAATCCACGTTATTTAACCTATGTGCTATTTATAAAAGCTATACTAGTTGTGATAGCCCAGTGGGTAGGACTACGACTTCACTTTCGGATGTCCGAGTTCGAATACCACAACGCACCTCTAACTTTTCTAAGTTATGTACGTTTTGAGCAATCACGTAGCTTCAAAGGTGAAGGAAAACATCGTGAGGAAACCTGCATACCAGAGAGTCCTCCATAAAGTTCTCAAAGATGTGTAAAGTCCACCAATCCGCACTGAGCCAGCGTGGTGGACTACGGCCTGGCGGTGGCCTTAACCCCTTTTTATTGTGGGAGGAGACCCGTGCTCTGTAGCGGCCCAGTAATGAGTCTATATGTTAATGATGATGAATTATAAAAGTTGTATAACAAGTGAGTTGATTTAGAACTTTTGTATGGTACAAAAGCAAACTAATACATAATATACGAGTCTCATAAAAGGATTTAAAACATGCTGATCTATTTTTAGTATTCATATACTGATCTATTTTTAGTATTCATATACTAAAAATAGATCAGCATGTTTTAAATCCTTTAGATAATTGGCTTGCAACATAGAACGAATTGTTCTAGACCAAATTTCAGTTTTGAAGTACGAAATCTTTTATGACACGACATAATTTGTTAAGCACTCTCGACTCAGCTTTGAATGCTCACTGCAGGGCACGTACCTCCTCTCTTATTGGTGAGAGGGACTAACACTTCCAGACCTTTAATTAATTTGAATCGGAGGGCTTTCAAGATTATATTATAACATGTTAATAATAATAAGTGAGGCCGACAGCTTAACGGACTAGCCGCTGCATGGGAGAGGAAGATGACAAATTCCTTAATACTGTCTAGTAGGAAAATCATACCAAGAATTTTAACTAAACAATATTCAATTCCGACTGATCGATTTAGTTATCCGTAATTAAACAAGCTAGCCATTAGTCAAAATAAAACATTAAAACAAATATCCTACTCGTATCTATGCAGACGTACCGTTGAAACTAAAACTGAAGCTGAGGATTCAAGAAACGGTAAGAATTAGAAGGTTATGTTAGAGTGAAAATCCTTAAATCTAGCTATCAAATAGTAGTGGTAGTACAGCAGATTCTAGCGTGTAATTTAAAGGTTTATGTTAAATGATATGCTAGATACTGCGGGTAAGGGTATCAATTTACATGTCAGTATTCTAGGAAGACAATAAGCTCTCACAGTTGAGAAGTTCGTGACAGTCCCCTAAGAATACATTACAATCCTGCTTTGTGCGGGGTCAAAGTAGCAGATTTTAAGACGGGAACGTGAAACTGGCGAATATGGACGCTAAAGTGCCCGTCCGAAGTTATGTTAGTCCGTATGTTATCCTCATCACATAAAACGCTCAAGGGAATTTCACGTCATGATCGTACAATAAGGCTGGGTTTAAACGTTTCGGTCGCTGTAATATCATACCTACTCAAGTAGACTCTATGTGAGATTACAGTTTAAGGTTATATATTCGCAAATATTATAATATTGACTGGGCTCATAGTTCTACTATTAGGAACATTAGCGTTATTTACGTAACTTCGTACCCCATTTCCGTAGTTCTGTAGCAGCTCCACCTACTTATTACTCGAACGCATACAAAAAAGTGATTAAAACCAGTCCGTTTATAAGTTGTTAACCGCGATATTAAAGAATTATACTATAAATACTACATACCCAGCAGATGTAGTTCTACCATAAAAATAGAAAAAATATCCTGAAATCTGATGAAAGCGTCTCCTAGGTAACTTACTCGTAAATACACAACATAAATTACATCAAAATTGATACAACCAATTATAAAGATTTCAGTAAGATGTTTGGAAGAAATAATAAAAAAAGATTATACCAAAAACACTCCGCTACAAGATACATAACTGTATTAGGGTTTGTAATTCCTTTATTTTCGAACGCAAAACCAACAAAGTCTTGTATCAACGCTTCGCCTTTATACTGGAGCATGCTCAGGCGATTTTAGCTTCCACTCAAGCACAAAGTTTGCCGCATTTCCCGCAGAAACTTTAAAAATCGAAGCACAATGACCTAGCTATCTTAATAAAAGGGTAATTCAACTAAAAATAAACTTCGCGAAACTTTTTAGCACCATCATTAGGAGCACAATGATAAACGCCGCAAACGTCATAACTTATGGTAGCATATTTAAATTCACGTTTGCACATCGAGGCACGCAAGCTGTAACGAGCTGATAGTTATTCTCACGCGACCAGAGCTTAACATGTGATTTTACGGTAGCGAATGTATGGTAAACACAGTCCATCCGTGTCACATGTCTCATTATTAAACGGTTAAATATTTACCCTTTTTGTGCTGTACAGGTTACGTTTCCTTTCTCGAGATATATTTTTAGAATCTGTAGCGTTAATATTATTTATCGAGCGCATCGAAGCATCTCTGCTTCAAGTCTGGCAAAATGCGCTTTTCTCTGACAGTTGGTTGGTATTACAAGAACGTCGTATTTTACAACCGATCTACATGAAACCTGGTTTACAGATTTTACGACTTTCTGATTTTTTTTGTCGTCGGGATTGTGTAAATGGGCACTTCTTCCAGTATAAATATAAAAATCTCAGTACAAAATAATAACTATTTACATCTTATTCTACTTTTAGACTAGAAACGTTCAAAATTAATATACAACTTGAGATACACCGTTATTTTGTCAGCAATATATCAGTATTAATTTTACAAGAGCATAACTTAACTTCTGACTTGCAATAAATAAGGTTATTGAGGTTTCATATTACTAATAGTCGCGATAGACTTGTTATTCTGTCCACGGAGCTAACAATGCGCGGGCGCAGATAGAAGTCTGATATAGAGCGACTGAGGACCGCCTTTTACGCTCACCGAATGATAACAGTACTTGTATAAGAGTCGATGACTAGTATTCTTTAGTTTAATAGCAAGGGTTTTACATAAAAGTTTTATAAATGCTTAATTTTTTATGTAATTTTTAGAATATATCACTCAAAGTAATTTGAATTTAGTCGGCTTCTTTACATATATGTAATGATATTTGAACTCATATATACATTGCTGGTATTTCCCTAGTCATATAGTGTATAATTAGTGATACTTGTTCTTTACCTTGAGTTAAAAGGCAATAGTGTGAGTACATCTAATACTTCAGATTACAGCTTTTATAAAAGCTAATGGCTACTAAGTATCGAAAAATGCATACTTTCGTATTTAGGTGTATATAAACATCTCTTATGATTTAATTTTTTCATAATAGCGTGTATTTCATACCAATTCATACTGGGTTATTGTTGTGTCTTACACCCATATTATTAATAATACCCTGCTCTTGGTCTACTACTAGCACTAGATTTTATAAACTTTTCCCATACATGAGCAGTTGTTAAATCACCGCATTATGTTCAACATGATTTCGTAATAGTCGCAGACCGTCCGCTTTACCAGTTTAGGACAAATACTCTATTTTTGATTAACTAACAGTTATGTTGGTTTTCTAACACCAATAAAACATAAGATAATATTTTAGAAGTAAAGTTAATTTTTAAAATGTTGTAAGAATAAAATTATTAGTTAAAACTAGAGTACAAAAGTAATATTTCCCTACTTAAAAGGCAAACGTATTGTAGGCAGAAATGTAAGAAACGATAAGTTTAGTTTAAAGAATTGATTTCCATGCACAATAATTTGATATATCTTAAAAGACTAATACAAGCACTTTTGGAACGTCGAGTATGTCTGTTTGTAGTGACTCTACCACCGGTTCAGGAGGCAGATTCGACCGAAAAGCAGCTGGCAAGAAATTCAGCAGTTAGCTAAAAATTATAGAGCCAGCATTCTTGGCACCATTTCACGACCTTTACAGTTTTATTGTAACATTATCATATTTAAAAAACGTTCATATACTGTTAAATATAAAAAAAAAAAAAAACTTAACTAGCCTGTCGTAAATTAGAAATTATAAATGGTTGAAAATTAAAATGCAATGGCACAGTGCACACCACGACGCATTCCGTCAAACCTAGTCTTAATATACCGATCACCAGCTCCCGATCTAAACTTGTAGACAAGATACCATAAATTTTTCCCATACATGAGTGGTCGTTAAATCGCGGTGTTATGTCGAGCATAGTTTCGTAAGAGACCTTCCGGCATACTGGTCTATGTCCACTTATCAATTCTCAACTAATCGGCAGTCACGATCCACACGGATTCAGATCAGTTATGTAATGATATCACTGAAATTTGGTCTAGAACAATTCGTTCTATGTTGCAAACCATTTATCTAAAGGATTTCAAACATGCTGATCTATTTTTAGTATATGAGACTCGTATATTATGTATTAGTTTGCTTTTGTACCATACAAAAGTTCTAAATCAACTCATTTGTATTTTGTTATATCACTTTTATAATTCATCATCATCAACATATATACCCACCCAGAGCACGGGACATTATGGAGAACTCTCAGGTATGCAGGTTTCTTCACGATGTTTTCCTTCACCGTTGAAGCTAAGTAATATTTGAATTGCTCAAAACGCACATAACTTAGAAAAGTTAGATGTGCGTTGTGAAATTCAAAGTCGCCCATCTGAAATTGAAGTCGAAGTCCTACTCACTGCGCTATCACCACTAGTATAGCTTTTATAAATAGTCATTATTGAAATGGGACAACCTAAGAGGTATAACGCACCAAACAAAAAAAAGAAGCAAAATTGGTTTATAATTTTTGGAGTAATCATGAAACAAATATACAAAAAAAACATACAGTCGAATTGAGAAGAACCTTTTTTAAGTCGGTTGAAAACAAAGGCGGACGAAGTTGCGGGCAACAGCTAGTGAAATATAAAGTCAATTAAAAATTTAACCGCTTGGTCTATATGTTATAGCTTTCTGCATTCCTTTCCCTTCTTTTCATGTATACTTTATTTTATAAATTGAATGCTTCTGATAGGCGATAAGGCGATAATAGGTTGGAATCAATCCTAAAACGGTCAGGATTAGGTAAAGGTACATTTTTACAATTAATTAGTAGTAGTAAAGCTTTTTGTGATAGAGATCGTCCGAAAAGACACTACGGCTCGTTGTAGGGCATGTTCCTTAAATGTGTTTCTATCTATAGGCCCCTGATGGTAAGTGTATATGGTTATACACTTACCATCAGGGGTTTTCTGATCTACCACCAACACATCTTTTACGTCATCGATAATCTTTTTATCATAACATAATATAATATGCTTGTTGCATTTGCCAACTCAGCAAAACATGGCCACGTCTTTTATGTTAATTTATTCGCATTTCAATGGGACGACTCTGAAAGTCTCATTATGCATTATTGTTTTATTTTCGTATTTTAAGGAGTTCGGTTTTTTTATATTCCTTGTCAGGAATGAAATCAAGAAACATTATATTACTTTGAAATGTCTTGAATGAATTTTGTTGTTTTTTGATAGTATAGGTAGATTAAGATGGATTCCTTAAGTAATGCGAATTTTAGAACCGCTAAGTATTAATGATTAAAATAAAAAATATATAAGAAATGAATATATAAACAAGTTTTTGTATGAGCATAAGTAAATACTCGAGCAATAATACACATAAGTTTACTGTAACTAAATGTGATTTGATGGTTGTTGCTTTATGTTAATTGAATTACGTTTTACAATTACAACTTTAGTATTGAATGAGTCACAAATGTAAATTTGTTATGAAAATAATGCAAAGCAAATCGCAAGTAAATGCAAATACAATATCCACACACAAAGCAGCTTGTTGCTCGAACATAAATCAAATTAAGACACATGTATTATTATGTTAGTTAATCGCTTTCGACATGTTTCGAGTGTATTAAATGGCTTGAAATCGCCTAGAATGGTTGTGAAAAGTATAAGAAGTAAACGACTAAAACCAAAGGTGGAGCGGTCTCGTTAAAACTGTTTTTTTATTCATAACAGGTTTGCTCTGACCACGGCCACGTCGGATGGTAAATCATGGTGTAGTCTAAGATAGAACATCCATACCTGGTACAATACATCTACAAGTTGTTCATCTAGTATACCTTGTAGATGTAAGCAGCAAGATGCAATTTGCAGGGACATACCCATTCTGGATATGGATTTATGCGGAGCACTGAATCATACTTTAGTATCATACATCGCTTTATCTAACATGTTGCTATTAACCCTTATAAGAAACTGATTTTAAGTTGCTGAATATTCCAAAATAAGCTTCATACAACATAGGTAAATATATAAAATGTATAAAGTTCTTTAAAGAGAAAAGAATAAAAAACTCCCGACATTCAATAACCACTATTTATTCAATTACAAAATTCCTTTCATTTGATGACTTAGTTGTAAAAAAGAGGCAAAACCGCCATTTTGTGGTGGCAGCCATCTTGGATTTTAAGTTTGTCATGGTGTATAGTATTTTGCTAGTCAAGCATTTGATATCTATATTCAGGGTGTTGTGCAAAATTATGTTATAGTCGATTTTGCGGCGGCTATCTCGGAACCGTTTCCACGACTAATTAGCCTTTCAAAAAAAAACTAAATCAACATCGGTACATACGTTCCATCGTCCGTCGTCGTCGGGGGTGAAAAGATACGTTGTCTACTCTTGAATATATATATTTCTAACTGAATCGTTATCCGCTGTAGACGATTAAGTACCTACAATGTATGTACAACTCGACAGAAAAAGATGACAATGATCTGAAATTGACTCCGTTTATTCAACGCTCATGCGGCTAAGTTGGCACCTTTTGGGGTTCAGACCCGTAAAAACGATAAGAGTTAACTATTAAACCAATTATGTCTGCAAAGCGTGTACCTAAAACTGAACTAGATTGCTATAACTATTATGGAATTCGCATACCTAACAGACTCATCACGACTAAACTCATATTATAGCATTGAAATGTTAACTTTATACCATGTGACATAAAGTGTACCATGCGTGGCCGACGCGTGGTTAACGCGTGGTCCACTCTTCGTTTACTAATATCACAAAAAAACAAAAACTTACGTCATATTAACTCATTTCATATCAAGTGGTTAAGGCAATTTCTATTAAAATGGTACCTAAAGCTCTTAATAAAGGTTTTAACTCTAAGCGCTTTTTTGTAACTTCTGATTGTAAGTATGTACCTAATTGAGATAAGTAATTAATCTTACCTACGGTTGTAAGCGTATTACAATTATCAAAGGTAAAACGGTGAACGGTAATTATTATGAGAAAACATGTAACCGGAAAAATGTGGGTTTCGATGATTCAAACAAAAGATAATACGGATCGGATGAGAATCATAGGCTAGCAATAAAATAACTTTAAAATTTATAGCCAACCCATTTAAATTACCATTGTTTTTTAACCAACCAATAAAGAATACATTCATAGACTGAGCTTCTTCGTACTAAATCACGATTGACATTCCAGTGAATCTCTTGGACAAACACGAGATTCTTTGCATATTAAAATGGTTAAAACCAAACTTTCCGACTCCCACGGTATTGCATAATTTGTGTTCATTTGTAAAAATTCAGCCTGAATTGTGTCACCTATGACTCGTTATATTATGTGTAGGCTTCGATCACTTATACTGGATATAACTTTAAAAAAATAAGTGTAATACTTCGGCCTACTCTTTATAATACTTATTAATATCTGAGCATGCTTGCATTTTTTTTAAAACAAACAAAAATCAGGGCAACGAATTGACGTGAATTTTCGCCATAGAGATCGTTATTTCTTTTGTAGTTTTCTTTGACAGTTTTTGACGACTGATATAAGGTACTACTGACGGATATACTGACTGTTTGGTGACTGACTGATTACTGGACTGATTACTGGACTGATTACTAGTATAAGGATTAAAGAAATTCTATATATCGATATATGTTATTTAGAATTTCTTCAATCCTTATACTCCACACCAAACAGATCTTCGGCAATGTTCTCTCTACGCAGGTTTCGCTCCAAAACCGGAGCATCCTCAGGAAATGTTGACTTTACAATGAATAATTGTCAATACAACTAAAACAATTGATGATATTCTATTATACATGATATAAGCTTAATTTTCATAATATATCATAGATTTTCCTTATTTCCAGTAAGGCTACTAAATTCTACATAAGATTAACAGACTAAGTACTTCACTAACAAGTACTTAATGTAAATTCAGAATTGTGACAAACATCGCAATTTGTGTACGTCTCATTAGTATCTGACCCCGTTTAGGATTTCCCAAGGCGGGTAACAAAGCCGTCCCGAACATTGAAGAACCCATAAAGTATAATTAATAGCTTCAGTTTGGGTACAGATGCATTACATAACGTAAACTTTCATAGTCCATATAACAATGGTGCAAATTAGTCTGCGCTTAAATGAGCATCTTGCGTAAATCGGTCTCACGATCTTGCTTTAATTGGCGACCATTCAGAAAAATGCACTTATTCCTGGAGCAGTGATTCGCACTTTTAGTCTGATAAGGAGGAAGGCTTCGGCCGCGTCTAAAGTGCACATTAACATCAAAGTTGTATCTATTTGGAATCTTACTAGAATTATTCCAACCATTTCACGCACGCAATCTGTTACTGTAGTGTGACTTAAATTCAGATGAACGCATTTTATTACGATCCCATCAATGAAAACATAGGTATTTTCACGTGAAAACGCTCAACACATATTTTGCAATTGATTGATGAAATAACGAAGAATTTATTGAATTGACACGCCGATAACATTCTTATACAACTATACTCATAGATGTCATTATTGTTTTGTGTTTAACAATCCATTTTGTTGTTGCAGGTAACTAGACGAAAAAATAAGTCATTCTACATTTAATTAATATTGGTAAGATTGCATCTTTAATTATTTAGGAGTTTCCATTGCTCTTTACCAACTATTAAACATTGAGAGGGATTAGTCTACGTGAATGTGTTATGAAAGCATTTAGAAATATTAACCGACTTAAATAATGTGTATGCTACGCCGGCGACCCTGCTTACTGAGTCCAAGGTCGTGGTTTCGATTCACACAACTGGAAAATGTTTGTGTGATGAACATGAATGATTTTTCAGTGACTGGGTGTTTATCTGTATATTATAAGTATTTATGTGTATTATATTTAAAAAAAAATATTCATCAGCTATCTTAGTACCCATAACACAAGCTACGCTTACTTTGGGCTAGATGGCGATGTGTGTATTATCGTAGTATATTTATTATTATTATTATTAATAGGTACGCAAAAAATCTTAAAAAACTTAAGTAATAAATAAAAGCGGATTTTATCTGGCTCGATGAATATTCTCACAGAATTGTTGTTGTAGATTGGGTGCAGTGGCGTGCATAGAGGGTATACACAGGGTATGCAGATGATATAAAATGAAGAAAATCTCCATTACGAGTCATAAATACTTAAGGGCAGACTTTTTATACTCTTACAATGCCTATCCTTAAGTGTTTTATAATTCGTACTGGAGATTTTCTTCATTTTATATCATCTGCATACCCTGTGCATACCCTCTATGCACGCCACTGATTGGGTGGTAGTCAGTCGGGCTAAAACCTTTTATAGTTATAAATTGGACATTGTCAGCATTAAAACTAATTGCACAAGATTATATTTGGTGTCTGAAAGGCCTTATTTTATATATTTACTAGCTTTTCCACGTGATTAAGAAGGGTCATGTTATCCTTTTTTTCCCTCCCCTAAAGTCACCTAAACTATGCATAAAAATAACATGTCTAAATATTAAAATCTCTCTTAATAAGGATAATTATTCTATGCCCAATAAATCAGTTTATAATTTTAATATCTTTTCTCATAAATTATATGTTTACTTCTGGATATACTAACGGAAATCTTTACTCTGAAGACCATTTTGATATAGAGTAACCATACCTAGCGAAACCAACCAAGTTCTATAGTGATGTTGTTATTTATTATATTGAAATTCTATACGATTCGAATAATATCACACTGTCACGTAAGGTTATTAGCAAGACTTACTTCATAAAAGATAATACTTTCACACTTATTAAGTTACATAATCGCGATTAGGGTCAAGTCGCTTCTTCGTTAAGTAGCTTAACTTCGACCTCGATAGAGTAAGTAATCATATAAAAACACCTTAATTCTTGCACCTATCAAAGGTTTCCTTAGAAATCAAAGTGAGTAAAGATCAACCTATAAATTTCTTCCTATAATCCGATAATACAACTCTTAAGGAGTCGGAGTGTTAATTCCGTAGGCAAATTAGCCTACGGAATTAACACTCCGGCTCCTTAAGAGTTGTATTATCTCCATATAGTTTACAAAGTCAAAGTCTTGACAAATGCTAGTTTACCATTTAAACGTTTATTACGAGATCGGTAATGAATAACACTAAACTTAAAAGACACGATGAAATAAAACATAACCTTAAAATTCACCCAAGAGTTTCTCTAAAACTTTAGATTAAGAGACAAATAGTGTTACATCCTACTAATATTATAAATGCGAAAGTTTGTATGGTTGGATGCATGTTTGTTACTCTTTTACGCAAGAACTACTAAACCAATTGGGCTGACTTTATGAAAAAACAAATACCGCGTACGAAGCCGCGAGAAGCTGGTTCTTTAATAATATGAATAAGAAATGGCAGAAAACTTCTGCATAAAAATACGCCGTATGCCAAAAACTGCATGGATTTGTTGTGTCATAGTTTAGGCCATCGAATTATTTTAAATTTAATATTGTTATACTTTAGCCTACCCAACGATATACAATTGCGAAAATGGCGCCTAAAAGTTAAGAAATACAGAATAAATATTATATTCGCATAAAATTTGCCTATTAGCATCGATAAAAGGCAAATACAAAACCATTTTCTAGACAGAAGAGCTTTTAAATGTTGATATAATAAATTCAAATAGCTGGCAATATAATTGGATACGGCGCGAAATGTTGTCAGGCGCCACTCAACCAAAATATATAGACGGGTTCATATTTCACGTAGTGCTGACGTAACGTGTATTTATTGAATTAAATTGATCTGCATCATGCTCTAAAAGATATTTTCTACTATTAATAATGTGGAAGGTTAAGAAATAAGTTAAAAAAAATATCCTTATTATGTTATTTACATACTAGTTTTAATAAATAGGATAAAGCTATTGGTTGAAGCGCATAAAACGCATATTTTTTTTACTAAGAAATACTTTGAACTTTATTTTAGTAAAGCTCAAACATGTCAAAAGAACGGGTAGTTTTACAATTCTAAAAAGGAAAACATTTTCCTCATTTTCTTAACAAACTTCATAATTTTAATTCATAATTAACTTTTTGGCGCAGTTCCTAATTAAACATCAACAACAAAATCTGTGATGGCGTGCAAATTAGCGATCAAAAACAAGACGCGTCGGTACTAGCAAAAGTCAACTGGTCGCTAGTTGTACGCAGAATTGCGCGCAACCGCGGAAGAGGGCTGAACTCATTAAATCCGCCTTGCCTTTATTATCTACCTTAGTATTTTCTTTCATCATCATCTTAACCAATTGACGTCCACTGTTGGACATAGGTCTTTTGTAGGGAGTTCCACAATACACGGTCCTGGGCCGCTTGCCTCCAGCGGCTCCCAGCTACTCGCCTGATGTCATCTGTCGACCTCGTTGGGGGCCGACCTACGCTGCGTTTACCGGTGCGGGGTCACCATTCCAGCACCTTAAGACCACAACGTCCATCGGTTCTCCTAGCTATGTGCCCTTCCCCTTGCCACTTCAGCTTCGCGACTCGCTGAGCTATGTCGGTAACTCTAGTTCTTCTACGGATCTCCTCATTTCTGATTTGATCACGTAGAGATACTCCTAACATAGCTCTCTCCATCGTTCGCTGACTGACTCTGAGCCTTCTTATGAGGCCCATAGTTATATTATTTTCTTTAATTCATCCCATTATAATATTGAGTAGATTGTATGGAGATTTTCAGAGATTATAGAGATAGAGCATTGTAAGCTTTGTTCCTTACAATTTAGTTCGCTAAAAATAGTCAACAGAGTATCGCTATCTGTATCGCTCCATTATTTGAGGCGACATCCCTTTCCGCCATTTTCCTTCCATTGTAAAAAGGGAGGATAATCCAATAATCTTTTTCCTGCGGCCGGCAACTTGGCGCTAAGCTGCTTAGCCCACTTGACCGTAGTTGCGGTCACGCGGTCGGAACACACTCGTATGTCTGTTTGCGGTTTGGATATATTGTAGTTTGTTATTTCAAATCTTTAAGAAAAACTAATAATGCTCAAAGCGACTCAGAGACTACATATTACTATGGAAAATTATATATTTTTTTATTAGTAGTTGAAATGCTTGTGGCAGAGCTCGTCCAGGTAAGTCCTACCACTATGCTTATTTCTGCCGCTAAGCAGTATAATTGCAATACTGTGTTCCGGTTTAAATGGTGCCGTTGTAATTGAACATGCGACTTGACCGACTAAGCTGAAGAACCAGATATATCGACTTAGATGGACGAGTTGTGAAGAGGTAAAGTGGCTATGGGCAGGTTTCATTTTTGAATGATTTTCCTTGGTATTTTATCAGATAACATAATTCACAGAATTTGTTCACTTTTAATAATCAAAGAGGCACATAGATGGCACAACCAGGTGAAGCAACCTGGTTAGAGCAATAATCTGCACCCAAGCATTTTTATCGTTGACGTAGTCCTTAATAATATAATAGGACTTTTCTATAAGCTAACGTTTAATATGTTTATATGAAGCAGTATCTAAGGTTCTTAACATTATAATTTTAATAGAAATTTAGTAGGACACGCAAGCAAAGCCACGGGAAGATGTAGTACTTTATATAAAAAACCTTCTAACAAAATTATAGTTTGAAGTGCAACTTTATATGGATCGGCCTTAATCTTTTTTCCCTTATAAGCCAAATTGAAACCTCTTACGAAGTAATCCTTTAATACCATTAACAGGATCGCTGCGTCCAAGAAGCTACTGTTGCTACGAGTATATGCTGGTATTCCCGTCGGCCGTTTATATCACGTCGGCCATTTAATCTTTTAATTGCATAATTTTACTACGTAAACTACAATCAAGGATGGCAGGTTTTTATTCAGGATCACCGTTTAATATAATAAATTAATAAATATACTACGACAATACATGAATACTATACATAAAATACTTATAATATACAGATAATAACCAGACACTGAAAAAACATTCATGTTCATCACACAAACATTTCGAACCCATGGCCTTGGACTCAGAAAGCAGGGTCGCTGCCCACTGCACTAATCGGCCGTCTAAAATATATATTTATTTGCATAGTTAGTTCTTTATTTTACTAAATCAAATCAGGATTAAAAGACTCAAGCGAGCGAAAGAAGAAAGCGAGCTTTGTTTGGACTGCATAATGAAAAATGAATAAATTAAAAATTCATAGCCTAGGTACCCGTAGCAAGTATGCTATGGGGAAATTGCTTTACGAAACGTCATCGTGAACTAACCAGTGTTCTAAAAGAGCAGTAAAGCGAATCATGAAGTTATGGCTATTTCACGATAACTGATTTTCTCACAAATAAGCACACTAAAGATGAAATCTTAGAACGTAAAAAAGTGGCCCACAAAATTGTCCGATGACACTCAAAGTAAAGTAAGAGTTGAAAGAAAACAAGCAAAAAGAAGAACCAGAAAATATTAATATTTCAACATTATTTGATTCACAACGAAACAAAACAATTCAGAATACGTAGCCAGAAATCTAACAAAGATTTATCCGAAGGTTACAACTCACGAGATAATAGGAGAAACGCCAACAGTTCATTTCAAAACCATATGGGAATAAGTATAGTGACAAAGTACAATACAAAGGCGGAGAAGATAGCAGTCGTACCATCCGTCCGCTAAGCTGATTTACAGAGACCTAAAGCTTCTCGCTATAAAAGATATCTCCTAGTCCAAGAACCGACTGGCAAATGTAAAATTGAATTCAATACACAATGAGATTTCTAATATAAAAGATGAATGAATGAAACTCATTCAATTTTGTTGACAAAAGATGGTTAAAGTTGAGAAATTGATGCAATTCATGCTGGTTTACTATTTTTAGTGCAAACTAGATCAATAACTAAATGTGTAACTGGTAAATGACTAGTAAGTGCTATCAGCTGTTGTAAACTGAACCATGAATTGTTTTGTGTACCTAAAATGAAATGCCTTTTTTATGTCCTAAGCACAAAACTCAAATTCAAAATAATAGATATGAAAGCGTGAAATAACAATTTATATTTTTAGCCCAACCATGTTCCTCTAGTACAATGCTCTGACAGAGCAGCAATGTTGTTCAAAATTATTATTGATGTTCGAATACGTATGATTTCAGTCATTTTTATATATTATATGGGGCAGGAATTGAGTAAACCATTGACAGTGGCAGAATTCTAGTTTCAGCAGTACGGAAACTTAATCTCTGGGATCAAGGGAATATTACAACCGTCTCTCAGTCTACCAGCTCTTAGGATTAAAATAATTCAGTCTTCAACTGCAAACGTGCGCTCTGTGAGGGCAACGGTGATTAAATAATACCCAGTGGAGATTTATAAGTGTTTATTTCTAGTGCGGCCCTCTCCCAGAGCCTTTGTGCACTCTTAATAAAACGCTGTTTGTCCTAAGCGAATGTATTGTTACAGGGATGTGAATGTACTGAGTGAAAAATTTATGGCCGCTCCTTGTGAATAATCGAATAGACTCGGTTAATATGAAATAGATACTCGCTTTTTATGTTCTTAATCTTGTCCAATCTGCAGCAATAAAACTTTTGAGTTACCGAGTATATGAGAGACAACGCACAGATACGGTAAGACTCCTGGACAAAAAGGCTTTGAATTTAAAGGATATAACGTATCATTGAAATAAGAGGTATACTGTACCTACTTAGTATGTATATATGTAGTAAGTATATGATCTATCTGATATTATCTTAAAATGTCCATTACAATAATTTACTGCTTATTAAGCGACCTTATATTTTTTTTAATTTATGGAAATGAAATAGAATAAAAGGTAAAGGTAATTTAATAAGATAAAGTTTCTAAAATAAGCTAGTTTGTAAAATTTGTGTTTTGTCGGTTATGCTAAGTCAGCGGTGTTCGTGATAATAACTCAGAATTAAGAATATACAGAATCCTCACTAAGCCATTATTGTATGCAGTGTATTGTGTCCAAAAACAGTGAAACCATCCCGCGGACGTCTCACTTTACAACCGCGGAATGTTGCTAGCTCACATTTTCCCATTTTATGGCAAAAGTTTAGAACATTAGAGATAAAATAATTACTTTCAACTGCTAAATTGTATGAAGCGAATAACCGTTTCTTCGAGAAATAACTCTAAGGTGGAGTGGTTTTTGATGCTTCAATATTAATCGTGTACACGGTTTTTCTATGTTCTTAATTCTGTGGATTTCTATCCAAGCCCAGCAACGCAATTAGTATGTAGAATCTTTTTAATATTCCGATACATTGCATATTTTTTGTAGTTCTTTATTTAGTATTTACTAAATGTACCTTTATTAGACCAATACCACAATAAAATCATTTTACTCACATCCTGGGGTAGCTGGAGAGATCTTTTATAGAGATAAGCTTTCTTTTGTACACTTCATGTATCATATTTTCTCATTCACAATTTAACACATACACATAAATAATAAATAAATAAATAAACCCTCATGTGAGCAGTGCAGAAAGACCCAAGAAGCTTTAAAACCGCCTTTTCCTATATAAGAGACGATGGACCTTGCGATGGATGATTTATATGTGGAGGAGTGGCAAAAACTGTATGTATATACTTAAAAAATGTAAGGCTATGTATGTGTGCCGTCTTGTATTGGGTCTTGTTACCATGGCAGTTAACGTTGCCAACCGGTTGTAGAGTAACAGACGCAGTAAATCATATTCAATACAACAATGAATACCCCATTAAATTGGACGGTCGTAAACGTGGACCTTATCAAAATCAGTTGCACTTATTCTTATAAATGGGGGGATAAAAGTAAGTGGTAGCCACATAATTTGTCAGCAACACAAAGGGTTATGTCTGTTGAGTTATAAATCATACTGTTGGGATTACGAAAGTGTATAACGGCTACAAAGCAAAACTAGGCTGTGCCAGTTGGCAGGCTCTAATTAACTGTCCAGTAATTCGACATTATTACCACAATATAATACCAGACTTCATACTTTGAAGGTTAACTGAAACAATTGAGCCAGAGATCTTATTATTGATTAACATCGAATATTGAAGCTGACAATTCCGACACGAAATTAAGTCAATAGAAAGTTATTTATGCTAATGTTGCTACGTGGAAGTAGGAAAAACCAATACTTAGAAAAAAGTTTGAAAAATCCAAACTGCACGCCTCATAATTTCATTTGTCACTAAAAAAAAGTACCTTAAAATTTTCACCGCATGCGGGTGCTGGAGCGAGTCATTTACAATCAGTCATCAGTCAATGACGTAGGTGAAATAAAAAAACACTCAACATTTTTGATACGTTAAGTATAAGAGTATGCCCATCTCGTATGGTTCGACCCAAGCTGGTACCAACCGGTGTAGGGTCACCATTCCGGCACCTTGAAAACCTAATATCCATCTGTTCTCGATATAAATCTAATATTAGTATATTTTCGGATTTAATTATCCTGTGTGTCTACTCTTTGACCTAAGCCGTCTTAATACTTATTTTCAATTCGTTTGTTAGAAATCTTAATATTAATTGGTTAGGTTAGAACATCAAAATTTATGGATAGGTACTTAGGTGTTATTGGGTAATAATTAATACTTTTACACAGCTAACAAAAAACTATACGCATTTCGGATTACCGCAGATTGCGAAAAACTGTCTTAGTATCAAATTATCGCTCGTTTGCACTTGTCTTAGGTTTTTCGCCAAAATGCGATGTTTCCAGATTACCCTGCGACAGAGATATCATCCCACAGGGATCGAATCAGATATCTTTCGAAAAAAAATAGCGTCCAATCTTTGGTTCATAAACAGAAATGTCTGTGCAACATATTTTCATAATATTATATAAATAATTTGTTTGCATAATATGTTCTTAATGGAAATATAAATTGTTGCAGTTTATAATCAACAAGTTACAGAACTATTTTTCTTTAAGCATCTTTAAATAGAGGTTACCTTATAGATGCATAATTTACCCCCCTCCAAAGAGGCGTAAGTACTTCCGATAACAAATAACCATACTTTGATCGTAAACTTGGGATAATATCGCTTATGTAATAACAACGCAGTTTTATAACCTACTTTAGTCCTGATATTATGGCACCGTGGCCATGTAGAACACATTTACAAAGAAATATATTCATACAAAATAAGTTTGTTACTTTAAGTACATAGGCAAAAAGTTGTAAAACAAACTGAAAGCTCACTAATAATAAACAATATATGAAAAAAATACAACAAACTTGTATATGGGAATTATCTATTGCTCAATTACAATAGATGGCGTTTTTTAGGTGATACGTAGTTCACCGGATCATCTAGTGGGTACCAAATAAATCTGAATGGTGCAATATACGGCGTGGACTATATCTCAAAGCATTTAGTTCCTTGAACTTCCGCAAAGGAACACGTCATTGCATCCAATACACATAATAACACAATCTGATAGCATATTATAATTCAATGGCCATTAGATCTATAGACCCATTAGACGCATTAAGATTGTAGAAGAGCACGCAATTTATCGGCATCATCGTACGAACACACGTTCTGACGCATACCTTCAGTTGTACAATTGTGATATATCAGACGGAGGGTAAGACTTTTAAACCATGACTATCGGATTGTTCGCACGCATATTAGAGGTGCAGGCAAAGCCTCCGGCGCAACCTAACAGTACCCCGCGTGATTAGACGCCACACGATACAAGCTATTGTCGGTACACGATCTCCACTTTGAAATTGCGGAAATAGCTTACTCACAAGCAGCGGGACGTTTCAATCGCCGCGCAAATATATGCTCGGATACAACGGTCATGTCCCTGTGGAATTAATTACCGGCTCTACTGATTTTATAATCATTTTGAATGAAATGTGGCTACGAGTTGCTGATTGTGCTTGAATAATCGTCGTTCAGCCTGTCTGCTTAGCCTGTGTAACACAGCTTTTAGATGAAGTTCACAGAACTTATGGGTGAATTTATGGGTGAAATTAATCCACCCTACTTCACCTTGGTTAATACGAAGAACATATGTACTTCCATATACTCGTATACAGCGGTTAAATCCTCATGGAATTATTTACCAACTTCACTAATTTAGTAGTAATCATTTCTTCCTCTGCAAATTAGATGAAGAATCTTCAGTCATACAAACAGGTATTTCTTTATTTGATATCTAGGGACACTATACTTGCTCGCAAAGATTTTAGTAATCGATATTAAATTAGGCTTTTTTTATTTATATCCCACAAACTTTTTATTTTAGAACTTGGGTTGTACCTCATTACGTGTCTAGAATAGCAAGAAAACTATAAATTATATCGCCCCGATAATTGAAACTACCATCTGATTTAAAGGTCTTAATTAGAGTTTGTCGTTGAAATCGATCCACATTTTCGCAACTAAGTTAGCTCTTTATTGTCTTTTTTCTGTGAGGAAAGAAGAGTAAAGTCAAAGATTAATGTTTTGTGAGAGTCACATAAATAGGAATGCTTTCTCTTAAGGAACCTTCTGCTCATATCTAGAGCGTTCACATGAGTTTGACCAAATTTATTACATTTCCATTACACCTAACATTCAGACCATTCGACAACTTAAAATTGTTGATAGTCGTAAAACTGTAACGTTAGGACATTAGTAAGCGTCGAAGTGTCCTTGTTTACGAGCCGCCTAATGAGAAATACCATCGCTCGCGCGTGACTAACTAATGCTTCGTCTCTCCGCTACAACGCTGCCTGTAACACTCTTAAAGCACTCGAATAGAACCTATTATTCCAGAACATCGAACTTGAAACTTAAAGCTTATAAACACAAAACGCCACTTACCAGGGACACAGCCATAAAAGAGTCGCGAATCAATTTCTCTAGTGACATTAGTAACCGAACTCGTGCATCTAAGCTCAACGTAGACATGACAAAATCTGTTTCAGACAAAGAAACAAGGCATAGCACAGCGACCGTTATGAGGTTATAAGTTGCATATCACGTAACTGTGCACTTCCATGTTTACATGGATCGTCTGTCGGTTCATAAATCTATGACAAAGGAATTTGAGAATTCAGGAAAGAGCTCCGAGCAACAATCAGGAAAGCGTGGTTTGACTACAATTTTAGCCCCGGAGGCTTCGCGATGAAACGAGAATTACTGGCGATCAGTGCTGAGAATCTATATCTCAAGAAATAAAGAAATTTGATTAAAATGCTGTTAGGACTGCTCAGATAAATACTTAATAGTTTCTTTATTCACCAAATTATAAACCAAGGAATAAATTTGAGGTTGTGTCAGGTATTGTAAAACCTGTAAATAAGTTGAAAATAATCACGCATGCAACGGTTACGAATTTATTAAATAAAGTAAAAGATTTAGTATAGATAACGGTCGTTCCCTCGCTCTTGATATTACAGTTTAAAAACTTACTAAGGTTTATAAAAAAGCTGCCCTAACGCGGGTTAATGAACTAAGACTTTCTAGCAGACTCAGAATAGGTAACGATTATTACCAGGTGCTAAAACTTATTTAGATCGACGGATTAACTTAAGCCTCTTCGAAGCACGTTCGATCCCACAGGTCAGGTCTAAATTCGGACCTACAAACTCGAGCATTCGTCCAGTTAACAACTTTGCTCATCCAGCAAAAATATCCTCAAGGTAATTAATTTGAATACTGTGATTATTTTTTCAGCAAATAAAGCAAAATTTCAGCAATTTTATTTTATTATTTAAAACGGCTTCTATTGTTTAGTTTTAGATCAGCTAACCAGTTCCATATGATATGATATAATATTATATAATCTTTCGCAAATTTTTGGCAAGCCTATGTTTCCACCCCCTTATAACTTTCTCAATTCAAGCGCATCGAGTGTAAAATAATACGCTTAAAATATTTCAAAGGGCACCTTACGTAATCGTGGAGTTTGACCTAAGAAAAATATTTACACTTGAAAGCAATCAACAAAAACTCCCACACCATATAGAACAATCAATCTTCCGAACCCTGAAAGGAATCTCAATCAAAACAAAATGCGGAGAAGCCGGGTATCGGATAAAAGGTTCTATAAATCATAAAATCAAGCCTCTATTCAAAGCGGTTTATTTGGTGGTGGTAAAAATATTTGACCCTTAACTGCTCTCGACATTGTTAGCCCGACTCCAGAAGGGTGCATCAATTTGTCCTGCATTCCAAATCTATCTATCGATGTTATTTATGGTCTCATTAATATTTCCATAATCGCTTTTTTTTAACACTCACTCAATAGATATTTTTTAATGTGTGGGCCGAAAGAGCTTCAGTGCAGCATTTGCATCGTTCAAGTTTCTATGCGTAGGACGATATAAATTAGATTTCGTTTTAATTTATTTTCGAAAAGAATTTTGAAATCTATCTTTTTTTTTTAAATTTATTATTCAAGTTTCTAACCCTAGTAGTTTAGGCTGTGGGTTGATATTTCAGTCAGTCAGGACTTTGGATTCTATATAAATAGATCGACCTAGCCCGCGTTACCAAGTTCTATGTCCGAGTTTATTACAGTTTTCTATAAATCCCGTAAGAATCATTTGTTTACCTGGGTAGCTAATGTTACTCTACGTACTTTCAACTAACACTATGCCAAAAATCAAGTTGATTGGTAACATTACTAGGCCATGAAGGAAGGACACAGAAAAATAAAAAAACACTTTGACATTCATAATATTAGTAAGGATTTCTACTTCCCTTTATATACATATTCAAGTATGTAGTGTATTTTGAAATAAAAACCGACATTGAGCAAATTTTTTTTGAGAAAAATATGTGCTGCGAGGCTTAATTTTTTTTTTAAATTCCACCAAGTCAGCCCTTGAACACCTGATGGTTATGTACAGTAATGGTGATGATGCAGTTTAAACTGTTAGAGGGCTAAAATACTTCGCCCTTACATACTACATAGCCCTTACCCGTTGCTACGCGACATCGTACCGGAACGCTGAATTGCTTGTCGGACGTAGTTGTCCAGCCACGGCCAAAGCCTCACATCAAAACCGATCAGAAAAACTTCAGAAATTATAAATTCCCAAATTGCCCCTGCTGAGAATCGAAACCGGGACGTCCCACTTAAAACCACAATGTTCACCGCTGCACCAGGGAGATCTTAAATAAAACCGAACCGATAAACCGACGGAATAGGTACCTATGCCTCGTATTAATTAACGTAGCACAAACAAAATAATCTCAATAATGCAGATTATCTTATAAGTGAACCATGAAGACGTGTTACTATAAATACAACAATTTATAACTACATGAAACATTCTTCTATGCATTTACGCGAATTAATGTTGATAAAACTTGAATAGCGGTGTATAATAGGATATTTCTTGGGAAAATTACGCCATTCATCAAGCAATGTGTTGCACTACGCCATAATGCTATCAGCAGGAACTGACGGTCAGGGGGATCATGATAGAGTCCGAACACGTATAGGTTTAAATATTTACTGAATATTTATTAAGGCTAGGTACGGTAGCTTTAAACATATAGAATAATCCTATACTGAATAAACGTATCTGGATAACTAAGTAATATTTAATCACATTTATAGACCCACAAACCTAAAGTAATGAAATGAGGATGATGAAAGTGATGATAATTTGTGATGGTGTTAACAAAAATACCCAGCTAAGTTTATCATCTTCTTAAACCAGACGTGAGCTATTGAAGCCTTCGTAGCTTTAGCTTTAACACTTTAAAGTTCTTTAACGCGGGCAACGTTTAGGGCAAGTGGTATCGCATCAAATAAAGTAAATATGTTCCATTATATTCTATTCGGAAGTCGTAATAGCCCAGTGAGTAGGACTTCGACTTTACTTTCGTGGTAAAGGGCGGGTTCAAATCCCAGCCCGCATCTCTAGCTTTTCTAATTTATGTGCGTTTTAAGGAATTAAAATATCACTTGCTTCAATGGTGAGGGAAATTGTGAGGAAACTTGCATGCCTGAGAGTTCTCCATAATGTTCTCAAAGGCGTGTGAAGTCCAGCAGTGTGGGCTACGGCCTTTACCCCTCCTCAGTGTGGGAGGAGACTCGTGCCCTGAAGTGGGTATGATGATGATATTCTATTATATTCAGGTTCTCCTTCTGACTTCAATAAACTATACTTATAAAATATTTACAGCAGTAACGAGTAACGTTTTAGTAAGCACATAATATAATAAAAGCTTTCAGGCATACACTTATATGTATACATAAATCTCTTAATCTCTAATCTTAACTAATTGCTATCCTTGGCCATGGCAAAACATTGTAAAAAGAACACCAATACTTTAAGATCTGCCTATTTAGTTTAGTATAGAAATGTATGTACAACGGAGGCATTGTCAAAATATTGGTGTACATTTTTTTTACACATCATTGTTAGCTTGACTATTGTGCATGGCTATCCCACAATGGGAAGAGGATAACCCCTTCTCATTGTGGGACCCATGCCCTGTATTGGGCCGGTAATGTGTTGATATGATGATTATGACGTGAAACAAAGCCAGACTTTGTAGTTTATAACCTTATATATCTATATTCTGAATAGACATCTATCGGTCGATATGATTATGTTGGTAAGATAACCAATTAATACAAAACTTACCGTTATGTTTTGTATTTCGCTACGAGAAATAATTTGAGGTCAGTTAAACTAAATAAAAGATTCTAGCCACGATCATTACCTGTCCATAGCGCATGGAAGCATATCATACACGTACACCTACAATTTGATACCCGTTACTGCCCAGCGGCGTTAGTGTAACTCTACCTTAAATTTGGTGCGATTAACCTCACGGATCCCGACGGTTATTCTACTCAATTACGCTGGCCTGTCATGAACCATGAATCTATACAAACTGTACTTAACTCGTACCTTCCTTATACTTTGCCTATATATTTATCACAATTTGAAATATCATATATATTCCATATAATTTTTCTTTCCTAGCCTCAATCTATGTCTTGACTCTTAATCCATTTATCATACGAGAGAATCATTGAAGGGTCTCTGTCCCACCAATTTCAGGGTACCTACTGGTAGGACCAGGGTATAACTAACATCTGCTAATAAAAATGTGTGTTTTATAATTATTATCATATTTTAGTGATAATCGCATGCTATCGAGGTATGCTCTCCGAGGTTCTAACTCAGGGACACGATTTGATAATTACCTTTTTTGTTTCAACCTTTAAATACACTTACTTAAACTCGTTTACTACTTCATCACTTTCATCCAGCATTTCTATTTACAGAAGTCATGTCGTAACTTAATTAATTGAGCTTGTTTTGATGGCACTCTTACACCCTTTAAAATTAAAATTATTGAACTCTTCTCGCCACTATCCGCACTGGGTCAGCGTGGTGGTCTGTACATCATTCATATATGTCATTGTGGGAGGAGACCCGTGCCTTGTAGTGGTCCGGTAATGGGTTGACATGGTGATGATGATGAAGTCTTATCACAAACAAAAGTGACTTTATTACTCATAACCGAAGGAGGTTAATTGCTTATTTCACATTTCAAAGATTACCTGCCAGCTTTGTATAAAGAATCATGAAAGCAGTTGTAATTTTTATTTATGTTCCTTCCCGTTTGCCTCTGCTTCAAAGTAACAAACTATTGTCTGAACAGTGTACCTACTTTCCATACATTAAACAGATCTGTATCTTAATAGAACAACACCATTTTAATCTGAATACCAAAACAGACAAAGGTCGGAGCGTAAATTCTCGATACGTCATCCCGAAGGGAACCGTGGTCCGTTATTCTCAAGTCCATATCGAGTCTGAGATAGGTTTATGGTGATTTGATACCATTCACTTGGAAATTGGCGTTTAACTCGAGTTCCATGAGTCGTCTCGAAGTGACGTGAAACGAATTGCTTATCTGGAGTGCATCATTTTTCTTTATAAGATGTGACTGGGGTGCTGAATGGTATATAAAGGTAACAAACAAACAATAAGAACTGCAAATCTGTTGATCGGATTCTGGTGTAAGAATTTTATAAACTATCCTAATTAATTTTGAAAAATACCACCATACTGGAGAATGGAGACTCCACGTCGAACTATCTATAAAAGATATTCGGATGGCGGCCGATTGGCGCAGTGGGCAGCGACCCTGCTTTCTGAGTCCAAGGCCGTGGGTTCGATTCCCACAACTGGAAAATGTTTGTGTGATGAACATGATTGTTTTTCAGTTTCTGGGTATTTATCTGTATATTATAAGTATTTATATGTATTATATTCATAAAGGTATTCAACAGCTATCTTAGTACCCATAACACAAGCTACGCTTACTTTGGGGCTGGATGGTGATGTGTGTATTGTCGTAGTATATTTATTTATTTATTTATATACCGTCCTGCAGTGGATGTAAATCACTTGATATGACGAGAAACACAGCTTGAGCTATAAATTATAACATATCGCTCATAATGTGAATCTCGGAACATGGCATTGTTACAATCATATTATCCGAGTCGCAGCAGCTACCAACACTAGTTTCCTAGCGAAGCAATTTCTTGACAGAAAACCCACTCACTATTTTTTACTGGCCCGAATACGTTACTTATGACCTCTCGATCCTGGACTGCACATGCCTGAAAAATTAGGTACTATAAACTACTCCAGAAATTGTATCTATATTAAAACAACAATGTGGTATGTGCGTAACCAAATTAAATATTCCGAAACACTGCGCCCCTTTTCAAGGTGACAATTTTGATGCATAAAACCAACACGGCGCATAACAATGAAGCGGTTACAAACTTGGGTTACAAGCAATATTCCACGTAACGACATATCCATCGGCGAAATGATATTTGCGCATGCGAGCGAGCAAGATTCCCGACCCTGACCCCAGGTCGACAACCCCGCTCGTGACACTTCGATTCTCTATCGATCACGACTCGAATCTCGCCATCCAATCGATATTTTACTCGATATTTTTATCCGCTTATCTGATCTTGTACCGACCACGAAACGCCGTGACTGCTAGTTGCGACCACTTGCCGAAACCAATGTAATCACAATCACCTAAACAGTTAGCCTTTTTTGTATTGTTATTTTAATACCGTTATCATCTCGTTAGCAGGTGTTCTTTGTCTTGCTTCGAATAGTCTGGTATCCAATTACTATACATGATCTTATAAGTTAGGTACTGACTAGCGATAGCTCGCGACGTCGTCTGAATGAAATGTATTATTACATCTAGAACAAAAAAATGCGCAGTAGCACATTTAATATAAACCTATCTTCAAAAAGCGTCGCTTTTTCTCCCATTCTAGTAAAATCGCAAACGCAAACAATACTGAAAAGTAAATATTAGTTAAAAATAGTAATTAAAATTACAGCAATTCTAATTTTGTTTTTTTTTTTTTTAAGAAATGAGGTCACTTTAAAGGTAAAATATAAAACCTATTTTTTCCCGTGTACAAAAATCCAGCCTTATTTATTCCTTGTTCACTAAAGGGGACTACGCACAGCGATAGTTCTTAAACTCCAAGTGCTTTGGCTATGATCTAACGGCGGACTTCTTTTTTTTGCATATATTTGTAGGCAAATAGGTAGATAAAATTCATTGAATTTGCCTTCGGCTACAAATGATTACTACTGCAGCTATCGCTCAGCTCTCGTTATCTCGCTAACTATAGGTAATTCACTATTGTAAAAAATTAATAAATAACCAACTGCTACGAAATTCTTCATAATTGCAACAGTATCGTGACTGACCTACTGGTAAAGTTATAAAAATGTCTAACCAGTCCACTAACAATGCTATTCAATAATTGTGATTGATATAAATACCATATGACGTCAGAGGTCGCATTCCGTTCATAGCTATCAATCGATTTGATGCTAGCTTCCTATTATAAATAGATTGGAATATAAAATAAATTTAATTGACTTGTTCAACAGAAATTTAATTAATTATTGAGAACGATGTGGTAACCTAGTGATTAAGATGGTAAGACTTCAGTCTAACTTTATGGGGATCAAGTTCGACCTGAAATGCCATGGTGCATTCATGTGAGTTTTAACCTAATTATATAGCACTTGTTTTGATGGTCAAGGAAAACATGAGGAAACTTGCATGCCTGAGAGTTCTCAATAAAGTTCTCAAAGGCGTGTGACATCTGTAACCATTGCGCTCTTGGCCAGTATGGTCAACTAGGGTCCTTCTCATGCCGAGAGGAAACCGGTGCCCTGTGAAGGTTATGAGTTGATGATGATGATGATAATTTTAAACTGTGACCGAATACTTCTCTCACAAGAAAATGATTGATGATGAAAATTAAGAAAATGATTTTAATTATAGCCACGACATTTACCGAAAGATGGGGATGGTAGTTGGTACATTTTACAATCAGTCGTTAAATCTTATTAAACGTATAAATGCCAATATGCCAATGCCATAATTAGAATGAAGAGCCACAAATAACAACTAATAACTGTTCTTACATTCAACGTATAACTAATAATTGTTCTTTTGATTTGGGTTTATTTTAGCTCTACCCATACCGCTCTTGTTTATAGAGAGTAGAGCGAGATATGACTTCTGAACTTCTCACAGAATCTGCTTTCTCCATCGAATCTGCCTTCCAAATCGGTGGTGGAATTTAAATTATTTTATTAATATGTTCGATATTAATTTATACGAATTTTGACAATGAATATCTATAATTTCGATCGTATGCTATTTAGTTTACAGTTTTTATACAGTCTTATCAGGCATTTAACTAGCTTGCCAAGAAATATGATGAAGAAATATAATGACAGCTTCACACTAGCATGCCCGTGTGATTAAACTAACAACCTTGCTAAATTATTTTAACTAAAACAATCAATCTCATAATAAAACTACGACGACAAACTGGATTAACTAGAAGTTTATTAATATTTCCGTTGGCTTGTTTATATCAAAACACAGTTATCGCCATGTCAAGTGAAGGGCATTCCTTGTCCAGCTACAGGCGGGTTCGAATCTATGTATTTGTTAAGAAATAAACCAATACGTAGATAGTTCCGATGCTATCCCGTACTAAAAGCCTGATTGCTCAGAGCTCAGTGAGTTAGATGCTCTTACACACATTTCTTAGGCTCCCGATTGTAAACACCTATACTGTTTCTCGGAAGGTAGCGGTCAAATTTAAGACCTTTGATACAGGAGTGACTACTATATTTTTACCATAATAATACATTGTAATTTGCTAAAACGGTCTTATTTATAACCCTCTGTGATCTCAGTTTTTAATCAACGTTGGCTTTTCATCCTAAACGTATAATTTGGTAGAGGGCCAGCTTTTATTTATGGCGAATAAAATTTGATGAAAACTGCTATCAGCGTGTATTAAATACATATAACCTTAAGCCCATTTTTATTTTTTTCTAAATAATAAAGAGCCTTGCGTTTTGTGACTATCTTGCTTTCTGGGAAGTAATGAAAAAATTAAGCAAAAGCGATCTTGTCTATTCACTTCCCTCGAAGTACACAAGTTATATTATGTGGCAGGAAACGCAGATGACAGAAAAAATATATAAACCACATCAGGGTGCTACCACTCATGGAATGTCGCTATTTTATAGTGAGGCGGCAACAAAAAAGTAGATTGTGAAATTCCTGAGCACACTCTCCTGTAAAAAACTGATGAATATTAAGAATTTAACTGGTAGTTTTGCCTGTTACCGATCCGTCACCGATGATTTTTCTAGGGATGTGATCCAACGCGTCTAAGGCTTTAAGTAGGCCCTTGTTTTCCAATATATTTGAAAAGCTATCAGTATCCTTCAAAAACACTCTCTCGGCGATATTTGCCGTCACCACACGGTACATTAGAAGTACTGTAATTGATTTGAATCAAGAATCAAAAATCAGGTCAAAAAATTGTACACCACCACAATCTGATACTAAAAAGATTATATTTTTATGATATGGTTCCTGGAATCGGCAAATGTTAAGTCATATAATGTTTTTATTAACGAGTGTTAGCAACATTTTGATATGACGAATGTGCCAGCAACAGGGTAATATTCCATTACTTTATGTCGAATGAATGCACCATCATTCATACCAACAGAAGAAATCGTAAAATCTGTTTTAAATAAAAGCCTACTATACTAAGGTCGTTGTTACAAATAATAATAAAATAAAAACTGAACAAGTACGACTTGGACTCGACCAGCAAGGGTTCCGTACCACCATAGATTTTATTAAAGTAATTAAAAATAAATATTCCATAAAAAAATAAAAGGTGACAACACGAAAGCGACAATACTACTCGTATATGGTATGGTATGGTCACGTCCGACTAACAATTGAGAACCCTCTACATAAGGTGTCACATTGTTTTTTTCACTATGAAATAGCTAATATGCGAACTTAACACTCTATAAAGAGTTAAAAAAAAGAGTTTTGTCACTTTGAAATCCCGTTTAGATTTTCATTTTTACTATTTGCTTTTATGGAGACCGTCTCTAGCCATCTATTATGACTGAGCTAAATCCTCTTTAAGAGACGGACAGACAGTGAAGGATTAATAATAGGGTCCGATTTGGCACCCTTTGGGTAAGGAACCCTAAAATCGAAACCGAAAACTAGTCGGAAGCGTTTTGAATTCATTAATCAGTCTCAAGATAAGCACAATAGAAAGCAAGACACAAAGCGGATTAATGAGCTACATTGATTGCAATGTACAAATCATAATTTGTAACGCAACAACAATATGACAACGCATCACAAGAAGCGCTCCACTGGCTGGTTCCACCCACGCACCCACTCGAGCCCATACCACTTTCGACACTGAAATAAGCCATAAATTATAATTTAAAAAATCATCGTGAAGCAATATGCATGAGCCATAAACCAGACTCTATTGCTCTAATGAATACGCTACGAGTTTGTCGCTTTCTTTATGTAGAATCTAACACGTTTATGTATTCTTCGCCGAGTGTTGAGTTATTATCCAATTCATAATTAATAGGTATTTTTAAATTGTAATCGTTTATTTGTATGCGGATCACGGAAAGACTATTACTGTTTATGAAGAAACTATCACAGTTAAAAAGCTTTTGAAATTTTAAAGCCTCTACACATATTATATATAATATATATTTACGTTATATAATATATCTAATGTACTCGTATATTATATTACCTATGTATTTATTTGTATGTGTTTTGTTCCATTTTTCTTTGTGTACCTACCTACTCACCATTATCTTATTTTAATTAATATCACATTCAGATGCTCTTGGAAGAAAACTTTTTAAAGATAAGCTGTCCTTGTATAGCACCGACGCAAAAAGGACGCGGAAAATGATATAAGTTTGAGGCGTCAGTGTGTATTTGTGTGTGAGTCTTAGATTTAATGAAAAAAACGGGTCCAACATGGCCGCTGCCACAAAATGGCGGATTACAAATCTTTTTGCAACTCATTAAATATGGGTATAAAATAAAAAGGCTTGACTAGTTGATTAATGTACACTACATTAAAAGTTGTAGGCTTTGTAAGTTTTTAATTTATTATAATACTTAGTTTTACTTATTTCGTATTAAATATAGGAATAAATAAACTTAAATCAACACCATCATCGTCGTCATACTTAGCCTATTAAAAGCTGGCCACAGGTCCCTAGGTATATGACTAAAAACCTACCCTTCTCTGAGAGACCATGCAGACAAATTTATAGCATACTAACACGATGATCCAATATCGGTTTGAGTAAAACGAGCCTGCCAACATTTCGCACAGTGCTAAGCGTCTAGCGATTAAAACAAATGTACGGAAATATACCAAGCGCATGCGCATGCACGTTTAGCAGCAAACCGTGGTTTGGATCGTGTAACAGCTCATAAAAACCCTTACTACTATTATAAATGCGAAAGTGTGTATGTTTAATTGTTTGACCTTCCTTCATGCCCTGCATATTCAGCAACCGATCAGCTTGCTTTTTGGCTTAAGGTTAGTTGAAATGACGGAGAGTAACAAAGGCTCCTTTTTATTCCAATAAAACAAACGATTCCCACGGGATTTGCAAAAACCCCAGACGAAGAACGCGGGCAACAATCCTCCGAATCATGTCTTTAGATTCTTGCACCAAATAATTTCAATGCTATTAAATATCTAAAGGTTCTAGTTAACTTAAAACAGGAACCCACAATTATTTAAAATCATAGGAACATCTGTCAGACCCAAGATGACTTCGTAGAAAACTTATATATGTTTAAATCCAAGTGGGAAGGGCCGCAGGGCAACTCGTCTATTGCTTTGATTGTACCTTACGCCGACAAGCTTATTCTCTATGATAAATATTTATTACCTTTGCTTGTTCCTTCATAAGCAAAACAAAACAATGGTGGATTAGAAGGAAGGGGTTATAGATCTATTTTATATTCAACGTTTAAAAAAATGTCTGGACAACTTCCGGACCGGTTTGTGGGTGCTCTTTTAAAGTAGATATCGCTCCGTTTTATAATAATAGTAATTACTTAACTGTCACATTAATTGTTGACAAGTTAAATCATTAAGTCAGACCGTTAGTAACTCAAAAATGAGCGAATTTGGTAATAGGAAAAAGGCTTGTGTATTTAATTAATTAAAATAAATGCTTACAAAAAAGATTAAGAGTTCACTGTTGGTCTCCCATAAAAAATGAGTAAATCAAAATACATTATTTGGTGTTAACTTATTTCTTGCATCTTCATTATTGCTGTTTCTTAAATGGCACAAAATAACTACGATGCCGCCAATTCACATAGAAATTGGGTAGTTCTCGAATCACGATCGAAAATATGAAGAAATAGTAAAATTTGTAAAATATGTTTATATGTTTACCCGCAAACATAAAACAGCGTGGTAAGATAAGATCTTTATTCTGCCCCAGTATAAAAGTGGATTCTTTTGTCCAGCAGTGGGACTAATAAATAAAAATAAACTCGTTGAGCAGTTTACTAGGCTACACAAAATTGCAAATTCATTCAATGGCAATTGTATATTATTTTATAACAAATTACTAAATGAAATCTTTGAGATGTCTCTCAATAAGTTCAAAGTTTATATAAAACGTAAGCTTATAGAAAAATCCTATTATAATATTAAGGATTACTTAAACGATAAAAAAAGCTTGGGTGTGAATTGCTCTAGCTTCATAGCTTAATATAAATTTACTGGAAGATGGTGATAACAAAAAAAAAATTACTCGGCTAAGTTTTTGTGGGATCTTCTAAGACCATTTCGCGTTTGGAACCCTCGTAGCTTTAGATTGAAGTTGGCGAACGAAGTTATCACCATCCCCTTACAATTATGAAAACAAATATGTATGAACGCTTCATAAGTGCCTGTGATAGGCCTACATGAAGAAAGAAATTTTGAATTTTAAATTTGAAAATGGGCAACACATTTTACATCTACCTATGTAGGTAAAATTATTCAGACCTCGAGATGAATATTTTGGTTGGTTTCCGACAGGAAAAGCCCTTCTCCAGTCTTATTGTTTGTAGAGATACCGATCAGCAATGCATTTTGGCCTCCGAAACGTTCTGCTATAGAGGTTCTTGACCGTGAACACAAACAATATGAAGCAAAAAAGTAACAATAATCCCCCGCCGACAAAAATGACGGGCCTTGCCATGATTATTAGCAGGTCGGAGGTCAGATGGCTATCTTTAACGAGGCTTCAAAGATGAACAGAATAATGACATTCCATTTCACAGATAGCGATATAATCGTAAACCTCAGAGAGTTCAAGTCAAACGATATTTTAAGATTGAATGTAACAATGTTTCTTTTACGAAATTTTCTTCAAATGCAACAAGGAAATTTACGTTTAGTTGTTGCACAGAATATGATTAAATGTGTACACAGAAGGAGGATGTTATCAATCTGACAAAATCTGATAAAATTTTTGAGTTGTAAGTTTTCTGAAATCCTTTCCGCGCTTTAAGTGTCTCAATGATATGTGTATTCCGAGCTGATACTAGAGACTTGATTTTTCAAATTGGCCGATTAGACAAACCTGCTTATAGTAAAGAATATTAATGGTAGCTTTGTATTTGATAATCTATAAAATTTATCAACATATTCTTTAAAACTATATTCTATAAAATGTATCAACATAACTTGTAAATTATTGTACTCATGTAATCACATGAATACAATTGAGTATTTAAAATATTTTTTCTATCATTAACAGTAAATAACACGTTAAGTTTATTTTAAATTCAATTATTTATTTTAAAATTGCATACAAATAGTAATCAAAGTAGATAAGAAAAAAAATTTATGAACATATTATTATGAATTTACTGTTCTGGAAAGGTATACAAGTTCAAATACCGTATATGATCTCCTTCAAACAACAAATTTAAACAATATATCAGCTGTAACGGAGGTTATAATCAAGGCTTCAGGTATCAGTCAGAATTGGCTCGCAAGGTAGATATATAACAATCTTGCGTGCTACCGCTGTCAGTGACCTAGGTTCAACCAGTCCTTCTTAGGCTTAATAATACATGGGTTCGACGTAACTGCGAACGGGTACGTTCGCCCTCATTAAATCCACCTTTCGGTTCAAGAGCTGGTTGGAATTTTGAGGAGGTACTTAAGGAAAGCTGAAATGTATGTAATATATTTATATGGGGATCTTGTATCTTTTATTTATTTTATTTTACTGTTATTTACGAGCAATTCTTGTATATATATAATTGGAATCTCGGAATCGGCTTCAACGATTTTCATGAAATTTCGTATACAGGGGGTTTCGGGGGCGATAAATCGATCTAGCTAGGGTTCATGTTTAGAAAATGTCATTTTATTTGTGTTTTCCGGTAATAACCAATTTGGTGTAGACTAAGTTGCACGGGTCAGGTAGTATAATTAAAACTGCATAGCTTCTTTGTTATTTTTTATAGTCTTGATTAAATCTGACTTAAATCATATCGATAGTTATCTTTGTAGTGATAGGAGGCTATTAAATTAGTGGTGATAGCTTAGGGGATAAGGCTTTGACTTTCCATTCCGGTCTTCGGTCCCCGCTGCGATGTTCTTATGTTTCGGAGTTACGTGTGTTTTAAGAAAATAAATATCAGTTGATTCAACGATGAAGAAAAACATCGTGAGGGAAACTTACATGCGTTATAGTTCTCCATGAAGTTCTTAAGGACGTTTGAAATCTACCAATCCACGGAGTCCAACGTGGTGTACTATGGTCTTAACCCTTCTCATTCTTAGAGAAGACCCGTGCCCTGTAGTGAACTGGTAATGGATGCTTGATAATAATGATAATGATGTATTAAGTTAATACTATATTTTAAACTTAGTGGATTATTCTGTTGGACCACGAATCACCAGGTTTTCAGACCGACCAACTTCGTACTGCTGCTATCTTATAGTCTCTGAACTATCTCAATGGTAAACTCAATTATAAATCAATAACAGACTGCGTTTTTTTACAATACATAGACTAGCACTTGACTGCAATCACACCTGATGGTAAGTAATGATGCAGCCTAAGGTGGGACGTACTATCCTAGAAGATAGGCATTGATTTGGAGGTACCCAGATTATAGGTATCGGGGAAGACAAAAAATTAAAGGGTATTCCAGACCTTTGCGGTGCTTATTAATAATGCGTGACGATCTTTTTTTTATATCCACAGGTTAACTTAACCTTTAAAATAAACTATGGGACACGCTTCGGCCGAGCCTATCATTATATCAGACCGGGGATGGTACCTAGGTCCTCCACTCACAAAGCCACAGCGCTTATCACTGTGCAAAAAACATTCATTATTTGATGAGTTTGAGTTAGTTACGAAAAATGATGACACTATCCCCACTAGCTCTTAAACTATATCTGGCTGTGATATACCCGTTTTGCTCCAAAGAATTGCATGCGAACAATATCGCTCATTATAGGAGATCACGGATTTCTCATTTTATCGTGTGTGGCACGGCATTAGTGGCTTCATTACGGCTTTTTTAACACGAAACGCTTCCCAGAAAGCTTAATAGCGAAAGCTCTGAACGTGATACATTTCTTGTCTATCCATCCATCTATGTTTATCGTCATCATCATTTTCAGTCTGATAATGTTCTAATCTTGAGCACAAGTTGACTGTTATAGGAGAGATGGGAGAGGTTAGAGCTATAGATCAACCACGTTGCTCCAATGTATCTACTTAAATCCCGACAGCGGGCTGTCGGGATTTAAGTAGAGTTATAAAATTTTAGTTATAATAAGTGAGGCTGATCATAAGACCAAAGTAACATTTTGTTTGCTTTTGTAAAGATTTGTGGTTTTATTTTTCTCACTTTGCAAGTGCATGATTTTTTTCGAAAACGGTAATTTTTTTAACATTACTTAACTTTTTACTATAATAGTAGATCTTATGAAATCACAGTAAGCAAGCTACTACATTTATCAGATAATTTTAATAAAATCGTCCAAAATGTGCGGACATTGGTCTAAAATTACCGAACGTATTTGGCTAACGTGAAAAAACAAGGTTATGAGACTGACTACATTAAGCACAACGACCGACCTGGCCTTCAAAGGTTTGATTAAGTGTAACAATCAAGGCATTAATGTACTTTTTGGTAAGGAATATATATATTAAAAGTAACATTACTTTAAAAAACTACTGACTCCAACGACTGCAACACCCAACACTTGAATTTATTTAACTTTGTTGGAGAAAGTTCCACAAAAACATTGTACAAGGCTTTAAGATTGATGGATTTTCCTCTATTTCCACGGGATCCCCTCATCACATTATCCTGACTTGGTGAGGAATTTTAAACAATACAAATATTTCCGGATCGATCCACAATGCTCTGAAAAATTGTTGAACAAATGAAGCGTGAAGAATATAAGCTCTCATCTTTCCTTTAAGAAAGAAGGTATGCGCCGAGCACAGATCGATTCTTATTTAAATTTTTATATATTTTTGTTTTGATTATTGTTGTTGTGTTTTTCTGCATAACGTTTTCATTGGAAGTTATCCTATGAAATATATTAAATATTCTTTAACTTTGTACGCAAAAGTAATAGTAATACAAGTTTGAAAAATAAAATCAAATTGTAATATCTAATTAGATACGTTAAATGATCCGTAACCCATCAGTGCTCTTTTTACCGGACGTGATTTGTACATTTTATATTTAAATTATAATTCCTTAAGGGGCAAATAGCGGTAAACTAAGTTGACGGTATCACGGAAATATCCTAGTCTTAAATACATTTAACCGACTACAAGTCAACCGAGATAAGAATGTTCTTAGTGTATGAAAATCAGTGAGCCACGACTCTAATCTTATTTACGACGGTATAATCTATGTTACCGATATCTGAGACTGATCGACGAAAATGACATAAAAAAATAACACAAACCACTGGTATCTGGAACGATAATTAAACCAAGAAACGAAGGGACGAAAGCATTTTTTTTTGTGTCAAAAGTGTCTTACTTTGATTACCGTGTAAGATATGCCGAGAGAACTATGGAATGTAAACCTCTTTAATAAAAACCGTACGTTCGAACACCCACAATTGTTATCCATCAATGATTGTGACACAATGATTAAAATTAACGTTTAACTATCCTAGCTGTCTCTGTTTAGAAATTAACAACTTTAATCATACTTTGATACATAGTGTAAATAATCTAGTTTTTGATTACGTGCGATACTATATTTATAAAAATAAGTTTATTCTAAAGTACTTATATGGATTTTACTTTGCGCTATTTAGTATCACAAATTTGATATAACTATATTGTTTCATTACACATAACTTTGTGGGCGATTTCAAATAGCAGATGCTCTAAACAAAGTAGGTAATTGTAACCAATTTAACATGATCTGTTAGTATGATGCAATCTATACTAAGTACGGGTCTAGCTTTTACTAAGTATATATTTTGTCACGTTACGTGCGTAGACAAATTTTCCCTCCAAACTCTTGAACTACGTGACTGCCAAGTTCTACAACAACGTTACAATTATAACGTTCCATCTAGAGATTAATGTAGCATGTACAAAAATATAAAATGGAAAAAATTTAAATTGAAATTAAAATATACTGATTTCATCTGTATAACATTTCTGATCCTCGATTATATTTAAATATAGATAGGTATGTTATGTTCCTACAAAACAACTGCAAGAAATTTCACGAACCTAATCTTCCAAACATAGTCTAAAGAAATGTGTATGCAGAAGATAAACATTTTTATGTTTTACTTAAAGTTTACCACACGACGTCCTTTTTGCCATAGAGTAACAAATTCAGTCATGGAATAGGGATGTACGTGCGTAGCATTTACGAATCCGAAAGCAACTGATTGCCGGAACGGCCAGTTGAACCCTCTTCAACGCTTCAGTTTTAGCGTACTATTAAAATGTCTACCTAATTCTCAAGGGTGATTTACAGAAACATTCGTATTTTCACAGCAAATATAATCCTTACTTCACATCCTAACAAAGCAATCGAAGGACTTGTACACACACACGTGACTATAATTAGTTACGTGTGTGTGTGAGTAACGTACCGTTTTTCTTTTTTAATGAATTCCAGTCCACTGCTGGACCTTATCCACTGAAAGCCTCTCGTAACGGCAGAGTTGCTCCATAGTCATCACGTTGGGCGGGTTGGTGAACCAGTAGATGGTACGAGCACGGACGACGCAGCTTCCCGTTCTCCGTTATATTCCCTTCGTCGACTTCTGCGACATCATTAAAATATTGGATAGAAGCAGGCGTTACTTTGCGGAATCCATAATATATTATGAAAATTAAGCTTAATTTGCTATACTCCGCGAACAGCAGGAGAATCTGTATGGTGTAATTTATAATTTCTTCAATTCGTAGCATTTCCTATCAACTATACTAATTTGACTGGCGGTATCGAGAAAAAAGTCTGTCATTTTCAAATAGTAGACTGTCGCAGACTCACATTATCAATGTGTCAGTTGCTTTTTTATTGGCTGATACTATACTTATTACCACTACCTCAAGTTCGAGGTTCTAAGTTCGATTTCCGGGTCGGGCTAGCAACTGTTTTTTTCTATCGAGAATATTTTAATCCCAGAGTTAGGTTATTAACAATACCTGAACAGAACCTACCCTCTTGCCTTATTCTTCCTTCTACCTTGAACCACTACTGTCAAATAATCCTGCAGTCCCGATTCCAGGTTCAGGTTTAGAATCAATGATTTTTTTCGAAAAAGGCAACTTGGCCATCGATTACTACTTTACGCCAACTTACGATTGTGTTTATTATTTATTATTTTTTAATTTCCTTGCATGCCTTGCGAAGTTTTGCTCTGTTTATAGACGTAAGAAGATGGTCAATTATTCCTATAAAAAAGCATCACAAAGTTAGTAATATACAACTTATATATATATATATATATATATATATATATATATATATATATATATATATACCAAGTTTAAAGTAGCAAAAATAAACTAAAGCGGAGGTTCAATACATCAATTCAATAATAATTCACACCAAACAGATTCAGGCAATGTACCCTCTACGCACGTTTCGCTCCGAAACCGGAGCATACTCAGGAGATGTTGACTTTACGATGAATAATTGTTATTTTCTAATTACAAATTTTTAGAACACTTTGTTTTATAAGCCTAACTTTATTCATTTTAGAATTTTTATGTCAGTTAACTACGAGTACATCTTCTGATTAAATTTTAATTATTAAAATAGCATGGTAAAGTTATAACTCGTTAAGTTTGTAGAAAAGGGTAAATAAAAGAAGCATTTAAATCAGTTTAAGTGATAGATTATCGTTCGGGTACCACCAGTTAATATAGATAGTTAAAGCCAAGCACACAATAGATAAGAGGGTTTTTTGGTTAGTATTAGATGGTAAAGCTCAGAAAATGTATTTATGCGATCAGCATTGGCTCGTTATAAATATGTGTTAACTTACACCAAATTAGGCATAAACTGGGAATATAATTTTATTAACTTACAAAATATAACCGCTGTCATTCAGAAGAGTCCAAAAACACGTCAAATTTATAAATCCAAATCTTTCTTTAGGTACTGATTGACATTTAAAGGACCGTGACTAATTGAATGATAAAACCGCCTATATGCTGTAAAATTATTTATAAATTTTCCATCAAGAATTTCACAATACCAGCCCAGTGATGGGAAAACGCCGAGGTAGCGAGTTATTATCTTTAACATGTGATGATAATCCTGGAAAAGTGCATCCCTGAGATGCTATAAATATATATATAACTGACCGTAACCTTAAGAAAGTAGCAGGGCGTGGCGGGGTGAGGAAGGCGGAGGATTGTTTGTGGTGCTCTTTCGGAAAGAGCTGGTATTTTCAACACCAAACGAAAACAGTCTTTTGATTGATTGATATACGCGACTAAGTCGTAAAACGATCTTGACAAATTTTTTGATCAAGATAACAACCCTCTGGCACGAACATACGACATTTTTAGCTCAGGAAAATATACCCCTGTCGTGAGATTTATAAAAAAACCAAGACTTACCCAGGCTCAAAAGAAAGCATAATATAAAAGAGACAACAACGTTTTCAAATGCACCTCGCTCTATGTTATTTCAGGCCAAATTGTCAGTGTGTGTGTACGGCCTTACCAAGGCCCGGAAACATGGACAATATCCCTTTATTATAGAGCGTGGGTCGCCCATGATTCAAACCCGTTTGTCTGTCTTATACATTCCATAAACGAACCTAACATAACGATCCCGGATGAATTACAAACACCCAGGCCTTTTAATATATTATTAACATTAACTACCGACCAATTATTATTCAAAGTTTTTCTCCCCAAAAACCAATGAAGCAATACGTGTAATAGTTGACATAAAGATCTTGTACAGTAAAAAAAAAACGTTTTGAGTAATTGAATATAAAGCTTTTAAAAAAAACAATTGCGACGCAACGCAGAAAATGGAATGGGCATATATGCAAATTTAGGCATTCAGTTAAATAAGTTGTGCATTGCGATTAAGATCACAAATATTTATATCATTATATCCTTCCAAACTTGCACGCTTATAATATTAGTAAGATGCAAAAACATAAAATTGCAAATAATATAATTTAGTAGATAACTTTATTTCGATTAATTATGAGGACTAATTTAAAATACGCGCCGTGTACTAATTCATCAAAGTGAATCAAAATAAATACATGCCTATCAATAATTATAATAAATATAAAGTAACTCCAATAAATATATCATAGTTATGTTAAATTATAATATTTTCTGGACCCCTAGGACCACTATTTTGGCAAAGGGCAAATACGGCCTTCTCCTCGAGGGGAGAGAGATTAAAATTTTTTGTTAGAAAGCCGTTTGATAGTAATTATTTTGAAAAGTTTTAACGTGGACGATATTTTGGAGCGTTGTAAAATCGAACTGTGGCCCATTAATGTCTTCCGAATGAGAAATGTCTCCCATTCCATTAGCTAGAGCATTCCCACGGCGGGTCTTAATGTCATATGAAATTAATAACCTCGAGAAATGTACATTATAATAATTGAAACTGTTATTAATATAAAAATCTCAATGTTTTAATATTTATAAAAGTAGTTTTTTTTCTTTTAAGTGTTCAGTAAATAAAATGGTTCCTATAATATAAACAATTTTTTAATGAGTAGGTAAGTCACAGACAATATTTTTGCATTTTATACTGTATAACATTTTAAACTACGGTTGTTTTTTAATTATGTTGAGAAATTATGAAAAAACGATTATTATGGTTGCCACATCGTATTTATATTACTGAGTGCATACATGCCTTGTTATAGGTGTTGAAACATAATAAAAACGTTTCAAATTAACATTTGTGTTTGATTTTAATAATATGCTTTTCCTTAATCAAACATGTATCTCTATTATCTCATTTTTCGAATGAACCTTAATTTTAATGTTCGACTGCACGGTATAAAATTCCTTAAATTTTTACATTATGAACTTAAAACACTTTCAAGGAAAATCGCATTTTGTACTTGATTATCCGTGAGGAGGAGATTCGCAGGAAAACCTCTGACATAGCTTGCTGAGTTTCAAAGCTTTAGTTGTAGTAGGCGCTGCACACTATAATGAAGAACCGATCCATCGACCGATTACATCACCGACTACCATCGATTTAGTCCCGAGGTGTTCGCTCAATATAATTTTACATATCAGTAATAAGCCATCAATGAATAAAAAAAACACCTATGTTTTGTCATACTTACTTCTTTCATTATAAGAAGTTTAAACCTAATATTTATATCATCCAGAACTGACCACTTCGTAGTTGTTTACAAATTTTTTATAACGCTTTTTTGCCTTTAACAGCCTTGAACACGCACACAGTAAAAACATTAAAGTTTCGGTTTTTATACATTAACTACGAGTACTACGTGATCCATCCGTAACGGTGTCAGTCTATAAATAAAAAACCGACAAAGTGTGAGTTCGACTCACTCACTAACTGTTCCGTCCTCTAAAACAAAGCGTGAAATAATTGGCTATAATTATTCATTCAACCAACAATAAAATAGTAATCCGCAAAACTTTATTTGTTAGCAAAACATTTCAAATTTAAAAAAAATTGTGAAATTTTTGAAGTGGTGGTACGCTTCAAAAATTTCTTCGCCGACAAATGTTAAAAAGGATTATTTTTATTCGCATAGTTTTAAGTTGCAGAAAAAATGGTAGGAATATATCCTACCATTTTTAGCCTTAAGTTGCAGAAAAAATGGTAGGAATATATCCTATAATTTTTTCTGCAACTTAAAACTATGCGAATTTTTGAAGCGCGCAACCACTTAAAAAATTTCAACGCCATAGACTGGCTCACCCATTTGCAATTATGTTGAATACGCATTATATTTCTTAAACAATTTCTAGTCAATAACAAGGGTTCGTGTATTAGATTTTGTTACCGGACCCTAACACCTTAGAACTGGAGTATTCTTTACAAAAAACGAAAAAGCCCTTCGAATAGGAAATTGAACTTTATTTCACCTGTCATACGGATAGTAATAGCGTGCTAGTTTCGTCTTATTAGTTCTCAACAGTGTTCAAAGGCCCTAGTTAGCATCACGTAATTGAAGACATCAAAGAGGTATTGTGTGGGCTACCCTCAAAAGCTTCTCGGACTCGATTCAGTTCTGATTGCGATCGTGTATCGATTCAAGATTTGTTAGAAACAAGATACAAGCTGATTGAATGGGAATGTTTGGATTGTCAATGTTTTTCTTTGTCCAACTCACTTAACATCACTTACTTTAGGATTTATTGGCACGCAATCAAAGGGTCGTTTTAGATGTCGATACACTATAAAAATAAAACACTTTCTCTGACCAATTTCGGCAATGGTGGTCAATCTCTTGAAACTTTTCAACTACGGGGGAGATTTTAAATTGCACAAGTGTGTGCGTAAACAACAGATGCACTCTGTATACCCTCACTCTCACAGTCCCATGAGACGGCACCTCGTACTCAACCCGTATACAGGGGCAGGACCAACAGCTTAACGTGCTCTACGAGGCACGGAGCTGCATCATCAATTTCCAAACTCTGGGCTGGTACTTAGAATTTTTTGATAGAGAAACCCGTTTTCTACCCGAGTATTAAACCCAGGACCTCGTTGATCTGCAGTTGAACATGCGAAACTGTAACCACTAGACCAAGGACGCAGTGTGAACGATACACTATAAGGTCTTAGTGAAATGCACGCTATTATCCTAGTTTGAAGCATTGAATTATATTTAGAAGGGCTATTCCAAACAAAATGTCGTGCACCGCTCGGGGGCTGCGAGTTACCCGCAAATAACATGCCGTTCGTATTTCTTGTAAAATTAGTACAATATTTTAAAACATCACAGCTGTGGTGTTTTAAAATATTGTTAAAATTAATTGAGCATTTTTCGTTATAAGGAAACAATAGTTTTAGCGCACTCAAGAGACATGTCAACAAAATAGTAATTTGACTACTTTTTTATTTTTTAATCGACTTCCAAACCTAATTAAAACATATTTTGTTTGCCCCGAAATACCTACTCACCTTTAAATACACGAATTAAACCGTTAATATATATACAGAGTTAAAGAATAGTCATTTACTATCAGGTTAGGTCGTAGTCCACGTTAACTAGTGAAAAAAATCTAAATACAATCCAATACAATCATATTTGCCGCCCTAAACTATGCGAAAGTTACTTTACTAACCAAAAAGTTGCAGACTACTACTCTTTATGAACACTATGAACTAAGCGAAAGTTGACTTCAGGGCGGCCAAAGATTTTGCGGACCATACTAAGATTTGATGTAACTTATCACGTGTTACATGGGTTAGAGGGGCTTTATTATAGTAATAAAGCTTTACAGAAGTTGCCACCTATCGAATTCACTACCGCAATTGCGGTTACGTGGTTAATTATTATACCTATTACACTAAACAATAGCACGTGTATGCCAGTGTGATGGACTTTAAATTATAACACCATACATACAAGTAACACAGTATCTATTCATTCCTCAACAATTATCTAAATACAACATATCTGCTGAAAATTTTCGGGGAAAGGCGTAACACAGACTCTCCTGTATACGTACCAGTATATAAGTTCTGAATATCGCTACAGATTGTTTTGTATATTATGTACTCGCACCTATTACTTAATTGTTAAAGTTAAGATTTGTAATCTAGCTTTGGCCTTATTTTAGTAATAAGATAAACCCTAAACCAGGATAATTTGTAACGGTGTTGGATTACTAATAAATAAATAAGTATATTGTACTCTGTAATAAGTAATTTTAAAAGAGGGCTTTATTAATATCACATAAAGAAATAGTTCAAGGTATACTTCACTAATTCTGAAACTCGAGTGTCAACAATATTAAAAAGATACTGCTTTAAAACTCCATAGTTTAACCCCCGTATCCATTACTTAACTGAACAATTTGTAAACCTAAGAAAATGACACTTTGTTTTTTCATTATATGTATCAACCCATTCGGGGCACTCCACACACCTTTGCAAACATTATAAAGAACTCTGCATGCAGGTTTCCTCACGATATTTTCCTTCAAGCAAGTTATATTTTTAATTGCTTTGAATACATAATAATTACAAATAATTATTTAAAAAACCATCCTCCAAATCAAAAAACACTCCTTAGAATAAAATAACGTTTTTAAATCTATGGATAGATGGGTTAAATTTTCGGACCGGGTAAAATGTACTGATTCTAAAAACACGATTTAAAAAAAAGAAAATCGAACGGAGTTCTTTCGCCCAGGTACTAACAAGTATACTAAAGTAACAAAAGTCATCAAAAGCTTTCGCAACACTCGCGTAATTTGTATAATGAAGTACTTGCCAACTTTCAAATAACGAAAAGAACATTACGGTCGGTCTCAAAAGACAGATGTTCATTGACAGCTCGAGCAACACAATATTACATAATCACTTTGACCATCATCTCATTATGTAAGATTTCGTTGGCAAGCACGGAGCTTTGTGCGCTTTGTTTACTGAATTAAAACAATGAGAGCTCTGTCCATTTTGTATTTACATTTTTGCTTATCTACAGGGTAATCTAATTCACAGTTGTATGTGTCGCAACACCGACCAGCAACTGTATGCAATGGTGCTTGCTTATTATTCATGATTCCCGTACTGCCTCAATATCTAATACCGGTATGTTATTGATACAGAACTGCGGAATAACAGTGCACAAACACTGGCATCGATATGTGCATACTTGTAAATGCATTGAATGCCTAAGTCACGCAAGTTTTTTTAATTTGCGTCGCTTTACCATTTCACCGCCGATGCTTGTTGCTAAGGTTTAATGAGTTGCATTGTTCCTTAACAATGTAATTAAAATCTACTGTGTCGCTTACTATGGGACTCATAAGAAGGCTTTGAGTCACTCAGCGGGTAAAGGAAAGAGCTTTGCTAGGAGTATCTTCGTGGTCTAATCAGAGATAAGGAGGTTCGTAGAAGAACAAGAGTTACCGATATAGCTCAGCTAGTTTCGAAGCTGAAGTGGCTATGGGTGGGCACATAGTTAGGAGAATCGATGGACATTTGAGTCCTTAGCTGCTGGAGTGGCGACCCCGCACTGGTAAACGCAGCGTAGGTTGGCCCCCAACATGGTGGATACACACACACAGACAGACATTTACATACTTACACACAAAATACACACACACACGAAATCAAGATTAACATGTTGCATGTATCCCTTTTTTGTATCTCATTTTATTTTAATTAATATTTTCAATGTATTTAGATTTTTTGATAAATATCAAGTGAACAGTGGTAAATTTTTAAGTTTTGGAGGTGGGCGTGATCACTGTTGCGCAGTTTCAAACTTTTAGTTTTACAGTGATCATTGTTTCATTCATTAGTGGTTAAGATATGTTATAGTTCACAAATAAATAAATAAATACACAGCAGGAGGACCTGGATTAAAATCCCGGGAAAAAAATTATTATGCACTGGATATTTCTGCAAAATTTCTTAGTAACAGTCCGGAGTTAGGAAATTGGCGGTGTTACACAAGACACGGATGCCTTGACGAGACAATTAAGCGATTGCGCTGGTCCAGTGAGTGTTTTTATTTGTGAGTTTTTCAATATTTATAATATTATCACTTATACATTAAAAAAAAGTTATATTTTCATATTAGTAAAATCGTACATGGTATATAAAATAAGTAGAAATATTTGACTCAAAAAACGTAGACGTTGCAACGCGATGTTGTCGTATTGGTTATATTATGTTTATAAGTGCATCATTTTGTGTGATGTCGAAAGTTACTGGTGAAGTAAAACTTTACACAAGCCACGCAAATGTAGGTCGGTGTGTGTGTTCGTGCAAAATAAATTGAGTCAATCAAGAGGAAACATTCCTGATAGTATGCGCAACACATAGGTAGGTACCCATTGAGATCTTTGTAGACTTAATATGTCGTGACCGGAGAAAGTAGTCCAGTGCGTATCGATACTGTATACTATTATTATAATGAAGTAACAGAAGTTGCTCGCGCACTGACTTTTTTGTACACCCTACTGAGATGTTGGTAATTTATTTTTTTATGTGATGACTTATGGTTCCGAAACGTGGTCACGAACTATTGATATCATTAGTAAGCTCAGAGTTACACAGCGGCGATGAAGAGAGCTATGCTCCGAGTATCTCTATAGCTCGTAGAACCGATGTATGTTCGAGTCACGAGGTGCTGGAATGGCAACCTCGCACCGGTAAACGCAGCATTGATAGACCCCCGACGAGGTGGACTTATAACATTAAACGTGGCGCAGGGAGCCGCTGGAACCAAGCAGCACAAGACCGTGGTATTTCGAACTCCCTATAATAGACCTATGTCCAGCAGAGGACGTCAATCGATTGATACGATGATTTTTTTATTTATAGCCTTTTTAACAATCTTATTTTACTGATTATTTACTTATTGAGACACCGGTTACGCTTGATTGTTTTGATACGATGATGATGACGATTAAATATGTGATATATTGCAGCGGCTTCTGGCAAAAAAATGTGTATATTGCAAAATGTACATGTTGTTACCATTATAAACCGAAATCGTTTTCCATAAAAACATTATAGTACCTATATTACTTTTCAACTGTCACCTCAGCAACCGGTTCTTTAGTAAAGATAAAAATATGGGTAAACTATCGACAAAAGTTATAAGATATTAGTATTTTAATATCTTATAACTCCTCCATTTAATTAGGCTGCATTTTTGTGACCAATTATTATGCAGTTGATGGAATATGTTTATTAAATACACTTTCACAACTATAAGAATACAAATTACGGACCCAAATTGATTGTATTTATATTTTTGTGTACCTTTATAAAATGTTTGCTCTTAGCAGTAGTTTCCATGTAACTCGAGTATTTAATGTGATTCTTCAGAAAAGAACAGGGATAATAGATTTGAGATCGCTTTTGAAATCTATTTAACGGACAAAATAATAAAGATTAATCAATCGGCAACAGTATTTCTCATTTTGTGGCGATTGCGATAATCGTCAATGGAGTAACAAACGAGTGGAGGTAACAAAGCCAGTCATTATTAATGATGTAGGCCGATAGGCGGCCGACTATCATTTATAAAACCATTCCAGTGGCTAACACTAACGTAGAAAGTAAGAGCCGCGGACAATTAAGAGATCATATCAAGCACTTCGTGACAAATCTGACGAGTAGTTGGCACAGTGAAGCACTGTGTTACATTCTCGGTTACTGTGTCACGTTACATTTTAGGGTTCCGTTATCAAGTTGCAAAAATTATGCTTTTAATCTCGTCCTCACATCAACAATTTTTTTCAAAGTAATCAATTGGCAAACCAAGTAGATTGACCACTCGATGATAAGTCCCATCGCCATAAACAAAGCAACACTTAGCAGAACATGCTATGAATAAGTCCGACAAAGTGGCAGCCTTTGTCCGACAACCAGAGGCGTAGGTGCTAACCCCATGTGCCTTTAATTACAACGGCAACCACACCCTTCAGACTGAAACATAGTAATGCTGCTTGGCGGCAGAAAAACGAATGGCAGTAGTAACTTCCCGGACGAGCTCTGCCACAAAAGTCCTAGTACTAATAAGTATGTGAGGTAGTTAGCGAAAAATAATACAACGTACCAATGCTCTACAGAGTAAATATACGAACCACTGATATATGCGTTACAGTACAGTATGGTAGGTACAGTTATTTTACTTATGAGACTATTTACAGTCTAGATCAAATTTGGAAGGAAGGTTTTTTCTTTAAGAAGTGAAATTATCAAAAAGTCACTAGAAATATCAAATAATATTTAAGTCTCTTTTTAAAAATATGGTCATTGTACGGGAGTTGTGGTGATACGCTCGACCGTAATAATAGGAAGATCTTCCTCCGAGCGGGTGATCGTGTTTGGGGACCGAGGTCCGAAAATTCATCTTTGGAAGTTTTATATATAGGCATTCTTTGTGAGCACTTCACTAGCGCGATGCAGGATTTTTGTAGCGCCATCTAGTTGGAGACGTATTTTCACGACGTTGGGGTGTAATGTGGAGACCGCTACAATCATTAAAAACAAATAGCATCAAGGGTTTCTTAATAAACTCCCTATAGAAGTAGGAAAATTTTTGTAGCGCAATGCGTGCGAAGTGAATTATTAAAGGCGGAAGGTTCGAATGAATTTCACGATTAGTAAGTTGCGAAGTAGAATCCCACAGGGACTAAAATTATGAGTCCTGCTAGATTGAGGGATCATTCTTGCTGGATTGCAATCTCATCGTGCAACGGAGAAAATGAACAAATAATAGCATTACACTAAGCGTGATAACGTTTAATTTTTCTTTAAAAAACCAGCGTGACAAACTGCATTACAATGTTTTAGACTATATCCCTTTTTTGACAAGAGAGAACAAGGCATTTTGACATTAAAAAGACGGATGATGATGATAACATATAAAGAATATATGCTTTTACTTGAATTGAATTGTATAATGAAGTCAAAGTCAGTGAATGAGAAAGATAAATATTTAAAAATAGTTAAAAGAAAAAACTAAAAAGATACTTAAAATCGTTGGCCACCATCGCTGTAATCAGGAGCAATTTCAATTACATAACATCGAGAGCAATTAAAAAAGCGATTGTGATTAATTAAGCGAAAATATAAAACATTCGACTAGATAGATACTAGATAGGTACCTCATTCGTTACGACCACCTACGCTACTTCAAATTTAATTAACCTGTATATACAAACTAGATAAATCTGAACCCAGTAACCTCACAAAAACGAGAACGAAAAGTAAACTTTTTTTAAATATAAATTACATATTCTCCAATCCTAAAAAATGAGCCTTAAAATTTACACGAAATTCAATATTATATAATAATATTTGATAATATTTATCATTTTCGTAAATCGTATCAGCACTGATGTCCATCAGCCCATCGTAATAATTACTTCTCTCTCGCAGCAATGGATTCTTGAGTTGTATAAATAGTTAGGGGATTTGAGCTCCTTTTTATCCCGGTAAAGCAGATCTTTGCGGATGAATTTGCATGCCAAAGTTAGTGTCAAATATACTAAATATGCCGTAACAAATAATCCAAAGTCAAAGAAAATTTTTATTGACTACCAGGAATACATAACCTTCAAAAAGTCCCAGTCATTTGAATATATCTTTCAAACAATCTCATACCAGGAATAGCAATACAATACAAATCACGATCCATCACAGTTGATTGCCGAAACCCGCTCCTCATTTGCATAATTCTCATTTAGTTCAATTCCAACACTACAACAATAAACTACCGTGCCTAATTCTAATAAATAAAACCAGTCTGGTTTTAAAGAATCTTGATTAACATTTCAAATTAATGGAGTTACGTAAGTTCGTAACTGTAGCACTTTGGGGTAACCAAGAAAAATGGCAGTTATTAACATAATTTTGTTATAGTTATGCGTGAAGCTTTTGTCGGTTATTTAATAGTTTTCCGCGATCCGTATTGATGGATTCTTCTTTAAAAAAATAGATGTTTTGTTTATTTTAGTCTTTACAATCCGTATGTAATTTCCTGATAACATTATATTTATTGTGGTCTATTCTCTTTTATTATAAAGAGAATAAGTATTGTCTGCCAAAAGTAAACACATTTTTTAAAATAAAACAGAACCGAAGTAAGAAGTATGTTTTTCCCACAGCTGGTTCTTTTATTCTTCTAAATTAACACCTGAGGTAATCGTTGCAGTTAGGCACCGAGGACAAATCTCTGCGGTTTTTTCGGTGCTTTTATACTAACCTTTTGATGTGATTGTTTTATTTGATGAATAAATAAATAATAATAATAAAAACTAGTTTAAAGTTTTTCGCTCAAGTCACTAAGGTTTACTGTTAAGTAGTCTATGCTATGTATTCAAAACCCAGTGTACCTATTTATTACTTTTTAATGAATGTATTGTCATTACGTTCTGCGTGCGCTATGACTTCATTGCAAAGCGGATATAATTAAAAAGCTCACAAAAAGTGGAGACACAAATATAAGGTATTGATTGTTTCGCTTACATTTTTTATTGCGTATTTTCCTATAAAACATTCTGCATCTTCGAGAATTTTTACTTATTTTTAATATTTATTCACACTAATATTATTATTATCTACATAACCCTCGGTTTTACTTGAATAAATTGAATGTATCTAATCTTCCATATTCTGTATGGAAAAGCTGTCTATAAACTCCTTTATGTGAAATCTCTTCAAGATTAATTCATCCGTGCCAAAGACTAGTTTGAAATTAAAAGAGATCGAGATACCAATCATAAAAATTGTGTCGTCCTCAAATTATCTTATGAGCTTAATAAAGGTGTTTCGAAGCCGGAACAGACTTTTTTTTAACTAAATTGATTTGAGTATAAATTATTCACAAGTCAGACAAAACACAATTTATTCAGACACATCAATTTTCGTTATCACCAAACTAAATTACAGTGCCATAAGAGTATTGAGGTCAACTCCACCATATACGATCGCCGTTCAACGTAACACTGTAAGGGTCAACTCGCGTGATCCTTGCTATAAAGTTAACTTTTTGTACGAGCTCACCGCACGATACCACCTTATAAGGGTCAGGGAGTCAAACACCATGTTAATAAACCTTAATAAGTCACTCCGAGATCCGAGATTACCGCGGCTACTCTAGAAACCTTATCTACCTAATTATCGAACGGTAGAATAGAGGAATGACTGGGAAGCGGGCATTAATAACAATTACAATAAACCAATAAAACTATAAACAGAAATGAGGTTTGTACTTTAAGTAATTGGAATGGTCCCAGCGAATGCAATGTATATAGATTGAAAGGTAGTTAGAAACTAAACGGGAATTATTCCTTTTTGTAGAGACATTGAGTTTGTAACGCGATTACTTGGAGTTTATGTTTTAAGTTATTTATTTCATTGACCCATGTTTCTGAAATGTTCTGCAAAACAGTCAACCAAAAAATCTTGCTGCAAAATTTGATAAGCTATCTATTTTGATCAGCGTTTTGTCGGAACGCCAAATCATTAAGTAACCTTTGGTTAACTCAAATCATAATAATGATTATTGCGAAGTGAGCTTAACTAACTTTTGTTTTGTTAATATTTTTGTACCTAATGAACTTTTGGTAACACTTAAAAGTGAAACACAGTCAATAAGCCTTTTGGCTAATTTGATATGAGACAACAGAAGGAAGGATTAGTGCCGTTTTTTTGGAGTTAACTATGAATAAATACATTGCAAACTTTGTTGGGCGTTAAGAAATAATAAGTAGCCTGTATAATATTTTGTACTTATATATGGGGCGATTTCTCTTTCTAAGCTTGTGATAATTTAACAGTTTTATAGTAATAAGGCTAATAACTTACTTTGTAGGTATTTCTTGACTTTATTCTTTTACATTCAAGCTACTATAACAATACGGTTTAAAACTTATTTCAGTAGTGCAAAAATGTTTAATGATCCAATATTATACATACCAACTGGATTATCGTCAATGTCGCCAAATATTCAGTTCATACAGTTCTATTATAATTAATGGGTATGTAGATAACCTACATAAGGTGTAATTGACGGAAAATCGATAGTATTGTCCAGCGGGCACACAGCAAGACGTGGCAGCCAAAGCGAATTTATAGCTTAAAAAAACATTTTGGTGGAACAAATAATTATACCGTTTAATATTATTGATGATAATAATAATGCTATAACCCTCCACGCTGCCTCAATGCGGGTTGGCGGACTTTAGCGAACATATATTCTTTATGTTAGTAATAAAGTAGTAAATGGTAACGATAGTTTATTGTTCTCTCTTAGAGTAGGGATTGAAACCAACCCCAAACTCGTAATACTGTTACTGAAAATTTCGTGATGGAAAACCCAATAACCAATATTATATCCTCTTGATGCACATTTGAATTTGCTAACTATTTATTTCATTCGTATTTTTTTCCAAACAGCATTTAAAAATTTTTTCATGATATTATTTGTTCACATAACTTTTGACAAGTATTAAAAACTCTTCTTCAGAAATCAAAAAAAAAAATGTTCATAAGTTACGCACCCAAGCACTTATTCCCAGTAAATTTAAGACAATTCAAAGTCGTATCCTTCCTTTGATCAAAACACATTAATTAATTTCCTAAGAAATCTCAACATCATAATACCTAATACGTAGATATATATCATGACGAGTAATAAAATCTTTTGAATATTTAATTATAAACTGTCTGGAAATCCGAAAAGCATAATGAAGTGAAACTTCATTATATCAAACCGGGATTTTGTAATCCCTACCCAATATAGGATTAAGTTAATCTGCCGCATGAAACATTAGCCGCTTTTTATAGACTAACCGTATACAAAGCTATATCACAAACGCGTCAAAAGGGAATTATTATAAGTGTATTAGGAGCAACATTTTATGAGTTTCCAACAAACTGAACTACGTCTGACCAATATATTGTATTGGCTTAGTCACGCTATACTTTTAATTAAATGGAGGTAAATGTGAAACTTTTCGTAGACACATTTTTTTTGTTAACCTACTATATATTTTATGTATTTTATCTATATATATATATGTCTTCTATGTACTATATTTTACATATATATTTAATTTAGTGGTCTAGTAGTTAGTGTAGTAGTATGTCGTCATGGCGAACGGCATAACGCTCTCTTTTGTCGTCATGCCGCCTATACAGCCATACATGTTCCGTAATAATTAACATTATAAATATTATTTTTGTAATTAATTTTAAACTCCTGTTAAAATAACAAGCTCTTTTTGCATTGTTTTACATTTCGTGTATTCGTTTTTTTTTTATAGTTTTTGGATATATAACATACATTATTACATATTTTCTATCTTTTTTTTCTAATACAATGTGTCTGTTAATTGCTTTGGACATATAACGTGTTATGAAAATTGTTTTGTCTCCAAGTTTGGTATTTGAAAACAGATACATTTTCTATATTGTCTAGTTCTAAATTTCTATCAATTTATCTCCGTACCACTAATTATATTTGACGGCCGAGTGGCGCAGTGGGCAGCGACCCTACTTTCTGAGTTCAAGGTCGTGGGTGCGATTCCCACAACTGGAAAATTTTTGTGTGTTGAACATGCATGTTTTTCAGTGTCTGGGTGTTTATCTGTATATTATAAGTATTTATGTGTATTATATTCATAAAAAAATATTCATCAGCTATCTCAGTACCAATAACACAAGCTACGCTTACTTTGGGGCTAGATGGCGAGGTGTGTATTATCGTAGTATATTTATTTATTTATTTATATAATCTTAGGGTAGGCAGTGCTTTTGTGAATGTACGAAGTGCACGCCACTGAGTGTGCACGAAACCAAGAGACGAAAACTATAGTACAGTGGTATGGTTAGCTAAAGCAGGGTCAGTACGAGTTACGAGATTGCGCCGCCAGTACCTCCCGCTGTTCAAATGAACCCCGCAATCACAGAAATGGTATGATAGATAGTACCTCACTATGATCGCAACACCTACTTATTCCTGTTCCACCTATTGTGAGAGTTGATGTACGGTTGATGTGATTTGCAATTGTTGTATCGGCGATCGATTATGTATCATATATTATGCTTGACGTTTAGATAATTTTCTGGTTATTTAACAATACTTTTGTTTGGCTATCCAATGTGCTATAGAACTAAATAAAAAACGTGTGTACTCGAGTACACGCCTTTGCCTTGGCTTTTCAAAAATTTTATTTATTTTACCTTTGGCCTTATTTTACGTTTGCAGTAAAAATTACACTTAGAGAAAGGGTATTGTTTATATTTTTGAAAGTCAACTGTGAAAACCAACCTTTTTTAGATAAACTAAAATGTTGACTATAGCTAACTTCATGGTGTCGGTTTTTTGTGACGGTGTACGCGCGCATCGTAAAAATTTACTCTCACCATTTTTCCCTAACGCGCCTAAAGAAGTATAACTTCAACTAAAAATTAAGAGGTCAATTTTATCACTACAAGAAACTATGTATCTGTTTTAACAGCAGACGTAAAAACTTATATGACAATTTATTTCCGTTGGATTGTTTAGAATTTATTATACCTACTATCTGTTTAAAGTTTCGTATATCTTGTTTGCTGTGACTAAGAATACCGTTACTTTTTTATTTTATATTTTGTGAGTCCATAAATTTTTCGCATCAAAGATATAGGACCACAACTACTGGCTAACCTGTTGGCGGTACAACCTTTTTTATGCATGTAACCCACAACGTAAGATTTTGTAAAGCATTCGTCTTTGTACCCAGTCTTCACCTTTGATACTCACAGAAAACCCACGATCCTCATTCCACAATCACAATAAATGCTGGTACTAATCTAAAAATGGTCACGATCGAAGAGAAATAATGGCCTAGAAATTATCGGCGATCATCAAGCAATTGAAGCGCTTACGGAAAAATGACAACTTTGCACAATATTTTACGGCAACCTTGTTGCAGCGCTGGGTGGTTCGAGGGATAATGATTTAAGAGTGTGATTTGGATTTGGACGACCGTGTAATAATTCCTTAATTACGTGCCTTCGGTTTGCCGAGTGATCGAATGGGTGTAATTGCTTTCCGGTCGGGCTTAAACGAGTTTAATTGGCACTGTTGTCTGAAATAACATCATTATTTTAGTGAGGTTATGATAAAATTAAGCCAATACACTCCATTTTTTTTAACTTGTTTTATAATGTAAACAATCTTTTCATTACTTTTTAATGTAAAGTATGCTGTAAAATATATAAAGCAAGTTCAATATAATAAAAAAAATCTTTATGTATTTTCTTTATGTCGGTTTTTATTATTATCCTAACAATTTAAAATTAACATTGCACGAAAAAGTAACGAATTGTTTTTTTGAATTATGAGACAAGGAAGAAAAAATTTACTTTAGAAATTAATAGACCCGAAGATAAGGTGGAAATAAGTCTTCTCAGTATTTATCTATGAGCGTTTTATTAAATCGCGAAATAGTCTTTGATTATGCCTTTAATTTGATGAAATCAGTCAAAATTATTCCTCAAGCAGCTGGCAGTGATAATTTTGTTTATTGGGTTTTTATTATTATCTTAAAAAGTTACGTAATGGTTGTTTAAATTATAAAACAGGTAAGAAAAATAGACTTTAGAAATTAAAAGGCCCGAAATAAAAGTAAACTTTTCAATATTTATCTTTAAGTGGTTTTTAAACCAAACAATCTTTGATTATGCGTTGATTTGATTTATACCTGGTGAAAGTAGTCAAATTTATTCCCTAAAACAGCTGGCAGTGCTTGGAAAGTTTACTCTCATGCTCATCATTTCGTTTTTAGATTCGTGAAAAAAAAAACAGTTTTTAGGCTTAAAACATATTATGGTGCTTTTTATGTTGGAAATAAGTCGCTAAATTAAACTAAATAATCTTTTTTCAACTTAAGCTATTTTTTTTATTTTATACAATGGATACATGGAAAAAGTGCTTCTAGGCAGTACTTTTGTGCATGTATGATGAGCACGCCATTGCCAACAGAATAAGCACCATTGTCTCTTAAGTAGAATAGGTTAGGTATGGTAATTGTGCTAAATAAGAACATATTCATAGTAGTTTAAAATCGTTACATCGGCTTCCTGTAGATGAATATGAGATCTGCTATTTTATTCCGGTTTTGTCAGATAGAAAGGCGTTCATATCATTTGTCTAGACAATCAAAGACGTCGATATCTAAGATATAAATAAAGATCCCGCGCACGCGACTAGATTGAACATCTCAGACAGTGCTTATGTAACACAATATTTTACCTGTTTGGCGCCATGGAAACAAGCTGTTGTGACGGTTTGAATCGCAATAAATTACTCTACAGGCTACCTTTATTCGTCATTCGGACCCCTTGTCAGATATCAATAGACTGAACAATAAATATCCTTAGATAAATGAATATCTGAACACGGAGAACATTATATGATAAAATCCAACCAAAACTATTGCCCACTAGCTGCATCGCGCTGTTTCGCTAAAGTTTATTTCATAATCATATAGTTCTCAGCACATCGATTTCAAAACTCTGAGCTGGTACCTACTGTGGTTATCTTGACAGAAAAGCCCTAACAAAGTTTTGCCTAAATGGAACCTAGGACCTTGTGTTCTATAGCTAACTTGCTTACTACTTAACTATTTTGTATTTATCATATAATTTGTTTTTTAATGTTAGATTTATGAATTGTCGAAACTCAAAACACAATTTTATAAATGTGTATAATGCATATAATTTGAGCCTGCGACCTCTAAGCGTTTTCTTATTTGAATTTTTAAAATGTATAAATATTTTATTTCTTTCACGTGTTGGGAGAACCACTATAATAAAAATAATAAAATTACAAAACACAATGAAGCATTTAATCAATCTTTAACATTTAACACCACTAAAGACAAGTTTACACTAAAATTACTACTTTAAATAAAGCAACACAGTTATTATCTTACTCCATTAAAGCGGCTATTAAATATGAAAAGTATTAAGTTCATTAAAATATCACAGCTGATGCCTTACGCAATAGAGCAACTGGCTAAGATATCAAAGGTAAGTATGCTAGAAGGGTACTTTCCACTGGCATTCTAGTCACTAGTGCCAGTGAACTTGTTATTTACACAACACGGAGATAAGCTGGGTTTAACATCTGGCTATTATTAAGCTCGACGCCTTGGGCACAGATCACGTTTGTTATCTCAGATAGCTATAATCTATGCGCTGTTTTCACATGCCTCACGAGGAATGCTTATAAATTTGCGACAGTTCTTTTTTTAGCATAGATTAATTTAATTTTCCTATGGGTACCTAGTACCAATTCTATCATGTGACAAGAAATAGCTCCGTCTTTTTTTACCTAATAAAATATTAATTTCTCTTAACTTTAACGTCTCAACCTGTAATACTATTTCAACATAATATTTGCCATTATTGAATATAATTAAGACAAGCTTCAGCCTAATTGAACTTGTTAGCGTGGAATTATCTACTGTTTTACCGCGATACAAAATTATGTAGAAAGAAATCTGTGATAATTTTGAAATTTATCTATAACCTGTGCCCTTCGATTTAAATCACGTAAGCTAGGTAGAGCACACTCTGAGCAACCAATGGCTTTCCTCAATAAACGGAATCAAAGAATAGAGATATATAATAGTGCAGCCCCCTTACCCGCAGCTGCTGCTGGGCTCTCCATTACTCTACACTACTAACCTCTACATCACTCTATCTTATGAGAAAGAGAAAATCTGTGCGCAGAAATGAGACGTTATTATTATGATGAATGATAACGTCTTATTTCAGTGCACAGATCTTCTTCACGCATTCAAGCAGCGTGCTGGAACATTACTCTCTCTTATGAGAAAGAGAAAATCTGTGCGCAGAAATGAGACGTTATTATTATGATGAATGATAACGTCTTATTTCAGTGCACAGATCTTCTTCACGCATTCAAGCAGCGTGCTGGAACATTACTCTCTCTTATGAGAAAGAGAAAATCTGTGCACAGAAATAAGACGTTATTATTATGAAAATGATAAAATAGTTTGATCAACATCAATACCATAAAAAGTAAACCATCCACTATAATCAGTGGTAATGGTACCACTATGTACCTATAGTGTGCCTATAACCACTGAATACGACATTGTAAAAGCTCCCGTGACGTGGATTACTCCAACGGTTTCGAAGAGAATCCAAACTTATTAATAACGCCTTCGCTACTAAGTGGGTGCAATCTTATAGTTCAGTTCGTGCTTCACTTTGCGAAATCAACGTCAACCCATATTCGATCGAGCCTCGCTCCGGTGAGCTATTGCACGTTTATATGTTAAACCGATACCCAAGGTGTCAGAGTGTCGTGACAGGGTTAGCAAACCTTTAACCCGGAAAATGTGCAGTAGGAGATTCAATATTAATTTCATATCTGATGTTGCGCGCTTTATTCACGCGAAATGGTTGTCAGTTTCAACTCCAGCGGGGTTCTGTTACTGACAGGCGTCGGTTCCGTTTTATTATCTTGAAAGATTTATTATTTGAGCTTTTATCTGGACGTGTGTTGAGAGTGGAGAGGGTTACACCACATTTTACACTGAAAAACCTTTTATCGCAGGAGATACAGTTTTTATTTCGCATCAGAATTCAGTTACCTTTCTGACAGTTGGTATCAGGTGGCGTTTTATCATCACCATACATTTATATGCGATTGGTATGCAATATCACTTCCAAATTAATTGTTTTTTTATGATCGGTTGGCAATTTGTTAGAAAAATACAATGATTAACATAATACAGTTCATCATCATCATCATCATCATCATAATATCAACCCATTAACGGCAAACTACAGGGCATCGGTCTTCTCCCACAATGAGAAGGGTCAAGGCCGTCCACCACACTGGCCTAGTGCAGATTGGTGGACCCCATAAGCCTTTGAGAACATTATGGGGAACTCTCAGGCATGCAGGTTTCCTTACGATGTTTACCTTCACCGTTGAAGTAAGTGATAGTTTAATACGTTAAAACGCACATAATTTAGAAAAGTTAGTGGTGCTCGCCGGGATTCGATCTCGGCACCCAGAAAGTGAAGGTGAAGTCCTAACCACTAGGCTACCACCGCATTGACTGTGTTTACTATAAATACTAGAAGAATGGAGCAAATCATGTTCTCCGTAGATCCCAAGTAAAAGATTTATCCTCATAAATATTAACTATGTTTAGGGAGGGTTGAGTTAATTTGTAATAATATGTTTTTTTTTTAAATTATGCAGTTTGATGATGACATAAAATGTATTTTTTTAAATAAATCTAAAACCGTGAGCTTCTTTAATGTCTCCATTTGTTATCTATCGGAAGTGATAAAATATTTTTTTCTACGTATTACCTATTCCTTGACCTTGTCATATTTACGGTACTATGAAACTGCAACGGTAATCTCCATATTATAATAATGTACATAATTTTGAACACATACAATCTCCATTAAGTAATACAGGAGCGGATATGAACACTAAATTGAACGAAAGCCTGTAGTAACACAGCCATAAAGTGGTAGCTTCCTGGTTCAGCAGAAGCGATTTCATAACACAATTTTCCCTTTCGCAACTCTGAGTTTGTGGTATTCAGAGATATGAGTAATTTACAATTGATTATGGCTCGTGCTTTCCTTATTCTTACATTCAGATTCCAATCTAACCGTCAAGTTTCTACCTTATATTGTTTTGATCCTTAACACAGTATAAATTTGTTTAGGCCTAAAAAAAATTCAAAGATTTTTACATGATTATAAATATAAATAAATATACTACCACAATGCACACATCGCCATCTAGCCCCAAAGTAAGCGTAGCTTGTGTTATGGGTACTAAGATGACTGTTGAATATTTTTATAAAAAATATACATAAATACTTATAATATACAGATAAACACCCAGACACTGAAAAACATTCATGTTCATCACACTAACATTTTCAAGTTGTGGGAATCGAACCCACGGCCTTGGACACGGAAAGCAGGGTCGCTGCCCACTGCGCCACTCGGCCGTCCGTTCCGCCGACGATTGCTTTGTATATTATTCATTTCACAAGTTTTAGTTTTTTGATTACAAGAAATGTTTTTACCGGGAAATTTATATCTGAATTTTACGTAGCTTATGCAATATTTAATCTCTTTAATCGTTAGAAAATTAATAATAATAATGCGTCCGTCACGGTCTTCGTCTCATCGATCGGATTACGTTCGTTAACACCTTAAGGAATTCATGGATTAATCTAACCATAATCTTACCTAACATGGAAACACTCTCCAAAATCATTGTACACGTTTTTGGTTTCTTCTTTGCATAAGTTTGACAGGGTTCTTCAAAGCGCATGGGTTTTATTTAAATTCGACAAGCCTCGCTATAATGTTATAATGCCTGTCTGTTATAAAAAAGATATCTAGTACCAGTGTTCTGTGTCCAATATTACCTGTGGCAAAGGTTTATACTCTTTGTGGTAAACGGTCTTCAAGTAAAAATAGAATACTAACTTATGTTTTCTTTCTTACTTCTTACTCTCTTGCAGTAGTCCTTACTCGCTGTTAGTCATCAACATCATCAATAAACTATAACTATCCACTGCTGGAATAAAGGTCCACGCTGGGCAGACGGGTTCGCAGTAGATGGTAGAAGTAGTAGTACACTCTGTACTACTACTTCTGATGATGAAGATGCTGCCCGTTCTCCGTTATATTCCCTTAGTCGCTTCGTACTACACCCGCGGGAAGAGTGGGGTGGTGCCAACTGTATTCTGATCTGCCGTCACCACACGGCGAACTTCAACGAGAAACTTCTTACTCGTAAGTTTTAGATATGCAGCTATGCATTCAATTACCTACCTATTTTTACGTGGGGAAATCGTGGGATGAACCTTGGTTATGAAGGGCTCATGCCGTCTAAAACCTCACAGTGTTCCCCTGGTCACCTGGGGGCTGGGCCACAAAACGCTTTCGCATACATCAGCGGATTTAAGTTTCCAACCTGGATCAACGTTGCTTAACCAGAAAAATTAACATAAATTGTATTTTATAGTAAGTACCTATACCACAGTGCCTCTGCGTTTATTTATTAATGAAAACTCTTTAGCAAAAGGAAATTCAATTAGTGAACAACTGAAAGCTTCTTTTGTGAAATCGTTACTTAAATATAATTCATAAAGACTGTCTTAAAATAATATAATGTATTGGCAAACGTCGTATAAAATTAACATCAGAAATGCTGTAATTATGCTTAAACATAATTTTTGTAAACAGTATTTTCAGTAAAATCTTATACAACGGAAAATTGTTGGAAAAATAATACTTACCCTAAGAAAATCGTGAAAATAAGGTGGCATTCCTATTAAGAATTTTTGCTCATTTGAAGAACTGAGATCAAAATTATGAAGGGAAAAACATAATCATACACAAATATATATACAGACTAAAGAAGTGCAAAACGCATGAAACGTCTGATGTTAATAGACTGCTCTAGGAACGTGTTTCAGTATAGATCTGTGCCTATTGCAACGCGCTTTGATTAAATTTTTTTTATTATCCATGTAAAGGTTTCTTGTTGCAAAGCCGTATACATAATAGTTATATATTGTGTGCTTACAAATAATATAGCTGTGGCTGTTTTTTTTTGTTTGTTTGATGCAGGACTACTAGAAGTATTAGATTTTTTTGTAATATATTATATGTAATATTATATATAGTCATAGGCTACTAAATATCATGCTTTGAAATTTAAACACCGAGTTCAGCTACTAAGAACTGTATTATTATTTTAGGTTATTTAAATTATTGTTGCTTATAAATATATACCGCAATATAAGGTTTCCTTTCGTTCGCTTCGTTTGGACGTAATTTATCGTTGGTAGTTTCACTTGTAAAGTGGACATAACAATACCTAACGGTACTCAGATCGACCTACGATCTGATAAAGATTATGCCCGGATAACTCGCTTGAAGCCAAAAACCAAACACTGATAATATTCCACTCTAGAAGTACCTTAATATCCTCCGTTATATTCGTTATCCATTGTTTTCTTTCTCAGTATTAAAGATTTTTTTTTATTAGACTTGATAGCTAATATGACCTCCGATACGAAGGGACTTTGGTTCTATATGTACGTGCTGCTTGACAGGGTCGCGATAAAGATAGCAAGCATCATAGAGAAAAACGTAACACTTTTACTATCCCGTATAAATAAACGCTTATACCTACCAATCCAACTAACACTTGCAACGTCGCGGCCATCATCTACTTTATTATAATGGAATTAACTTTTTAAATTACAAAATACAAAAAAAATACTTTCAGTGGGTCTTATTTAGCTAGGACTAGCTGAATATACTGGATCGAATAAAAGAAACCGGAAAGTAAAAATTAAAGATATATATCAATTCATAAGCATGACGACAGAGTGCTACGTAGTAAAACAAAATCAACATTCAATTTACAAATTCTTTTACCGCCTGTCAGATCAGACACGGTATTTACATAATTTAACACAATAAGTTGTAATAATCCCTGTTTTACTATAAACTAAGATACTCAAAAGTATTAGATTTAAGAAGTAAACATAGGAATAATCTGATGACATCATGATCCAGTTTTTACAACGCCATAAACATGGGTATTTAAGTAAATACCGAGTCGTAAAAACATGCCCGCCTAACGATACGACTTATGTAATATTTACTTCTATTTAATGTAAGGCGAAGCTAAAGGTTATCTTGTAACAAAATATCGGTTCGTTTATAGAGAATATCAATGCATTCCGAATTTCTTGGCTACTACTTCGTTGCAGAGGCCACTGTTACAACGTTTTTATATTATGATTATTGATTAAATATTTCTAAAATTAAGATAAACAGATTAAGTCAATTTTGAAAATGGAATTATCCCAACATCCTCCAAACACGGAACTCATCTGACTTCACTTGAATACTTTGGACAAATTAGACTATATTTTAATACGCTGTGCGGTGTCCTACCTGCACTTAACATGGATGTTAATGGCTCAAATACACTACTTGTTAGTACAAAAGAAATCTGAGTTCATTTAAAAGTACCATAAAATCAGCTATAAACAGCAATTTCGTTAGTTGCAATCTTGGTTTTCAGGTAAATTCTCCGCATGAACTAAGTTGTTTATTTCATCATCATGAGGCATACACTATCTTGTTTTATATCTTGAGGTAATCTTCAAGGCACTCATTGACACTCAATCTTAGGCTGCACAATTTATTATTCACGTGACAGATCCGGTAAGATTAAGGTGAACGCCTGTCTAAATCATAAAAGTATAACGTGAGCCTGTTAGGACAAGCTCTTGCATAATAAAGAAATCGACCAAATATTAAATTAAAATTAAACCGGTGAAGGTTCAATTTTAATTTAATATTTTGTAGATTACTCCCTAATTGAAATGAAAATCTCAACCAACGAGCGTTAACTGAACGTAGGTCTTTTGTAGAGCTACTAACGGCTGTATTCGGCATCTAGTGGAGTAGTTTATTAATGCTAAGTGTTCTTATTGCCAGAAGAAGTAACTCTTATTCTGCTTTGTATTCTTATTATTTCCAATAACCTTTCGGACGATATCGTGACAAGAAAATCGGCATTTTGCTACATCTATTTTTGTGTTAAGAAGAGAACAGATTTGGTTCAATAAAGGAATCCTATTAACGTCCTCGAGTTCTCTTTTCTTGTACTTTGGCAATGATCACGATCATCTCGAGACTGTTTTCATCTTTTCGGGCAATGTGAACGAAGTAGTTGAGAATAGCGAAGATGGAAGCATTATACACAAACAAACCAACATCTAAAATAATATTTTTGTTCACCAGGATGACGTTCGCAGCGGCGCTGGTGTTGCTTGCGTTGTGCTCGGCGGTTCACGGCGGCGACCCGGTGTTCGACCCCAGCACGCTCATGCGGCTTGTGCTGGTACCAGCGGACGCGGCAGTCGGCTCCGTCATCTACCGCGTCCGCGCCTCCGATCCCGACTTTGACTATCCGTTGCACTTTGAACTCATTGGTAAGCCAGACCTATTCAAATAGTAAAATTTTAAAAATGGAACTACTTTAAAAATTGTTTTTATCTATAACCATGGACAGTTCCTACGAGGATACAACTACTTTACTAAGAGGATACAATATAATGTATTAAGTGCGACATCCATATGTCAGTTTCCTGTGTTTCGTTTGTGTTTGTGTTTCTGTGTGTGTTTAGATTTATAACCACAAAAATAATAATGTTCACCTTTACTGTTTTACTTTAAAAATCCCGCTATCCTCCTCATGCCTTGGCAAGTTAGGCAAATACCGGTTCTTAGTAGCCGCATTAGAGCAATGTGAAAAATTGAAGCTCTAAATTCTCTCCCCTATGAGACCAAAGGTCTAAGCCTATCTATAAGCCTAAGATGATGCAGTCTAAGATGGTAACGGGCTAACCTGTTAGGGGTATGGCAAACTATATTAAACTCATACCCATACCTAATCGAGCAAAATAGCGACACGTCGTTGTAGTTAACATGGTAACTAGTCATGGCTAAAGCTTCAAACTAGACAAGAGATCTATTATTAGTAAAGAGGAGAATTTTGAATCAGTTCGGATAAGTGGCTTATCGATATTCATTTTTATCCGATCAGGGCAAATGGGTCGTCTAGACGTCGGCGTCGAGACGCTGCCCTGCACACGCTACAACTCCGTCTGCCAGGCCAACGTGATCTTACTCCGACGCTTAGAGCCTGGCCGATACGTGGACTTCCGACTGTCAGCCCGGAACACCCGGGGGCGAAGCGCCCGGATCGCCTGCTCCATCACCGGCACCAACGCCACTACGCCTCGAGACACCATATTCCCTCACCAGCCTGGCATTATTTTGGCTGCCGAAGTAATTTTACTATATTATTTTATATAGGAAGACACAATCATATCTTGGTATTTTATTATCTAGACTATTCTTAAACAAATTATTATTCGTTAGATCACTAAAAAAAATTAGCAATAATGGGTACATGCAATTACTATACTGAAAACATTAAACATCCGGCTTTAATAGGACTATTAGGCTGTTTATTTATTTAAAAAAAAATGTATAACTGAAGAATTTTGACGTATAGACATATATTTAAGGCAAAATCTCTTTAAGTTATTCCGCATTCCAGCTGTCTAAGAACTATAAAATATGTCCTTAGGCTATAAAAGTTTAATCTCTTGCCCCAAAGAAAAATAAAGAAATCATAAAAGCTAAAAGATGTTGCCACTTTAAAAAATAAGAGAATAATCTCCATCTATTCTATTTGCTTAAAGTAATATTTATATAGCATATAGAGCTATTAAGTATTTTTTTTACCAAAGTCCGCCACGTAAAAAGTGCCGATATCTTCCCAATATTTACGTCATTAAATGAAGCAGCCCCATCCGCCTGCTGTGATGTTCGTGATTGATGATGATGACGGCAGCCTCGCTTCGGAAACGAATTTCAGAATTAACTGCTACGCCTAAATAATATTACGCCGTCAAATTACGTTTAGCAATACCTTAAAATTATTTCTTTTTTTATATTTAAAAAGTTAAGTTTGTAATATCACCGAGCACAATCAAAATCTATCTTACATTTAATTGGTTTATAATTGGCATCTACAAATCAACCAATCTCACTATAAACTTAAGTTTTTTTTGAGGTTTTTACCTCATTTGTTAATAACAAAACGCCTGCAATTAAACAGCCTATTTAATGCAAAAGTGGTTTTTCAATCACCCTGTAGCCTTATTATATTAGTGTTTTATCATATCAATCCATTACCGGCCCACCAAAGGGCACGGGTCTCCCCCACAATAAGAAGGGTTTAGGCCGTAGTCCACCACGATGGCCCAATGCGGATTGGTGAACTCCACATGCCTTTGAGAATATTATGAAGAACTCTCAGTCATGTAATGCATTTATTTAATGTAGGTTTCATCACGATGTTTTCCTTCACCATCCAAGCAAGTGATATTTTAAATTTAAAACGCACATAAAATAGAAAAGTTAGGGGTGCGAGATTCGAACTCGTCCCCCGAAAGTTAAGCCGAAGTCCTAACCACTAGGCTTTCATCCCTTATTAGATTAGATTATTACTTATCATAGATCCTAATATACTTTATTTATTAATTAACATTACTAAAATTTATCTTAACAGACATAACGTTATGCAATATAAGTAATTAAATACTGTGACAATTTAGTATGCAATACTAAAAAAACTAAAAACTAAGAACTAACGTTGCCCAGACAATAATGTATTTTTTAAATGAAATTAATCTTTGGCTTCTTGTTTCAGGATGCAAAGCGTGGAACGGATCTAGAAATCGTGATCGCGAGGAAAAATCAGCTATCGCCGAAGCCTCTTGAACTCGAGCTCTGGGTATGATTCCTTTGAATATTTAACCAGAGATACGAGGTGATGATTGGATTTAATGATGCTCCTGTCGTGTTCAACACGCATTTCGCCGTAACCGCATAATGAAGTTTCGCTGCCACCGCTAATAGGGCTCATTTACACCGTGGAATCGCGTTGACGGAATTTCACCATAATAATTCATTTACTGTTTCACTTTGAGTGAAATTTAAGTGTTATACAATTTAGCTTGATGATAATCTTCAATGTAAATTTACGCCTATAAAGAAAATGTTTTAGATTTTGTTATAAATAGGTATATATAAATTATTGCTATTCTTTAAATATTCCTTAACCCAAAGATTATTTCAAATGAATAAATATCGAGACTATATCTGCAAAAATCGTTATCTAAAATGTTTTATTTGTTAAAAAAGTAATAATATTAGTAAGAATTTACAATTATTAATACTAATGATGATAAATGGTGATAAATACCTTCACAGCAATTGATTTAGCGTTTATCGCAATATACTTATTTTATTTATGCATCTATCTATATTCATCAGCTGGATATATGATGCTAAACATAACACTCGTATCTTTAATCAAAGCTCTTTATACCCACCTCAAAGCTTTTGGTTTCATTTCAAACAACCTGTGCAAAAGTACTTTCTGTTCATAAAGGTTGATTAAAATCCCTTGTCACGTCTACAGTCATTGTTTTCATTCAGGGTTCGCCGCTCTTCGCAATAAGGCAGCGTCGTGTATCCACCGAGAACACCGAAGGCACGATATTCTTGGTCGGCCCATTGGATTTCGAAGCTCAGTCTATGTACCACTTGACACTGCTCGCTGTGGTAAGAATAATATTATTTTCCTACGTTTTAACTACCTGGCATTGCATGGCGAGACTGCACAGTTTAATTCATGCAGTTGTTCACTAACATAACTATTGTGGAAGTAATTTTAAATTTCCTGCGTTCACCTAGAACTATAAAGATTCTTCAATGGTGCTTACTTTACTATACCAGAAAAACACTTCGATGTATGTTTATTTATTTTGTTAATGGCACACTATAAGATACACTTTTAGTTTTATTTGTTATCTTAGAGTTATGTACCAGTTTTGTTCTATCGGGAAATCATTTATAGATATACAAATACTAGACATTTTACCATATCTTGACAGACTCTTGAAATATGTTCTCAACTGCATAATTGATTTAAGAATAACCCTACTGTACTTGAATGTATTTCTGGGTTGAAAATTTAATCTCGGTATAAATACTTTCGAGTTTCATCTGATTGTGGTTGCCAAATAACACCAACAACAGACTTCCCTTATTCTGGAACACCCTTTATGAATTAATTTACATTAATTTACAGTTGGTTTTAAGTGATATTAGTTTTAATTCTAATCTAATAGGCACTAAAAAGGAAGGTACTATCTATAAATATGGTCTGAGCAATGTATTAATTCTAATGCATAAGAGTTTTATATTTTATGGCTATGTATTTATTTTGCAGGATCCATACGTAGAACTTGGCAAAGACACGCGAAATATCGCTGGCCTGGAAGTAGTGGTAGTAGTCCAAGATGTCCAAGACATGCCTCCTGTTTTCACATCCGCACCCCCTATCACTCATTTGCCGAGACAAGTGGCGCCTGGTGACATGGTGGTGAAGGTCCGGGCTGAAGACGGAGATAAGGGGGCGCCTCGCCAGATCAGATACGGCCTTGTCTCTGAGGGCAATCCATTTACACCGTTTTTTAACATCAATGAGACTTCAGGTAAGCTTTTGATTTCTTGATGTGATATTAAGCTTAATATCAGTGAGCTCACAAATACTAGTGATATATTGAATCAATGTTTAATATTAATAAATTTTAAGGCAGCGTGGAATGGCATGGAAGTGCGCTAAATTGGGAAGGGGTCCAGCAGTTTAGTGTACACTTAAATGGATTTAACGCAATATGGTAACGAAACGCAGTATCTCTTGGTTTGGTTTTTTGGTACCTAATTCTCAAAGGCGTCAGGTTACAGATTGCCAATTCTAAAAGTATGAAATTGGGATTCGAGCAAGAACTTTTTTATAACAATCATTCACGTGATCTACTGCTACAAAATTATCAAGGCGTGCTTGAATTATTAGTACTTTTAACCAAACAATTATTATGATTATGTAGAAAACCAAAGAGAAGCAAGGAATTTCCTTATATCAATAAAGTGTTACATACATAAAGAGCTAGTGTTATCAATAGTATGCAAGACAATCTCTCTCTCTCTGGTCGTTCCTTCATCACTGAAGATCGTGGTCCTGTTGAGATCTCAACTTCGCATTGATAAACTGCCTCCATCGGCTTCTGTTGGAGGCCATTTTGGCGATTTGATAGAAGCGGTCCGAATTTGATTTTTGCGACTGGTCTGCCCATCTTGTTGGGGACCGGCCTCTAGGTCTTTTGCCTTCGGTGTTGCCCGTAACTATAATTTTTTCCAGGCTATCATTCCCCCGACGCAATTGAAGACAATAGGTATATTAATTTAATCTTACAGATGATTTATTGCATTAAGAAAGTGTTATCAAAAAACCATTATTGATTAAGTTGATAAAAGGGACCATGTAGAAATAACAGTTATTTTGGATCAGTATTTTCGAATTAACTTTATATAAGCCAGATAAAGAAGCGGTGATATCCAAGTGGGTTGGAGCTCTTTTTACCTTCTAAGTTATGTGCGTTTTAAATAATTAAATATCACTTCGATTTCAACGGTGAAAGAAAACATCGTGACGAAACCTGCATGCGTGAATTCTCCATAATGTTCTCAAAGGTGTTTGGAGTCCGTCAATCTGCACTGGGTCAGCGTGGTGGACCACGGCCTTAACCTCTTATCATTGTGGGAGACCCGTGCCCTGTAGCGGGCCGGTATTAGATTGAAATTATGGTGATGAGCGCCACAAGCATATCATGAAAAGAGTACAAAGTACGGTGTTCTCTTAAATGATATGCGATTATTCTATGTGAGTATAATATAAAATTCGTACAAGCTGGCAAAGTATCGATGACTCATCTGATGCTGTAGACTTTTAGGCGTTATAATTGTATATCATGGGGCGTTCACTATTATGTAAAATGAAAGGGCACATTTGGTAACTCTATGTCTTAAGCTAATGTTTTAATTCCTATAAAGTTTTTTTTACATGAAAGAAATTAAGAAGATATAATGGCGCTAATTTAATGAAAGTACCTAAATCATCAAAAGCTACAGACTATGTACATTTATTTCACGGAAAACCTATGGGAAATTAACAATATTATCAAGATTGTTTTCTAGTGCATTAATGTAACAGTGCAAACTATAAATTCTCTACCATACGTTTTGATGTCGTTTGTTCTAGCTCATACATAATGTAATGGACATAATAACCTGATCATTTAAACATGATATTATATCTCTTCGACACGATATGTGTTATAACTGGAACCCATATTTTCGAATACAATTCCTATACACGCGTAACCTTTTGAATAATATCCATTTAACCTTAACGTTGCGTAAATGTATCGAATGTATAATGTAAAATGCATGTTCAGAGCGTACTTCCTGCGAAACAATTTGAAATTCAGCTTTCATTATCTAATATGAAAATCATATTACTGTGTTAGTTGAAAGGCTATAAAATTCACTATGACTTACTGAATAGCTTTAGCTTTCGAAAGTCCACAGTTCTAGTGCTACTGGTTAATTTTGACAGCTTCCTTGGCGCAGGGATCCCGGGTTGAATCCTCGGCAGGACAAACTGTAATTATATATATCTGAATTTTCTCGATGGGAGGCATGAATTGTGACTCGTTACCGCCCTACCGACAAAGACGTGCCGCCTATGGATTATGCGTTCCAGTACGAAGCCGCGTAAAAACTGCGCCGAAACAGCAATATAATGGATCACATTTTTAGTTTTCATTGTAAGCATTAAAAAAATTAATAAATTCTTTTTTATAGGTGTATGAACTAATCGGATTATGACTTTTTTATGCACAAGCTACATTTAGGTTAATTTAGTGCAAACTAGTACCTAACGGAGACACTGCGAACTTCATTAAAATAGAAAGAAAATGTTTAAAAGGGATTTTAAAATACGTTTATGAATGGAAAAATAAAAGCGAGGTTATAAAAGTGGAGAATGCTATAATTCTATACCTCTGTATTGATTTTTGTGTTATAACCGCAGAAGGGTTCGCAAATCGCAATAAAAAGTGTTGATAGGTTCGAGCGAAATCCTCGCGTGTTGCCAGTAGCGCTTATGTTTATGACTTTTATGGTAATGCGCATCACATTTAAATGTAAATAGGGTGGTTGTACAGCTACATGTCCTTCTTACTTCAATCAGTTTGGAATAAAAAATTGCGAAACTTTAACTTTTGTAAGCTACATAATTATCATTATATTATCTTATCTTATATCTTTAAACGAGCAATTCTTGTATATATATAATTGTAATCTCGGAATCGGCTCCAACGATTTTCATGAAATTTAGTATACAGGGGGTTTCGGGGGCGATAAATCGATCTAGGATTTATTTTTAGAAAATGTAATTTTATTAGTGTTTCCGGTAATAACCGATTTGGTGCAACGAAGTTGCACGGGTCAGCTAGTAAAAATTAAGCTTAATTTGCTATACTTCCCTAAAAGCAGGAGAATCTAGATGGTGTAAAATAAACAGATTCTCCTACTTTTCGCGGAGTATAGCAAATTAAGCTTAATTTCCATAGTAGGTATATCATGGAATTAAGCGAAGAAACGCCTCCTTCGATCCAGTAATTATCATTACCTTGCAACTTTCCAAGGCAACCTATTTTAACATCCCACTTCTGGGCAAAAGCTTCCTCTCTTACGAGAGAGGGTTTTAGCGCAATAACCCACAGTGCACCAATGGGGGTTATCGGCTTTTTACAATCTGGTTCCTCCGTCCCCGTTTCTACCACAGAACAGCGAGACGTCGTGAGCAATGGCATCCTTGTGTGGTTGATATTCCATCAACAAGCACGAAACGTTTTTTATCCACGTCTCTGATACGTACCGCTAGTATGAGGAACGCCCTCCCGGCAACTGTGTTTCCCGCCACGTTTAACTTGAGTACCTTCAAGGCAAGAGTGAATAGGTTTTTTCTAGGCAAGCGTGTTCTAACCTAGACCTCATTCGCTTTGCTTTCTAACGCGCATGATTGTCACCAGCCGCTGGCCTAACGTTAATAAAAAAAAAATTACGACTACCTTTATGTATTAGTGATAATAATCGGAAGAAGCCAATGGAGTACACTTCGCATTGCTTAACTGACTCCGGACTTATGCTCTGATATTTTAAAAGGAAAACCCGAATACGTATGCCTATGCTTAGAGATGTTTTGATGGGAATGAATATATTCAAAACGCGCGTCTGTTACTGAAAGATAATCAAATAAAGTTCGAGCTTTCATACTTTCCCTACTGTCCATTGAATGTTGAAAACAGAACAAGAACAGATTTGTTTTGCGTACGTTTCTCAACGCTTTTGACCAACCTCTTAAACTATATCCCGGAAACTTCAACTTTATAATGTCCATAACCGTTAAACTCAGTAAATAAGACACAAGGCATTGAATAGGTTCAGATTAGCATGTCGCAAGCCACAAGTTGTGAGGATCCATTTGAATAAATTGAATCCTTAACGTCTATTTTGAAAGTAATGGATTACCCCGTTTCGATCTACTGACTTTGATTTGCATTGAAAGTAGGTATTAATTTACATTTAACCACTGCCTAAAAACGTACTTTGGTTTCCTTCATTCGTTTTGTTTATCATGGATTTTAGGACGTCATAAAAATATATCATATTATAATGAAGAGAAAATATTAATAAGTTAACTTCTAAATTTCTTCTCATTTCTGTAATGGAGTTAGTCTAATAATTCTACCTAACGTTTAGCACCTTGTGTTAGTTGCGTGATTATGAATATGCTGTGTCGTGAATTTGTACGCTGCAGTATTTCCTTTTTATCAATTTCAAATCAACTTTTCACCTACATAACAATAAATCTTACAAATTTACGATCGAGTCTATCTATGCAGATATATTGGCATATACGCATATATATAGAATCAGGGAAATCTAGGTTCGTTTTTATATTCCACGTTTACAGTGGCCACATGACGTCTTGGATTTACAAAACGTGTGTGAACACTGATAAAATCATCGATACATTCAGTTTTGATACCGAAATTAGGTACAGGTATGTACAGTGGCGTGCACAGGGTTTTTGACCAGGGTATGCATAAAGAAGGAAGATGCCATAAAATGGAACACTCATTCGCATTTATGAGTTATACAAAAATTTTAGGGTAGGCAGAGCTTTTGTGCCTGTATGAAGTGCACGCCACCGGTCACACGATTGAATAAGTAAACGGAGGTAAAAATTCTTACACTAGGCATCCCGAGCAAGTTTACACAAATTGTAAGCGAGCTATATTCATCCCGTCTCTAACTCAAATACGACGTTAACTAATAAAATTCTAGCACACTGGTCTGATTTTAAATATAAAATCACAAATTGAGGCAGATTTTCGCTTTAGCGATAAATCAACTTTTTGTAAGTCATTATGGCAATTTTATATCTAATTAATACTGAAATAGTAATCTCATATATCAAGTTGTTGTTGATTACCATGACATTATCTTGAGCATTAAGGTAGTATAAATACTTATGTACACCTTCACCATAAATAAACAGCTGTTTCCGTTCGCATTTCCAATACTGGGTCAATGTTTACTAAGTACCTTTTTTGAATACACTTATCACGGTGTCCGCCGACTTCGTAGGAATCCTACTTCCTTATCAACCCCTGGTCCCATTTACTTGACCCCAGTTCACGCCGCATCGTGAACTCGATTTTACACAAAACAAAAACGAATGAGACATTTTAACAGACATTTTAGCGAAATTAAATCCAAATCTAGCGCCCAACTTTGACAATTAACCACTAAGCTGCGCTTATTCCCTAGTACCAACTGGCGATTTGAGTTAATTTTAAATCCAAATTGCAAACCAAATTAAACCTTATTTTAGTCCCGTAAGTATCATAGCTACGAATTTTATTAATTAGCTAAGCTTTTAGTAAAAACACAGTAAAAACACATATTAATTCAATGTAAATATCAGACTGAATTATGAGGTTTTCAATTAAAACCAAGATAACAAACACTAGCAGGTTTCATAAATAGTATGTAGGAATATTGAAATGTCAAAAATTGTTACTGAACGTACCAAAGAAGCCTGGTTAATCTTTCCTAAGACAGTGAGACTATTAGAGGTTACATGCCAAGGTGTGGTCGACCGCTTGGAATTGAAGAGCTTTTCTACAAATGCGAACATTTTGTAGAGTAACCGAATAATACCTCATTAGCCCACACCCGCTGTCGCTCTACAACCATTGTTTGTAAGCAAGCCGCCTTATTTCATAATATGCCTTATTTACATCGCTTGCGATGTATAACGGGTGCAAATAAATACCACTGGTTTAGGAATAGAATGGCGAATAACTGCATTCATGGTTCTCCCAATGTAATGGACTGACAGCAATAGACTGACTGAATTAGCAAGATCAGTTTATAAGTAAACAGGAATCTCAGAAAGATATATTCCTAAAAAATATTAACGGCCTTACAAATAAACGTGGCATAACGTTGAAAGGTCCTGTCCGTTGAAGTTCTACAAGACACTGTATTAACTAAGTACTTCGACGTTATGGCACGTATGTTTCCAAGCTCTTAGATGAAGCTCGAAATGTTATCATTAGTCTATAGCATTCAATGTTCAATAACATATTTTATTCGCTGTGAAAAACTAGATTCATAGATTTATTACTATATTCATATTTGATGTTCTTTAAATCTCATTTAGCAGCACTCAACACCTTATGTAAGTATCCGTATAATAGCTTCAGTGTACCCTTTACGTTAAAGATACAATAGTGTCCTTGTTTCAATTGTAAGCAATTTCTGTCCAAAACACCAGTTTTCATAACAGAGGAGCGTTAGTTTGAATAGCATTCAGAAGTCCCGATGACAATACTCGTTTGTTTTGACTTTGTTCTGACTTTATCAAATGACTGCACCCTTCTTCAACCATTCCGAGATAATAATGTAGATTTCTAACACATAGACGTATTTATTCTGACTCATTTAGCATTTATATTAGGTAATTTGGAGTGGCTATAGCGGAGGTTCGGGGGACCCGATTTCGAGTCCCATCACGCACCACTTAATTTTCTAAGTTATGTGCGTTTCAAGCAATTCAAATATCACTTGCTTCCACGCTGCAGGAAAAAATCGTGAGGAAACCTGTATGCCTGAGAGTTCTCCATAATGTTCTCAAAGGCGTGTGAAGTCTTCCAATCGGTACTTGGACAGAGTTGTGGACTACGGCCTCAACCCCTTTCTCATCCTGAGAAAAGACACGTACTCTGTACCGTACCTTAATGGGCCGATAATGCATTGATAATCATGTCCTCATCAACTTTAAAACTAAAATTTGCTCAAGCTTATAAATTCTGCAACTATTAGGTCAACAACAGTGAATTTATGTGTTGAGTTGCTTTATATTATAGGCTTTACGTGTCGAGATATTATCTTTGTTGATAGAAAAATCAGATTAAAGAATAAATACTTATATAAGTATAAATAATTACTTATATAAATAACATATGGGATTTTTTAGCGTGTTAAAATTTGGAATATTCTCTTATATTTACAAGTCAATATTAACGTTAAATGTTACCTACCTCTTTAATAAAAGAGGAAAGATAAAATTTATATTTAGCGATTTTGTTTTTATTATTGTTAGAGGAACTAATTTCAACAAAAGGATCCGAAATTCTATACTAAATCCTTTTCCAACAAGTTATTTTACGCTCGAAAAGTTACCAATGAATTGCATGTCAAAGACAAACTCTGGCAAACTTATTGTGGAAAACTGTTATACATTATTGTTCCATACTTCATTCTAAGCCTTTCTGACAAGCGAATAAATGGTTGTTTTATGGAACACCTCTTTTACGAAAAAGAAAACTAAACTCTGTAGACGATAGCGTCGTTTTCAACCCTTCGATGTCCAAAGTTTGACATGCGAATAAGTTTGCAAAAGTCCATTGTTGTTGGTTCATATCTCCAGTAATAACAAAGGTGAAGAGTTAATTTTAAGTTTATTTGTTTGAATACACTAATCTCCGCAACTATGAAAGGTATTGAGGCGTGTCAATTTATGTGAAAATATTTACTTAAAGCAAAAATATAGTAAACGCTAATCAAAAAGGGATTTTTTAAATCCGACTAATAGTTCCGGAGATTAGCGTATTCAAACAAATAAACTTAAAAATAAGTCTTCCCCTTTGTTAGTTCAACAATCGTTTGAAATCACGATATTAATTTATTATGTCCCTGAATAATTACGTATTATTACTTCAATCCCACCCGATGAATTTTAACTGTAACGATAAGTTTTTTATCTACTTCGATACTTTAAATCCCCTTTAAAATAATGTGAAACAGTAAGCTTATTGCCAACATTAAAACACCCAATATCATAATAACCATTGTATCGACCAAACGGATGATATTATGTTGTACTGTATTTCATAATAACACTCCTTTGTTTTTTTTTCGATCCCTTCTGCGCAAAGGGTTTCACACAGACAGCCAAATTCTTAGTGCTCGATGCATAGTAATGGTATGTGAATGAATTTCAAAAAAAGAACATTGTCATTAATGCGCGTGCCTGGCTACTTTTATTGTTTTGTTTACAAAAAAATAGCGTATAAATATTTTTATGTTTATAATAATATTATTCGAATTCCATAGAAAATAAAATATAATGAAGCAATGGATGATATTAGGTTTCTACTAGGACTGGCTGTTTTAATGTTAACAGTAAAGCTAACTGTTTTAGAATATTTTCGAGGTTTTTTTTTTTTTTTTTTATGTATCCCAGATAAACCCACACATGTGTTTTAATAACCCTTATTATAAAACAGTTGCATAAACTACTATTATAATAGTATTAAAGTACATATAGGACAATCAAGTGATAACCCTTTACCCTTTACAAGTCGACAGGCGTCTTTAGTAATAAAAAACATGACATGTCACTCCTCAGCCATTCGCCTCTTCCCATCCCTAAAATATGGGTTGACACTCATTTCTTGCTCAAAAAACTGGGACAATGTAATTTATAATTTCTTTAGTCTTTATATTCAACACCAAACAGATCTTCGGCAATGTACTCTCTACGCACTATTCACTCCGACACCAAAGATTCCTCAGGAGAGGTCGACTTTGCAGTTACTTAAAAATTATTCAATTCTTTGAAGAAATTATAAATAAAGTCATACAGATTCTCCTACTTTCCGCAAGCAATATAATTGTAGCAAACTAAGCTTAATGATCATAGTAATTATTTAAATATAATATATAAGTATCTAACGCCCTCTTTCACTAAATCTAGGCTCGAATCGAATGCCTAGTGATTTAGGCGATGTATATAGAAAAAAAAACGATTTAACAACTCTTAAGTGGTGAACGGTTTATATATGCCTAGGAGTCTCCTTAGATTAGGCGTTAGTGAAAACGGGCATTAGTGTTTAATAGTAACAGTTAGGTTTGAGTTGCGTTTTTCCGTTTTTTTTGCGTAAAATCTCCGTCCATATGTGCGATGCAAGCTGCCAAATGCGATGTGCTGAATTTCGTCAAGATTGTGCAAATTTTGAGTCGATTACAGGTAACAACAAAACATTTTCGCAAATAAAATAATCATCATATCAACTACCGGTCCACTACAGGGCACGGGTCTCCTCCCACATTGCGAAGGGGTTAAGGCCATAGTCCACCACGCTGGCCCAGTGCGCATTGGTGGACTCCACACACCTTTGAGACCTTCATGGAGAACTCTCAGGCTTACAGGTTTCCTCTCGATGTTTTCCTTAACCGTTGAAGCAAGTGATATTTTAATTACTCAAAACACACATAACTTAAAAAAGTTAGAGGGGCGTACTGGGATTCGAACTAGGTCGAAATTGAAGTCGAAGTAGTACTTAATAATAGTGACTATCAAAAGAAAAAAATCAAAATTCAAAATTTCTTTATTCATGTAGGCCTATCACAGGCACTTATGAAGCGTTCATACATATTTGTTTACATAATTGTAACGGGATGGTGATAACTTCGTTCGCCAACTTAAATCTAAAGCTACGAGGGTTCCAAACGCGCCCTGGTCTAAGAAGAGCCCACAACAAACTTAGCCGGGTAAATTTATATTTTTGTTATAACCATCTTCCAGTATATTTAAATTAAGCTATGAAGCTAGAGCAATTCACACCCAAGCTTTTTTATCGTTTAAATAATCCTTAATATTATAATAGGATTTTTCTGTAAGCTTACGTTTTATATAAACTTTGAACTTATTGAGAGACGTCTCAAAGATTTCATTTGGTAATTTGTTATAAAAATAATATAATTGCCCTTGAATGAATTTGCAATTTTGTGTAGCCTAGTAAACTGCACAACGAGTTTATTTTTGCTTCTAATATTTATATTGTTACAGTGCATTTTCTTTTTTCTATCAAATATTGATTCTCGATGCAGCCGAATGTATCATTGTTTATAGCACAGTTAAATAAAACGAGATGTTTAGGATATAGATAAAGACATCTTCAGATTGTCTAACTTGACATTCTAACAAGACAGGTGTCAATGTGTGCATCGATATTGTCAGTGAGTGAAAAGGGCAAAGCTGCGTTAGATTTGAAGGTATCGACAAATCCCGATTCGTCCCGGTTTCGTTCCGCCTTTTATGGCGTCCCTACCATAAACAAAAACATGAGCATCATTATGTTTTATTCAGTGCCAAGTGGAAATCTCGGGTGAAGAAATATTTTTTGTTGTCTCGTGAAACAATGAAAGTGACATACATACGGGCGGGGACATATATAAGTAGACACTAACGTTATACTATAAGTTAGAATGTTTATTGAAACTTATAGAATAGGTATCTATAAGTTAAGCCGATTATCGAATAGTGGATAACAAAAAATAATATACATGAATAATATAGACTCACATGTGAGTACCTACATTATGAACTAAGTAAATGTAATTCGCCGTTTTTGGGAATTCATGTAAAAACTCATTGTAAGGATTTCCGGCATTATCATCATTATCTTCATTTTCATATCAACCCATCACCAGCCCAAGCTATTGAAAACATTACGGAGAACTCTCAGGTATGCAGGTTTCCTCACGACGTTTTCCTTTTTTCTTTCTCGTTTTCCTTGAAGCAAGTGATTATTGAATTGCTTAAAACGCACATAACATAGAAAAGTTAGCACTATACACTATGTAGACACCAATGTGATTATAGCTTTTCCCATGTAATAATAACTCCTGCATAGGTATTGGATAGAAGCAGGCGTTACGTTGCGAAAATCCATGATATTATGAAAATTAAGCATCAATTGCTATATACTCTGCGCATAGCAGGATAATCTGTATGGTGTAGTTTATAATTTCTTCAATCCTTATACTCATCACCAAACAGATCGGCAATGTACCCTCTACGCAAGTTTCGCTCCGAACGGGAGCAACTTCAGGAGATGTTGACTTAACAATGAATATATAATTGTTAGAACTTATTCATTTTAAAGTCAACATCTCCTTAAATGAAGATATTATAAATTACACCATACAGATTCTCCTGCTTTGCGGTGAGTATAGCAAATAAACATTAATTTTCATGTACATCCAACATTATAATAAGTTGTTCATAATTCGGTCATGTTACACGAAGACCGGAAAAGTTACGATGGTAATCAATGCCTCAACATTGCAGTCCCCGAGTTAAAACTCACAGCCGCACCAAAAAGCGCTTACTAAACATCGTGAACGCAGATCTGAGCGAAAAATTCGGTTGCTTAAGACCTTGCAAAGTGGGCTTGAAAATGCCGGAAAGCGGACCCCACGTAGTGGGAAACTTTTAGTCGAAAAAGAAGAATACATTAATAATAAAATGAGTATGAACTTAGTTCTATAACTGTATCCTACTACTGTTTAAAACAACTATCGGCATAAGCCTTTAGATTCGTTAAGAGTAAAGGATATATTTTAAGCCCTTTTCTTATCTAAACGGGTAGTGGGACTTAGAAGTCAGAAGCACTGACCCCGGTAACATTTTCTAGGTATAAGATTTAAGAATAGATTGACACTAGTAGTAGGTAGGAATGTATTATGTCCGATAGAAATACATAAGGTAGCTTGTATCTTATGACAAATGTAAGTTATGGCACTGTTTAAAAATAGGGTAGCCATTCTTCTAACGAATTTATACATTTGAATACAACCTGTATCGTGTATGCATGTAAGTAAGTAGGTATCTCGACCGACTTTAAACCGTCAGATTAAGTTAAAAATTAACATACACATTAAAAAGAACTGATTACAATCAGCATCTGTCCAGTACACTGCCTGGTTTTAACCTGCAGCAGTGGCGTGCATAGAGGGCATGCACAGGGTATGCAGATGATATAAAATGGAGAAAATATCCAGTACGAGTTCTTAAAAATTTAAGGAAAGACTGTCAGAGTTATAAAAAGCCTACCCTCAAGTATTTAGAACTCATACTGGATATTTTCTTCATTTAATATTATCTACATACCCTGGTTATACCCTCTATGCATGCCACTGAGCCGCAGGAAATGGGGGGTTGTAACTACTATATTTTTATCCGCCGTCACTTCACGACATAGTGAAGACAATACTGTATTATAATATAATAATTTAATAAGTTTGTCTCATTATACAGACCAGGCTGTTTAGAATAATTACGATGCTATTGAATAAAGATCGATCACCATTGCATTGTATCCAACAGCATTACGTGATAATTCTTTTATGCGATATGCCTATTCACGCTTTTGTACAATGATATTAATTTTCTTCAAATCATTTTTTTCCAATACTAAAAAATATTCTATTACAAATATATCGAACTTTATGTACCTAAGTATATAGGACCAAATACGTACAATATTCATAAGGCGAATGATTGAGAAGAAATTCCAGCTTGTTACTTATATAAATAAATAAATATACTACGACAAAACACACATCGCCATCTAGCCCCAAAGTAAGCGTAGCTTGTGGTATGGGTACTAAGATGACTGAAGAATATTTTTATGAATAATATACATAAATACTTATAATATATAGATAAATACCCAGACACTGAAAAACATTCATTTCATCACAAACCTATTTTCCAGTTGTGGGAAGCCAATCGAACCCACGGCCATGGACTCAGAAAGCAGGGTCGTTGCCCACTGCGCCAGTCGGCTATCGACTTATATGTCTTAGTATATATAAAAATATGGTCACCATACTTCAAAAGAACTCAGAACAGTAATGTTGTAATGACTCATTATAATTTCCCTTTGTGATCAGACCACGCGTAGGTGGTTGTTGTCATTCATGGTGTAAATATTAATATAATGACCATACATAAGGTGTCTGAGTCCGCCTTATTTCGTATTACAATAATTATTGGCACTTTAATAAAAATACCATAATGATAAAATCATTTTTGTTATTAATTAATTCAAACAACAATAATAGCCAAAATATTTATTGTGAAAATATTCATACTGTACTGATAATATTTGTTCGGCTATTTAACAAGTGTTTAAAATTGCATAACGCCATCTAGTGTCAATTAGAAGAACTATCATGTAGATTGCGCACTCGTTCTCCGAGGCGACTGTACAGATAATGAAACGTAGTAGTTCTTCCTCTTTTCGGTAGATGTCGAAAGTTGTTTTATTTTTAGTCCGATGTTATCAAATCTCATACACCACTACATTCTATTTGAAAAAATTAGGCAATGGAGTTGTCTAAAAATGTTTTTCTTTTTAATTTCAATGGATGAACTAGGATGATTTACTCGTAAATATTTTTTAATAAAGTCCCCAAAAGTTTTCTGACTTAATACCTATCAACAGATTTTTACGGATGAAAAGTAGGATTGTTAAAGTTAGGGTATCGCTGCTGTGGTTTAGCCGAATATAGGTAGCAAACAAGCAGACACACTTTCGAATTACCATGATGGTACGGATTCCAATAATATGATTAGTTTATTAATAAGTTTACCTAATTTTTTCCAGGTGAAGTGACCCTCGAGCGGCCGATCGAGGAGATTGCAGCAATATCTCACGCAGGAGCACCGATCCTGCTCACGGTAGTCGCTGAGGAAGTACGCCTGTCCAGAGAGGAGCCTGAGGCTATGTCGTCGACTGTACAGCTCGCCTTCATACTGCCTGAGCGGGATAACTCACCACCGTACTTTGAGAATGAGTCGTAAGTACACAATTACATGTACAAAATCAATCCTTGAAAAAACTAACAAGACATAAAAAACGCCTCTAACAACGACCTATCGAAAAGATAATTTACGTTGCACATCTTTCACTTGTTATTTATAGCCAAAATTAATTCCAGCGAAATAACTTATTTCTGAAAGAATCCTTCTATAAATATAAAGCCCAGGATATCATCTAAATTGGAGCAAATACGGTGTAAGAAATCGTGCCTGGTAAAGGGGGACATTATATACACCTCTGTTTTTTAGTCTAAGAGCAAGGTACAATCAAATATAGTGGTTGTTGGGAAATATCTTAGCGTATTGAAGGAAAAAAAAACCGATCATAATTATTCAACATAATTATTATTCATGTACTAAAACCACAATAATATATTGATTTCAGTTACATCACTTATTTGGATGAGAACGCACCTCAAGGCACAGCTCTAGTGTTCAACGATCCGTATATTCCTCAAGTGAATGACAATGATGCTGGAAAGAATGGCGTGTTCTCCCTCTCATTGGTTGGAAACAACGGAACGTTTGAAATAACACCAACTGTAGCGGAGAGACATGCCCAATTTATCATCAAAGTACGGGACAACACAATGCTTGATTTTGAAGCTCGTAAATCTGTTATATTTCAGGTAGGCTAATAGGATTAGTTTAATTATTTTCATTAAAAAAATTATTATTAGTAACAAGTTTTTTTTTTTCCTATTTAAATTTAAATTCCAAGATTATTTTCATAATTCAGATGCAAAAGCTCAATATTTAATTATTTAGGTAACTTTTGTAACGTTTTTTTGTATTTTTTCAGATTTTAGCTCAAGAGCTTGGCCCAGCAACTAACTTGTCGGCTTTTGCAAATGTGACCGTATATTTGAATGACGTTAATGATAATCCTCCCGTATTTCTGGCACTCTCTTACGATGTGGAACTACCAGAAAATGTAACAGCTGGTACCAGGGTTGTACAAGTCGCTGCAGACGACGTCGACACGGGAGATTTCGGAAAAATGCAGTACACTGCCATATTAGGATACTTAAATACATCATTGAACTTAGATCCTATATCGGGGTTAATAACTGTAGCAACTAATAATCATGGTTTCGATCGCGAAGCTATGCCAGATTTGCATTTTTTAGTAGAGGCTAGAGATAACGATGGTGTAGGTTTAAGAGTAACAGTGCCATTAATTATTAAGTTATTAGATGTAAATGATAACCCACCAGAATTCGAAAGGGCGTTGTATGAGTTTGTATTATCGCCAAATTTAAATAATTTTACTTCGGCGGCGTATGTTAAGGCAGTTGACAAAGATGCTGAGCCACCAAATAATGTAGTCAGATATGAAATAATAGAGGGGACTAGTGAAGGAAAATTTGCAATTAATGAAGAAACAGGTATGTTTCTGCATGGTAGGCTTATTTTAGTTTATATGTTTGTTATCAATGAAAAAATCAACCATTGATTTTATTTTCAGGCGAGATTTATCTTTTGGAGCCACTGAAGAGGACGAAAAAACAAAATGTGCACAGGGAAAAACGACAATACGATAATGAGCAAGAAAGTGAAGTTTATATGTTAACCATAAGAGCTTATGACCTCGGAGTACCAAAACTATTTTCAACTACAACAGTTAAAATTTATCCTCCAGAAAGTAAGACTAGGACCATGTCGTTTATCGTTTCCGGTGCAAACCCTGACAGAAAAAAACTAGAAGAGGTTTTGAGCACTCTTTCAGGAGGAAAAGTTACAATTGTAGATATAAAACCTTATAAAATAAATGACGACAAGGGAACAGGAAATATCGGTGACCAGGAGTCTAGTCAAGAAAAGTTCGTATTATAAACCTATTAAATAAAATATGATAAATATATTTAAAAACTATAATTACTTATATTTAAACTATTAACTATTACTATATCATTTTCAGAAGCGTGGTTACTGCAGTAGTTCGTATGGCTGGTAATACTGCCATAAATGTGGCAAAACTTCAAGAACAATTAGCAAAAAATATAACAATTTATTCTAATAGCAACGTACGAAAAGATCAATCGTCAACAGCTGAAGATAACAACTCGGTAATTATTTTTTTTTAAACGTTGTGTTGCATAAATAATTCCACATTACTAATTTTGGAATGTTTATTGTTGCAGGGCATTTATAAAGCAGAAAGCAGATTGTTATTTTGGCTTTTAATTTTGCTAGCTATTTTAATAGCCCTAGTATTACTATTGCTCATATGTTGCTGTATTTGCGAAGGTTGCCCTTTATATATGCCACCAAGGTAATTACATTTACTACTTACTACTACTATGAACTTCTTCAAAGTTAGCGCTTATGTAATAATTTGCTCATAATTTGATTTCAGTAAGGAAAATTTCCTTAACATTTGGATTTAAATTTTGCAAAATGAATCTAATAATTATACATAATTCACTTTAAACCTTTCATTCACTTTCACTAAATTATTTTCACTTTTTGATATGAAAAAGCACTTATTGGATATTAATTCATGTCAAAGAACCTAGATCAGATAGGTACATAGATATCCATTAATAAATTCTAGGAAAAGAGTGATACGTGTCAACTCCACAGAGGACGACGTGCATTTAGTGGTTCGCGACAAGGGAGTTGGGAGAGAAAACAAGTCGACGCAAAATATAGAAAATAAGTCTATAGAAGCACCTGAGTGGAGAAGACGGGAAGCTTGGAGCGCTGAACAAACGGATTTGAGAACAAAACCAACACAGTGGAAATTTAATAAAAGAAATTATAAATCAAAAGAGCTAAGTAAACCAGCTTCAACGCCTGGGGGTATCCGACACGAATTTGTACAAACTGCCGCAGATAATGACTATAAATACGATGACACTAGGCAATCCTTCCGACACAGGTAATAATCAATAACTAACGATGCTGCCGATTCAGAAGTCTCTTAAAGTCTCATAATTAAACTAAATTGGCAAGCGTACAAAACAACACTGCTAACTTTGTCCACAAAGTATATAGTGAAAATGACGGCATTACTTTTTTCTTATTTATGACATTTTCTTATTTGTATACGCCAGACCCATTATTACTTACTATGCTATTAAAGCTTTAATTTTTTTTTCCAGGGATGGCCCAAATATAATTTATACAAAGGAAATGCAACTTCAGGAAGCTTTTGCCAATAAACACAAAGAATATATTGAAGATTTAGAAAACGGATATGATAGGATTGCAACACTGCATCATGAACATCCTGAACATCATGAACGCAAAGAACAGGAAAATGATTCAATACGAAGACATGAAATTGAACGAGGTTCTGATGTTGGAGGTTTTATCAAATCCGATGCTGACAGAAACTTACATGATAAAGAGGAACTTCTAATCAAACGTGAATATATCGCTCCAAATTCCCTAGGTAGAGACCAATATTTTATAAAAGAAGGCAATACTGAAATTTTAAGGCTTGTGACGCGAGGTAAAAATGATGATGAACGCTACGTAAATCTTCCTGTTCAAAATCAGCGTCCTGTTACATTAATTCCACACACTCAATACGTTGTTGTTGACAATGGCAAAGATATGTTAATGGAAAGGTTTATCCGAGAACAGGGTGAAGAAGCTAATAATATAAGAGAAAGAATGAATAAAGTAGTTACAGATTTAGAGAATATTGACAAAGATGGTAAAAGTGTTGGTCAAAGATCACACATTGGCGTTGACCAACAACTTCAAATACATGAGTATTCTAATTTGCCACCTGATGTACCTGGTACTGTACCTTTGAAGTCAGATTATTTACAATCTGCTTTACTAGAAATGCAAAATAAATCTTCTATTCATCAAGAACTTCTCGAATCGTCATTACGAAAACAAAATGAACTTCTTCATCAAATACTAATTGAGCGGGAGAGAATGTTACAAAACCAAGACACGGCATCGCAAGGTGAAAGTAAGTTAGAAACTCAAAGTTTACCTGGACACTCAGTCATGGCAACACAAACTGAATGTCATATTGGTACTCAAACAGAACCTCTGTGTCTGAAAGAAGTTATAAGAAAATCTCGGAGTGATAACGATTCATATAGTGAAGATGAATCTCAGATTACTTCAGATCATTCAAAAAAAGTTACTTGGATCAAAAAGAAAAAGCCCAAGAAAAAAATTAAATATAAAGATCCAAGGCGAAGTATCCGTGTTTATGAACTAAAAAGAAAAATTAAAACTCCTATCATTGAAGAAAGTGACGTTTCTCCTTCCCTAGAAAGTGAAAAAACTGTTAAAGTGAGTAAAATAAATGAGAGAGAAGAACGAGTAAAATATTACGGGGATGTGACCAAAAGCACAGTAACTAAATCAAAAAATGAAATTGTTAGCTCAACACAAATCAAAGCTGAAGGCGACAGAAAATTAAAATCACGAAGAGAAGTTCTTATGGAGATATCAGATTCACTCGATGAAAAAATTAAACAGAGAACGAAAAAACAGTTACTTCCCCACAATGCAGGAATTTCAAAAGAAATGTATGAACACGAAAGTAGTAAAAGTACAAGTAGTTCCGCAAGTCAAGATCGGAACGAAAGAGACCGACAAGAACGGAATCTGATATTTTCACGCCAAGGATCATCTACAGAAGAACATATTTTGGATAAGCCAGATGGCAAGATACAAATAACTGATTTAGATGAACCAGAAACCCCTATGATACCTAAATCCGATTCATCAGTTACTAAAGAAATTTCAAAAAAACATATAGAAAATGATGTTTTAAAAATATCTGATACAAGTAAACCAGTACAAAAAAGTTTACCTAGGTATATGCAATGGTATGGCAAAAAGACAAGTGCAAATATAAAGCCTTCCACGTCTGATAAAGTAATACCAGATAAACCGAAGAGACCCTCAAAAACAAAAAATGATCAAGAGTTAAAAGAAAAAAGTGGTCGTTATGGAAAAATAATCAGCAAAGAAAGTCAAAGCCAAGGAAGCGAGGTAAAAAAAAACTTCAAAGAAAAAGAAAGTGATTTTATACATCCTCGTTTATTGAAAGAAGGTAGAGTCACGCCTGTTCCTGAAGGACCATTGCCTGATGTGCACCCTTTGTTGCAACACTCAGAACATAGATACGAACATCAATATGAAAACCAAAATCCTCTTTGTTACATTCAACCAACTCATATACCAAAATACTTAGGTGCACCGCCAAATGTTCCAGCACAAAGACAATCCTTAGAACATCAACCTATTTATGTTAACCAAGATGATGTGAAAAATAAAAAAGAAAAACATACAGATGTTTCAGAAAGTGCTCTAACTCATAGTATATCAATTTCAACAAACTATGAGGATGACAAAAGAACCGCATCTGAAGTTCATGTTTCAAAAATTAATATTGGTGGTGATGCAGTTACATGTCAGAGAATTGTTACAACAAAAGTTGATGACAATGATTCTGGCATTGCTATGAGTACGCTGGCTCAGCAAACGGGTAACATAAAACGTTTACCAATTACGGAGAAAAAGAGTGTTTTCACCATTGCTTATGATGATGTTCAAACTAAACAACTCAGGCCAGATAGCAGTTCTACTTCATACTAAAACTATATCAGTATTCATACAACGAGAGTGCCTTATAGATATTATTTTACATGTTTTTAGTAAACTTTGTTCCGTCCTATTTATTATTATTCATACAATGTCATAAGATATTGTAAATAGTTTTATTAACCTAAAACTAAGAATAATAAAAATCAACTGCCTTTATTTATACTGACTGTTCTATAGTTATACCTTATAAATTAAATTTAAGCAACATTATATTGTAAATAAAAAATGTTTAAAATTCGTATTTAATGGTAGCTTTAATAAATAAATCTATTGTAAATAACTATTCATTTATTCACAATAGCCATACTGATTCAGTGTGCAATTCTATATTTGTTATAAAATATAAAGTTATATTATACTTTTATTATCGTGTTTTATTTTCATGAGCTATGAACGATTGATTAAGAAACGTATAGTTTTTTTATGCCGCGAATAACTGCGTCATCAACATCAAAGCGGGGCTTTGCGCAGGCCTTTTTTAATAGACAGCGGGATCTATATCATAGGAACCCTACACAGCTCAGATTTTTAAGTCCACACAATCATGTGTGCAAGTACTGGGAAGAATGCAACAATTCTACACCTGGCAAGTACTGGGAATACTGCAACAATAACAATGTTAGTCCGGCCCGGGGATCAAATTCTGGACCTCGTGATCTGTACTCGGAAAAGCTGTTGTCTAAGGGCCTTTTATTTTAAATTATTTTTTAATTCACGGGAAGATGGCTCTTACTATTAATATCCTTTATTTTTAAATGTCTCGATGCTGTCTTTAAGGCATCTTTGGTCAGAGCCACCTCTTGTAGTTCAATTTTTGTTTTGAATTTTATTTATTAGTGAACCAACGAAAAATATATTTTTGTAGGGAAATTAGAATTACCAACTAAAATTAATATTTACAATAAATATAAGCCGTCTAACTTTTCACTTATGGGCATGGTACCCAAAATGCTGGCGCTATTGCCTCTTTGAATTGCTAGACTTAGCCGTTGGGCTAAATAAGCGCCAGCTCTTGGGTCACCAGACGTAAGGACCAATTTTTGGGACACGAAGTTATTAAAATTTTTCGTGTCCGAAGACCATGGGCCCAGTGTCTCAAACGCAAGCGCCGCAAAAACGTAGTCATTATAAATCACGGAGTATTTACGGCGCTTGAGCATTTGAGCAGATTCGGCAGCTGCTTCCGCTTTTTGGGACGTACTCGGCAAGTGAGAAGTTGACAACTAATCAACGCATGTCGCATCCCACACCAGCGCACGCCCTATCGACCACGGTAATATAGTCATACCGTCTGGTCTCTTGCCATCATCCCTGAACAAACCGGGAGGTTCCAATTGTCACTATATCATTGATAGCGCCGTGACGATACAAACGGCCAGCATTTCTGTTTTTGAATACTCAGTTGAAACAAGTATTTCATAATAAACCTTTTAATACGGCAACGCAAATATGCGTGCAGGGCGCAGGTAGGTAGGTGGAAGCAATACGTCGTAAACAAAATCCAGCATACAGCCGATACGAACGATAAAGTTCCGAAACGAACCATTATTGTCAGCTGTTATTGTCAACTTGGTACTAGGACTGTAGATAAGACTGGGAGACGAAAACTATTAATACCGTGGTAATAATATATTTTGTCTACTTATAATCCTTCGGCTCGGGTGATAACTATCTTGATAAAATGTATTGGTTTATGACCGTTTAGCACTATTTTTGTGAATTTGATGTCCAAATGCGAGTCATTGTTTTTAATAATTAATAATGTTACTATACTAGCTAATTTATGAGCTCACTGCTAAGATACTTGTTTACGGCTGCTACATTTTAATTAATACGAGGGTTGCATAAACAAAACAATACGAAATAAAGGTGCAAAATCTCTCTTTACATTTCTAGGAAACAACTAGTAAACTAAGTTAAGACGTAGTCTTATTGTTTATCTGGTGATTATATTTTCATCTAGACTTTGGTTTAACCAAATTAAGCTGACAAGCCGACAATTCAATGTCGCCTGGCGGGTGGACAAGCGAAACTTGTTCCGCCTTGAATGTCGACTGACGGCTGTTGTAGTTCAATAGGTACTAAGCCTGCAGAACAATTTAGGAGATTAGCCGAAACAAAAATGATAGCATTCGCGTCGTTGCTTTGTTTCGCCGATCTAACAAACGATGGCGTTGGTAACGTTGATCAACAACATTTTCGGACTAAAATTACTACGAACGCGACGGTACCGCACTATTTGGCCGAAAGAGGGAGTTTCGATATAATTTCAGATCGTATTTAACGACGAAAGTAGGAACTATATGATAATTTTATAATGTCGTTTCTTCTTTGTTTTAATACGGTGCTCTGTAATATGGTTTCCGGTAATACTAATAGAGCAAATTTCGTAAAACGGTGTTCAGACAATTTAAGGATTTAAATGTCGATAATAAAGTAGATAGATACACATTTTAAACGTCGATAGGTATAAATCTTTTATTGAATTCATTGATTTCAAAAAATAATAATGCTATGATTTTTTAAGTCAAACTTCTAACCTAAGGCCATTTTTAATTCGATCGTAAAACATTTTACCTATCCAACCAAAAATGATAATTTTTTTTTAAAGCACTAACTTCATTTCAACATATTTTGTTCATACGTCACTCACTTTCGACCTAGTCTTGACTTGAATATTAAGTATATCATCTCCGACTTTTTGAAAGTCAAAACTCCATCAGAACTAAGATATATTTTTTCAAATAGTTGACGTACGAAACTGCTGATTACTAAACGCCATCTATTAGCGAATAGCATAAAAACAATATAGTAATATCTGAGTGTGCTTGCTTACGTTAAATATTGTTTACGGGCACATCTTCCAGTTTATCATGCAGTCCTAGTATCGGTGGAACCAAAAACCGACAATAGCGTTTATTGACTATCCGGATCGGAATCGTTGGGGGCTCGGGCGGATGGGACCGGTTCTATTTATATAGGAATCCGATATCGGCGATAATCAAGAGTTGCTTACTAGTTTTAAAAATTATATACCTACCTATCCATAGGTACTCATAATAAGAAAGTGTCATGATGGACTCAATTTTTTTAAGTAACAAAAAGTGTGATCGAGCAAGGCGAACAGAAGTTGAGAGCGAGATAAAAGATACATATATATAATTGGAAATAGGCCTGGGAATATTTTTCCTGTCGTAATTAAGCTAAGCGAAGTAAGCTTTTAGCTTTTGGTGATTAATAATACAAAGGCTTCTTATCTATTCTTTCAAGGTGACAACAAGCTAACATGATGCCAACGTCAGGATTGATTCTAAGCTGCGGAGCCGAAAAGGCAATGTACATGGATGGGAAAAATAGAAACCAACTTTTTTCTCTGATTTATATGACATTTCACACTAGAGATATTATGATTATTAAGATATTACTTCTTCAGTGTGTTTTAACGACTTAACACGTAGATAATATTTAAATATAAAATAATAATAATTGAAATTTAGCAAGGTGGCAATAGCAATCGTCGCAACGGCCGTAATTATATCTAGATCTACTTTATAGCCTAGGATAAATAAGTGTCAAACAAAATAATATAAAACAAAATAAAGAAAGTTGATAAAAAAAAGAGTGCGTGTACTTATGTACACGCGTTAGAAGTTATGTATACTTGTTTGGCGTAAGGAAAAGAAATAACTAAAATGCAGTAGTGATTATCGATAAATATTAAAATTAACGAAAAAGATTTTATTTAAATAAAAAAGGTTTTATTAACGTTTATACTGTTACGAAATACGTATTCTAAATATAAAATACTAGAATATACAACTTGATCATAGTTATCGATTTTCATACCACCTGGAACTAACTTTACGATGTAGAATTTAGGTGTCGGTGTGCGCGCGCATCGTAAAAATTCACTCTCATCATTTTTCTCCATCGCGCCAAAAGAAGTAATAGTAATTAAATAGTAATTATAATAGTCGATATAAACAATCGACTAGAAACGGTGAAATCTGCATATCGTCTGAGAAAAGTATAGAAATCCTGTGTGAGGATGGGTTTTATAACATTTAAACAATATATTAAAGCACATTTAACCAATGGTGGTTACTGCAGAATTGATGAACCACGGCGGATTGGCCACGGCGCTCTCAACTCTAACAAGACAGAAAAATTCTAAAGTTTGTTAAACTATAAAATGATGTTGGAAAAGAGCAATCTGTTGATTTTCTTGCTGGCTCTTCTGGTTGGAATCTGCCTTACAAACCGGTGGTAGAGTCACAACAAACAGACCGATTTGACGTTCCAAGTGCTTATAACTAGGCCTACTTGCAATAAATGCATTTAGAACTTTGTTTTTTTTTAATTTTGAAAAACAAGTCGAGTTAGTAGTGGGTTAGCGGCAGATCAGAATAAAGGTGCCACTATAGAATCACCATCCTATGAGGCGGCTAAGAAATTTAACGAGCGGCAGCGTCTTCAGCTGTGCTACTACTACTATCTACATACTGCGATTACCAACCCGGTCTGCCTTGAATGATTGCAATCCAATTGCTGTTATAGGCTTTTCATTAATGATGATAGTTACTAAACCCTAATGCCCCAACAGACTTTTAGTTTTATAATGTATTTATTCAGTTAGTGTTTTGTACGTGTAAAATATTTACAATAAATACTGTGTCTGTTAATGACATTAGGAAGATCATTTTTATTCTCTAAAGTCAAATTAAAATCGATCTTTTCATTGTAACATAATTCGTGGCTCTGGCAGGTAAATATACCTACCTACTCGTAGTATGAAAATAAAATCAACCAAATAATTTTCTTCTCTTGTCTCTCTCTCAATGCCAAAAATCCTCAACAATCGCCATTGTCGCCTTATGGTTTAATAGCTACTAGGATTGCATAATATACTAAGATAATTCATTGGCGTCGTTGACGAAACTAAATAACATTACAAAAGCGTTATGCTATTTGCTGCTAGATGGCGTTCAAGCTATTATTTCGAAAACATTTTTTATTATGAAAACTCATTTTAAGTATTAGCTTACTTAATACTATGTTAATACTTAAAGTCTAGGAGCTTTCGTTATTAACGTTCCCCGTGTATTCTTTTCCATCGGCATTCAAACAGTCGGTTCTGCGTGAACAGTATTTTTAAGATTGTCATGTTATAGAATATAAAACACGGCAATCTGTGTTATTATTAAATAATAAAATTCAAGAATTAATTTTGAAAAGTATTTTATTATTGACTGTTCTATGTTTTGGATAAGGATGAGTCGTTGGTGGTTCAGTACTCGAGCATGCTCTCGCAATTTATACTATCTATCTAGTAACTGTCGCCTATCACTCTGTAAAATCGTAGCCAAAGCAATTATATTCAGATATGTCAGAGACAATATTTTTAGATGTTCAGTACTAGGTACGTAAATTCTTGCGGGGTATTTGTATTAATACACCTATTGAAATTGTACCTATACATTTCTGCCTTCTCTCCTACTAAAACAACTATGTATTTATATTCTTTGGTAATAAGGTTTTGATTTTGATTAAATAAAGTATTTATTTCTATACTTAAACACAATATAAGAATTATATTGAAATTTTGAATAAATTGCCACTAAGCAAATTCTTTTCAGATTAGCAATCAACATTGGCGATATTATAAAGTTGAACATTGTTTCATCGCGAGCGCTCAATCATTCGCATGAGCTGCTCCTTCATTCAGCTCATTTGCACAGACAACTCGCGCGGAAAATTATTTCTTTTCATATTCCCATTTTTCACGTCTTACTTAAAGTTTTCGCCCAATACTGGGGAGTTTACAATTCCTCTGTTTATTTTCACTTTTTTTCTCTTCCGTTGAATTTTTTCTTGGTGTATTTGTTTGTCTTTCCTAATTGCTTAGGTAGTTTAAACGATTCGCTTTTGTTGTTATTGAAAGTCAGCTCCAATTTTTATGCCTAGGTCTTTTTTGCCTTTAATTTTATTATTATTATAAACAGTTAAACCATTTAAAACAGCTAAAAACATTTTGTTTATAAGAACAGGCATTGATTTAATATGTTACTATCAAGAACAGGTATGTCTATGCATATGTCTGAATTTGAATAAATGAAGCTTGATGTTGGTTAATAAAAAAAAAGAATACGAAATCATTTTAGGTAAAGGTAAATAAAATAAATGATTATTATTGCCAACTCCTGCGAAACTTTTATTAAGAAAGTACTAGGGCGACAGAAACAGACATGAGGTATGGAAATTACGTCTCCCCGCGGCGACTTGCTTTCACGGTCCACTGGGCTGATCATAATAAAAACTCACGCCGTCGCCTTCGCGCGAAGTTTGACCATAAATTCGGTGGTCGCAGTAATCGCCCGCTCGCCTAAGGCGAAATTCCTTCCCGACCCTAGATCTGCTTTTAATATAATAATAAATATCTCAGAGTACACTACTTTTTCTGTAAAGTATTTTTTTGCTCTTTGTTTTCCCCGAGGGTGAGCCGAAACCATTAAAAAGGTTGGGGCAGGCGATATTTTATGCGATTTTAAGTGTGTAACGTCCTTAATAGCCGTTGTATGGCACTGTGAATTGAACGGTAAAATGTCTGGAATAATTCTATATAACAAAATGATTATATATAAATTCAAATATACAAATTAACGCAAGTATTGTCATATACTCACTCGTACGTTCACACTAACCACACACTGTGGATTATGTTGTCATAACCCACGTCATATAGAAAAACACCTATTATAAGAACTATTTATAAGTAGATTAATTATTTACTATTTATGGATATATCGGAAACTAGGTGAACTTTTTGTAACATACGAATCACTCATTTTTGTTAAACACTCAGCTCAAACAAAAGATCGCACAAACGGCGATATCTCTCATTATGCCGAAGCAGCGAGAGGGTTAACTCTGAAGTATCATTGCCGTTTATTAATGGTCAAGTTCAACCCTGCCGCGAGCTCACCAATTGAAACTGATTGCTTTAAATGAATTATTAAATTGACGTCGTTCGTTATAAGATGCCTTATTTAGAATTGGGTTTACGTAGTTACGTTCATTTATTTCAATTTGAATATTAAAGCAAATTTTGGTATAATATTATAATTATAGAATTAAAAAAAAATGCCTGGCAGTCTTTGGGATATATATACACAGTACATATACAGTCCATGGAAAGCGTTCGGTGACGATGAATGCGAGATCCAGATTTTTGTTTGAAAGGTGCTCAATGCGATTTATGCGCCTGAAGAAGTCTTCACTTCAAAAATTTGGAATCATCATCGGCCCACTATAGGGGAGAGGCGAATAAGGTTACGCAGAAGTACACCATGCTGGCTAAGTGCGCGTTGGTAGACTATAAGAACAATATAGTGAATCATCAGTCATACAGGTTTCACAATGTTTTCCATCCCCGCTAAGCAAATGATTATTGCTTAAAACGCACATAAGTTTGAAAAGTTAGAGGTGCGTATCGGTAATTTTAGCTTTTTTTTTACCTATGTCTAACCGATTCAAAATTTGTAATCCAATCAAGCATGAGAATTTATGAGAAATTAATAACTTCTGTTCGATTGGGCGGTTGTAATTATATTATGATACCAGCCAGATAATATGACTATAAAAATTCTTCAACTTTAAAAAAAGCCCAGTCGTACTTTGGTTTGCTGAATTTGTTTTAACAATAATTTTATAACTTAGATTGTGCCCTTAGAACGAGGTTATTACGCTCGCAAACGAGAAGTCGTTTACGAGTTCCGAATCGCTGGAATGTCAGTGTCAAACGAAACTTATTTTTAATATTGTAAAGCATCTAAAATGTATCTACAATGGTTTTTGTTTAATGTTAAATTTTTTGTGTAAAATTAAAATTGACTCACATTGATTCACAGAAATTGTGTATCAAAACATGCCGTAATAGATGTCGATGTAGAGATCGAAGCATGTCGCTCAGTAAGCCTACTGGTGTTTAACGATGACGTTTAAAGTCGATAACAAAAAAGCACAGTCTTTAAATAGCGATTTTTGTTAATCAGAACTGTTAGCCAATAATTGGATCCTTGATCGATAACAATAATAAAGGTTTATGATATATTATTAATCGAAGTTAACAGATATACCGATACTTATGTATAAAGGGCTTCAAACTTGGCCTTCTTATAAAGAGTACTTGCCACCCTAAAATCATTAATTTATGATCATTTTTTTATTAATTGATTACAACCTACGCTACGTAGGTACACTTAAAATTGACACTTATTGCTTTTCTGGAAGTTTATCGCGAAAAACCAATTAATCACGTCGCCTCTGTCCAATAAATTCCGTACGGACTTTAATTATTTTCTTATGATTTTAATTTCGGACCCCTCGCCCAAATCTGGGATTCGAACAACTGTCTCCACTCTGATTTTTTCGTCTAAGTTCGCGACTTTTATTAATAAAGGGAAGATAATTAATACTACTTAAATTTTGTTTAAGCATTTCCAAACTTAATTAGGATTTTTTTATAAAGCCAAACGTTGCTTTGATTAATACCGAAGTTCCTTGTCAAAGTGTAACATCACCATGTTACACTTTGACAAGGAAGAGAAAGAAAAAGTTTTATTTAAGCATTGCCTTACTTCAGTGTTAAATATATATATGTAGTAACCGTTTTTATTTTATGGAAAAAGGGTATACCTCCTGCCTTGTGTTTTAGGAAGAAATTAAAAATAAACACCAAATCAAAAAAGCAAATCAAAAACAAGTTGAAACGTTATTATATTCAGGGTACGTACAAAAACTACAAGGTGTACGTTCATCCAGACCATTCCTACAAGTTCCATTAATTAACATGATAGAATTTTTTTCCTTACTTTAAATGTTATTTAATAAGCTAGAGCAACACTCTTCTATAAGATTAGCGTAATGAAATCGAGATTTAAACAATAATGTATTTTTTATTTTTAACAGGTTTAAGGTTTAACATTCTAAGTATACGATAGGTACCTATCAGAAGTTATTAAGAGACATATAGTCTGGTAAAATAATTGTTAATAGATACAGCCTTCTTTCATCAACTTCATAAGACTATTTCATATCCCACTAAAAAGAAGACTAGGGATTTAGAGCTAATACCGTCCATGTTGCTCTAATGCGGGTTTATGGGCAGTGACAATTTTTATCAGATGCTAGTGGTAATAACAAGGCATAAGGGTGATAAATGTTTCCTAAGTTTTCTAAGTTAAGTACTGAGATTCCTCTTGACAGAAAACCTCAATATCTTACAATTTTAAACAAAGGCAGGAATCTGTTATATTTGTAAGAAGAAACAATTTATTGCACGCAAAGCATAAAATAATGCAGATAACACAAAATAAGAAAACTCTGCAGGAACTAAATAAGAAAATATAAGCATGCAAAAGGGTAATTGCTGCAAGCAATCTCTTACAGGCAACCTTTAAATGATAGAACATGTGACTAGAGAGCTCAGTGATATATATCAGTATACAAATAAATATAAATTGTCAAAAATAAATACAGAAACATACATAAATATAAATATATATAAAAAAATAAAGCGGGTCAGTGCTATATATCAGTATACTAATAAATATAAATTGTCAAAAATAAATACATAAACCATAAAAGTGCAGTCGTTGGAAACGACGTCTTTCAGACGACACTTAAATATGGGAACTTATTTTAACAGATAACTGCTGGCAGATTGTTCCATAGTATATATATAGCCTAAGAGGTAAATAACTATATATGTATACCGAGAATTTTCTCCCCGTTTATAACCATCGGTAATCACATGGCAAGCAATTATCAGGATTCGACCTAAAAACCGCGCCAATTAAGGCGCCATTTGTCTACAACAATAGAGGACCTTTCGGGCCCCCCTCCCCATTTCTTGCGAAATTAGTGATGACTTCAATAAAAATAATTCTTGTCTTTTAGGCAAATTGCATCGCCAAGTCCAAGAAAGCCTTTAATTAAGGGTCGCCCTCCACCACCCCGAAAACAGCGTTGCGGCCGTCACCTTTTATTTTTGTTAATTTTTGGAGCTCTTTCTTCGCCGCATAAGTTACTTTCACCCCTTCCCCCGTGATTCTTTACGCCTTTTTGTCACCGTTTTGAATTCTTTTGAAGAAACCCCTTCCTACCCATCTGCTACGCCCGTCAATATTAACTCCACGACGAGTTAAACTTTTTAATATCCGTTAAATTTTGTTACGCCGAGACTAATACCTTTTAAGAAGATTCCGGAGAAAAATGCGAGCACTTAGTGACAATCTTGTTAAAGAATAAATTGTGGGTATCTAAATATACTGACTTTATAATGTTATTGAAAGGAAATCGTTATTTCACATATTATTATAGTATCATAAGGTGTAAGTGAAACTTTTCGAATAGAGTCATTATATTTAAAATTTTCCACCTATAGATACTATTAGGTTCAGAGTTACCCAGCAGGCGATGTAGAGAGCTATATCAGATTTATCTTTACGTGATGAAATCAGAAATGAGGAGATCTGTAGAAGAACTAGAGTTACCGATATAACTCAACGAGTCGCAAAGCTTAAGTGGCAATAGGCGGGGAACATAGCTCGGAGAACCGATGGACGTTGGGGTGATGCTACAATGGTGATCACGCACAGGTAAACGCAGCGTTGGTCGGCCCCAGCGAGATGGGCAGGCGCCATCAAACGAGTCGCTGGGAGCCGCTGGAAACGAGCGGCCCAGTACTGTAGATTGAGGAACTCCCTATAAAAGACCCAATGACCTATGTCCAGAAGTTGACATCAATCGGTTGAAGTGATGATGATGATTATAATGATCATCAGTCTATTAAGGTCAGTAACCTAAAGCATTTATCCAAGCACGTACCTATAACATTAAAAGAACTAAGACTGCTTATTTTTCATTATGTCCAACATTATCATTCTTAGCATATGCATTTCTTATTGCCGGGCAATCACCCTCTATCTGGAAGAAGGGAGCGTTATAGAGCACTAACCCACCAAGCTGCTATAATGCGGGTTTGTGGGCTTTGACGATTACTTTCACATATTAGGCGTAGTAACCGGGGCCCAAGGTTTAGCGTGTTCTACGGGACAAGGAATCTAGAACGCTAACCTCCTTTCTAGAAGATTCGTTTTGAACCCCGGAATTGAACCGAACCTCGTGATCCATAGTCGCATACTATTATTCAACTACAACTAAACATAAGCAATTAAATATATATCCACACTGTTCATGTAAATTTTTCTGGGTGGTCGGTAGGCCTATAAAAAATCACCCTCAAAGATACAAATGAAACGATATTTCTTAAGATTCATTAAATTATTCACAAGGGAGAAAAGAAAAAAAAATAATGTAAATTAGATCGAAATGTTTGAAAAAAAACCTTGTTTGGAAACAAGAGATCGTGATGGGGCCGCAGTTGTCGGGACACGGAATTTTTAATCCATTTCCTCAGTCGATTAATATTCAAGACTCGGCCGGTCTGGTTCATCTCCTTTCCCATTATTGGCTGGACGCCATCGGCTTGCACCTTCATTTTGATTTCGAAACCAATTGCCTTCAGTAAAGTGCTCTCTGGAAAATTATTTCCTAGACCATCCTCACAGAGCATAATTTTCGTGTCTTTATTAATAAAAAAATAAAATATACTACGACACTACACACATCGCCATTTAGCCCCAAAGTAACCCTAGCTTATTTTATTGGTAAGATGACTAATGAATATCTTAATGAATAATATACATAAATAGTTATAATATACAGAAATATACCCAGCACCTGAAAAACATTCATGTCCATCACACAAACATTTTTCAGTGGTGGGAATCAAACCCACGGTATTATTTTATATGACTTACCTTGACAGCCCTAACATCACATTATTCTGAAACAAGAACGCCAACAATATTAAAATAGTACCTACTGTTTAAGCGATCATAGAAAGATATTATAAAAATTCAGCTTAACTTGCTACTAAGCTAAGCTAAGCTAAGCTAACCGGAGCATCCACAGGAGATGTTGACTTTACAATGAATAATTGTAAAGTCAACATCTCCTGAGGATGCACCGGTTTCGGCGAAACGTGCGTAGAGGGTACATTGCCGAGGATCTGTTTGGTGTGGAGTATACGGATTGAAGTAATTATAAATTACACCATATAGATTCTCCTGCTGATCACGGAGTATAGCAAGTTAAGCTTAATTTTCATAATATATATTATTGATTTCCGCAAAGTAACGCCTGCTTCTATCCAATATTTGACCATAGAAAGACTCCAGTAGACCTTCATGCTACCAGTAATTTTTCCATAGAGATAAACGAGACATAATTTTCTCACGGCAGGCATGCTAGGGTGTCTAATGAAAAAAGGGGACAAATCAGATTGTTTGCCAAAATATATCCGCAATATCAAACATATACCTTCTTGAGCTGTGTTTAACGCCTTTGGTTGCCTGGAAGTGATCGCTATGTAGCGATAAGGTCGCCAAATTGTATACTTTTTGTTAAATTTTTATGTATAATTTTACTATATGTTTATGTGGTGTACAATAAAAGTGTGTTCATTCATTCATTGATTCATTCATTTATATAGTTAATTTACCAGACTACATTGAAGATGGGTCCAAATTAAATTACATTCCGGCAATAACTTAGAGAGCCGACTAATACAAGAACATAAACCTATTTTGCATCCTCAGATGGCAATATTGCAGTAATATATTCAATATACGTTAAAATGATAATTTACCGATGGTCGGAATCCATTATCGGTATTTACTTGACCTTAGCTTAGTGCTTACTAAGACAACAGGGGTGACCATGCGCTCGAATATGCTTAATGTGGAGTCTCCTCGAGAACACTCCAAATATTCACAAGGGACTAAAGCAAAGCAAACGGTTATAAATGTAATAGCGACGGTGCAATAACAATGTGAGGCAGCCTGTATTATCTTAGTATTCCAAGGTTTTCTCGCCTTTAAAATCCTCCATGGTTATACCTTCGAGTTGTAGTATTATAGATGAAGCCTCTATATATATATAGTCAAGCAACAAACAAGTGTGATGGTGATTGTCATAGAAGTTTTACTAGCTTCCATTATAATAAAGTGTAGGTCCATTCTCTTTATCAAACACTGTATGTGTTTGATAAAGTGCGCTTTATAAATTTCCGTGGTAGGTTTTTTTTTTGATTAGTTATATTAATTTCAGGTAAAAGAATCACATTAATCTAGTATTATTTGATTAGCAATCATATTAAACTTATTATTAGGTTTACATATAAATTATTAAAAATCCTACGGATTTGGACGGACGGAAAACCTACGGATATCTGAGGGTTGCCTCAGAATCTTCGATATCCGTAGGTTGCGAAATGCGAGGTTGTTGCCATAGTGTAACTATAAACGGTATTACAACTGAGACAATTTGCGATTTTTCAGTTTGCGTTTAAAAATTACATGACTTTCGTAGGTAATTTGTTGTAGAGTAGCACTCCTACGGATTTCATATTTCTTCGCCCGAGGCAGTAAGTTTCAACTAGGACTTCATTATAGCTTACTAGCTGTTTGTTGTTACGGCTTTTTACAATTCCCGTGGGAACCGTTTGTTTTGTTGGGTTAAAAAGTATCCTACGTCCTTTCAGCTAACTCGGCAAAAATAAAGTTGACTGATTGCTTAGTCAAAGCGTAAAAGAAGGACAAATAAACAAACAAGCATTTATAATATTAGTAAAGAGGGTGGGTTAGTGTTAATAGAGCGCGCAGCTAGCAATGTGAAAAAGAACTCGGGTATTTTTAAGTAAAAGATATTTTCTTATTATGGCTTCAGTTTTAAAAGAAAACATTTTACTCGTACATTGTTCCGATTCGTTGACGCGACGCACAGACAGAATTCATAAAAGATTTTATTAACCCTCATAAGCATAGACAAACATTACGCCCGCAGCTGTCAATAAGAAAATAAAAGAAGATAAACAATACGAAGAAAAACAGAAAGGTGAATCCAGGGTGAATCGAAATTACCGCGACCAGGAATTTGGAATTCAAATCTCGCACGTTAGCTTTTGCATCGCGTCAATGCTTTACTGTTGATACTTGATATTCACTCGTTCAGAATTTTAGGAAATATATCAGTATATTTTGTGCTATGTACATTGAAAAGTTTTTAGAAAATTCTAATTAATAAAATATGTCCAGTAGGCTTTTATTAGGAATTTCGCAGCTTTTTTTGTAAAAATATGAAACTCTCTATTTCCTTTGTTTTTTTAAAAACTGTTGTAGTTCGTTCAATTGTCCACTGGATGGAACGTAAATGAAAAACTGTCGACTATAAACCGAGCAACACTGCGTAGGGCATTTACTATATACTATAATGTAGTAATGTACTGTTAATTAACAAAATTTCAAGGTTGTGTAAAAAAATAATTTGAATTCATCGACAACTAGGTGTAGATAAACTAGCGACCCGGCCCCTCACACGGGTGCAATGTGAATACTCCATAATGTCGGGCAGTTTAAAGTGAATAATAATACAATTCCGTGGTAAATTAATTTAAACCAGCATTTGCAATATAAGCGAACAAAAATAGATAAATACTATATCTCATTGTAAATCCTTCAATTTCTTTGCTATTTAATAGCATGCATGTTAGTCAATAGAAGTGAGTTGATGGCTATAACAAATTGCTTCAACTTGAAACTAAAGCTACGAGAGTTCCGAACGCACCCTGGTCTACGACAAATCTAGCCGGTTGTTTTTTTTTTGTTATCACCATCTCTAATTGACATTTAAAACCATTTAAGAAGCAACCTGGTTAGAGGAATATTTTACACCCAAGCTTTTTTATCTATTACGTTGCCCTGAATAATGTAATAGGATTTTTCTAAAGCTTACGTTTAACACAAACTTTGAACTGTTTAGGAGACATCTCAAACTTTACCAAATGACTTCATATTATATATCACCTTATTCTTGAATCACTTTATCTATTTCTAAATTAAAGCATTTAAATCCTTCGCGTTATTTAATTGATCTAAGCGTATATACAGCAGGAGCGACTTTGTTTTATAATATGTAAAGAAGATATTTGTACATCATGATTGATGGTTGCCACTAATACATAACTATCACCCGACCAACGGTTATAACACGATGCCTTCGCAGAAAATATGTTTATGGGCGCGCGAAATATTTCAAGAGGGAAATCCGGGATAATCTATAAATATTGCCCCCGTCGCCCGCCAAATTTTAAAGCGACAGTATTCCTTATTGTACCCACGTGAAAAATGTATGCACACCCCCTCGGAATATACGGCGCGCGAGGGGTTATTAAAATTATAAACAAATAAAATTATTCAACGCCCTCCCTATATTCTATTCGTGGCTTGAATCCTTCATGTGTGAATCTTGTATCTTTATTTTACGATACCTATTTTATAATACATCTAACTGTGGTCATGGAGCGCTGTGGATTGATTAAGGTTTCGAGATGAAACGTGTTAAAAGCAATCCTTTATAGAAATCCTATCATTAGACCCTAAAGCAATCCACTGTTGGACCAAAGGACCTCACTCAAAAGGAGGGTTTGCTTTTAACACTACGCTGGACAGACAGGTTGTGGTGGTGACAGGCCGTAGATGATAGTAGCACTGAGGACGCTAATGCCCGTTCTCCGTCATATTCCCGTTACAATCTCAGTGATCATCAGTGGCCTACTGATTATATAGACGGTTAGCTTAACAGTAACTATGTATATGTAGGTAACTAAATATATAATAGTTTCATAATAAGTTTTATGTTTAGATCTCACGTGACATGGGAAAAGTAAACGCAAATTCGAAAAGTAAACTGTACATGAACTGAATTTAATACCATTATCATTTTACCATACAATTTGAAGAAATCGCTATATCTTAAATATAGTTACGCGTACATACACGATAATATTTTTGGATTATATATATATATAATCCAAAAATATTATCATCTATAAGGTGATTTTGGACCTGGCAATGCACAAGTTTAAAGAATTTGTTAAAACACATTTATTACAGCGAGGTTACTATACAATTGATGAATTTTTTAATGACAAGGTTGCTTGGAAGCGTCCGCCTCCGCTTTCAGCTCTCACAAGATAGAAAAATGAATGTTGAAATGCAAAATGTAAATTGTTGATGTTGGAAAAGAGCAACTGCTGAGTTTCTTGCCGGCTTCTTCTCGGTAGAATCTGCCTTCCGAACCGGTGGTAGAATCACTAAAAACAGACAGACTTGACGTTTCAAAAGTGCTTATAATAGGCCTACTTGAAATAAATGAATTTTGAATTTTGAATTTTGAATTTGATTTGTTGATATTTCGACCCAGTTGCATGGATCGTGGTCACGACAGGACTCGGGAGTCCCGGGTATGTATGTACCCGTCGAACTATATTTAAGAAATGTTGATTAACCATGAAAATCTTAGTTTAAAATCTTTAGAAATTGCTATGTAGCTATAAGGCCACCAAATTGTATGGTCTTGCTCTGTGTCTTTGATGTACAGTAAAAGTGCATTTATTCATTCGTTTTAAAATGAAAGTGTGATTAAAAAAAATATATTTTATTGTAAAAAAGCGTGGGGTGCATGGTGTCAATAGTCATAAATATTTGATTGACAGATATGAGTAGAGTCATTATTATTTTGAAAATGGACATGCACTGTAGGAGATAGATCTCCTGTAGTCTTCTCGGTTTTGTCAAGTGATTTCGTGCGATTCGCTTGATGTTATTTCTCCAACTAGTAAGGGTGTACCAACGGTGTGTTTTTCATTATAGAGTGAACTACTCTTAAAGTTAATTTCCATCGGTCCTCCGTACCACCGCCAATTTCCAATTTAGAATAGAATAGAATAGAATTTGCGTATTTACCAGAACAACACAAACAGACTTACATACGGAGTAACTTAAACAATTTGTACTTAATTATTAATAGCTTAAGTCTATGATGTGTCGTGCCAATAAAAAGGTTCTGACTCAGCTTAATGTTCCGGATACTAGTGTACCCACAACGCTGGTATTCTGTCAGTACCTATTTAGTTGAGGGAATTCCAGTTATGAAATCACATATAAAAACAAAAAAATAAATAAAATATAAACTTTATAAAAGAAAGTAAACTTCATTATGGAAAGGAGATGAAAATTCATTTTTGTTTAAGTAGTAATGGAAAAGTATGTTAGTCAGATAATAATTTTTAGTTTTTAATATTGTAAGATAGTGCCACATTAGATTTTTGAATGTTCAGTAGATAATAGCGATATAATTTTTTAAAGCAAAACTTTGATTTGGCATTTCTAAAAGGCGGTGGGATGTCGTTCCAGCATTTGGTGGCAAGATATTTAAAACTGCCACGAAATGCTTTTAACTTTAGCTTCGCAACTCATTAAACTATGTCGATTGAGTTATGTTACTTGAGCAACTACTAACTCCAAAAATATTCTTGTCTAATTTAACCACGTAGAGCTTTTCCTAGCAAAGCTCTGTCGATTGCTAAGTAGCTCTGAGCTTCTCTTTGTTACATGGTGGTTAAATATGGCTGCATAAGAAATTTACAAATGGCTATTTAGACACCACCCATAAAACTAAACTAATACTCGAATCAAAATTTCAAATAACTTTTTTCGGTTTTGATATATAAGTAACCTAAAAAAAATTACACCTAAGAAAATAATAATAATAATAAATAATAAATATACTACGACAATACACACATCGCCATCTAGCCCCAAAGTAAGCATAGCTTGTGTAATGGGTACTAAGATGACTGATGAATAATTATATGAATAATATACATAAATACTTATAATATATAGATAAACACCCAGATACTGAAAAACATTCATGTTCATCACACAAACATTGTCCAGTTGTGGGAATCGAACCCACGGACTTGGCTCAGAAAGCAGGGTCGCTGACCACTGCGCCAATCGGCCTTCAAATCATCATCATCATTTTCATCATATCAACCCATTATCGGCCCACTACAGTGCACGGGTCTCCTCTCACAATAAGAAAGGGTTAAGGCCGTAGTCCACCACGCTGGCCCAGTGCGGATTAGTGGAGAACTTTCAGGCATGCAGGTTTCCTCACGATGTTCCGTCCTTCACCGTTAAAGCAAGTAGTATTTTAATTACTTAAAAAGTAAATGTACATTTGAAAATTTGAACGTGTGTGTGAATTATTATTTTAATCTTATCTAGACCTTCGACCTTTTTATGTTGTAATTGAAACCCTTTGACATTAATGGAAATGTGATACTATTGTTAACACTGTGTATTTTTGGATGACAACTATGTACCGTTATTTCTCTAAAAGTTTTAATCTTAGAAAAGTTGTGAATAATTTTTTTTAATATCCTATCTCCCTTTACAAAAAGGCTGTTAAAAATATTTAAATATATAAAATAAAAAAATCAAAAAGATCACATCTGCTAGGACTAAAAATACAATTTCCCGTTATATTGCACGTCAACATTTTTCATCTATCGATATACTTTAACCCCGTTCCCTTTATTTTATATTAAAGCGATAAACATGTCGATTCCTAGAGTCACGCCGGCTCACGCCTGGCCGCGCTCCCTCCCGAATATGCAAGTCATGAGAAAACGCTTATCACGAGGTTTAGATACCTCCGAGATAGACGTGAGATGAATTGTGTTGCTGTTCGATGTTTGTTCTTCGGATATTTGCATATGCTGTATAAATAAACACTATGTATACTGTTGTGTTTATTAATAGTTGTATCAACAATAATACAACAAATGCTATTGATATGCGATTACGTAGGAGTAAATCCTTAACCTTATGTGTAAGTTTGTTTGTTTGTTGTTCCTTCACGCCCTAACTAAGCATTCAATCAACTTAATTTTTGGCATAGAGTTAGTTGAAAGGACGGAGAGTGACATAGGCTACTTTTTATACAAGGAAAATAAACGGTTCTCACGGGATTTGTAAAAACCGTAATAATAGCGGCCAGAGAACGCTGGCAACAGGTAGTAACATTATATACGTTATTTTGCGAGCCATGTGAAATAATTTTAAAACTTGGGACGGGAAGCAGTGGCGTGCACTCCATACATGCACAAAAGCTCTGCCTACCCTCTAATTTTGTTTTTTACTCATAAATGCGAAGGCTTTGTCCATTTTATATCATCTTCCTTCTGTATTCATACCCTGGTCAAAAACCACGCAACTGATGGGAAGTGTTCTAAAGTTTAATACAGGATTAAATAAAACATGCCAGAAAGCTCTCGGCCTTGCTGTTCCTATCATCAAAACTAACACTTTTATTATACTACATTTTAAACTTTTGTGGTAATTTATTTCACTCAAAAAAATAATATATCATGTTATTTCTGTAAAGTTACATTAAACTGTGAAACCAAATTCATGTGATTCGACAAAGTCGCGTAGTCGCGTCAGTGACCTACAGTGACCGCACTATAGAGTCTTGGTTCATACGCCGCTGCCGATTTTACATTACTGCGTAGTAACAAGAAGAGTATCTATGTAAAATATTTGATATTTGTTAATCGAGTAAAAAAAAGTCGTCGGACAAAAGTTGTTAGTTTTAATGAAAACAACTATAAGCCGAGAACTTTCTAGTATTTTTGATACAGCCCTGTATAACTTAAGAGACAAGATTTCGAAAAAAAATATGACTTATATCATAAGATGTTCAATTGCAAACTTTGTGTTATTGCATAATATTATCTTTATAGTAAATTAGGCTAGCATAATACCATAAAATCGACCCTTAGTTACAAAAATTACGTAAAGTGGTTCCATTAGAAGAATTCAGAAGATCATAAATTACACTTCGATTACTCTAATCCGAAGGTTCCGGAGTATCGGACACTCCGACAATGGCGTTAAAAATGAGCTTGCAGTCCAACTGTCTGGCCCGATGAATCACTTCACTGCACGTGAAGAAATATGTTCCACCGGTTATTTGCACTTTTAGTGTGCTAAGGAATATCATATTTTAGAATTCCGTCTGTTACTTCGTTGTGCTCATTTTAAAAGAGATAGATAGATCGATAAAATATAAATGTGATAGATACTTACCCATTCACTAATAATCTTTTTCTTTTGAATGTCAAAATAAAATGAGAGTTAGAGAGAAAACATTATTAAACTAATCACCAGATATACCTAAAAAGCCAAGGTAGAGTTGAAGTTTGTTTATTTGTAGAGAAGTTTGTAACTAAGGGTGGATTTCAGAGTTCTTAATAAAATGCCAACCTTGGATAATAAAGTAATTATTTAAAGGCCTATTAAAACAATCTTATATTAATCCCTCCAATCAGAGTTTACCCAAATATTTTGTCCCTGCGAATTAAAAACAACTTAAACACAGATTCTTATCAGATATTTAATCTCAATATAAATTAAATATTGGCATACATGGCTAACTCCTTTATGAATCCCTCATTACTTGTAACGATTAATTTTCCCTAAATTCTTCAATATTGTTTAACGGTGCTTTTATTAGCAATAATGTATGCTGCCGTGGAATTCCCTTCAATAGCAAGTCTCATAAAGCAGTGTTGAACAACGATTGTGTGAACAAGCGACCGCTTGGGACGTGAAACTTCCACAATTCCCTGTTGGCTTGTCGCGAGCAGAGTTTTACGGCCAAATTAATATGGCAAATTAATGCGTTCCGCAACCGTATAATTTTCGCGTATATGAAAGGGTTTCTTGCGACATCCCAGCATATTGAGCACTTTTCAAAATATCGTCAGCTAATATCCAAAACTCTACACGCGAATTTCGCTTTTACGGTATTGGAATTAATACCTTGATTCTAGTAAACGTATATTACGAATTCCTAGAGTCTTGCGTCGTTTATGGTAACAGGGAAGAGTGAGACTAGTAGGGCGAGATTCGTATCATTTTTCCATATGGAAATGATGTAACGAACAGAGCGTACAAGACAACAACGATATGCTAATTAAAGGAAAACACACAGAACATTTTCCATGTTTATTTTCGGTTGAGGCGTAGGAAACGGCGATTGTTTTTTAATTTCTTTTACATTAACAGACTAAAATTGTCTAATAAAATTCACAAATGTTGTGCTCCGTTCATTTAGTTGAGGTATAGAATCTCTAACATAGAATTCAAGCTCTTCTTTAAACAGCTGAAGATATGAGGTCTACTTCTAGTAAAAAGCTTTGGCCGTGGCTCAACTTTCAGTAAGGTATTAACAGTTTAACATACCTGCCATTAGCTAAACAGATTAGCTCGCTACCATCTTAGACTGATTGCATCTGGTGTGATTGCAGTGAAAGACTAACTAATTTTGGAACAAAATATAATGAAGATCTCCAGAAACCGAGTATCGTACTCCTTAACTGATATCAGCAAATCATTCGCAAATAATTAATATAATAGTAACACTAAACACCATATCTTAAAGTATTAATTAAGTATGATAACATGGAAGTTGTATTTTTTCTTTTATTCTCTTCACCATACAGATTTTTCTATTTTTGCGGATAACTGCAGAAACCCTGTTATTTCATGTTAAAAAATAATTATTTCAAGTCAATCGTGAAAAAAATGAAAAATGAAAATAATTTATTTGTTATCTAAATTTTATTAAAAAACAATAGGATAAAACCTCCATTTAGGTTTGGAAAAAAAATCATTAGATTGAATTGAAATAATTATTTTTTAAGAATTGAATAATTATTTGTTTTGAAGTAAATAGAATAGACAATCTACTTAAAACATGTTTAATTATTACACACGCTAAAGCAGTTACAGGAGTTTATAAGGAGCATGTAACTTTATGAGTGCGATTCGTCACGACGATTGAACACGTGGGAGGGTCTCATGTACCTTACATTTCTTGGAGCAATAAAAAGGTGGCAGAACTTCGTTTAATTTTCGACATTCCTGCCAACTCATTTACCCCTGAGATGTGTTCAGGAAGATTTAAATTAAGTTCTGGTTAATTTGTGTCCAATTTATGCTTTGTGATGCAGAAACAAATATATCTTTGTTTTTTGTGAGATTGTAAATATTTTTTTAGTAGTAATTGACGGACCAAGCGCCCCACCCGATGGTAAGAAGGTTACTAATATTATAAATGCGAAAGTATGTTTGTTTGTCCTTGTTTTCGATCTAGCTAAACTACCAATCAACTTTATTTTTGGCATAGAGTTAGTTGTAATGGCGGAAAGGAACATTTTTATCCCAGCAAAAAAAAACTGTTCTTACGGCATTTGTAGAAAACACACAGAAACACGCGGACGTTGGCAACAGCTAGATACCCTTTAAAGAAAGGAACACTTTACAGGGCATCCAACGAACACGTCCGACAAAGTGCCATCATGTGCTTGAAATCCCACCAAAACCACGCCACGCCGACTGGAACATGACTATGCTGCTTGGTGATAGTAATAACCACGGCAGTGGTACTTCCCCCGATAAATGGGTCATAAAAACTTTTCTACTACTCTTACTATTTCTCTCAACGATGAGCCCAACTCTAGGATACTTAAACAAATTATTTTAAATGTCTTATTAATTTTACTTAATTGGTTACAAAAAGGCAGTAATATAGTAATATAATCAATGCTAGAATTATCTGAACACACAAACACGGTTATAAGTCAACATATCAGCCGAGCGAAGCATTTTAGGTACAAGCACACATAATGAATACATTTAATATAACAACGGACGTCGACAATATCGAGAGCAAACAATTAGAGGTAAGTTAGGGTAGCAAGAGGCGGGGGGTGCCGATTAAGTTATACACATGCGGGTTATAGGGTAACCCTGACTCAGGAAGATTAAGATTCATCGAAAGGCCCTTACATGAAACAAACATTGTATTACGAGCCGGTGTCTTGGCGATGTTTGTTAAAGGTAGGCGGATGTTAATTTAGTATTCAGTATTCACCCCCTTGAACGTCGTGCCCAATATTAATATTTTGGTACTGTCGTGTAGCTAAGATTTTCTTAAAGATTCAGATCCATTTGACTCGCCAGTGATTATAATGTCGGCTCTCTATTTACGTGTTTTGTTTCATTCTTGTACAAAATAACATTTACGTAAGGCATCAGATTTTTTTTTCGAAAAATGTTACCGCTTATAAACACAATATTTCGATATTTGCAATTTTAACTATGGGTTAAGAAATCAAGGTTTAAATTGTAGGGTCAAACTAAAAATCTAAGGTAAGTATTAGGCAAGCAAATTTGTATTGTCTACTCCATGAAGTTCCGAAATGCACGTTTTAAAAAAGGCAGTTCTGGCAATTATCTCTAACTTGTTGGATCCTTATTGGAGCATCGTCGTGAATCATCATCATCTGAGCTCTAAATCCTTCCTTTCTTTGAGAAGAGTAGTCGCCCGAGCCTAGAATTAAGAAATATTTTTACTGAAGGATCTTTTCTTTACCATACAAATAAAGTATTATAATGGTTTTCCTTCATTATGTGATTTCAAGATCAAAATAAACCTCAGTTCAAAACAGAAAATACATAACGTGAATCGGAGGTTTTCTTAAGACTAATTTGCGGCTACAAACAAGGGGAGGAGTGGGAACGCTATTAATGTTCCAGTAACGCCTTTGGGCTGTCCACAGCTTGACCGTTCGCTGGGGACCACTCCGCACTATTAAAGTGCTAAGAGGGGCATTAATTTACCCTCGTGGGCTCTGTCATCAGAATAAATTAACGGTTTAACTATCTCAATTATAGTTTATTCGTGGCTGAAGATGACATTCGATCTGTTATAAATAAAGAGTTATAAAAGATCTTAAAGTCCATATATGCTATGAGTCTCCTCAAACGTACATACGTTATTAAAGTCAGGTTAGGTTAACTTTTACTATCGTCCTCCTTTTAAGATGTAGCAAGTACAACCATATTTGTTGATTAAACGTTTGCCGTTTCCGTATCTTTACATATCTGCTATCTTTACATTTGGGGCTGAAATATTATGAAAATTTTAAATCTAGCGGAAAAGAGATAATGTCAACTAACTACAAAAAAAGTTTAAATTCAAGAAATTTTGTTTGAATTTTATTATATAAACGATATTTAAAAATACTAACTGTAAACAAAATTTCTTAAATTTGTCTATAATTAAATTTTTTTATTATTATTAAGGATATATTTTATTATTATGGTTGAGTATTATCAAAAACTGATTTCGGAAAGGTAATTGGTATTTTTATAGATTTCTGCGAGCTCGTAGCACGTCGAAACCTTTAAAAATACCAACATGAAAACTCCTGGTGAGCTTTCTAATGACTGGACTATACGAGCTTCACCAAACAGAGCTCACATATAAATTAGGATACTATTGTTTGACACTGTTTTATCCTTCCATCTTTAGCGTTCACTTCAGTATTTCTTTTTATTGCTTTTAAGCTTTGCTTTCTTTTTTCTCTAATACCTTAAAACTGGCCGTTGTTCGATAAGCAAGTTAATCCGAAAGACAAATGTCATGCGATCATTGTCCACGCTGGGGGACAGTTGAATGATGTGTTTCTTTTGTCTCCCTCGATCGAGCCGAGACAATGTAAGGAAGGACTGCGCGTCAGCAATCGAAGACCGACGAAATTTTGACTTTGTAGAGTTATGAAGGGTCTGTTGCAGACATACTTCGATGAGTGTGCACGGGATTTTTAAATTCTTGTTCCTCCTCTTTTTTTCTTCCACAGAATATGAAGAAGCCCTGAGTGGTGGCATCCTTATTTTGTTCACTCCATGTTTTGTTCATACAATTTAAAGCTTCGACGCAATGGAAAGCACTAGCTTTCCATTATGCATGATCGTCGTCCAGGGATGATCATTATATTATTTAATTATAGAATGCATTATATTGCTCATTTGAAAAATTTAGATTATGCAAGAGTTCATTTCGATTTTTATGTTTTCTGTGTACAGAATGTTGGGTTCAAAATCATGGTTTTAAGAAAAATTGGCTCGATAAAACTTGGTGTCTGTGTTTATTTTATTGTTTGAATTTTGAATGTTTAGTATTATTTACCAAGGTGTCGCATTTCGTCCATAAGATTCTTTTGCATCAAAATTTTTTTTTGATAGCTAACACAGATTTAAAGTTCACAAGTATCTCCGCCAGAATAATATAAAATATGTTGCCGTATCTGAGATAGTCCAACTCTACCAAATGGTACCAAAGATCTGAATTCCGAAGGTCCGGCACATTAAGTACAGACCGCAGTTCAGAGGTTTGTCGATCGGAGGGTGACTTTATTTAAAATCGCCCATTGTGTCTAAGATTTGTGCACTGAAGAACAAGATTTATTGGTTACTGAGTTTGATTTCAATTTTGCTACGAATATTTTGACCATTTCATTAGGTGTATAGATAAAAATTAAGAATTAATTAAATTTAGAAATTAATATATTATTAATCTAATAGCCAAAATTTTTATTATTTTTTTGTTTGTTGTCCTCGTGTTGTCCTTTGTTGTCCTTACCAAATTGAAAAAAAAAAAAAATATATAAACACAGTTTGCCGCAGCTGTTCGGGATCCAGGTTGTAACGTACAAAACATTGGTCTGCGATATGACTAATAAATAATTAATTTCAATACAAAATCTGTGCTTTTATTAAGATCCGGGAATCTCCCTGTTTTATTTGGTCATTTTCACTCCTTGATTAAAATCTAAATGTACAAGGCGCACATGAAGATGTAGGATGTGCTGAGATTTGCGGACAGCACCGGACCATCGGATAAATCGACCGGCAATAATAAAATGTAAGGGGTAAGAATGTAGATGGCTATTTAGATAATTGTTAGCTGCGTCCGCACTAGCCAGTGTATCGGAAAAGTCGTCAGATATAGGGAGGTTTTATTACCGCCCGAGGTGGTCATTTGTACGAAAACTATCAGAAACGGTCATAGGAAATGGATGATCTCGTTTTGTTGTTTCCGCAAAACGGATGTGAGAAATTATTACAGCTTTGGGCGTTTCAATTTTATATGAGAGTATTTACGTAAGTATGTTATAAATCGGAGGTTTAAATTTTGGAAGTGCATTAAGTAATACTAAACGGATTTCCACTTACCACCCAAAATGGAGTTTTCTATCATCATCATCATCAAATCAACCCATTACCGGCCCACTACAGCGACTGTTTATGTCCACTTTTTGTTTATAAAGACTAATATGTTGTCTTACAAATACTATATTGTTATAAATATATTGTGAAGCTACAGTAAGTATGCCTATTTCTTTAATTATTTAAAACGCACGCACGGCTCCCCGAAAGTGAAGTCAAGCTCCTTCCCACTGGGCTCGTGTGTGTATCGTGTTCCAATGTCGGAATTTGACGGCCGAATGGCGTAGTGGGCACCGAAGATGCTTTCTGAGTCCAAGGCCGTGGGTCGATTCCCACAACTGGAAAATGTTTGTGTGATGAACATGAATGTTTTTCAGTGTCTGGGTATTTATCTGTATATTATAAGTATTTATGTGTATTATATTTATTAAAAAAAAAATATTAATCAGCTATCTTCGTACCCATAACACAAGCTACGCTTACTTTGGGGCTAGATGGCGATGTGTTTATTGTCCTAGTAGTATATAGTATAGAATATAATTCGGAATCCCTCGGTATATACCCCCGAATAAGCATTTCAGAAAGGTTTTATGCGTTTCAAATTCTAATAAAAATGCAAAGTCACATTCAAATTGATGAAAAACTAAAAATGAAGGACCAGTTCCCAAAGCCGGTACCGTAAAATTGACACTTTGTTTATTTGGTTGGAGCCTAAACAAGCGCCAGGTGAGAAGTGAAATGGCTCGCGATTTTTCCCTTTGCGCTTTCCACGTCGACTCTTACCCTAATCCTATTTTCACACTTTCCAGCGTTATGACATCGCTTGTTTTGTAAGCAAACAAAATATTCGTTTAGTTACACAGCGCTGCGGAAGCGCTTTAGTGTTTCCCAGTTACGAAATGTTTTATGCGTCACTGGGCACATTCTGTCGGTCCCAACAACGGCCGAATTATGACGGTCAACTGACCACCCAACGGAGACGCAAACGGGTAATCAGATCGACAAACATTTACTCCTTTGATATAGATAAGGTATCTTTGTGGAAGCCGCTTTGTTTTGAAACCAGCATTATCGGTACGATAAGCTTCTAGCAATCGTTCTTCTGATACTTGGTTTCTAGTACTACTAACTACTACTATACTAACCCGCATAGTGTATTAGCAACTGTGGAAAGTCTCTATATAGGAAGAAAATATAAATATTCAGGTCACATGTACCTGTCATTTCGTATACATCAATCAATAATGAAATAAAGAGATATACAAAACTGTCTTAAAGAAAGTAGTTCGTAGACACCATGCAACCTGTAACTACGTACGTAGTAGTTTATAATTATATTGTAAAGTTGAATTAGTAACAACATTGTATTGAAAACCATGAGCACAAAAGATCCTGGAGGGTCGAAGTGCATCCGCTGAAGCAGGCCTCATTACAAGATAGATAGATTGAAAACCATAAAATATTTTTGATTTAAAAGAAATTTATTTATTTATTTATTTTTATTTATACACTTTATTTGTACACCACAAATAGGAAAAAAAAAACAATGGACACAACAAAAATAAACTTAAAAAGTAGGATACAAAGGGCGGCCTTATCGCTTAGTAGCGATCTCTTCCAGGCAACCTTAAGATTAGGAAAACCAAGGGAAACCGATTGGTGGTATTATTTATTATATACATACTTACGATTTATTACACACTAATACTTATCAAGATTACACACATTAAATACTAATAATAATAAATATAAAAAATAATAAACTAATATATACTAAACCATACTTAAATATGAGTAAGAGTTAATCACTGTCGCCTTTATTGCTAAAGATAATGGGCTTTAACAGCATTTTTGAATATTAGTGACCTTGACTGTCGTATGCTTATTGGGAGTGCATTCCACAGTTCAGTAGCTTGAACAATGAATGAATGCTTATAAAACTTAGTTTTATGAAACGGCATGCTCAAAGTTAGCGTACGACAAGAACGTAAATCTGACTGCACTCCATGAAAATTAAATTTACCTGTTTTACATTGTTTTAAATCTACAGCTTAAAAAAATATTGGTTGTAGCTAAAAATACTTCTCGTATTACCTACCCATAAACTACACAAGATAAGACGTAGATTTAACTATTTTAATTACATGAAGATGTTGACAAAATTCTTCCAATACTTAAAAACATAGGAAGCAATAATATGTATTTAATCGATCTAATCTAAAAGCATTTCCACAGAACTGCGCTTTAAGACGTGACTGACATGACTCTTACACTCAGAAAGCTACTGTTTAAATCGCATCGTATTGACACACCAATAGATATCAAAATCCAGTGGTGTTGTATGAAAAGCGTTATATTTGCAAGTTGGATGTTTAACACCACCTGCGTCGGCTATCGACTCATAATATTCGGCTTAGCGCTCCTTGTACCGCATGGGTAGCGTTTTATATTAAACGACTTGAACTTTCCAAAGAATTGTACCTACTTGTGCATATATGTGTACAAACAAAGATCGAAGGGCCATGGTATAATGGACAATATTCTGTCTATAAAAGTTGGCATGTTGACTACGAAATCCTAGCTCCAACTTTCGGGGACCAAAAATATATAGGTATTCGGGTTTTTTAAGTCATGGCAACAGGAAATATAGGCGTCATATTTTCTAAGGTCAAGATATTAGGATATTAAGAGTTCTAAATATTCACAATGTCTTCTCTGGACTCTCTTCTACAAGAGAGGAGGGTTGAGCCCGTTACTTCGGTTTCCTATCGCTCTATGTGTCAAAAACGGACGAGCTCTGTCACGAAAAGCTCTATTACTTCTCAAGTTATTGCAAAGTAATGACAAATACTTAAAGTTTTATTTATTTGGATGGAGACTACAATGCTGTCTCAACAGTAAAAGTCCGACCCATATAACTAGGCAATACATAACCTCAACAGTTACATGATGATAAAACTCGGTTGGTAAAATGGTGAAAGCGCATACCAATTATTATTACTGACCACATCAACTTAATTAACTCAGAATGTTAATTCAAAGACGTCTAACGTAATATAAACGGCGAAATAAAACAAGGCCCGAGTACCGAGCACTTGATGCATGGGGCTGTTGAAATAATATTATCGTTACGACTCCATACTTACTCTCCAAGGAAAATAAAGTGAATAAAAGAAAATTATGAATCGCACGAAAATAAATTACCCCGTGTTGGCGGCAAAATAACATCACATTTGAATGCCTTTTATGCTTTATGGGCCCGTAACTATATGAAATAAGTCCTGCTGCTGCTTTATGAGACATGGGAGCACGTACGCTGAATAATTTTTGTACTTTGTTTAGAATGGGTTCGTGTTTTTCTTTCCATTGAGTTTTTTATGTGATTATCGTTTGCTTTACCGCGATTGGTTTTTGACGTAATTGCTACGTTGATCGTAGAAGGTATATCTCTCATGGTCATTCCTGGAGTCGCAAGAGCAGCGCACAGAAGCTCTAAGTATAGTTTACACAATTTAGCCGCAACAAATGTCGAATTGATAAGTAAAGGTAAAGCAAAAAGAAGATTTATTATTTGCCCCATCTGATCACCGTATTCATATGGGCGACGCTACGCAGTAAACATAGGCAGCAAAAAAATATGTTTATGCTCTAGTTAGTTCTGAACCAATAATAATTTCATCAACGAGATCAATGAGGTCAAATACAAAATCGCAATTATACATAACGCAATCTTACTTTATAATATAAAGTATAAAAAAATAAGATATTCCTAATTTAATTCATCAAAAGTATAACTCCTTGGTCACACACCGTAGGTAAGTGTATTATAAAAGAGTATGAAATTGTGTCCGATACTAATGTCCCTTGCAATGAGATATGGCGTGTGAACGCGCGACGCTTACAAAACCTGCCACTTAGGCGCGGAATAAATTTCCAATAATTACATTATCGAAAAAAAATGTCCCACCTCATCGCCAACAAATTTCTCCTACCTCGGAAGCCCATAATTCCTAATGACATGCAATAACCGTACCCCCAATTTTCGACATAAACCCGCCATAACAATATCGACATCAGCGAAATTTTTCCTCAGGAATTTTTTATTCGAGAATAAGTAACACTTTTCGGTGTAATCAAAATTTTTTGCACCAAGCGGTCGGGTGTTTATCGGCCACTCAATTTGATTTTTACCACCGCACTGATTCCACTCCTTCTGAATGTTAAAACGTGCGAGTACGTGCGAAATCGTGGTGAATTTATAGGGTACAGTCCTATCACGTTATCTATTCTCCCCTTTATAAACAATCTTTCATCGGTTTCCTTTTAAGACTTTATTTTTTGTTTTTTGTTCGTAATCTTAATACTTCTTCTGTGGCTTATAATTTTATTATCTTCACTATTAACAATGTTAATAAGTGTGTTTGTTTCCAGAGATACGAGTAGAATCACTAACATGCTATTGAAAATGTAGGATGTTCTGTTACTTGGCTATGTAGTTTGTAATAAATTGCATAGATAGCTTTTTTTTTACAATCGTGAATATTACACTTATATTTAAGTCGTAACATTATTTATATTTATTTACTTAAACACACGTATATTAAGTGCAATTAGTGGTTCTAACGGTAAGATTCTTTCACTGTTATTGCAATTAAATTGTTACGTAAACACAATCAAATCTCGTGTATAATTTTAAACACTTTATGTACCTTCCAAATTTTTTTACTTATTGTAAGTTAGGTGTACATAATATGTTTCTATTATACTGATTATTTATTTGTCGTCTAATTAATCTATATTTCGTAAGTATTTTATTTTATGTTATAATCTTACATCTCTTGAGTTTTGTTCTTATTTGTCATTTTTACCCTTTAACTCTTCTCTATTACGCACAATTATCAAAACCCTGTCCAGATTACGAAAGCTTAGACGGGTATTAAATGCCTCCAGGCATTAAGTTTAACCTATGTTCTTTACTTTTTAATTGTGCAATAAATTATTCAAGCAAACAAAAGTATGATGCAGTCACAAAACATTTTATGTTCTGCAAATAACCTAAAAGTTATCTCAAAGGATTTTTGTAACATTTCTTGACGCCATCAAATTTTATATTCATCTTACCTTCCTCTGTCCACTGATCCAGTGGCGTGGAAACGTATTTATATTCTGTCCGGTCCGATGTTTCAATTGTAGTGCCACTTTACCGCCATAATCCGGTTATTGGAAGGGTACGAAATAAACTTTTTTTTATTAAATTTGGACTTTACATATACATGTGGGGGATATGAAGTGACGTAGTTACTCATAAAATTATATTTGATTCAAGATAGCAATATTGCATAAAGATACGTTGTTTGAATACAAAGTTTAAAACTTTATTTTCTGCACAAGTTTATTTTGAACTTCATATTCCTATAAGACAATTTACCATATATACTACAGAAACTACCTACTCATCAAACGGCTTGGAACCGCAAATTTAACATTTTTGAAAATTGCAGCATATAGCATTTCCATTTTTAGTTTTACATTCTTAATCGCTACTACTCAAGAAAAAGGATCATCAAATCATAACTCTAAGCCGTTCCTTAAAGAAAGATCAAGGGTTAAGCGTTCCATTTCCACATAAGGGCTCAGTCCCATAAGAAGTCTGATCACGTCCCGTCCTCCTTATGACTAATGACCAGCTCACATGCCCTCACACCTCGTCCTTTATATTCAAATCATATAGCTTCCTTACCCTTGATTAATGCTGTTTTCTTTATAACCATTTGTTAAACGTCTTAACTTTTTCATCGAATATAATGAAGCATCATTAAAAGGCGCTTAAGAAACACATTGTTTCTAAATAATTCATATTATTTCTAATGTTTTCATTTCTTATCTACATCACACTACAAATATATTAGTTTCTCTCATTTCCATTTCCTAAGCAACTAAGCTTATTTTTGAGTAATCTATTGCCTTATTACGCAGGAAATGCACCTTTTAACATCTATTTTGACGGTGATCTATCAATTTTGCAGTTTCGAAATTGAAATCTGGATAAACGCTTCATGTAACAAGCCAAATGAATAAAAATAATATGAATTTTGAATTTGAGTTTAAGTGATGTTTAAGTATCCGATCATTAATATTTTATGATTTTCTAAAGATCTTAGTTTTTTAAACAGGTTGTCGGTTTACTATTTTTCCCAAAGTAAGTATCATCGGGATTAATATCAAATTGTATGTGTCTCTAAGAAAGTTTAGTATTAGGAAAGTTTATGGTTGAATTAAATTGTAAAGTTGTGCGATGGTTAGCAAACATTTGCAATCTCTCATTTGTAAGACGTCTGGGTACGCCTTAGACAAATTAATAACAAGATAAAGAAACTCGGCGGGTCTTAATTCAGTAATTAACCTAATTGTATTTGCCGCGGCTCCCATTATTATTGTGTTTTTGTGATTACTAGTACAGAGTAGTGAGTTACCTATGTACAAATCATCATCATCATCATCATCATCGTATAAACCCATTACCGGCCCACTACAGCGCACGACTCTCCTTCCACAATAAGAGGGGTTAAGGCTGTAATCCACCACTATGTCCCAGTGCGAATTGGTGGACTTCGCACGCCTTCGAGAACATTATGGAGAACTCAGGTATGTGGATTTCCTCACGATGTTTTCCTTCGCCGTTGAAGCAAGTTCTATTTTAGTACTTAAAACGCACATAACTTAGAAACGTTATGGATTCGGGGCACCTCGAAAGTACAAATAGTGTTAAAAATTTAAACAATAATCATAAATCTCACAAACAAGATCATATTTTTAATAGATAATAAATTAAAAGAATAACAAATAAATTTTCAATACTCAATTTTAAGAAAGTTAGGGCTATAAGATACACTGCATACCGAAAACTTACTAAAGATGGCTTTTGTAAAGAAAATATTAAAATTTTGATCCGATTTTCGAAACTGCATTAAGCTTTTTTTCTCTGAGTTGTTGAGTTGTGTCCAATATTATAAATGCAAAATGTGTTCTTTGTTACCAAGGCTGTTACTTAGTTCGATCATAACGAATTTTGGCAGATATAGCTTGCAAGACATATGAAATGCATCCCAGAGTGTCTCTGGGATTTTTTTTATTCCACTAGCCCTTGACTGCAATCTCGCCGGGTGGAAAGGGATGATAATGGGATTATTAAAACCTAAGTGTGCGGGAATGACGTCGCGGCATTTAGCTTGTTAGTAAATTAAATATGACAACACAAAATCAGTCAGTTCTAATAACTATATGAAAAATTAATTTTCCATTATTTATTTATATGTCAAAATTTGTTATGTCTCTGTCGCAAATTAGTCTATGTTAAGATTTCGGGTTTGTTTGATTACCAAAGAAAGGGGTGAATCGAAAAGTTTCAACGAAGAAAAATTTGGCAATTTAAAGAAAGAAAATAAGCGCAGATTCAGCCGTTCGGAGATTTTTCACTCTCAAAACATTAATTGCCACTGAAACAAAATAAGTCGGCACTCTGCTTTTCGCTTTCTCGACGTAATCAATTAATTTTATAGAAAAGTTTATTTAACTGTTTGGATCAGGTTAATTTTACTTTCAGTTTTTGGCTCTTGATGATTATTTTATTCCTATATTTAAAAGGTTATAAGAAGCTGCAGTAATTAACAAATCTGTGGGTTTTTCGATATTTAAAAAAAAAAACCTAATAATAATAACGAATTAAACTGTTATAAACGTCACTAATTTCCCAAGCTGTAGCTCATGGCTCACTCTTATATTACGGAAGAGAAATATAGACCTAGACCCACGACTTCAATCTGGTTTTAGCCAATAGGGTATAGACAAATATTTCCCGGCTTATCTTGTTATCATCATAGACGTAGGGTCTATGGTCCCACAGCTAGGCTTAAAAGAGTATACAATAATGTTTATTGACCAAATAGTAATTGAACTACTGTCAAACTCCTTATAAATAAGTTACAAGGTGAACAGTTCAGTGTAAAGCCAACAGAAGTGCTTGGCGGTTGTACTAGGGAGGCCTGTATCAGGTGCTGAAACAATATCACGGTTATACTTTTAATATATAACAAAAAATAAACTTTTATCTCAGTGAAAGTTATCAAAATTAAGCTTAATTTGCTATACTCCGCGAAAAGCAGGAGAATCTGTGTGGTGTAATTTATAATTTCTTCAATCCTTATACTCCACACCAAACAGATCCTCGGCAATACACCCTCTACGCACGTTTCGCTCCGAAACCGGAGCATCATCAGGAGATGTTGACTTTACAATGACTTAACAATTATTCATTGTAAAGTCAACATAAGGATTGAAGAAATTATAAATTACACCACACAGATTCTCCTGCTTTTCGCGGAGTATGGCAAATTAAGCTTAATTTTGATAATATATCATGGATTTCCGCAAAGTAACGCATGCTTCTATACAATCAGTGAAAGTTAACTAACGTCGAATATGTACCTGCTGAAACCATGTTCAGACACAAATAAAATCCAAATCGTACAGGGGCGAAATTGTTTTTTATCCATAATAATTTAGTGTTGCCATAACCCAAGTTTGTAAATAAAGTGGTAACAAATTATTGCCACCCCCGTGTCGCACATATCATAGGTGCAATACAGGGTGATAGTAAAAAAGTTGATATCGGTTCGTACCTACGCGTTATTTGCGAAGTTTTCTCAATTTGCTAGTAGTTTGTTTGCCATCGATACAAATAATGCTGTTTGGTTACAAGAGAAAGTGTTTTTGTAGATATTTCACGTCAAAATTGAATAACTTTATTTAACAACCTATGATTCATAAATATCATTCTATAGATGAGATTTTTGATTACATTTTTTTTTACCTACTATGTAAAAAAGGGATCATGGGATATACACCAAAAAAAAAAACTATCTTGTCCTGCAAATGTTCATTCATGGATATAGTTATCATAGATACAATGCCTTTAGTATTTATTATTTTTCTTATATTATGTTCCACTAAAATTTAGACCTCTACTGCAATCTTACTTGATCGTAAGTGTTTTGTAAATTGTAGGCTACGATCGTATCGGGCTAACTTGTTAGGACATAACCATAATCGGGTATTTCTTTTTGTATTTCCAGCTCTTGGGCGTAATAAGGGTCACCTTTTCGGTTACTAGACGCGTAGGTAATGACAACAATAAAGTGTTACATTTTGAGGTTGTCATGTAATCTTTAAATTAAACCTTATTAGTAATTACTTATGACCTACAAACGTGTGTAAACTTTTTTATATATTATGAGTACAAACAGCATCATCGTCTGTAGTCTAATAAATGCCGCATGGGTATAGAACTCATATTTGCAATAGCCTGGGCTTAGAATATTAACAGTCTAAAAAAATGAATTGAAACAAGCCTACTCCTAATGTTTTTTTAGCACAAAGACTGGAGACAAACAAAATTAAACATTTCAAAGTTAAAGGGCACTTAATTGAGTTTGTTCAGGACAAAACAAAGAAAGCAGAACTTTTAAATTGAGTGTCCGCGAAGTGTTACATGTTGATCTTCGCTACCTGCTGGGAAAGTTAATATTTTGTTTGATGAAATCCATTTAGAGTATGCAACAATCTACAAACTGAATGTATGCAACTGAACTTTCGTTAGCTTATTTTATTCTTAATCAAAGTTTTGTCGTTCAATCAAAAAATACAAATAATGTAAAGAACAAGTTTTATTCAAGAAGTTTTAAGCCACATCTTTGTTGGTATATATTTCACATGTTTTTTTTATACATTCGCTGCAAAACGTTTTTATTTACGTTACCACAACTGACGAATTTTCCGAGAAATCTATTCCGATAGTAAACATTTTTATAATTGACGAAAGAAACTCACGAAATTAGATACTAAATATAGTTTTATACCCGGCTTCAATAAAACATGAATAATTTGATTCCTTTGAACAAGTTTGTGATCGTGAATAAATTGTCAATGCTCTACTTTATCAAAGACAATAAAATAATTATACTTATTGGTATCGAAGTGTCGATCATATAAATGCAAAAATTTGTCTGTTTGTCTAGAAGCTATTGGATATATTGCGTGAAAATAAATAATTGTAATTATCATTTGTATTTTGCTTATGTTTGGCTTAATCGCTGCACAGATCGTGATACAAATAATATTTTGTACGCATTTCTGTAACAAATGTTTATTTATTTATTAATCTCGAACAGCACGAAACGTCGTTATCAACTTAAACTATAAATCACATGTGTTTGACAAATACATTTAATTAAACCGACAAGTAGGCAATCAGTGAGTGGTCCCGGAATTAGAATTGAATGTAAATGTGCGGGCTTTATCGGGATTATAGTGCTCGTCTGGGAACGGGAGATAGTTGCCGTCCGTTCTTACTTACTACGACCACTATATGAAGACACACTATAATATTATACACTATAGCTTTGCTTTATTTTATTTCTTCTTAATCCATCTATCAAAAAACTATATTATTTTCGGGGGCGGCTTCGGAAATACTTAACTTGGGATGTGAAATTTATATATCTTTATATAAATATATATATATATATATATATTTCTTGTGTGCGTTTGTATGTCACTGAACTCCTCCTGCTACGGCTGGAGCGATTTTGATGAAATTTTTTGCGTGAGTTCAAGAGGATTCGAGGATGGTTTAGATTCACAATTTGGTCCACTAGAAAATGTTTAAAAAAAAAAATATCCGCGGTACGAAGTTCGCCGGGACAGCTATATATATAAAAGGCAAAGTTGACTGACTGATCTATCAACGCACAGCTCGGACCACTTGACGGATCGGGCTGAAATTTTGCACACAGTTATTACAACGTAAGCATCTGCTAAGAATGAATTCTTGAATATTCCAACCCTAAGAGGGTTAAATACGGGATGGAAGTTTGTATAAAATCCTTCAAATTTATTTTTACAAAGTTAAGTTACACCCATGAAACTTTGATTTTAGGTTTTCAATTTTTAAAAGATATACGTGATTCACAAATTTTTAAAATTCCTACTCCAAAGGCTTGATGCCTATAGGGGATGAAAATTTTTACGGAAGTTTCTGATTTTCAGCAAGACTTTTTTTTAAACCTTTGTAGTTAAATTTACCGAATCAAAAATTAAACTTAACGTGAGCGAAGCCGCGGGCAAAAGCTCAAAGTCACAAATGAGGCCATTTGTTTTAGCTATAAAGCAAGTATTCAAGTAAGCTTCGAATCAAACTCTCTATCATCTGTCAGTCTTTCATGACTGAGTATCGTTATGGCGTCTACATGGCGAGTAAACTTCTGGTTTATTGTGTGGTGCCTTGAAGTGGGTACGGGTTTCTTACAGTTGATCTGACTACAAGAATGTTTACATGTCCTGCTTATTTCTGTAGCAAATCAGCATCGTTGCAATGTCGTGTTCGGGTGTGAAGGGCGTAATTTCCGGTGTAATTACAGACGCATGCGGCTTAACACCTACGCCTCAGGTAAATGGACAGAGGTCAACACGGTGCAGGAAGTGCACCTGGCATGCCCTGCAAAATGTTGCCCTGTTTATAGGCGATGGTTTTCAACTTACCATCAGGTGTGCCATCAGCTTGGTCATTCAATAAATACAATAAAAAAAGCAGCGTATACATCAAATTAAATTATTATTTTCGTTGGTCACACACATCTTCATCACATATTTAAGGTGATCTATTTTATCTATCTGCTGTAAAAATATTACTTACAAAATATCAACAACTAGAACAATATTCTATCAGTATGTTAAACATATTCAGTTGTATCCTAGAGGTCTTAGTAAAGTAGCCACACGTAACCGTCGAGGCACCCGTATCCCACCTCCTCAACAAATTTTACTGCCAACTAATCCGCTCTTTTCACGGATACAACCCTTATGGTATGCGTATACTTGGGTATAATAGTTTCCTCGCATCACACAGAGCAGTGTTTCTTAAAAGCAGATCACGCTACTATCTATAACTTTCTTTACTTTACATCCGACCGCGCTGGCGCAGTAGGCGCTGTGGTTTAATTCAGAGGTCCCGGATTCGATTCCCGGCAGGGCACTGTGGTATTTATAATCTCTCAATTGTCTATGGTCTGGTCTGGTGGGAGGCTTCGGCCGTGGCTTAGTACCACCCTACCGACATGCGTTCCGGTATGATGTAGCATGTAAACTAATAACGGCTATACCTAGGTGTAATAATATTACAGCCATACTCCCCAATAGGTTAGCCCGCTACCATCTTACACTGCATCATCACTTTCATCCAGGTGAGATCAGTCAAGGGTTAACTGGTAGTGGAATAAAACAAAAAGTTTTATTATATACCTACATACCCAAAGGTCAAAATGGGGCCTTATTAATGGTGCACTTTTTTATACTAGCGAAAGCGATTGTTTTAAGTTTATCAAATAATTTAAGTAAATAAATTATAATACGTACAAAACACAAAGTTGGTTTTGTTATAATTTTTTCGGTCCTTAACTCTTTGCTCCAGTAAAGCAAGATGTTTTTAGATTTGCCAAAGTTATCGTGGTGATATTGGGGGATACTGTTTTTTTGATAAATTATGAGAAGTTTCCCAACTAGTCTGGAAGTGGGCGAGAATGGGGTGGGGCTCCAATAGGACCTGCAGAAGTTGTATTCATAGTTCATACAGAAGTCGAAGCATGATACAATTAATAAGTAACTTAGGTATAGATCACTTGAAATGCATATCTAATATCAGTATCTATATAAAATATTGTTAGTTTATTATGTACAAATATATATGTATATATATATAGTATTTATGTATATATAGGTATATATTTATATTTTTTTTTTGTATGCATCACTTACCTCTCTTCTTGAGTTGTGTTTTGCGCCATTGGTTGCCTGGAAGAGATCGTGACAAGAAGACATTTTGTGTTATTGTTGGTGTACAATAAAAGTGCATACATTTATTCCTTCAAATAGATTATACCGCTACTACGATAATTACCGCTTGGCTATCACCGCTTCAGATTTTAGTTTAGGTCTATTAAAATACCAATAAAATAAACTTTCTACTTCATAGGTTCTTGAAGATAAAGCTGGCGAATCCTTCACGGTTAAATAAGGATGTAAAATAAAATCGTCGTACGCTTCGTTAAAAGCAGACCCAATGTACGCATACTGCTACATGTCTTGTATTAATATACCGGTTATGAGAGTATTGTACCTTATAAATCTAGGTTATGCCGGTCGGATTAACTTTACTATAAAATATACACTCAATTAATTTGGGAAATAGTATATATTATGTTTTATATATACCATATTTTAAGGTATTTGATTCGATACAAGTAACTGCATAGGTGATCAATAATATATTATAAAGAAGAAGAAACACTTTATTGCACGCAAAACATTATATAATACAGATAACACAAAATAACAACAATAAGAAATTAATTAAAAACTTAGGCATGCGAAGGCGGCGTCATTGCTGCAGGCAATCTAAGGTAAATAATTTTTTGAGTGAGGTATACTGTGTGTTATTCTTAAGCCTTACACTGAATTTCAATGACTAAAATAACCAAAATGAAAAAAAAAGAATAAAATATCTTTTTATTTTATCTAAAAGCTTGAAAATATCACCAAATTCCATTTTGGCCTAGATATGGTATTGGCTTAATAATGTGCCCATAGAAAAAGGAGTTAATGACAAAAATCAAGTTACGTGAAAAAAGACAAACATACTTTTCCTATTAAACTATTAGTAAGGAAGTAAACAAAAATCGAACTATGATAGCGCTGGTAACAAATATTTGATAAAAATTAATGCCCGATTCGATGATATTCCTAGTCGGTAACTAAAATTGGTGACACATAAAACAAACATTTGAACAATGGGGACACATCCAATTTCATTAATAGTTCGAAACACAATCGGTGTCGAAGTTGTTTCATTAAATCACATCCGCGGATTGGAACCATCATTAAGGTTTCGTAAACGGATCTACCAGAGCAATTGCGGTTCTCCAATCGGGATCGATCTAAAAGTTTGCTGCCACAGCAGGCAAAAACAACCAAATAGATACGCATACCTAGGTCAGGCCTAAGTTATAAAGGTCCATCAACTTGCAAAAAAAGCTCTAAGCTCTAAACCCCTCTACAAGAGAAGACACCTGTGCACAGCATTGGGACTTAAATAAGCAGAGGATGGTGACCAGAATAAAATTATAATTTTACATTTACTTTTAGAATCTACTGCGTTACTGCTAAAAATTGAATGGTTGTGTTTTATGCGTGGCTTAAATACAAAGGGTGACTAAACGTTTCCGATCATCAACAAGAGACGATGCTTTTGCACAGTTATTGGGTTTAAACAGCAGAGGAAAGTGATAAAAATTAAATATTAATTTTACATTTAGTTTTCGAATTAAAAACGTTGCTGTCTAGGTATTGCTTAAAAGTGTTTGCAATACTTAATAAAATCTTGTGTGTTATTGCTGGTTTCAATACAAAGGTTGGCTGGTTATTAAACGATTCCGATTAGAAAATTACAATTTAAATACGGTTCGTAGGGCTGTCAATCCCGCCAAACCGCGCATTAGGCTAAATGGCTCGCGTAACGGGATCCCGGGATGGGGATACAGGAGGAAATAGTAACGGCAACATGCAAGGATATTCGGCTACTTATGGGCAATAAAGCAATGTTACACGACTAGCACCACGGATATGGGGGTATTTATTATCAAATTTAGTGATGTCTAAATTGTGTGATTCAAATATTATTCCATGTGGTATTTAACCAGGCTGAGATTTATGTGGGTTTTTCTTAAACCTGATTATATGGGTTTAGTTTAAATTTTACAATTAATGTTATAGTATAATCATTTCACTGTGCCTTATCGTTCTATCGTCTTTAGTCGTTTACTCTTGACAGAGTAGCCGTGGTTGACGATGATCCATTTTCTCTGGCTAATGCATTTAAAAGTGTGCATCGCGGATGTCCCACTGAAATAAAGTTCTGATTTCATTTCACAACTCTTCTTCCTGTTTAATTGTATTTTAAAATTTTTTTCGCTTCCTTTATCGTAATTTAATTTCCTCTGTTAGGTTAGGTTAGGTTAGCATGTTCGACTACGAATCCTGATGTCATTGATTCTCAGGTCGGATCAAAAAAACTTTTAGTCATTGAGCTTTTTCTGTTCTGTCTGGAGTTATGAAATATGAACTCAATTAATTATCTATGATAATAATAGATAAAGAACTTTTATCCGCGTTGGGGCAGCGTAGAGGGTCTTTGTTTAGCCCCGTTACTATCATCACTTCAGAAGTATTATTTATTTATTGTTGTGGCGCTTTGTTTGTATGTCATTTTAAAATAATATTTCTTTGAGTGATCATGGCAAGCCCGCTAAATCTTTCTCTCCTGCAAGATTGCCTATGTCCAACAGTGGGACATTAATTGGCTAAAAAATTAATGTAATGATTGTAAATTCTATTCCAGTGGAAGATTAAAATGAAAATAAAGAAACATTTTAATAGAAATGTCTTTAACCATAAAGTAGTAGACTTAACTAAGACGTAACTTTTTGTACTTAAAGTTATATATATCTAACAGGAAACTGGTGTAACTCGTCTTGTCAATCTGAATAACCATTGCATAATCTATCTGCTAACAAATATACTACAAATGTAGTAAACAAACAACGACACCAAAAGTCCGTATAAATCAACTCAATCGAGTTACCTTTCACATTTATTTTGTTGATCTATATTCAAAAAGTGGAAGCATCAGACAATAATATTCAGACCGAGCATTATCGCTGTTTGACTTCACATTAAATCTTACAGTCGGCCCATAAATAACGCAAACTTTTATCCCACCCGAAATAAGCACTCAAAAATGCAAAGAGCAGAACGGTATAGAGCACGTTCACTAAATTTATTTTGTTTCGCACAATTCAAATAACCATAACTCACCGGTACGCGGAGTCTTAGGCCTATCTAACGATATAATGAAAAGCCATTAAGTTTCAAAGTAAAGCGTAAGTTTAAAACGAGTATTTACTTCGAGATAAAGATGTTACCTTTCGATTTATTGATATTCCCTGTTCGTAAAAGGGAAGATCCGATCATTCGGACTTGTGGCTCATTTATTTATTTCTTTGCGAATTTGGGTTAGTATAGAGGTCTTAAATATTATTGTTCGCTCTTAACCAATTTTTGCTTAAAAGCATGCAAATCATGTAATTTATCTAAATTATACGTCCCTTTAAAAAAACCCTTTATTTCGTTAAATGGTGAACACACAACTTTCTTTTATATACATAGATTTAATAAGCATTAATTTTACAAAAAAAAATTCTTTCAAATATCCTGTCAAACTTTCAAAAACACTCAAGCGTAACGTAAACTCTAAAGTATACGCCACTGAAGGCGGACGCTTCGCCATCTTGCCTCCATAATTAGGTGGTTTGCATTCACAGTGCGTAGGTCGTATGAATTTTACCTATTGTCTGACATTGGACCTCGGAAGCTATATCATTTCGCACCTACCTTCGATCTACTTACTTAAAGGAAGGGGGATAGATAGTGAAAAATGGGGCGCATTAAAAAGGGTAGGAGACGTCTTTTCGTAATAGAATGTATAATTTTTGTAAACCCTTGTTTGACAACTTAAACCGTAAAGCCAGTAAAATATAGCAAAACGTTGAAGAATTCATGAAATTATTAAAAGAATTACCGCGATCCATTATACATCTATCTACTGCAAGATTAGGAAGGGTAGGAGCTGAATTTCACTTTTGGAGGGCCGAGTTCGAATCCCAGCACGCACCTCTAACATTTTTAAGTTATGTGCGTTTTAAGTAATTAAAATATCACTTGCTTCAACGGTGAAGGAAAACATCGTGAGGAAACCCTAAGAGTTCTAGACAATGTTCTCAAAGGTATGTGGATACCACCAGTCTTCACTGGGCCAGGGGGGTGGACTACAGCCTTAACCGAAGGGGTTATAGGGGTAATTGTGGGAGGAGATCCGTGCCCTGTAGTGGGCCGGTAATTTGTTGATATGATGATTATAACGACATGATTACGTGAATACGTCTGTAATAATATTTTCAATATTCTTACAAACAAGATGAAGGTTTTAAATTCAGTGTGTTTTATAAATATTAATTATTCATTGACAAAATAATTTTAGATAAAATTAACAGAAACTTTGCTTAAATGCACAGAGTGTAATAAATAAGAATTAAAAGTCAACATCAAACTAGTTATTCAAAACAAACAGTTGTCGGGCAGTCATAGTAGTAGAGCTTTCAGGGATACATTATTCACCAATTTATAAATAATAAATGCTATGTGCAGAAAAGGCCAATATTGGAAAATGACTTTAAACATTAAAACTTTACTTGAACAAGTCTACCATCTGTGTTAAGTATTATATGAAAATTTTAAATCTATGAAACGAAGTAGGTAGTGGATACAGAACCCAAATAAACACCACTCTACACTGTTAACTCAACCCTTGTTTGCGTACACGTCTACTCATTCCAGACAATCCCTCAACATGTAACAAATGCGCCCATTGAAAAATATTAATCTTAGGATGCTTCCTAATAGATATTTATGCATGGTTGGAACTAATTTTCATAAAACCGGGGTATATTGCTAACGGATAACAAATTCAATCAGCTGATGCTGTTTACCACCAATACACTTATCCGCCATCCTCATTATGTTAAATTAGATTAGTTTTAAAAGAGAATCTTGGTGAGTAGACAGTACTTGTTTTTGTTGAAAAATGAAGAAAATTGCAGGTTTTTTGAACTTTACCTAAATATCTTTTTTAATTCTTTACTATTGTTCGAACTCATAAAACATACTATTTATTAATGAAATACGAATACAAAATTAAAAATAGGTTATGTTATGATGTATTTTTACATATTTTGATAGGTACGAAAATGTCTAGACAAGAGAATGTGTATTCTGTGGAGGGAATATTTGATTATGAAAACAAATGAATTTATAAAATATTTGTTTATTGTTCAATAAAACATAGGTACAATCTACATTACATCTGCACAATAGGTATAACTTATATTAATGTTATAATTAACACGGATATGACAGATACAGAAATCGACTGTCCCTAAGCTAGGTATAAACCTGTGTTATAGGCGACAGTGCTCCTTATAAGTATGGCTCGTTTAAAACAAAAAGAAAAAAATAAAGATATGAATTCGCAGGTAACGCTGGCAATCATTTTTGTACTAGGTTTTGAACGTTTTATACATATCAGTGTGTGCGTGTGTGTATGTTTGTGTGTGTGTGGTTGTTTGTGTGTGTGCGTGGTTGTGTGCGCACGTGTGTGTGTGTGTGTGTGTGTGTGTGTGTGTGTGTGTGTGTGTGTGTGTGTGTGTGTGTGTGATTGTGTGTGTGTGAATATTACCGAACTAAGATAAAACTTCAAGCAACTTTTCAGTTTCTTCATATGTTTGTGTGAGCAACCACTCTTTGATTTAATAATATAGAGACCAAGATTTTAAAAAGAATTGTTAGTTATATAATAGCAACATCCTCATTTCTTGTATCATTATAAGTTTTGATATAAAACAATACGCTACAACGATAAAGTGCTTTAGTACCAACAATGTACTTTGGAGTTATTTCACGTACTTTTCAACCAACAGCCCGTTAAAATTCCAACAAAGACGGAACGTATGAATGCATAAGCGAAGCGACACAAATTAAAAATGCACGAAAAAGAAGTAGGCAAAAGGACAGGGGACGGGTTATGACAAATATGTGAGCCAATGGTGTTAATGAAAATGGACCTTTGAAAAACGACTCATGAGAAATGGGCAATGTTGTTACAGCTTTCGAAATACCAGCCCTAAAAGGAAAAAGAGAAAAATTTACTTAATTTAAAATTGTTTTGGCACGAATATTTTTTTAATTTCAATTTAAAAAAAACTAGCTTGTACGAGTCAGATTCGCGCACCGAAAGTTCTATAGATAGTGCTTATGGTCATTTTTGACGATATTTCTGGATGATATACTAAAAAAATATTCCCCATTGAATCTAGTAGATATTAATGCGTGTTTAATTTACTTTCATTTCAAAAATGCGGAACACGGGGGAATCGGAATTTTTAAAGGACGCCTTTTGCAATTTCGACTCTTCCGTGTTTTTTTTTAATTAAAGTAAGAATATGTATATTTTTTCGCAATTACCGCATTAATTTATTATGTTTAACCATTCCAAATTGTAGGTCCAAAGATTGAAAATTATCTATGAAAACGGAAAGAAAATGTCACTCAAAAAAAGGAGAAATATAGCGTATAAACTTAAAGAATGGATTGAGTATCACAAGATATAAAACTATAATTTTTGAAATAATATTTTAAAAGAATTATTTTTGTTAATATACGTATTATGATGTGCTTTTTAGTATTTTACTTCAGCTAATAAAATAGAAAATGGTAGAATAATACGAGTAATTTATTTGCAAAATCGTGTTTTTCTAGACTAATGAGCAAGCATAGCCGTCCCCGACTCAGAATTATTGTGTACTACGTGCCGCATCGGATCTCTAGACAAATGGTTTAATTAACCTGATAGCGTTATGACTGATCGCCATAAATTCGCAAATTTCGACGCAATTAGAAACATTTGCAAATCTCATATCAATTAGGCAGCCACCCAACATAACGCCCTCGGTTACTGTTTTGAATGCGTAGCTCCTACTTCGCATGATTTATTTTTGATTTTAACATGAACACTGAAGGCTAGGATAATTTGTAAATAGCATGTTCAGGGTTCAACCTGTCGTATTTTTTCATGATAATAAAAGGTTACCTTAAATCCATTTAAACCATACAAAGTAAATTTTACAGTTAGTATAATATTAAGCGTTACATGTATGATAAAAAAGCTTAGGTTTCAATTGCTCCAACTTCATAGCTAAATAACTCAACTGTGAGATGGTGATAACAAAAAAAACATGGCTAAGTTTGTTGTGGTCTCTTGTAAGACCAGGGCGCGTTTGGAACCCTCCTAGCTTTAGTTTTAATTTAACGAATGCAATTATCACCATCACTTAACATAAGTGGTAACATGTTAAATATATGAGAGCTTCATAAGTGCCTGTGATAAGATCTACACGAATAAAACATTTTTGAATTAAGAATTAGGGAGCATCATCGTCCATATTAGGCCCACATAAAAATCCTCTAATATGCCTCCCACAGCAACTTTTGCAAATTGCGTTTTATACGTCTATGGTTTTTTAATAATAGAGCCAATTATTCCGCCGTCACTTATTAGTAAAACAAAGCGTAAATACAAAAAAAAGAATGCGACTTTGTTTTAGATGCGCACTCCATGCAGCTTCCCGCAAACCGAAAGAAATCACTGGAGACATCTTTTGAATAATTTCTACTTCTGGGACAGACAACGGACGCGCGAAAGTCTGCAGCCTTGACAGCTAATTAGAGCTTTCATTGTTAAACGAATCTTGCCGCATTTCCCAGCCTTCAACGCATTTCTATTCAGATAAGACTAAATCATCGGCTTATAAGGTCCATTGTTCTTCAGCCGACCTAACATTCATTATCTTCTTTCTTAAATATTTCGAGTACTGGAAAAATACAATAATCCGCTGTGAATGGCGGGCATTGTATTGAGTCAGTGTCCAGGAAGGATGTTTTGCCGGGGTGTTCTTTTATTGCCGAATTTGCGTTTTATGGGCTGCCACAAAGGGAGTGCTGAGAGGATGTGACAATTCCGCACCCCTGTTCAGTCTGCCTTTTTTACAAGTTGACAATTAACTACATTATTGGCAATCAATCTTCGCAAGTTATAAAAATACCGACTTGTATTTCTTAATAATCGATCGTCAAAGTTTGCAATTATACCAGTGAGCCCGAAATTATGTTTTTTAATTTTAATTCGGATTATAAGCTGTCGCGTCGGTATTGATAAAAAGTGGTTCTGTGTTTGTGTGTAATCGTCGAGATCACTCATGTATTTCCTAGCTTAAAAACATAGAATAAAAATAAAAAGTCAATGGTTATTCTATCCAATATGTATCAATAGCTGATTAGGAGAGCAGCGGCAGACAGAGGTCAGCAATAAAGTGACCGTCGTCAAGCTGCGTCACGTCCGACGCTCGACCGCGGTCGGCGACGGTGGCGACACCCTCGTTTCGCGTACGCTGCGATTCTATTTTATTGACTCTTGTGGTTTCTGCTCTCCTGATGACATTTTGTGTAATCGAAAGTGAAAACTGGTTGGTGCTGGTTGGTTGTTTGTTTCTTTTTAAGTTGATTTTTAGTAATTCATTTATTCGACTTGTTGTTTTTCCTCGCTTGTAAATTGTATTAAGATTGAAAGATCTGGTTTGTTTCAAGTATTATTTTATTTTTAGCTTTCTTCATTGATAAACATTGAAAAAAAAATGACTTTTTTGTACATCGTAATAAGATTGAAAGATCTCGTTTGTTTGAAGTATTATTTTATTTGTAGCTTTCTGATTTGATTTTTCTTTCCTTAGTTACTATTTCGTAAGAAACAATGCTACTAAGATTGTTTATCAGGCGAACGATTTTTTTTATTGCAAATACGATCGTATTGCCATAAATTGTGGTGGTTACATAAAATACTTATAGATTATAAAACTTCCCTTTTTATACTAAGTATCTTCTCAACGTAATTTTTATTTCCAATAAATAAAGAATTCAGGCGAATCATGTGCAAAACGTTTATAGACACAGAATAAATGAGTTGGACGCATAAACGAATATGCCAATAATTGAGAACTTTGAATTGGTCCTCCGTAAGTGTTACAAATATCCTTCATATTTCAAAGTCGTTTGCATCTGGACATCGGCCATTGAGATACGGATAGGCTTTGCAAGAATTAAGTTAGGGTTCAGATCCCCTTGCTAATTTACCACGCCATACTCTGTGATAAAGAGAACACAACAGCAGAGAAAGATAAATGTTTTATTTTAATAATGTTTTTTTTAGCACTGCTATGTCAAAACTACGATTTGGGTCTTTTTGCAGATTTTCTTTAATTAAACTATAATAATTCATAATTTATACGAGAGATTCACTTTGATGTGGTTTAGTGTGAAGATGAATGTAATTGTGTGTGTAAACCTGAGTGTTAAATTTGAATATGGCAATGAATTAATTATTTTTTTAGTCATCATTAAAAAGTTACTAATTATACACTTCATGCGTATATGTAAATAACGAAATAATATTGAAGGATGCATAATTATATTCCAAGGAATCACCCAGTAAAAATATAAAATCAAAAGATACAAGCAAATTCATAACATTCTCAGTGTTTACTTATAACAATCCTATTTAAGATAAAATACCAACACGCGCATAGTACCTGCCTACGCTACGCAACGCATACCTACCTAATAAAGTGACAGGAGACCCATGATTTTAATTTTGCATGTTATTTCTTTCAGTAAAAACTATTGTAGTGGTTTACTCAAAACTATAAGATTTTCGGTTTCACAGATAAAGCTCAGAAACAGAAGATAATGTACCTCTAAAGTATTAGGTTTTCATTTACATGTTGCATAAGCAGGAAGTTATTTTTTTTTAATTGTTTAAAAATTTATATTTACAAGTAAGTCCTTCCGTCAGCGGAAGGGGCATGACGGTGATACCTCATCGGTTTCTATGCGCATCGTAGTGGAACGCTATATCGCTTGGCAGCACTCTTTTCCGGTGAGGAGGTATATAGCCACAACCGTAGTCTCGCAACTGACAAGCTCAGAGAAAATTCTGAAATCATAAACTCCGAACAACCCCTGTCGAGGATCCTCAAGAGACGAACAACAAAGTTTACGACTGCGCCAAAATAATATGAAAATATCCTCGCGTAATAGTATTTAAATAAGAAAATATCATACTCACGAAGAGTAAGTACACGAAAAATGGGGGATCTACTGATCGTATCCATTATCCTTTATTAATTAAGGTCGTATATGCAGGACCTCGGTCCATTAGACGAAAGACAAACAGCGGCTCAACTCGACGATTATAATAATCTCCTGTCAAATTTGCTTGACCCATGATGCCCTTTTCGTGGGGTTCCAACTTATTACGTACTACAAATTATAAGTGGAGAAAGTATGTTTAAAATTTAGCTACAATGACAAGTTTGCAGAATATTTAGGATTATGTTATTTTAATTTGGAAAAGGAATGTATCTAATAATTTATTTATTAAGATTCGTCATCGTTTCGGCCTACTACAGGGCCAGTGTCTTCTCTTGAGGAGAAAATGAGGAGGGCTTAGACCGTAGTCCACCTTCTGGCCAAGTTCGAAAACATTGTGGAGTCTTCACAGGCATACATGTTTCCTTACGATGCTTTCTATGGCCACTAAAGCAAACGAAAACGAATTGCTTGAAACTCACATAGCTCCTCAAATGTAGATATGCCAGCCGGGGATCCAACTCGGTCCCCTTGAAAGGGAGGCTGAACCATGGCTATCACCATACTATAGAGATAGAGACAATTAAAATTAACAGAAATTTGTAGACGTGCAAAAGCGGCTTTAGTGCTGCAAGGAATCTTTTGCAGGCAAACTTTTATTGAGAAAACCAAAACCTGCGCCGAGAGTTTTATTATTGAGATAATAAGAGAGTAGAATAAAAAAAAGCAATTACATTTTGTAACAATATCATAATTACATATGTTTATGAGTTTTAACCGACTTAAAAAAGGAGACATTCAATTGAGTGGATGTTTTATTTTTATTTTTCGTAATAACATCAATCAACATTTCATCCGTTGAACTTAAACAATAACGATCATTATTTTTTATGTTGTGTTTTAATTATTTGTAATTAAATTAAACCAGGTATCGTTTAACAAAAATAAACGAGAATCACACGAAAATCTTCGGAGATAGAAGCCGGTACTTTACAGTGGGCAAAAGTACACCAATCTTAAGCAATTTAATAGGAATCCGCAACAATAGGTACCTAATTTTAAATCAATGCATTTAAGTTACCTTTGGTTAGACTAACCATACCTTTATGATTTTTGTGTAACTACTATATTACCTATATTTCCTCCTACATTATCCTTTAAATGGATAAAACTTAACTTGGGGTGGCGTGCATAGAGGATATCCACAGGGTATGCAGATGATATAAAATGAACAAAATCTCCAGTACGAGTTATAAATACTTACGAGTTATAATATATTCTTCTTATAACTCTTACAATGCCTATCCTTAAAACTCTTACTTTTAAACTCGTACTCTATGCACGCCACTGGCCGTTGACTAGTCGGGTCGTAGATTTTCATACTTCAAAGAAACAATGAAACCTATGATAAATTAGATACTATTCAAACAAAAAATGTTAGGTATCATGTGTTCTTCATATGCATACGTAATACGTATCTCTTTTAATCGTCTGCCCATTTAAACTTTTGTAACAACGGCGCATCGAGCTCGTTACTGGCGGATTATTAAATATTGAAACAGTGTCCGTGGATTAAACTCATCTCCTAGACTACCATGCAAACCCCTGGAAAGGAAATAGAACAAAGACAATGTTTTAATAAGGTCCTACGCTATCCGAATATTTATTTCAATCAACGGGTATACCGTTTGTTGTTAGGATATGAATTCATTTATAGCTAAGCGATTACAGGCTATACGAACCAGACTTGGCATTTTTTTACCATATCCGATTTTAAACGAACATATAAATGAAGGGCGAACGATTTCATTAAAACATATTTGTTTGATTTATTAGATTAATTGAATATTCGAACTGCCATAAAAATAAAGTAAAACAAATGTTTACTTAAAATATTTAAATTCAGGTGGCCATAAAAACAAATGTAAAATTATCTTAAATTGTGGCTTTTAAAGTCGGTTTGTTTTTAATTCATAGTTTTTTCTTTCAGTGCACAAATCTCTTCTTTATTCTTCGAACATACGAGTAGTTACAAATGATTGTCCCTAAAGCTTAAATCATGTTTGTTCTTTAGCTCGTAATATCGGCATTTGCTTATTGATTTGTTTTTTATAAAATAAATGTTAAGCGTTAACATTTTAGAATCTTAAATCATCTATTCTATTTCTAACTAATATTGTACTAATGGAAATGGAAGTTCCTTTGTTTGTTTATTACGCTTTAACTACTTCATTAAATAACACTACGATCATCATTAAATACAACGATCATCATTAAATAAAGGTCATCGTTGATTAAGTTTCAGAAAATGGAGGTGGAAATATAACTTTTAGATAAGAATAACCTAAACTGATAAACTTTTTTAGTTTATCAGTTTAGGTTATTCTTATGCGTTCAATAACACTAAAAAAGCGTTAAAAATCTATCTTTTCGCTTGCTAGACGGCTTCTCTTAAAGTCCCGTTTGTACTCTACACAAATCGTTGCTTATTCGGCATCACGAACAGTCCACTGGCACCTGCATTAGACGCTGATCCAGATGTAAACCCCGCGAAATTGCCGGATTAGGAACGGAATGGACTAAAAAAGAAACGAAACAGATTTTCAATTGAGGGATGCTAAATGCAAACGATTCTTCTAGCGCCATCACTAATACTAGGTAGTTATGTGTTTATTTCGCAAGTTATTGATTCGAAGCGTTGATAGCCTAGTGGTTAGGACTTCGGCTTTACTCTCGGTGTAGCATAAACATCGTGAGGAAAACTGCATGCCTGAGAGTTCTCCATAATATTATCAGTGGCGTGTGAAGTCTACCAATCCGCACTTGGCCAGCAGCGTGGTAGACTATGGCCTTGCCTTTCTGAGAGCAGACCACCCTACCGACAAGGACATACCGCTTAGCGATTAAGCGATCATCTCTTACAACCAAGTGAGATTGCAGTCAATCCCTGACTTGTAGTGGAATAAAAAGAAAAAAAAACATCCTCTATGTACCTGTACCGATAATAAATTTCCTGGTTTTACCAAAATGTCATCGTTTGGAGAAACTGAGGTCTTACCTATTCTTTATTGTAATCAGTTTTACGGTGTGAGGGAGTGCTGTTGTACAATAATTTACCTAAAATAATCGTTAACACTAAACGTTTACCAATATTTAAAAAACTTGTTATTGAACATCTACAGTTAAGTTAAGTTAATGTGACCTCTTTCTTATAACACGATTTGTATCGCTCGCTAACTTTTTCTTTGACCACCCACAAAAAAAATTAATTTTTAATAATATGGTACATTTGTAAAGCACTTTGAGATTTTGTGTCTACTAATTTTAAAATATTATTGTATTCTCGATGTAAGTGAACTATTGTGTGCATTTTGAGAAATTAAAGTCTTTAAGCCGAAAGTTATATAAGTATATATATATATACCTATGAATAGTATATTTAAAAAAGGGAATCGTAGTTAAGCTGAAATCGGTTATCGGCACTAAACACCCGGGGGTGTATAATTGTGAAAAGAAATCTTTGCTCTTTGTCAGCCGTGCCGAGGGGAGCTATTGATTTCTTTTGTTTTATGCTGATTGAGACACCTTCGCGATCGCGAACCCCGCGTTTGGACGCCTCACAAAACACTTTATTTTTTTAAACGAATCGCAGAATATTTAACCGTCTCTTTGAAGTTATAGTCGACGTTTTATAAATTAATATACTTAACCTGGAATTCATCACCATTATTATAATCAACCCAATACCGGCAACTACAAGGCCCTGGTCTCCTTTGAGAATAAAAAGGGTTTGAGGCCATAGTCCACCACGCTGGCCCAGTGCGGATTGGTAGACTTCACACGCCCTTGAGAACATCGTGGAGATTTCTCAGGCATGTGTAGGTTTCCTTACGACATGTTCCTTAGACGTTGAAGCCAACCATTATATAATTGCTTAAATTAAGAACGTTATTTGCGTTCTTAATTAGAAAAAATCTTCGAAAAGTTAGAGATGCTTGCCGGGAATCGAACTCGGCCCCGCGAAACAGAAACCGAAGTCTTACATATCAACGCTCATCTGGAATGCTTATTTACTTTTTTTTTTGGTGCTTAGCCTGGAATTTATGGGTTTTAATGCTGAACTTTTGTCCTCTAATAACTTAAAGTAGAACTGGCTCCATACAATTGGGTAGAAAAAAAAATAAGGAGGCTTTAGTTTGATACAAACTAAAGAGTTTTTCACCGCGAGAAAAGGAAATAGATATGGTAACTTAAACACATCAATCTTTGTCTCGACGATTCTTATCAAGCAGTGTCAAACCTCAATCAGAACCACAAAGTATCGACAGTAAAGAAACCTCAGAAAGGGAAAATGTGCTTAGTTATCTGTGCAATACAACTTAATTTGGTATGATGTATATTTAAAATAAAATCGTAAGCCAATCAACATTAGTCCCTTTGAGAATCGCTGTTAGGCTCATTTCTCCTGTGATTGACTGTGACTTCAAAAAAAATTAGATTGCCACCTTGTGTGCGATAGCATCGAATTTTTTGAGTCTTCGCTAATGGGAGCCTGTTTTATCTCCCAGCCCCTAATGTTCTTATGCGGGCGACAATAATAAGATTTTGACACATTAATGAAGCGCAGATTATGGGAAGATCGAAATGATTGGTAACATGTAATTATATTTATTTAAACAGCTTTCCTAAATTTTGATGTATCCCAAAGTTAAATATTTCCTTTCATGTTTAATAGTATATAATCTTTTTTTTACGTACAGAGGTTTAAAGTTGATTTATTTGAGTCATAATTTTTGGTTTTTTACCTAACCTTTGTGTACCTAACACATCTTATACAGAATTATTAAACTTATGTTTTATGATAGTTCTAATATTTTATTTAAATGAGGGTAATTAAAAACTGCTATATTAAAGTTAACGAAATCTTAATGGGATTCAAACAAACGCTTTAAAATATTGTTTACTGTTTGTTAAAAATAACGAATAAATCTGACGAAATGCTGCGGTGAAATCTGTTTACATACGTAAATAATTAAAATAAAAACGTGCCTAATTGATAACCTCACCTTTTGATAACATCTCTGGCGCAGTGTTGACTGGTTTGTTAGTGGAATCATCCCGCTAGTAGAATAAGTGGGAAGACGCAAACATGAACGCTACTAACTACGCGGCGATTTGGCCCTCGCTTGAGATCGTTCATCTTCATCATCAGGCCCAGTGCGAATTGGTGAACACTACACATCTTTGAAAACATTATGGATAACTCTCAGGCATGCTGGTTTCCTCACGATGCTTTTCTTCAACGTTAATGCAAGTGATATTTAAATTGCTAACACGCTCATAACTTAGATAAGTTATACATAGGTGGGTACTGGGATTCGAACTCAGCCCTCCGAAAGTGAAGTCGAAGTGAAGTCCCTCTGTTATCGCGTGGGATTTGAAATTGTTATTTACTTAAAATTGAGAATCTTCATATTTAGTCTCTATAGGCTCACCCCTTTTCATGCTAAACCAGTGCATATTCATAATCTCACTGTAGAACTGCATTAACGCACAATCTTAAGGCAACAAAAGAATCTGATGACAATGATGAATTCCACGCCGCTGATCACGGCTCAATTTTTCAATCGTCTCAAGGTGTCTTACCGTTTTAAGAGCCTTAAGGACCACTCCTCAAGCCGGGGGTGTGACGTCAGTGGCGACTTTAATTGTGCAGCACTTCGTTAACGGCCGCCTTGATGGCATCTATAATGAACACCCGAATTAATGTAGTGGGTGAAATCGAAAATCGAAGTGTGGACACCCTTCGCAATTCTAAATTTGTTTACTTAGGACTGGTCTTCGTATTATCTATTCGGCTCTTGTTTTTAGGACGGTTGATGTGAGTACTTCATTTTAAGAATAGTTCTGCGACTTGGAACTCTATTTACGGTTCATTCGGAGTCATTACAAGAGAGAGTTGGAAGGGAATTTGAAAACTATAATACTCTTATACTTCTTTTCAACTCTTTGGTTAGACCATTATTGGAATATTGCTCTATTGTTTGGAATCCGAGATACAATATTCATATTAAAATGTTAGATAACTTGCAATACAAATTGTCTAAGCACTTGAGGTATCGTTTTTCGAGATCCAGGCAGAATCCATTTAAATTTTAAGAAATGAGATTGATACTCCAAAACTACTTAGTAGAATTGGTTTTGTCTGTCTAAAAAATATTATATCTAGTCGTAAATCCCCTCCATTTTATTTGCCCTTAGTCAGATCAAAATACGCTCTTAATAGGTATATTTATAGAGCTACTCAAAGTTATAATAATAATTTCTCGGATTTAGATTTATTTAATCTTACTCTTGCTCAGTTAAAAAAACATCTTTGTTCTAAATTCTAACTTCTAATTGTTCGACGTAAAAGTACTACTCATGTTAATATATCCTAAAAAAAATACTTTTGATTGGTCTTCGTATAACTTACATGACTCTTGTTTTTGAGAGTTGCAACTACTGTGTTGATGTAATATATCCATTTATAATTAGTAGTGCTTTTCGTTTGAAGCGGTGTTAGACCATTGAGTAGAACTACGACTTCACTTTCGAGGGGGTGAGTTCGAATCCTAGCAAGCACCTCTAACTTTTCTAAGTTAGGTGCGTTTTAGCAATTAAAATATCACTTGCTTCAACGGTGAAGAAATACATCGTGGTGAAACCTGCATGCCTGGGAGTTCTCCATTATGTTCTCAAAGGTGTGTGGAGTCCAATCCGCAGTAGGCCAGCGTGGTTGACTACGGTCTTAACATTGCATTGTGGGAGGAGACCACTGCATTGTATTTGGCCGGTAACGGGTTGATGATTACGATGGTGATGGATTCCAGGATAAGTAAATTTGAAAATAATCTTCAATGAGACGGTTAAATATTTCTCGATTCGTTTTAAAAAAGTGTTTTGTGAGGCCTTAACCCCTTTTCCGTGCCCTGTAGTGGGATGGTAATGGGTAGATATGATGATGATGATGTATATATGTATATACATATATGTATATATATACATCATCGTCAGTTTATTATATGTATATAAAGGTATATTTGCATGTTTATTTAAATGCACCACCTACCTCTCTTCTTCAGCTATGTTTAACGCCTTTGGTTGCCTGGAAGAGATCGCTATGTAGCGATAAGGCCGCCAAATTGTATACTTTTTGTTAAATTTTTATTTATAATTTTACTATATGTTTATGTGGTATCCAATAAAAGTGTATTCATTCAACATTCATGAATTGCTTTCGTATTTTCCTTTAACGTAACTCTTAAGGTTGGTTGGTTTTCAGTTAAAATAAAACTAAAAGCCGTTTTAAAATTAAACGCACATGCATCGGCCATTATTAATTCAAATAAACAACGTATCTACACCTACATGCAGAACCAATCAACTTTTCCAATTGTTAAAAAAGCCGACCAACCTCTTGTTTTCCGGCGGATGGTCCTAAATAAATATGCTAAAATAAGACTTTTTAGAGACGGTCCAATACTTGAAGCTATCGAGATGAGGAGGGATTTGCAATAAAAATTCAACTCCACGGAGATTGACAGGTGCGTCTTAATAAGTACGGCGACAGCTGCTTAGAGAAACGAGAAAAGGTAAATTGCCGACTTTATGAATTGTAAGGGAAATTATTACAGTTTGTTGATTTTTTGTGAAGCCATCTTGAGCAGAAGTTTTCTTGTCCCAGATGACTTATTGATCTTATTATTAAAAATGTCCCATAGATAATTGGAAATTGTGACTTTTCGCATCGGGATATTTTTTTATTAAATTACAAATTTACTGCTATCTCACCTGATGATTAGAGACGATGTTATCTAAGACGAAAGAACACTGAGCTAAAATACAGTTTTAAATTCATTCCCCTCATTGAATTTTACCCTGCATCTGTACTGAAACCCTAAATTGGTTTTAGGTTCGGCATCGGTTAGGTTAGTAGTAGATATTTGCCTAGCTGATGGCTCATTATGTGTTTTATACGACCTTAAAAGAGGATAGAAAATCTAATGTAACGAAACGTTATAAAATATAACAATACAAATACCAAATACTATTATATGTAGAATAGAATAGAATAGAAAAACTTCATTGCGACACAACACAATAGGAAAAATATAAGGAAAACAGTAATAGAACTTAGTGCTGGGGTGCAAAGGCGCCCTTATAATTGATATTTTACAGACAACCTGAGCGTACAAAGCCGATTAAAAATTGGAAAGTGGATGGTGCATAAAGTATGTTACAAAAAAATAAAATAAACTTACATGAACATACATACTACATTTACATATTAACTACAAAAATATCGATATAAATTTATAATATATACTATAATATTTATAATATATATTTATGCTATTATAAACATACATAATGTCATAAATTACATGTATTTACAATTCAAAATTTTGCGTTGTAAAACTTTTATTGTTATACGTTTGACGTCTATAGCTTCGTATAGTTTGTTATTTCCACTAATGTTTTCTTAGGGAAATTGCTTTCATAATGAATTTATCAGACGTTTCTAAAATAACATTTATACAGACGGACCGCTAGAGACAATGGGAGGGCTATCCCAGTCTGGGCATCAGCCACTTATTCCGCTGGCCTAAGCAAATTTTCGCCCGGCTCTGTTGGTTTTTCGCCGGATTCCATTTCTTCACTTCTGATTATATTATTCCATACTTTGGATAAACAATGGCTCTGCTCCAACCCTTTTGCACTATTGCTGTTAAGATGCTAAGTTAATATGGATATTTTTAAATATTTATGTCGTCAAAATTTATACTTCTGATATTTATAGTGAAAAATCTACCTACATTCAATTTTGAATACCTTGAATAAAACGGAACGAAATGAACTTAAATAAAAGATGGCACTTATTTGCTTAATATTGTTTATTCGCCCTTCCTTCACGCCCTAACTAAGCAAGCCATCAACTCAATTTTTGGCATAGTTGAAAGGACGGAGAGTAACATATAATAATCTGTATACCAAGCAAGAAATAATCCGCAGTAAATTATTATGGTGCAATTGAAAACCAGAAGAATTTTGTATTTTAAAACTTGTACATACCAAATTGCATTAAAATCTAATCCAGAGATTTACTAATTATAAATCATTAACTTATAAATCACACAACCTATTAATTAACTCTAATTTAGCCAAAAACCATAAAACACAAAAGCTGTCTCCTTATAAAATAACCATTCTATAAACATTTTTCTGTATGTCTAACCACTGTAAAAGGTTTTTGTATACGTTGCTTTTTGGCTCCTTTTGCCAGCTAATCCAATATTGACCACCCCGGCAGGCTAGTCCATTAATTTTATTATGTTGATTTTGAGTTATAATTTTAAAAGTTTAGGGAATTTCCCGTTCGTAATTTCTGCTGTAGCTGTAGGTACTTTCAATTTTGACCACCGTAAAATTTAATGACATAAATTTAAATCCTATCCGAATGTAATCATTTACGTATAATACAAAGTATCTCTATTCCTAGATTTTTTCATACCATCATCAAGTTACCAGTATTTTTTAATCTACATTAACAATAACGGTAACGTCCGTATCTTTCAACAACAACATTCACAAAAGATTGCAGCCACTCAATAAAATAATAGATTTCAGGCTAGAAATTTTAAAAATGGAATCCAAATTTATGTTGAAACACGATAGCGTTTAAAAACATGTCTTTTCCAAAACAGGAGGGTGGAAAAGATCAGCATCCGCTTTGGACAAAGAGACTGCGGTATCTAAATGTTAATCTTTGGTCACTCGCGCAAAAATTATGTTTTTCGGACACCAGCAAAGTTACTGGGCTGGAAGGGAATGAGCTTCATTTAATTTGGTAAGTTGGAAATATCTAACACCGACACGCTTTACCCGTGCGTAGGGAGCCCGTAATTCTTGGTTATTAATAAAATAAATCCTGTTATTTGTTACGGTTTGAGCTCCGTACGATTGTATGTGTGGATTTTGGGTACAATTTATTAGTGAATACTTATCTAGTTTGCATTTCGGAATGCTATATCAAGCTTTGTTTAAATTAAAAATTTGTAAGTTGTTACTATATTGTAAAACAAGATTTTTAAGAAGAAACATAAGCTATTGACTTGCAGTGTAATATACTAGACTACATAAAACAAGTTATTCTTTTAAAGGAAATTGTATATAATTTTACAATAAACTACTAGTTGATATATTGGAGATGTCTCTGAAAAAGTTCAAAGTTTGTTTTAAATTTTATAGAAAAGTCCTATTATAGTATTAAGGACTACGTCAACGATAAAAATGCTTGGGTGTAAATTATTGCTCTAACCAGGTTGCTTCTTTAATAGTTTTTAAAGGACAATGTGAGATGGTGATAACAAAAAAAAAATAACAACCGGCTAAGTTTGTTGTGGGCTTCTTCTTAGACCAGGGCGCGTTTGGAACCCTCGTAGCTTTAGTTTTAAGTTGACGAATTTATTTATCGCCATCAACACACTCCTATGTCATATTTTACACGTAATGTACGCATCAAAAGTGCCATCTATGTGCCTATTTCAATAAAGAAATATTTGACTTTGACTTTGACTTATATTAGCTACCCTCTATATTGTCTGTTTAAATTGTACTAAATATTGAAGTACTGGATTCCAGCGACATTAATGGTTTGAAAAATGTTATTGCCACCATTAGGAGTGGAGAACATTTTAAAAGGCTTCGTTTTATTTCGCGTCAATTTCTACAAAGCGAAATGACTTCAATTTGAATATGTAATGACGGCTTAGTATAATCGTCTGGCTTACACTAATAAAGGCTTCTACTTTAAAGCGGGAGACGTCTCAAAAGAATCGAACAATCGTTCGGTTCGATTCGGGGGTGGTATAATTTATTCGAGTGTGCATCGCCATTTTGCGGCGGGGCGGTCTTCGCTATCGTGCCGGAAGCCGCCTTAAGACATTGATGCTGATTCTTTTTTTATTATGCTCCCCTGGTTTCTTAAAGACGCTAATATAAAGCGGCCCATATATAAATAAGCTGCCTTTGTGAAGACGCCTCGATTGCGGAGGCAGGAAGCGTTTCTACCCTCGTCTAAGGCAAAACAATCTAAATTACATTTTCACGCAACTTCAAATGTCTTATTAATTGCGACTTTTCAATGCGATAAATTTTCTTTTAACGCACCCATTCCAAATCGGCTTAAGCTTAAAGCTGAATGCGTGATCATTCAATTGTGTTCTTAAATTTTCTTCATCTTTGTTTGTCTCAAGTTGCTTACCTGTCTTCATTTTCAATAAAATAATGGCAAACGCAGCTCTTCAAAATAAATTTCAAAAGACATTTTCTATAAAATATCTACAATGGCAACATGAGTCGCCCTGAAATTCCACTTCCATAAATAAAACTAATTCCATGTCACAAAAAACTACGTAGAAAAGAAAATACCTGCGAATGATTTAAAGCTACCCTTAGACAGTGCGATACGGTTTTCATCACCTTCGGAATGACCCCGTATCCCTCTAGCTTTTAGTAATACGCGATAGTGTCGCAAATTCCCCGGGGATTTGTCAAACAAATGCTCCACTATGTATCGAAAAAAATCGACGGCTCAGTAGTGGCCATTATGGCTATTTATGGGTGATTCTCCCTTAGCTTTTTTATTAATAAAACGTATATTATGCGCACAAGTGCGTTTTATATCGCGGTCCTCCTTTTCTTCGCGGATATTATCGTCCATCTTCGGACATCCAACGGTATCGATTACATATTACTACGAGATATTGTTTTTTATTATATTCATGGCGTCTTATAGCAACGCGATTTAACTGTCATGGTGATTTTATTTCTTTTATTTAAGCTTGTTTGCATATGGCAGGAGTTTGGGAGCAACAAATCTTTAGATGAGATCCTGGAAAAAAATCGCAATGAAGCCTGTAGAACCCACGATACCACTGTAGTTCTTAAGAGTACTCCTGTATGTATTATGTTGTTCATTAATATTCTAGTCTACGTGAAAACTGTCTCAAACTTGAATGTGAGTACGTAATATTTACTTTGGTATCTATCTCTTGAAGCGTCAGTAAAAGCAAAGTTTTGTAATATTTTTGTTTATCAGAGCAGACGAGAAACTCGAATGTCTCAGGTAAATATCGTGTTTACTCCACTCGCTACCAAGCAGTTATGCAAACACGGGTATATTGATACGGAAACTTCTTGGCTTGGAGGAAAACAAAGGCATTCCGAACAAATACATGACAGATATCATAAAAGGAAAAGGTAATTTGGATTTTTATATTATTATCTGGAACTCTAATTTATTTTTCAAATGAATTCGAAGCCCATCATTCTTCACAATAGACTTATACCTGATACTAAGAAAAGCTGGCCATGTTTGGAGTGACTAGAAATAATTATACAATATACATAATGTCTTTCCATTTTTGACAATTATCAATTGTCTGAAACAACATGTTTCAGATTTCCTTTTCTTAAATTGAAGTGTGAAGACAAGTGGGTTGTTTACCCTGTTCATCACAGTCTACGCTAGATGACGTCGTACGGACAATAGTGACCAGACAACGATCATGATAAGAAATTTTTTTTTTTTTTCCTAATTCTAAGGTTGCCTGGCAGAGATCGCTACTAAGCGATAAGGCCGTCTTTTGTATTCTACTTCTATTTTTATGTTTCTTTTTTTCTTGTATAATTGTTAATGTGGTGTACAAATAAAGAGTTATAATAAGTGACATCTGACAGATGACATTTGACAGTTGGCAGTGTTCGTTATAGTTCAGTTGCTGGAAATGAGTCAGTGTTTTTTTTCGAGTCAATTACAATTTTGAACATTAAGAACAATATTCCGAGTGCAAAGACATTATTAATTATTAAATAAACATTTTCACGGGTAACTATAGTGCATTTTCATGGTTCTTCGAGTCGGAACACGGAAAGTACAAACTGGCGGTCCGGTATTCGTGAGTAACGTTCAAATTTCAAACGTCGTTATAAATCAACTTATGGCTAATCAAATATTTTTTTATAATTCTTTACGAGATATACATTTAAATTAATAATTTTAAGCGGTGTTACTCATTCAAACTTATTTATTAAATAAATCTTGAGTTAAGTTTCTTTCAGCAGTAACTCTCGTTAAAATCTATACGATCTTGGAATCGTACTTGGGTAGTTCTTAAGTTGGATTTATCTTTGTTTTTCTTCACCCGATGAAAGAACTTTTCAATCCCTCGATAATGTTTGCGTAAGAGCTAACAGGCGGTGGGTACTTATCCGAATTTTTCGTGTAAGAGAAGTTCTGGATATTACGATTATAATGTTTATCGATTTATCTTAAACATTTGTTTGTTAGTTGTACAAAAAATGGTTGGTAGTATGAAAGGTATTAAAAATGCATTTGACACTACCAGTAATGCAAGCTAATATTGTCAAGGATCCAAAATGAGTAAATCAATCATTTATTATTTTATATAAAATTGTAACTTATAAAAATATTTAGTTTAAAACAGCTCAGTAAAGTCTCCATATTTGTATTAATTTTTATTTTATCTTAAACTTTAAGAAATAACTAAGAAAAGGGTGCTTAATTTTTTTCAACTTTGCTTTATTTATCGATTGAGATTTTTACTGAAACGTGTAAAGTGATCAAATATTTTTTATTCAGGAACAATAATACACCTAGAATAATCTACATAGATTATTTATTACTTAAATTCTTTCAAGCGATAGATTGCAGGTGGCTGGTGGATGGCTTCGGTCATGGCTAGATCTATCATCTCACCGACAAGAGCGTTTAGCGAGATTTAGCGTTCCGGTACGATGTAACATAGAGACCGATTAGTGGTATGAGTTTAAGATGGTAACTGCCGTTACCATCTAAGACCGTATCATCAATTACTAGCACGAGAGATTCCAGACAAGCGCTAACTTGCAGTGGTATAAAAAAAGGTAACGATGATGAGATAAAAACAATGTAGGACTCTCAATAATATTCTCTCCAGATCAAATCTTCTTTGAATTGTACTTGGTGATAATGTTATTCAACGGTAAAAAACAAAAACTCTGCATAAAAAACCAATTCGCACGCATTAGAAAAGCTTATGATACCTCAGTTAATTCCCCCACGCGTCTGAACTGTATACAAAAGATGATGTCGTGCGAAAATTAAAATGTATTTATTCGAACGGCATAAAAAGCCAATATGAGTGGCAATAAAACGACGATGCAGTGAGAAATAATAAAAGATAACCTCGGCAGTGAATGGAAACTCGTCAAGTGTTTGCGTGGTGGATAAGACGCGATCATGGGGTCTTTGTATGACGCGACTGGGTGAGAAATTAAAATCTTTTCACGGTTTCCTTATTTTAGACTATACATATTTTAGCCTTACGTCTAAAATTAATGCGCATGAAATGGGGTACGCTTTTTAGAGTGCTGAACCTTTGAATGGAAAATGTAACTCTTTTAATTATAGTATGTAGTAACCAAGCTTTTTTGTTTTGAAGAAGCCGTCAAAAATAATATTTAAAAAAAAAACATACTTCATAATTTTGTATATGCTATTTACATTTCAAAATAAAAAGTCTTTTGATTAAATCGTCTTGCATTAAAATAAACGTGACTTAAAATAAATTCGCAAGTATAAATGCAATCAATAAAAAAAATCTACCAGGTAGGTTTGTTTCAAATTTAATTTCCCGTACTTAACATATACCTAATATTGAACGATTAGGCTTGAAATAAAGTCTGTTGTCACAGGTTAAAATTTCGTGATTCCCCAAATATAACTACAGACATAATTTATGGCCTTAATTCAATCTATGGTTACTAGATCGAGTGAGGTATGTTATACATAACATACCTCATGTAGAGCTCATTAAACTTACTCATTTACTATTGTGTCTTTACATTTTTCTTTTATCAATGATCAATGATCTGATAGAATATCTTTACATACATAGACTGCTAAACACATTATACCTCGTAGTTGGATGAAAAATAAAATATCTAACTAGCATAGTGTTTTAGGAATAACTTTGCTAACTAACTCATTGTAGTCTTGTCCTTTAATTTTATTTTTGTAGCTGTCAAACGAAATTTGACCAATTCTTTCGCAGATATTCAAGGTACTAAAAGCTCGATGCGTAAGTACGACTCGCGATTGGTCGATTTGTACTTCGTTCTTACAACATTAGCGAATACCGAATGGACATATTCGTTTTCAGTTCGTATTAGAAACTCCGTTTATCCATCAGATTCCTATACGGTTCATAAGTGTCATGGTACAAAGCAGTCTAATATAGTATACTAATAATTGTGACCCTCATAACGGCAGGTAATTCCAATGGCGCGCCTCCTCCAGCCGTATTCTTATAAATTAATTACTTGTAATCTACTCATGAAACGAGACTTACAGAAATGAAGTTACAACACTGCGTAATACCACCGCTTGCGTTCACGCGGAAGAACGAAAAAAATCACTGACAATGGATAAGGTTTAAAGCTCAGAATTAAGAAGATACAGAATCTTTGACGATTCTTACAGAAGATTTGACGGCCGATTGGCGCAGTTTGCAGCGACCCTGCTTTCTGAGCCCAAGGCCATGGGTTCAATCCCACTACTGGAAAATGTTTGTGTGGTGAGCATGAATGTTTTTCAGTATCTGGGTGTTATATTATTAATCAGTTTTCTTAGTACCCATAACAAAAGCTACGCTTACTATGGGGCTAGATAGCGATGTGTGTATTGACGTAGTATATTTAAAAAAAAATCTTTATTCAGCCATTTTTGTATGCAGTGCATTTTGTCCAAAAACAGTGAAGACACCCTCTCTCTTTACACACGCGGAATGTTACTAGCTCACAAAACGTTTCCCATTTTATGGCAAACGTTAAGAACGTAAGAGGTAAAATAACTACTTTCATCTTCCAAATGGTATGAAGTGACTAACCGTTTTTTCGAGAAACAACTCTAAAATTGTAATGTGGTTTTCGATTCATCAATATTAGTCGTGTACACGATTTCTCTATGCTCTTAATTCTGTTTTTTAAAGATATTTGTTTCCATACAGACACGCGTCACTTACATCGAAACAAGAAATTCATGAGTACACCATATGAGTGCCTATAATAATACAAATATGCTTTTTTTACCCAATTTTTTTTTACCTTATAAAAACTATTCTTAATTAAAATTTTCAAATATTTATTTTCTCTTTTTTAGTAGGATTATATATAAAAGCGTAATTTTTTAGTATTTTTGAACTATTATTTATTATAAGTCAGTTAATAAAAAGGCCACGCCACAATCTTATTTTAAGGATACCGATCTTCTTAGCTCCATGACGTTGACCGTACAACGTAGGCTCAAGGGTTCCGTAACGACTTAATGTCGCTTCGAGAGAACAACTCTGAATTAGAAATGAGCCGCTGTCTAAAGTTCCCTCCCTGTTAATAGGACACATACGTTGTACTTTTCCATAACCATATAACTGTATTTAAATTAATTTCTTCAAGAACTTCAACATCAAATAGCCTTTAAACGTTCACTTTTGGACTAAATTTAATGTATTATGAAAATTAAGCTTAATTTGCTCCGCGAACAGCAGGAGAATCCGTATGGTGTAATTTATAATTTCTTCAATCCGTATACTCCACAACAAACAGATCCTCGGCAATGTACCCTCTACGCACGTTTCGCTCCGAAACCCGAGCATCCTCAGGAGATGTTGGCTTTACAATGAATAATTGTTAAGTGAAAAATTAGCCAGCTCGCGGAGTATAGCAAATTAAGCTTAATTTTCATAATATGTTATGGATTTCCGCAAAGTAACGCCTGCTTCTATCCAATATCTAAATTGAATGGATTTTCCCATAAATACTACGCTGGGCAGGCGGCTCGCTGTCCGTTCTCCGTTATAAATTAAAAATCAAATTCAAAATTTCTTTACTAATGTAGGCCTATCGCAGGCACTTATGAAGCGTTCATACATATATGTTTACATAATTGTAAGGGGATGGTGATAACTTTACCGCCAACTTAAACCTGAAGCTACGAGGGTTTCAAACGCGCCCTGGTCTAAGAAGAGCCCACAACAAACATATCCGGGTTTTTTTTTGTTATCACCATCTCACAGTAAATTAATTAAGCTTTGAAGTTAAAGCAATTCACACCCAAGCTTTTTTATCGTTTAAGTAATCCTTGGCATTATAATGGGATTTTTTCTGTATATACCCTCAATCGCCTCGTTCAACACCCGCGCAAACCACATGAGACAAGGAACTTAGCAGTACTTATCAGAAAATAAGAGTATGGAGGAGAATTAACTAGGGGTGCATAAAGTGTCACCAGGCGACAGGTTAGAAAACCTTCGGGTTTTAGTCGACAGGAGCCAGATATAACCACTATACCTCCCCGTGGCGCGGTTGCATCCAGAGGGTTGATCGATGCAGCAGGTGCCAAAAAATATTGACATATAATTTTTTTTTTAAATGTATCATTAATACCGATACTGTCAGTTTTGTATTAATATTTTTGCCTAAATTATTGTTGTGCACGCTAAAATGTGCCTTGTTGTTTATTTGTTTGTGACATATATTTTCGGCTCAAATGCTACACCGATCTTGATGAAGAGACAGAGCACAGAGACAACCTGAATTCTGGAGACAGACCTAGGAAGCTTTAGATGTGAATGCGACTTAGAATTTGACGCCATAAGTACTTATTGGGAAATGGGAATATTACTGAAAACTGATGATAAGTTTGCAGCACATTTCAAATGTCAGAGCGTGATAAAACAACGAATATTACGCTATTCCTTGCCATTTTTTAAGGTCCATAAGTTATGTAATAACTACACTTTGATAAATAATAATTCTAAAACAACGAATCTAATTTCGCATAAAATAAAACGATACAATTACTACATCTTTCCCAAGAAAATGAAACCCTCTCGGTGCGGTGCGATGTTTCACGCACAAGCTGTTACTTTTAATGCGTTATTCGGATCCGAATTAATGATTTTACTACCTACAATATTGCGGTAAAGTATTTGAAATTAAAGCTAAGTTGCTCAGCGGAGCTTTAATTTTATTTTCTTATCTGACACATTTAATATTTAGGATGCTCTCTCATTAGAAGAAGCATGGAAACACAACTATCATATTATAAGGGGTTGGCGAGCTTAAACGGTTAATATCAAATGTTAGTAATAAAAGGGATCTAAGGTTTGAAATTTTGCTCCTGACATATGGTTGTAAAAACGTTAACTTTCTTATGGTAGGCTGCCATAAAAAATTTAACATGTTACACTTATGTTAGTGATGGTGATAACTGCGTTCCAAACGCGCTAAGCCCACAACAGAGAATAGCCAGGTTTTTTTTGTTATCACCATCTAGGTCTAGTTAATGTTGAGCTACGAGTATATAAGTTAGTTCAATTTATACCCAAGCTTTTTAATCATACATGTAATAATCCTTAATATTATAATAGGACATATCACATTACTGAGAATTTTTTTTATATACTGATAAAACATTATCAGTATATTTCCTCCAAGTGTAAGTAAATTTGTCAACTGCTAGAAATGAATAAATGAATAAAACTAACAATTTAATTTTTCTAGTTCACAATGTAACTTAAGAGAAGTTTCTAAAACCCAATCCCAAACACGACATCAATACCGAAATCGTTAAGTTTCTGCGAACGTTCGCCGATTCCCGCACGTGCTAAATGGCTGCTTTTTCTCGGTAGCTACTTTGTTATCCTCTTACTTTTACATGTTTAATCGCTCCCGAGGGAGGAGGGACGTCGTTCTGACAATAAGCGTGCCGTTTACACAGGTAACTTGTCTTCTCTCTCCCTACGTGGTGAATTAGAAATTTTCTTTGAACCATCTCAGACTTTGTAGCATTAACTGTGTATGTACATGTAGAATTTAGATAGTACTATACTCGTACTAAACGTAGGAAGTTCAATAAGATGTGGGAAGCCTATGTTCCCGGCATCCTCATCATCCCCAGCCTATGAAGACTCACTGCTGGGCACACTCGTCTCTCATAGGGGAGACGGTATAAGAGCTGTCAACTGCATTTAATAATGTTTTTTTTATATATTTTTTTTTTCGGGCAAGTGGGTCACCTGCCATAAACATCTGCAGCACCAGAGGAGCCACCGATCCGTTGCCGGCTTTTAAGGAATTTGTTTATCCGCCCCTTGAATAACCCTAGATTGTATTTTTGAGGTAACACATCAGATGGGAGATTGTTCCATAATTTGCAAGTGCGCGGTAGAAATGATCTGGTATTTCGAACAGTAGAATAATACCAGGCCTCCAGATGATGAGGGTGGAATTTATTTCCACGGCGTGAGGTGCGGTCAGAGAACAGGGAAGGAGGTATCAACGCAAACAACTCTTCGGAACACTCTCCATTATAGAGTCGAGAGAATACACAAAGGGAGCTAACATCTCTTCCGTGCCCTTGGGACTCCCAACTGCAAGTCAATTTGGGATTGTCGACAAGTCGAACTGCACGCTTTTGTATCCGATCAAATGGAAGGAGTTGGTAAAGAGGTGCCCCAGCCCAAAGATGCCAGCAGTACTCAAAGATGTGAGGTCTTACTTGCGCTTTATAGAGCTGGAGTCTATGCTTTGCTGCTCTATTGAGCACACAACGCTTTTTGGAAGCTAATTTAGCTTTTTTTTTTATTTTTAGATTTAAGATTTTAGCATGATATACTTTTTTTATATACAGAGAAAATATCTGACACATATTCCATTGGGGTATACCTAAGAAGAATATTTGTATTCTTCTACCGATGAGAAGTTAGTACCGATGAGAAGTTAGTCGAGCTGGAAGAAGCAGTGAGCAAGTTGCGCTGGAGTATCATGGGTTTATCTGAAATCCGTAGAGAGGGGGAGGATACGATAATCCTAAAATCCGGCAACTTGTTCTACTACCGGGAGGGCGAACAACAGTCCCAAGGTGGTGTCGGATTCATCGTCCACAAATCCCTTGTCAACAACATTGTTCGAGTCGAAAGCGTGTCGAGCAGGGTAGCGTACCTTGTACTCAGAATAACCAAACGGTATTCCCTGAAGGTTATACAGGTCTACGCACCCACAACTGCGCACTCCGACGAGGAAGTAGAGGCATTGTATGAGGATATTTCGAAAGCCATACATGCCTCGAAAACCTACTACAGTGTTGTGATGGGGGATTTCAACGCGAGGCTGGGCAAGCGAAGCGGTGCAGAGCTGAGAGTGGGGCAATTTGGATATGGGCAACGGAACGAACGGGGCCAAATGCTGGCCGACTTTATGGAGAAGGAGGGCCTCTTTATGATGAACTCCTTTTTCGAAAAGCGGCCGCACAGGAAATGGACCTGGCTGAGCCCCGATGGTTCGACGAGAAATGAGATCGACTTTATCATGTCGACCAAACGGCATATATTCAATGATGTCTCTGTGATCAACAGGGTGAAAACCGGGAGCGATCACCGTATGGTAAGAGGCACATTGAATATAAATGTAAAGCTGGAAAGGGTCAGACTGGTAAAGTCTACGCTCCGGCCTACTCGTGCTCATATCCAAAACCCCGAGAGCTTTCAACTGGAGCTGCAAAACCGGTTTGATTGCCTGGACTGCGATTCTGTGAACGATCTTAACAACAGGCTTGTGGAAACTGTCCATACGGTTGGGTCCAAGTTCTTTAAGACCCACCGTAAACATAGAACCAAAAAGTTCTCAGCCCATACACTCGGGCTTATGGAGAAGAGACAAGAAATGAGACTACAGTCTTCAAAAGATGCGTCTGAATATCGGCGTATTAATAGACAGATCTCGAAGTTGCAGACGAAAGACTTGCGACACTTTAACACTGAGAAAATTAAAGTCGCCATTGAGCGCAACAAAGGCTCGAAAGTGTTCGCAAGAGATCTGTCTATCGGACAGAGCCTGTTGACTCGCCTGAAGACTGACAATGGTAGTCTCATATCTTCTAAACCAGAGATCCTGAGTGAGGTTGAGAAATTCTATGGACAGTTATACACCTCAACACAAAAGCCTGTTGAAAGTTTGGCTAAAGACCCTAGAGCCAAATTGACCCGACACTTCACTGAAGATATCCCGGACGTCAGCCTTTACGAGATTAGTATGGCTCTCAAACAACTTAAGAACAACAAGGCACCGGGTGATGACGGAATCACAGCAGAACTCCTGAAAGCGGGTGGAAAACCGATACTTAAAGTCCTTCAGCGGTTGTTCAATTCCGTCATTCATCAAGGCACAACGCCAGAGGCATGGCACAGGAGCGTGGTTGTTCTGTTCTTCAAAAAAGGTGATAATACCTTGCTGAAGAACTACAGACCTATCTCGCTGTTGAGCCATGTCTACAAGTTGTTCTCAAGAGTCATTACGAATCGTCTCGCGAATAGGTTCGACGACTTCCAGCCTCCTGAACAAGCCGGTTTCCGAAAGGGCTTCAGTACCATAGACCACATACATACGCTGCGGCAGGTTATACAGAAGACTCAAGAGTATAACCGGCCACTTTGCTTAGCGTTTGTGGACTATGAGAAAGCCTTTGATTCGGTGGAAACCTGGGCTGTGTTAAGGTCACTGCAGAGATGCCGAATTGACTACCGGTACATCGAAGTTTTGAAGTGTTTGTACAAAAACGCCACTATGTCAGTCCGTATACAGGACCAGACTACGAAACCGATCCAACTGCAGCGAGGAGTGCGACAGGGAGATGTTATCTCCCCGAAGCTGTTTACCGCTGCGTTGGAGGACGTTTTTAAGCTTCTGGATTGGAACGGGCTTGGCATCAACATTAACGGCGAGTACATCACTCAACTTCGGTTTGCCGACGATGTAGTCATAATGGCAGAGACTCTGGAAGACCTTAATGCGATGCTCAATGACCTCAGCAGAGTTTCTCAACAGGTGGGCCTTCGTATGAACATGAGCAAGACGAAAATTATGTCTAACGCTCATGTTGCGCTCCACCCAATAATTGTTGGGAACTCTGCACTCGAAATTGTAGACGAGTATATATACCTAGGACACACGATCCAGTTAGGTAGGTCCAATTTCGAGAAAGAGGTAAACCGCCGAATCCAACTCGGATGGGCAGCGTTCGGGAAACTTCGTGACATCTTCTCGTCCAAAATCCCCCAGTGCCTGAAGACTAAAGTCTTCGAACAGTGCGTGTTGCCAGTGATGACTTACGGATCAGAGACATGGTCGCTAACTATGGGCCTCATAAGAAGGCTCAGAGTCACTCAGCGGGCGATGGAGAGAGCTATGTTAGGAGTATCTCTACGTGATCAAATCAGAAATGAGGAGATCCGTAGAAGAACTAGAGTTACCGACATAGCTCAGCGAGTTGCGAAGCTGAAGTGGCAATGGGCGGGGCACATAGCTCGGAGAACCGATGGACGTTGGGGTCTTAAGGTGCTGGAATGGCGACCCCGCACCGGTAAACGCAGCGTAGGTCGGCCCCAAACGAGGTGGACAGATGACATCAGGCGAGTAGCTGGGAGCCGTTGGAGGCAAGCGGCCCAGGACCGTGCATTGTGGAACTCCCTACAAAAGACCTATGTCCAGCAGTGGACGTCAATTGGTTGAGATGATGATGATGATGATACCTAAGAAGTGATTATGCGGTACTTGCGCCCACTAAGAACCCTGTGTATCCCTCGACGAACTTATGTAGTTACGAACTTGGTGGAAGTACGGGATGCACTTGCATATTCAAAGCACCCTCGCCAAAGTTTATTTACTTTGGCGAATTACTTATTAAACCGCCGACGCAAAAACGACGGGGTGTTATAAGTTTGACATGTCTGTGTGTGTGTCTTTCTGAGGCATTGCCAGAACGGATGAACCAATTTTAGTTTTGTTTTTTTTTTATTTGAAAGGTGAATTAGTCGAGAGCGTTCTTTGATGGAAATTGGTCCAAGATGGCCGCCGTCACTAATGGCGGATTTCATATTTTTCCACAACTCCCTCAAAATGGGTATTAAATGAAAGGGCTTGATTACATAAACATATTAGAATACTAAACATCGAATCGAGAGTTAGGTTAAATTTACTAAACTTTGAAAACTCTTCATACATACTCGACGACGGCCTTACTTTGAATAACTGACCTTTCAAAAAACTCTTCGGTCGGAATATGGTCGATGCTCAAGTGCTTCGAAGCCAGCATCTCTATTTGCATCCATAGCAACAGAGGACCGCGGTGAGCCGGGGCATCTTCATGGAACAAAACAGTTTTTTTATTTATTCTGCATAGGCAGAGCAACAGATCGATATATTCAATTATCTTACCCTTTACTATCCCAGAAAAGAGAGCCCATTAATGAAGTCATATATTATTAATTTCCCTTTATATGAGGTGAAGCTTCTTACTAAATTCATTCGCTTGAAACTAAATCTGCTAGGACCCCCAACTCTGCGACAAAATTATCTGTATGTTATATTTAATATGACCATCCAATTTAAAAAGAATTACCTAAATTCATCAAATGGTAATAAGGACCTACGAAACCTACAGATCTTACAAATCCTAAGCAAAGAAGTCATGGTTAACTAATACTGAATCTACAAACTAATACCTAATCGTAAATAAATCGGTAAATGCAGGCCGTTTCAACGTAAACACATAAATTCACAAGAAACTCCTTCTAATTGCGCAACTCCGATTTCTTACCTAACAATTAAGCGTCTAATTTATTTGTTGTTCGTCGAAGAGGACAAATAGGTTTTCTCTATTTTGTTTGTAGTCTCCGAGGTGTTTTTGTCGAAAGTGTTTAACATACACCTCTATAGTAGAGACACTACAAACAGACGGACAGAAGTGGTTATAAACTAGACCTATTTGAAATTAATGAATTTAGATTTTTTACTATATACATGTGAGTAGGAACATACAATGCGCATTATAAGTGCATACTTTATGTAAGACTTCTTTTACTTGATAATCGTAAGTAGCTTATGTAAAATTTGTAGACATTAAACTGTACCTAAGAGTTAAGACTCTTTCACATCCAGTTCGCTCCCTTAGTGTGTGATATTCGTAAGCCGGGAGTCACCTACTTCAAAGATTCGGCACGTACTGTATATGCGCACCCACGGCGTGCATTTGTGCATAGCAATCGGCAGGTTTCAGATGACTAAATTAATAATAGTAAATCGACTAATACTATTAATTATACCTTTGTTTTATTTCTGCATTTAATGTTCAAAATGTACTAAGTGATTAAATAACATAACCATTTATTTATTTTTCACAGTTCCTAAAGTAGCTTGAACACTAAATCGCTTAGCAGCGCGTCTTTGTCGATAGACAGGTGAAATCGCCCACTACACCAGACCGGTAAATTTCAGAACTAATAAAATGCCAAATTTCTCCTGCTGGGGATCAAAGACGAGACCTTCCTCTTATGAGAACGCAGCGGGCACCAATACATAAGACAGGATTGTTATAACGAATGTGGTTATTTAGTTATTTCATTAATCTTTGATGTCATGACGCCGAGAAAACGTAGGGTTGTGGGTTTAATATTACTGATATACCTTTAATAGGATAGCCCGCTTATATCGGAAGTGCCACCAAAACAAGATTAGCTCATCTGCAAACTGCTCAAAATAAAATACTAACAACTCTTTTCCAATATCCTTTTGGAACTTCCACCAAAAAAATCTATAGTGATACTTAAATAATGAACATTCATCAATTATATATATATATAGCACGTGCATCTTTATTAGAAAATAAATAAACAAAACAATCCACACTAATATCACTTACACAAAAAAGAAAAATAGTCGAGCCAGTTTCCTTACCTTACCTAGAACTAGAACAAATTATGCTAAAAATCCCTTGCCTTTGACGGCGCCAAATTTTATAATAGAATACCTATACCTATAAAAAATGTAAACTCATTCAATGTATTCAAAACTAAACTAGCTTCTTATATATTAGGTAATACCAATAAATTTAAAGACGAATACATTGAATGAGTAGATAATAGTAAAATTGAATTTAGTTTAGTCTAATGCCGAAGTGTACTTATTAATTTATTATAGAAAATTTCCTAAAGTTTCCTAAAGTTTCCTATGCATATTCCTCCCATAAAAATACCTAACTCACTCAGAGTTAGGTCTTTTTATGGGAATAAATGTATTTGAACCTATATCTTAGACTGCATCAGCATTTACTATCAGGTAAGATTGCATTGGAGATTCCAGCGAACTTGTAGTGGAATAAAATTTTTTGTTCAAAATAATTCCAAAAGTCGTCAAACATTTAACCAAGATTGCATGAACCCCTTTTTATCTCCAAACAGTAACCGGCGCCGAATTTATAATAAAACGTTTAGTGTAAACGTGTAACAACAAAGTTCCATATTTTATTACGATCGTTATCGTAAAGCGCCGCATCCGCGTTCTTTAAAACTTTCCCGCACTCCCCCCTTGTCAGAGAGATTTCATTATAGAATTAAAATAAAACTTAGTTACTATACCAACTGCTAAACATTACATATACATATAGTGAATCCCAGTTCCGCCGTAATGCAGTTTTCATGGTTTAAGAAAAGCGTTAACACACATTTATTACAGAGACGGAAGCATCGAGGTAACTAACTACACACAATTTATGAATTTCTTATTGACAAGGTTGTTTCTGACAAGGAAGCATCCCTCACCAATTTCACCACTTTGTTTTTTTATTTTTACGCCATCTATAGATATTTAAACGATTTTTTTAATTGGTAATAGACTAGCTCTTGACCACAATCTCACCTGATAGAAGTGCAGATGTGACCTAAGATGAGACGCGTTTGCTCAGAAGATGCCCATTCGCTCTTGTTTCTAAGATACCAAAAACGATAAAATGGCAAATGATTAAACAGACGTCCTAATTACATTGATAGCCTAGAATGATCGTAGAAATATTTTAAAAGACTCCTGACTATTTCTTATCTCTCATTGGTCTAAATAGTTAACATGTTCAACTACGCATCACGAGGCTCTGGGATCGATTCACAGGACGGGCCAAAATTGATAATAATTATTGGAGTTATTGAATCAGGTCTGTGCAACTATTAACATACTATTATGATTTTTATCTATTTTCAAAGCTAGAGAACTCGCAAAGGAGCAGGGTGGAGATTTTATGCTCTAAAAGCCACAGGACTCCACTCACATGAAAAACTATAGCTAACTGATGACTGTAGCTAAAGATAAACAAAAAAGCACCGCCAATTCTTACACCGATTACACGTCACATTACACCCGCAGAGCAATGAAAATTGTGTTATCGGCCAAAACAACGGCGCGGGCGGTTTTCTTAAACTGTAATAGAGAAAGTTGATACCAGTTTTATCTGCGAGTCGCCCTCGAGGATCAATTAAAAGTCGGAGAGCGCAACGCTTGACAATTATTGTTGTAATAACGCGAATGAACGTTTTAGCTTAAGAATTCTAAGAATTTTGAAAGTCGCGTACAACGTCTGCACGGATTACATTGCCTGAAAATATCCCTTTCAAGGAAAGGGGATTTTTTCAAAACTGGTTAGTTTCATTGTTCCATATACAAAAAATAACTTTGATATTTCTTGGGAACTTTTTTTGAAACTTAATAATAATTCCTTTATATTTAAGCAGTGTAAGAATATACTATATGAATAATTCCAAAATTTTGTTTGAATATTTTTTTTGGTGTAAAAGTTGCAAGTTATTATCGAAGAATACCAATTCAATTCAAACAATGATTTTTGAATTGGCACTTTACTGAATGTTAAGACACTGCTATTCAATTCTGCACATCATCATACAATCCAAGCGAACATATCTATTTATGAAGTTGACTGTACAATGTTAACTTAGCATATTATTACTTACAAGGGTAGCGTACCGAATTGTACCGAAATGTACCAAATGGGATGCGATGTACTTTACCCTTGTATTCCCCAAATTGTAAACTTACCTTAATTTTGTAACAAATCTCTTCATATTATCTTAGGATTTCCTTATCTATGTCGTTAAAATATTTAAGTTCTTTATAGTGTCGTCATGGCATCGTTTATAACACGGGAATCACCAGTAAACCACTAATGTCTCCGTTGAGATCGATCTGATGTCACTTATAATGGGACTTTTAATTATTTTAATCGTTGTTTGCAGAACAAAAGCCATTAATTCATTATAAAAGAGTGATCATGGTTTCTTTATGGCAGTAACATTTTTTATGAGCCAGCTAGAAAACAGGTTGCATTTTTAGATACTTCTTATTCGCTTAAAGTAAGTTAATCTCATTACTACTTGGAAAAATATATGTAAATATCTATGTATCGAAAGTGCCTTATTACCTAAATTTTGAATAAAGAAGTGTTTGACTTTGTAGGGAATAAAAAGAAAAAACCTATTTAATTTATAGAAACTCCCGTACCTTATAGGCATTACCCATCTACTTTTACCAGGATTGCATAAAATAGTAGAGCTCGTCTGCACGGCAGATAGAAACCAATTAAAAAAATTGCAGTACGAATCGCGGACGTATTAATCGTTTTCCATTGTTCTTGGGACCACTATCTGAAGCTTTTGTTACGCAACGGCACTTCCGGCACTAAAATGGACCGTTAATAAAGCAGAAGTTGGGCAAACAGAAAGAGAAAGGTACGAAAATTGTGTCTCCGTTAGTCTACGTTCACGGTTTTTAAACTGTTTTGAAATTTTTCATATACAGTAACGTTACGTTCTGAAACCTATTTTTCTGTAAAAGCGCAATATATGTATTTGATAGCTTTGCAACTTTGATCAAAGTTGGTAATTGAATGGCAAGTACGACTTTCTTCTACGACATTCAAAAACTTTTACCATTTTTTAACCTTCTTTTTTTGGTAACAATTGGGGGCTCATTATTTTATCAGAAACTAGCTGTTGCCCACCGTCTTCGTCCGCCTTTATTACGGTTTTTACCAATACCGTGGCAACCGTTTGTTTTCCTGAGATGAGGAAGAAAGGAGTATGTGTGTATCCTATATAAGTCTCCGTCCTTTAAACTAACTTTATGCCAAAAATCAACTCAATTAGTTGCTTATTTAGGGCGTTAAGTAAAGATAAACAAACAAATAAACCCGCTTTCGTATTTATAATTATTAGTAAAATAACTACGGATTAGTATTGATTGTTGCTTACACGATACTTATTTTGAAGCGCCATGATGGGTTTAAGTTCTACCTGGTTGTCTTTATAATAAAGGCCAGCAGTTTCATATTGACTAGGCTAATGAAATAAGCTTCACGTGATTCGCTGAAATTTATAAAACCGTAGCGAGCGAAAGGAACAATATTGGTGATACAATGTTTGGTGAGTCCATAGCGAAACCTTTTCAACCAATTTATCTTTTCGGCCGCACAGCACGTCTCGGCGTCGACCGATAGTGAAGCAAAACACAAACGTTGACTCGGACGTGCGCTGCGGCTGGAACGTGACAATTGACAGCTAAGCCGCTAGCCGGTGAAACGCAAGGAACGTTTTACTCCTTTTACTCCACCTATTGCACTGGCCGACGCTTTCTGACGACGTTATTTTTTAATCAAATATATCCGGAACGGGTGATCGACGAAAGGGTCGCAGCGACAATGAAAAACTAAAAGGAAAAAGTGGCCTTTTAAGCAAATAGAGACGAGACGAAGTTGATTGGTTTTGTTAGCGCTCATGTTGATTGGCACGGCAGTAAACAATTCGCTCCAGTGTTTAAGTTGAAAGGACAATTGAGACTCGACGATATCGTTACACAAAACGACACACAACGCTCTAGGTTTTCGGTGGTTTGTTTTCGAACCGGATGATGCTGGCGTAGTGTTTTGAGAAACAAAAACTCGCTATTGACACTATCTGTTGACGTTTCGTATAAAAATTAAGAGTGGACCACAAATATTGGTAGCGTAGTGAAATTCATTTTTATTGCGTGCGAATGCATTTGAAAACTATGAGCACAGGATAGCAAAATAGAGCGACTTATTTTAGTTGTAAACTATCCACATTCATAATATTTTATTACGAAATTTACAAAAATAATTTTATACCGAAAATGAATTTATTATCAAACAGACATTATTTTCAAGGTAATTAATTGAAAAATAAAAACTTTTCTTGAAATAAGGCGTTTGCTACAACAAATGTATTAGGTAACGTTCCACGAATGCCCGGACTACATAAATTCTCGTAGATATTATTCACGGTGAGTAGCCTGGTCATAAATCAGGACTCCTCAGCCGCTATCATGGGTCCATTAGAGGTCTCACCCGCGAAACATTCTTTTGGGGTTAATACCTATATTTATTTTCACTTTCTTTGAATAGCGACGAAAATTATGGGCGCTATGATTCTAAGTAAATATACCACAATGTTAAATTGATCAAAAATATTTTTAAAAAGCTGTCTGCGGAAATAGCGATTTCCAAGTGAAACACCACTTAGGGTAGGGTAACTAGCCACGGCCGAATCCTCCAACCAGAAATGGAAACTTAGAAATAATGTTTTCCGTATAATTACTTAACGCAACAATAGTAGTCAGTAGTTCTCCCAGGAAATGGTTTCCTTCCGATCAATTTACTATCGCGTGTTACCGAGTCCGGAGCCAATTGAATGGAACTTTATTACATAATATACAACAAATTTAATTTACCATTATATCTTAGCTTGTTCCCACAATACTCTTAATGGATGATCAATCATCGATCATTCCCAAATTGAATTACTAAAAGGTTAATTCAACGACCAGAGTCTAATAATATAGACTGTTAATTAAACTAACATCAAAAGATACAAATTATATTTTTAAACACGTCAATAGTTGTATACGATAATATTTCGATAAATGACGTTTATGAAATCTGTCAATCTTCAAGTTTACACAACCGCTTTAGTTATCTGTTCCCTTATTTGACACTCAACAAGAAAATGTATGCACATGTCAATTAAACGATCAGCTAAACCCCTTCTTCAACCCTTTCTTCTATTCGGTGAACAGACGCCAGTAAGTAAACTTGACTGGATTCAGCTGGGCACATGGAGCATAAGAAAAAACAAAAAGATTTAAAAAAAAGTGTGGAACTCTACAATAGGTTGAGATAATGATCATGATAAGCCGCTCTGTGTATGTTACCAGGCTCTCATACGATTGCTACAGTCACCAAAAAGCGAGATTATAATTATTTGTATCAAATATGCACACTCGCTTCGACTTGAATAAATTTGGAACGGCCCGAGAATTCCGGGGACTCATTACGCAGTATTTATGTGAGGAGATAAAAATATTAGGGACAAGCTTAATCGGGAACGGATGAACAGGGACACCCTTGAATTGTGTCCCTTTTCGAATTCTATTTTATCAAGTTTTAATTTAAATTTTGTATAATATATAACGTCCTTACAAAAATTCGGTAGCTTTGGTTTTTAATTATTGATACCAATGAAATGAAATGCTAAGATTTGTTTTGTATTAATCTTGTATATTAAGCGGTGATAGCCTAGTGGTTAGGACTTCGGTCTCAATTTCTGAGGGACCGCGTTTGATCACCAGCTTTAACTTTTTGAAGTTATATGCGTTTTAAGTATCATTTGCTTTAACGGTTTATTTTTATTTTGTATTTGCTTTGGAAGAGTGAGGCTGACACAGGTATTTTGATGCTTACTAGGTCTCCACAACATGCATCATTTACAATGTAAGAAACGAAATAAACGATTTTTATTTAAAAAAAAAACGGTAAAAGAAAACACCATGAGGAAGCCTGCATGAGCACAGTGTGTGCTCAAGAAACGTGTTTTTTGTGTTTTTATTTGATTTTAATAATGTTAATCAATACTACGGTGTATTGCAATCGCAACTTGGTGCGGAACCTTTCGTGTAAAAGCACATGTCGCACTTAGCCGGTTTTTTCATTATTTTCATACACCTATTATTTTGGACTTTGCGATCACTAAATACTAAGTGAAAAAAAAAAAAAAACTCTATGTTTTACGTTCAAATACGTTCAGGTGATATCAAAAGTTGCAACAAAGGGTCTGAAAAAATCCCATTGTTATCGAGGGTATAATTTATTAGGGGCCCCGGCTCACGGGGACCTTTTTTTATATATCATCGCATTATCCCCACTTGGAGAGTTACAACTTCTTAAAGAAAATCACGGGAAATTAATTTAAGCATTTAAAACTGTCCCAGACACGGTCTTGCTTTGTGTGCGTTTTGATAAATGTAATTTTTTAAGAAATTAATGAGGTGTTTGTTTTTTGTTATTCCTTTTTTTTAGTTGAATATCAAATGTACTATTTCATATCTACTTAAGTTAAATTGATTTCATAAACTAGCTGTTTCCCGCGTCTGCGTCCGCGTTTATTCTAGGTTCTAAAAACCCCGCAGGAACTCCTTATTTTTCCGGGATAAAATGTATCTTACGGCCGTTTCCTGGATGCGAACTATTTATAAGCCAAATTTCATAAGACTTGCAATTTTTTTTTTAATTTGAGGCCAATTTTCATCTGCAGCTTTTCCGGGATAAATATCCTATCTACATCTCGAAGATGCAAGCTACTTTTGTGCCAAATTTCATTAAGATCTGTTCAATGGCTAAGCCGAACTTAGGTGACAAAGACACAAACAGACACACTTTTACTGTTATAATATAAGTAGGTATGGATTTAGTACATTTATGCACAATATGATTAAGTAATAAAACGAATACCTATTTGTTATGTTATCATTTCCACTTTTTGTTTTATTGCACTTCAAATTAAACATCACATCTAAGTTACCATGGACTTTCTTTTTATTAAGTTCTGTACCTCTTTTTATTTTTTTTATATATCTTGATAAGTTCTTTGTTTTTTTATCTGTCCCGCTTTTTTTTATAATGCGCTAATAATATCTACGGATAATTTAAAAACAGTGACGTGTATTTCTATTACGAGAAAGTCCTGTACCTCTTTTTATACATCTTGATAAGTTTCATTTTACCTTGATCTGTTTATTTTTTTTAATATATTTTATATGTATATCGCGATAAGTAATTCATTGAAAATGGCCTATCTACAGATAATTAAAAATATAATTTCCGCACCAAACTGACAAAATCTGTGTATGTCTTCCTGTTAATTAGTAGCTTTCACTTCGAGAAGTAAAGTGTTTTACCTCAAGAAGTGAATACGATAAGCTACTCACACATAAGGCAGTTCTTTGTCCCAAACTATAAAAAATAAAGCCCTAATATCGTTAAATGTTCCATTGGGGAGTGACTGGACAAAGCGGAAAATTCACCAACCTTCAGGGTTACCAAACGTCTGAATTATTTCATAGACGTTATTTTTGAAGTTCTTATTATTGTCTATCTATACTTATAAAAATGTAACGAGTCGAATTCTGTACATTGAATTTTGAATTTAATTTGAAGGTCATTCTATAATCGCTACAAAAACCAAAGCTGTAATTTTTCATCTTTTCTGTCTGTCTGACCGTATCTTGGCCGTGCATCAACCTTAGAGTACTGAATGAATTTAAATGTACACGTAACTTTGCACAATATTGGTTCAGTAATTTTACTAAAGTAATCGTCATAGGTAATCGCAATCTACTGACTAAAATGAATAATCTTCCAGCTGTTTACTTTGACGGGGTAGCTTTGCCATAGTGCAATACGGTCTGACACCTTGGGCTGACAATTGATAGTTTCTTCTCTTGGGGACCTCAGGTAGCTGAGGTAGGGCGAAAGGCTATCTTAGGAGAAAGCTATGTTAAAGAAGAATCTTCTGTCAATTAAAACTAAGGTCGCTCTTGCCAATTCCCTTTTGTTACCTGTCATTGACTATGGTGATGCATGTTATCTGGACTTATCGCAGGATCTCCCTAATAAGCTCGATAGGCTGCAGAACCTTTGCATCCGCTTTATCTATGGCTTGCGAAAGTTCGACCACATATCACAGTTTCGCGCTGAGCTTAAATGATTTTCGGTCGGTCAGCGGAGAGAGATGCACGCCGTTTCTCTTTTGTATCGTATCCTGTTTCTTCCTCGGATTCCGCCATATTTGAAAGAACGTTTTTCCTTTTTTAACAATAACAGGCTACGTTCCTGCACCGACAGCAAACTACAGGTTCCGTACAGTCGCACGAAATATTATAGTAATTCTTTTACAGTTCATTTTGTCAGCCTCTGGAATTTCCTACAAGATGACATACGTCAGGCAAAATCCTTGCCACTTTTTAAAAACTATATTCTATGTATGTAGCGTAAAACGTTATAGTATGTAGTTTATTATTATTATATGTATGAACAATATGTATTATATATTAATAATTATAGGTGTAGTATTAGAATTTATAACATGTAGATGTAGATTTTTTTATTTTTTAATGTGCTTCTCTTTTTATTTTGTTTTTGGGTGTGCAATAAAGAATTTAATAATAATAATTTTAATAATAAATTATCTTTCAAACTGCTAAAGACGGGCACCCAAACCGTCTACTGACTTGGGTCAACGGTACTTACCCAGCGCTGTCGACTAATATGCATTGCTGCTTTTAAGCCACACATTATTAATGCATTATCTTATTGAGGTAGGTGTAGACTATGTAGCAGTACGTTGCGTACCGTAATACACGCGGGCGAAACCGCAGGGCACATCTAGTTACAACTATAAAAAATAAAACTAAATTTAAACGCGGGGTTAGCCCTAGCCAATTCTGAGGCCAATACGCACAATTTATATCGCAATAATCCGCGTGGACATTACGTAGCGTTGCGATCGGATAATATCGGAGGCCCGCGCTAGTTTGAGGACAAAAAACGACCTCTCATTTATTCGGTCACTTCGTGGTGACAGGCCATCACCGCCCCTAAAGACTTGCAGTATTACTGGACTTTTTTAGTTCGATAAATCGGGCTGCGTGCGTTACTTTATTTTAGTTCATCGCAAATACGTACCTACTATACATGCTTTTTTAACTTAAACTATTGTAAAACATATGAAGTATTATTTCGATTTTCATTTAGGTACACGTTGTATAATTGATACTTATCGTATTAAAATTAAAATTTTATCGAAATGGAATGAAAAAAAGTCAGGCACTTGTTCAAATAGAGTATTGCTGCAAAAATTGGAATAAAATCCGTTTCTCCTTTTATTGACGGAGATCGCAAACATTGTAACCCTGCGCATTGTGATGTAATTGAAAAATCGGTGCCTCGAACTACATTCAGCATTTCTATCTATTATTCAGTTGACAATCAGGCGAAATTCTGAAAAACGAAGTGAAAAACATTCGCCTGTTGTTTCTCGACGATTCGGGGTATAAAAAATTCAGCGACTTAATCGCTGCTACGACCAAACAAACGTCCGTGAAACCAATGATGATAGTTGGCAATTTATTCAAGTAATTTCGGAAAATCGTTTGCTGTAAACCTTTTGTTATGACACTGGCTTAAAGCGTTTGGTTCTGCCAATGTTTAACTTATGTAATTACTAAGGAACAAGTAGGCTAATTTTCCTTTGTTCTAAAATAAAGAATATATTTTTTTTAAGAAACAAAATATCACGCTTCAACGGTGAAGGCAAACATCGTGAGGAAACCTGCATGCCTGTGAGTTCTCAATAATGATCTCAAAGGTGTATGGAGTCCACACTGGGCCAGAACCACGGCCACGGCCTTAACCCCTTCTCATTGTGGCAGGAGACCCGTGCTGATGATGATGATGAATAATAAATTCCAGAAAATGTATGGATGAATGAATGAATACACTTTTATTGTACAACACATAAACATAACAAATTAAAAATTTAACAAAAGGTATACAATTTGGCGGCTATAAAAAAGGCGTTAAAAACAGCTCAAGAAGAGAGGTAGGTGGTGCATTTAACTGTACTGTGTTGCAAATAAACATGCATAAACCTATATATACAAATATAATATGTACATATAACAAACTTACAATATATAGATAGTGATAATAATTAATATATACCTATATAATTAATATCAATAATAAACAAATATATACAATATTGTCAAACCACAAATAAAACAGAAGGGAATAGGCAAGTTAAAGATCCGCAGATGCAGACAAAAAATTATCTTTGACAAGTTTTTTGAAAATGGTAATAGACTTTGACAAGTTTTTTAAAAATGTAGATAGAATGTTATCCAAAAATTATCTCCTTATCTTAAATCGTGAAAAATAACAACTTAAATCAACCCCAGAGCCAAAACCCCCAGCACAAAAGCACTGCCTACCCTAAAATTGATTTTCTTTAGTGCACGCCACTATAAGCGTAGCTTGTGTTATGGGTACTAAGATGACTGATGAATATTTTTATAAATAGAATACATAAATACTTATAGTATACAGATAAACAACCAGACACTGAAAAACATTCATGTTCGTCACACAAACATTTTCCAGTTGTGGGAATCGAACCCACGGCCATGGACTCAGAAAGCAGGGATTGCGCCAGTCGGCCGTCAATGGATATGGATTTTGTCCAAGTAAAACTTGGCAATTATTGCTTATTTTACCATCAAAGAATCAATTTAGCATACATACCGCTGCAAAATAAAAATAAGGAGAATAAAGGAGATTCTCCGATATTTTCGTTCAGCATATGCGGGTGCACATTCCCTGATCTCAGGGAGGGGTGGAATCTGCGGACTCATCAAAACAATAAACAAAGTATCGGGGCCCTATTTTATTATGTTATTATGCACGCCGCCCTATGATTTACGCTGCATGCACGCTGAATGCTTTTACATAGAAGAGTTTTATTTTTGTTGCCGAAAAAGATTAACAATGTCATTAAATTTAAGTTTTACTCAAATTAACTGCATCATAACTATTACCTCCTACTCCTAATTATAAATTTCACTTTCATTATCTTCTTAGTAACCTGCAACTGTACTTTTCTTATCTAACCCTACTAGAAACAAATAAAAATAATTTTTGAAAGAAACAGATTCAATACTTTGTCCGCCATATTGAATTTAATTTTGCTTGCTATTATGATCTTAACATGTAGTACCCTATTTACTCACAAAAATTTGGTTTAGTACCTCATAAAAAAGCCGTACCCACTGGATATATCATCTTGATCCATAAATAAATCAGTACTATATATATATATATATATAATATTATAATTTATATAAAATTGTAAATGCAAAAGTGTGTTTGTTTGTCCTAACTTGACGGCCTAACTCAGCAACCAATTGTTTTGGTTTTTTGCATTGAGTTAGTTGAATTGACGGAGAGTAATAAAGGCTACTTTTTATCGCAGGAAAACTAACAGAATTTGTAAATAATGTAATAAACGTGGACGAATACCGCGGGCAGCAGCTAGTTTAAACATAAAAATTGTTTTTATCCGGTGTCGGCGCTAGGTGGCTGCAATCATTAATCAGCCAATAAGATGCAGCGCCCGTTAAAAACACCGTCGGGAATCAAAATATAAAAAATGGTCATAGTGTGGATATGCCATCCCAAATATAATAAAGTTTTAAAATAAAAATGATACTACACTTTACAAACAAATGCACGTGCACGTGAAACAAATGCAGAATCAAAATTAAATCAGAAGATCGAATTTAAATTATGGGTGCTGCTTTTCTATTGAATTTACGCATGGTTGAATGCTAAGTAATATTACATTATACAGCTGTCTCAAACCTTTAAAAATGTAAAACTTGAATGCATATCACATCTTTATATATATAATTCTTGTGTGCGTGTGTATGTCACTGAACTCCTCCTAAACGGCTGGACCGATTTGAATGAATTTTTTGGTATGCCTTTGGGTGGCACCCTGGATGGTTTAGATTCACAAATCAGCCCGACAGATGGCGCTGGGGTCCGCTTGTATTATATAATTGTGTCAGACTCTGAAATTCCCCACCTGATGACATACGTCAGGTAAAATCCTTGCCTCTTTTTGAACGTCATTTGAAAAACTATTTTTTATGTATGTAGCGTTATAGTATATAGTTTATTATTATTATATGTATGAACAATATGTATTATTTATAATAATTATATGTGTAGTATTAGAATTTTTAACATGAAGTAAAGGTGTCCACCCCGTTCCTTACAACAACTACTTTCGCCAAAGGCGGTCCGGGAGAGATCGCTTTAGCGATAAGACCGCCTTTGCACACCTAAACTTGTTTTTTATTATTTTTGTATTTTCATCCCTGTGTTTCCCATAGTATTTTGTTTTTGTGTGTGCAATAAAGAATTTAATAAGAATAATAATATTTAATATTATAGTAATTAAATTTATTGTTACGAAACCGTGTATTTAGCTCTTTTGAGTATCTGTTATGTTTGAGCTAGTTCTTCATACATTTGCATAGTTGCACCCACTATCCACCGATTCCTAGATACTCACAGCAGATGTGTAGTTTTTAAACTAATTTAACTGACCAACGTCTTATAAAAAAAGGAAAATAGAAACTGAACCAAAAAAAGGAAAATAGAAGTTGATGATGAAGCGAATTTGTAGACGTTTACAATTCGTCCTAATGATCATCAATGTAAATGAATTTATGTCATGCGAATAAATATTTTATACTTATTCTAGCCACAAATAGAGAACACGTTCTCAAAGAATACTCGTAAACTACTACGGATCACGAATTAACTACATCGTATTTCAGGAAAATATGAAAATAGCAGACAGATCGGATATAGCTTATTGTATTCAGTTAAACCGTAAATTCAAAAATTGTTAAATCTTTTTCATAATAAATTGAAAGACATTCAGTGCCAAGTCCACAATAAGATAACCCAAATTTTTTGACATAATGATGATAAAAATATGATGTTGAGCTCCCCTCCGGATATCCGATGGATATTGTGTTATCCGGCGTCACAATAAGACGCTCGTGATAAATTTGTACCGGGAATGCTCCTTGATTGATAACTTTGAGAGCCCTGTAAAAACACGTGGTACTCGCGGGTAGCCAGCGACTCGAACTTATAACGATTCCTAACGCCTTTTAATGAAAATATATATATATTGTGGTATGAGACTCCGTGATCTTCAGACACGAAGCTTTGTGTCCCAAAAATTGGCTCATACATCTGGTGACCAAAAAGCTTATTGAGCCAAACGTAGGCAACGTTTGTGATACCATATTCAACAACCAGTTGAACAGCAGATATTTATTGTAAAGATTTTTCATAGTCGTGAGTTTTTTTGTTACTACTAATTGAATTTATTACATTTTTGTGTAACTTTCTATCCCAGGAATAATGTTAATGTTCAACCTCAAATAACATTATTCGCCCTCTCCTTTACAGATCAGTTTCAATACTTCAGTGTTTGACGTTATTTTTTGCTATGTTGGTTATAATTAATTAGACGTACGGAGATCCATAGAACCTGAGTAACTAACAAAGTTCAACGAAGTGCGAAGCTAAAGTGTCGATTTGAGCGAGAGGCAACCGATGAACCGTTCGGTTCGCTTTCAACGACTAAAACCAGCTAAGTGGGACACAACAACCAACCAACAATAAATGCCCTTTTCTAAGTAATTAACTTGAGGAATCCTGCATGCCTAACAGTTCTCCATAATGTTCTCAAAGGCGTTTGAAGTCTACCAATCAACACATGGCCAACGTGACTACATTCTGAGACCAGTGCCCTGTAGTGGACCGGTAATGGGTGATCATGATGATTAATAATTAAAGGCTCTAGACTCAAGTGATTTTTGTCGGAGGATGCCAGCCTAAATTTCGAACCCATCCGGAATATTATTCACGACAGTTTAAATTCAGAATATACATTTAATGGATTTTTGAATTCTAAAATAGTTTTACTTTATTTCAAATTGTTTACTTTACAACGTTCTCAGAAAAGGGAAATGCCTCATCAATGAAATGCTTATTTCAAAGTTATTTATATTATAAATTATCATAAATATAATAGCGAAAAGCGCCTCGCGTTATTCCAGTTTAGTCGTCGAATATTTGTAATGTATACGCTGGTTCTCAGGCGGAAACCTAGTTTAATCTATCCCCCCTAGATTGGTGCTAATCAATCGTCTGTAAAGTTGAAGCGATCAATATGCGAATCGCCATATTCTGTATAAGACGGCCAATTTCTAGGAAGAGCATTTTTCTAAAAATCCGCCTTGTTCCAAAAGGTTTACTAAAATTAGGTGTGTTATAATGATATTCTCTCTCTCTGAAGAGTCTGGAGCTTCGAAGGAGGTGCAGAAGGCGTGTCAAAAGATTACCACGCCCACCTTGTAGGCGTGTCGGTATGCGAAAAATCATATTAAAATAAGCGCTACAATATTCTACGTTTCTAAGAACGTTTTCAGTCTATTGCTTCTAGTACAACACTGAAGAAATTCCTCAGAATTAATTTAGCTCCAAGATAAAAAAATTCTTTAAAAGCAATTAGTTTCATTAACAGCTAAATATTTTTCTATTTGAAATGTGTTAATAAATACACTTTTACAAAAATATTACTTTACATACTTTAGTTTGCTAATTGTTTTGGTACTCATAAAAAATAAAGAATGAAATATAAAATAAAGCTTATAGATTTCGCTTGTTGCCACGTGGCATTGGGTAAAGGTAGCATATTTAATTTTCCAAAATAATATGTTTGTATAATTTGTATCAGCAATATAAAATTGCCACTTTACTATAATATTTTAAAAAAAGAATGCATTATTTGAAATGATAAAAATAGAACTTGCATAGCAAATGACAAAATGAAGCGAACATCTACGTGCTACGAGACTTCGTAGTAATGTCTGAAATCTGAAAGCGTAGGCGGGGCTTTCCCACGATAAAACCCGAAGTAACCCGAAAGCATACGACATCGTGAACAAGCAGACTGAAACCAGTTACCACAGACCCTTTAAACTAAATGTTTTCCCCTACAAAGTTCTAATTAGCTTAAAGTTAAGGGGAGCGGAGAAGGTCATGTTAAAGTGGTGCGCCCTGTGAGAAAATGCATGGAAATCGAGGGATGAAAAGGAATTCGCCAGGATGTGTTACGTAACGTCAGTTCAGTATCTGCTGTGTAGGCGGAAGCACGTTTCGTCCGGTTTTCCGAGTACACAATAAACAACAATAACGTGTTTACGGTCGTAAACAACACAACTTTTTGGACTTTGTCAACTTTGCGATTGTTTACAAGTAAGTTCAAGTTGTACTATTTTTAATGTGTTAAGATACAAAGGTGTTGTTTTATAGTTTAAAGCTTTTCTGTATTTATACCAATATTATTTAAAAAGAGAGAGTATTTATTTATCCCGCAGCCTGCCAGGTCGATTTCAAAACTTTCTCGTGCCTTAGATATTCCTTTAATTGAGAAATAATAGAAATTATATTTAAATACTGAGAAATAAAGTGTTGCTTCTACTTTTACACTGATATCCTTAAAAAATATAAAGCATTTTAAAGATTTTTTAATCAATAAAATATTATATTTCACAACAAATATCCCGTCGGTAAAATGTTAATAACATTTGCTTCCTTATTCTTATAATTTATTATCTATAAATAAGTGTTTATAATTTGCTAAAAACGTGTTTTGTTTTTGGTCTTCATGGGTGTTTTTCTGTTTTACGAAAAGGTTTATTTCCCACTACAATTTATAAGTTTTTAATCGCCTCAGGACATTGAACATAGACCTTCTCATTTCTACTTAAGATACAAATATCTGTTATGTGGATATAACCTTCTTTTCTCCTGAAAATCTAAAGAGATTTTATGTTTTTATTTAATTTAAAATACATACATAATGTATTTATTAAAGACATAGGAAACACCATCGATACACTGTATTGTTATTTTCTATCCGTTATATTGTATTCTAGTCCGAGCACAGCTATAGTTAAAGGTGGTATAGACAGCATTGAAGATTGTCCGGTTAGAAAATAATTAAATTAAATTGAAAGCAAAAATATTTAAAATATAGAAAGATTATAATATTAAACAATTATAAACATTTTAAAAACAATTATACTAATGTATAGATAGTCCTGTGTCTATAGTAGAGATTTTATTCATTACTTGTGGTCCCACACGACTTCGTCCGCGTATAAGTCAACCTTAAAAGATAAATATACTCGTATTATGTCGCGGCCTTTTTTTAATTTTTAAAGAGGAACAACTTTGTCATACATGATTTTATCGAAACTGTCAAAAGGAAAAAAAATCCCCCGATTATGGAACAATCTTCATTGTTGCTATGCGCCCCGTGGATACCCCTCCACGATTGAAATAATTTTTCAAATCGGACCAGTAGTTCCTGAGATCATCGCGTTCAAGTAAACAAACAAACAAGCCCTTCAGCTTTATATATTATTATGAGATAAGATAAGATTATTTATTTATTTATTTATGTATCATCTTAAGATTAGCAGAACAGGGTTTTTCCTAGTAGATCGGAGGAATATCTATTTCTATTCGAGACTTGTAGATAATAAAGTTCATGCAAAATAATGATTATGAAGCTGTGAGTATTAGAAGCAGAGTCCCTTTATTTTTTTCTTTTTAAACAAACTATAAGGAAGGAAAAAATCTCATCATCTTACTTTTAAGCCGATTTAAAAAAAGAAGGAGGTTCTCACTCAGGTTGTAATTCTCAGAACTCCTAAAGTTACCATTTCTTAAGTATGAGGTCTTAAGTATGTTGGATATCGTGGTCGCGTCGTCGTGACCACGATCCATGCAACTGGGTCGAAATATCGACAAATCCAAAATATTATCGTGGTATATACCCGTAGAACTATACTTATGAAATGTTGATCCACGATGAACCACGAAAATCTCAGTTTAAAATCTTTAACTCCTAAAGTTATAAACTGAATTTGTAAAATATAGTTCCAGATTGGTTGTATAGAAAACTGTTAATAGCTCAATATCAATTAAGCAGTTTTAAAAAAAAATAACTTATTAAAAATATGCTATACAAGTCTTTTTTGAAATGTAGAGAATGAATATATATTAATTCATTACTTACTACGAAGACGGTTTTATTCCATGCGAATTCTTTAATTTTTATCATAAAAGTGAAAATCAAAATAGGTACCCCAAAGTTTTGTTTTTGTTGCATAACGTAATGCACCCTTGTTTTGCTCCCCTTGTTTACTGTGTATTGCCCTCTGTGATGCAATGTGATGGAGAGCAACACCTATCTCTTAAATTAAATACTGAAAGTTTTTTTTTTATTTACGTTGTCCAATTGCACGGTACTATAGATTATTATTATTATAACTTTGAAAAAGTCAGAAAATCATAAATATTCTAAGTAGGTACGACAATAAACACATCGCCATCTAGCCCCAAAGAAAGCGTAGCTTGTGTTATGGGTACTAAGATAACTGATGAATATTTTTACGAATATAATACACATAAATACTTATAATATATAGATAAAACATTCATGATCATCACACGAACGTGTTCCAGTTGTGCTGACGCGTCAGTTGGCCGTCAAAATGTTGTATATTTGCTTCACAATCCACAGCTTATTAAAATCCCACTGCTGGGCAAAGGCCTGCAGGTAATGATCGCATTGGCCACCACGCTACTCGAACAGTAGTTGGTGGGCTCTAACGATTTTTATTACATGTTAGTGATAATAACGTTCATAAATTTAATAAAGTTCATCTTAGTAGGAACGCCATCTGACTTAAGATCTTGTCGTATGCTCATACTGAGCCATTCCACAAGACGCAGTTTTATAAGCTTCCCTTCACGACAAGCTTCAAGACAAGGCAAAATCGCTTGATATTTTTAAAAACGCAGTTATATCTTTAATATATTGCGTAATAAGACGACTGGTTTTTTTTCCGCCTGTTTATTAATACAGCTTATCATCTTTATATATATATTTCTTGTGTGCGTTGTATGTCACTGAACTCCGTTGCTCTTTTTTAACATCAAGCATTTACTATTTAAAAATTTTCTACCTTGTGAGGGATGAAAGCGGAGCTTGGTGGTTTCAAGCAACCTTTTGATTAATGAAATACTTCAATTGATAGTAATCTAACTGTAATTAATGTGTTATTAGAATTCTAAATTCTTTGTTAAAATTTATTGATTATTATGGTTTTATTACTTTCATAATGAAGATGTTTTATTTTTGCGCCTAACTGCCTAGTACCTATCTATTTTACTAGCTAGGTTAGGGCGCGGTCGCCGTGAAATTTCTTAACTCGTAAGTTCGCCGCTGGCTTAATAAGGTTGGGACCTGGTTTAGATGTTTTCGGTATAAGGAAATTGGCAGCATCGGAGAGCCGTTTATTTATTTGTTTAAACTGTTTTTTGTACACCACTAGACAGTGAGGTAAATAAAGGACGAATAGAGAGAAACACAAAGACTGGAGTAGAATACATAAGGCGGCCTTATCGCTTGTGCGAGAAAAAATAGGTGGTGTAAAACTATTATAAACCTACATTCAAATAACTAAATACGAACACACAAACGAAAATTTCATGAAAGAAAGAAAAAAAATATAAAAAGAATAAACTTGTATATATAATAATAGACTACAAGGCGGAAGTTATTATAGTAATTCCATTAATTATCACTATAGAAATATTTCCTTATTTTTTTTTTCCTTACATTATACATTAATTAAGATATAATAATCAATATATATTTGTGCAACCCTCTCAAGCGCAAATATCTTCCATAATGAAGATTAGCGTAATGTAATTGAGATCTAAACAACCATGTATTTTTTATTTATAATAAACAGATTTAAATTTTAATTTTTTTTTTTTGTAATTGAAATAAATGGATTTGTTTTTTTTTTAACAAAAAAAAAAGCGTACGGATTTAATACCTACTGTTTCTAATACACACTGTAAACATTTTGAGTGCCCTTGCGGCTACCGTTTTCCCCACCAGGTGGTTTGCTTCAATAACATCTCAGGGTGCCGATTACATACAAAATGATTTAATAAAGTTAAAATAAAAAAAATAAAAAATGATGAGTAAGATATTATTTAGCTCCTAGTACCGTAATTTGACGCACTAAGAACCAAAGATTCACTTATAAACTTGTGTTTTGTAGACCAATTGACCGTAAAGCATAACGCAAAAAAGTGCTTCGCGATGTCTTCTCTAGTTTATATTACTTCTTGTACGTAATACGTAGATGTAACAACATTTAATTAAAATTCGCTTTTGCTGGCAACAAGGGCTCAGGAACAATTCTCATGTACCAAGGTTTTTTGTTTTCAATTAGAATATCTGTCTGGTGTCTTCTCAAGAACTCAGAAGACTACGTTATGGATCGTAAAGATTGCTAGACAGGAATTATTTCGACCAAGCGAATAAAATGGCTTATAATAAATAGAGTCACTATATTTTTTCACGGCAGAGCTACGTAAAAAATGTGGCCAGCAAAAGGAATCGCCTTGGTCATAAAATATTCATTTTAACACGGGGCTAATTAAAGAAAAGCTGATCTGAATATTTGATTACTTCAGCCAGAGGGTAATAAGCTAACCGCGGCTTGGCTCGGATTAATAATTCACGGATTGAACAATTGAATCTGCTCGCGATACCTGTATTAAATATGCAAATTAGTTATTTATTCAAGCCACGCCACTTTCTGAAAGGGGAGTTTATGAAAACTTGGCGCTAATTTGCGCGACGCGAAACTCTTGTCATATTTGTGATGGGCAAATGTCGCGGATTCTCTTCCGTCACAATATACATCTTCCCTACCCACTTTATAGATGACACACACGACATTTAATTATTTTAGTAATAATATGTTAATAATTAAAGATTAGAAGCGGTTATAGCCTAGTTTTAGGGCGACTTAGCTTTTAGCTGTTTAATGTGATAAAAAACCTGTTCTGTCTCTCTCTCTAATATTTAATGTGATCTAATAAAAAAATACTTTGTAATATACAAAGTGTTTTTCATTTATATATTATTTAAATAATATATTTTCGATGTTAATTATAAGTATACAAATTATTTTTATATTCTACCCGCATCAAGAGAGATCACAAAAGTCTGCGGACAATTGCCGTTGTGATGGGGCGATTTGTAACATTATTGTTTTCAACATTCATTAAAAATTGCAAAGATATTTAAACATTAACTTTAATTACGTATAAAAAAATAACCGAAGCCAATTTACGTGCAATCATCTGAGCCGAAGCTAATCAAAATTATTAATTGGAGAATATTAAACAATAGCAAGATATCGTTGTCCCGGGGGAGACGTTTAATTTAGATTATTTATAATTTCGCGGCGAGTGGGCGCGGGCCAAGACGTCTACGAGCTAATTTCCAAAATAAATATTAGTTCAATCAAACTCCCCTGGCCTCTATTCGAGTCATTCTAGTCTGCGATGTTATTACAACAACATTATTGTATTTAACATTCATTGGATGGGATGTTGTTGTTTTAGGTTCTGGCATTGTGCTATCTGGCACCCGAGCAAAGCCTCAACCTAAAATCCAGTAGGTAAATCCTTTTTTCCTTCTGTCACGCAGCGGTAGACCAATGGTTTGAGCAAACTTTTTTGCTAAGAGATAATTTATGGGATCTCAATTCGAATAAACGCAGTTTTTTATGGATTGATGTTAAGAGTTCTGATTATACCTACGTCTTTATGCTAAAGTGACTCCGTAGATTTTATTGTCTCTTTGAGAGTTTAATTAATGCGCAGAATACTTTGTGTGTAGAACGACCTACAAATACCTTTTTTTTCTTTTATCTTTATATAAACAAAAATGAAGTTCCGTGGGTGTCTCTTGTAACATTTGTTTTTACCTCAATGCAGCTTTTATTTTGACAAATGATAATTAGGAAAACCGCATAAGAACGGCCGATAGAAGGCCGAAGGCTGTTGCATGGAACTAAGCTCCTTAAGTCAGAAGATAGCCGGCCCAGTGGCGTACATACAAAGTATGCACTAACCGGGCTAACGATATAAATGGGAGAAACGAGTCGAGAGAATAAAGGTTGTTTTATAACTCGTTACATAAAAAACTTTTTATAACGTTTTTTATAACTCGTACTAGAGATATTTTTCATTAAATATCATCTTCCAGCTTATTGCAGACGTACGCTGTATGCACGCCACCGGCTAGGCCTTACTAATAAACGTTGTGTAGTTGGTGATTAGTTCTATAATGATCTTTCATCTTTCATCAGAAGGTAAAGAAGAAGACAACACATTGTAATTGATGGGCATGGGGTCGCATGTTGCAAGACGTGCTCCTTGCATGACAATCCAGATGCACTTAGCAAATGCTCGTTAGCTGTGCGAGTGTGTGGTAAAACGGTACGAACTTGCCGGGGAAAATTACCTACACTCGATTCGTTACGTAATATGATTGGTCAGCACCAACAAAATGATATATCTATATATCTATCTATATATATATTATGTTCCGCATAGGCTCCGAAACGGCTGGACTGATTTCAATGAAACTTTCAGGGAATCTCCGGATTGACCTGGCGAGTAATCCTGTAAAGTTTGGTGACGATCAGAGCACTCCTATTTTTGAACTGTCAAATACAGCTTTTATTTACTATGATGATATTCTATTGTTAGGTGTACATGGGTGTAGATAATGATCTTCACCCGCTCGAGAAGAGAATAAAAGAGAATGAATACGGAGAGAAATAAATTATTTAATATATTGTGAGACTTAAATTAAAAATTGAATAATGTAAGTTTATTGTTTAAATAAAATGAAGCAATATCTAGCCCGGGGAAGCGGGCTGGGTACGCTAGTAAATATATAAAAGAAAGTTGTGTTAGTTACACCATTTATAACTAAAGAACGGCTGGAGCTTTATTTATTATATTTGATTTTTTGGATTCCTCTTAGACCGGAATAGGATCTCTCTCCGGAGGAGGAGATAACAATCATAAACAAATATATATCCGCGGCACGAAGTCCGCCGGGACAGCAAGTTTAATATAAGTTTAGCCAAGTTCCTAAATTATATTCAGACTAATAAACTAATATTTTTGTAGTGTACATCTGTAACTGACTTATATAATAGACTTGACTAGACTTTTGGCTAGCTGTAAGTATAGAAAGGATATAAATAAATAAATAAATAAATGCCCTGTGAAGATTTTAGAATTTGTAGGCGCTGGTTTTCCACTAATACCAAGGGGGCTATCTGCTAGGTTCTTTCTGCTTGACCTTGAATTTTTACGCAGGTGCAGGTATGAGCCTATGAGAGAGGACCTCATGTATTTATACTAAAAGCAGCTGAGACATATCCCTGGAACTCGAAGGAGATATTGTTTTCAATAAATTAAGCGGACAAGACTGCGCAAACAGCCGCCGGGCTCCGTCAACACAATTATTATACTCGGACAGCCACCCCTGTTGATACACATGTACTCAATAAATTAGCTGGACTTACTTTGGATTCCACTGTAAATAACTCTTTATTAACCCTAGATGTTACAGAAGAGTGTTAATTGTCATCGACATTTATATGTCTTGTAATTTTTCCAGAGATATCAGCACGAAACAGGTAGTTTGTAGTATTCAAATGATGTTTTGAAATCTTTGCAAAAAGTCACATCGTCAGTGATAAATGTTCTATTCGCGATTCAGCTTCACTCCATTATCTAATTTTCTTAAGATAATTAGATCATTCTATACGTTGTATTCAAGTAATGGTTAAACCATTAAATTGATATTATTTTAACTTACTTATCCTTACATTACCAGCATTGCCCATTTGTATCATCGTACCACTCCAGCGTCGGCAGTACCGATTAGCGTTTTCTTAACTGTTGGACTAGTATGTATAAATCTGTCAAGCCATTCGAGTATTATCTTAGATTTATTAGTTTTTTTCAAATTTCCCTCAGGTAGTGTTATGATTTAAACATTTTTTTTCCCCCTAACTGCGATAGACTTCAAATTAAATAGGAATACTTAGTAGCCCTTATGACCCTGCTATACCTGTAGTATATAAGTGGTAGTGCTGTTTTTATCAGTAAACATATAATATAAATTATTAATTAATAATTCAAATGTCAATATTAATAATAAAGTAAAATAGGCTTACGCTTCGTCAAAAAGTTAATTCCGAACACTGAGTCTGAGTGGGTTCTTCCGGAAGTAAAGTAAGAAACTTCCATCAAATATAAAAATATGTCTCCTTTGTTTCAGATTACTGTCACAAAAAATGAGTGCACGGCCCGCAGTTGCCGGCACTCGGGCAAAGAAGCAAAACCATGCCAACATTCCATGCCCCATCGAAGACTGTGCACGCTTCACGTACGGAAAGCTGCCCGATCACTTGACCAAGATCCATGGCCTCACTGGAGCAGAGAGGGACGCACTCAATGAGCAACAGAGAAAAAGATTTTTCAACGGAGAACTGTGCCAAGTGCGCTATTTAAAAGAAACGGCTATTAGAGATCTGTGGGGTACCGATTACGACGATCCACGAATTCGCGCGAAAATACACCAGAGCTATGGCCTCGTTAAAATCAGGATAATTCCACTGGCTGCTTCCCAACGCGCTCGTCCCCTTACAGAACAAGATGCTAATGTCTTAACAGCGTACAATGCAAGAACTGCTCCTCGGCCTGCACGTGTTCAGAGATCTAGAGCACGGCCAACGCCATATTCTATACCTGAAGCTAGCCCAGTTGAAAGGAGAATATCTAGTGATTCAAGCGAAGAAGAAAACCCGCGTAACTCCCTCCCGCCATCACCTCCACCGTCTTCACCATCCTTGCCTCCATCGCCAGCACCTTACGAACTACAACCAGTGGAAACGCGCTTGCGAGATATATTCGACTCCAAAATCGACGCAGGATACAAAGCTGTTATCGATGATATGAAGAAATCAATGACTATGGGCCGGACGCTCGGAAACAGGAAACGCAAAGCCTATCGCACATATCGACGTTATGCGAAACGATTAATCGCATATCTGCATCGACAGCATTCGCCGTTGGCTTATGATGTTGACGTTTTGCTTTGCGGCGAAAGACAAGTTTGCGCCTTCTTGGAAAGAATCAGTGGCGAGCACAAAACGAAAACCTTGCGGAATTATATAGTAGCTGCAATCAAATTGCTTGATTCCCGACTTTTTGCTATCGAGACAGATCCTTCTAGCAAAGAAAAAGTTGCCTCTATGACTCGGGTGTACGATGTACTGCACGCTCGGCTGAATGCTTGCGATAGGTTACTTGCTCAAAAGGAGTCTTCCTCAAAAAAGGACATTACTGCTTTTGACAGCGATGCTATGGAACAAAGTTTCAACGAAAGCTACGAAGGTCTTGTGTAAATAAGTGATATTATGATAACATTGTCAGTTTATGTCGTGTTTTAACGTCAAACAGTATTAAAAATACATTGTGAATTTCAGTCTAGTCAGGGTTATTTCATGTTTTATTTATTTAAATAGGTACTACGTTTTTATAAATAACTTGCGATATATTTAGAAACTATGAATTGCCAATACCTCCAACTGCTCAACCACAATAGCTCGCTTCGATGGAAATATCTCCTACATAATGAATCCTATAATTGAATACAGTAACTAACAAAAATAGAAATAGTTCCGTAACAACAATTTATTACTATATAAGAAGATACTTACTACAGAAAGAATATCCATATTAATATGATCAACAATTTATTTGTCTGGTGAAAAATATGCATTTTAAACCATGTCACTATAAAAAAGAGGTATTGTGATTAATCAAGTATGATTTTTAGGAGCACTACTATTAATTAAAATATGGCAAACTTTTTATCAAGATAATAGATTCTTGTAAATATTTATCTTTAGCATAGTAATAAGGTCAAGTATACCTACTAGTGTTACAGTTTGTTTGACTACATTTTTATTGTTGTTTCATTGAATGCTTGCTGTAAAAATGTCTTATGTTACGCATTACTGTATCAACTTACCTGTTATATACCTTTTATTACAAAATCATCATTGCCTATTCTTATTTATCTTTAGTCTAGAGAAGCGTTGATATCCTAGTGGCTAGGCCTTAGGTTCCCATTCAGAGGGGACCGAGTTCAATCATCGACACACAACTCTAACTTTCGGAGCTATGTGCGTTTTTAATGTAAGCATTTAAAACAGCACTTGCTTTAACGGTGAAGGAAAACATCATGAGAAAACAGTGCATGAGAATTCTCAATTTCTTTCTCAAAGTGCTGTGAAGTCTACCAATTAGCACTTGGCCAGAGTGGTAGACTACGGTCGAAACCCTTCTTATTCTGAGAAGAGATCCGTGTCCTGTAGCGTGCTGATAGAGGGTTAATGAGGATGATGATCATTCTGTTCCTTCCTCTTTTAATCCAACCGACTCACCGACCGATCACCATTAAGCGGAGACTGCTCTAGGTCGGTACTGTGATCGGCTTATTATTTTCTCCACCCTTTTATGCCCGTTTTCACTAATGACGGACGGCCTAATCAAAGAACATTCTTACGCATACATTTATCAACGCCTAATCAAAGAAGATTCCTTGATCTTTCACCGAGTGGCGTGCACTTCAAACATGAACAAAAGCACTGCTTACCCTAAAATTTATATAATAACTCTTGTAGGAGGAGGATTTTTGCCATTTATGCAATTTTCCTGCTGTATGCATACCCTGGTAGGAAACCCAGTGCACGCCACTGCTTTCACCAATAGATTTTCACCACGCAACTCATAATATAACCTAACTTGTCTATGGTACTTGCTTCAAGGTGTGGTATTTTGTCTTAGTATTATCATATTTTTTATTTTTCGTTTGGATTTAAGGTTATAGACCAAAATGCCCATTTTTTTTTTAATCTGTCAAGTGTCAGTTTACGAGTCCCCTGAACTTTTGCGAACCGCCAAATCGGTGTCTTTACTTTAGACGGCGCCCAACGTCCTTAGACATCACATAAGAGTTCGTGACACGTTTTCTATTCCTCTAGGAATGTCCTAAATCATTAGGCATTCAATTAAGGCGATTCCTAGGTTTAGCGAAAACGGGTATAAGGTAATGTCCTACTGAAAAGCTCAAGGCTCCACTTTCGTAGGAGAGAGGAATATACACCACAGAACAAACACGGTACTCACAGATTGTATCATAATCACAAAATAATAAATATAAAAGAAAAAGTTTTAGTAATCTGTGTTCTTATTATTTAAATTATTTATTTCCATAAATTGTAACAAAAATGAAATTAATTTTAGTACTAAATAGAACTGAAATAGTGTAAATAACTTAATACCTACGTGTTTCAAGCAATAAGCTTCATATTATACGAAAAGCATTACAATAATTATAATATTGTATGTAAAATTAACAGTGTAAGGTACATTTTATTGTTCGTTAATCGTAAGCCGGGTGCACATCGCGCGAGCATTAAGCTAGATTACTTAAGTGTTGCACGTCAGCAGATGGCTATTTCAAAGCCTGTTTCTTTTTAATGCTCTTTACTAGAAACAGTGGCCTGCACTTCATACATACACAAATGCATACTCTGCACTCATAAAGGGGAAGGATTTTTCCATTTTATGCCATTTTCCTTCTTTATGCATGGGTATGCATAACAAAAACCCTGTGCACGCCACTGACTAGAAATAAGGATTTTTTACCGCAATAAGATACCGTTACTTTGAGTAGGTAAGTACTCAGTAACGTTTTGAATTTCATGATCAATGTGATTATTGTAATATACAACGGGCGCTTAGGATCGTGAGCAACTTACACAAAACTGCACGCTTGATGTGGACCCGGCTACTAACCATTTACTCAGTAGTTCAACGTAAAGGCTATGTTTACCAAAGATTTTAATTATTCTGTTATAACTCTCACAAGGCATGCGTCGCCAAAATAAAAGCTCAAGAATGGTTTAGGATGATCATTTTACTTTTCGATGCTTATGTATGCCATTATTATTGTAAATAGTTATTTAATTATCATGATAATTTATTGCGAATGGTAATCATTGTTGGTAATAAATGTCATAAACACTGATTCCTAGTTTTATTTTTGAGAACTCCTCAGCGGACGGCAGCTAATTTTTTATTTAAGGCTTAGCGATACTGAATACGTACATTTTTTTTAGAACTACAACTAAATTGAATGCCACATCAAAAAACAAAATCAAACTCAGACGAAGTCGCGGGCAACAGCTAGTATAATATACTTGTACCAGGAGGTCTTGCTCTTATCTAACAAATTGTGTACATACATTGAGCTATTTTTTCTAATTTAACTGTAGGTTTATTATTTAGATTTTTTTTTTCATGCTTGCGCATGTGTGAGTGAGTGGCCGTGGGTGATGATGTTTGTGAGTGTGTGCTTATGTATTAATTATTATTTATTTATTTATGACTTATGTTTAACTTTGTACAATGTGTTAAAATACATTTAATAAATCGTAGTTATAGATGAATTTCTTAACGACACGGCTGCTTGGACGCAGGTTCCGCTCTCATCTCTCACAAGATAGAAAAAATATTATATATATACTTTTTCATTGTAAACTGTAAAATGATGTTGAAAAACAGCAATCTGCGGAGTTTTTGCCGACTCTTTCCGGTGGAATCTGCCATCCGAACCGGTGGTAGTCAGTACAAACGGACTAACTTGACGTTTAAAAAGTTTTTATAAAAAGGTCGTAGTCCACAAGCTGGCCAAGTTCGAATTGTAACACTTGACATGCCCTTGAGAACATAATGGAGAACTCTTAGGCATGTAGGTTTCCCGCGGTACCTTGTGGAACAATCTCCTATCTGATCTGTTTCCTCCAAAATAGGGTTATTCGAGGGGCGGTTAAACAAACTCCTTCAAAGCCGGCAACGCATAGCTGGTTCTTCTGGTGCTGCAGATGTTTATGGGCGGTGATCACTTCACATCGGGTGACTCACTTGCTCGTTTTCCTGCTATTAATATAAAAAAGAGTGATAGTTTAACTAAAAAAGCACATAAACCACTATATGCTATAACCGCCTTTAAAGAAAATTAAGTAGCTATAATCCATACGTAAAAATTTTTAAAACTAATTTCTGTCTGTCTAAGCCAACACATTTTAAATTAAAAGGTGATTTTTAATTATCATTTTAGGCATAATTTCTAAATTTATTGTTTAATTTTAAATGACACCTTATCGGAATCAAACTCCTTAAATATAAATAAAAAAAGATGATAGGTAACAGAAAATTAAAACAAGGAACAATCGCGTCCCATCGGTTGGCTTTCCTTGCATCATGGCCACTTAACTGTATGGAAATTTACGTCTGTAAGTAAGGTACCCACACAGCTCTTAAGATATAATATAATATTTCATTACAACCCATGGATAACTCGGACAAACCGCGGGGAAGCAATTAAGGAAACGAATGATATTAATACATGCAGTGCCATCTATTATGGAGTGGCTAAATTACAGCCAGTGTGGCTAGCCTGTGTAGATTCCACGCAGTAGGGTTCTCAATAAATTTTAACAGTTTGTCGCCGCTGCACAACAGATGGTGTTAAAAGTATGCAACCAACCTCTTTATAGTTTATGCAATCCTGTTACTTGGCGATTGTAACTGCCTGCTCCAGATTCTCCACTCGCAACACCCACGTTCCAAACGTTCCGCAGACATTCATGAGGTGCCTTCTTCATTCCTTTCACTATCTATTTAAATATCTTTTGCTTTTTTTTTTGTTGTTGACAAACAAACAAAAAAACCGAAAGTACTGGACTGATTTTAACTGTTTCTTCGCCAAAAGATAGCTAAACTATCTCGCAGTAACTTAAGCTATAATTTATTTTCAATAAATTGGAGATCCTTAAGAAAATTGCAATAGAAAAGTAGCAAAGTTTTGCCTATAAAATTCATTACTTGGCGTGCGCTGAAAAAAACTTTTGATGATACCTAGAAATTATGTACTACGTGAATTAAATACTCATTACCCAAAAAAGGTCGTCAGGGAATAAATCTAACTAACTATCGTATCGTTAAGTCGCAAGACGTTAAGCAGCTTCTGTTTTCTAAAATATTATTGGATCGCGCGCCGGTAGAAACAAAGTTAGTTACATTATTATCGCAGTTTTAATTCTTAATCAAATCAATAATTCTATCTTATAGGATATTTATATAGCAGTAAAATAATGTTTCATTCATTCCAATCGGACATTGGGTTTAAAAGTTATCGCGAGTTTAAAAAAATTTAAGGACGACACCTAAGCAAAACATTTTTTTTGGTTATTTTTTATTTGTTAAGAGAATTGACAAACTTCGTTTTGAAAACTACACCCGATTTTATTTTCAAGAATACTCAAATTAAAAACATCAAATTGAATGTCTCTCAAATGAGAAAAAAAAAACCTACGGGATGCTCAAAAGAACAAAAACAAACGCGAACGAAGTCGCGGGCAATATATTATATAATAATAATTTCTCAATTTTGTTAGGGCTGTCAATGAGACCGGTAATTATTATAACTAAATAAAATTATTACTATTTTTTTAAATTCACTGTAAATCAAAAAAATGATTGCAAACTAAATTTAAAACATTTTCACTAATAATATTATTAGTCAATAATAAGTTATAGGATAGAACATTATTTAATTCCGTGGTTGCTGTGTGAAGTAATACTGTACATAGTTTTTGAAATCGTTATCGTAACATCATTAATTCATAATTTTTAAATTATTGGTTTTGCTATAATTGTAATTTTTTCTGCGTAAGTGCTTTTTTAATTATGCAAATATACAGTATAGGCTTCGACTGTCAATATTTTAGCTTCTGATCTGGATACATTTCGGTGAGTGCAGTTGAAATGCCAGTGTGACGAGTGTAAATGCAAAGTAACAAAATGCGCATTTATTCTGCCTTTTCTAAACCACCCTTGCCTTTATGGCCGTCCAATAAAGATTTAAAAAATAAAAAACGTCTGTGTGTAAGCGTGTCGTCTTATGTACACGCGTAAGAAGTTATTGTTCTTTGGCATAACAAGATAAATACTTTTCAAAAATTTCAAGAAGTAAAAATAGTTAAAATGAGATATAGGTATTTAATTTATTAAAAATTTACCGTGTTTTCTAGCATCATTGTTTGAATTAATTTGATCTAACAGTTTATAAGTAACCCTAGATTTTAGAAAAAAAAGTTCTTGTATTTTATATGGTAAAAGGATTTACAGAGAGTAAAATGTTTTTATTCAATGATGCGAGTTCTAAACTGATTTGTTTGGGTATTTATAACGAATTTGGCTTTCCATTTACATTAAAGCAGTAACTGACGTGCATGAAATGAGGTAAACATACGACAAGCAGTTCTATGATTTCTATTTTTAACGCCTCACTCACGGGGCTATTTCTGTAACCACTGCCTTGAACCAACATGAAGCATGACCTATTTAAGTTTTATGACGAAAGAACATTCTGGTAAAACAAAGACTTCGAACCAAATAACATATATTATTATTTGAGCCATCCACAATGTTGGGTAGGTACATCACAAAAACTATATGGAAGCGGATAGCCAAATTTAATGGTTGGGGTATTTTTGCGATTTTCTCCTGTGGTGCAAATATTTAGGGATGTTCATCATATCAGCCCATTAGCGGCCCACTACTGGACAAAGGTCTCTTCCCACGATGAGAAGGGGTGGTAGTCAACCACGCTGGTCCTGTGCGGATCGCTGAGGCACACACTTTTATGAACATTATGGAGAACTCTCAGGCATGCAGGTTTCTTCACGATAATTTCCTTCACTATTAGAGCTAGTTACATTATTGCTTAAAACGCACATAACTTAGAAAAGTAAGAGATATGCGAGTGCCGAGAAGTGAAAACGAAGTCCTACCACTGGGCAATCACCGCTTCCTAGCGACTTAACATCAGGTGACACGCCTGATGTTAAGTTGCCCACTAGATGTTATATAAAATACAGGTAGTGAATCATGGAAATAAATTTGGAAAGTGGCAACGGCTTTGCAGGAATTTTTCGCTTGGCTGAGGTTCCATGCGAATATATTTTTGGATATTCGTAAGCAAATAACGTGTGCGGGAAAAATTGGCCGTTTAACGATGGCTTTAAATACGATTTTGCTTCGCATCTCGTTGGAATTCATGAGAAGAGAAAATTTTAAGATATTTTAAGACCAGACTAACGCCGTTGTAACGATTTTTGCATCACCGTTGTAAAGAATTGAATTGATGATATTACTTTAGCGTTATTTTCTTTAGTTTCGTGTAGGTTTCGTAATAATGTTCATTAATTGTGTTAGTATTTTTTTACAAGTATTTAAATTTTAATTATTAACTCACCGCATACGCATTTGATTTTATATGATTGAATCTGCTGCCTATAAAAATGCAAAAATCGAGGAAATATTAATAACTAGTTGTGGCCCGCGACAACGCCCGCGTTTGCTTTAATTTTCAAAAACGTTCCCGCGGGATGTTTGTTAAACAGTTTTAAATATTGTAGGTTATATAAATACTACGGGATCGCTTCCCGGGTGCTTTTACGGGATTAAATGTTTGGCCACTTAAGTAATCCTTTATATTACGCTACTTTCGTCTTATACTCAGTGCAATAAAATTATGAACCTCGAGAGTGATATAAGCTACTTCTAATCTAGGTAAATCCAATCAATCACGCAGAATTAACTGCGGGTGCATACTTATAATAAATAAATATTCTAATAATATTTATCTACCATTTTATGTATTTTTATTTATTAGTTCCATTTTTTATGTTATCAACATAAGTGCAATAATAGGTTAAACGGTATCATGTAATACTGATTACCAAACAATGCGTGCTACTGCAAGTAGGTACCTACGTAAATAAATGAATGACATCTACCAACTTGTAAAGTGCAATGGCAAACAATACAATGCGAACTGGTTGACGTCACACGTATTCGGTGCAAAGTGCATGTATGCACCTCGATCTCTTCGCTTTCATGCTACCCTGGTGATCGTTCCTTTTGTCAGCGACACCAAAGGGGCCCTATCCCCTTCGAGAGCACCCTTCTCTGGGTCATCTGTTCGTCACTCGGTCCCTGACCGAGGCGACCTTCGTTTGCATTTTGCTTTAACTCTATGCAATTTGGATATGTATCCGTTTGATTAATCAATAACAATAATAATACTCACTTTTGTTTTATATCACATAAATAATGAAAGAAATGTAAATAATTGAAATAAACTACGAGTGTACTGAGCTATTATAATATTATAATCCTTTATAAAAAAAATTACTGTATAGAAAAGTGATATGAACGAATTGGATGCTCAAAATAATACGTATAAAAAGCCATTACACATACAATATGGATGTGAAATAATAATATTTAATGAACTGTATATAATATGTACTTATAGTATAATATATTTTTATAAGAGAAGGAATAAACTAAAGCATAATAATATAGAACACCAAAGGAATATATTTAATAATAATTTTTGAGCCTAATCCGGGCTTATAAATCTTGATAGCTAAAGTTTTACATAAATCTAAAAAAAATAATATGATTAAACACTTTAAAAGCCTTCCTAGCTGCAAATGCCCCAAAATTAGCCTTTATGACTTGTCTTACCAGGAACTCGAAGGACAAGGCGTACAGAAAATGAAAGAGCAATCGAATGCAGTTTTGTGCATACTGCATCTACATTACATAATATAAAAACGTGGTTTCTTATCGGACGTGATATCACACTGCAAGTAATTTTCAATCATTTGGAAAACCAGAACACCTTGGTAGAAACTGTACCTAGTAATCAAGGTGGAAATAGAATATCTTTTGGTAATATCAAACATTTTCTGTTTACGTCATCGACACTCGACACGTGTAACATTTTAATCAATAGAGACGAAAATATCTTTTACGATCCATTGCTCATAGTGCTCTTTTACCATTTGCACACTTTAGCTGTCAATACCAGTCAATATTAACCTAAAAGCTGTACATTATAAACATACATACACATGCTGTCCAAATTATTTTTATTAAAACATGATTTTAAGTTATATGATGATACCTATGGCATACGTATTACTTAGTAAACATTTGCTAACTGAGAAAATTACCTATCTGAATACTGACAAGTCTACATTTTACTCTTGTCAAAATATTTACCTGAATTTCGATGTCATCATCATCCTAAACGTTGCCAGATCAGATTATGGAATCAAGGTTTATTTGCATCTTATATGCATATTTTACAATAATTCCAGGTCAAGTATTTATGATGATATAATAAATGGAGTGAAACAGGGATTGTGGGCACACTATCGAATAAGCGCGTTCTGCATAAGAAATAAAATCAATTAGCACGAAAAGGTTTCAACCTCGTTCCAGTTTTATACAGAATCTGGCATTCAGTTAAAAATAAAGCTCACGAAAAGAAACTTCTAAACTTCAATCTCGAAGCAAAATCTTTTTTCAACTTTTTGTAGCGAAACTTCTTAAGGCACTTTACAGAATAATGGCGATAGTAAAAGAAATGAACAAGGGTACGTAAAAAGGATTAGATATTAAAAGGGTACCTGAAAGGGCTAAAGAGCAGATTTACGTTTCACAGGTCAGACCAGAGCAGTAGTGTATCTCAACCTATCTAAGAATACTAAAACCGATTTCACTTTATGTCTTACGAATGTTTTTTAGAAACCTCGTTTATTTGAACAGGATGTTTTTAAATGCTTTTAAAACATTAACAAGTCCTCCAAAATTCAAGTTTTTGGTACTCAACTATTTGGTACAACTGTCACAAACGCAAAGAGACAGAAAAACAGAAATTATAATAGAACTCATAAAGAAACATAGTTTAACAATCCTGTAGTTATTTATAAAGAAAATAACCTTTCCTGGCAAATATTTCAAGTCTCCGCAACTAATGTACATTTATGTATTTCAAAGTGCCGTTTTTGGTCTAATACTTCTTTTCCTAGTAAATTATATCCAGCAATTGTTTCTGGCTACGTTGAGATATTTTTGTCCATCGCTTGCTGGTTTCTGCGTAGTGTCCGTTCTCGCTGTTATTTACACCGTTAGAGCGCTTTGCGCCGTATAAAACACGTAAAATGAGTCAGTAGCGCTTATTTAGTTCTCAACTTTTGAGAGAGAGCCATCTAGTGACAGGCGTGATAAACTCGCGTGAGTGATTAGTGCCATTGTGTAGTGTTTCCGAAGATCCTTAGTAATCAATATGCCCGGACGTCCAATCTGGCAGGTAAATAATATTACGCTTAATTTTTTGGGAGACAAATTTTGTTAACATGCAGCCAATAGATAAAGAATTCCCATTTGTATAGGATTGGTTTAGATTTATCAAAATGAAACAAATAAATAAATCAGTTTTAATACGAGATGGTTTAACAATATCATTTAATGATAATATGATGAGTCAATAGTTACTTTTTGCCATATCCATATTGATTCAAAAGATTTGATTTTGAATCGGTCTTATTTATCTATTATAAAAAGATATCATTTATAAGTTTGTTTTTTAAGGCTTTAGCGACTATAAGTCCAAATGTTACACTAAACTTTTTATAAAGGTTATTGGTGTATTTATAACAAAAGATAACTGAAACGTGCGCGTTATGATATTTCAAAATAGGTATATAAAACGTTGTCAATTTCAGATTTAATATTTTGCCAAACGATAACCTACTTGCTTATTTAAATTATTTTGTAGATACCATTTTCTAAATGTAATTTACACAGGAATTGCGTACTGAAGTTTAAACTTGTGGATCGGGGTAGGAAACATAACGTAAACTAAATCATTCTTTATTTGGTTGATACTTAGTCCTTTCATCAACACCTTTCAAGATCTTTGGCGGTCTTTTGTCCTTTAAAAAAATTAAAGATATATTTGCTCCCTTTTATATGAGTGAGTGGTTTTGTATTTTGTATGAATAAATATTTAATTTCTAATTTAATACAAAAGTGAAACTTGGAATGACGTTTCACATAGCTTTGCCTTTAAGATACGTAATTATTATTATTCTGTTTACGAGCTACAGATCCGTGATATAGATACGATCACATGTACAGTCAAATTTCCGTAGTAGTAGCTTATGTGACAGCTCGTCCGGAGAAGTACTATCGTCTTGCTTATTTGTCCCGCTAAGCAGCATTGTTACAATGCTGTGTTCCCGTCTGGCGCGATTGCCGCTCACACATGAGGCTTACGACCTACGCCTCAAATGGATAGATACAGGGCGACATGTTGTAGGACGTGCTCCTTGCATGCCCTGTGAAGTGTTGCGATCTTTATATGCTGGCGATGGTTTTCCACTTACCATCAGATTGGTCATCTGCTTTGTCCATAAATTATTACTAATAAAAGCAGAGGGACGATATTTGACCTTAGGGTATTCAAGCTTTTACAATGTCAAATTAAAAAGTGGTCAGATTAAAATATCACTTAAGTCATTAGACCTTATTAACAAATCACTATAGATTCAAGTATGAGTTACAACAACAGTAGAGTGAAGTTTTTATGTAAACTAACGTCACCGTAATCTAAATCTGCCATTGAATATTGTCACAATAGGACATCTCTTTTTAGATTTGAAAGAGTTACGTTACTCAAAAGAGAATTTAGTCAACTTGTTAAATTAGACTGGTTCACTAATTAGCTGGCTCAGGAATAAATTTGTACCATAAAACTGGCAATAAAAATATCGCCATTATTTATTCCATCCATGTATTGAATAAACCTTAAAATCGAATAAATAGGGATTCTAAAACCAAATTCAATTTTAGAATGTAAAGGTGTGCCAGTGCGTCAAGCGATTCCGTTCGTGAACTAAACAAGATGACTAATCAGCGTAACCTTGGAGATACCTGAAAATAACAAGAATCCGTGAAAACTGTAAAACTATTTTCACCGTCGGTTTCCCCCAGGTCGCACTCTAAACATTCAAAGAACCTAGTAGATAGGTATATGCGTTGGTAGGTCTATGTTTTTTGGTCTATTTCTATGGTCTTATATGTATAAATTCAAGTCATCTTAATATATAGAAATCTCCTGTCACGATGTTTGTCCGCGATGGACTCCTAAACTGCTTAACCGATTTTAAATTAAATTGGCACACTGTGAGTAGTCTGGTCCAACTTAAGAGATAGGATAACTTAGATCTTTAATTATAGTCGCAATTTTATTTTATTGCAAATTATTTGGCTATAATTAATTGACAGTCACATGTTATGTGTGTATATATATAATGATATATATATATGTATTTATATATATATATATATATATATATATATGTATATATAAATACTACTATATATATCATTTAAGACTTAGCGATACTGAATACTTTAAAAACAAAATCAAACGCAGACGAAGTCGCGGGCAACAGCTAGTTATATATATAAATTCATAGTATTATTATAAAAACAAAAGTATGTCACTTTGATTGTTTGCTTGTTTACTAGTGTAGCATCAACCTTGAGATATGCAAAGGATCAATTTTATCTTCGAAAAACAAATGGTTACTGTAGGATTTCTTAAAAACAGAAACAAACATGGACGAAATTGCGACAAATTATTACTACATCAAAGATTATTTCACTCATTCAGTTACTTTAATTTAGCAAATAATAAAAGGGGATTAATGAACAGAAAAAAACAGTTCTTATTAAATCAATTAAAGTAAGTTCTAAGTTTTCTATTTTCTCTAACTGAATAGCGCAATCAAGGCTTTGAATATTTATGTATGCCCACTTTTTCGTCCTTTTTAAAACTTAAATTAGACGTACAAAGTAGATTAAAGAATTGTTTGATGTTCGTTCAGATTCATATTTCAGAATTCTTGATTTACCTTAAAAGCTTAAAATGCCATACATTAGGTAAAACAGGATACATACAAGAATATTCAAACCAATCTAGTATGCGGAAATTGCCTTTCGTTTTTTACAGAGTATTGACGAGATTCTTTGAAAGTACGTTTACAACTCTACCCACTCGAGAAAATGAGGCCAGGCATGTAATTTCTTAACTCACAGAAAATTAAATATCTACTAGAGAGTAAATTAATCTTCAAAAATGTTTTGATTACATTTTCCGCTTAGATTATTTTGTGAATTTTAAATTAGTCAACTTCGTAATTATGCTAATTAAAAATTACTCATGAAACTCCCGAAGCTTTGCTTGGTCCTAGAGTCAAAACATCAATCGTAATCAATAGAAAGAAAAGACGGAACCGATTAGAAAATATCTTATTATTTACAATAAATATATCTATCTTAAATCTAATTAATAAAGTTGGTATCTATAATATCACTCACAAATTAAAGCAGTAAATAAAAATTAATTGTTAATTTACTAGATAACAGTAATAACACGTAAGTATTATGGAGGGTAGAGGTAAGGAGAGTCATCTTATATGGGAGAAAAGTTGAAAAAGTGTCTAGTTGTTGCGCTAAATAACAGTTCAAAAATCCTCCACAATGGCGCTGGTGGATGCACAGGGTATGGTATGAATGTAGCAATCGTAGATGAATTATGAAGTATGCCGAGTTAAAAAATTTAATGTCATTATCGACTTAAGTAGTTAATTATTGAGAATTTCAACAACTTACGTTGTACAAAATATTGTGGTAAATATAACCTTACTTCCTTGTATCTCCATACTTCCTTGTTTATTTTTCAAGCCTACTCTAACAATATTTATATTTGGCGCTTCTTTTAAGAGTTACCCTGATGCAAATGTGGCGCCATCCTAATTTAATACATTTTGACGACACTTTTTTATATACCCAGATGACTCTCCTTACCTCTACCCTCCATAGTAAGTATATCATATCAGTTAACAGATTAAAAGTTTACTCCAATTCAGATAACAGTGACTTCAAAGTAAGATTAATATTTTAGGCAAATATTTATATAAAAAAATCTAATATCTGGAGATAAAAAAACTATAGGGATATTATATTATATTCACATTGTGTGTTGCATTCGGTGTTATAATAATTGTAATATAATATAAACAGTCTAAATTTTCCTTAATGCAAAATATATTAAGCTTATTGAAATATTATTTAATCGTTTACTTTCTTCTCATTTTTCTTATTTAATAGATGGCTTTTTAAATCTCCTATCATGAAGTTTGCTGGCAGGTTGTGGAATATCTGTTGCATAAATCCAAGTAAAATATCTTCTATAGTCTTTGACAAAATTGGTCTCAAAGATTCTGATACTGGACGCCAATTTGCATTTAAATACGCGTTGGTACTTTCTTCTGCAAAAACACAAAAAAAAAACCTTTAAGAGATCATTCTCATAAAAGAAACACAATATTCATTAATTCGTTTAAAGTCCGACAAAGACGTGCGTGCCGCTAAGCTATTTAGTTTTCCGGTGCGATGTCGCTTATAAACCGATTATTATCGTATAACCATACTCCCTAACAGGTTAGCCCGCTACCATCTTAGACTGCATCATCACTTACCACCAGGTGAGATTGCAGTCAAGGGCTAAATAGAAGGTATTATATTTAAGGTATAAGCATATCTTATAGCGGATAGGAAAAAACCTTTTATCGTTTTATGTATTGTTTTATGTTAAATAAATATCACTATAAATGCTAATAAATTGAAAAGCTCTGTTTAACCCCTTAATATAATATAATATATAAATGTATTTTTTACCTACTAGCTTAAAATAATGGGTAATTAAGTTATAGTAGTAAACACAAGGTAAACTAACTATATAAAAATGGTATATAAGAGATTCCTTAAATATTTTGTTTTGCTAAAACGAAACAAACGCCTCTGAATAATTGGCAACAAATTATTTCAAGGTCCAGCACAAACAGCTGCGTCTCACGACGTTTCAACGTTGCAATTTGTGACACGAATCTACCAGGCTACCATAAGCTTAGCGGAGATCATCGGCTATCGTCAACAGTAGCGCCATCCTTCGTTAGATAGCGTAACTATTTTGAGTTCTAAAATAATACGCAGTAGTTTCGTTATGAAACAGATGTCGCTGTACATTAGAAACGCTCTAGAACGGGCGATAAGCTGTAGACATTTTTGTAGTTGTTTTATTTTAACAATAAATAAAGTATAAATATATTTTATGATGATTTGAATAAGTATTATAATTTCCAGCATAGGTATGTCGCAATACTCGCAATAGGTAATAGCTACCTACCGTAAATAGCTTGGTTAGCCTTGACCGTACATTTCCATAGACTTACCGAGAGATGAAATGCCATCAAATAAATTACTCATGTGTAATTTTAAGCCTCCTATATTGTATTTCACGTGGCATTGCGTTACATTAAAGAATGGAAGACCAGATTTTTCGTATAGTTTAACTCCGCTGACAATATCGATTGTCATGTTACCTGTAAGAAATATTTAAAATAAATACTTACGACATAAAAACAAAGTTTTGATCAACTTTGGGTTCCATCGAAAAAAAAGGATTATATTAAAGAAAAAAAGGAGTTACCTACACCTATATACATGAATACCTGTTATGAAAATAATAGATCAATATAGAGGAATATCTAGATACCTATTGCAAACAATTATAATTAGTAGCTTGTAATGAAATCCAAAAACTATTGAGCTTTAACTAATAAAGACTTATAATAATATTGGCATCGGGGTGTCCGAGAAACTTACAAATGTAATATAGATACTCGTGAGATTTAACAAAACACAAGCTACTAAAACGTATGCAGAAATATCATACCAGAAGAGAAGCAATATAATATCTGAAATAAAATTAAAAGATTGAGAGAACACAAAAAACATACTGGGCTCAAACCAACATAGACCATTTCCAACTAATGGTATTAATAAGATTTTCCCCTTCAAGTCATATGTGCCTTCTATTCTTATTTTAGGGACTCGTACTTTTGTATAAAAATCATACGTTCTGCCGTCGACCCTAAAACAAATTTTATATATAGTGAAAAACATATTTTAAAATATACATTATTGCAAGAAGAAATATAAGTAAACAAACTAACTGGCTTAGCAACACTTCAGTTTTTCCAAAACCTGTTACGACAACATTATCAAGTGCAGCGTTAACGTTTACTGGTCCCTCTCCTTGCAATATCCTTATTTTCGGGATATTTAATGGATCTAGTGACGGCAAATCGATTTCCGGCAGACCTGAAAAATAGTATGCATTAATTCGATAATCCCAAAATAATATTTTGTCACAGAGCCGTATGATATTTAAGATGAAGAAATAGCACTTTCGCTTTCCGCAAGTCATGTCCCACTATACACATTTCGTAATTGAGGCTATGTGACCACCTTAATGGCATATGAACCCACTGGTTATTATCGTTCTTTTCTACATACACAAATATCTGTTACATAGACTTAATTGATTCTGTTTTACTTGCTTCTACGGCTAACCAACCAGGTTACCCTTATAATAAGAATGAGAGGTAGTTTTATTTCTACAGAAATGATTCGAGTAATTCTTATATTCCGTCAGTTGTTGTTGTTTTCAGGATTTAAGTTTTTTTTAATTATATTGTATATAAAATATTCATGAGAAGTATAAATAGTATAATGTTGACTAAGCTAAATCAAATAAAATGTTAACAACAACTTTGTGACTTCACGATTCCTTTTTAACAAGGAAAAGAGAAAAATTTTGCTGAATAAGGTAAAAAGTAACGGCGCTGAGGTGGAACACACTAGGAGTCCAGCGCAGAGAGTAGGTGTGTAAGCTGCACTGGCATTGTGCAACAAAGCAAACTGCAATGGTGACTTACGCAGTTGTAACCGCATGTTACCTACTTACTCGTAATACTAACGTTAGAAATGATGCGCAAGTGCATTACGGCTTATAAAGTATTAAAAAAAAAAAGAGTAGACCTATCTTATTCAAATACTCGTTATTTAAAAATTAGAAAAAGTACATAATAAAAGTTCTCTGAAACAATGGAGTTTAGCCGATATCATAATAATGGCAGCCTATCGGAATTGGAAGATGAGGACTTTAATTGTTAACAAATTTCACATACGGCGAGTTTCGACACGAATTTGACAATTCATTTCTGCTCTTAGCATTCACAGAATAAATAAGTTAAATTGATTATTGAAATAACTCTCGATGTAACTTAAGCAGAATTTATTAGATTTTTTTGAAACATAACTCATAAAGTAGTTGAATGTAGTATGTTTGGTCTTACAGAAAAAAAAACAGGTAAACTTATTTAGCAAACGAATGCTACCTATTTCAAAATGAAAATCAAGCTACTTACAGTCACGCGATAATACAAATTAAATAATATGAAGCAGATTAGACGTGGGAAATAGCACTATCTATCTATTTAATTGTTAATAGAAACTCTAAGCAAAAGTTAAGTAAATAAATACCTGGCCCTAAAGCATTGAATAGTTGTTGAACTGCGTCTTTTGAACAATCATCAAAATCTGGATCACTTTTGTAGCAGGTCCTTATGAAACTTGCTGAAAAAAATATTGATTTTTTTTAAACTATTGTGAGTCTCATAAATTTTAATAGTCGGTGTATTCCGCACATTTATTTTGTCCTCAACTTTTTGATTTATCACTAGAAATAACTGAAATGTAATTTACCGAAACAGTTGAGTACCAGATTTATAAAAAACGGGTGGTTTTTACTAAGTATCACAAAGCGTTTGAAATTCTGCGGCGCATGCCATTTCAGATATTTATCGGGTATAGATATAATCATACCATCATTTTGATATGACTACAGCTGCTTATAAATCAAATAAAATGAGCGTAAGTACTGAGGTATGTTTTCCATCAGAAGTAGGACGGTTTTAAACAGAACACGCATAATAAAAGTGCTTCCAAAAATACTCACGCCTAGTTTTATAATATTCCGCAGTCGCATACTGGAGCACTACGGGCACTATAAACAATACGAAATGCATGATTTTGTTATTATGTTTTACTTTTTTTCTATATTGTGCCCCGAGCGGGCTGCTCGAGGTGATAGTTTGAGACTAAGGCACCAAATGCCGGTTTCTCTACCACTGTACGCCGAGGAGGGGAGTATCACGCAATGGTTAGCAATGTAAATACAACATAAACTTTGTCCTTCTAAGTTACTATTACTGGATTTGCTTGTCTGTACATCCCTTGTTAACTGTCAAATATTTTTCACACACGTTATGTAGGTTACGTAATTCTATTGCGCCTAGTAGTGTACCAATAAGTACTAAGGCTGCATAATCCGCGACATCTTTTTATGTTTATGTAACTTTGATTTAGTTATCTGGGTTAGACGGCGTTTGCTTAACATCTTAACACCGTTAGTAATATAATTTTTCCATCATTTGTTTGGTATTGTTTTGTTTCACGTGTTGATGTTGTGTTAGGTAATGCTTAATTACTCAACGTTACTTAAGATCTTATCGTTCAATTTTAAACTTCTTACTTAACTTAGATAGTATCTGTTGTATACATCTTTTAATTGTATCTTTTCACTAGTTTGTAAGTTGCCCGTCATCTCTTCGTATCATAGCTTAGCTATATATTTGTATTACTAATGATTATATATTTTTTTTTTAGTTAAAGACAAAATTATTATTCAAATAATGTTATTTTCGAAAAAATGTCATTCGCTTCCACGATATTCTTTCTACGACTAACGTTTTAATTTCTCAATAAGTATAGGCTGATCTTATAGAATAATTAAATAAAATACTACAACAATACACACATCGCCGTATAGCCCCAAAGTAAGCATGGCTTGCGTTATGGGTACTAAGATGACTGATCAATATTTTTTTATGAATATTATATATAATATATACTTAAAATACATAAATAACCAGTCACTCAAAAACATTCATGTTTATCACAGAAATATTTTCCAGTTGTGGGAATCGAATCCACGGCCTTAGACCCAGAAAGCAGTGTCGCTGCCCACTGCGCCAATCGGCCGCCAAAAAATGTTATTTTACTTCCTCTGAAGGAAAATAACTTCATAAAATTTGTTCAATACTTGCTTTAGTGATGTAGTTAACAATAGGTATTTTCTACTTGAGAAATTGATTGGTGAAAATTTCATTCTTGAGAAATTGATCTCCTTTCGGAGTACTTTCCTCAAAGGTTATTGGTTTCCTAACATCCATTGAGCAACTAGAAACTAGACAACAAGATGTATCGCCTTCCAGTCCCTGTAAAACAAGTTCTAGTTCGTGGAAGCGATGCCTTCGTAACAGAAACCTAATAAGCGGTAATAAGTGTTACAGCCGTTCCGTACCATTTAACCATTTCGTACCTATTTGGTAATCGTTTTACGGATTCTTACTTATATTCTTTAAATATGCGCGAAAATGCGTAAACTTTTTTGTCCGTTACATAGGTGTTCAAAGCAATACTAATAATTGCACTTTTAGTTTAATAGTTATTTTTTTACACTTCTAAGGGTTCGTGTAGAATGTCAAAAACAACCATGTGGGTAATAAAGTCTATATCAACTTGTATTGCCCATTACATTCTCTCTATCAATTCCTTCTTCCACAACTTTAACTGTCCAAATTTCTATCTAGCCCTTTCTCCTTTTTCTAGATCATTCTTTGATGATTTTTTGTCTGTAGTTTCCATTGATAATTTTGTCATCACTCTGGCCCCTATATTGTTTCCATCCTTTTTTCATGACCCCCCCACCGCTGGGCGCTGGGCTTTGCTGGGTGTCTGACCATTGTTTCTCCATTTACCATTTGTTTTAGCTTAAAGTCTGTCCGGTAAATGGAGGCCTCCTATCGGCTTATCTATGTTGACTGAAGATTGTGAGGAGTACTTACGCTTCTCTTTAAAATTATTACTTCATTTTCTTCTTTCACAGTAAGACACTAAGTTCTGCCTCAATAGGTGACAGCTCAAGTTTTGTAGACCTATTGAAGAGCATTGAGGCAAAAAACTCCCTTAGCTATGAAAATTGGAAAGTTACAAGCCTTTTGCAAAAATTAAGCTGCCTGCCTCAGCATTTACCCACAGATTTAACAACACACAGAAACCGTGTAAACAACTAATACTGAAGCATCAAAAACCACTCCACTTTAGTAGTGTTTATCGAACATTTGGTTAGTCACTTCATTTTATTTAGCAGTGGATCGTAATTATTTTACCTCTAACGTTATAAACGTTTACCGCAAAATAGGGAAAATGGGAAAAGATTGTTCTAGCAACGTCCCGCGGGCGTGAAATAGGACGTGCGCGGTGCGTTTTCTCTGTTTTTGGACACAATACACTGCGTGCAATAATGGCTGAATGAGGGTTCTGTATGTTCTTAATTCTCTCTCTCTCAATAAAAAAACAATCCTCCCATCCCATTTTAAATGTATTAATAATATATTTGTACCAAAAAAAGGTTTATCACGGAAATCAGACCAGCAATTGTAAGAACATAACAGAGACTTTATGAATTGATCTATATTTAATAAATCAACAAACAGTTTTTACAAGTGGGTTTATTCATGTTTTTTGTTAGCTAATGAAAATTGTAAACTTTACCTTTGATTATGCAATTAATGTATTAGTGGGGGTTTATGGAGAATGGCTCTTTGGAAACTTTGAATCGGCCTTGAGCCAGTGAATGCAGTCTTGTCTTACACAACAAGTAGGGGTACAGGATAAGGGATTTATTAGAATTTGATTGTGAAATACACACATTGTTCTAAACTAAACCTGAATTTGAAAGGTCGTAGGATTAAATACAACTCGTTGTCTTTAAATTCTTTTCATGTTCCATACTTAGTAACTTTGATCGTCAATATTTAATCTCAACCACAGGACGTTCACAGCCAAATTTAGAGGTAGGGATATGTTATGTATTTATATGTTTTCACTCTTTAAGATTATGTGATTTTGAATATTTACTTACATTGATGTAAAGTAAATTGAAATATAAAAAGGTAAAAAAATTACAAGCCTTAAATCAGGTGTACGACAAAAAGAGATAAGACGTAAAGAAAACTAGTAATGTACACTGTACTTAGCCAAATCTCAAGTTTGAGCGAAATCACCAAATACATATAAAATATTAAATACATATAAAATATAGGTACAATACACATATACAATATTAATAGGGAGTAATAGTTTAATTAAAAAATCTTTGGAAATAAGGAAAAAGCAACTTTCTATAGATTTTTATGATTAACTAGCTGTTCACTGAGGTTTTACTTTGTGTATCGTAATGTTACGAACGTTATGTTACGTACGTTACGTTAAAATAATTGTAAAATGTTGATATTTGAAAGGAGCAACTGCTGAGTTTCTTGCCGGCTTCTACTCGGTAGAATCTTCTTTAGTAATTTTGGCAGATTGGGCACTGTAAACAAACAGATTTGTCGTTTCAAAAGTGCTTATAAAATAGGCCTAGGTATACTCGAAATAAATGAATTATATAATGAATTATATATTGTTTTTTATTTTGAATCTGTAAATGAAGCTTCCTTGAATTAAGTGCAATTAACCTTATCTTACATAATAATTGTAACTGACCATGAAATATCTGTTAAACCGTCATCATTAGTAACGGAAATTGTATTTTCGGATTTTTCCTTTGATTTATGATTGGTGACGAATGTTAAGAAGGATGTTTCTTATATTCCGTTGGCAGATGAGCGGTAGTTATAGTTTGAAAACATTTTTGTGTCCTATAAGAATTTAAAAAAATAGGAAGAAAATAATATACTAAATTTTAACTTAATACCTATAAGGCTCGTAAATCGAAATTAAAATTAAAATGGCATATCTAGGAATAACCTAGTTTTAAGTTTGATGCTGAACCTGAAAACCTAAAACCTATTTTTAGCTAAAGGGGTTAGAGAATGAGCCATACTTGTCCCGGTCACCATTACATTGTAGGTACCCTAATATTAGATGCAATAAAGTGCAATTCTGTTGTCCAAACCGTAATAGCATAGCATTCTGCACGCTGTTATGGCAGTTTAGCGTTAGGACGTCATAATGATTCATTATGATTAATGATATAGGTACGTCATAAAATTGAAAAAAAATCTTGGCTCTATTCTAATCGGTCATCACCTTAACCGTGCCAAGTTACCCACGCTACCTTATATAATTTGCGATGACCAATTTCACTCAAACCTTGTAAATCATTAGCAGTATTATGAGTACGAACGACTAATTGCTGTAAGAATTTCCCGCCCACTAATTAATATGGATTATGTTGGAAACTAGCGGACCCGCGCGACTTCGTCCGCGAATGAGTCGACTTCAAAAAATAGTCGTATGTTGTCACGGACTAATTTTTATAGAACTTTTAAGAAACAACAATTCCGACAAATCCGATATACTTACTACATACTTCCGTCGTTTGGCGTAACGTTTACCGTTCACGAATCGCACGGATCAGAATCTCTTAAAAAGGATATTTTATGCAGTTTTTGCAACATTTCTCATTAATGATAGAAGCGTGATGTTATATAGCCATAATTGTTACCACAAATCGAAAAAAAAAACGAAACAGCATTTTCTGAGATAAGCGCGTTAAACCAAACAAAATTTAAAAGCTTTATAATATTTCAACTATGCCTATACAAAAAACCACGTCCATCTAAAACTCCGTTACACCGATTTTGAAAGACAAACGCGGAAAAAATAGTGATGCTATCCTATAGAAGCTGTTTACTTTTCCGGGATAAAAAGAAGCCTATGAGCTATTCCAGACTATATTGTAGGTATCTCTGCCAGATTTCAGCCAAATCGGTTCAGTCGTTGTGGCGTTAAAGAGCAACAAATATCCATACATATATATATCCAACCATACATGCGTCTATCCTCACAAACTTTCGCATTTATAATATTAGTAGGATGGTACGCATGCATTCAATCGTTGTCCCATATGCCTTGCGACTTGCTGTTATCTGTGAAGAATTATGTCCTTAATCTCCAACAATATTCATCAGATCTTCATTAAAATTAGACAATACATGCTTGGTAGTATACACTGTCTAATAAAAAAAGAATTTTACGGAGATATGAAGTAAAATTGATTAAAAAAAACATCCCATTCCCCGGACGAAACTTATTGTTTATCGGGATAAAAAGTATCTTATATGTTGACCCGGGATATCAGCTACCACTGTACTAAATTTTATTTCAATCCGTTCAGTAGTTTTCACGTGATGCCCGTACAGACAGACAGACAGGCAGACAGACAGACAGACAAAAATTAAATAAAAATCTGTTTTGGACTCAGTATCTATTATAAAGCATCGCCCGGTCAAATTTTTTAAAATATATTAAATGTACAGAAATCTTCCAGTTACAGTTTTATTATAAGTATAAGTATAGATAATGCCACTAAGGATAAGTGATGTTCCAATCCGAATTCAAATTTGATCTCCGAAATATGTTATGATTGGTTATTTTGGTTTTAAAGAAGGAAGTTAAAAAGGGTTGCAAGCGTTTGACATAATATGGTCACTACACTTTTATGGTTTCAAAAAGTCCGGAGGCACTTCTCAAATGCTCAAGTACTGCAAAGAGACAAATGCCAACGAACACTGATAACAACCGTTATACAAAGGAAGGATTTTCGGTCACCTACAAAGAGGGTCTTGGTACTAGTATCTGAGTTTGATCCTAGAAGGCAAAAAACCAAAACATTATTAAAAAGTAAAATAGAATCAGTAAAGATTTTTTTTATGTTTGGAAATTTCCTTTGCTTTGGAGCGCTTGTCGTCGAGGAACCGTCAATTCTCGGTTCTTATTATTACATGAGTAGAATCCGAACCAGAGCAGAAGGTTGGTCAAAATTCTCAATCTCTAATATTATGTGTTCTAAGCAGGAATATTCTTTTATTAAGCACATAAATGACCGGTGGTAAATACATTCGCAACATGATCTTCTGTAGGAATTATATAGCTAAATTATCTATCTAAACGGTGCTTCTCTCAAGGCTCTATGGTCTGACTTGGTCTCAATAAAACAACTTAAATACCTCAGATCATAGGGATTATACTTAGAAAGAACTCATCCTACCTTCTTAAACTTAACTTAAAATAATGATTGTCACTTGTACAGCATATAGAACCTTCATCACGCGTAATATATGACGGATGGTATGATATCATACATTCGTGGTTTCTGGGTCAAAAACAACACTGATACGGCCTTGAATGAATCTCTTTGCGTTTAGGTAACTCTGGTAACTGTTATTTTTAAAGACATCCCAGATGTACAAACAAATCAACATACATCGTAAGAGATTAAATTCCTCCATTATAAACATTCGGCTATTTCAAGTTTTCTGTTTATTACAGAAACACTTTTTGCTGGAGTGCAGCACAAAGTTCGACGATTAAAACATCACAATAATGTTTCCCATAAATTAATAATCCGCATAAGTTTATTGATAGGCTCCGTGTTAGTAAACATATGATATATCTAATACCACACCCTACAAGTGCTCACATTTCGGCTAATGATCGGCTAAACGCCTGACTGCCTGACTAATTATCGCGTATATGTTTCGATGGCGTCACAACATAACGGATGTTGGATATATTGTGCTTATGGGCACACAACGATTTGAAAAGTAAATCAGACAGCAATAAAAAAAAAATCGCATGCGGTGTACAGGGGTGTTGAGAGAAACACATAATCTGAAATATATTATAGAATCTAGAATACAATAGACATAAAGTTAAAGACATACCTACTGATTATTTATTTAAGGTCGTTTTATCACACGAAAGCAGGTTATGGCTGCACATAAACAAAGCTATTACGTGCTAGCCAACTGTGTAAAGCAGATTTTACTAAAATATTGTAATTTAACCTAATTTAAAAATGTAATTTGTTTCCGACAAGTTGTACCAAAGACAAAGTAAAGATTTGTGCAAAAGAGTTGAAATTATAAAAATAATTTAGATATAATGAAGATATTTTGTGTTTAGTTTTTGTTTTTCTTCGTCGCCGCTTATTTTGTTCGGTAATTCCTATAAAGATATTGATGCCAGGAAAAAGTTGTGGATTAATAGAATTTTTAAATATGAATACTCCAATGACCTATCGGCATAGTACCTCCTTTTCAAGTCAGTAAAGTTGTAATACCGCTAGGCGGTGATACCGCATTGGGTAGGATGTCGACTTCACTTTCGGGGGGCCGAGTTCGAATCCTAGCACGCACCTCTAACTTTTGTAAGTTATGATTATTATTATATATATATTACTAGCTGTTGCCTGCAACTTCGTCTGTGTTTAATTTTTTTGTTTATGTGGCATTCAATTTAGTTGTAGTTCTAAAAAAAATTAAAGTATTCAGTATCGCTAAGCCGTAAATGAGGAGTTCTGTCCTCTATCTCCAACCACATTCATCAGATCTTCACAGAGTTTGGGCAAAATGAAACACATATTATAACCTCTATAGTACAAAAATAATTATTTCAATCGGTTATAATTTGTCTGAGTTATGGTGTAAAATCGTCAAGCACTTTCTTCCCCTCTCCCAAATATTACTTCTAACACTTCCAAGAATATGTTTACAAAGTTTCATGATGATCGGTTAAGTAGTTTTAGCGTGAAAGCGTAACAAACAAACTTACATTCACATTTATAATATTAGTAGGGATAGGGAAGTAGGGATAGGGCAGTAGGGATAGGGAAGTAGGGATAGGGATAAGGATAGGGATGGTACGGTTTAAGTAATTAAAATATCACTTGCTTTAACGGTGAAGAAATACATCGGTCGTGACTCGTGAGAGTTCTACATAATGTTCTCAAGAGTGCTTGGAGTTCAACAATCAGCACAGGGCCAGCGTGGTGGACTACGGCCTTAACCCCTTCCCATTGTGGGAGAGACTCGTGCTCTGCAGTGGGCCGGTAATGGTTTAATGTGATGATAATGATGAAAGTTATAATAAAGACTTTCTCCTATATCAATGCTATCCCTCAGCTTTTAATGCAATGTTAAAATGGTCATTACTCCGATTTGTTGTATAACTTCTGGTGTATCATTAACGTTACTCAAGGTATATTGTCAGACAGATCATGTTATATATCTAACAGTAATCTAGCTTCCTACATAGTAACGCTGATTTAATTAAAGATGAACATATAGTTTATCGTATACATTTTAAAAATCTACAGCATCCCATCACTGTCGCAATTAATTTAGCAGATGTCACACTTACCTACGTTTTATTTCTGTTCGAGTGATCGATGTTATTGATCCGCCTTAATGCTTATTCTGCTTTAAATAAAAGAAAACCGATCCGTAGGTACTTCAAATGATTATGTATCTTTAATTATTTTCTTGTAGCAGCATAACTAACGTCAAAGAGAGTAAGTTGGTAGTTTTATTAATTTTTAAAAGACGTTAGGTAACTGGCTACTGCTTAGTTATAGTCTTATAGTTGGCATTTAATTATTCCGTCATATTAACAAGAAACCGTTGTCATTGAGAACTTTTCAACTCAGACATCCCATTTCTGATAAAGATTAATCACGGGGAACGAATTATTAATTTTCTTTACCTGTACCAAAATAAATTAACTTGCGTGCGAATACTTATATTGTGATGTGTATTACCTTGACACAAGAATAAGCTGACCGATGAAAAATTGATCGATGGACCAAAAACTGCAAGATATATATATATATATATATATATATATATATGTTCTTTCTATTATGATGTTCAGAACCCTAATCTGTATTCACTGTGTTGCATGCTAAAAAGGACTCTTAGTCAAGAGTTGAAAGGTTATTCGACCTTTTACGTGGAAATCTGTGGGTATTTCTTACTTCTAAATGCTTCTATCCACTTACGTAATTCCACGTGAGATTCGTAGTGGGTACATTAACTTGACATCTTTAAATATACGTATGTTTCAAAACTACACAATGTTGACACATCTTAAGTTTGTCAACTGCATTTTACTTTCGCTCGCAACCGTTTGTCTTTCAACAAATTTTGTAAAAGAAGAAGTAGATAATAATAATCTTTTAAGAATTTGTTTTAAAAAACACTACTGTATGCTTCAGGCTTTAAAGGTCTATTATAAAGATAAATTTATGAATCATTGAAGTAAACTAACGAAATGAACGCTTTTCGCTTTCACGTGCCAAAAATATATTGTTACATTTGAATTTATATTACTGACCGAAAAATAATATTGAACATAAATCTAAATATTCTTTCAACTATTTATAAAGATGAAGAAGAGAGGGTTCATTGACTTTAAATTATTGGATTTTTCTCCAACAATATATTATCGGTCTATGAGGTTTTACATCTTGTCAGTGGTAAAATAGCTTATTTTGATATTACTCTATGGCCCTATGTACTAGGATGACATGGACATGGTGTATTCAGTAGGTAATATCCAATAAACAAGCATGACGTCACGCTTTCTCAAACCTTATCAGACTAGGGGAACATAAGATATGAAGCACTTGCATCCAACTATCTCAATTCTGAACACAAATCTTGAAAATCTGGCGTGCCTAGGAAAATAATGATACCAGCATTGAACTACGAGTCTGACTCTATAATATGCTACTGGCCCGGTAACCGCACGTCGCTAGCAATTATGTTTGACTTTATTAATTACATTAATTGCATGCACTACATATGATTATGTAGTAGGTACCCAATGTTTTTATACGTTACACACTTTATATGTTTGGCACTGTCTGGCATTTCATCTGAAATATGCCAAGGTATAATTCATTTTTAATAGCCTTGTGGTTTATGTTTTACATTTATTAATCTTAGTTACGACTGCACTAAAATTGTATAGTTTAAATATGAATCATAGAGGTAATGAATGTATACTTATTAGTTAATCTTACAAAATCCAAACAAAAGTTTAGTGCGTCCTCGGTAGTTTCAATTTAAATCAATGGTGTTCTTTAAATTATTCTCTTATATCAAAAGCTACCTTGAGGTTAAATTTATTAGGAATACTAAAATTTAAAAACCAAGAACATTGTTGACAAAGTATGTAAAGAGAATGATTTTTTCCATGAAAATACTAAAAGTAGTATGTAATTGAAATGAATGAAAAACTTAGTATTAAAAAGTTTTTTATTAAATACAAAATATGTACAAAATTATATTAGTCAGGTAAAAATGTCTTAGCTAAATATAATTTTTAATTCCTTCACAATAAAAAGAAAATGATTTATACCACGTGCGAGAGCAAATTAATTAAAAAATAAATTAATATAAAACAAGAACTAACATTCGTCAAGTAAAACAAAATTACATTTTATCTCTATCTCAAATAGATACAGTTATAACTTATACAAGTTATAAATGTTTATCTTTTTTAAAAAGAGATAAAAAAATAATAAATAGCTCATACAAAAATAGAGAGATTAGCTAAAACATAAGAATACTGAGATATTCGTTAATCAATGCCGATCTTTAACATCCATTTGTTGGCATGGTGTTGACATGATATTTATATTGTAATTAGAAATTACATGTGACGGGTGTTTCCGAAGCCACCGTGTCCAGATTGTGACGCGCCCTTATTAAAGCCCATTTGAAGGTTAAGTTCAGCATTGTGTGCCCTAAGCTGTTCCTCTGTGAATGTTCTTTCATTTTTGTCAGCCATCTTTGGTCCTAATTGCGGGCCAGTAAACTCGGGATGTTTTTGAGTCTGTAAAATTAAAATAGTTGTATAGAAAAATAAAATTAACCTTAGTATAAAGAGGCGATAATTCATTGATTAAAAATGTCTTACAATTCTTCCCAAAGAGTACAAGCAAAGTGTGACTTGAGGAATGTTACGCCTTTCAAACAGATCGGCAGTCTGGAAAATTTCCTCCTCGGGTACTCCGTACTTTTTAATGGCCGCTTGGAACCTGAAATTTACGGTTTATAAGCGTTATAAATAGTTATTTAATGTCGGAAAGTTTTTATATTTCTTTTGGCATTTTAAGCTGAGCATAAACAACGTGAATTATATTAATAGCCCGTATGTTTTGTTTTGTAAAATCAACAATTACCTTTGAATGTTTTCCATGAGTTGGAAGTTGGTGCCCTTTTCTTGGATCTTCTTTACCGATCCAGGAGCAAGTTTGTTGACCAGCTTGCATAGAATAACGCCATCTTTAAGAATGTCTTCGTATGCGCCCTTTGGCAACGGCTCTCCAAGGACTGCGGCGATCCAGACTAGGACCTCTTCCTCCTGTTCCTTGTTCCTGGCCTGAAAACATATGTTTATGTCAGAGACGTAAATAAGAGCAAGTTTTTGAACAACGGCCATAAAATATCTGCTCCAGTGCCAAGTCGTTTGATGGTGGAGCGGTCGAATTCCAGAATCATCTCCTAAAATAACGTAAACGCAAACCTACGGTTGTTACCGCAACGTTGCGTCTGGAAAGCGTTTGAGATTAAAGGACCAGCTAACGCAACTCATAATGGGATGCAGCTGTGCGCTCGATCACGAACGTGCCATTAAGAAAGATGGATGGAGATGTGTTTCACTAAATATAGATTTAGTTTTACCCATACATTACTCAATATCAAAATATTATAATGCCGAACAACGCACAAATAGTAAGTGATAAATTCGTTTTTCAAATATTTTCAAACATAAATGCGAAGTCCTTTCAATGTGACTTTCATCGATCTGAATGTCAGAGTTAATTTAACACAAAAATACTTCCATGAGATGAGATAACTTTCATAGTGCACTTAGCAACACTTAAAATAACTTTTTATGTAGGTACTTTTTTAGTTTAAGATGAGATACAGTTAAAGTTTAAGAACGCAATAATTATGCTCTTACAGGCATTTTTGTTGTTGGTGGATAATTTGAACTTTAGACACAAGTGAACTATCCTGGTCCGTGTCAACAAGTGGACTGGCTTGGGATCCGCCCGCCCAAAGCAGTTCAGCGTCCACGGGGGCGTGTGACGTCACTGCATGTTTTCATCAACCAAACGCATACGTAATTATAGTCGTTACACCAGTGCCTTTCAGCTCATGATAGAACGATAAACAATTGAAAGTTATTTTAACTCATATTTTATATATAATTGAAAGGCAGTTCAATTAATTTTGACGACCTCCTTGGCGCAGCGCTGTGGCTTTGAATGTGTGGTCCCGGATTCGATTGCAGGATAACTTTGGGAATTTATAATTTTGGGATTCAAATTCAAATTTCATTTATTTCAAGCAGGCCTAGTTTATAAGCACTTTTGAAACGTCAAGTCAGTCTGTTTGTTGTGACTCTACCACCGGTTAAGGCAGATTCCACTGAGAAGAGCCGCTCGAAAGGGCCGGTAATTTTCAGTGACCGATTTAGCGTACCGCTACGATGTGTGACGAAGGGATTGGTTTAATACAACATACATACTCCTAAAAGGTTACCCCGTTAAGACCACATCATCACTTACCAGCAGGTGAGATTGCAGTGATTGGCTAACTTAAAGTGGAATAAACAACGATACTTATAATAATGTTATCCATCTTCCAATCTTTATTCTGTATTTAACAAAGTGTGTTGAGTATTTAGAAAATTTTGTTCTGTTGGCTATTGAAGTATTTTATCAATCAATTAATAAGAAATTATTATTTACTGCGCATACTTATATCTTAAAGTACATTTGAAAATATAAGGAACTATTAAAAAGTTCCTATTTTTTTCGAATACAGTGATTTATGACAACAGCTAACTCAAAATATTAAATCAAACCAACCAATATAAAATCTATCACTGTGAATTAAAATTATCATCGCGACGGCCATGATGTAATTTCCGGTTATTAGATCTATTCGTGGACGACACTTTATTTTCTTTACGCCCGAACAACGGAAACGCGTAAATCTTTTATGCCGAACCGTTTTCTTTTTTACTGTTACATATTATACGCATTCGAAACATACGGACGCTACTAAGATCTAAGAATCTGCGAGAGAGAGAGAATGAGAAAAAAATTGTCAGTCTCAAAATTTGTTGCTGGAAAAGAATGTTGGGAGTGACTTGGAACACATTCCGGACCAATAAATCCATTCTCCAGGAGCTTAGCATAAAGCAGCGTCAAGCAAAAATATGCAATGCTTTTTGGGCACGCGTCTAGACGTTACGACGTGTCCATTGTACGGCTTGTAATACTAGAGGACCAGAACACCCAGAAGGTCACCAATGAGATGAGTGGACCAAATTAGGGGTGGGATCATGCACCACAACATTAATGCATCAGAAAGGCATTAGGGAGGAGAAGAGACAGATAGTCAAGCCACTAAAAGACGCTCACGACAGTAGCCTTAGGACAAAATTTGCTCACTCGCAATCGAGGAGTCGTTTTTGAGTACGGATATACTTGAACATCAGATTCAAATCGATCTTATTAACTTTGTATTAAAGCACAAATTTGCCTACAATTCTTTAGCTGCACCTTGTGACAGAACGTTTGAACGTTTGCGACTCTAAAACGAGTAACATTACATCTATCCATTTTACTTTGACGATACAAAGTACTATATAAGAAAACAACTCTTCGATTGCGAGCGAGCGAATCTTGTGCTAAGGATACAGTATATTAAGACTGAGTCTACTAGGAAGATGATATACATAATTATCTAGGTTACCTATAGTAATATGTATAGCTACCTATCTCTTTAACTATCGTAGACAGAGTGTTATTTTTCAGCTTTTTTGAAACACATTTCTTATATTTAAAATAATAAACATTGATTTTAGAATTAGAATCACCTTTTCCGCGTATAAGTAATCTGGATATTACTTCGCTTAATTTGATAGAATCTGCGAATACGCTTCAAGAATCATTCCGCAAGAATTAAATGGCTGTTTCGATTCAAAATTGAAACATGATTAAACCCATTTGCTTTGAAATAGGCTAACCGTTTTTTGAGCAACGATAAACAAATTATGAAGATAATCTCGAACATTTCGTAGTTTAAAAGTTTCTTGGGAAAACAAAATTAAGAAAAACATAAAAAGTTTTATTATAAGCTAGTTTAAACTCTGTCTACGTTCGCGATTGTATAAATAGAGTGGAGATTAACATTAATACAAGTGTGAAATATTTGTTTGTACACTCAATCATTAATCCAGCCGTTACTAATATTAGATTTTATTTTGAGTGCAGTAGTGGGAATGATGTCAGAACAGACTTTGTAGAACTGTATAATGTAAGCAATTTCGAAACTAGTTGAATTTTTAAAACAGTTTAAATTTTCTAATGTCTATGTATTGATTCTTGAAGTGATATCTTTGTATCAATTTTCAAGCGCACGGAGCAGTGCTAGATTTGGTTAAGAAAGCTACTATGTATCACCCTAATATAATTGTTTGTCAGTCAATTCGACATAAACGGGTGAAATGAAATGTATAATATTTTATGTGTATATTTCAATGAGTTCCTGGATGGTATAAAGCACCATTGTATGGTGCTGCTTTTATTTCTCTCTCTCTCTCCGGTCGTTCCTTTATCACTGATGATTGTTGTCTTGGTGAGATCTCAACTTCGAGTTGGAAAACTGTCTCAAAATATGCCCCACTTAGAACACAAATTGCTTAGCCTTTTCTTGCGCTTTGCTACCCCTGGATGAAAATAGGTTTAATCACTTTACACCTTACGAGATTTGGGCTCGATGCTCATAATAAAACAATATACCTAATGACTTTAGTTACCTATATTTATTTATTTATAGCCTTTTCAACAATCTTATCTTACTGATTATTTACTTATCGAGACACCGGTTACGCATGATTGTCTTGCTTTAGCATAGGCCTCCCCCAGATTCTTCCATGCTTCGCGATCATGGGTTTTCCTTGTCCACAGAGGTCCTGCTGTCGCTCTTAAGTTGACTTCCCACCTTCGGAATGGTCTTCCCTTTCTTCTCTTACCGTCTCTAGGATACCATTCTGTTATATCTTTAGCCCAATTTTCATTTTTCCTTCTAATTAAAAGCTACCTTTAAGCAATAATAATATTTATGATATATTAGTTTTGTAAACAAATCCGTTCGTATGATTGCGAACACTGCCATCAAAGAAGATGACGTCTCTCCCATGACTTATTATCAATGCCGCAAAGGTATATTATGGTGAAGGGTTATTAATACATAATATTAAATAAGTACTTATTAATAGATGACCGTCCATTTTGAAACTATAATAAATGATAACAACAATTTATTAATATATCTTGCAATGGCAGCCGTCCAAATCATGGTGAAGAAAGAACATTATTTAAATTCGGCACGTGGCGGGAAACCCCTTATTTTGTGTGAAAAAAATCATGACAAAAAATTTTTAACATTAATGAATACGTACCTCTCAGATCCCGTTAACCCGTCTAAAGAAAAAAGACTATGAAATGCAGATGCGGGATAGAACGGGTCAAACTACAAGTGATGTTTTTTTTAAAGAATGGGATTCAATCAGCTTTGAATAACTGAGTCCGAGTCGGAGTCTATCAATCCTAACTGTATATCAATGTTATGATTCCAAATTTGTGTTTGTTCGTTTGTTTGTTTGTCCTACTTTCGATCCGTAATAAAGCAACCAATCGACTCTTTTTTTGCATTCAAAGGATGGAGAGTAAAATAAGCAACTTTTGGTCCTGGAAAAACATAATACTCCCAAAGGTGGTTTACGGAAACATTCACAGTTTTACACAATAAAGTTTCCTTTATTCATGTCGTAATAAAACAACCAATCGACTTGATTTTTTGCATAGAGATATTGAAAAGGCGATGAGTAAAATAGACTACTTATTTCTGTAGATATTGTTTTGCATATTCACAAAAACTTCAATGAATTGTGGACTGTTCTGTGAATATTCAAGGGTGGGGTTTTCCACTCCTAGCAAAGATTTTTTAATTACCGCCCGAGCGAAGTCGTGGATAAAAGCTAGTCGTCTTATAGATTTATTACTATATAAAAATTAACACATCTGCAGTTTAAATTTCTGGCCCGTTTAAATTATCATTGTTTTATTCTATCGTTACAGTGTGCCAACAAACGTGAGCCTGAAAAGGAGCAAGAAGCCCAAAGATGGATTGAAGCGGTGATCGGAGAGAAGTTCCCCGCAGATGTTCCATATGAACACGCCCTTCGTAATGGAATCATTCTCTGCAAACTCATGAACAGGCTTCAGCCAGGAATCATCTCTAAAGTGAACATCTCAGGTGGCGACTACAAGTTCATGGACAACATTAGCCAGTGAGTACAAGCTTGTTATTGCCCTCACAAATGCTGTATTTTACAGAGTCTACATTTTATTTCAAACCTTGATATAAACTACTATTATAAGATGGACACAGGGGTCCCTAAGTACCTACTGAAAAGGTGATCACGCACCGGGGAGCACAGCATTGCTAGACCTTCCTCCTCCTCCTTTTTAGAAAATATTAAAGGAGTAACCTTCCTCCTTTTTAGAAAATATTAAAGGAGTAACAAGTAGCCCCTGGAATTTAGAAATACATATTTCAAAAAACCGATGTTAATAAGTGAGACTTCCATCGGTTAGTCACTAAATAACCTCTCGACCCTATGCGAAATATGTCCACATCTAAGCTCAATTGAAAATTTATGAAGCCATTATATAATGCTTATTTTTAGAACATATGACTGTATATAATTTTAAAACCGTCTATAGTTTTTTCTTTTCACTTTTTCGTATTGTTTAAATACTTAACCATAATGTTTGTTTGTTTTACAGATTCCAAAAGGCCTGTATCAAATACGGGGTTCCGGACACGGACCTCTTTCAATCTACTGACCTCTGGGATCAAAAGAACATCGCACTGGTGACGCAAACGATCTTTGCCCTCGGCAGGACGGTAATTCAACTATACATCTTAAATTTTGAAATTATATCCCTAATAGCCTTATCTCTCTCAAGAGAGAAGGTCATTCGGTTTATAACCAACGACGCAGAATATATTATCATAACATCACATTCAATTACCACGCAAAACAGCCGAAAAGAGATATCGTGGCCTAATAAATTTGATCAATGGTTTGATATCGTTTCATTTATTTAAGTTGATATTGCTGTAATATTTATTGATAATATGACACACGGAAGATTTGAGAAAAGCACCTCCGTCTTATTTTGAAACTGTTGTGCTAAGTTGCCAAACAATCGTCTTGGTAGGTGCAAGAACCGATTATTTGCCATCGAAAGTTTTGTATGGATATACAGGTTCGTCACTGGTAATCAATTACTTGTTTGTTCGTTTTAAGTCTTTATTGCACACACACATTTTATATAAATTAAACACAAATACAGAAAAAACTTAAAAAATAAAATAAAATAGAGCGTGCGAAGGCGGTCTTATCACTAAAGCGATCTCTTCCAGACCATCTTTGACGTAAGGAAAAAAAAACGAAGGAACGGGTTGGTGCAGCAAAAAGTTTAAATAATATATATTTATATATATACAAAATAATTAATTGTTTAAGGAAGCAGCTGAAAAAAGGCAGATCAGCCGTTTTATCTATAATCTTGTGATAAATAATTGTAAATGTCTACAGTTATAATTTTTTTTTCAGTCATACAAGCACCCAGAATGGCGCGGTCCCTTCCTTGGCCCTAAGCCTGCTGAAGAAAACCGCCGTGAGTTCAGCGAAGACGTCCTTCGGGCCGGAGAGGCCGTTATCGGCTTACAAGCCGGTACAAACAAACTGGCTTCACAATCTGGACAAAGCTTTGGTGCTTCACGCAAGATCATTCTCGGCAAGTAAAGTACCAGGGCGCTAGAAACAAGAAGCGTTATAGCAATTTGTAGTATGACGAGGTTTATAAGGGCACTTAGGGCATAATATATATTTTGTAATTTATTATTTTTTTATAGATCTGTGAATATAACGACACAGTTTATTTATAGTTTTGTATTGTATAATTAAGTGTTAAATATAAGTTGATTTCATGAACTGTTACTCTCTAAAGTAAATATTCGACTCCAAATATAATTGATATACATAGGTACCTACCTACTTAAGTGTACCTTCTTAAAAAGTGAGAAATTATTAGGAAAATCTCCTTTTTTATTTTTAAGTTATTATACGTTTATGTATTAATATATCTCATAAAACCTACCTATTAAATACATCGATGTGAATATAAGACGTTAAATACAATGGATTAACTTATGCACTAAAAAAAGAGCAATCTGCTGAGTTTCTTGCCGGCTCTTGGTGCCTTACGAACCGGTGGTAGAGTCGCTACAAACAGACTGACTTGACGTTTCAAAAGTGCTTATAAACTGGGCCTACTTGATATAAATTAATTTTGACATTTGAATTTTACTATAACTACCTACGAATATTTTCGCTGTTATAAAAAAAAAAAGTAGCTACCTATTTTTGGTGTATAACAAAATGCTGTGATCTAGGAAACCAAAAATGTATACATTTATTATATAAAACTCAAAGAGGTTAATCAATAGACCCAGGTAGATACTATCATTTAATTTATATCTTCGCTTATAGTATCTAAGTATTTTGAAAAGTTGTTTTAGCAAAGTAGGCAGGTACCTACAAGATAAATAAAAACTACGTGAACATTGCGTTAACGTAGATATGTGAGTAGGTAGAGATAAGAAAAAAATATTATTTTATTTATAAATAGGATTATGTATATGATACAAGTAAATAGGTATTTTGATGTTTATTAATATATAATTTATTTATTTTTTAATAAATAAAGGGCAGGCGCCTGCCTATTAGTATGTATTCTGTATTTTATCCGCTAGGTTTCATAAAGGTGCCAAAGACTAAAATATAACCTATGATGTTAGTAAACTATTTGAAATACCTTTTTATACAGCTAAATTTGTTAGATTCAACGTTACTTATATTTTTATGTAAAATATTAAACCTTTAGGTATTTTTAATTTTAATATACCTAGTACCCATAACCCACCCATTAATTGAATCACAGTTGCCGATACCTAAGTTCTGAAATAAAATGTATAATCTAATGTTTTTGTTTTTTTTCCATCTTTAACCTACTTGTGCTTTTAATAACAGATACTATTACCTATTGAAATGGGAATTAGGTAGGTATATTGACTATGTGTAATTTAATAAAGTGGGAAAATAATTAAAGTTATGATAACTATAAATACATATTGGCTAGATATTTTATTAACTTGATTAGGATTTCTATAAATACGCTAATAATTATTATTTATTTATTTAATGGTTTTTAAGGATCAATTTAAATTTAAATTTGATTTGAGTTAGTGGGTATTTTCATATTAATACGACTGCATTATTAATACACGTCAGTCCTACACGGACTCGAACGATGCACAGCTACCTCCCGGTGTCTTAGTCGTTATCAATATAGTTTGTAAATTTACCACAATATAGCTGATAGTGGGGCCAATAATTGTGTTGGACCTACATAATTCCCTGGCGCAGCAACAGTTTATTCTTTAAGCTAAAGCAGTATGAACACGCTAGTCTCGGCATTGTAACCGAGAAGAAGAAGAAGTAAGAATAAACTTACAGTGCAATATACTAAGTTTAAAGTAAATTGCATACAATTCTACAATAAACTACCAATTGACATCTTGGAGATGTCTTGGAGATGTCTCTTAAAAAGTTCAAAGTTTGTATGAAACGTAAGCTTATAGAAAAGTCCTATTATAGTATAAAGGACTACGTAATCGATAAAAAAGCTTGGGTGTAAATTATTGCTCTAACCAGGTTGCTCTTCTAATAATTTCAAATGACATTGTGAGTGATAACAAAAAATAACACCGGGCTAAGTTTGTTGTGGGCTTCTTCTTAGACCAGGACGCGTTTGGAACCCTCGTAGCTTTAGTTTTAAGTTTACGAATGTGGTTATCGCCATCATCTCACTACCGTGTAATTCTTATGTACGCATCAAAATTGCCACCTATGGGCCTACTTGAATAAAGATATTTTTGACTTTGACTTTTGCCTTTAACCCTGACTAAAAGGGTCATGATACGTGAATCTGTGTGTTTGCTGTTTAGAACGATTGTTGGTAGTTTCTATTCTGCTTTTATTTTATATTTACTATGCCAGCTGTAAGCAACGCACTCTTATAACTTAACTTATCACATGGATTATTTAACATAAGTATCCAGATGAATGACGGCAAATGACTTTAAATTGGTCACCCTTTGATACCTACCTGAGTTGGGCTGAACATGAAGCGAAGTCGTGAAGCGTGATCTCCACTAACATCAACCTACTGCTCAATTACCGTCTTTTTTTTTGTTTTTTTAAATCTTTATTTAAAGAGCTTTGTCAACCTGAGGTGTGGCTCTACTAAACTAAACTTATCTAGTAGGTACCTACCTACATCTTAATTAAATTAGACATTGGAATTATGATAAATATCCATGGTAAGACTAAACGAATCTTACTTCGACATAACACGCTCACTTCTCATATACTTACTCATTGGTTGGTGATATAAGTAGAGCAAGAAAATCTCGGACTGAGCAGATACCTTCGTCTGCGTTTGTGAACACTGTCAATATGTTTTCAGTTTTTCAATGGATTTAATTAGTTTATACAGCAGTTGGGTTACCTATTTGTTTTTTTTTTATGTACCTACCCAGGTTGACGCTCACGACTAAGACGAATTTATTGACACCACTCACATAAAAATACGACAAGCCGGTTGGGCTCAAGAGCGTTGTATAGAAATAAATCTACACATATACTGACAAACGACTAAGACACCGGGAGGTATCTTTGCATCGTTCGAGTCCATGTAGGACTGAGGTGCATTGATTTCGATTCGATTTTCGGATGGACACTTGCCGATAACCACCTGAGGGGTTGCTACGACGTCACCGGGGGAGTGAGGCGAGCGCGAGAGCTCGCCATGAGAAGAGCCCCAGGGCTCGACGTCGACCCGAGGGTGCCTCCTGCGAGGGCTCGGACCTCGGCTCGGTTCGACGTTAATCAGAGTGTTGGTGGACTTTTGGACTATAATCATTGTTTAGTCCGAACGCCCCCGTGACCGTGGTAAGGATCCACGTCCGGATGACGTCAGAAATTGGGGCCCTCGTCTTCGCCGGAGAATACGCTGTGTTGGTTGTGTGTTTGTGAGCTGGACACATTGTCGGTAGTTATTTGATCGTCATGGTCGTAAAGGACATGTTTCGAACGTCGCCGCCTAGGCTCGACGTCGGGGGCGGGGGTATAAGTAGACGCCTCGACCACTTGGGGGTTGGGGTGTCGGACTGCACTGAGGTGCATCGGTAATGCAGTCGTATTTATATCAAAATACCCACCAACTCAATGTCATGAACATAAAATATCAGGCAAATATGAATTTATAGTTATAAAAAGTTTAATTATTTACCCACTTTATAAATTTACTGTAACAATACAATCGAAAAACGTAACCCTCCTTTCGCAGTCGGGTACTAAAACTAGGTACTGCCTTTTTTCGAAAAATTAGGGTCCATTTGTTTAAGCACTACAAACATAACTGTAAAGACACACAGTCAAAGGCATCCCATTTTTACGTCAGGAGTTAAAAAGCAAAGATTACAATAATTTTTACCTACCTACTAAAATCTTTAGGGCAATGTAAGTAACACCACCAAAACTGCTCGAGAATACATTGTGCACACTCCATTCTAAACAATTTTTCTTTATTAATAAAGGCAGAATATTATTAAAAAACAAATGCAAGTGGACACAAAATAAGTAACCGCACATAAAAAAACAAAACTTTCAAAATAACAGAAAATACATTTAAATTCGACCGTAGGAATTTTGAGTGCATCCATCTATTGTATGAACGAAAAAACAGTTTCGTTAGAGCTACACATATTTCTGAATAGATGGCAGTGTAAGACGGATGCTCAAGGTCGTTCATAGGGTTGTACCTAAAAATGACATTATATTTTAAATCGAATAAGTTTTATATTCGTTATCTAATTAAAAGTTATATACGAATAAAAAACGACACAGAATTCCCTAGTTTGTTGACCACTTCACTCCAGTTGTTGACCGTATTTTTACCATTTGTTTCAATGCTGATTCCGAGATTCTGATTCTCAGCTTAAGCTTGATTAAGGGATAACCCTTAAATGAACATAAAAATCATTTCAAAAGTCATTCATTATAATTAGGTTTAGCCGAAAAATTTCAAATCGAAAATTATATTTTCTTACCAGTGGAAACTCGTTGCGGCGAAATGGCGGCCGAAAGACTAGTGACACTGAAAAGCCTTAGTAAAGCGCAATAATGGTAGACTATTTTTTTGTCTAAGGGAAATGTAATTGAATAGCCAATATAAAAAGAATAACATTATGGCGGGATATCTTAAAATATACACGTATCTTATACTGTTTCAGGTTAACTATAGGACAACAACAATCAACCTACACATATTATAGCATATAAGATATTAACCTTATATCACTGCATTAGTTAAAAGTATATAAAATAATCTATATGTATTTAAAATAATCTTCTTGTTAGTTTGAATATAATCTATAAGAATCTTTTAAACGTGCATTTAAAGAAAAATATTATATTCCCTTGATAAAATTCATAATATTTCTACCTTTCTCGTAGTTTAGGGAATTTCTACATTCGTTTTTTTTCCTTACATTATTCTTGGAATTTTTATGTTTATGATACTCAGTCCTTCCTGCTTATTGAACCATTTTAGTGTCAATATCTTATTTGGATTGTGTATTAAGTCTTTCCTGCTAAACTAAGTACAATTATTACTATACGCATATAAATATATCAAAGGATTTCACCTGGAAATATTACCTTATAAAATAATGTAACGATTGTAAAATTGATATTAAATATCGATTTTGGTCAATACAGCAATTGGTGGATCATATACTGTGTTGTGGGACATCCCTATTATTAAATAACAAGTTGAGTGGCGAGATTGTTGTGGTTTTCTGTTGAATGGAATTTTATAATTTATTTGTGGACATTTCGATATTACAAAGGTTTTATTTCCTAGAAATATGCTATCCCACTGTGTAGTAACCAGAAAATGATAACATTTGGCGGAGCGAATACTTCGACGGCACTAGAGGAATCTGGTAGGAAGAACACTTTTTGAGTACGACGGAGTTCCAATTTAATTGAATTTCTATTTTCAAATGTTTTTGTTTCAATTAGGTGACGTTCGGAGTATTTGCGAGAGTGTCTGCAGCGATGGCTCCAATGCAACAGTGCAGGCTGGGGCTTCTAACCAGAGGCCCCGTATGGATATCGCATGTGTTTTGGACATAAACCAAACATTAAATTTGGCTCATAGAAAAAGAGCACTTGAGGAGGTTCGATTGGCTTCCGAGCTTGTTAATGCTAATTTACACCATATTCATGTGAGTATCCTATGTGAATTAGGTTTAGTTTTATTAAGCACAAGGACTTTTATGTTTGTTTTGAGATTACATCATTAACATTGTTTTGTCGTTTACAACAAACAGCCTATTTTAAAATCACTTCACTGTAACTATTTTCTTTGCAATTTTTTTCTCTTTATATTTTTGTAACTTATATTAATTTTGCATAACAATCATAGGGTTGGTCCAGTACAAAGGTCAAATAAAATAGCATAGCTCAATAATATTTATTTACTAAAAAGTTCCAAATTCAATTTAAATTAATTAAAAACATTCCTTTATCATTTCATAGAATGAACTTAGAATTAATTTTAAATGAATCTTCCATTTTCAAAATTAGATAGAATCTATTGAACTCCTAAGTGGAACAAAAAGGCCATATACTATTATAGGAGGAGGATAGAGGATTACAAGGTATATATTATGAAAATTAAGCTCAATAATTATTAAGTCAACAATTATTCATTGTAAAGTAAACATCTCTGGAGGATGCTCCAGTTTTGAAGCAAACCGTGGGTAGAGGGTACATTGTTTGTTTGGTGTGTAAGGATTGAAGAAATTATAAATTACACCATACAGATTCGCCTGCTTTTCACGCGGTATAGCAAATTAAGCATAATATATCATGGATTTCTGCAAAGTAACACCTGCTTCTATGCAAGGTTCTACCAACGAAAACTTTCTGAATGTTTGCCCCTGGTTTTGTAGGAGTTGTTTAGATGCCCTGCAAAGTGTTGCTCTCTTTATAGGTATGGTTTTCCACTTACCAAATAGTGGGCTATCTGCTTGGTGCCTCAATGCATACAAAATACTAATATTGTAAATGCTTCAGTGTGTTTGTTTGTTTGTTTGTTTGTTTGTTTGTTTGTCCTTATTTTACACCCTAACTAAGCCGCCAATCAACTTTATTTTTTTGCATATCTAGTTGAAAGAACGGAGAGGAACATAGGCAAATTTTTATCCAAGGAAAACAAACGCAGATAAAGAATGCGGTGCAGCTAGTTATTATCTTAATAAAGTATGAGGTTATGTGGTGCTTGTTAGCATTGTTGGTGCACTGGAGGAAGAAGTAAGGATATGAAGAGCTACCTCTAATCTATGGCATGACTAGCACATCCAAGTTAATTGATTAAAAATTGTTACAGTTTGAAAAACTAGACTTCGGCGAAACCAGTGTATTGGACACATTCTACAATGCGGATGTGGCCCTAGTAGATCTCAGCGTGCAAGTACAACAGAGCTCTCTGCTCTACCACCTTGGAGTTAGAGAGAGCTTTGATATGAAGGAAAATGTACTGCTTTATAATGATGTTGATCCAGATGCTACACTTAGACTCAAGGTATGTTAATGCAAGCTATTAACCATCAAAGTACAAATATTCTGGAATTAAATAATAAACCTTAATTAATATATATTTAGACTAGAATTCTTAATTTGTAACAAAACATTATACATAACACAATACATACATTCCGTGGAGATTTTAGGCTTGAATTGTAAAATTATTATCTCAATTAAGTGAACAGTATGTATTGTTTGAGAAATAAATATCTTTAAACTAATTTTAAGTCTATAACTTAGTTGAAGACAAGTCACTCTGCCACTGCTGCTTACTGCTGAGCATAAACTTTCCCTGTATAGGAGAGAAGGGTTCAGAACATATGCCTGCAATCCAAGGTGGAAACTGATACCTTAACATGCTCTCTTTTGGACAGCGTTAGACATATCTGTATTAATCGACTGAGCTAAGAACAGTTTGTCAAGTTTGATCACTGACTTTTGAAATGTGCAATGGTTGACTAATAGACAAAACTATTCCGACTATCTGCTACACTTATCAGGCCCTGCAAAAATTCCCTGTTTTTGTAACGTTCCGAACACACAAATCAGTCCCGTAGAATCTTTTTGATGCCTTCTATTGTCTAACTCAGTTATTTATTTGAATTTTTTTTTATTAACACCAAAAAAGTTTACTTGTATATTGAGTACACACAAGTTTAAATAACAGGGATTAAGTGTTACTTTTTGCAAGGTTTCTTAGAGATTTGTAGGCTTGGAACATGACAATGTAAACACAATACTTGGTTATCAAAGCCTTGAATGATAATATCTCCATAGTTATTACTCTCAATTTCTCAATTGCTCTATGCAGAACACTGTTTGAACATGGTACATGTTTCACATCAACTGGATGCGCAGAATCATATGATATTTGATACATACCTACCATACTCAACTAAACTGCTTTTACTGAACATCGTCATTCTCAGCGTCTAGCTCAGGATTTAGATCTTTAACCAACCTAGCTATACCAAAGCGGGTTAGTTAATCTGTTACGTCGTTTTTATTTTGTGGATACCCTAAATGATAAATTTACTACCAGACAGGTAAACATTATATATTATAAAAATTAAGCATAATTTGCTATACTCCGTGAAAAGTAGGAGAATCTGTAAATATAATTTCTTCAAATGTTTATACTCCACAACAAACGCATGTACCGCACGTTTCGAAATCGGAGCACCCTCAGGAGATGTTGACATTTCAATTATTCATTGTGGCGTCAACATCTCCTGAGGCTTAATTTTCATAATATATCATGGAATTCCGCAAAGTAACGCCTGCTTGTATCCAAACATTATAAATATTATTATAGTTTATAGACAAGTGATTCTGATTTTCGGTGTTAGATAACGAGGTACGGAATCACAGCAATGGCTTCTATGTTGTCAGTTAATATTAGAAGTCCCCCAGATACCTGTGGCTATTAGTGCGATGCATGAGTTATTCTGTGCGTCTTTTGAAGTTTTATTTAAAGGGATTCTTTTATATAGTTTCTACAGAGCTGACAATTTCAAGTACCTTTTTATTAGTAGTTGAGATTCTTCCTGTTATCGGGATCAATAACCGATTTTTCGTGATTTTAGGGATTTGGTCGGGAGAAATAAAAAAATTAGTTAATAATATTAATTATACATAATATATTAAGTAAACAAACATATTTTTGCATTGCACTGTAGATATAAGAAAAAAAAGAATAGTAGGTATTTGTGACACATAAGATAAGAACCGAATGAGCATGTTTATTGTTTTTGTTCTTGCCATAAGTATTTGTCGTTTTTTTGTGTATTTGCAAGTTTCGTTTGACGAAAATGTGAACTTAAAATTATCGAACTTGTTTTTCGGGTTATTATTTGCTTTGTCGGGAGTCGGGAGGACATACAAAAATTCGGGAGAATCCCGCCAATTCCCGATAGTCTGGCAACTCTTATCTGAAGGGCATGGTACGCACTGTAACTATAGGCACATGATGCATTAACACCTACGCCGCAGGTGTATGGTCACCCGGTCGCACGTTGCTGGACGTAGTAGTAATTATTACATTTGAAAAAAGAAGTATTTTCTATCATTATTATCATCAGCCTATTAGCGTCCCACTACTGACCATAGGTCTCCTCTCATAGAAAACGGCCAGTATCTATTTCAATATCTATTATCAAGCGTTAGGTTTCTTTGTCTGTAATTGTAACAGAGTTGCTCTAATCTGGCGCCTTTATTGGAGGGAAAAATATTCTATACTCTTCTCTTTGGTCTTCACTGTATTTGTTTCTTAAAACAGTACATATTAATTATTGAGTATGTAGACAGTTACCCCTTATTAGTAATCGTGGTATAAAGTTGGAACATTTACGGAGTATTTCTTACGTTCGGACGATTGAAAGGTGTTTTTTAATAAGGGGGGGTAGAGAATACGTCAGGTCCCCGATTTGGGACGTGAATATTTTTATCCTACATCATATTGTAGGAAATAGGATATGAGTGATTTTTGAAGGTCAATCAAATGATACCAACTTTAGAATTGTCGTTAGTTTTCTTTAAACAAAATAAAAGTTTCGGTTTCCAATAATGAAATGTTATTTCTATTACTGAAATCATTATTTATGGACCACAACAACTCGAACTTGGTCGAATCGCCAATTTAAGAACAAATAGAAATTTCAATGAATTAATCAATATTTAAATAATTTAATTACTCATGCGTTCATAATATTCTTTAGTCTGGGATTACCGCCAACATGTCTATCATTTACAGACAAAGATATTATTATTAAGTCATATCATTAGTCTCAGAAAAGATTAAGCGTAAAAAGCCATTTGGCCACTTTTTGGCAAAAGTAAAGTACCAACTTAAAAAAAAAGAGTATTTGAATTTTTAGGAAGACTTGTGCGACACATACATTTCTTAAATAACTTCATACAATAAGAAACTATTTTTACGTGATTGATTCTTTCTTTCTTTCTGGTATGCATGACTGGAATTAGTATCTATAGTAAAAATTGTGCTGAAAATTGTATTAATACACTTACATTAAATAGAGCGCAATACTAGTAAATAACCCTATGTAAATCATTCTTTCCTAAAAGAAATGAGCGCTATAATAAGTTAAGCATGAATGATGATTGAATTTAAATTCAAATTCATTTATTTTAAGAAAGTTGTACATTCATATAAAGATATAAAAATTAAATTGTAGCCAAACACATGCTGCCTAACAGGCATTAATTAATAACTTCATTAAATAGTATCTTATAAAAACTCATTTACTGTGTAATAGCACTTATATAACAGTATTTTAAACATTCTATCTTTGAAGTGATTAATGTTAAGAGTTTTAATATTCTCTGGAAATTTACTATAAATCCATATGCACGCGTTATTTTTTAAATAAAGTTATTATTTGTCTCAGCACTACGAGTTTGTTTTTATATCTATTTAATCGTATTGTTATATCTGAAATATTTAAAAGTCTGGCTCTATACTCATGGATGATTATTGATAAACGACTAAGACACCGGGAGGTATCTTTGCATCGTTCGAGTCCATGTAGGACTGAGGTGCATCTATCGATGCAGTCGTATTTATATCAAAATACCCACCAACTCAATGTCATGAATATCAAAAGTTTAATTATTTACCCACTTTACAAATTTCCTGTAACATTATATTTGCTATCAATGCGTAGGTTCTAGACCAGTGGCATATTTATAATGAGCTTATGAGTCAACTTACCAGGGTACTCATTTACAGTACCGGCACGAATATAAAGCCGAACCCGCGTACCGCAGGCGTCACGGGCAAGATGGGTATACCGCACCGATTACACCATTCGAGCAGCCGAGTTGCAATGTATACTTGTTCTACTCCGCACTGGGCCAGTGTGGGGGACTACGGCCTAAACCCTTCTCAATGTAGGAGATCCGTGCCCTGTACTGGGCCGGTAATGGGTTGACATGATGATGATTCAAAAAAAAAATTCAAAATTCATTTATTTCAAGTAGGCCTAATTAATAAGCACTTTTGAAACGTCATGTCAGACTGTTTGTAGTGACTCTACCACCGGTTCGGAAGGCAGATTCCACTGAGAAGAGCCGGCAAGAAACTCAGCAGATGGCTCTTTTCCAACATAATTTTAAAATTTAACAATGTTTAGATTTTTTCTGTTGAGCAGCCTTGTCATTAAGAACATCAATCGTGTAGTAACCACGATTTGTTAAATGTGTAATATATTGTTTAAACTTGGGTAGTTAAAAAAAAAAAAAATATATATATATAATATCTATCTATCTATCTATATTTTGGGTAGATCTAATATTACCTTCGGTATCATGTTATAAAAGCATATACCCATCCCCACAAAGGCTTCTGTTCTGTATTTCTGATGATAGTTGTATACTCTTTACCCATATGGCAGTCCCATGCACCATAGTAATAGCCGCACGAACGTTTAGGAAAATCTCTATGTTTACAGATATCGCTACCAAACTTCCTATTCGTGTCATACAAACTAACTGACGCGAGCACATGTGTTACAACCAATCCGGCTGCAGCTAAATTCAAGGGCGAGGAAGCTCCAGACCCTAAACAGCATCTCACTCTGAGGCTCAGGAATATATTGCAAGATGTTGAGGTACAGACCAAGTAAGTTCAATCGAAATCCAAAATTTAAAATTTATTTATTACAAGTAGGTTTTCTCTATAGGCACTTATTTAGGGTTTTATTATTGGCTCTACCACTTGTTCGAAAGGCGGACTCGACCGAGAAGAGTTATTTTTTTCTCTTCTTTGAGTTGAATGAATGAATGAATGATTACACTTTTATTGTACACCAAAGAAAAAAAGTAGTTACAGAGATATAAATACATATCAAGAGAGTACAATTTGGTGGCCTTATCGCTACATAGCGATTTTCTTCCAGGCAACCAATGGCGTAAAAGGAAAAAACATAGAAAAGAGGTAGGTGGTGCAATAAATAATATTTAAAATTATAAAAATATATAAATAAAATATATATATATATATATATATATATATATCATATAAATACAAATAAAATACATAACATAAATACCTATATAAATAGATAACAAATAACTTCCTCTATTTATATGAAATACATAGATAAGCTATTTGATGACAAAGATTTGCGAGATTTCAGACCTGTTAGGGAGTATGGTATGAGGGAGTATGGCAGTCATACCATACTCCCTAAGGCAAGGCCGCTACCATCTTAGACTGTATCATCACTTACCACCAGGTGAGATTGCAGTCAAGTACTAATTTGTAGTGGATTAAATAAAAAGTCCTTTCAGAATACTTATGTCCAGCTATGGACGGGTGAAATGATTATGATGAAGAAATATATGCAATTTAAAATTAACCGCTTTACAATAGTTTTGAAAGTCTGCAACCATACCAAACAAGAAAATAGAATAAATTACACGTAAATGTGATGCATTCGAAGAAATTTATTTAAGATAACTATTTCCTCTAAGTTTCTAACTACAGCACCGGCTTCTGTAGGCATTGTATTAATATGAATTACAATGCAAATTAATGCAAAGCGTGCTAGACTAAGTCGACATTTAAATTGATCGTTATATTTGTATTAATACCAAAGGTTTATTGCGATCATAGAACGCCTACGCCTGGATTATATCGTCACATTTGTTAATGATACCAGTATTTATGGGTCTGTATCCTTCAACACTACCTTTTGATAACGATTTCGTCAGCGAGCAAATTTAGAACTGGTTTTTTCGGGATAAAAAGTACTCGGTTTTACTCTGCATTCCTTCAACTAAGTATGCGCCATACGAGTATATGACGATGATCTGTTGCTCCGTCGCTGCTAGAAATAAGAAAAACTTACATGTCATCACCATCATTATTATGAACCCATCACCGGCGCACTCACTACAAGGCACAGGTCTCCCCTCCAGGTTTAGGCCGTAGTCCACCACGCTGGCCAGATGTATTTATTAGTATACTTAATAATAAAAAGAAATAAATATACTACGACAATACAAACATCGCCATCTAGCCCTAAAGTAAGCGCTATGGGTACTAAGATAGCTGATGAATATTTTTTTTATGAATATAATACACATAAATACTTATAATATACAAATAAACACCCAGACACTGAAAAAAACATTTATGTTTACCACACAAAAAATTTCCAGTTGTGGGAATCGAACCAACGACCTTGGACTCAGAAAGCCGGGTCGCTGCCCACTACGCCTCTCGGCCGTCAAGCCTTCACATGCCTTGAAAACATTATGGAAAACTCTCAGGCATGCAGGTTGCCTCACGATATTTTTCTTAACCGCTAAAGCAATTGATAACTGAAATGCATTTACAAACGCACATAACTAAATAGTTTAGTATAATCGTGCGCGCCGCGTACAGAACTCGGTCCCCCTCAAAAGGGAGCCCGAAGCTCTAACCACTACGCTATCACCGCTTTGTAATATACACACAATCGCATTTATAATATCAAAAGTATGGAGTAAGACTATTTATTCAAAATTCAAAAATTCAAAATTCAAAATTCATTTATTTCAAGTAGGCCTAATACAAGCACTTTTGAAACGTCAAGTCTGTCCGTGTGTAGTGACTCTACCACCGGTTCGGAAGGCAGATTCTACCGAGAAGAAGCCGGCAAGAAACTCAGCAGTTGCTCTTTTCCAACATCAAAAATTTACATTTTATATTTTAACATTCATTTTTCTATCTTGTGAGAGATGAAAGCGGAGCCGGATGCTTCCAAGCAACCTTGTCATTAAGAAACTCATCAATTGTATAATAACCTCGCTGTAATAAATGTGTTTTAACACATTCTTTAAACTTATGGATTGGTAGGTCCAAAATTACCTTAGGAATCATATTATAAAAGCGTATACTCAATCCCACAAATGACTTCTGCACCTTTCGCAGACGATATGCAGATGTCACTAATTTATGACCATTTCTTGTAAGTCGACTGTTTATATACACTTTTTGTTTATAAAGACTAATATGTTGTCTTACAAATACTATATTGTTATAAATGTATTGTGAGGCTACCGTAAGTATACCACTTTCTTTAAATTTTTCACGGAGGGATTCACGTGATTTTTCAGCTACAGCTACTTTTACAGCTCTTTTCTGCAATATGAATATAGTTTCAATATCAGCAGCTTTGCCCCATAATAAGATCCCGTAAGACATCACACTATGAAAGTACGCGAAGTAAACAAGTCTTGCTGTTTCTACGTCAGTAATCTGTCTAATTTTCCTGACGGCGTAGGCAGCCGAGCTTAGTTTACCTGCTAGTGTATCTATATGGGTACCCCACTGAAGCTTACAATCCAAGGTCATGCCCAGAAAAACTGTGTAATCTTCCATTTTTAGTGATTCTCCATTTATTATTATATTTTTATTAACTTTCTTTACATTTGGTAAAATAAATTCCACACACTTAGTTTTTTTTTTGCATTTAAAAGTAAATTATTGACAGTAAACCAGTGCGACACATGCGACATAGCACGGCTTACATCGTCAGAGTTGTCTCCACCTCTATCAGTTTTAAAAATTAGAGATGTATCATCAGCAAACAGTACAATGTCACAGGTTTCACTGACATGGTGTGGTAGATCATTTATATACACCAAAAATAGAAAGGGACCCAAGATTGAACCCTGTGGGACACCCATTGACGTAGCCGACCCCTGCGACTTAATGTCTTTTATGCAAACCCTTTGGGTTCTGTCACTGAGATAAGAGGCAACCAAATTTAGTGCAACGTTTTTGATACCATAATGGGCTAGTTTAAGAAGCAAGGTTTTATGATCGACACAATCGAATGCTTTGGATAGATCACAAAAAACACCAATGGCATTCTGCGAACGTTCCCAGGCATCGTACACATGTTTTAAAAGTTTAGCGCCTGCATCCGTGGTGCTACGACCTTTTTATTCAATAAATAAACTATATATATATGTATATTTACATTTCAATGGTAGGTAACTTTTCAATATTACTACTTTAATATACTGTATAAAATTTACTATTAAGATTTTTTTTGATAAAGTATATACTATATCAAAAAAATCTATAAAGCCTAAGAATGACGATATCACGATTGCTTACGTTAAAAGTAAGGTTTAGTGCCTAAGTTTTCGAGTGGAGTATTTTCTGCAGCAATATCTGACCTATTCTTTCATACAACTACTTTTCCAGAGCCCATCTCCAAGAGAAGTTCCTATCGGACCTCCGCAAAGCCCGCGAGACCTACAGCGGTACTGAACTGGCGAACGTCCTACACGCTATGCGTCGCCGCCTCGACGATCCAGCCGTCCTATCCGGGGATACGATACTCAACCTGCTCATATCATACAGGGAAATCCAGGATTACGACGCGATTGTACAAATAGTGGATGATCTTAAAACCATTATGAATAGAAAGAACTACGTCAATATGCCAATCATAAGGTTTATGTACGCTTTTGCTATGAACAGGTGAGGTTTTATAACTTCTTTAAAAAAAACTTTTATTTACAGATTTACAGCTTTCTTTAGTTCTTCGTCAGTCTCCACTTTAGGTGACCTGTATTGATGAGACCATGGTGACAATGGTGACCTGAGAAACAATATTCAAAGAAGAGGCGATAATAGTAAATGAGGCAGATCAGAATACAGTTGTCAACACCCCTCCCCCCCTCCCGCGGATGTAGTATGAGGCACTAAGGGAATATAGCGGTGAACGGGCATCAGCGTCCACTGTATTTCGAAAAACCAATCTGCCCAGCCTGATGTTTATGGGAAAACCCTCCCGTTGGAAAGTGCCTTTAGTTCCGCAGTGGATTGTTATAGGCTATTGATGGATTGTTAGTAATAAAAAAGTCATAAAATATTTTATACATTTGGTATGATGGCACTTATGATAAAAACCTGAAGAAATTTCTTAATTATAGTTCAACGGAAAAACGAAGCGGTAGTTACAGATATAAGCGTGTTCAAACCAGCAAACAATTTCGTCAGGGTTTAAACTATGATTTTCGTGGTTAATTAACATTTCTTTAATATAGTTCAACGGGTACATACCACGATAATATTTTTGGATTTGTCGATATTTCGACCCAGTTGTATGAGTCTATCTGTAACTACCGCTTCGTTTGTCGGTTCAGTTTTGTTAAGATATAAAAATACATTTCATTTATAGCTAAGGATGCTATGCTAAGGTTAACAAATATATGGAAGAATCGAAGCATTACCAATAGAACCAAGTTACGGCTGGTACAAGCACTAATCTTTCCAATCTTCCTTTATGGCGTAGAAACGTGGATTATTCGCCCTAGAGAAAGACAGCGAATTTATGCTAAATGTGGTGCTGGAGGCGAGACTACTCCATCTGACTGCCAAGCGCACAAATGTATCAATTCTCTCACAACTTAAAATTAAAACACGTCTTTTTGCATTAGCGCCTTCAGCGTGTCTTAGTTATTTTGTACATATCACACGACGCGGAAACGAGAGCATTGAAAAGTTGATAGTGGTTGGAAATGTAGAAGGCAAACGTCTTCGTGGCAGATCTCGAACCGGGCCAGATCAACTAAAAAAACGCGGTGCCCGTACCATACCTTCTACAAGGCAGTAAAATATCACGAGAGTACTCGCCATAGCAGTGATCACGATCCTCAGTCTTGAGGGACTGACCAAAGGGAAAGAGTATTTCATTTAAGTTTTATTTACAGGAGAAACAAAGAAGGCGACAGGGAAAACGCTTTAAAAGTATGCGTCAAGGCTCTGGAGAAGAAAGAAAATAGGTTTCCCGATATGTTATGTCTTTGCGGTCGAATATACAAGGATAAGTTTGTAGAATCTCAGCACACGGACGTGGAAAGTTTGACCAACGCTATTCATTGGTAAGTGGACATACATTTGGACTAAAGGTTTTTTCAGCCAAAATCCCTCAGTGACAGAAGACCAAAATGCATGTTGCCAGTGATTATACAATGTGTAAATGAAAACCGAAATAATACTTCATAGGCTTTAGAGGTACATTATGTATCAGAGGTATATATGTACTGTCTCTGAGACTTATCTGTGAAACCGAAAACGTAATAGATTTTGAGTAAAACACTGCCATAGTTTTCATTAAAAGAAATCAGGCCCTAACATCAAATGCAAAATTTAAATTCATGTGACTCCTGCCACTTTATTAGGTACGCGTCGCATAGCGTGGGTACTATGCGTGTTTCGGTTCTTTCTCTTCAATAGGGTTGTCATAAATAAACACTTAGAATGTTTTGAATTCGTTTATATGCAAAAATAAATATGCTTCTCAAATTTAATATTATTACAGGGTGTTTCTTATGAATTATACTTATGCATCCTTCAATATTATTTCGTAATTCTGTTACACGCTGTATATTGGTTTCGTAAGGAGGCTGACAGAAATTATGCTACTATGCCTTTTCTACGCGTCCAAATCCAGAAAATGGAGATAGTTTGCACTCTGAATTAACACATAAGACTTATGAAAATTAAGCTTAATTTACTATGCTCTGCGAAAAGCAAGATAATCTGTATGGTGTAATTTATAATTTCTTCAATCCTTTTAATCCACACCACTTTACAATAAATAATTGTTAACAATTATTCATTGTAAGGTCGCCGATAGTCAGTTTGTATAATTGTTCACAATTATTCATTGTAAAGTCAACATCTCCTGAGGATTCTCTCTTTCGATGCGAAACGTGCGTAGAAGGTACATTGCCGAAGGTCTGTTTGGTGTATAAGGAGAATAAGCATTGAAGAAATTATAAATTACATCATACAGATTCTCTTGCTTCATTTTCAGAATACATATATTCATTCCTAAATATTCTCTGTTTATGTGCTAGATTTTAAAAATGTGGTAGGTTTATGTGCTATGTTTAAAAATGAAAAAAAAAAAAAAAAAAATTAAATTCATCGTTATTGAAAGTCTGTTAAAAAACGATGTTTCTTTGCTACAATTTTTTTATTGTTATCAGGTACAGACAAGGCTTTGAAGTACAACCAAATGAATATGCGGGTATTAATTTAGCGACATTGTTAGTCATAGCCGGGAATGACTTCAAGAATTCTCAAGAGCTACAACATATAGGTATGTTTTTTTAAAATATGTAATAGAACTAAACACTAAATAGTGGCAATAATTTAAGTGAACGGTTTTTTCCTTATTCCGTGCTGAGGAAAAATAGTTAACCGCAAAATTTTTTGTCGTTATATTGTGTGGATATGATTCAAATTATTCTGAGTTTAGTCAATTTTTATGACTAGAGCTTTTATTCTACCTATCAAATGTGATAATAAAGCACGCCCACGTCCCACGCGTGTGATATTAATAGTCTGACGAAAGAAAGATTAATGAAGATTGAATTCTTTCAGGCCGGATACTAAACCATTTGATAGGAAAAAAGGGCAGCCTGTCTTCACTGAAGGATTATTGGGATGTGGCAACGTTCTTCGAAATCTCGGTTCTAGCGCAAGATTACGTGAAGGCTATCCAGGCGGCCGAATGTATGTTCAAATTGAAACCGCCCAATTGGTATCTGAAGTCAACTATAGGGAATATAGAGCTTATTGACAGGTAAGTTATCTTATAATAGTTCAATTGTACGCTTATAAATTGTATATTTCTCGAAGTACCCTCCATGTGTTAACACAGAATTGCACAGATAAAATGCACAATAAATTACAATGCATTGTAAGTCGGTAATCACTTGGTAAATATAAAGAACGTGGAATTTGAATAAATATATCTATATAATATAATATATCTGAAAATTAATCCTAGGTTTAGGAAGAAGAGTGAAGAAACATCGCCAGAGCAGCAAGTATTCTCTTTCTGGATGGAGTTTTTCGTAGAGGCAACTAAGAGCACATGTGAAAATGTAATTCGGTTTCCTGTAAGTAGAAATACCTTCACATCTACGAATATTATTAAATAGACCTAAAGCTATATTCTTTTTGCAATATATTATTCCATCAATGTACTGAATATTTATTCAAAGCCTTTTTTAACCAGGCCAAGGTTGCCTAAAAATTATTTAGTCTTCAAGCCTTTAATTGGGAATATACATTTTATCATGCCAAGTATTCTTATGGCTTTACATTATTCCAGTCCAGTAGTCCCAGTTAAATGCATTGAATCCAGTTAAAACGCAGCGCAGTTACTGCGACAGCACAAATGGTTATTAATAACCTCTTATAAAGTTAGCTCCAGAAACAGTGAAACTCATAATGTAAGGCTTCACAGAGACGACTTGTGATAACCAAAACAGAACAAAGTAAAACGTTGATATTTGAAATCAGAAATTTTCCTGCTGCTCTCACCTGTACATTACGTTCCGTTCTAGTTTCGGCTCGTATATTTGTATTACGAATATGAATGAGATAAATATAGATAAAATTGCTGTAACTTGCAATCGTTTATCGGGAAAGTCTTCTTTTCAAATCAGTGCTACAGTCAAGTGTTTATTTCTATTCAAATTACCTTTAAATCAATGTAGACCACGGCGACCTTTTAACTCCAGCCCTGGAATGAACATGATGAATCTAGCTACTGGAATTATGTCAATAGCTGATAGCAAAAATAATAACTGATTGTGCTTTGTCTCGCAGGTAGTTATTTTAGAAACTACAAAAGTTTACATGCCCTCGTACGTCAACGTGCACATGGGCGCAGAGCAAAAATCCGTGGAAATATTTAACTTGTGCCTGGATTCAATGCGTGGTGATTGTAGACAAGTTCATCGATGGCTTTTCACGTCTGACATGATACGAACCTATAGGTAAGACCTTAGTTAAAAACTCAGACAAAGTCGCTTTTCAGATCCCTGGTCATTTAACTGGTCGCCTCCACCTAAGAACAATGGTATATGCCTTTTAATTTTTACTTAAGTCTGTAATATACTTTTCTGAAAAATAAAAATTTGAGGACTTAACGTAAAAAGATAAATATTTAATTGACTTGACGTAAAAATTAAATATTTGCATAGTATTGAATTCTTCGTATCCATTATTAAATTTTAAAACGCAAAATTTGATATAACTTTGGAAATGGCTTTGGTTGGAAATGGTTCAAAATAAATTAGTGATCCATGATTCCAGAACATCTCTTTAGTTAATCCATTATTATTCGAGAAAAAATGTTTAGACTTTCGGAGTTTTAGTGGATTTTGTTAATATAAATGATAAGCCCTAATTCCGGTCATTAGAATTCATACCTACAAGTCGCACAAGTTAATTTTGGGTATTATTATATTTTTTATATTTTATTATTATATTTTTTAGTTTGTACAAACGTGACGAACGTTGCCTATTCCTATATGTCAGCGAGAACTCCGATGACTTCCAAATTTTCCTCCCGTCGCAACAGTTCAGGCAACATCTGTACGAACATTTGGGGGAACTTACCGCTGACCATGAGAAGATGGCGGATTTGGATACAAGCGTTATGCAAGATCAGTTAAAGGTATATAGTAATAGCTATAATATTTGAGCTCGGTTTTGATACTCAAGAATGATCACTGACAATGTTTTGTGTTTAAAGGCAGCTCGCTCCTGAAGCATTTTCTTACATAGCACGATCCAATAATTATAGCAAAGACATCTAGCCTGTCAGTTCGAGCCCTTAGCAGATATGTTTTATTCTCGAGTAAGGAAAATCGTCGATAACCTTTAACATTCTACTGCTGGACTAAAGGCCTCTCCCAACGGGAGGGTTTGTCCAAATTCAACTAGCTGGGCAGGTGGGCTGGGCTGGTGATCGCAGTAGATGGTAATAGTAGCACAGAACACGCTATGCCCATTCTCTGTTACTTTCCCTTAGACGCTTCATAAGACACCCGAGGGAAGAGGAGGGGTACAACTGTGACAAACGTATTCTGATCAAGGTGAATATCTTTCCGAAATCTGATCCGTCGAGGAAATAATTTTCGGGTTTATATAATCTGATGATTGTTTAAGGCCCCATAACACCTCAGCGTTCCAACAGTCATCCTCACCTGTTATAGTATCTTCTGCTAAATGATTAACAAGACTCATCTAAAAATTTGCGCTCTAACCATTTCATCTCTGGGGGCATCATTTGGAGTAGAATTAAGTGCTCAAACTAGTGTCGGACAGCGGCGACATCAGTAAAACCAGTGTGTCGTTTGCCCATTGGTAAATGCTTGAAATCCACATGTTAATAAAGTTTGACTTTGATGATGAGTGCCCATGAGTTGTGAAAGACTGCAATGGTCGCTCGTTTTATGTAAATGAGAACAGGGTTTGTTGGCGCTTTATGGGAAATGCATGTATTCAGTAATGGACGTACAAAGGGTGAAAGGCGATGATGATGTTAAAAAGTACGCCATAAGTTTAAACCATTCTCTCAAAAGCTTTATTTATTAGCTAAATAAACATTTTAATATTTTCAGTTCGAATACGAGTTAGATGACTGTAACAAACGGATCATCCTTGGCAAGGGTACATACGGAGTGGTATATGCGGCGCGTGACCTCAACACGCAAGTCAGGATCGCTGTGAAGGAAATACCAGAGAAAAATCTAGGCGATGTTCAACCATTACATGAAGAAATCCTGCTGCATTCACAGTTGAGGCATCGGAATATTGTACAGGTAAGATCCTTTCATCATCACATAACATATCTTGCAATAAGATCGTCTTCTTGTACCTAGGATTAAACTAGCCTTATATAGAGAAAATGCATTTTGTATGGCTATTCGAGTATATAACAAGTTGCCAGAATCCATAAAAGGAATGAATCTTCCTTTATTTAAGAGAAAATTGCATGAGTGGCTATTATTTAAGTGCTTTTACTCAATTAATGAATTTTTTGGTTTTATTTAATGTTATTATTTTCGACAAATTTTGGTATGCATGTATTATCAACAATATAATGGATATTATTCTAGAATGACTTTGTTAATTTCATTAAAATATACTTGTATTTTGACTTAACGGCTTATTTCCATTTCATTAGATGATTTTTACTGACGATATTATCTATATATATAAAAGAGGATGTTTGTATATATGTCATCGATAAACTCAGAAACTATTTGACCGATCATTATGAAAATTGGTATGCTTATGTATTTTTTCACGGAGAAGGTTTATATGCTATGCCCATTGATGTAACTCCCCACCAGGCGGCGCTGTCAAGTATCGACTTCCGCCCCGTTCAACCGATTGTCTTAAAAATTGGTATGACCATGTATTTTTCCACGGAGAAAACGAACATGCTATGTCCATTGATGTAACTCCCCACCAGGCGGCGCTGTCAAGTATCGACTTCCGCCCCGTTCAACCGATTGTCATAAAAATTGGTATGACCATGTATTTTTCCACGGAGAAAACGAACATGCTATGTCCATTGATGTAACTCCCCACCAGGCGGCGCTGTCAAGTATCGACTTCCGCCCCGTTCAACCGATTGTCATAAAAATTGGTATGACCATGTATTTTTCCTCGGAGAAAACGAACATGCTATGTCCATTGATGTAACTCCACGGAGAATGTAAATATGATGTCCATGTTATAAAATATCACCATCATATAGCGCTTCAATGCATTAAGTTCTATAGCGATCAACTGATTCAAAATTTTATATGCGGCAATGAATGCAATAAAATGTTTTCTCATTAAATTCAATGAGTTATTTTACAACTTATATTAAATAAGAATATAAAAGAAATAACTAACCTTCATTTGTAAACAAAAAAAAAAAAATTATTTAAAAAGCAAATCAGCTAACTTCAAATATATCATTTGTTATTGAAAATAAAAATAAAGCAATAAAATAAATAATAACTTATAATTATTATTTTAAAATAACATGATCATGTACTAAAAAAATTGATTTGTAATTTTAATTGTAAGTGTAATTTAATGAAAGTCAATAATACTCTTAATTAGTAAGTATACTCAAGACTTTAATAATAATAAATAGTTAATTTAAATTGTAAATAGAAAAGAATTAACTAATTAATTATTTATGTAAATAGATAAAACAGGTGCTACACAAATAATATTATTTACATTGCCACGGAAAAAATCAAATATCGGAAGATCAACGAGAAATACGAAGCAACAGGCAACCAGAAGAACTACAGAAACACCGCAACAACAAACAACACGATTAGAATCAAACAGACTTCGAGCTTCGTCTTTGAGAGCTAATGAAACAGATAGTGAACGTGTTGTTCGAGTTACAGACCTACGATCAAGAGCGTCTTCATCAAGAGCTGCCGAAAAACCTGACGAACGAGCTCAACGTTTGGATGATCAAAGATTAAGACAAAATCAGTTAAGAACTAAAAAATTAATAATTAATTTAACTTCACACTTCTATTAAATATAGAGTATGAAACTGAAATAGATTTTTTTTTATCAATATAACCTGTTTTTGTCTTTATTATTTATAAATAAAAATAACATAAATTAAGCTGTCATTTCAAGCTGAGAAATTATTTTAATCGATTTTTAATTAAATATAGCTACAATTTTAATCTACATTTAATCATTTATTATTCACATTTCTTATTTACAATTATCATTTTATTTTAAATTCTTCATTTATCAATTTATTTTTCAAGCTACATCAATTAAACTTTGATTTTAGGTTTTCGATTTATAATAAAGAAATACGTATTTCATAGGGGATCAAAATTTATATGAAAGTTTCTGATTTTCTAAGTAAAATCCGTTCATATTTTTCTATAAGCAGCAAGACTTTTTTTAACCCTTTGTAGTAAATTTACCAAATCAAAAATAAACCTTAACGTGAGCGAAGCCGCGGGCAAAAGCTAGTAATTTATATATTTTTGCGTTCAAATTGTAGTTGTAATTTCTTTTTTAATGTTTTCCTTTTATGTTTTTATTTCATATAATATGATTGTAAGTTGCACACCAAATTAATGGTAATACACTGTTTCAACAACAAAAGCTAAATTTGTAACATCTGATTATCTATGTGTATTTATGCAATAAATCTAATTATTATTATTATTATTAAGACAACAATGCACCCTCCAAAAAAATCGATGGTCTTCCTGGTTTGCCCGCAATGACAATGTAAACCACCCTCTGCTAGCACTTTGCCTACTAGCTTTTTAAAACGGGTGGATATGCTAGACAATTTACGGACAGTCGAGCGATGGTTCTAGTCGAAAACTAAGCATTTCTAATAAGTCACTCAGCACATCTGAGTATAGTCTCACTACTAAATGCAGATTATAAACTATATTGGTGCTCTTTTAACGTTTTAGCACAACTTACCTTTTTACACAGTAATTTAATAAGTCGATGATCTCTACCTTTTTTTTAGTACCTCGGTTCAATATCCGAAAACAATTACTTCAAAATCTTCATGGAACAAGTTCCCGGAGGGTCCCTATCTGCTCTTTTAAGGTCAAAGTGGGGTCCGCTCAAAGAAAATGAAGCGACAATCGCTTATTATACCAAGCAAATTTTAGAAGGTTAGTAAGATTACAAAAAATATATATCTTTCCACTTCTCATGGTCCTAAAGTTCTTATATTTTTATGCTACATGTAAGCAGACTAAAACTGCTCTAATGCACACAGGTGCTAGTAGTTTTACCAAATATTAATCAAGCGTATAAAATTTGTATTGAATTTCTATAGTATATTGTCTACATTGTTTCAAATTCAAGCAAGCATATTATGGTCCACCTGATGGTATGTGGAAACTGATGGCCTATAAACAGAGCAGCACTTCGCAGGGTATGCGAGGGAGACGTCCTGCAAGGAGTCGCTCTGTGTCCATCAATCTGGGTTTAAGGGGTTAAGCCTCATATGCCTGTAACCACAGCAGCATATTCTTAGTTTACTTTTATTTGTACTTACATTTTCCTATCACTCGAAATGGATAATATAATATGTTATTTAAATCGTTTATTAACTTCTATTTTTAAACGACATCACTCGTCCCTCAAATTATATTAATACTTCCTAGGTCTTAAATACCTTCACGATCAAAAAATCGTACATCGTGATATCAAAGGCGACAACGTACTCGTGAATACGTATAGCGGAGTTGTAAAGATATCGGATTTCGGTACTTCGAAACGGCTTGCGGGTTTATGTCCATCAACCGAGACCTTTGCTGGCACACTGCAGTATATGGCACCGGAGGTCATTGATAAAGGACAACGTGGTTATGGAGCTCCGGTAAGTTTATTTTTTAAAGTAGTTAAATCTTTAACGTTTATGTTTTAATCCTCCACCGAACTTAAATATTTCACTTATGAATCGCTGGAGATTTTGCCATGTTTTCTTAAGGTGGCGGAATCCATACATACATAAAATAAATATACTACGACAATCACACATCTAGCCCAAAGTAAGCGTAGCTTGTGTTATGGGTACTAAGATGTCTGATGAACATTTATATGAATGATATACAGATAAACGCCCAGACACTGGAAAACTCAAACAAGTCCATGAAATTGTGTAAGGAGAATCAATGTGAATTGGGACTTCGGGAATCTAAAATATATACCGGCCTATCTATTAAATCCTTAGGTATAATTGGAGGTTTCGGAATATCATAGTAACTCATTGATGTCTCTCTTGCATCCGTTTCGCGAGTTTTAGCGAATAGTCGACCTCTCGAATGGTATCGATTGAACGGTGAAGGAAAAAATCGTGATGCCTGATAGGTCTCCACAATGTTCTCAAGGGCGTGTGAACTCTACCGATCCTCAGTTACCTCTGCACTCCAGCGTAGTGGACTACGGCCTAAGCACTTCTCATTCTAGGAAGACTCGTGCCCTGTAGACGAGCGATAGCGGGTTGATAATGATGAATATGATGACCATAAAATGACAGTTTGATGACGACACTTGCATTATCACATATCATGCGTTTTGTCTCAGCGTTTACGTTGCGCTATGCGATGAGCCTTTTAATGGAGTAGCTTAATAATGCATGTCATTTATATTGATTATTTATCTGCATTATTATATGCATAAACTAAAAATGTCGTTTGCTTTTTTGCGCAGGCTGACATTTGGTCTTTGGGTTGTACGGTGGTGGAAATGGCTACAGGCAACCCGCCTTTCATGGAATTAGGATCACCTCAAGCCGCTTTATTCAAGGTAAGATTGTCTTATTAGCTTATAAACTATTTTCGTGCCTTAGAATTTCTATTAAATTTAATGAATCTTTTTTATTTTATTTTTTAAATTTGAAATTGTATGAGTTTATAGTTTATTGAGAAAACTTTCACCCAAAATTGTTGACGTGAGAAATATTTTATTTATACTGTTAAAAGACCTTGTCCGGAGTACGGAGGTACTATTTGTCGTGTTTATTTCTGTCGCTAAGAAGAATTGTTGCAATGCTGTACTGTGGTCTGAAGAGCGTGATTGCTGGTTTAATTACAGACACATAATGCTTAAAACTTACGTCTCAGGTTCTTGTGAAATTTTGCTCTGTTTAAAGTCGATAGTTTTCCATTTATCATCAGATGGGCCATCTACGTGGTCGTCAATAATTACATTAAAAATATAAAACTCTCAATTCTCAAAGTTCTCAAATCGTCGGAATCTTTTTTTTTTAAATGCATGTTACCCGATTACTCGAAGACGTCTGAATCCGTCCGTCCGATTATTTAATTTTTTTTTTTTGTTTTAAAGGGCATACTTTCCAGGATTCATTTAAATTTCATCAAAATCGGTCGAGCTGTTATAATAAAATCAACAATAATGTAACCCAAAGTAGCATATTTTTTTGCCTATAAGGTTCGTTATATGGCGGGCGCTGAGAAAAGTGTTGATGATACATAAAAAATATGTATCTACTACATGATTAAAGTAATCATTATTACCTACAAAAAAGTTTTTGCTTTTTAGTTCCTGGGCGTATGTTGAAGTCGGTTTTCATTTAATTTAAAAATAACTATTTAAGGTTGGATATTACAAAATGCACCCGGAGATACCTAGCGAACTGTCGCAGAAAGCGAAAATGTTCATACTTCGATGCTTCGTTGCTGATCCGGAAAAACGGGCCACTGCGTCTGAGTTACTCGAAGATCTATTTTTGTGCGAGTGAGTACTTTTTTAATATCGGGAAAGGTCCCACATACATTCGTTTTTTTCGCGAATTGCCGGCTCTTCTCGACAAAATCTGCCTTCATAAACCGGTAGTAGAAACTCTTCAAACAGCCTGACTTGACGTTTCAAAAATGCTTATAAACTAGGCCTACTTGAAATAAATAAAGAGAAAATCGATTTTTTTGGAAAGATTGTCCATTGATTGACTGGTAGAAAATGCTTGGGAAAAAATTATATCCCAGCACTTTATAACAAATAATTAATTAGAACTTTTATATTTTAGTAATTCAACTTGTTCGCCATCTTGAATAAGTTCGCATATTGAGTTCAATATTAAGTCACGCACTATACATAACATAAATGGGTTGAAAATATATTGAACAAAACTAGTATAAAGGGTATTTAATAACTATTAATATCGTTGATTTTTTTAATAAACATACCCAAAGATCGCGCTTCTAATTTCACAACTTGGAAAACACCTGTGACTGGAAAGTTGTCAAAAACTATAACTGCTGTAAGCACTTATGTTTGTTCACCGATTACCCCCCTCAGCTATTGACCTATTTTGGAAATTATTGTGTTGTTTGAAATGGAAATGAAATTAATCCCATTTTAATCGAGAGAAAGGTTTCTTCTGAACTGTCTAATAAAATCTATAAATGATTTAGGTCTATGAGATATTGAGTCATTGAAGACTGTTTCTTTTTGTTCTCGTAAGATAGTGATGTTTGTTTAGAAAGAAAAAGTCGAGCAGTCGCCTTGGCAACAGTGTAGACTACAGTCGCAGTATATCAGTACCTGCCGATAAAGCACGAGCATTGGTCGCTCAAAAGAAAATATCCGAGCCGAGTCTCCCGGGAATCGTTCCCAGTTCTCCGGACATCGAGTAAGTATAAAAAAAAGTATATTATTGAATGAGACTCAACACTCAACAGTAATTCTTTATTTTCCACTAAATGTCTTAGAGTTGCTTCCACTTGAGGATGGCGTATTTAAAAAGCATGGATTTTGATATTCAAAATCACTAGAGTTGAGACCTTGTCTAATTCCTATTCGGCTAACGTTTGATCTTGGATAACTTAAGCTGGAATACATCATTTCTATCGATGTCCAATCAATAAAGTGATATTATTTATATTTTTATACTCATAAACTAACTAACTTTTGATGACCAAAACGATTATAATCAAACGTTGGCATCGAAAATTATTCGTTAGAAATAATCACTTATTTATTTGCATGACATTACAATATGGCTGTTACGGGTTTATGTTAGAGTTTTAAAACTTGTGATTTGCATTGTGTGACGTCAATACATACCCATCGTATTATAATTATTATGGTGAAAAGGAGCTTATGTGTTGGGCGGTGAAATTATTCGGAATCTTATATAGTTATTGTTATAAAATACGTATCATTCCCGTATTTCATATTCATGCCGATTAAAAACTAATCTCTCTTTCAATATAGCCATTTCTCATTCATTCGTTTCAAACAGAATCATACAAATAAATATGTGATTGATTTAGCGATTTGCAGAGTAAAACATGTGCACATTCAATTATATTTTTTTGTCTTTAGATTTTTGGGATACCTTAAAAATAAAATACATTTTCAAATTCATTATTAACTGAGCAACAATAAATTTCTAATACTTTTTCGGTACGGTTTTTTGAGTACTTTAATGCTTTTTATTATTTTTAATAAAAAAAGTAAAACTTTAGTTGTCCTTTAGAGCCCGTATATAATATATTGTTGTGGAACTCTTTCGCGTATTCCTATACTTTCAAATAAAATAGATAGTCTACGATTCATTTCATGAAATATTTATTTTTGTTCCTTTATACAATTAATTAATCAGATATAATCTTCGCGGAATGCATTCCTCCACTACTGCGTACTCTTATCAGCAACGTACCAATATTTTCTGTTTAATTTCTGAAATTAAAAATATCCTACAGAAATAATGTTAACCTAAGATCTATTTTGTTTGTTCCGAAACCAAGTTCATACGCAGTTATATATAGGCAAAGATACCACTCCGGCAATAAACATATTTTATCAATTCGACTAACAATTGAATCAACGCCATCTCTTGGAATACTCATAAACTATCAAGAAGTTTAAGTCTTTCTTTTTTGTAACTAAGTTATACGGTATGATAGAACTGCTTTACTAAAATCCTTACCAAAAAATGGGGGGGTCACTATGTATTACATACATATAATATAAGGTTATCTTTGGCGCTCTTCTAATACTTAAGCACCAATAAGCAGGTTTTATTTTGTATGTTCAGCCATACGCAATATAATTCAAGAATCATTTTTTATGGACTTCGCGAATCAGGTTCTGAAAGGACAACTCGAATAAATTTGGCATAATTTAAACGCTTAATTCTTTACAATTAACATCTAAAGACAAAGTTTGGTGTGCGCCCACTAAGCATCTATTTGTTTCCGCCATCAAGGGTTAAAACGGTCCGGTCTAACCCGACAATCACTAGGACGGCATCGTCGATGCTCTCGCCGATTCTGATATATCCACCGGACTTGTCCAATAGCAGGTAATCATTTGTAACACACTTGTTCATAATAGGGATGTAACGGGGTTTATTTTTTATCGATTGTATTTTCTCGCTTTTTTTTTTATTTGCAAACCTACCAACATATCTTACAAGTACAATACGATCCTTAGTGTCACTAGTAAAGTTGATGTAAATGTTCTTTTATATTGCAATGTTCGTAATTTATACACGTATATGTTCTTAGGGCCACTTGTAACGTTTCGTATAAAAACATCATAGTTTTTCATAGAATACTGTATTTTACATGAGCATCTTTGGTACATTCAATATCTAAGTGTGCGTAAACTTAGAAATAACAAAATTTTTGATTCATTCCTATCTCATTCATACCTAGTATGAGTATCTAGTGATTTAAAATCAGTAATAGACCATATTCTGTAGTTAAGCGAGAATGTTTGTAGTTTATTCCTTCAGTAATTTGGTGTAACGTAAAAAATTACTTGTATTTTAACCTTCCTATTATTGTATATATTAATAGAATTCCTAACAATAACTCATGTTATACTAATATGATTTAAAATAGAAATATTTTGTCTTATATTTAATTAACTTGAAAACTAAAACTGGAATAAGTTAAGTGCTCTTAAATATTGAATTCTATGAATTCATCCATTGATTTTCTCAAAAATCACGATCATTAGTTCTGCGCTGTTTTATATAATATACCACTATAATTCACAAACATATTTTTATTAATAATGCGGTATGCGAGCTTCACTAATCTTTTTCACCAATTGTATATTGTTTTTGGAACTACTGTAGAAACTTAACTATGTAATCCTTATATCTCATTAGAATACCAAATCGTCTATGCTAACGCTTGAATTAATTAAAATTTAATAAATTATTAATGTTATATGTAAGTCCTTACATATTTTATTTGGGTTTTCCAGCGACTTAGCCGCTTTGTTTTCAACGATAAAAGTGCATTATGCCACTTTTAGCTCCTTTAAACAACTTCTGTGAAAACTCGTTAAATATATACAAACCGATAAACCAACTAGTATTTATGATTATTATATTAGTATGATAAGAACAATCAATCAATATTGTATGCATTATGTGTAATTATTTTGGTAGAAATACAGTAAAGATATGTTTATAGCACGATGCCGAATACGCCGTCAACCGATGAAATGGACAGCAATGACACTATTCTGAATAGGAGAAGTTCATCTGGTGGACTACTTTCACCTGAGGTAGGTTTACCGTCACTATCCTCCGCTTATTAAAGTGTCATGTGACAGGTGGATTAAAAGATTTAGACCCTCCAAGTTGCTTAAATGTTATTTCGCGTGCCTTATCGATTATTGTGGTATAAGAATCGCGATTGTGTCCGAAACCCCGTCACTCCGATCGTCGCCTGAGCCGAGGTTCGGCTTAACATGAGGCGCCCTTAGGCCGAGGATCATCGCGCTTCTTAGAGCCCTACCGTTCAAACTCTTTCTGACAGAGCCTAATTCTTAGGATCGCTGACAAGCCCCCGTTACGCCCCCGTCGCGCTCTATTCAAATCATAAGGATTAATCAGCTTATACACAATCCGGTAAAAAAAACTGCTAAGCAAAGGACAGTACCAAATCCAGGCTTCAAGGTACTTAAAATTTGACAGTAACAACCCTGAAATTTTCGGCCCGAACCGGAAATTAAAATCTAGGACTTCGTGATGCTGAACTAAAACTTATCTTACTAAACAAACTCCTTGGAATTATAATACAGCTCAAGTTTCCGAAACAGTGATCTTTCTTTCGATGCTAATAATCCATTTCAAAAGTTACATAACATAATATGAGAATGGTCATACGAAGTTAATAAGATTTCTCAAAATGTGTCTACCACAGTAATTTATAAATGTTGTTTTATCCCTTTTTGACTACTCCGAATTATGTGTACATGTATGATATTATTTCTTAGGTGGATATGCCAAATGTGCCCCGGTCATCAATAGACACAGAACACGATGGATTTTATCTCTTGAAGAAAGACTCGCAGCGCCGTTTCACTCTCTCCCGAGTGCTAGAGCAGGATAGCGAAAAGATATGTTCGAAATGGATGTTGAGTATCCAACAGGACTTCGGCACCACAGTTTTAACTATGGTAAGAAAAATGTTATTCAAAGCTACTTAAAATCAATCAAAAACTTGCTGTCTTATTGTACGTAATTTTAAACACTGGGTTATGACGTCATCAGTTTATGCTAAACACTTTAAAAAGTCCGATGCGTACTGCGCAGTTTCAGCTCTATGGATGAGCAAAGAATCTTCTAGATTCTTTACGTTCCGGCTCCGACGTGTTTTAAGTAGGCCATTTAATTCTTATCACACGTATAATTTACCGTAGAATCGGTGCATAAAAAGGACCCCTGATGGGATAACTAGTTGCAAAACTCTGTGTTCTGACAAATATACACCTGTAAGTATGCAATATTAGTACAAGAGCTTATTTTATTGCACATTAATGGGAAAACAATGTACTGGCGATGTTTTCTACCTGTCCAACTTAGAGCATGCATTGGACACTGTAAGTGCTAAGAGATGAAAAAAGGAAACAAATACTAGATAGATGATAAATACTCCGATGTCTAAGAACACATTATTGCACGCCTCATAAGCGAAGCGTTGAGGTGGGTATTACTGTCAGTTTGCGCACACAGAGTGATTCTCCAACTTAAAATGTCACTTTTTTTCTTCTTTATTGCTTTTATAAGTGCATATTTTACATATGTCTATTTAGACAAATTTTGAGAAAAACACTATTTTTAACACTCACGATAAAAGTTCTGAGTTGTGTCTTGGACGTCCGTGTGTCTGTATGTGCGGATCCCGTATCTTGTGGTCACGATAACGTGCGAAATACTTCACTTATCGAGTTGTTTTTTTTTTTTTTATACGCTTCAGTATTTTGAGTAATAGAAGCCTATTACTTTTCACGGTATAACTAGATGTAGTTTAATTATATCGTGATTATGATTATTTTAATTTACAAATAATCTCAATTTTATTGCGATGAATGAGATTATGAGGCGTGCACTTTTGGATTTTCCAACTATTCTGTATTTTGTGTCCGAAGCTTTTTTTTCTTAATAGCTTTCAAAGAGCTGAGTCACAAAAGTGACTATGTAGGTCTTGTGGGTCTACAATAACTACCTTACAAACTAGCTTATTGTACGTTTACCTACATTTATCTTAAATATATTACTCAAAATAGGGGTTGGTCAAACTTATGTTAACATCGGCAAACATTTTATTCTGAACCTCGCTACGGACGCAGTGTCTGACGTTTAATATTAATAAACTGCTTGGCAGTTGAGTTCAATTTACGTATATTCTTAGACTCCAGCCCTAACCCTTCACACTCTGAGAGGAGACCCGTACTCTGTAGTGGGCTGATAATGAGTTGATAATGATGCTATTGGTAGAAGATATTTTTTTAGATATTTTATTACAACCATTTTTCATTCGATTTATGGAAAACAGAATGTGTTCTGTTTATATTATTATTTTTTAATAGGTACTGTAACTAAATTGGATAGTTCCTGCCATTTGTTATGTCTTACAGCAAAAAGTTGAATTCTGTATCAAAATCATAATTTTAGAAAATAGCGATTCTTGGACGTACTTAGATTTTACAATGATTACTTTGATCGTATTCGATTTATAGGATTATAGGATAAGATCGATTCTATTCCATAATTTATGGATGAAAACTAATGAATTTTTTGTCATCTTTAAACCCGAGACGAGTAGTGCAATGTATTTTCTGGAATACGCTATAACGTTGTCCGTACTTCTTTGACAAACTCGAACTTCGTACTCAGTTTCAAGAGTAATATTTTTGAAGGTATTCAGTATGTATCATTAATAAAATTAGAAATAAGACGAACTATTTCCATCACCAGAACCATTTGGAGACGTTACGACGTGCGCTGAAGGAATACATCACTGACCAAAACAGAGGCGTGATCGAGCGAGCTATAATTGCGCTGAAGGAGGAACTAGACTTTGACACAAATGCGATAAATGAGTTGCATTCGGCTATTTATATGTTCCAAGAGGCCGTGAATGTAGTACTGAGGATGCACAGTATCAAACCGCATTGGATGTTCGCTTTGGACAATTTAGTTAGGAATGCTGTTCAGGCTGCCATAACAGTATTGTCGCCAGGTGAGTTGTGATATTTGTATAATATAGTTTGATTGGCGTTTATTTAAGCAATACGTACTCACGTTGTAGGATAAAATACATTGAAAATTTATTCAAGGTTTTATAGTTGTAGGGGTCACGAAAAGTGAAAACACAGGATTTCTTTACCGACTTGGCTGGCGGAACGTGTGTTGTGTTTTATGTTGTTGGCAAAATTTAAAAACCATGCGGCTGCCGTCAGTTGCGGTTGCGTCTCCAATTTGAACCGCCGCGGTTGTCCGAATGACGGTTTGTCACCCCCGCCACCTACGTTCCGTCTTTTGCACATTATTTATTTTAGTAAGCCATAGACAATATTTATTGGCGCAAATTATATAACAATTAAACCCCACCAACCCAAATTGGATCCACATACACTTTTGAAGATTATAATCCTCTTGTCCTAATTTAAACCAATATCGAGCTGAAACAGCTTTTCAAGTTACTTATAAACAGGGGTTTAAAGTGGAGCATCTTCAGACTACTGCAGTTTTCACTAACGACAAACAAGGCAATGCCTAAGTAAGTAATGCCTAATCAAAGAATATTCCTAGGCATACATTTGCCTTTCACCATTCGATTTACGCTAGGCAACTTATATAACCTAACTTGTCTATTATTCTTGCGACAAAGTTTGATTGATTTTGTTAGTATTTGTGTTATTATATTTTTAATTTTTCGTATGTATTTAAGTGTCAGTTTACGAGTTCCCTAAAATCAAAAACCGCCCAATCGGTGTCGTAACTTTAATTGGCGCCAGACGTCGTTAGGCACTATCTAAGAGTTGGTGAAACGTTTTTATCCTCTATGCATCACCCAAATCATTGGGCAAACGGGCATGTGTCTCGCTGATGGATGATGATAATATTTTTATTCGTAGGAAGTGATAACTAATGCTTTTCTTTAGAGTTGGGAGCGAATTTAGCTGGACAAGAAGCGGAAAGACGCGGCGGTGCAGCCGATGTATCTCCTTCAGCACTTTCGACCGCTACATCCACGAGGGAAAGAGATCCATTGCAGTTACACCAGTTGAGACAAGACAACCATAAGTAAGTTTCCACCTGCATGAGTCACAGCTACGAGATTCTACATATAATAGTTCGAAAAAAATCTCAATCTCATTATTGCGTTTGTAGACCTACTTTTGCAAACATAGTAGTATAATATATCAGTACAGTATTAAAAAAGTCCTAAATACAGTACTAACTAGTTAGGAGATAAAAGACCGAAACGTGCAAAGTACCTACGTTACGCGACGCGTTCCTAATAAATAAATATATTCTATTTACTTATATATATTTATAGATACTCGATTTTTATTTTGCATCTTATGTTAGGGTGAATTCTTTTCGTAAAAACGGTAACGGCAGCGGTTTACTCAAAAAGTAGTAGCGTTTCGGTTTCACAGATAAGTCTCAAAGACAGTATATAATGTACCTCTAAAGCGTGTGAAGTAAAATTTCGGTTTTAATTTACACGTTGTATACATACATACCTTGCATAATTTTGCACTTTAATTCCATAATAGCACCACTAAAAGTTTTTTGTTATCCGTAGTTTCACAGTTAAAGCACCGATATTTTTTATCCTGGAAAAACAAACGGTTCCCGCGGAATTTTAAAAAACAAAAAACTATTTTGTTGATTTTTACCATGTCATTACATATTTTACACCATGTCATTACATATTTTACATTATTTTCAGACTTCAACAAGAACTTATCGAGAGTTATCAACAGTATCAGGCTTTGCTCAAAGTTATGTTGGAGGAACAAAAGATGCAAACTCAAATCCTGAAAGAAATCGTCGATAAATCTTCCAAGTAAGTCTATGAACACATCAATGTAACGTTTTAATTTTGTCAATTTTCTACGTGGATTAGGTTTTGCTCAGAATTATATTTTTGTGCATTGAACAGTTTTTATCTTCTGCAAATTTTTGCTTACATAAGTACCTATGATTTATGGATGAATTTAGTATTTGATTTCTCTCGATGAACTCCTTAGTTAGTTCTAGACATGCATAAATGGAACATATGTCCCACTGTTGAGCACAAATCTGATCATCTTTTTCATAGTAAAGAGGAATTTAGGGCTTAGCTTACCGTCTAAGCTCCTCAATTGGTTTTATATTACATGTTAAAGGGTAAATGTCGTTATTAATAAATTATTCCTCGCTTTTAATCGCCTTAGCATTGAGTTTTATCCTGAAACGTTCACTACTTGGGAACTTAACTAGCTAACTAAAGAATTACAAGCGCCAGAATAACTTTTGCCATTTGTTGCACGGCGCATAAAAGGATCCAACGCGTGCAACGCTAGTAACAGTAACCGAGACTGACACCTCAAAGAAATGGGTACTGACTCTATTCTGTCCAAGAACCCAGTAACAGCAGAACTCAGGTTCTTATAGCACTCTCCGGATATAAACTTCGTTGTTCTTGTCGAATTTAAGGCCAACTTGACAATTTTGTTATTTCTATTAAAACTATTTATTTCTTAAACTTAGCTCCAGAAGCTATGCAACCAGCGCAGAGACAATTGAAGATTATGATCGCGAGCAATTGGATTCTTTTCGTGAGTGGCTGTCACCGCGGGGAGTCCCCGAAGAAGCGGCTATAGCTTTAGTATGTCAGAGCTACACGTTACCTGACCTATTGCAACATGTTCAGAGAGAGGATATTGCAAGGCTCAATCTCAAGTAAGTATAGATAATTCGTTATTTGTCTTGTTAATTTCCGTAGATTTTATAAAAAGAAAATTATTAGCTCATTACTGTAAGTCAACGTAGTTGATTGATTTAATTTTAAGGCAGTTTTTATGTTATTCAACGCTTATCCTCTGTGTTCGCTTGTACGTCGAACTTCCTCGTCATTGTTACTAGCTATTCTAGAAATCCAAGGTCGGTCCAGTAGCATATCCAAATGTTTGGTGCAGTAGATTCAAAATATACTGAAACAAACATTTAAATAGGATAAAAATACGTATGAGTATAAAAATATATATGTATTATAGTTTTTTATACTTATAGTACAAAAAACTATTAGTTAGAAAGGAGATGTCGGCGTAAGTACAAAACTGGCTAATAATCAATTATTCGGCAATTTTAAAAATACCGAACCCCATAAAAGTTACGAGGTTTGTTTGAAAAATATTAAGCATAATTTTTTAAGATAAATTTAGAGAAATACCTTTGAGTATGTTAATAAACAGTATACAGTTTTATGCTTTCTGAAATTTTAAAAAGAATTTTCTCAACTATTTATTTCCAAATTTCCTAATCACGTTTCTAAAACCTAGTATTAAACTTCTAGGGGCGGTATCGAACTTCGCCTATGGCGTGCAATAGTCGACCATCGTATGCAGAACAACTCAAATCACCTGCGACGGACAAGCAGTACAGAAACCGACATGGACACAAACTCCATCGTCGTCGTCGAATGTCAGAAATGCAAAACCTCCAGAACCCTCTCGAACAACTCCTCCTGTTCGAATAACCCTACAATAGTGATCAGGGATCAACAGGTTAACGGTGATGATACAGTGGGTGAGTATTACACGGAGAACGGGGTCGTTAACCTTTGACTATTGCGTGGGTGGTGCACTCTGCAGTGATCTGTAGTCGGCGACTTCTGCGGTTTTCGCTTTAAATTGGGCTGGTATTCCACTGACATGAACTGAAAAAATATATACGTATTGAACGATCACATTCTTAATTATGGTCACATTCAATTGAGGTTGGATATTTTTGTTAACAAACTAGATTGGTATAGCCGCCTAAAAATCATATACCAAGTCTCTAGAACTCAAGAAACAAAATTTATTTCCTACTTCCACGGACGCTACATGCTGGATTGCAATGATTTATCTGTCAATAATCTGGTATCAAAAACATGTGTAAATCTGTAAATTGTTTTTTTTTGTCATATTTCATATCGTGTAACTTTAACGGAATGGAATAAAAATAACTTACATTTTGTATGCGACTAGTGTGCAGCGTTTATCGGCCTAAAAGTCAATTATGGTTAATAATAAAAAAATATATACATATATATAATACTAAAAAAACATTTTTATAAATTGAGTATCCTATCATGAAGTATATCGATATTTCGACGTGAGACTTAATTTATAAATATTAATTAATCTGTTTTTTTTTTTTATTTGAAAAATTTGAAAAATTCGAAACCATTATGAGCCATTATTCGGCAAATAGTTTTGTCAGTGGACAATGCAGTTTTAAGCTGATCGCACATTATGGGACGAGGCGCAAGATACGTTTTTTTCATGTTACTGGAAATACGTGTTGATGATGTCATCAGCATATCTTTGGCCTATTCGAATTTCAAATTCTATGCCAAACTTTCATCGCTTGCCGCTCGACTGTGCTGTACGATCAGCCTTCACAGTACTTACTTTAAAATTAATCAGCTTTAGATATTATTACACGCTTTGTGTGTAAATTACTAAGTATCGCACCCAAAAAGCAATAAGATAGGTTGTCGAATATTTCAGTGTCAAAAAAATTATTAAAGCAATACTACTTTCTATTAATAAACTTACCTACATTTATTGATTATAAAGTTTTGTTTTGTTGATTAAACAAGAGAGTTCTTAACAAGAGATGTACCGACACTTGCAGCCGAGGTCAAGAGTAAAAAAAAAATACACCCTTACCCTTAGAGTAAAAAAAATACACTCGCAATAGTACAGTCGTTTTGGAGTATCAGAATACTGCAACGTCAGAGAAAAATGGAACTTATTTATGTTGTTTTAAACCTCAAATTCGTGTACAAGCTGCTACGGCCAGCGTTCGGTTGTACGGTTGTTGCGAATCTTTATTGTTTTTTGATACACGAAAAGCATTTTTTGAGCGTGCAAATCTTATTTTATGGGCACTCTTATCTTATATCATGGTTAGCCTTAGTTTTGAAGAAGTGCAAGCAAAATTATTCATTTGTGGCTTTCGCACGCCACGTCAACTTAACTCCGATTTGACTCAAATTATGTAAATGAAATGTAACCTTTATATCATGTGACCTAAAGATTCAGTTGAAGTGCGTCGAATGCGTCTTAGTCTTAAACCATTGGCACAAAAATATTGTAAAAATTGCTTTATGTCCCATAACATAGAGTTAAAACTACAATGCCTTGATTTTGGTTGAATCGAGTTTGTTTCAATATGGTTTGCGAAGATCGTTACTTGGAAACTTACACCGGGGGCTTTATCAGTCGGTACATCTCAGTTGGGAACTGATTTCTATGTATACGTGATTTAAAAAAATTAAAACGGCTTAGCTATGCAATAACCGCTTAAAGCTAGAGTGTATCACCCTTAACAAAATTGTATATATTGTCGTGTTTATAAAATACGAAATGTTATTTACAATAAATTTTATAAATTTTGTAAATATTTTCTCATATACGGAGGCATAATAAGCAATAATGCTTTTTTACAAGGCGCACACTAACTTTGTGGACGGTGCTAAGTAATTAGACTAAAACGATGTGCCTTTCAAATAATACGCTTGCTACAAAGAAACTTATCAAATGTTATACGAAAGGTTGTTTTCGTAATATCTAAGAGTTTAGGATATAAACGACCCAGATAGACTTGTGTGCGTAAACGTTTAAATGATTATGTGCGTCAGATCTTGCAATTATTTTGACAGTTCCGATTTAGACAGGTCATTTTACCGAGCCGAGGCAAATAATTTTAAATTGTTTTCGCTCCCCTTCCGTAAAATGCTCTGATCTTAACAATTATTTCCGTTTTGATTTCCTTTTTTGGGTTCGAAATAATAATTCATAACGGAACGTCGGAACCGTCGAACGTCAGTTCGAGCTAAAGTACTTTTAAGTTATTAAGTTAGTAAGATGAACTTATTTGTGTCCAGGTACGTAGTAAGTAGTATATTAGATTCCGTTTCTGTATACTTAAGCAATTTTACCTGTTCTATGTCAAAGTTCCCATATTTGTCCAAAAATAGGCTTTATCGACTTGTGTAGTAATCGTTTAAACGTTTGCGTAAGGTCGCTATGATCGAACATGGCAATATCGTTAAGAAAATACGCTACGTGTTATTCTACGAATAAATATTATATTATGCTAATAAAAACCTTAGTTTCATAAGAAGTTATTAATTTTTAGTGTTTTGTGCCATACATACATAGTTATTTCTACATAGATGTACAGTTCGTTCGCTCAAATACTCACAGTTGAAAGCGGCTGCTGGCTCATGCCGAAAGGCGGGCGTCGGCTACTTCAAAGACTGCACGTACTGTCACGCGCAGTTTAAATTCAGACGGTTGAGTTTCCATTGTTTATTTATTTTAATATAAATGAACTCCTAAATGATTATTTATTTATTGATTATTATATGATGTACCTATTTGAGCGGACGAATTATATTTACATTTGCCTAGTTATAATGAAGTACTAATTATGTTATTAATGTTGATCAGTAGCGTTTATTATATTATTAATCATATTGTATAGTTACAAAGTGTATTCTTGATTGTTGGATAGATGCAGCGGGAGTAAATCATATACATTGAACATTTAACTTAATTTGCTTTAATTCTTGACAACCGGTGAAATATGTGCTGTGTTAAATACATAATGTATTTTATTTTTACACGCAATACAGATGTTCCAAAATAATTTTCCTCCAAATTTTAAGGTCAACATCTCCGGAGGATACTGCAGTATCGAACCAAAATTAGCGTGGAAAGCGTACTTTGAAGTTTTATCTAGAATTTTGTTTGCGTGATAATAATAAAAAATAACATTGCACATTTGTCATTGTGTTAGCTTATCCTTTAGTTTTTCTTATAAAACTATATTGTGTTAAAACTATATGTCATATGCGCATATGTACTACACGATAACACAAGCCTAATTGAAAAGGGGAAAATATGCCAATTTGGCGGGCACAAAGAAAATATTTTGTTCCATAACTATTTCCTTGGATCGTATTGATCAAAGGAAATAGTTGTGGAACAAAATATTTTCTGAAAATGATTCTTGAAAATATTTTGTTCCACAACTATTTCCTTTGATCAATACTATAAGAAACATAAGTATACAAAGTTTTTGTACAAAAGTAACAGGTTAAAACCATAATCAGAGCTGTGTTTACGTTTTCGATTTAATGGCTTCACAGATTACGATGTCAACGGAACAAAGATCATAACCAGAATTTATAGATAACGTTAAAACAAGAATTACACAAATAAAACAAAGGTGGAACGGGTTGCAGGAATACCAATCATCCATAAAATAAGTTATTAAAAAGTTATTAAATATTAAAATAGAATAATCTTTTGTTAACAAATCACTCTTTTGGCAAAATAACTTGGAATTTATTATCGGTAGTTTTTATTAATTTGCGATTAATAAAATGGACAAAACAAGGTTTTATTTCAAGAATATAATTATGTGGTTCTGGTTTCTGACTTCCGATCTAGATAAATAGATACCTATGTTAGTAGGCAGCTGCAAACTTTTAGATGCTTACTGATGCTGTACGGATGACCTAAAACATTTCCTAAAAATAAGTATATTATTGCACTATTTTAGATACACGAATATATTATTATTATAATGTTAATAACGTAATCGTTAACGTTAGTTAATTTAAATACATTATATTTAATTAACTTTTATAAATAAGACCATTAATATTTTTAAATATGCGATACTTTGTATAACTTTATAAAATAAATAAATAAGCAGTGCTACTGAAGTAATTTTATTAGGTCAGTGAGCAGTGCAGTAATATTTTTGGTACATGAAACATTTACACACAGACATAAAATTCTCATTCAATCACAATATTTATATATTTACTTTAGCTATTTTTATTGAGAAAATATATTTGTTAATACTATAATACTAATTTATAAATAAAAAATAATATCTAGTTAACTTTTACGTCAGATTAAATTAAAAATTAAATTGGACCTGAATCACATTTAATTTAAGTTTGTTTGCTCACACAGGCATCGTTGTTTTTAATTTTTCATTAATATAAAGTACACGAATTTAAAAAAAAAACAGCAATAAGGTTCATTTCACTTTGACGTTCTAAAACTGGTTGGGACTAACCAGTATTGCCGTGCCAACATTTTCCCAATTTTCACTCTTGTAAAGAATGTTGGTATTTTCAGATACCGAATCATTCTTGGCCCGAACCGGTAATCTAGGCCTTTTGGCCCCTAGTTAAACATGCTAACTGCGAGTTTAAAATTTAAAAAAATGGTCATATTTCATAAATTTTTAATAAATAATGAAACCGGAATTTGAAGGTGCCTTAAAATAAAACATGGCATGGCAATTATTTTCCAAAAGTTTTTTTTTGTTTCTAACGATTAATTCATTTAAATTTATTATAAGAATTTCGGTTTATCTAAAATATCGTTGTTCTCTTTTGAAAGGCTTTTGCTTAAAATTATTGAGAGGTTTTGATAAAACCGTATAAGATAAAAGTGCGCTTGGATTGTTATATGTTATTATACTATATTAAAAATTACAGTATATTTATTGATTCGTTACGCCATTTTACAATTTAATCATACTGCTTTATGATATTTATTTACATGGATATATTCTATAGTATATTATGTCTTAGCTAAAGGAACTTTGTGCGCCTAGTATAGCATAATTAAGTACTGCTCTAACAATACTCAATAACTCTGTTGTGAAGTACAAAATACATAATGTTATGAATTATATTGGCTTTTATTATATTCTTACATACCATACATAGTTCAAATATGGGTATTTAACTAAGTAGGTTATTTTTGCTTGTGTACTATTATGTACTAACCGGGGTTGTTATTTTATATAGACAAAAAAAAGGTTCGGCTTTTCTTACAGAGACCGATTTCGAGCACCGGCATTCACCACTAACTTTTCGGAGTTACGTGCGTTTTTAATTTAAGCAATTTATATCACTGGCTTTATACGGCGAAGGAAAACCTAGTGAGGAAACCTGCGTGCCTGAGATTTCTCCATAACGTTCTCAAAGGCGTGTGAAGTCTACCAATCCGCACTTGACCAGCGTGGCTACTGCGGCCTAAAACTTTCTCATTCTGAGAGGAGAACCGTGCCCTGTAATGGGCCGATAATGGGTTGATGAAGATGATTATGACGACTCAATGTGATCACAGAAGTTTTTTCTATTCCACTACAAGTTAGCCATGACTGAACCCGGTGGTAAACGTTGATGCCGTCTCAGATGCGGCTAAACTGGAGAGTAACAGTTATATGAAACCCATACCATTAATCAGTTATTTAGTTAGTATACGACTGGTGGTAGGTTGGAAACTAGCTATTGCAAGCCTCGGATCAGACGAAACCTAGATAAAAATTTCAAACTCAATCAAATGAGAAACCCTTCTTTATAAAAAAACGAAAAAATATGCATTTTATTGAGTATATTTACAGCGTGTAAATCGAAACGAAATATAATATACCTCTATGAGGTATATTATATACCTCATAGAGGCTTTAGAGGTACATTATATAGTGTATCTGAGGCTTATCTGTGAAACCGAAAACCCAATAGTTTTTTAGTAAACCACTGCCATAGTTTGTGCTTAAATGCAAATACAGCCCTAACATCACATGCAAATTTAATATCATGTGACTCCTGTCACTTTAATTAATAGGTACGCGTCACGTAGCGTAAGTACTATGCGCGTGTCGGTCTTTTATCATCAATAGGGCTGTCATAAGTAAACACTAAGAATGTTTTGAATTCGTTTGTATGGTAAAATAAATATGCTTGCATGCATGATTTACCTAATATTTTTACAGGGATATTCCTTATAAAATATACTTATGCGTCCTTCAATATTATTACGTAATTCTGTTACACTTTGTATATAGATACATAGTAAAACATTCCATTACAAATCCAAATTTTATATTCATCCTTAGCATAATATTACACACAGAATAACAAGACTAACAAGTAATTTGAATACGTTCTTATTAGACGCGTGTAGCTATGGATCCGATATTGTTACAATTTCAGTTCTCTCCCTTGGGCACGTGGGAGACGCAAGACATTAATTCACCCAGTGTTTGCGGGCTAGCGTCTATCCTAATTTACATATAACGCGAAACGTATTAATTTATGTTACGTACGTACTTCTAATGGCATTTATATTAGCTTGTTCAGGGTGGGTTTTTGGGTAAGTCTGTCTCTAAATAGTTCTACTCAAGGTAGGCAGGTAGGTACCTATATAATATTTTTTAACGAAATACTCCAATGAGTTCATATGCTGAAGTAGTCATTGTTATGAAGACCACTGAAAGTTAAAGTTTCGACCAACATCGGTAAATGCAGCCGTGGGAATCCCCTACTTGGTAGTCGGACGACATCAATGGAGTTTTATCTGTCCCTTGTCTTTCCAGCATAAGCACACTGAACGCCAAGAAAAAGATACAGTACAGTAAGCTACCTAAGTCACAAATATACCTACCATCACTCACGTATTAAGGCTCGCCATGGCGTCCCACATACCCCTATTCGGAATGTATGCGTAAACGCATTCCCCAGAGCAGAAAAAAAACCATATCAGACAGATGGAAACGAAACGGTCGTTACTGTAACCGGCCTGCCTTCATAAACACGCACTGGCAAAACAGTCTAGTAAACCTTACATTATCATTAGAGTAGTAGGTACTATAATAAATAATTTTGTATGGACGACCACAGTTCATTTGTCAACTCTGCCACTGTAACTTTTAATAATTTAAATTTGCGCCTAGAAGCTTTGAAGCACAGTTAACTGGCTGCAAATCTTATGAGTTGTGGGTAAATTATTATCTCCGGTTAAATTGCAACAATTACGATACTATTCAAGCTGATAAAACACTAATAAAGTTTAAACAAAGGTATGTATAAACTTGCAGCAAATTAAAATTGCTGATAGGGTAATTAATAAAACACTAAAGAAAAAGCTTTTTATTAGACTCAACTTTTATAAAGCGAAAGTTTAGCTAAAACAGTGGGGTGGATGTCTACTCAATTACTGGAGCGTCTTAATTATATTAGATATGCTCGAGACTTCGGATTTGAATTTCAATCGAGAAGCCCAACCCGTGTCAGACAGACGAAAGAATTGTTAATTTTATTAGAATCGTCCGAAGGCCCTTTGATGTAAATCGACCTGATCTCATTATACAGAATTTTGTAGGCGATCCTGTTAAATTGGCTACAAATCCATAATACCTATAGGTAAGTAGATACTATTTTCTTAATGCATAAGTAGGTAATTATTAAGTGTTTAACGATACTAGTTATATATTATATACTAAATCTACTACAAGTCTTTTTTGTTGTTTATTCGTACAAAAGTTGGCAAAGAGATAGCTAACATCCCGAAAACTGACTTAAGGGAGTTTTTTCTATGGGAATCGTGCCAATAGATGCACTGCTATATTACACCTTGAATCGTGATACATAGTTTTAATTCTTAAAGAATAAAAAAATATTTTTAGTCCGATTAGTAGATATCCGAAGTAAGTAGTTATACAACGTTTGACGTTGAAAGTTTGACGACCGATTGGCGCAGTGGGCAGCGATCCTGCTTTCTGAGATCAAGGCCGTGGGTTCGATTCCCACAACTGGAAAATGTGATGAACTTGAATGTTTTTCAGAGTCTGGGTGTTTATCTGTATATTATAAGTATTTATGAATATTATTCATAAAATTATTCATCAGTCATCTTAGTACCCATAACACAAGCTACGCTTACTTTGGGGCTAGATGCGTTTATTGTCGTAGTATATTTATTTATTTATTATATTATTATTATCGTACAAAAGTGTTCCAATCAACATTGAGGTAGTTTTGAGTAGGTACTTCAAGGTTTAACTAGCAGGTAAACGTATAACGTTGGATTAGTTATGCAGTGTTTTGTCAAAATTCATTTGACATCACCTTTCAAATGATTCCACGTTTATTAATGCCATGTATTCCTTGAGACGCTGCCCTCAGCGTCTCGTAAAGACAGAGAGAGCAGAGCATGCGGCAGGTCACCGGTGAGACCGACGGGGACGGGTCGAATTTTGTTCTTAAAGTGCCATCTTCATTCGAAGGTCGACGATCATTAAGGCAACTTGTATTTACGGACATAATAAGGGCTGCTATCGAAGCACCACTAGACGAATGCACCCGAAAGCCAACCGTCAAGGAGAAATGGAGACAAACCACTCCGCCTAATTTATTGCCATGACCAGTCTGTCAAAACTGAAGGGACTAAGAAGAAGAAGATAACCCTCGGACCCTATACCCTACCTACCTACTAGCAACTCTAATAGGAGATTTTGAGATCTTATTAAAATACAGAACTCTTTCTAGATCGGACAGCCTATTTTCTCTACTAAAGGGCAATAACGCAGTTATTACGATTCAGGTGTCATGTGGTGATGGCAGATCAGAATACATTTCTCACCACTTCTCTTCCTGCGGGTGTCGTACGAGGTGACTAACGAGAAACGGACAGCTATTATGAAAATTAAGCTTAATTTGCTATACTCCGCGAACAGCAGGAAAATCTGTATGGTGTAAGAGATCCTCGGCAATGTACCCTCTACGCACGTTTCGCTCCGAAACATCCTCAGGAGCATCCTCAGGAGATGTTGACTTTACAATGAATAATTGTTAGGTGACTTAACAATTATTCATTTAATTTTCGTAATATGTTATGGATTTCCGCAAAGTAACGCCTGCTTATATCCAATAGAAACGGACAGCAGCATCCACTGTGTTACAACTAACATCTACTGGGTCCACCAACCCGTCTGGTCAGTGTGGTAATTTATTAATGGCAAAACTTTACTTTGCAAACCTTTAGTCCAGCATCTTCATCATCATTATCATCACCTCAACCTATTGACGTCCACTGTTGGACCTAGGTCTTTTGTAGGGAGTTCCACAATACAGGGTCCTGGGCCGGTTGCCTCCAGCGGCTCCCAGCTACTCGCCTGATGTCATCTGTCCACCTCGTTGGGGGCTGACCTACGCTGCGTTTACCGGTGCGGGGTCGCCATTCCAGCACCTTAAGACCCCAGCGTCCACCAGTTCTCCGAGCTATGTGCCCCGCCCATTGCCACTACAGCTTCGCGACTCGCTGAACTGTGTCGGTAACTCTAGTTCTTCTACGGATCTCCTCACTTTTGATCTGATCACGTACGTTTAGTCCAGCAATGACTATTAAAGTTTCAGTCACGCTTTGTACACGAAACTCAGTTGGTGTGACGCATTTCATTTCGTTTCATGGTTTCATGGGTAGAACTGGGTACAGCGGGTACCCAGTTCACGTAGTCCACGCTACGTAGGTAGCCAAATCTACCTAGGTTAACGCAAGGATGTGACGCGTTTTGAAAATAACGCATAAGTGATAGACATGGACAAACGACATAACACAGTTCATTATTTACGCCTACAACTTTCGATATTTCAAGACGTAAAAGGCCTTAGATTTATTTAGAAGAATTTAGATTGTTTATTTCTCCGATACGAAGTTAGGATAACTTTTATAACTGTTCACAATTGAGAATAGAAAATTTCTGAGAACTCTAATGACTACATCAATGCGAGATGTTTCTGAGAACTTTCAACGATGTAAATTGTTTGAATAAACTGTGATTGTTGCTTTTAAAGTTTAAGACATGTTTTAGTTTATTGAATGGAAAACTGGTCACATTTTCAGTAACATGATAAATAATTATTAATTTAGTAACATTAATTTTACAATATGATTTGCTTTTAAGGTAAGTACCTATACAAATTGGTAAATTGATGCGGGCTCAAAGAGTCGGACTAGAATTTTGCACAAACAAGAATTTATTTAAGTTAATCTTTCAATGAATCTGATTGATCCTTTGCTGCAAAAATCTATTCATTATTGGATATTATTAACAAATAGTCCGAGAAGCGGAGCACGACAAACGAAATTTCAAAATCACATAGGTACTCATAGCTACTTACCTATGTAAAACTAGTGCTAATCTACGGAATGTCCTTCCGGCTTCCTTCTATTCAAGAATTAATCTTTTAGCCGCGATGCATACTTGCCTAAAATATGAGGGGAATGAGGCTGTGTAAATGAGGTGTGATTGTAGGAAACCATTGTTCTATATTTAAAAAAAAGCGTTTATTTATTGATTTAAATTGTAACGGAATAATTCTGTAGTGTAGTGCTTTGTGGTGAAGGCAGAGCAGAATACCTACAGTTGTCACCACTCCTGCTTTTGCTTTGGGTGTCGTACGAGGCGACTAAGGAAATATAACGGAGAACGGACAGAAGCGCCTTCAGTGCAAAAAAGGGTACCTAGGTACTACAATTTACTGCGATATAAAGTCCGTCTGCCCAGCGTGGTGATTATGGCCGAACCCATTCGTTGGCGTCCAGCAGTGGACTGTTATTGGGTATTTATGATAATACTTGACAAAAATAATTTACTATTAATAATAATGTTTACAAAAATATAAGCTGTATGTTCACTTATTGACATGATACCCAAAACTATGGCGCTATTGCTTCTTTCAATTGCTTGACTTAGGGCTGTTTTACCACCTTATGACAAGTATCATATCATCATAACATCAATCCATTACCGGTCCACTACAGGTCACGGGTCACCTCTCAGAAACAGAACGGTTAAGGCCGTACTTTAGCCACGCTGGCTAAGTGCGGATGGATAGACTTCACACGCCGTTGAAAACATTGTAGAGAACTCTCAGGCATGCAGGTTTCCTCACGATGTTTCCCTTCACAAAGCAAGTGATATTTAGATTGCTCAACTTAAAAACTCACATAACTCTGAAAAGTGCGTGTCGGGGCTCAAACTCGATCTTTACGAAAGGAAAACTGCAAGTGAAACAAACAAAAACTTGTTAATAAGCTATCGGACACTTATCAGAACGATCACAATATTATCCATTAAATAGGACGATTAGCTAACTGTAGGTAACATTTATTTCTTTATATCTGTTTGTACATCTGTAAGGTAAATTTTATGTGGAAGATATACGCTGGGCTGCTGGCGGCTAACCAAAACGCTGAGTTTTGCATAATAAGTACTTACGCCAGACCCGAGATCGGTTAAGCGGAACCCAGTCTGAGCTACGCTAAGCAATTTGCACAAGTGATGTTCAAACGCTCCCACCTCAAACGTTCTCTTGGCTTTAGATTATCTTATAATAAGCTTTGTAATAGCTTAAGCAGCAGTTTTCATATCCTTAACATTTAAATGGCGAGCGTACATGTTCTTTGTGTTAAGTTATCGGAACGAAAAATAAGCATATTTTCGCAACTTATTTTCTAGCTCAGCTTCCCAAAGCTATGTAGAAACTTTAAGAATAAATTGGTACCGATGAAAAGCTACTTGTGAATGTTGCCTTTATAATTTTTTTTTAAAACTCGTAGCTTTAGTTTTAAGTTTACGAATGTGGTTATCGCCATCATCTCACTGCCGTGTAATTCTTATGTACGCATCAAAAGTGCCACCTATGGGCCTACTTGAATAAAGATATTTTTGACTTTGACTTTGACTTAATAAGTACAGTTAGAGAATGTCAATCTACGAGTATCTATCATCATCATCATCGGGTGTAATCTTCTTTAAATTGGAGTATGGCGGTCAACAATCTAAGAGCCTTCCTTTTAAGTGTCGCTTTAGATCTGGGTAAATAAGTCCGGTTCACCCCTTTATAACGTCCAGCCATTTGAAGAGATTTCCAGAGCAACAAAGCCGTTGCTCTGGAAATCTCTTCACAATCATTTTAAATGTGTTGTATGTTGCATCTTTATCTATAAGTACTTATTACTAATATGAAGCTGAACAGAAAAACAAGAAAACGAACTGTTTTCTTGTTTTTCTGTTTGAATGCTCTTATCTCTGGAACTATCAGTGAGATTCTATATTATTGCAAAAGCTTTTTCACATTTGAAGAAGGTTAATAAAGATCACGCTTCGATCCGTAGGAGCTTAACAAACGAATACAGCGCGAGCGGGTGATGTGACGGGGTGGGTCAGAATGCAGAAAGTTTGGAATTGGAAACATCTGGTATGTTGTATAAAAATCACAGCTGAGCTGCCTCAATTTAAAGCGCTACAAGTGACATACTAGTTTCTCTGGAACTAATAATAAAGTGGTTTTGAGTAAATAAAAAATCTATAACTTTATTTCCTTCGATTCAATTAGATAAAACCAAAGTGACAGCAACCAGTACAGTGGTAGGTTATACTTATAGGTCAGTGATCTACCAATATTAAAATAGAGTCTGATCATTCCCCTTACCTTATACTAATATATAAAGCTGAAGTGTTGCTTTGTTTGTTCGTTTACCTAAACGCGATAATCTCAGGAACTACTGGTCCAATTTAAAAAAACTTTTAGTGTTGGGTAGCCCATTTATCTAGAAAGCTATACATATCATGTCGCTTAAAACCAATAGCAGCATAGCACCAAAGAATAATGTTTCAAGGGGGTTAGGGGTTAGGGGTTTTTTTCTCCTTTTGAGAACTTCCGCTGCGTGCGCTGCGTAAATGGTTAAAGTTTCTTATATGACAATGTTTCCTTTCAAAGTTCTAAAAAAAAGTCCGTGACAGCTATCTTTTAAGTTTGACTTATACGCGGACGAAGTCGCGAGGGACAGCTAGTAAGGATATAAAGATTGTCAAGTTGGTATCCAGTCGCACAGTTTATGAACCGATCTTAAAAGTCCATAGCCAAGTGTAGTGAGAATCAAATCGATTGATCGCTACTACAGACGTTTTCGCCACGTGCTGAAAGGTCTTAGATAATATAATATAAAAGCTTTCAAGAGAATACCGTTCCACAGCGTGTCTCAAGTATCAATTCAGCTTGTAAGATGACTACCTCTCGGATGTTGCAGACCTTGATGGCTATATTGGAAAATTGCTACGGCACTCACTCGGAGTTCGGGGAATCTCGAGGGAGTTGTCACTTGATTTTTATTAAAACTAAAATAAACGACGCTTGATCGTAAATATTTCTATAGCAGAATCATTATCGGTGCTTTCCACTTTCTACTAAATAACTATTTATTTAGTACTCTGTTTTTAAAATTCTGCAGTATGAATAATGTATCGTGTTGGCAAGATGCGGCTTGAATTAGATCTTTGCTTTAGTTACGTAATACTATTCTGACGTCCTAAAGCTAAAGTGTCGTTAACTACAAAACCAAGTTTCGAGATATGACCGAAAAAGCGCGAAAATATAAAGAAACGATGCCATTGGATAACCATAAAGATAAAATACACAAAACTTGAAACTGTGAAAATGTAGATGTAACAGAGCACTTTCGAATAACTTTATTTTGAGTGTATATAAATGGAGTAAATAATAATTAAAGATTCAGAATTAGGAGATTCTTGGCTTATTAGTCTAGGATTTTTTCTGATAACGGCTTCTATGTATATAACTTAAATATCGTTAGGTTACTCTTTAAGATGTTTTTCGCTTGGATTGCATTTAATTATTTTAACTTTTTACGAAACATAAAATAACTTTTAAACTATTTTCAAAGCTTTTACGTTCGAAAGGACATTCAAGAAACTTAAAAATAAGATGAGATATTGTGTAAAAAAAATAAAAAACTAACAATGTTAAATAAAAATAAACGTTACTCTCGTAAAACGTTACACCCCGCCACCGCGTCGGAGGTTAAAATATATACCAAAGATTATACTGATGCACGAAATATCGAGTACGCATAGGAATTGCAATCCAAAACAGATTTACTGCACGCATGACTGATGGCAGCAAAACTAACGACAGAATGATACAATCCACCCTTTGACGTAATTTTTTAACGCAAGGGTGCAGTGGATGTCTATTAATCTTCGACCCGAGGCATAGCGACAAAATTAGGTGAAAAAATTGAATATTAAGCTGTAGCCATTAGGGCGTAAGGGCAAGACAAATGATCCAGCTCTAACATTTCTGAGCCCCTTTACTCATATGATATTGAAATATAGGTGTCGCGCAAGGATACATTACTCTTGTTACCCTATATGTATTCTTGGAGAATTTAAATAGAAGTAAATTTTATACATAAATACATGTTTTATTAATTTTACTTTCATGAACAATAATTACTACAGTTTCATACACTACATTACAATAATTCTGTCAAACTGTAGAACATGACGGCCGATTGGCGCAGTGGGCAGCGACCCTGCTTTCTGAGCCAAGGCCGTGGGTTCGATTCCCACAACTGGACCATGTTTGTGTGATGAACATGAATGTTTTCCAGTGTCTGGGTGTTTATCTATATATTATAAGTATTTACGTATATTATTCATATAATTATTCATCACTTATCTTAGAACCCATAACACAAGCTATGCTTACTTTGGGGCTAGATGGCGATGTGTGTATTGTCGTAGTATATTTATTTATTTATTGTATTTTGTTGGGGGATCTAATAATAAATCGTATTTAGAAATAGATTTTTAGATATTAAAGGTAGGTAGTAGGTTCATAAAAACAAGTGATGTTTTTATGAATGTTTCCATGAAGGATCTGCAAATGGATATTTATTTAAAGGTCCCTCAAAAAAACATCCCTAAGACTCTTTTTTAGGATCCTTTATGAAGACTACTGAGTTTAAGGACACTAATGACGCAGTAATTAAAAGATAGCCCTTGAAATAATATACTTTGATACCAATCCATCATCATCATCACATCAACCCATTACCGGCAAACTACAGAGCACGGGTCATCTCCTACAATCAGAAGGGGTTAAAGCTGCAGTCCACCACGCTGGCCCAGTGCGGATTGGTGAACTCCACACACCTTTAAGAACATTATGTAGAACTCTCAGACATGTAGATTTCGTCACGATGTTTTCCTTCACCGTAAAAGCAAGTGATATTTTAATTACGTACATAATTTAGAAAAGTTAGAGGTGCGAGCTGGGATTTGAACTCGGCCTCCCGAAAGAGAAGTCGAGCTCCCAATAAATTTATAATCAATCGTAACTTAATAACAAAGAATGTCATGAAATTTTAGCATATTATTACAAAATCACATTTAATCGGATGCTCCATTGCTGCCTTAGGGCAGAACATACCAACAAACCAACCAACACACTTGTACATTAGTAATATTGATATGTATAGTTTATATATAAAACAAAACAATCTATTTATCTAGGTTAAATCGTTGTTGTTTCTGTTTATGCAAAGATTTCGTATGTCAGGTGGTTGCACCTAAATTTGCTTACGTGGATTGCGATCTTCTTTAATTTATCCTTAATGGGTTTGGAACGAGCAGCGAGTGTTCGCACTGATTGCCAGACTCCCCCGGGGGCGTATATCTTCACGATACACAATACTTTAATACCTATCTGGTTATTTCAGAGCAGTTTCGCACTAAAACGTTAAGATTAATAAAGGTTTTTGTGTCTAAAAGAAAATTTTGCTTTATGAAGTGCTACAGATATTGTAAGCTCAAATATGATTGACGTGACAACCCATGGCAGAGAATCCTCGACGAGACGAGGAAAGCCAACCCCAAAAGATAAAATAAGACAACGGCAAAGAAGAAGTATTTATTCATCTACATCGATAAATAGAAGATCGTCGAAGAGTTGCCGGTATGTACCTACGTCGCTACAATCAGACTGGTAACGAGCACTTTAAATAATGTACTGTATAGTCTAAATAGGTACTTGTAGAGTCTTAAATGAGCTTCGTCGCCGACAAAGGATTCGCCTAGACATCACTCCGCGGGGAGTTTGGAACAAAGTAAAATGCAAATTCTCATGTATTTCCAATTAGTACCGCCTCCCTCCACTCCTATACAGATCTTAAGATTGCCATAACACTGTCATATTGTGATATTACATTTTACAGTCTTCATATCTAGAGTCACAGTTGTGTGCTGTTGCATGCGGCTTCTGCAATTGATTTATTGAAGTTATACATCTTTCGGCGCGTTAGGGAAAAATAATGAGAGTAAATTTTTACGATGCGCTCGCACACTGTTACAAAAAACCGACACCCTGAAGTTAGCGTTAGTCAACGTTTTAGTTTTTCAAAAAAAGGTTTGACCAGTGTACACTTTTAATTGTCAAAGTCTTGCTAACTCATTCCAGTGATTTGATTGATTCAATTGTAAAATAATCTTAAATTTTAATGTTGAGTGAAAAATTTCGATCTATCCACTCGAATTTAATTTATTATATGATCAATAACTGTAATTTCTAATCGCCTCCAAAGTTTTTATAAAATATCCAATAGGTTGTCACCTGTTGAGTGTGTTTAGGACTTTAGTACACATACATATAAAGAGAATGCCTATATTCCAGCAAGTCCCCAGGCAGACATCTAACGTTTATAAATAATACATTTTGATCCTCTCGACGACTTGCAAGACGTTGAATCCCGACACCTGGGTGGTTTGAAAATTCTAATATCGCTTCAAAAGCTTCTGTGAATGCACTTCGTTTTAAATGATGAAAATGTTTTGAATTTTGCTTTTTAAAAACATTGCAGTTTTTTTCTAGTTCTTCAGTGCTACGATATGAATATTTGCGATCTAAGCAAGTATTACATTTTTATTCAGTGAAATAAGTAATTTCTCATGATTCGCTGTTTAAGCTGGGCTCAGTCGTCTCCACCCTGAAGAAAAGGGGTAAGTATAGAGTTTAATGTCATCATACAGCATACAGGGGCTGCTCGAACAGTTAGCCAGTTATCAAAATTCTGCTGCGTGCGCTGCGTTACTTTAACTTTTTACGCAGCGCACGCACACTTCGCTTAAACTCTCAGCCCAGGCAGGATTTTGTAATAAAAGTCCAGCTGCGGATCCATTGACTCCATTGCATGTGATTGTTTACCAATAGCTCGCTCGTCGATTGTTTTACAATTACACGTAGGTATTTTGCGATGTAAATGTACCGACCTAATAAATATAACTTATAAATATTATACATCTAAATACCTTGTAAAATAATTTTTAAGTTTCTATATATTTGTATTTTATAGTTGCTATGTATACAATATGTAATTAATTAAATAAATAAATAATTTTTTCAGTGCTGATTTTTTAATATGTTATACATGAACCAAATTTAAGAACACATTTTTTTTTTTTTATGTTTTACTTAACAATACAGAAATTAACGGTTTCAAAAGATAAGTCCTCTCTCAGCTGATAACTTGCAATCGACGTTCTCGCACTCGGTCCTATCGTCGCAGCCATTAATTAATAAGGTAATTCCATAAAACAAAGCATAATAATAACTTAAACAATTAAAATTGAAAAACACATTACTTAACGATGTATTTTTTTTTAATCCACTACAAGTTAGCCCATGACTGCAATCTCACCTAGTGGTAAGTGATCAGCGCGGGCGGAAGGATTCAAGGAGCGAGAGCAGACTAGTCAACTACTAAACCGCACTTGCTGGTGGAATAACGGTTCCGTTGAGTACCCGGAGTCGTCCTTGTTTGGCCCCCGGTATAAGGCTTTATCTATATGTGCCTTTCTAATTCTTCTTCTTTTGATTTATGGCTTTTCGTAGTGCCAAAACAGCAGTGTACTTTGCCAGTGTCAAGAAGCTTAGAAAAGGCACGAACTAGAGTGATCACTAAAGAAAAATAATATGCCTATTTCATTACCTCGTCCTGCAATAGTAGTTGTTAGTGAAATGAACTAAGTACGCATGAATTTAACAATCATTTAAAGATGAAATAAAGTTACAAATTTAAATCCAAAATATAAAAATCATAGTTTTAATTTGTTAATTTTAATAAATTTACATAGATATTTAACATACCGACATTAACACACATTCGACATTTAAGGGACGAGGAATTTTAGAAGGAAGTATATCGTACAGATTAAAGGTCGATTTCGTTCAGGAAAATAGGATATGTGAGAATGTGTCTTTCTTTAAGCAATAATAGCACAAGAAGCAGTTCTTCTTTATTTGAATCTGTGGTACAAATGAACGAACAATGGCAGAATCCAACTGCACACCTGTAAAACTTGTGTCTTAAACATGGGTAATAGGGTGGAATGGTCCTTACACAGGATAGATTACCCGTCTGGCAATGACAGGCGACCCCTTCATTAAGTACAATATATGGGAGCTCTTCCAGGTCTAAATATTCCTTCTGTACCACATACCTAATATGCAATTTTTATTGCATACAACGAACCTCCATTGTTCATTTTTCATACATATGTGATCTACTGGATTACTGTTCATACAAACTAATCTCCAAGATTAGTTCTCAAACTGTACGCTAAGACATTTATTAAGTCTCAGATTTGCGTCTAGTCAAATATTGTCGCGAGAGCTTACGAGTCAACTTATCAAGTAGTGGCCAGCAACAGGTAGGGGCGTCTTCGAATTTGAGCCAGACGAAAGCTGGATACGTAGTTTAATATAAAATGCTTCATCGTATAATTTAATAACATTGACTCAATGCTTATAGGTAAGTTTGAGTGCAATTTATCCCCACGAACTAGTAGTCCCAGGGGGGTATTTTTCTGCACAAATTTGTCGTTTTTCCCTCGGTACTTACCCTGAGAATAAACTCTTATTAAATTTGATGTTCTTGCCGAAACAGTTTTCCATTTAGTTTCTTATATTGGTTGTTATATTATGTGGTTAAAAGCTGAATTTTCCACAAAACGTGCGAGAGACGGAATACATGATTTACTGAAAATACATATATTGACATCAGAAACAAGAAACTGATAAATCGAGCGCGCCAGAAAAATTACCGAATGACCTTCGCGTTTGAAATACCACTTGTGAAAACATTATCATTTTTGAGAGTTTGTAGAGTGAGAATATTCTGATGATGAAAAATTAAAATATCTTATCAAGATTGACGTATACCAATCGATGTGATAATATAATCAGAAGGTATATCCATCCACCAAGAAGAATGCCTACAAACAATAAATTCTTACTAAAAGCTATTCAGTGAAATGTTGATAAATTGCACAATTGTTGTGTACAAATGAAAGAATATTCCGTACAAATATTTAACCAACAATAGAATGTGAACTAGGTATATTATCCAGATAAAAGTTTTTACATTAAGAAATATCTCGACTATTTCTAAGAGCCGAATGCACGCGAACGACAAACTTAGAAGCAATAAAAATACCATCCGAGGGTCAATCAGGTTAAGTGTTTTGTCCGGCGCGTATTTTGCCTCCAAATAATATATATCCAAGATTTATCCCCCGAGTAAGTGGCGAAATAGCTGGAATAATAGTCCGACGTACTTGTGAGTTCGGAAGGTGGGTTTGCTTTGGGACAGACTTACATTATGGCATTTCATGACTCCGCTGCATTCCGCTCTTGAATTTACGGTGTGTTGTATTAATGTTTTTGTTAGCTAGTCTCTCTGCATTTAGATTTCAGTGTGTGAATTAATTTTAGCTGCTAATGCTAGCGCACCTGCTCTTTCAACTCTCGACGAAAAAATAAATATGTCTGTTTGTCATAAAGGGGTAATCAGGTTTACAAAACCGCTTGAATTTTGAAGTCGTCTCAGTATTATGGGAGAGGTCGTGGCTAGTTACCACCAAACCGTCAAAGACATGCTACTAAGCCATTTAGAGTTCCGTTACAGGGTGGCGCAGAAACCGATTAGGGATATGGGTTTAATATAACTGCCATACTCCCTAAGAGCTTAGCCCGCCTACCATCTTAGACTGCATGATCACTTACCACCAGATGAGATTACAGTCAAAGGTTTACTTGTAGAAGAATCCCTATCCCTACTAATATTATAAACGTCAATGTTAGTTTGTTTGTTACGCTTTCACGCAAAAACTACTTAACCGATCCTCATGAAACTTGGTACACATATATTCTTGGAAGTGTTAGAAAAAATATATAGGATACTTTTTATCCCGACATTAAGCTCGGTTCCTTTGGGAGAGGGGATTAAAGTTTTTGACGATTTTACACCATAACTCCGACAAATTATAACCGATTTAAATAATTATTTTTGTACTATAGAGGTTGTAATATGTGTTTAATTTTGCCCAATCTTTTTGTAGATCTGATGAATATGGTTGGACAGAACTTCTCAGCGGACAGCAGCAAACCCCTCATTTAAGGCTTAGCGATACTGAATACTTTAAATTATTTTAGAACTACAACAAAATTGAATGCCACAACAAAAAACAAAATCAAACGCAGACGAAGTCGCGGGCAACAACTAGTAAAAAATAAAAAAGTCGTTTATACTTTAGTTAAATATTCTGTATTTTCTGTTAGCTAAATTAAATCTGAACCACACCGATTCCATCATTGTGTTCCATGTGTGTGCCAAACGTGCAGCTTTACATATTTGAATGATCAAATCAATATTTTTTCCAAGGTAAGAGATTCTCTTGAAATCCGTTTAACTTAGATCTAAAGATCAATCGGATTCCCTAGCATTGATGTCACATTATTAATGCCGCAGCATGCCCATTTCTAACGATGGAGCCTTAATATGGGAAGTAAGAGAATCCAAATCGGTAGAATCCCAGGAAGAATGTAATTGCAGTAGAATTAAATAACGAAATTCGAGGTCTTGGGAATCGTAACAATGAATCTGTGTACAAAGGCCATTAAAATTTTCCGAGAAGGCACTTTCCAATTTAATTTCTCGTTATTACGTCGGGACGGTACCGGGACATTTTCTGTGCAAAAAATTGGCATTTTCATAAATAAGAAAACGCTAAGTCGACGGACAGACGTCCTTGTGCTAATTAAAAAGTGTCAACGTACTTGTTGGAATTTTGAGACTTACCATATACTTTATTTTGCAATAAGATGCAAATTTTTACATGAAGCGGTAAGTAAGTACTGACGTACTATATATACCATCTGGCTAGCTTGTTCAACTTTTGAGATTTTGTTAACTTAACTCTGTGTGTTTTAGGATACCGTATCGAAATGAGAAAAGCTTTGACGTTCTCAATCACGCTGAAACAGCATTTGCTCAATTTTAAATGCATACAGAAGCAACTGTGTCATTTTAAGTAGTTCATTGATCTCATTCAAAAAACATGTCAAACATGTACTTACATAGTTTAAATTTATTTATTTACTTTTTTATCATCCCTTTTCTTTGTACAGGTATTAGGTTTTAAAATTTGCTTTGTCAGTTGATTAGCTTTTAGCTTTTAGATTATTTTAATTATTAAGCATGCTGCGGTCATTTCTAGAAGTTCAATCTCCTGTCTTTCTCTTTTATTTATGCTATTCTCATGATAATGTCATTGTTACAAGTTTGATGATCCAAAAAAAAACAGTGTGGGTATTTTTATATTTTTTTAATAGTAAAAATGGCGGACCAAGCAGATGGCACAAGGTCCTGAAGGTCAGTGGAAACCATAGCCTATTAACAGAGCAATACCTCACAGGGCATGCAAGGAAGACGTCCTTCAGCATGCCTTCGTGTCCATCAATTTGAGACGTAGGTGCTCACTCTTATGTGTATCATGTGCAAGATAAAGGGTCCACGCAAAAGAAAGAAAGTTCTTATCCCTAGGCTATCAGAGTTTATAACTTTTTAAACTTATATTAACCAGACAGAGCTGTATAAAAGTTAAAATATGAGTTTGAATATATTTCCTGTGGCTGGAAGGTGTACCTATTTGATATCTCAAAAATTGTGACTTTGCAGTCTTTGGTATCCTAGCCAAACTTGCGAGCGCGTATTTGAGGGTAGTTTTTCTGATTTTCGTAGGCGTACGTAATTGATTTTCGCAAAATAAACTCCTACTTCTAACCAATAGGTATTCCATTTTACTGTTAACCGCAAAACCGACATAATCTTTTGTGTACGTAGGAACGAATGGCAAGTTCAGTCGGCTCGGCAGTCGATGCCGCACAGATTGAGACAATAAATTGCGCAGTAATAGCATCATGTGGGCGCCAGCCCCGATAGCCCAAGAGCTAGTGACATATAAGGCGGAATTTATGGTGGACTGAATGTTTATCGTTGTGCCTCTACCTTTTCAAATAATCCAAACCTAGTCATGTTAACCGTTTAAGATTGATTTACGTTATTCGTCACACACGGAATGAAGAGTTTTAGACTATGCCAATAAATAAAATTACATACATTAAAGTAAATAAAGTAAAAAAAGTAATGAAATTTTCATTTTTTGGGTTAGTGGTTAAATACAGAGTATAGTTATAACGTTAACCAATGTCAGTGAATGCATATTTAATCGCACTTCTGAATCGCCCGAATTTGACTATAATCCTATTTCGAAGGTTCAACCTCGTATTTTATTACCGTGCCATCCTATCCGTACCTAATATTAAGTCATATTAAGCTGCCCACCCTAATAAAAACCCGTTACCAGTTAGTCAGAGTTCGACAACTAAGCCCGCCCATCCTCATTTGAGCCACGTGATAGGTCTAAACTCTATATATTTTGAAGCCCCTCAATATTCTTTCCTGTCAATGAGAGGTTTTTATTGAGTAGATAACCTGATTTCTCCCACGTAAATCAGGTACTTATCTTGTTCTGACTTGTTCTTGTCTCGTTACCAAGTAAAAAGGTCTGAGCTGTATATCTAACTCTCCTATAAAACAACATGCTATTTGATTTTTTGAAAAGATTCTAAAATCTGTTTGTTTAAACAAAAAAGTCAAGTGGTACCCACCGAATATCTACTCAAACTTTGCCACAATCTCTCTGACTACAACGCAATCGCACCCCGCCATATTACGCCGAAATTAAGACAGCTTGCAGCTACCAATATGCAAATCCCGTGTTCCAAACTGTACGAGCCTAAACAAATATTGTTTGTAATAACAGAGACACTTTGTCTTTCATAAGTGACATTCGCAACAAATACAGACGGAGCGTATGCAAATTATTGTTTTGAATATGTTCATACATTGTTTCACACTAAAACAACTTGAACCTAAACCTTTGTGTTGTATCAACATGATATTATTTAAATTCTTTCATCATTATCCTTGGCCGATTTATGTCCCAACCAAGTGCGTTGCGTCTTTTTAAATATTGGAGAGAAGAAAGTGATGCTTCGGAATACTACGGAGTACTTCGTACCTATTTCTGCTATACCCCGGGAAAAGCAGAAGAATCTGTACGGTGTAATTTATAGATAATATCTTCAATCTATATAGAAATCTAAAAGTAAGTATTTTGAGAAGGATTATATGCTGCTCAACACACATTTTAATGAGACCAAAAGTTGCTTCGTTACAAATAAAGAAAACACCATTGAAATCGGATCTCTTATAGCGGGAATATCTCATAGTCATCTTTTTATCCCTTATTGGACGAACTTCCTTTTCAATACGGCTCACCTTTGACGGCCGATTAGCGCAGTTTGCAGCGACCCTGCTTTCTGAGCCCAAAGCCGTGGGTTCGATTCCCACTACTGGAAAATGTCTGTGTGATGTGCATGAATGTTTTTCAATATATGGGTGTTTATATACATGTACATTCTAAGTATTTATGTATGTTATTCATAAAAATATTCATCAGTCATCTACACAAGCTACGCTTACTTTGGGGTTAGATGGCGATGTGTGTGTATTGTCCTTTTAAAAAAACAACTGACAGAAGAAAACAATTTTGGAATCACACTGGAAGCAGAGACGCTATTCTTGGTTACCTAACAATTAAAGAACCAGCTTTGGAATCAAACCCAGACCTAAGGATCAGTAGTTGAACAAGTTACCAACAAACTACTTATATCAACACAAAAACAAACATATTAATACGCATTCAATGTAGTTGTTTAGAGTTACTGTAACTATTGCGTCTACCCTTTGTTACGAGTATACCTTGAAAGCTCAGTATTCCTTTGAATTGCTTCGCTCGGTAAAATAAAAGCGGTTTGCATTTCCGCAACGTATTTGTTGCTCGTTTGTTCAAACAAACAGAAGAATCCGTAAGTTCCTTTCAGTCCGTGATAAAATATCACAGGGCTTGGAACGCATTCTTTCGATTCCCGGCTGGAGTCAGCGGCTCGGAAACGTCTTTTATGTTTAACGATACCGCGCTATTTTAAGAGATAACCGGGTGAAGTTATACATTAAATACTGACATTTGCCTGTACTAACCACTTTGGTTTTGTAGTTGATCAACTGCGGATCACGATGAGTACAGTTGCCGATTGGGCACGGGTTGATAGCAGTCAAGGGTTATCTTGTAGTGAAATAATAAAAAAAAAGCTATCAGTATCATAATACTGGTAGCTTTCTTTTACAAGTCAACCCTTGACTGCTATCTACACAAACGTCAATGAATCTATCAAAACCAGTTTATTGCACACAAAAACAAAATAACATAACACAGGTACGAGTAATTTCGATTTGTGTGACAAATGCGGCCTTATCACACGTTATAGTGATTTCTTCCAGGCAACCAGAAAGTTTTTTGAAAATTGACTCACAAATGAATGGAAAATGTAAAAATATCATTGATTTAATGTTACTATCGTATTCATAAGCTCATTGAAATATATACATAGATACTTATTAATAATTACAAAACATAATAAACGTACATATACTTATTAAATATACTAATACATATTTCAGTACAGTGACACAAACTAATACAAAATTGAAATATTAAAACATGCTAAAAACATGACAACCAAATTTCAAAATCCTTTTATACTTAAAAATGCTTGTTTATATCCAGAGGCCTTTTTTAAATGCTAACTAAACTAGGTTTTTTTAATAAGAACTTCGCATAGGTCTTTTGAGATCGATTCCAAAAAACTTGTAGTTACACTAACATCAAAAGCTTTTAAAACGGTGTTTCAAAAGTAAATTTTATCGCAATAAGTTTGGTCAAGCATTCAGTATCTTATAAAAAGTTTAAACAAATTATCAACTCCCTAGAGAATCCCCGAACTTAAAAAGAGTGTCGTCGCAATTTTCCAATACAGCCATCAAGGTCTGCAACATCCGAGAGGTAGTCATTTTACAAACTGAATTGATACTTGAGACACGCTGTGGAACGGTATTCTCTTGAAAGCTTTTATTTAATATTATCTATGACCTTTCAGCAAGCACGTGGCGAAAACGTCTGTGGTAGCGATCAATCGATTTGATTCTCGCATCCGACAATAGATAGGTTACAAGACTGGCGCGCGAACTATAAAGTGATTATTATATCGGCGATATGATGCGTGATACAAAATTTTGGTACTTAAATTGGAAGAATTTTCAAAATATGTTGTGTTTACGTGGATATAGGTATCCTATTATTTCACAACTATCTTGTGTCAGTTCAGTTCTTGATATTTTTGATGGCGGCTCCAATCTCCAGCAAATAATAACCACCGAACTCGATTTTACAAAATCGATCGATGATTAAGTATTTGGTAATTTTGAGCGGAAATTAAAACTTATGAGACTATAACAGAGATAATCACTTTATAAACATAAAAAAGTTTGTCTCTAGTGTCTCTATTTTATCTCTACTCTACCACGGTTTGAAGACAGATTTCGAGTCATTAAGAAATCACGTCTTTGAAGCTGTATTTGAAAAATAATATTAACAACCGACATAGGTAGGTTACCTATTTTTATTTATAAAGACTAATATTTTGCCTGACTAATATAATAAATACTATATATTGTTATATGTATATATTGGTAAGCTACTGTTTACTGCTACTAAAAAATTAAAAGAAATTGATATATCTGTTCATATCAATTTCTTTTTATTTTAAACCTAAGGATTTATCCTGTGATCTAAGTTTATTAATTGATCTCTTCATAAGCTAGCTGGCCTAAAGACTAAACTGAAGCCAAGAGAACGTTCAAAGTGGTATCGTTAGTACAAATTGCTTAGGCACAGCAGCTTACGAGGGCCGGATTCCGCTTTACAAAGCTCACCCCACATATAACTTCACATTATGCAAGTTACAACGTTTTGGTTCACTGCCAGGTTCCTGAAGTTACAAAATGTATCTATAGATTATATTTATACGAGCAAAACTTACACAAGTTGTATTTTTGGTTGCCGCACCATGTGGTGGTAACATAGTTCAGAAATTAAGCTAATTATTCTGGAAGAGAACAGGAATACTGTTATTCCTGTTCAGTAACAGGATTATATCTAGTTTTTTGTATGTACATTTTATTTATGGAAATTTCATTTTTGAAGTGAATGCTCATGGTATACCTGAAAACTCTTTTATGCACAAGAGCATAAAGAAATTATATTTCGCTTGCGTCTAACATAAAACGTCTATTTTAGTTTATTATTATCTTTTATTTTTTTTAATATTTATAAATTATGTATTATTTTATTTGTGTAATCTAGTTATATATAGTACTTAGTAATAATTATGTATTTTTTTTGTAACTATGCACAACCTGCTGTCTGGTTTCCTTTTGTTTTCCTTATCCTAAGGTTGCCTGGCAGAGATCGCTTTTAAGCGATAAGGCTGCCTTTTAAATACTGATTTTGTCTGAGTTTTTTAAAATTCTTCCTCTGTATTTTTGTGTGAAAATAAATAAATAAAATTAAAATAAGTATTACAAGTGAAACATTCTTTGTATTTAATTTTTATATGAAAAAACGAATTAGACATTTAGAGGTAAGGTCAATCAATCAAGCCGCGCGTCGCCCCTAACAAAAGTCTAACCACTCAAAGATGAACTCCGTGCATAATATATAAAATTCAACATCGCAATTCACATGGGAGAGCATTTTAATGTTGCTAGCTTTGTAACGTGGAAAATTTCCAAAAACAAAGCAAACTGCTAAATGGTAGGTAAGGTGAGGCCAATCAATCAGACCGCGTCACCCCTAACACCAGTCAGGGATAAACTGCGTACATAATTTATGTAACTTAAGTTCACAACTGCTACGACGGAGTGCATTTTAATGTTGCTAGCTTTTTATCATGAGTACTTTATTCCAAATTAGTGCAGACGAAGTAAATGTTCAATGGTTTAATATGAAGATAGTAATTTTGAAAAATTAGTCATCATACTTATTGAATGACCTCACTATATAATAGGTTGGGGACAAAGTCTTTTCGCATTCAAGTAGTTTTTTTTTTTTAATAAATAAATATACTACGACAATACACACATCGCCACCTAGCCCCAAAGTAATCGTAGCTTGTGTTATGGGTACTAAGATGCCTGATGAATATTTTTATAAATTATATATACATAAATACTTAGTAAATACATATAAACATCCAGACACTGAAAAACGCTTATGCTCATCACACAAACATTTTCCAGTTGTGGTAATTTGTATCTGGCTGGTTTTGGCATCATTAAAAGTTTAAATGTATATAATATTAAACCATTAAACAGTTTACTTTGCCTGTACTAATTTTGAAAATTTTGATTTTTTCTTTAATTGCTTTACCATATTAAAAAAAAAACAATTTAAACTAGCTTATACAGTATGAAGACAAAATGTAAAGCTACTTACAGGTAAACACCGTGCAATAAATAGTGTCAGACTAGCTTACAACTACACAAACAAGATAGAAGAATATCCAGTGTAAAATGTATAAAATTTCATTCAGGCCATCAAAACAATTTGAAAGATGTAGTACTGCTATTTTATGTTAAAATAAAAAGCTAACATTAATTAACTATATAACATTAATAAATATCCGTATAAATCGTAAATTAACGCAGTTTGAATCATTTTTATAATCAGAGCTACCAAATTAGGTTAAAATTAATTTAACCTAAATTTAATTTAGGCAAAGCAAAATTTGCAAAATTTGTAACTTGACATTTTGCGATGTGCTGCCCTCTCTAGAAAAATCGCAAGACATACCGATATCGGTAATAGTACCTACTTACTTAAACTCTGGCTGATATGCACATCAATGAAAAAAATAACAGTTGAAATAATAATTGAACAGCCATCCTTATCGACAAGAGAGACTAGGAAAAAGGTAGAACTACATAATTTAATCTTCGATAACCGATTTTTGATTAGATTGATTATTAATTGCTAACTCATCGAAATTACCAACCACCAATATGAAAATTTTTAATTGATATGTGGCTTACTTTATGATATATGGCTGTAATACAGATATGAGCTTAATGATCTGCCGTACTCCTTTTAATACTCCACCTTACCGTCACTTACCATTAGGTTAGTTGTTAGTCAAGTGCTGTCTTATTAAATAAAAAATAAAATAAAAACTATGACTGTCAAATTAAAACAAATATGTCTCGGTAATATATGGTGAGTTTTCGAACCTAGGCAGTATATAAAAAATATGTCATAGAGTCTAAATAATATCATGACTTATTTATATTTTCTATATTCAATCTATCCGCAATCTATAGATTTATTACTTATAGCAACGTTGTTATAATCAAATAATGTCCATACATTTAGTCCATACTAACTCAGATTAGCAAGCAACTTAACAACAGATTACAGATAGATTGAACATAGAAAACCGACGATAGTCTTATTACTTTTGATAAAACATTGATCAGAAAGTTACCCAAAAAAATTTTTAATTGATACGTAGGCTTAATATAGGACCGACGAGGTATTTTGCAGTGATACCATCATATTAAGTATTTTAGTTTTAGTGTAGAACTGTAATCTAAGACTTAAAAACTAAACAAGCTGCATATTTCATACATGGATTACTAACGATTCTGTATCATCTCAGAAAAAAATCCTAAGGCTCTAAAAGTAATATTCAAGTTGTATATAATAATAAAGTATTAAAGTATATTCCAGTCTATATATTCAATCCTAAAAAGAAGAGATAATTTCCATTTGGCAGGGTTAATCGCAAGTTCGCCTGACACGCGAAGGGTAGGAGTCGATTAGACGTGAATGAATATCTGTTGTGGGTGAATTGAACGGTCGGACATTATTAATAATGCCCGGGAAAGGTATTCTAGGTTTTATGCCAGTCAATTTTGCCCAGCTACGTAGTGGGTCTATGCTCTTTCTTTATTACCAATGACCGAGTAAATGCTGTTTTTAGTTGCGTGACGGTGTTAAGTTCACGTACACTGATGAATCGTAGGTAATCTTCTGAAAATATGATATCATTTAAATTTTCAACATTATTTACTATCTTTTAAATATTGTTTGCTACGACAGGTTTACCGAAATCGACAAGAAAATACATTAAATTAAGTTTGGCATTGACGGTTAAGTATACCGTGTTTTCCGTCGCTGTCGCCAAATCGGTAAAGGTGTTTCGGTTGCAATAGCTAGAGGATTTAAAACCTGCAGAGATATTTCAAATATTTTTTTAAATGACCAAATAAAAGTATAAAATTAAAATAAATCATTTTGGCCGTAGCATATCCATTAGATATATACCGTTATAAAGGGCGTCGAACTTATTTTGCACATTCCGAAATACTTTACATGCCTGCGAAAACTAATGGAAAGAAATGTGCATATTGCGAAGTCATTCAGAAGCAATTACAGCGTGTATTCGAAGCACTGAGTCTTACTTTAGTTGACGTTTAATGTTACTTTCCATATAAAATAACGCTATTATGACATTCATATTGTTTTAATAGGTTTTATTTCAAGATAAAATCTCAAAACCATACGCCGAGGTATTATTGTCTACTTTTTAGACATTTTATTATTAGTCTAGCTTCAAATATCATTTGTGTCTACAGAACAAAGAAATTATATAGACAATAAGAGTAGCAACTCAAGTAAGCAAATATAAACCATTGCAACAGTCAAATACATTAACAATAAGACAAAAGAGAAACAACTTCAATATAACGTTTGTTCATCATTAGGATATGAATTGTTTGACAGCTACTTATGTTTTTTACGATAAAATATTTAAGGTTGGTCCTCATAATAAAACTGACCAATATAAATAGGTACCTACCCAGACTTAAAAGAAAAAAAAATCCTGCTTAATGCTAAGTTTATGTACGCTCCATGTAGGTACTATCTCTACAATTTTTATCTTTGATTTTCGAAGTTATATGCGTTGTAAGTAATTAAAGATCACTTGCTTTAACCGTGAAGGAAAAACACTGGGAGTAAACCTGCATGCCTGATCATTCACTATAAATGCGTTCGACTTCTCTAATGCGTGTCTACCAATCCGACCTGGCGATCGAGGTGGAGTACGGTCTAAACTTTTCCCATTGTTATATGCATAATGCGGTGCATAATGATGATTTCGAAATAAACCCTTTTCTGTGGTGTCAAGTATTTAAATAAATACGGTCACAATGCCAGAGCTCCCATCTTATAGGGGAGATGATTTCTAACACCCAGTGGCGTGCACTTCATACATGCACAAAAGCACTGCCTACCCTAAAATTTATGTAAAACTCGTATAGGAGGAGGATTTTTGCCGTTTCATGCAATTTTCCTGCTGGCTTTTTCTTACCCTGGTAAGAAACCACCTATGCCTCGGGTTGATGGGCATTTTGTAGGGCGTATTCCTTGCATGCCCTGCAATCTTTTGCTTTGGTATATGGGATTTGGTTTTCCATTTACCATCAGGTCTAATAGTTGACAGACCAAGCAGATGGGTCATCTGCTTGGTCTGTCAACAGGTTCACTGTTAACGGAAAAACAGTATCTAAATAAAATAACAGAAATAAAAAGAGTTCCAGATGGCTGGATAGGAAAGAAAAAGTTATGTCAAATTAAAGCCTATTGCAATAAAATCCTGATTAAAATTAGGCTAAACGTAATACCATTATTCCATTAAACACGCATGGATGCGTTAGAATTTGGCAGAACGGTGCTCCGTCGAGATACGGGGCTTATAATAAAACAATATTAATTATCAATCGACGCTCCACTGCTTCCTTTGTTCCGGGGCCGGTTTCATAATAAAGGCATACCGTACTACGGTTGCCACCAATTTTCTAACCTACTAATATTATAAACATGAGTCTTTAACTGTGACCTTCTTTTACGCTGTAACATTTAGATAGTGGATAAATGAGCGAGTAAAAGCAATTAGTATTTTGCTTGTTTACATTAGCTATATAAGCTATGGCTTTGCTAAACTAAAGACCTATCGACCTTTATTTAATTACCGAATTACGCAATTCTTCGTTTTTATTTTGCTTTTTTCAGTTTTTTTTAAATATAGCGGCTTGTTACTATCACTGGCTTAAAGGTATCCCTTACACCCGTAGGTTGGGACGCACGTTATCTTTTTGCAAAACCGCATCAAGTATTGCGTGGTGATAGAGCGCAATATAGGCAACAAGTAAAACATTTTTTTTTGCATTCATAAAATTAGTATAGATTACGGTTACAGCTAGTTTAGTTTTTTTAGGAATCTCGAACGATAATAATACGATTCAGGCAAGCAATATAGCATAAGATCATATTTTCTTGAATAATAATCGGTGACATAAAATCTTACCATTTTTATCAATGATTGTGGTCATAAATAGAAATAATACAATACATAGGTAGAGGAAGCGTTTGTAGTACTCAATGAGATTAAGAATAAAAGGATACTTATGCATAAGACTTATAACCAAGCGAATAATTTTACCTTATTTACCAGACAAAACACACATAAACATCATTATATCAAAAGCATCACAGTATATCCTATAAAAATCACGGAGTCCCTCCAAAATATTCTATTTTTCCATTATAATTAACCGTGAAAAGAGCATGGGTGGTAACCCTAACTTGTGCATTAAACCTCCGGCATTTCACGGCAGTTTTGTTTAAATAATAATTGGATTTCTATAACGTTGCTTCAAAGAATAACTTCTGAGCATGATATTATATTATTATTGCTCAACGAATGCCTCTGTTATTTGGAATTTTAACAGCGTTCTTTGTTATGACCGCCGCTGTTTATGGTATTGGAACATAAGATTTACATAGTTTCAATGTTATAACAGAAGTATTAGCAACTATAATAAGCCTGTAAATATATAGTCTGATTCGGTTTCAAAATTCTTATATCAATTAATCCAGCTATGGCGGACATTAGTGTTTTGTAAAGATGTGAAAATTCATGATCTTCAGCTTATAGAATAGAATAGAATAGAATAGAAAAACTTTATTGCAACACATTAGGAAAAATACAAAGAAGCTTATATGTCCAGCGCCTAGTTAAATAGTGTCTGTAAAAATAGTAGTAGGTTACCAACCAGAGGCGTGCACTGGGTTCCCTACCAGAATATGCATACACCAGGAAAATTGCATAAAACGCCACAAATTCTCCTCCTATACGAGTTATATTATATCAATGTTAGGATATGCAGTGTTTTTGTGCATGTATGTGCACGCCACTGTTACCAACGCTGCGTTTTTGGTTGTTTTTATCAGGGTGTTACTACAATAAATAAAACTGATTCAAATAATCTACCAGACGTAAACCATTTTCGCTTATTCCTCGTATACTTTGTATGTAGTATATACATACCAGTGGAAGTTTCAAGTAAACAGATTCGACCTTTTTATATAGCTAAACGTATTTTTCGTCAACGAGGCGACAAAAAATACGTTAGCTTTAGCTTACCTTTGCTGATTATAGCCGGAATGAATAATTATCAATATCAATCCAAAATCTTTAGATTTAATTTGGTATTGCCATCTTTTTCCTATTCTTCTTTGTCAATGAGGATAGCATTACTAACTTTATTATTTGATTTAAAGATTTAGGATTTCATGTTTATTAGCTATTAACTTCAGATGTAATATATTACTATTGGTAATATATTTACGTTATTTAATTTAAAACATTATCTACGTTCGTACCTCACATAAAATCTAAAACACTTTGATCCTAGAATTGTTAGGCATCTAAATCTACATAATAATGCATAGTATTTTATTCTTATACAACACACAATTACAATACGATCATCCATTGATTTTCTTTAATCGCTAGCAGCACTTGGCACCTATAATTTCCCATTAGTTCCTATTATGAAAAAGTGAATAGAATGTAAAACAAAAATCAATTTGGCTCCCCTCGAACTGTCAGCAAAACGGGCGGGGCCGAATCAGTTTGTTAATCAATTCAAATTTATTCGTTGATCACGCGCTCGTCTCGCTACTAACGTATTTAAAAAGTGATTAGAAGTTAAATTGACACAATATGAACTTTTTGTTCCCGCCAAGAAACTTAATCAAAAACAAAATTATTCAATTTGCATCAGAATATCAGCTTGAACGCAGCGATCTTTTTTTATTTCTCATATTAAATATAATGTTATGACAAGTACTGAGGTCTATGAAGTGTACTAAGACTTTACTAAAATGTTATATATCAGACATCTGTCGTACATGTCAGTCTGACCCTGAGGTACACTCTATCTTAGCCTAAGTCTTTCTTTCTAAGTAGTTCTTTACGGATCAAATTAAAATTTAATGATGAGCAATCAGCTATCAATTCATTCATTTTGGCTACATAAATTAAAATTGAAGTAGATCTTCGTTACCAAAATGGTAAAGCGAACCCTAATGGTGCGACTTTGCGATGGTGCGCTAATATCTGTTTATGATTGTATTGAGTCTGACTCGAACTTGCCGTTTTTTTTGATTGTGCACTTGTTACTTGATATAACAATTAGAACAGTTGAAACGAAACTTTTTCAGTTTCAGAAACAGTTCGAAAGCAGCAAAACTAAAACTATATTTGTTACATTGATTAAAATTGGTCCAATAGAACTCTAGATACATGAAATGTATTAGGACGAAGCCGAGAGAAAAACAACTCACTATTCCGAAAGATGTGCTTTTGTAGCAACAGAAATATTGGAGAATAGCATACATTCTTTTCGAGACGACTTTTATAGAGCTATTGGATAGAAGCAGGCGTTACATGATTTCATAAAAATTAAACCACACCATACAGATCTTCGGCAATGAGATTGTTAATTACACCGTACAGATTCTCCAGCTTATCGTGGAATATAGCAAATTAAGCTTCATTTGCATAATTTTTGACAAAAAGCCTTTTTTTTTGTTTTGAAAATAACAACAAAAAACTTTAAGAACCTTAAAGCGAATGCAAAATTCGTATTACTCAGAAGAATCAAGATTAAATTTACATTGTTGCTATTATTGCGTCGGTTTGCAGCGTCTATTATGGTAAGGTATTCATGAAAGCAAATGTTTAGTCTAAGAGGGCGCGAGCAACGTAATATAGAACTCTTGGCAGAAATACGGAATCACCAGCATATGTGAACTAACTTATGATAATTACTTGCCAGAATAATATACCGGAGCAATAAAGACTGCAGTTTCTTATTCATACCAAACATTTTATTGACTTTCAGTTATAATTGCTGTAAACCTAAATTAATTAAAATGACTTATCTTGTTGGCTTATTTTCTATCCTTTTTATTTGTACATAATATTACCTCTGAAATACGCAACGATGTCATAAGTTATCTTTTTACATAAACATCAGTCGTCGATCTTAGATATAAATTTTCTCTTATGTTAGCGGTTGTCCCCCTGGCAACCTACGCTACGCCATAAACATGATGTGACGTCACTACAAGATTCATTAATAAAGAATTGCTTTAATAGTAGGTACTATTTGCTTTATATAATTCGTAATAATACTTATCTTAATATTTAATGTTTTCCAAATAGAATAATAACAATATATTTTGTGAAATAACTTACCGGAAACTAATATCGTAAAATATTATTATTGGTTCGTTTTGTTGTCAACATTGTAAACGGTGCCTGAGCCGTATAAAAGAAGAAGCATTACCTTCTCAAGCATTCATTCTGTATCATGTAATTGTAGGGGGAAACTCTGCTCGATAATATGTCAAATGTAATAAGTAAAAACTAGATTTATTCCAAGTCTTATCCCCATGTTCTCCAAAACATATATCTTAAACTTTTTGTTTTCCTGGGCTAAAAATTAACCTTTTTCCGTTCCTATAGCATCCTATCTATGTGCAAAACTTTATCAAGATCAGTTTAGCTGTTAAGCCGTGCTTAGTTACCAAAGGTTATATTTTTTAAATCCAGTGAAAGCGATTGCTAGCTGCTATTCTGGGATATTCAGTTTATTGCGTCCGATAAACAGGATGCTATCTAACTTTGTGTAAAATTTCATTAAGATCGGTTACAAACAAGTAGACACACTTTCACATGTATGTTATACGTATATACATGTAGTATTAATAATTAAAACACTAATATATATGTATAATAACCATGGAAATTAATCAAAATCCTATACCTTCGTAGCGATATATCGATGTAGCAAAAACCGATAAAGAAGGACAAACCAATAGACACACTTTTGCGGTTAAAAAGTATTCCGTGTATTCTAAGACCCTTAGATCATTTCACTTTTAAAACTGAGGAGGTTATGTTTATACCTCTTTATTTTGGACAAACTTGAAAACATAATTATTATTTATTAAGCAACAATAAACATAATTATTTATTTATTAAGAGCACAAACAGCATGCATATTACACGTTTTTAAATATAGCACACACACAAAACATGGACTGATATGCACGTCAATTGCAAGCGCACATAGCATTGACAAAGTGTCATGCAAACTTGATTAGACAAAAAATTCAACTCACCGATAAGTGTTCGGTGAGTTTTTTCCTAATATTTTTTTCATAAAACACGAAAGTAAGTAGAAAAACTCTACAGTTGTTAGCAAAGTAGTCAATAACGTGTGTCCCTGTTTGTGTTTGTGCATGTTATATACCAGGTATATCTAGATGAAAACACTATAACTATTTTACCATTTCAGTAAGACGTGGCGTACTATCCACATTGGTAGTCATATAACATTCACAAAAAGAAGTACAAAAACTCTACAGTCGTTCGCAAAGTAGACAAAAGTGTGTCCCTATTTGTGTTTGTGTATGTTATATACCAGGTATATCTAGATGAAAACACTTTAACTATTTTACAATTTCAGTAAGACGTGACGTACTATCCACATTGGTAGTCATACAACATTCACAAAAAGAAGTAGAAAAACTCTACAGTCGTTCGCAAAGTAGACAAAAGTGTGTCCCTATTTGTGTTTGTGCATGTTATATACCAGGGATACCTAGATGAAAACACTTTAACTATTTTACCATTTCAGTAAGACGTGACGTACTAGCCACATTGGAAGTCATCCCAAGGGTCCTGTAAACTACGGCTGTCAGTCAAACTGACGCCACGGATGACCGCAAGTAGCCCTCCGGTTAATTCTACGCGCTCTAAGAAGTGTTGCTGCTGACCCCAAAAGTTATAAGAAGAAAGCGTTTAGATTTCATTTATTTTTTCATCTTCTCTTTATTGCAGAACCATATATCGGCTAACAAACGGCGGACTTAATGCTAAGGTATTTATCTTATCTGTGTAAGATAAGAAAATGGCTTTTAAAAGGTGCTTTTGATGCCTAGATACGTGCAAAATTTTACATGGTACTAAGATGATGGTAATAAGTAATAATAGTACTATTTCATTTATATATATATATATATACACCACAAACTCCCACAATACACAATACTTTACACATTATTGAGTAGACAGGCCCATAACATGAAGCCCCGTTAGTCTTTGCATTATGGTTGAATAAAATTTAAACCGTTGTTCTTTTTTATAATATTATTAAAGTTATTTTGTGTGGGTCAGAAAAAAATGTTTAAACAAATTTGTAACTATGTTAAAACATTAAAAAAAAATGTTTACAGTGTATTATTATATTTGTAACATTGAAATGAAAAGCCCTCCATCCTGCATTGGGTCAGCGTGGTAGATCAAGGCTCGAATTCCCTCCCTCGTTTGTGAGAGAAGGCCTGTCTACAGCAGAGGGACATGAATAGGCTCAAGTGACAAGGATGACGATATCATTAAAGTATATGTTTTAAGTAAGAGTAAAATTATTTAATCACTAAGTAAAACATTTATATTATTTAAAAACTAAGTAAAACATTTATTTACATAAATTACAATAAGAATCAACGGAACATCAATTAACTCATTAATAATGATCTGAATTCTCTGAATCATGCTCACCCACCAATATAAACCGCTAAAAACGTGCTAAGTCTTTGAAGTAGCCAACAGCCACTTTTTAGCATGAGTTGCCTGGCACTAAAAAAGAGTGAAACAAGCGGTAGGTACAAAATAAAGGAGTGATTAAATGTGATTTAGAAACGCTTTGATCCTATCACTTGAAGTGACGTCTCGTCCAGTCCAACGCCTATTCAATTTAATCTGGCTTAAGAAATTATTTGTTAAGTAATTAAAGAGCTCCGAAGTCAGCTTTTCTCATAATTGGAAATACCATAAATAAGCAAAATACATTCAGGTTTTAATTCTATTTTATTAAACGTCATCATCAGTCTATTGTCCATATCGTACCTATTGGTTTAGTTCATTTATATATTGGCATGTATGGTTATATTACACACCACCTACCAATGTCCATTTTCTTAATGTCTCCCTTTCTGTTATTTACAATTTTCTGTAGTGTACTATAAAGCATTTACATAATACATACATATTAATATCCCAAGCTTGAGCACACCTCGCTTCTTCTCATATGAGAGTTAGAGGGCATCACATGTTGTTCAATATACAGACGACATAGCGTGCTCTGTATCCATACACTATATAATACTAATATAATATTATAAATGCAAAACTGCGTGGGTTTGGTTGTTTGTTACTTATGTTCGCTTAACCTTTGCACAAATCTTGATCAAATTTATATACACCATATTACATATGGTAATATTTATTCCGAAAACTCTACTGGTTAAAGTTACTGGATTTAACAAAATAGCATTTACTACCTACACACGGCTTGACCGCTTAACACATTTTGGTGAAATTTTTCGTAAGAAAATTTTTCAGAAGCGGTGATAGCTCATTGGGTAGGACTTTACTCTCGGGGGGCCGAGTTCGAATCCCAGCACGCACCTCGTACTTTTCAAAGTTATGTGCGTTTAAAGTAATTTAAATATCACTTGCTTCAACGGTGAAGGAAAACATTACCTACATAAATCTACATGCCTTCTCCATAATGTTCTCAAAGGTGTGTGGAGTCCACCAATCCGCAGTGGGCCAGTGTGGTGGACTACGGCCCTTAACCCCTTCTCATTGTGGGAGGCCCGTGCCCAGTAGTAGGCCGTTAATGGGTTGCTATGATGGTGTGGGATTTATAAAAACCCATGATAAACGTAGACCAAATCGCGGGCAACAGCTAGTTATAATTAAAGGTAATTTTGTGAACTTGCGAAAGCTTATAGCGATTTCAGTTAGTACAAATTTAATCAGCCTCGAGCGATTATGCAAATGTGCAAATGAATGGATTTGCTTACGTTCGAATTAGTCGAAGATTACCGGCTGAAAATATACGACGAATTATGTAGCTAAACAATCCACCCTCGCAATGTAGATACATTCATTTTGAATTTCAGGAGTAAGTAAAATAAGTACTATTTTATGTAAAAATAACGTAGGCCCGAATGGGCTCGAAACTATTCGGGCGTACTCCGACGAAAATCAACATGACTCCAGCCGTTATTAAATGTAGATACTTACTTACCTGAAAATATTTTTTTATATCATAATTGTAGTCGTAAGTGTAAATAGTTTGGTAAATTACATATTTAAAATCTACTTTATAAAAATTCTTTGTTCGACGGCCTGTAGGCCACAGGCGCAGTGGGCAGTGACCCTACTTTCCGAATCCAAGGCTGTGGGTTCGAGTCCTAAAACTAAAAAAAAATTGTGCGATGAACATGAATGTTTGTTAGTGTCTGTGTGTTACTGTTGTTATATATTTTTATTTTTATATTGGGACAGAGTTTGATTCTGGAAAGCTCCTCTAACTTTTAGGTTTTAAGAAATTTATTATTCATTTAGCCATGCTGTAACTTTGAAGATAATCATCGTTAGGAAACCGGCATGTCTGAAGGTTTTCTGTGAAGTTCTCAACAGGCGTGTGAAGTCTACCAATCAGCACTTAGCTGTAGCATAGTGGAATGCGGCCAGAAATTTCTAGATGCTTTTTGGAAAACAGGACCCTGTAGTGGGCCGGTGATAATGATGACGATGATAAATAGATTTTGTTTTTATCCAATTATAAAACAAATCTTCAAAAGATTTCAGGTACAAAACAAAAGAACGTCTACGTTTGTTTTGGGCTTCTTCTCAGACCAGGGTTAGTTTTAAATTCACGAAAAGGTTATCACAATTATCTCACTACCATGTACACATTCCTCATGTAACGCCATCTATGGGCCTACTTGTATAAAGATATTTTAGACTGTGACTTTGAACCAAGGATTCTGCCTATTTTGTATATTGCCTTTCTAGACTAATGTTTTTTTTTCATTTGTAAAGCTTTCGTTGCTTGCTTAACAACCGTATTAGATACAAAATCGATATTTGCGGTATGCCATATTAAATTCGATCCATCAACAGTTAACAAGGCGGGTGGTAAACTAAATGAATGACCCTCGTTTCCTCGAGACGGCGGTCAAGGATCCGCACCTAAAGTCACTTATCCGATCCATCTGCAAGAATAATTGGACCGTCTTGGACCGTCCGTGGTTACCGAGTGAGCTGATATTAATTGGTTTGTTCTGAATTATTTAATTCGGCTGCCAGTTACTACTGCGTACACGGGGATTGGGTTACTGAAATAACATCTGCAGGAAATTTAAAATTACTCTGACTTCTACGCCTTTAAGGTTAACACTCAAAATATGGACATAACTTATCCTAGCAAATATTATATGAGATAAAAATTTACAAAGAATAAAAATTTTGCTTTGCTAACGTTTTTCACATAAAATTTCGAATACCAAACGCTAAGAATTAAAAAATTTTTTGTCTGTTTGTAATTTCATCTTACACACAGCCGCGGAGTAAGTAGGTACTTAATCAACATGTTGATCGTAGATATACAGATAAAGAACCGGACTTATGCTAATTTTGTTCTGATAAAATAAATCTTGGGTGGCTAAAAAATAAATCATTCACCGCAAACTAGGCTATTAAAACAACGGTAAGCAATTTTTTGAGGTAAAATAAATAAAATCTATTCCCAAAAAATGTGAATTACAAAGTAATGGTATTCTATTACGTTAACTAAAGATCCAATACCCACCCACGCTAGTTTCACTCAATTATAAGAACAAATAATTTAATTCTAAGGATCAGTTCAGACAGTTCAAGAATTTATACTCGAAAACGACCCAACGATTACGGTCGTGAAAATCGTATTTTTTTTCGATCTCAAGTTAGCTCTTGACTGCAATCTCACCTAGTGGTAAGTAAGGTAGTATGGCAGTTATAACCCTAAACCCTAACCCTAATCGGTTTCTACGTGACATAGTACCGGAACGCTAAATGGCTTTGTCAGCAGGGTGGAAACTAGCCACGGCTAAAGGCTGGGAGGCCAGACCAGACCAGGAAATATTCAAAAGTGATAAATTCCCAAATTGCCCCTACTGGGAAAGGAAAGCCAACGGACCTCCAACTTAAAACCACATCGCTTACCGCTGCGCCAGAGAGGTCGTCAAACGACGACTTCAAAAATAGTCCGAAATCGCGTGAACAGTCTGACATGCCGCTTGCGCTTTCAATAGCGTTGTTGGATTTATCGTATTTTTGTATATCATGGATGACGTTAAGTTTGGTAATTGCTAAGATTGGAACATAGGTATGACTGTTTATCCTAGTTAAGCTTTTTTTTGTAAGAATCGCAACTACGATTGTAAACCAATACGAGAGTTAGCAAGCTTGGTGAATTTGTTAGCGTATAGCCTAGCGTCTCGTCTTTTTTCAATGTCGCATCGTCTCGAAGTTTGGTAGCTTTTTATGATAGAGCTCGAAAAGGACTACTATCATGCTTTATTCTACCACAAAGCAGCATTGTTGCTGCTGTTTTCCGTTCTGGAGGGCGTGGTTGCCAGTGTAATTACAGATACATGGGGTTTAACATCTACGCCTCAGGTTGACGAACACATTGCAGACGTGTTACTTTCATGCTCTGTTATGAGGCGATAGTATTGCTTTTTACCATCGGGTGGGTCATATGCTTGGTCCGACAGTTATTGCTATATCAAAAAGTGCTCTGTTTGCTCTCGAAAGTGAATTGAGTAAATATAAATAAATAAATAAATAAATATACTACGACAATACACACATCGCCACCTAGCCCCAAAGTAAGCGTAGCTTGTGTTATGGGTACTAAGATGACTGATGAATATTTTTATGAATTATATATACATAAATACTTAGAAAATACATATAAACACCCAGACACTGAAAAACACTTAATGCTCATCACACAAACATTTTCCAGCTGTGGGAATCGAACCCACGGCCTTGGACTCAGAAAGCAGGGTCGCTGCCCACTGCGCCAGTCGGCCGTCAATAAGAGTAAGTAAAGAGAAAGCTCGAGTCTTAGTGAGAATTTTTCCGTTCTGTCTAAACTGACCCTTAGACGCGTTTTTTAGGTATAGCTTCCAAACTCAGATTAAATAGCAAATAAATGTTTAGATTTGTGTTTTAAGATTCGTTTCTTTTCATGAGCGTTTTTTAATTGTTACTACTATTACAACTTCTGCTTGACTTTTCGGGCAATTTCTAAAATAATGCCTTACACCGTTTTTTTTACATATATACTACGACAACAAACACATCGCCAGCTAACCCCAAAGTAAGCGTAGCTTTTGTTATTGCTGAAAATATTTTTATGAATATACACAAATATTCATGCAGATTAACACCCAGACACTGAAAAACATTCACGTCCATCAAACAAACAAATTTCCAACTGTGGGAATCGAGCCCACAGCCTTGGGTTCAGAAAGCAGGGTCGCTGTCCACTGCGCCAATAATCGATTATGAAATAAGTAACGACCTACTAAATCATTCATACACGCAATGAAACGTACGATCAAAATCCTTGTTTTAATATGTTTTTACTCGAAACGATAATCGTGCGGATGACAGTAATGTTTTCATGAGAGACTATCTAACTTCTTGCTCGTATGAAGCAATTTTGAGATTCTTTTTTCTTAGACTGCATCATCACTGATGCAGTGATGACCAAGACCAAGAGACTATAAGAAAGTTTGCAATTCCATGTCTACTACCTACGAATTAACCACGCAAAACCCATGCCCATTTTCACTAACGACGAACTAGGCAATGCCTAAGTAACTTACGCCTAATCAAAGAAGATTCCTAGGCATACATTTACCTATTACCAACTATTACCATAAGCGTTGATAGCCCAGTGATTCCACGTCACTTCGGCGAGTTCAAATTCTAGCAGGCACCTCTAACTTCTCTAAGTTATGTGCCCTTCAAGCGTGTGTGAAAAAATTCAAATTCAAATTCATTTATCTCAAGTAGGCCTACTTTATAAGCACTTTTGACACGTCAAGTATGTATGTTTGTGTGACTCTACCACCGGTTCGGAAAGCAGATTCTACCGAGAAGAGCCGGCAAGAAACTCAGTAGTTGCTCTTTTCCAACATCAACATTTACAATCATTTTGCTATCTTGCGGGAGATGAGAGCGAGGCTGGCTGCTTCCATTCTACCTTGTCATTGAGGAATTCATCAAATGTATAGTAACCTCGCTGTACTAGATGAGTTTTTACACATTTTTTAAATGTATGCATTGGTAGGTCAAGAATTTCCTTAGGAATCATGTTGTAAAAGCGTATACTCAATCCCACAAAGGAGTTCTGCACCTTTCGAAGACGATATGCAGATATCACTAATTTATGAAGTCCACCAATCCGCACGGGGCCAGCGTGGTGGACTACGGCTTTAGCCCCTTCTCATTGTGGGATGAGACAGACCCGTGCCCTGTAATGCGCCGGCAATAGGTTAATATGATGATGATGAATTATTTTTCACTTGGCAACTCATATAACAATACTTGTCTATGATACTTGTCTATGATTCTTGCCACTAGGTGTAGTATTTTGTGTTTGTATTTTCATATTACTCAAAAAGCGAATTTGTATTTTTTTCATCTGTCAAGAGTCAGTTTACGAGTTCCCTTAACATTACGCATCTCCGAATCGGTGTCGTTACGACTAACGATAGTCATCATCTAAGCGTTGGTGAAACGTTATTTTTGTTATGCATCACCCAAATCATTAGGCATCCGATTTAAGCGTTTCCTAGGTTTAGTGAAAACGGCCATAATAATGTGATAATTTAACAGCAGTGCGTACGCAATAACAGCATGCTCCTCCACATTATAGCCTAATGCATGGCATGACTGTCCTAATAATTCATATCCACAGACCCATTGTCACTAGTAATATCACAGAGTGTAACGTTGCCGGGCGACAGTCACGGCTCTGTATTAACGTTATAAATTAGGACGTTAGCGACGTGGCCCACTCAAATAATCGTAAACCGCTGTTAGTGGTCATTCACGGCACTTGCGCTACGCTTTTGTCGCTTTCATTTCGCTTTGTACACGGAAACGTCGGGAAATGAAAAGGATATGTTTGCTTTCCACACCAATATTAAAGAGCTTGGAGGAAAAAGGATCCCATAGACTATCGGGGCGATGAGTCTGTTGAGATCAAGAATATCTATGCTATATGCAGGGCTTGCAAACCTGGGGCACCGTAGAAAGTACAGAGGTACAAACTCAGCTATTCCATTGTTGGGGTTATTTATTTTTCTTCATTATTCTTTGTTAAAATTTATTATTTATTATGCTTTTATTAGTTTTATAATAAGGATGCTTTATTTTTTGCTTCTATCTGCCTTAATTTGAAGTACCTATCTATTTTAACTAACTAGGCCTTCGTTACATATCTCCTTAATTTAATAAGTATTGGAATCCCCTGTTATTTTGAGTATGCGTAGCGGGTATTGCCCGTATATAAGTTATCAGGTACCAAAATGATGATCATCATCATCATACCAACAGATTACTGGCCCACTACAAAGCACGGGTCTTCTCCCAAAATAAGAGGGGTTAAGGACATAGTACACATTGTGCATTTGTGGACGGCATAATAATACCGTTTTATAAATATAGCTGCCCCGCGGAGTCCCCGTCGTCAGTTTTTATTTGGTTGGAATATCGAAAAAAAGTGACAGCTATTAAATTCAATTTCATCACCATCGATTTTTTTTATCCAACTTTAATTTAAAAAAACAAATTTAAGAACACTGCTTTTGTAGCTTTAGCTATGATAGTTAGATATTTTTCCCCGCATTTTTTTTTATTGTAGGCTATAAGGAGTTCTATAATCATTTATCTTATAACGGAGAGAAGCCAGCGTCCTCTGTGCCACTACTACCATCTACTACGATCGCCAATCGCGGTCAGCCCATTATATTATAACAGACTTCCCGTTTGGGAAGACAAATAGATATTTCTATAAACTTTTAATATGACTGTAGCGGGTGGAATTCTGTACATTAAGGATATTTGGAAAACGTTTTTGGAGGGTACTTTGTAAGCAATAGCGAAGCCAAAACTGTTTCATATTCATTTTTGTCTATACGTCTGTCCGTCGGTCTGTATTTTGACCGCGCATAACCGCGCTGAAACTTCTGAATGAATTCAAATGAAACTTCGCATGATTTCAGTACATACTACGAGGTACTTTTTATCTATATTTTTATTAGCGGACAGCGCTGGGGCGCTGTCGGGCTAATTTGTGAATCTAAACCATCCAGGGTGCCACCCTAACGTATACCAAAAAATTCATTCAAATCTCTAGGAGGAGTTGAGTGACATACACACGCACACAAGAAATATATATATAAGATTTAGGAGAGGGGATGAAAGTGTTTGACAATTTTACACCATAACTAAACCATCAAATATAAACCGAATTAAATTATTTTTTTGTACTGGATAGTTATAACTTTAGTTCTGCCCCAAATGGTACAAACTATTACAAGGTAGTTATTACTATTTTGCCACTTCTTTATTTTTAAAACTACGTAGTGTAATAAGCTGAAAGCAGCACCCATTTTGAATACGTACCTAAGTACGTAAATACTTTAACTGCACGGATAAAAATACCCGTATTGCTTTTAGATTGTGTACGTTGAAAACAGGGATGAATGCAAGCGGAGATAATACTATAGAGGCAGGCCAGACATCTCTAGAAAGCATCAGCCACCGTCTCCCAACGTGATGCATACTTATTGCTCGATTTTCCACAGAACAATTTCAATTGTACCGTCCCATTAGCGGCATTCGATTGCCTCTGGCTTCGATAAAACTTAATAGAAATCTCTAATGTCCCCAGATATTCGTGGCTTCTTTACGTAGTGCAAAACAAAGTGGTTCACGCTGTTTGTACGCTTGGATATTTAAACTACGTACCGTATTTTAAAGCAGTTTTCAGAAATAGATAAATTGATTAAAGAAGAAAGAAAGATTAATCGTCTTTATTGTCACACATTTGTGTAAAATGTTACATCTGTGTCATAAATTTGTTAAAGTATAAAAAAAAATGTGTGACAAAGGAGCTGGCTCAGTATAGCTGCATACTAAAAATCGCAGCACTGGTTTTCAGCCAGCCCCCTTATATTCGTCGTCACTGAATCCTCGACTAAACAATAACAAAATAATATATAAAAAAATATATTTTTTACATCATCATCAAATACAAAATCGTCAAAATCGAATTAAGAGGTTAATAATAAAAATAAAACCACACAAAAGAATTAAAAAAAAATGCCTACTATTATATAAACAAAATCTAAAATTATGAAACTAATAAACAGGAAAAACTAACATGTAAAATGAAATGTAATGTGAGTGTCTTTAGTAAAAATAAATGAAAAATAATATGAAAGTACTAAAAGGTTTGAAAAGTAAGAAGGTTTATCAGTAGTTAATTGTAGCAGAGAGCTAATTCAAAGATTTATAATGTGATGTTGTATAAAATATATTTTAGTGCGCTTACATTGCAAACGCTGGATAAACATTACGAGTTGGATTAAATTAATGTATTACAGGATAGAATATCTTAAAGAGATAAATTTCGATAAATAACTCTGCTATGGCGAATGTATTTAACTCGTGAGGATAACCCACAGTTACTATGTTTGACGACCTCCCTGGCGCAACGGTGAGCGCTGTGAATTTAAGTCAGAGGTCCCGGATTCGATTCCCAGCAGGGGCAATTGGGGAATTTATAATTTCTGGATTTTCTCTGGTCTGGTCTGGTGGGAGGCTTAGGCCGTGGCTAGTTACCACCCAACCTACAAAGACGTGCCGCTAAGCGATTTAGCGTTCCGGTGCATTATTGTGTAGAAACCGATTAGGGGTATGACTACCGTACTCCCTAACAGGTGAGCCCGCTACCATCTTAGATTGTATCATTACTTACTACCAGCTGAGATTGCAGTAATTTTAGTGGGATTTAAAAAAATAAAATTACATAATTACAAATAAATTTTTATATTATTAATCACTCTAAACTGCCCCACATTAGTAGAAAATTGCACCCGGGCGAAGCCGGGGCGGGTCGCTAGTTCGTATAAATGCGATTGCATTCCAAAAATGATAATGGAAAATGTTTTGAATACACTTTTGGAGTTGTGAAGGTTTCCAATAAATCTATAAAAAACTTTTTTAAAAGAATCTTTAACGAGTTTTGACCGTCCGAAAGATCTTCAACTTATTAAATGTGTTGAGAAACTTTATGTAGCGTAGCGGTACTAATGTTACTTTAAACTAAAGATCCCAAGTTTAATTCCACAGAGAGAATGAAGAAAACCCGTGTAAAAAGTTTATTTTAACAAACGTAGGTGTTAACTAGTGGTAAAGCTTCCGATCATAGGGCTGCGAAAAACCTCTTTCTACGTTTTATTTTATTTCACTGTAAATTGACAGACGATTGGCGCAGAGGGAACCCTCTTTTCTGAGTCTAAGGCCGTGGGTTCGATTCCCACAACTAGAAAATGTTTGTGCGATGAACATGAATGTTTTTCAGTGTCTAGGAGTTTATCTGTCTTGTATAAGTACTTTTGTACATACATATTCATAGAAATATTCATCAGTCATCTTAGTACTCATAACAACGCCTACTTTGGGGCTAGATGGCTTTAAAAAAAATGTTCTTAACCTTAATCACCTCACGTCCTGATAAGTGATAAGTTTATTTTTGTTGTGTCCATTGTTTTTTTTTTCTATTTGCGGTGTTCAAATAAAGTGTATAAATAAATAAAATAAATAAATAAAGTCTACATGCATGCCAAATTTCATCACATTTTTAATACTAGCAGCATATATTCTAAAATTGCCCCTGCCGGAAATCGAACATGGGACGTCTGCTTGTAAAACCACAGCGCTCACCATTGCGCCAGGTGGTGGCCAGAAGGTCTAACTCTGTTATTCCTTTCTTGTAAAAAAAGAAACATCTACCTATATTTTGATTCGTGTTGATAAATACTAACCTCGCGTTTAATTACTAAAGGTAGTTAGGTAAAATATGTGCTGTTTCTAAGAGACTTAAACAGGCAAATATTTATTTCAATTAGCAAACCATTTTTAAGAGCCTCTGCTATTGCCTCCAAAGGAAATGGTGACATGGAAAAGAGCTGTTTCTTAAAGGAGTGGATATTTATTTCAAAGCTCCATACAGTATTCATTATATAGGCAAGAGAAACTCGTCATTGTTTGAAATAAACTTTACTTATTGCGGTAGCCCTATTGAAAATGTATTAATTATGTTATTGTTCTTTGAAATTCTATACATTTATATATATTCTGGTTCTTATCTAAATGTGGTTAAGAGGAGTTTATAGTACTTTTCGGGTATCTTCATCAACATCATCATATCACTACAATGTACGGCACTGCTCCCATAAAAAGGGGTTAAGGCCGTAGTCCACCACGCTGGCCCAGTGCGAATTGGCGGACTCCACAAACCTTCGAGAGCATAATGGAGAACTCTTGGGCATGCAGTTTGCCACACGATGTTTTCCTTCGCCGTTGAAGCAAGCGATATTTTAATTGTTTGATAAATTAATTGCCCTTCTCATCTTGGGAAGAGACCCGAGCCCTGGAGTGGGCTGGTAATACGTTGATATGATGATGATAACGATTTATCTTTTTTAAATATTATTAGCTGGCAAACGAGCAAGTGGGTCACCTGATGTTAAGTGATCACCGCCGCCCATAAACATCTGCAGCACCAGCCACCGATGCGTTGCCGGCTTTTAAGGATTTTTTTTATCCGCCCCTTGAATAACCCTAGATTGTATTTTGGAGGAAACACATCAGATGGGAGATCCGCAATTTTCAACTGTGCGGTGAAAATGATCTGGTATTTCGAATTGTAGAAGAATATGCTTTTGATAAAAGATTTGTCACTTAAACTGACCCCCATTTGTCAGACGGGCGGTAACTAGCCAAGATCGGACACTTCCACAATAATAAACCGGTGTGAATTCATAAATTATAAATTAACAATTTGCACCGGCGGGAATCAAACAAGGAACTCCCACTTACAAAACCACAGCGCTTACTATTGAGCCAGGGAGGTCGTCAGAAAAATGAATCCGATAGGTTGGATGGGTTATCGGTGTTTACTATGTAAATAAACAAAAATGTCCTCAACATAAAACTATTCAGACATTCGCAGTGTCTATTATATTGATAAAATAATAAATGGAGATATGTTATCTACAGACCGCTGCCTGCCTCCATAAAGGGGAGAAATGCAATAAACGATAGGTAATACATTTTCTTTGTAGATTTTACGCTTGACCGCACATGGAATATTTAAAACTGGCTGGCTTCGGTCCTTTCTGGAATTGAATGGCCATCCACGTGAATACGGTTTCGGTATATTTACATACATCGGACAGGTGTATAAATATATAAAATGCTTTTATACAAGTATTTATTATTTGGTTGAAGCCAGTTTCACTTATATTTTGTTTTGCCCGCCCCGGGGTTTGTTTACTGCTTTATGAATGTTTAGGTCTCTTGCAAGCTTTATGTATTCGACTTTTTTTCAAGTCAGTTCAGAGTCAGTCAGTCAGTTTCAGTCATCGTTCTAGTGGTGTGTTCAGGACCACGTTGTCCTGCATTCCATTCTTGAGTCGGGCCACAAACTTAAGGGGTTTTTATTGGATTATCTGCTAAATAATTCTCAGTACCAGCCCTGGGTTAGGAAGTTGGGCTCATCAGTGAGAAGTTAAATATGCTAGTACATAAGTTTTTTTATAGCATTAATTCGAAACTCAAATTCAAATTTAAAATATTCTTTATTCATGTAGGCCTATCACTGACACTTATTAAGCATTCATACATATATGTACTGTAAGGGGATGGTGATAGCTTCGTTCGCAAACTTAAACCTAAAGCTACGAGGGTCTAAGAAGAGCCCACAACTAACTAAGACGGGTTTCTTTTGTTATCACTATCTCACAGCAAATTAATATTAAGCTATGAAGTTCAATTCACATCCAAGCTTTTTTATCGTTTAAGTAATCCTTGAAGGATAAAAAATTATAATAGGAATATGATTTTTCTCTAAGCTTACGTTTTATATAAACTTTGAACGAATTGAAAGACCAAATAGATTGCGCACCTGATTCCTCTCCAGATATAAGTTTTTATATATGCTATAAACTAGCTATCTTTCGTCTTAATCCCCTTATCTTTGAAATAGGAACAGTTTCTATACCTACCATTTGGGTTTTTAGTAAACAAATGCGCCAGTAGTGAATGTAAATTTACAGCTTAAATACCTTGATTTAAAGAAGCTAATAATATAATCTAAGGAAAGTCAAAATGTAAAGAATTTAAGTAAACCAGAGGATAACAAGAAATTCAAACATTCGCTCCTAATTAGTACCAAGTTACAGAGTCTTGACGATCTATAAAAAGCTGTGACATAACTGGAAAGGGTTGGCCCATTACGGATTCAAGAGTCAGTCCCGGCTTTTACAGTATACCATTGGCTTTACTTTAGGATTGCCATACTTTAGAATTTGCAAGGAAAGTTGTTTGAATAACGAAAAATATTTTTTTTTAGGGAAATAATAATTACAAACTAAAATTAATATTTACAATAAATATAAGCCGTCTAACTGTTCGCTTATGGGCATGGTACACAAAATGCTGGCGCTATTGCCCCTTTGAATTGCTAGACTTAGCCGTTGGGCTAAATAAGCGCCAGCTCTGCGCTTATTCTAATTGTATTGTAATCATGCTGTGATTGTACTATAATTACTAATATTATACAAAAGTGTGATTTTTGTGTTGGTGTATATGTTTGTTTGTCCTTACTTTACGCCCTTACTAAGCAACCAGTCGACTTGATTGTGGCATAGAGTTAGTTGAAAGGACGGATAGTAACAAAGACTACTTTTTATCACAGAAAAAAACGCGGTCGAAGAACGCGGGCAACAGCTAGTATGTTCAGATAAACATAATTCGGTAGTACTTGACAGAAAACCCCAGAGAATCGTTTCATGAGTAGAGAATCATACAAAATTAATATCCTTATTAATAATAACCTATACCGCTACCCGATATTTTTTACCGCGATCACCAAATTATTAATAACGCAATAATAGTAAAATTCAACTATTAATTTTCCCTAACCGAATATCATTTTTGACCTCGCGGTATCTGAACCTCGTGATCCAAAGTCAAACATGTTAATCACTAGTCCAGCGAGGTAGTTCATGTCCCACGTTTTATTAAGAAATGGCTACCCCTTCGTCGTCTAATTAACATGGAGCTCCTTCTCTCATTTTCAGCCTGTTTGCTTACACTCAAGACGAAATTGCGTTGAGAACTACCTCTGCTACAAATAAAGACCCTCTGATTGCGGATTAGGAAAAATCACCGCCTATTCTCTCTCTCCTTAAAACCTGTTAAGCCATGGTTACAAAGGTGGCGATGCGACTTTCGAAATACATGCGATGAGACAATAACAAATTCCTTTTAATGTTTATAGCTTCGCTACAATCTGTTGTTATGTTTGTTTGTTACTTATTTAGGCCTCAACCACAGTAAATTTATTTATTTCTTGATTGGATGCTTCAATACGATTGGTGTTAATTAACGATTTTTAACACAATGTACACACCGCAGTTAATGTAAAAACGTCGAGCTTTCCAACGGGGACGAAAAATAATTATCTATCTTCAGAAAATTTTGTGACAAAAGAGTTCTTGTGTCAAACCCGCCTCACTACGCCTCAGATTTTTTTTTTCTTATGTATGTAAGAATGATAGAATAGGCTTACTTTGCTTACAGATATGAACAAATTTTAACTGTTAATTAGTTCATCATCAGGCACAGGTCGTTGATAGGAGAGAGTTTTAGAGCTTATATACCCACCAAGCTGCTTCAATACGATTGGCGTTTATTAAGGATTTTGAACACAATGTAAACAATTAAATTCATGTAAGAAACATCTAGCTTTAAAAAGAGGATTAATTTTTTAACACACAATTCCGCTATTAATTTTTAAACTCCAGAATAATGCTGAGAATAGCGGTAGAGGTATTCATTTATTTATTTATTGATTCAATTACAGTTCCATTACAATGTCATATGGATTACTGATAAGAGAATATCAACATAATTTATACATTTGAAATGGAACCATGTGAGGGCGCTGTAACCAGATTGATTTATTTAAATAGGGCCAAAAATAACCAATAAATGAATCAAAACTATAACATGCAAGCTAAACAATATTAAAATAAGTTAAGCTAAACAATAATGTTAGACTTAGAGGTTAAATCAACATGCTTATCAAATTAAATAATTACAAAGTTAGAAAAAAAAAAATTGTTGAATCAAAATAAAAACACAACCTGGTGAAAGGTAACTAATAAAATAATTTTGCATGAATCTATGGTGGCTTTTCCGTTGAACACCACCTATGGTATCTTAGAAAGATATTCTTTCTCATTAACGAAACCTGTTGTTTATCTAGAAAATAGTGGATGTAAGTATCTGATGTCCAACATGCTAAGCATTATTCCGATAGGCAGTTATTGCCCAATTAATTGTTGCCCATCTTATCCAAATTATGATTATTATTAACGACATTGATTAATGGATCCAAAGAAAATGATTGATTGTACTGATGTGGGAACAATGCTAGATCGATCAAAAGCTTAATATTACTGTACCATACTATATAGGTATTACATATCTTATCTGAAGCGGTGATAGCTTAGTGGTTAGGACGTTGGCGTCACTTTCAGTAGGCCGAGTTCGAATCCTACGCACATATTCCTTTTTAAAGTTATGAGCGATTTAGGGAATTAAAATTTCTCTCGTTATACCGGTGAAGGAAACCTGCATAACTGAGAGTTCTCCAAAATGCCCTCAAAGGTGTGTGAATTCAACCAAACCGCACTAGGTCGGCTTGGTAGACTAAGGCCTAAATTTAACTTTATTGCTTAAATCAATTTAATAAATAATTTAAGATTTCTGAGTACTAGCTCGGAATTTGGGATTTTGCTGTGAATAACCTCGCCGTGCCTCGGACAGCACGTTAAAGCTGTCTGTCAGCTGGTCCTGCGCCTGATTTCCAGAGCTGGCGTCCCACCTGATATATATAAGTATATCTACACCGTGGCCGCAATTGGTTAGGGAAACTGTGTATGTCAGTGTAACCAGTGCTGAATATATATAGCATCAATAGTGACCAATAACAGTAAAAACTTTATTACAATATTCATCAGTAATCTTAGTACCCATAGCACAAGCTACGCTTACTTTGGGCCTAGATGGCGACGTGTGTATTGTCAGAATATATTTATATTTATACATTTATAAATATACTAGGATAATACACATATCGTCATCTAGTACTAATATGACTGATGCATGTTTTTATGAATAATACATTCTTCAATACTTATAATATAAAGATCCAAGAACCCAGACACTGAAAACAGAAAAAAAAATTCCAGTTGCGGGAATCGAACCCACAGACTTTGTCTCAGAAAGCAGGGTCGCTGCCCATTTCACCAGTCGGCCGTATGAGTATTAGTAGGTAAGTAGTGTTTTTCTACCCTTAATATGGGTTTCAAATAAAAGGGATACAACTAGTAGAAATATTAACTAGGAATATAACTAGTAGAATAATTTAAAGTCTATTAAAGTCTTAGGTTTTAAATTTTTTAATTGTAGCTCAGATAGCATTTTAAACGTGGAAGGAACTAACTCCACATTAAGGACTAGACATTTAACAAAATCCAACGGATTACTATAACAGTATCATCAAAGGGTTTTGAATTCAATATCGGAGCAAATCCGTTTCGACGTATAAGTGTTTTTATTTTGCTTTTATTGCCATAGATTCGATTGAGTCACGTAGTTCAACGATTATTGTTCAATATCCTTGCGAAAATCTTCACTTACGGTACATTTAAATGTAAATATGTACTCTTATTAAGTACTATTTGGAAACTATAATAAAGTACATAACCTGATATTTAAGAACTATTTTGAAGTAGTCTAGGTCTGACCACGTGCATCCACTATTTGTTATTCTCTACATTCCTACAAATGTTATAAAGGGGTATCATGATATGTATATATATGGTACCTATACCCCATACCTTCGAAATAACAACTTTTTAGTATTTAAGAGTCCCAAAGCTGCAGGCGGATGGACAGACGTACGGACATGGCGAATTTGTTGGCTACAGAATCCTAAAAAGTTACGTATGCGTTTTTTTAAATTCTATTAAAGGAAGTAGGTTAAGGTATAAAATTAGAGGAAGTAGGTTCTAAATTTACAACGGGTTAAGATTTAATCTTTGATAAACATTTTTTTTAATACTAAAATCCTCGCATTTATAATGAATAAATTTTAATTTTTACTGGTAAGGATTTAGCGCCGGTCGACTTCCCGCCAGCAGAGCCATCGCATGGATTCATCGTAAAATTAATGTCTTCTGAAATGTTTTTTTTTAAATTTATTTAACACACAAAACATAAACACCTATGTTTCTATATAAATAATAGAGAAAGTGTGTGGGTATGTTCCGTATAGGCTCCGAAACCTGGCGAGTAATCCTGTAAAGTTTGGTGACGATCGGAGCACTCATACATAGCTGAAATAATCTATATGTATATATATTCTATATCTATATGTATTTATTTATAGTTCCGTCAACAGTGTCAGCATCGTTTCAATCAGTCAGTGTCAGTGACTTTTCGCTTTTATATTCTAACTAGCTGACCCGGCGAACTTTGTTCCGCCTTAATGTCAATAAATAAGCAGATTTTTTTTTTATTGGAAAAAATACAAAAAAAATTAAATTTCTACATCAATCATTCATAATTATTTCTGTATTTTAGTACATAGGTTGCTCTTCATTTAAGTACCTTGTGATACACGACATTTTTTGTTTTATTATCAGGCGCAAAAACAAACAACGCAGATGGTCTTCCGACCCGTGAACATGCCACGTATAATTGACCATGGGAAAAACATGAATGTTCTAGATTTAAACCACAAACTTTTAAGGATTGGCCTTGTGATTTGTTGATGGTCATGGCAAATGCAAGACGTATCGGAAATTGAAGTCTTTTAAATTCAAACGGCATATCGGTTGGGATCATCGGTATCCTCGGAATGAGAACTTGCTCACCTTTGAATTTTCCTATCATTATCGTAGCGTAAATTACATTGTTCATCAATTTTCTAACCACCAAACGCGTACCGTTGCACAGTTTTGGTTGGTTTATGTTTCGAAGCATGATTACTACGGAGCCAACCTTTAGGCGTAAATTGTGCGGTGGTAAGCCAGGCACGTCCAAAGAGTTTAAAAATTCAATTGGATAGTTGGTGGCTTCATCTTCATTTGTGACGCAGTCAATAGATTTGAATGAATGCATTGTTCCAATGATCTTATTTTGAATTATGTTGTTTAGGTCATCTACATCTTTATTCTTAGCCGCTAAAATTGCTCGCTCACTCATCCATTCATAATTTTTGTAGTTAGAAATAATTTCTGGAAATACATTGTTGATAAGTTCGTCTTTTGATGAGACAAAATTACAGAAATTATTTGGAAATGATATTAATCCGCTCGATTCATCGACAGGTACTTGACCATTACCGATAGTCAGCAATTGCTCCGAGAAATCTTCAGCAGATGTATCATTAAGCAATGCAACTCTCATGTTTGTTGTCAGTTGCAGTTTCTTCACATGGCGCCATAGATTTGACGATTTGAGGCAAGCGTTTATTTCGTCGGCAGCCGTAGATCTTGGAATTACTGGCAGTATTTGGCGGAAATCACCAGAAAGTAAAATCATTGCTCCTCCAAAACATCTCGAGTCATTGCGTAAATCTTTTAATGTTCGGTTAAGTGCTTCTAATGCACGTTTATGCGCCATTGTGCATTCGTCCCAGATGATGATTTTCGATACCGCTAAAACTTTGGCCATTGCTGAGTGTTTTGCAATATTACACGTTGGTTCTTCAATAGTTTGAAGATTTAACGGTAATTTGAATGCTGAATGAGCCGTACGGCATCCTTCTAACAATGTGGCTGCTATTCCAGAAGAAGCAACTGCAACCGCTATGTTAGATCTCGCCCGAACAGTTGCTAAAACTAATGACATGAGGAATGTCTTGCCAGTTCCACCAGGGGCATCTAGGAAATATAAACCACCATTTTCATCATCGATTGCCTTCATTAAAGTATCATAAACTTTCTTTTGTTGGTAATTCAACAGGGGTACATTCGTTTGAACTACTAAATCTAATTCCTGGTGATCATATTCACGTTCCCGTTCCAATTCTCGATTAAATGCGTCATTCATTTCACGATATGGTGCTGGCATTCCTAACCTGATTAATAAATTACCGCACATGAGGTAACACATATCTTCGATCAAGAGTAAAGCACGATTATGTATCTCCTCATTCATCTCAATATCGTGATTTCTGGAACTGACACGAATTTGATGTAAAATATCTTCTGACATATTATCCTTGTATTTGTGCCACAGGTTACATGGGTTTGATGGAAAACATGTCGAAATTATGATAGCGAATAATGTGCGTATCTGACTTGGAGATGCACAGATAATGGCTTCAGCGATTGTCGTATCCCAATGACTATCGTTTTCTAATAACTTCAATTCTTCACATGCAGCACGATATGTTGGGAATATTACACCATTAACAGTTCGTAGTGACTCAAATGACGTTGGCCCACGCACATTTACCAGCAACAACCGCAAATAGAAACATTCATTATTCTTTGGATGAACTGTATACATACGACCAAGAGCATCAGTAGAACGCACATCTGGATACCCAGGAACCGCATCGCCTTGCTTCCGTCTTTGAAAATTCTTCGATGAAGCATTCCAAGTATAATAACGTGGCATCTCCGAGTAAAGCAAAGTTCGTGCAAACTGATCGCTTTGGCAGATTGCAAAAAAACTGGTCAATGTAGTTGCTGGAGGTGTTTCAGCACGTTGCGTAGCATTCGAAGCCGTGAAATATACTCGTTGACCATTCTCCAGATGCACCGCCAAATGCGTAACAGTAGGATGACGTTCGTGAATGGGAAATGCGAATATACGCCAAATCGCTTCATTACAGTTCACATAACGACCAACTTGATAGCGTGAAATTTCATCGTTGGTATTCGAGGATTGCAATCCAAAAACCGCCATATCACTGCCTTTCGTGACATATTTGCAAATATATTTTATGGACTTAACTGAATTGCAGTATTCAACGTTGCAATGTGTCTTGAACGATTTAGAAATAAGTGGCGAATATGGAACAATCCAACTGTTGTCGACAACGAAATCCATTCTTTTCACTTTCGTTGTGACAGTTCGACCGTTGTCATCTGGTGATCGACGCCGATACAGCGGATAACCATCATTGCCAGTGACAGTCTCCGCCGTTAATTTCCGTGGATATCGTTTAGAGCACTTTCCATCGACCATGCAAGGTGATTGGGGATTGATGGCACCACACGGTCCATGAATCATATTAGTAGTAACAACATCATGTAGGTCTGGATCGACTTCATAATCAGGAATCTCAGCACATATGATATCATCTATTTGGTCAGGCTGAATTCTTTCCACTAACCAAATAAGAATGTGTGCGTGCGGCAGGCCTCGCTTTTGCCATTCGATTGAATACATCCAGCATCGAGTATCTCCAAAGACGCGTTGTTTAACAATAAAGTTCATCAGGGACCGAATTTTTTGCCTGAATATACGTGCTGTGATGTCGTGTCTATCACTTGATGTTTGTCCGGGAAGCAGCAATTGAGTAATTTCTATCCATTTTGGATTACAGGTAAAAGTAATAAAGAGATCGGGCCGACCGTAATGACGAACATATGTCATTGCATCTTGTGCATATTCATGCATATGACGTGGACTACCAATGTATGTCGCCGGCAGAATAGTTAATCGACCAATATTAGCTGCATTTCCTTCAGTATTAACTGCATCACGTAAATGGATGTACTCCTCAGAACGCAGTTTGGCTTGGTTCAACCTAATGAATGTTAAACGTTCCGTTTCTATTTTTACATACATGTCAACGCAATACTGCTGAAACAATCGACGAAACCGCAGCAAATAGTTGTCAGCATTTTGACGAATCATCAAACGATATGCGTAATAATTCATTGAGCTAACTTTCTTTGTAGTTTCTTCACCTGAAATTAAAAATTTGATAATTAACCATTTCAAAGGCAAATTTTAAAGGCAAACAATACAGACATTAACCATTTTTTTAATAAGCATTATTTTAAATCAGTGTCTTTCACAAATAAATGAAATAAATTATGATACTGATACTCACCATTCAATGGATTTTTCATTTTAATATTAAAATAATATCCATCTTCTCCTTGCCAAAACATCAGCGGGTATTGCAATGTGTCATATGATCGATGAGTTTCAGATATTTGTTGCAGTTGCCCAGTATCGCGACGTGTAAGCACAATATCGCGTTTTTCCAATTGTTCACCAACAATCAGGATGGCAACTTCGTCTACTGTTGGAGCATTAAATGTCCTTTCGTGTGTTCCAGATGGTCGTTTATCTGCTTTGATAACAACTTTATAGTCATCACTTGGCATGCGCTCTAAAGCACTCTTAAACAACCTGACCAACGCATGATGTTCATGAAGCAGACACTGCAAGTCTTGAAGAATTGCTCGCTTCATTCCTGCATTGATCTCTAGGCGTCGATCAAGTTGTTCTTCCATGTTGCCCATGAAATATATTTGTAAAAATTTATTCTGTGTATCTTCGAAAGGTAGTAATGATCCAATTCGATGATGAATCTGTCCTTGTATCTACAAAATAAAAACCAGACAGTATTAACTGGGTTATAAACACTTTTTTCGGTGGGAGAGTAGAGTTCAGAATTAGCAAATATACTACATAGGTACCAATAGATAAAGTAAGTTATTCTTTAACTACATTCTATATAAGTACAAAAATAAATACCTTAAATGTCGGATTAAATCCCCGTTCTTCGATAATATCTGCCCCAAATGACGTCATCTGGAAACAACCATTGTATTTTTGAGTATTTGCAAGAAAGTGGCGTGATTCTTGTGTTTCGCCACAAAGCAATGAATACAATGGCTCAGGTGGCGGAGTCAACAATGGCAATTTCACTTTACCATTAAGGCAGCATAATCCAGGCGTTTCTCCGGAAAACTTTAATGCACCACAATACTCGCAAACTACGTCCATTTGCCCAATGCAAACGCTAGGATGCAAGCTGTAATCATTGCTGCAATCGTATTGAAACGCTGCTCGATTCAAATCAGCACTTGATAAATATCTTGTTCTGCGTCGCAAATTATCTATTTGTTGACCTCTGTTGTTCGCTCGACGATTCTGCATTGCCAACCGAGCTGTTTCACGGGCTGCTTCACTTTGCTCTCGTGATTGAGAAGCACGAAGTCGAGCCATACTATCGCGGCGCTGTTCACGTGCAATTTCTTGTTCTTCTTCAGTCCTTTCATTTGCAGTATTTCGTATTCTTCTTGCATCACGGCTTTGTCGGGAAAGATTCGATCGTCTTGGTCGCGGCATTATTAATTAAACTTCACTTCACCTAAAAACTTAAATTTTTAACCATACCGAGTTTTATAGTTCACTTCACTGTTTATACGAATGGGCAATTGGGCAATAATGTTAATTATTTATTTAATAGAAATAGTTATATTATTGATTTCTTACAAATATCAAATAGTCATCCATACGTCATTACATAGCTGTCATTATACGTCAATTTTGTTATTCCAAGTCTGATTCTTTTTTGTTATACCACGTTTTATAGTGACTGACGTTACATGTCAAGTCACACGGGAATGATGTCGAACGGGATAAAAAGTATCCTATGTCCTTCTCCTGGCTCTAAACTACCTCCCTGCCAATTTTCAGCTAAATCGGTTCAGCCGTTCTTGAGTTATAAGTGAAGTAACTAACACGACTTTCTTTTATATATATAGATATGTATATAATCTGAAATAATCTATATATATATATAAATATATATAAGTATATCTACATATAGATTAATTCAGATTATATACATATTAGAATATACTATGTCTTTGAAGTTAGAGACAATAAAATTTTAGGTTAATTATGACAAATAAATTATAAGTCAGGGATGCACTTACAGAAGATAAGTTTTATCCCGGTCCCGGGATTGCTTCTCCCGGGATTGTCGCTAGTATTATACAAAATACGAGGTAAAATTCGCTTTTAAAACCCAATGACTTTCTTAACAACCCTGAAAGGAATATTAGTACCCTTGTTCAAAGGCTCAATTTTCCATAAAAAGAACACCACACTTCTATGTAAAAAAGGAATTCGTCTTAACTCTTAAGCCCCAAACTGCTGAGCTCACTTCTGGCGTAAAATAATGACGCCAATCATCATAAAGCGCCTCTGAATTACCGACTACTTCATCAAAGCCTGCTTTCTAACGACCTTGCATAATTTTGTGAACCGCCAACCTCTTCAAGGGACTCGTTAAAGGTTTAGATGAATTTAACGTTGTATAACACTAAATTAAGTTTAAAAATACGTGTTCACACAATATTCATGTTACTTTAATAATATATCTATAATTAAATAAAGCTCCATTGGAACAGCAATTTAAAACTAATTCTCCTAAAACTAATTCTTCTATAAGAGAGAGGGAGAAAGAGAGAGAGAGAGATAGAGAGAGAGAGAGAGAGGGAGAGAGATATGGTGGGCCTGTACCCAGTAGTAATACTTCGAAAGGCTGCGGATTTTATTATTTTTGGATACACCAAGCAGATGACCCTATAAACTTAGCCACACTTGACAGGCATGCAACGAACACGTCATACAACATGCCGCCCTGTGTCAACGGAACACAGGATTGCAATAATGCTGCTTAGCGGAAGAAATAAGCATGCCCCTGATGGTATCAGTGATTAAGCATAAGCAGGCCCAAGGATCTGGAATGTCGAAACCGCAGTGATAATATAGCATTAAATAGACATTAAACCAGGAGATAGAGTTAAGTAGACAGTAGTTAAAATCCGTTAGGCCAAGGTGAAGCGTCGAATGGAAATTCTTTCATTGGACTCATCTGCAGTGCAGTAGTAGTAGATCTTTCTGTGACAGATATGTCTATGGAAGTACCTACTACCACCATGCTTTTTCTGTCATAAAGCAGCATAGTTTCGTTGTGAAGGTCGTGGTTGCTAGTGTCATAACAGGCGCCTACCCTGTGTCCATGAACCTGACGTATAGGCTTAACACCTACACGTCTTTTTCATGGACACAGGGCGACACTTTCTTGGACGGGTTCCTTCCATGCCATACGAAGCTCTGTTTATATATAGTTTCCCACTTACCATCAGGTGGTCTGCATTGTCGTCAATAATAAAAATAAAAACAAATCGTCGATGAAATCACTTGAGAGGGTGACCTAAAAATATATCATGAATTATAACAGTTACATAACTGATAGCATGACAAAAATAGATTAGAAATAAATCGGACCTTGGCTGAATACCGAGAATGCGTTCGGTTAAAGAAGAATAAATTGTACCATTAATACAACTACTTCTAAGAAATCTGTCTGTGTGGAAATAATACGATGAACTAGAATTAGAGGGCGTGCACTTTTGTTTAATAGTGTTTTTATTCGGTTTAGTCACGATATATCTTCGAAATTTAACTGGGTAACCTAGCTTTTAAGACGCTTTATCAACAAATTCATAGTTCTTTTGCAAGGCAATGTCTGAAGGATATATCTACTCGCTGCAGTGTGCTTAGAAAATAATAAACATAAATATATTTCATGACGACCGTATAGAGCGAATTCAACGATGCCTTGGCGGGGCGTAGTGGTCAGTATCGCAGCTTAAATAGTTATTCATGTAGATTAAGATATTACAACGTTGAGCCTTTAAATGTGCGAAGAAATAAATCTTTGTTGATATACTTACACAAAATAGTGCATTCTTTCATTGACTCTCCTGTTCTGCTGTCTTTGATAGATATTAATACTAAATATCGTAGCAGAAATCCCAAAACCAGTAAAACTTTTTGTGTTAACGTATACAAAAACAACACTTCTTTCTACAATCCTGTGGTAAGAATGTGCGGTCTTTATAACGACTTGGTTTTCTCCTGCGATCTTGACATCTTTAATCATAAATCTGTTTCTTTAATACAATCTCTGCATAGTTTTAGCACTCTACTTGACAAATGTAAAAATAAGATAATGTTTCATAATTTATGTATTCTCTTACACTATGTTCTTTTATATGATATGGAAATAGTTTTTTTTCTTAAAGTCCAACAATGGACTGGTATATGGTTGAGAACAAAGTTATTGTAAACCTACAGATTTTAACTTAATTAATGAAGACCGCCCTGGCGCAGTGGCAGTGGTATTTTGGGAGGTCCTGAGTTAGATCCCCGGCGGGGCAATTCAGAATTTATAATTTTTGAATTTTCTCTGGGAGGCTTTGGCCGTGGCTAGTTACCACCCAACCGAAAAAGATGTTCTGCTAAGTTATTTAGCGTTCCGGTACGATGTCGCGTAGCCACCGTAGGGGTACGGGTTTAGCATAACTGCCATACTCTCTACAGGTTAGTCCGCTACCATCTTAGACTCAACCCAGGTGAGATTGCAGTGAACTAACTTGGGCTAACTTGTAGTTGAATAGAAAAGTAAGTACTTACGGAGTACTTCAGTCAACAAAGTAAACATTTTAAACACAAGTACCAACGTAGACTCAAAAAGTAAGTTGACATCTCAGTGCCTGCAGCCGACATTGTTGTGCCTTTGCCGGGGCTACTCGTTTTGTTCTACCTGTTTCAGCCAGATGCCACTTTGTTCATTGTTGTTTCGTTCTACAGCATGAAACACGGTTACGTAACATGCGAATACAGTCTGTAAAGCAGTAGGACTTATACATATGCGGGTAAACTTCGGTATCTTTAGTTTTTGTCCCTGATTCACCAACTTTCCAACCATTTTCCAACTCGTCGTCGTCATACAGAATGCATAATTTGATAGCCACAGTTATCAACTCACAGGTTAACAGGTGGCCACAGATTAGCAACTGTAGTAAAAGTAAGTGCAGCAGGTCGTCTTCGTACGAGTTACGACCGGATTCATAACGTTACAAACTAAAACGTGATACAAAATGCTGCGTCGTAATTTTCAATAGCCTAAATAAAATAGTCAGTAATACGCACACACGGAGTATGTTTTTAGTTTTATCTCAAAAATGTATACATAAGTAGCTTAGATATTATTCATTCACATAAACATCCTTTTTTCGCTGTGAAGAACGTCATATATTTAAGAGTAAATGTTGTTTGAACCTTATACTAAGAGAATACTGAGAGATTCAGCATTTTATCTGGCCCGTACATAAATTATTATCATTCATTACCATGATCATCTTATCAACCTATTACCGGCCCACTAAAGGGTACGGGTCTCCTCCCACGATGAGAATGGTTTCTCTCTTAGTCCACCACACTGTCCCAGTGCGGATTGGTGTACTCCACACGACTTTCACTTCGTTTCGACTTTCGTTTTCTTTCAGAAAACTATGGAGACCTCTCGGAATGCCTTAAGAATCACGCCCAATGAGGTTATTAGAAATTTCATTCTAGAAGTTTCTCTACCTTTGTTGGACGATTGAATCGGAACTCTCTTAGGACTCCTACCCATATATCGTCTTGATAGAATTTTGTGGTGCGGCGTCGAAAATGAAAGGGCGGTCCCAATAACTAACCTGATCGGTCGACGGTTAAGGCTCTAATTTGTAGAGGCTGCCATTTAGTGCGTATAACGAGATTTGAACGCTCACGTAGTCATTTTCGATTATCGATACACTCTGGCGTCAGTAAAATATGACTGGAAGCCTATCACTAAACATAGTATAACATTCATGTGAAAATAACCTATTTTTTACTCCAATTAAGCATTTCGTGACTCGTTACGTGTTTCAAGTTATTTTTGATAGAAGCGTTCAGCGGGCTTTCAGCGAGAACTATTTAGAACGTAATGGCGTTGAACTTGCAGACGAGTGGGGAGGTGAAGCTACTTACTATCAGTCCCCGCTCGGGTAACGGCCTCGCACCTTTCCCAAACATGTTAAATGTCATCTCTACGCTTTTTGTACTTGATTAACACCGACAACAAAGGACGCGAGATTTTATCTCGCTACTTCATACCTACTTACATTTTATAAGTTGCTTTTACTGTCATACGAGGTTGAGAGCTCGTTTATTTTTTCATGCGTAAATAGTTTGTTTTGATGTAAATGTGAATACTTTTTTATTTTAATTCAGAGAGAGAAATATTTCAGATAAAAGCTGAAAAACTTCAAAAGGTTGGTACCTAAAGTGACTCGTGCTAGGCAAATTAGGTGTATAAAAATTCACCGTGTGTATAAGTCGAGTCACGTAAAATGGGCGTCGATAGTTAATCGCATTGAAGCAAATAGGAGGTAGGCACAGCAACAAAAAGTGACAACTGTTGCTTGAAAAATTGCACATTTCGTAGTGGTAAGTATTTTAGAGTTGCTAAAGAAATGTAGAAACCATGTCATGCATATTCACATGATACATATTTAATGCATTAGAGTAAGTGGCCCTGCCGTACAAACAATACGTAAAAATAAATAAAAATTTAACGAGAATTCCCCCCTGCTGTTTGCAGAACAGAATTGCTTTTTAATGTGACTTAGTTCAGTCAGATTTACCACTTCAATACACCCGAAGAACAACCGCCAGCGCCTTTTTTCATGACGAGATCTATACGTAAAAAAGGGTGAAAGTGGAAAGTGTCACGAATGGCATTTGGGATTCATCCACGTGCACCGACGGTACTGATGCGGCAGACGATGGCCACTCAATTATTCATAAACGTTCCAAAAACTTGTCACTGCTTCCCGCCGAGTACTAACGCAATTCACGTATTAGTGCGGTACTAGCTACGCTGTTTATTCGGTTCTCCAAACATTTCATATGTAATGGCCACTGGAGCAGACGGCCGGACGGTTATCTGGGCTTCATGTTGAACACATCACACGTACCTACGTATTAATATAACATCCGTTTTGAATACATACTGGGCTAACTTTCAATCCTAAATTTAAATTCTTAATCTAAACCAACCTGTCAGAAAGCAATGGAAAGAGGAGCATGCTGAATATTAAGAAGTCGGACAGAATATGTAACTAAATGAACAGAAAACGTTTGAAAATAGAAGACATCACTAGAATTAGAAAACTTAAGTGGAAATTGATGGGGCATATAATAAAAGGAATCAAGAAATAGAACAAAAATATTTTATTTTAGTACATAAGAAATAGAAAAAGGAAATGGAAAAGAATTTTATTTAGCCCTGTGTACTTTCCTATGTTACTTCTACATTATAATATTACAAATATACAAATATACAATCGTTACGATTGTTTATCTGTTTGATTGTTTGAACTCAGTAGACTCCGAAACTACTGGACCGTTTTAACCATTTTTTAGCTATAGAAAGTTAAATTATCCCGAAGTAACATAGGCTATAAATTTAGAGATCCTAAAATAAAATAAATTAATGAAGATAGTTTCGTAGGTGGAAAGACGAAATAAAAGCAAAGAAAACCTGGACTAGGAAAGTTATAAAGAGAAAAGAGTGGAATGGAATGGAGGAGGTATTTGCCAACGTTGGGCAAAAATACTAAGTTGGCGGTGACTTAGACTCACCAGAGTCGTTAATATAAGTATAAATTATAAAATATATCCTTATATTAACAACAATACACAAACCTAAGGTAAGTAGATGAGCTAGACGATCTGCTAGGCTTCTAGAGTGAGTTTGGATAGCATTTTGAATCGTGCTCTAAAGCAAATCACGAATTAGTATCGTGGTAGCTACGCAGTTTATTCTGTTCTCCAAACATTTTATTTGTAATGGCGCCCAGTTTGGGGCTACGAGACGAGCGGATATCATGCCTTTGTATTGAACTCATATATCGTCATAACTCACATCGTATCTCTTTTCAATACCCGCTCTAATCGGCAAATTATTACAGACCCACAGTGCCACTGGTTCACTGGACATACTATTAATGGTACGGTTCGTATAAAATCATATCACCAAATTATTTAAAATGTTGTTAAAACTTATAAGTTTTCACGTTACTTAATTGCGCCTCGCTTATCTTAAGATAAAGTGGTTTCGCGATACAATATTCTCGCAATTTAGTTTATAATGTAGTTAAAAGTAATATTATCTTTATAAAATCTCCACTAGCAATCCATCAAGCACCCAGTAACACTCAATCCATTAAATTACATTTGCTAAGAATTAATTTAGTTTCTAGATATATATCTAACTTTTGATGTCACCGTATAATGGATTGAACAGTCTAGAAGGGTACATAGCACACTCGTTACTTTTAGCATCATAGGCTAGTTATTATCCGTTGCAACAATGCTGCGTTGCCATTCAGTTAATCCCATTTTGAAATAAACATTTACCTCGCATTTTTAAAACATTAAAAAATAGGGAGTTTTTCATTCGCTCAGGTTTTAGGATGTAGGTCGCGGGTTCGATTCCCAGCCGTGGCTAGCTACCGATAAAAACGTGCCGCTAAGCGATGTAGCGCCCCGGTATGATGTCGAGTAGAAACCGATGAGGAGTATGGATTTAATATACCTGCCATACTCTGAAACAGGTTAGCCCGCTACCATCTTAGACTGCACAAAGTTGTAGTCGAATTGAAAAAATATAATAAAATATTATTTAAATATGACACAAAAATTCATAGGCTAATGAAATAGGGGTATTAACTACCATACTCGCTTCTTGAAGGGAGAAACATTCAAAAGAGCTTTCAAACAGCATTGAAATCGTTAAACACTAATATTACCAAGTGTGTAAAGGACCTAAAGCAAAACAAAAGTTAGTTAAGTACATCAATCTTTGAGGTCTAGAATAAAGGTAGAATAAAACGTAAAAATTGTAGTACGATTGTCGCGGAACGAGGGAATAATGGTGGAAAAGTCACGAAGCGAGCGCTTTGTCTAGACGAGAGATGACAAGCACGGGCCTTGTAAGATGACACTAAGTCCGTGTTATTAGATTTTGATGAGATGACGACGTTGTTTTTTAAGTATTTTTACCTGCACCGTTTTGCTTGAGCTTGACGTTTAACTCTTGCCTACTCATAGATAGATTTTCTGAAATCTCACATGGCAAATGACGCAGTCTAACACCCATCTTTATATCATTACTTGGAACGACTGAAGTCAACGTTCGCTATCTAAAGTTACCGCGATGCCATCTCATCTTAAACTTATAAATAATAAAAAGTTATTTCATAACAAGCAATTTAGAATTGACGGACAAGTTTATGGTAGCTTACACTGGTTTAAGGTAAGGTATGCTGATATTTGATAAGGTACTCCAGTGTCGATTACCCGATACTACACGTCGGTTCCGAATCTTTTCTTATTTGGGTTAGGGATCAATTTTATTTTCAAATGAAGCCAAACATAAAAATTCCTGGAAATTGTTAAATGCGTTGTGCGAAATTCGGTTTTGATTATTTTTAATTAAGCCTACTTCTGTTCCTGGGCCTGATTCCGTCAGTTGTAGGCAAAATTTCTGATGCAGCTCCTAACAAATCAGTAGCAAGTAAGCTAACCTCACTCCAAAAGTTTAGTAGGTCACCAAGGTTCCCAATGTTCTGACCTGAGGAACCAAGATGGACTGCGCGTTGTTCTGTTACTTCATAGGAGGAGCATTCTGTATATTCCTCTACTTACATGCATGTTCTGCACAGCTGTCAGTTACACCTTGAATGAATGAATGAATGAATGAATAGACTTTTTTATTTATTCACTTTATTTCACAGCCAAAAGTAACGTTTTACAAAAGGTGAACTTAATGTTTATATATATATATATATACATATAATATAATAAATACTTGAGGGTAGGCTTTATATAACTCTTTTAATGCCTATTCTTCAAGTTTTTTATAACTCGTACTGGAGATTTTCTTCATTTTACATCATCTGCATACTCTGTGCATATCCACTATGCACGCCACTGTATATATATATATATATATATATATATATATATACAGTGGCGTGCATGTATATGTGTATCTATATATATATATAGATATATATATAGATACACATGTAAACTTTACACTTTTATTGTACACCACAAAGGAAATTCATAGAGATACAGATACAATAGCAAAATAACGTAGAAGGTACTATTTGGCGGCCTTACCGCTATATAGCGATCACTTCGAAGTCTCTTCCTAGGCATTGATTAAAAAGTTCTTTCTTTAATGGACATTGCCTTATTATCTAACAATATCACAGAGGTAAAAGCCTAGTGATCCGATTCCGGGCACAAACCTCTAACTTTTCGGAGATATGTGGGTTTTAATTTATCGATAAAATATCACTCTTTATCGTGAGAAAACCTACTGCCTGTGAGTTCTCTTGTGATGTCTACCAATCCACGTTTGGTCAGCGTTTTGGACTAAGGCCTAAATATTTCTTATTCGGAGAAAATACCGGTACTCAAGGATAACGATCCGGGATGACGATGATTATGCCAGCAATTGTAGGTTTTGAGCTAAACTTTATGGAGCATATAAACATCTCAGTCGCGTTGGTTTATACGCTGTCAGTCAGCGGTGCACGGTCTACGCCCACAATATAAAAGATATACTACTAGACCACACTCAATTTCCGCTATGCAAACGTTTGCCCGGAGCTATTATTAAAGCCCTCGATATTTACCTTTTAATTAAACTTTTTTATTACCAAATACCTATCTATTTTAAAGATACAATCTTGATATCTTTTGACCGAAGAAAATATCACTCAATTATCTAATATTGAAACTATCTAACTATCATATTGCAAAAAAGCGCTGTACGGTCAATATATAAACTTAAATCACGTGAATCCCTGCGTGATAAATTAAAAGAAATAGGTATTATAACAATATAGTATTTCTAAGACAACGTATTAGTCTATATAAGCAAAAAGTGGATATTAACAGTCAACTTACAAGAAATGGTTATAAATTAGTGACATCTGCAGATCGTGTGCGAAAGATGCAGGGGTCATTTGTGGGATTGAGTATACGCTTTTATAACATGATTCCTAAAATAATTTTCTCCTACTACAAGTAAACACCCAGTCACTGAAAAACATTCATGTTCATTACACAGATATTGTCCAGTTGTGTGAATCGAACCCACGGCCTTGGACTCAGAAAGCCGGGTCGCTGCCCACTGCGCCAATCGGACGTCTGCAATGCAACAATGCCTGTAAAGTATAGTCTTACATCACTATGCTGATAAGTAGTGAGTAGTAAGTGTTCTCGTTAAAAGTAATTTTCTTTGTGATTTTTATACCCTGTGTTCCAAACCTCTTGAGTTTTCTTTTGGCATTTAAAAAGTGGCTAAGTATTTTCTGATTTATTATACAAAACGACATAGCAGTAACAGAGAATAACATTCAAATTGTTTTAGCACAATATTATTCTCAATCATTAATAATTAAATAGCATTCTAAACCAGTTTTTGCATATAATTCAAGGAATTATTGACCTATCGCATACGACTTATATAGAATAGTATGACAATAGAGTTCCGAAGCCGGCGCCGCTTTTGATATGTGACAGCGAGATATGTTTCGGTGCAGGCGTTCGTCGGAACACGCTGCTAACAATAACAAGCCCGAACTGATATTAGCTCTTTACACAGCTGAAAATGGCAGAAAATATTAAAAATTTCAAATCCATCTTCCTTAGGTTTACATATTTAGTTCTATAATTTAAAAGTTCATTGATCTGCCGCATACAAAAACAACCGCAAGGGGTACTGTGGACATTAAACTATAAGTTTACTAATATGGCTATCATATCAGTACCATGTACACATTTATTACGTAATGTACGTATCTACGGACCTAGCGAGTATATGCCTAGAGCCATTGAGACAGACAGACACACTTCTCGATTTTATTTATGATTATGTCAGAACTCATGATTCTAAATAAAAAATAGAGAAATGCATTATCTTAACATTTCAGATACATTTCAGACCTTTCCTTCCTAGATCGGAAATAACGTAAAGCTATTGCGAGAACCGGATAATCGTTACCAACTTATAACATTCTTAACTGATCGTTTATCCGTATATTATTAAATAGGAGGCCTTAGTTCAGCAGTGCCATGCTTATAAGGCATTAGAATTATTGACCTCAGAAGTGGGATCATTGTGCTATCTAAGAACACCTTTCCTTCTTTAAAATCAACTATGATCGCGCTGGAATAAACAAAATTAAAGTAAGAAGGTATTTATATAGGACTATCCTACTTACCGTTACCTTACTTAGAATTGCCTATAGTTGAATTTGCAAAGCTTATTACTTTCCTGCATAATAAGTACAGGTGGTTTTACTGTGAAACAAAATTTCTTAATACAAAGAACAGCATTTTCAGCGTCTAGACTTTGCCATGTGTGAAATAACCTGGGAATTGTGTACGTACTAATAAACCTTAAATGTTGGTTATAAAACTAATAGCGAACGTCACTGTGTCGTAAACTGTGTTATTAACCAAAAAGAGGCTTTGACGGTGTCCATTGTCTTCAGCAGACGAAAAAAAAAATATTCAGTTCTCGATTCTCAGAAGAAAATTGAATTTTTAGAAGGTTATGCATTTTACTATATTATATACCTGTAAAACGCGCGTTAATCCAATTTTTTTTAAACAAGTAGGTATCGTTTTTTTTTTCTCGGGATGAAAAGTATACAATATCCATGTTGCGTCCCTATAACCTCATGTTTGTGATTTGTTATATCTAGGACTGATGGCTTGAAGTTATCTTCCAGACACAGTGCAACGGCTAAAGTTTTGTTGATTATTGCCAAATAGGTACGAAATTATTGGCACTGTGATTAATTACACTTATAAATAATTTTGTTACTTTGTAGGTAAAAAGATAATTGCCGTAATTAACCAACATAAAATTGAAACATCAAAATTGCATTTATTTGTCATGCAAAACAAAAATAGATACAAAGCTGTAGCCACAAATAAAATTTATCTTACATTTTTTTAAAGACCCTATCAGCTATAAATACAGTATTATAATGTTTACATTCTTAGTTATTCGGTCTTCCTCAGGTTATTATAATAACTCTATTTTCATATAACATTCTTTTAATAATTAAAACTTATATTTATGTTACTTTTTTTTCTGTTATCCGGGAACGGAGTGAAGAAAAACATGCAGATCTATTTGCGGTATAGAGAATGCCAGTAAACGGGTTTATAGATTTTTGCGTGAGGTGTGCCATAGGATAATGGAAACAAACTAGCAGCGTTGTTTTAATGGAGACCACCAATGATTTACAATGCATTTACACTGCAAACCCGGGTATTTAATTCCGTCCGTATAAAACTTTATACAAGCATCCAAACATTATATGAAGTATTACAATGGGATAAATGGTATAGATAATATATAACGTACTATGGTTTTATATATCGGTGCAATCTGTGACGTATCTTTTTCCACACCATACTAAAATCACGTTATGTTATAGAAGACTAGCTGTTGCTCGCGTTCTTTGCCGCGTCTATTACAAGAATCGTTTATTTTCCTGGGATAAAAAGTAACCTGTCCTTTCAACTAACTCTGTGCCAAAAATCAGGTTGCTTGGTCGCTTAGTTAGGGCGTAAACGAAGCACAAACAAACCAACACACTTTCGCATCTATAAAATAGTAACGTTAGCGGTACCTTGCGACATGGTTCTCGCACAGCTTCTGATGCGCTATTTTCGACGGCGATTGGCGCAGTGGGCAGCGACCCTGCTTTCTGAATTCAAAGCCGTGGGTTGGTTCGATTCCCACAACTGGACAATATTTGTGTGGTGAACATGAATGTTTTACAGTGTTAGGGTGTTTATCTATATATTATAAGTATTTATGTATATTATTCATAAAAATCATCAGGTACCCATAACACAAGCTACGCTTATTTGGGACTGTGTGTATTAGATAGCGATGTGTGTATTATCGTAGTATATTTATTTATTTATAGTAGACAATATATATCTTAACCTACCGAGCAGCGTCACCTACCTATGTTGTCACTTCGTTTTCACTTAACGCTCTTTCAAGATTTATTTATTAAAGTAGTTATAGATTTAGAAACACATTCTATACGCGAATAACATTTCATTCTACGTGAAAACGACTAAGACACCGTGAGGTGTCTTGCATAATTATTCCTTTAAAACGTTTCATTAACTAAATAAGAATAAATAGAATATTCGTTTAAATGTGATAATAATATCTATATAAATGTGATAATGATACAATTGTTAAAAGAATAATTATTTACCCACTTTACGAAATAAATGTGACATTACGTATTTTTGAGCTTTTCGGCGCCAGAATATTTTTACATTCATTTCATTGTATAAATTCGAGTGGCTTGGAGTAAATTAAAATAATACGTAAGCAGATTCAAAAGCCAAAAGCACTTTAAGAATTCGTGAGAAAAGTCAACATGCATGAAATTGCTAACAATTGAGACCTAGGCGAAATATAAGCGTCTATAAAATAGTAAACATATCTGACAGCATTTTGCATAGTAATAAACTTGATTCTATCAACAAGAACGTCGAGTTCATATATTTGCTGTATACGTATGTAAAGGTTAGGGGGGCGAAACAGGGGTCATGTAATCCAAAAGATAGTTTGCTATGGCAACATGAATATAAACCCATGTGTTAAAATTATTCTGCACCGGGAATAAAGCGTAAAAGTATCAAAGTTGTTCAATTAGGGTTTAAAACTCGAACCTTCCGTTAACCATCAAAATAGCGTTAATAGCATTTTACATTAGGTATAATGGAACGCGGGTCTCCTCTCTTAATGAGAAGAGGTTAAGGCTGTAGTCCACCACGCTGACTCATAACGGATTGGTGGACTTCACACATTTGAGAACATTATGGAGAACTCTCAGGCATGCAGGTTTTCTTACAATGTTTTCCTTTACCGTTGAGGCAAGTGATATTTGAATTGATTAAAACGCACATAACTTACAAAAGTTAGAGGTGCGTGCTGGGATTCGAACTCGCCCTACCAAAGTGAAGTCTAATACCTACCCACTGGGCTATCACTGCTTCCACGGGGCTATCAGCACTTCTTATAATTTATATTTTGAAATAATGTAACGTATCCATTATTTATCATGGTTTATTTCCTTAGTTCCACTCTGTGCCGCGTTGGTTCAGCGGACTCACTCTTTCAAACGCAGCATGGTCGTCAATTCACAAGAGCGGACGAAATGGTACAAACAGTAAGGAAATAATGCTCTTAACCTACTTAATTAGACTCGTCAAAGGCTTAAGAAGTAAGCACCCACTCAAAATTCCAATCCTTTAAGAAATAACCCTTTTTCTCTCCGATGTCACTTTCCTTTGCAGTCAATCGCAGGCGCTTAGAAGGGCGTGCTAATTGAAATAAATATTTGCGCGTCTAATTACCTACTTTGAAAACGCCACTTGTTCTCCTCATCAATTAGGGAGTATAGGTAAGTAGATACCCTTTTGATGATGCGAATATCTCCTCCATTTTTTACTGGTGGCTTTTTTTAATTCCCTAATTAGAAGCTTATTCCGTATCATAGTGATAATAAAGAAGAAGAAGAAGAAGAAGAACAAAAACTTTATTGCACGTATAACATACAGGAAAAGAAACAGTAAGGAGTATACAGTACACAATGTAGACATGCAAAGGCGGCCTTATTGCTGCAAGCAATCTCTTACAGGCAACCTTTGTAGATAGGTCTTACAGCAAGAGAACGGGATAGTGCCAAGAGTGTTGATAGATATACATAAATACCAAAATGTAAAGATACAAATACATATATAATTTAAATAAATATACGTAATATATAAATATAAAATATACATGATATATAAATAGAAAATATACATAATATATATAAATATATAACAAACATAATATATATAAGTAGATTTTAACACACAGTAAAAAAAAAAAAAAAAATTTACACACTCACAGAAAGTTTTCTCGCACGTCCGAAGGTTGACTGGTAGAAAATGCACTATCAGCATTAAGTTTAAGCATTTTGTAAACCGTTTTTTGTTTCGAATCTACAATGAAAAGTTTACAAAAATAGTCAACCGGTCAATATTATATATCATCAGTCATTTTAGTACCCATAACACAAGCTACGCTTACTTTGGGGCTCGATGGCGACGTGTGTGTTATTGTCATAGTACCTATATTTATTATTTCAGCGAAAGAGGATCTTGTGTAGAGAGTTTAGCAAACTACAACTGAGAATATTTTTCACGTTATCACCAAAGTAGCAAAAAAATCAATCATTTTTTTTTTGTTTGAGATCCTACTGAAAGTATGTTCGTTTTACTATTAAGATATTCGAAAGTTATCTATAGAAAATTTTTTCGAATTTTTCGTAACAGCTATTTTTGGATTCTATATCGAATCAAGCCTTGATAGCGCTTCGGAAATACCGAATTTTCTTTTCCTTTCCCGTTTTCGTGTACAAAGCGAAATGAAAGCGACAAAAGCGAAGCGCAAGTGCTGTGAATGACCACTAACACCGGTTTACGATTATTTAAGTGGGCTTTAGCTGAACATCCCTATTTATAACGTTAATATTAGTGCCAACGATTGTCATTCGTTTATATTATCAGGGATGGTAAAGTATTATCTCATCTTCGGCATACGAATAAATAAGTAAAATAAATAAATATACGACTACACACATCTCCATCTAGTCCAAAACTAAGCGTAGCTTGTGTTATGGGTCTAAGATAACTGATGAATAATGTACCTATATGAAATAATATACATAAATACTTATAGTATATAGATAAACACCCAGTCACTGAAAAACATTCATGTTCATCACACAGATATTGTCCAGTTGTGGGAATCGAACCCACGGCCTTGGACTCAGAAAGCAGTGTCGCTGCCCTACGCCAATCGGCCGTCATGCGCCTTTGCCTCGAGGCTTTGGCCGTGGCTAGTTACCTACCGACGAAATCGAGTCGTGAATCGATTTAACTATACGGCGTTTTGAAATCGGTTAGCAGTATGGTTTTATTTAACTACCATACCCCTAACAGGTTAGCCAGCTACCTATCTTAGGCTGAAGCATACGTTTTCATCTCTAACAAAAAATAAAACATATAATGATTATTAAACTGTAAAATTATGTTGAAACAGAGCAATCTGCTGAGTTTCTTGCCAGCTTCTTCTCAATAGAATCTGCCTTCCGAATCAGTGGTAGAGTCATTACAAACAGACTGACTTAGATTTTTTTTTAAATCTTAATTTACCACCAGGTGTGATTATAGTCTAGAGCTAAGTTTTATAAATTTAAAATGCGTTTTCAATTCAGCTACGGCTCTCCTACCGTCTGGCCGCGATTGCCAGAGAGTCGCAGGTTCAAATCCTGTCGGTTCCGAAAATTTTTATATGCATTTTAAATTTATAAAATTGATAATTCCTCGAAGTGTAGGTAAAAACACTAATAAAAAAAATAAAATAAAGTTAGAGCTAAGTTCTACCGGTGATCCTAGAGTTACCTTGGCCAACGAATTAGTTTGGCCATCCAAAGGGGCAATGCTGCCAGCATCTCAGGAACTGTGCCTCGCTGCGGTGGTTTCGAGTACGTTTTAGATTTTATTTAGTTTGAAATAGTTTATTTTAGGTTATATTTATAAAACAATTATTTTAAAGAATAAACATGAAATTTGAAATACCTGTCATGGTTAAGTGGCAAAATAAATTATAGTTGTAGTGAAAAAATAGCATTCAATTCAACTGCTGGAGAAGAGGAAAGGTTCAAGAACTTATACACGCCACCCTGATCCAATGCGGGTTGGCGTGCTTTTAATGATTATTATATGACAAAAAACCAACCGTTAGACAAAAGGTAAAGGTAAAGTAGCCTAACTGGTTTATGATCGGCAAATTATATATTGTCATCATCATCATCATCATCAGCGGCATATTAACGTCCCACAGCTTGGCAATATGATTGTTTCTCCAAGGAACAGTTCAGGAGAAATCGTTTTAAGGCATACATACCTCGCATTATACTCGTATCTACACAAACTTTCAAGAGCAAACAAAATATCCAAACTTATATATAGACGTCTACCATAAATCCAAAGTTCCTTTTATTTTCAATCTGCCCATTCAAATTGTCGATTGTTTATTTTTTGTCTGCGAGCGTAGCGACCGAGGCATGAAATATTGATTGTTTGCGGAAATTGCACTTTTGGAATTAAGATAACAGAAATACGAACAGTTTAAACAGCTGAATAAAAGATTTTTTTTTTCTTATATAGCATAACTAATGTTTAAAAGCCCACCGACCCGCATTTGTGCAGGATAGTGTGTCTAAATGCATTGCAAAAGTAGGCCTGTGCCCACTCTCGGTTAGCATTTATCACTAAGAAGAAAAAATAACTTAATAAGTACCTATTTAGTACCTACTTAATATCTAACCCTTCAGACTAATAAGTAATTCTACTTGGCTTCTTATGAACTACGATAGAATAAAATTACATTTATTAGCTTCTATTGTAGAGACACTTTGTTCTCGTGTCCTTTATAAGATAGCACTTAAGTTAACTCAAAAGGTTTTTGTTTTTGAATCTTCTTACTAAGTAACGAAACAGAATGAGTTACTAAATGTCGTGCCGAATTAATATTTGTAGCAATCAAGTGTCTCGGAGGATTGCCCGATTGCTGTAGTTTGATTGTTTGCAACACCCACAGATTAAGAGGAAAAAATAGACGATAAATGAACCTATGTTTTAAATAATAAAAGTTTTTTTTAGGACGAATGCAGTGAACGAAAAGTAACTTAAGCTCAATTATTCGCATTTCGCGGAGTATAGCAAATATAGCTTAAAATCACTGTATGTTATGGAGTTCCGCTAAATTGTATTTATTAGTGACGACTCACGATTAGGGTACGTTGACTTTAAGTCGTGCACACCGTTTCGAACTAAAGGCTGAAATTTAAATCACTAGTGAGTACACTAAATATTACAATAAGTATTCTGTGTATAGCTTAATGTTCAAACCGACCTATCTTTAGCTAAGAAAAACAGAGCTCTAGCGGAGTGAGCTCTGTCTATCTTTACCCTTTAGTCTTGAGCATTGGGAACACCAAGTAAGTAGTAACGAACTAGAGTTGTACCGACAACGTCTGCATAACGATACTGTACCCCGATGCTTCAGGACTTTGGGAGCTGGTATCTCAAACTAGAGCCATGAACAAATTATCAGTTACTTGTTTGTTTGCTGTGCTCGTCCATCGAACCCCAGTTAAAAATAAATTTGATTTTAACGCAGTTTTAAACGGTCGGTAAGTCAATAACACTTATTAATACAACAAGTATTTTATAATATTACTTAATTAGAATATAACTTAATTGTTAATGCATTTTTTCATAATAGGCAAGCCAGCGGATGCCTTGGTAGAGCTTCTTTAATCTATACCCTTCGGTCTTTTTTATTGGCACTCCGAGGATTTAGTAACGAACTTGAGTTGTATCTACATCATCCGCATAACGATACTTACTGTACCGCGACGCTTCAGGGCCTTGCGTAATGGTATCTCAAACTCGAGCGTTAAACAGTTTATCAGTTACTGTGCTTGTCCGTCGAAGACCTGGTAAAAATAGCTAAATACCGACGTACTTTAACTTATAACAATAAAAGTATTCTGAATAATACATAATTTTTATTAACACGTTTTTCCTTAAAAGCCAGCCAGAAAAGCTCTTCGTATTTTTACCCTTTGGTTTTCAGTATTGGTATACAACCAGTAACTAGTAACGAAGTAGAGTTGTACACCGTCAGCATAACGATAATCTAGTGTGTTGCTTCAGGGCTTTGCGAGCGAGCTCTATCACAAACTAGAACCATAAACAATCTATCAGTTAGGTACTTGTTTATTCGAGGTGCGCGCTAAGCTTTAACCTGAGCCACTGTTACAAATAAATTCCCAATTTCCAAGGCAGTTTTAACTTGTGAATAAGTGAATCTCGCAATCTCGAATCTCTAATTTATGACTTTAACATTATTGTTACTTTTGTCAGTAATTATTGTAGTTCGGAAATATTACAAAAATAGTCACAACAAACGTTGTTATTTCAAAACCAAGTCTAGTTTATTTTTGAGTACCTTTGGCCTGTTAATTGCCTAGATACTCAGGCTTTTATGTTTACATTTCTATTCAAATTAGTGTAATTACAAAAAAAAAAACAGCGAAAATAAATATAAGTCTAAAGTTAATAAAGCACATTAACATTACTGTTTTTTTTTCTACTACGTAAGCTCGTGACTGCTATCCCACCTGCACGGCTAGCATAGGAAGGGGACAATTATATTCCCGGGGAAATGATAAAAATGTATCTTCTCCCACAGCTTTATCAACTCTCAGAGCACTGGCGCCCAAGTGGAAATAATATCCAAATAATATATGCGTAATGATTATATTATATAAATATACTACGACGATACAGACATCGCCGTCTAGCCCCAAAGTAAGCGTAGCAACATAATTCGAAGCGGTGTTGAAATCATCCATCATCATGTGCACATCTCTTGGGCACATACTCCCTTAAAAAGAAGGGGTCATTGTTCATAAACTCATTATACTGCTCCAATACGATTCGGTAGTTTTAGATTTAGATTTTTGATTAAGTTATTTTTATTGAGCTATGGAAAACCTATGGTACTTTGGTGATATTACAATATTACGGCACCATGGAATTAGTCTGATGATTGGTACAGGATTTTAGGATTTCCGCTACAAAAAGTTTGGGCTCGTTAGTCTTAAATAAATAAATAAATAAATATAATATGACAATACACACATCGCCATCTAGCCCCAAAGTAAGCGTCGCTTGTGTTATCGGAACAAAGATAGTTGTTGAATATTTTTATGAATATAATACACATAATATACAGATAAACACCCAGAAACTGAAAAACAATCATGTTCATCACACAAACATTTTCCAGTTGTTGGAATTGAACGGCCCGCGGCCTAGGACTCAGAAAGCAGGGTCGCTGCGCACTGCGCCAGTCCTCTGTCAAACTTATCTACATGGTTAACAGGCGGTGCCGAGGGTAGTTTTTTGACCTCAATTACACCTGGTGGTAATCAATGATGCTGTAATCAATGGTGCTGTAAAATAGCAACGGGTTTACCTGTTACGGGTATTAACCCCTAATCGGTTTCCACACAACATTGCATCATAACCCTAACTCACTTGGCGTTACTTCTTTGTCGGCAGGGTGGTAACTTGGCACGGCCAAAACCTCCCAGACTAAAATCGGCGTGGGACTGCAAGCCAGCGTTTTAGAATATATAATGTTTTTTATATAAAGTTATTTGAAGATACATCAGAAAAATTGCTTTTGAAACGTTAAAATAACATTTTAAAAGCATATCAAATACCTTTAAAAATAAAATAAAAAGCGATGTTTGCTCGCCAGTCTAGTTTACATAGCGCTGTGTATCCGACGGCTTCGTATAAAATTGAATTATTTGTTCTTTTACTCGTGAAAGTTGTGGGATGGTGGATGGCACTTAGCAAATACACCTAATGGTGTATCGATAGTTTAATAAAGGTAACTTATATTTGAACAGTTTAGTTGCTAGAGTTAATAGCTCTATTGTGTTGCTAAAACTTTATTTTGTCGACCTCTCTAACGAATACGACTGGATAGGTTTACTGATAAAACTAATATTAAAGCTGAAGCATTTGTTTATGCTAATCTGTATTACTAGCGTTAGGATAAAAAAAAAATCTTTATAAAATTTTTAACCCCAACGGTTAAAAAATAGAATATGAAAATCCGACAGTTTATATCGATGAAAACTGGTGTTTAGTTTGGTAAATAAAATGAATCCATCTTCAAAAGGTTGTTTAAATATGGGATGAAAGCTTAAAAAGCGCTAAATTCAGGAAAAATTATTCCGATTAAAAAAATCTTTTGAGAAAGGTTATAATATAATATAGTAGTTAAAAATATAGTACGAGCGCAGGTGGGAGATTTGATGCGGGTGGTCTGGGTATTTTGTGTAGAACGGCAAAAGAATGTTTGCTTAGAAAACTTTTCAGAAGTTGTATGGGAGCAAAAGAATAAGCTCATAGTTTTTTCACGCTTTTCTTATGTAGATTCGTGGACTAAAACAGTTACAATAACTACACTGAGTTCTATGTTCAATGCCCGGTTTACACCATTATTATCGCCATCATATTAATTAGGGTCCTACGCTGGGGCACATCTCCTTTTTCAAAAGGAAATTGGGCGACGGCTTTTATTTATACAGGGCTTTGAGACCTGTTAACTCAATCTAGCGATTATTCGATATTCTTCGCGTAGTTTGTAGACGCTTTTAAAAACGCTGCTAACTTTTGCACACCATCAAGGTCAGGAAAGTTGTATATCTGGAGCACCTGCTAAGGCACGAAGTATATGAGCTCCTGCAACTTATTATGCTGCGAAAAGTTGCCGGAAAAACAAGCGTTGGGCGCAGAAAAAGACCAGGCATCGTAACATATTGTAAGTATTAGAGAGTGCAATCCTTCTGGTAACCTTCGCTAGTCCGAGAAGCACCGCAAGAAAAAGGAAATCTTAATCTATAGTGAAAATGTATCAATTACTCATTTTTTAGCAATGCTCGTCCGTCAAGATAGGTTTGACGTCGTAATTATAGTTTAATATAACTCCGTTCTACTATGGGCCATCATAGTAGAACGGGCTGTTTCAATCCGGGATGAACACACACATAGACGTTCTGTTCTATTTCAATCTGGGATGAACTTTAGATACAGACACAGTTCCGAGTTAGTAAGATATTAAAGAAAAAGTTTCAGAGCAATTTCTATTGATGATAAACGACAAAAATTATTCGCAAAACTTTTGGTAAGTAAATTGGTAACAAAGGTTAAGTAGGTACCAACTACTAATGAAAACTAGCGTGGTTTACGGGTTTCATTTTCTCGTACGAAAGAACATAATTCTTGAAACCCAAGTGTTCTAGCGCGAGTTTGCACACCTCGAAAGCGTTCATGCGTTTCGAGCACCGTGATATACCTAAACTAAACTATAACTAAATTGTCACGCGAAAACAAACCCCATTATTCTTTTATTATTTCAAAAAATCGTATTTTTCGTATCCATATCAACTTTATTTAATACATAAGGTTTTAGCTAGTTCAGGTCTTACTCGAAGTTTAAGTGAGAAGCATTAATTCAATGAGATGTAATGGACTTTTGAAACTCGAAAACTATCGACCCTTGCGAGATGTTGCTCCCGTACTAGGGCTACAATTCTATATCACGACTTACTTTCTTTATCGACTGATTCACGGTTGATTCACGCGGTCGAGGTCACATTGCCTTGACTCACCAGCAAAAATAATGACATACAATTTGTAATCTTAACCAGGTTATTATGAATACGAAAACTATCATGTTTTCGGCTGTCTATCAAAACTGTTTTAATACATTATGATCCCATAATCATTAGTTACAAATTTGATTGGCAATTACACGTACAAAACGCGTTCGTGTTTTTTTTCAAGGTGAAAATAATATTTAGTATACACTTGGACATAATAAGCGTGTGCGGTTTTTAATTGAAGCTTCTCGAAGCCCTATTGAAATTTGAAATAAACTGGCCTAGTACAAGTTACAGCCGAGCTGTGTTACAAATATACGCATTAGAAGTTAATATCATAAATGTATCGAACATTTTCTATTAAATTCTAAAACTGTGTTCGGAAAGATTAGAAATCGTACTAAGTTTGCATAAAATATAAAGGTTTCAGTTGGTGTCAGCCCTGCGTTATCTGTTTTCAAGGCGAAGTAATCGAGAGGATGCTCGGAATAACTTCAACAATGCGTCTGAAATCTTGTCTAACTGCTTGACATACCGAATGTTCGATTCTCGACTTGACTGCCTCCGCACGTCTGCGGTCCTAGTACCTACTTCGGTTTCACCAAAGATAAAATATTTGAGGGACGGAGATAAAACATTCCGAGGATAGAAAATTGTTTGGAAAGTCTTTGTTTGTTGTATTGAACGTTTATGAATATTTTTCATTACATATCTTCTTTAAATGCTATTTATTGCCTGCTCAATGTTTTAATTTTGGCATTGCGTCAAGGGACTATATAGATTCAAATACTTTGTTGCCCTCGTGCACTTTGAGTATTTTTTTTTCTTTTACTAATTATCAGACGCAAAGATCTAGCAATTTTTTATTTTGCCTAATATAGTTCAGGGACTTTAAAGATCAGAGGCAATCACTTTCAGGTTTTTTAACCCCTTGAGCTCTAGATGTAAGCGTGTTTGAAATCATGAGGTCGTACGTTTGGTTTCTGATTGTTCGGCTAAACATTTCTAGGTATGGAGTTTTAGTAGGCCGTCGCCGTAGTCCAGTTTATTATTAGTCATCAGAAGTAACATAGAAGGTCAACTCTAAAAAATCCTTTCTCTTAAGTAATTGCGAGGGCTAATATGATAATCTTCACTATGCACTTGATTAAAAGGTGAAGCCTTTTTAGTGGTTTTTGTAACTTCGTTAAACCAACTAAAATTACCTGAACAATAACGTGGTTTCAAAACCTTTGCTCGAGTTGATTGAACACATTTTTTCGTCCCGAGTTTTCCCCATTCGTTCTGAAGGTTATTCAGTCATAACCATTTATTCATATCGATTAAACTTCACGTAGGGCACTCGTATAACAAATTGATACAAAAGGAACGTTGGTGAAAAACACATTGCAGTTTCTTTCACAAGCAAGTAAGTCTCGGAAAACAAGTTGTTTCATATAATTCCTAACGTAAGTAGCTGGGGAGAAAAATGGGCGCACTGAAAAATATCCCTGTTCGTACGTCGGGCCATATCATATTTCTGCTTCTTATACTTGATATTAAGCTCCATTTTGACTTAAATATACGGCTACGTTTGTAGCAATATAATATCACTCTAATAACTAATTACCTTATTGGTATTTTGGTTTGCATCTTCCACTTAGGGTCGCGAGTTTTTGGGTTCTGTTCCCGAGTCGTTCCAAAAATTGTTAGTTAGGTTTTGCTAAAATAATTTTCAGTAACAGTATGGAGTTGGAAATGAGGCTTCGTGTGACGACGAGTACCTCTAGCCAGTATCGCTAACATGTGATAACAATAGTTAAAACCCACCACGTCTCATTGGAGTAGGGTGAAAGGTAAACTTTAGAAGCCTCTAATGAGGAAGGAAGTCGGTGCTAAGAAGTAGAATATTAATGATGATGGTGGCCGTATTTAATATCCAAGTGAAATTTTTGATGATTAATATTTCCAAATTTAACTATCCGACCAACGCTGCGTTTACCTGCGCGGGGTCACCATTCCAGCACCTTGGGGCCCCAACGTCCATCGGTTCCTCGAGCTATGTGCCCTGCCCTTTGGCACTTCAGCTTTGCAACTCGTTGAGTGCGGGATCTCCTCATTCATACTTCTAACATTGCTCTCTCCACTGAGTGACTCTTAACCTTCTTAGGAGACCCATAGTAAGCGACTACGTTTCGGATCCGTAAGTCATCACTGTTCGAAGACAAGAAGAAGTCTTATGGCACTGAGGAATTTTTGACTAAAGAATGTCGATTAGCTTTCCGAACGCTGCCCATCCGAGTAGGATTCGGCGGGTTAAATTCATATTTAACTTTCAATAAATTTTATCTAGGATAGGATTATAATCTGTTAAACAAAAAAACCAAGGTCAAGGCTGGTAAGTATTTTGCGTTCGAAATTGGGTTTAACCTTAAAAGGTTACCTATTCGTATAGATTTACACATGACATATGTTTAAGATATTTGAGGTGTCTTGGCATTTCTATGTGGTAGGTGACTGTTAAAGTTAGTGAGCAAAGATATTTAGGTAGACTATATATGGATAATGCCTTAATGCAAGTAAATGGTTATGGTAAGTTATTTATATGTAACTATTTGTCAAAACGCTTAATATTAACATTTTACGGTATTAATTAGCGACATAACTAATTTAATAATGTTCGGACTCCACGCTAGAACGACTTTATTACCTCTTTAGAACCATAATTCAATATTAAAGCTAAAGAACTACACAAGAGCCGGTACACCGGACGGTTATGTTAGATTGCGGCACGGGTAGGGTGACTATATTACGTAGCACCGGGCGATGAGCAGCGAAATGAAAATAAAATTAAAGTACTTTATTGCACACCAAAACATAACGTTATAGTTAAGCACATTATGTTAAATATAATTCTTGTTTATTAAATTAATTAAACAAATAATAAATAAATAAATATACTGCGTCAATACACACATCGCCATCTAGTCACAAATTAAGCGTAGCTGGTGTTATGGGTACTAAGATAACTGATGAATATTTTTTATGAATACATAAATATAGTATTTACATAAATACTTATAAAATATAGATAACAACCCAGACACTGAAAAACATTTCATCACACAAATATTGTCCAGTTGTGGGAATCGAACCCGCGGCCTTGGACTCAGAAAGCAGGGTCGCTGCCCACTGCGCCAATCGGCCGTTATTAAAATAATAATAAAAAACAAACTTATGGAACCTCTACAAGGGTGTTTTTAAGTCCCTGGCACCGAGTACCCGCACCAAAATGCGCCAATTTCGTAGAGTTAGCGCAATCGTGGCTCGCGTTACTCGTGTATCCTTCGCTTGGTGAAATCGACACCATATTCTCAGCTCATTTTATTCGAATAATATGGTGGAAAATCAATCGCAGATGTTACAAATGCGCCTAAAACATTCCTAATTAGAGAGCTAGCGTAATTATATTTATGAATACAACATTAATAACTAATCTACAAGGTACATGTCTTAGTAATGTTTAGTTTCATATAAACGAGGGTGTTTACTTAATGGACAAAACCTCTTGAGTTAATGAATAGCGAATAGTGTTGGTGTAGTGTAAGTGCTGCGGTGAGGACAAAGATGCATTATTTGAATATCTCTTATCAAATATTATTTTAGAAGTTTAAGTAAAGATCAAATTTCTAATTGTAATTTTTCAACTCACTTGGCTAGATTGTAACAGTATTTAGTACTATATATTAGAAACGACTTTATATTAGGAAAAAAAATAATATTTATAGAAAAAATATTGGACTACCTACTACTATTTGATATCTATAAATACCATTACTCAAAGTCATAGTATAAATAGATTTAATAAATATTATAACTTTTATTTATTTTTAAAACATTTTTTTTTCTTTCATTATGACTTAACTGTTCAAAGGTAACACTGTTTAAAACTTAAATTTTAGTCGACAAAATTGTAAAGGTATGGTGACCCTATGCGCGGGTAGATCGTAAAAATAATTTAATGCTCCGACGCCGACGTCATTAGCGTCTCGCGCCATCTGCCGGCGTCGCGCGCTGTACGCTAAGTTCCTTTTATATTAATGTTTTGACATATAAATTATTTCTTCACAAAATAAAAGTAAATAAGCGAGTATTTTATTAATATTTCTGGTATATTTTTCTGTCATCATCGTCAGCCAATAACAGACCTTCTTATTCTATTGCTGGTGAGCTGTACCCAGTTATTTCTGCTGCCTTTACTTTATATCACGCTATCGAACTGGTGGTCGACCGATGTTTCTGTGTACTGTCCACTAAGCGCGGTTGACACTCCAGAATCTCTTGGTTCTACTGCCCATCATCCCTACGAATTTTTTTTTTTTATTTTTTTTATTTATACTCCTTATTTGCACACAAAAAAAAAGAATAGTAAAAGAAAACACAGACATAAGCAGTATACAAAAGGCGGCCTCGTCGCTTAGTAGCGATCTCTTCCAGGCAACCTTAGGATAAGGAAATCAAAAGGATAACAGACTGCAGTATAAGGGTATTGTGTGATGTGCGCAGCTTTATTTTATCGCCGCTGCACTTTGAACGATGTCAATGAGTTAGTTCAGTTTCTTATTTTTTGACTGCCCTATCCAATAGCGGAGTGATAAGCTTCACACGCATTTAAGATCAATCCACAAAACAAGGCTTAATCTACACTGTGGCGTTTATAGTCTCTTAAATCTTTATACACAACACCACACAGATATTACAAAATGCACGCGCGTTACTGACTTACAAAATGTACAATTGCTACGCATTTATATTGAGTTCACAATTTACAATTGCTAGCAATTTTCGTCAATGGGATTTTTGTTATACAAGTGCGGACGAAGTCGCGGGCAGCAGCCAGTATTTCATAAATTGCAGAAACGTATGAGTTATGATTTGCATGTCATGGCAAATAGCTCAGTCCGATTCGTACGGCACTAAATCAATCTATCATCGAGAAAATAATAAATTGCCCTATCATTTATATTGTTTTTACACAGTAAACGAAAATTTTCATTCGCCTTTTTTTACCTCTGCTATAAAAGCTTGTAATCCTACTAAAACATAATAGGATTGTACCTACCATATTAAGGTTGTGGGGATGTGATCTTTAATAATATTATAAATGCAAACAGTAGCTGGAAAGCTAAATAACCCGTTCTACTGTACGATACTGGGTGGGTTTATATACACACACACTGAGCAAAAAGTATTAAATTTTTTTTATTTTTTTTTATTTAATAATTATCATTATTCATTGTAATTTTTTTTTTGTGACATGCCATTTTATACTATGTGCTTTGCCTGAAATAAAGAGATTATTATTATTATAAAAGTGCAGTACCTACTTGATGATTATCGAGACGTTGTAAAAAGTATCATACTTTTTCAGACAGTTTTCTCCTCGGGGAAAGGATAAAAATTAGTCTTCTCCCATAGATTTATCAACTCTGAGAGCATTGGCGCACAAGTGCAATAATAAACGCGGGTAAACTTTTCCATGTTCCCGTGCTTTGGCAGGTGGATACTTTAATTATATCCCTTGTCAGGGGATATAACCAGGGGGCTATTATTTTTGTCTCCTGCCTTTTCTAGCCTTGAAGCAAACAGTTCCCGGATTTTGTTCTAAAAATCGAAAGAAACTAATAAACTAAAAATCCCAGCTTGAAACGTTCTGCAATTTGTAATTTGTAAATTAGTGAAGCATAGTGTTCCTACCAGCTCTATGATGTAGAATATTCATAAGCCATGGAACATTTTCTTGATCCATTAGTTAAAGTTAATGAATACAGCACCAAGACAATAAATTTACCTATTCATTTAATATTGCTAAACTCACTTTAGTGCAACGTACGTATTGTGCAACAGTGAGACAATTTATTAGGACAAGCGCTCAACCGTTTCCATATTTTGTTACTAAGTAGTTGCTTAATATGAATAAGTAATGTTCAAAGCTATTGTAATAATATACAAACAATTTGCGTTTAGTTAGCTTCCTGATAGATATATATGAATTACGTTTGACACGTAGGTTGTGGGTACAGGACAAATCGGCCCTGCAAATAACCTAAGATGGTTGCAAATGGCCAAATAATTGGTGCTAAAAGAGATTCCGCATTCCTTTCTTATTAAAATCTAAAGATGTAAAGGCGGGAGAGAAAATGTAAAGTAAAGGCGTTATTCTTTTCGTTTTCAAGATATTATTGGTCAGAGTAACCGAACATAAGTGTGGATGTTTATGATAGAATATAACTATTAAAATGTTAAGAACGTCTAAAAAAGAACGTCTTTTCGAGGCATGGTTTTAAAACAACTTATTTCCTGACCGATGGTCCGGGTATAGAGAGAATTTCTTTATAGAAAAATCCAACTATTAAAAAGTTTTGGTACGACTCGAGAATCGAACCTGCAATCAAAGTCAAACACGATAACCACTAGACCAACGAGGCAGGCAGAGCAACATGACATAATAATAGACATGATTTAAAACATATTTTATTCCAGACTACATTTAGTAATATTCAGTATACCCGTAATTCCAATTTGGCGAACTGTCCGCAACCGACAGCAATATTTACTGCGGCCGATAATATCTTCCAATTAAAACGTATCGACACGAAATGGATACATACTGGTGTACCCATTACTGTAGGATCTGTCGCCATTGCATTAAAAAATGATAACGCACTACAGTTATTGTGAAAATAACATGGTGTTCCAATCGACTGCCAAAATGTATGTTTTTATGACGATGTTATCTCTGGTAAATTTGAACGGATTCGATGTTGGTATGAATTTCAAATTAACGCGTAAGGAAAAACAATTATGTCAGATTCCGAACGGCGGCGTAGAATAGGCGAGCGCTCGACGCCATACGTCTTCACGATATCGTGACTATGAATACTTTGAAAGAAACAAGTGTAGTAATTTAAATACCTAAGTAAATACGTAGTGACAATCATCACATTACATTTAGGTCAAATGAGGTCAAGGATTACAATCGTTAGAGAAAGCAGATTTGAGTACAAATAAATATTGTCAATATTATTTAAATTAATTTTCTATGAAAATAAGCGAACCCGGCAGACGTTTTAAAAGAAAAGTTTTGAAACCATCCAACGAAATAAACTAACAAAGTTTCATCAAAATAGGTCCAGCTGCTAATGAGGTGTTGCGTGACAAACAAACGTATATAAAAAATATAGTCTATGATTATTATTTTATCTATAGATTCCGACCTAAGAAAATAATACATAAATTTTCTAATGATCTTCGCAACTTTCTTAATTTTTCCTCCGTAAGAACCTCTCACAAAGTATAAGAAAACTTAAAAAAAAAGGTGGATGTAATCGAAAATATTTCTAAAGTTATGACGTGACCAAGGGAAATAAGGATTAATTTTTATCTCGTATATACAACGTGTAAATAAAAACCGAAGTAATACTTCGGAGGCTTTAGAGGTACATTATTTACTGTGTCTGAGACTTATCTGTGAGACCGAAACGCTAATAGTTTTTGAGTAAACCACTGCTATAGTTTTTACTGAAAAAAATCATATACAAAAAAAATAAAATTAGACTTTCATACTACTTTCCAAACCCCTGTTTCACTTCTTTGATTGAGATTTTTAAGAAACTCTTTCACAACGGATACAAATATAAATGAAACCTAATTTCAAAATTTGAATGCACCTAACATCGAAAAAACGTGGCTTACTTACGTTATTTACTATACACGCTTTATATATACTATATAATAAACACAGATAAATACATTAAATAAAAAGAATAATCAGTTATTTCACTATTCGTTTGTTAGAATCGGTGCAATCTTTTCAGAGGTTAGCCGGAACAAATAAACAGACAATAATTAAAAAGGTTGTTTTTTATTTTAAGTTTTGTATTTATTTCACTAAAAGTTAGCGTTTGACTGCAATCTCACCTGATGGAAAGTGATGACACAGTTTAAATCGATTTCTACACGACAGCGTTTTAATAACTAACTGGGTGGCTAACTAGCTACGGCCGAAGCCTCCCACCAGATATTTTCACATTACAAGACAAGCGCTTAAATATAAAGTCGCTAATGTTACTAACACAACATGCAAAAGTAAAATCAAGTGTCTTTATTAGGGAAACTTGGTGGTCCGATAATGAGATAACTAGATAATACGTTATAATAAAACTTTCCATTCATTATATACCTTTTATCTATTGTTAGTGTCGTTTTTCTACAAAAGTAGAATAAGGCGAAAGATAAAATTTTTGAAAAGGCATTTATCTTGTTACGCCAAAGAAGTATAACTACTAACGCGTATGCACACGTTTTTTTTTTAATTCTGGAAAAAACACGGTTTTCAAACGTAAGATACAGTAATAAACGCACCGAAGAACGGGCACAACATCTAGTATCAACTACAGTAAGTATCAGATTAACCATCTCAAAAGACGTTCTGATCCAGGTGTTAGCGAGTTAGCGAAAACTATTCGTACTCTCGAGGGATCGGTCAGATAAAGTGGCGGCAATAAGGCTTTGTGGTAACTCTGTGTAATGGTCATCTTAGAGATATTGATGTCGGCTTCGTGACTGTAACGGGGTAGTTTTGTCGGTATCCTTACTTCCTTGTGCTAACGTACATTGTTAATGCGAAAGTGTCTGGTGATTTATCCTTTTTTCACGCAGCAACGGAGCTTGTCGATTTTATAACGGCCGACTGGCGAAGTGGGCAGCGAACCTGCCTTCTGAGTCTATAGCCGTAGGTTCGATTCCCACAACTGGAACATGTTGATGAACATGAATGTTTTTCAGTGTCTGGGTGTTTATCTGTAGGTATATATTATAAGTAATTATGTATATCATTTATAACGTTATTCATCAGTCATCTCATTACCCATAACACAAGCTACGCTTACCTTGGGGCTACATGGCGATGTGCGTATTGTCGTAGTATATTTATTTAATATTTATTTACGTTTTATGGCGCAGTGGCGATTGCTGTAATTTTTAGTTGAGAAGTTTCGGGTACTGTTCCCAGATGGGACAATTTGGAAATTGATAATTTTTAAATTTTCTAGTTTTATCTGGTTCCCACCAATTGCAATTATACTTCCATCCCACATGGTTTTTTTAAGTCATAATGCAGTTTAGGCTGGTAGTAAAGTGATAATCTGTGAGGTAGATTTTAAGTTGTGACGTCGTCCTGGCGCAGTGTGTAGCGACCCTGCTTTCTAAGGCCAAGGTTGTGGGTTCGATTTCCACATCTGGAAAATGTTTCATTTGATACCCATATTGAGGGCCCATTCAGATTCAAATTAGGTAACAACGATCCCGACTAATTAATTCTCCTTTCAAAAAAAACAAAATGAAAATCGGTTCATCCGTCCAGGAAATAAGATGCCACAGACAGACACACACAAACTTATAACACCCCGTCGTTTTTGCTTCGGGGGTTTAAAATAGCGTTCGTAATAAAAGTTATGTTCCTACATAACTTACGTTTATGCTTTATTAGTTTATTACAATATAATTTCCAGATTTTGAGTATCTAACAAGAATTGGTAAAGTCTAGACGCCGGAATATGTCATTGTATTAAGAACATTTATTACTTATAATATAAGGTATAAGCATACCTCCCGCTTAAGGCCCAGCGCACATAGACTGGCAGCGGGCAACAACCGGCAAACAATACAAGAAAGGAAATACATATTTTACAATATAATTTCCAGATTTTGAGTATCTAACAAGAATTGGTAAAGTCTAGACGCCGGAATATGTCATTGTATGAAGAACATTTATTACTTATAATATAAGGTATAAGCATACCTCCCGCTTAAGGCCCAGCGCACATAGACTGGCAGCGGGCAACAACCGGCAAACAATACAAGAACAGAAATACATATTTATCTGTGTTTTTATTTAACTACAAGCTATTCTTTGACTGCAAAAACATTTAAAGGTAAGTTATAAAGCAGTCTAAGATGGTAGAGGGCTAATCTGTTATATTAAACCTATAACTCAAATCAGTTACTATGCGGCATCGTATAGAAACGGTAACCATTTGGTGGCCTATAACGGCGGTAGCCTCCTACCTGACCGGATTGTCAAGTGTCAGATTTTCTTGTAAAGAGCGCTATCTAGTAACAATACTGGGTAACCGTACTGTCACAAGATGGCATTCTTTCGATACCATACAAATAGTGGGTAGAAAATCTCGCACTTGGCCATTACAGCAGGGAAACGTCAAACTCCCAAATTGCTATTGCCAAGTTTGTCCAACAACCGTATTTATATCAATAAAAAAAAATTAATAAGACGCAGTCAATATAAACTTAAATAAAAAGCACAATAAAAGTTTTAAAAAGCTACTAAGGATCTACTGCTATACCGTCAGCGAGTGTGTGCCGGGCCCTATCGTGAAAAAAAAATCCCCCTGTCTTAATGCGATAGAATTTCGACGTTGAAACTATGAAAAAATCCCAGATTAGCCCGGAAAATTCCGCCATTAACTGAAGAGGGGGTAATTGAAAAAAAACCTACCTGCTCTCATTTTACTAACAATGTTGTAATAAAAGAAGTTTATTCGAACAATAACCAATTTGAAAGGTAAAGCATCCCTCCAGCCATTGCCCATTGACATAAATAAATCATTACGTTTCCCGCGCTGAGGAGACTTAACGTTACCGAATTTCCATTGTAACGTTTCACAAAAGAAAAATGAGCCCGTGTTTACGGTGCTTTGTTAAAAATTAATTTGATACTTTTATCTTGAATTTCACGGGAACATTCTTGAAAAAGTTGATAAAAGTGTCTTTATTAATAAGCGAGGATAATGTACTCTAAGATATTTATATGAAGTTCTTTTTGAACTCAATTTTCCTGATCTTTTTATAGTGGTAATTTGGCTACTTTAGCTAAACCTTTGCAATATTTTCTCTCCTAGGTACTTTCGGTGCAATAATTATGTCGGACTGTTACCGACTGAACCCCACGGTGTTCCAACACCTGGTAGCTGGGCCGCGAGAACGCTTTCGCTTTTGCCTAGTATCTATATATCTATAGTCGTAAAAATATAATAGGCCCGTTTTGACATTTGTGCAAGACCATAGAATGTAACTTGGAATGAAACTGAAAGAAACAATAAAATAAAAATCAATTACATACAGTGTTTTAAAAAATACGTAAATCTTTTTGGGACGTTAAATAATATGAAAGAATATATCGCGAGTATTCTTTTTGCGCTTACTTTATCGTAGCATGCAATTTATAATTGTTGCGAAACGTTCCGAAAACGGTTACGTTCTTAGTCTTTTTTTTTTTTATACTAGAGCTGTAACCATTTTTTTACTGAATATCGAAATTAAATATTGTGTAGTAATCTTTACTGCAAAGAATGAGCTTGGTTCTCAAAATGGGTTCTAAATAATGAGTCTGGGTTGATGTATCTGACCAAACGGCACATGACTGAAGCGTCCCCGCGCGCACTGCGCAGTTTTTCGTTCCTCATCTTGTAAAGTTGACTGTGCGCTCGTTTAAGTTTGATATATATTGTTTACTATTACGTTAACTATGGCTCTTCTATTTTGGACATTAATTTAAACATAGTGATTTGACTCGATTTTTGTGTTCGTTGTTATATAGTACTAACTCTGTTTCAACATGTTGAAAAGTGGACGTATAATCAACAGCCAGTCACGCGTATTGGTTGTGAAGTTAAAGGAATACTTTGAACGAACGAACACTTTACAATACATAATAATATCAATCAAGTACTGATAAAAACTTGAATTTATTTATCGTGAGTATCGAGTCCCGAGTCTTATGGTCCATAACTAGTTACGTCGCGATGACAAATGTCAAAACGGGCCTATTACATTTTTACGACTATAGTGAGTTACTAGAATTGAATTGAATCTAAATTCAAAAATCCACTCTTCCTTACAAACTCAATGGAGTTTCAGGACATCAAGTCACCTATGTATATCTACTTTTGATTGTAAGAAATAAATGAATAAATAAAATAAATACACCAGTAAAAAAATAGTAACTTCTACACTTAGAAATTTGGAAGCAGCTGAATTATTTAAGTACCACTTCGAATAACTTTCTGCTGCATGAAACGACCGCAATTGATTCATTTGATAGCACCGCCGCATCTCGCTGCTTACATGTAGGATGCTTTTTATACACCGAACCATATTATTTTTAACCGAAACAAAAAGCCACCGTGTATACTAAGTAACTGTAAGGAATAATTTTCGGCTATTACAGGCATCTTTTCGGAGTACCAGCGTGCTCAATAGCCTAGTTAAGCTAAAGTAAGCGTGATCGACTACGTACCACGAGGTCAAAAGTTCTATTTCCGAGGCTGCCCAAAAATTATACGGTAGGTACGGGGATTATCAGGTAGATATGCGGTTTTTCATCAAAATAGTTCTAACTGGGAGCTATATTAGAGTTGTCAAACCCCGTACCTCGGAGAGCACGTTAAGCCGTTCAGGTTATTATCGCATAATAGGAATAACAATCTTTGTTATCCGCCAATCCGCATTGAAGGGTTTAAGTTCTAAATCAACTAAATGCGTATACTTCTTAATTAGTAGGTACCGTACGTAACTTCGAGACAATAGATCGCTATCTCACAAATTATGAAACTGATTACGCTTTCATTTTAAAAGTTGCGGCAGCTGACTGCGTTATAACCTTATGAGTTTAATCTATTCGATAAAGGTTGTCGCAGATGTATCAACTCGGCAGCGGATCGCCTTCCTTAACTCGAGGCGAAAAAGTAGTCATGATTTTTTTTTGAAGAATACGTTTATTATCCGTAAACAATTTGTTTTCGTTGCTACTTTCATTGACCGTCCAGTAAGACATTTGACGTCCAGTTGACGGCAAGGCAAGGCGAAACCGATCCGTTGCTAAACTGATATGTGGGTTATAACCTTTACACGGTATTTTCGAGTTGCTATCTCGAGTAATTACATAAATCGATTACACGTGACTCGCGATCACGAGCTATTCTCGTATAATGTAGGTAAGAGATGTAGGTACTTTTATAGGTAAATAGTTTATTAATTTATACTTTTTATTTGTACTAGGGCTTACCTAGTTGGTGTGACTTCGGCCTACCTTTCACACGCATGGACGATCTTTGAAACGCACCTCTTACTTTTTGAGCTACATGCGTTTGAAGCAAGAATATCGAAGAGTTTACAGAGAAGTAAAAAATTGTAAGGAAACCTGCACGACTGGAAGTTCTTCATAATATTCTCAACGACGTGCGAAGTCTATCAGCTCGCATTTGATCAGAATGGTGATCTGCGACCATAACCCTACTCACTTTAAGGAGGCCCGGGCCCTAGAATGAGTCGTTAATGTGTTTATAATGATGATGATGACAATGTTAAAATAATATATATTCCAAAAAAAAAGTAGTTATGCACGCACATGGCGTAAAAATATATAACAAATTGCCTCTAGGTTTGCGTGACATACCACTTGAACGCTTTAGGCGGGATCTCTGGCTGTGTTTTTGGTGAATAAGTGTTATAATTCAGTAAATGAAATGTTGGCTATGAATAAATAAATAAAAAATATTAAGTAAAGCATTTAAAAATTAAAAGAAAAATAAATTTTGAAAATGACATTTATTATTAAATTATATATTTTTTGTTTTAGTTAAAGTATGACTTATGCTTTAATACGATTTTATTTTTGATATGTAACTATTTATAAGTTCACTGCTTAAATAATATTGCACGCCTGAAATGTAAGCCCCAAACTATTAGCTCATAAGACATGATGTGTACAGTTTATTCAATAAATGAATTATGAATTAAAACTCATCATCAGGAAACTGGAAAAGCTACGAAGGTTAACTGGATACAAAGAATATCGCTTATTTAATAGCGATCTCAGCCATCACTAAAGCCTGAAACAGTCCACTGCTGGAGTAACGACCTCTCTAAACGGGAGGTTTCGAGCATAATCACCACGCTGGGCAGACGGGTTGGCAACCACGGTGGATGGTAGAAGGGGCAGCACAATGCACAGATGCCGCTAGTGCCCATTCTCCGTTATCATCTCAGCTCAGAACAGATCAGATGAGGTTAAGAAAAGCCTTAGAATACGGAATATTGTTTTCATTAGAATGTTAATGCACAAAAATATATGTGTAGCACTGCAATATTCCAAAATTAGGGTCAATTACGTAAGGGTACTTTACATTATATTTATCGTATCCAATCTACAACCAGCTTCGAAAAATTCACCTGCGTATCAGTAATATCAGCAACAATGCCATCGAGCTGTAAAGGTATAAACTTGCGGTTGCACGTGAGTTCGTCTGCGTACGATTTCGGATAAATAAAGTTTTCCTGGGACTAACAAACATGGGACTTCTATAATTTAATATTTGAAACATAATTTCTCTATTCTAACGGCAGGTTTTTTTTCACTCCACTACGAGCTAGCCCTTGAATGCAATGTCAACTGGTTTAAAGCGATAATGCCGGCTAAGATGGTCGCGGGTTTACAGGTTTGGTGTGAGGTTATTATATTAAACCCATAAATCCAATCGGGTTTTACAAAAATCGTACCGGAACGCTTAATCGCTCGGCGACACGGTAGGGATTTAAAAAATGTTAGATTATACAAAAATCTCAATACCAGCCAGGAGTTGGCGGTATCCGCTCCCTTCCGAGAGAGCACGTTTAGCCGTTAGTCCCGGTAACTATTACTAGCTTAATTATCATATAAGCCCCATGATCGGCCAACTCTCCGTAGTAGTCCCCCCACAGGTCTCCCACAACAATGAGAAGGGTTTAGGCCACGGTGTACATCATAATGTTCTCAAAGCGTGCCACAGTACACCACGGTGGCACGCTTTGAGAACATTATGGAGAACTCTCAGGCATGCAGGTTTCCTCGCGAATTTTTCTTTCACCGTTGAAGCAAGTGATAATTTAATTGCTTAAACTATTTCTAACATGTGATAACCCTTATCAATATAATAGAGTACGCCTGTATCCAGCCCCAGGCTGACTTAAATAAAAAAAATCAAAATTGATTTATCTAAGGCGTAGTTCATAAGCCCTTTTCTAAACGTCAGGTCAGTCTGTTTGTAGTGACTCTACCACCGGTTCGGATAACAGATTCTAACGAGAAATCCCGGCAAGAAATTCAGCTGATTGCTCTTATTCAACATCATTTTTCAGTTTAACAATCTTTAGAATTTTTCTATCTTTTGAGAGATGCGAGCGGAGGTGCCTGGTGCTTGGTGGCAACCAAGCAGCCTTTTCTTTAAGGCTAATGATGAAGTCACAGACAGACAGTTTTATTTATTTTTTGCTTACATATTTACTGTGCACCCGGCTCAGTATCTGATGGGCTAGAATCTCCGGCGATATTTTCCACATTATTCACTGAACCCTTTCACCGGGGGCCAGGTGAAACTGGCAGCTGTCCGGAAACGGGATGCCTTTACTAATTATCTTTATTTTTACTAGCTTTCAGCCTCCTTGCGCGGACTAAGTAAAAATATAGATGGAGTGATCGGCCGCTCCAATTAATCTGAATATAGCACGCGTGCAAGATTAGATTCTAAAGCAGGTTGTATAAATCCGATCCGCATGTAAATAAATTTCGGGTATATTTACAGGGTTAATCCAGGAATCAATTTAAATGTTTCTATTACAATTTTATATAAACAGTTTGGTCTCATAATTATTGGGCGGAGAAAATTATGGTTGGTAATATATAATAATGATGGTATATTTTAATAATTTTTAGGGCTTACCACGGTTTTGTAGAAAACGAATAGCGCCCTTGCTGTAAAGAACGTGGGTTAGCAGTAAAGGCAATCTGAAAGCATTAATATATAGATACGACTCTCCAATTGCTACAAGCTATATATTAAACTCCATCTAGGGCTGCCTATAGGCAAATTGTAATTTATAACTTTTTGAATATTTAATCTTAATATCACATGTCAGTTTTTTTTTATTTAGGTCATAGTTACCTGATAAAAAAATATTATTATTATTATTATTAAAGAAGTATAAAAATATTTTTAGTACTTACGGATCAGAGTCTCTCAGCGGACGATGGAGAGAGCTATGCTAGGAGTATATCTACGTGATCAAATCAGAAATGAGGGGATCCGTAGAAGAACCGACATAGCTCAGCGAGTCGCGAAGCTGAAGTGGCAATGGGCGGGGCACATAGCTCGGAGAACCGATGGACGTTGGGGTCTTAAGGAGCTGGAATGGCGACCCCGCACCGGTAAACGCAGCGTAGGTCGGCCCCCAACGAGGTGGACAGATGACATCAGGCGAGTAGCTGAGAGCCGCTGGAGGCAAGCGGCCCAGCACCGTGCATTGCGAAACTTCCTACTTAAGTAACAGTTAAAACAAGACAAATTTATGTTGTACATAAAGCTGTCTCATTTTAACACTGAGTTAAGTCGGAGCAGTTAGTCCATCGTAAGAACCGTTCCGGTAAGATGTGTGTGGTACTTTCGATTTCAAGATTTCAAATCTGCCAAACCCTTTCTCTTTCTTTCAGACCGTTATAAAATCGTTACTATAAACCGACCGTTAAAATAAAAGTTAACATAGCGGGGAATAAATTCGGGAACCTCTTGATTTTTGGGCTAAAGCTTGCCCCGTTGCTGTGAGCTTTTCAAAAAGTTATCTACTAGGAACTTTGAAAATCCACCCGTCTGTCTATCTTTTTTTTATTATCGCCGTCCACCCCCTGGCGACCGCTTTGTCTCCTGTGATACAATGAAAGTTGGCTATAAAAAGTACAGCCTGCAATTTTTCTATAGGTAAAAAATATTCACAATCCTACTAAAGGCTCTATGTTCATTTGAGAGTCTCCTGTTAAATCAGATGGCATTTTTTTCGAAAGCTTTTCTTACATGTTTTATATTATAACGTTTCAAATCCCCGTTTCGCCTCCTTAGGGATAGATTTCCGGAATGTGCACCTCTACACCCTACGACATGTCATTTCGATAACGAATACGCTGTCGAAATGACCACTGTCTAAGGAATAACTTTTGCTTACAAGAACGCATGAATAGAAATTGTCAACTCTTTCCACTCATACTCTTTCCTTTTCATAAATACAAGAATAACTAACTTTCAAAACTCACTTGTATCATGGTGCATTATTTTTTTTGTAAAAAAGAAATAGCGTATACAAGAAATCGGTGTAGGTACATTAAATGTGATCGCCTGGTAGACGACATCTCAGTGATAAAGTGCACGTTCTGCCATTTTTATGTTTAGGTTATTTTTTTAGTAGTCTCTTTCTTCTCATTTTGCTCATCATTGAGGACCGTAGCTCCTATAAGATAAAACTCCCTTCGCGACTTATGCCATTTCTTCCTATTAAAACTTCACTAAATAAAATAACTGATGGACCTGCATCTCCCGGAACTAGTCTGACAAACCAAGCCCTGCTTGGTTTTTTCTAACGTTACCGAAAGTCTGGAATCCGTTGAAAATTAATTATGTGTAAGACCGTATTTACTGTTCGGTTCGGTATTGGTGTTTTAGTTTCGGCTCTAGATTTATAATTCAAAAAACTGGCATTGTTCATCGACCTATTTTGAAATATGCTGAAATAAGATGAAGTCTCTTTTCTTAAATGTTACCGTGGATAACGATTTCTATTTCTTCAGCTGCTTGTGTTTTCCAATGTGACCGGATACCGAAGTAATCTAGAACGGCTGAAATAACTAGTACTTACTTTTTGTTACTAAATTCATAATTAAAAAAAAACAAATTATAAAAAATCATTTAGAAAGTCTTCCTGTTTTGGAATTTGGTAAAAATCGATGACCAAAATATCATTCCACCCAAAAGATCTTGCTTTTAGTTATCAACTTCATCTAAACAGTAAACACCAATTGCATTTGTAACACTGTTATAAGAAAGCACCGAAATGTATCTGTTTGCATTACACAAACTTATTTGCGTCGTAAAACACCGCAGCGGGCGCTCTGATAAAACGTTATTTATACACTTTTAAAAGCTCACGGCTCCCGTCGCGATAAGGAATTTTACGTGAATTACATAGCACTATCGCTGCTATATACTACTTGATAATGTGCACTAAAATTCACTAAACAATAGTAGACAAAAGATGAGGGCGTAATGTGCCTTTGTTATGCTAAGTAATAAATGACAAAATACCCAAGATTACACAGTACTACAGTTCAAGAGCTAGTGTAGAATTTCGACAAGGTGCTTGAAATGAATTGTTATTGACATATGAGCGCTAATAAGTCTTAGAAACTTTTCGAGCTTCACTTTCGTTGCGTTTCGGAATTTACGTAAGTTACATAAAATCATTATTACTGAAGCGGTGATACCCTAGTAGGTAAGGCATTCTTTTCATGGAGACCGAGTTCGAGCCCCACTGACTCTTCGATGTCTATGACTTATAGATGTTGAGTTTTTAATTTAAGCAACTAAAATATCACTTGCTGTAGACGGTTAAAGAAAACATCGTGTATAAACCTGCATGCCTAAGAGTTCCCCATGATGTTCTCAACAGCGTGTGAAGTCCTCCAATCCGGACTTGGCCAGCGTGGTAGACTACCCCCTAAGCTCTTCTCATTCTGGGAGGAGAACCGTGCCTAAAAGTGGGCATGAAATGGGTAGATGATGATGAGGGAATTATTACTGTAGACTTGATTATTTGTACTAAAGTACACCTAACAATAGTAGACAAAATATTAGGGCGTAATATGGCATTGTTATGCTAAATAATAAATGACAAATAACCAAGATTACTATCGTTCAAGAGCTTGTGGTGAATTTCGAGGTGGTGCTTGATAAAAGCTGAAATGAACTGTCTGTAATGTGTCTTTAATACATCCAAAAGTTCACGAGTCATATACATCAGATGAAAAATGAGAACGTAATAGGATTTTGTTATGGTAAATAATTAGGTTAAAATACCCAACACAAACAGTAATCAAGTATGTCAGATGATTGATTACTCTTTGTTTTAAGTATATTCTTCAAATAAAGTTGGGATATAGTAGACGCGGGCAAAGCAGCGGGCAAATGCAATAACAAAACTAATATAATAAATGCGAAGGTTTGAATGGATGTTTGTTACTCAATCACGTTGAATAGCACAACAAATCTGGATGAAATCCGGAAAAGCAAATAGACTCTTCTTTGTCCCGAAAAAATGTCAAGTTCCCGTGCGATAGTTCGAGCTGATTTTCGACATATTTTTTTGCATAGCGGCTGGTAGCGGCGTAACAGCTGGTAACAAATAAACAAACAAACAAACACTTGCACTCTTATATCAGTATGGATTTGTATATAGCGGCGTGTTATATTGTTAAAGCATTTGTAAAGGTTGTTATGACTGTAAATTGAAATGTTACAACGGTTTGAATGTCGCGATGCATATCATGCTTTTTATTTATTGCTACAATAAACCATTACACGGAGTTGCCATGTTTTGCATGATATTTTCATTTATTTTTAAAAGTAAAAGGAATTGCTCAATTCATATTGTATTAAAGAGAGAGAAAATATAAAACGAAATAAAATAATTGTTGGATCACTTCGTGGATAAATGAAACTCTGAAACATAGAGCAGAAACTATAAAACGGAAATGTGAAACTCTGTAAAATTAATTGTTGAGCTTTCAAGTCACTACATTGCTTGTTTTAGGTTTCAAATAGGCTGTGAGCCCTGAGTTGTTTAAACTTTTTGCTGACCTATATCTTGCAAAGGACCTTAGACATGATATTTCGACAACGTATTCTTTAAAGGGTGTAGAGGTGCACATTCCAAAAATCCATCCCTAAGGAGGCGAAACGGGGGTTGAAAGGTTATAATATAAAATATGTGAGAAAAGCTTGCCCAAAAAATGCCATCGGATTTAACAGGAGTCGCTCAAATAATCTTACCAAAGGACAGCGCAAAAAAAATTTTTTAAATGGTCGCTAAGAATTTTTTTAAATTTCTAAAACGACATACATTTTTTTCCTTATTGAAATTATTAAATTTAAAGAAAATTATATTATTTGTCATATTTTATTTATTCAGCACAACCCATCATGTTACATTTATAATACAAGATTTAAAATAATTTATCTATATAATGGTGATATAATATATATATGCCGTGTGGTGACGGCATATCAGAATTCAGTTATCACCACCACACCTCTTTATTTATTTATATTTTTTTTCTCTTGGTGTCAATTTTCGTCGATCATTTCATTAAATAAATGGAAAAAAAATGTATGGAATTTTAATTTGAATATTAAAAGGTCGCTCGACAAAATCCAAAGTAACGCATTTAAAAAAAAAAACTGAGCGACCTTTCAAATAATGTCAAAGTCAAGTCAAAGTCAAAAATATCTTTATTCAAGTAGGCCCCACAGGTGGCACTTTTTATGCGTACATAAGAACCATACGGTAGTGAGATGATGGCGATAACCACATTCGTAAACTTAAAACTAAAGCTACGAGGGATCCAAACGCGTCCTGGTCTAAGAAGAAGCCCACAACAAACTTAGCCGGGTGTTTTTTTTTTTTTTGTTATCACCATCTCACAATGTCATTTTAAATTATTAGAAGAGCAACCTGGTTAGAGCAATAATTTACACCCAAGCTTTTTTATCGTTTACGTAGTCCTTTATACTATAATAGGACTTTTCTATAAGCTTACGTTTAATACAATACGTTAAATACATGTTTTTTGATATAGATATATAAATGCACATATACGAACAACATAATTATAATGAAGCTTTGTATATGGTGTACAATAAAATGAAATTGATTTGATTTTGATAGTAGTACAGAGGATGCTGCTGCCCATTCACCGTTATATTCCCTTAATCGCTTCGTACGACACCGGCGGGAAGAGGTGTGGTGGTGATAACTGAATTCTGATATGCCGTCACCAGACGGCATATATATTATATCACCATTATATAGGTAAATTATTTTGAATCGAAATTCAAATTAAATAACCGTTTAGTGATGTTAATTTTTATGGCAGACTATATTGTCTTTTAAATATAGGCATGTGGGTTACGCACCATGAAAGATCTGATTCATTTCATGGCAATTGGCTCGCAGGACTAATATTATTAATCTTATTCTGCAGTCACGGTAGGACGCGCTAGAACAATGTGCTACAGCTTGTATACCGAAGTATACATGTTATAGGTACATCTATATAAAACGCGTTCCGATAAGCCGCAGACGGGCGTAGTACTTGCTCAGTATCATATATGAATCAAATTTCTACAGGGCAATTTGAGTCTAATTCCGTGAACAATGCGAACACATTTAGCTTAGACATGTTGGAATTTCGTCGATGGACTTATGTGGCAGATTTATCCATGAATAGTAATTGTGCGTCAACTTTTTTTCACAATGGCTGTGTATGTATGGACTTAAGTAGGTACGTGGGAAAAACTTTTGTGAGTCGATTGTTAAAATCTTTTGTTTAGTGAGAAATCAAAAAGGATTGATTACCGAGTTCTACTGAAGTGTCCGCTCCGAGAATAGGATATTGTTTTAAATTCAAAATGCAGTTTAGCCTTATAAGAATAACTTACCAACTGTGTTTGAGATAGATAATAAAATAAGTTAAGTTAAGTTAGTAATAAGATAAATAAAATAGAGTATCATTTTTAAATACCGGTCGCTTTTTAAGCTCATGTAAGGATGTTTGAAAATAAGCAACTGAATTTTCTAGCCAAATTTTCCACGTTTGGCGTTGGGTATTTTCATACAATTCATAGGTATTCCTTTCGGTCGGCCTTTTTGCCGTGTGGTGACGGCAGATCAGAATACAGTTGTTCTTCCCGCGGGTGTCGTACGAGGCGATTAAGGTAATATAACGGGCAGTGGCTCGCTCTGTGCTACCTACTACGACCATCTACTGCGATCACCAACCCGCCTGCCCAGCGTTGCGATTATGGGCAAAACCTCCAGTTGGGAGAGGCCTTTAGTCCAGCTATGGACTGTAATAGGCTGTTGATGATGATGATGAGTTTGATGAAGCGTCCCTTTCGGAGTTACCGAGAAGTTTCCGATCCCGTTAATTTATAGGTAGGTATTAAATATAAGCAATTCAATTAAAATCACTTCATTTAATTCCGGAAGAAAACATTCTCCTCTACCAATCCGCACTTGGCTGGCGTGGTAAAATTTGTCCTAAACCTTTCTGTAGTGTCTACTATCATATCTACATATACCTATGTAGATATCGACTCATAAAATTGTTTCGTAATGTGAGTCGTAGCAATCACATAAATAAAATACAGTAGAATTGAGAGCCCCTCCGTTTTTGAAGTCGGTTTTATACCGCTCGCGGTACAGGGCACAGAAGCGAATATCCGTTCGGGCTTGTCATTGTTTGCAACATGTTCCGACGCGCGCCTGCACCAAAACATATCTCGCTGTCACATATCAGTACCGGCGCGTCGCCGGCCCCGAGCCCCTATTGTCATACCGTTCTGTAAAAGCCGTATGCGATATTTCGAGATGAGACTCCTATGTATTTATTTTCAGTAGTATCCGTCACTATTGTCGACTGCATCGTCTGCGAAAGGTACAGAAGTCATTTGAAGCAACTGCAACTGCTAAGTTTCTTGCCGGCTTTTTCTCCGTAAAATCTGCTTTTAAAACCGGTGGTAGAGTCACTACAAACAGACAGACTTGACGTTTCAAAGTGCTTATATTGCAATACGGCCTACTTTAAATAACTAAATGATTTTTTTTTTCAGAACAGGTGCCTGTCGTGTAGCTATATTTATAGGCGATGGTTTTGCGGTGAAAAACTATCATGGTTTACAGCAGTCATTGTTTGGATAGACAGTAACATAACGCTTTTCCGAAATCATCAACAACATTAAAACAATACTGCTATAAGCAATGCATGGTAGTCGCAATATCCCATAGATGATAGTATTTTAAGATCATACGAAATCAAGAGTTACACAATGAACTCTTGTCAGTACTGTTTCCACGCGGAAATTGAGTGTGGTCTAGCAATATATTTGAGAATGTGGACGTATGCTCACCAGGCTCTGAACTGTGCGCTGACGGACGGCGGACGAGATGTTTATGGGCAAACCACTGTGGCTGAAATGTTTAACACCAACGATACACGCTTAACGATAAAACACTTTATACCCATTGGTCTAGTCGTTAAGTGCCTATATGCGGTGCCTTCAAGTGGCGGGCCCTGGGGTTTTGACCATATCTAGAGCAATGTAATAATAGCAAAAATAGAAAATGTAAATATAAAAAAAAAATCTGAAATAAATTTGTAGGTCGTCGATGGTCTAATCGTTAATGTATTGGACTGTGGATGACGAGGTCTTCAGTTCAATGCGTGTGTTTTGTAATGCGATTTTTGGCTTAAGAGTTTTATTTGGCACGAAATGTAACATAGTCCACCTCCTTTGGAAAACACGAGCTCCCTGGCGCAACGGTAAGCACTGTGAATTTAAGGAGCCTCCTCCTTAAATTCACAGCGCTTTCGGATTCGATTCCTGCGGCCGGCGCAATTAGGGAATTTATAGTTTCTGAATATTCTCTTGTATTGTCTGGGAGTCTTTGGCCGTGGCTAGTTACCACGGTAACGACAAAGACGTGCCGCTAAGCGATATAGTGTTCCGATGCGATGTCGCGTAAAAACCGATTAGGGGTAAGACTACCATACTCCCTAACAGGTTAGCCCGCTGCCATCTTAGACTGCATCATCACTTACCCGGTGAGAAAGGAATGTAGGTCTATTTGACATGTGGCCAGCGAAAAGGAAGCTGAAAAGGCATTCCAGATATTTCCATATTTAAAAGGCAACAAATTATGACATCAGATTTAAGATTTACGAAGACACGGTTATACTTTGTCAGCTTGAAGAAGTTGCAAGCTCTCTTAAACGTGAGCAGATGCATCATGTCAAATCCCACAGTTACAATTCTCAAACCTATACATTCTCAGCCACTTTTATATCATAATCCTATTAATATCCCAGTTGGGCACAGGTTTCCTCTCTCATACGAGATTGTTATTGAGAGTTTAACATAAACTGAGGGTCCTATCGAAAAGACTTGCTGCCAAGCGGTTAAGTGTTCCGGTATGATGTCGTAATGGAAATCGATTAGGTATGGGCTTAGTATAACCGCCTTAACCCCTAACAGCATGCCAAGTGTTCCCAGTGTTGAAACTAGATGGCGCTTTCCATATGAAATGAAATATTTTTATTTTATTTGAAATGAAATGAAATATTTATTTTGCTAAACATGGGTTAGTTATTGGTGTATAGTTCCAACATATTCTGCTAATACATCAATATGCAAAATTTAAACATTAAGTTATATTAATAATAATATTATTTGTTATCAATTATATAAAACAATGTTCTGAGATTTATAGTGTCATATTAAATCATTGTATTAGTTATTTAATCAAAATTCTAAGATTTAATGTCAAATAAATACAATTAAAATTAAAATTTAATTAACATGTCAGAAAATTGAGGTCACGCACACTTGCAAAATTAAGCAGGAACCACAGATATTTCATGATACCCATAGCATGGTATTCTGCGATGGTATAAAATGATCTGTCCCACAACCATAGAAACAGTTTCCTTTTAAAGGTTTTCAAGGGTAGTTTTATTTACATTTAGTTCAATTTTATTATATATTAATCATACAGCTCATTGCGTAAGGCGATTTTAAAGTCTGTACAAATCGTAGTAAAATTTCACGTGCTCGAATGACTATACGTAGGTAGAAAATCAAACATTAGGCATTCTTGTTAGCCCGTTACTACCTTAGACTGCATTATTTTGCACCAGGTGAGACTGCAGGCAAGGTCTAGCTTGTAGCGGAATTAAAAAAGGGTTTTCAAATCAAGTGCCGCAGGTAGAGCCTTTAACTTTAATAAATATCGTCAACAACTCATCAAAATCTAATAACACGGACTTAGTGTCATCTTACAAGGCCCGCGCTTGTCATCTCTCGTCTAGACAAAGCGCTCGCTTCGTGACTTTTTCACCATTATTCCCTCGTCCCGCGACAATCGTACTACAATTTTTACGTTTTATTTTACCTTTTCCATAGATATTTAAACACTTTGTGGTTGACAGATAGGACAAGGCGCAAGCTAAAATAGATATATAATAAAACATGATTATATCATCATACCTTAAAAATAAAGCTAAAGTCCTTATTTAAGTAATTTTTATTTCATTAATTTAAAAATCAGCGCGTAATTCACATTTTCAGTACATGTCAATCTCTTAAGGTACGTCCTCTAACATTTATAATATTAGTAAGGATAATCCATAAAACCGATTTGTACAACGTATATAAGATTAGTATGTTCAATAAGATGTAATATATATAAAGATAGTCAATAAGACATTGAAGCGTCCCTCGGCTATGTAGTACAATCATGTTGGCATTACCTCTAGATTTATTGTACCGTATTGCAAGAAATGGTTGAAGTAGTAATTATAATACCCCAATTTCTTTTTATACAAAAGACAATTCTAAATTATTAGGTCTAATGAAATGATTTCATATTTTTATTAAAGAAATCTTGTAAAAGCAAAAGCTGCGCCGATTGCCGCTCTAGCGTTTAGACTTTAGGTGAATCTTTGAAATTTTCACGATCTCGGGGATCGTCGAACATAATAATAAATTTTTCTTTGCGGAGTTTCCAATCCATTATACGTTGACGTAGAAATTACAGAAGGTAAAGTTTTAGTTTGAAAAAACATCTGCTTGATGGATTGTGTGTTAGTGAAGAGCGAAACTAAGCACCGCGACGTTGCGATCTTTGGGAAAGCTGCCCTATCCTATTATATTTAAAGAACTTTTATTTTGAAATATTCGTGGCGTTTGTTTGACGTGACGTTGCGCTATTAGCGCAAACTTTTTCGTGAAATATATTATTCAGAACTAGCAGTACATTTCTGTAATTTCTCTTTTCTGGACATTTTGACAGTTGTTATAGATCTACATTTTAGATACACTTTTAGATTAGGTGAGTATAGAATAGAAAATCTGTCAATTTTATTCCTCAGTTACAAAATTTAGCTAGTTTTTAGTATATATTGTCAGCATTTAATCTTATTTTATATATAATTTAAGTATTTGTTTTTTTTGTAATTAATTCTAAAATGTATGTTTTTCTTCGTGACACTAGATCCGGCTAGTTTATGTCAGAGGAGCTTGATGGGTCTTACAGCTCATACTCTCATGTCTCTCTTCTTAATTGTTTTTTCTCTTTCTAACTGGCATTCTAGTTTTTTATTCGCAATTCATCATCAATTCAACCAATAGACGTCTGCTGACGAATGCTGGACACGGGTCTTTCGTAGGGAGTTCCATAATACACGGTCATGGGCCGCTTGCCTCTAGTGGCTCCCAGTGTCTCGCCTGATGTCGTCTATCCACCTCGTTGGAGGCCGACCTACGCTGCGTTAACCGGTAAGGTCATCGCCATTCCAGCACCTTAAGACCCCAACGTCCATCGGTTCTCCGAGCTATTTGCCCCGCATACTTCATCGACTCGACTTCGCAATATTGCCACTTCAACTTCGAGATTCGCTGAGCTATGTCGGTAAATCTAGTTTTCAACGGATCTTCTCATTTCTGCTTTGATCGCGTAATATAAGGTTAACTAACATCAATACAATACTTTTGTGTCGCGAACGCGCTCTAGACTGTTTTAAACCTTTTTGTAGGTAAGTACTTAAGTAGGTACATTGATCCCTCCTTTTCGAAGGTGAAGCAAAAAATGTGAGGAAACCTGCATGGGAACCAAGAGATGTCCATAATTTTTTCAAAGATTTGTGAAGTCTACCAATCCACACTTGACCAGCGTGGTGACCAGCCCTACCTGAGCCCTTGTCATTCTTTGAGGACCCTGTAGTGGACCCGTAATGGGCTGATAATGATGATTTTTTATATATAAATAGTTAAGTAAATATAATTATTTATGTATTATACTCGTATATACATATATACAGAGGCGTGCACAGGGTTTTTAACCAGGGTATGCATAAAGAAGGAAAATGGCATAAAATGGAAAAATCCAGCCGCTTTATAAGTAATACAAATTTTTTAGGGTATGCAATGCTTTGCTTTTGTGCATATATGAAGTGCACGCCACTGCATATACGTTCTTCACATCTTATATTGGTGAGAATTTAAAATCTATTGACCCTGATTTAGGTAAAAACCTGTATTACAAGGCTTTTAGCTAAATCAGGGACGTATGACAGCGAAACACATATTAACTTAATTGGTAACCACCAAATTCCGCAATGAAGATAATTGACAAATAAAAGTACTCGGCAACAATACGTCTTGCCATAAACAAAACGTAAGCACGTAACACTAACAAGAATAAAAAGTTTTCACTTTTTATTAATAAAATCCAGTGCTTGTATGGCGCGAGCGAATAACTACAACTGAAAGACAGTGACTGAAATGCGCTCTGGGCCATCATAAAACTTTCTGTAGGTATCATCATCATTTCAACCAATGGACGTCCACTGCTTGAAAAAGGTCTTTTGTAGGGAGTTCCACAATCCACGATCCGGGGCCGCTTGCCTCCAGCGGCTCCCAGCGACTCGCCTGATGTCATCTGTCCACAGCGTTGGGGTTCGTTTAGCGGTGGGGGGTCGCCATTCCAGCACCATAAGACCCCACACTCCATCGGTTCCCCGAGCCCTGCCCATTGCCACTTCCTCATTTCCTATCCTCCTCATTTCTGATTTGATCACGTAGAGATACTCCTAACATAGCTCTCTCTATCGCCCGCTTAGTGAATCTGAGCCTTCTTATGAGGTCCAAATTTATCGACCACGTCTCAGATCCGTAAGTCATCACAAGCCACACGCACTGTTCGAAGACTTTAGTCTTCAGGCACTAAGGGATTTTGGACCAGAAGATGTCACGAAGTTTCCAGAACGCTGCCATCAGAGTTCGATATCCGTAGGTATATTGAACATATATGTTTGATTTTCAGTAATCGCTACACTCTACAACAAAGATAAAACACCAATAAAAGTATGCAGCAATAGTTCGTCTTCAGCAATAAACAATACATAAGCACGTAACACAAGTATAAAAGCTGAAAGATTAACCACAGTGTAATATATGAAGCAAATGCGCTCCGGGCCGTCATAAAACTTTCCTTATTTCGCGAAAAGTGAGCTCGGTCACGAAGAAGTCATTAATACTTACGACTTAGCGAATCTTATTGTGATTTAGAAATCAGCAATTGCGATAAAGAATAAAAAAGTATATTGTCGAAATAAAAGAAGCTGACTGACTTGGGTTCCTTAACATAAAAAATAAAAAAAATTCAATCTCATTCAAACTTATACTTTTGATAAGTAAAAGTTATTGCAAAATTTCGAGCGGACACCGGATTTTTGTTTTGGTATAATTTACCATGATAAAGGCAATATTTGTCCCTATTCCGTGAAAATGTCATCTCAGACAGAAGTTTTTTTTTTATTCCACTACTAGTTACTGGTTAGTGGATACTAGTTTTGTGCTACTACCAGTTGTTACCAAGGTGAGATTGAATTCAGTGTGAGGAGGTGTAATTGCTTGATCAGAGAACATTCAGAAATTATAAATGCCCAAATAGCCCTTGCCGGAGACAAACCCCAGAACTTCCACTCATAAGACCAGCACTCACCGCCACTCCCCGCCAAACGTTTTTAAAAGTATGTATCAAACCAATTTTTTTAACAAAAGCTTCGCTTTATAAAGCTCCTGGCACCCGCCCGCCTCGTAAACCTGTAAACGGTTGAACGCTATTTTATCATTTTCCGAACTGTATAATGAATTTATTTTTTACCAGAACACTCGGTGGACTTTTTCTTTTGTTTTTTGATGCATCATAACGGCTATATTGTAAAATGAATAAAGTACCTATGGTATACTTTTCTCAGTTTTGTAGGAAGACTCATAAAGTACGCAGATGCTTTCTGGCTTCTGGATGTAAAAATCCAAATTGTATTCCGTCGGGAATCAAACCCATTCCACTCATAAGGCCAAATTACATGGCGATAAGTTGCCGTAAATAAATTATTATTTTTATTTTTATATGAAAATAGGACAATGAATGAGCCAATTTTTGTTTGGCAGTTCTGCTAAATAAGGTACCTACTGAATAAATATAATATATATATTATACTTTCTTACGTCTTATAACTGACCTACAAAACTGATAAGAAATGAGTCACGTAGTATATGAATTTGATTTAATGGTTTGATATCTTTTATTGTCAGAAAAAGCTATAGAAAATCGGGGCTAAGTATGTGGGTGTTTAACTATGTAGACATAGCGGTGCTCTACATAGTCGCTATAGAGCATATGGAATAAATGGATATATTTTCTTTCAAAGAAAATACTTTTTTGTTACAAGAATCATTGTTTCTTTCAAAGTCCTAATGAAACAGGCTGAGGTTTTTAATTCGGTGTGGTATTTTTTTATTTTTTCTCCGAAATTTAAAGTTTATGATTTCTATAGTTCTCAATAAAAATTGATAGATATTTGAATGGCGGAAAACTGAATAAGTTAACTATGATACAAATCCAACTATAACTTTCATCGCCTACCCCTAACGAATCCTATTGTTTATCAGGAGAAAAGTAGCCTAAATATTTACCGAAACTATCACCTCTAAAAGTACCAAATTGGGTTCAAATCCGGTTTGCTGAGTGGCACTAATAAGAAGGCGGTAGTAGGTACTTCCCCGGATTAACTATTTTACTAAAAGCTCTACTGAAATTTTGGAATCGTGTTGCTAATTCGTGTCAGCTTTATGTGGTCTGATATTTTGGTTTTCTTGCTCGGTAGAGTCCACTAATGTCATTAAGTAGAAAATTATTCTGAGCCTGTCCGAACTATTGATTTATCGTAAAGGTGTTCCGGAGGTCAGACGGCGATTGCTACAAATATAACTGCTATCTATAAATATAACGCCTGCCAAACATTGGGACTGGTCATAGAAGTTCTGAAAACTCAACTTACCATTATGATTTAGCACCTATGCTCTGGGTACGTAGGTTGACAATGCCTTTGCACTGACTTTGAGTTTAGTATCATAATCATTATCCACCCATTACCGGGCCACTAGGTGACAAGGGTTTCTGCCACCACGCTGGCAAAGTGCTGATTGGTAGACTTCATACGCTGTTTCTTCAGAACATTGTGGAGAACTCTGTAGCATCCAGGTACCCTTAAAACAACATGCGGTTGTATTGATAGCATTTTAGATTATACTAGCGGACCCGCGCCTAGCGGACTCGACTTCGTCCGCTACGAAGTCGAGTCGACTTAGAAAAATAGTCGTAAGCCACTAAGAATATTTAAAATTTGTTTAATTATTCCGTACTAACATTTTATTGCATAAAAACGTATAAACGACTTTGACGAGAACACAAACATAAACCTACACACTAATAACTACATGCTAGATAATACATAAAATAATATCTATATATACAAAATAGTATAAAAACTAATAACACCAAGGAAAAATAAATGAAAATAAGTAAGAAATGTAGAACAACAGATTATAATTTAAAGCAACAGATAATAAAAATAAAATGTGTCAGAATTTAGAAAATGAATAGAACTAGGTAGGACTAGGAGAGAGGTCGCCTGAAAATCAGGGCTGTAGCAATGATTTTTGAATGACTGCCACAGCATAACGCTGAGGCGATACTCTGTTTGGGACAAACAACACCACAGATATGTTAACGTTACATAGTATTATGACACTTACAACATAGCATTATATTAATATGTTTTTAGTTTATTTAATTTTATTTAGTTACCTAATTTTAAGATATTTTTGAAGTGAAACTTCTTTACAATCGTTGTGATTTCAAACTCGATCAAACGAATACATAAGTCCAGAGAGACACAAACACATAAATGGCAGAGTGAGATAGAGAACATTACAAATTTTTTCACCTATTCTAGTTACCATGGGAACTAAATAATAAACCTTACATATTTTATCCTAATAGTTCTGAATAGACCTGAATCTCTCGTAGGCTACTTTTCAGAAGTTACACTTCTACCGTGTGTGAATAAATTGAACAGGATTTTTTTATTATGTTCTGATTGTTTATGTTGTTTTTGTGTACTTTATGATGTATTTTATGTTTTGTTGTTTTCCTCAAATAAAAGATTTATTATTTATTATTTAGGTACGTTTCGTTCGTCAATTGCATTATTTCAGGTCTGGGCAGTATACCTAGTTCAATAAATTTTTATACTAGATCATTTTTTATAAGTGAATTGCGTTAGTGCACGGCGGAAAGCAGTGGCAAGTTCTGGAACGTTTATGAATAAATGAGTGGCCCCCGTCTGCCGCATCAATACCGCGAGTGGCTGAATGCCAAATGCCGTTCGTGACACTTTCCACTTTCACCCTTTTTCCCGTACACACGGTGAATTTTTCGTGAGGCTAATTTGGTGAGGCACAAGTGACTTTAACAAACCGACCTTTTTATGTATTTCAGTTGCATGGACGTGAAAATCTTTTTTTTAGGCCATATTCCAGTCTGAAAATTTGTTCTCAAAACAAACTACGATTGTACGTAATGTGGTACGAGGTCGCGTAGAAACCGGCTAGGGGTATAATAGGTTCAATATAGCCGCCATGCAGTCAAGGGTTAACTAGTAGTGGCATAAAAAAAATTGCCCATGGAAGATATTAAGTATATAACAAACTATTGTTGGATTGTATTTTGGTATAGATTTAATTTTTAAAACTAGCTAGCAAGGCGACACGTTTGGCGAATTTTTCAATTAACAATTATTCATTGTAAAGTCAATATCTCCTGAGGATGCTCCGGTTTCGAAGCGAAACGTGCATAGAGGCCGAAGATCTGTTTGGTGTGGAGTATAAAGATTGAAGAAATTATAAATTACTCCATACAGATTCTCCTGCTTTTCGCGGAGCATAGGAAATTAAGCATAATTTTAATAATTTACTTAATAGCTAATTCGATTTTTATTAAATAACTTCATATCTTTGTGATAGCTGGTGATGATGACGTCCATTAAGAGTTGAAATCTAAATTTTTAACTACAGATCTACAGATAAGATTGATATGATTATACATTTGTTAACCTTTTTGCTGTATTTAGTAGATTTTGCTAAATAGTGTCATAAAAAATAAATAAAACTTTACTTTGTGATAAGTGGGAGAAAAGTATAGCGTGATTTTTAATGGTTCTTTGAAGAGTTTGATTTTCATAGACATATATTATATGTCTGAACACATTCATTAGATTCTCGCCATTAAAATGGGATGGGGTTTTCAATAAGTATTTATGTTATATATAAAGTCGTCTTGCTTCCGTTCAAAATCAGCCAACAAACGTATTCGCATTTTTATTATTATAAAAGGGATTTTAACGTTCGAAATACTGAGTTTAAAATCAAATACGTAGGTGAATTATCATGAGTCAAAGCTCTTTGTTGCCATTGTAAAATCAGATCCGAAAAGCGATGAGTTGACATTTGCATTACCAAAGCTATGTTTGGGAAAGGTGCGAGGCCATTACCCCAGAGGGGACTGATAGTAAGTGGCCTAACCTCCCCACTCGTCTGCAGGTTCAACGCCATTAACGTTGATCTAAATAGTTTTCGACATAAACACGCTGCGGGTTGTCTAGGCCAGTGTTTGGAAAACTTACATTTATCAGAAATTGAAATTTCCTTCAAGAATAACATACTTTAACGATTAGGTACATTCTAAAATAACTTCTGGGATAAATTATTGTTTAATATTACTTAATTGATACCAGATAATTTTAACTTCAGAATACATAAGGATTGCCGCGAAACTAGGTTTCGGCAAACACTATAACAAATATTGCGGTTTTTTCCGTGATATTTAATTTTTTCCACTTATTTGTATGTGTTTCAAGTATATGCCTTATTGCAATTATATAAAACTCAATACCTTAATGGGTTTCTACGACGCATCGTACCGGAACGCTAACTCGCTTGGCTATAAGTTCTACTCAGTAGTATGGTAACTTATAACAGACTCTCATCAGACCATTGTCCTTGTCGGAAATCGAACCCGGTACCTCCTACTTCTAAGAGCGCTTAGAACCACCCTACAGCTTTCTTCAAAGTGAATAGTCGAAAATAATGACAAGCCTTACAAATTTGGAATTAACTGTTGTAACACGTAACGTGTAATTAATTTAAAGTTGAAACACAATCAGTGTCAGCCTGTGTGTATTCTAAAACCTTGAAATAACCTCATAACCCAGCCCTAAACGTGAAACATTAGAGTCGACAAGTAACAACATTAAAACGTCCGTAAACCATCCTCAGTCTAGACTTTGGGCCAGTTGTTCCCAAACATACAACTGACTCCTTAGACTTATTATAGACGGCCGAGTGGCGCAGTGGGCAGCGACCCTGCTGTCTGAGTCCAACGTGTCCAAGTTCGATTCCCACAACTAGGAAATATTTGTGTGGTGAACATGAATACTTTTCAGTGCCTAGGTGTTTATCTGTATATTATAAGTACTTATGTGCATTATATTAATTAAAAAAATATTAATCAGCTATCTTAGTACCCATAACACAAGCTACGTTTACTTTGGGGCTAGAAGGCGATATGTGTATTGTCGTAGTATATTTATTTATTTATAAACTCTGTATTAATTACCTACTTGGAAAAAAATATTAATACCTCATATTTACTGGACTTTCGTATTATCTGCTATTATCTAAATATTTATATAAATGTAGCGATAGGGTAGTTCTTAGGACTTCGGCTTCACCTACAGGGGACCGAGTTTGATACCCCGACACGATGTTTATGTTTACATTTTGAAGTTATGTGCCCTTTAAGCAATTAAATATCATTTGGTTTTCTTACTTTTTTATCACTTGCACACCGTTAGATGAAGGAAAATACCGAGCGTGACCTGCATGCCTGAGAGTTCAGCATATTATTCTCAATGGCGTGTGAAGTTTGTCAGCATGGTGGACTACCGTCTAAACCCTTCTCATTCTGAGATCAGACCCGTTCACTGTTTGAAGCCGGTAATGGGTCGAAAATGATTATCAAGATGATGACACTAGACACAAGAATGAGCGTTTTTTGTCCCATTTGCCATGGACTCAGTTACCACGTTAGTCAAACTTGTTGTTAGCAATTTGTTTACGTTCCACTAGGTGCTCGCATTCATCGTCTACGTTTATTAATTGGATCGATTGGTTGCTTAGTTAGGCCGTGAAGGGAGAACAAACAAACAATCTTTCGCAATTATAATATTAGTAAGGATTCAAAGTTAGTTTTAAGTTTAATTAGGTGTACATTAAAAATGTTTACTTAGAGGTTGAGGACCAATGCTCTAGACTCTGTTTAAACACCTTACCAAATAGATACACCCGGGCATAAATCGCTAAGTAAACCTGATATTATACGACTTATATTATACTCGCGTTTATTGCCCAATAAAGTCGCGCTTTTGAATTGCACGTTAAATGATATTCTTTTTTTCCAAGAACTATGTGTGATAAGCATCATAAAAAGATCTTTTATTTATATTAGTACCAGCAGACGCAGAGGAAGTTTTTTTCCACCTCACACTGTGCTCTGCCACCCTGCGCGCCACCGTCGCGCCGTCTGCCGTAAAGGACCTTATCGGTAATTTTAAAACCAACTAAATCACTGATCTCCTAGTACCTATCAAATACCATATTTTTAATTATAAGTGAATGCTCTCTAAAATATCCGAACTCGAAACCAAGAGTAGAAAAAATCATTTGTGTGTATGTGCGTTTGCGTGGAAAAAAAATGGTTATTTTTCGATTAACCTATAGGTACCAATTCCGTTCAATTAATAAACTGAGTTATGTTTTATATATAGATAATGATAATGTAAGTGGAAACCGCTAGCGCAGTAAATACAAGCTCTGCTATAACTTTCACTGAGGTCAGCAGCGATCGGACCAAGCCCTAAGTATGGCCCATAAAACTTATATAAGACGACGTAAACTAAGTTATTAAATAGAAAACAGCTGCGTCCAAAGCTTTTACCTACGTGATCAAGTTTAATGATAATTAAAACTGTGTCCAACCACATCCCCATTCTGTTTTACAACTATATATAGATTGCCGCACGTTTTTGCACTTAAACAGCGCGTTAAAGTATTTCGTGAGTGATTGAGTTTTATTTTATATCACGCGAATAGATTACGCGCAAAAAACGTCGCCATACTGCGGAAGGATGAATGCCCTATGTTTTAAACCACATCTTTGTAAAAAAATGTATCCACCGACATGTAATATGTTATGGCAGTGACTGTATCGTACGGTCTTAATATTTTTTTGTTAAATATATATTTCCTCTGAATGAATATGAGTGTTCATTTAATTAGTGGGTTTATGTTTTTTATACTTTACAGGGAGAAGTTTGTGTTATAATTAGATATACAAAACATTTTTTTGCAATAATTAAACCTGTAGATTTATTCGAGCAAAAAATAATTTTCATTTATGCAGATAAAAATACATAATACCTACATATTATGGAAAATTTAAAATATATACTTTTATTTTCTAGACTTCTCCTATTGTTTTTGACTTCAAGGATATAAAATACGACAAAATGATTTTACAAATTAAAGTATTAGGTAGAATGAAATTCTAAAAGTGGTAAACCTAAGTTTACTTAGCTCTATGACTTCTTTCGTATTTCTATCTAGCACGTTCTTAAATAAACCCTAACTGACTCTGAATTCAAATAGAATTGGATTTACCATTTCATCTATCTCCCAAGTAAAGAGGAAGTTTGTTCTAGAAGTCGAAAAATCTGGAGAATATCTTCCTGTCTTTTGGCTTTTGCTTTTTGCAGAAAGTTTGTAAAATAAATTTTTTTGTAACTCTTAAACGATTCACATTAAGTCTATTTTTCTATGGCGGTATAATATATTGACACGCGAAACCTATTCCACTTTTACGAGCGTATGTCTTGTACGAAGACAGATATGCTCATAAACTCGTATCTCTCGCCACTAAGAGAGATTTTTTTTTTTTTGTGAAAATTCTCAATACCTAGTTTAATAACAAACACATGAGGTTTTACACCTAAGGTTGATGGAAACAGGGCGGTAATTCGAAGGAAGTGTTGCTCATTGGTAGGCGATGGATGGATCTTGTCCCACAGCTATATCAACTCTCAGAGCACTGGCGCACAAGTGGAAATAATATCCAAATAATATATACACATATGTAATAAACGGAGGTAAACTTCTCCTATTCCAAGTTCCCGTGCTTTAGCAGGTCGGCACGTTAATTATAACTCTTGTCAGGGGATATAATTTTTTCTCCTGCCCGTTCTAGCCCTGTAAGTCAGCAAAATGCGCATTTTTAGACGATTGTTAGATGTTTGAGAACATTCTGGAGAACTCTCAGGCGTGCAGGTTTCCTCACGATGTTGTACTTCACATTTAATTAAATAAATAAATAAATATACTACGACAATACACACATCGCCATCTAGCCCCAAAGTAAGCGTAGCTTGTGTTATGGGTACTAAGATAACTGATGAATATTTTTATGAATAATATACATAAATACTTAGAAAATACATATAAACACCCAGACACTGAAAAACATTCATGCACAAACACTTTTCAGTAGTGGGTGGGTGGGAATCGAACCCACGGCCTTGGGCTCAGAAAGCAGGGTCGCTGCAGACGGCCGAGTGGCACAGTGGGCAGCGACCCTGCTTTCTGAGTCCAAGGCCGTGGGTTCGATTCCCACAACTGGAGAGTGTTTGTGTGATGAACATGAATGTTTTTCAGAGTCTGGGTGTTTATCTGTCTATTATAAGTATTTATGTGTATTATATTCATAAAAAAATATTCATCAGCTATCTCAGTACCCATAACACAAGCTACACTTACTTTGGGGCTAGATGGCAATGTGTGTATTGTCGTACTATATTTTTTTTTTTTTTTTTTTTTATTATGGCGAACTCTCAGGCTTGTTTTTCTACATGGTTTCTTTACTGTGATTTCCTTCACCGTTAATGCAAGTGATATTAAATAGCTTAAAACGCACATAACTCTGAAAAGTTAGAGTTGCGTGTCGGGGAACTCGGTACCCAAGGAAAGCTGAAGTCTTTACCACTACCACCGCTATTTATGCCGGTATACAAGGTTTTGTATAGCAATGAAAATGCAATTAACGAAATAACCTCGTGTCAGAGGCACCGGAGAGCCATGAGAGTGCATACGGAGAGCAATAAGACGGCAGTTAAGCGCTGCACGGCGAGATAATCGCTGCTATAACAACTATTCAGAACATCTAATTACAGCGGATTCGAATACTTGAGTGGTGTAGACTCAAAGTTTCTACAACTCGAGATTATTCCTAATGAAGGTTCGCAGTCAAAAACATTTTTATTTATTTTTTATTTATTAAATTTTAAAAACCTTCATCTCTCTCTCTTTTTGTGCCTCTCCACTACTGGAGGTTGGACGTCAGCTCAGCGAACTTCTCGCGGTCTTGCGCCAAGCGAAACAATACTTCCACGCTTTCAACATTGGTCCATTCACGGATGTTGCGCAACCACGACTTCTTCCTCCTTCCAACACGTCGTTTGCCCTCTACTTTGCCCATCATTATGAGCCGGAGCAGCTGGTATCGCTCATGTCTCAGAACGTGGCCCAGATACTCGACCTTACGCTTCTTAATGATAAGCAGTAACTCCCGGCTTCTGGCGACGCGTTGGAGTACTCTCACGTTAGAAACTTTCTGTGTCCAGCTAATGCGGAGCATTCTACGATAGCACCACATCTCAAAGGCTTCGAGACGTTTCTGAGTATCGGCTTTTAGAGTCCAAGATTCACTACCGTACAAAACTACCGGCCAGACATAGCAGTGGAGTAATCTTACCCTGAGCTCTATCGAAAGCTTACGGCTGCACAAAACCTTCTCCATCCTTTTAAGGCTGGCTCGAGCAATTTCAATCCGGGTTCGGATTTCTTGTCCACAGTCCCATTCTTCATTTACCCAAGCCCCGAGGTATTTGTACATTTGGACCCGTTCTAGGTCTTGGCCTTCCACCTTAAAAACCTTCATAATAAATTATAATTGTATATTTTTTGTTATGTTTTATTTACAATGTTTATGTGGTGTACAATAAAAGTGTATTCATTCGTTCATTCATTCATCCGCATTGCTTTAAATGGGAGAGACTGCTAGTTATTCTTTCCTTTTCGCCCTAACTATGGAACCAATCACCTTTTTTTGAGTGAGTTATAAGGAAGGAACGTAACATATACTACTTTTTATCCCAGGAAAACTAACAGTTCCCGTGAAATTTGCAGAAAAACGTATAAACGCGGACGAATAATGCGGACAACAGCTATATATGTTTTTATATATTGCTTTTATATTCTTATCATGGCTTACTACAGAGATCAGTCCTAATCCAAATGACCCATAAATACTAATGACTGATGATAGGTAAGTATATACAGAATAAAAACCGGAGTTAAGAAGTTGGCATTGTCTAACTCGAGAGCGTTAAGCACACGGCCCCAGTTATGAGCAGCTATGGCCGATGGTCTACCAGTGGCGTGCACTTCATACATGCGCAAAAGCACTGCCTACACAAATTATTTTATATAACTCGTATGTGAGGGGAAATTTTCCTTTTTTATGCCACGTTCCGCCTTTATGCATACCCTTGTCGAAGAACCTGTGCACGCCACTGTGGCCACGCTCAACAAAGCGGTTCTTTGGAGTTCCGTGGCTATGGGGTCTCTAGGAAGTCGATTATTAAGTCGACATTTACCAAGTTCCGGGATACGAGAACACCCTCGATAAAAGTATCGGAACGTCCCGGGACTTCCAGACTTCTTACAGTGAAATTAGAATCGAGTTGAGATATGATGCAATAAAAAAGCAATTCTAGTTAAAATCAACGGCGCGCAGCATTTCACTTCACAAAGTAAACTTGACGACTAACTGTCTGGGATCAGTATCAAATATCACGAATCACGATCTCTACAAATACCACAAAACAATACAGCAACGGTTGTCATTGGGTCCCGACGGTTATTATGATTTCAGGAGTATTGGTAAGGTATAGCTTTATAAGGTAGATATATCAAGTTATTTATAAAGCTAGCTTTGTAAAGTAAAAGATAGATAGCGCTTTTAATGACTTAATGCAGAAAGCTAATAAAATTTATTGTGTATGACCTTTTGTACATAAATAGGCTGTAAAATACACGATGTTAATGACGTTAAATGCATAGGAAATCCTATGATTACCTTTCAGCTCATCATTAGACAAGCTTGATAGTTATGTCAATGAACTTAAGTGTATACAATTTCAGCTTAATCAAACAAGTGATTTTTAAATTGCTTGAATTATAACGCACATAATTCCGCAAAGTCAGTGTTGTGTGCCGGGGCTCGAACTCGGACTCGGCGAAGCCAGCCAGCAGGAAAGCCGAAGCCTTACTAACAAGGCTATCACCGCTTCAAACAGCTAAATTCATCACTATTGTTCAACTCAAAAATAAAAAAAAAACTCATCCGAATTGCTCTCATCGATATAAATCTATAATTGAAGTCGATGGTTGCTCTATTTGAAACAAGGATAAACCAACAAAACAACAACACCATCGCATATGTGATATGATATATTAGATGGGATTATATAGTAATAAAACTAATTAATTTTGTAAATTCAAAAGCTATATTTATTTTTAATGATGTTAAAAAAAATCGTGTTTAATTTATCATATCACCCATTAACAGTTTACACGTGTCTCCTTTGTTCTTTTAAACAGGTTCGCCTTGAACTCATCGGTTCGGCGAGTGAACTACATTATAGCCGATAGACAACCCTATAATTATCTTCGCCAAACACAAAGCTCGTTATTAAGTTAAATAGCTTAAGGTTTTTTATTTACCATTGTGAGGTAACAGTGATTATTATGTAAACACTTTGGGGCTATACTCTCCATCTTATTATAAATTTATGTACGAATGTAAGCTTAACTACAATCTATGGAAAATCCTGTGGAGAATCGCTCTTGTTTAAAGATATTCCGAGAGCTGTTATCATAGAAAATATTGATTTAAAGTAAATGCACGTACGTATGATGGCGGCGTTACGATTAATACGTTAATTAATTTTAATGAAATAGACAATCCGTGACGTTGTTACAAGAAAATTAACAAACGCACGCGCCCACGTTGCTACGTAAGACATCGAGATAGTGCGGTCAATCAACTCAGTCTACGCTCCTACAAGAAACCGATTTATTTCCGGATACCGATTCCAAACAACGATATTGAAATACCAAAATTAACTAATTTTATTATTAAAATTATAAATAATTTTGTGTATAAAGTATACTTATATAGTTTCAATCTTAGATAGAAAACTAAGCAATGATGTTAGGTATATCTTAATAAGAAAACTAGATATTATTCTAGTAGTATTAAAAGCCATTTATGTATGGCGTCCAGTTCACTTCACTATATCATATTTATGGCTTTACTTATATATTAGGTAGGTTTAATACACACGTGGAACAAGACATAAATATAATTCTTTCTGACATTAAACATTATCAGCCATAATTTATAGATCATTTACTTGTGCGGTTTCATTATTAAACAAAAGTAGCACGCACTTAATGTATACGTAATCTAATATCAGGCATATATCTATCATCAAACAGCACGCCTAGGACAAGACGTGTACTATTGTTCTTAAAAAAATCCAAATGATCAGATTCACAGTTATATTTTAATTCGTACGAGTAAATCTATAATACGCACAGCGAAAGAAATATCTTACGATACTTAGTGCCGGTACCTTTAGCGAAATCTCTAAAATTTCTTAACTTTTGAAGTATAGCCTATGTTACGACTGCATAAAACGGCTTGCTCATAGTGGAAGAACGTTAAAATCGTTTTTTTAGTATCAGAGTGTAGTGATTACAAACAAACATTTATTTCTAATATAATAAGTCTGTAGTAGAGTCTTAGAGTCACTCAGCGGGCGATGGAGAGAGCTATGCTCGGAGTATCTCTACGCGATCGAATCAGAAATGTGGAGATTCGTAGAAGAACCAAAGTTACCGACATAGCTCAACGAGTCGCGAAGCTTAAGTGGCAATGGGCCGGGCACATAGTTCGGAGAAAGGATGGACGTTGGGGTCCCAAGGTGCTGGAATAGCAGCCCCGTACTGGTAAGCGCAGCGTTGGTCGACCCCCAACGAGGTGGACAGACGACATTAAGCGCGTCGCAGGTAGCCGCTGGATCCAAGCGGCTCAGAATCGTGGAACTTGGAACTCCCTACAAAAGACCTATGTCCAGCAGTGGACGTCTATCGGTTGATGTGAGGATGATGATGTGATGATGAAGTCTGTAGTAGGAGGAATAATACAGATAACACTTATAACATCAGGTTACAACAAATCGAGCGACCCTCGTGCATGTGGATGGAATGTTCTTACTTCCATATGTTTTAGACCTAGTGGTCTGATACTTTGACAAAGGGAAAAGTCCCGTCATCTAACTCATTCTCTTGATTAGGAGACTGTTGATTTTAGTTTTATTTTGAAACAAGCAACTATAACTAATATCTATCGATTAAAAAATCCACGCATGATTTCCCCCCATTAGTAATGTGATCTGAATTCATCGTAATATCGTATTACGCGGCGGTTTCCGTATTATTCTTGCCCGCGGCGTCTCTCGCGTCGATGGTCAGTATGTGATAATAATGCTGATGACTTGATTATAAATGAACATGAAAAGATCTCGATCAGCTTTGTAGGTGGTTCGAAAAGTATGTGGCTTTATTTATATAGGCCCTATAGTTTATTATTTGTTATCTTTTTTTCAATAAAAAAATCAGGAGTGTTTTAAGTTGACTGCTTTGTGAATATAATTGTACTACCTACTCAATGGATGAAGTATTTGATAGCAATGGTTTTTAAAGAATATCGGTTTGGTTTGCAAAGGAATATGAATTCTATTTTCAGCAGTCAAGGATTTTAGTCATACGAATTACTTGAAATTTCTTATACTTAATATACCGATGCATTGAAATCGTAACAAATAAAGAATTCTTATGAACTAAATGCTAATAATTAATCTAATCTTTCGCTTGGTTGTTGGATCAAGGGTCGGATACAGAAGGCAGTAGTCCTTGAAACGGCGCGTATTGTGAGGGGGTTCCTCACTCTGTAGCCCTGACCGCCGGTTGCTTGGGCATTCAAAAGCCCCGCAAGCGGAGGATGGATGTTTTTTTTATAAATTTTTAAAAGTGTTTTTTTATTATTTATAGCATTGTAAAGAATTAAAAAAAAAATTAAAAAGAATAAATGATAGATAAAAAAAATTCTAATCGAAAATTCTCTATTCTAAAAGGCCTAAAACAACAAGTATAAAGGCTTCATACATAATACGTCACTCACATATATCTCTTAACAAATGGAACACATGATGATGACATGGGACAGGTGAAATTGTTTTCCATTTGAAGCGTCATATGTGACCTACGGTTGTATCGTTAAATAATGGCCAAGTTTAGAGTCTCGGAAAATCATCACACTTGCAGCGCCAAGATGGCGTCAATCTATTATACAGAAGCCATAAATAAAATGACAGCAGTCTGACCAGTGGTAGACGTCAGTGGCTAGGGACAGTGTACAAAACTTACATGGGGCTCGATCTTCTTTCTCAATTGAGAAATGAGACATGAAGCTTCTAGAGGCTTGCCATGATTTGGGCCAAAGTTGGGTTGAAGAGCTTATCATATAATGATAACTGTACGTACGGCTTAATGTGCTCACGGATCACGATCACATTACTATCCCATTTTTTTGGTGGACCAAGCATTTTGCAGGATGTGCTAGAAACACGTCCTGCAACGTACTTCCCTGTATCCACCAACCTGAAGCGTAAGTATAAAGTGCCTGTAATTACACTGGCGACCGGCATCGGAAAATAGCATCAGAACATTGCTGTATAGCGGCAGAAATAAACATGGCGGAAGTACTTCCTGGGACCAACTCTGTCACATAAAGCTTCACCATAGCCAATGGCGTGCATTGAGTTTCTTACCAGGGGATGCATACACCAGGAAAATTGCATAAAACGGCAAAAACTCTCCTCCTATACGAGTTATGGAGAATATTCTTTTTGGTTGTTGGTGTGGTTTTCTTCTCTTCTTAAAGTTCTTTTTCTAACGCTTCTAGGGTCGCTGATTATTCTGCATCCTGGTCTTTGGATACACTCCGAAGAGTGACAAACTGCTTTTATTTAACAAATGGCGGAGATTCTCCAGCCAGCAAGGCTAGCATGGGCGCGAGATTAAAATTATATCCAGTGGCGTGCACTTCATACATGCGCAAAAGCACTGCTTACCCTAAAATTGATGTATAACTCGTATAGGAAGAGGATTTTTGCTATTTTATGCAATTTTCCTGCCGTATGCATACCCTGTTAAGAAACCCAGTGCACGCCACTGATTATATCCCCCGATTATATCCCCTGACGAGGGATATAAACAACTAAACACATTAGCGAATTCTTGGTGGTAGTTGTTGTGGTTTTCTTCTCTTCTTAAAATGGTTCTTCTTCTAACGCTTCTAATGTCGCTGATTATTCTGCAACCTAGACTTGGATACAGCAACTCCGAAGAGTGACAGGCTGATTTATTTAACAACTGGCGGAGATTCTCAAGCCAGCAGGGCTAGCACGGGCGGGAGATTAAAATATATCCCCCGATTATATCCCCTGAAAAAGGGATATAATTAACGTGTCCACCTGCTATTTCACTGGAAAATGGAAAAGGAGAAGTGTACCTCCGATTATTAACACACGTATATTATTTGGATATTATTTCCACTTGTGCGCCAAGTTGATAAAGCTGTGAGATAGTTGAGGAGATAATTGTCTCCTGCCCATGCTAGCCGTGCAGGATGTTTTTTTCCCTACACGGCCCTTCAGCCTTTTATCTTTCCATCGATAAATAAAATCAGTAGTAGAAGATCATATTCAGTACAACCAAAGTTATGACCCAGATAATATTTAGTTGTTAGTATCTATTAAATTCTGTATAGTATTAATGTATATTATTCATAAAAGTATTCATCAGTCATCTTAGTACTCATAACACAAGCTACGTTTACTTTGGGACTAGGTGGCGATGTGTGTAGTGTCGTAGTATATTTATTTATTTATTATTATGTTATTAATTGAAGCGGTGATAGCGCAGTGGGTAGGAGCTCGACTTCACTGTCGGCGGGCCGATTTCGAATCCCAGCATGCACCCCAAACTTGTCTAATTTATCTGCGTTTTAAGTAATTCAAAACATTACGGTGCTTCAAAGGTAGGAAATCATCGTGAGAAAACCTGCATGCCTGAGAATTCTACATAATGTTCTCAAAGGTATGTGGAGTCCACCAATCCGCACTGGGCCAGCTTGGTGGACTACGGCGTTAACCCCTTCTCATTGTGGGAGGAGACCCGTGCCCTGCAGTGGGCCGGTAATGGGTCGATATGATGATGATCTATTAAATTACGATTATTTATGATTAGAGTGTACAAAGAGATTAAGCACGCAGAAAATGTAAAAGCCAAATTCGAACGCCTGATTTTAATCACCCAATGTCTATCCTGTCAATCACCAATCACATTATCTACCCTAATTTTGAAAATAGGGTACAATACCACCATAAGTCATCACAAACACAATAAGCTTTAAACTTATTACAGATTTCTTACCGATTTTTTACGGTGCGATGTCGCGTGGTAACTGATTAGGGGGGATTACCATACCCTCTAACAGGTTAGCCCGCTACCATCTTAGACTGCATTATCACTTACCACCAGGTAAGAGTGCAGTCAAGGCCAAACTTGTAGTGGAATCAAAAAAAAATAATTAATAATTTTTTTTTTTTTTTTTATTAACGATAGGCCAGCGTTTGACGACAATCATGCCTTGAAGGTACTTAAATTATACGAGGCAGGAAACACAGTTACCGGGAGGGCGTTCCACATCTCAGCGGCACGTATCAGAAACGTGGATAAAAAACGTTTCGTGCGTGTTGATGGGATATCAACCAATTTTATAGGTCTTTAGTAAATATACAATATATATAATATATATAATATATATGTAACAAAAAAAGTAATTTATCAGAGGCCCTATTAACTTGTTCAGCCATAAACAAAGCAATAAATATTAATAAGAATACTCTGACCTTAATGTTCCACAAATGGATTAAATGCCAGGGAGTAACAATATATTGAATAACAAAGAAAACATGATAAATACAAATTAACACAACATCTTACTTCATATTTTTATTATGTTAATTTGGGGAGAAATCACAATATTCCGCATCGTTTCGCATTTTATCTATCGAATGGAAATATTGTATCGGGTCTCTTTTACGCGATTTTCCTTTTTTTATTCTTGATTTTAGACTAGCTAGTGTAGGACTCGATAGTAGGATACTCACAAATAGAGATGCACAAGTTGTAACGAGTAAATAAATTCCGTAATTGCGGTATTAGATAACCTGTGATCCTTCATTATAACTGCTTTTGCTAAACAACAAACGTTTATTATGATTTCTCTACCGTAATAAGTTACTGATTAATGAATCATACAAATATATCCACACACATTATTACGGCCGATTGGCGCAGTGGGCAGTGACCCTGCTTTCTGAGTCCAAGGCCGTGGGGTCAAAGTGGTAATGTTTTTCAGTGTCTGGATGTTTAGATAAACATCCAGACACTGATACAGATGTTGAATACAGATGTATTCAATAAGTATTTACGTATATTATTTTTAAAATTATTCATTAGTCTTCTTAGTACCCAACACGAGCTATGCTTACTTTGGGGCTATATGACGATGTGTGTATAGTCGTAGTATATTTATTTATTTATATTATTTATTTATTATATTTGTATTTTACCTCAAAATTATAAATTCAATAATATATATTTCAAATCCAGATGTTTATTTAATATTAGTTAGTCGAATGTTGTAATTAAGCTTACCTGTATACCTACTCAAAATGTCAGTAATCCTGGTGAGTACAAATAAGTTTGGCATTTAAATCGAGTAAATGAGAACTCGGTCTACCTCTACTTATAAATCAATGCATATGATGATATGAGGATACTTACACATACGAAATCGTCTTAACTACGAGTATATTAATCACGACCTGTTAGGCTGCGAGTGCAGATAATAAACTGGTTCCACCCGCTACTCATAGCTAACAATACCATATTGTGGTCAAAATTTCGAGATTTGTATGTGATTTGTGTCTGATCAAACCCTCCCAACTAAATTAAATTCAACATTGACCTGTATGATTTCCCCCATAAGTTGAAACTCTCATTTTATAATTAATATGTATTTTCAGGTAAATTTATAAAAAAAAGGTATTTAAATTTTTTATTATCTTTATATATATATTTCGTGTGTGCGTGTGTATGTCACTGAACTCCTCCTAAACGGCTCCAGCGATTTGAATGAATTTTTTGGTATGCGTTTGGGTGGCACCCTGGATAGTTTAGATTCACAAATCAGCCCGACAGATGGCGCTGGGGTCCGCTAGTATTTATATAAAAAAACGAAAGTAATTGCTTTAAAGTGTTTAAAGTTTGCTCTGATTTTGAATAATATAAAAGATATATTAAGTTTACGAAGTAAGTACTTTAAAAGAACAGAAGAAAATGTAATTTTTTTTTTATATAAATTGGTTTTTTAAAAACATATTATGACATTGTAAAATAGCATTTTCAAACACTTTATCGCGCTTCGAGCTGTCAGCGCTAGAGTGGTTAATTATAATATCATGCGATTTGATGTTCATCCCTCAATTATTATTCATCATAAAAGGTGTTGAACACTCCCAAAACATAATTATTAGACATGAAACCTTTTTTAAACTCGCCTCACTTAGTTAGGACTATGTCAGACTTAAAAATTACCACGCAATATAATCGTTATCATCATCCTCAGCTAATAAATGTCCCACAGTTGGATACAGGCCTCCGTTCTAAAAAGACAGAGAGATTTAAGTTTATATCCCAAACGCTTCACCAATAAATAAATAATAATAAATAAATATACAATACACACATCGCCATCTAGGCCCTAAGTAAGCGTAGTTTGTGTTATGGGTACTAAGATAGCTGTTGAATGTTTTTATGAATATAATATATACCCAGACACTGAAAAACAATCATGTTCATCACACATTTTCCAGTTGTGGGAATCGAACCCATGGCCAAGGACTCAGAAAGCAGGGCCGTCAAATAACCAATGAGGGTCGACGAGCTAAAACCAATATTATTATCACATGTCAGTTATTAGATTTTTTGACTCCACATGAGAATCGAAACTAGGAATTCGTGATATGTTATCAAACCTTATAATTAATACGCCAAGGAGAGTTATTAGTAGGAAAATATAATATTTTCTATGGTAACTACTATGATACCAGGCTACCATATCGCGCAAGAACTTAAGGTAAGTTTTTTTTTATTTGACTTAACACGTTCCGTGCGGCGTTGGGCCGGGAGGCGTCTTTTAATTTTGTCTCCGCCTTTATACCTCGGAGCGTCTACAAAGTTTTTATCGGCTACATACGTGAGAACCAACCGTTATAATCAAAGTAAGTAATTGCTCCCAAAATCCTCATAAAGGAAATTCCAAGCACGTCTTTTATTAACTTTGATGGCGTGTTAGATTAAATTTGTGTGAATTCAACCCTTACTTTGGTTATTATTATAAACGTTTAAGCCATTTTATTATCCTTTAATGGGCAATGTAGTTTTCGCATAACTTTTTTAATAACTCATACCTTCGAATTAAAAATATTTTTTTCAGAACAGAACAGAATTTTGTAAAATACTTACATACCTTGAATAGTAAATGTAGAAAGAAGAAGAGTAAAATTGGTTATCCTCAAGTAATACAAGATGCATCTGTGCTACGTTAGCTGCGTACACGTTTACACACAAATGTACGCAAATCGTTCTACGTACTACAGGAAATGTGGAGTGTCTTCGCAGACTTACTACTACTTACGTATTCACTACGTACATGGCAAGTTGTTTATTTGATAATGATGCTACCAATGGTTTCTTGTTTCATTATTGTCTAAAAGTATCGAACATGGGTGCACAATTCCTTGGCTGTGTTTTTAAGATATATAACGTATTTCTGTTAGGTTAAAAGTAAATTAATCATTATTTTCGTTTCTTTTTTGTTTGTTATGTAAAAAAAAAACAATAAACGTTGTTTTATAATGATGATTATAATATTCCCCTCAATGGGTAGTTGAAATAAAGACGAAATTGCGTTTCTGTGAAAATATAAGAAACAACCTTTAAATCCTTTACATCAGGTCTTTAAATCAAATAATCTCTTCTTAAAAGAAACTCTTAAATATATTTTTAAATGTCACGAATTGTTATGTATCTACTTGTTATGATTATAATAAAACACTGGTGACTTTAAGAAAAGGTTCGATATACGAACTCGAGTTCTTTACATATATACACACATACATACACACACACAGTTAAGTCAAATTTAAAACACCCCGTCGTTTTGCACCGGTGGTTAATGATATCTTAGTGAATTAAAAATAAGTAAATAACATTATTACTAAAAAATAGATATTGCAAAACGAGAGCAATGAGTTTAATTAGTGTGAGTAAAGCGAATTATTTTATCTAAGAAAGTTAGAAGTTGTTATACGCTGACTAAGTCAGGGCAAAAGCTAGTTACAATATTACAACAGATCATCTTAAATTTAAATAATAGAATTAAGTCAACTAATATTGTATTTGTGACTTATTTAATGATTCATGTAAATGAATACACGATTACGAAGGCGTATCTATAATTTATTATAGTTACCTCTATAAATAACTTAAAGGACACACTGAATGACTTCTGCACCACGACCGATTGTCAAGTAGACAATATGAAATATCATCATTTCATCACTACGTACTTGGTTATTTATCCCACCGCCCTGTTTAAAATTATTAATCACAAAAGGGATAGATTAATTAATATTTTCTATATCTATTTCTTATTATGATTTCATAAAAATTCAATCGTGAATTTTCACAAATTCTGTCTTACACAAACTTTGATCACGCACACACAAACATACACACACACACACACAAACATACACACACAAATATACACAGAAACACGCATACTTATTTTGTATATTGTTATTTTTTTTCTTTTTTTTATTATCATTTAAATTTCTTTATAACATGTCTGTCCTTTTGTATATCATTGTATCTCATATTTTGTTTGTTTACCTACCTTCATTTTAATGTATTTTGTTAAGTTTATTTTAATTGTAATGGAAGAGCGGAGTCTTCTGACACAGGGGTAGTAATACTACTCTTAAAAGAAGGCTTCAGCGATATATTGATGCCACTTTGTTTCATACCGAAATAAACTATTTTTATTTTATTTATTTTATTATAAAAAGATCGACTCGAGTTTCTGGCCCTAACTTTTAAACATATCCGAAATCAAAAAAATTAACTAATTTTGTTGTTTTCAGATAAGTTAAAAAATCTTTTATATTAAATAGGTTTGATGTTCACATTATTTCCTAAGAAAGATTTTACGTTCCTATCGCGAATCTAGTTTTTTACTAAGCAATCATAAACTACAATATCCAGCACTGCGGTTTACGATTTTGGATTTATGGAAACAACTCGACATAACTTAAGTTATGGAAACGATTGTCATACTTACTTAATATCAAAAATGAAAAATACCTAGATATTTGTCTTAACATGGGATGATGTTTTCTGGGACTAAATCCTACCTCAGATTTCCGGGATGCAAGCCAAATTTGGGCAAGATTAGTTCAGCCATAAAGAACAAATAATTTGATAACAATGATATGTAGTTGTATATTAATTAAAACTTTTAGAAGTCGCAAATGAAATCTACGTAACTACCTGTAATAGGAAAATTAAATCTATGACATTCCATTTTACCTTTTGAACACTGAATAGAATTTCAAACGACCTTAGTCTACGACGTTCTCTGGTGTATAATTTGAACGTTTCTATACGTTTATTCTTTCCGACTCTCGACTGCTCGGAGTAGGAAAAGCCCTTTCATCCTATTACTTGGAAAATTGCTCCTACATGTGCATTTGATTAGCCCAATCGTGTAGAAAGTGTATAACGGTAATAAGGCTTGTCTGTCGAGCTGAAGCGCCTTCCACTGTATTCGAAAGTGAGTTTATCTATTCAGTTTTTCTTTCGCCAGACAATGAAAAAGTAGTTTTTTTTATCTTCTATTACTATTTGCTCTTGCCTTTAACTGCAATCTTACCTGGTGGTAAGTACCGCAAAGCTAAATTGCAAAAGATTTCTTAGCTTTTCTCTTCTAAGTTCTATGGTGTGTTAAAATATAAAGTTGACTTTACAAAGTAAATAAATACTCAGCAGTTTATTTTCCAGTAATGTAGCTAATATAACAGTGTAGTCTAACGTCTGAATGCTTTCATTCCAATGATGGGGATATGAAAAGAACTAATTCGGTCTGCGAGCTGATATGGAGCCATTAGAATGATTGCCGTCCCATCACATCATTCGCTGTAAAGTGTATGTAACAGACTGGGCCTCTTAACGGATTGAATTTTATACGAGGACAACTCGCTAGTCGCTGCTAGGGTTGACAACTTGGGAATAAAGTAAAACCTATAATCTCATCTAAAAGTTTGTAAGTAATGCTCGTGGTTATGTTAACATATTGGTTGGCAAAATAGTGTAGTTTATTTTTTGTGTAGCGGGGTTTTCTTCATATCTTATAAACAGGTTTTTTAAATTGTTTGTTTGTACCCAATAGGGAACAAAACTACAGGACAGATTTTAAACATTTTGAGACGAAGGAATGTAACGTATCATAAAGTACCAATAAGCTTAAATTTTTTTTCAAAAAATATAGCGATAATATTTTTTTTTTTATTTCAAAGAATAAATATTTTACGACAATACACACATCGCCATCTAGCCCCAAATAAGCGTAGCTTGTTTTATGGGTACTTAGTTAACTTTTGAATAATCAACATAAATACTTATAATATACAGATAAACACACAGACACTAAGACTCCATCATGACTTAACACAAGGTTAGATTGCAGACAAGGGCTAACTTGTAGTGGAAATTTAAAAAAAACATACCTAAAGTAGCAAAATTTTGACGATGAAATTTATTATTTGGCATGCGACGTGCACGTTGTTAAATAGTTTATCAAACTATTTAAGATACATAAATGTTATGTATCACATATAATAATTCTCCAGTTTTTCGCGGAGTGGGTATAGTAAATAAAGCTTAATGTTAATGGAAATATCATGGAATTTCGCCTGCTTCGGTCTTTTATATGTTCTTGTTTTGCGTGATGGTTGTTTTGTATGACAGATTATATCTTTAAAGTACCAAAGAGAAATCATAATCGTGACTTATTGCCTCAGAGATCACGTTACATGTGTGTCAGTCATTATCTGACCGATACATAAGCAGGAAATCACAACCCTACATTGTTGTAGGGTGTCCTTAGCTCCTATTCACTTATGAGGCCTATGTACAGGGTTGAATTCAAAACTGTAACTAGACAGCCCTAATAACGCATGAGGATTAGGTGCATCACATTATTCGACATCTTTGTTATGATTTTATGTCTGCGCGGTTTTAGCCGCGAGTAGCTCGTGAAATATTGCTATTTGATTCTTAAACACTTATATTTTTTATTTTATTTTATTAACTTATATAACAGCGCATATAAAATACTGTTACTAAATAATAAAGGAACTAAATATTGCAGGATGTACCTATGTAATTTTTCATCGAAATTCCACCTCCTGATTCATAAGCTAGTGCACGCGACCTGAAGACAGTTAACTGATCACTTGAGTTCATCCGTTGATATAACATTTCCTTATCCATATTCATTTCTAATTATTTTACGGCCTCCTACATGAATGAAACATTAATGTACTGATTTATGTTCTTACCCTCTCGTTTCTTTAAAATAATTACAGAATAAAACGCGTCTAACTCCCAAATGCTAAGGACAAGGTTGGGTGGGATTAAACTTTAACCCCCTAAAGTTAGACAGAAGTCTTACCCACCAATATACAACCGTCCACTTTCACATCATGCTTTCGATGATGACTGTTAAGTGAAAATTTTAGCTCACAGTAATTCTACATTTTTCTATCTACGTATGTATATACTCGTATATACAAAAGTCCTGGTTCCACTTTTAGACTCTGATAGTGCAACATTTATAAAAAACAAGCTGTCCTTTGTATACCTACTCGAAGTTTTTTTTAAATTTTCATATCGCACTAGTTTCTCAATTCGAGAGGAGTAGACAACATTTGGTCTGGGGCGAAGGTGTTTACATGCATTTTATTCCGACGCCCTTATCAAGTCGCTACATTTGGCCCGCAGGCGTCGTCAACCTTCTCGAAATATTTACTCAAGTTGCCATTCTCGTCGCTTTACACCCGTCTTTAACTGCAGGTGAAAATTGAAAAAGTTTATGTTACGACCTTTTTAACATCTCTAAATAGAACGTCGAAGTCTAATTTGGGTATATGGTTGTATTTCGTCGAATTGGTGGCGCTTTACGGCCAATTTCGTGTATGGAATGTTCTTTGGAATGTTCTGTAGAATAAACTTGGTGTTTAATAACGAATATAAGAATGCTTGGAAGTTACAAACTGTAACAAATATTTTTTTATTTGAATAAACTTATCACAGACGCTTATTTGGGTTTTGTGAGAAATGTTAATTTTTATTATAATAAAATAATATTTTGGTAATTTAAAAGTGGAAAAAATATGCTAACATATTTTTTTTAAGGTTAACGTGTCGTGTTGATTTAGTGGTTACTATATTTGAATACGGATTATGGGATCCTGGTTTCGATAACCAGGTCCGGATACGGCTCAGGAGTCAGGCCACCAATTGTTGGGTGTTTATTGAGTTTTTCTGTCAAGACAGTAGATCTGCATCTGAGTATAGGATCTGAGTATGAAAATTGGTGTTGTTCAACCTCGTTATTCGGAGATGACTATAATAATCTATAATCTCGGTTACAAGGTATCACTAACTCGTAAAAATGCCCGCCAATCCGAATCGCAACAGAGTGACGTATTAATGCTCTAATGATATGTCTCTTGTCGGCCTCCATGGCGCAGAGATGAGCGCTGTGGTCTTATAAGTAAAAGGTCCCGGGTTCAAACGGGCAATAAAGATATTTATATTTTCTGCATTTTCTCTGGTTTGGTCGGGTGGCTTTGGTTGGCTTCTGTCGTGGCTAGTAATCGCCTTATTGACAAATATGCGATAATCACGGCCGATTGGTGCAGTGGGAAGCAATCCGCGATGATGGTTATTCATACCTCTACAGTTTCTACACGTCGTAACAGAACGCTAAAATGGCGGCACGGCTTTTCTGGTAGGGTGGCCGAAGTCTCCCACCAGACTAGACCGTGGAAAATTCAGAAATTATAAGTACCCAAATTGCCCCCGGAAAGAATCGCAACCGAGACATCTCACTTAAGACCACAGTACTCACCACTGTGCCAAGGTCGCCAAGGTATTCCTGGAACACGAAAGAATTTTTAATTTAGCACACAAAGCGCTTGTGCATGTGAACTATTGCTACCAAGAAAGATGGCTGGCGATAATATGGCTATTAGAACAATTTTTAAGGCGGAGTCGCAGACGCATCGAGCAGACGCGAAACGCTCATAAAAGTGAATTATTATAACCGCGTCCACTGAATTTGAACAATCTCTCCCGAGCTAGCATTAGAATATGAGCTCTACGTTATATCGTAGTTGGGGCGCGAATCACTTGATGTGGGCAATTTTTCACAATTTTCATTTTTACTTTCAATTTTAATGCTCCGAGTACATAAATTATATGTTAGTATCAGTCAGGGAGATCGCGTTGACGCTAAGGATGTGTTCAGACTTGTCAGTGTCAGGACGGTTCTTTTTTTATAAGGTTTTAATAGTTCAGGGCTCAGTCAGTAATGAAAAAAAAACATTCGTCTTTTTCTTCCTGGGCTTGTCTACGTACTTGGTCGGCCGGGACCTTCCGTTGTACGTAGTGCCACTGGTACGGCTCCCCGCTGGACCACTCCAGCCAGCCAAGCTCACTCCAGAAGCTTAACAGGCCGCCCAGATGGCCAAGTGCTTGAGGTTGTGATGCTGGGGAGCCAAGATATGCTGTGCGTTGTTCTGCTACTCCGTTGCATGGGAGTATTACAAAGTAAGCGTAGCTTGTGTTATGGGTACTAAGATAGCTGATGAATATTTTTTTTAATATAATACACATAAATACTTATAATATACAGATAAACACCCAGACACTGAAAAACATTAATGTTCATCACACAAGCGTTTTCCAGTTGTGGCAATCAAAACCACGGCCTCGGACTCAGAAAGCAGGGTCGCTGCCCACTGCGCCAGTCGGTATTAAATCGACTATGAACACATATTTGTAAACGGACATGAAAATCATAGGAACTGGAAGCTTTTTTTTATCCCTGACTGAGCCCTGACAGGGCTCCGACCGTGATCTGTCTGGAAAGACCGTTTGAGTTAATGCTCTCAGTAACGGTTGGCAGTTGTTACTATCATAAATAGTGTTAAGCCTAGATTACAAAATGCAAATGCGTCTTTGCTTGTATCTGCGAATTTACATAAAACTTAGCCGTTAACCGTTTTGCGGGGACCGACCGTATACATTTACTCTTAATTGTTGGGATTGGTATCTGTTGCATATTGATACTCACTTAGATAGGTACATAAATTATTTCTAGTATCGTGTGTGCTTAAATTCGACCAATTATTTCTGTTAAATAAAGAAATAATGCTTTTACTTAATTGTTTGAAAATGCCTGGACTTGCGTTCCGAGGCACGTGGTTGCACACCGCCAAATTTCTAACTCGTAACGTACTCGAGTTCCTTTTACAGAAAAACCCTTTAGGTTAATCTTCAAATTTTTGGCTTGACCCGCGATTTGAACGCGGTACCTATTGATCCGTAGTTGACTTAACCATTACATCAACGAAGGTATATAGGATTCTGCTGCAACTCACAATAATCGCCTTGATTGGTATCTATAGGAAGAATTCAATAAGGAAGTTTAATAATTGTGAATTTGTTTCACGTATCTACGAAATGTCTTTGTGAATTGGTATGTATGCAATAGATAGTTACTTACTACCTCACTACTTCATACTATTAAGCTAGAAATTTAACCGCAACAAATCTATGTGCACATAACAAACCAAAATGTAAATAAAGTTTCACTTACTTTATGAAGGGTAAGGAAAAATCGTAAGGAACCATAACTGATGCCCGTTTTCCGTAACATACAATGCAGTGCCTAAATCAGAGCTTCCTAGGCATACATCAACGGTTCACCACTAGTTATCACCCAACAGCTGGTGAAACGTTTTTTTCTATAGACATCGCCTAAATAACAAGTCATTCGATTTAGGCGACACCTAGATGTAGTGTCAGCAGACACGAGAGTCAATCATATGAAAATTAAGCTTAATTTACTATACACCGCGGTGTATGGTGTACTCTCTATATGGTGTAATTTATACTTTCTTCAATCCTTATACTCCACACCAAACAGATCTTCGGCAATGTACCCTCTACGCACGTTTCGCTCCGAAACCGGAACATCCTCAGGAGATGTTGACTTTACAATGAATAATTGTCAACATAACAATTATTCATTGTAAAGTTAACATCTAGTTTGTAGAGGGTACATTGCCGAAGATCTGTTTTGTGTGGAGTATAAGGATTGAAGAAATTATATACCGATTCTCCTGCTTTTCGCGGAGTATATGGCAAGATTCATTTTCATATCATGGATTTCCGCAAAGTAATTGCTGTTACCCAATATACCGTCTACCAATATAAAGTCTACAAATCGGCACATCACTACCAGCGTCGTAAACTACGATAATATAAATTAAAATAATATAAATAATATTAAAATAATTTAAATAATATTAATTCTACCCACTACGGCCTAAACCCTTCTCATTCTGAGAGGAAATTCGTGCTCTGATGTAGCCCGGTCATGTAATGATGATACATATACAAACGAGTTGAGAATCTCCGCCTTATTAAAAGTCGGTTTTTAAAAAGCCACATAAATATCTTTATTATAGTTTTACGTATGCAAATTCCTTATCCAATTTAAAATCTATGTGAAAGTTCCAATGTTCTTTCACATTGCAATATATCCGATCGAATTTATATCAGAAATGATTTATGAGCTTGTTACAATTACGTTCCTAATAATTTACATATTAATGCTATTAATAATTTAATTAGGTATAAAATATCAATGGGTTCATTTGCATTGCTAATTTTTAGGTAACACCTACGCACGAGAAATCATCTATATACAACGTGTAAATGAAAACTGAAATAGTACTTCACATGCTTTAGCGGTACATTATTTAATATCTCTAAGACTTATATGTGAAACTGACACGCTAATAGTTTTGAGTAAACCACTGCCATAGGATATACTGAAACGTTAGGTACGCGTCCCGTAGAGTATGCGCGTGTCGATCTTTTATCTTCAATGGTTAGCGAAATGTCAGCTATCTGAGATTTTTAGCGACGAAAGCTACTTAAAATAGTAACTTATCATCTCAGTCAATAGACTTTCATTGCAGTTATTTTGATAGGATGTTTCATCTGGCACCCACTATACTAGCAAGGTTTCTGCAACACCATTTGTCTGCCAGTGACATCGCGACTCTCGACGCGAGAACACTTCATCTGGAAACAATGCAGCGAGTGCAATGAAGAACCCTTACGTTGTGTAACACTGTACACTTCGCTCTATGCTTACATTCTCACTGACGCCACAACATTATGTGTGCTTCAACAGAAAGCTTAGGAAACGGAATGAAGCAACTATACAGTGTAACTTACAAGTTAAATATCTTAAGTTTCTGAACAAACTTCAATACTAACTTTTGCAAAGTCCACATTTAAAGTTGCAAATTTTACTACATCTTGAATCCATACTAATGTTAAAAAAAATGTATCTGTTTGTTTATTAGATTTCCATGTTTCGCCTAGCTATTTAAATTAGTAAGTATACTATTAAGACAACACACACATCGCCATTTAGCCCCAAAGTAAGCTTAGCTTGTGTTATGGGTACTAAGATAGCTGATGAATATTTTTATGAATATACACATTAATAATTATAACATACAGATAAACATGTTCATCACTCAAACATTTTCCAGTTGTGGGAATCGAACCCACGGTCTTAAACTCAGAAAGCAGGGTCGCTGCCCACTGCGCCAGTCGACCGTCAAATCTCAATTCCAACTGAATTTTCAATTTCACAGATCTTGATGAAAATTGGACATATTTAACACTAGCGGACCCGCACGACTACGTCTGCGAATGAGTCAACTTCAAAAAGTAGTCGTATGCTGTCGCAGACTTAAAGAAACAATTCCGATACTACATATTTCCGTCGTTTGGCGTAACGCATCGGAATCTCTCATAAAGGATATTTTTTGTAGTTTTTGCAATATTATTCATTAATGATGGTAGTCATTGGTTGTAGCGTGATGTTTCATAGCCTTAATTAATACTACTGTCCTATATTGTTTATGTCCTTGCGACGTGCTGTTATATGTGAAGAGTTATGTCCTTTATCTCCGACAATATTTATCAGATCCTTATTAAAATAAGACAATACATGCTTGATAGTATACACTTTCAAATAAAAAAGAATTATTAAAATTGATTCAAATTTGACGGAGTTATGAAGTAAAATTGATAAAAGAATTCATCCCATTTCCCGGAGGAAACTTACTGTTTATCGGGATAAAAAGTATCCTTTATGTTACCCGGAACATCAGCTACAACTATACAAAATTTTATTTAAATCCGTTCAGTAGTTTTCACGTGATACTCGGACAGACAGACAGACAAAAATTCAATAAAAATGTGTTTTGAACTCAGTATCGATTATAAAGCATCCCCCGGTCAAAATTTACAAAATATGTACAGAAATCTTCAGAGAAAGTTACAGATTTATTATAAGTATAGATAATTAGCATCCTGGAGATGGATATACTCGTAGAATACTTTTTATACTGATAGGTCCTCCTTAAAACCACGGCGTTTATAGCTGCGTCATAGTAGACATAATCCGGCCATACCCTGCTCTTAAGAAGGCCACGATTCAAACAGAAACAAAACAGTAAGGTGCGAAGTGCACTCTAGGGTTCTTACATTGTAAGCCTTAACATTTCTAACGTTGTAAATTCCATATTTGTGTGCGTGGACAAAAAGCATGCAAATACATAACCATGTGAGAAGTTGTAAAGCCATAGAAAATTAAAAGTTAACATAAGTAAACTTTTTATTTTCCATCAAGCCTATTTTGCCTGGTTTTTTGGACAGATAACTTTTTAGGATAATTTTTGTTTTGTAGAAATAACCGGCCATACCTTGCTCTTAAGCAGGCCACGATTCAAACAGAAACAAAACAGTAAGGTGCGAAGTGCATTCTAGGGTTCTTACATTGTAAGCCTTAACATTTCTAACGTTGTAAATTCCATATTTGTTTACGTGGACAAAAAGCATGCAAATACATAACCATGTGAGAAGTTGTAAAGCCTTATGTAAACTTTTGATTTTCTATCAAGCCTATTTTGTAGAACGTGGTTTTTGGATTCCGTACAAGTATGGTAGAAAGGTAATTTTTGTTTTGTTGTAGGAGAACTTTTTGTGACAGAGCTCGTCCTGGGAAGTACTATCGCCAAGCTTATTTCTGCCGCTAAGCAGCATTGTCCCGGTCTAAAGGGCGTGGTTGCCCGTGGAATTATAGGCACACTAGGCTTAACACATACGCCTAAAATTGGACACAGGTCTCTGTTGCGGTGCTCTGGTGCGCCATATGCTTGGCCGGCTATTAAAAAAATTAAATGAAACCTTACTGTATTTTGTATTTTGGCCATGTATCTCAACTGCATATTTCAGTTCCTTTCTGGCGCAATCAAGAGCACTGTGATTTTTAGAATATCTTGTACATACCTACTGGTAATATAAAGCCATGCTATTTACTTATTTAGCAACAGGAAATTTCCGCTTTAAACTGGATTGTTATCTTATACTTTCTTTACATAATATACTACACATGATATTGTTAGAACTTAGACCCCGGCGAGGTGGAAGACGTGGTTTTGGAACTCCGTACAAAAGACCTATGACTTTTTATCCATTGTTTGACATGATTTTGATGATGACGACTACACATAGTAACTTTGTTAATACAAAATAGATTTTATAAAATAGATTTTATAAGTAGTGTTCTCGGGTACGAATGCAGGCAGCGGAAATTTGGTAATTTGTAGTCACAATTATTTTTTGGAGACAAGTTTTCTGCGCGTTGTTTTACTGCACTGGGTATTATGGAAAGTAAGTTATTAGTTTTTCCTTCTTTCACGTAGCAAGTTATGCGATTATAACATTAATGTACAGAGACAGATCTAGTGGTTAATCTAAACAAAAACTTTTAAATAATTAAACTTTAACGAAAGCTACTACCTACGCTGCAAAGAAATCCGTTCTCATTTAGAAATTGATTAGGGTCGAATTTGCCTGATTGCTAAATAAACGTAATTAAAACTTTTGGAATGAGATTGTGCCCGATTTCTTTTTTAATTTCGCCGGGGCTTTGCTAATTTCGTCAGCGCAACGGGGGATGACACTCCCTCTATCTAAAGGTTTCATACTTAAAAGAAGAACAGTGAAAGGGTAGGTATTTTCAAGTGTTCTTTTCGTTATTAAAAAAGTAGCAGGAAATAAAATGTATTTTTCATCTCAATTCTTGGTTATGGCTTTTGTCTGTGCCAACTGGGCACAAGATACTTCGCTAATGTCTTGTAGATGGAGATTTTACATCTCAGGTAGATAGTTAATAAAGACACAACAACTAATGTCTATCATTATCTAACTAATGTCTGTCTAGGTCCAGAAATTCGTATGGTTCAACTACGGTTCATGGAGTCCTAGGTGTTAAATATATCAAGTATTCGGAGCCTCGGAGGGCATCTTAATCTATCGTTCTGGTTATTATTATTAACGTGTAATATTAACCGTTAAAGCCAATCGTTAAATACGAGGGTGTACATCGTGATTGGTCCAAGCTGGAGACGTTAAAAGGCTGATGCTTAAACATTTTTTTTTTAATTTTTCTATAAGTTAGCCCTTGAATGCAATCTCACCTGATGATGCAGTCTAAGATACTTTATTTTATATATCGTTTTCTACGTGACATCGTACCGCCACCGGCACGCTAAATCGCTTAGCAGCACGTCTTTGCCGATATGGTGGTAACTAGTCACGGCCAAAGCCTCTCACCAGTAATAAATAATCCTTACTTATATTATAAAAGCGAAAGAGATTTTCTTGCTTTGTCGATCAGTCTTTTCGATTTTTTTGCTTAGAAATTTGTTTATGAACCGAAATATGCAAATGCTTCTTTTTATCCCGGAAACAACTGTTCTTATTTAACAGATCTAAAGTGCAATTTATCTTATACCTCTTCAGTCTTCAAGCTACAAAAACTACAATAATAAGACTGAGGAAATAGGAAATAGTTCACTTATTAATCTCTCGGAGAAACCAAGGAAAGTTTTTTTTATTCCATTACAAGTAAGCCTTCCGCTGTAATCTCACCTGATGCGGTCTAAGATGGTAGCTACTTACCAATCTAACCTATTAGGACATAAGGAAGTTATACCCCCTATTAAACCCCGCTATTCCGCTTGGCGGCAGGTCTTTGTCAGTGAAGTGGTATGTACCTAACTATCCAGGGTGAAACCTCCCACTACACCAGAGAAAATTATAAAATTCCAAACTGCCCCTGCCGGAGATCAAACGCGGTACTTTGAGTGATGATGATTACGTGATATGCCAGTGTCATGTAATAAACATGACACTGGCAGATCACGCGCTAAGGAGGTCGTCTTTAAAAATACCATTTGTTTTAAAAGTGTATCTTAAAATTAGTACATAGAAACTGACTTTGAGATACAGTAAAACATTAATTAAAACATTGCCTGCAATTAAAAATAAAATATATAATCTTCAAACAAGTTACATTAAGTCACATCCAAAAGAAACTCTGCGGTTACACTATTTCAATTACTCCGAGGACACTAAAATATAAATTCTTCGTGTAAATAAAAAGAGCACGTTTCCAATCAAGTTAGTAAACAGTGCGGGGAGAGGGTGGTAACGGAGGGGGGAGGCTGCATAAAACGTATTACATACAACGTAACGGGCACGCAATAAAACTGTTTTACGTGTCTGTAAGCCTTGATAAAACACCCCAAGGTGTCCTTTACCCACTGGGCAGTTTATCACCGGACACTTTATGATTCACAAATTTCTATAAACTAAGCATGCGCCATACATCATTGTAGGATGTATTGAATTGATGGCGAACGTGACGAATGTATCGTACGAACTGCCTACGTGAACGCACGCATACGCAGTTACGCATAAAAGTAACATACAAACATATGCAAGTAACACACATGGATATTTTTATTAAAGTGTTTTTACCTACAATTGAAGGAAATATCAAATTCATGAAAAAATAAATGATATTTCTTCTCATATACCTACTAATTTCGGCACCAGCGGCGCGTGTGCCGTAGCTTAGTAGAAAAGCGCTCAGGCCCCGATTTTGAGAGAGTGGCCGGTTCAAATTTTGTCGATTCAGATTTTTTTATATGAACTACTTTAATTTACCTACTGGTTATTAGTGTCTGATAAATAATATTACCTCGTATATCAGATAAGGCTAAATATAGCAGCGATGTAATGAATATAATAAGAACTAGCGGATCCCCCTAATCATAACCATGGCTGGACAGGTAATTTTTAAGGGATTTCAAATACCAAGGTTTTGTGCGCTTGATCTTATCATTCCTGATTTGACAATGTCGAGATAACTCCAAGCAGCAAGCTCTCCAACTCCCGCTGAGTGACCCTGAGCCTTCTTATGAGACCCACAGTTAGCGACCACGTTACAGAGCCATAAGTCATCACTGGTAACACGCAGTGTTCGAAGACTTTGGTCTGCAGGCACAGAGGTATTTTGGACGAGAAGATTTCACGGAGTCATAGACCTGGCTCTCAAAATATAGTTATAAAATATTGAGAGTGGATAAAAAATGTGTTTTATTTTTACAGACATGTGAATGTCTGTAGAAATAAAACACATTTTTTTATTACTAGAATATATTTAGAAATAAATTGGACAAAAACATTACTAGAATATATTTAGAAAAAAATTGAACAAAAATCAAATGTCCACCTCAATGAAAGATCCAAGAATAGCTCAGATTCATTTAAGGATTTAACAAGTAAAAGAAAATATTCGCAGTTCAGTGTTGACTCGACGCAGGAATGGAACCGACGAACTTGCAAACATTAGTACCGCATTGTATCCGCGAGATGATAGGTAGGCATAATAGGCGGTAATAGGCGTAAATATACCTCTCTAATAGAGAGTTCCGTTTGTCGTGGAGACCCTGAGGCAAGGGGGTCTGAGTGCAAAAATTACTATCATGCGAGACATTACACTGCGGTTGATTGCCTCATCTGGTGATAGAAAAACTGGCTTATTTTTGCCCAATACGTCAGCCTAGTTTTAGCGTGAAAACGCAGCCTGCATTGTTGACATCATTTCATGCGGGCTTGTGTTGGACAGTAAAAGCTGTAGTCATAAGTTTTATTAACACATAACTTTAAAAAAAACAGTTAAAAAAAGTGTACCTAATCCAGTTATGTGACTTAGTCCCAACTCTCTAAACTTCTCAACTCAAGCTTCCCCTGACACCGTAGTAGTAGAAATACCTACCTAGTTAACTATTTATTTATCCCACCCATATGCACTTACATCGTACGACCCGCGTATTATTATCCGGTTCACCTATTAAACAACTTTTGTACTCGTAAAAAAATAAATTCAGACCGCGCTATCGGTCTGTTTATGGTGCGTAACAAGCAATAAAATTGGGCCCCATAAAGGCCCCATCGTTTTGCGATCCGGCCTACTGTCTTGCGATGAACCCCCGGGCCTTTATATTTGTCTATAAACTTTTTATGATTCACACACATCCTGATCTCGAGGCTCGGTCAGCGAAAGTAACTCGTAAAGCCACTGAACGGTGTACAATGAGGGTAGATAGCGTATAGTTTTAAATGGCGGTTTTTATCATTTGTTTGTGTTTGCAATACTTTGTTTATTTTATTTACTGACATTAGTAACAGATCACACGACCTGACTAGGCCGTTATGTAAAAAGTATCACTTTTTGCCGTGACAACGTCTTATAATTCAATGGAGCCGGCTGCACGCACGAAAAAACATGACATATGCGGCGTTACCTCGCCCTGAGGCGTTCCATTCAAGGCTTGAAGTGCAAGCGAGAGCGCGGAACGAGCGACAAAGTGCCACAGTCGGCCTCCGCGTTCTACATCTGTCTCTCTCCTACTTGAGTGAACGATGCGTCCGCGTGGACAACTTCTATACAATAATACATTTACATGTTTTCGGCAAGGATGAAGTGCAGTGAAAAGTGAATGTGGTGTCAATTGTTTATAGCAACGATAATATCTATCAAACAAATAAAATTAAAATTTTCTTTTGAAAAATGCAACCATTCCATCAGTATTTTCTTACGACGTTGTCACGTTCAACTATCGTCAGTAAGCCGACTTTACAGACAACCATTTTTTTTTTACTAGACAGGCTTGCGTTTGATGCCAGGATTTATCATGCCTGACGGAATGCTCGCTTGCCTAGGAAATGCCTATTCATGACTCTAGCCTTGAATGCATTTAGGTTGTATGTGGAAGGAAACACTGAAACCAAAAGAGCATTCCACACCTCAGCGGTACGAATAAAAAACCAAATAACTTTTTTAAAAGGCAAATTTGAGCTTTGGGTTATTGTAAAGAAGATCCATTATACTCAGATGTTCAAGGATTTTCATTATCACTAAAAATATAAAGCAATAACTTCTTTCAATTCACCATGACATTTGCAAATCCTCTCTGGCTATATATAGGTACAGTAATCCAATGTGAAAAGGTCGCAATAATTCACAATATTATAAATCAGTAATATCTGCCTCGGTTATTTAAATAGGCACATAGGTACATACTCTACAATGTTGTTACAGTAAACAACAGCAGGTAGGTAGGTATGTTATTACTGATGTGGTCTATTAATAAATCCATTAAAATAACGTAAGTAACAGTGTACTGTGTACCTACATATAAAGTCGCTATTAATCTTGTCTCATCACGATGGTCTGAGAATATCTAGGGTTGCCAATTTAGAAGGTGAAGGTAACAGAGGCAAAAGATGAAATTTCTCACGAACCCACAGAAAGTGATATACTGCGTTTTTTTTCTCATAAACATGGCTAGGTTTTGCAATGCCTTAGATTCTTGTATCCTCTAAAGTTAAAAGGCATTTTCCATCCGTCAACATCAAGACAATCCATTTTTATATAATAATCCATTTTCAGGGAAAATATTTGCTGTCTACTGGTAAAATATTTACTGATGTTTCAATAATAGTCGTGTACAAGGTTTCTGCATGTTTTTAAGTCTCCAAGCACGATACACTGTCGGTTTACGTAATTGTCACTTCATTGTCTTAATCTGGTTTAAGAAATGTAATGTTCCACAAAGGAATATCCACTTAAATGGAACTTACAGGCAAATTTACAAAAATAGGGTAGTTATATAAAATTGCATCTTCGAGCGCTAAATAAATTGTAAATTATAAGTGGGTAGCTTTGAAGCATCAAAATGACGCAGGCCGCGGCTATGTCACTGCATAGGTAACATGGATTCATACACCTGACAGAGATGTGACAACTGAAACTGTTACTTGGTTAGTTAGTTACGAGTAGGTAATTAATTTCGTTATGTTTCTTACATAGGAACGTTCAAGTTAAGTTTTATTTTTAAAATGTAGAGTTTAGTAAATTTTTTGAAAAATTTTAGTCCTTAAAACCCACCAATTCTCATTGGAGCGAGGTGGGTCTATGTTATAGAACCTCCTATGAGAGACGAAGCCTGCCCGTTATAAGGCCGATGATGATGATGATAAGTAAATTTAAAAAACAGCATTTTTATATTCAGGTATTCGTTTATCATAGCCCTATTCACGTATATTTGTAATTGAGCCAGTTATAATGAACGCTCGCAAAGCCTATAAGTACCTGAACGATAAAATTAATTGATAATGAGGATCTCGACGCCAGACAATTTTAAAGATGACGAATAATTTCATGATTATGTTCCGAGGGTGCTTGCGCTGCGTTAATAATTTGCTGGTTAATAAAAAAATGTTAATGAATTGCTGTGATTATATTAATCTGGACGCGCCCGTGGCTCGGCCAGGGTGTTTCTAATTGATGTCCTCTAATCTAAGGTGTTCGTTTCGATAAAATCACGTAAGACAAAGTTGTTCCTTCTTTAAAGTTTCCGACAGCATATGTCTAACTTTTAAGGCTGTCTTATACGCAGACAAATTCGCGAGGGACCGCTAGTCGTGGATTAAAACAGTTTTAATTAGGATTTATAAAAGATATTCAGTCTGGCAAATTTAATTTGGCTGTATATTTTCATGATCCTAGTGATTTTTTTATAGAACAATAAATCTATGCTTAACTACCAGCCCACTTCCACTAATGCAAGAGAAAGAGGTACTTGTTCGCTTTCAAGAAGCTCGTTAGCTGTCGTTATCTCTAAATTTGCGAAGGTGGGATTAGATACGAATTTGAATGGTCTCGGTAAACTTCAGCACAAAACTGAAATGTTAGGGTACGTCCGATTTGTGAGCGTTTTCCTATAGCGTACATACGTCCAAATATTTTACAAATAAATAATTGGGATTGTTGTTGCTATCGAATTATCGATAGTCCAAGTAATTTTTCAAAACGTCTTATTTGTTTTTTGCTGCGAATGATTGGAATTTTGAAAAAGAGTTAGCCTAACTTTATCCTTGTGCCTTCTCATCACTGATATTAGAAATGCGAAATGTCTGCAATCTCAACATGTTTTTACGAAAAATCTTTTTTTATTTTATTGTTCGTAGGTATACATAAATGTGTTTGTAATTAAATATTTGAGATGGTGAAGATAAAGGGACTCGTGCACTGAAAAGCAATGCTACTGCCATTAGTATAACTGTAGATATACCTTCTGAGCCATCCTTGCAATTATTTTTCTTGATTTCTTTAAGTAAGATAAGCAGCGCTTTATCTATCTTTTTCGCGCAGTTAGGACAAGCAGCGCAATCGAGTTATATCTATAATCGGGATCAATTCAAAAAGCCATTATAATTGACGTGCCAAACTCTACAAGCAAAGGTGTTTTCCATGGTAAATATGTTTTCCATATCTTTCGGCAATATCAAAGATATTAAAAAACCGCACGTACCTCACGCACTGATATCACTGGTTCCGTATGTTGAAAGAAAAATAAGTATGACATTTTTGTTTAGTTATAAAAACACTATTGGTGATTCCAAAAGACTTAGAAGAGAAGTTAAAGAAATTGTTTTGTTTTCCTTTAATAATATATAGTTGGGATTTGCGCATTTCAAATATCGGTAAGGTATAATCTTAGACATTTAATTTTGTATTCCTTTACAAGTTAGCCATTGATTGCAATCTCACCTGGTGGTAAGTGACGATGCAGTGGTGGTAAGGGAACCTTTTAGGGAGTATGGTAGTCATAACCCTAATCGGTTTCTTCGCGACATCGCACCGGAACACTAAATCGCTTAGCAGCACGTCTTTGTTGATGGTAACTAGCCACGGCCAAAGTCTCCCACCAGACCGGCAGAGCGATTACGTATCTCGCGACAGCAATGCGACAGGCGTAAATCATGCAATCACTGCTGTCAAACGTCACTTTTGTTTATTTATTGTATGGAAAAGTGACGTTTGACTGCTGTCAAACGTCACTTGCACGTTGACGTGTGATTGCATGATTTACGCCTGTCGCATTGCTGTCGCGAGATACGCAATCACCCTGCAGGCCTGTGGTCAGAAATTCAGAAAATTCAAATTCCCAAATCGCCCCTGCCGGGAATCGATCCCGGAACCTCCTACTCAAATTCACAGCGCTCACCGTTTCAACAGAAAGGTCGTCAAAATTCTATAATTCTAGAATTTACTTTATAACAACAATAGGATGATGGTAACTATAACAACTTATAGCTAACTATAACAACGTAACAATTTCTTTTTACTAACTACTAAGTAGGTATTCACTTTGGGTGTTCTTCTGTACCATTTCGGTACGGACCCTTAAAATGCTATAAATCGCTTAATGATATACTACCGTGCTTTTAAAAACCAATTAAATATGGCAATTATTATTGCGTAAAAGTCAACGAAAGAAAACACCTTGCGTCTGAGCAATGAATAAAATTAAAAATAGGTACCTAAGTAAGTTAATACCTGTATTTCTATTTCAAAGGACCGATGTCTCATTTTAATATCAGGTCAATGACCTTAGTGAGTAGTAGAGTTTTCTCAAAGAAGGCCCTTTTAGGATAATTTGAAAAGCGTTTAACCCGCTATATCTATGCCGAGACCTTACTTTAATCCTTTCGAAGGGTGTGTGAGATATATAGCTTGTGTTTTCGAGAGGCCATTATTTACTTAGCGAGAGGTTACGATATTTATTATCCATCAGAGCATAAGCCGGTTTTGTTGATACTTACATTAAGGAGATGAACACTGAACAGCATCTGAGTACCAAGTTTTGTCTGGTTGGATCCTTCGGTTGTGGCTGAGACGTGGCCGCTAAGAGATTTAGCGTTCCGATACGAGGTCGTATATAAACCGATTAGGGGTATCCGACGAAGGGGTTCTGTTCATAATCTCCGCAGGGTAGACAGCTTCATGAGTACACACACATAAAAATAAAACACAATTTAAAAAGAAAGTGGACTGTAACAATATTAATATGAGAAGTAAAAATAAACCTATAGTGCTGTTAACTAGGCTGCATAAAATTAGTAATTCATTTAAGCGTAATTGTATATCATTTTATAACAAATTACCAGATGAAATCCTTAAGATGTCTCTCAATAAGTTCAAAGTTTATATAAAACGTAAGCTTGTAGAAATATCCCATTATAATATTAAGGATTACATGTATGATATAAAAGCTTGGGTATGAATTGCTCTAACTCATAGCTAAACATTAACTTAGAGATGGTGATAAAAAAAATTTGGCCAAGTTTGTTGGGCTCTTCTGAGACCAGGGCGCGTTTGGAACCCTCCTGGCTTTAGTTTTAAGCTGACGAATGCAGTTGTCACCATCACCTAACATTAGTGTTAACATGCTAAATGTAGGAACGCTTCATAAGTGCCCGTGATAAGGTCTACATGAATAAACATTTTTGAATTTAAATAAATAATAAATAAATAAATAAATAAATAAATATACTACGACAATACACACATCGCCACCTAGCCCCAAAGTAAGCGAAGCTTGTGTTATGGGTACTAAGATGACTGATGAATATTGTTATGAATTATATATACATAAATACTTAGAAAATACATATAAACACCCAGACACTGAAAAACACTTAATGCTCATCACACAAACATTTTCCAGTTGTGGGAATCGAACCCACGGCCTTGGACTCAGAAAGCAGGGTCGCAGCCCACTGCGCCAGTCGGCCGTCTAAAATTTGAATTTGCAGCCGATGATAGTAAGTACAGAGAAGGCTGCGGCCCGTTCTAATTTATAATACCTTGGTCGGCTCGTATGGTAACCGCGGAAAGATGAGTGGTGGTGACAAAATGTATTCTAAAATGCCGTCACCACACGACACAACTTACGGCACCATTCCTATATACCCTTCCTTATATTTATTTGAGGCGGCCGACTGGCGCAGTGGGCAGCGAACCTGCTTTCTGAGCCGTGGCCGTGGGTTCGATTCCCACAACTGGAAAATGTTTGTGTGATGAACATGAATGTTTTTCAGTGTCTGGGTGTTTATCTGTATATTATAAGTAATTATGTGTATTATATTTATAGAAATATTCATCAGTCATCTTAGTACCCATAACACAAGCTACGCTTACTTTGGGGCTATGTGGCGATGTGTGTAATGTCGTAGTATATTTATTTATTTATTTATTTATAATATGGGTGAAATAGGGGTACAAATATTGTATGGTTATCTACCAAACCAGTCCACAATTCCTAACTAGAACATACCGGGAAAAACAAGCCTTCGTAAGGTTGAATATTTTTGGTACATACAAATCATACATTATTAAACTTCCATATATTTAGCATCTAATGGTAATAACAGTTTTTCGTCTAGGTACATGATTAAAACCATTCTTTCCCTTATCCAACCTGACCTCTTTGTGCCCCTTCCCATAGAATCCTGCCCACAATTGACACGTAGGTAGGTAGGTCTATCATATTCGACATATAAGTAACTAGCACAGGTCTGAAAACACTGACTTTAGGTACTTATTTTCATCTTAATCATCTCAGATGAAATTTTTAAGCACATTAAGAGCTTTTCATAGAAGTATGTTCCAAAATACTTATTTGCGTACCATTTAGGTAGATAGGATTCGATTTTGGCGACACCTAAATATAGAATGCATGTTGCAGCTTTATTTAGGTACCTATATGCAGCTATTACCACGAGGTACTATTTCTTGGTGCATGAACTTTTATTAAAATACTAGTTGTACCCTGCCACGCTTCGCTGTTGCACATTGTGATTGAATGGTTGAGAAAAATAGATAAAAACAAACCTTGATGCGTATTATATATCATGCTAAAATTTCATCCCGATCATTGCAGAACTTTTTGAGTTTTTGAAGCGTACACAAACCAACATAACATTTTTATATATATAGATATGTGTTTTAGCACTAAAGATGTCCCTCCTATGTGTCCTTCCAGAGGCAACCAGTATTATTTGGAAATTATAGATAGTTGCAATCATTGACTGCAAATCTTACATAGACTCTTCCGCACTTAAAGTTTTAGTAGTAGTACCTATTAAAGCATTTTGTGGCCAAGCTTGTCCAGGGAAGTCCCTACTACCCCCATGCCTATTTAAGCTGCTGAGCTGCGTTCCAGTCCGAAGGGTGTCATTTCATAGGATGTGTTCCTTGCATGGCATTCAAAGTGTTCCTCTGTTTATGTAACAAATTATGGTTTTTCACTAATCATTAGGTTACCACAGCTTGGTCCATCATTTATTACTATAAAAAACCTTTAGGATGTTATCAACAATTATAATTATATAAATAATTTTAACAATCTCCTCTAGGGCTAAAATTTTTCGAAATCTGATAGTAAGTGACCTTAATTTAACAAACATGAAACTTTTATTAAATTTTAAGTCTGTGGGAATGTTTTATAAATTTAAATGTGGGAATGTTAGTATAAAATTTTCATTTTTTTTCATTAGCACCCCCGTAACCGATTTTGTGATTTAAACTTCATTCAATACATTCTTGTTTGCTCATAGCCCAAAAAAATTCTGTCCAAATTTCATGCCTAAAAGAGTTAAAATTCAAAATTTAGTTTTTTATGATTTTTTCTAATCATTAACGCCCCCGCTATACACTTTAACAATTATACAAAAGTTAGACTATCCTTTAAGTCAATGTATCCTCTACATGGATGCAAAATTACAATTCAATCGGATGTATAGTTTAATAGTTTTAACGGAAAAACCGTAAAAAGCTCTATAGATTTATATATTATTATAGATTTTGTCACATGCAATAATTAGCGATCAAAGGTAAATAAACACTGCACAAAACACTATATAGGTACGAATTTATTATGTGTATCAATTGATAAAAGCAAACTCATTAGCTCATTAAGTAGGAGGTAACCGAAAATCCAAGAAAAAAACCCACTGAAATTGACAGTTTGCTGTTATTTCAACTTTTTTTTTTATTTGACTAAATTGAACTATTCGATTTCGTTTTCTTTTTCTTTTTTGTTTATCTGTGCTCCAATGCACACTGTTTTGATAGATATGATTGAATTTGAACTTTGTACAGAGGTAATAAAGTGCTAATTGACTCTTTGACGTTAGGAACATACCTACATTGTTTAAACAACAGTGACTGCTTGTAATTCAATATGAACTTTATATAATAGCAATAAAGCTCGTTTTAGTTAGAAAACGTTTGTATGGGAAATAGAAAAGGGCTGTTTTTTGGGTTTTTCCGGCAATTATTCGAATTTTTCTCGCCGTAAAAACCATCTTTGAACTTCAACGAACATTTAAAAAAAAGAATTGGCCAAATTGGTCCAGGCGTTGTTGAGTTATGCGCTTACCAACACATTTTGTGATTCATTTTTATATTATAGATATAGAACGAAATCTCTTTGGCATTAGCGATAGAAGATGCAATATTATCGGGTAAATATATGTAGTGTTATAGTGGTAGGTAGAATATATAAAACTGCGTTGAAAATCCATTTAACTGTGTATTATTTACTACACGTAAAAAGGTACCGAAGTCTAACTACAGACAGTAAATATGTAGAATAGAATTTGTTTATTTACCAGAACAACACAAACAGACTTACATACGGAGTAACTTAAAAAAATTGTACTTAATTATTAATAGCTTAAGTCTATGATGTGTCGTGCCAATAAAAAGTTTCTGACTCAGCTTAATGTTCCGGATACCAATGTACCCACAACACTGGTATTCTGTCAGTACCTATGGTAATATGTAATATGTCACTTGATTATTGAGATATCTAGTTAGCAAATTTCCCAGACCTTTTAATTGTCGGACATTCTTCAGTTTGCTTAATAACGAAATTTTTTTACGTAGATACTAACACATAAATAATTAAGTGCAGTCTCAAGACCTTCTTTTAAGTTTTTTTTAACCTATTGAATGATAGGGTTTATCTGATCTGATCTATATATTTTTGTAGCTGGCGCATAGCTCGAATAACCGATGTTCTTTGTAAAAAAACGGTGTGGAGTCGAACCACAACCTTGAACTATGATTGATTGATTAATTTAATTGACCATTGAAATATTTTTTTGGTATTAAGAGTAAAGGGATATTAGGAATAAAACAATTTTGTATTTTTCAAAATTTTTATTTATTTTTATAAAGGTTTTATTGTATTTATCGTAGGTATAGTGTCATTTGAAATATATTTCAATGCTAATTAGCTCTTCAATTATATAATGTGTAGTAGGCGATTACGTATAACAAAATACAATGGTAGGTAAGTGAAAACAAAGTAATAAAGAAATGCAGAACATTAGTTAAAAAAAATCTTAAAAATAACCAGTGTGTGAATACAGTAGAAATGAGTGAGGGTAATGAATAACTAAGTATTGGGTGATTAATTATTGTGCATTAACTAAAATTAGGTAAATTAAAATTAATCTAACATCAAACTAAATTAAGAGCTGCTAAACATAATTATATTCGTACTTTCTAGTTGCCATAGCGGCAAAATATTCGTATCTACGGAAATCATTTTATGGATTCATTTGAACTATCTGTTATCTACTTTATCTTTGCCGGCGGAAACCCATTATGTATAAGGCACTGCGCTCACCTAAGTAACATGACAATAATGTGATTTCGGGTTGGCACGACTCTTACGATAGATATGTAGATACCTACATAATCGACATACCCGATATATGAGTGCAAGAAAGGATAGAACTATCAGGATTTTTTTTAGGATAAGTTTAACATGCTTGCAATCGTGGTCAAACGACTAATTTATAAAAACTCTGTATAGATAGAGTGAAATGAAACGTTACGTGGATTATTGCATCTTAAGCTCTTGGCGGAACGTGGGTATAATAAAACTTATTAGTACAGAATTTATGACTCTGAAACTCTGAGCATGAAAAAACTTATGCATGTTACTTATAAAAGGGGATGTGCTGTAATCGGACCTTATTATAATCGTTATCCATACGATTATACATAATAAAATGCAATGATTTTTCAGGATTTTGTTCTTAACTTGACAAGAACGAGATACAACTCTTACTTCAATGCATCATGTGTGGAACATCATGCAATGCGAAGCCAAGTGATGTGAAAGTCCCAAAAAGTGCTCTTCAATATTTAGCAGTGCTTTGAATGTTGAAAATAGTGGTAACACGTTACTTAAGTGTGCACATCGCCTTACGAACCATGTCACAGGCAAAGACAAAACGAACCGAAAAAGACTCGTATATAAAGCCTATCAACCACGCGAAATGACGAGGCAAACTCTCTAAAAAAATTTCCAGTTAATAACATTCAAACAAAATTGGACTAAACAACAAGGAATTTGTACTTTGGGAGATGTGATATCATAGAGAATCGACTAGGTCCTCATCAAATGAATATTAAATACTTAATGAACATTGTATCAATAATATATAATATAAGCAATATAAAACGTAACATAATCGGAAACACTAGACAATAATATAATTCTGCTAAATAACTGAAGTGTTTCAGGTTCACCGCCAAAGCTGTATTGGTACAATATGAACTCGTTGGCACCTCTGATTAAACGAACGATTCATTCGTTAGCCGATTAAGTCGACTAGAAACGGCTTCAATCAAATCGGAGGTCAGACCGAGTGGCAAATCGAACAGGGTACTGACCAGGGCAAGCATTTAGGCGGCAGGTGATGTAAAAAGAAAAAAACTACTCTAATATAACTTATAAAAATACTTTGAAAAACAGAACTATTTATCATGCATGTATTTGCAAACCACTAGACCCAGACGTTACTTTAATCGTAGCGTTTCTGCAAACGTTTATAATCTAGGTACCTACAATATTCGTAGTGGTCAAAATTAGATCGTAATTCATTTAAAAAAAAAGTTATAATGTTACGTCAAATTCGCGGCACATTCAGCCGATCTGTCAGCGATTATCTTTTGGCAACATAATAAAATTCCTTGGCGATTTCTGCTATTTAGTATTAGCAATATCAACGTAAACAATAAATGTTTTTTTAACACACAGGCTCAATTTATTTTGGCTTAGTGCACTTGTATGGAAACTTTAATTATACAAAAATATGCGCGCAATATGTTTAAAGCGGTAGGTACAAATTTTTTTCTTCACGTTATAATAATCTAGAAATTGGCGTAACTTTATTGCGGGTCAAAACTTTTTGTCTATATATTATAGATAGTCTGTCTACCCGAATTATTGTAATCAGTATTGAGTATTTTTTTTAGTTCTATATGACGCCTGCTTAAGCCGACCCCGAAACAGACCCTAGACACTCGCACTGTAGTTCGTCATTGTCCAATACAGCACTGGAGACGAGGAATTGTCTAACAATATATTATTAATTGAATAGAATTAAAAACTTCGCTAAATTTTGTACCGAAAACGTATCTAGTGTTGTATTAAAATGATATGCTTGCGAACTGCGACACTTTGGTAAAGATCACAGCAGGATGCTGCCTGCTCCGTAAACAAAATCAATGGAAACCACCAGCTCCACCCACTACACATTCTGCTATTGATCATGTCGGCCGCTCATTCGGTAGTTCTGCGTTTTATCGATATCATATTAATAATAAATGTCACAACATCAAGCCGGTATAAAAAACACTAAGCCTACTAAAACTACTACCTGCGAAAACTCTTTTAAAGAGTAAACTTACATACTAACTTCGTAAAGTAACACAAAGCTCGCCACTGGGGCGGGCACAATATCAGGATTCGTATAAAATATAACATGTTTTTTTTTTGCCTCCTTAGTTTTATTACAATTTTCTGAAACAACCTTAAATACTACTACATCATGCTTTACCAACATTACAAAATAGACAATACAACGCTCACTATCATTACAAATCAGTAGCTTTCTCAATATTCCCATTGTTACAAATTGGAACTTTATTCCTTATCTTATACAGCATATTATTAAGCTAAGAACAGACAAGAAGGGTTGCCGCTGCAGCACATCGCACGTGCCTAGCTGTTGCTGCTAAAAATAGTACAAGATTATTCAGTGTGCATATTCCTTGACGATTATCGCAATACCATAACGTGAAAGTAAAACAAACCTAATGTTCTTTGTTTTAAAGTCGTACACTTAGGAGTTCTACAAAAGACTTACGATACAAATCGATCAGAGTTTGAGATCAGCTCGACACAAAATGAAAACGTTCGTGAGCAGTAGTGTCCACACTACTATCATTACTAAACCTTAAGCATTAATTCAAAGCAAGTTAGGTGAATTTTGCTTTTTTTTTTATTCCACATGTTAACCCCAAACTGCAATCTCACCTGATGTTAAGCGATGATGCAGTCTAAGATGGTAGCGGGCTAACCTGTTAGGGAGTATGTCAGTTATATTTTAACCATACCCCTAGTCGGTTTGTTCACGGCATCGTACCGGAATGCTAAATCGCTTAGCGTCATGTCTTTGTCGGTAGGGTGGTAACTAGCCACCGCTGAAGCCTCCCACCAGACAAGATATTGAAAACGATTGCGATTGCGGGCGAAAAAATCTCATACAATACTCGCAGTCTTATTTTAGTGGAACAATAAAATAGCACATTACAGTTATTAGCGATAATTATGACGTCCTGTTGTACCGCTGCGGCAAAGCATTCTCCCTGTTCATAGCTTTATGATGCACAATCGTTAATTACTACGCTTTTATTGCGCCAATTCCTCATGCATTGACAGCGAATTTACAAAAATATACGACAATGTATCGAATCATTTAAAAATAATATAATTTTTACTGGTAATACTTATATTTCATAATATAATATTTTAAAACGTTTCTTATCCGTTATCTCAAGCACTTATCGATTACACTTAAAATTAGTCAATTGGCGTTTCTCTGAGCTTCTCATTCCAACTTTTATCTCTAATCGAGCCATATTTCAGAAAAATTGTAAGTAAACAAGAGATCATTATAGTAAAATACATAATATATGACACGACCACACCACAATATTAATAATAATCAAGTGTAGATAACCAGTATACCTACAATAGAAATGAAGGAAACATTTTATAACATTACTCATTCTTCATTCACTCAGACACACTTGTACACTCGCTTAATTAACGCGAAATTATATATGAAGTAAGGTGTTTTATTTTTTTTAGCGGAATTAATTCCAAATGTTTTTTTATGTATGAACCTGAAATTATTGGTAAACGTACACGTCAAATCAGCACAGCAGCATCGCTGTCAACAGAACGCAGGCGCGTATCCGGAGCGTCTCAAGTTACAACATTTATTTTGGCGTAACCGCTACGGCCAACAGCTAATCGTCTCTTAGGAACGAAGTGACGTAATGGAGCGTTAATCCAGTAACACTTTGTAGATCACATAGATGCGGTTGGCACACCAATTCGGGTCATTCCCGTTTCGGGGCTTCCCCAACTTTGAAACGTACGAGCGCCGAAGACATAGCGCTGAACATGAATAGCATGCGACTTACACATCTATGTGTTTATGTATATAATGCAGCATGTTGAGGCTATGCTGATCTGATGCCGAGCTGATACGTTTCGAAGATATGAGTCTTTTTACACTAAATACAGCATACCTACTAAGATAATCTTGTTCTTTTCGCCTCATTTAAGTTATGTACCATCTACATTAACTCCAATAGATATGCGCCGTGTAGACCATTCAAAGGACATATCGGAGCTTATTTGATATGAGGCGACGTCTAAACTAAACTTTTATGTCATGGAATCTGCTATTCTAAGAGTAAAAAGACGCATATCTCAGACTCTTACGTCAATATTTCTTGAATCTAAACGTTTGTTTTCGCTTAAAACAGATTAAATTAAATCGCCACTTTAAATCGCAAGACGCAAAAAATTACCTTAAAAGCATCTGACACAAAACGCACAATAGATGAAGATACCCTAACTTAGACATAAAGGACCTTGCCATCGATGGTCTCGCATCAAGAAGCAATCTCCCAGTCCATCTTGGTCTGGTCAAGACAACTCCTTAATGGACCAACGGGGGGTCGTATACAATACCTATTTATCGCTTTGATACACGTACGAGTCGGGGCTCGTTAGTCTTACAAAAATTACTACATCTACGATTTCAGTAAAAAAACGTACATTACTTGATTTTTAATTTACGAATTACACATTAATAGAAAAAACGTTATCACTAAATTATTTTTTACCTTTTACGAAAGTACAAAAGTATTTCTCATTACAAATTTATGACACTCATACCCTGATGAACCCCGCGCATTACGTAGTTAAATGTTAGTCTAATTGCCACGCAATAACTTAATTATTATCTTTAACCAATTCGTAAGATTATCACCCAATTTAATCGTACTTACCACATTTTCTTTTCTTTTCAAATTTTCCATTTAAGACTGTGCCTATAGCAAGCTTATTTATTTTCCTTCACGCCAATCATTACCGAGGGATGCATGTCTTAGAGAAAGCGCCCACGGAATTAGCATTTTTTATATGTATTTTGGTACACAAAACAAATTAGGAAACCGACTTTAATCTACAATATAATTCTATAACGTTCAACAGTTATATTAAAGTGTTATTTTATCATCTATTGATCTAATTTTTAGTATTGTTACAGTCTTTTGTCGTCGCGCGCACTTGCTCTAAGCCAATAAACTCCCAAACTGTAACCTTTCAATTAATGCTGTTTATATCACTTCACACATCCTCATCGCATTTGTAAGTTTGAGGTACACTCTTATATATTTATATATAATGCTTTAATGGTGTCAAAAATGATTCGATTACTCAAATTGATAAATGCGATGGAGCGCGATGTTAAGCCTAAATTCAAAAGTTAATACAAAAGGTTAATATACATACTACTAGTGTAGAAAACATCGAGTATCAAAATATAATTAACACGTTGATTTGAATCTTTCACTAACCAATAACAGCCGTATACTAGTAATCAGCCACTGCGTTTGAATATTTTGAGCTTTAAAATGGACACTGGATAGCCATATGCCTATGAGGCATTTCGGAGTTTTACTGTATCTTTAGAAAATCCAATATTTTATTGACCTTAATAATAAACGTTTTATAGCGGATGAATTAAAAAATTAACAACGATTTCTCTTTTTCAGTTATCATCAATGAGTCGTGCGAAAAAAGGAGTCAAAGCAATATCTATTCATACAACCGCTTTACAATGTTTATTAATAGGAGAATATATGTTGTTGATACAAGTGTTTTTTTTATCAATGATAATATAATTTGCGATGAAACGTTCGATTCAGTATCCTAACACTCATCATGAATTTTTTGACACTTTCTCGTTTCCTATCCTTCAAAAAGCTTCTTTTTAAGCCTTACTTACTCTTAGCATGCGCGACCTAAGTCTTCATAACTATCACATTTCAGGACTGTCCCTATATATTTTTTGGAAAAGACAAATTACCTTACATTTTAATGAATTAATGCCAATTACGTATAGCTAAAGTTAAACGTTATGGGGCAGGGTAGATTTAAGAGTGCAATAAGTTAATATAGTAATGATGAAAGTGGATTTACCAAAAAAACGAATAATGATAATTTCACATAACTATGCACAAGTTGTGCCTATGACCAGAATGTACACGATTTATAACAAAGCTCGCTTATCGCGAGAACATTAGCAATAATTATTTATTAATGAAAAAAAAGTGATGACTTATATTATACTATGTGATCACGAACACTCATCCCTTTCACACTTTATCGTTAAAGAAAATACCTATGATCCTAAATGAGAACTACCGTTGGAGTAAGGTTAGACTTATCTAGGTTGGAAAGCAAGACCTAGTCCAGCAATTATTATGTCGATGGTTATCTACTACGGTGTGCTCCTAATATACTAATAGCATTCGATAAAATACAAGATCAAATAAATATACAAGAGAACTAATACGAGATATAGTTTTTATAATAAGTAACAATTTTTGCTCCTACTTTATCGAAGTAAAACAAGATACAAGATTTCTTTAAACCAAGATAACGGTTAGTCACTTGTTAGTGGAAACAATTGCGTTTTCATTTAGGATTTAATGGCAACTATTTCGTAAAGATTATCTAGATCACTGTTACTTTTAGTTTAATATGTATTTGATTTATTTTTATAAAATTTGCAAAAGTAACAAATTGTTTCTTTGTACTTTTAAGCAATTCACTAAATTACACCACACTACATTTCAACATGAAGAATTTTCAATGTAGGTGTCTAAATAAATTGTTATTAATTACAAAAATTTAACAAATATGTGCAAATAAACTAAGAAGTTGGCAACGTTCGTGTAATTACATTTATTTAAACTAAACAAATAACTAAGTGACTAAAATATGAATAATCAAAACATACTACGATTATGTATCTGTTGTTTAAGAGACTAGGAATAAGTCCAAACTATTTTACAAACGTGCCTCCCACCTACATCTACACAACCTTAAGTTTCATATCAGAATGATTTTCATTTTCATTACTTCACGGAGCTTTGGTAAAAAACTTAAGAGTAAATGGAATAAAGACGATGGAAGATTCGTTCGAATGAAACACCGAAGTTTTAAAATAGTTCGACCTAGGAAAACTCTTAACAATATTAAAGTTAGAATTACCAATAGTAAAAGTACATAATAATTCAAGTTAAAGAGGTTAAATAAGTTAAGTATACTTAATTATATATAGTACTATAAAAGGGGTAAATCATTATTTTTATTTTGAGAAATATAATTAACAGAGGAAGATTACTGATTGGTAAGCAACTATTAAAATACGCTTTCCATATGTTTTGTACTGTGCAACCGAAAGTACTACTTGTATTTCAAGTAAACCCTTCATACATATTATAAAGGCTAGTTTAGAAAACGTATTCTTAATTTAGGAGCCCTCTGAATATATAAAATTTCTATTTAATTCTAGAGAGGTAATGTCACCCTTTATAAAATATTAAAAAGATCCATATTATTTCGGAGGATTTAATAAACTCGTAAAACTGGATATTTAAATTTCCAATATATCGTATTCTTTGAATTTGTACCGGAGGAGAGGGGGAAATGACTTGATGCTTCGCGTCATTATATTCCATTCATATACATCTACGTTAGATGACTCTGTATTGACTATTAAACAATGTTTCTATAAATTTGTGTCGCTTTCACTAAATATATCAAATGTAATGTCACTTCACTTTTTCATTTGTACATGGCCACCATCAGATGATCTGGTTCTTTTTTTTTTAATATTTTCCTAAATATACCAACAACAGCTCGTTATTTTTTTTAAATTTTTTTTCAAATATTTTTATCGGTTACATACATTTATTAAAATGTATATCACACTTTTAAATATAATTCTATATCCGAACGAGCAAACTTCGATAAAATTAAAATTGATTAACATATGAAATGACATTACACTTGCGCGAGTTTTAAAATAATTAGGGATCTTTGATATTGTTGACGCTATGTACTATCGATTTATGGCTAAACTAGAAATATGCATTCATATATTATCTCAATAAACACTTTGTAAGCATCTGCGTGTAGAATAACGGTATTATTTACAATACTATACTGTGCTATCATAGATTTCGATATAATATTCTCAATCTTACAGTAACTTTCAAGCCAGAGAATATAAAAAAATTTAATGTTAAAGAGGTATTAATAATATACGTACAAACATACTCGACGAACTGGCTACTAGAATTTTTATGACGTGTATATATAATATTTAAACACAAAAAACTGAGTCACACGGTGTGATTTAGTTCTGACGGAAGTCATCAGCGAAGGTTTCACGACTCTCAGCTATAAAGACAACGAAAAAGAGCCTGCAATTTATTACATAAATTTATATCTAATTAAAAACTTTTTTTTAAATACTCGGATAACTAAATAGATTCGAGTTTAGTATAATTAATAAAAGCGGAATAATAGTAAGCCAGTTCATCGCCACTCAAACCATGCCATATGACAAGGATGACGACTGATGATGTGCAGTGATGCGGATGATAGCGTGATGATGTGCGGGTGATAGGTATGATAGATGATAAGGCTAAGGCTCTACGTACTACGCAACATGTATGAAAACGTATTCAGTCCAATATCATGATCGGTTCCAAAACAAAGTCACCCCTATTTTGAAACTTAGCTATTAATTTAGTAAAAAAGGTAAATGGCAGTTTTGATTTCATTTTTTTTTTTAGAATAATGCAAAAATTTTTACCTATAAAAATGTTCAAGTCTTTATAGAATTATTGCCTACATTGTGAACTTTTGCGTTCACGGATAATACGATACCCTAATTTAGTTAATCCGCTCGACCACAGGTCTGCCCTGAGTCCCTTTCCCAAAAAGCGATCTCTCTTTGCCTAAAAATACCATAATCGGGTAAGAAACACGCTTGCAAACCTGTGGTTGAACGGCCTGATTAAGCCATTATAAGCGCCTACCAATCCGCACCACTTGGTTTCTCCATTATTTACTAAACACGCACTAGTTCTAGAACTTTTATCACTTGTAATCACTTGCGAGTAGTAAGTATCAAATGTATAAAAAACTTACCTAAAACGTTAACGTTAAACATTAATGAGTAAATGTGCATCACTTATACGCTTATTAAATGTTGAAGCGCTATCCTTATAAATAAATAGACATTCATGATAATTATAAGAAAACCCTTAACCTAAAGTATAGACGTAGCCAAAACCTTTCAAGATAGTAACAAAACATTCATAAATAAATGCTTTCAGTGATAAGCGGACATTTATCTTATAAAATAATTTCTGTTCCAAATATTTGAGGTTCTTTCATTTGATATGGCACGATTCCAAAAGTGAATATAATAATTCAATATAAAATTTAATTTTTCATATACAACTCCGCTGATCACTGAACATAATAATAAATAATTTTAGTGGAAACAAAACAGGTAGATACATAGCCTTACAATAAATGTAATACATAATAATGATAAGCTAATCATATTATTGGTGACACAGCAATTACTTACGCTTAAACTCCTATACCATAATTAAGTGAAAATATTTGTAAGTAAATGAAAACGATATCAAAGAAAATAACCTAAAATGACATCTGGAATCTATTCACAGATATTGGGTGCCATTTGGTGGGAGAGAAGAAAAAAATCGACATAAACCTACGAAAATATTGTATAACACTTAAGGTTAAGTTTAAAAGTTTAAAATTTTGCTAAAATAAAACATAACTAATAAACTAAATTGAACTAAACAACACACCACTCAAACAGCCTATTAAATAGGGCTATCGTACCAGTATCACTGAAATCGAAGGTAATAATTAAAAAAAAACTTGTCTATCTCCTTCAGAAGGAATACTCCCCGGTTTAAGGTTCAAACGAAAATTTAAAAAAAATGCAATTTCTGGTGTCACTATGTCATACCCCTAATTATTATTATTTTTGATAAAATCAACATCTACCTATTTTAATCAACAAAGTGTAGAATAAAATTAAAATAAAATCAATAGTATGATCTAAACCGATACATAAAATTATTTTCAATAATACCAACTTAATTTTAACAAAAATTATTCCTAGCGCCTCAAAGGAGGACACACATAAATAGTTCGTTATTGGCGCACAAGATGAGCACAGTTTACGCGATTTGGTTAAGGTAGTCGATGAAGTCGTTGGAGAACAGCTGCAGGTTCGATGGCTCAGCGAGGGGGGCCCGCCTTGGGGCGCCGCATGTGCTCAAAGGCATCGGCATCGGTCTCTCAGCTGGTTTCGATCGAAGCGCCGACAGGTATCGCTCCGCGAGTGACTCTCCGAAACTCATGGCAAGCGTCTCTGGACTCAAGCCAAGCAGGGAGAGCGATTCCGTTATACTAGCCAAAGAAGGAGTAAGGAATTTAGCAGACTCATCGATTCCGGTCGGTTCCGGCGCGCGGGACGCCATGCTCGTGTTTACAACTGGGCGCAATGCTGGCGGGGACGCCCGTCTGGAAGGAGACGGCGCGAGGCCCCACGTATCAGGGGGGGTGCCGGGAGAGGGCCCCGGCACCGCTGTTTGTTATGGCCACTGCTGGAATAGCGGGAAAACCCGTTTCGTGAAGCAGTAAGACAGCGGCTTAACGAAGTGCGTGTCCACCACGCGACAATGCGGGCACGTCACTGGGTGCGAGTAGTCAGAATAGTTCAGCCGCTGGTGTGGGTGCAGAAGTGGCTTATAGCAGTTGTTACACTGTGGACAAAACAACTTATGTTAGTTTTCTGAACACGAAGCTCAGCAAACTTGAAGGCATTTGGTTTTCAGGTGCATAATAAAATTTAAGGTTTTGTCTGTGATTTTACATTAATTGCGTCTTATTAGGTGTTTCGATTGAACAAATGAAAGACATGATTTTAAAATATTATTTGTTTGTCTTTTATTTGCGATAGTTTCTTTCTTTTGTAAGTGACTTCTAAAAAAAATGAGTTATTAATTCGTATGCTTACGTTTCTACAAATTTTACCTTTAAAAGTTAGGAAATTATATTAAATAAAAGTCCGATGTTTGAAAATTAAAGTTTGCATTGCCAAATTTTACTTATAAGAAATTGCACGCAGACTCATATTTTTCAGAGAACTCACCTTCAATCTCTCAGCGCAGCAGGGCGTAGCCATGAAGATGTCATAGGAGTACATTGTTCCAAGAACAAGAGATGAGCCGTCCCACTTTTGGCCACAGAAGCGGCAACGAATCGTGCGGTCTAGGTCGCATCGTTCCAGGCATCCCATGCACACACACGTCAGGTATTGCGTGCGACCTTCCACTTTCACCTGAGTGGAAGAAAACGAAAATAGGTTAATGAGTCTTATGGTCCATAATAATATAAATGCGAAAGATGAACCAACGGTAGACCCGTTGACCGCAATTCTGTTTAACCACTGCCTAACCGAGATTTGGTACTATGGTATTTTTGTTCCGGTATACTTATACTATTATTGGTCCATCCTTCGTGCAGTATTCGCATATTAAACAGACTTAATTTTAGCTTTCGATTAAGATATCAGCTAGCCTATTATATCATTACCATTTGCTACTTCAGAATTATAAGCGAATATAGAACACACGATCTTAGTTGGTCAGGATGAAATAAGTAATTGATAAAAGTAAATAATATCATGATAAGTCTTGCGCAGAAGCAGTTCTTAGAATTCAATAACAGACTTTTTTTTTAATAAATTACAAAAAAATTACAATTTAAAAAAAACAGACTTAGACGACGATAAGTTTGTATGCTTGACGGGTACTTAAGCGGTCTTCGGTTAATTTTTTTACGTAATCAATAGGTGTATTTAAGTCATTCAATACGATTATTTGATAACATCTACAGTTTTAATGCTACAGATGTAAATGCAAATAGGATGAAACCGTAACTCCAACATCAAACAAAGACCTAAGTACATCCGAGCTCACATTCGTGTCGTAATTCACTGAATAAACAACGCCAGTCGAGAAGTTGGTAGCGAGTTAGAACAGTCGTCTATTTTGTAGACTCAAACAAACTTTTCCAGATCTTATTTAAGTTACAACAGAACTTTGTTTCCTTGCATCACTTGGATAGATATCATCTTTGTTGCTGAGTAAATAAAGCAGACTGAAAGTAGGAACTCAGTTTTTTTATTTATTAAAATATTTTGCTTTGCTTGTCGATTTCTTAGTTCTTTTACTCTGTGCTATTCCTCACTTCAACCTCAGCTTTTATCATTTACAGTTGGGAACTGGTTTCTCTCCTTAGCATGTGCAGATGAAACGCTAAGGCCTTCTCAGTAAGCCAGCCAGCTTGCAGTAAGGAAACTAATGTTGCCCTGATGTTCGAAGAGCCCGCCAACTTGTTTTTGTATTACTTACGTAACTACTAATAACTACTCAGTTTGGAATACAGCTATATCGGGACAAAAGTGTTTTATTTGGAAGCCCTTATTAATACCAAAATAACAGTATTAAAATGACATAAAATCATGCATTATATTATTACCTCCACAGCGCTGCTCATGTGTTGCCGTGGGCTGAGGAAGAAGGTGCCATCCACCAGCGGGTAGCGATCGAAGACATGCAGGGTTTCCTTGCACAGAGCGCAGGATACGCGTGGTTTGTGTTGCCCAGCGAGCGTCGAGAGGATGAACAGCCTCGTGTCATCGTTGCCGTGATTACCCTCGTCCTCAATCTATAACAAAAAATTAATAAGTAAGAAAAAATATTTGAAGTAACAGCAGAATTTTCAGTTTAGAATTAATCAAGAGAGAACTGTACAACAGTGTTTGTGTCCGCTGTGAAAAGTGAGTCCTTAGTAGCGTGTAAACAGTCCAATCCCAGGAACATTGAACAGTAAAAATTGTAATTGGTCGCAAGCATTAGTCAAATATGCATGTCACCGTAAACGCGGTCTTGACGCCTTTTTTTGCCTTGCCTTGACATAATTTAACGATGCAATATTATGTGTTAGATTCAGTGGCGTGCATATAGGTTACGCACACTTACACGGATGGATCAGGCCAACTAAGTGCAGAGACAGTCCCAGGAGAAAGAAGAAAGAAGATGACGGAGTTATAAAAACATTTCCTAACACGCACGCAGCACGTTTATAGGATGCAAGGAATCTCCTTGCATCAGCAGGATTTCAGGTTATGCAAGGAATATCCTTGCATCCCGATTAGTTTCCTTAAGACAAATTTTTGGAAACATAAGACAAAACACCTTTATGATTTAATTAAAAAAATTGCTTTACTAATTTTGGAACTAGCAATACCATATATAAGAAATTATTTTGTATACAAAAATTTATCATACCATACACGATAACATAATACAGGTACCAAATATTTTAAAGGCACTAAAACAAATTCGCTTTTGCTGTTATACCTATAAGAAAACAATGCGAGGGTCGCGTTAGGCAAGCGTGGCTTCTTGGAAAACCACGTTTACGTTTTCAATATTTTATATCCCCCCATTTACATATCGCGATTAATGCATCCACCCAAGACACTTACCACAGCTACTCCCTTCGTAATAATCCAAGTAAATGACTACATAAAGTTGAATAATGAAAGGCTGAAAGGCAATTATGCTGAATTCGGAGTCGAAGTCAAACAAAGGCTCACTGGCGCCGCAGAGATCGATTTTGAGAACAATTCGTTCACGTACGAGCAATTTGTGAAAGCGAATAATAATGAAAGTTTAACGAGTTACTGCTGCGTCGTAGGACTTGATTAAGCATATTATCAACTGTCAAACCGTTAAACATATCCCCCTTTCCGTAAAATAGACGTAACTTTAACTTTGTTTCTCATAAAGTAACAAAAAATTGTCGGTAAGCCTTTTCAACAAAATCATCAATAAGAGGTTTGACAAACGAAACACACAACGCGCAAACTAAAGAAACTACCGCCTTAGTGTTGCATGAGTTTAGCACTTCTCGCATACATTGAAATTTTTCAGCTTTATAATTTTAATTAAAATTCTGAATGTTCCTTGCGAATTCTTCTTATTTCTCTACAATCCCTTGTCTGCAATCTCATCGGGCGGTAATTGCTGATGCAGTTTACCTGATAGGACAATGGCGGATATATTAAACCCATACCTCTTATCGGTTTCAACGCGGCATCGTTCCTAAACGTTAAATCTTTATCGGAAGTCTCCCATCAGACCATAGAATACAGAAATTTTAGATTTCTAAATTTTCTCTTCACTTATAAGACCACAGGGAGTTCCTCAAAGGAGGCTTTCAATAATCCAGCGTTAACAGTTTTTTATACGGAATTGTAAACGTAAGTCTCCAGTAAGCGAAATTTCCTCAAGATGTGTTTAGAAGGTTAAGTAACGAAGGTTATTTTTTAAAATGCCTTTGGGGTAAAAAATCCTTCCAGAAAATAAGATTTAGGTACGAGATCGGTTTAGTTGTTACGAGTACATATGGAACTAACAAACAATCAAAGAGACACTTTCGCATTTATAATATGAGTAAGGATAGAAATGTTTAGAGCATATGAAGCTGAGTATCGATTTGTCATTGATCACATATTAATGTTTATAGGAAACGCGGGTCACATACACAAACGGTAAGTATCAGAGCGCATGCCAGCATGTTTGATGTTAACATTCCTATTATTCTATTATTAGAATGACTTCGTGACACCAGGAACACATAAAACGTCTCCGCGAGAGCGTTGACCTACGCAAACAAACACAGTAGGTATGATTTGCAATATAGGATAGTGCAGTTTGCCAAGAGACGAGGTGGGGCAAGCCATCCGGCATTGCGAACGTAAACTCGATGCACGGCTCACAAACAATGTAGGTACCTAATTTTCAGCACGATTACATCTGGATGATTAACGTAGTGATAATATCGCGTCCATTTGCAAATTGCAATCATCAGGGTGATGTCTACGAATTTGTGAATGATAAATAACTGGTCAAACTGAACCATCTGCGAGAGATGTGTGTGATTTATTCGACCTCCCCTGAGTACCTGCTAATTTAACACGCGTTCGCATGTTATGATTGATAGTATCCAACCTATACAATATTCGGTATGTTTCTTTGTAAATTTTGCAGGTGGATATAGATTATATTATGCGGTTTGTAGATTTTTTATATTTATTGGCGATGACAAGTTAGCCCATCACGACTAGTTAGTAGAGTGAGGGTAGTTTAATTAATTGGTATTTGGCAAAGCAATTTACAACGTAAATTTTCTTTTCTATCTTACTCTCAAACTATTGATTTATTCTGAAAACAACGCTGTGGTACTCCAATTAGATCATGCTTTATCTGACAAATAACAACAGTGCTAAGAATAATACGTAAAATATTCCAAATTTTCCCTCGATAGCATTTATAAACTACATATTATAAAGCTGTCACAGACGGACACATACCATCATCAGGGTTTGTTTTTAACATTTTGGTTATGAAGCCTTATAATCGGATGTTAGGATTGATTAGTACGTAATAGTATTTTATAATTTGTAGTCTTTTGAATTTTGATATTTTCCACAATTTGTTATTATGGATTTAAAAACGATTGGCAATCCGTTGATCGTGAGGCCGCCGACTCAATAAACGACAAATATATACTAAGTTAGCTAGTTTATATATGCCATTGGAGTTTGCAAAATAATCCTGTATCTATCAATCATTTAGTAACAGTTATCCATGGCCATTTATGCCAATCAGTTGAGATCTAACCTTTGAAAGGAATGAGCTTGTATCAAAATAATAATCTCCTTATAGCCCCGGTAGTTATTGACAGCACAATATTGAGAAGAAAACGGTTTCCCAGATACAGGTCACGGTAGTAGTTAGATTGAATCCAAATATTATAGCATCGGTTATACGTTCCATCATCATAACAAATTTATAAATATAGGTGTTATATATATCATCATCATCATCATCGTCATATCTACCCATTACCAGCCAACTACCCCTGTAGTTCCCCACGGGTCTCCTCTCACCATGAGAAAGAGTTAAGGCCGTAGTCCAACACGCTGGACCAGTGCGTATTGATACACTACACACACCAGTGAGAACATTATGGAAAACACTCAGGTTTCCTGACGATGTCTTCCTTCACAGTTGAAGGAAGTGATATTATAATTGCCTAAAACGCACATAACTTACAAAGTTAGAGGTGCGTGCTGGGATTCGGCACCACGAAAGTAAAGTCAAAGTCCTACCCACTCGGCTATCGCCGCTTCTATTTCTATTATCCCTATCCCTATCCCTACTAATATTATAAATGTCAATGTAAGTTGAAAGTCAATGTAAGAGAGGGGATGAAAGTGTTTGACGATTTTACACCATAACTCCGACAAATTATAACCGATTTAAATAATTATTTTTGTACTATAGAGGTTATAATATGGTTTAATTTTGCCCAAACTTTGTGCAGATCTGATGAATGTGGTTGGAGATAGAGGACAGAACTTCTCAGCGGACAGCAGCAAACCCCTCATTTAAGGATAATGAACAAAATCAAACGGAGACGAAGTCGCGGGCAACAGCTAGTAATCTATAATTCAAGGATATTCTCGTTAATTTTCAACAATATTCTAAATGTGTGGTTGCTGTGAAGAAGAAACGTTTGTTTTATGAGAATTTTAAAAAGTCTGTGTAAGCGACGATAAGGTGACGATATTTATTTATTCCACTAAGAATGAGCCACGCACTGCTATTGTTGATTGATGATGCAGCCTAAGATGTTAGCCGCCTAACCTGCCAGGGGTACGGGTACCCATACCCCGGCGCTGCATCGTACCCCTTTGTCGGTGCATTACCTAGATCATTACTGTTTCTTTGCAATAAAGCCGTCGTATTTAAATAGCGTTATTTACTCATTTTATTTTATTGTTTAAATTTCCTAAGAGCATAGGGATAAGATATCGCATTATATAAACATTTTTCCTGCTTCATGAGCGAAGGTATATCCGCTTTGGTATTTCTTTGTTTTTGCGGCTTTGTAGACTCCAATCTCTGTTTACAAAGAGTCTGTAAATTACTGAATTAAATTAAAGGATAGTTAAGTTGTCGCCTGAGGACTAATGAGTGGCAATTAAATTGTAAGTGTCGCGTTAGTTTAGTGAGGTTGCAGGTCGCGGACGACGAACCCGTTGCGACGAAGCGTTCCGAACTTGCGCCATTTACTACGTAGGTACCTACTCGTACCAGTACCCTTAGCAAAAGATTTGCGTGCTCGCAATCGACGAGTCGATTTCGCATATCAAACTCTGTCTCGTCAAAGTAAAATTGACCTGATGCCACCTCGTTTTAGACTCGCAAATCCTGTACTTCTGAATTTTGTTTTACAAAAGCTAAAGAATTGTAGGCAATATTGAACTTTAATACAATTCGTATAAGATCCATTTTAGTCCGATTTTTAAATATTTTCATACCTGAAAACCACTCCTCGATTGCGAGCGACTAAATCTTGTACTAAGGCGACAGAAGATTGATGAGCGCTCCAAGCAGACGGTTTATTCACTCAATCCGATCACGCTTTGTGTCTGTTGCAAGTCGTATTTTACGAGCAGAATGAAAATTAATATATTACTAAATATAAATATGGTATAATTATTGTGAAACTTTTAACATCAGTTAACGTTGAAATTAGTTCGCAACCTACCAGGTTGCGATCCAAGTCATGAACATGGTTTAATTTGGCAGATTAAAAGTAAGTATAAGATAAACTAACAGTGATGATTAAGTTTGCAATATAAGATTTAAAAGAAAAAGATTATATTCGTTTTTTTTTTGACAAATTATTAATTTTTTTATACAGCTCCTTAGCTGTATAAAAAATTTGATAATTTGTCAAAAAAACCAATAGAAATATAACCTTTTATGTTTCTATTGTCACTGATCGTTCGATTTTTATAATATTCCTACAATGCATTCCCAGTACAGGTGATTTTTTTTTTATTTTATTGAATCTCAATACAGTTTAAAATTTCATTCAATAGCCAAGTACAAAGGTAATCATGTCTGAAATAAATTATTGCTAACTAAGTATTCCTTATTTATTTATGTCACAATGCGAGTTAAAATCATCAATCATCAAACTTAAATCAACGCGCAAACAAAACAGAGCCTTGAAGTGGTAGGTACTCGAAATTCGGTCCAAAATGTAGATACCACCTATCCTTCAGTTTAATCGCGGCTTTAGTCTGTTTCGCTGTTGGAACAAACAACAAAAGCGTCAAGAGGCCGTTTTAAAGAGGAAACGAGAGGAACAAAGTAACCCAGCTTCGTTAGTAGTCGACATGCCGCAAAACGAATGTACACACATTAAAACTTCCTAAATTGAAGGTGATGTAATTATACAGATGCACGTAGAGACACTACAGATTAAGTGGGTTTTTTTGGCTTTTATTGCAATCACCTAAAAGCGTTCATTAGGACGATCCCTAGCTCCTGAATCCATAAGGGTGTAAAAAGGTTAATCAAAAGAATCAACTTTTGTGTATTGCTAAAGAAGTATCACTTAAAATTTATCCTAAAATTATTTATAAAAAACCGACTTCTATTACGCCTTAGACAAAATTTAAGGATTTAACTCATTTTACATAGGACTTTCTCGAGAGAAGGTACATTCTTTCAAACACGACAAGAACTTTAATTTATCTTTTCGCTTTCTAAGTTGTACTACCTCCTTTTATGTCGGGTAAAAATATCAAAGGCGCTATCCAGAGTTACAAATGAAACTGACTTAAGGGTGGCTTATTTTTAATTAGGGAAATGAAATTTTTCGTATTATCCAACCGTCGTTTGTCGGCGCACGGTTCAGTGAACAGTGTACAATAAAATTAATTTCACAAGAGAAAATATGAAAGTTTATTTTTTTTGAGATATACGGCATCCAATTACCTCATATCTGCTTCATCATCAGGGCTTGGTCACTGTCTGTACTACTACTTATCATGAGTACGGGTATCTTTACTTGGGTATAAGAGAGGAATATATTTGTAGCACGGACCCATATATATTCTCATAGGAGCCTATGCGAGTTGGCGGGCTTCTATAATTATTACTATCACATGTTATTGATAATAATCGTAGGTGATAATAACCATGGACGATGGCTTCGTATTCGAATACTAATTCTTAGATCTTCAAGCCAGCTTTTACAGTGCTGGAAAGTTAGGTTAGCTATATATAACACCCATATTTCAGGTACTATGAAGATGATTCATTTTTTCATTAGGGTTGTTACTAACTACTACTACTGTTTATGATAGCGGCGCCGCATACTTGAAAATGCCGAAATCAATAAATTGAAGAGAAATCAAAATTATTTAAATTATTTATTTATCACTATTACCGCCTAGTCTTTTGGATATCGTTATTCAGGCCACCCATAGTCTCCACGATACAGGTCACCTTATGTGGAGACTAATGGAGAAGCCGAAAAGACTGAAGTTTTATCAATAAAGATTTCTTTCGTGACCACACGGCACCATAAATATATAATGAACCATATAAATAACAATTAATAATGGTTTGTGCCAACCCTGGCGCCACCCTCACAAACAATATGTCTGCTATGGTATTTGCGGTGCTCAATACATTTATTTAAATGGTAGCGTTACGTTTTGCTGAATGTTTGCCATTGTCTGAAAGCTTCACGGTGGTATTTTACTTTATTGTGGCAAAGAGTGCATTTTAAGAAAATGAATATTATGCTAGATTTACATTTGAGTGTCGTTTGTCGTGATGTCGATCTGTGGTCGATGAAAAAAAGTAATAATGAAAAAAAAAATGTTTTTTTTTATAATTAAACTATTATTTGCAACAATTGGTCAAAGAATAGATTTCTATGACTACTTGTTGCAAATAATAAAACTAAAAAAAACGGAAATTTCTTTTATTCTGAAATTGTTTAATATAGATTGGTCTTGGGAGGTTAAGCATAAGCTGAAGAAATAATTAGATATATTAAATAATTTCCATCTCAAAATTTCATCAGTATAGGTAGCCAGGGCAACGTAATGTTTGTATACTATTTGTCCAGAGCCTTAATAATTCATATTCATGTCAGGACGTTTTTAAACACCATTTCTCAAATAGCATTCTCATTTTTTAAATAGCATTTTTATTTTTACGTCACAAATAGTAGTTTATAGTGCATTATTTTTATAAAACTCAGAAATCTGGTCACTGATGTCACATTTTAAATTTCGTATTTTGTTCCTTTTTTTTACAAGGTGATAACCGAAAATTTGGATAAGACCAATCAGACAATTTACCAGAAATGAGGTTTAGACAATTTTTATATAAATATAATGGTCACCTGTGACCCTAGTTTGTTAGGTGAGTAGCTATCTATATTGACGCCGACGTCGCGCCATAGTTATCAAAAGGTTAAGTAAATATCTAACTAACTTAATAAGTTATTTATAATTTTATTATGAGTATAGATAATTGACTTGATAACAAAGAGCAAAGTGGGTAAATCTCTACTTACATAACAGCAAGGAAGAAAATATCGAGTGAGAAATTTTATACCTACATATTTGAATATAAAATTCCCGAGAATTTTCAAATTTCTTATCCTGCGAAGGTTGAGCGAGAATTCTGTGTCGTATTCAAGTTATTTTCTCGCGTGAATTAGTCTCACGTACCAAAGATTCCATATTCCAAGAAATAGGACGCGTGAAGCGAATTTCGCCATATTGAAGCTGTAAAAGTGTTTTAATTTGTAAAAACTGGGCTGAAAAATGTATTTAGCGTGTGTTTTAAATTTCATTTTGGTAATATGTTTAAAATGAAATGTATTTATAAATATGTACCTATTTAAATAACGCTTTCTTGTTTTCATTTCCTTTGTTAGGGGTATAAATCATAATAATATTTTACTTCAAACTTTAATGCAATTTTTGCAAGATATGGGTAGAATTGTACTTTTTCGAAGTAAACTTATATTTTATTTATAAGTTCATTTTGTCATAATTACATCGTACGCTAACGAAATTAAACACTTTACAAGAAAGCGGGTTCATATAATCACGCATGAAGTGCATCTAAAAATTGCCTCAATTAAAGCAAATAGGTCCGGATGCTGATGAGGTTTTGATGAGGTGCTCCTGGCAAACGTTGACAACGAGCAAGGACCGAACGACATTTTTATTAACGCAGATTGTTCGAACAATCGCTTTGTTTATAGCAATGAATAAGTTGTAATAAATGTCTAAAGAAAACGAACGCTGTTTCACGATTGACCTGATACCAAGTTTACGATCTATTGATATTCAGGGTTTCATTTACTTTAATTTATTAAGTTTCAAAAGAAAAATAATACTTAACATGAAAAAGATGGGCGGGCACAAAGATGCAAGCTTCTTTCTATAGAGATTTCTGTCAAATGAGAAGACATTCTGAATATCAGTAAAATTGTATTAAGAAACTTAGACAGAGATGAGGGTATTTTGTAAATCGTAATCTATTCTTCGAAGTAACCAGGGTGAATATTTATTAAGATTTATGGCAATCCTTGAACCGCGAGTCCCAATTTACCCTTGCAAAGGAACTTTCCGTTCGGATAGTATGACACGTATTAATAGTACTGCTATAGAGATTTGAATTGATTTGTTAAAATGTTCTTCAGTTTTCAATAGTACAGTAGTATCGGGAGTCGTTAAAACCTGTGTTTGAATCTGGAATGCCTTTCCAGTTCCGTTTTCTCCACCATCTAGACTGGTACTTCAGGCTTCACTTTAGGCTGGATTTTCTAGTCTCATTGAAACCTAATCTAAGTCTGTACTTCTATTAAAAAAAGGATGTTCGATTTGCTGTTTCACGCTCAAACCGGTAACCAATTAATATAATAAATACTATTGTCGTCACTCAGGTCGAAATTTTACCTATATCATATACATAATATACGCTTCAACTATATCAAGTTTCTATTAAAGATATCTAGAAAATAAAACTAGTTAACTCAACTTTTTTTGTCTTCTCTGGGTGCAAGAGCCACGAGAAATAAAGTAAAGATATTTCAATTATTTCTTTCCCAGACGGACACTTGGTAATACTTGGTAACATGAAAAACTACTTATCTTGACTACGTTTTATTGTTAGCCGTATTGTTGTGTCAGTTACTACCATTCCTACCATTACTACCTACCCATTCGAGTATCATCATTAGTGGTACTAGATAATAGCGGTAGACTTGCTTTGTGTGTATTTAATGACCATGGTTTTATGGTGTTTCGGTGTGTAAAGTTTCATATTATTGTAATCGTGTTATGTTAATTCGTGATAATAAAAATATTAAGTACTCTGTTGTTAAACTGTTAACGTATATTTAGCGGGAAGTTTCATTCGCAAAATTACATTATGATAAGTTACTGACTTTAAACCAATTATTCTCCGTACTTACCTGAAACGATACCGAAATTATATCATTAGCACTTCGACTGCCGCGATTTTGTCTGCGTAGAATTTGTGTAATTCCTTTTCCTGCGGCATTTAGTTGTCTTTCCCGAGGTAAATAAAAATGCTAGATATCTCGATGGCAAAAATGGGACCTGCGTTTGATTATGATTTCATCGAAATATTTATTGGACAATCATTACAATTTCAAGGAATAACGAAAGCATTGTGGGTAACTCTGAGTAAAAACCTTACACTTTCATCTCTAGCAAGACTGTCCATTAATTTTAAAATATTAATGTTTGAATAGAACGACTGCTGAATGTCTTGCCGGTTTCTTCTGCGTAGTGTTTGTCTTCCAAACAAATGGTAGAGTCACTACAAAGAGGCAGACTTGACGTTTCAATAGGGTTTTTATCAAGGCTTCTAATAAGTCATTTTAGTCTAGTTCTTTTTATAATCAAGCAGTTAATTATAGTATAAGTAAGTTATTGGTCTACTTTCTAAGGACGTAGCCAATTATATTGAGTTATCAAGAAGAAATTAAATGAATGTCTGAACATTGCCACGGAACTTCTATTACAATTTGAACATGTGGAGTTGCAAAACATGTGCGGCAAACTATTCAGAATTACTAACTTTACTAACTTCAATAAAGTGAAATGTGAATGTGTGTGATGAAACGTGAAGAGCACTCTGATCTATATCCCACCTGTACCCCGGAGGTACTCAAGCAAAAACTAGTTATAGTATAGTGTATCATAAAGTGACAATGATACAATCCTCTATTTTTAAACACGGCTATTCATTTTATTGTTTGCAATATAAATCATAAGCGATTAACTAATTCCTTTGTCCACGCGTAAAAGACATATAAATAACGTGTGTATTGATGTAGGTCAAGGCGTACCTACTCGTGAGTAATTGCGAGTGTTAAACAGTTTACTGTGAATGTTTATAAATGTTAAAAGTGTTTTTCCACATCATGAACTCACTAAGCTCTGAATCTTGACAAGTAAGTTACTTGACATTGTTAAGTTGTGACTCAACTAACGTCAGAATTACAAGTTACAACCAAATTTTTTTTCTGGAGAACAATGTACCTACCTATCTAGAACAGTGCGACCACCTGTCCTATAGAATCTTAAACATCTTACATTAAATTCCAATCATCGAGTCTATAATGTTTTGGAGTTTCTTGATTTATTTACGTTTACGTTATTAAAATTAAACGGGTCTCTGCGGGTCGACATATGTCTTTTGCAGGAACCTCCAGACGCAACGCTGTGGTGTTTTTCTAGGGGGGGCTCTTCTTCTAACATCCTTCAGTATACAAAGTCGTCCCCACCTTTTAAGTCAGCTTTCCAACTTGCCCAGCTAGGTTCCCGACTTCTGCCGTACCTAAAAACGTCGCGTCGCCTGAGCCAAGGTTCGGCCTCACATGAGGCGCAACCAGGGGAACGATCCCTTCGCTTCTTCGAGCCCTAGGGTTCAAACTCTTGCAGAGTCCCATTCCGAAGATCGCCAACAAGCCCGCATTACGCTGTTAAAATCATTAGGGGAAAAGTAAAAACTTGCCTAGCCTAGTATCTTCGGTTCGTTTACGTATCGTCACATTCCTGGTTTGATCATACATCCATCTTGATCGCCCGGTGACTCTGAATTTTCTTACTTTCAGGCTGACCATGTTTGGGAGCCATAAGTTATCTGTCAAGGGCAAAACGTAGTCTTCGAAGTTGAAGAAATACTTGGTGAAACTAGACACCGAGATATAGAAAAAGGAAATTTCAAAAAGCTCTTTTCTAAATTAGATGATAATCATACGTTACCCAGCAACAATTTATGCAATAAACATTACGTGACTTACATCACGTCGATACATTATGCGAATACAGTCCCGGAATTACGTCGTTATTAAAATATGCTCTTACAGAAGGGAGCTAATGCGAAATATGTAACGCTTTAGTGAAAACTTCAAGAAAATGTATAAAAAGTAGTGGTCGTAATTGTTCTTTTCTGCACATTGGTGAGGTAGGTCGTAAATCATTGTACCGATATCGCGTGTTTGAAGTACGCAGTTAGATGATTAACTAGCACCTACAAGTCATGATAAGAAATTACGTTGTTACCTATTGTTTGGATATACCTAGGTTACCTAGTCTTTAGAAAATACAGTGGAGAATCGTAGCATAATATTTGCCAATCTTTAAACGTTGCTACAGATAAAATACCATTAATTTAATTTAATTAGATTTTTTTTAATACCATTCATTTGCCTGGTTGGAGGCTTCGGCCGTGGCTAGTCACCATCGAAAAAACGTGTCCCTAAGCGATTTAGCGTTCCGGAACGATGTTGCGTGGAAACCGATTAGGAGTATGGATATTTGCCAATCTTTAAACATTGCTACAGATAAAATACCATTAATTTAATTTAATTATATTTTTTTGAATACCATTCATTTGCCTGGTTGGAGGCTTCAGCTGTGGCTAGTCACCACCGAAAAAACGTGCCCCTAAGTGATTTAGCGTTCCGGAACGATGTTGCGTTGAAACCGATTAGGAGTATGGATTAAAATATATTACTGACATACTCCCTTACAGGTTAGCCCGCTACCATCTTAGACTGCATAATCACCATTAGGTGCAGTCAAGGGCAAACTTATAGTGAAAAAAAAACTAACTTCCAGTTATTAAGTTTGTTTGGTTGGTATATTTCGATTGTTGTTAGTATATAAAATGTTATCTCATATGTTGAAATGTCAAAAATATAACAAATGTATCATAATACTGCTATTTATTTGTCTATTCGATTTCACAATATGTGGTAGACTGTGATTCACTGGTTATCATTATTTATGACCGAACTAGCTACTATGTTAGTCACAGGCCCAGACATACAAGCATTAGTTGCGATAAAAAGGTATTTTTAGCCCGTCTGTTGATTAAATTTATAGTATAAAAGTAAATATATAGTAAATATATTATGTAAAAAGTAGGTAAATACGTGTTTTTGTGTTAGAACTTTTGACGGCCGATTGACGCAGTGGGCAGCAACCCTGTTTTCTGAGTACAAGGCCGTGGGTTCGAGTCCCACGACTTAAAAATGTTTCTGTGATGACCATGTATGTATTTTATAAGTATTTATGTATATTATTCATAAAAATATTTATCAGTTATCTTACTACCCATAACACAAGCGGAGATTACTCTGGGGCTAGAGTATAGTCTGTCTATATATTAATACTAGCCGTTTCCAGCCCGCTTCGCTGGGCGAATTGAAAAAGGAAATAAATTACATTTTATGTTTCATTTTTATTTATTTTTTTCATATTTTTATTATTCTCCTTTTTTTATTTTTGTATGAACATAAATAGGCCCCGCGGATAGAACTGTAAGCATCGATATTGTTTAGACTTACTCAAATTCCAAATTCCATCGATTTAGCCTGTATCTTTCATCCAGGTGATTTTTCTCACTAATATTCATTGTAACTTTCAATGTGCAATCATAACATTTCCGAGCCTTTCTTCCAAAAATTAATAATAATTGACATGAAGAAAAAAATTTGAAATGAGCATTGAAAGTTTAAGTTAAAGTCATTGCAAGTCTCATATGTGAAGTTGAAATCTGTCTAGGTTCAAGTGCGACGAATTTTCTGTTAACTAAAATTTTCTCCGTGACATCAATTTTTTATAGAAAATTAATTGTGCATGTTTTTTATGAATTCTATTGGAATAAGTAACTAAATTTCTTTTCCACATCTCATGTGCTTGGAAAATGCATTCATTTTAATCTGTTACATTTCCGCTATCCTGCAATAAAAGAATTCGTCGGTTATGTAGTCTGCAAAAGTAAAATGAATGTAATATGTCTTAGTCCGTTGATTGGATAGCTACATGTAAAGTTAAGTTTTTGAAACCTCTCAATGACTTTTTCTCCGCTGCCAAAAAGACGATTGTTGTAAGGAAATACACGAATATCCCTACATACACGAAGATCCCCACCAAATTTGGAGTCTGTAGAAGTTACAGGTTAGAAATAAAAATTTTAGATTTTAACACCCACCCCCGCAATTCCTGTCGGAAGTAGACTTTATTGAAATCCATTTTTAGATGTTCTTTATGTAAATAATAAAGATTCTTACCATATTTAGAATTTTTAGAAGCTATATTTCGAAATTGAAATTTTTTATTGTTAACACCCACCCCCGCGAAGTTATTGGAGGTGATTCATTGTAAAATCCGCTTTTTATATTACATATAGAACACTCTCACTAAATTTGGAGTCTATAGGAGCTATCGCTTGGAAATTGAAAATTTTCATTGTTAACGCCCCCGCAATCTTCTTTGGGGTGGGATATCGTAAAATTTGTTCATAAATCATTTTTACATCACTTATAGAAAATTCCTACAAAATTTGGAGCTTGTAGGAGCTTTAGCTGAAAAATTAAAAATATTAATTGTTAATACCCACCCCCGCAACCCCCTGTGGGGTGAGCTATCGTAAAATTCGTTCATAGCCTATTTCTACACCTCTTACAGAAGATTCCTACCAAATTTGAAGTCTATAGGAGCTATAGTTTAAAAACGGGAATTGTTCATTGTTAACGCCCCCGCAATCTCCTTTGGGGAATGAATTTCTTAAAATCTATTCATAGCTGACCTCTACATAGCAAAAGTAATATTCCTACCAAGTTTCACGTTTCTAAGTCTTATGGTTCCCGAGATTTCGTGGTGAGTGACTATATAGATGGGAATTCTTCGATTATCATCGAAATTTTTAACTTTTTATCGGGCTTTTTTAAAATTTTCTTACATACAAAACTTTCTCCTGACAATTCTGAAGATAAAAAAAATCCCAATTGGTCCAGCCGTTCTCCACTACCGTGAGTAGATTCTTAGCTGAATGTAAAAAACCATAATCCGTCTAATACACTCTGTTGAAATCCATGAAAACAAAAGAATCAAGAGAAAATGCTTATCTTTTGTTTTTATTAGCGGGATAAATGTTCATAAAAGTAAAACAGCAATAAAAAAATGAAGGAATGTTGGAATTCAAAAAATAGATAGCCATAAACCATCTAGGAAAAATTTCGCATCGAATGGTGGTAGTTTCATGTCGATAAGATCAGTGGTTTAGGCGTGATTGAGCCTCAAACGAAGACCATTTTCATTATATATATATAGATATTGAAGGAGCATGATATCCAAATAATACAGTATTTGTTTGTTTGTAACCTATGTTCGGTTCAACTTTTGCACCGATCATAAATGTAGCATGCATCCATTGCGCCGAAAGTTTGCATAAGGATACCGCCATAGGAAACATTCTATCCCGGGAAAATAAAGGGTTCCTTCGGGATTTTTAAAAACCCACAATAAACACGGACGAAGTAGCAGACAGCCGCTAGGTTTATATACAAATATAGCAGGTTTTTGTACGAGTAAATGAAAATACATATTAAAACTCGTTCGCATGTGCAAACTCTGTCTTCATTGTCAGCTTACGAAATTTATTTGTTTTGCACATCCAATATGTACGAGTATGTATGTAAATAGGTACGTTTATATATGCATGTTGCTCACTCTGACTCACTTGCATAAATCAATATAATTTTAATCAATATAATCTGCAAACTGTAACCGCAAACATTTTTAAATGGTTGTATTGTTTATTCTTGTTGAAAATGTTTTAATATAATTATTGTTCTTTCATATGTGCAGAAATATTTTTGAGTTTTATTTTATCAACAATAAATTTCGTAACAAAAGAATTGCTATATTTATATTTCTATATTGCTAAGCGATCATTTGTATGAAGTGGCATTATTGAATACTTTACATACATTTTTTTTATTCCACTACAAGTTAGCCCTTAACTGCCAACTCACCTAGTGGCAAGTGATGATGCAGTTTCAGATGATAGTGGGTTAACCTATTAAGGAGTGTGGTAGTCATACTCCTAATCGGTTTCTACACGACATCGCACCGGAACACAAAATCGATTTGCGGGACGTCTTTGTAGGGTAACTAGCCACGGCCAAAGCTTCCTAACAGATCACACCGGAGAAAATTCAGAAATTTTCAGGAATTATAAATTTCTGAATTTTCTAATAGAGTTCCTAATTCGTAATATTGGGAAATAAAAAAAATGCAAGAAAAAAATCTATATCCTATTGGAGGTTCCAGATTATTTATATTTCGAATAGACATAAGATATATAATATTATAAGTTATATTATAACTTATGCGTAAAACTAAAAACATTGTTCTACAATCTCTGTATTTTGTTGAAATCTGCATCCCTTATTTTATGATGTAAATACAAAAAAAAGTTGGTCATATTTTTCTTGTAAATATTATTAGCTGTAAGAATTATCAAAGCAGTATAAGTAAAGAACGAGTTGACAGAAGATCTATTATGATAAATAGATGTCTTATATCGAAGTATTTAGGTAGGTAGGGTATCGGCATGAAGCGATAACGTGCAGGACCACGTGCGATTACAGCTGAGTCAACATTGATCGTCACATGTGGTTAAATCCTTATGAAATGTTATGTCTAGCACTCCGAACGTGCTAACATTTGTATGATTATGTATTTGAATAAATTTAAATTCATTGATCGTAAAAAAGAAGGTCTACTTTATACTCTTGAAACGTCCAGTCTATATTTTTGTAATAACTCTACCACCAGTTCAGAAGGCCGATGACACCTAGAAATAGGTGGGCCCCAATTAAGCGGTTGTTTTTTCCCTTTTTACAATTTAAAAACTACAAATTTGCAAATTACTATGCGTTGGTAAAAAAACTGCATCAATATCAATTGCGTGGTTTATGACGAGTTAGCGGATAAACAGACAGACTCTGTTTTATGATATGAAATTAGTATAGTAAGTGAAGTTGTCATTATTAAATTCAATTAGAAGCGTTGGGCATATTACCTATGTAGGACTAAACTTCTTATTTATAACACTCGTATCAGACAAATTAAAAAGCTACAATTTATTCGACCGTATTGAGAGTATATGAATGATAAAAGTAATAACTAATAATCGAAATAATACATCTTACCTATTTACTCAATAAAGCCCCGAAAACGGAACGAGTCTAACCAAAGACGATTCCAATTATTTCTATTCAATTAGATTGTTTGATTTCTGTGAAATTGAAACCGAAGTTATATTAGTATCTAATCTAATTCTCCCGCTAGATAGACACTGGATAAACTCCGCTTTTCTGAATTAATTGGCTCGATATCTTTTATTCGAACGAGCTCAAAAACTATAATCTGATAAGGGGATACCTTCAATTTATTATATAAAACGGTATTGATGTGAAAGTTAACTAAGTAATGTGTCGATTATTGTTTAGAGCGACAATAATTTAAAGATTGCAATACTTTTTGATTGTTCCTCTAATAGAACAATGGGAATTGGAGTTTTGATCCACTTCGCTACTACAATGCTGGTTTGCGGACTTTAACGATTAGGATTTCTATATTCCTAATAAATAGGACAGTTCCTCATGCACAGTGAAATTGTTAATATTGTTATCTACTTTGTTAACAGTTTACCGCGGTTTTTTACCAATACCTGCTGTGGAACCGTTGTTGGTTTTCCTGGGATAAAACGTCGCCAGTTACTCTTCGTCCTTTTAACTAACTCATTGCCAAAAATTCAGTTGATTGGTTGCTTAGTTACAACAAAAGTACAAAACAAAAAAACAAACACACTTTCACAGCAATTAAATTGAGTAAGGATTAAGTAGATAGACAAGGTAAGCTAGAGCCATACCATGTTTATCTTTATTTTGATTTAAATAAGCCACGCTGATTGTGTTATCATTGTTTGGACCCCCAATCTTATGATAAAAAGATCGACCGATAATATGTTAAAGTATTCAGGACTTTGTTGTATATATTGTTACGACAAGATAAAAATTTACAATAATTGTAATCAAAAATAAGTAAGCCTTGAATTTTAAGTTAATATGATAATTGAATATTGGTGCTAATTATCCTTTAATAAAAAACCAGAATCAAAGTAACGCGTCCTGCTCGTGTCCGCGGTGGCGTGCAAATTTACGACCAATCACAACACGATTGGTTTTGTGATTGATCGCAGGTAAAACCGCAAGAATGCGTTGGTGTAGCAGAACAAACAACCGACACACTTTCGCATTTATTACATCTAAGAATAAATATAATACTTTTTAAGAACTTAAAAAAACCTACTCATTTTTACGGTTAGTTATCGTAACTTGTCTAAGATTTTTATTGTTTCACTCTCTTTTGAGTAAAGGTCAACGTGGTTTTAACTGAAACTGTAACTGTAACAGGTTATATACAATGTAATTTTGTAAGTATTTGACTTGTGTCGCCTTTTTATTTTTAGCCTCTTTAGAGAAAACGTCTGTCCGCCCTTTTATGTATGTTAAGTAGCCCATTAGATAAAAAGGTAGTTCGTATAATAATTAATAACATTAGTTAGGTAAGGTTAGGTATTCTTTACAATCTATTGTTTGCGTGACGCTATTGAATACATAATTTAATTATTGTCATAAGCATAATATGAATTAAATGCTCTGTGCATTGAATTTTAATCAATTAACACGTAATTGTATAAAACCGATACCTATATTGAGTAAACTATTTCAATATCAACTATTCAATAATGGAGGTACTCTTATTGTTAAATCGAAACAATGATTTAGGTCATATTTAGGTTAACAAAATATATAGAACAAGGACAAAGTAAAGTTAACTATGAAGTTATTGGTTAGTAAAATGCCATTTGAATTAAAATAGAGGGATTCTAAACATCATGCTGCCATTTTGTGACAAGAGCTCATTAGATAATATTACCACTATGTCCTGTCTGCTGCCAAGCAGCATTGCTGTGTTCCGGTCTGAAGGACGTGGTTGCCGGTGTAATTACAGGCACAAAGACTTAACACCTATGCCTCAGGTTGGAGAACACATTGTGGCTCTTTGTAGGAGTCTTCCTTTCCCTTCGTATTATTCTTTGTTTGTATATATATAATATATATATATATATATATATATATATATAACAATTGTACTGTATAGAATATCTACGTTGACTGTTCGGTCACTGCCTGCTCTCAGAACGTCACGTCTGGCTTCACGGATGATCAGAGCTGGGTCTTAACAGAGTGAATATGCTGAGTGAAAACCATTTCGGGATCACATCTCACTGGTAATTGTTGAAGACAGGTTTTATGTTTTTAGAAGCTTCTGATATTTTTTTAAGAACAAATATTCCATTTCTTAACCTAACCTAACCGAACCTCTTTAAGATGTAACGGTAACATACGGTTACTGAAAATCGCGTACTGAAGCTCTAATAAAGACAGCATACAAACATTCATTCATCTCCCGGATCAGCAGCACTGTTGTAGCTTAAGTTTAGACAAAAAAAAATGTTCCTAGGCACCTTCTACGACACAAATTGCATTAGCATTCAGACAGTAGGGTGCATAATAATTTTAACCACTTCAACATGTCTAAAAAGGTTTTTATGTTGAAATTTTTTACACTCTCGTTCACGCTGTTTACAACACTATGATGCGATAACAGAATAGATTTGGCCATGTGAGTTTACCTTTTCACCGTGCTTCGGAGAAGTACCAACGTTAAACGATCGTCGATACTTACTCTTTGTTATCATAAGCAAATGATAGGCGTTTACTAAGACTTTTATGTCCGTTTTCACTAACTAGGAAATGCCTTAAGAAGTAACGCCTAATATAAGGTCATTAGGCAGGCATCAGGCCTAGGCATACATTCACCGTTCACCTAATCACCTAAGAGTTGGTGAAACGTTTTATTCCCATGGACATCGCCTAAATCATTAGGCATTCGAACTAGGTTTGTTAAAATGGTCATTAGATCGTTACCTATACCAGCCAACCATTTTTAACCTGTGTTTAGCAGTAGGACATAATATAAGTTAGGTTTATGCTAGAAATCCGTAACGATTTAATTATAACAATAGTGGATTAGATGCTGATACTCCTTTATAATAAGTACCTACTTTAAGTTGCTGTGTTAAGATTAATTCATGAGACTCTAGCCCCTTACAAATTGTCGATTCAAAACGCGAGTAGCTGCGTGCAACAAAACTATTGCACTCAATGACAGTTACAACACTAAGCTTGGCTGAAATGCAAATGCATACAAACTCGGCGCGGCTCTGAATCGCCTTCGTTACCACTATAGTACGCGAAATGCCAGTTGAACACGCAAATGAATCTGCCTTTTTGTACGTTCTCATTGGTATTTGACGAATGGATTTTCTAAGCGAAACGTAGGTGAAGGTAATTTATGAGCTAATTATACATTATGCTAGGCATCAAAGTCTGATTAATTACGTTCGTCTACAATTGGCAAGGGTAAAGGACATATGAAGTGCATTTGCTAATTTTAGACCCCATTTTGTGTGTGTTATCGACACTAGAAGACATGCGTTTCCAGAGATGATAGAGGATCTCTAGTACTCGATGTAAATAACCTGAAGATGGAATATTTCAACACCATGCAAGCTAAGTATGTTTCGATAAAAGAATTTAAATTACTCTTATTATCTGTTCGTGCGATTATAGTTGTTTTTGTTTTATTTTGCAAGGATAGTAAAGTAGTAAAACCAAAATCGTATTCTTCAGTAAGTCTATTACCATTATTTTAAAGGTCAGTTTTTAATGAATGAATAAATGAATACACTTTTATTGTACACCAAAGAAAAAAAGTAGTTACAGATATATAAATACATATCAAGAGAGTACAATTTGGTGGCCTTATCGCTACGTAGCGATTTCTTCCAGGCAACCAATGGCGTAAAAGGAAAAAAACATAGAAAAGAGGTAGGTGGTGCAATAAATAATATTTAAAATTATACAAATATATAAATAATATATATATTTTATATACATATATATATATTATATAATATAACTATAATATATGTATATAGAAATATATTACATATAAATACAAATAAAATATATGACAAAAATACCTATATAATATTGTATGATAAACCAAGATTGCATTTTTACGTCAGGGCCTCTGACTTTATAGCAGCATTTGTAGAATAAATTTTACATTTAAAATCAAAGTTTGCACCAACATTACTCATGATATTTTTCATAACAGTCGGATATTGTGAATATTTTTCATGTCTACAACAAAAAAAAAATTGCCCAATGACACATTGATATGTAAAAAAAACAAGAGACTGTGCGATGGAGATAGTAACGGTTTTTATGATGTTTGTCAACCTTTAAAACAACAAGTCAATTGTGTATAAATAAGGGCAACCTGTTCTCATTCTCTATTACTCAAATCAAAGCTCTATTTACTGGTGCTCATGTTTCTTTATCGCTCTAGTCTTTTCGACTTAATACTTTAAGATGTCAGATATTGGAATCCGCGTTTCTATGCTAACTGGACGCATTTCTGATGAATCCTTTTTTAATTTTTTATCCGTGTCAGCGACACATTTGTCTTTAAAAGTAATCTTGACATCTATACATTTTCACAATAACACAGCTTTTTCATTGATGGTGAGGCGATTCCTGGATTTCGAATCTACTGCAGTCAAGTTATTACAAGGACGGATAAAAATGCTATAAAATTCGTAATCATAATTTTAAGTTGCTACCAAATTAATATAAACGTTCATAATAATCGTTTCTTATCATTATAATGTTGTTTATTTTCACTTTATCACTATACACACTCATATTTTCGTTCCACCGATAAATTACAAGGCTGTTTGTTGGCAACTTTGCAAAACATGGTTGATAAGCGCTCTGGAGGTGACACAACTAAGTGCAGGGTTATCAATGCGCAGTCGGTTTATACTCGTATCGGAACTGATAGTGTTATCACGGTTTCGTTTCATTACATTTCTCATCGTCAAGCTTTTAGTATTACACACTACTATTGATTTGCTGTTTTTATTCAATAAAATTCAGTACGGATTCTAAATGTGAATCATCATCATCAATCTAACGCTGAGAACAGGTCTCCCCGTCTTATAGGAATAGAAGACGTTGCTCCAATGCAGATTGGTGGTTTTGAGCAGGTAGCGGGTGCTACAGCACTTACGTGACAGAAATAAGCATAACTTGTTCATAATATTCTTTAGAAGTACTAGAGTATTTTGTAACGGAGTATTATTTATTATAGGTATCCTTTGATTCATAGTTCTATTAGTAGTATGGAGACATTAGTGCGAAATTCAGACCAAGAGATTTTAAGGATAGCCTCCAGCTCCAGGTCACTTAGCACCTTGTTTCCCACTACTCTTTTATTTTAAGTTTTCGAAGATAAAAACTATAACGTCAAAGTTAAAATCACAATAAAGTACAGGAGTTTGTTACTGAATTTCAATGTTGAGCCTATCGCAGCAAAATCATTGTAAGTGCAAGTTTTTATCCGGTAGGTACTAAAGATTGCATCTATATTTATGCGATTATGTCTTTCCAACGGTTGTCTGGTATAGATCGTTTGTAAAGATAAACCCGGACAGTATAGTAAGTTTTATTAATGGATTGATTTCAATATAACCTTGTTATGTTTTATTATTTCGCTATCTGTATCTCAAGTGAACTTTAAAAGGTATTCAAGAGGTTTTTTGAAGGAGGAATTTTGCATCTGTTTTATAAAGACTTTACTTTTGAATAGGTATTTAGGCTATTGTTATAAGATTTGATAAAACGACTCGATATGGTCTTCAGATAAGCATAATAAATCTCTCCGCCTACTGATACTCGTATCTTAGCGAATTCTACAGGCGTAGTTAATGCTTTATTCATTACCAGTAAATATTGTCTACCTTTATTGATTGATAGCCAAGATACAGAGAGTGTCATAGTATTTGTTTCATTTGTAGGGTCAAACAGTCTAGGTATATGACTGTTATGCAGGGAAATCAAAAAGTGGTTGGTAACATTAACTTGTATTAATTCATAAATAAATTGAATTTGAATATCGAGTAAGTAGTATATAATAACTAGTACGTTTAATTTATCAGTTCAAATCTTATAATTGGCATTCACACGGTACCTAAGAAATTTATACTTGAATTATGCAGTAGTTTATTATTAGCACGGTTATTGGTGCTGTTTATCGGAACATATTGTGTGTACGATCGATAGTAGGTGAGTAACTAATAAATCTTAATTTATTACCAACAGGCAAGTATGTATTTACGTCCTTAACATTCCAGGAACCTACATTAAGGTTGTTTGAATAAAATTATACATAAATTAAATTTACAATTAATGTTACGCACTTAGAATTTATTAATAACGATCTACCTATCTATCTACCTGTACCTATTTATAACCTATTTAAATTAGTTTATCATATACCACAACTCACAATAAAAAAGAGGAAACTATCGGAATTGATTGTATTTTGCTTGCAATGCTTTACAATCTTTACAATGCACAAAGCCCTTATATATATATATATATATATATATAGGGCTTATATTCTTCTCTCTTAATAAATTATCTTATTAGTTATTAATAGTATGTAATTTAGAGTGTTAATTTATGTACCTACTTATTGTTTTTTTTTTGTAATTGCGATTTCCCGTCTCTCATGTATATTCCTATCGTTTAGGTAACCTGGAAGAGGAACCTTATAACATTTAGTAATCAGGTCGCCTTTTGCCTCTAATTTTTCTATGCATATTCTTTATTTATCCTAAACTACGCAATAAAGATGTTTAAATAAATAGAATAAAAAAAGATCGTACAGCACGCCTAGTAATGGCACTTTTTTTATTCCCCGATTATATTCACTCACAAGGGATAACATCTTGTCCACTTAATGAATTTAATAAATATTTTTACTTTCATAGAGCATTTCATTAAAAATTTATCTAATTTAATAAAGTATTGGCTTAAATAACAAGTAGCACATCTTCTGCAACGGATCTTTCACTTAACCACACGTATATATCCGTAACTATATCAGAAATATTCTTAATTGAACACTTATCATTTGAACTTTTGACACATATCTACATACTTATTTATAAACGTTGCACAACAACGAAAAGGTCCCACTTAACCAAAACAAGTTAAGTGTTAATCTTATCGGAGGTTATGTAATTATTTACTTGTGGCATAATTATCAAATATTGTTTATTGTATAATTTAAATACAATGTGCCGTTGGTATCTTAAATGCAATGTTTTATACACAAAGTTAAATAATAATAAATAATGAAGTGCGTTATCGATGAAAAAAAAGTTTATTTTGTCATAAACACAATTTTATATTAATTATCTATAAAGATAGTCTTGCCTCCACCAGCTTTATAATGCGGGTTTTATGAAATTTCCAAGGAAAAGGAAACAAAAAGGAGTTATTAGTACAAATTTCGCTTTGAACTGTTTTCGCTGTTACCTTATTTCCGTTACTACTCTTATAATTATTGTAGAAGATATTTGGCATAGCGGGTAGCTTTTTATTATTCCCTTGTGACATAGACTTTTCAAATTAACAAAGCTACCAACACTGGTTAAATGAAGACATAACCGTGTCGATAGCAGAATAAATTCATTAGTCACGATAAATTAACTCACGTTAAACTATTTATCCCTACTAATATTGCAAAAGTATTTAGTTATTACGTTCGTTCACGCAGCAACGTCAAGATTGATTTTACTTATTGAATGGTTTTTTTTTTAGCAAGAAGTTAGCTCTTACTGGAATCTTACTTGGTAACTGACGATGCAGTATAAGATGGAAGCGGTAAGGCAGTTGTATTATTAAACCCTTACCTTGAATCCGTTTCTGGCAGCAAGTCTTCGTCAGTAGGATGGTAACGGGGGCCGAATCCACCTTCTGTTTTGTCCTACTTTCAAGAAGCTACTGTATTATATATTTCGCATTAGTAGGGAAATAAGGATACAAAAAATCGCGTAGCCACGCCCAGTACTTGTATTTATTAAATAATATAGTACTTACCTATTCGTAGAATTTAAAACGGAATGTTATCTTTCGTATTGAGTGCATACGCATAATGTAAACAAGTAAAAGTACAGTTGGTGATAGTAAAATCTAAACGTACAATAAATTCGATGTCATATTGTAAATAGTGCGGTGGGAATGGGAATGGAATTTTAAATAGAATGCTTTTCATTCGAAATAAACTAACACGTTTTATGTACTCACGCCTATAATTGATTTGGTAAATTATTAAAATGATGTTAGTATATCGCTATTTTAATTTAATACAAATGTTTGTTTTCATATTTAACCTGTTGCAAATAATGATTAATAATTCTTAATCAGCTACTGTAAAGTTATTTCTAACCGCACGTAATTTAAGTGAGGTATGAACGAGGTATGTGAAATCAGTACCGACCTTATTGCTACTGATTTTTCTTCTTTCCAAAGATCGTAAAAATAGGTATGTGATACTGAACATTGATAGTAATTGTGTCTCATAATTAATACAACTTATTATTTATTATAGTATATTACCATGGCCGCATGCCACAATTATGATGTCGATACATAACCAAGATAATAAAAGAAAAGATATATTATGTATAAAAAACGGCTTATTCTCTGGAATACGTTGCCAGCTTTAAAGTCTAAGTATTGCTTACACATTATTCAAATCACTCGATTAAACTTACAAAATATAATGTGTTCATAAACATCACATTTAATAATTTCACACGATCGTGCACATATTTCTGCCGCTTAATATACATGCGTCGGTAAAGGCATACGATAAGACAAGTATCATATAGAGGATAACGGCCTCTTCAAGGCGAACATAATAAACGAGTACCAACGGCGACAAAAGTTGCACCCTCCAACACTCCGACAGTTACTGGTTGGTAAAAGACGCGTGTGCTGCACTGTACGGCCCTTACACAACAAGTTAGAAGTTGGTCTAGCACGCCCTAATAAATATCCACTATACTTACAACAAAAAAAGGTGATAATAATTTAATACGGTGCTTACGGTTGGGCTATGGGCAGTTAATACGTTCAAAAATAGTTGTAATGTTATTTTTATTGTAATTTGGTTTTAAACTAATCTTGTTAAGCAGGTTTCGGTTCGTACATAAAATAAACGAAGTTATGCTAGATACTAAATTATAAAAGTGCTTTACAAACTATTGCTACCATTGAAAGTATATTGCGCGATTTCTCCGGTCTGGTGTTGATCTGGAGAATTAGTGTGGCCACCACGAGCCTAGTGCAAATTATTAGGCTTGACATGCCTTTGCGGACATTGTGAGAACTCTCGGGCAGCTTAACTCACGATATGCTTCTTTACATGTAGAAGTGTGTGCCGAAAATCGAACTCAGGAGGAGGCTGAATCCTCAATACACTAGGCTTCACGGGACGGTAATCTAACGGTGTATTTATTACAAAGAATACCGCACCAAGTTTGTTTAAATAGGATTTCAGGCTTTGTAACAAGTTAAATATTACATGATTTAACGATGAAGGAAACCTGCAAGCTGAGAGTTCTCCGTAATATTCTTTAGGGCGTGTGAAGTCTACCAATTCGCCAGCGTAGTGGACTACGGCCTAGACCTTGTAGTGGACCGGTAATGGATTTACAATGAATCATTGAAAAGTCGAGAGTGCGAAAGTACGTAGAGAGTACATTGCTGAAGATCTGCTTGGTTTTGAGTAAGATTGAAGAAATTATAAAATACACCATAAAGATTCTCCTTTTCGCGGAGTATAGCAAGTTAAGCTTCTGATAAACGACTAAGACACCGGGAGGTATCTTTGCATCGTTCGAGTCCATGTAGGAATCAAAATACCCACCATCTCAATGTCATGAACATGGTTATTAATCAAATATAATTTTAACTGTTTCTGGAAAACTATCTATTAATTAATTAATAATTATTAGAGTAGGTACCTATTTGTAGAATACTAATCAATTTAATAAAATATCTGGAAAATATAGCGTATACCGTAAAGCGGAAGTATACCGTAACACTTTATTTTCATAATATATCATGGAATCCGCAAAGTAATGCCCTGCTTCTATACAAGTAGAGTCAGTGTTAGTTACAAGATCTTTGTAACTAACACTGTACCGGCAAATATCATATTAAACTCTGACAGATGTTCGAGGTTACAATCATTAATCTAATACTATAATTCAAATGTGTTCCACTTATATCAGCAACATCCGGTGTTTCGAGTAGCTGCTCATAATGTATTAGTAAACATTCTACAACTTTGTCTTTTTCTTATTTTATAGATAGACAACTTTATTTTTTTTTATTTAATGAACGTTGGCTTTAAAAATCCAACATTTATGAAGATTTATGAAAATCATTTAGTTATTTAGATGTTAATGTTTAATTAATTTATTGTAAGGAAGTTATAAAAGAAATAAATGCGTTCTCATTTCAATATTTTATAGTTAACTCATTAAAGTTTGGAGTCGAATTTAAATCCCAAAAAATATCAATAGAAAAGTGTAATTAATCAGAAATATATTTTTTTTATGGCTATTTAGAAATGGCTCTTATTGTACCCTGAAGTATTAAGTTTAATTAAACATAGTTCTGATAACACTATTAGACTATCTTAATATATATAAATCTCCTGTCACGATGTTTGTCCGCGATGGACTCCTAAGCTACTTAACCGATTTTAAATTAAATTGGCACACCGTGAGCAGTCTGCTCCAACTTAAGAGATAGGATAGCTTAGATCTTTAATTATAGTCGCAATTTTATTTTATTGCAAAATATTTGTCTATGATTAATTGACAGTCACAACTCACATGTTATATATAAATACTACTATACTCATTTAAGGCTTAGCGATACTGAATACTTTAAAAACAAAATCAAACGCAGACGAAGTCGCGGGCAACAGCTAGTTAGACTATAAAGAAGCTTATTATGGCAGACTGTAGCGACAGCAATATTTCACACTTACAAAAATTGTGCAGTTTGCTTTGAATTAAAAAAAAACATTGCTATAAATATGTGTTTAATAACTCGGTTAAGGCCTTTAGGGTTAATGGTTGGAATCGAAAATCAAAAATGTGTTAGCTTCCTAAGTAAAAGGTTAAAAAATTGTATAGAGTAGTAAACAAGAACTGCTAAGAGCATGGTAATTCGTAAGAAAATATAATCTTTATTAAAATCATAAGCGTGAATGTTTGCATGTTATATCGCTAGGATGATTTCTTAATAAAAAAAAACGGCCATGTGGGTGTCGGACCACGCACTGAGAAGAGTTCTGTATTGGTAAATATCCTTCATCTCAAATACTACATTGCATATCGTGTCACCCAACTTTCTTGGAAAATGTGTTTTAATTTCTATCACTTTCAGTTGCCACCTTTACATAGAGTTTAATTCCTTAAGGTTCAAACGTCGAGGTTGTATGCTTTTTTCAATATCCATCAAACCCATTATTGTGCACTGATTTCCTTTTTCGTCTTACAGTTTACTGGTAGGTATGCCAGTAAACTGTAAGACGAAAAAGAAAATGTACGCACAATAATGGGTTTGATGAATATTGAAAAAAGCATAAAACATGACAGTATTGTAGTGCCAATCTTCTTAAAATAGTTGTGACATGGAACACGACCAAATTATAAGAGTTCAGTTTACCATTTATTTACGGAACTCTAAAAAGCTGTAGGTTCGTAAGCCAACGTAATAAATTACATAGTCAATCACGTCTCTTTAGCATAATAATGAATAATATTTTGATTCAAAATTACGCTGCGAGCGATAAACAGGTGTGGCGTTTTAAAGCACGAAGTATTTTACCTTACGATTAATTGTTAATGCGCTGCCAGAAGTGACAAACTACCTATATGTTGCTCAAAGGTTTTAATAGAAGCGTAACGATACGACTGCGACACCAGCAGGTATATTTGCATAGTTTGTACATCGACAATGCACCCGTATTTATACCAAATTACCCACCGCCGTTATGTCATGACCATTGGCCGTGAATCAAATATCATTTTAATTATTACTTGAGAACTATTTAGTAGTAGGTATACAAATAATAATTATCAGCACATTTGTTAAAAATGCGAATCAATTAAATTAAATGTCTTAGTTTAACTTTATTTATCATCGCCATAAAATTACTGTAACAGTAGCCTTTTAACTACACCGACAAAGCCGCTAAGCGATTTAGTGTTCCGGTGCGATGTCGCGTAGGAACCGATTAGGGGTGTCATACCCCTAATCGGTACCATACTCATTAACAGGTTAGCCCGCTACCATCTTAGACTGCATCATCACTTACCACCAGATAAGATTGCAGTCAAGGGCTGACTTGTAGAGGAAAAAAAAACACCACATTTTTTTTACTACAGTTTGATGTCTGAACAAACCCATCAGTTTTTCAAAAAATACGAATAGCAATGTGCTTTTAGAGATTACGCGCTCCCGCAAGCTTTGTTTGTAGTGCCACTCTATCTATATGTTATAAAGTCAGTTCAAATAAAACTAAAAACCATTTCAAAGTTTTTTTTTTGTTTTTTATAAAAAAAAACCCGACAAATTCAATTTTGATTCAATTTCCTACAATTCCAGCAGGAAATCTCCAGCATGACTTATAAATTCTTGAGGGTAGGCTTTTTATAACTCTTACAATGCCTATCCGTAAGTTTTTTATAACTCGCACGGGAGATTTTCTTCTTTTTATATCGTCTGCATACCCTGTATATACCCTCTATGCACGCCACTGCATGCATCAATATGCATATACTGATGATGATGATTTTAATTACTATGTAGGAATTAAATTGGTTACCAAAGACTGTAAAATAAACCATAGGACAAATTGCTCCAATAATCATTATTTATTAAAAGTTGTTCCCGTCGACTTCGCAATGCAGTATTTTAAAAAGTTCACCTTCTTTTCTCTTTCTTTTCCTATCAAAGAAACCCCCTGACCCAACGCGTTGTATCACTCACCCAAATTATGATTTCGTTTTCTCGTCTCCGGTTCATAACGTGATTATAAATAGCCTTATTTTGTAATCCAACTGATAGTTAGAAACATTAGGACGTTCAAACAAAATTACTTTATCTTCCGCTGTAGTTCACCTTCTTTTCTCTTTCTTTTCCTATCAAAGAAACCCCGTGACCCAACGCGTTGTATCACTCACCCAAATTATAATTTCGTTTTCTCGTCTCCGGTTCATAACGTGATTATAAATAGCCTTATTTTGTAATCCAACTGATAGTTAGAAAGATTAGGACGTTCAAACAAAATTACTTTATCTTCCGCTGTATACCTGCAGTAGCTATAAATTTTAATCGTTGTCTCTGTGTCTCATAAGCTGAGTTCGCATTTCCGCATTGCATAAATCTTAATAATGACATAAGAAGTACGTTTGCAAGCATGCATTCATAATTTTTATCAATTTCATGGTAAAATAATCAAATGAATAGTTATTGAAGGTTTTATCTCCGAGCCCACATCGGCCCGAGTGTTCACGATAATACTTAGTTACATAACACTTCGGATTATTGTGGTACAATGACCGATAGAAACCGGAGGGCGCAGTTTGCCTTGTGATCACCGCATACAGCAGGTTTTCAACTAGTTGTACGAACAATGAGGTTTGTAACGTTCCTTCAGCATATTTTATAAAGCGCGATACAATTTTAATTTACAAAATAAGTTAAAATCTGTTAGACCGAACATTCTTATATAACTGCTTGCCATAAACCTACGTCATAATCACACTTAGGCTATTAGACTACATAGGTAATGCCTAACTTACCTTCTTCATAGTAAAAATAACTAAATTGTGATAATAAATCTTGTGATAAACGACTAAGACATCGTCCGAGTCCATGTAGAACTGAAGTGTATCGATAATGCAGTCGTATTTGTATCAAAACACCCCTAGCTCAATGTCATTGTTTCTATCTATTAACTAATTAATAATTATCAGTGTATTTACAAAATCCTAATCAATTTAATAAAATATCTGCCAAATATGAATTTATAGTTATCAGAAGTTTGGTTATTTACCGACTTTATAAAATTACTGTAACACTTGAAATCTTTAAGTGTGGTGCTGAACGAGATGAGAAAAAAAAATTGAAATAAAACTGACCGCGAGATATAAAAATAAAGAAATATTTAAAGAGTAGAGTTTTTGTTCTATGTACTTTTTGTGGTGTGCATTAAAAGTATATTCATTCATTCATTCATTCATTCATTCATTCATTCAAGAGTAGTCAAGAAGGTGATTCAACACTGCTACATATGCCTATTACCTACAATATTATAGGAACCATGAAAATACAAATATTCTTTATTTTAAATAGTTAAGTATAATCTGAGATTGTAGCGGGCTAACCTGTTGGGGGATGGAATTCATACCTTTATCGGTTTCTATAAAGTAAGTAAAGCTAAATCGCTGATCTCGTCTTGTTAGTGTTATTAGTTCTTGCCGTCAAATTAAGCCTACACGACTTGTTTGTACTCGTAACATTTAATTATATCTTAACTAATGGCAAATAATGTCATACCAATTTCAACAACTTATTAACGTCGATATGCAAAATGACTAGCATGTCTTGCAGCAGTGGATTTAGAGATTCATTAAATAGAGGCCGGTCTGAAGCCATAGTAATTACTGTCAATCACGAAGGAGTCGCATTACCCCTACTATGAAATTACTTCCATGAGATTGGTTCGCGTTTTTATCATTGTATAATAAATAATAACTTTATTACATGCGAATTTGTTATTCTACTTTCTCTGTTGCATTGTTTGTTAGATCAGTAAGATGGCTAACTTTTGCTCACGTTAAGTTCAATTATTATACAAATTACAATCCCCTACTTTAAGGATGTCTCAAAAATACTTTCTAACCGGACACCTACGATAATAGCTAGAGTATATCAATGCAAAATTTTAGGCCTAACTATTTAGTGGAATGAGCTGTGCGTTGATAGATCAGCCAGTCAGTTACTTTTTCTATAACTTATGTTACAGATTTTTTTTTATTATTATTCAAGAAAAGAGGTCACCCACAAATTTTTAATAACTCTAGTGTCTCTATACCACCGGATCGGAACGCTGATTCGATATAGAGGAAGCTGAAGCTGCAGATATCATCATCATTTATTTAAGTCTATTATCTATAAACCACGAAAGACTATATTTTTTACAATGATAATAAATAATAAATATACTACGACATTTTACACACATCGTCATCTAGCCCCAAAGTAAGCGTAGCTTGTGTTATGGGTACTAAGATGCCTGATCAATATTTTTATGAGTTATATACATAAATACATAGAATATACATATAAACATCACACGAACATTTTCCAATAGTGGGAATCGAACCCACGGCCTTGGGCTCAGAAAGCAGGGTCTGCAAACTGCGCCAATCGGCCAATAATATTAATCAAAATAATTTAGCGACGCTATACTTTAAGCAGAGTAACGTTATACTAGTAAGTTATAACTTGTAGGCTAAGTGGGGTCGGTCCAGTAAGAGCATTGTAGGTCGCAATCCAATTCCCCCCGGGCAAATTGAGAAATATCTGATCTGTTCATTGAATAAACCAAAACACGGTACACACAAAGTTGTGTAATAGATTGCTCCAACTTTGTATCTAATTCAACAAATAAATTGAGATACATTCTTATGGCAATTTTATAGCCGTCCTAGATTGATATCATTCAAAGTGCCTATGTTTTACCACACCTATAAAATAATAAATAAATAAATATACTACGACAATACACACATCGCCATCTAGCCCCAAAGTAAGCGTAGCTTGTGTTATGGGTACTGAGATAGCTGATGAATATTTTTTATGAATATAATACACATACATACTTATAATATACAGATAAACACCCAGACACTGAAAAACATTCATGTTCATCACACAAACACTCTCCAGTTGTGGGAATCGAACCCACGGCCTTGGACTCAGAAAGCAGGGTCGCTGCCCACTGCGCCACTCGGCCGTCAACACCTAAAACATGTCTGAATATACACCTAAATTAATTTATCCCACTAGATGTTTAAATAGCCACGGTCGAAGCCTCCTTCCAGACCAGACCAGAGAAAATTCGGAAATTATAAATTCCCAAATTCCCGCCTACTGCCAGGAATCGAACCCGGGAACTCTTACTTAAGTGCACAGCGCTCAGCTTTGAGCTAGGGAGGTTGTCAAACTTAAGAAAAATTTGCAACTATGACTACGTATGTTGTGTGATTACGTTAACAGTGCAGATTTATGCGACAGCAGAAATCGCGGTTAATTTGCTTTAATTTTTTGTGTCCAAAACTCTTCATCAGATCTCTATGAAATTCAAATGGTTGGTCCCATTTTCGGAATGAACCCCTGTCGAACACGAAAAAAAAAAAAGTCGCTTTCTGTCTGCTTTTTGAAGAAAGTCGTTTTAAAAGTTCAACTTTAAGTGGTATATAAATATAAAGGGTTTAGTCACAAAGCAATAAAAAAAAAATGTACAGTGACAATTTTAATAAATATTACGGAATTTAAATACCCCTAAAACTGTCAAGTGTACTGCAAATGGGCAGTAAGTAATTCAGTTTTTAACAAGATGAAGCGTGAAAGCCCGTTTAAAATTTTATCGGGGTGTTAGCACAGTCGTTGAGAGCCCGGAGTGTTTAAAGTAGACTCCCCATTCAGCCGCAGTCGGCTCCTTAGGATGGTAAAGGATTTAAAGACAAAAACGCGGAAAATGAAGTAACTTTAGCGGTTCCCTTAAACCACGAAAGAAAAGCGAAGATTCTCAAGAATACTTTGCGATCTTGTCTCCTTCTTGACTTATATAAAGACGGATTAGATATAATGATCCATAACATTTTATGGATTAAAGATCTATCTCCATTAGGATCATCCGCCATAAATGGGGAGGTTAGGGGTTCATTCCTTAATGAAATTTGATGAGATATGTTGGGAGGGCGTGTGTGCTCATGCATGGACGCCCTCTTACTCTTGGCCATGGGACATTTGCATTTTTGCACCGTGCAAATTTTTAAATAAATTATCAAAAATCGGATAGGTATTTGTTTTTATTTATTTATTACATAAAAACATACAAAAAACGAATCTTTCCTCTTTATACTTTTAGAAATGAAATACATAGATAATATCGATACAGATATAGTATATTATACCTAGGCTCGTTTAGTGCTTGATTTACTTTTATTTCATAACATAAATAATTTATAATATGTGAGCTAAGTAAACCTAGTCACCAATACCGTATCGTGTGCCAAGTAGAATGAAATAATGCCTAAGGTCTACGACCTATAAGTAATTCATAGAATGGGCGAGTGAACGCGAGGTTCAGCCCGATATGGCAGGTGTGTTATGTAAGCGGTCTGCGCAGGCGCACTTACCGATACTAAATGCCACTGCTATTCCTCAGCTAGTTAGAACCAAGGCCTTCAAACAATTGAAAGTAGATGAAGCCTGTTCATAAACCGTATAGCCTCCTTAATAATAAACACTATATTTTGAAGTTACCAACTGGCATTAAATTGAAAACGCTGGAATTCATCATAATCTTAATTCCCATAATGTAACTATCTAATTTCTCCGCTGCTCTTAGAAAAGCGAATCGAACGGTGAAGTTAGACGGTAAATTCGCCATTTCTTCTCAAAATCCCGTTTTCTCTCCCAGAGAGGTATTCATACAAGTTCTCCCAAAACTCTCCTGTCCCTCTGTATTCCACCACTGGCGCGGCCTCTAGATAGTTGTCAGCCTATGTTACCCTACATTTTTACTTCCAGTCTACATTCATTTCTTGGGGGTTCTCGTTCCATCCATACACTGCACATGTCCATCCGATCAATGTGTTTGCAAAAAAAATAAGGATGTTAAATAAAACTATTTAAATTCGCAAACCAGTTCAAACACATTTAATAGCGGTAAAATAATTGTTAAGCCAATTAGGTACCACTCTAAATTAGTTTAAAATGCGAGCTTCGCGCAAATTATGCCCCATTTATATCAGGTGCTGTCTAAACTACCACCGTTGAGGTGCCAGACTTAATAATGATATAGTCCATTAGGTATCATAACTACAACCGTAGAGAGTCGTTACCGTCCCCCAGAGTTGTATACTATGAAATTACGTTATTTTTCAAAAAAAATCCTATTCAAAATCTACAGAAATATACAAGTATTTTAGGTTAGTTGAAGAAATGACGGATACTGTGATTTACCGATTTAAACAGAGATATTTGTACCTACTTGAGTTGCTCTTTCACAGTCACCTTCGTAGTGATATAACTCGAAAGAAACAATAATATCGCTCGTCTATAAGCGTATTGGGTAGTACCTTCCCATCCCAAATCGTTCGAATCCCAACACGACCTCTCCAAGTTATTTGCGTTTTAAGTAATTAAAATATCACTTACTTCAACGGCGAAGAAAACCTGCATGCCTGAAAGATCTACATAATGTTCTCAAATGTGTGGAGTCCACCAATCCACTGTAGGCCAGCGTGGTGGACTACCGCCTTAACCGGTTTTCAATGTGGGAGGAGACCCGTGCTCTATATTGGGCCGGTAATGGGTTGATATGATGATGATGATGATGATGATTGAAGAGTCCGTAACCAAAATTGTTAAAACGATCAGTTGTGCTACTTTGCCGGTCTTTGACAGCTTCCCATTCAGACGAAGTAAACAATCAGTTAGTTCAGTTAGTAGAATTAATTTGTAATTAGTACAATTAATTTAAATTTAATCTTACAGGAAAACAAAACAGACTCTCTCTAACAAGGCCGCAGATGGGTAAAAGAAATTCTATAATGAGACATCGGAAAAAAGGTTAAGTAAAACATCATGTTTAACTAATCGTGAAAAATTACGAAAAACCTTACAAGGAATTTAAAAAATATACAAGTTCGATGAAAATATTACAGGAAGAATAAAATTTGAGAACGGAATTGAGAATCTCTCCTTTTTGTCGGGCAATAACATAAATTAGATAGTGCAGTGTCTAAATACGAGAGGACACCGGGAGGCAACGACTACCGGGGTTAGGGCCGATGAATAACGAGGCGAGTAGGATGGGTTATCGGAAGTGAGGCGGCTGCGAGCGAGACAGTGGCTGGCGGGCACGAGTGCAGTGTAGCCAGCAAGCGGTGTGCACACAGACTACGATCGATTAGTGGGCCCGCCGCCGCCGCTGCAGCCAATCTATCGACCTTTGCTTTCGCATTCCGAAATTACTGCCCATTTGTTACAAATCACAACAATAACAATAGCGTGCTCTCAATACATGCGGAAAATCATTTCCCCGATACCTTTTTTAACCAACCTCATCCACGGCCTATAAATCAAGTAACTCGTACACGTCTCCACTCATAGGAGAGATAGTCTAAGAGCTCTACAAATTGTATTTTAGGGTTAAACCGCGCCGCGTCATGTACGCACTGGACAAAAGTAAAACTATCTACTGACATCTGAATCTATGGAGCTACTGAGCTATGGAAAAGGGTCTGTAATATGTTAAGCGTTTCCTAAAGGATACAAATAAAAACGAGGAGATCCGCAAGAGAATTAAGACTCTGCCGTAACCCAAACCATCAGCAAGTGGAGATAGTTGCTATGGAGCTATCGAACTATGGAAAGGGGTATGTCTTCAGTATATTTTAGTAAAGAGGAGATCCGCATGAGAATTAAGGCACTGACATAGCCCAAACCCACAGCAAGTTGAAATGGCAATGGATTGATCATTGCCATTTCAACTTGCTGTGGGTTTGGGTCCCATTGCAGGGCATATGAATATTTTCCATTTTTCATTCTTAATTCAACTTCTTCATACAGGGGTTCACCACACTGCACACATGCTGGTTAGCTCGCATTCAAGTTTTATTCGGTTAGGTACTTGTTGTATAAATAATGAGGAGTGACGAATATGTCACATTTGTGTTATTGTCCGATAAAAAGGAGTGACGAAGCTCAGATGTACGGAGGCGAACGACGCCTATTTGGCAAGTTTAGGCTGGGAATTTCGTAATAAAAAAATGTGTTCTGGCCCCGGGTTTCGAGCCTAAATTGAGAAATCAGCCCAAAAACAATGGAGAATTAAGTTTAATGGTCTATGGTTGCAAATTTGGAATGCGCACTAGATAAATCTTGGGTTGCTAAATCGATCGATAAAAGAAAATAAAATATGCTCCATTTTTATAATCCATTGTAAATTCATTCGCAATATTCAACCGTAGCTCAAGCCCCAGGTGGCGATGGAAAGCAATTTGGTGTTCGCATCACGTCGCCGCCCGGTGATCACTTATTTAACTTGGGATGCCGTGATTATATAGAATTCATCGGATAAGCCACATCGCATTTTTTATTTATGAATTTTTCATACAGTATGCTGGGACTGAGAGGAAACTAGGAGGTAATGGAATAATTTCGATGAAGCCCGTACCTACCGTTAGAACAAGATTTGCACGCTTGCAATCCCGGTTTCTTGTTATAGCATGCTATTCAAGCAATGTGTATATAAAAATGTAATAATACCCCATATGGTAGTGTCTTCTTTAAAGTTATATTTATTTGGATCCGGGGTGCCAACTCTAGGTAAATATGAATTCGAATATCTGATCTATGGTTATAAGATGCCAGATGCCACTGTAGCTTACTTACCTATTCATAGTATTTTCCATCAAAACTGTAATCCGCATTACAATAATATTATTTTTGTTATAGCTTCTAGCATTTATTGACTTACTACGTATGTATATGTGTATATATGTGTAGTGAAACTGTCGTGTAATGATTTGTTATAACCTGAAATCGACATGGGTCGCGCTTTAGATAAACGCAAGCTATTCAGTACACACCTTCCACCTTTTATACACCTTCAGTGTAATTTATAATAGACAGAATATTGATTTATTTATTCTTAATTCTTAATTCTTAATTATTTACTTTTATGTGTTTCTTAGGTTTTTACATTAATAAATAATAAATATTTTATTATTATTATTATTATTATTATTATACCAAAAGCCAAGATATGGGAAAGTCAATAGATGAAAAAATTATTTCTTGTGGCTCTTGACATTTAAACGGGACCTCTACTCGAATAACCCCAGCATTCACCAACCTAAGAAATTAAACTAAGTACTCATTAAAAGCGAGGCCAAGAAAACTTATCTAGACACTTTTAGTTATAAGCAAATATAAGACCAGTATCCATTAAGTCTTGAAATAATGGCTTAATATTGCCGCGAAATTGCTTCAATTCATCAACATTACTTTTTATTGGACGTAATTGCTTTGTTACGCTGTCTTAAATGGGATTTATTTTATTGAACCTAAATCATAAAATTGTTGTTTGTTATATATCTAGTTATTTGTATGGCAAATTATAGAGAAATAAGTGTAGATAAATCTGAAAGCAGAACAATTTTGTATAATAAAGAATATGTTTTATCTCTACTGTTCAGTATTACCATAAATAATAGTTATTTAGCGATAAAACTGGATGAAGAACAATGATTATTATTAAATTAGTTTAATGTATTCATCTCAGCAACGCCAAAGTAAAGTTTTTATCAATCTACAAGGATGTAGATTGGAAGAGCCTATTCGGAACTTTTACAAGTTTGATATCTGGTTAAATCAAATCAGACAATGTTATTAAATAATTGGTGAGACTATTTCCGATCTACGATGGATGGAATGGATAAGGAATGAATGATGAATGCTAAAGGATTGATATTACTGCGCATTAAAAGGAAAATGTCGAGCGCAAGTATTATATTGTTACTACGTTGTAAAAATAATTAATAAACCGTTAACTAAATAGCTTCTTTATCTAAAAGCCAGTCATTAGTTGTATCAAAGAAAGCAGTTATGCTGACGCAAAGGGAAAGAGACATGTTACAACAGGAAGCAAATGTCAGCCAAGCTTGTCTTAAGAAAAGAAACATGTGGACAAGTAATTTGGAATGATAAGATACGTACTTTTAATGTACCTAGGTACTTCACATTAGTCAAGTGTAGGCAACGACGTTGTAAGTGGAGGACTTAATTAACTTCACGATTATTATCACACCGAAGCGGCAGAAAGCAAATAAAAGTGTCACATTCAACGGTTATCATTGTATACAACTATATCGGTACCGCAAACATTCGTGTGGGACGTATTGAAAACCGATAAAGAAACTGAAACACAAACAAAAAATATTTAATTAAGAAATTAAATTAATCTGACGGGTACTGGCAACAACTTCAAGAATTCATATAACGTTCTAATATGGGATCGGAGAACCGTCGTCAGGAGAACAAAGCTTCGGCTAACTTAACAATGTGTTTAGTTTCAAGATTATACCGATCCCGCCCGACACCTAAACACGGATTTTAGATAACATTCAAACTCCAACCACACTGAATATAAATGAGATTTTAGAACCCCGCATCGCACGTCTTCTAGGGCTCTCGTACATAATTACTAGACTATAATGACGTTCAGCTGCGTTGCCATGTCGATGTGTATCTATTAATTTATCTTAATAATAATCTTAGAAGCTCGAGTAGCAATTTGCGAAGTACGCTAATCGATTGTGTTAGTGATTCCAGTGTACTTTTTTAATTTCGTAACAAATAAATACGGCGGACCGAAGAGGGTCGCTTGTGGAGGGCCGGCACGCACCCTCGCCTCCCAGCTGTTTATGTCTATTACGATTTCAATGTCAAGACCGATCAATACGGTCCGGGGACGTAAAATTTCGGCTGGTTTCGGCGGGTTCCGGGAGCTACGAACGCCGGGAGCCGCGGGCATACTAACCTACCGTAATGCGTTGGGGTGCGTGCTCCGTAAACGATCAATAAACGCCGAGAAAGGACTCCGCGCGCTTTATAAATAGTCTTGAACTTCACCTCCACGGTGTTACAAATTCGTGGGCGAAAGTGTGAATATAGACCCGCTTGTGCCACGATCGCGTGCCTGGTATAAGAGGTGCGACAATGAATTCCCACCTAACTGATTTGAAAAATGAATAATCAATATTTAAACTTTGTGAGCCGCGATGCCACACAATGCCAGGCGTCTGATTATTTAAATTAGATGCACAATCTGCGACGGAGAGAAAGTTGGAATATCTCAATCAGACGTGTCAATCGACAGCTGATGTGAATATTTCACTAAGTTTTCATGTAAATCGCCCTTTACGAGGTACTTCGGCTGTGATTTTGCGGTGCAATGGCTGGAAAAATGTCACAGCTTCGGAAAAACAAGTGCCGAGAATATTGCACGTAGAATGTAATGAAATCCTTAACTGCCAATATCTGCGCTTTGCACTCTATTTATATTCACAAAGTGATGCAAGTAAAATATATAAGCACGCTAGATTTGATTTCAGAAATATATGATGAAATATATGGCGGGATTAATTAAAAAAAAAACAAATATAAAGCGAAATGAGTCGCGACAGAATGTAGCTAGTTCCATGATAGCGGGGGAGCAAAAGCAGTAATATTAAAGTCGAAAACGAGCGCTTCATTACTCGAATGCTGGTAATAACAATACGACTAATGGCGCTCCGAGCAATCGTCTCAATTCCCGTTTCTACTTAAAAATATTCCGTTACAAATCCCCGACATCTAAAATCGTTACTGGAAATCCTATTCACTTAGAAACGTTTGGCGAATGCATTAATGCTCTTCATAAAATTGGTACTATTGAGATGTTTAAGATCATTAGTGGTAATAAAAATAGATTTATTAAGTCTGTAAGCGTTAATATCATTAGTGAAATTGTATACTAGTCTATATTTTTAAGACAATAGCTTTGAATGAAGTTTGTATAAATCCAATCGATAATTCTTCGTATGGCTACTTTTCACTAGTATTTCTTTTAAATAATGTAGTCAAAAGTAACCCGCATGAATACTTACGAAGACAACGGTAATATTGTACACAACTAACTAGTAATAGAATTATTGTGAAATCCGGTGAAAGTTCCAACGTTGAACACTAAAATGTACAACTTTATTGTAGAAAACCTTATAAAATTTAAAATAACTGCAACTGGTTAGTTGAAATAAATAAGAAGCAATCCCAGTTGATAAACAATCGAGAGCTCCATTAAATCACAACACATTGTAATGCAATGCCAACAATAAGGTACATAACATAGCAAAGTATGTTAATAGTAATTTATAATAATACATTGTCCCATCAAAGTAGAAACGCAGTTTGTTTTAACATATTCCTTCTATACGTGTGTGCTATCATAACACTGGCAACGTGTAGGTAGGTCACGTAGACACTGATAATTTAGTTTTATTAGCGCTGCAAGACATACGGATAGGAAATTCCTTTTAACCTTTGGCATATACAAGAAACATAGTTCTCTTTAGTTATTCAAACAGATAACCGCATTGTCTTGGGGGGAATCATACAATAATGGGAAAAAAGTATATACATATATATCCTTTATGATACTAATTGAACCATTTCGTAAACCAACTACCTAAATAGATCAACTACATAATAAGCAGACCCTAGGTAGTGAGGTAACAGCATCATGACTCTTAACTTTACTTTAAGTATTGGTAAAGTGGCCATGAAAATAACATAAATAAAAAGGTTAATTGGATTAAGCTTAATATGAAAAACAAAGAACTTTAGCGAAATCGAGATAATTACTAAAATTAAAAGTGAGATACAAGTCATTATTAAGAGCTGCATAGTTTTAATAAATAACTTATTGCGCTTTATTTTTTACATCGTCCCTGTTTCGATTTCTAAAGTAGCGAGAAAAAAAAACCATTGGCATGTGTTTAAAGAAAACGATACATCTGCCGCTAATAACTTTATTAAAACTCAATAAAACATGGATGCTGTGGAGCGATCACGTGGCAATCGGGACGTGTTACAACAATTTGTTGAAGCTATAAAATATCTACCACAGCTTGTAATTAGATCATGATTACGTGTCTGCGTTATTAAAGCCTGCACTTAAACTGTACCCTATAAGGAAAATGAGATAAACGCATAGATATGTCGAGAAGAGATTTACGTCAAAGAGCAATTAAAACACAATTTTGTATTATGCGCTCCATTAAAAACGGAGCAGGTTCTTAATTTGTATCGTAATATCGTATATTTACCAAAACAAACGACGAATCCTATTTTTATGAATTTGTTTATTTTTTTCGAAACGCAAACTACATAGGTATTGAAGAATCCAAATGAGACAATAAAACATCAGAAGTGGGACAAAGTTTCATCGTGGGCCTTTATGGCCATTATGTTTAATTAAATGGTTTTATCATTTTTAGATAATCCAATTCAGTGGAACTCATCCAATCGTCTTGCGGGCGACGTCTTAGGAAATATTCACATATGCACAAGACTTCTTATCGAAAAAATAAAGGTCAAAGTAAAATTCTTCGAATAAAGTTCTTCACCAGAAAAGATCACAATGTGCACTGTTATTTTATTCTGGCATATATAATATTTCAATTTATAATAAAATCATATTGGAAACCTAAAAGTATTCCAAATCTATGTCGATACGTAGAGAGGTATTTCTTTAATATATTGCATCGAGTAACAATTGATTTTAACAAGGTACTTATTACAATTACATTGTGGTGTAGTCAAATAATTTTATTGATACTTAAGCTGCTAATAAATTACTATGCTTCTCGTTAATATACAATGGGTATCTGTAACAGATCCTATTTTATAAGTATCATGTTAAGCTGTGTTATAAATTTTATTGAGTCGATGTCGTGTTTCAATCAAATTTGATTAAATAATTATTTCAATGGTTACTTTATTGGACAATTTATAGGTTCGTGTCGATTAATTAAACTTTATCGGCAGGTTATAGAAACGCAACAAACATGGCCGCGGTTTACGATTCTATGCGCTAGAGATTTGCAAGCATTGCGCAGGCGCAGCCGTGTACTCTAAGTGGGACGTATACGAGCGTCGACCTCACGCCCGACTTCAGGGTTATGCTTGTCGTCGACCATGCCAACAAACTCTTACGTAACCATATTAACATCTACACCGTTCTAACTACAATTTATTAAGAACAACAACAATTCCATATATGGTACCTACACCTATTATTAAACTATTTACTATTTGATTTTGTACACAACAGTCGTAGTATTCAATCAAAAATAAGGAGAAACTAAATAAGAAAAGACCAAAGCACAAGTATCAAATATAACCTAAAGCATAAATTAAATTAAAATATTATACTATAGTAACTTAGCTACTTGGAAATATACTTACAAGACCAAGTATAGGGGGAGGAACCGTATCGTTATGTTATTAATTACATATCTATTATTAGCATAAAAGCTAATCTGACTTTCATCATTGTTGAGTAAACTACAATATCAAAAAATCTGATTTGCCCCGTAAACTGAATAGTGCGGTTACGGTATAGAATATTTTGGCCCGATATCAAACATGTTTAACCAAAATATTATTAACGTTATCGAGATAATAATAGTATCGGCAGAGATCAACGACCGCTCCAGTTCTATTCTAGTACCTACCAGTCGCTACGACATGCAACTATTAGGTTTATTATTTCGTGGAAAACTTAGCGTTAGATAATATTAAGTTTATATTAATATGAATAACAATAATATCATATGATTAAGACGTAGAGAGATACTTTCTAAATTTCATTTTAATATCTAATTATTAAGTTGACAACATGCAACTTTTCTTTTTTATAAATAATAACATCTAGTTTTTACAAGAGCCTTCGATTATTGGATTAATTTGGAATTAATAGAAATTAAACATCTAGAATTGAACTTTCGTTTTAATTTACCGGAAAGTAATTATCTTGTTTGAGTCATAATTAACACTTTCTGATTACAAGCTGCAAAGTATAATGAAGTCCTCTTACAGTTTATTTAGCACCTTTAAGTAGATAGGAAGTATTTAAATGGTGGGCGGGCATAGTCACGACGCATCGATATTTAAGTATCTAGAAACATAAATAATACGGTAGAAGAAACTAAATACTGTCATTTCAGTACAATAAATTGAGTTCAGTCAAACCTATTACCTTGACAAATCCAAAAATCATCATCATCATCATCATTTCAACCAATTGACGTCCACTGCTGAACATAGGTCTTTTGTAGCGAGTCCCATAATCCACGGTCCTGGCCCGCTTGCCTCTAACGGCTCCCAGCGACTGGCTTGAAGTCATCTGTCCACCTCGTTGGGGGCCGACCCACGCTGCGTTTACCGGTGTGGGGTCGCCATTCCAGCACCTTAAGACCCTAAAGTCCGTTCTCCGGGCTATGTGCCCTTTGTATGGATGGAGAAAAGAAAGCCAAAAATTATAGTAGAAAATAATTCATAATATAATAGCGATTACATAAGTTATCTTGTTATATTTGCAAAGGAATAGATAAGAGCAAAAATACGGGGATACTCAATCATCAGGCACCCTATCAGTAATGGTTCTCCCACGTACGTAGCTTTCCAATACACGCACAATAATGCATGGTATTGAAATATAAAATAAAATTAAAATAAAATGATTCACAATTCGGATGCCAGTGTCGTTAACGAACGTGGGCGCCAACCGTGTGGGTTGAGTTGCACTAGCATAGCTTTAAATAATCTGCTATTACTTTGTTTGTCAAGACGCTCTCAATGAATTCAGATAAGCAGGATTGAATATTAAAGGCTAAGTCGGAACTTTGGGTAGAACTGTTGACGTCATAGAATAATTCAATTTATTTTATTAACTGGAATGTTTTGAGACTAAAAGTTGGCAATACATGAGTATAAAAAAGGCTATAATAATTCGAACTGATCACTTAAGCAAAAAGATTATCAAACATGATACAAGCGGTGATAGCGATAAATAAAAATCAACCTTTTTGAAATATTTAACAAAATTCATAAAATATGCAAACAAGGTATACCCTTATCAAGATCGAATTCAATACAGTCCGATGGAAACCGAAACCGGCTCCAGAGTCATCTCCATGTATGGCAATAATGTTTTCTGTAAGTGGATACTTGCAATAACTTCATAAAAAGTTGATCTGAGGCACACGAAATGGTGGAACCAGTAGTCGTTGGGCAAAGTTCCCAAGCTAGCCATTTATAGCGTTAGTGCCTATAAACGATTTCGAAAACTTTGCTTAGCTGGAAGAAAATGTGCAAGATACACGTATTACACCACTGCAATAACTGCCCCGATTACACATTCGCTGATTTAAGGGCTGTGTAGAGATACTACTCTAATACAAATAACAGCGTTGGAATAATTACGTCAAGTACTGTCTTACGAAACGAATTGATATCTGAACTGGTATGAGATTGCACGTCATGCTAACATCGAGATGCAAGTTTTTCTGGTGCAAGAAAGTTGCACTACTACCTAACATGCGTCCAACCCTATTGTATCTATTAGCTGGCTACTTTCTTATTTCTTGCCATTTACGGTTCGTTGAGAAAATCAAGACGCATTTGTAATAGGTATTTGTAGTAATATAAAAAAAACTACGCGATATGTTATAGTGTAATCATTGATGTCTTCTATAACCATCCGCGAAAAGTGTACGGATTATTACAAAACAGTTTCAATTTAAAGCAGATATTGCGACTCAATATGCTGAATCACAACTGCATTAGCAAGATAGAATCCAATTTAAAAAATCAGTCATGGCCCACGCAAAAATTGAGTGTTTTCAATTTAGCGAGATCCGATTATTCAATCCAATACTGAGCTCGAGCCAAAATAATAAAGCTATTATCTCATTGTGTTCTCGGCAAGACAATTTAAAAGAAAAACACAGTGCTAATCCACATGGGAAGCCTTGAGCTGAGTATCGGGTGGCCACGCGACTGCGAGCTTCGCCGGATTTAGTTACATGGGCGACCGCGCGCCCGCCGCATCTCTTTCCGATTTGCTCTTGGTATTATTGTTTATTTCATCGTCATACATCTATATTATAGTACTAGTAGTTAGCTGGTCGCGACTTCGTTCGTGATGTGGTGATAGCCCATCACTTATTTCATCGGGGAAGGGAAAACATGCATACTTATATGTGTCTACGGTGTGGACTACGGCCCGAAACCTTCTCATTGTAAGAGGAGATCCGTGCCCTGTAGTGGGCCGGTAATTGGTTGAGATGATGATGATGACTTCGTTCGTTCGTTATAATATTTATGTCTTTACTCTGACTACTGAACTACGAGTATATCACTATGCAACGGAACATGTCGATCTCTTCTATGAAAACCCAAAACCAATCTTTTGCGAGGGAATCGAATTTCTCTCCGGGATAAAACGGAGCCTTTGTGCTATTCGAGAATAATCTATCTCTGTGCTAAATTTCATTCAGAACCGTTCGGCCGCTCTGGTGTTGTTGATTAACAAACATCCATCCATCCAAACTTTCGCACTTATAATATTAGTATAGACGTACAGATTAGACTCTTATCAATAAAGCAATATTAGTTTCGTAATTTAAAAAATTAAATATCGCTTGCTATTTAAAGGAAAATATGGTGAGGAAACTTGCATGTCTGAGGGCTCTCGAAGGAGTTTTAATTCTACCAATCAGCACTGACCAGCGTGATATACTAATTCTCACGCTGAGAGGAGATCTGTAGCCTGTTGTGGGCTGGTAATGGGTTTATTTTGATGATGATAATGAGGATCATAAATTATACAAAAAAAAAACATTTATTTCATGTAAGCCTACTTTATAAGCACTTTGGAAACGTCAAGTATATCTGTTTGTAGTGACTCTACTCTATACTGACGACAGCAATAGGGCTGTGATAGACGGAGGATAGCAAAGTCAAATTTGGTATTAGTTCTGTAGAATACGTTAGATTGCAAAGCTCCAACCATTTGAATTCCAATTAGAGCTTGAAATAGGTGTACGTTAGCACGATTAAATACATACAAGTATGTTAAAACGAATGCAAAAACTCTTTAGCCGCACGGAGCTATGTCCAATGCGACAAATAAATCTATTAGGACATTTTAAGAGAGGTCTTGTGCTCGTTAGCCTGATGTTTGATCGTGAGTGGATAAAATCTGTTTATGTACGGGCGATGTGAAAATCGCTTACACGATGAATTCATACGCCAGGTTTGGTATGTGCCGCTAACCGGTCCGATCAATATGCTGGTAGACATCGAACACCATAAATAGAAGAAGTGGTCGCGGTCTTTAATGATGTTGCTAGCAAAAACGTGCCTCGGTTGTCACTATTATCAATCACTTTGTAACTAAGTATCGTTTCACTCCCGGTGTTACTACATCCGAGAGCTTTTAGAATAAAGAAAATACTTGAATGATACAATCAGATAGGTCTCACTTCACATAATTATAAGACAAACATAACGTTTGTGAAGAGGTGTATATTTGTTTGTTACTTTGCAGCTAAACAGATTGTAATTATATTTGCGACACATATAAATAGAATAAATGTGCTTAAATTACTGTCCTAGTTTATAGGTGTACTAAGTTGTTTTTACTTCACTACCTAATAATTCTTATCGCATAAAAAACCAAGGACAAGCAGTAATTTGAAACGTCATTAAAAATAAATTAAGAATAGGAATTTTTCCACGCTTGAAATACGAGTAAAATAGAAACATACTCCTAAATATATCACGAGAGATTTTAACATTGGAGATGATTCATAATATTCTGACATTTAAACTTTTTAACTATTAAACCATTCATCATTTAAACATTCTCAAGTGCCTTTTTTATGATGAATGTATGTGGGACTATAATAGAAATATTAGTTATTAATGAAAATAATTCAAACAATACCAAATAACTAACTCGCCAACTTTATCAGCCAAGTCTTTGAATCAGTAAGTGCATTTTTAAATTGTAGACAACAATGAAGTTTTCTTCAGTCTTACTGTATGGATCACATCTATCGATAATTGCAATTTTTAACTTAATTATTTATAAAACAAATGTCGTAAAAAATATAAAGGCATTAAAAGATTAATGATAGCACTGCACATAAATCATAAAACTTGACAGATTTACAAAAAGTGATATGAGCTAACCTACTCTACAGCAAACATGGTAGCATTACTTCTAGAATTAAATTAAGTTTAGATTTATGTTGATGATTCTAATGATTGTGTTTTTAATGGAACGGTGTTATGCCTCCGAAGTCACCGGCTTTGGTTTGTTGTAAGTTTAATATATAGAGTAATAGGTAGAATAATATATGGGAACACGAAATTATAGTTTCCCCTGGTGGTATACAAACGAGCACTGTCACGCGAAGCGGAGCGAAACGAGTGTACAAGACAATACCGCTCGTGTTTGTGCGATAAAGCTGGGAGAGAATGTTTTAAACTATTGTTGTGGATTAGTCTTAAAGCACGTCGATCTTATTTATATGATGCAGTTTGTACAGATGTGGTGAGTGGCAGAGACGTGGAAGCAGATATATCTATCCTACATAGAACCGCGTACGACGCTAGTCATACAAATTTGTTAACTACACTTCACATTGTCAAGAGTAATATAAGTACGACAGTAACTATCTAAAATTATAATAGAGAGATCATAACTTACCTACTCACCAAGCGCAATCACCTTAGAGATTCGTAAGTGGTTAAATATAAAATGGTAAAAGAGATATTCTAAAATTTTAATTAAATATAGGACAAAAGGACAATGCAAATATTTTTGGTGGAGACGATAACATAATCATGGAAACTGTAAACCGAGTAGGTAAGCACTCACTGCAAACGCTGGTAATAAATATCAAACAAACGGCGAGTAAAAATAGAAACAGGCACGGCGGGCGGGCGAATGACCGTCAGTTGACATACAACGGACTCAAGGCCTGTGGAGATTAGATACCAACTGCCGTCGCATACAAACATATAAGTACCAATGAGCTGAATAAAAAAAACTAAATTTTTCAACAGAATTGAGCAATTAAATGTTATGTCAACTGATCAGGATTTTATTATCAGGTACATAATATAATTGAAGCAAAAGTCTGAACACGACCTCTCTACATAAACACTTTAGGTGTCATACATAGCATTATAGCTAGAGAACTTGTGGCAATTACGTTATTCCTTCATTATCAGTAGCGTGTACCTACTCCATACAATATAACACATACGTATGAGCCTAAAGCAAAAGTTTTGTATGACAGGTGTGTTCTCTATGGGATCACGTCAATCTTAGCCGAATACCTTGGTCTTACTGCTTATTAAGATTAGGGTCGTCATTAACAATAATGAAGTAACAATTATTATTTATTGTGAGGCTAACGAATAAGGGGAAAACAGCAGCTGCCACCGAATTTGCAAGAGAATAAACAGCTAAATTATTTTATTTTTTTACAACTATTTAGATATAGTGATGGATAGTGAATTATCGAAACAAATGGCAGTCATCAAATACAAAAATAAAATAATCATCCCACAATTTGATTTCTGTTTATTATATTGAAAACTTCTTTATTTTCAATGTCTAGTAGGTACACTAATGCTTCAAAAATGTCAGCTACTAACTCCCTTGCTATTAGCTTTATTATTATGCTAACGTAATTTGAGGTGTACTTTCGTGGGTACGTGCTTTAAAATAAACATTTGAATTCAGTAGAAAAGTCGGTAAGGTAGTCGTAAAACACCTAGTGGCGCGATTAAATTACACCGGAGTTACGTTTATTTGGTAGAAAACGTGGCAAGGCCCGGGCGCGTCCCGTGACGGCGTTTTATCGCGAAAAGTGTCAGGCCAGTGTTTTTATGGCACCTCTAACAAAAGCAACCTTTCACCTCTGCAAACCTTTTTCAGTAATAAACATATTTTATACCCGTATATCTAACATATCAGACCTAGACAGATGTAGATATTTAACTCCTAGTACGAGTGTAAAACTCTCGAAAATTTTGATCGTCTTACTATCATTAAATGTTTTTTTTTTTTATAAACAACAAGAAAACTAGTTTGCACAGTTCAAACGTATGTGTAATCTTTCATCATTTCTAAGCACCTGATCTTTAGTGATACCAACAATGTGAAATCGCATCAAAATCGTGAAATGTTAACATAGTGAAAAATGAGGAACACGATTTCATCGGCCCCTAGTGGCTGTAAAGTGTATATCTAAAAACTTACGAATCGTATCGAAAACAGGGAAACTCTTTCTAGGGGCATAGTAATCTAATGTAAAGCAAACACTTGAATTTATACAAAATTAATAATAAACTTCGTTGAATAGAATGAGCTAAAGAAATAGTGCCGTAAGTGGTCTAAGTGGACGTGATGACGAGACTAATGAGTAAAGAGATAAACCACTAAACCTTTTGCTGCAAATTATTATGAATAGAAGTAGCTGGTTGTTTGAATAGGGGTTAACATAGGACCCTTCATTTTAGAGATTATTTTTCTTCATTTGCTCATGAGCAATTGAGATTAACATATTAACATTTTTTTATATTACCTACCTACGTTATTATGGAACGGTCAATGAAATTAATGACCAGAGTGGTTAAATTGTAAACTATAAAAAATAGTCACATAAAAGTTACGATTTTCCAAGTTTATCCTATCAGCTAAAGTCAAAGTAATGATTTTGAAAATCTGAAATCGGAATATGGAGTTATTGTAAATAAAGCTAAGAAGACTGAAGGCAAAAGTTAACAAAGGATCTCCAAGGTACAAAAAGCGAAGTGTAAAGCCGCGTTTTTTTTTTGCCTGCCAATCTTAATCAGTTTCTACATCAATCGATAGTAAGTGGTACAAGTGGATGTCATTATTTAGTTACAATGAATTTATTGCTGAGAACCCGTTGCGAGTAATTTAGCATGTCACCATACAAAACGTAGTTTTTTAAATATATGTACCGTACCTACCTACCGAAATGAGTTGTAACGAAAACACAAGAAAACAAAATTGGTTGATAAGAAAACACATTATATCGAGCTATCGATACAACATCTGAAGAGGTGATGTTTAAATTTATCATCAAAAATAAAAATAAAAAAATTGATTAATTACTCAGTACTATTTTTGTTAATTTTTATTCTATGACAATTTATGACCTTTAACACGTACATATTATAACACGAATATTATCGTGGTATGTACCCGTTGAACTATATTTAAAAAATGTTGATTAACCACCAAAATATTAGGTAGTTAGTAAAAATCTTTAATTTATGACCTGATGCTATCGATGCTGTCTTAAATGGAATAGCACTATGCAAAATAGCACCCATAAGGCAGTTGATTGTACTCGTTTAAATATGTAAGGGATATATTCAGAGGTTTCATTCAGTTCATACAACGGCGGCAAAGAGGTCATAGATAAAGAAGAACATTGAAAGTTTTGTAACTCGAATTATAACTTACCTTTATCTGATATGAGTTGACTTTATGCTTGGGTAGAAGGTTGAATGTTGAGAAGTCCAGTCTTCGTGAAAAGATGCCATTTGCGCCAGCGCCGGCTCTGCAAAAAGAAAACTTTATTACCAAACTAAACTATGTAAATATCACTGATAACGGTACTATAAAGCGACCGGTTGTATATTTTAAATCAACCTTAGATGTATTCAAATGTTGTACGTCAGATCAAATAAATTAATAAATGCTAAATTAATTCTGCTATTATCAAGGTTGATATGATTTAAATCCGTGATCTAAATTGCAATTAAAATCAAGTGTGTTTTTTATTGTAAAAATCAATGATTTAAATGAATTGGTTGCAGTGGCGTGCACTGGGTTTCTTAACAGGGTATGCATACGGCAGGAAAATTGCATAAAATAGCAAAAATCCTCTTCCTATACGAGTTATACATCAATTTTAGGGTAAGCAGTGCTTTTGCGCATGTATGAAGTGCACGCCACTGATTGGTTGCAGCTTTTACAGAAATTGATAATATGTAAAACAGAAGAAGAATTACATATTATATTATAATCAAGCGACTGCTATTTACAGGTGCTTCTTCCGCTGGGGTCGAAATAATAATATGGCTTTGGTATTCAATAAATGCGCAGCAAACTAAGAGAGCATCGAAAATGCAGCCAAAGTAGTCTTCCTTTTCAAAAAACTATACTAATTATTATTCTTGTTCGTTAAAATTAAAGTGTATTCTTAAAAAGTGATTTTGTTTTATGTGATGTTATAAAATATAAAAATAACTGACTTTCCAAATAAAAAAAAAACTAAATGTTAAGACAATCAAAAAAAAATCCGATTTAAATCAAATAAACACGATTCAAAATAAATTGATCCGATTTTTTGATATACAAAAATCATGATTTTTATCAACCCTTACATATATATAAATAACGTTTAAGGAAGATTTTCTTGAGCGATAACATCGCCTTATATCAGTTGTGTTCACATGCAAACATATTAAGTTTGCATAAAACACTAGCGGTAATTAAATACAATATTTAAAACAAACTCCTGCTCATATTTCATAATGACCTATTGATACAAAAGTCAAAAATATCAAATTCCTGTTATATATAACATAAACAAAAACACAAAGAAGCATTGTACACAACAACCATATAACCTTGGACTGTTAATATGGAGCGAGTAGGTACAAATATGATTATGTTGACATTTTAATGAAATTCATTCCGTTTGCAGACACCGAAATATTTCTTTTCTGTATCTTGTTTATAATAACATTATGTTAATTTATATCCAACGTTTTCATGCACGTGTTTAAGTCCATGTAGCTTTGAAGAATTCAATGAGAACATTGAGAACAAAGCCATATTAATAGCGCAATCTGTTGCCTTGCGACCCACAGTTATAGCTTTATTGCCAAGCCTCAAACATATTTCCCCGGACAAGGAGATCAATTACTGAGTATTGCATTAAGAGTTTGGACACGAAAGCACTCTTATAAGATTCTCATCTGGACAGTGAAAGTGGTCACTAAAAAACTGTCTGGACGATCTATGCAAGGTAGATTCCCTTTACGAAGCAATTTATTACTCTTTCCAGATAACCCATGACTTTTTAAGCAAACAATATAAAATTAAAATAAATATACGATGTTAAAATCTTCCTGGTGGTGCATGATCTTCGAACATTTTTGTCATGACCACTTTTGGTTTTGGTGAACGAGTTGGTTAGTACGTATGGCAATACCCATTGTCAGTATAACTGTGTAGTACCTGGCCAAGGCCTCCCACCAAACAAGACCAGAGAGAAGTGAAGCCGAGACCTCCCACTTATAGCACAGAGAAGAAAATATAAATTCCAAAATTACTCCCGAGCATCGAACCCGGGATCTCTAGTAATAAGACCACAGCATTCACCGCTGCGTCAGAGAAGAGGTATGAGAATGTATTTCTAGTATATTATTGAAGTAAGGAACAAATATTTTTCATGGCACATCGGTGGCGCCGCGCAAAAAGCAAAATAAAGAATCAAGGTTACGCAAAAAAACTTGTTTTTTCAATGCCAAGGCCAGTTGAATTAGATACCAACTCGCGTATCTCGTTGGGGCGTGTCAACACAGCATTGTGTTTACATTTGCGTGGAGATAAAAAAACGGCGATTACATTCTAGACGCTTTATGTGTTTTGAACGTTAATTTTAGCATTTTATTATCAGCTTGTATAGGATTTTCCATAATTAAATAATAATACATATATTGTGCTATTATTTTTTAACTTATGCTGCATTATAATTTATAATTCAATCGTAGTGAAAATTTGTTAATTAAAATTATTATAATAATAAATGTCAATAAATATATCTTTTTTAAAATTTAACGAAAGTGCTTTCTCTTCATTTTCAATTTCAATTAAAATCTCTTTCAATCAGTGTTGGATTACAAGTAATAAAACATGGCGTAGGTACACAACAAATTTATTGAAATCTTTGTACTATTTAGGGTAGGTACATAGTGTATCTACAGATACGTTCTTCTTGCGAATATACATGTGTTTAGAAAGTTAAACCTATGTGTTTGTTCACGTTTTATAAAAACTTTTTTTTACAAACGTTCGTGTACCCTAAGTAACCATTTTTGCCCATTATTCAACTGGTCCCTGAAAAGCTAAACAGAAAGAGAAATATTTAATAAAATATATAATTCAAACTTAAGACATACATATTTCAATGTGAAACTAAAAATAACTCCTAAAAGGCAAGCACGGACAGCGTTGCGGAAACACGCTTGGCTTAAAATGGGTAACCTTGGGAATACAATGGTTTAGTTATTTTAATGTAATCAACAAAAACGCCGGTAAAATTGGTGGCCCAATTATATATCTTATTATCTGGCATGCAGTTTTAGTGCCTACAGTGCTGGCATTTAAGACTGAAATATGATAAGCGATCTAAACGAGGTGTAAGGTCGACTGACTAGGTAGAGTAGATAAGTCCACGTTATTAGATTAATCTGACGTTTATATTTAATTAATGGCTTCCAAAATGTCAAGCAGGTAGGTTGATATTTCTTGAGCATTTGTGGCTTAAGCACTTCCTTACGCTCGCGTGTTTCTGTTGTTTATTATTTAATCACATTAACTTGTCAAAAATGTGGTGCGAAACTTGGTAAAGGAATATCAATTTATTTAATTGTGCTTATTATAATTTGGATTTATTGTGATAACAACAAACAAAAGGAAGTTTCATTGCGCTGTCTGAGTCTCTCAACAAGACTTTGCTAAGAGCAGCGTAGCTGATAATCTGCACTGCAACGTCACCGGGGAGGTGGAGACGAGCTCGAAAGCACGAGAACGTATTGCCAATGCATGTATTTTTATCAAATACCCACCGACACAATACCATTTGCTGTGAATGAAATATGATTTTAATTATTCTATAAATTCTCAATAAATATTCTATAAATCTCGATTTTTATAAATGCTAATCAATTTAATAAAATATCTGCCTGTTTAATTATTTATTTCCCGACTTTACAAAATTACAATTAATTATTGTTAGGCACCTACGTTGGTTTATAACGTATCTACACTGCATTGCACTGCTGCAAAACTGAGTCTTCTTGGGAGAAGAGGTCAATACTTTTTAATAAATGCAAATCAGATACTTGCACTTAACATTTAACAATGATTCGTGGCTCTAGGACTAGGTGATTTGACAAGAATGGATTGCAGACATTAATAAAGTACATAGTAGGAAAAATTATCGTAAACAACTGACAAATCAGTGTGCCTATTTGTAAATCTTTGAGCGGGGAATTATGTAAAGATATTCTTTGCACCCAGTTTTGTTTTCAAATGCAGCATAATAAAAGACCTTGTTTACGAGTTACGAACTTTTTTGAATCGATACATAGTGAATGCAACAAGGCGGTGGCGGCCTTGGGAGTGGAATAAAAATAACGATGTTTGTGTCGACTCGATTTTATATCAAACGGTGAGTCGATCGTGCATACCACATTATATTCGTTTTTACGAATTAATGATTCATTAAAATGTAAGTTTATTTTATATGGAACGATTTAAATAGAATGAGTTTATAAATTTTGCGACCTAATATTATTGGTAAAGTCATGCTGCACTCTTAATTTATAGTGGATACAAAGTAGGTAGTTTTATTTTAGAATTTTCAGCTCACGCTGTCTACTTTTTTTTAGTGCTTTAGCAATCTAATTGCATAGCGATGGCTTAAAATAGAGGTAATTTGCTCACATTACTATTCGAAATGCGTTTTTTGTACCTCGAGACGATAAGTAGGTACATTGATACCAAAGGCCAACTTTAAGCCCTTTTTAGCTCATAAGACCCATCATATGTTATGTACTCAACAAGATGCGCATAGCAAATGTGATGCATTTATTGGCTCGCTCGTTTCACAATTTAGTAGTTCGGTCCGCGTCCCAAAAATGCGTTAAGAAAAAATCCACCAAAGAAGAACCAAATCAATTAGCTTGCTCTGTATATTAGTCAAGCGCTTAAGTTATTTCGACGTGTCCCAGGCAGACTTGCGAGTTATAATAACGTTTGTGTTTAACAAACAAATGCTTGAGGTCGTCCGGTCTCCACGGGGTTTTCAGTTTGCGCCCAAAATATTAATATGTTTACTTAGATATTTCTGTCTTTATTTATTTAGTTTATGCACAATTATATTTAATGAGTTCTCAATGCGAACTTCGCTGTAAGATTTCCACCAGATTGTATTTGGCTATAGAGCGCCATGCTTTTCAATATTCTTCCTATACAAAATTCGCAAATAACCTAATTCAAATAAGTCGTGTCCATAAGTGCCTGAAGATCATGTCTTTACATTGCGTGTTGCCTATGATAAATGACGCATCCGAAAATTGATCTGATGAATTTACTGAAAATCCACTACTAAAATTACTAATATATTAGTATTACTAGGAAAATATTTATATGATTGAAAAAAATGAGATCGGTAGAACATAAGTTTTCGATAGTGCAACGATTTGAGAAGTTTAGGTGACCCCACGAGATATTACGTGTGGGGCACATATCTCGTGGGTCGATGGATTTGGGGTATAAATTTACTGAAATGGCGACCGGACAACGCCAGCATTAAGAGGTAGAGAACAGATGCACGAACTAAACCGTGGGTTGTAAATACCAAAACCGTTCCACGTTAAGGATTCATAAAAAAACAAAGAATTTAGCATGAAAATCTGTTTACTTTCAATCCGGCAACTTGAATACCTTTATTTGTATTCGTAACAGAAAATGCATTTTTGTTGTTGTTCCCAGAATGTCTGATTTTGTACTGCACTATCCATAATTCATCAACTTAATATGAATTTCATTCCTTGTAAAACGTTGAAACAATGTAGCACCATATCACATGACAAAACGTGCAACATAAACAACTCAATTTCAAATTCCTCGTTTAATTCCTAAGGCATCGGTTACACACGGTAGCTAGGCTGTCGCTACACAGCCCCCATCAAGTGAAGGTTTATCTTATGGCCACCATAAAACCATCAACCAAAAACATTTATTGAATGCCCGGTAGCCGAGTGTTAAGTTAAGCGCGATAAGCAGAAGATCTATTGTGATTTGAAAGTAGACTTAGCTAGTCGGAGCCGGGAACCGGTATACGACTTTCTCATTCAGCTTGGCCTACGGTAACCGGCTATCGCGGGCAATTTTGTTTCAACAACCGGGATCGGCATCGTTTACAAGTTCAGCTAATTGCGTCTTGTTAAGGACCATTTACACCAAACGAACAAAGAGCCCGAGCTGGAAAAGAGCATTATTTCTTTATCTTTTAATTTAAACGAAAGCACGTCTTCAGCGTTTATACCAAAATAACAAAGATCAAGAATAAGAACCAAGAACTAGAATTCTTTGACAAGTGGAAGATCAGCCGAACGAAAGCCGAAGGCATGCTCAACTTATTTTTTGTAATTTCCAAAACCAGGTTAGTACCTATGTGTGTCATTCAACGCATATCCCTTTATTGATTCAAGGTAATATTAAGTAACTTCCACAGACCTGACATAAAATTACAAATCCCCAAATTTGCCCCCACTCAAAATCAAAACTGGGGCTTCCCACTAGACTGAGAATTATTGCGGGTGAAAACGAAACAGAAATTGTACTTTTATACCTCGAATCCCAGTTACAAACTGCAATTAAACAATATCTCGGGGTTTGTATCAGGTTTCATACGACTCGAAATATCGATAAAATATTTACGGTGACCCTGACATTGTTCTTTGTTGTTCCGGCGCGGCGTTCGGTTGAACGGCGGCGGTTATAATTTATATGCTTTATTTTGATTATTTAAAGAATGCTAATACAGACTTTCAGGTTTCACGGGAGTTTGTATGTCTCAGGTTATATGGACGCACACTGGCAAAGTATTGTAGTATTGTACATAGTGTTTTGTTGTTTGAGCTCACTAATCTCTGGAAATCTAGCGTAATTCTTCATGAAGATAATAGGATTGTGAAAATCAAACCGCATCCTTAGGAACCGGGCAGTTGATGAAAAGGCTAGGCTGTGCGATGCGACGCGATGTGTCGCGGTATATGGCTAAGGATGAAGGTTTGAATGGCATTTTCCTAATCAGAAGTTGTACGCGAACTTCATACGAGACTACCTTCACCATACAAAAAAAAATCGTTAATATCGATTTTCTCGTCAGATTTATGACCTTCTCTTTTTGTTTTAATTAGTAAAGGTATAATACGACGTTAGCTACACATTAGCGACACAAACGCAATTACCTAGCTACTAGCGTGACAAATGCTGCATACACGCCAATTTACCCTACCGCAATGTCGTGTACCTTGAGCTATCGTAGGTAATAGAAAAAAGTTATTGCATGAGACAAACGTGTGCATAAAACCAAAGACGTAAAATCGCCACGGTAAATACTAAAACGTGCCTCGAAATTTCTATGATGATTCAACACCCATATATAGCTAATAACATAATATTATGTCCGGAAGTTGTCGAGGACATGTCAAGTACTTTGTCAATAGAAGTATCAAATTATCGAACGCCGTCCACAAGTCTACAAAGAAGTGCAGCCAGGAATAAATTACAAATGAGAAATTTAAATACGCGCCCATTAATCTCGAAGAAAAAGTTTATAAAAGCGTGGGAGAGAGCCCATTGTCCGTCGTAAAAGTTACATCACTTACAGTTTACCGATCGTGACACAATTCTTTTTTACGATTCATTAATTCAGAAAAACAAAACAACACTGAAAGGTAGATTATTACAAACAACAAGAACGTAATCCCTGTACCCATAAACAGAGTTTGCTGTTTTGAAACAATTGATGGAATTAATTCGTAAGCAAGGTCAACAGATACCTACATCAAACATTAATCCTTGTCGGCTGTGTATATCTTTTTTTTTGCAAAATGATAAATGTATATCTTGTAAAACGCCTTAAAAGCTCACGGGATTATAGACAAATAAATAATTATAGACGAGCGATGCAATCTCTATAGATGTTTTGGATGCGCCTGGGTGCTTTTGGAATAAACTATGCTCAGTGTATAAAAGAAAAATACATTTTCAAACTTACTGTAACCTTGAAAACATATTTTATAGAAAATCGTATTGTAAAAATAAAAAGAACACACGACGAATATGTAGTTCGTAAGGGCTTACGATTTGTAAATTCTGCACATACGAGTGCACAGGTACTGTTGAAAAATAGAAGAAATTTTGGCTTTTATAGATCATTTTGTATAAAATGGAACGGATGTATAAAATGGATGTATATATAATGAATATCAAGAATAACCTTAAAAAAATATGATATAACGTCCTTACTGGTCCGACATATTCTTGAACAAATTGCTACGCTAAATTTAGGCACCTTGCCCGTAAATAGATTATAATTATAAACACCATTTTAGGTCGGTACAAATGTACCAAAAACATGATTTGGTACAACGTAGTAGTCGCGTACGTTGTAAACAATAAAGACCTTGGCCTCGGTAACATAATGGGTCCTACTAAATTCGATTACCTAACACCCGGCACGCTTGTTTTGCTCACGATTTTTTACCATACCGCCAATTTTCGTGAGTCGCCTACGTTTAGAATCCAGCTCCTATGGAAGAATTTAAGACATTTTATCACCGATAGAATGTTATAAAATGTCTTAAATTCTGCCAAGTTATGACATTTTTATCATGATACACGTGCCGAATTTATTACACACGATGAATTCTTTTTTTCTCTTGGTAACCAACGGGTGCCTACCTAAATCTCGCGTCTCTGAGTGTTAGCGTATCATGTTTCAAAATTCATAAGATTCATAATATAAAATGTACAGCTAACAATGCCCGGAAACTAAAACGCTTACTTATACGAAATGATATTTTTCTATGAATCACACGTAGCAAAATTTAGGAATGGTACACCTACCACACCCTCTGTGGTTTCAAGGTCTTAAAATGTAAATAGTCCCTCATTAGGATTCCGAAAAGTGTTCCGTATCAAGAACAAAGGGACCGATCCTCATCGGATTATTTCAAGGCAACATTCCCTCATTAAAAATTCTAAATGGAAATATTTTTTTGAAGCGCGATAGATGTTGGTAGAATAAACTTTAGATTATTATATTTTATGACACGTGTAATGAAGTGATAAAATACCTCTTATTTGCTTGATAGAAGATAAAATATGTTAGGTGTTTTTTGTGCAAGATTAAATTGGAAAATGGGTCGAGACGGCCGCGCCCGAAACAAACGGGTAATAAAAATAATTAGGCAATTAGGCGAATTGTGCGAGGGCGTGGCTTTCGATCCCGACTGTCTTCATTGTGTATAAAAAGCAAAACAATTAAATTGAGCGTAACCAAATGAAGTGTCTGGAATTTAGAATATCTTGAAAAAAACATAGATTTTTAGTCTTTATGTATTTGTGTATGAGATTGAGTATGGTTCATGGTAATGGGAACGGCGAATCTTTTAACAGATTTACGTAGCTGTGGCTGAACAGGAAATACCAGGAACACAGAACTAATACACCATCATAACAAATCTGACAAGATCTAAGTCATATTGAAAGAATTATTTCAAAAACAGGTGACCTGATTTTGTTGTTGAGTATGCTATAAATTGTGGTCATCATAATCATTTCCAAGCCATCACAGACTCGAATAGGACACGGGTTTTAGACTGACGAAGGTTTTAGCCGCGGTAGCCTACCACGCTTACCAATTGCGGATTAGTAGACGTTCCTTCACCATCTAGTGTGTAGTAAGTAGTTTTGCAATGACCAATGGATGCTATTACAACAATTGTCAAAAAAGCTTGACCAGACTAAATAATTGCTAAAATTACAAAGTATGTCTCGGTCGTTCATACCTTATTTGCTGTTAAATGGAATTCTTAATTTGTTTAATTAGTACTACTTTGCTCATAAATAGACAGCCGATTGGCGCAGTTTGCAGCAACCCTGCTTTCTGAGCCGAGGGCCGTGGGTTCGATTCCCACAACTGGAAAATGTTTGTGTGATGAGCATGAATGTTTGTCAGTGTCTGGGTGTTTATATGTATATTCTAAGTATTTATGTATATTATTCATAAAAATATTCATCAGTCGTCTTAGTACCCATAACACAAGCTACGCTTACTTTGGGGCTAGATGGCGGTGTGTGTATTTATTTATATTTATTTATTTATTTAAGTACCAAATATCATATAATCTACGGCCGAAACCAAGATGATAGATATACTCGCTTGATTGAAAAAAAAACTTATCGTTAACGGCTTAGAATTTTATGTTACCTCAATACCAATTTAAAGCGATTTATATCAACTATTTTTATTCTACGATTTCGGCTCTCGTGTAATATAATTCCATTGCTAAGGCTCTTGTTTGGAGTTATTTTTTCTGGATTTAACCATATTTAATTATTTGATTTATATCGTAGTGTTCAAAACTTGAAAAAATATTATGTTGTTATCATCAAACCTTTCCGATCGTCGAAGTTTTTTTTTTAATGCAGTCAAATTGAATACCCGTTTCCTACCGCTGCATAGATGTCCTTACAAAAGTATAAGTATATCGGCCAGCTGCCAAATGTTGCCCTGAGCAATTTAATTTCACATCTTTCATTAAGCATTTATTAAAAATTTTAAGTACATTAGCGGTGTTAATAAAGTGCCAAGTGGTTGACTTGGCTCTGCCTCTCTTACTCATGAACAAATAGGTTTTATTATACGTTCAGAAAGCTAAATAAACTTAGATTATTTGGGAAATATAACTTCATTGTAAGCAAAGGTCAGAGTTGACTTTTGTCAATGGTAAGTCGATTCTTTTCTTTTGTATATACTCTAGGTTATACTATAGGTTCCATTAAAATTTCCCTAACTTTCACTAATCTAATAGGTTGAAAATACTTATTTTTTTTTTGTGACTTTCATGTCGTGTGAGCCGTACACACTTACCCTCCCGTTTTTAACTACCCTGTATTGACTTCCAGGGTTCCAAGTTCCAACGAGTCCAAATTGTTCCAACATGCTTTGCAAGGATCCATTCTCTGTACGATTAAGTTAATTAAGAAGACCGTAGAAGTTTTGTCTTATACGCGTAACTTGAAGTACCCAGCTTTGGAGAAATTAATTTTATGTGAAATGTATGTAACATACAAGATTTATTATCAGAAACTAACATGTTACTATCCCTAAGATCTTTAAACCATGTTAATGTAAAATGGGCGACAAAAACTGTAGTAAGTATGGAGTATGATCTAAACTGACAAGTTAATTTACTAATAATTAGCTTTAGAGGTGCTTTTATAATCTCTTGTCAAAAGTTACATGATAATTATACAACGTGTAAATGAAAACCGAAATAATAGTTCAGAGGCTTGAGAGGTACATTAATTTACTGTCTCTGAGACTTATCTGTGAAACCGACAAGCTACTAGTTTTTGAATAAACCATTGCCATAGTTTTTACTGAAAGTGATCAGATAAAGCCCTAACGCCACATGCTATGCATGCAATCAAGTGTCTCCGACACTTTCTTAGGCACGCGGCGCGTAGCGTAGGTACTATGCACGTGTCGTTCTTTTATCTCCAATAGGGTTGTCATAAGTAAACACTGAGAATGTTTTTAATTTGTTTAGTTTGTATGAAAAAATAAATATGCTTCTTTTGATTTAATTTTACAGGGTGATTTCTTATGAAATATACTTATGCACCCTTCAACAGTATATTATGGAAAGTAGTGTAAGTGCAGGTAAATTTAAGATATAAAGAGCAATCGTGTCTACTGAGGGGCCCATGCCTAATTCGTAGAGGTCAGACTTACAACATTTTCCTTATAGCAACTACTTTCGCCAAAGGCTGTCTGCGAGAGATCTCTTTAGCGATAAAACCCCCTTTGCACACCTAAACTAGTTTACTATTTCCTAACTCCGGGCTAGTATTGAGGATTACTTATGACACAAATCATTTATGTACATAATACTTTTTTACTGCTTCGGGAATCTAACCAAGCACTTCGTGATCAGAAGCTGATCATGCTAGCCACTAGACCACCGAGATAGTTATACTTATACATTCTAATATTATAAGAACTATGAATAAGTTTTTATAACTGACCTAGCGTAGGTATTCCAACATTAACTTCAATTGATTAAAGGCACAGGCCATCCGCATGCACGCTTCTAATTAACAGCAATTGAAAAAAATCATCTTTAATAAATAATTAATAATAGTAGATTGCACTGCTGGACATAGGTATTTTGTAGGGGGCCCTTCCGAAATCCAGGATCCTCGAGTCACCGCGCCGTTTACTGGTGCGGGTCGCAATTCCAAACGGTAAATTAGCGCAGTGGGCAGCGACGCTGCTTTCTGACTCCAAGGCTGTGTTCGATTCCCACAACTGGAAAATATTCGTGCGATGAGCATTAATGTTTTTCAGGTGTCTATCTGTATATTTAAGTATTTATGTTATTAATTGAAACATTTATCAGTCATCTTAGTACCTAACTACCTCTTTACCGTACCTACTTACCCAAAAAGTCAATTGCATACAAATGGCTGTGTAAACGATATTATCATTTAAAATCACTTACATCTACAATCTTCACCTACACACTCACACGTAAACAACAATATATATACAATAGATCTAAAGCCGTGGCTATTATCCCTATAAATAGACCTATTATTTACATTATATTCAAGACGAAGTTGAATTTAATTAAATAAATTATTGCAAGAGCTAATGCCAGTCTTACTAGTATATCCGCTGATTATATAAACAAATCATATTGGCTTTTTTTTCAAACAAGCAACACTATAAATTTTAACTACAAGTAAACATTTATTTAGCTGGAATGGTTATAATCCCTCACCATCGGACAATAATAATTTGCGATGATACAAATTTATAATCCACATTTTTTATAACAAATCAAGTGTAAACAATGTGTACCTTTAGCAATGCGAAGCAACAATTTTACAATGTGTTGCTTATTCAAAGTGGCAAAAACAAGACGTAAACATGTTTACCTAGAGATAAAAATAAATGCAATATTTTTCAGCTGTAAAACGTTGTTTATCGCAGGAAGTAAACGACAACGTGACCCCGATTGTATAAATGTTACCACCTAACGTATAACACTAGAGTATATTACTAATGCATAGAAAATTCTAGACCTTGCAACAGCTTTAAGCGTTGAGGATGGTTAGTTCTCTAGATGCGCAGTAATTGTTATAGAACCTATCAATGTTATGGAACACTCCACTGCAATCCGTACCTACGCCGTTTTAAAAATAGAACGTTATATAAGTATATGGTGATAAGTCGTCGCTATCGTGCAACTACTTTGATATTTACTGTGCAACAATGTAACAAGCGACTGAATATATTATAATCACAGTGAATTGGTTATTCAATTATGATATAAAAATAATGGGTGTACTTACGTACACGCGTTAGAAGTTATTCTTTGGCGTAACAAGATAAAAATCCTACCAAAATTTTTATCTTTCGCCTTATTCTACGTTTGTAGACAAAACGACACTAACAATAGAAAAAAAGGTATTTAATACATTTAAAGTTTTAACCTTATAGCTAACTAATAGTGTCGATTTTTTATGACGTTGTGCGCGCGCATCGTACAAATTTAATCTCATAATTTTTCCCTAACGCGCCAAAAGAAGTGTAACTTCTAAAATAGTAGTGCATTATGGCTGATTCCACATTATCCCATATAATACCATGGTTGAAGGTGTCTTCGATTCTATCTGATTTACCGGATTACCCCAAACACACTGCTATTTTTGGCAGATTGAGATGCAAAAATCGAATAGAAAGGAGTATTTTGTAAGATATTTAGAAAGATGAATGAATGATGAATCTCAAAACCATTATTACATGTAACGTATATAATTGCAAATATTTGTTTGACTGTATCTAAGTAGGTACTACAGGTACAGTCAACAGTCAAAATTATAACATTCAGACACACAGCCTAAAGAACTTCAAACAAATACAGACAGCAGACATTTGTTTACTCTCCCAAGTGCAATGGCCTTTTCCAAACACACTGTACCTAGTCGGGATGAGTGCCCAACACATACGATAGGCTGACAAGTCAACGCAACCATAAATCAGTAATCTAATCTAAACGTCACTCCCAGGCTATTGCTGGAGATATATTTCAAGATTTACAGGCGACAAGGCCATGTTGAATATGCGCTTGTAATATTCTGCTACGTTGCAAATTGCAGCTCATGTTTATTAACGAAACACGAATAGCACTAGCAGAAACTAGCTAGTCAATTCCAACCAGTGCATTAGGAAATTAGACACCGTCTGCCACCGAAGAAGTCGTAGGCTAAAAGCTAGTCCCTAATATGGGAGGTGAAGGGGATAAAATATCAGATGCCACTATAAGGAAAGATAACCGCAATGGATGTCGGATAGTTAGTAAATGCCAGCTGAATTTAAGTTGTGTTGTAAAACGTCGTATTATCTTGTTCATTCCAAGCCAGCGGATACGAAACTCGCTTTGGTTGAACATGAAGACATATTTGTATTTAAAATGTGTAATTTTTTTGTACCTATTCGCTGGTGAATTCGGATTAAACATATAATATATGAAATACTGCTGGAATATGTCTGAGCTACTTTAAAAGCTTCTTCTTAGAAAGAACCTGTTATAAACATGAATAAGAATTTTAACTACTTTGCTAGATAAAAAAAAACTACTAATCTCGCAAATTTCCAAATACATGCATCTGACCAAATAAATTCTGTTAAATTTACAGTGTATCGAAAATGTAAAGTTCCTTAAATATTTATAATAAATCACTGGTAAAAGAGATAATCTTAAAAAGCAGCGGTTTTGAGGAAAGGCGTGATAATTAATATCACCATAAGTTTACAATAGTTCTCCTTCACTAATGTCGCTGATTTAACCTTTAGATAAGCACAATGGGTGTTAGAGACAGAGCTCAATGAACTGTTGAACTTTATGTAGGCTGAGATTGCAGCATAGAAAACATTCCCGCGTAAAACGTTCACTATTTGCCAGTAAAGATGATATTTTACACTAGATAGTACGAAATAAGGTACTGTAAGGAATTGATTTAAATAACAAACTACAAATAAGAGTGTACGAAGCTGTTCTTATTTATAAAAGTATAAACAACTAATTTAGAAATGCACCACTGGTTAGAACTTGAATATCGCAATTGATTGGACGTGCGTCAATAACAAATAAACTAATGAACAGAACTAAAATGAAGAGAATTAAAGTAGCGTTTAAAAGGATACGGCACGGGAACATCGCAAGGATACAGTTATATTTAGCCTGGAGCATAAAGCTACTCTTACAAATTTAATTGCATCGACGATCGCCTGCCGCGAGACGTAAATAGCACCTCGGCCCTGAACCTACCCGAACTTTCTCCATACACATCATTACCGATAATGTTACCCAGATAGAGATACGAGTATTGTTCGCATAACACAATATACACACACTTATTAATATGCTGCACATTTCCAATTCATTTAGATATACAAATAAAGTTCTGGGCACGAAGTTAACTTCTTCATTTTCTACTATATTACACCCTTACGTATCATCTATTAGTGACTATTAATCCATCAATAAAAACCTTGTAACCTCGCTATTCGTATTACAATTTTTAATCGCAAATTCCTAGTTAGAGGTAGATGTGATTTTTGTATAAAAAGTTACTCATGCAATAAAAGGTAACCTTTATCAAATTGGTAGATATAATTGGGACGATTCGATAGCTACAATATAACAATAGAAGAAATGTAATAATAAACCTGTTACTAGTCAATTACCACCATGTTATCTTAAAATCAATAACTATAGCAAAAATATATATGTACCAAACCGGTAAGATTTGCATGCTAATTAGATGACATAAAATATAACAAGTATTCTGCCTGCGGCTTCTTCTAGATTACGTTCGGAAAATTCTATAGCATTAAATATTGACAAAAAACTAAAGTAACCTAAAGCCACAATGCCCAATAAAATGCCACTATTGAAAAGCTTTTAAATTATCCTCTTGGTTAAATAAGTTTTAGCAATTTTTTCTTTAAGCATCATTAATCGTTATTGTGTTTAGTTAAAACCAAGTTCTGATTACGATTGCAAAGGGATCCACAACTGGACAAAACTAAAAGTTATTGCCGTAACTTTCGTTAAATAGTAAGTAATTACGTTCTGAGTATACTCTGTTAGACTTCGATTTTATTTATAAAACCAGACAAGGATTTCAAAAGAAATCTCGTTTGGGGTGATTTCTCAGTATAGAAACGTAAACCAGATTTCAATCTACAATTTAACAAGATAACTTTTAGCCGATAGAATAGAATGTACAGACTGCTTTTAAATTGCTCTGAACTCGTTACAAAGTCGTTTTAGCAGTCTTGAAAGTTGTATTGAATCCTGACATATAGCGTCGTATAAGGTTGGTCAACTACGTCTAGCCAACACGGCTAAGAGTCATTTCGAGAATTAATGGCTGAATTATGCATAGTTCGCTCTGAATTGTCGCCGCTTCGCCGTTCGACTGCGTAATGAGCCATTGCAACTGACCAGGCATGGGTGACAATAAATCTCCTGAGTTTAATAATATTGAAAGCAAGAAAAATCATATTTGCTGCCACAGCTCAAATCTTTGCTATATTATTTTAAGCTACCGCTTCCACAATTACTTTTGTAACGAGAATCACTATAATGTTTTGTAATGTTTTTAATTTTGTATCTTAATTCACCGAAAATTATACTACTTTATATTACTTGATTTTATTAAACGTAAACTGTAGTCAGGTTTATGTTTTCGATCGTAATATATCATCATCTTTTGCAACGATCGTTGATTTTCAGACGTTATTTATTGGTATTTAATATTTGAGCTCCACGAAGTGTACACCGATGTTGCACCAATAAAATTCGACACAGGTATTGTGGAGTGAACCTGAACGAAGGGGAGAATGCTTTGTTATACTCGTATTATATTGGAGCACATTTGGTGCGTGCCCAGACGAGTACAGCACAATACACACAATGCACACGTAAATACTCGTACTTTACGTTTGGCTCTGCATAATCACATGAATTTGCAAGTTATATCACGAGTAATTTTATAAGCTCTACAAATTTAATATAGCATTGTCTTGAAGTCACTTGAAATGCTTATCCAATAATACTTAGTAACTACGAAACTAACGAAGTAGCTGTCAGCTACTTCGTTAGCATGAAAAGTTTATCGTCGCATAATCTGCATTTCACTTCTAAAGTCAGCTCAATAAACAATATGCGGCCTCACTGTTTTTATTTTGTTTACCATGCCATTATTTTTATCCAGGATATCTTTTCCGTACTTCACTTTTTTTTTTTGGTTTTTCGCCAATAGGTCTTTAAAGAAAGCAGAAGGTTAAAGGGATTAAAAAAATACATAATAATAAAATTTATCATCGGCAACGCCAGCCAACATATGAAGAAATCAATTAATATTAAGATCAATATAAAGCCCCGCCCCGGTAACTATTTGTTTACCCCGATATATAAAGTACTCTTATATACTTTCTGGAGAGATAGACATCTCTCCAGAAAGTAAACATATGTGCCAAATTATATAAAAATTAATGTAGCGGTGGATCCGAACATGGGTAAAAAAAAAAACAGACACACTTTCGTATTTATAATATTATCAATAATAGATTATATATTGGTCGTTGCTCTAAGACCCTCTCGACTATGAAAGAGATGGCCTGTGCCCAGGAATAAAACGTTAATAGACTAAGTATGACTGCTTCTTGAATGAAATTAATAGAGAACCTTGTGGTAGCATTAACTTGACATTATTTTCAAATTCGAATAACAATTGCAATGGCTACCTTATTTGTCTCGAAATAAATGAGACTAATAAGGTAGCATTCTTAACCAATGCAAAAAGGCCTCCTTCTTTCACTCTTTTCTTGTTACAATTATCGAAACTCGGTACAAGGTCGAGACCACGAGGCTACGTGACGCGCGAACACAGCCGGCTCCAGTGAAAGAGATGCACGTAGACAGAAATCGGGAGAATATTGTAGTCAGCTGCAATTTATGCAGGCATGCGCCGTTGCGCTGATCACGCCCTAAAAACTACGCTAACGAGCCTTACCGCCCTCTGCCACTGTCGACATGGGAACGGAAACCGCCGCCTTGTCTGAGAATTTAAGACTCCTGTAATTTCAAAGCCATTAATAACAATAAAACAATTTTCGAGGCCACAATGGAGCCGGTTTGTAACGATTTCGGAGGCGTTTGTGCGAAAAAAAGCGTTTTGTTTCACGTTTATGTTATAGTTTTTTACGCCTGTCTTAGTCTGGGCTCTAGAGTACAACATTTATTAGTTTACCATTGCAGTACCGTACCACAATAAGTAATAAGAGAATACACCCAATTAATTTTATAATTGTTTCGCTTTAAATATAGTAAATCAGATACATTTCTCATCGTTTTGAGATATTTCTTAGGTATTTCCTAGGGTTAATGCATATGCATTTGAAGACAATTTTCATATGTCACCAAGTAATTCAGTATTCTATCTACAAAATCTTTTAGTATCTAAGTAATCTTTGTGCCCATATTAAAATCCACTATGTTCGGTGTTCATCGATACCCTTTAGCGGCCTCCCCTCGATTTCACGCACCGTTGCCGTCTGAGTCATAGCTGTCGTGAGCCGCGACTCAGACGGTTTTTTATGGTGTGGGTTCTATCATTTCTCTTAGTAAAACTAGTTTCCCGCCATATCATAAAAGTATAAACAAGAAGCTTTTTAAACGATACCTGGTCACATTTTCCATGCAACCAGAGCAACAAAACGGAAAGCACAAACAAATTAAACTAAAAACAAATATAATTAGGAGCTTTGTGTTTTCGCGGGGTAAAGTATAGCGCCCTTAAAAAACGTCGATTAAAAAGCAATTACACAAAGATTGTGACAGAATTAGGACCATACAGATAAAGAATCGAATGTTGAAGAAAGAGAAATGTGGTTCAAAATTAGAAAAAATACAGATAAAGTATCAAAACACCAATAAGTGCACAGATATGTGTAAACGTTTATAGGAACAAAAATATCAAATGAACTGAATAATTTACCAAAATATGTTCGCACCAGTCATTACGTAATTAGTAAAACAAAACACGAGACACTACAGTATGTCTGGCATGGTGGGCTCGTCCCAAGGTTACAATAACCGTGGTCGGACTATTCACCGTAGCAGTCGTTAGCGGTGCAAAAAACACTGCTTCCTGCAAAAGAAATCATAACAAAACAGCTCTCAAACATTTTAAACATTAGTCGTTGAGTTACTTGCAAACGAAAGATTGAGATGATTCACTGTAATTGCTAAGTGCAAAAATGTTCATCTTTTTTTATATAATAAAATTATAGTTCATCTTCATATCTACTAGTACATAGTTAATTAAGATTAATTGAAAGCATGACTCATGGAACTTTTAATCATAACAAGATTTCATTAATACAATTTCATTTTAGCTAAGGATTTAAGGTAACATATTAATAAAGTTAGTTGTCTTTCAAAAAAGTTATTAAGTAACTTTCTTTTTGGCCTATGTTTTCGTTGACTACATAATAAACATCTTGAGATTCTGGGTCTTTGCATTTTTTGTTCCATTTAGGTTTATACATACATACACAGGTTTATATATACATATTACATTTAAAGCAAAAAATAAATATCACTGCGCCATTACATATAGAACAAAAACAACACCGACCTGTCAGGTATTGTCCAGAGATGACAGATATCCGGCGAGAATTTACGCTAAAACCAATACGAACAAGTAGCTATTTAACTAATGGCATTATGTATCCGTATGCAAATTGTCGCCTATATTCTGGTGTTTCCTAAATGGTTATGATTATGAAAGGATAGCGATATCTCCGCCATTGAAACATTTTAGTTATAGTTAATTTTATCATTCTGTAGGGGATGGTTTTAAATAAATTTTATTTTAAAATGTCGTCTCGACTTAAGGGTTTTACAAATAATAAGTGCAACGAATTCAAACTTAATAACAATACGTCAGTTGCATCGGATGGGATTTATTATTATGAAAATGTTTATGAAGGTATTTAGGTATTTATATGCAAATTAACAACGAACGTTATTATAACACAGAATTCTTGTATGATTGCTGATATTTAAGAATGCAATATTGTAAACATCCACCGGTAGTCATTAGTTGATAAATAGGTGTATATACAGCACATTTAAGCCGTCCAACCAGTTTTATATATTCATATTGGATCGCCTAATACGTCTATAGACAATCGTGCGTGTTATGAATACAAAATTTCCTATAAATAGTCGCCAGGCGATGTGTGAATTGAGATATTCAAATTAGTGTATAAAAGAATGATATAGCTTAAAATCGCGCAGTTGTGTAAAAGTATTGTGTTTTATTGCATCCGTTGACAGAAACACGTTATCTGCTTTTATGATGATTTTCAATTGATATTTATATTCTTGTCTTAATAATTATTATTGTTCTGCAAATGATTTGCAAATGAATACGTTAATAGCACTAAAAAGTTTTGGAGCACAGGAAAGTTTAATATTTATTTGGAAATATTTAAGCTAAAACTTTATTTACTTAATTTTCCATAATGGAGTGTAAGTAGGTGTTTCATATTTTTGACAGGACATGTTAAATTTTTGACGTTTTGTTAATTGCACTTAAAAATGAATATGCTTGGGAATTAAGTACATCTATATATTTTTTTTTAGTTTTATTGTTTGTGAGCTAGGTATACATAAAGAATAACCATCCGAGTTATATTTTGGCTTCCCTTTAAATCAGGGGGTTTGGATTACGATTCCGTTCTGTTCGTTCAATAATCAAATAAAGTCAGTGCAATAAAGTTTGTTTGTTTGTATATTTCAACCTGTGGATTGTGGACCTTAGTACGCGACGCCAGAGCAAAGGTGAATGGTGGACTTAAGTGCAAACAGTTATCGACATGCGATTTCCAGCAATTTTACAGAGCAGAATAGACTGACGAAAATATTGATGTTATACAGTTAGTAATTTTAGGTGGTAACTCTTTTCAAATTTGCGCGATGAAAGAACACTCTGATTGGGACTCTGCGAAGCATTAAGCACTCGTAAAACAACACACAGGTGATTCTGTGTAATATGAATGCAACGGGGTTCTTTCATATGATTATAATTATTCCATTCAATTTTTCTAAAATTCATATTGAATTAAAATTCCTTACGCGTTTAATTCCACGTAGTAACACTTGCTTTTTAGTTCACACAGTAGGTACCTAATACCTATGTTCACAAACAATAATATTATGTCGTTTTGAATGAGCACTTTTAAATATACATAATAATCATTCCTGTAATTCATGTATGCTTTGTACGCAAATTATGAGGTCTCAGTCGAATACAATTATTACCCGAGGTCACATTTCAACTCTGTTTTTATAGGTCAAGTTAACAAGTAAATAAGGCGACGGACGTCATGCTGTCTTCGCCCACGTCTCAATAAAGCTGATACCTTGCTGATACTTGATACATACAATAACACACGCCACACCTACATAAGTACGGTATTTGATAGTCCATATAGTCTTAACATTGTATTATAGATGCTAAAATATTTCTAAACGATGAAGCAAAACTGAATCAAAATCACCACCGTCGGTTCCAGCGTTTTACCACCGCTTTACTCCCTCCCCAAAGTACGCGATATAAGGTTTGAGGCAAGGCGTCAAGAGTGGAGAAGTCAACCTTGTGTCCGCCGCGCTTGGACGTCTATTTTCGTTATTTTCGACATACGGTCCCTGCTACAATTATCAAAAGATGGAATTCCTAATTATACTTCAATCGAGCTACCCTGACGTTCATTATATGCCCAATACCATATGAAAACATAGGAATTTCAATATGTAACTCTATAAAAACACCCCCATTACTAGTTCATCAATAATTTAAATTATATCTTAAAGTTAATATCAACATCGAATAATCTTAAGTTTACTTATTGAAGCAAGAGTGTCATCACGTAGTTATAATTTTTATTTTCTTAATAAGAGTAACTTTTTCGTAATCGTCGCTCTACGTAAGGTTTATAAGAAACATAGTGTTAATAACGTTTATTGCCAGTTTAATAAACGACCTAGAATTGTCAAACCCACTGGTAAAAGCGTAACTACCACACATTTCTGCTTTTAAAGTATGTAGGCATGTCCTTTCTCTAGATCTAAATAAAACCGGTCACACTAACCGGTTTTACTTGTATTCAAATCCCTTTGATTGCTTTGCGTGTCTGGCTGTCTATTATTGTTTGTTCAGATTGTGTATTTTGCAGTTAGAGGCCAGAAACGCACCTAACTTAAGAGTGTAATAGATTTTATGAATAGTTATTTATAAAACTGTTACGCTTGACCACACCTCAATAGTAATAAGTAGTTGATGGCAAGTAATAATTTAAATAAAACACGATGAAAGGGTTGATACAACTATCGCTATTGGTTTGCCCTCAACTAGGGTATTTTCGCCTTTTCGCGTCCGACGCCCAATTCGCGTCCAAACGACGGTACACTGTTTTACAACAGTGAAAAATAACAATACCGACACACCAATCTAAACAAGAGCGCTTCTATTGATGTTCGGACCTATGACAGGTACTCACACACAAACAAAAGATCTGTGCGTGCAACCCAAATTTAATGAAAAATAAACTAATCTTGCGTGTGCAACCACCAAGTGCTGACGCGCGAATGTGTTGTAACAAAAATAGTGAGCAGCTGTACTTTTCACGGTAAGTATTTAAGGTGTTTATGTGAAATTTAGAATACTTTGTTATCCCTAGACCTTAATTGCGAACCACACTATAGGAATAACGATGTTTGTGCTTATATTTTTCTACTGACAGCTTTACATAAGGTGGACGCGAACTGGTACATAAAATTTATAAAAAAATCACTTTGCGTCCGCTGTGGACGCAGATTACTCTATTTCTCAGTCAGATGTTTAATTAAATACGATAACATGGGAAAAACAATATAAACTTCCTATCAATTTTAACAACATTAACATGCATAATATGATGGCCGATTTGCGTCCATATTATTAGAAATATAAAAAAAGATAATGAATGTCAGAAATCAGACTTGGACGCACAGTTTTCCTACATTAGAAACCCTATAACATTTTGCGTCCATCTTTTTATCACACGAAAATATTAGAGTAAAATTTATATAATTTTATTTAAATATACTCTTTATAACCTACCTAACCTAAAAATATACAATTATTATACGAAAATTATTTTATGTATTTTCCAATATTTGAATTTTGTTCCATTTTTAGGGTTCCTTACCCAAAGGGTAAAAACAGGAACCTAGTACTTAGACTTCGCTGTTCGTCTGTCACCAGGCTGTAGCTCATTAATCGTGATAGTAAGACAGTTGAAATTTTCATGGATGATGTATTTCTATTGCCGCTATAACAATAAATAATAAAAAATAGAATAAAACACGGAACGCGCGAGTCCGATTCGCACTTGGCCAATTTTAAAGGCTTTGTACCGAAATGGTAAAATAGAATCCTATAAAGCCATCGACATGATATTCGAAATAATAGTGAATCTATTAATGGAGTTAGTTGGAGGAGAAAAAAAATATCCTGAAGTGCAATTTATGTGTACTTTTATGATATCAGCAATTATTAAATAAATGTTTTGATTAAAATCACAAGCTTCCCTTTTTATTTCCTATTTCACTTCCTAATTATTTCTAAACAGGTGGACGCCAATTGGTCCACAGGCGGACGCAATCTGGATTTTGTGGACGCGAAATGGGAAAATCGCCTGTTTCAGCTATTTGTACCTGTGTAGAATAAAACATCAGATGCATTGTCCAAAACTGTGCATTAAACTTGACAAGACTACATTACAACCATATTTGATTTAAAACTACCGCACGGACATTTTTTTTTTCACGTTCAAACCTAACAACTCCACTAAGTGGACGCAAACAGGCGAAATGACCCTACCTAAGACCTCGCGTTGTAACGTTAACGGTAAGTTACCGGTAGCTAGATCGATATTTTTTCTATAGCTTTGTTTTTACCACGTAGAATTTATTGTATAAAATACCGAAATTACAGTTTTTTTTTATTAAATACAGTATTTCTTATTTTTCAAGCATTTTTAAAATCCGATCTATTTGTAGCCATTGTACCTAATTCTCTACCAAAGGTTCGTCAAACTGATTAAAGAATGAATTAGAAAGAAAGTCGGCAGATCTGCCGAGGTGATAAAAGATAAGTAATTAAATCAAAATGTTATTTTTGACAAACACAACAAAAAAAAAACATCGTTTGTTGTTGTCTCTTCTAAGGCCACAGCGCGTTTGGAACCCTGCTAGCTTTGATTTTAAATTAACTAATGTAGTACTCATCAGCACGTAACATTAACATAAATCTTTGAATTGAATTTAAATTTGATATTTTCCTTGTATCTGATATTTCTCCATACTAATATTATTAATATATAGGTTTTCTGTTTGTTTATTTGTTATGTTTAGCTCTTATAAAACTTAGCACATATTGTGTAGCTTGCATATCGGAGATGGACATACGATCCTTTTAATCCCGAGAATTATATGGGTAGAACCGAAAAAAAACGCGGACGAAGTCTATGATATAGTTAGGTAAGTAAATAAATAAATATGAAACCCAACAAATAATTATAAAATAATGTTTTGTGTGGCCAAACTACGGACCAAGCGATTTAGCGTTACGGTACGATTTCACTTAGAAACCGATTGGCCGTATGGTATGGACGTTAATATCTTATACTTCATAATTACTTAACATCAGGTGAAATTGCAGTCAAAGGATGTTTCGTAGTGGTATAAAAAAAACTCATATTGCTAAAAGTTCCATACAGTGAACATCTGATAAGCCCGTAATGAGTTTTAGTCAAGAAACCGCATCAATTTCGGGCAGGGGGCAGCTGGCACGCCAATTTCGGGAAAATGCATTTTGTAACTATGGCGTATGGACGGGAAACGGAAACCAGCTGTGCAGCGAAGCGCGGTTAATGTATGGGACCGACGAAATTGCATTTTTAGGGTTACACCAATTTGCGATGCGCCGGTGCGAAATAAAACTATCGCCTGACATTTGTAAAAAGTGTTTTTCATGAATATTATATTCGTTGATATGTGCATTTTACTCAGCTTATTATTGTCCCACTACTGGGCGGTTGAAGGGCTTCTACCCTTCAACACGTACTTGAGCATCATGGTGGATGAAGGGTCCCTTTTTTCTAGTAAGATAAAATTCCCACTACTTCATGGTAGTGGAATACCTACTCTGTGTCCCTCCATGAATCTATAGCCGATTGCACTTGCAATTCGTTTTTCCACTAAAACCAAAGTTAATGGGATCGTTATAGTTCACCAGATGTTGCCGTCGTTAAAAAAAAAAAAAGTTAAGTTAAGTGCAGCAATGGACGAAAGGCCTTCAAGGGGTAGCCCGTAATCACCACGCTGGGCGGACGGCTTGGTGATCGCAGTAGCTGGTAGTAGTAGCACAAAGAACGCTACATTACGTACTCCATTGTATTCCCATAATTGTAGTACTTTATAGGTAGTATTGTAAAATTAATTGTTAGGTATTTGAGTTAACTAGGAACCTATTAATGTTGAACCTGTTCTAATCGATATTGTTAACATATCAATTCTTATTTTCCTTAAACATAAACAAAGGTACATTCCTACTTACTTCATATAATTTGATAACTTATCGTGTTATGCTTAATATAGTTACAATTACTAAATCGATATAATAATCATTATTATTATTATAACCATTTTAATAAGTTTTATTAGTAATAATAATATGCTACTATTTCATAGATTTAAGAGGATAAAATGGCAATATATAAATTAAAACAAACCTCAAAAGCCTATTCCAGCAGCTTGGTGGTTCTATGCACTATGCTTTTTATTGCTGTCATCTTTCAGAAGGTCCGTGCCCAGTAGTGGGACAATAACGAAACTACATGCTCGAATCAGAAACGTATGCATAGGCCCCACCCTGTAAATCTTGCAGATAATGTATAAACTTTTAAAAAAAATGCATTACAGATACAGATAGACAGCCAGACAGTCAAAAATGAATGATAACACCTTTTTGGACGCAGTATCGATTACAGAGCCCTTTAAAAAATGTTCACACACCGCCGCGGATTATCTGACCTGAAAAATCTATCTTCTCATCACCTAAATACGCCCATGGACGTATGTATGTTCATCTAGACGCTGATGCTGGTTATAATAAGATACTAGATTTAAATCCCACACCCCCGCATTCGTGCAGCTTCAGGAGGCTGATCAGGAGGCCTATGCCCATCAGTGGGACGTAAACTGATGAAGAGTTTTAATCTTCGCCATGAAATCAAAAGGTAGGTTAATAACACCTTTAGCCTAGTGGTTCTCAAAACATGGACAACAATTTCGTCACTAGACTTTATCTTATAAACCGATGGATGCCCACTGCTGGATATGTCTTATGTAGGAATTTCTAAAGGCTTCGGTTGAGCCGTTATTTCTAGCGGCTCCCTGCGACTCGTTTGACCACATAGTGGTGGTCTACAGACGATTCGTAGTGCATCTTTGGAACCTCAACTTTCGAAGCTATAGTCCCCACCCATTACCACTTTATAGCTTCGTTACTCGTTATACCAAGTATATAACTATGATTAAGTGACGTAGAGCTACTCCGAGCATAGCTATCTCCATCGTCGACTTCAAGCTTTCTTATTACGACCAAGTTACTGCGCTTGAGGCAATAAAGTACCCACGTTGTACATTATTACTTAATATCCAGTCAATTTGCATATAAATATTTCCAGTCAACATGTTTTTTGTAAGTTTTATTTTGCGACGTATTGTCAAGAACAGACAACAGACACGAGACACGGGTTCATACATTTTAAACTTTATTAGCATTTTCATTGTGTAAACAAAGACAGGTGAAGGTCACTCATTAGGTACCTAACATACCGGTGCAATTTCCGGCTGCATATTTATATACGTTTAAAAATATCGTCCTTTTAATCTGTCCTTATGTAGGTAGGCAGCCCTTCGTTACATTGTGTTCAGTTTACGAAACTTGACTACTTAAGACTGCTTAAGCCCGGGCATTAGTAACTTAGTACCTAGACACATTTTTACTATAATTAATGGTATTCTTCACGGGGTTGCCATGCATATACTTTTGAAGTCTAAAATATTTTTATCGCAATTGAATCGAATAGGTAGGTGGTACCTGAAATACCTAGTCTAGTTTTTTATTATCCGACGCAACTATTAACACCCTCAACAAAAAAAAACTATTATGAGTTGGACAGCTTTGTCTATGTACCTATTTGATATATTATATTCTTTGTTATATTGATACAACTATATTAAAAAAGGAATTAATACAAAATAAAAAGGACAATGGAGCTGAGATTATGTTTTTTTAGGTAGATAGAATTTGGTACCGTCAATGCTGATATTATAACCTCTTTTGAAGCAACATGAAGTTTATTTGAATTGTGCAGGATGGCATACCTAAATGCTTGAATAATATTCCTGTCTTCTGATTTTTAAGCTATATTATACTAATATTGTTATTAATTGAGCCAATAGGTCTTATAAATAAATAAATATACTACTACAATACACACATCGTCACCTAGCCCCAAAGTAAGCGTAGTTTGTGTTATGGGTACTAAGATGACTGATGAATATTTTTATGAATTATATATACATAAATACTTAGAAAATACATATAAACACCCAGACACTGAAAAACACTTAATGCTCATCACACAAACATTTTCCAGTTGTGGGAATCGAACCCGATCTTGATTATGTACTCGTAGGTAGAATAAAAAAAATACCGATGTTACTTAAAATAATGATGATATGAGTGTATAAATCAGGTATTTCTATAAACAAGGTTAATAGACCCACCTATTTAATGTATGTTGGCACGAGTTAAGCCGTAAATACAAAGATGCAGTTATTCACTTCACTTCTTGTAGTGTTAATATTTTTAGAATTCAAATATAAGAATATTCCCAATTTTTTATGCGAACCTTGCGTGTGAAATGAAAGCTAATAATATTATAGCATATAGTACCTAGTAGGTACCGTACCTACCAGTCAGTTGTAATGGATTCAATAAAATAAGCCTAAGCGATTGTTATGTTAATTTATAACAGCAAAATTAAAAAAAAAAAAAAAAAGGAATACGTAGTTGAGGTGGGTGGGTCCGAAATACTACACCTGAGAAGATAGTCTTATTCCTAAGTAATAGTGTTGGATTTATTCAATTTTAAGGGGTAAGTTACCGTGCTAAAGACGAACCCTTATGGTGCGACATGGTCAGTCTGTCACAAATAGAAATACAGAGAATTGTTTATGTTATCAACATGCAATTTGGGATGCTATTATTTTTCGACTTTTTTGAGCAAAAAAAAAGTAGAATTTACCTACCTAGGTATTTATTTTCATTATTAAAAGGGCAAAAGCAGGCGAGTCATTATTTTAATATGGGGTATAATTTGTGTGTTGCAAAACTTGTACGACTTATGAAGCAATCAGGTTTTGAAACATTCGCCACTTCATTCATTAATTTAATCTAAGTTTACTAAGCGAAAAATCAGAAATAAATGGTATTAAAAGAAATACTTTGGTTATTACTTATTCAAGTACCTATCACAGGATAATTAAAAAGTCATCTCTAACTAACAGTTTTTTAATCAGCAATAATTTCTTTGTAAGCAAATTTAGCTATGCTGCTTATAATGCTGTTCGGTGTTTTAAAAGCAGTCGAATAATTATTGTTTAGACAAATAGTAGGAAACAATTTACGTACCTATTTTTTCCTAGGTAAATTTCCATCAAAAATATGGAACCTGTGGTAGGTAGGTACGTGAGGCTGATTCGCACTTGCCGATTTTATTTGAATATGTTTTTATACTAAATAGGCTATCAAATTAAATCGACAAGTCTATTCCGAAAGAGTGCAATAAAATTTCAACGTTTTATTATTTCAGAAGATCTTATTACACGGCGGTTTAAAAGGTAAAAAAAAATCTGTAAATAAAAAACATAACATTGGTAATTTTTAATTTAGTACCTAGGTTAGTAGAAAATAATACTTAAGTAAATTCTACCAAGGTACCTACCTATTTTGATTTCAAAATGTCTGATTTTTTAATAAATAATTCTAGAAACGTACCTACCTACCTAGATACCTAGGCTGGGTTATTTCATGCTTCTATCTTGTGGTATAAACACTGAATATTATACATATAAGAAGTAGTAGGTATCGCCTACAATATGGTGGCATGTGAAACCAAGTCTATCATTCTTATTTGTTAAATTAAATACGTTAATCGCAAGGCTTTCCACAAAGAAACGCATTGGAAGCCGGCGAATTACCAACCCTGCTAGGAAATAAGTATAAAATCAAGAAAATACAAGGTAATTAAAGGCTGGGGGTTTTTCTGCAAACTTGAAACTATTACACCTACCTATCAAATCGTTAACCTGGGCTGTTAGGCTCTATCTATTAGTTTTCTACGAGGCAGAAATAAGCTATCTTACTTTGTATCTTAATTCGATGCATACCTAGTAAAGGCCCAAGGGGGTCCGGTTTTCGAACAAGACGGGCTCCAAGACCCGACCACAACCAGTTCCCCGCCAATTATGCCGGGCTCTCATACGATTTAATACATAAACAACCGGCGTTCGAGCACCGTAGGCGTAGCTCGTACACATAATACATTTGCGTAGGTGTGGCTGTTTACGACTTGAACAGCGCCACTTACCACTAATCTTACAAAATAAGGCGTGATTGCATTATTATTTTAGCCATAGGTATGTAACGCCAACGACTTTGTAACGCCAAAGACTATGCAACGCGGTGTTAGCAATACGACTTAACTGCTAAAAGCGTACACCGGCTTAAATAACACCTTGTCTACCAACCAACTTTTTCAATAATCATGCATCAATCATTAAAAAAGTTATCATATCGCTGTCTATCAGTGACAGAAAACGTAGAATATAGTGTGAAATTCCAGAAATCTCTTACCTGATCCTGTCGGATACGAAATCTGGTTTCGAGTTCCTCTTTGCAGGTGTCAATGTGAGAGGAGGAGCGTGTGTGGGACTCGCCGATGGTTCTGAGGATGCGGATGGCGGTGAGCACGATCCCGAGCTAGAAAGACTGAACGCTCTTGTGCGGACATCGACTGCCGCCGGAGTACGGCCGGATCTAGCTCTCCTGCGCTTCTTCTTCTCATCATCTGCTCTAATAGCCGTGCCAGGCGGTGTCCAATCTAAATCCTTCTTCAGGTGGCCACGACCGCATCGGCAGCCGCACGCCTTGAACGCCAAATCGTAACCCTTCTTTGTCCATAGATTCTGGTGTCTCTGCCTCTCGGACCATGAGCGTGCACGGCCACAGGACTTGAGATAAGCGAGGACCCCGGCTTCCCATTGCTCGAAGCATTCTCTGTGCATATACCGGCCGGCGGCGCACGTGTCGTTGTTGCATAGCACGCGGATGGCGTCCTCAACGCGCACGGGATCTCGGGGGCGTAGGCACTCGCCGGGGACGCAGCACCCATGGGTGTCGTCAGACTCCCGCTCGCCGGTCGCGCCTTGCCGTCGCGGAGCCATGCTTTACCACGATCGACTCAACGAAATCGAACGTGCCGCCGCGATGTACCGGACGCGTCACGCGAAACACATGCTTGCCGGAGCGCGCGCGGCCGACTAATAACCGCGAGTGAACGAAAGCGAAATTTCAAGAGCGCAGCCCGTCGCCGCACCGCCGCGCCACCCGCCTGCACGCGGGGCTGACCTTGCGGCGCGAGGGGCGCGGGGGTGCAGCGAGGGGCGGGGCGATGCGGCCGACGCGCGACGTCCCGGGTGGGGAGAAAGTGCCTAGCGAATTTTCACTTTCGCGCGATACCGGGAACTGCTCCGGGTAGCCGTACGAGGTATCAGGTAGTTGCAGCAGTCGATGGCGGAGTTGTGCCTAGCGTCCCGGAAACTGCATCGATGTCGAAATATGAAATTGCTATTCGTTTTTTTTTTCAATTCGTTAGCTAGCCGAAAGTTTATTGTTTTTATGATCGAAAGGGGATCTAACGATCCATCTTTTTTGACACAGTTATTTAGAACTCAATATATATGATATGACATATATTATATCCCGGTATAAAAACAATAAGAAAATTACCAAAAGATTTTAATTACAATTCAAAAAAAATCCGAATCAAATTTGCTTTGCTAGCTTAATGTTTACGAATGGTTGGCTTGTTTTATATCCCTATTACCTATGCGAGGGTAGGCGCTGAAAAATTTTGGCAAATAGTGAAGTCATGTTCACAGCCGAATACGTTTAACAAAGATCCAGTTCATCTCAAGCCCTTTTAAATTTTTTCAGAAATCCATTTTAATTAAGAATTCTTCTAAATTAAACCAGTTGCTTACGAAGCTTCTAACAAAAATAGATAGCTATTTTAATTAAGTTTACGATCTTAATGTTGACTATAAATCACATTCCGTTACATGGTTACTTTAGTTATTCTTGTAAAATAATTTTGAATCTACTTGGGTGTTTAATTACCCGACTACGCGACAAAAAAGAAGTAATGTATTTATAAGTCTATACATTTTTGATCCTATGTGGCGCTCGAAAGAACAAGGCGTGGGCTGATTTTTAATGATTCTTTCGTAAATCAATTGTTATGTTAATAAAGTTGTTTAGGGAAAAATAAATTAAATACTTTGTTATATATAGATATTGGATAGAAGCAGACTTTGCAGAATTCCATGATATAACTTTAGATTTTACTTATTTATTGTAAAGTCAACATCTCCTAAGCATGCTCAGGTTTCGGAGCGAAACGTGCGTGGAGTATTATGTGGAGTGTGCGGATTGAGGAATTATAAAGTAGGTACACCATACAGATTCTGCTTTTCGCGGAGTGTAGCTAATTAAGCTTAATTTTAATAATATTTTGTTATAATATATATATGTATAATAGATAATTATTGTAAAGGCCTGAGAGCACTGGGGCAGTGTATTTTATCATATAATTGTAAAGAACAGCGCATTTGAGTTTTACAAATCGTAGTTGTTACCACTAGGTAAGATAAGGATTCCTATGTTTCCTATTCCTATACATATATGTAAAAAAAACATTCAATCGAATTAAGAATCTCTTCGTTTTTAAACTTTCATAAATCCTATCCTCATCATCTGGATATTGGATACCTGGTATTCTTCTACTATTCGCAATACCAGATAATTTCTACCGCGCACTTGCAAATTGTGGAACAATCTCCCTTCTGATGTGTTTCCTCCAAAATATAATCTAGGCTTATTCAAGGGGCGGATAAACAAACTCTTGAAAAACCGGCAACGCATCGGTGGCTCATCTGGTTCTGCAGATGTTTATGGGCAGCAGTGATCACTTACCATCAGGTGCACTACTTCCTCACTTGCCCGCTATTAAGATTTAAAAAAAAAATATATAAAAAAAAAAAACAAGAAAAGGACTGCCTGGACTCTCTGGTAATTTTGAGTGCATACAAAGATAATACAATCAATCATAGTGAGCATAGATCACATACATTTATGCTTGTTCTGTTGTACGTACCTACATACATCAATCTACACCAAAATAATATATTTTTTAAGATGTGATCGTCTAGTTGAATGTGCGTTGTGTTACAGTAAATTTATAAAGTTGGTAAATAATTAAACTTTTGATAACAAAACTTCATAGTTGCCAGATATTTATGTTCATAACATTGAGTTGGTGGGTATTTTGATATAAATACGACTGCATTATCGATGCACCTCAGTCCTACATGGACTCGAACGATGCAAAGATACCTCCCGGTGTCTTAGTCGTTTATCAGTTGTTAATTTAAGCAATAAAATAATATACTTACATGCTTTAGCAATCAAGGAAAACATCGCCAGGAAACCTGTATGAGGTTTCCTTTTTATGTTCTCAATGCCGTCTTAAGTCTACCCATCCTTACTTAGCCAGGTACGTGGTAGACTAATTCTGAGAAGAGACCCGTGCTCTGTAGTGGCCCGGTAATGTGTTTATGATGATGACTATTATTTAGTTTACTTTTATTGTCAGGTCTTATTTATTTATTTATGTAAGGGACAATCAACAGGTTACAACAACAACTCTTAAAAACTAAACAAAAAATTAAATAACATATAAATGTAATATTGTAGACCCACTTAAAGACTGCCACAACTTGCGAATACAAAACTATATTGTCAGTTAGAAGGAGAAAAAACGAACGTCTTTTTAGACCTACGTTACTTTTGTGACGCTGTACTTTACCTTAAGTATAAATTTGAATAGTATTACTTGACTTGTCATTTAAGTTTACTTTAGATATTTCTGAGCACCAAAATTGCCAGCATTGTATAAATCATGGACATCCGTAACATAACGCATGCTTTTATAAACATAACCTTTTTTGAAAGAGTTATTCAATACGTGAATTACGTATTACGCAATTTCATGTCCAGTACCCTTTTAATAATACAGAAATAATAAATACTCTCGGTGGGCCATTCATGTGAAACGCTTAAGCTTGAAGCGCACGTGTGGCTATGGGGTGAGATGAAAGGAACAATGGTTTTACTTCAAGACCGGTTCAAGGTTAAACTTCGCGGCCCTCCTCTGTATAACTTACAAGGTGCGTTCTGTTTTTAAACTTTATTCGAATGATTTTCAAATAACAAACCACTATTTGCTTTTCCTACCTATGCTTCTGGAACATGGTCGCTGACTATGCGCCTCATAAGAAGGCTCAGAGTCACTCAGCGGGCGATGGAGAGAACTATCTCTGCGTGATCAAATCAGAAATGAGGTGATCCGTAGAAGAACCAGAGATACTGTCATAGATCAACGAATCGCCAAGCTGAAGTGGCAATGGGCGGGGTACATAGCTCGGAGAACGGATGGACGTCGGAGTCCCAAGTGTTGGTCGACCCCCAACGAGGTGGACAGACGGCATCAAGCGCGTCGCAAGGATCCGCTGGATACAAGCGGCACAAAACTGTGGAATTATGAACTTCCTTCAAAAGACCTATGTTGATATGATGATGGTGATGAACGTTTGCTTTTATTCAAACTAATACAATTTTCAAATAATGCTGGACATAGAATATAGCTTGTAAGGATTTCCAAAGTTTTACGCCGCGTGCGTCAAGCGTTAGCTTCCTGCGATATCGCCTGTTAGTAGGGCTAGACATCTGGCTTCAAGCGCACGTGTGGCCAATGTAGGGTGAGTCGACAGTAACAATGGCTTTGCTTCAAGACCGGTTCAAGGCTAACATCCGTGGCCCTCTCCTCTATATCATAGCCTATACGGCGCGTTCTGATTTCAATCCATATGTGAATGATTCCAAATTGTCAAAACGCATTTAAATTATTCATCATCATCATCATATCGGCCCACTACAGAGCACAGGTCTCCCCCCAGAATCAGAAGAGCTGGCCCAGTACGGATTGGTGGACTGCACAAACCTTTGAGAATATTATATCGAACTCTGAGGCATCCAGGTCGAAGCAAGTGATATTTGTAATTACATAAAACGCACAAAACTTAGAAAAGTAAGAGGTTTGTGCTGGGATTCGAACTCGGGCCCCTGAAGTGAAGTCGAGCTCCTACTTACTGCGCTATCACCGCATCTCTTACGCCGGAGTGGGGAAATCCTTACTATATACTCTTATCTTGTAAGAATTTTCATATACTGCGGTTTTGTGCCGCGTGCGTCTTGCGATATTAGCTTTCAACGATATCATCAGTCGAGTTCTAGGCCTCTGGCTTTAAGCACACGGCTGGCGAATGGAATGGACAAGAACAATGGCTTTACTTCAGGACAGGTCCAAGAGTGAACTGTTAACTGCTGTCTTCTTTTCTAAATTATGGTTCCTTTAAGGTGTTCTTTATTCAATTCGTATTTAAATGATTTTATAATACTATATGGTACGGGCTTTTATAGATTATCTGTGATATTTGTCTATAGGCTTCTACGTAATGCAAAGAAAAATCACGCTTAGAATCCAAATAATCCATGCATTGCAAAGTTTACCTTCTTCCTGATAAAAATTGCGCATAGACTCCTTTAGGATTCTGATATTGCAAATTTAGCAAGGGTATGCATGCTCTCAAGAGTACGCCTAGTTTTCAGGTATCAAAACAATTGTAACGTCGAAATAAAATGTTCCGGAAGGCGAGGCACAGATAATATTATCTAGACGATAAAATACTCCGAGTCTGAGAATTTCATGAAAGGGTTATTACCGTTCTAAATATCTAATTGCATAAATTATTTATTAATGCACACAATACTCGTATCACGGATATTTTTGTATGTACCATTCATTTTGCGATATCTACGTAGAGAATACTGCAATGTACTGCGATCATCAACTGCCCAGCGTGGTGATTACAGGCAAATCTTCCAGTTGGGAGAGGTATTTTGTACTGCAGTGGACTGCTACAGGCTCTTGACGAGATTATCTAGGTAAGGGGATCTTCTTAGTATATACGCTGTCTTGCACATATACGCAATCTTCTATTAGATATTTTAGTGTCTAGATTTTGAATCAATGGAAGGTGATAGCCTTTAGAGAGAAATGATCTCTCAAAGCATTCACGAACAATGAAAATGAACGCATCTGGTCAACACTAAATCTTGTCCAAAACAAGTACTCTCGGCCCCCGGATTAAATGTTAAAGGACGTAAAGAAGAAAAGGAAGTTATCGTTCTTTATGTTCGTAATCGTCCGTGCGTTGTCTTCACGAAAAGAATACACTAGGCACCACCCCTGCTCTTCTCGAAGGTTTCATACGAGGACAACGGACAGCAGCGTCCTCTCTCCTGAAATTCTTGCGTTGGGAGAGGCCTTTAGTCCAGCAGTGTTACTACTGTTATTGGCTATTCGTTTGTAATAATTTTATATAATTACCTGTTGTCTATCATAGCTACTTTGAGCTACTTTCCAACGGCGACGTTAAATCAAATGAATATTCCGATAAGATCAAATCAACAAGATCATATCGGAGTAAAACGAGAAACTAGTGAATAGGCCCATAGAGAAACTACTAGCGCAACGTGTGACCCAATTTCATTTCGACTTGCCTCACCAGGTGATAGGTGCATTTTATTCGGAGGGGAGTCGTACACGTGTATCAAACACCAGCCAAAATACATCCCGACAACATTTAAAATTCACCTTCTACGGGACCTTTACAACAAAAAGCAACTTTATTGCACTGAAACAAAGTTTAGTGTCTAAAAATTTCACGTAAAGGAAATGTTTGCGAAGGAATTGCGTCTCAACTCGTTCTGATCCTGCGATATTATTATAAGGCTTTTGTCTGAAGTCCGCACATCTGTGTGACCTCTTGAATAGCCATTGAATTATTGAAAATATTTGGAGCGTAACCCTTGAACGTGGGTTAGTGGGAAAAAAGGTCGGACCGCTTTATAAAACTGCACTTTGTTTATTAACTATAGAATATATTACCGGCATCATGATTTTAGTTGGGTCTAATTCTTCAGTACTAAGAGGGCAGTCCAAAGCGGTCACTTGCTTCCCTTCAACACAAAAATTATCTCTTTCTGCACTTCATCAACAAGTTTCTAAGTCTTCTTCTCTACGACCTCTTTAAACATTGGAGATACTAGTGTCTCAACCACCCGTTTCGCATGATTGGCAGTTTTATTCTGATCAGATTATTAACATTTAGAAAAGTTCTTAGGTATAGATGGTGATTAAACTGAAATCGCCAAAAATAATCATCCTAAACCGCAACAAACGCCCATCTCGATACTTTTGATTTTTTACTTTTTATAAAATAATTTGTGACAAAACTAAATACGTGACGAGCCCCAGTGGTTCACTCTGAAATAAAATCTAAAGAAAAAGCTTTTAAAACTTCTTACCTTTAACCTTTGTCCCTACGAACCTGTATAAAATGAATAAAAGTTTGACCTCTATTTATTACATTTAAGGTATCCGTAAATAATACAAACACTTTGCATTTTCCGCTTCGAACCATCTTTTAATTCGTATTGGCCATACCCTATACTATGGAGTTGACCCAATTTGTCATGGCTTTATGTTCAACTTCCTGAGCTGGTCAATGACTATTAGTAGTATCATGAGGATGGATTTATCCACTACTACGATACTCGTATCTTCTTTAGGTGGGTAAGTTATAATTTTAACCGAATTACAAAAATGTTCACAAGAATCTAAATTTTAAGATTCACGAGAAGATAACTTGAGGTAGGGGATATTTAACATGTTAAATAAGTTATAAAATATAAAATACCTTACTACAAAAACAAATATGGAATCGCCAAGCTACATGAAGATGATACGCATCGTATCGAATTAATTAACAGTACTGAATAATGCACTTTGTTAAGCGACGTGTAGTACATGCACTATAAAAACCAGTCAGTAAATTTTTACATAAAGCCCTCATTTCCTCTGACGCCGAACGGATGCGCTGTTGAATACAAAAAACGTTTATATGTTAGTTCATAACTATTAACTACGTACGTACTCGTAGTGTGACTTCGTTAGCACATAATGACTGATAGCTGGACGATCCTGCTATGTTTTGATGATGAGCCAATGTCTAGCCATATTGTTGTGGGTTTTGTCCATTGTTTTTGCGATACTTGTCCTGATTGACACGGCTTTAACTTATACGGCCTGATTGCAGGAGTACTTGGAATATCAAATATTAGCAGTGCAATGATTTCCTCCCTGTGCTTATCTATTTCTTTAAGTATACAATAAATATTGTTATTATATATTCCCAAGTATGGTATTCATTAGCATATATATTAATTTGCTTACCTATATGTATTTAAGTATACAAAAGCGGTGATAGCCGATACAAAAGGATTTATTGCGATCCCCGACAGGCATTGAAATTAGTCCGACAGATCTAACTTTACAGGCGTGTGAAGTCTACCGATTCGCACTTAGCCAGCGTAGTGGTAACGGCCCTAACCCGTCTCATGGGAAGCCGTACCCCTATTTAATGCTTTGAAAATTTAACTTACAAATATTAAGCTTGGCCGCAATTAAAATTCAATAAAAATAATATAATATGACAGTCATGGGCATATTTATGAAGTAAGTCTTTCTTTTAATGAGTTATCATTGTACTGATCAGTATATTATACCCATTTAACTCCGACACAAACAGGGAATTCCGTGTCTTTAAAATGCGCACTTTAAAATACACCCATGGGGGAAGGTGAATGAATTAGCAGTAAAAATGTAGCCGTTTTTATTTGACCCACATCTAAGGGATAATTGTGAGGGAATAAATTGTTTAATTATTACTTTTATAGGTCACTGCATAATACTGGCAGGTGCATCGAAGCGTACACCTGCTACGAGGGTTGTTCAAGGTCTGCGATGTGCGCTTTTTTGTTTGTGTTTGGTGATGCGCGTGCGCGGGAATTTTTATAGGTGAACTTGTTTTTGCAAACTCCTTTGTGTATTCTCAATTCTCTAGGAAATAATTTAGCCATTCAAACGAGCGTAATAAATATTATCTACTAACTTACTTATAAACTGTGTCTTTTTTTTATTTTGCATAGTTTGTAGCTATAAGTAGACGTTTAAATTAGACGCAACTATTTTTACAGACTTCTTAGTTTTATTCTTTCTTATATTTTCTAAACTGCTACTAATACTTATGCTACTTAGAAAACTGGAAACAATTACTTTGCTGATTATAAGTAAAAACAAAACCTATTATATATTTAACCTTTAGAGGGATCCCAGAGCGAAAAAGAAATCTCTTTAACCCTGGAAAATAAACGATTACCGCGGGATTTTCAAACCACTGACACAAAAAGGGATTAACTCGCCAGGCAAACCTAGTCCATCATAATATAATATATGATAATAATGCATTCATCTTCAGTACATAAAGAATACGAAGGTATGTATTTCGATCGTAACAATAACTAAAATCTATAGTAAAATAACATATGATAATTGATAACACGAAATATAATACGTAAGTAACCTAATATAAATGTAATCTACCTATAAAAGACGGGTTAAAACCCACAATTTAGCTATTTTATTATTTTTACTTGTCTCTCTTGTAAATCCAAATATAATACAAGTCAAGAAAAGCCTTTCTTATTGGAACCCCAATATCGAAAACATTATATACGATAAAGAACACATTGTTCAAACTTCTCGATTTTAGTGAAATGTTGATTTTCTATTGTCGGTCAGTCACTGTGAGAACTGTGTGTGTGTGTGATATATTATTTAAACTAATGAAAAATTCGGGTGAAAACGGCTATTATATCTATTTATTAAGACAATGATCCATTTATCGGTGTAAAGACACTACCCGTTTCGAAAACAACAAAACAAAAATATTATGATCATGTCTAGACAACGATAGATAAGAAGCACAGTGTGGATAATATCAACTATGATCACAGAAGCATAATTATAACTAGCAGCTAATTTTAGATACGCAAGATTCAATAGATAAGAGGCTTCGAAAGGGCTATTTATTCAAAATTGTGTAGGTAATTCTAGATGCGTAAGATTCAACAATTTCTACGCATCTAGAACTACTAATTTCCATTAATATAGATAAGCGGTTTTAAGAGGGCTATTGACTAAGAAGGATCATCATAATAATTATCATCCTCAGTCTATTGTCTATCATCTTCAATTGCTGGGCACAGAATTGAGAATTTAAAAGTTCGACCCAGGGTGATGAAAAGTTTTTTGAATTATATATCGATTGCAAAAATATTTCTAAAATCAATTATAATTTAACAAACTAAATTATAAACCTAATGAAGATATTAAAGTTATATTATTTAGATATTAAAGTCTCATAACATCTTTACCTATATTTTTTGTTAAAGGGTAACTAAAAGTCGCATAATTGATATAAACCTACAATGATAACAGTGTATTGAAACTAATTCAATAGGTACCTATAGGTAGGCACGCCTCTTTTTATTCAACAACAACATCAACCCGTTTTTGAACAAAACATGGCTTTAGTCGAAGGCATCCCGCAAAACTGGTAGACCTTGATCTCGAAGGGACCCTCGACGGTCTGCCGGCGGCTAACCTTGGGTTATTTTTAAAACACGCCTGCCCACGAATCCCGTCGGACGACTCCTTACGTTCTGTTACATAATGCGAAATTATAGTTTCCTTTTTTTTTCTTCCCCATCTTCTTTCTCTGTCTTGCTCTCACTGAAAAGCGTGTGGCCCTGTCATTTCGACTTTATGGCTTTTGTTTTGGCTCGCACATATTTTATTTCTTTTCGCGGAACCGTAAAAGGAAGAGGCAATGAAGGGTTAGTCGTTCTTTTATGGAGTTATTTATGGTTTCGAATAATGGCCGCTGTTCGCCGCGAAATTTAGAGACAGCTGCGTGCCCTTCGAAATATTTTGATTCCGCGCATTTTTCTGCTTGACCTCGGAATTTACGAAGTTATGGTCAATTTGTTGTTCAGTTTTCGTCAAGCCATTTTCCTTTGGCAAATATTCTATACTTCACTTTCAATCTCGACAGGTTTTACTAGTAAACACTTTTTTTTTCTTGCTTTCCTCTATTAAAGCGAAAACTTCTTTATAATTTTATTAGGTACAGTAAAAAAAACCTAACAACATTATTCATGCGAATATACACTTTTCATCCAGTTAAACCGCATTATTCCTTTGTGGAACTCCACGCTATTATCACGGTTGCAAATATCCCCTCATTGTGTTGTTTGTGCGAGAATGAAATTGGAAACCGTATAAAAAGATACATACTTTAAAAACCTGAGACCTGTTCGACTCGTTTGGTCTGTCGGATGTATCCTTTGCGTTTTGGTGGGACTCCGAGACAACTACGATAGGGCTGTAGTTTAAGATATACTGCGAAATAAGTCTGAGAGCATCAACCCTTAAAACATTATAGCACACAAGTTAAAGGGTCAAAGTCCAGCAAAGTTTTATTTAAAGGAAGAGGGGGATCAATGCATAGTGCAAGTGATTTTTTTCAATAGGTACACGGAATTCGTATTGAGCAGTACGTATAATAGAAAAAAGACAGCTAGCGAAGCGCGACTTGCATCTACAATTTCTAATATCCTGGTAGAAAGAAATGCTCCCGCGATAAAGCTTTTTATCCCATCCCCGGGTATGTAGAGAAATCAGTATAAGTATCTAATTACGTAAGTAGTTATAACAACAAGTTTACTGTATAGCAAAAATACAAAATATCTTTATTCCACCTATCTCGTAGGAATGTTCAAGAATCGAAATAATCTTTCTTCTTTATTGTTATTTACAAATTTACTAGTCTTAAGATTAATTATCGCCTAATGTGAATGGGGCTTCTTCTTCTACGCTACTGTAAACTATCTATAGGAACACCTATCAAAACTATGCTAAATATTTAGTGACTTCCTTCTCTAAGACGATCATCGAGATCATGACGTTGTCTCGGTGGTTTACAGACGTGATCAATATGACAACTAAAAGATTAATATAAAGCATAATAATGATTACACTGACTTGGTAATCCAGAGTCAAAATAATCCTGCAGAGCGCGTTTTGGAACCTTCGTAACTTTAGTTTTAAGTTTTCGAATGTTATTATTGCAATTAGGTCACTACGATGTAAGTATTATTGGGTCACTAGTATGTAAGTACGCATAAAAAGTGCTCGCTAAAGACCCATTTGAAAATAGAAAGTCTAGATTTTCATTTTGATAACGCAACATCATTGTCGTTTATTATACTTAGAATGTATGTACGTATTTTGCTTTATGTTTGTTCACAGATGCGAGATGTCTTGTCAATTTTTTATTTATATGTTTTACATTCAAAAATCTTTTATGGTTCGAAATAGTAAGTATACTCTCGAAGTGGCCCCATTATCACCATGTACGGACCTGATGAAGGGATTCCATGGAATACGCGGGTCCGCCTCGCACTAGGCCGGTTTTTAATTTTTAATATTGTTGTCAATAGCGTACTAGTGCTGCTTACTGGAATAACCACAAAGCATACGGATTGATTTCATACCTAAAAAAATAAGTCATAAAATATTAAGACGGCGATTAAAAATACCTACTTCTGAAATAGTTTTGATGTTAATTAGCATTGCCCAAACAACAAAAGCATTGCTTTGAATCTCGACTACGCTAGCTATGCTCCCATATCGGGTACGAATCGATAAACCCTTGTTTCTCTTAAAAGCACGTTTCTGAGAAACCACGGTTGGATTCTCGAGTTACAACGCCCTCTTGCGTAACTGTGGTCAAAAAACAACATGTTATACATTTATAACCGAGTGTTGACCTGACCTTATTTTGTTAATCGGAATCATTTAAGAAATAACATCGTTAGTTTTTCTTTGTCGGGACTTTAATAATTACTTTTTAAGCTAAATTTTTTTTTGTATATAATCAATCACAGATACCTTTTTACTGGCGGAACACAAGCGGCGTGTGTCAACGCTTACAAAAGACCTACGAGTATGTCCGGCATCCAGTAACATGAAGTCATGATAGCCTAGTGTTCAGGACTTGAGCCTTAAGGGAAAGAATTCGATCCCCGACCCCACCCTGGTAATGGGTTGGTAATAATGGTGAAAGTGCGGACGCGTACGAAGCGCTTCGCATCTTCGTTTCTGATCCGCACCGCTAGGATCTGGAATGCTCTTCCAGCTTCCATTTTCCCCAGTTCTTACAATATGAGAACCTTCAAACCAAGCGTGAATAGGCATCTTCTAGGCAAGCGCTCTCCACCTTAGGTTGCAGGCTGCATCATCGTTTACCATCAGGTGTGATTGCAGTCAAGCGCTCGTCTATAAACATAATAAAAGCAACATAAGATATTGCCGAGAAGTTATAAACGAGGATAAAAGACGTAGACAAAGGGTAGGCGTAATCAGTACGCGTATAAAGTACTTTGTTATACGACTGTAAGTTTATTTTTTCTCACTACAAGTTAGACGTGAACTGCAAACTTACCAGCAGGGCTAGCACGGGCGGATTATAAAAATTATAACCCCCAATTATATCCCTGATTATATCCCCTGAAAAAAAATATAATTAACGTGCCCACCTGCTAAATCACTGGAACATGGAATAGGAGAAGTTTGCTCCCATTTATTAATACGCATATAATTTATTTGGATATTATTTCGACCTGTGCGTCAGTGCTCTGAGAGTTGATAAAGCTGTGGGAGAAGATAAATTTGTCTCCTTTCCCCTGGGGATATAATTGTCTTCTGCCCATCCAAGCCGTGCTGGTGGGTGAAGTGATGATTCAGCCTAAGATGGTAGCGGGCTAACCTGTAAGAGAGTATGGTAGTCATAACCCTAATCGTTTTCTAAGCGACATCGCAACGGAACACTAAATCGTCACGTCTTTGTCGGTACACACCAGCCCAGACCAGAGAAAATTCTAAAGTTACAAATTCCTTGCCGGGAATCGAAGGTCCCGGGACCTTGTACTTAAATTAACAACTCTAACCTTTGCGCTAGGGAGTTCGTCGTAAGTTGTGAATAAAGCTTGTTTGTCTTTTCGGATTGCTTTTTATGTTCTCACGCTGCCAGGCCACATGTTTTTCACTGCGCGTCTTTTATTCTTATTGAGTTCCACTTTATATGACATCATACAATCATAAATTAGAACAGTTTTTGATACTGCACACTCGTGTTGGCAATAAAGAACTGGATTTGTTTATTTAGTTTTATAGCCCCATTATTAGTAATGGGTATTTGTTAGTAATTTTGTATCAACATGAGACTCCTAACTACCTACTAGAGGTTCTTGTATTATAATATGATAGACGATAGTCTTTACTTAGAGCGCTCAGCCACGGTTTATGTATTAAGCTTAGACCTAGAAAATGTTTGTGTGATGGACATTAATGTTTTTCAGTGTCTCGGTGTACACATATGTGTAGAAGTATTTATGATTATTATTTATGAAAATATTCATCAGTCATCTTAATACCGATAACACAAGCCACGCTTAGTTTGGTTTGATGGCGATGTGTGTATTGTCGTAGTTTATTTATTTATTATTATTATTATATTTATTTATTTTTGTGGCTTGGCTGCGATCGCACGTCATGATTCCATCTCAAGTGGTGATCATTCATTACCCTGTCTCGTTTCTCTCTGTTTGTGCCTTTTTTGTCTCCTAGTGTCCTCCTCCCGTATAGTACTATAATATCACTAATATAAAAAGCTGAAAGTTTATTCGTTTGTCAGTCGGAACGCATTATCTCTGGAACAATGAATACAAGTCGGATTTAAAAAAAAAACTTTTTTGCATATGATAGCTAGCTAGATTCTTGAGGTCATATGCTACTTAACATCATACTACGGCGATGCGCCGCGGTTGGTCTTACTTTAAAGCTTTTTTTTATATCGGGGTTTATTTATGAATTTGTACAAAGTTGAAAGGAGCGTGAGCGTGGTTGAGGAGAAAGACGGATAATGCCACAAAATTATTTTTTTATATTTAATAAGGACTATATGATAGCGGTTGTTTTTTAGGATTAAAGTATCAATCCTTTTTTTAATTCTAAGACGACCTACTTACTTAATAACTCTATACCGAATTTCACAAAAATTATAGCATATCTCAATTCAATAGTCATGTCAATTAACCGAATTATCCTTATATTATGTTACTATCCTCCATATGTTACTCCGTGAAATAAAAGTACACGAAACACTTTAAGTTTTAGGGACACTTTTTTATATACACATTCACATCTTAAGAATTTAATTTAAATATTGTAACACTACAAAGTTTTATTTTTTTAAATTACTTTGATTTTTTTTTCTCGTTTTTGAAAAAACATAAATTTGAAAAGTACCTAACAGTCTTGGATTATCAGGGCCCTGAACCAATTCTGTTTTTATAAATTTGAAAAATAGGTTGAGGCCCCATAGGCTTATCCACAAAGCGAACCACTTCACCCGTGCCATAGAAGTGGATTGTTTCTAACATAAAATACCGGACGGCATTTAATATTATGGTTTCCTGTTGTCTATTGAACGTAAATAAGACGTTATGAATAACACGACGAGTATTTTGATAGATACATAAAAAAATGGTAGATAAGTTGTGTATTATTCTGTCCCAAAAACATAGGTAGTTTAAAAACAATCCAAATAAATGACAACATTCATTTATTAAAGTAGCCTACCATGTGTAGCTTACAATTTCTATATAGGTACAACGCGTAAGCGAATTATGAAAAACTGAAGGGTATATACATATAAGTATATTAGATGAAGATGAAGCATATTTATTTTTCCATACAAACGAATTCAAAACAATTTAAGTGTTTGCTTATGACAACCCTCGGTACAGAAGATAAAAGACCATATACGTGCATAGTACCTACGCTACGAGACGAGTACCTAATAAAGAATAGAATAGAATATAATTTTATTGTTCACTGTTTACACATAGAAAGGCAGTTGACAAGGCCTAGAAAAGTATTCAAAACAGTATACCCACAGCCGGGCGTAATATTATATGTTATTAAATAAGTATAAAAGTTCATTTACACGCTGTATATAATCACTTAAACCTTAAACTCCAACGGTTTCACACGAGCCCTATAGTGCTATGATAAGCACAACTAGACTATTGGGCACCCAATCCATTATCTCATCTTATCTCAAAAAAAAATTACGTATTTTCTCTAGTCTAGTCTAATAGGAGGCTTCAACCGTAGCTAGGTACCCCCCTACCCCTAGGACCCCCCTAGGACCAAGACAGACAAAGACAGCGTTTCGGTATAATGCGCAGAAAAATAAAGGGTATGTGTTTAATACATCGACAGAGGCGTGCACAGGGTTTTTGACCAGGGTATGCATAAATAAGCTAGATGCCATGAAATGGAAAAATCCTTTGCAATGATGAGTTATCCGCAAATTTTAGGGTAGGCAGAGATTTTGTGAATGTATGAAGTGCACGCAACTGCCTATTAGGTTACAATCTTCAACCGCATTTTTACTTACCAGCAGATGAGATTGCATTCAAGGGCTGACTAGTAGTGGAATAAAAAGTATAAAGGAAGGAACATAGTAGGCATAATTATCTTGTAGGTAATACACAACCAAGCTTTTCCATTGCTTATGTTACATATAATCGGACAATTCTAAGCTTACGTTATATTATTAATATTAAACCTATTGCGAGATATCAGCAGATATATTTATTATTTATTTTAAGAAAATTTATGACACTAGTTACTTTAATAATACCCAAATTGTTATAGGCTTTCACTTGGTCTGCTTAGGAGTATACCGATTCAATTGGTTTCAACCAAAAATAATAATTTTCCAAATCGGTTAATAAATGACGGAGTTCTTAGTTAACAAAATAAAATTAAATAAAAAACAACCGAAGAACTGATTTAGATCTGCTCCATTACGTAATTAATATTATCCACCTATAAACTAAGGTTTTAAGTTTATATTAGAAAATAAATTATAGCCTAAGAGACCGATTATAGTATACCGAACAGGCTCGAAAAGTACTGAACCGATTTTTTTACTAACATTACTTCCTGATAATTTAGCTTTCATAAGGTGGTTAGTGCAATATACTAGGTTACATAAAATTCAAAATTCGTTTAAAGGGAATTGCATACAATTCTACAATAAACTACCCATTGACACCTTGGAGATGTCCCTTAAAAAGTTCAAAGTTTGTATTAAACGTAAGCTTATAGAAAAGTCTTATTATAGTATAAAGGACTACGTAATAGATAAAAAAGCTTGGGTGTGAATTATTGGCTTGGCACCCGGCAAGTTTTTTGTGGGCTTCTTCTTAGACCAGGACGCGTTTGGAACCCTCATACTTTAGTTTTAAGTTTACCAATAAGGTTATCGCCATCATCTCACTACCGTGTAATTCTCATGTAATGTACGCAAAAGTGCCACCTATGGGCATACTTGAATAAAGATATTTTTAACTTTGACTTCGACATTGTGAAGCAATGATTAAAATCGGTTCAGTACTTTTTGAGCCTATTCGGTACAAACAAACAAACAAAAAATATTTCCTCTTATAATATTAGTATAGATGAGCATCTCAAAACACAAGTGAATAAGGCAATCGCGTTAAAGTTGGAACATTACTTACATACCATCAGCAGTTATTAAGTAGATATTTTTAATAAAAAGTCGCGGGACATAGTGTATACTGTGTAATGCAATAAACGCAGCATTTTAACATAAAATCCGACCGGTTTTTCTAGTTTGAAGAAGTCAATTACAGTGAGATTATAGCCAGTCCCGAAATGTCAATAATAATATCGTAGTAAACAGGTTTGAATACCGCGCGAAATTGAAGAGAAGCCACCAGGGCCGCAGCAAAAGGGAAGTGATTAAAAAGACATAACTTTTTTTTTTAATAAAAAAATCTTTTGAACCTTTCATAATCACGACGTGGAGTAAAATATGACGTCAGTAAAATTATAATGGGCCAGCTCGTAAACCGGCATTTGAATAGAAAAGTTACATATCAAAAATTTTCAGTGATCCGTGTTTTACGAGTGCGTCGTAACCGTGTACTTAAGTTAGAAAATAAAAGGACCCTCCAAGTTTCTGTTTAAAATCTATATAGGCACGTGAGGGGAGATCAGTGCTCGATTTTATGGTGCACTACTTTTGTCTGGTTAGGACCTACTTTGACTTGCATTAGCTTTGACTGTTTTGAGTAAGACATCTTTATATATTTCTTGTGTGCGTGTGTATGTCACTGAATACTCCTAGACGGCTGGACCGATTTGAATGAATTTTTCGGTAAGCGTTTGGGTTGGGTGGCACCCTGGATGGTTTAGATTCACAAATCAGCCCGACAGATGGCGCTGGGGTCAGCTAGTATATATATATATATATATATAAATATATATATAGGTTCTAGGTGCGATCCCGGATCGAGCCTTCATCATCATTAGCCTATTAAGGTCCTATTGATGGGCTCATAAGAGACTGATGGTTTTTAGAGTTAGACCAACCTGTTCCAATGCCGGTAAGTGTGCTTAACGATTATTATGACATGGTAGTGATAATAGAGCTTCGGACGTACGAAGGTGGATATCGACAATTGATTAACTCCAGGCTAGTAAGTAACTGCCTTGTTGTTCTAGTGGTTAGCATGTTCAACTACGAATAAGTCCTGGGTTGAAATCCAACGTCGGGCAAATAGTTATATATATACCAGTCTGGAGTTAGGAAATTGGCTGTGTCAACCCTCGTGCCTCAGAGAGCACGTTAAGCCGTCTGTTCCGGTTTTTATCACTTATTTATTTATACTCTTTATTTGCACACAAAAAATACAGAAGAAGAATAAAAAAAAAAACACAGACAGAAGCAGTATACAAAAGACGGCCTTATCGCTTAGTAGCGATCACTGCCAGACAACCTTAGATCCAACACTTACTTGTAATAAAGCCCACCTACCCGCATTGGCGTAGCATGGTGGGCTATGCTCTTAAACCGTCTCTTCTATGAGAGACGAGGCCCGTGTCCAGCAGTGGGATATAATTAGTCTGGTGAATTGGCTACTCAGAATTTTAAACACAGAAAATCAAACATCAAGCAATTGACGCACTGACTCTGTAATCGACCTCATGCTTTTAAGTCGAACATCTTATAGCTCATCAGCGAGGCAATTGTAATTTAATATTAAAACCATATTCTTAATTGGTTTCTCATGGCACGTATGTACTTACGAATACGTAGGTACTTAGTCAAACATCACAATGTCGTTTCAGAAATAACTCGCGGCAAGTTATAAATACAAAATGAGCTCCCTCAAGTAACTCGATTCCCATTGACGAATATAATAAGATTTACTTATGTTGAACTTGGCTGAAGAATGCAGGTGGAGCTACAATGAAGTCCCTCGGGTGTTCCCAGAGGACTATTTTAATAAGAAAAATGAGATTTTTTTCTACGTTGCCTTTCACCGAATTACTTTGAAACCGTTGACATGAAAAGCAAAAGATAAATAGTTCGTAAAAAATATAGTAAGGGCCAGTCTATTTTTCTTTAGCTAGCACGTCGCAAGCAATTCCTGTTTGCATAGCGCATATCGCGTCTGACGTTCTTGCTGCAAACAAACTACCAAAATTAATATTCGCTAAAAACATATTACGTGAAAGTTGTCAATTTTTGTTGGATATTATTTAAGTAAAAAACTAAAACAGTCCGTCCTCCTAACTATTATAATATTACTGACTTCTTAAACAAGCGAAGGGAACATATTTTATTTACAATAAATTGTAGGTAGTTAATTACAATAATTTGTCATGTGCCTAATTATTTGCTAATCTTTAAATAGCGCTACTACAACATTTCACATGAGTTTGCAGTTCGGTTCCTATGTAGGTATACATCTAGGCTTATGTTTATCAATGTTGTGACATAAATAAATGAACAGGAGGATCAAGTTGAATTAGAAAAGTGTAATAAAGAAATCTGTCCATTGAAGAGTTATGAGGGTTGTTCACAATAAGGAAGTCGAAAGTTCGCCCGGCGACAAAGACGGCAGGTACCAAGGCGGAAAAGGGATCACTTTTCCTTTTGATGTTAGTTCAATAAAATGTACCTACTTGTAGTACTTACAAATCTACTTGGATTTGACTATTAATATATACCTACTAGCTGAACCGCGCAACTTCGTATGCACCTAGAAAAAAACGTAGAAAATAATTGCAGCGCTACCTACCAGGTGGACCTGTTTTATTATCAAACTATGTTATTCGCGGCTGTACGTGTTATTCGTTACCCGTCGCAACTTCTAAGCGATAGGTTAAATTTGAATATTTTAAAACTGAATTAGCAGGTAATATAATCAAACTTAATATTTATATTACTTTATTTCTTTCGCATTTATAATATTAGTAGTTAGTAGGATGATACGCATGCATTCGATCGTTGTCCCATATGCCTCGCGACTTGCTGTTATCTGTGAAGAGTTATGTCCTTTATCTTCGATAATATTTATCAGATCTTCATTAAAATTAGACAGAACATGCTTGATAGTATACACTTTCAAACACAAAAGGATTATAAACATTGGGCGAAATTTAACGGAGCTATGTAGTAAAATTGATAAAAAAATTCATCCCATTTCCCGGAGGAAACTTATTGTTTATCGGGATAAAAAGTATTCTATATGTTGACCCGGTATATCAGGTACCACTATACCAAATTTTACTTAAATCCGTTTACTAGTTTTCACGTGATGCCCGGACAAACAGACAGACAGACAAAAATTAAATAAAAATCTATTTTGGACTCAGTGTCGATTATAAAGCATCCCCCGGTCAACATTTTCAAAATATATTAAATGTACAGAAATGTTGCAGTTACAGTTTTATTATAAGTATAGATTTAGTGGAAGGGGAGAGTACTGTAATAGGTATTGGTTAGCATGTGCAACTACTGATCACTTTGGGCAATCGAAGCCAACACCGAGGTATATAACCCAAGACATATTACCAACATCCGAAGTCAGTCCCGGATTGAGACTTCTTGATGTCCTCAGCGCTAACTATGGGTTCATAAGAAGGCTTATGCCTGATTTTACTAACGACGAACAAGGTGATACCTAAATTAGTAACACCTAATCTAAGGAGATTCCTAGGCTTTAACCGTTCACCAACTGTTATCACCTAAACGTTAGAGTAATGTTTTTTTCCTATAGACATCGCCTTAATCATTAGGCATTCGATTTTGCGATGCCCTGGTTTAGATAAAACGGGCATTAGGGTCACTCAGCTAGATAGACCTTGGTAATCAAATCAGGAATGAGGATATCCAGCTTCCATTTTCTACAGTACCTACAATATGAGTAGGTACCTACCTTCAAATCAAGAGTGAATAGGCATCCTCAAGGCAATTGCGCTCCACCTTCGGCTGCATCATCAGTAACCATCAGATGTGATTGCTGTCAAGCGCTCGTTAACATAATAAAAAGAGGAGATCCGTCGAAGAACCAGAGTTACCGACATAGCTCAAAAGTGACGTAAAGTGGCAGATGGCGAGGCACATAGCTCGGAGAACAGAAAGACGTTGGTCTCAATGTGCTGGAATGGCGAGCTCGCACCGGTTAACGCCGCGTTGGTAGACCTATCATGACGTGGACAGATGACATCAAGCGAATCACAGTGAGCCGTTGGACTCAAGCGCCACAAGATTTAGAACGCCCTACAAATGACACATATGTCATCTTTATCATTTCAGCAATTGACGTCCATTGGTTGAAATGATAAAGATGATAATGTGTTTCAGTATAATAACCCGATATTTTTTCCGAACTCGCCTCCCATATCCATGTTCATATTTTAACCACATCAATGCCAAGAAGTGTTATTGAGGTCAAATGCTAACCTAGCACCTACAAAAATAACAAATCTAAATAGTTATTGAGAACGCTAATCACGTTGGGACAATAACATTATTTGTAATAGAAGGTTAAGATACTAGGTTGTTGACCATGTTACGTGTAAAATGCATGGTTAGAATATCGGGGATTAATTACTTAGTTTAAGGAAAAGTTAATAGATTTGACTTGGTTTTTTCAATTTAACTTTAGTAGATAATAGTTAGCAGCTGGCCATTAGAGCAGCGATAACGTTCTAGGCTCTTAAACCCTTTCACTATCTAAGATATATATCTAAGCCTGCCTGTACCCAGCACTGATGATGCCCTCCGAAGCCTTATTTTACTCTTATTTTTTAGCTTTGTAGGTAGGTACGAATTTGTGTATAGTTAAAAGAATTGAGGCATAGACTTTTTGTCCTCCTTAGGGGTTAAACTAATCTAAGTGCTCAATCAGATGTAAATGTTGACCTTTAATCTTGAGTTTCTTATTCAAAGAATGTTTTAGCTCTCGAGTTTCGTTAAAAGACGAAGTTTACAGCAATTTGTCTTAAAGCTGTGGTATATTTTTAAATAACTTCTTTCGGGGAACCACGCCACAAAAATCATATTTTCTCGTCGGCTCCCTTGTTTTTACGGTTTTTTCATTGCAGCCACTTTATGGTTGGGCGGTACTCTTCTTTTATAACTAACTAACAGTATTCTGAGAGTCGAAGATCGCGTGTTTGATACTAATTAAGAGTCTCCCGTACAATGGAACAATCAGGTATATTGATGAAACTTTTAAACAATACTGTCGCTCTTAAAGCTAGAGAAATAAGTACCAAAATGCTATGTGTGTTAGCGGCGGTACTCCGTCTGTCTGGGTATGGAGAGTTATTCGTTTCTTACGGCGTTTTTATAGCTGTTTCGTAGCTTCTCTGCATTTACATGTGCTGATTGGAGCAAAATGGCGAAAACATTGGGTGTTTATGGTTTCACAACTCTAAGAATGATGTTATATTGTAGTAAATTCGCTTTTTGGTGATGAGCGAAAATCGAGTGTAAAGTCTTAAAGTCAGATTTAGTCGTAAGTTATCGTCGTAATTATTTAAATATAGTCGTAAGTATTTAATTAGTCGTTATTAATTAAATATAGTCCAACAGAGTTAGTTCATTAAAATACACATAAGTCATTATAAATAAAATATTATAGAAAATGTAGTACTAGCCCGAGAGTTCAGAAAGTAAAAATCGGAGTTTAAAAGAGTGTCAGAGATTTGTACTTGGCATATAAGGCGACGAAAGACCGGAGTGGAGACATTTTCTCCATGGGGAAAGGGCCTTTATCTTCTCCCTCAGGTTTAGACACTGTCCGAGCCTGTCCCTTTTGCTGTTATTCGAGAGGTTTGACATAGGAACAGGTCCGAAAAAAATGTATAAGTCTAAAAATAAGTTATTGCGTAGTATTATTGTTTTAGTCTCCTAAATAAGTGCGATTCATACTTTTTTTTCGCCTTCTGTAACAGACACAGCTGTAACTCTCTATAAAAACTGTAAGTATGTACTGTTGCAAGTACAAATTGCAATAAAAAATTATTATTAATAAAAACTGTCACCGAAAGCCACTATCACTTTCACTTTCGTTGGCAAAGTACTACCAAAAAAATTACGATTTTTAGATAGCCAGTCATTTCTTTTTATAGAAATTAAAAATTTAACAGTTTTCTATGAAAGAATTTGTTTATACATATTTACTTTCTTGGGTACTCAACGTTATCTGCAATGAACTTACATTAAGCCCAATCCTTTGAGCAACACACATGGGAAAGTAAACTTGAATAAGAATAAAAGTATATGAAAAGCAATCAGTGTCAAAAGCCACGGATGCACGTGCTGCCTGCGGCAAATATCTGGTTTTGCTTCATATTGTTCATGCTTTGAGTTTTGCCCTTCAGCTTGACACCTGGCCTTTTCAGAAATATTATCCTTTTATCCAACTTGTTTATTTTCTCCAAGCAGTGTAGGCCAATTCACATCTCTTCTTTTAAATTCAGTTGAGGATTCTCTTGAATTTATGTAATCACTAATACATAAATAAATAAATGTACTACGACAATACACATATCGCCATTTAGTCCTAAAGTAAGCGTAGCTTGTGTTATGGGTACTAAGATGTCTGATGAATATTTTTATGAATTATATACATAAATACTTAGAAAATACATATCACATTGACATTCATAAACTTTGGTTACATTAGAATAGAAGCTAGCCAACGTTAAAGAAATCTGATACTAGCAGGCGTTACTTGGGAAATACCGTTTTAAAAAATAAACATTAACCTTCATTCGCTATACCTAATCTGCGACAGCGAAAATATCTCAATCATAAATCTCAATTTTTTTTTTTAATGCAACAACCACAAAAACTTTTCTTTCTAAAGTTCCTACGCACTTTTGACTTTACAATGCACATATGCAAAACCTAAAATAGAAATGCTATACAGCAAAGCGACTTAAATAGCCAATTTAAAGTAAAAATGTTTTTGTTCAAGATACTTAAACAAAAACATTTTTACTATGATATAGTACAGTATAGTAGATAAGTGAATTTAGGAATTAAATTAATATTTATCTGGTAGATCTGCTTAAATGTTGGGGTGTGGTGTGCTCGATTTACGTTTAACCACATTTTATATTTCCTAAACAAAGATGTGTTTAAAGATTAGACTTCGTATTCGAGTAACAAGTGCGGCATTATTTATTTATTTTGAACAATTATGATTGCTGCATATTACTCTATTTGCCATCAACAGAGCCTATCAAAAACAACCTATGTCGCATCCACAGCACATTATTATTTTAAACAAAATTGAAATCGTAAAAATAGTACAGGGCACAAGTCAAAATAGAAAGTTTAAATTTTAACAAACACCACCACATCAACAAAATGTAAACGTGTGGAACATATTAATGAAGTCAATTAGAACAAACATCAAGTTGAAAACAAATCGGTGGCCGCGCCATTCTATTCCTGTTTCTGACATCGCCGCGGGCGTCTTTGTCGAAGACACCATCTTGTAATTACTTCCACTTATATTTTCCCGTCATCGTCACAATTAGTTTACCGAAACGCCCTTATATGTCAGCTGTCGCGTGAAACGAAAATAAACTTGGAATAACATTTCGGTTTTATAATTCCTGTTTGCATTTATAAGCTGTCCACAACTCCATACGCTCGGTGCACCTTACAGCGATTAACTCAGCAATCATAATTACTTTATGTACGAAGAATCCAAAGAAGATACCTTCTTCCATAGTAGATACACCTTGTAGGTCAATCAAAATTTTATGGCCCATCTGCCGCGCAATCTGTACCCCTAGTAGTATTGCAACTTATCATGATAAAAAATTTACTAGTTTTACTTTTATATTCCCGGTTTTTTTTCACAAAATATCACTTTCAGTTATTTATGACAATGCATTAAAAACATTTACTAAACCGAGTTAACAACACAATTAATGGTTTTTTTACAGGCAAGGCGGCTTTGAAGCTCGCCGCTCCCTCTTCGTCTCTCACAAATAGAAATATGATTGTTAAACTGAAAAAGAGAAATCTGTTGAGATTCTTGCCATCTTCTTCTCATTAGAATCTGCCTTCCAAACCGGCGGTAGAGTTATGTACTACATCATCAACATATCAATCCAATTACCAGCCCACTGCAGGATACAAAAGCAGCCAGCTTCGCTCTCATCTCCCGCAAGATAGAAAAATGATTGTAAATGTTGATGTTTGAGAAGAGCAACTACTGAGTTTCTTGCCGGCTCTTCTCGGTAGAATCTGCTTTCGGGCTAGAGTCACTACAAACATACTTGACGTTTCAAAAGTGCTATCCTTTAAATAAATGAATTTAGAATTTTGGTTTTTTAATTTTACTGGGCCACCGCTCTGGCCCAGTGCGGTTATTTATAGTAACAATTGATGGACCGAGCAGATGGCCCGCCTGTTGGTAAGTCGAAAACCATCTCCAATAAATACTGGGGCAACGGTGCACAGAGCATGTAAGGAGCACGTCCTGCAACATGTCACTCTGTGTACGTCAATCTGAGGAGTAGGTGTTAAACCTCATGTGCCTGTAATGACACCGACAACCACTCCCTTCAGACCGGAACTCAGCATTCAAACAATGCTGCTTAGCGGCAGAAATAAGCATGGCGCTATCGCCTTCTTCTATCTATTTCTTCTTCCCCGGACGAGCGCTGTCAAAACAAGCGCTATTACTACTGTTTTTTTTTCATGATTGGTGCAGAGTTAGTACAAACAGACTGATTTGACGTTTCAAAACTGCTTATAAAGTGGGCCTTAGTAAGTAGGTATTTGAAATTAATTTAAATTGAATTTGGAAATTTCTGGATCATTATCAGTACTTTTGTAACGATGTTAGTTACGCGTAAAGAGACTATAAATGACAAAATCGATAGGTTTGAATAAGGCATACTTTCCAGCTTTAGTTACCTAATAGACTATCTGATGGCATGAGGAGACATCGGGGCAAGGTTGATTTCATCAATAGCATCTTCATGAGAGATTCAAGGGCTAATTAAGTCGCATGCGAATGACATTTTTCGTGTGTATCATCGAAATTTAGCATGTTGAAAATAATTAATTAACGTTACTCCATAATAATATTCTGGCTCGCGGACCTTTGTTGACCTGCGCTTTCAACTTGTGTTAATAAGTATTTTATGAAATTAATTACTGAGCGTATCAAATTGTGGAACTATAAATATCGTCAATAAGCTAAAATTCTGTAGATATCTTTTTTAGCCTCGGTAGCAAGACAATTTTTGAGCACCACAGTTATATTACAACTATTGTTGTGTTCTAGGATCTGCAACCTAAAGCCTAAAAAAGATGATAGCCTAGTGGTTTGGACTATTTCACGTTATAAATATCACTTGCTTAAACGGTTAAGGAAAACATCGTAAAATCTGCATGCCTGTGAGTTCTCCGTAACGTTCTCAAATACGTGAGAACAGCTTCAATCCGCACTTGGCCAGCGTGGTGGACTAGGGTCCTCCAGTTCGAGAGAAGCCAGTTGCCAAGATCCAAGCTGGTTTTAGTTGGCGGCCTCAATCAGATGAGATTCGTAAAGAGTTTATCCTCTCCAAGCTCAGTCCAACTGCACTGATGAATGAAAACTTTATCCTGATCCCACTACAGAATTTAAAAATAATACAAAAGTAACGGCAAAAAGTTTATGGTCCTAAATGATTCTATGGTACTGTCATACGTACATATATAACCGTGTAAGTTAATTATCATAACAGCTACTGAGGGTTGTAATTTTTTTAGATTAGGTACTTTCATATAAAATCATCATCATATGTAGATTGTTATGTCTACTGACATCGTGCTAGTAATTGCTTGATGATAATGATGATGATGATAACCTGTACACCAGCGTTTTTCAAATTTCGGGGACCATTACGCAGTTCAAATGGAAAAGTTAACCGAGCTACGGTCACTTAGCATTTTAGAACGCGTTTAAGTTCGCAACGTTCTGGCATCGAATCTGGTGAAGATTATAGAAAGATAAGATGAGTATGCATAAGTCTTGATGATATAAAATCAGCTATTGAGTCATTAAACGCTTCCATTCACTAAGAACTGCGGCAATATAAACAGGACATCAAACTTTTTGTATAACGACCGACACTCGAGTCACTCCCGCGTGTATTTATCGAGCCCCTGTACAAACAAATGCATTCGACAATCCATTTCATCATTTAGCACATAGTCATCAGCCCAAATGAACACTGACGTAACGCGCTAACCAAGAAATAATATTTTCTCGGCTCAGATTTATACGCCACGCCTGTCACTGTGCAAGATTTACGTCGTATCTGTCAAGTTTGCGAGGATTCCATCTTAAAATTTTCAAACACAGGACATTTAAGTAAAAAAAAAACACTAAGAATCTGAAGGAAAATTCATTTTTAATTCGCTAATCCTGTTATAATTAAATAATTAGACTTCGATAAAGAGGTCGAAGTAAGTGCAGTATTTAAAGTGACTTCACTTGGTAAATCAACAAATCGAATAGCGTGACGAAAAAGATAGATACTAAACTAACTATCCTGGTAAATCACGAAACGAAATGGTGGTTAGAGGTTTATGGGGTTGCTAAATTTGAAAATGTTGATAACTTCTACCTTCTCTACCGGCATGGTTAAAAACATATTATCAACGTCAATTACAGCTGTTTGAAGTGACGCTATACACCGATTTGGCATGTTCTGTTTAGAAGAAGCCGAGAGAAGGAAAATCTCAACATCATTATGGATCCAATTCCGCCTACTACACGGCACGAGTCTGCTCTCAGAATGAGAAGGCTTTAGGCCGTAATCCACCGCGCAGGCCAAGTACAGATTGGTAGGCTTCACACGCCTAATTCTTTCTTTCGTCAAAATGCTTTCTTTCGCCGTTAAAGCAAGTCAAGGCAAGTAAAACGCATATAAATCCGAAAAGTTAGAGTTACCGTCAGTTCCGGTTATACATAAATACTTATAATAACTAACCTGCTAACCCGCGTGGCGGGCCTGTGTGTAATTTACTCCAACCTCGCCAATACACGTATATGGACCATCTCTGGTTAAAAAGTACATGAACGTAATCTTAAACCGATTTTAAAGGGGCCGGCGACTTAATCGCCGCTCTGATATTGCAGATGTCAATGATCGACAATTATTACCTACTGAGTGGCAGGTGACCCATTTCATTTCCCGGGACGTCTGCCAGCTTGTTTACCAAAAGAAAGTGGGATAGAGACATCAATCATTTGCTACTTTGTTTTAAAGAGTGTCAATGGATTGACTCAGGCGCCGCCACGGCGCGACTCTTAGAAATACCAAGAAAAAATGGCATTGCCATTAATACTTTTACTACCTATATATAATTCTAATCTTACTTTAAACTATTGAAATATTTATAAACAAAAATGTACTTAAATATTTACAAATATAAAATCTAAATCGACTTCGAAACCATCGTAGCGATGCAAGGTGCCTAAAATGCTCGCAGCATTGACCGTTTGAAACTTTTTCTTAGCTCCAGGATCACCAGTAAACTGGTTCACTCCTTCCTTAAAAAGATCTCGAGCTCTAAGTCCTCACGGCTCCAAAATCATATACAATTTGGATGTCATTATACGAGTGGGAAATATCCTAAGAAAATGGGAAGGCTGTGATGACTAGTCAAGTTAGACAAAGGGGGTTTTGTGCTTTGAAAATCGCGTGAACATGATGTCATGCGTTCAGAAGTTGAACACGTCTCCTAATTAATAGTAAAGCTTTTACGGCCGGCTAGGGTAATATTTTGGGATCAGTTTCAAAGAAAAATAAGAAATATTCGTGTCAGTCAGCGAAGTTTATGGCCCGTTATTTATTGTGAACGTCCAAAACCGAAGCATTAATATTGTGGAGAACAAATTCTTTGTTCTCTATAGTATTTAGGTATAAAGAGTGGTCTAAGTTCGAACTTATAAACAGTTCATGCCTTTCATGGAGTTATTTCAAGAAAAAGACCCAAAGTTTTCTTTCGATTGAACAAAAGCTAAAGAATTCTTTTCATAAGACAGAGTTTTTTTGTGAGTAAAAAATGTTGTTGGAGTATTAAAAAAGACTGTGAAGATTAATCTTTAAAGTACTTCACTCCTGAAGGATTTAATAATGTTCAAATACAAAACTTTCACATTTTGCGACGCACTTTTACTTGGAAGTTTTTTCACGTCATAATGTTACCTACATACTAATACAGAATATTATATCTGGTTTTCTATGAAGTTGACTACACACTATTTTTGGATTTTGACACTTGTTACACTTTTAGATATTAAGGAACTCGCTATTAATAATATTATACCCAATCAAAACACCCCACATGTTTTTTGCACACACCTTTTAGATTAAAGATTATGCTACATACCTATACGGTAGGAATTTTCCATCAAAATCAGGCATGCCATAGATAATTGTGATACCAAATAGTCCCTCTTTTGGAATATTATATATTAATTTTTGTTAGATTCGAATAATTTTTGCTTTATGAAAAATCCCGCAGCAATCTCAGCTGGATATTTCTCAACTTGAACTATATGTACTTTTCCTCAAAAATATAAATATTAAGAAATATATTTACGTACAAAATAAATTTCATCATTTTTATCATACCGTATGTATTAACATATAAACAGACAATGCCGGTGTTTTTTTCATACATAAATTATTATGAGACGACCAAACATCATAACTTGATGTTGCTACTTTAAAATATCAGTGTCTATCTTAAATTTTAAGGGCCCACCAAACAGGTAAATAGCTTAAATACTGTAACTATTTTTTTACTTATCTATTATTACTTTATTAAAGAAAACCAACCGCTGATACTAAGTTACTGCATTCTCGGTTACATATTAAATTTTAAACTTACTATACACAGCATGTATTTTAACACTAATCTCTCAGTTTATACATATACAATTAACAAGCCCTTTAAATAAATTGAACGTATTCTTTACAAATTAAATCGTAGATGAGTAGAGGACTTTTATGGAGGAAAAGCTTTCGGAACCTGTGAGATATAGAAGTAAGCTTTGTTACGTTTTGCTTTTTAGCGTCGGAAAATAGATGATTAAAAGTTGTCTTTTGAAAAAAATAAAACCTACTCGGATTAATTTTAGGGACAAAAGCTAGTTTCAGTTCTTGACGGCCGACTGGCGCAGTGGGCAGCGACCCTGCTTTCTGAGTCCAAGGCCGTGGGTTCGATTCCCACAACTGGAAAATGTTTGTGTGATGAACATAAATGTTTTTTGCAGTGTCTGGGTGTTTATCTGTATGTTATAGGTATTTATGTATATTACACACACGCTACGCTTACTTTGGGGCTAGATGGCGATGTGTGTATTGTCCTACTATATTTATTATTATATTATAGTATATATTTCAAAGGTCTTCGATATTTCCGTGTAGGTGCTAAACAACACGATTTAAGGAAAAAGAGAAATAGGTTTCTTTTCTGTTATTTTTTATTTAGAAATATAACAGTTCTGAATTCGCCGTTAAAAGTTTTTTTTGTATTTGATATACTTAGTTTACAGTTTAAACTCCTGTTTGCATCGTCGTCAGTGCATTCTTGATACTAGAAAGGTCACGTCTCCAAAGGTAGGCCCTTAACTACGAGGCTGTGATAAATAATCTATACATAAGTATCAAGATTGTCAACCGACGAAATCGTGGTATGAGTATTAAAAAACTGTTATATATCATACAGACTATAATACGTGCTGTATTGCCACAGTTGATTTTAATTTAAATTCAAAGCAACAAAATGTCAGATCTTATCATTGTACATGTAGGATCGTAGGTACCAGTGTATTGTAACCAAAGTAATTGGATATGGCGCCTTGGCTTGTTTTAATAAAAATACCTATAAATCATTTTTATAATATGTCACTTATAATACCTACTTAAGTAATTTATTTAGTTTTATTGCATAATAAATAAATTTACTACGATTATACATTGCCATCTAGCACCAAAGTATGGTACTAAGATGACTGATGAATAATTTTATGAAAAAAATTATTCATCAGTCATCACAGACACTGAAACATTTTCCAGTTGTGGGAATCTTTTCTCCTTCTTTTTGCTGGATTTTATCCCAATTCATTTGGGGTCAGCCCTCCTGGTATTCCTGCATCACACCGTACGGTTGTGGGGTGTCTTGTGTTATGTTGCTCGCGATTATATCGTTTTTAATTACTCTTAGCTTACTCTAGCTTAGTTATTGGAGGTCGTCCACGGCTTTTTTTTTCCATCCTCTATATTCATGACTTATTTTGTCATATGGTCATCATCTCGCCTCATCGCATGACCAGCTAGCGCAAGCGGCTTTCGGTAAGTTTTTCGGAATTTGTAGATTTGTAGTAAGCAAATTACTGAAAACTCTGAATTATAGAAAATATACATTTTTTTTCTGCGTCTAGCTCTGAAACGTATTTCAGGGTACTAAAATGTTTTCTCTAATTATTCATTCCTCGCATTCTCACCTGGTGATACGTTACGAAGCAGGCTTAGAAGGTAGCTAGTTAGCCTGTTAGTGGTAAGGCAGTTTTTTAAAACCTGTACCCCTAATCGGTTTCCACACAACATCATACCGGAACGCTTAATTAACGAATCGCTTCGTGGCACAATCTTTGTCGGTAGGGTGGTAACCAGCCATGGCCGAAGCCAGAGCGAACCAGAGAAAATTTAGAAGTCGTAAATTCCAATATTGTTTGAACCCGGGACCTCTACTCGTAAGACCACAGCGCTCTTCATTGAGCTAGGAAGGTCATTGGGATGTGGATATTCTATATAATGTATTAATTTTTCAGACGATATTGTGTTAGATCAAATAATTTAGCTAAAAACATAACATAGTCTTAAGTGCGGAACAGTCGATATGAGTTGAGACTTGGTAATTGGTCAATAAACATGTTATTTTAACCCAGATTACATAAAAAACTACGATAAAAATAGTTTATTGCTAATATTATAACAAGCCACCTGTACTGACATTTAATATTATTATTTCTAACTACGTTTCATAGTTTATTAGACGTTTCATTAATTAAGCATTACATTATAAAATATTATAAATTTGGTTCGAGCACCTGCCTTTAACACAAGAATGCGATGAAATTTGTTTCAAGGCAACTATTAAAACTTATAAGGTAGTATATCTTGTTGAAAAACATGGTCCCATAGTTACCAACTTCCAAGCAATAGCATAAAATGTGGAAAAATTACCAATTCCCTTTAAAAATGTTTCGGCTATTTAAAGTGCAGGTTTGAAACATTTAAATACTTTACCTGGTTAAACAGAAATGTGTCAGAGAATACATCTATATGTTAGCCTTCCAATTATTATCGCTAGCATAAAATATAATAGAATAGAATTACTTTATTTGCTAGTACACATTTTTGTCTTACAATAATTATTTGTGACTTCTAAACACTCAACTAATTTAATAGAATGTAAATCGCCAGGGCAAGATGACACTCGCGGATTTTATATAATTTATATACAATAAATATTAAAAATAACTAATTAAAAAAAGAAAATAATTGTCACAATTAATTAATATACGTGCATATCAAATTAAAAAATATTACCAAAATACATTTACATATAGGTACCCTTTAATCACACTATAAATTATGAATAGTTGAGCTTTATATTAATCTTCTTATTTGAAATCTCTTTAAATAAGGATGTTGATTATATTAACAGTAATTAAAATGTAGAAACACAAACTAGTTATAAGATATACCTATATCAAAGACACTTTTGGAGGGAAGGTGCATTGGCTCGGTAGTTTTAGATTGCGAGGGTTGTCATAAGATGAAGCAAACTTACGTATAATTGTGAGCACAATTAGTAAAGTTAAAAGGTAGTGTAAATTGAAATATTAAGTTGTTGAAAATTATTGAAATAAAATTATCTATAAATAATTAATATACTACGACAATACACACATCGCCATCTAGTCTCAAAGGAAGCGTAGCTTGTGTTATGGGTACTTAGATAGCTGTTGAATATTTTTTGAATATAATTTACATAAATACTTATAATATACAGATAAACACCCAGACACTGAAAAACAATCATCACACTAACATTTTACAGTTGTGGGAATCGAACCCACGGCCGAGGACTCAGAAAGCAGGGTCGCTGCCCACTGCACCAGTCGGCCGTCAAAATATATAATATCTATATATATAAAAGAAAGTTGTGTTAGTTACACCATTTATAACTCTAGCACGACTGGACCAATTTTTATGATATTTGATTTTTTGGATTCCTCTTAGACCGGAATAGGATAGTAAGTATTAAAATATAACATTCATAAAAAAAAATGATGCGCGGTACGAAGTTCGCCGGGACAGCTAGTATTATATATACATATATAGGTATGTATACTACGATAATACACACATCTATACGTAGCTTTTGTTATGGGTAATTAGATGACTGATGAATAATTTTATGAATAAACAGACACATAAATACCCAAACATTTAAAAACACTAACTTTTATCATCACACAAACATTTTCCAGTTGTGGGAATCGAACCCACGGCCCTGGACTCGGAAAGCAGGGTCGCTGCCCACTGCGCCAATCGGCCTTCTAAAGTTTCCGTTTTCTAAAAAACCTAGCCTGCACAATGTTTTAGCGAATATTTTTTGTACTAAATATTTACTTTTGCCATGGATTGTGATTTCGATAACCAAATGTTCGAACAAAGTTGTTGGCGCAACAACCTTTTAGAATCTGGCTCAAAGTTTTCGTAAAAGCAATTGGTTTCTAAGAAAGAATTCCACAGAAAAAGTCAATAATATTAACCAAACATGGCACCTACCTACAATTCATAATTAGTGAACTTCACCCCTAAGGTACGTACACAACCAATCAATTACCAATCAAGGTAATGAAAGAGACTCAGTTTCTAATTTAAAAATTCATAATGACAACAATTAGCTCTTAATTTCCCGTCTAGACATTAGCTGCCACAAAAGCTAAGGCTAGCTTTCCATAAGAGCTACTCGAGAAGGTAGCGCTATTTGGCGATGTGAAATTGAGCTATGAATCGTGCCTTTCTACTAATGGTAATTGGTGTGGTGGATCCTTTGTTATTACCGAGGTGACTTCTAATGTGGTGTAAAAATAAAGAGTCCATAAGATAAGCTAAGTTCTGCAAGAATTAATTGAGGGACACGAAATTAAGAATACCCCGAGTGCAAATTCCAAACTACAGTGATACAAATATATTCTTAGCTGAACCTGTAGCTGCGAGAATGCTAAGCTATAAAAAGTGGCAAGAAATATACAAACGGCGTTACGTTGTCATATAATAGACCACACATTGGTATTAAAGTACATCATCTAAAATTCAGGTACAATTTTAACTCATACATGAATGAACTCTTCTACACGAAACTGATTAATATATTTAAAATCCATTTATTATCTATATCTATAAGAGATTCGGAAAATGCACGTCACAAGATGACCAGGAGTTATTTTACAAGACATGGCAGCTCTGACGTACAGCAAGAAATACAGCTCTGTTTTGAAAATAGCGCAATGGGGTTCAAATTAAGTTCTTTTGCGAATGCACGAGTGTTTGAAAAGTAAGCCCTATCCTTACTTTGTATTCGAGTAGTTATGTTTCTTACATTATTATTAATTAGGTACTAATTTTAACATACGTTTGTTTATAAGTTATAGTTGTTCAATAGGTCGTCAGTGGGTCTTACAGTGGTTACAGTTCTTACTTGGTTTTAAACACATCCCGATTCCGGAGAAACGTATGCTTGCGCAGTTGGCGAATCGAAGTTACGAGAATCACCATCTCCTTACGTTATGTAAACATAACGCAACGCTTCATAAGTGCCTGTGATAGGTCTACATCAATAAAGAAATTTTCAATTTGGATTTGAATTTGTTATAGTGGTTAGGAGCCTTTATGTTGACTAGGTACTTATAGGAAACTAAAATCCATTTTAGTATATATAAAATAAATCAGCGTCGTTGAGTTCGTCGAACTGAAACTTGGAACAATCGAGCAGAGATGTAAATTAAATCGAGTGGCTGGGGATAGTGCCACCACATAAAGAACCTTTTTTTTCGGGATTTTACTATCCTCACGGGACATATTATCTGAAATTCAATCTACGTTGTTTTGCGTATAATAAGTATTAAAATGTCAAAAATAAAATAACTTTGCGAAAATAATTATTATGGTAATATAAGCTGTACGTGATATAAAAAGTATTTATTATATTGACCACATTATTTATTCAACATTATTATTACTGGTACGGCTAATTTTCGAATACGTTAATGATTTGACTCTGTAAAGAGATTCATACACTTAAATGGCCTACCTATAGTATCTCTTGAATATATCCATTCAATTTAATTTTAAGTTTGTTTTTTTGTATGGAATAGTGCGCCAATCACGAACTACCATTACAATTTAAAAATATATCTTTACAGTAGTTTAGTTAGTTAGCAGTAGCAGTATAAACACATGCCATATTTTCTAGTTAACGTGATTGACAGCACGGGGCATACTTAGTATGAAATAATAACAATTTGGAGGACCGCCCTCGGCCCTCAGGCGCATGGGGTTCGAAGTTGATTTTAATTCATTAAAGTGCTTCATTTTTATGTGCGTGCATGCATTGGCATGTATACCTGCAATTATTTATTTAATAACCCTCTGGCCTTGGGCGTAACTCAAAAAAAAGTACCTCTTATACATAATAAAAATCCCTTCTCCATAAGGGCAAACTAAACATATTACACGTTTGATATGTTTATAAATAAAAAAAAAGCCTTTTATAAGAAATAAAACTTACTTTTTTAACATATACCTAAGCTAGTTTAATGTTAGTATGTTTCTTACGTTTACTTAAATTTATTGTTAAAAATGTTAGTTAATTACAACAACCCCAGATAAGGCAACGACTCCTCCAACGTTTTCTATTTTTCTGTGTCTTTTGCTAGTTGATATCTTTATGTTTAACCTGATCCAGGAACTTTTAGATCTGGAGCTTTTCAATTTTATGAGTGATAGTGGTAGGTGTCTTGATAACATTGTTGGACAGTCCCTTCAATCTAAGAGACCTGGTTATATTAGCTAGAGGCCCGGGAATGGCTGGGATTCGCCCGGGACTCTCTTAACATCTTCCCAACGAGTTCTTTTTAGTTTTCTAACAAGTTTCTCGTAGTCTCAAGCGTTATTCACTTTGAGTGGACGGCGAAATCTCATACTTACAAACTTTTAGTTGCGTGTTCGCGACATGTGGGGATAAATTAGTTGTCAGTTTTAGATTTAAGGTTTGTTGAAAAAATAAGTCTACCTATTAGTTCCAGACAGTCAAATTTGTCTTAGATATGTGAATTACGAAGCGCGTGCGTGCGTTCTTTATAGGTATCTTTGATACAACTTGTATTTGTTAAATTAACTAAAACAAGCGCTTGTCGTGTACAATACCTACATTTCAATGGTCTAGTAAAAAAAACGCCAAAACGCTTAGAAATATACCTAAACAAGATTTTCATCAGCCAATTAATTATCTTATGCCGTGTGGTGTCGTCAGATTAGAATACAGATATTACCATCCCACTTACCCGTGTCGTACGAGGCGACTAAAGGAATATCACGGAAAACTCTGAAACTCTGAAAACGTCTGCCCAGCGTCGTGATAGCGGGCAAACCCTCCCGTTGCCTTGAGTCCAGCAGTGGACTGTTATAGACTATTGATTGAATATCTTATTGCTTGCCCATCGCTCTCTACTAGGCGGGCATTAACGATTTATTATCACAAGTTGCTGCCGTGTTTGTATAGTGGTTAGCGTGTTTAACTACAGATCAATAGGACTATGGTTCGATTCCTGGGTCGGATCAAGTTGTTATGTATTAGCTTTTTCTATTAATTGACATTATTCGCCCATAGCTAGAAGCTGGTATCCACTCTTGTGCCTCAGTGGGCCATTTCAGCCGAGCTGTTTGTTTGATTATAACCACTAATGCCCGGCTTCACTAACGACGAACAAGACATTGCCTAAATAAGTTAAGCATAATCTAAGGAGATTCCTATGCATACAGCGATCAATTACCTAAGAGTTGGTGAAACGTTTTTTTTTCAATAAATAATAATCTCCTCAATCATTACGCATCGATTTAGGCGATGCGTAGGTTTAGTGAAACGGACATAAGTCTTGTATCTGTGAATAGTGCCTTTATCTCAACAGTCATTTATGGAGGTGACAAAATGTATTTCGCGTGTAACTACGACTTCTCTAGCAAACAGAATCAGGGCCCTTCTTTAACATCAACATTTATTTATTTAAGTGCATCGTATTGCATTAAGTGAACATTACATAACGCAGTTTACCTAAGTGATTATATCGACGCAGAGAAACCTTAAACATTTGCCCCTGCCCCACCAGTCAGTATGATGCGCAAATAAATCATTTTTTTCTGCTAGCCTCTTTCCCAACGATGAGATCAGGGCCAATATTTGCATAAGAACAATCCGCATATGCCTGAGGTAGCCATTTTAGTAATTTTGGCGGCCATTTTTCAGCCGCAGCGTATCCAATAGTCTGCATATTGGATACGCGATGGTTTTTTTTAGAAATGGCAGGAAAATAGGAATTCAGAAAAATATTCACTTTTGGGAACGATAGGCTAAAACGATGCTCTGTCTCGGAAATAATACTGAAGAATAATATTTGTCTCGTTAGAACCGAGTTTTCCCTTGTTATAATAAGTAAATCCCTTGTTTTTTTTCACCATTAGGCACCTATCAGAATGATAAGGGTTTACACCGTAGTACCATGCTGGCCAAATTATATAATATTTAACCTTTAAATGAAAACCGAAAGTCTCTGAGATTTATTTGTAAAACCGAAACTATAATAATTTTTGAGCAAACCATTGCCATAGTTTTTACTAAAGGAAATCAAGTACAGCCCTAAAATCTCCTGTCACTTTTATAGGTACGCGTCGCGTAACTTAGGTACTATGTAAGTGTCGATCTCTCGTCTTCAATAGGGTTGTCAAAAAATAAACATTAAGAATGTTTTGAATTTATTTGTATGCAAAAATAAATATGCTTCTTTTGATTATCTAATAATATTTTTACAGGTTGATTCCTTATGAAATATACTTATGCAGCCTTCAACGATATTTCTTAATTCCATTACACGTGGTATAAATAGGCTATTAGTGTCTGTACAAACCTGAGGTAGGTATAAACGTTAAATTATCTTTACTTAATAGATATAAATCGCTGTATAAAATTACAGATTTACGTTCGTAGATATTCGTAACTTTCGTATATTCCATTTGCCGTGTGTAGACTAATGGTCATTTATAAGTGATAGATAAAATAAATAAAAATATACTACGACAATATATAGATGGCGATGTGTGCGCCATCTAGCCCCAAAGTAAGCGTAGCTTGTGTTATGGTTACTAAGATAGCTGATGAATATTTTTTATGAATATAATACACATAAATACTTATAATATACAAATAAACACCCAGACACTGAAAAACATTCATGTTCATCACACAAACATTTTCCAGTTGTGGGAATCGAACCCACGACCTTGGACTCAGAAAGTAGGGTCGCTGCCCACTGCGCTACTCGGCCGTCAAATTGACTCATTGACATTATGTTGCCTGCATAATTATAGTTAGGGTACAAATTTCTTATACTGGATCTCGCACTATAAGGAAATGTAACGGAGAACGGGCAGTAGCATCCTCGGTGCTACTACTACCATTTACTGAAATCACCAACGCGTTTGCCCACCGTGGTGATTATGGGCAAAACTGCAGCAGTGGACTGTTAATTGTTATAGGCTATTGATGATGCATATTCCAGCAATGATATATGTTCTGATGAAATGAAGCTGTCGTCTTGATAACACTCAACTATTCAGATTATGGAGTATGAAGACACTCACTTAGTCAAAGTCAAATAATTATTTTTTCAAATAGGCACATATATGGCACTTTTGATGCGTACATTACATGTAAAATATAACATAGAAGTGAGTTGATGGCGAAAACTAAATTCGTGAGCTTAAAACTAAAGCTACGAAGGTTCCAAACGCGCCCTGGTCTTAGTAGAAGCCCACAACTAAATTAGCCGGTTGTTTTCTTTTTTTATCACCATCTCACATTGTCACTTAAAACTATTAAAGAAGCAACCTGGTTTTATCGTTGACGAAGCCCTTAATACTAAGTATAATAGGACTTTTCTATAAGCTTACGTTTAACACAAACTTTGAACTTTTTCTGAGATATCTCCAAGATATCAACTGGTACCTAGTTTATTGTAAAATTGTATACAATTTCCTTTAAACGAATCACTTATTTTATGATGTACTTAGATGATGTAGGTATTACAATATATTAGGTACACCACAATATTATACCTAGTGGGCAAAATAAAACATATCCGATGCCCCACGCACAGTGACAGCTTTACAATGTTTAATTAAATAGTTTTTTTTAAGGCTTTGAATTTTTTTTAAACAGTTTGTTCTGAGAAGTCAAAGTATTTTACTCCTACATTTAATGTTTAACCGGTGCTTTTAGAACCATATTTAGAGCTTCCGCTATTGATTTAAAAATGAGGCCTATAGGTATTAGAAAAAATATTACACATTGTATGTATGGAGAACGAACAATAATAGTTCTCCATACACATTTTGATGAATTTAAAAATAAACATGGTAAAGTGTAATAATGTGGGGGGAAAATAACTACAAAGGAAACACGCAGATAAATCATAACAAAGTACCTACTGTAATGCCCAATGTGACCCGCTGACTTAGTTTTAGTAGGGGTGGAGTGTGACGTCATGACACGGCCCCTGCAGGATGAGATCATCGTACGTAAGTGCTATTTTGCTTTTGTTCTGCATCAGCATCTTATTTTTGATTGTATAAGTATAAACGGTTTACAAAAAAGTATTTTTATTTACGTCAAATATTATGAGAAATGCAATGACTAATTTTAATGATTCTTTCATTGGGATGATATACGACTAAGTACATATTAATTAAACCCTCACCTCACAATACCTAATGGAAAAACGAACGCATAAAATAAATAAATGTTCATAGGACGGTTCTAGTCTAAAAATCTAAGTACCTTGCTACTGTCCGTATCTGTATTTGCTATGGTAAACGAAACACTAGAAGCCGCGTATTTAAATGCCGTTTGCTTAATGTTGTTTACATTCACGGTAAATATGACAGCCATTTTGAGGTTCGCTTGGCCGGGTTTAAAATCCAATAACAATTTTAAACGCGACATCATTAATGTTAACGCGTGTACGATGTTGAGCATGCAACGCAGACCAAAGACTTTTTGTCTGTGTTGTGAAGAGTATGTTACATTTTAAATTCAAAAAATTGAGATACAGATTAATTCAATAAAATACAGATTATGCTGTTTAATTATGGATGACTGTAGGACTTCATAAAAATCAATGTATTTATTTAATAAAAAAAAATGAGATAGCTAATATACGGATTATATTAAATTATTGATGACTGTAAGACTTCGTAAAAATCTATGTTTTTTTTTTCTATTAATTTACATTATCTTTGCTATAAAAATAAGATTGTCTGGAGCTTTTTTTCTCTTATACCATAATTATATTAGATATACCATATGTATAGATATAATCTTATCTTACGCGTTGGACAGCTGTCGTAGAAGCTATTAAACATTACTCTACGAGTTAACCCCTAGTTAAAGCGGGTGAAACCGCGGTGCGTAGCAAGTTATGTTAAGACCTCATTGAAGACCGATTTCCCCTTTTCGATAGTTCTTTGATAAGAGCTCGTGCCTCCGGACCCCATGGTCCCAAAGTCTCTATTATTAGTATTTTAAAACCTTAAAATATATTTAAAAATTTTCGGTTTTACAGCTATAGTGAAATTTTACTCTTCAGGCAAATTATTATCTAATGGTGGAAAAATCAACTCTCAATAAGTGGACTTCGAAGTGCTAAATACTAACAGTAAGTTTGCCGATCTAATTCTTAGTTTGGAGATTTGCATATCAAAGAATACATTAAAAAACTTTCTAAAAGGTTTTCTGTTGCTGAAAAGTTTTAATGCTCTCCTATCGCTATTGTGCGCTGCTTCTTTCTCATAACATGTTTTGATCCCCGTCTCAAGTTAATCCACAATTAAATTATTATTGTGATTGTAAACTGTTACGACCCGCGATTAAAACTAACCACGACGCAGTTATATCACGAATAACGTTTGCGGCACAATGGAGTAACATAACTTTATGGCTAATATCGGTCGAGATGAGACGTAAAGTCTGCATTAGAATATAACCCTTACTTCTGCCTCTTACTCTAAAGTGATGTGCGAACGTCGACACTTTGTATCGAACACGGGGCACCATTAAAGTGAGCTGTAGCCATTTCGTTGCCGATTGTAACCGATATATTTTTAGTTTGTTGTTTATAAAAACGTTAGATTTTTCGTTTGAAATAAGAACATCAGATCAGTCTCGCTTGAGGTTCGCAAGACATTGTCCTCACAGCAGAAGATTTAAAACAGCTACAGGCAATGATGGTAGAGCTACATAAAGTGTGTAGGACTTAAAATGAACATTGACAAAACCAAAATAATGCCAAGTAAAGTGTGTTTCCGAATATGTCTAACTCAGGCAAACAATAACCTTAAGCAAGATGGGACAGGAAAAAGAGATTAGCAGACGCATCCAACTCGGGTGGGTAGCCACAATCTCAGATGTCCTTAAGGGAGACATTCCTTTATGCTTAAAGCGAGAAGTACCACCACTTCTGCCACTTCTACCACTATGACACTATGACATATGGAGCAGAGACGTGGACCCTGACAAGGAAGGTGGTGCACCCACTCAATGTTGCTCAGCGTGCAATGGAAAGAGACATGTTAGGATTGTCTCTATTAGTTAGGGTTCCCAACGTAGAGATCAGAAATCGAACTTGAGTTTTTGAGACCAATGACGTAACCTGCTATCCAAGGCATGACATATGACATAGCCAATTTCTATACTTTTGGTGAGTAGGTATACCTACTTGAAAATTTCTGGGCAGAGAAACCAGATAACTATTAAACAATTATAAATATAATATATATTTATATATATATTTATATGTATGTATATATTATAATTATATGTATTTAACTTAATTGTATCACTGTTTGCACTATCCCGTTTACCCTAACCTAATTCTCTACCATAAAGGGTAGTCTGGAGGAGATCGCTTAAAGCGATAAGACCGACTTTGCGCATCTTATATATATATTTTTATTGTTTTGTTATTTCTTGTTTTCGCTTTTAATTTGTGCAATAAAGACTTTATCTATCTATCTACCTATCAATTTTCCATCCAATTTTATCAACATCTCACGAGTGCCTGTTCTTTGTCCACGTTTATTGTTTATCCCCAGGGAACCATTCGTTTTCCTGGAATAAAAGGAAGCTTATGTTACTCTCCGTCCTTTTACCTAAGTTTATGCCAAAAATTAAGTTGATTGGTTGCTAAGTTAGAGCGCGAAGTACAAACAGACAAATAAAGTAATAAATACACTTATACTTAATATTAGTACGATGAACGATTAATTTTTTATGAAAATTAATGTTCCCAGCTTATGTTGTTACCGGGTGATAACAACATAAGTTGGGCTGGTAACAAAAATAATCTACGTTTTCACAACACCACGACTTTAGATTTTAATGATAATGCCACCTTAGATTTTAATAGTAGGAGGGAGCCATTCGAATAAGGACCAAAATAAACGCACCCCTTCCAAATGGCCAATTCTCTTATGCTAGCTACTAAGGTATAAAATGTGTATTTTTCAAATGGATTTTTGAGTGCCCCGTGCTTTTGATGGCCAAATCTAAGTGTTTGAATTTACTGACGCGTCGAACGTAGGGTGGAGTTTACATTCTTTTTACTTTTATTGTGTCGATAAAACTGCACATTTAAATTTCCTCTATATATTTCGTGCTAGTCTTCGGCTTCAGAATCACTTTTTATTAGAGATTGCCAGGATGCGAGTATCCACCCTACGAAAATTCTAAGTACATAATATTTTTAACCAAACAATTTATACACCATTCAACAACAGAAAACCAACACTAATTTTAAAATAAAAGTATTTTTTTTAAAACCCTCCGGCACAAAAATGTAGAAAAAATTTAACCCATTTAATTACCAATGTCCGAAATCTGAACATTACCTTAACATGTCATCTTATTTAAAGTTATGGTTACCTTACCATATACTTTCTCATATCTTCAAACGGCTGAACAGATTTTCATAACATGGCTAAGAACCATCGGAATCAAATTATCTATGTAAAAAAATAACTAAACAAAAATCTGTTCATCTGTTTGGGAGCTACGATACCACAGATAGACACAAAGACGCAGACAGACACGTTAAATTTATAACACCCCTCTTTATCGGGGTTTCAATAGTGTTCCACCGAGTTGCAGCGCTGTTCCTTCTAGCGTCCTGAAGGCGGAACCACGGGAACGCTTTAGCACACATCCGCGATTCCGCCAGCGGATGTTCGCCGAAACGAATCCACCTCGTGTGTTATCGTAAGAAGCGTGCCAGAACAATAGCATGCCAACCAACGCACAGACCATGCTGTGGACAATGGACACCCCGTTTCCATCACCAACAAGTCCTGCGAAGGCACTGGGGCAGCAGAGTGAACTATAGAACGAATTATATTATATTACCTAAAACTTACTCATCAATAGCATTAAGTTCTATTACTGTTTTCCTTGTGTTTTTCCTATTGTGTGGTGTTGCAATAAAGTTTTCTTTTCTATTCATCAATAAAAAAATGCAGAAATGAGTGTGGGAGAATGAACTCCAAAAGGAAGGTCGAAGTGAAGTTGTGTGCGCGAAAGTTTAACGTGTCTGTCTGCGTCTTTGTGTCTATCTGTGGTATCGTAGCTCCCAAACAGATGTACAGATTTTTGTTTAGTTTTTTTTTGACATAGATAATTTGATCCCGATTGTTCTTAGCCATGTTTCATGAAAATCTGTTCAGCCGTTTGAAGATATGAGAAAGTATATGGTAAGGTAACTATGAATATAAATAAGATGACATGTTAAGGTAAGGTCAGATTTCGGAGATTGGTAATTAAATGAGACTATAGAACGCCCTGCCATTTTGTATGGCAATAAGACAGTCTCGTATAAGTGCCTAGTTTCTACGACAGGCACCTCGTTTATTAAGTCGACTACACAAATGTAGGTATTAGTGGAGGCACGGAGAACGATAGCTGATAGTCTAATTACGCAGCTTGCGATAACTACAAATAACATGAGAAGGAAAAGAAACACATCTTGTTGAAGTAAAACTTTTTTAGGCGCGACTAGGGAGTAACTCAGAATTTTTTCTGACTGAAGTAACGGTTACGTCAGACGTCTGTGTAGTTTCCGCTATTTAAAAATAATAATTTGGTTTGTCGTAAGTATATGTCATATACTCCACACTTCTTGACTTATACGCCAGCTAATGGCAAATATCATAATCAATTTGGATTATTTATTTCCTATATTTCCAAACGGATCAATTGTGAATAGCAAAGAGAATAAAAATTCAACAGTTTAAAAAAAATATTAAATTGCAAAGTTGTTTTAAAATCTCTCAATATACTTGTTTATTTATTACTTTTGTAATAAAATTTATTAATAATTTATTTACTACAAAAGTAATAAATAAATTATTAATAATTTTTCTGACGATTGGGACATTCTATAATATTCAATGTACAAGGTTATATTGACATGTGCTGATCTAACTTTCAATTTTCTACTCAAAATTATTCTATTTTACAAATGGAAATATTTATAAAATGTGAAAGTAATATTAATGAATTTTAAATAGAATGTAAAATAAAACCATTTCATTTAATATACACTATATTAAATGAAATGGCCGAGTCCCAGGAACATTTTACTCTTTCATCAATAAATAATAATAAAAGTTTTACTTCAATCGCGCGTAAAGGTGACATGCACACACCTTTTTTTATAATGTAAAACGTATTGTTTACAGCACTTAATATAATTATTCAAAACTTTTGTAATAACACTCTCGCGTACCTGTGCAAAAAGTACTCCGCAGGTTGTAGATATAGCACAGGTAGGTAGGTAGTTTTTACGTGTGACGATCTATAGTCGATTTTCTGCAGCATTAACTTAATGAGAATTACCGAAACTTGGCAATAACTTTACGAAGCTACGGCAGCTAAAGGGTAAACTTTTTTCAAACAAAATACCAAACTAAATAAAAGCTTACCCACGTTTTTCTTTAAATTAAACCGGTAAGGTATGTATACTTTTCGGAAGAATCTGTTAATTCCGAATCGTTAGTAGACAATTATATACAATCATGAAATGTAACATCACTATAGAATATGAATTCTGTGACTATTTTCTAGTTTGGCGTACTCCGCATGCATGTCAATAATAAACCATCAAAGCAATTGAAGGTATATTATTGACAAAAACGAGCCACGTAGCGGATACATATCATAATCTACAGGATAAAATTTATTTTACATACAAAATCCTTTTTCAATAAAACAAAAGCTTGTATCGAAGTTAAATCGACAACGAAGATTCCAGAATCGATAACTTTCAATATCACTAATATATCTTTAGAGCTTTACTTCAACTATAAGGTTTGATACGTCTGCCGAATCGCTCTTCGGAATGGCCTTATTAATTCCCTTTTATGTCTTCCAGAGCACACACGCTCGTATAAGCGATTTACGTTGAGTTTACAGCGTCAGCTTTCTTTATGCCACTATAAAGTAAAGATACGGTACCGAAACGTCCCTAAACGTAATATCTCGTTTTAATTGTCGTCGACCTAGCACCTGATGTCTGGAGTAATTGGAATGTTGCTCCTTTGTTTTGTAACTTTGAGTAATGAAAAAGGTTGCGTACGATTTTACAAAACGACAGTATACCTACCCATAATTATTTTGTAATCGTAACCATAAAGAGGTGATAGCCTAGTGGTTAGGACTATGGCTTTAATCTCAGATGGGACAAGTTCAATCCCCGTCACGCACCTCTAAGTTGTGTCCTTATGATCGACTAGGTAGATGTTCTTCTTTCTTCGAGTTATTTTTATATCTATTAGCTACTAATTCAAAGAAAGAGAAAAGTTTATGATTACACATGACAAATAGCAACGATACCACTAATGTTATGTGTGGCACAACCTAGAAAAAGGAGCCAGCTCAGCATTGAGCTGCATGCGCCATGCAATAGGAGCAGACAGCGCTGATTTTCAGATGGCACCTTGTGCCAGGTTACACCACGGAAATACGTAATAGCCATCCACCGACCACATTATATATGCTTAATAAAATACAAGAAAAAAAACAGATACATTTAAGCTAAAATAAACCAAAAAACAGCAGTGTAACTGAGACTACTTAAAATGCCCGCTAGTATAATAACAAAAACAATAATTTCAAAAACGATTGTAAATATCTGTATCATTATCATCATCCGCAGCCTATTAGCAGCCCACTTCTGGGCACAGGTCTCGTCTATTAGGAGAGAATGTATTAGATCATAGTACTAACCCCACTGCTCCAATGCGGGTTGGTGGGCTAATATCTGTTAATATAAAATAAAATATGAATAAATAACGTGCATAACAAATACCGAATTAATATCAAGGGCAATAATAGATGGGCATTGCATATATTGTTGTTTATAAAAACGTGATTTTTGTCTATTATGGTACTTAAATATCCTTAAATTTTGACATAAGGATATAATAGTATGTACAAGATAATTTAAAAATCGTGTGATGGTTGTCAAGAAAAAGCAGTTTGTACTCGTTCACGTGCGTTAGTTAGTACTCGGCGAAAGGTCTCTTCAGTGCGATCAAAAAGTTTGCATAGGTTTTGGATGCCCTAAAAGGTTTGGAGACTACTGTAGGCTATGATATCTATCAAATACGCATCGGATTAAAAGAGCCTGATAGAAAAGAGATAATATATGCCCGAGCGGCAAATTCCAACATAAATTTCCTCTAAGCTGGTACTTAAAACTTATTAACAGCAAAACCATATTAATAATGATATTTCAACAGACATTTCGGAAGACGTTTAAGGATGGACATGGTAATGATAAATGTCGAAAACTATTTTAGTCGTATATTAATAACCAGGAAAATCCGATGGGTAGGTGTGTATCCAAATGCCATATTTTATGATACTCGTACCTACTTGTATAATGGCTAAAAATATTTAAGTCGCTTTAATTTTTGTAACATTATACAAGTGGTATTAAAAGTCGCCATTATATAGAACCGTTTCCTAATTAACACATTTCAAAAACTTACTAAATTAAAAAAGTATATATTCGGTGTGGTTTTTTATATCTATGTAAATCGATACCGCTGCTCTCACTTGACTGTTTTTTCAGTCAGAATTAAATATATAATAAATGTCCATAACAGGTTCGAGCGAGCGAGGTTTCAATAGCCACCAAACTTCAATATCCTCCTAGATGCGCTGTTTGATGTCCCTCAGTCGCATAATATTAAATAAACTCTCCGCATGGCTTTATTTTTACTTTCTAAGCCCTGTAGATTGACTGATAGAGGGCCGAAGCTTTTAAATTAAGTCTCGATCTCATTACGGGTTAAGGAAAACCTGCAGACTGTTTACGTTAGCAATGGATGTTTATGATGGGACGGAAAATATTTAAAAGTAGATATTGTATTTCGATCTCATAAACGGGAAAAACAATGAATGTCACTTTTTTGCGAAGCTGCACTAAGTAATCTTTTCGATTTATTTCATAGTTATTCAAAGAATCTAGATTGAATCTGTGATTTCCGTACTAGCATTTCCTGAGTCGTTGGAATCACATTAAACAACAGACAACGAGGTCCTGGGTTCGAATCCCGGGTTGGGCAAAAAATATTTTCCGTACCAGCCCAGTGTTAGGTGGTGTCAACCCGTAACTCGCAGAGTACCTTAAGCCGGTGGTACCTGTTATTATCACTAACTTGAGACAATCCCTAGGTTTTAAAGCCCACCAATCCGCATTGTAGCAGCGTGGTGGGTATATGCTCTAAGCCCGTCACAGTAATTAAAATTGAAATAATTCATAATTCATTTGTTTTAAGCAGGCCTAGTTTAGAAGCACTTTTGAAACCACAAGTCAGTGAAATTGAAAGTGAAGACGAAGTTACCCACTGGGCAATTGCTGTATAATAGTTCAATAAATAGGGGTCGTTCGGTATAAATTGAAATGAATAAATAAGTCAGTTAATTTACTCCGATATTGGTCCGTGGTCGAGTCAGAGGCGATCATTACCGGCCCATTTGCGGGAGCACCAAGTCAAACATTGACATTAAATAATGATTTCTATTTCCGTCGCATATCTGAACTCTTGGAAATGGAAATTTGTACTGCAAATGTTGACATGAAATCGGTAAAAGACGTTTTCATTCTAACTAATTTACTGGCGAACATTATGACAAAGATAATGTAAACACAAATTTACAAAGAAGAAATAAATTGAATTGAATAGCTCTATTATTGGGGTATCGCATGCTATATCTAAGTCAGAAAATGGCTGTAATCAAAGTTTTTACTTAAAACACAGTAGCAGGAATGTTATCAGTTTGACATCCGTGTCTGTAAGTATATCTTCCTGATGAACAATCGCATTCATTGTTCTGTTTAGGCTGTTCTTAAATATGTCTTTAGGTTAGGCTTTACCTAAGAGGACGCTGCAAATGTGTCGTTAATATTTTTATAATGTTACAATTTTCCTAAAAACAACTAGGAATTGGAATACGCTTCCAATCGACATACGGCAAGCTAAATCACTTAATATATTTAAAAAAGCTTTAAAAAAATCACTATAGTTCACATTAAAAACGACTTGTAATCGGGGGGCACGGTAGTGCCCCCGCGAAGTCGAGCGCGATAGTTTTTACTGTTATTTATGTATTTAATATGATACGTTAAAGTAGATATTAGTTTACTATTTTTTTTTATATTTATTATATTATGTAATCTAGTTGAAGTATAAGTATGTAGTTATTCGTATGTATTTTGCACACCCTGCAGTCTATTATCCTCTTGTTTTCCTTATTCTAAGGTTGCCTGGCAGAGATCGCTACTAAACGATAAGGCCGCCTTTCGTATAGTGCTTCTATCTGTGTTTTTTTTATTCTCCTTCTGTTTCGTTTTACTTTTAGTGCTGCACACTACATACGCACATAAAGAGTATAAATATATATAAAATAAATAAATATGATGCTTTCAATGCAGTTTTTGTTTTACGCGAAGTAGATACAGCTTCCGCATCACATGGGTTTTTACATAATATATTGTATCAGTTATATTTGCGTGTTACTTAACATAATTATCATAGATTTTTTTTGTCGTGTATAACTTCCAAGATATCGTAGATCGATAGTTAAGGAAACAAAGGAAACCGCATTTTTTATTAAACGTTCCAACCTCGACGCTTTAGTGAAACAGCTACACGTACTACGTACAATATATACAACCGATGGGATATAAATTAATGCATCAATACTAATATTATTGATGTGAAAGTGTGTCCGTTTGTTTGTTTGTTACCTATGACAACAAGAAAGACGTACCGCTAAGGGTTGTATATAACTGCCATACCCACTAACAGGTTAGCCCGTTGCTATCTTAGACTGCATACCAGCACGTAAAATTGCAGTCAAGAGCTAGCTTCTAGCGGAATAAAAAAAAAGGTTCAGCTCAACTTTAAAACCGATATTGTTGAAATTTGGCACACATGTAGCGTGAATCCTGCAAATGGACATAGGATAATATTTATACCGCAAAAGCTGCTGTTAAAAATAAAAATAGCATTTGCTACCTAAGCTGACGCTTAACTCATCTTTGTGAAATTTGGCATTGAAAAAGTTTGCATCCTGAAGACAGCCATAGGGTAACATTCTATCCCAGATAAGTGTTCCGGGATTTTTAAAAATCCAAAATAAACGCGTCGAAGTCCCGGGCAACAGCTAGTTTAGAATAAAGAAAATGAATAACTTAGGTTCCACAACTTTTCCCTGAGATCAATACTTTTTGAAAAGTGACTATACAAAACTGCCATACAAACATAAAGATAATTAGCGACAACCAACATTAGCTGTGTTTGATAACATTGATTACTTATTAGTGATATTTTTAAGAGCTTTTTTTTTTTTGCTTTTGTCTCACATAGGAGAGACATGGAATCGATTCCATGCCTCTCCTATGTTCCCTAATAATTTAAAATTATTTTTTTGGGATTGAAGCGTTCTGTTAAGAATTTTTTAGTACCGACGAACTAAAAAACGAACACATGAAACTCCGTACGAGTTAGGAGTTTGCTGCTGCTCAACACCGTGCCTCGGAGAGCACGTCCAACTGTCGATCCCGGCTATTGTTACGAACAGCGCCACGATTAACTCGTAAGCTCTAAAACCCTCTCTCTTTTTCCAGCTGCAGGGCTAGCACAGGCAGGAGACAAAAATTATATCCCCCGATTATGACCCCTCACAAGGGATATAATTAACCTGTCCACCTGCTTAAGCACAGAAACAGGGAATAGAAGAAGTTTACCCCGTTTATTATTTATAACACAGCTATTATTTGGATATTATTTAACTAAAATACGAGTTGATGAAGCTGTGGGAGAAAAAATTTCGGATATATAATTGTCTCCTGCCCATGCTACGAGTAGCTATGCTGAATTACATTAATAGTCTCATGTAAATTTCTCAAGAGTACCATAAACATAGTACCTACTATTGACAAGTACAATCTACTGAAAACAGGCACCTTATTCAATTTGATTGAGAAAATAACCAGCAATCGAAGTAGTTTGTCAACGTGGACTTGAAAACAGTCTGATTAAATGTGTTTTCTTGCGTGGATTTATCGTGCAATTTAGTTTGCTGGTGACTGCAATTTTGTATCAATGTAGGTAGGTTTCCTTGATACATAAACACTTTGTGTGTTAGTTAATCTAATAACATTATAATATAATAAAACCATTTTATTGCTTGTCTTAAATTGTGAGAAATCCTTAAGTTACTTTTTAATAGAAAAAAGCTTCTGGAGAGAGGCAACGGCACTCTTTTTCAATTTTAACATTAATTTTTCTATACTCGGGCAGAGTGTCCTCCTTCAAATACTTGCCTTAAATTCGGCAACAATTTATGTTTTTTATATAAATGAAACTTGCAGTGACGTCACAACATCATATAATAGGGCGTAGGTGTTTCAATGGCTCACACATGTGTTTAAAATATTAAATACAATATAAAAAATTATTATATTTATTTTGTTTTTACCGCAGCTTCAAATTCGCATGCATTTCAAATTATTAATCTAATGCACAGAATATGAGCGCTCATTTTACGTGCAACGACTTGTGTATTATAGACCTACAGGTCCATTACATTCGGAAAGTTATCAGGAATCGACGTCGTTTGTTACCGTGGACAACAAACAAGAGTCCGAATTAATGTATCTCCTACCCTTGATTTATCGAGCTGCTGGATTCGACGACGACTGTAATTTGTATCAATATAGGCGCAAGTACGATGATAACGTTAAGAGTAGAGCGGCTAATTTTGGTGAACATTTCAGCTTGCGTCTTTTTTTATTAAAATTGATATTTAAGACACTATGTTACCAACACAGGACGCTCGCTAGTCCAAAACGTTGAACCGAGCCGAGGTCCGAGCCCTCGAAGGAGGCATCCTCGGGTCGACTTCGCTCGTTCCCGCTAATGCCCTGAGGCTCTTCTCATTGCTCTTTTGCGCTCGCCTAATCACTGGTGGTGATCAGCTACTGTCCGTCCGAATGTAGAAAAGAAGAACGCTGTCTACTTAGATAGCGGTTAATGTGTTTGGTAGTAGCAAGTGAGCCTCAAGTCAGCTATTACAAACATTGTCTCAGTAGTAAATCATTTTTTTTTTGCTGTACATGGTAATCCTTGACTGCTACCTAACCTGGAGAGCGATGACGCAGTCCAGGTTTAAGCCCTTTCTCTGTGCCCAGTTTTTTTTTATTCCCACATTGATAGTCTGAGGATTCATCGGACGTGTATTGAAGGATATTCTGAAGCAGCATATTATAATTTAGCTAGTACAGCGACATTTCGTAAAAGCACTGCCTACTCTAAAGTTTTTAGCCGTTGTATATTACAGCCTACTTAATGTCTCCCTAGATCAAATAGGTGCACTGTACAGATCATAAATAAAGTGAATGAACTACAATAGTTGATTCGATTTATGATGAGTAATGCAACACAAAAATTGGGCCTTTTTGTTTTTTCCGGTCTGTTACAAATACGAAGTTTTTTGTTTCTTTGGCGTACGATGACGAAAAAACCTTTTAACGGTCTTATTCAAACTATTCCCATTAAAGCGTGGGTTTTCTAATTACGACTTTATACGTAGTTTGTGATCTGTTTTGTTTTGCTTTTGGTAATACAAAAAATATTTTTTATTCATTTTTGGGGTTTCTCAACATCGTAACGAAAACAAACCCTTGGTGTTGATTTGTGAATTTGCCCTACAATCTTAATTTCATATTTCAGTAATGAATATCTACCTCACGAAAAGTTAGCAAAGTTAATTTTAAGATAATGCTTGTCATTCATAATCATCGTCATCATCATTACTAACCTATTACCAGCCCACGACTGGGCACGGGTCTCCACCCAGTCTATTACGCTGGCCAAGTGCGGACCGGTACATTTCACACGCCTTTGAACATGACAGAGAACTTTCAGGCATACGGGCTCCTCATAATGTTTTCCTTCACCATCAAAGCAAGTGTATTTAATTAAAACAGTAATCAATGACCTTAAAACCTATTATAAAGTCAGTTCACAAAAATCTGTTTGCTGGAAACTACACTCTGTTTGATCCCCGGTGGGGAACATTTAGGAATTTAGTACTGAATTTCCCTTGGCCGTGGCTAGTTAATGTTCGAGCGCTGATACGTGCCGCCCAGCGAATCAGCGTTCCAGTTCGATGCTGCTTGGAAAAAAATTGGGGTAATGGATTTAATAAAAACCCCTTAGCCCAGACCGGTTAGCCCGCTAAAATCTACTCTGCATCCTCAATTACCGCCAGATAAGGTAGCGGTCAAGGGTTAACTTGTAGTGGAATAAAAAAATAAAAAGGTTTTTCAAAAAATATTAAAGAATAATCAGCTTGTACCAAATCTAAAGTTTTGTATATGGCTAATAAAAGCAAGGTTGTTAAGGTAAAATCAAATTCATGATTTTACTGGACGCTGTTCTCAAGAATCCTAATATGAAATAATAACTTGCAAACATGTCACAAAAGATCTATTGTATTTCATATTTTAGCAATGGAAAATAATATTTGGAGTCATAAATCAAGGATTGATGCTAGTGTAAATAGCGTTGGCCATTCGGGTAGGGTGCCCAAAAAAGGGTGATTTTAATATAGGCGTTTTGTTCTGACTTCTTTATGCATGATATAGTTACAGCTATATGCTAAAGTATAGAGAAGACTTTACGACATAAACCGCGTAACTTAAAAGGCCTCATTGCATAACCATGGTAAAAATTGTAAACAAAGAATCAGGCAATTTTTAAATAGCTTTATAGGATTGAATGATACAATTTTTTTTTATTTTACTACTAGTAATCCCGAAGATGAAGATGCAAAGGCGAGGGGGAGGGAACTTTCCAAGCTCTTAAGATTTGGAACCCTGGCATTTATCTTGAAGTGGTTGGTGATGCCTGGGCAGTATATATTGTGTTCCCCAGGCGTCTAGCAAATCCAGTAAGGGCGTCATGCTGTCATGGTTTTTAGTTTGGGTATAGCCCCTCAAAGAAACTCTCCCTTTGAGGGGCTATACCCAAACTTGTCCCTCAGATGAACCCTGCCCTGGTCAAAAGGTGACCAAAATGAACAACGACAAAAAATATACATAAAGTTTTTACACCACAATAAAAAATACTAATGGCGTTATTATATCGCAACAGTCATTATCCTTAGTCTATTCAAGTCCCACTACCGGGAACAGACTTCCTCTCTCTAAGGATATAAGAAATAAAAGCATTGACCTACAACGCTACTCCTATGTAGGTTGGTGGACTTTGCAGATTATTACACAGGCTAGTACGGAAAATTTGAAGACAGAAAAACTCAACACCTATCAATTATCGAACCGACCCGGATTTTAAATCAAAACTCTCACGACAGTATTGTACATCAATGTTTGGCATTTTTGAAAGCACACTAGAACTGTCCTGATTAGAGGTGCGCATATCGTGACCCTACCCACACATAGGTTACCCTGGCTAGCATAAATATTATTTAGAGGCCATCGATAACGTCTTGACACCTCGGAGGACGCTCAGCTTCAAGATCGCCTCGATATTTCAATATTATCCTATGATCCATATCACTTTAGATGATATTTAAATCTACCTATATTTTACTGTCTCGTTCGTAAGGTGGTTAGAGAGTCACGGATCAAGATCGACGGATTGAGCGATCGTTTCGGATTGTGTCAAAAAATTATATTGGGGTTACTATTAAAAAAAATTACTTCTCAGTACCGGCCTATGAAATTTGCTGTTGTTGTGTTGTTTGTGCGGCTGTTATAATTGCTGTCTGTACCGGAAATTATCATAGACATTAGTAACCTAATATAGATACCTAAAGATAGGAATACACAGAACAAGGGAAAAAAACTTTTTTTTTTTAAATTTCTGCAAAATGATAACTGGATTTTAATATTTTAACAAAAAATTATAGTTAGTAGATAATACAGCATGAATTAAATTCTACCCAAGCAAACACTTTAATGCTAGGAGCAATATTAGGTAGGTAACTAATTATGTTTTCCGTGGGTCAATACAGTGACCTTTCAGATTAAAATATAATGTCATGTTATCATACCTAACCTCGCCAGAAAAATATCCAAAAAACTTGACCATTATTATTTTACATTTATATTTCATTTCGTTGTCATACCATGCCTCAACGACCGACTAAGCAAGACATAGAAGGTACTTAACTGCCGGTAATGCTAATCTGAGACCGACTTAGACAGACCGACCAACTGCAATACAGTATTGCTAATCCGAAACTACCAGACGGCTCTGCTTTTAAAAAAAAATTGTACTTTTAAATGGGTGAAAATATAAAAACATTTTTGGCTATTTTCTACGAGACAGTTGCAAGTTTTAAATAAATAAGTAACAAGTTTCATCAAAAGGTTACCTCTCATGTCAAAGCGTCTTGTTAAGAAAACCCTATCGGGGCTCTTTCTTTCTGGAATTATTTAAGTAAGCTTTCGAGACAGTCGGAGAGGCCACAACCTCTCCAGAGCTCCTGATCGCCAATTTATCATGACATCTCTGCGTGTTCAAACTGTAGAATATTCTAAAAGCATTCGTAAATCACATTGTTCCTACCTATCTTGATATTTCATGTTAGGGTACCTCACCCTACATGTTATTTGCTCTGAACATACAATAATTAGTTTATCTCTATATATATAAAAGGTAAAGGTGACTGACTGACTGATTGATCTATCAACGCACAGATTGATCTAACCACTCGAAGGATCGGGCTGAAATTTTGCAATTTTGTTTATTACAACGTAGGCATCCGCTAAGAAAGGATTTTTGAAAATTCCATCCCTAAGATGGTAAAATGGGGGATGAAAGTTTGTATAAAATCCTTCATTTATCAATTTAAAAATAAAGAAATAAGTGTTTCACAAATTTTAAAAATTCTAACTCCAAAGGCATCAAATAGGGGAAAATTTATATGAACGTTTCTGTTTTTTCAAGTAATTTACGTTCATATTTGCAGCAAGACATTCTTTTAAACCTTTGTAGTAAAAATTTACCAAATCTAATACTGAACTTAACGTCAGCGAAGCCGCGGGCAAAAGCTAGTAGTTAATTAATTAACGCGAATAATGAAATATAGGATTTCCAGTGATATTTAATTCATTCATAATGATTATTTGTCACTAATGTTTAGAAAAGCGGTATTTTTTTTAACCAACGCGCGATTAATTTTGCGGGAAAACACCTGTTTTATGGATTCACCTTTTACAGAGAATACATTTCTGAGTAATGATTTATGTATGAGAAATGTATTCATACTTGCAAATTTTAAATACCTTGCATTGATTGCAATGTCAAAACGATTGTGAAATTCGGTACGAATCCAATATCATTTAAATAGGATACCTATCGAATAAAAATAACCTAACAAAATTCAAGGTACATTTTTATCGTATGCTTTCAAAATAAGGGCAGTACACTTCGAGATTCGCCTTCGTCCGAGCGTTCGATTGAATACGTGCTTTACTTACGATATTACGATTTCGTAAAGATAGTCTTACTGTTTATCCAAGCATTTACTTCTTTGAATTCATATTTTCTCATTTCGATGGATCACACGACACAATTAAAAAAAACGTTAGGAATGATTGTTGGGTTTATTTCGGAATCCAAAATAAAACTGTGACTGGACAATAATACCAACGAAAATTTATTCGACTGATAAAGACCGATTAGGGTGGAAGTAACGTTATCGTATGCACTAATAGCTTTACGCCTCATTGGGTTAGGAGTTAGTATGTCCGTGGTCCTAGTTTCAATGATTCTAGGGGTGGGCTGAAAAAATATTAAACATTTTAAAAAAAATCAATGAAATATCTGTATGTTGCAACATTTTATGTATTGTTGCAGCATTTTGTTCTGAGCCCCCCTTTGAAAGTCACTTTCCGACATGATTGTTGTTATTAAGGTATTATCATTTAGATATAAGGTACGGTATAAAACAATATAACTATTTTCTACTGGAAATCTTTCTCCGTCCACGCTTCACACCTTTGGAACTCACTAACAGAACATATTAGACACTGCTGATCTGTGCACTCTTTTTAACACAATGTGAAAGAGGATTATCTATCGTTGTCATAGTATATTTATCACTGTTTACTTATTATAGATATATATTTATATATATAACCTATACAACATATAAATCATCTTACTCACATCCTGGAGTAGCTGGAAGAGATCTCTTATAGAGATAAGCTTTTCTTTTACACTTCATGTATCTTATGTTCACAATTTATGGTACATAAATAATAAATAAATAAATAAGGTGTATGTAAGGTATTTGGTTGAGGTAAATGGTTAATTAAAACGTAGGTTTTTATCTCGCAAAAACGCAATGCACAGCGGCTCTTCCCACACTAAACTTCATTATGTGGTTCGAAGCATTTAAAATTAATATTAATATATAATATTTTTATTTGACGGCCGCTTGGCGCAATGGGCAGCGGCCCTGCTTGCCAAGTCAAGGCTGTAGGTTCGATCCCCAGAACTGGGAAAGGTTTGTGTGATGAACATAAATGTTTTTCTTTGTCTAGGTGTTTATTTGTATATAATAATATTTATTTATATTATTCATAATAATGTTCATTAGTCGTCTTAGTACCCATAACACAAGCTACGCTTGCTTTGGGGCTAGATGGCGATGTGTGTATTATTGTAGTATATTTATTAATTTTTATGTATGTGTGCTCTAACTTTAGAAATTACCATACTTCTTACCGACAAAGACTAACTATTACCTACCTATTCTGCAGTAGAAAACGGACCGTAGTTTCCCATTAATAATACATTTTAAGATAGAGATGTATGAAAGACTTAGTGTGTCTTCTTGCTCAAAGTTAAAGATAAGCTATGTTTTTTTGCATTTATCTATTTGTGACGCATTTTTGTCGTATGCATTTAAAAAACTGAATATGTCAATTTTACTACTGGATATTGCAGCCCGAGTGTTTTGCCAATTTTGCCACGGTCTTGATTACAAATGGAGTATGAAATATTATCAGTCAGACAAATTGCATTTTCGATATAATTTTAAAGGGAAACAATAATTATTTCAATCAGAAACTCGAATTAAAATAAATATCAGGTAGGTACAAGATGTATCCCATGCAATATTTTATGTCCAAATAATATTTTATGAAATGTTTTTTTTTTTTAGCAACACATCGAGGAAACATTAAGATATTCATTGGATAACATGATGCAAATCACGTACCAGCTCATAGCTTCAGATACCTATTATTTACCGCCAATACTATTTTCTCCCATAACGAGTGCGTAATCAAATGACGTCACAAAATTGGGGGCCGAACACAATTAGTAGACGAGACACGAAAGCGAATGAGGTTAATTCTTAAGCGAATTGCGAGGGAAATTGCGTCCTACTTCCTTGCGAATTGCTTGATTGGGCACTGGGACGATTAGTGAACTGACGACCTGCTGATTTACGTTTTTCCGATAAGAAATTGCGTATCGGTGTTTTGAACGAAGTGAATACGGATGTTTGATATGGTGTTTTAGTATGTTTAAGTATTTACATGTGGCATTTATTCTTTGTGTAACTTTATTTTTGACGGCCGACTGGCGCAGTGGGCAGCGACCCTGCTTTCTGAGTCCTAGGCCGTGGGTTCGATTCCCACAACTGGAAAATGTTTGTGTGATGAACATGATTGTTTTTCAGTGTCTGGGTATTTATCTGTATATTTTAAGTATTTATATGTATTATATTCATAAAAATATTAAACTGCTATCTTAGTACCCATAACTAGCTACGCTTACTTTAGGGCTATATGGTGATGTGTGTATTGTCGTAGTATATTTATTATTTATTATAGTATATTATTTTTTGTAAAGTCTAAAGTTTTCATTACATCACAAGCGACTTCAATAGTAAGTTAAGCAAAAACTCAGTTTTATTTGGAAACAAACAAAACAATATATGGTCAAACTAGGTGGCTTAATTGAGTAAGTTTCCTTTTAAAAATAAGATTGAGTTTAGGATCCTGTTGCCTGGATAGGCTTCCGGCACTCACGTCATTATTATTGACGAAACTCTGCATATTTGCCTGTGTGTCAGATCAGAAAACAGATCACGAACGAATTATTAAAATGGGTTCAAAAGTTACAAAGTTGATTGATTGCAAATAAACAAAAATCGAACATATCTTTTTTCTTCAGATAGCAGTATCGATAATAAAACAACTGTTGCAGGTCCACCTTTGCACATTTTAAGTCAATAGGTACAGCCGTAGGTAGTTTGCGGGTATGCACCTTGGCAGCTTATCATGCCGAAACTACAGAATGAATTCAAATGAAATTTCTCGTGATTTGAATTCATACCACGAGGCAGGTACTAATTACTTTGTATCCCTAATCTTAACCTTTCTATTTGGGCCTATGTTATTCTCCGTTCTTTAAACTAACTCTCTGCTAAAATGAAATTGATTGGTTGCTTATTTAGGTCGTGAAGTAGGGACAAATAAACACGCTCTAGCATTTAGTATTAGTAAGGATTTTACCCAGAAATTTCCTCCTACTATACATGATGACTGTTTTCTTAAGATTGTTGGTAATTTCTGTAACCAAAAATATTTAAAATCTTATCAATATAATACCTATTGGCTATTGCCTATGTATAAGTTATTAGGGTTAGTTCAGTTAATTGATAATACGTCAAGAAAAAATGAATAATATTACTTGAGGAAAAATTACGTCTAACGTCTCCATAATAGTTTGTCTACCTATAGGTCGCGTCATGTAAAAAGAATGCTGAAGGGAAACCTTTGCATTACACAATTAATACAAATAATCATCCTTCTTTATTTTTTTATTATTATAATCTTTAACATATGATGAGATTTTTTTGCATAAAAGTACCTATTCACTTGCCACATAGCAAGTTAACGAGGCCAAAGTCGTAAGCAAAGCTAGTTAATGATAAAATAATAGATAGCACGCACTCATTTACATGTAATCGTAAAATTTCATCCCATCGTGCAGGTTACCCGTTATCGCGAATTGTTGTCCTATACTCTTTTTCCATTAGAATTCCTTCACTTAGTGATTCAGAGACTGATGATGAGTGTAGGTCGACTAAGAGCACTCTTTTTAGTTAACGCAACTTATACTATATTCAAGCTTCCTTATTTTAATGTGCTTAGAATCGAACAAAAACAACATGTTTATTTCGTTTTCTGCGTTATATCGCAGACAGTTGATAGTGTAAATAGGTATGTAAGTTATAATTAATATAGTTCCATAAATAGTTCATTAAATATAACATTTTGATTTTCAACCAACTAAATAAAGAGAATTATTATATTTATTTCATACAGTATGCCTTTAAAAATAATAATATATATTAAAATCCACGGCAATGAGGCAAGTTACCAAAAATACTATAATATTATGTATATTCAAAGTATTTATGTATATTATTCACATTATCAGTCAAAAATATTCATCAGTCATCTTAGTACCCATTACACAAGCTACGCTTACTTTGGGGCTAGATGGCGATGTGTGTATTTTCGTAGTATATTTATTTATTTATTTATTATTATTATAGCAGAGTTACGACTTAGAAGTGTCAGGTTAATTGTCCTTCCAAAAAAATATGATAGCGTAGCTCAACTACGCTATCATATTTTTTTTGTGAAATATAATTTATTGTTTATTCCCTGAAAGTTATTTTCAAAACGTGCATACATAAAGAAAATCTCTATATCGTCAAAAAATTAAGAAAAAAATATGAACATTATTAGACTAGTTAAGAAAACTGCTTCTCATTTGGTTTTTTAAATTTTGTTCTGGAGTGATATTTTTTTGTCCAGGATAATATAGTATTCAAACGCGAAAGAAGTAACAGGCTAAATTTACTAAACAATAATATTATTTTTATTTTATTTTATTTATGCACTTTATTTGTACACCACAAATAGAAAAAAAAACAATGGACACAACAAAAATAAACTTAAAAAGTAGTATACAAAGGGCGGCCTTATCGCTTAGTAGCGATCTCTTCCAGGCAACCTTAGGATTAGGAAAACCAAGGGAAACCGATTGGTGGGGTGTATTATTATTATTATATACATACTTACGAACAATTACACACTAATACTTATCAAGATTACACACATAAAATACTAATAATAATGAATATAAAAAATAATAAACTAATATATACTAAAACATACTTAAATATGAGCAAGAGTAAATCACCATCGTCTTTATATTAGAGTATTAACTGAACTGTCATAATCGATAATATTTGAAATAATAATTATATTTAAGCAATTGGGAATCTAGTCTTGCCAGGATATTATATTTGCTAATAACACTTTTTTTGAATAATGGCCGGGCTACGCCAGATAAAGGAAAATTCAACTAATAATTAAGAACAGGCACAACATAAACTGGTAAATCCACAGATGACGCATAAGATCATCGCGAAGTATATGTACGGTAAGCAAACAAGTTCAATAAATATAATAAAATCAAAAGATTTTTCAAGGGTATTTTTTTCGTAATATCTATTAGGAGATATATTGACACCTTAAAACTGACTTAGAAGAAGAAGAAGTCTTTATTACACATACAAATAGAAAGCTAAGTTAACAAAACAAACGATAATACAAAATATATGTGCAAAGCGGGTTTATCGCTTGAATCGATCTCCTTCAAACAACCTTTGGTTGAAGAAATATGTTACATGAAACGGGATAGTGCAATACCAAAATTTGCAAACTGACTGACTGACATACTGACTGATGGTATAAAAATATGGGACTTTATTAAATTACGCCAATCGGTCAGGTAACCTCGGAAAAATCGTTACATATTCGTACATATAAAGTAAACCAATATTTATCGCTCCGAGAACATCCATGTTCGTAAATTAATGTGTTGGAATTATAGTTAAATCTCTAATAGTATTAATGTGCGAACCGTACTGGCCACTATCTATACGCGTATATATTATATATATACTATACTTGACCTTTAAGATCCAGTATAGCAAAGCGGACGGACAAGCGTAGTCACACGTTTTTAGCATCTAGCCGTCACAAGTTTGAAGTGATGCTCAATGTATAATTGTGTTTATAAACTTTTATTATAGTTCGCACCATAGTGATATAGGAAATAGTTAAAATGAAGTGTATAACACTGTTTATGAGTTTCGCTGTGCTGTGGAGAAGCGTATGTATGTATTATGCTATTTGTTTTTCTTATTATTAAGTTTTTTAAATTATACTTTACAGAAAGGTTCAAGGTTATTACTTTAGATTACGTTAGGTATCTGTTTGTAACTTATCAGGAAGTTTATAGATAAGTTTCCTTCAGTTAAATTATATTTACTTTTACTGTACTATCAGGGGGTCGTATACCTACCCATATTTTATTTTTATTCGATTTGAAGGTAATAAACCTTGTTGGTCTAGAACTTGCATGTTCAACCACAGATCTCGAGATTCGATTTCCGGGTCAGATCAAAAATGTTAGGGTACCGGGATATACATTTTTACTACTGATCCGGTGTTAGGAGATTGGCGCTGCCAACCCCCGGAGAGCTTGATAACACATTATCTTCCAATCGGTTTATACACGACATCGTATCGGAACGCAAAATCGCTTGGCAGGTCTTCTCCTCTTGGGAGGTAACTAGCAACGGCCGAAAACTCTTTATTTGTACACCACTACACAGTTAGGAAAATAAAGGCCGAATAGAGAGAAACACAACAACTGAAGTAGAATACAAAGGACGGCCTTATCGCTTAAAAGCGATCTCTGCCAGGAAACTTTGCTGAAAATGAAGCCGAAGTCCTAACCACTAGGCTGTTAACGCTTCTGTTATACGATTGAACGTTTATTTTTTGTTAGAAAACTTTATGACACACACACATATAATATAAGAAACTTAGAATAGAGAATGGGGCGTGGAAAGGCAGTCTTATTGTAAAAGCGATGTCTTCCAGACAACTTTGACTTTAGGAAAGACGAAGGAACGGTTTGGTTGTATTTCCAATCGTGTGCCCATGTTCGGAGAGTGATAAAATTTATATCTGAATTTATATATTCACTATCTGATGTGTGTTTGGTGGTGTTTTATCGTGGGTTTTTACTCCATAATCGTAACATTCTTATTCTTACAATAATGCTCATGCAGGCTAGAGTTCCTGGGAATATTATTCTTCTATTAGAGATCAATTGGGTCCCAGTTCATTAGTCTAAATACCTACATTAGAACCATAAGTTTTTCATTTTTTACATTTGTTGTGGGCTTCTTCTTAGACCAGTGCGCGTTTGGGGTCCTCGCAGTAGGTTTTAGGTTTACGAATGGAGTTATCGCCATCATCTCACTTTTTTTCGTAATGTACGTTTCATAGGTCCCGCGGTTTACCTGCTCAATATTCGCAGACGAAGGGACATCAGGGTATACCTTCGACCCTGGGAAGACAGCCGCTTGCTAAATGCTAAAGCAAAGCAACCTCCATACCGTACCATGAGGTCGGGAATCATTCTTCCCGGGATGAGCTACAAGCGTTGGGCAACGGAGGCACCGGTGCGTTCCTTGGAGATCCCGGAGCCTCCCAATATGTACTGAGGCTGGCTACCGAGGGGGTTTTAGTGGGAAGAAATCACCACATAACCCGAATTCTCCTGCAGAGAATCGGGTATCTTTTAAATTCAAAATTCAAAATTCATTTATTTCAAGTAGGCCTAATACAAGCACTTTTGAAACGTCAAGTCTGTCTGTTTGTAGTGATTCTACCACCGGTGCGGAAGAACATTTCCCCCCGTCAACAAAAAAAAAAAAGGTTCCGCGGTTTAACTTTGTTACCTTTACTCGGTTAGGCAGTTACACCAACTAATTTAAGCATAGATGTAGCTTCATCTTGGTAATGATCATGAGATACTTGACCTGGCTGATTTCTAACCTGAAAAAACAAAAGTTTCTCGGAGGATCTTAACTAAACGAACTCGTTCAAGTCTCGGACAGCAGATAGTAGATCATAATGGATTTCCTAATTTAACCTTAGAGTGATCATTACCAAGATGAAGCTACATCTATGCTTAACTTCGTTTATGTTGGTTGTGCTGCCTAACCGAGTAAAGGTAACAAAGTTAAACCGCGGTAACTTTTTTTTAATTGTTGACGGGGGGGACATCTTCTTAAAAGATACCCGATTCTCTGCAGGAGAATTCGGGTTATGTGGTGATCTTTTCCCACTAAAACCCACTCGGTAGCCAACCTTAGTACATATTGGGAGGCTCCGGAATCTCTAAGGAACGCACCGGTGCCTCCCTTGCACAATTATTTATTTTTAAATTGAATGTTGCACAATCCCGTTTTCCGTAACAAACGTTACGGAAAACGGGCTTGTGCAACCGCTTCATCAACCAAAGGTTGTTGAAGCACGTTTGTTATTTTAGCACGGTTTGTTGTTTTTGCACGGTTGTTTAAGTGAAAAGCTATATTATACTAATGTGCTGAAAAATACTTAAATATTATGGTCGAAAAATGTACTTACCAAATCATTGCACTCGTTGTGTCTGATATTTTGATCTCCATATTTCTCCTTGTTTCCATCCTCCAACTCCGAAGACCTGCAAAAATTACAAAAGATGTAACAATCTATTTCAAATATTTTTACACTAAAACAACAGCATTAATTATTACACTTAGATTTTATTTGATTTTAGCTATGCTTTTGAGGATTTCCCTCAATTCATTTAATGGATTACCTCAAGCGAGTTAGTGACAACCGCACCACCTTTAGTGGAAGTTAATAAAATTATTTTCAAAAGCTGTCCACACTTGATGGAGAAATTTGTGAACAAATATTAAAATACAAACGGTGAAACATAAGCCCTAATTTTTTTGAAGTAATTTATAATGGATTAAATTTAAGAATGCACTTCAATTAATGAAAGAAGATAATTCAGAAATCCGTTTACTTTTGAAGAAGGTAAATAGTTAAATCGCCAAAAAAAGTTCGCCATGAATTCTATTTCTATTGGTAAACTTCTAGATTATTTTGTAGGTAAAATAGAGGAAAGTATTTGCTTGACAATGCAATAAATTGTCGGTATAAAATAAGCCTTACCGAACCGATGTTTAAATTACCGAATCGTTTTTAAATTATTTTTTTAGTCACTGTAATGAATTTTAATCTCTTAAAACGTAAATGTTAAATAGGAGTCTTTTCGTTTTGAAAATTAAAAAATCAAGTCGATTTTATATGGAACCAAAACCAAAACATATTAAATTATTTTAATAACTAAAAACGACCTTGAGGATTTATAATAAACAGCAACATCTCGTAAGGTGGGTAATATTTTCTTGTATTTTCCTTATACGGTACATAACTAACGATTGCTCGACCTGAATTAAGAATATAGGTATATCTAGTACTTTTTTGCGTTAAATCATTAATTGACTGTAGATTTTTTTTTAAATTCCGGCTGGTGTTTAAACGTATCTAATAATATTTTGTGTAAAAAGTATCTTTGTATCCATGCATTTTTTTATTTGTGCCAAATTGAGTTTGACTGTGTAAAAAACATCTAAACATTTTGTTATTTTTCACATTTATATTGCCGCATACCGACATATTTATAATTTATTTAAGTTTTTCCTAATTTTCTCTCTTTTTAAGCCATAGTACTGAGGCAAACAAAATAAACATACCTATAAATATGTTTTGTTTTTATTTCTGAAATTCTACTTGGCGGGCCGAAGTATGATAGAAAGACGAACGGACAAAGTGAAGTCTATAATTTATTCGAAATTATTTATTAAATTTAAAGTTAAGTGAAATATATAAACTTTAGATTCGTAAGATAAAAACCTCGGAAGCAGTAGAATCTGCATCTCTTCAGCAATTGCGGCCTGGGTGCTTTGCCAATTAAGCCACGATACTCATACCACTGATGCCAAAAATGCATATGTCTTTTTATCAGTCATATGCATACAGCAACTGTAGGGATCTACTTTTCCAACGGTCCATATTACAATGAGACACTTTCAATCAGACGGTGCTTCGAATTTTTTTTTTTAAATAAGCCTAATTTGCTATACTCCGCAAAAAGTAGGAGAATATGTACCTACGTAGTAATTTATAATTGCTTCGACCACACCAAACAGAATTTCGGCAAAAAAAATTAAATTATAAATTACACCGTATAGATTCTCCTTTTCGCGGAGTTTAGCAAATTAAGTTTAATTTTCATAATATATCATGGAATTAAGCAAAGTAACGCCTGCTTCTATCCAATATTTAAAAACGTTTCGAATACTGTCGGTTCCAAAATTTTTACATGCATTTTAAATTTATATAATTCACAAGCTATTGCCCGCGTTCTTCGTCTGCGTCTTATTTCGATAAACAGTTTGGTTTTCCGGGATAATAACTAACTTATCCTTTCAACCAACTCCTAGCCATCAAGTTTATTGGTTGCTCTGTTAGGGAGTCAACAAAGGACAAACATACACACAAACAAAACCACTTCCGCATTAATAATAAAATAATAAAAACATATTATATAAATTTTAATATTATGGCAAGAAAATTATAGAGTGGCTTTTTGTCATGGCGATTTGGAACAGATGACTTTACAATGTTATTATTTCCATTCATATTAATAATGACGGTGTCTTTCTAGTTTCAGACCAGTGTGAGACTCCGTTGGGCCGGAACAGTCAGTGCGTTTCGATCTACAACTGCCCTTCACTTCTGACGGCTTTTGAGCAGAGGCCGCTGCCTAGTCATGCAATCAGCTTTCTCAGGCAATCGCAGTGTGGTTTCGAGGGATATATACCCAGAGTATGTTGCGGCCCTATGCCTTCGCCAGCATCCGGTCAACAAACGGTAACTAAACAATTATTTTTTTGTAATAAAAAAAATTGTTGTTAATTAACCAAGCATAGTCTTTGAAAAAAAGAAGAAAGGGCGTTCTGCAGCGTGCCGCCCTGTGTCCATCAAGCGTGTTAAGGCTCATGTGCCTGTAAAATAAATTAATAAATAAAATAAATATACTACGACAATACGCACACCGCCATCTAGTCCCAAAGTGAGCGTAGCTTGTGTTAAGGGTACTAAGATAACTGATGAATATTTTTATGAATAGTATACATAAATACTTATAATATACATATAAATACATAAATACTTATAATATACATTTGACGGCCGACTGGCGCAGTGGGCAGCGACCCTGCTTTCTGAGTCCAAGGCCGTGGGTTCGATTCCCACAACTGGAAAATGTTTGTGTGATGAGCATAAGTGTTTTTCAGTGTCTGGGTGTTTATATGTATTTTCTAAGTATTTATGTATATATAATTCATTAAAATATTCATCAGTCATCTTTAGTACCCATAACACAAGCTACGCTTATTTTGGGGCTAGGTGGCGATGTGTGTATTGTCGTAGTATATTTATTTATTTATTTATTTATTTATTTATTTATTTATAAACACCCAGACACTGAAAAACATTAATTTTCATCACACAAATATTTTCCAGTTGTGGGAATCGAACCCACGGCCTTGGACTCAGAAAGCAGGGTCGCTGCTCACTGCGCCAATCGGCCGTCAAGAAACACCGGTAACCACGCCCGGATCGGAACACAGAATTGAAACAGTGCTGTTTTTGTTTCAGTGCAGTAGAAATAAGCATAACGGGAATACTTCCCCGGACTAGCTCTGTCACAAAAAGCTCTGCTACGACTAATTGTTTATGCTATTTTCTTGAGCAGTACAGCGAGGTTACTATACATTTGATGAATTCCTCAATGACAAGGAAGAATGGAAGCAGCCAGCCTCGCTCTCATCTCCCGCAAGATAGCTAAATGATTGTAAATGTTGATGTTGGAAAAGAGCAACTACTGAGTTTCTTGCCGGCTCTTCTCGGTAGAATCTGCTTTCCGAACCGGTGGTAGAGTCACACAAACATACATACTTGACGTTTCAAAAGTGCTTATAAAAGAGGGTCTACTTGAAATAAATGAATTTGAATTTTGATATTTTGAATTTTGAGCGTGACTTTTTGCTTGCGTGATCCGTATGCGATACTCGCATACTATACAAGAAAGTTAGCGAGTTAGTTAATGAGAAGTCTAACTAGTTATCAGTGGCGTGCATAGAGGGTATGCACAGGGTATGCAAATGATATAAAATGAACAAAATCTGCAGTACGTGTTATAAAAAACTTAATAGGCATATGTATGATAGGCATTGTAAGAGTTATAAAAAGCCTACCTTTAAGTATTTATAACTCGTACTGGAGATTTTTTTCATTTTATGTGATCTACAAGCCCTGTGCATACCCTCTTTGCACGCCACTGCTAGATATGTGGTTAAGTAATGTTTGAACTCCGGTTCAAATGACTCCATAGTTAAATGGTTACTTTGCACCTAACTTTGCCGCTAGGCAATTAAGAATGGCCACATACAACAATATAGGAGTCTATAGTAGAAATGGTAGTAGAAAGTGGGTTCCCATATACATAGAGTATACGGGAACCTACTTTAAGCCTGCCTGCTACTGCTTATGGGGATCTATTTTGATTCATGTTCAAGGCTGCTTAGCTTTTGTTCTTCGACTTACGTATTGCATCCTCAGCCAACATAAATATTTCTTCTAAATTGATGAAAAAATGTCATAATTCGTTTAAAGAAAGATGCGAATAATTTTACAGTAAACCTATTGACATCTTAGAGATGTCTCTTAAGAAGTTCAAAGTTTGTATTACTTATTATAGTAGGTATAATGGACTACGTAATCGATATAAAAGCTCGAGTGTGAATTATTGCTCTTTAAATGTCAATGTTATATAGTGATAACAAATATGTTTGTACGCAAAACATGTAATGTACGCATCGTAAGTTTCATCTATAGGCCTATTTTAATAAAGATATTTGTCTTTGACTTAAAAGTTGAGCCTTCCGATGGCCTGCTTAAGATCATACTTAGTTGGTGCCGATTGATACAGAATATTCAAGGATCTACACTTAGAAGCATAAATGCTTGGTAGGAAATAAGAGCTTCGAAAGTATGACTTCCATCGAGCTACTGACTTAAGTCATCCTTTTTAAACCAACTCGCAATTTGGGCTAATTACCCAATCTTACACTATGATAGTTGTCTGTGCATGTTTACACCTATAGCTTTATGTTTACAGACAAAACGTCCTCCTTCTGTAGCCAGACCCACCGAAGGTGAAGATCCTAAATATGATGAAGACTCCTTTCCCGAGTCTCGAGACAAATGTGGTGTAGAAACCGGCGCCGACCGCATCTATGGCGGTCAGATTACGGAGCTGGATGAGTTCCCGTGGATGGCACTTTTAGGATACCGACCACGTAAGAATGCATATATAAATCATAACTAGCTTACCTGACAGACCTTGACGGACAAAAATCGTCTTTAAATTTGTGATCTTACTTTAATAGTTAAAACTTTAATAGGGTAAGTTAGGAAATTATAAATTTGCAAAGTGCCCCTGTCGGGGATAGAACTCGCGTCTTCCCACACATATAACATTACGCTAGGGAGTTTGCCAGAAGGTGGTTTTTGGCTCATGACTATTATATATGCATGTCCATCTAAAACAGATGACCCCACTCCTGCAATATCACAGACATAAAGTACTTTAAAACGCATGGTCTTCAAATTCATTAAAAACATATAACTGATCTGGTGTTTTTAATACATTCTTAAATTAAAGTTGTTCTATTACAGGTAATAATGGACAATTGACTTACCAATGCGGTGGTGTACTGATCAACCATCGTTACATTCTATCGGCAGCTCATTGCGTTGTTGGTGAAATAGAAAAAGCTGTTGGAAAACTGTAAGTACTTTAAGTTACTGAACTGTAACAGAAAATGCATTACAAGACGTCGGGCTTACTGATAAATAATACAAACTCTGCATAGAACCTTCGACGGCGAGAGAAAGTACTGAATTTGTAACGTAACCCTTAGTATAAGATTTAAAAGCGCTAATCGAAGGTAGGTTTCAACTTACGATACTCAGTAATTACAGAGTAAAATGTAAGTTATGGAATATGTTTTAAAGCTCGAATTTGAAGAACACTTCTACAACAAAGGCGCTAAAACCAGTCTTTTTAGATCCATTCTGGGTCTATGTTACAGGGTTTCGATACTCGAAAACGGGTTCACGATTGCGAGCATGCATATCTTATGAGCGTACTGCCCGTAGGTCTTAGCCACTGCCTTGGAGGCTAATCTGTCATGTCAGTCCAACGTTTACCGTGATTTTTTTTCAAACCGATAAACACGCGGATATATTCGCGCGTGCTACAATTTTTTATAAGTACCATATAAATAAGTAAACACTACTGAGTATTTTAATATAGTTACCTACTCATTCGTAATTTTTTTTAGAATTTATCCTTCTTATAAAAATAAAAATAATAAATTTCATTTATACTAAACGCGTCGACCCGAAAATCATTAAACATGAAATGAACTAAACAATAAAATATGCAGTCGCTTGCTGAAATCGAACCCAGTCTTGTAATGAATACTTCATTAGCCTTATTGCCTAATTGATTATCTTTCTTATAGGACATCAGCCCGTTTGGGTGAATACGACACGCAGACAGATATAGATTGTGAAGCGTCCGAGTGTGCTGACCCTCCACAAGAGATCTCGGTGCACTCTGCTTATCCTCATCCTGGATTCAATGACAGAAACAAGAATAGAAAAGATGATATTGCAATTATAAGACTCGCTAGAAGAGCTACTTATTCGTGTAAGTGAATGATACAGACTTTCAGCATCATTGTCATTGCATCTAACCACAGAACTTCCACTGCTGTTAGTGATAGTTCTTTTGTAGGGTTTCCTACCCGCTATAGTTTTATACCGCTTGAATCCATTGCCTCGTTTTATGTCCCCTTTCCACCCCGTGGAGGGTCTACCAACACTACGCTTTCCAGTACGGGGTCACCCCTTCAGCACTTTGGGACCCAAAAGTTCTCCAAGCTATGAAACCAAGTGTTTTTTTTTTGGTTGTGAATCATCACCTGATGGTGACGAAAACACTGGTTAGTTCAGGAATTGCGACAACTTGTCTACTGGACATTAATAGGCAGAGATTTCGGTAACATGCTCATAAGAGAACGGTATGCCAACCGTATTTGTTGTAAATATTATTACACATCGTCATCATAATCATATCAATCCATTACCAGCCCACCACATGAGGTTTAGGCTCTAGGCTCTCCACCACACTGGCCCAGTGCGTATTTGTAGACTCTACACGCCTTTAAGAACATTATGGAGAACTGTCAGGCATGCAGGTTTCCTCACGATTTTGTCACATAACTTCAGAAAGTAAGAGGCGCGTGCTGGGTTTCGGTGACCGGAAAGTGAAGTCCAGGTCCTGACCAATAGACTATCACTGCTTTAATAGTAGTAATAGTTGAACATAATTTTTGTGTGGACATAATTAATATAATGCAATCCTCAAAACATCAGCAATTTGAAGCGGAAGAAGCCCGCTAATAAAAGGAGGTAGTACAACTTTAATAGACTGTTTTTTTTTGTTGCAGCTTATGTTCAACCAATCTGCCTTATAGACAACAGATTCCGACTGAGTGCCGGTGATGACGTATTCGTAGCTGGCTGGGGGAAAACCCTGGACGGTACGTTTCCTGGTTATTGATTTTGTGCCTCACTAAATGTTATTCTACGAAACTTGAAAAGCTCATTATTAAATAACACGGGAAATCGAGGGGTACGGAATAGCTAAGAATGTAGCTAGCCCTTTAAACAAGCATTGCTATTAAAACTTCCTAGAAACTAAAGGATAAGACATTCCTTTTTTTGAAATGGCTAGCCAAATATTAACGAGTCATAGGTACATCAGAGATATATCATTATGGAAAGACTGAAAACAATGATGGTTTAGGTATCTTCAACGAATATTAAAATTGTTTTTGAAAGGCCCCAAGCCTAAACGTGCTTCTGAGTTATATATTTTGTTACACAGTTTTAAATAGCTAACTATAGTAATGCCATTTGCTTAATTATGATTAAGGTGGTTAAAAAAAGGTGTGCTTTTATAATAACAATATAAATATTATTTTTTATAACAATAATAACAGGCTTACAGTGGTAAAACTAGTTGTTGAAATATATATATAAAAAAAAAATCAATCAATTTAATAAAAACAAAAGCCACAAGAACTTAACATTAAAGCAGAAAAAGTATAGGAAGTGTTATTATTTAATGAACATTGATTTAACTAGTTATTTGTTATTGCAATTGACCTTCTATGTTGCCATGACTTTGATCACGTTATGTTTTTTTTCCTTATCAACGCCAGAGTGTATGAAAATAATATAAAATGATTTAAAGATAGGATGGATGGGTACAAAGTTAACTTCAATGATTTTAAACTAAGATTTTCATAGTTAGTAAACATTTCTTAAAAACAGTTAAATATGTACGGTACATACTACGATAATATTTAGAGATGTGTCAATATTTGCACCTAATTACATTCATTTATTATTATGAGCTATTATTCTACTAATTGTTAACGTTACTCTTATTTTAATTAGTTCTGTGTATTATTTATAATTATAAGATATCCCCTACGGATAACCAGTCGCCATTACACACTTAGTTTGGTAAACAGAATACTTTCCGTCCATTAGAAGCAGGAATTTAAAACAGTAAAGAGATTTTAATTTATTGAAATATTATTATTAATAGGCGTTTTTTTTCTTCAAAATAAGATAAAACTCATTGACAACCTCAATAATTACAGGAAAGAGCAGTCCTATCAAGCTCAAGCTCAATTTGCCGATTTTCAAGAAATCTGAGTGCTCAACGAAGTATAGAACCCTTGGAGCAGATTTGACTGACAACCAGTTGTGCGCTGGTGGAGTGTTTGCACAGGATGCGTGTAGAGGAGACTCTGGTGGACCACTGATGAGGAAGACTCCTTCAGGAACTTGGGAAACGGTAGCCGTTGTCTCGTTCGGATACGGCTGCGGTAGAGATGGTTGGCCGGGAGTGTATACGTCTGTAGCAAATTATATTGACTGGATACAGGAAACTATAGCTACGTCCAATGTTTAGACTTAATTTAGATTACAATTGTAATTCAATGTTTTGTACTATAACGATAATTTCACTTGGACTGTTTTCATTGCCACGAGACTTAAAGGAAACAGAAAAACATTTCAAAATAGCGTTTTTAATGCTTAGGGGAACTTAATGTACCTATTAGGAACTGTAGACGTAACAATATATACTTACGTTAGTGGATATTACCACGTTTATTCTAAGAACAGATTATTACCACAGACGTTCAATATAAGGAAAATCCACTGGCGGTTTTACGCCTTCATTATATTTTATCATCAAAAATTAATGTTCTTGCATGGGTACAAGAACGAGGGTATTTTTTGATATAATTAAAAATAATGTTTAAAATTATATATTTACTTTACTAAGTCAATAAGTGAATGTCTTGTGATAAATACACGTTTTATAATAAAAAAACAACAGACTGCAATAAAAATGCATTTCCAATCTAATTTGTTTATTTTCTAATTTTACTTCAAATAATCAACCGGCGGTAAGAAAAACATCTTCATTAAACCAGCATGCCTGAGAGTGCCCAATACCGTCTACGAAGGCGTGTAGAATCTACCAACCCACACTTAAACAGTGTGGTGGGCTCCACCCTTCTCGTTTTGTGATCAGGACTGTTATGGCGTTAATGATGACGGTAGCAATATTAATGGCAACACTTTTATAAATACGAGTGTCAGCGAAGAAGAAGCCAGTGTTGTTTAATTAAGTAAACGGTATCGTCGAAATAAATTTAAGTGACGTCACATGGGATTCTGAAGTCCCCATACCCCGTACAGAGATATTCAATTAGTCGTAGCGTATAATTTGCATAGGTGTCACTGGCAATCAAATTAAGTGGATCACCGACAATTCTATGCGCATAATTAAATCATTTACCCTTTCGAACGTATATGGGTGTCTAAAATTTTATTTGTTTTCGGAACCCTTTTTGATGGTATCAGACATCAGTTCTTTGGTAAATTCCTCTTTGTTTTGGTTGCAAGTCGTCTCTTCTCGAAAATTATCGCGCATATTTACAGCCCGTGAATTTCTGCGGTTATTGAAATGCGCTAATGCTTATTTTAAAAGATTATATTGCACTTAACTTCAAACAGTTAATCGAATTCACATTTTTTTGTGCCGTTATATCAAATAAAAGAATATACTTTAATGAAAAAGAAAATGTCTCCACTAGAGCAGTTCAGCCGAAAATTTCCGTTGCAAAGTTGGAAAAAACAGATAGTAAATCACAAATGCGAATACATTCATTCATTTCACCCGAGAGATAACAAATACGAAAAGGGGAGTTTCAATCGGAATCTAAAAATTACGGCAGTTTAAAAGTAGGCAACATTTACATAAAACTACTATATTCGTTATGATCTACACTCCACAGGGCCCATTTGTTTTCTTTTATGCGAAAAATATCGCTCGCATATCGGAATATAGGTTAGACTAATTTGAACGTTACTTGTTTTGTAACTCAATTTTATCGTGCTATTCTGTGACTACGCCACTATGCAGTTATATTTATTTATTTTGTGACTCTTACAGAATGCTATGATTATTTATTGACAGTAGATACATCTAGATTGGGTATTCTAATAAGCACTACGTCAAATAGTACTAAACATTAAAAAAATCTAGTTTATCATCAATTAAAAGACAAGCCTCATTTGTTTTTATTGATGTAATACAGAATCAAATAGACATAGCATACCTACTTTTGCATTGCCTGTGCAATAATATAGGAACAATATGGCCATGATAATGACATCGATAGGAACTATAAAAATAATGTAGCATGTAAAATGCTTGTTGAGGTTCCATACAGATGTAATTACACGCGATGTTGTTAATGATGAAAATCAACACAGCTATTGTAACACAAGAATCGCGATTTTATCATACAGCGTATAAAAATATCTCAACAAGCACAATGAGCCATTTGAATTTACGTTATACATTCGATAATAATGGAGTATGTAAAACTATTTGTGACAATATTTATTTTCTACGTTTCAAATATTTCCTTTGCTCAGCTCGAAGATGACGTAAGTATCCACCTTTGAATTTTTTAGTAGACTCAGATTAATATGTAACCGTGTAAGTTCTAAGCCCTTAAGGTTTTGCGTGGAAACTTAATTAATTTGCGATACTCGATTAGATGACCTAAAGTAAAGGAAACAAAAAAGATATCTTACATGGATTAAGCGTTTTGTTTTTGTTTTGTTTTTCAGAGCTGCTATGCAGCGATATTTACCGAAGGAACCAAAGATTGTGACGATTTTCAAAATGATATATTTATCTGTTCTTTAAACATCGAAATTGCCCCGGAGAATGATGAAGGAACTAACAGTATGCTACTTTATGGTTTCATGGAGGTGAAGGAAGACCTTGGCGAGGAATACGAAGTAATTTGGTGAACAGTTTTCTTTCACATTTCACTTCGGTTCTTCGGTTTATTTAGTTAGGTTAGAACCCCGTGAAATCTAGAACATTTCTTAAAACGTAAAAACGATCTCGGTAATCATTGATGAAAACTTGCATCTGAAGTTATATACACTTGATATGAAAATTCAGACAGGTATCCACCTGTAACCGTCAGTGTTAAAGCGATTTCTTTCGTTATTGCTTAAATGTGTTCTCCTAAAATATTATATGGATATTAAATATAGTCCATAATGGAAAACGGTATCCTTATAGGGTTCACTTTGTTGTCTGATGGTCCGTGTGTCACCGTCGGACTGAAAATATAGTGATCTAGCTATTCCGTATTTTTTAGTATATATTTCCAACTGTAAATGTCATATTTTTTCAAATTTCTCTTGTTTATTTAAAGTATTCTTTGTCCGTCTCTGATTGAGTAATGCATACATTTTGTCGGCTGACTAGCACAGTGGGCAGCGACCCTGCTTTCTCTGCTTTCATCACACAGGTAGGTACATGAATGTTTCTCATTGCCTGGGTGTTTATCTGTATGTAATAAGTATTTATGTATGTTATTCATAAAAATACTCATCAGCTATATTAGTACCCATAACACGAGCTACGCTTACTTTGGGGCTGGCGATATGTGTATTGTCGTAGTATATTTATTTATTTATAGGTAAAATATCATTATCATCACCGATCCACAACAGAGCACGGGTCTCCTTCCATAATGACAGGTTTTAGGCCGTAGCTCACAAAGCTGCTCCAACATGCAGTAGATTGGTGGACATAATTATAAGTATAATACGAAAAAAATATTATAATGAGTCCCGTTTTTTTGTCCCCGGGATAAGGGATAAAAGTGCCCGTCTCCAAGATGAGAGCTCTGTGAAAAATTTCATTAAGATCGGTGTTGCGGTTTAGCAAAACAAAGGTAATAAACAAACTGACATTTCACAATTATAACATTAGTATACACCGTCTCTTATTTGCTGTGTAATGTCCAATACGATATAGGTTACTTCCTGATGACCTTTTTTATGAAGGGATGGGGGAAATTTCGATTTTCAAAAATTGTTAAGTAAACGTTTCCTCTCAAGTAACGGCTCTCGGTGATCGAGCCCGGTTGGCTGGTTTTATAACAAAAGTCATGTAACCTTAAAACATTTTAAAACATCCGAGATACAGGTCTCCTAGTTTGGAAGTCGGGGCTTGAATAATAACGATTGTAGCAATATGGCTAAAACAAAACATAATATTCGCATACAGGTTCAACTAAATGTTTGGAAGGATATAGGAACCGGCCTGCAGTTTATGTACAGTATCGAAGGTAATCTATGTGACAGTCTAAAAAGAGATGACACACCCTGGAAGCCTATGGTCGAGGCTCTTAAAACGTCTGATTGCCCCGTTGCAACGGTAAAATATTTTTTTCTTTTTATATAATAAGCTGCACTCTGCCACGCTTCGCTGTGGCACATTGTGATTGAATGGTTGAAAAAAAATAGATAAAAACAATCCTTGATGCGTATTATATATCATGCTAAAATTTCAGCTCGATCGGTGCAGAACTTTTTGAGTTTTTGAAGCGTACACAAACCAACATAGCATTTATATATATATAGACTACGTAGCTGTTTTTAGTGGTAGTGAAGCGTTTGTGACGGAGTTCGTCCGGGAAAGTACTATCGCTATGCTTATTTCTGCCACTATGCAGCTCCTTACAATGTTGTGTTCCGGTCTGAACGGCGTGGTTTCCAGTGTAATGGACACCTACGCCTCAAATTGATGGAATCAGGGCGGCATGTTGCAGAACTTGCTCTTTGCATGCCCTGTGAAGTGTTGATCTGTTATAGGCGATCGTTTTACATCAGGTGGGCCATCAACTTGGTCCGTCAATTATTAAAACCTAAAAAAAAAAACTGTCTTGGTAAAAAATGTACTACAACTACAAGCTACCCGCGTTCTTCATCCGCGCTTATGACAGTATTATTTTACAAATCTCATTTGTTTTTATGGAATAAAAATTAGCTTATGTTACTCTTCGGTCTTTCAAGTTTTAAAGTCTATGCCAAAAATCCAGTTTATTATTTTTCTAGTTAGGGCTTGAAGGAAATACAAACGAACAGACACATTATTGCATTTATAATATTATAGTAAGGATATACAGACAACATTTTGCGCAATTGGTTGATACATCAATGCATTGGCTGAGATGTTGACAATGAATAATTGTTAAACAATGTTGACTGTACACTAAATAACTGTTGTAAAATTATTTTTGTAAAATCAACATCTCCTGAGTTTGCTCCGGTGTCGGAGCAAAACGTACGCAGAGGGTACATTTCTGAAGATCTCTTTCGTGTGTATTAAGATTGAAGTAATTTTAAATACACCATACAGATTATCCTGTTTTTTGTCGGTGTATAGCAAATTAAGCTTAATTTCCATAATATAAACGCCTGCTTCTATCCAATATGCCTTTATTATTACTAATTTTATGACCACTTTTGCAGGGAGTTTATCCTGTGAAGAACATGACGATGTCTCTGGATTTTGCCGAGAATGTTATGAATCATGAATTTTGCGGCGATTATTTGACAAAAATTATTATAATGACACTTGACAAACAAATATCATGCTATCAACTTAGTATCGCAGTTGAGGAAGTACCTTGCGAATAAAAGTGTTCCGAATTCAATGAATTATTATCTATTATACTAAATACTACTCTTGTGACTTTTTTATTTTTGTTACTAACCTTTTTAAAAGAGCATCTATCTGATATCCTTCTCCAGGCATCGGTGTGGTTCACCCTCTTCGAACTAACATTCTATATGTTAAAGCGCTGATGAAAGAGTTTGATGATTTTACACAAAAACTCCGACAAATTATAAACGATTTAATTAATTATTTTTGTACTATGGAGGTAATAATATGTGTTTAATCTGGCCCAAACTGTAGTCGGAGATAGAAGACAGAACTCCTCAGCGGACTCCAGCAAACCCCTCATTTAAGGCTTAGCGATACTGAATATTTGAATTTTTTCAGATCTACAACAAAATTTAATGCCACATCAAAAAACAAAATCAAACGCAGACGAAGTCGTGGGCAACAGCTAGTGGTTAGAGCTCCGGCCTCCCTTCTGGAGTAACCGAGTTCGATCCCCGGCACGCACCTCCATCTTTTCGGAGCTGTGTGCGTTTTAAAAATGTCACTTGCTTTAACGTTGAAGGAAAATATCGTAAGAAAACCAGCAAGCCCGAGAGTTCTCCATAACGTTCTAGATGTGTTTAGTCTACGCCCTCATTGTTCTGAGAGGAGAACCTAGCCCTGCAGTAGTTAATAATGATATATTATATATATATATATCATTATTAACTACTGCAGGGCTTATTACGACAACGCACACATCGCCATCTAGCCCCAAAGTAAGCGTAGCTTTTGTTATGGGTACTAAGAGGACTGATGAATATTTTTATGAATAATATACATAAATACTTAAAATATACATATAAAAACCCAGACACTGAAAAACATTCATACTCATCACACAAACATTTTCCAGATGTGGGAATCGAACCCACGGCCTTGGTCCCAGAAAGCAGGGTCGCTGCAAACTGCGCCAATCGGCCGTCAAATGATGATTATGATTGTATATGAACTAAACTTCATTAAGTTTAGTATAGTTACTACTCCAACTAAATGGTATCTATTAGAAGAGCCGAATATAAGTAGCAAAGAAACAAATAAACTTTCTCGCATTTATAATACTGGTATAGATGCATGTCGAAAATGCCGTGTCGAGGTTAATTCAAAATTCAAAATTCATTTATTTCAAGTAGGCCTAATATAAGCACTTTTGAAACGTCAAGTCTGTCTGTGTGTATTGACTCTACCATCGGTTCGGAAGGCAGATTCTACCGAGAAGAAGCCGGCAAGAAACTCAGCAGTTGCTCTTTTCCAATATCAACAATTCACATTTTACATTTTAAAATTCTTTTTTTTATCTTGTGAGTGATGAAAGCGGAGCTGGATGCTTCCAAGCAACCTTGTCATTAAGAAATTCATCAATTATATAATAATCTCGCTGTAATTTATGTGTTTTAACACATTCTTTAAACTTATGCATTGATAGGTCCAAAATTACCTTAGGAATCATATTATAAAAGCGTATACTCAATCCTACAAATGACTTCTGCACCTTTCGCAGACGATATGCAGATGTCACTAATTTATGACCATTTCTTGTAAGTCGACTGTTGCCAGTGATATTACATGTACGTGCATGTACGGTCTTCGACCAGGGTATGCATAAAGCAATAGCATGGCATAAAATGGAAGGGAATGTAATAAAATAATATGGAATGGAGTTAAATAAAATAATTTCGGTAGGCAGTGCTTTTGTGCATATATGAAGTGCACGCCACTGTGTACATGAGGCTTAACACCTACGCGTCAGAATTATGGATACAGGGCGGCACTTTGTAGGTCGTGTTCCTTGCATGCCCTCCGAAGTTTACCAATTACCATCCGGTGAACCATTAGCTTGCTCTTTCAATAATTTCTATAAATATATATTTTTCCAGAATTTTTTATAACTAGATCGTTCGTTTGCCATTGGTTAAGGCCGTTAATATCATTAGACGTGGGTAAGGGTGATACTCTCCAGAATATGAAGGAAGTTTCCCGCCAGCCAATTCCTATTATATAGATTTTGTTTAAGTATTTTAAGTTTGCGTTACATCATGGATTTACTTGGACATAATTCTTATCGGCTCACAAAGAGTATTCCTTATGTATTAACTGATATAAGTAAAATATACGTGTAACAAAGTTCCTACAGTATTTTCTAAATTGCGAAACCATGTCGCGGACAGCTCTCGAACAGTCGAAAGAAAAAATCAAAGCGAGCACTCGGAAAGGTTTGTCCTTTGACAAATTGGGGAATTGGTGTTTACAAAGATTCGAGTATTGGCTATATATACAAGGCAGTTTTGTAGAAATACCTATCTGGAAGTAAATAAACCAAAGTAACCAGGAAGAAAACGTTTATTTCATGTTAAGTGATTAAAGTGGTGGGTAGGACTTCGATTACACTTTCGGGGGCCGAGTTCGAATCTTAGCACGCAACTCTAACTTTTTTAAGTTAAGTGCACTTGAAGAATCAAGAAATCACTTGCTTTGACGGTACAGGAAAACATCGTGAGGAAATGCATGCCTGAGAGTTCTACATAAAGTTCCCAAAAGTGTGTCGAGTCCACCAATTCGCACTAGTCCAGCATGGTGGACTCTAAAGCCTTTCTCATTGTGGCAGGAGACTCGTGCTCTGTAGTGAGTGTTCCGGTAAAGGGTTGATATGATGATGATTGACTATTTAAACGAAAATTAAATGGCCAAGTTTTTAATAAAAAACAGTGCCCCAAACCCGTAAAAGTAAAACTTGACAAAAAAACAGCTCAAAACTATTGACACATTTTGTTCTCGAGGGTTTCAGTTCTGTGTTTAAGTAAATACAGTTACTTTATTAAATAACAATAAAGAAATTCCTTACTAAAAGATCTAAAACTGACAACATTGATTGAATTTTGATTTGTGTTTTCTAAATAAAAAAATGTATATTTGTATTCTGATAAATCAACTTTTTGATGAAAATCAATATTTGTTTTTGATCAATTTTTATACTCGATATTTGAACTTGAAGTTTTAGGTTTGGAACTCATTCCGCACTTTACAAGAAAAACAGCACACTGTCTTTTGTGGCCCTAAAAACTATAAAGATGACATAATATATTGAAAATTGCGTCATGTTAAAGAGGAAGGAGATCCAATTATGTTACGTTTTAAAGCAGATTTAAAAAGAAAAACATCACTTGAAAACCTCAAAAAGCTTTGGTATTATCAAGGACCGAATTCTCAGCTTTCAAATAACATCAAATTTCTTAGCCATAATACTTACATGCGAACCAAAAAAGACATCTATGAAGTACACGTTCAAAATGACGCGTGAAAGGTGGACAGAAAAAGCCGCACGCATCAAAAAATGTGATAACTAGCGTAAGGGAGGTGTGAAGAGCCCTCGAGTTCTCCAATAATGCCACCAGTTCGCAATAAAATTGTCAAGACGGGATCTGCTAACGATGCACTTTGAAATCCGAGGTTTGAGTTTCGGAGTTAAATGCGGTGGATTAAAATTGATAAAGTGTTTTGGATTGTGCAGAATCCGTTGAAAAGCACTTTTAAAGATTTGTAACTTGCAAGTGGAATAGTAGGTACCCATAACGATAGGAACATACTAAATCATTGTCGATAATTTAAACATACTTAATTATAAATAGGGCCGGTATAAAATGTTTCCAGATAAAAGAAAAAATGCTTGAATTTATACAGGACTAGTAGTTTTTAATAGCATTCTTGTAAATTAAAAAAAAAATGAAAACAGAAAGTAAGAATTGATAGGTTGGTTAGTTTATATTTTTGTAAGAATCTGTATACTTACTATGAGATTTGGGCATTTTCGAATATCGATACATACTATGTTGTGTCGGACTAAAATGGAATGTATACTGGTTGTTTTAAACGTCAAATTCATCTGCACTTCTACAGCAAGCGCTCTTGGCAAAAGTAAAAGAAATGGTTACAGAATTGGCGACTCTAAACTGAGCCAGATGAGATCCATTTTGCTTTGATTTTCCTGTGGTTCGTTCCTCGATAACGACTTCAAGATTGCGAGCAGGCAAATCATATTACTAAGCGTTGTTTATATTTAGTGAGAAACACCTCAAAATATGGTCCTTAACCTGTAACAGAGACTTTGCCCATTAAAAGCAGTCTACTATTTTTTTGTGTGTTTTATCATAGTAGTCACTAATTGAAAGTTTATTTAAATTGCTCGTTATACACGAAATAAAGCATAAACGTTGAATATGCTTTTTTTTAATATAGGTAGTAAACATGTCGCGTATGAAAAGTTAACTTTAAATGTAATTGCTAACAACAACATTATTAGCAAATTCAGTCCTATTGTATATCGCACAGGGTTTATAATTCCTCTTTCTAAATTAATTTGGGGAGTAATAATATCTCCTCATTCGAATAGATGAGAAAAAAGCGGGGTCCGGCGGACGAACTTTTTAATTTGTAATTACAGGACAGAGTCCAAGCTATAGGCATCATTAACTTTCCTCCCAAATGTCTATGGGTTCCGTGCATACTTTTACGAGAGAAAATTTTATTGCCCGTAACCAAATTACGGATTGGAGTAGGTAAATACAGAGCGTTGTCGTTTTGCATAATTAGCTTATTCTCTTAATTACAATACCGGTCAAATTGAATCGAATGAAAGTAAAAGTATCTATTCAAAGGATAAAAAGTGGACGACTGATTAAAAGAAAGCACAAGACTCCGAAAATTTAGAAGAACATGCCAGGGTAAGAACTGTGATCTCCGAAAGGGAGACCGTAGCCCTAACCTCTATGTTCTTTCTCCGATAGGTACATCATCGGATTAGTCTGAATCCGAACATAATAATTTTATTGCTTCTCCTTTTCATTCGACAATAAAATAACCGCGTGTGGTATATAATGTTGAATTACAATGCGTAATAAAATATTATACTGTGTGAATACGCTGCATCCAGATTAGAGGGGTTCAGATGATTGTTACAATATTATTTTCTTGTTTTTACGACGGGGAAAATAATAAGCGTCGCGGCGTTTATAGTCTGAACAATAAAAACGGTATTAAGAAAGCACTGATTGTATTCATTACAATAGAAGAAAAGCAATTAGTGTTACTGTGGAATGTAATATGATACGAAGTAGCTAGAGGAGGAGGTGGTCATTGTTTGGGCTATGAATGGATTTTTTATGAATAGGGATGATCGTAACATGAAAAGGATCAGTCATAAAAAGATATGAAATACTATTTTGTCTACGAAAGAAAATTGTCATGTTCTAATGCAAAAAATGTTCGAAAGTTGTTTTGGTCTGTTAGGTTTTCGTGCCTTTACCACTGAATCTCTCTCTCTCTCTCTCTCTCTCTCTCTCTACGTCGTGTTCCTCATTGTTATGGGTTGTGACAACTTTCACTTACAACCTTTGAGACAATGTCGCACCATTTAACTCGGCTTTTAGCTACATGTAAAGCTATATGCACTTTGGTGTCGAGAACAGTGCGGATTTGATCCGACCAACGTATCAGGCTACGTTCTCGAGGTCTCTTTTCTTCCACTTTCCCAGTGACCACAATATTTGAGGATACTAACATTCATACTTAAGACCGGGAATACAGACAAAAGAAATCAGCTGCTGGTTGCACAACTCGAAAGCAAAATTTCAAAGCAATCAATTTTGCAGCACGCAAAATTGGGGAAGCTCTCAAGAATCTGTTGGGGAAGCTTTGGCCGTTGCTAGTTACCACACTATCGACAAAGACGTGTCACCAAGCAATTTAGCGTTTCGGTACAATGCCACGTAAAACAGATGCGTTTTATGGGATTAGGTGGGGTTTATATATATTTTTATACCTTCGACCACATTGTCATTTACCACCAGGTAAGATTACAGTAAATCGCTAACTTGCTGTGGAATAAAAATCCAGCGCTGATACCAGTCACCGCATAAGTGCATAGAGGGTATGCACAGGGTATGCAGATGATATTAAATGTAGAAAATCTCCAGTAAGAGATATAAAAACTTAAAGGTAGGTTTTTTATAACTCGTATTGGGGAGTTTTTTCATTTTAAATCATACTGCATACCCTGTGCATACCCTCTATGCACGCCACTGCGCATAAGTAGGTATAAAAGTTAGTCTGTCCTGCTAAACAGTCTGTATTGCTTGACGCTTTAAAGTGCAGTTGCTTTTTGTCTTATCCTCAGGTAAAAATTCATATAAAAATATCGCAAATATGCTCGAGAGTAGGTATACACTAAGTCTAAAAACTGGGTAGTCTTTCGCAATAAAAAAAAAAATGTTGAAGAGTAGACAGAAATATTTTATTAGATACTGAAACTTTCTAGTTAAACGGTCAACCGATAAACCGATAATAGTGATACTTTAACCTTGAACGTATTAAAATGTCTTATTTTTTTGGGCTAGAACATAAGCAACATCCAATACAAAGGAAGAGTAATTGCCAACTGAAGCATAACGTAATCAAATCGTATGATAATCAAACCGTGTTAGCTATAAGCACGGATATTCATATAAAGATACGGCGCACAGGACGTATCGCAAAGGCGTTAGTATTAAACGAAATTGTAACTCAGCAGACTGTTGACTAAAAACAAAAAATAAAATGCATCATTGCACTTCAATACTATGGTCACATTTCATCATAATCAGGGTTTAGGTCGTAGTCACGATAGTCCAGAGCGAATTGGTAGACTTCACACGCATTTTAAAATACTATGGAAAACTCTCAAGGTTTTCTCAGGAGTATTCTCCTTTACCGTTGCAGCAAGAGCTATTTATTTACTAACTAGCATAACTCTCAAAAGAAAGGCATCGAACTAGATAACAAAATTAAAAAAAAAACCTGTTCAGAAAGCAGATTCTACCGAGAAGATCCGGAAGAAAGGCTACAGTCCTAACTGGACTGCACATATTAAAGAGGCAATATTATTACTTACCTTCCAGCTGGTCATTTATATATGTCAATGGCATTAAGCATGTTTCAAACATCCAGGCAATATAGGCCCGCCCTAGGCATTGCGATATCGCTGGATTTACGGTGCAGTAAGCTGTAAATACGCCCCGACGGCCACCCATTGATCTTCCCAATTCCCCTTTGTTTTCCCGGAATTACGATTGAAGTGGAATGACGATAAAGAGTTTTTGAAATGCATGCACATTTCCAGCAACGTTTTTGTATATCCATTATTGTACCTTCGGGTTTATTGTTCGAGTAAGCTCGATTGCTACTGTTGTCTGCCATGGGGCCCTGGTACTGCATATCGCTGAAGCTAGAACTACGCGCAAACTATTTTTTCACATACAATTTCACCTCTTGTAAGGAACTCAGCGAGCTGAATTGCATACTGCGAAGTAATGACTTGTATAAATAAAATCATCTAGAAAGATTACAAGACATGCCGATGCCGATAAAAATTTTATACAATAGCTGCCGAAATTGTTCATCATGGAGTTCCTTCGCCATGAATGCTAGTGGTATTGAATTGCTTGAATTAAACATATGTAACTACGAAATTCGGAAACCACGAAACTATCACTGCACCGTAACTTGACAATAGAGGTATCGTAAATCTACCAACTTAATCTTAAATGCCATGTAAGAATGATAACCAAAAATTGATGGTTTATTTTTAAAAAAATACTATTCTAACGAATAATCTAAACGAGGTTTATTATTTCTAACGGTAAATGAAGTATCGAAAAATATTTAATTTTGCAAAAAAGTATCAAAGATAAATCGCAGTGTTCTCGAAACGCTTGCTAAAATGCTACAGTTACGTCTTAATAATTGTAGAGACGGGGACTTTTCATACAAACCCATATTGTTATTTTATTCATATACACCACCCTGGAATTCTACTTCAAGGGTTTATTCCAGCACAAGCCTGGTTTAACAAACAACTGGAACAGCGACTGGTATAACAAAAAAATAAGAACAAAATAGGGATATGGTAATTATATTAAATAAACCTAATCGGTTTCTACGCGACATCGTGAAACGCTAAATCGCTTAGCGGCACGTCTATGTCGGTACGGTGGTAACCAGCCTGGGCTGAAATGAACATGCTGTAAAGGGCAAGGTATCTACATAATATTGTCTTGATAATAAACTAACTCCGGAAGGATTTGTATTATATGCCTACAAAATATGACGATTGAAAATCGCATTTTAATTTTATTTTTGGCGACATGAAATAAGTATTGTTATGTGGCTTATTTTCATGCGATGGTTTTGATTATTTTTTTTAAATCTACTAATGATATTTTTAAAAAACTTGTCAAAGATCATTTTCTGTCTGCATCTGCGGATCTTTAACTTGCCTATTCCCTTCTGTTTTATTTGTGGTTTGACAATATTGTATATATTTATTTATTATTGATATTAATTATATAGGTATATATTAATTATCACTATCTATATATTTTATTGTAAGTTTGTTATATGTACATATTATATTTGTATATATAGGTTTATGCATGTTTATTTGCAACACAGTACAGTTAAATGCACCACCTACCTCTCTTCTTGAGCTGTTTTTAGCGCCTTTGGTTGCCTGGAAGAGATCGCTATGTAGCGATAAGGCCGCCAAATTGTATACCTTTTGTTAAATTTTTACTGTTAATTTGTTATGTTTATGTGGTGTACAATAAAAGTGTATTCATTCATTCATTCATTCAATGACGAGTAATTTTGTATAACTGGCCATTAAAATAGCACACGGGGATAAAAAAGATAGTCTTCATTTTTTCTTCTTGCTTGGTTTGGTGGTGAAATTTTAATATTACAGAAGTTATATGTAATATATTAAAAATTTTGAAAATAATATTACTTCTGGATGATCCGGAGGAAATAATAAGTGTAATATCTACAATTATTATTTCCTCCGGATTGAATGAACATTTATTAATACTTACTTAAAAAAATATATATTCTATAATACCTTCATTGACAAAAAATATTTTGCATGACAGTCAATGTGAGAGCTCACTAAGTGGACCATAAAACGCTTCTTTGTTAACTAAATTAAATTAATTGCAAGGAAATATTTAAATAGTGAAGAAATTGTGAGAGATTCTCGGGTGTGCAATTGGCGGCGAACCTTCCTCGCTTTGTCTAGACTTATACTACGAGACATTTGATAAGGGTAGCGGCCAATACGTACTTTTATAAATCAAAGCTGAAGCCATACGTGCATAACCATCTACATTGTTGCCTCAAGTGATGGATTCCACTGCTAGACATACTAATAAGTAGACGTTTCAAGTGCTATGACTTGAAATAAATGAATTTTGAAAGTTAATTGTATTTTGGTCTCTTTTAGGAGGAGGTCTTCTTTATTTCCACAAATAACGGTGTAAGCTGTAATGGCGCAGTGGGTAGGAGCTCGACTTCACTTTCCCAGCACGCACCTACAACTTTTGTAAGTTATGTGCGTAGGTAGGTAATTAAAAATATCACTTGCTTCAACGGCGAAAGATCGTAACGGCATGCCTGAGAGTTCTACATAATGTTCTCAAAGGTAAGAGGAGTCCACCATTTTTGGGCTAGCGTGATGGACTACGGTCCATCAACCCTTTCTCATTGCTCGAGGAGACGCGTGCTCTGTAGTGGGCCGGTAATGGGTTGATGAGATGATGATGAGATGACTTCAGCTACTAAGGAATATCCAGTTTTCTTCAGAACTATGTGCTATGTCCACTGTTTTTCTACTTTGCAATTCGTCGAACGTCATACTATCTTAGTATACGATGGAAAAGGGAAGTTTCTTAATTAATTAACAGTAACGCCTCCAAACCGAGTTTGGTGTTTTATGTAAAGAGGCAGAGTTGCAGACAGAACTATGCAAGTTTAAAAAAAAGACAGGAAAGTTTTCACATTTTCAGATGAATAAATCGAAAAGTTTTTGAATGTACATTACATTTTAATTACGATTTACGACATTGGATATTATAGTATTTTTTTAAAAAAATTGGTTGCCTGTTATGTCGGTATACGGGCGTTTTACGTGACAACGACTTTGAGTGGTAAAATAATTTTAATGTGAATATTCATTCGTATAGTAGGAAGAAGGATGAAATAATAGTAACAATTTAAAACATTTATTTATAAAAAGAATTATATTTATAACATTAATTTATACAAAGAATCTCGCACTGAATTTCATATTAACAAAATTTTATTTTTACCTTTACACATACATACGTATTTATATACAAATATACATACAATAACTTGCAATACATTTGCGTACAATGAAACAGCGTTTACTACAAAGGGACGCGTGCCTTTCACTTTTTATGTCTGTCTCTCTCGCTCTTAGGCGGGCGCGTGCCTCTCACTCGCTCTCATTGTGAGCGCATAACGTGAGCGGAGCGTAACGCAGTTTCTAAAAGTGTCACCCGGCAAACCAATTTATAAGACGTTGTCACGTCAATAACCAATATGATGTGTTAGCACCCTTATGTCATTCGGTACAGCATAATCATATTTCTATATATCAAAAATCAATATTCATGCAACGCTTATTGTGCTTCTGCGGGACATAAAAGCTCTGATTGTTCCCATTGTGTGTATGTAAACAAAATGAAATGTACCAATATTTTATAGTATTCTCTGCTAAGTTAAATTTCAAACTCATTGATTTTTTTTTTTACCGTACAAGCAGATTTGGAGTTGATTCACCGTCAGCGAGATCCCAACTTACCACTAGCAGAGAATAGTAGTCACAAGGCATTAAAATGAAGCTGTTGAAGTGGGACGATCGACTTATGAATGTTAAAATATAAAATGTAAATTTTTGATGTTGGAAAAGAGCAACTGCTGAGTTTCTTGCCGGCTTCTTCTCGGTAGAATCTGCCTTCCGAACCGGTGGTAGAGTCACTACACACGGACAGACTTGACGTTTCAAAAGTGCTTGTATTAGGCCTACTTGAAATAAATGAATTTTGAATTTTGAATTTGAATTTTGAATTTTGAATTTTTGAATTTTATAATTCGTTTCAGTTTTCGAAAAAAATGTTTAAAGCAGCGAAATATTATTAACGGGATCAAGTAGATTCACGGCAATGTTCAAAAGCAAAGAGGAGAACAAAGATAAGATGTTAATAATAAAAGTGTTTGAAGATGAATCTAACTTTACCAGAGGTCACACAAATAGCTGAGATATTAATAAAAAGACAGATAAAAAACAAACAAAAATTTTTATTCATCTTTTTAGTCGCTAGCGAAGCAACAGAGAAAAAACTGAAACACCAAGAAAAAGCTCGAAAGAGTTTTGGCGTACAATAAATCCTAAAGATAGAACAGTTTAAAACTAGAAACTGTCTAAGAGAAAGTTTCAATTTGTGAGGCAGTTTCTTTATCGTGGCGAAGTATGAAGGCGCCGCGCGGTTGCCAAGATGTCTTGTTTTTCATTATTTTCGCTGTAGTGATTTTTCTTCAATACATATTTAGGAACAGCACTGTCTCATGATTTATTGAAGAGTTATAAAATCTTTATTACATTTACGATAATCACAGCTACGAAGGTATTTGAAGCGGGAAAGAAGGAAAGCTTCAAAGAAGTAGTAAACGTAGTTTTGGGAAGCGAGCACAATGGAGTAACGATCTAGAGAGACCGATAGAAAAATTGGTCGCTCCTTGGGAAAGGCGATCCATCTATCTGGTGTCTTAAACACTAATGAAAATGAAATTTGGGATGTGGTCCAGTTCTTTGTAAACGAGTTGGAAGCCATCGCTTAGGAGTACCTTCTCATTGTGTACGTGCAGTACGACAAACTGTATGCAAACTGCATGAGTTCGAACAGCAGAACATCGTATATTTTTAATTATTGTTACCGCCATATCAAAACTTTATTTCGAACACGCGAATTTCTAGCCTATATTTCTATGGATTTCGATCGTACTTGGCAAATAGAACGAAATCGGTCAATCAAAATAATTTTGAATTGCGAAAGTTTTGTTATAATAGGGAGTAATAAATAAATGGTTTTACAGATTAATATTTGTAGAAACGATTTATAAAATCCCTACTAAACGAATTCCTACCCTATTAATTAATTAATTAATTAATATTATAAACGTCAATGTAAGTTAGTTTGTTACGCTTTCACGCAAAAACTACTTAACCGATCCTCATATTGTAAACATACAAAGAGTTTATTTCTTTAATCCATCTCATAATTTTATGACATAAAAGTAAGTAAATTTAGTTTTTGACCGTAAAAGGGATGATCACAAATAAAAGTCCATCTGATTAGCCAGTGCTTGCTCAGCTGATTGTACCTACACCTGGACAAATGCAGACTTTGTCTAGCGAATTTTTACAGCCACAACCAGTGTAGAATACAAATTGTTTTACTCCAATCATAAAATGCAAACATGCTGAACACGTTTTTTTTTGAATCGTAAATATTTGTATCACTAGTTGTTTGTCTAAATGTATGGCTTTATGACTTTATTTAATTGTGCATTGTCAGATGACAAACAAGAAAATAAAATGCCAGAAGTGTTATTTATTTATTTAAATAAATATTTAGTGGCCGCCCACGGGTCAAAATGAAACCACAATTAATTTAAATTATAAGTTTGAACATCATTAAGGTTCTATTGGCAAAAAAATACACTTTTTTATCACAGATTTCGCTAAGGCTGTAAATTGGCATATTTTTTTCACACAAACTAAAATTCAACAAATGATTGTATATATGTATGATATATTGTATGTGTCAAATACATAGTAGTGTATTTATTACTAGTATTTATTATGCGTATTTAAAAAAAATATTAGCATTCTACACTCCTTCTCTATATAAAGTATAAGTGTGGGACATTCCATACGCCTCCGTCCGCGCAATATTCGTACAAAGAGGTACAAAGTTTTTGCTTCACGTATTAATATAAACAAGATAAAACATATAATAATAATTTGTTTTAATTCCATCAATAAAATTAATCTTAACCTAAAGATCACCGTTCTAATGACCAAACATTCGTATTGAATGTCTGGTCATTAGAACTGTGATATAAGGGTTGCTTCTCGACAGACGTACCTAGAAAGGAAATAAAATAATTTCATGCAATCTAAACACACACATAAAATATACATTTACTACGACCATACGAAACAACTTTTGATAAAAGTTCATAGTTACTAACTCAATTGTCCTTTGCTTATAACATAAGCCTACGAGACGTAGGTAGCCTTATTACGTTTAGCATCAGTACATTGTTGAAGGGGATTTAAACTAAAGGGATTCCCACTACAATAGGACTACGTATCCTATTTCAATCTAATCTTCACATGAAGATGGACCTTTAATATACTCTAAAGTTGCTGAAAGGCTTCTGATTGGTAAATGTTCCACATGCGAACATAATCCGCTAGCGAGTGAATTGGACGAAAAAATCTCCCAGTACTATCACTCTTTTGAAAGCGTTCCTGTGTATTTTTGTTGAGCTCAAAACTTTTGCAATACCAGCTCCGGGCTCAAGTTTAAATTCCGACGAAAGAGGGATTCAACGATCATCTGGCTGCGTCTAATAAAAGGGCCGATGTTTGTGAAATATGTTGTCACTGCATAAACTTTATGAAGACTTTATGACTTTAGTTTCGCTCAGAGTTGTCTAGAAATGTGAGAAGTTCTTTGTACATGATGAAACCGTTTGGTTGCCTTATTATCATATACCAGTCGCAGTCTCATAAAAATAAAATACAACATTCGCTTATAATAAAAGTGTAATTTAATGCGAGATACAAAGAAACAGAGCACTTATTTAGGGGTGCCGCATTAAAGAAGCAATTATGTAAGATATATTATCTACAATTGGGGGATGTTACAAAATTTTATCGATACCAATTTCTATAGTGCTCTTTAGATAAATAAAATGGCAGCCGTAATTTTTCGATTTCGAATCAATTTCCATAACTCGATATCCATTAGGCATGTCGTTTGTCAATAGATTGATATTTATAGCTTTTTGCCTCTCACAAGAATATTTATATGTAAATTGTACTTGATCGATTAAACTATAAGGATAGTTAATAGGAACCAATATAATGATACTTACAAATCTAATGCAGATTTCTGCTCTAAGGCGTTAAAGGTGATACATTTAATTTAGTAAAAATTGCATGGAACTTTAATAACAATGTTTATACAATGTTTAATACTACCCTGATGTTTGGGACTTCAGCGTAACGTGGAGAGCGTTTTTTCTAAAAAAGCAGTTTTAGATTTGAAGAAAGCTCGAAAATCATTCCACATCTTTGCAGTTTGCGTTAAAAAAAAACGGTCAATAGGAAATGAACTAGATAACGGTGCAGGCCCTTTCGTTGCCTCAAAATATAACATTGCAACGGGCCCAAACCGCAAAGTACAACGATGATGAAGAGGGGCAGTTGACATTGTTCATCCACTAGCAATATTTGACGGGTTCCAGAATCAAACCAAGACTTTCTAAATTTGAAGCCAAACTGGTACACGAATAAGCTTGGCTTCAAATTTAGAAGTTATTGGTTATTTAATGCGTACTACTGGTACACTTATAAGCTGGTAAAAATAAGGAATAAAATATTATGATTCAAGTTAAACGGCCGAAGCTAGTATTCCCTCTACAATTTTCGCAAATGATTCCTCCCCATAATTTCCAATTTCGCATCAATAGCTGTGATTTAAGTATTTCCCGTATCATTTGTTTCCTTCCAATTCCAATATAGCATTTTTTATTTTGTTAAATTGCTTTCCTTTGTACGTTATCCCCCTTCATAAAAACATGCGTGCCGTTTTTTGAACACTGATTTGTTTTTAAGGATTGACATTTATTTGTTCTTAGCTCACGGCGAAATTGCCTGTCTTAGAACGTTTCTTGTCTTCATTATATTTTATATTTCAATATGTACGTGATTTACTTATAAAACATGATTAAGTGTTATTAAAATTTAAAAACAATTTTATACACACAAGTTTATTTATGTAATTATTAGGATGGTATGTTCATAAACAAAAATAAGTAAAAATAACCTACGCAAGACTAAATAAACACTTCTTCCACTAAGGGTTGGAGATCGCTTAAAGAGATAAGACCGCCTTTGCACATTTTTATGTTTCTTGTAAGAGAGGGATAAAGATAATAAATATTGGAAACAGTAATTCCAATATTTATTATCTTTATCCCTTAATTGTGTGCAATGAAGAATTTATCTACATATCTATCTAAATAAAATCTAAAACATCTTCGAAACCACCGCAGCGAGGCACTCAACTTCCTAAGATGCTGGCAGCATTGGCCCTTTGGATGGCCAAACTAACTAAAACCAACTTTTTAAGTTATATTTTTATTGTTAAAACTGACCTTGGGTTACAATCATTTTGTTTGTTTGTATGTCCGTTTGTCAACTTTCATTTTACGTTTATACATCAACACCAAATGAAAATATGACGTCATTCGTATTAAATAGTATTTGAGCGAGACTCTCATACAGGCTAATAGGATTTAAACATTTGTTTTAACCTAACTTAAGCTTATCTCTTGAATATTGTTTTCGTATGAAACCTTCTTATATTAATACACCACAGGTTTTTTCACGCAAATCTATCCGAATAAACCACTACATTGATAAAGAATTATAGTGACCAGACAGATTTCTCAGTCAAGATATTCGCAGAATTTTCCAGCCCGGAGTTAGGAGAGCAGGCGTACATACTGTAAAACATAATAATATTTCTGTACTGGTCCGCCCATTTCAATTTGATCATACTTTCCAATTTTGTTATTATATTCGAAGTTTGTATAAAAACATTTTTCAATTCCATTCTAATTTCATTTCGTTTGCTACGTACTTTTCATTCATATCCGGAGCGGATTTTTAACAAGCAGAAACACTCGTGACGTCAACAACGCAAATCATTTATTATACCCCGCTGACAATAAATAGATTAAACGTCATGAAAATTCAAGGCAGTGTAACGTAGACATGAGATGTTTGCTTAACATAGACATTGATTTAATTTGTATTTGTAAGTTAACTTAACATAGAAACAATCGAACATTGATTAAATTCTATTGATCTAATTGATCTATTAATCAGTACTAATTTCCAAAATGGGTTGGCTGAGTTCCAATCTGGCTGTTTGAGTTATTCGTAGTTGTAGGGTTTAAATTACACGTCTTTCCATCCACCTGTCCGGCTGCCAGACACCTACATCTTTTAATAGAATTAAGAAACAAGGCAACTTAAAAAAAATCGTTTTGCAAATTTATGACCGAAAATGGCAAAAAGTAAGTTAATGAATTACTCAGTCAATAATATTTTTCTATACAAAGGGGTATCGCTGGAAATTACTTTACTATAGGCGTGAAACAAAGTTGAATCTACATAACAGTTATTGACTATGAAAATAACTGTTTATATAAAGACCCAGGGTTATCAAAAGGCTTTGCTTTCGTTTATTTAAAAAAGTCATACAAAAATGATAATAAATATTATTAAATAAACTAAAATTCTTGTATATCTTGTAAAATCTTCTAACTTGGGAACGTTGAAAAGCTAGACGATTGTATAATTTCGACACGAGATCATAGTTTAAGAATATGAAATAGTTCCTATTTAAGACAAAATTGTATAGAGTCTACGTAAATCTTAAATATAGATTATACGTCATGTTCCAAAAAAGTGCACAGTCCACATTTCTTCCTGCCCTCGTTTCCTAATACAATAATCAAAGGAATATGAGGGGTTCCGCAGATTCAAACATATGCGTATGGCGATAAAAGAAAGCAAGCTCTCGAGAAATCGGGGTCACATAAGGGTGTGATATAAAGGCTAACGTCAATTACTTTGACAATAAAGACATAATCCGATCCCACAGTTCTTTGTACGTACCTATTGAAATCTGTAGTTGTGAATTTTATCGGATTTATATGAAATTCGTTCAGTGTAAGAAATGAAATGATTTAAAAAAAACTTTAGTTTTTACCGAGCGAAGCTTTAATCTATATCCGCCTTGCGCCAATTTTCTGTAATATAAGTGTTTATTTACACGAAATTTTAAATAATATGTTTATTAGTCAAAGTTTATTTCTTTTTGAAACTTATAGCCTGTTTGATATGGGTTTATACTTAAAAGGTCAAAAAGGTTTCCGAATAACGTGAATGTACCAATGTGCCTATAGAGCATTCCTTGAGGAGAGTTACTAGTAACATATAATTAATTTATTTGAAACATGTATCTACTTTAAAAGATCTAATGATCTAAGATCACTATTTACCTGCTTGCACTTGATTGTCTGTACTTGATAAAAAATTAAAAATCACTTAATATGTAAGATACTTCTTTTAAAGTCATTCATTCTAAGGTCTCATCAGTAAATCTGTTACAATTTGATGAAAAAATAACAAAGATGTCATGTATCCGGATATAAGTACCAGGGCGACAGAGTTCAGCGCAACTGTCACGCATGAGATAATCTTTCAAAAGCGGTAAGCGCGCCCTCAAAACGACTTACCAATCCCTCGGCCCCACCTACCAGGCTCACATGATAATGCCGAAAGTAATTTTTTATATTAAATCTTTCAAACATAAAAGAGAGATTTTCCGGGCGCGTCTTACTTTCGCTCAGCGAATGCGCCGCATAAATTAGTTTTTCCGGAGATTGTTTGTCTAGTGGATGCCTTTTTATTTATTTTACGTTAACATTTATGAGTTTTTCGACGTGCGTTGTCTAGTGGAAAACGTTTGTTTGGTTATTCAACAGCTACGTACCGACGATATGAGAATTTAATGCATTTTTGACGAACTTTTTACAAAAGTCTGTCCAAACCTCAACTCAATTTATATCAGGAGTTATAGAACGAAAATTTATATTGGAATTGTCGTTTGTCTTTACATTGCAAAAACTATGTAAATATACTAAGATGATGAGAATTTTGATACGTTGTCGTTGCGTCCGCAGCCGGTCAGTAATTAATTAAAAGCTTAGGTCGTGCCATTATGGGTTTTATGCTAATAGGTAGCGGCTAATATGGAAGCCTTCAAAGGGTTGTGTGGGGGCGAAACATTAAATTTCAGCGGAGCGTGTTCTACAAAGCAGTATGGTAGGAGTATATTCATATATCCCGTGCCATATAGATCGATTAGACGGGCTATAGCTATCACTACAGATCCTATTTTGAATATCCTATTAAACTGCAAATGTTGTAGAATACTTACAAAATCGTTTTCTCCTGGGTTATGGAGTATCTAAACATGCACAATTTTGCCAAGATAGGAGCAGCTGTAAAGCCGTGCATATGAAGCAAAGGCTATTTTTTCCCCTGAGAAAATTACCCTGGCTAGACAAATAATTAAGTATTATTTGTGTGTATTAGTTGTTGTTTGTTGTGTATTTGTCTCTGGGATACAAGCTATAGGTATATATACAAAATGTATACCTATATAGGTAGCGGACAAACAATGAAATAAACACACCCTCTTTTTTAATTCAACTTCAAGTTAGCCCTTAACTGCAATCTCACCTGGTGGTAAGTGAAAATGCAGTCTAAGATGGTAACGGACTAACCTGTTAGGGAGTACGGTAGTCATATCCCTAATTGGTTTCTATACAAAAGCGCACCGGAACACTAAATCGCTTAGCGGCACGTCTTCGTAAGTGTCGGTAACTAGCCACGGCCAAAGGCTCCCACCAGACAAAATATTTACGTTTATAATATTAATGTGTATTATTTGATATTACACCACGTTTGACTGCTCCACCTTATGACAGCAGTAGTGGTACTTTATTTGAGAAAATGCAGTTTTACGTGAGTTTAAGATACCTTGTTATATCTAGTAAAACTCCAATAAACTCGCTCTCTCATTTTAATTATAAATTAAAAAATCCTTCTGGATTCATATACGCTAAAGATTAGGAATTAGTTTCACTTAATAATTTTAACGTTTATTTGGATACAATACCGCAGGCCACTATGACATAAATTACAACGACATTAAAAAAACAATGAAGTCAGCGTATTTGAATCCAGAAGGATTTTCGAATCTTTAATGTTACCTTCTTTGTGAACATTTGCTATTTTAGGATAATAAACCTTAGGAATTTTATTGAATAGTTTAAAGAAATTATAAATTTCATATTTGGCCTAGACCAATGGGGTACCAATCTTTATATATATATTTCTTGTGTGCGTGTGTATGTCACTGAACTCCTCCTAGACGGCTGGACCGATTTAAATACATTTTTCGGCATGCGTTTTGTTGGCAATCTGGATGGTTTAGATGGTTTATGGTCTTACAAATCAGCCCGACAGATGGCGCTGGGGGCTCGTTAATATGTAAATTTAAAATTAATCTTAATGTTGTTGTACCTTATTCAGAGGTAGTCAGAAATGCTTTTAGATTTAATGTTAATTTAAGATAAGAAGGAAGTATTAATTTTCGTAAAGGGAACTATGGGGCTGACATTCTTATTGTTAAGAAACATAAAGAATTAAAAAAAAAATGGCTTACTGCGAGTGTTTATGTCACGTGATGTCTGTGGGTATTTTAATATAAATGTCGGAGCGATTTGATAATAACTCCAGTTTCTTCCTGAGAGACTCAACAACCAGACAATGAATAACCTCTGGTATTCAGGTTGTAGGTTTGACTAGCGGCAGGATAGCAATCGCTCCCAATCAAATAAATATAACCTTTATAATATCCTTATAATAACCTTTTCGATGAATAAGGTTAGTTGAATGTTTGTTGTTATGGCTGATTCCCGCCATCTTGAATTGTAAGTATCGAATAGCAATTCAATCTGTATTAACTAAGTTTTGATTACATAATTAGTTTGCATTTCATTCATTCATTTCATTCATTCATTCATTCATTCATTCATTTTAAATGCGCGATTAAGTTTTAGTTAATTTAAACGATGTTAAGATCATTTTGATTATGCATTATTAAATACGCAACAACCAATATTTAAGACGTGACTTTGTGAGTGGATGATTAAATCAATTATTATCTAAATACCTTCAGATTTAAGGTATTGTTTGTAAACTCTCAGAAAGAAGTTATACTTACAGTTAATTATAAACCGAATGTTTCCTTTTTCTGTTGTATCTTAACCGTGTAGAGTTTACAATAACATGTTTTCTCATTCAATATTGTTTCTAAATTATGCCTACACATGGCGATACTGTTGCAAAATTTTTGATTACGTGTGCGACGAAGCACGGAAACTATAAGACTTTGCTTTAAGTAAAAGGTTGCAAGGGAGGTGGTGTAAAACGCACTTGACTGAGTAAGTACATTAGCTCGTTATATTAAAACTAAATTAGTTCTGGGTATTGAAATACCGATGTATACTATTAAAATGAGGTTATCTTTAGTGGTTATTGAGTGTATCGGGAAACCACCCACTAAGGCTTTTCGCATACTGCATGCTAAATTGTATTAATTGTTTTAAATTTTGTCTTCTGGTAGAATGCGGCCGAAATAACCACTGAACCGTAAGGGCCAGACAAAATACTGAATTTATTTAAAAAACGCCAACAAAATTCTTTTGACTCTGGCAGTACGTCAGCCCTAAGAAATAAGCTCCATCATCAACCCAGTATCGGCCCACTACAGGGCACGGGTCTTCTCTCACAATGACGAGGGTTGAGGCCGTAGTCTACCGAAATAAACGAATCTGTACGTGGCTAGTGTAGTGGACTACGCTCTCAACCCTTCTAATTCTGAGATGACCCCGTGTAATAAGCCGATAATGGGTTGATGATGATAATACGAAATACACTAATCTGTACGTGGCTAGTGTAGTGGACTACGCTCTAAACCCTTCTAATTCTGAGATGACTCCGTGTAATAAGCCGATAATGGGTTGATGATGATAATACGAAATACACGAATCTGTACGTCGCTAGTGTAGTGGACTACGCTGTCAACCCTTCTAATTCTGCGATGACTCCGTGTAGTATGTCGATAGTGGGTTAATGATGATGATGATACGAAATCCACAAAGTTTTTATGCTACTCAAAGAGTAAAAAAGGAATATTCGCGTCCATTATTCAGACTAACTGGCACAAAGGCAGACAAACGAAAGGATGGACAGAAATGGAGCGCCACTATCAGGTTTCTGCACGTGACCATGGTACTACTCCTAGGGTCTTCAAGTAATAATTTAAATAATTAGCAATGTTTGCAGGCACCCTAGCGTGCACCCAGGGAAGGGAGGGGAGAGGGGGCCACGGCGGTACGCGTGCGAGTTAAATTGAGCGCCGCCCAGATCCCAGACTCTCATTTCCTCCATCCACCATTGTACGCTACTCACAATACAAAACATTTTTTTACGAATTTCGACAAAAAGTGCTTTGAATTTTTTCCAATCTTCGCCTCTATTCAGCTCGTAAAAACTTAATGTCTCGCCAGCTACGGGGCGTGGCCTTTGGAATTACTCTCTCTGTTATATGGACAGCTAATTACGAGAGGGCAAGCCGACTTCATTCAAAATATTCCAATACTACTTTCCACGTGAAAATTACGTTCTCTGACGTTTCCTTTATTAAATATTACCTACCACAGGGATGATGAGCCTTTTTGAATTTACGTGTTTACAGTTACGTTTGATAAAATCTTTTTTAGTTCTAGATCTTGATGGATTAGCCGCTAGCGCTTAATCTGTCACTGGTGGCCCTATTTAGTACCTATAACTTTATCAACAGTTGCTAAATGGTGGCCACCTGGTATTTGAATAAAAAAAAGTTTACAAGTATCGCTATCAAATTGTGCGTTTTGAATGATAATCGCAGTTAGAAAAAGTGAATCGGGCAGCTTAGCAACACCACTTGAATAGAAGTGGGTCTAAGCTGGTAGCCTCATAGAGTCTAGGCAGTGTATTAAACCCATCTTCTTTATCGGTTTCTACGCAGCGTGATGATGAAAAGCTTATGCGTAAAAAATAATTCGGAGCAGTTCATAGGCAGATAGTTTGAACAGACATTGGATATATGAGAATCGCGACCGTGTATCACAGATCTTTTCCGCCACCAAGCTCGTAGATACATTGTGGAGTATATAAATCTGTACAAGATATTAAGAAAACGAAGTTGCGTTTTATTGATGATAAATTAGAAGAGAAAGCTGGAAGTGTGAGAGATTGCTTTAAAGCGATAAGGCTGTTTTATTAGATAGACTGTGTCCCGTTTCATTTTATTTCAACCAAAATTGTTGGTTGAAGCATTTAACACTTTTTAATATTATAGTGCAAAGTATATCTTAATACTCTGAAGAAGTTTAAAAACTGCGCTACTTAAAAATATAATCACCCAACTTTTGAAATTCTTAAGTACTGTTAAGTGCGACAAGAGACTGCTTTAATTTTATCACCGCATTCATAAGAAGGTATCTAACTCTTTAAGAACAAACATTAGTCATTTTAAGTTGGAGATTTGCGTTAGGAATTGCCGTATTATACTAATTAATTGTCTAAAGTACCACCTTAATGGCCGATGTGTATTTGTAGATTAGAATTTAGAAATATTATTTGCTTTTTCACTTCTTTGCACTTCGTATTATTAAGTTTAAAACAGTACGTTCTACGTACTACGTTTAGTTGTTTTTATATGAATGAGTAACAAACATCCAGGCATCCACACATCCATACATCCATACATCCATACATACTCACGCATTTTCGGTTTTATAATATAAGTAGGATGGACAGACGTTATTGAAAATAACTGCATTTCGGAAAAAAACAATGGAAGATAGGGTGAATACTTTTATAATGATTCGACGGACAAAGCAAATGAAACAAACCTGTTCCTGAGTGCAAAAATCGCCTATAAACACAGCAAAATTTGACATATCAAGCAGGAAAGGAACACGTCCTGCATCGTGCCGTCCTGTGTACATCAATTCGGGGCGTAGGTGTTCAGCCCCATGTGCCTGTCATTGCCACATCGGCTACAAAACCCTTTAGACCAGATTTGCAACAATACTACTTTGTGGAAGCAATAAGCGTGGTAGTGGTACTCCTCCGGACAGGCTCTGCCACAAAAAGTCCTGTTAATATATAAAAAAGTTCTATTATAATACAATGAATAATATTTCTTTCACCGTTAAAATGTTTATTATGAAAATTAAGCTTAATTTGTTACACTCCGCGAAAAGCAGGAGAATCTGTATGGTGTCATTTATACACCACACCAAACAGATCTTCGGCGATGTACCCTCTGCGCACGTTTCGCTCTGAAACCGAAGCATCCTCAGGATGTTGACTTTACAATGAATAATTGTTAAAATGTTTGTTTTAAACAAGGTATTATAACAGTGCATTTTACACGGATCTAGACAGGTAAGTGAGCCGTTAAACATAATTTATTCCCGCCATAGTCGATAGTAAAGTTTGACAGTGTTCGATAATTACTTCTGAGAGTATGAAAGTGAGGTCCCGTACTTGCTGCAAGAATTTATAGCTCTTGCGCGTTATAATTTTGCCAGCGACGTACTTTTCAAACTATTTTTATTGCAGGGCTTTTCTCTCCCAATTTCCACTATTTTTATTAATAAAGAAGCTATCGCAGCAGGCTTGCCAGATGCCAAGCATCTTAACTATTTAAAAATTATATTATATTAATTTCAATATCCTACTATCAAACATGGAGGGTCGGGTCAAAAATTGTTAGATAAATATAAATAAATAAATAAATATACTACGACAATAAACACATGGCAATCTAGTCCCAAAGTAAGCGTAGCTTGTGTTATGAATACAAATGGATATTTTCTTTATGAATAATAATAAAATAAATACCCAGACACTAAAAAAAACATAGTCATGTTCATCACCCAAACATTTTCCAGTTGTGGGAATCGATCCTACGGCCTTTGACTCAGAAGGGAGAGGGTCACTGCCCTCTGCACGAATCGGCCGTCCGTCAGGCAGATATTGTGTTTTTCTGATCTTAAAGAATTTTCAGTATCAGCCCGGAGATAGGAACTGGGCGGTGTCAATCCGCGTGCCTCAAAGAGAGCGTTAAGCTATCGGACTAACATGTGATAATAGTTGTTAAAGACCACCGACCCGCATTGTAACAGCGCGCAGCGTAGTGGGTCTATGCTCTAAAGTCACCCCTTCTGTTATAGAGGAAGCGTGTACCCAGCAGTCGGACGTTAATAGGCTGCGGAGAGAAAGAAGCTTTTCAACTCGTTAAATGATACTAGCCGAGGGAATGCAATGAGAAATAATGGCGTGTGTAAAACCGTATTACAAACACTGGCCTAAAACAATAATTATTTTTTTCATTTATACACTTTATTTGTACACCACAAATAGGAAAAAAAAACAATAACACAACGAAAATAAACTTAAAAAGTAGGATACAAAGGGCCTTATCGCTTAGTGGCGATCTCTTCTTAGGATTAGGAAAACCAAGGGAAGTCGATTGGTGATAATAAATTATACCTTTTATTTAAGAAGATTTTCATTCTATAATAATTATAATATGGCTGTTTAATGCTTATACTGTAAATAACACTGAAAATATGCACAATTAAGGCTTACGCGTGCTTGTGGCCGTGGGTAGCAAAAACAGCACTTTATAATGTAGTACTGATACTTAGCATGAATCTAGTCAAGGGTGCACGCCATTAAATATTATACGCTGCGTAGTTCATAGTTAAGTTTGACAAAGTTTGATAATTACTCCTGGGAGTGCCAAAGTTAGGTTCGGTGCCAGTTACACGTAGTTTTATCCATTACAGCGTTATTGGAAATTGATATCAGACTATCTCTATTATGAAAGACTTTCACTTTTCCATATTCTTGTATGGAAGGCTTTTATATCTCATCATCTTCCTTTATAGAAACTATTAAAGATAGGGTAAAGATTCACACCCACACATATAAGAGATTCGGTTATTTTTTTATATATGTGTCTGTGTGTGTCCTCCACAAACTCAACTCCGTCAATATGGGTATCGAATGAAAGGGCTTGACTAGTAAATAATGTACATTATATACAAAGACTGCAGAGTTAAAAACAATATTTATAATTTTTTTTGTAAATTTAAGAAGAATCCGTCTGCTAAAAATAGCAAACCGAGCAAAATATAGGTTTAAAATTTGTAAATAACCTAATTAACCTAAGCGAAGCTAGCTGCTGCTAGTCATCCCACAAGAAGCACTATAACCTAATGGAATAGAACCCAGCGGTTTCCGTCGATATCTTTTAAACTAAGTTATTGCGTTTCAGCTTAGTGCACGAACGCTTTTGATATATACGAGTGCAGTCTGTACCGCAAAGAGATTAATTGGTATCTCGATGGATGCCAGACAATAAATAAATCTTGCCTTTGTGCACTTCGTATAATACGTCTATTAATGTTATATACTGAGTTTGATCCCTCGGCGTATTAGGAATGGTATTTGTTACTTTGTTCAAAACACATTAAACTACTAGCTGTTGCCCGCGACTTCGTCTGCGTTTGATATTGTTTTTAAAGTATTCAGTATCGCTAAGCCTTAAATGAGTATAGTAGTATATATATAACATGTGACTGTCAATTAATTATAGATAAATAATTTGCAATAAAATAAAATTGCGACTATAATTAAAGATCTAAGCTATCCTATCTCTTAAGTTGGACCAGACTGCTCACGGTGTGTCAATTTAATTTAAAATCGGTTAAGTTGTTTAGGAGTCCATCGCGGACAAACATCGTGACAGGAGATTTATATATATTAAGATTTTGAAAATATATTTACAAACTCTACTGTGTTCCTAAAAGTTTTTGTTAAGTAGTAGAACTTTTTGTGACAGCTCGTCCGAGGAAGTACTAACACCGTGCTTATTGCTGCCGCTTAACAGCATTATCACAATGCTGTGTTCCAGTCTGAAGGTCGTGGTTGCCGGTGCTGGTGGAGACTTCACACCTACGCCTCAGGTTGGTGGACACAGAGCAATAATTTGCTCTGTTTATAGACATCAGTTTTCACTAACCGTCATGTGGGTTATCTGCTTCACACATCAATTATTTACTATATAAAAAGAAAACATTTTATTTTATTTTATTTATTAGGTACAACAGACAGTCATGCACAAAAAAAAACAAAAAAGACAGCTAAAAATAAAATAGCATTAGCATAATACCCGCATCATTGTCCACGAATTACTAAACTTATATTAAAAAATAGGGCAACACAAAAATTGAAAAAGAAATTTAAGTTATTACAAAAATAATATATATTTCATCACTTATAATGCAAACTACTAGTTAATACATCTGTATCATTCTAAACATTGGTGAGCGTTTATCTGCATTAGTGCGGCATTTTGTTGTAGCAAAAATCTGATATGTTCTGTATATTTTAAATTTAATTGTGCCATATGGCGAGGGCAGATCAGAAAGCTTTTGTCACCATTCCATCCCTTTCCGCGGGTCTCGTACGAGGTGACGAAGTTAACGGTCTGGGCAGTAGCGTCCTCTGTGTTACTATTACCATCTATTTTTATAATTTTTATTAGTGTTTTTACCTACACTTGGAGGAATTATCAATTTTATAAATTTAAAATGCATATAAAAATTTTCGGAACCGACAGGATTTGAACCTGCGACTTTCGGGCAATCGCGGACTGAGCGCTTTCACCAATTAAGCTACGGCCGTACTCCTACCGTCGATGCCGAAAATTAGTATATGCCTGTCACATCAGTCTTAAAGCTGCTGTAGCGTCATCTAGTAGGAAACGTTGCAGTTTCGATCTAATACCATCTACTACGTTTACCAACCCGTCCGTCCAGGTGATTATGGGCAAATTCTCTAATTGGCAGAGGCCTTTAGTCCACCAGTGGACTGTTATAGGACTGAAAATTCAATATATTGATGATCATGTATTGAAACACATTTTTCAGGCATTAAGAATAAATGCAACATGCAACAAATAATATTGGCGGTCACGGGCCAAGCAGATGTGAAACGTCAAGGAATATTGTAAGTAAGTATTCTGTGGTAAATACAACACTTGTGAAAGTGGTGATCAGTGGCGTGCATAGAGGGTACGCATAAGGTATGCATACGATATAAAATGAAGGAAATTTCCAGTACAAGTTATAAAAACTTTATAACTCTTACAATGCCTAAGGATAGTTTTTTATAACCCGTACTTTTTTAGTTTTTATCATTTGCCCGCTTATTGCATACCTTGTACATACCCTGTTACCTTGAAAACGCTGTCTTATTCGGTAACCACGAGTGCACGCCACTCGTGGTTACCGAATAAGACAGCGTTTTCCATGATGGCATACGTGGCCAATTTTTTTTAAGCGATTATTCACGTAAGTATATAAACAGCACCTTGCATAAAGAATAAAAAACTATAACATAATTAGGCTAAGAAGTTTTTTTTTTGCGTCTCCGGTGTCCAAATTAGTTTTTCTGTAGGTCAAACCTGCCTTCTATAAATTGTTTTTTTCGTAAATTTTAATGATCTCAAAAGCTTAAGAAGAAAACTCATAATGAATTTATAATAACTACCTAATCAAAGATATCTAAAACCTTCTCAAAAGAAGGTCTTTTCTTTATTATCTCTTTCTTTATTATTTTATTCGATCGGTAATCATGGTATTTCCATAACATGTCTAAAAGCAGTGATTCGTGAATCTACCCGATTGTCGATCGACAGAAATGCGATCGAACATCTGGATTGAAAGACGGCGACTTCTATTTAACCGAGATACGTAAGGGGAGCAATTTTTTTATGACAACAAAACGAAACATAAAATCCTCTCAAAGTAACGTCGCATATCCTGTACGTGGAACTTTTGATAGAAAGCGCGTTCGCCAGACAGTCTGTTCGCTGAATGGCAATGCAGGTATGGCGTGATCTAATAAATGAAACTTTATCAGGTTATCGACTTGCAAACATGTGCAGGCTCTTGTGCAGGTTCATTTTATACAATTTGCATGGAAGTAAAGAAAATGTTATCCTTGTATTCCATATTTAAGTTTTCCGAGCAATTCCTAGATGGCGTTGTGCCTAAATTAGCTGTGCTTTCAACGTTGATCCAAAAAGTCGATATTAAAAACATTTTGTATGTAATAAAGATTACATTTATTTATTTTAGTACTTGCTGAAATTAAATTTTAATTGCAGTAATTAAAATTTATAAACTCAGTTCCTGTCCTTCTACAATGTAGCAGAATATCAAGTCCCAACACTCACAGCTGCTTTTTATTCTTTCTAACTAAACACCTCAGGTAATCGTTGCAGATAGGCATCGAGACAAACCGCTGCGGTTGTTTCGGTACTTTTATGCTAAACATTTGCTGACTAAACTTACACATTTGATAAATAATTAAAATGTGATATAGTCATTTAAGAAGATTCCAAATAGTACTGCTATTTTTCAAAACCACTTACTGCAGTACCTACTATTAACAAAAGTATTGGTTTTATTTATTTCACAAGTTCCAAGTCAGTCAAGTCAAGTCAAGTCAGTCTGTTTGTGGTCACTCTACTGCAGGTTCGAAAAGCGGATTCCACTGAAAAGAAGAGCCGGCAAGAAACTCCGCAGATTGCTCTTTTTCACTACAAACATACATACTTGTCGTTTCAAAAGTGCTTATAAAGTAGGCCTACTTAAAATAAAGTAATTTTGAATTTTGATATTTTTTTAATTTTATCCACCAATCTATAACAGCTTGCAGGCAAGTAAAAGCAACGTTTTCACTTAGGACCCTGATTTGCACATTGTCAGCCTATTAATGTCCCACCGTTGGTTACGCGCCTCTTTATTCATACACTTTATCTATTAGTGATTCACAAGTTTTAATTAGCATCTAGCCATATACCATCTGATTCCATAGGGGGTTGGCTTTTCTATTTGGTTACTCTGCTTTGGGTCCTCAATGTGGCAATTTGAGTGGTCTTGATTTCGTTTGATATTACCGAAATCCAGCTTTGAGTCCAGATTCAGTCATTCATAGTAAAGAATTGTTCATGAGGTTTTTGGATGTCTTATAACTTTACCATACCACGACTGCTGTCTTACTGGAAATTTGTTTCCTATCTTTGCTACTGCCAAGAATGTGAACATTCCTGAACTTACAAACCCCATTCGTATGTAACGTAGGAAACTGCGTTGTCGATATTTTAATGATTACTATAATTTTTATCATCATATGAACCGATGGAAGTCCACTGCTGCACATAGGTATTTTGTTGGGAATTCCAACATCCCGTTGGAAACAAGCGGATATGGAATCCGCTTGTTTCCAGCGGGTTCCAGCTACTTGCTTGAGCTTGAGCTTAAATACGATATTATTATGTTAGTGACAATAAACGGGATACACCGCCTCTCAGAGGCACGTAGGATGTACCTGATTCTCTATGAATAAAATTATTGGACTCGTACTGCTTTTAGTAACTTCATAAAATGCATTTCGAACTTAATTTCAGTTTCAAAAGAAATGATACAGTACTCATGTACAAATTGTAGGTACGCAAATTAAATGCAAACGACTTTAGCAAAGAATCAAAGACTTTTGAAATTAAAAACTAAATTAGACGAAAGAATTTTTTTATGAATAAAAAAGGCGAAGTTATTAAAACGTACAAAATATAAAAGAATTTTACGTTTAGTATTTTAATAAATCCCGATTTACGTTTTGGTCACGTCGTCTGACTGGCATTTAAGAGTCGCACCTATTGGTTATATTTTATTTGTAAAAGTCGAATGCTTTACGAGCTCTAAGACGAGAACTCATATTTTATAGGTAATTCCGTGGAATTGGAGTATCAAACCTTGAGAACTTTTTACGATTTACGTGAGTACGTTTAGCAGCTCTTGAGAAAATGCTCTTGAGCTGTACTCGGTTTTGACCTGTAGCGGTCATTGTAAAGTAACATTATTTTATGTTTAATTATAATTACAGTATAATCGTTCAAGTACCATAACACCAAAGGTGTACCAAATTCCACGGTCTGGTGCCGCTTTCATCCAGCGACTTGCTATCAATTGATCGATGTCGTCTGTCCACATAGTCGGGGGTTTACTAACGCTGCTTTTACCCTTTTTGGGGACCCCAGTGTCCATCGGTTCTCCGAGCAATATACTTCACCCTGGCCACTTTAGCTTTGCGATCAGTAGAGCTATGTAGGTACCTCTGGTTTTCAACGGATCTGCTCATTCCTAATTTAATCGCGAAGAGTGCCTCCATCGCCCGCTAGGCAGTACTTATGAGGTATATTGTTAGTGACTATATTTTGGAACCTAAAGTCATCACTGCTCGAAGACTTAGACTACTACAGAAACTGAGCACATCATCGGCAAACCAAACTTGAGTGAAATACTCGCAGTTGATAAATAAATTATATAAATAAATATATTAGTACAATACACACATCGCCATATTGTCCCAATGTAAGCGTAGCTTGTGTTATGGTTACTAAGATGACTGTTGAATATTTTTTTATGAATAATATACATAAAAACTTATAATATACACACCCAGCCACAGTCACAAAAACATTTTACAGTTGTGGGAATCCAATCCACGGCCTTAGACTCAAAAGGCAGGGTCGCTGCCCACTGCGCTTATCGACCATTCAAAATAAGGATCTTTAAGATGACATCCAACTTACTACCATCGAACTACATCTACAACGGGTTCTATCTACAATAAATTTACGCTGTTACAAATTGACCTCGATTTACCTCAAAATTACGATTTGGGTTTATGCATTTAAAAGCCGGCAACGTGTTTGTTGTTGATATTTCCTCGGATGTTGGTGTTTGTCATCAATAGCCTATAAAATTTCACTGCTAGACTAAAGGCCTCCCTCAACGGGAAAGTTTTCACATAATCACGCCGCTGGCCAGACGGGTTGGCGATTGCTGTAGATGGAAATACCTAGTAGCACAGAGGACGCTGAAGCTCGTTCTCGATTTTATTCCCTTAGACGCCCCATACGACACCCTCGGGAAGAGGAGGGGTAATGAACTATATTCTGTTCTGCCGTCACCACACGTCACGGTTTAAGATGAGCGGAGATGTTTATGGGGCTTTAATTATTACAAAAAAAAACACCCGACTAAGTTTGTTGTGGGCTTCTTCTTGGACCAGGGCGCATTTTGAACCCTCGTAGCTTTAGTTTTAAGTTTACGAATAAGGTTATCGCCATCATCTCACTACCGTGTGCACATCTCTATGTAATGTACGCATCATGAGTGGCATCTATGGGCCAACTTGAATAAAGATATCTTTGACTCTAATCTATCTATCTCTCTCTTTGTAACTTAATTTCAGGTGACTGATTTCTTGCTTACCAACTATTTCTATTAAAAATAAATTAGAATTATTTTTTATCAAAAGCAATGTTAAAACATCGCTCTGACAAAATGCATACATTTAAGCCGTCCTCAATAACGAGCAGGCTGCCATAACATTAGCATACTGCGATGGGAAATCTCATGATTAACATTTTTATTAAACAAGGATTAGCCCTAATCCTTTTTTATTCGACAATTAGAAACGTTATCGCGGACAGAGCAGTCGTAAAGAGTTGGAATAGCTATCGACTTTGTAATTAACGAAATTACCTCCATATTTTAGATAAGGTTTAATTAAAGTTTAAGTATTTTTTATCTTAATTCATTGGGTGTTAATTTGAGTACTTTTTTCGTGGGTTTTGTTTTCATTTTAATCTTTACTAGCTGACCCACGCAACTTCAGCTGCACCAAGTTGGTTATAACCGGTATTAATATCTTAAAAAACCTAGAACGTAATTGCAGCGCCACCTACCGGGTCCAGTTTTATTTCCGAACTATATTTTACGCGGCCGGGCGGCCCGCGGTTTTTTTCATGCTTTAGGGTAGGGACATAATCAATCTTAATTAAAAATCGGTTGTCGGTATATTTTATATTTACCTTCCGTCCTTTCGTTAGTGCATGTTAAGGAATGGCGTTCTATGAATATCAGAAACAACTGATAAGAATAGTCGGCCTCAGCCTACGTAAGAATGTTTAAAAGATAAGTTACTTAAATAAACATTATTTTTATACTATTGATGAATATTTAAAATGACATTCATTAGTAATTATTAATTTATTTGTATTCTTTGACATGAACCCATATTAACTTAATTGTAATTTATTATTTATTAATTGTATTGTATTATTAAAAACATTATTTCGTAATTGTAATTAATATTATTGTATTTGCCAATATCTTAATTGTACCTCGTAGTAACATTAATTAAAATTTAAATACAACCCTGGTAACAATTTGCATGCCAATTTGGCACTGTACAGTTAAGATCTACATATTTTTTTCTGTTACACCTATTTACCTGTATCAGCAAATAAATATAATTTAATTGAATTGAATTAAATTAAATTGCAGAGTGGGGTGGTTAGGGTTGTTATACTTTGGTTGAGGCCATTAACATTTATACAACCTTCCAAATATATTATACAACCTTCTAAAGTGAAGTAATGGCTTTGGAAGGTTGTATAAAATATTTATCTTTTATTTTTCAGTTGGTATGACGTTTATCATAAAAGACAGATTATTTTTGATAAAACAAATTTTATGAATAACATTCTCGTAGGTTCGAATATTAATAACGAGAAGAATATTCCAAAAACTCTAACTTTCAGAGTAAATATAATAAATATTTACAACCTTTAATCTTCGTAAATATATCTCGCCCGAAAACATTTTACCTTCAGAAAAGGTAAAATAAATATATCCTTAATGTAAACGGACACCTCATTAGACAGAAAATTCTTAGGGATTATGAAAAAGGTCGATCTTGGCGAGCACGTTATATTTACAACGAGGATTACGATCTGCATACGTAACTTGATAGTGATGTGACCATTTCTTAAATTATTTTTTTTCATGTGCAAAAATAATATTAAAAAAAGCTCCTTTTTCTCTACAACGAAGCGTTAAGCTTGCTTTGCGATTAGTTTAACTATGACAATAGCACAATTTAAAAATCTTTGTGGGTTTTATATCTATCCGACTTTATTTGTTAGGAAGTCAACGTGTATACAACCTATCTTAATATATGGACATATTTAACAATTGTTATATGATGACTTTTAAGATTCCAGTCCGCCACCTACAGTACTGAAACTGTTTTGAGTAAAAGATGATAACGGCAAAATAATATTGCCATATTCAGTGTCTGGGTGTTTATCTGTACCTATATTATAAGTATTTATGTATATTATCATCATCATCAACCCACTACATTGCATGGGTCTCCTCTAAGAATAGGAAGTTTTTATTCCGTAGTCTACCACGCTGGCCAAGTGATTGGTGGACTTCACACGCCCTTGAGAACGTTGTGGAAAACACTCAGGTGCAGGTTTCCTCACGCTGTTTTCCTTCACCGTTTCAAGCAAGTGATATTTAAATGAATTAAATTAAAAACTCACATAATTCTGAAAAGTTAGTGGTGCGTGCTGGGGCTCGAACTCGGTCCGGAAAGGAAATCCGAATACTTACCCACTAGGTTAACACCGCTTGTCTGTATGCATATTATATTAATAAAAATATTCATCAGCTATGTAAGTACCCATATCACAAGCCATGCGTGATTATAATCAAGACCGACAGCTAAACATGCTCTCAAAAGGCATATAGTTGACAACGCCAATTTTCTAACTCTAAAATCCTAAATTTACTCTGGTACCTACTCTAAATTTCTAGCTATACAACCCAATATTAAACCCAGACCTCAAGAGTTGTATTTCATCATACCTACTAACAACAATACCAAAGGGAAAACATTCTGTAGTTTCAATGTAAATAAAATAATTCACTTTTATCGAAATGTAAAAATATTTTTCTAAAAATTTTATAATACATCGATTGTATTACTTCGAATCCTTATACTTTAGCAAAAACGAAAATCGGCTGAGAGCGAAAATCTAACAATTTAGGCGCTCCCACAAGTCGGATTATTGTAAATAAGTATCACGCCGACACCCAAATTAATCCACGCCGCTTTTTAACGAAATGCGAAAAAGTTTACTAACTAACTTGGCTTCCACAAACCCCTAGTGAAATATCGTTTCCCTTGGTGCGCAGAATTATTTGTATCAATAGAATGTTTGGCGAAAATTTTCCTGTTCAAATAGAGGCAAGTTTGCGGCTGAAATATTCGGGACCGAGTTTAAAAAGGTGTGTTTGACTTAACTAATAAATGCGGGCACCGTTCAAAGTGGAGCTTTTCGAGCTCTCCGGGAACGAAAAATGACTTTAGCGTGCGAATAAGTTTTAACGTCATTAGCTGAAGCACACATGGTTCTTGAAACATCAAATCATATAAGAGAGAATTGATTCCCTAGGTATATGATTTCTGGACTGAATCGCGTTTACATTTTTTTGTGACTTAATTTTACTTATTATGAAAACTAAGCTTAATTTGATATATTTCGCGTAAAGCATTAGTATCTGTATGGTAAAATTAATATTTCTGGGTGGGTCACGTTAGGTGCTAAACTTCAATTTTACAATGTAACGGCTGCTTCTATCCAATATTTAAATTGACTTCGTTATTTTAGTGATCTAACGTTTGTAATTAAGGAAAATAGTTTTAAAATGTGGAAGGAACACTTCGATCTCAGATCTCTCAGTAAGGGCATTTGGTACAAAACCATCCAACCACCTCTACCTAGGTCGCAGTGGTTCGCTGGCGCGAAATTGAGTAGAAGTGATACTGTATTAGCCACCGTACGATATTTAAATTGTTAAATTGTTACTTTTAATCATTAATCACCTAATACTTAACTTCTTACAATGCACAACCGCAGTTAAAGATCTTATCTTGTATTGAAGGTTGGCAATACTTAAGGTCTTAGTAGGTATGCCATCGATTAAGGTTTCTTATTGAGCAACTAATGTTGTTATGTAGCACTTAGTTCTACATAACAACATGAGAAAAATATTGCTCAAATTGACTGCTTGCACTGGTAATTTAACACAAGGGCTGAGGGTTAAGTTTAAAAAAAAATAAGCAGTTGAATTTGAACGAACTGGTGATTAGGAATTTTTGAAATCCACCATGTCATTTTTTTATGTTCTTAACGATACTGGTTCGTGGTGGAAACGTAGTCGTAACGGGAAGGGGGTTTTATTGGGAAGCGACCATCACGCACCAAAATAACATTGGCAATATAAAAGTAAGGTAACTAATTGTCTGTTATTCACTGTACCGTGCACCGTCCTTTGTAAAGAGTAGACATAAGTAAGAAGCAATTTGAGCAACATTTTGTGAAAAATGCTATATTTTTTTTCTATATTTAGGAAAAGGATAATTTCTTGGTAGGCTTTAGGCATATTATGATATAATAATCATAATATAAAAATTCACCGTTGAAGCAATTATAATATTTTAAGAATTGCTTAGAACGCACATAACTTAGAAAATTTAGAGGTTTAGCTGGGATTCGAAATCGCCCCCCCCCCCCCTCCATGATACAATAGAAGTATGTTATTTTTGTCAGTCTGATTTTCAAGATTGATATTTTTTACATCTTCTGTCAACAACGGAAATATTAAATGGACCTCCTTAGAGCCAGTCCACACGGCGCGTTGCGTCAGCGTTGCGTCGACGCAGCGCTACCACTGCGTTGTTTTACATACAAATAACCAAGGTGTTCACACGGCGCGCTGCGTCGTCGCAACGCACACATGACGGACAGCAGCCCCCGAGACGAAGCGGGAGGGGGTTTACTCGTGCGACGTCGGAGCGTCAGCGCTCAGTTGCTTGTGCGTTGACAGAGAGGATACACGGAAGCTCATTTCGTTTTACGTTTACGTTTTTGTATTTAGTTTTATTTGCAGGGTAATTAGTTTTATTTGCAGGGTAAAATGAATACCATTGAAGAAATTGACATAGATTACTTGATTACATTGATACAGGAAAGGGAAATTATATGGGACAAGTCAAACGTAGATTTTAAAAATAAAAATTTAAAAACAAAAGCCTGGGAAGACATATCAAAAGTTTTATTTCCTGATTACGAGAATTTCACAGCTGAACGAAAAAATAAAGTTGGTGAGTTCACAGTACAGATATTTATGTTTTTTTTATTTAAGAGGGCTTTCAAGATTTTCTTGCACCGCCAATTCCGCGATCAGTACAAAATTGAGTAGTCCACTTGCAAACCACGTTATGTTAAAAAAAAAACATTTTTTATCCAATGGCGCCAATCGGTTAAGGATTTAAAATATTAACGTCAGCATTTAATATACTGTGTTAAAACTCGCTATGATAAGAATAAAATGGGATTGAAATCTCAATACTTTTGCAAAAGTCGTTATGTTGATCGGCAGTCCACTTTCAAAAATCGCTAAGTTTGTATTAACTTGCAAACGACGCTAAGTTGCGTGGTGACTTTTGCAAAAGCCGCCATCTTGAGTGCCAGTACGCATAATACTGTCGAAGTGCATGCACGCGTTGCTTTCTTCAGATACTGCAGGCTTTTAAAAACGAGGTATTTTCTATTAAAATTATCATGGAGTATCAAGAACAAGAAGTTGTTTTGGCACCAAACAGAAGAGGACGTAAAAAGATAGCTGATAAATCTACATGGAAGAGAGAACTTGAGAAGTCGAAACGGTAAGATTATTATTTTATGGTTACCTTTTGTAAATAGGATAGATACCTGGTTATTTGCTGGGGATTTTTTTGCTCTATTGTTATTTATTAATGTGCCTATCTGTTTTGTTTTAGACATATGCCTAAGGGACTGCCAGTTATACCACAATGTGTACATGGAAATTCAAAACAGGGATACAAGTGTAACGACTTAACGGTTCAAGACTACAGTAAATTTCATCGGAATTTTTATTCAACTTCAGTTAAAGTCACCCAAGATACTTTTTTATTAAAATACTGTACAGCGCAAACTCCTAAAAAAGAAGGAAAGAGAAAATCCCAGACTATATGCTATTTTATACCAAAGCACGAAAATTTGGCTGGAAGACGCCGCGTCAAATTAATTAAGGTGTGTCAAAAAGCAATGACCACAATTCTGGGAATCTCTAGGGACAGAATTCAAAGAATTTGTAAACAGCATTTAATCACGATGGCAATGCCGAAAGAAAGAAGAGGAGGTAATAGAAAGTCCAATCTGTATTCTGATCGCACAGAATCCGTAAAATCGTTTATAAAGGGACTTGAAGCTTTGGAATCACATTATGTTAGAGGAAGATCTACTGTGCAATATCTGAGCAGCGATCTAAGTATAAAAAAATTGCATAAACTTTACAACGATGACGCTCAGAATGTGTCAGTGAGATATGAATTTTTCCGACGTATCTTTAACAAGTACTTTAATTTGAGTTTTAAGTCTCCCGCTACAGATGCATGTTCTAAATGCATTCAATTAAAAGAAGTTATTAAAAGAGAACGCGACACAGCAAAAAAACAGCTGCAAATAGCTCAGCTTCGTATTCACAAGCTAAAGGCCAAATGCTTTTACACTAGCCTCAAAACACAAGGCGACAACGAAATAATTTTCTCTTTTGACTGTCAAAAGAATTTGGTTTTACCAAAAGTACCAGACCAGAGTGCCTACTTTAGCCGACAATTGTATACGTATAACTTAACAGTATGTCAAGGGCCATCTCGTGGGGCTCAAAACTGTTTAAACACATTTATTTACACGTGGTTGGAAACTGAGGCAAAGAAAGGATCTAATCAGATTGCTTCGGCGGTATTTCATCGGCTAATGAATACCAATTTTGAAGACACTGTTAGTCATATTAAATTATTTTGCGACGGTTGTGGGGGGCAAAATAAAAACTCAATCGTTTTGGGAATGTTGGCATATTGGCTAAAAACAAAAGCTCCACGTCACATCAAGAAACTTACGCTGATATTCCCTGTAGTGGGGCATTCATTTTTGCCCCCCGACCGTGTATTTGGAAATATCGAAAGAGAAATACGTCCTTTAGAAGTCATTGTGGAACCCCAGACATATTTTGATATTTTTAAAAAGTATGGTACGGTTCTCAGACTAGGCAGCGACTTCCATTTTTATGATTGGAAATCAAGCGTTAAAAACGTACTTAAGTTACCTGGATCTTGGCACTTTCAATTTAATGCCTCTAAAAGATTCTTTTTAAGAAAGGATAAAAATAATAGAATTGCCATTAAAGGGGAACCTAATTATGTATCTGAGGTAATAAATTATGGCAACGTTTGCAAAAGAGGCAAATCATTCGAAAATATTGTGCCCGTTATGATGAATGTTGGAGTTCCAGTAAAACCAGTAAAGTTAAATGATGTGCGAAATCTTTTGAAAAAACATTTCGGTGAAGATTGGGCTTCTTACGATTATTTACAATATTACAATTTTCTTCAAGAAGAACCAAATGAGACTGTTATAGAAGAGACTGATAATGAAGAAACCATAATACACGAAGAAATAGACTTAAGAGTGTAATAATAGATAAAAATTGTAATTTCTTAAGAGTAGAGGAAAATAGAAGCTTATATTTGATTATTTCAAAACTGCCTATGTTGATTGCATACAACTGCAAAACTATCTATGTTAAAAAATCTTTTGCAAAACTAGCTATGTTTAATTTTAAAATGCAAATTAAATGATTATTATGAAAGAGTGATTTTATTTGCTAACATAATTTAATTCGATGTGCTACTAAGTTCATGTAATACACAAAAAAATGCATCTTAATATCGTAATTTTAAGTCTAAACATTTTAATTAGTTTTCTCAATTAATTGCTGCATAAACTTAACGGGGTTTGAAAGTGGACTACTCAATTAATATCTCGACACTCTAAAATTTTAAAACTTAGGGAATTTAGATTAGCGTGAGTACTATTTTATTACTTAGCTCAAAACTAACCTAGACTACGCTGAGTAGGTATAAAATATTATTTTTTTACTGATCGCGGAATTGGCGGTGCAAGAAAATCTTGAAAACCCTCATAATACAATTATACCTTATTTAGCTGCCAAGGCAGAGTTCCTCTAGTCATAAAATAGGTCGCATATTGCTGTCTTATGACATTCGGTGCTGTCTGTTCTTCATGTACGGGTTGTATTGGGAGAAATTCATCAACACTTATAGCAAATTTATCTCTTTGTCTAAAACCGTCTCGATCAGCGACAAAATTGTGTAATACACAACATGCTTTTATAATGTCAGTAGCGAAGTCATAGGACACGTCTATCGGTCTGTGAAAAATGCGCCATTTGTTAGCCATAATCCCAAAAGCGCATTCGACATATCTTCTGGCTCTGCTTAGACGGTAATTGAAAACCTTTTGTTGTAAGTCGAGATTTTGACCGCCATATGGACGCATAATATGTTTGCTCAGTCCAAAAGCTTCGTCACCCACAAATACATACGGGGTTGGTATATTGCTACCAGAGAGTGGCTGGGGTTGAGGTAGTGGTAAGTTGTTGTTAATCATTAGCTCGTACAGTTTAGAATTTTGTAATATGGTTGAATCGCATTCTTTTCCGTATGCACCGATGTCGACAAATACGAATTTGTAATTTGAATCCACAATAGCTAGCAACACAATCGAAAAAAAGGCTTTATAATTAAAAAAAAGTGAGCCACTATTTGCAGGATTACACACGCGGATATGTTTGCCGTCGATGGCACCAACACATTGAGGAAAATTTGCCTTTACATCAAAACCCCTCGCTATTGTTTGGAAACTTTCAGTTGTCAGTTCAGGGATGTTGTCTCGAAGAAGATTGGTCCATATAGCACGACAAACTCTTTGTATTATATATGCAATAGTAGATTTTCCCCGTTTGAATTTGAAATGTAAATCAGTTATTGAATTTCCACTTCCTAGGTATCTGAAAAGAAAATAATTATTATAATATGCATTTATGAGATAGATAGATACCCGAAAAAAAATACTGACATATTCAGACATCGATAGCAAATAACTTTCTCTATGTAACCAATTAATTCTGGAATCGCGAAAAAAATAGCAGCTGTTGCATACATTTTGATTCAGTAGGTATTGCTTTTTGTATGTAACAGCTGTTATATTTTCACGATTCCAGAGTCGGTCACATAGTGTTTGTTAACGATATCTGAATATGTCATTAAATTTTATCGAGAAATTCACTATGTATAAATTATTAAATCATGTTTACTATTGGTTTTGCAGGTAATGATTTAATAAAAAAATGGAGAAGTGTAAAAGATAATTACTTCAGATATTCAAAAAAATTAAAAGAAGCATCAAAATCGGGCTCGGGCGCTACGAAACTGAAGAAGTATCATTTATACAATCAACTCCTTTTTTTGAGAAAAGTGGAACAAAATGCCACCGAATCTAGCTTAGACTCGCCTAGAGAAATCAACAATGAATCTACGTCTACAAATGATGACATTACCACAGACAACACTCCGCGCTATGTTCCAGTCGCGCGCAAAAGGGCAATGCAAATGGATGAGTTTGAAAGAGAAGGACTAAAACTTCTCAAGGAGCCGGAAAATCGCCATATGTCCTTTTTCAGAGCTATATTGCCATCTATTCAAGAATTTTCCGACCGAGAAACTCTCCGTTTCCAAAGTAAAGTTATACAAATTATAGATGAAATGCGGTATGGACAAACATCATCATATGTGAGTGGCCCATCAACGTCTCACCAACCACCATATGGGTATCAAACAGCAAATTTTCAAAGTACATACATTTCTGATTTTAATAATTCAATTACATCTCCAGAAACATCTCAAGCAAGTGAAGAAACTGAATACGATTTTTCTAATTTGTAATTACTGGATGATATCTCTCTTAAATAATGTCTAAATTTAAAATTATGACAATTGCTGATTATTTGTGAGTTGATTACTAATTAAACAAACCAAAAAAACTGTTATATTTTTATTACTTAAATATATTTATATAGTTACCTTAAAGTGATTCCCAGCATTTCTACTGGTTCCACTGGATTCCTCATATTAGTATAGTTTTTTCGTATGTGTGGTTCTAAGGACTTCAATAAACATTCGAAGCTGGATACACTCATTCTAAAAAAATTATAAAACTTCTTTTCGTCTAATAGCAACTCCCGATATTCTAAAAAAAAAAACTGTCCATCACGATTTCTTAATGAAATGAAAGGACTGATCCAGTACCGTCTTGTGATCTTGCGTCGATTTCGGCGGTGACGTAGTAATAGGAGCAATGCTAGACGTCTTTTCCGATCCATGATTTGCTATAGACTGACTGCGAATTTTTTTCAAAATACTTGCCGCAACTGTGCGTCGCCGCTGCGCCGACGGAACGTTGACTGCGTCATAGTAACGCTGCAGCGCCCGTGTGGCCGGCTATGCGTCAAAATATTTGCGTTGCGACGACGCAACGCAACGCAACGCGCCGTGTGGACGGAGCTTTATGTGCGAGTAAACCTACCGTTGCGTTGGCTTCGACGCGTCTATTTATAAAACGTCATAGCCAAAACCTATCTCGTTAATTGACGGCTCGAATAACTTAAATATATTGCAGCTTCGGGTGATATTTCAACGGGATATTATAAATCAAAGGATTAGAAAACGGTTAAATGGATAACGGTGACGGTGCGCACGACAATATGCAGTTCTTATTGTCTTTAGCGTAAAGTTTATATTTCAGCGTATATTTTATACTATGTCGGTGTGTGTATCGCTAAAGCTCGCGCAGTCGCTTATCCTGCATACGTTATAGGGTGATAACGACAAAATAATCGCAGGGGAGGTAGGGGGTGTCCGGCACAGCGGGGCGTATGGGGCAAAAAGTACTAAGTGCGAGTTAAATACCCTTTGTGTTGTCATGCTCTCCTGTTACCATTCATCGAAGGGTCCTCTCATTATTCAGTCGAAATTCGATTATTTTCCCATTTCACAAAATATCCATATCGTCCCCGGCTTTTACTCTAATTGAAAATGGAGTAGCTTTTTAGGCAGTCACAATGATCGCTCTTAATTTATTTATACTCATAATGCGTTGTTTATTTCGGTTATTTATATTATCTGCCGCCATACACAAACTCTTACTCTAAATTCAATTTAAAAAATTTTAGAACACTAATTATGAGAGGATGCTCTAAAGACTAAGAGCACAATATTAGTTCTTCATACCAACTATATTGTAAGGTAGTATACCTACTTAGTTCTTCTATCGAAAGAAAGGTCAGAGTCACTCAGCCAGTGATGTAGTTAGTAATGTTTGGATTTTTTCAGGGTGATCAAATCAAAATTGTGTAGATCTGTAACGAACCAGAGTTATCAATATGGATACAAAAGTTGCGTACCACAGGTGGCAATTGGCAGGGCTAGACACGCATAATACTGTTTGTTACCAGGTGAATTCTGGCGCAAAAGACGATGGAATATTCCGCATCCGATATGATCGTTTACAGGATTTTATATAGGCATGCAAATACAACGTTAAAATCGTTTAAAAATGCATGTGGAATATTTACCTTGAACCACATACGCTAATATACTTTTATCAGCATTATTAACAATATACCCATCTTGAACAACGCACTCCATATAAATTCTGAAGAGTACGAAATATGAAATAAATATTCCATAATTTAATTTCCCAGTAAACGTTTATTAGCCATCATTTACTACACAAATCCTTTTAATAAGAACAGAGCAGACGGAAGTTATACACTAAGAGATAGCGTCATTACTGAAATTGTAAATCATACATATAAATAATATCAGAAATTTACACTACCTTCTTTTAGATTTCAACAAATAAAAACAGTTATTATTTCGCATACATTTTATTTCACCATTTTTTGTGTACTACTTATACCTTGTTGAAGTAGGTATCGATGAAGTTTAAGTTTTAATTGAGTTGTTGTTTTTTACTTTTTACTTTATTCTTATCTTAGATACGTAGATTATTTTTAAAATCTGAGAAATGAGTATCTAATTCTTTTTACTCAGACATAATAACAACTGATGACATCCTAATGTATTTTGTCGCTTCTAAATCGGCAAAATTCATAACCTTATCAAACAATTTTCAAAAGAATGTTAATTTTTTTTTTATTGAATAATGAATGCTAATGCTCAGTGAACAGATAATAGAGTCCAAATCCCAATCCGAATGATAACTGGGTAGGTGACCGAGTTTTTACCTTTTTCCTTTCTTGGAGCACGAGCACGTTGGTATCGATAATAACTAACATTCGGTAATAAGAAATAATCATTACCCAAGGTTTGTTTGACACTGAAGCTCGCCATACCGCATTTGAGCAGTTTGTTTATTCTAAGTTTTATTCCTATTTCAAATATCGCTTCTACATTCAGTACCAATACCTTTGTTTTGCTTGTTACGAATATGTTACTATCCTCTCTGAAACTACAAATACCCTGTCCAAAAATGATTACCGCACGCGCAGTTAACCGTCGTTATGACCGGCTTATACCCATTCCGAGGGTATTAGTCTCCTAGCCACCAATTTCTGTAATTTATTAAGAGCCTTGCCTACATTGACCGCTCTTTGGTGGCTTCTTTTTCTCGCTCAAAGGAATCAGGAAAAATTATAAGAATCAGCGCAGACATCAGAAGAAAATTATTATTTTATGCAAACTATGACAAAAAGTCTTATTTCTGCCGCCAAGCAGCATTTTTGCAAGGCTGTGTTCCGATCTAAAGGGCGTGGTTGCCGGTGGATAACAATATTATGGGCCTTAATACCTACACTTCAAATTGACGGACGCAGCGTGGCATGTTGCAGGATGTGCTCGTTGCATGCCCTGTGAAGTTTTGCTCTGTTTTCCACTTACTGGTGGTAAGTCATGGTGGTGGGCCATCTTGGTCCGTCAATGACGATATAAACCGTATTATTTATTCCTACACAGGTATATCTCTTGTGCTTTTGACTATAGGAGCAGAAGTTTTTTTTTGTGTGGTGAGCAGACTTTTGGAGTTCAAATAGAAAAAAATACATTTAAGTTTTATTCAAAACTTTAAGAATACATAAATCACTAGTTTTAGCTCGCGGCTTCGCTTGCGTTAAAGTAGATGTCATCAAATAAGTCGTGTCTTGTAAGAAATAAGTTTTAATCGGGAACAGTAATTTTTCTGGATGATTATATTCTTGTTAGTACCCCTGACAACGTGTTTGAAAATTTTCAGGAAAATAGTTTGATCGTAAAAGCGTGAACAACAAAGAGAGACCTTTTCATTCGTATTTAAAAGTTAGGTGGATGCTTTAAAAAGATATATTATTAACTTACTCCTAACTTCTTACTCTGTCTTGTCTATTGTCTGCTTCGCCCGTAAGTTGCCATCATCAAAGACCGTCCCTGCCTGATCCCTAATATTTCACTCATAATTGGTTTATTCTAAGCTCGCAGCATTTCCGTATGTGGCCCCTTTGATCCGTCCACTGTATTAAGTTGTAACCAGAGATGTATTGACAGCATTATTCGTTGGGATTTACGGCTTTATTCAAGACTGTCGTATTTTGCCCGTTGGCGTTCAAAGGAAGTATAAAATAATGAAAGGTTTTATGTTGGTTTTTCGAAAAACATTTCTTATATTATGAATTGCCACAAACACTCTTCTAAAATATGGCGAAGAGAAATCCAATGTTCTACCTTATGGTAAGTGGAAAACCAAGGCCTATAAACAGTGGCGTGCACTTCAAACATGCACAAAAGCTCTGCATACCCTAAAATGTATGTACAACTCATGAATGCGAAGGATTGTTCTATTTTATGGCATCTGCCTTTTTTATGCATACCATGGTAAAAATCCCTGTGCACGCCTATAAACAGCAGCACTTCGCATCGGATGCAAAGAAACACGTACTACAAAGTGTCACTCAGTGTCCAATAACCTGAGCCTTCGTGCCACGACTCCTGCGCCCTTCAGACCAACACTGCAATGCTGCTTGACGGCAGACAGAAGCTTGGCAATACTTCTGAATGATGATGCTATTCGTACTTCTCATAGCAGTAATATTATTGAGGAAGTGTGCACTTGTAAGAATAACCGTTGGAACCGTAAACCTATTTCTGTGGATGGGTCAAAGGTATAAAACCGATGAAAAAGGAGGCTTGTGTCCAGCAATGATATATTAATATGCTGACGACGATGATAATAACAATGAATATATTTTATTAATCTTATAAAGTCTCTCAATAAGTTCAAAGTTTATATAAAACATAAGCTTATAGAAAAATCCTAATATAATTTTAAGGGTTACGTGAATGATAAAAATCCTTGGTATGAATTGCTCTAACTTCATAGCTAAATTTTAATTTGACTGTGAGATGGTGATAGCAAAAAACCCCGGCTAAGTATGTTTCGGGTCTTAGACTTCGTTATAATATACGAGTATGTATGAACGCTTCGTAAGTGCCTGTGATAGGTCTATAAAATAACATTTTGAGTTTTAATTTGAATTTGGAATAATAAGTATTTTATATAATTCCTTTCTGTATCTACTAGCTGTTTCCCGCGTTCTTCGTCCGCGTTCTTACGGGTTTTTATGAATCCCGTGGGCTGTTTGTTTTCTTGGACTAAGAAGTAGCCCATGTAGCCCTCCACTATGCCAAAAATCCAGTTAAAGGTATTGTTTACTTGGTGTGAAGAATGTAATGGAAAGTAATGGAAAACAAACAAACACACTACACAATTATTAACAATTATTCATCGTAAAGTCCAAATATCCTAAGGATGCTCCGGTATCGGAGCGAAACGTGCTTAGAGGGTACATTGCCGAAGATCTGTTTGGTGTGGAGTATAAGGATTGAAGAAATTATAAATAACACCATACAGATTCTCCTGCTTTTTGCGGACTATAGCAAATTAAGCTTAATTTTCATAAAATATCATGGATTGCCAAAAATAGCGCCTACAAAGCAAAAGATTAATTAAAAGGTTAACATGTTTACCCTAAGATGATTTACGCTGGCTAATTTCCTGAGGGCTCGGATTGTTTTCGCCGTCTCCGTCCCACCGGATGCTGTCCACCCCTGTCCACGCCATTTCCGTCCGCAGTCAAAGCTTGTGAAAGTTTTTCGTTGTCACAAAAGCCTTTATCGGCTACTACCTTGTTTTTTTTTATCGATGACAGGTCGGAGCCTTATAAAGAATAATATTAATTTTATTTATTTAACAAATATTATTTAATAAATAAATGTTGTTAAGTCTAAAAGTAATGCCATATTTTTCACAATGTCCCCTGTGGAAAAGGAAGGCTAATAATTTTTGACTTAGTTATTAATTAAGTTTGCTACGTGGGTCTATTGGTTAGTACGAGTACGTAGGGTTGGTAAATTTTGAGTTCGTTTTTCTGCCAAATAATTCTCAGGACCAGACCAGAGTTAGGAAATGGTCAGTGTCAAGCCCCGTGTCTCGGAGAGTACGCTAAGCCGTCCCGGTTATCATCACTAACTTAATAAGAAATTGTCGCTATGCCCACTATAAGCAGCGTGGTCCTATTAGAGAGTATTTTTATGCCTAGCTGTGGAACGGTAATAGACAGGGTCGATTAAGTTAAAGATGAGAACGAAATGTGTGTAGTAAAGTTTATTTTACGCACTGTAAATTCTGCAAAAAAGCAATTCCAACCATCAAGTCAGTTCTATAGGATTTCTGTCTTCCGAGACACAGTCTAAACTAGTTCGGAAAACAGGCACACTTTTAATATGTGCAAAACGAAACAAAATTTGTATAAATTTATGTGTTATGTTTAAGTACTTTTGATGCTGTTTTGTTTTTCTTTTATGACACATAAAACATTTTTTCATTTTTCATTTTCACAGGATAGAGTAAACTGTTTAATTACCTACCCGCGATCTTTACATTATTTTTTATAACTGTTAACACTTTTATAAATAAACCAATACAATCACAAGATTTAATAAGATTTTCGTAAGCAGGAAGTAATTGGCAACAGAACGCGAAATTTCGTCAGCGTCTTAATTTCCTGAAATCGCGGGCCGCGGATTAAGTTCGTTCGCCTCAAATCGTTCTTCTTCCCCGATATAAATCTTTTAACACTCGTGCTCGGGTTTTAGTGGAGATTTCCCAGATCATTGTGAGCCCCGCTAACTCCTACAACTGCAATTAGTTGGTTCTCGCGCCCTTAATCTTGAATAAAGCATCAAACGAGGTGCTATTTAAATAAGCAAACGGATTGCATGCTTTCAAAGTTGTTTCTCTGATTACAGCTTCTTATATTCTAATTGAATAATTTTTTTTACCTGCGCTGACTAAGATTTTCTCTTTTGCTTGTATTTTTGTGTAGTGGACTTGTTCGACTACGAATCAGGAGTTTTTAATTCGATTCCCAGGCCGGGCGATAAATCATGAGATTAGTTTTCTTTAAAGAAAATCGCAATACTAATCTGGAATTAGGTTAGGTTAGGTTAGCCGTTGTCCACGTTTGATGGAGCGCACGTTAAATGATCAGTTCCAGTTTTAGAGCATAGACACACCACACTACCTACACACACGGCCTGAAGTAGTGATGGACTTAGTACTCGTTTAATGCTCGGTACCTTAACACACTCGGCAGTTTTTTAATCACTCGTACTCGGTTGAATAAGTTGGTTTAACAACAGGTTATTCGGCTAAGCATGAGTAAGATAGAATGGTACTGAATAGAATACAAAGGAACAAGTGTGTTTTTTATTAATAAAATCCAATCCATAGAGACGTACAAAAGTTGCATAAAAGACGCTTGCGACCTGCGTACGATACGTACTAAACTTATCGACATAAAAGTTACTGGTAACCTGTATAGGAGACGTACTAAACTTGCATAAAATACACTTACTTCCAATATACGAAACGTACTAAACAAGCATAAAAGACAATTGTGATCTGTGTACGAGACGCACTTAACTTGCATAAACAACACTTGCTACTTGTGTACAAGACGTACTAAACTTGCATAAACGACACTTGCGAGCTGCATACGATACGTACTAAACTTGCATAAACCACACATGCCTTCTATATACAATATACATACTTATCTTGCATAAAAGACAATTGCTTATTGTATACAACCTGTGTAGGAGACGTATTAAACCTGCATAAAAGACACTTGCACCCTGTATACAACACTTACTGAACTTACATAGAAGAAACTTGCGACCCGTATACGACACGTACTAAACTTGCATAAACGACATTTGCGACCTCCAGACACTTGAAGCGTCCGCTGCGGTATTGGTACCGTGCCTGTATTAACCTTTTTATCGCTTCTCTTTGGTTTATTTGGAAACCAGAACCGAGTAACATTGCCAAGTCCGCGGTTTGGCGAAAATAAAACAGAGTAAAACTCGGTATTTGGTCACTCTACGAAACAACTGGTTGGGATACTGGGTTTTTCTATCAAAAAATTCTAAGTACAACGTTGTAAGCACATTGAGCTGTCGATTCTGTGACTGATCTCTTTCCTGTCATGACAGAACCACCGTCTCATCAGACTACCAGAGTATAGGAATAGAGAGTGCAATTGTATGCTAAAATCTCCTGCGTAGTTGGAAAATAGCTCTAGAGATTGTTTGAACGGAAAAAATGTCTGTGCAAACAACACTATTTTTTTTTCGCATAAATACTACGAATAAAAATCTCAAACAATAAAATATTGTATATACATCATATTTTTACAGTATGTACTTACCAAATGTTTGTTACACAGTTATAAGTAGATGTGCAAACAGCTTAAATTTTACCAATCATTTTACAGATATCAACGAAGTCACGTGCATACGCTAGTTTTAAGTAAGTTCACTGATAAGAAATTTTAACAAAATTGCTCATTCAAACCAAGATTCAAGTTCATTACTCAAAATTAATAATCCGCTAAATTAATTTAAATTCAAACTTTCTCTAATCTCCTTTAGTCTCAGAGGCGGAGCTGAATCTGTAATGTACAGGCTGCGGCTGAGATATTAAAACGAATATATTTTAATACAATATGAGTTATTAATTCTTCATTCTCGTATATTAACATTCTGGCACACATCACATGGAACATCTTGAATGGAATACTAGATGAAAACCGATATTTCGCTAACATAACTTTGAACAATATGATTATAATGATGAGGTTTAGGTTGAGGTTACTATAACAAGATTCGTGGAACTGAGCGAGGCTTTAATTTGCACTTTCCATCAAGTCGGTTTAAATTTCACGCGTTATGAAATTAGAGGTTTACACCTGAGGTTTATATGTAAAGTTGTTGATGAAGTAAATGTCATAAACTGTATATTAATATTAGTAAAAAAATTACTGAATGTAAGTTTCCTGACGTCCTTTCTCAGTTGATCTAATCAGGGTAGTAGAATCAATAAAATCCAACAAGTTTAACGTTTTAGAAGAGCGCGAACTACTTATTTTTTATTTTTGGAATTATTTCATTGTGCCCTTTTTCTGAATGTCTGAATCCAAGCGTGAATACCGTTCTTCTCGTAAAAATAGCGTAATATTTTTTTTTCTTATTTGATTTTTAGATAATTTCATCGTTTCGTACAAGTCTAACGCATTGGTAAATCCCCACTTTATCCGTTTAGAATGGTTTCTTGGATAGTAAAATAATTTCAATCGAATAGATCATTAGATACATAATCGGTTTATCTTATTTGAATTTGTCGTACACTCTATAGTACTTTTATATCTCCGGCTGGATTTATAGGAATATATAAAACGTCTAATTCATTTCCTATGAATTTGCTAAAGAAGCTTATCGAATGATTTGAATTAAAAATCATAGATATATCACAGTGTCTTGTATAGGAACATTATCATACGGTAGCGTTTTATCTATATATATAAAATGCAAAGGTGACTGACTGATTGACTGACTGACTGATTTATCAACGCACAGCTCTAACCACTTGACGGATCGGCCTGAAATTTTGCACACAGATAGTTATTATAAGATAGGCATCCGCTAAGAGAGGATTTTAGAAAATTCCAACCCTAAGAGGGTTGAAGGGGGTATGAAAATTTGTATAAAATCCTACGACATCCATTTTTTTTCCATGAAACTTAGATTTTAGGTTTTCGAATAAAATAAAAGAAAGAAGTGTTTCACAAATTTCAAAAATTCCAACTCCTAATATAGGCATCAAAAAGGGAATGAAAATTTATATGAAAGTTTTTGATTTTCTAAGTAATTTACGTTCATATTTTCTATTTGCAGCAAGACATTTCTTTAAACCTTTGTAGTAAAAATACCAACTCATAAATTAAACTTAAAGTGAGCGAAGCCGCCAGCAGAAGCTATTCTTACTATAATTTTGAGACGCACACCATACGCTAGCGTTTCATCTTAATATTTCTTCTTTATTGATTTCAAAATCCCGTCTTTACCCATTCATAAGCTTAAAACCCTTTTTAGTGCACATATTTTGTATGCAATATTATGTCCAAATTTTATTCTTCTGCTCTCAGTGATGTAGGCTGCATGATGTTAAGTCAAACACTTTTTTATCATACTTTTACCTATGTCGGTAGATATATGATCGTATCCTAATATGCTTTATTTTATTATGACGCAGTTTTCTGAACACCCTGTATGTACAATCGATGGAGGCGCTTGCCTCGCCACCAAAATTGCTAAGTCATCATCCCCAGAGGCAGTAAATTATGAACCAACTCCAGTAAATTGTAGTGAACGTTTTAAACTCAACCGAAATTCATTGTAACGATACGCATCGATTGTTTTATTACTAAAATTGAATTACATCGCATCTTATTAAAGGGTTGGATGATTTCGTTTTGTTTTATAGTTTGGAAATTGAAATATGTGTCTTCTTCAGTAGCAGTCCTAAAAGCCTTTCCTGATGGGAGGGTTTACCACGCGGAGCAGACGGGTTGGTGATCGCAGTAGATTTAGAGGAAGCTGGTAAGAAGAGAGGTGTTGACAACTGTATTTTGACCTGCCTTCATCACACAGCCATATAAGTTTCTATTAATTAATATTTAAAACATTAATTTGGTGTTTCTTACATGCCACAGTTTAAATATAAGATCGCGTTGGCTATGCGACAGCTTAAATACTAGATTGCGTTAACTAGGCAACGTTAATCTGAGTCAGTAACTGGTACTACATTAAGGATACCAATGTGGTTTTGATTTTACTTCCGTGCCTCGGAGAGCACGTTAACTGCTCCTGGTGTACTTTTATTAATTCTATGACCTTAATTGGTAACTAAGAGTATCAGGTTGTTGACCAAGCCCAACGTACCACATTCGAGAAGTGTGGCGTGTCTAAGCTCTGTGCAAGGCTAGTTAAAATTGGGTACTCGGACCACCACAGTATAATTTATAATTATAGTAAAGATTCTGAAGATTTGTGTAACATTCATCAAACTCATTCTTAATTATATTTGACAGTATTTCTCCGAGTAAAGTTCTTCAATTAATTACAGACAGATACGACTTTCATTGCCAAACATGAATTACTCAAATTAAGTTTACACAAAAATTATATCACGCTCTAATTGGTCCCTACCGAGAGTTTTGTCCCCTAAGAAAATATTTACTCTGAGCAGTCCCTTTTACATCTTCTGTTGTTCAAAGCAGATTAATGTTTGTGCTGGTGTATTTGCACTGTTTTTCATAAAAATGGTCTAAACAACTGTGGATAAACAGGGGTTTATTTCTGCGTTTTTATGACGTTATCTGTTGTAATCCTTTCCAGTAAGCGCGGTGGGTGAATAATTTATGGGCATTGAGTATTCGTTTGCTTTTATTTAAAGGTTTGCTGCAGCTCATAAAAAACGATGTATCTGATATGTTTTATTAACGCGAGTTTTATTTATGATATTGCAATTAATTTTTGGCCTAATGCTTGTATTATTATTATAGGTTTATTTTTATTCAACGGCAAGGCATTACAGAGTATCGAAGAGCATTACCTAATAATAAATTATTGTTAACTAGCATTGTAGCGATGATAGTATAGTATATTGAGTTCAAACCCCGACAGGCACCTCTAACTGCAGAAATTCAATCATTTGCTTTAATGGTGTAGGAATGTATGAGTAAGCCTTGTATGGCTGAGTTCAACATAGAGCGTCTCAAAAGTGTGTGAAGTCTACCAATCCGCACTTGACCAGCGTGGTGGACTTCATAACCCTTCTCATGAGGTTTCTCCTTGTGAGTAGGTTAGTAATTGGTTGATAATGATGAAACGTTTACTATACTGAGCCAGCTCCTTTGTCACACATTTTTTTTCTTTAACAAATTTATGACACAAATGTAACATTTTACACAAATGTGTGACAATATAGACGATTTTTCTTTCTTTCTTACTTTCTTACTTAGGATTACTTAAGCCCACCATTCTGTACTGGAGTACCCTAAGTATTCTTAATTCTAAATTACTCTTAGCTCCTTTGAAGGAGAAAACCTACAACGGCCGAAGGACTTCTGTGAGGCAAATCTGTGATTGTTTCCCACTTACAAGTATAAATGCACAAACCCACAATGAAGTAGGTTCTAATACTATTTATTGGGATAAAACTAGCGCTAGTACTATTTATTGGGATAAAAAATTTATCGATTTTTCGTTACATTTTTTAAATCGAAAATAATATCATTTATAATTCTACTTTACTCTTATCCCTTTTATAACATTTGCCTCCAAAACCGTATATATCTATTAGGTGAGTCGTTACAAACACACAGCTGTCATACGTTTCAATCAGAGAGGTATGTTTGTAACCACATCGTCAAAACGTCTACATTTCCTCCCAAAGATTACCAGGAGTAAAGGAAATAGGAAGAGATTTGAAGTGCTCCGACAAGGCGTACGGAGCAAATACTCGCCTTTGTGATAGAAGGACGTAATCTCCGTCTCGGGGATTTTAATTACTTATTGGAAACTTGTGGCCGCCGGCTGTATGGGATCGTCTCCGCGCTTTATTGGAAGATTGTGAACTCGCCGATAAAGGACGATGAAAATAACTTTCGGTTCTCGAAGCTGACGCTGTCAGATCCACAATAGGCCGTCAGTCTCTTAGAAGTGTCTATTTAACCAATCAAATACGTAGGTACACATTATTATACTTAGGTGCACTTTTCTAAACGCGGACAGATTCTGCTCCAGTGAATCGTGAATAGTTATGAAACGTATTTTTCGTCTGATTGTCACAAAAGCTTCTTGTCCGCTGTTGTACCTTTTTTTTTATTCAACTACAAGTTAGCCCTTGACTGCAATCTCACCTGGTAATAAGTTGTGATGCAGTCAAAGATGGTAACGGGCGGTTTGTGCAGGGATTAGTGTAGTCATACCCATAATAGGTTTCTACGCGACATCGTACCGGAACACTAAATCGCTTGTTACAAATATTTCTTATTTTTCCTTTAAGTATATTTTTCATTTTATTTCGCTCGTAATACTAAACGTTTAAAACTAATCTATGAGTTTTATCATACATTTTTTAATCTATATATTCAAATCAGGAAAATCTTTTTAGGGGAAAATCTGATGTGATATTTTTTTTCCACCAAATAAAATACACGAGTTATTTTTCAGTATTAATTATACTCAGGTATCAATACAATTTCACTAAGGTATGAATTTTACATGACTTTTAAAAATGAACGCAAAACAGTTCGAGAACAAATAGTATCCCGCAATGTCAACATAATACAGAATGTGATTTCGACGCGTGTCGACTTGTAGTCATTGTATTTATCTTTGTGCATTGTATCGGAAGCGGATCCCGTATATTTCGTCTGAAACTTGAGAAAATATCTTCTTTATAACAAAGGAGGTTTTCTATGCATTATAATGATACATATACAAAAGGACTTAGTCTAAGTAGAAGGTTTTAGTCAATGCCCTAATTTGATTATTATTATCTTTGGTGAAAAAAACAAATCGCTTGTCATAATATTTATTTACTTAGTACCAAACGCTTAAGATGTGACAGAAATAGGGAGCGCTAGGGAGGCTGTATCGCTCCTTTATTTCATTTAATGTATACCTGAAAGACTAAACACAAACATAGTGTAGTCGATTTGATCAAGCTGTTTTAGCAAAATTAAATAGAAAATTTTAGCAACTTTTCCACATGAGCCCTAGAATATGCTTAGATACATAATTCCTTTGAAAAATTTGGTCATTGACAAAAAAAAATTCTAAATACAACAGTAGCCCAGCTAAAAACCTAACTCAGACCTTAAACTTTCGCAAAGGGCCGAAGTTTTAAACCACGGTGCGTGTGGTCGTGGAAAAATTTATGACTACTCTATGTGTTATTACTGTACGTTATTAGAAATATTAATGCCTTAAGTCATAATTTAGCTGTACAAACGTCTCTTAATTTGCTAACCGATGTCAATGACTTCTTTCAATAGACGTCGACAAATATTAGAATTAAGCGCTTTGATCCTGAACGATCGTCTTGCGTCAACGTGTGTTAATTAAGATCAAACAAGACGCGAGCCGTCTAGGGTTATATACGAAGCACTGAGATGTTATTACCTCTGGAGATGTAAACCTAATTATTCAAAAGTCAAAAAGCTGCCTACCTAATAAGTTAAAGTCAAAAGGCAAAGTCAAAGACAAAAATATCGTTATTCAAATAGGCCCCTAGGTGGCACTTTTGATGTGTACATAAGAATTACACGGTAATGAGATGATGGCGATAACCACATTAGTAAACTTAAAACTAAAGCTACAAGGGTTCCAAACGCGTCCTGGTCTAAGAAGAAGCCCACAACAAACTTAGCCGGGTGTTTTTTTTTGTTGTCACCATCTCACAATGTCTTTTAAAATTATTAGAAGAGCAACCTGGTTTGAGCAATAATTCACACCCAAGCTTTTTTATCGATTACGTAGTCCTTTATACTATAAAAGGATACTATAATAGTATAAGTATAATCCTATTGTAGGCCCACTAATAGTTGGCACGGGTCTCTCAGAATTAGAAAATTTTAGGCCGTAGTCCACCACGCTATCTTAGTGCGGAGAGGTAGACTTGTCACGCCTTTGACAAATTATGGAGGACTCTGAGGCATATGAGTTTTCTTTCATGATATTTTTCTTCAGCGAGTGATATTGTTTAAAATAAAATCGCACATCTCTCCGAAAGAGGTGCGTGCCGGCCACAGAACCCAAATTCCCCGAAAGGGACGCCAAAGCTATCCATTTACATGAGACTATCTCCACTACTAATAATAGACATACATCAGATAAACATCACTCTGGGGGTGGTAAGACTAAATTGCGACTATGAAAATTATAGATATACCTACTGCACAGGCGAGAGTTAAGCCAGGAATTAGCAAGCAGATAAATGCTCCAACACGAGTAATAAATAAGGATAGTTAGAGTTTTTATGCATATATTATGTATGACGTTCACGCACCTATTGTCACGCCATAACTGATCAATATCTACCCAAGTTGATAACTAAGTGTTGCTCTTTTCATAGGAAACATAATATATATCTCATAACATTCCTAATGTCTGCTTCAAGATTCAGCACTGCGCCTTAGCAATTCCAACTGATTGGTAAGGTGTCAGTAGACTCGCTTGAGTTGAATCGGTTATGGATTAAGGACTCTATAAGTAACATCTTACTGGTAATAAATGACGTTGAGTATTTTAAACACGTATTTTCGCAGCAAATAATAACATAATGTTTTAATTTGGCAGATAGCTTTCACACTAGCGAAATAACGCTCGACAAAAAACAACATAAATGAGTTAAGTATTTGGTCCCCCATGTGCAAGTATTCAATTTACCAAATGTTATATTTTTGTCAGTTCTAAATTAAATAAAATTTAGCCATGCTAATATAGGATGGGTTGTCATGTCGATAGTCTACGACAATACGCATATCGCCATCTAGCCCCAAAGTAAGCGTAACTTGTGTTAAGGGTACTAAGGGGACTGAAGAATATTTTATTGAATAATATACATAAATACTTGTAATACTTGTAAGAACATTATTGTTTTTCAGGGACCGGGTATTTATATGTACCTAACATATAAATACCCGGTCCCTGAAAAACATTAATGTTCATCACACAAAAATTTTCCAGTTGTGGAAATCGAACTCACGGCCTTTGACTCAGAAAGTAGGGTCGCTGCCGACTGTGTCAATCAGCCGTCAAAATTGAACGCAGGACCTGTCGATCTGTCAAACATATTAACCAACGGAAAAGTTGAGTCGTGCAGTTTGTTATTGTATTTAAACTTTGATAGCTTAATTTATATTCAGCCAGTGATGACAAACCTTAGTAAAGCATAACGAAAAACGATAATATTTTATCAAAATCTGCACACATCTTCATTTGTTTGTTGAATAAATTTTAAACTGTCTCGTTTTATTTGTAAAGAATAATTTAAATTGTTTTATGTTTGTTTCAACTGCATAGTAATTTATAGCAAGGAGCTTTAGGCGGATTAAAAACTTTTTGTTTATGTCTCTTGAATGAGCACAGAAAAGAATAATAAAGAGCGATAACAGATTACTTTGTGAACAAGTAAGATTTGTTTGAACTTTTTTTATCCCGACCGCATTCAGACTTAGCGATTAAAAGCTTTATTTTTATTGAGTCGAAATGCATTACGTACAACGTTAACAAGTTACGTCATCATCATGATCATAACTTCAACCGATTGAAGTCCACTGCTGGCTTTTTTGTGTGACGCAAAAGCCATGGTCCTGGGCCGCTTGCTTCCAGCGGCTCCCAGCGCCTCGATTGATGTCGTCTGTCCACCTCGTTGGGGGTCGACCAACGCTGCGTTTACCTGTGCGGAGTTATATGGTATGGTACTATTCCAGCACCTTGGAACCCCAACGTCCATCTGTTCTTTAAACTATGTGCCCCGACTGTTTCCACTTCAGCTTTGCGACTCGGTAGATTTGTCGGTAACTGATTCTACGATCTCCTCATTTCTGATTTGAGCCAAGGAAAAATGTTTATGATACATGGACAAACGAAATATGGCTATAACATTCAGAGTGTTGCTATAAAGTTCCATGTCTACGTAACTAAGTAACTTGTTACATTACGATGGAGAGAGCTATGTTGGTACTATAGAGAGATGAGATAGTGAGATAACATATTGACTATTAAATACATTACTCTTCCTTTGCTTCGCATTAGATGGTTAAAAACAATATACCGATTTTCATTTCACGACAAGTATTTTGAGCCAAAGTAATTGGATAGGATATTCAGCAATTACTGTAATCGGATTAGGGGCGTACTGGTGACGTCACTAGGCAACTAACCACTAATCTCTCTGTAATTGCCCCTTATGTTGAGTTACTACAAGTATGTTCGCTCGTGCTTAATATTTAATCTTCTATTGTAATATTACTACGTATATACATTTACTAGTTCCCCGAAATATTACTTGCGTACAATGTGGGTTCTAACTGGGTTCTAACGACATGTTATAAGTTTAAACAATGTGTTAAAACACATTTAATAAGTCATGGTTTCTAGGCAACGGATGGATTTCTTAACGAGAAGGCTGCTTGGAAGCAGGCCGCTGCGCTCTCATCCCTACTAAGAATTAATTCTAAAGACTGTAAACTGTAAAATGATGTTAAAAAAGTGCAATCTGCTCTTCTCGGTAAGGCTGCCAGTCCACCGGAGTGGAGCGAGGCTGCGGAGCCGAGAAACGGTGAAATATTAACCAATAGGATTGCACAAAATCTCCACTCCTCTTAAGTGGACAGGGACTTGCGAGCTAGTTTAAAAATGTATATAAAACCGGTAAACGGAGCGGGGAAACGGAGCGGAGAATCACGTGCGGGGAAGTGCAGCGGGGAAATCATCGCTTGCTGCCTAGCTCCGCATATTGAAAAACACAGCAACTCCGCTCCGTATTACTTTCTCACTTCGCTCCGCAGCCTCGCTCCGCTCCGGTGGAGAGACACAGTACGCAACTCCTCTCCTCATTAGGCTGCCAGTCCACCGGAGCGGAGTGAGGCAGCGGAGCCGAGAAACGGAGAAATATTAACCAATGGGATTGCACAAAATCTCGGCTGCTCTTAAGTGAACCAGACAAAGTACGCAACTGCGCTCCGCATTAGTCCGTTTCTCGGCTCCGCTGCCTCGCTCCGCTGCGGTGGACGGGCAGCCTTAGTCCTTTTCTCAGGTCCGCTGCCTCGCTCCGCTCCGGTGGACTGGCAGCCTCAAATCTGCCTTCCAAACCGGTGGTAGAATCAAAGTGACTTGACTATTCAAAAGGCTTATAAACTAGGCCTACTTTATAACACTTTAAGAAAACGAATCTTGAATTTGGAACTTTTTGAATTTTGTTAAAATAAATATGATTTTACTTAAACTAAATACGAGTATATTATTTATATTAGATGCTACGCGCAATCCATAAACGATGATAATTTTAAATTACGTTCTTCTTCAAATAACAAGCTATAAAGGGCTACATATTCATCATCATATTCACCAAATTGTAATCTCTTGATATGTATTTATATCTCTGTAACTACTTTTTTTTCGTTGGTGTACAGTAAAAGTGTATTCGTTCATTCATTCATTCATTCATCATAATAACATCAGCATACAGGGCATGGGTCTCCTCCCACAATGAAATCCACTAAGCCAAGGCTTGAAGTAACCTATTATAAGTACATTATAATAGATTAATTCAAACCTTCAGCGTTTTATAAATTGAATTAAAAATAGTACACGCTGGTTAAGCAAGATAGATCTTGTAAAATATAAATTACGTTTATCCCTTTTGAAATATTATGCCTATTAATTTTGTAAAGAATATTGAAAATTGAACCGCAATACGTGAACGTGACCGAGCGCAGGTCATGAAGGTTCGTTCACAGGTACGCCCTTTATATAAACATTTAATAATGACGTATGTTATATCCGAATATAAATATACATATCTCCAGGCAACGTTAGCTGATTTCTACAATAAGGTATTCTTAAATATCGTATAGTTTGTTTGCAGTAAGAACGTCCTTTCTATGAGTAAAACAATAGCTCTACTTTAAGAACTGCCAATTTAGTTTTTAGAATATCTTAATTCAGAACAACAGCATATATGAGATATTTAGAACATCACTAATATGTCAACATTTCATCGATATCTGTGCATTGATGAACCAAACATCATCATAGTAATTCTTTACCGACCAACTACAGGGCACGGGTCTCCTCCCATAATAAGAAGGTGTCCACCACGCTGGCCCAGTGCGGGTTGGTGGACTTTACACACCTTTGAGAAATGTATGTAGAAGTCTCAGGGGGATTTTTCATTACTAATCATGCGCAACGCACTTAGAAAAGTTAGGGGTGCGTGCTGGGTCAAACTCACCCCCCCCGAAAGTGAAGTCGAAGTCCTACCCACTGGGCTAACACCGCTTCAACATACATAACAAAAAACAAATAAACAACCAAATAAAAAAAGTAAGACACACTTTCAATTTAAAATGTGTAAAGTATGTACTAGGATTTTTTTTAAACCGCATATAGATATACCTTTCTTTTCCCGGGGAAAATATACTCATAGGTAGGTAATGTGCAAACTAAAATTGATATAATAATCAGCAATAGGATATGTCAGTTTCCGAATCAGATATTTTGAAAGTAACAATCGTATATCGGTGAAACGACAAAACCAGAGTAAAGACTTAACCCTCGTGACATTAGATTCGCTTCATTGGCTGTTCAAGTGCTGATGGGACTGATTGGCCGGCTTTGCTTTAACAATGGCCTAAATAGAACACGCATAAAAGCATATCTACTAAATAATACAGCTGAAAATGCACCTTTTTGTAATGGCTTCTAAGTAATAATTCGAATGACAGAGTTCTTTGTTTTTAAGCTAACGTTTCAAATATCCATGCATCTGCTTAGTCGGATTTTATGATTCATTGATTGGCATTGTTAAAAGTCACTGCCAGGATACTCCAAATGCTCTCGAATGATTTACAAATCGATAAGCTTTCCAAAAATATATACAATTATTTGATAAGGATTTTTCCTCTATTGAGATGCTTACGTTCAAAAGGTTCAAGGTAGGTAGTGATTCAAGCGAAACTGTGATTCTGAAATAAATGTACAAACTCGTTCTTTAGTTATAACTATTTTCTTTTTAATGATGCGGTTAAATAAATAAATTAGGATCACACATTTTTCATTCAATCGCTTACTAGTTAATCTTTAGCTGAGGAATAAACTGGACGTTTAAAACCTTTTTTATCTATGAACAGGTCCAACTGTTCTAGCAGTTATAATTTAATAATCCGCCATACGCCAAATAAGTATTCAGATCCCATAGTGTACAATCTACTAGGCAATAGGTCAAAAAGATCAATCACAATTTATTAAAGTAGCCTCTCTATATCGTTAAAAACAAATATATTGCGCGAATTTTATTACTTATAAATAAACACTAACGGTTAAGAAAAATTAGAACTTATTTTTAGTTAGCCCTTGGCTGAAATAATACAATAATAAGTAAGTGATGATGCAGTCTAAGATGGTAGCAAGCTAACCCGTTAAACCTTTCAGTTAAAATAAATCCAAACGCTAAATCGCTTAGCTGTACGTCTTTGCCGGTAGGTTGGTAATTAGCGACGATCGAAACCTCCCACTAGACAGAGAAAATTCAGAAATTATATATCCAATTCCTTTGCCGTGGATCAATCGGGACCTCCCTGTTGTAAGACAACTGTGCCGCGGAGGTCGCGAAAAAACTTCGATAAACATAATTGGTCACCCTACAAAAGGTTTCAGCTGTTATACTGCGGCCATCGTAACGGCAGCGGTGCAGCAACTGACCGCTAATTTTATTAAATTATATAATAAAAATGAAAATACTCCCGAATATTAATGTTATAGAACTACTATATCACCTTTATGCAGTGGTAAAAAAACCTTATAAATTGGTTGTCAATAAAAAACTATTGTATAAATAAATCATACAAATCTCAGTGTCTGAAGAACAATGTCTTCGCACAGTCAAAGGGCTAAGCTCGAAGAATCTTTACGTAACCAAGTCAGAACACTGAATGAGTTCCGAATTTAAATTGCCTGCGTGTCCCTTTTGGATTTGGCATACGTTTATGTTGCATGGTCCTAGAATAACGACCCTGCACCGGAAAACACACAGACAAAAAGAGAACATGGATTTTAGAAATCCCAAAAAAAAACATGTTTAGCAGTGGTCGTATTTGGTTGATACGAGTAAGAAATATAAAATAAGTTATTTTTGTGCCTTTTGGAGTAGAGTTTGGGACCGTGGGGTCCGGAGGCAAGAGCCCTTTTCAAAGAATTATCGAAAAGGGTTATCGAGTCTACCGGTGATCCTAGAGCGGGCAGTTACTTTGGCCAACGAATTAGTTTGGCCATCCAGAGGGGCAATGCTGCCAGCATCTTAGGAACTGTGCCTCGCTGCGGTGGTTTCGAGGACGTTTTAGATTTTATTTAGTTTTTAAATAGTTTATTTTAGGTTATAGTTATGTATTAATATAAATTATATTTTAGAGATAATCAAATAAAAACTTATGAATATCAACAAAATAAGTTATTTAATAAATTTCTATGATATATTGAGAAACTTCATACTTTCTACCATTCAGCGTTCCGATTTTCTTGCCCATTATTCATGCATAATATATATTATCTAATATTAAGTTTCAAGATTTATAGGCTCGTTTGAATATCATAATGAAAATTGAATAGACGTTGAAATAAGGCGATGTTGTCCCAAGACTAAAGGCCAATGACACGCAGTAACTTCATCAGTCGGGCCCTTGGATGAAAAATCTCTTGGTTTTGGTGTAGGTTCAAAGAATAATTACTTTTCACTAATACTTTAAAAGGTTCTCAAAAATATTATCTTAGAGAGCACGTCTTCGAATTTTTAAGATTTTATATTTTTATCGCAGCTTTTTTATTTATATTTTTTGTTCTTGTGTTCATTAATACTGGATTGTTTACATTGGCTACTCGTGCTAAATTCTCTGTTTTATTCTGAAAACAATTAAAGTAGACACTTATTTTTTCCAGATACTCAAAGAAACTACTTTTCTAGAAAAAATCACTAGTAAGTTTGTTCGTTATATTATGAGCTTCGGAAGAAAGCATGAAGTCAGTCAGCGGGTGATACAAAACTTAACAAACTTCAGTTAAGTTTTGTAGGATCTCTATGTGCTCCAATCAGAAATTAAGGAATTCCAAAAAGGTGTGAAATTGAAGTAGGTAGTATTGGTTAATAATATATGTGATTTTATTAGATCGATTTCAAGGTGGTGGAATGGTTATCCAAAACTGAAAAAACCGCGTTAGGTTAAAGGCAAACTTATAGAAGAACCTCAATTAAGTTGGTATTGGGCTTCTTTTAAGACAAAATCGCATTCGGAACTTTCGCAGCCTTTATTTCAGGTACGGTAACCTGAAATAAAGGCTGCGAAAGTTCCGAATGTGAATTTAATCACCATCCTCTCACAAAAATAGTAAAAGGATGAATAAAATAATGAATTATTAGTTCTGTAATGATTTGTGTTCAGCCTGTTGCCAGTGAGTTTAGGGAAAAAATAAAAACAGCGCAACAATCTAAATAAAAAGTCAAGTGATGAGATTTGTTTTCTTAATAAATAACCCTCTGCCTTCTAAAGTCTAAACATTTTACTTTTTGATTTCAAATTTGTGCGTGATATAAAATGTAGATTACATTTTGTAGACTACTTGCCAGTAAAAATAAACAGACCGAATGTTTTTAAAATACACGATTTCTTGTCTATAAATTATTTATAGTCTACCGAATTTATTTCAAAGGACCGTTATTTGGGTTGCTTCGATTTTATAACGTAGATAGAGTTATATAAAAATAGCAACAAAATAAACCGTGGTCTATTAACCACGGTAGACAACAAAGGAGTATATTAATCAGCAAAACTAATACCAAGATGCATTATTCATTGTATGAGACAAATAGGAGTATGAGGAACTGGATGACACGAAAATGATTATTAATTTTGATCTAAGATAATTAATTGTGAAAGTTAGTTAGTTTAAGAGCTAGTATAATTAACTAATCTTAAATAACATAGTATTTTTAGATGTAAGATGTGTTTTTAAGATACTTGATTTAATCATAGTAGTCCATTCAGTACATCGAGCACTTATAAAAAGATTCAGTATATACTTTGTAAAAAGCCGAAAACGTTGAAAATATTAGCGTACTATCAATTCAGGTTTATGCAATTAGATGCGTTTCATTTGAACTAGATTTGGCATGCAATTTCGTTTCGAGTGGGTAACTGGATGAGTGTCCGACTTTGGAGGACTTAATATGCCATTTAATTATACTCCGCGGTTCCGGGGGGGGGGGCAACTATTTCTCATCACCATCATTAGTAGGATTGTGTATTATAAAAACAAAATCATTGTAGAAAGCTGTGATAGCCTAGTGGATAAGACTTCGGCTTTCCTTTCGTGGAGACCATGTTCAAGCCCCGGCACGCACAACTGACTTTTCGGATTTACGTGCGTCATTAATTTTAGAAATTTAAATATCACTTGTTTTAACGGTGAAGGAAAACATCGTAAGGAAACCGGCATGCCTAAGAGTTCTCCATAACGTTAACAAGGGCGTGTGAAGTCTAGCAATCCGCACTTGGCCAGCGTGGTTGACTAAGTCTAACCCCACTCTAAAGCCTAAACCCTTCTCATTCTGAGAGTAGACCCGTGTCCTGTAATCATCATCCTCAGTCCCAATCACTGTGTGGCACTCTCTCTCATATTGGAGAAAGGGCATAAACGCTTGGAACCATAACGCTGCTAAAATAAAGATTGGTGGGCTTTAAATACATTATAACGTGTTCCCCGGAAGCTCGTAGGCTAACTCCAGGCTGAGGCTCAAAATTTATTTTCAAAAAATAATTAATGTCTAACTATAATTTGGTCGATCCGGGAATCGCACCCACGAACCTGAGAGTTGCATTTTGCAGTCGAACATATTAACCAAATTAAATTAAGAGAGCCACAAATAATTATATTATCTTTACTAGACATTTAATGCACAACAATACCCTACCCTACTGTGTAGGAATGTGAAACAAAATAAACTTATTGTCCGAAAGTTATTGAGCTATACCAGAACCCTTGTCGTAACTAAACATTATGATATACCTAACGATATGTGACGTTAACCCAACCAGAAAACCAGGCCTTCGTCCTGCATCCAATGTGTATACGAGAAAACTTCATTATGTAAGTACAATATTTAATAAACGTAACAACTTTTATCTTAGTTCGGCACAAGAGCAATTTTTGTATATTATTTTTTTCCCACTACAAATTTGTCCCTGATTGCAATCACTCCTAGTAGTAAGAGATGATGCACTCTAAGATACGGTCGTTATATTAAACCCAACCCAACAAATATTTCTTTTAATACCACTTATACACCAGGTATAAGTGGTATTAAAAGAAATACTAACAACTAAAAAAATTAAAACTATATAAAACTTTGTAAATTAAAACTATATAAAAGCCACAGAAAAGGATTTTTTTTGTGGTTTTGTTTAATTTTTACAAAGGTACTAATTTTATAAATGCGATAATGTGTTTGTTTATTTTGCCTTCCTCGGCGTTTTAAGTAACCAATTAAACATGATTCTTGGTAGAATTAGTTGATAGAGTAACATAGGCAATTTTTTATCCCCAGAAATCAAACGGTTCTCAAGGTTTTCGTATTATCTATAATAATAAAACTGTAACTGGTAGATTTCTGTACATTTAATATATTTTGATAATTTTGACCGGGGGCTGTTTTATAATCGATACCGAGTCCAAAAAAGATTTTTATTTCATTTTTGTCTGTTTGTCTGTCCGGGCATCACGCGAAAACTACTGAACCGATTTAAATAAAATTTGGTACAGTGGAAGCTGATATTCTAGGATACCTTTTGTCCCGATATTAATATTTTTTTTTATTTTAAAGTGTATACTATAAAACATGTAGTGTCTAATTTTTATCAAGATCTGATAAATATTGTCGGAGATAAAGGACTCTTCACAAATAACAGCAAGTAGCAAGGCATATGGGACAACGATCGGATACATGCGTAGGTACCATACTACTTAATATTATAAATGCGAGAGTTTATAAGAGTGGAAGTATAAGACAACTTACTAACTCAGTGTACCACGTAAATTAATAGTAGTTACATAGCTAGCATGATTATGATAATAAATAAATAAATGTACTACGACAATACACACAACGCCATCTAGCCCCAAAGTAAGCGTAGCTTGTGTTATGGGTACTAAGGTGACTGATGAATATTTTTATGAATGACATACATAAATACTTATATTATACATTTAAACACCCAGACACTGAAAAACATTAATGCTCATCACACAAACATTTTCCAGTTGTGGGAATCGAACCCACGGCCTTGGACTCAGAAAGCAGGGTCGCCCACTGCGCCAATCAGCCGTCACAAATCAGCCGTATGATGTTAGCATCACATCTTTTCTAGCTTCTCGATTGACTCATACGCGGACGAAGTCGCGAGAGTCCGCTAGTACCGTAATAAACGCGCACGCAACAACTAGTAAAAGAAATAAAACAACGAGGCAATGTATGTAAGAGTTCCGTAAGATGTTACGACTTCTACAAATTTCCCCTTTCCCCCAGCAACTCTTCGCACCGCGCATCTCTAAGTCTTAAATAATATAGGGTGTTATATATATATATATATATATATATATTAAGTTGAATCTATAGTTATTTTACATTTTTGTGATTCTTAAAAAAAATAATGAATATTTACTTCAATAAAATGAATCCTTACTTAACATTATAAATGCGATGCATATGCACTTTCTCATTTGTAATTTTGTATGTATGTTTTTTTTTGTTTGTCCTTCCTGCCGTAACTAAGAAACCAATTAACTTTATTTTTGGCATAGAGTAAAATGAAGAACGGAGAGTAACATAGCTTACTTTTGATTCCAGCGAAACAAACGGTTCCCGAGGGATTTGTAAAAAACCGAACCAAAATAAAAAAACATAAACGAAGAACGACCGCCACAGCTAGTTTTACATTTTTTTTTGTTTGACTTTTATATAACCAATATTTAAAAGCCATACATAAAATGACGCGCCTTTACATGATAAGACTACAGACAGTAAATAATATACAATATAGTATGGACAATAAACAGATCCATCACGGTAATATATTTGGACGTCACAACCAAATTAATTGTTTACAAAGTCACCTTTGTTCCCATCAGGACAATTTAATTACTATTAGCTAGGTAGCTGTAAGCCTTTGTACACACTATGTAATTTCCTTATGTGAATGTAAAATTTAGTATTTTTGTATTATGTAATGATTTAAATTTTATCAAAAAATTATAATAGTTACTAGCTGTTGCCTTTGACTTCGTCTGCGTTTGATTTTGTATTTTTAAAGCATTCAGTATCGCTAAGCCTTAAATTAGTATAGTAGTATTATATATATATAACATGTGAATGTCAATTAATTATAGAAAAATTATTTGCAATAAAATAAAATTGCGACTATAATTAAAAATCTAAACTATCCTATCTCTTAAGTTGGAACAGACTGCTCACGGTGTGCCAATTTAATTTAAAATCGGTTAAGTAGTTTAGGAGTCCATCGCGGACAAACATCGTGACAAGAGATTTATATATATTAAGATTAAACTCGAATATTTGATTCGGACACACAATCTGTCATCACACTGTGCAGGTAAGAAAATAAATATGATAGAAACAGTTAAAATATTACAAATAAACAACGATTAAATATACTAAACGTAGCGCGTTATCTGTAGGGTTCAGAAATCAAGTTTTATTTTGAAAAAAGAGATAAAAAGTCTTTCAAGTATATCATAGTTCGTCACGTACGAATTTCAAATACGATTTCGAAAAAAAAAACAATATTATTTAAAGATACATTTGCATGCTTCCTATACGTACGTATGTAAACAAAGCCTAATAGACTCAACTAATGGATACCCCGTGTTTCCAGACCGGTGTGGTGTTTACCAAACGCAATTATTGTCCGCGTCCATTTTGCAATATGAGATTTAAAGGCCAAATTAACTGAATTAGAAAGTGGAGGGCCGTACAAAGACCTCTGCCCCTCGATGCCGATCCAATGAACCGCCTCCAAATACCTGAAATCGATAATTTAGAAGGGAGCGTATGTTGATATTTGAATAAGCACTAATAGATATGGCTGACTAGTTTTGTGATTCAAATTGCATGTTTGTATGCAATACTCGGCACTTTTTTTTACTTTTGATCGCCATCACAAACTATGTTAATAGCGAGGTCAAACAAACGCGTCAAGCTTTCGTCCATTTTGGCGTGTTTTAAAACCAATCACAAGACAGTTAGGTCTCAATGAGGATGAAAATCTAAACGTCACCAAGGACAATGCTATCATATATCAATATATCAGTTTGGTAAGTCCACAGTCTACTGATACGGGATACGGACAAAAGCGGCTAAAATAAATAAAATGGCGGGTAGCGGCAACTGGCGCGGTTTTTTAAACTGTGCATTTCAATTTTCACATATCATAGAGGTTACCTTATGAATTCAAGTTTAAAGTGGTTTGATTTTTAAATTTCGAAGGACTTGGATTATAATGCAAACAAAGGCATCATCCTTTGTTTGCATTATTTTATATTATAAGCCAAATCACTTTTACATCTCGATCTCGATGATACAATATTTTTGATGATTGACATAAATTCGAATTTAAATTCAAAAATGTTTTATTTACGTAGACCTTATCACAGGCACTTATTAAGCGTTCATACATGTAACATGTTAGTCTAATGTTAGTGATGGTGATAATTACATTCGTTAACTTAAAACTAAAGCTAGGAGGGTTCCAAGCGCGCCCTGGTCTAAGAAGAGGTCACAACAAACTTAGGCAGGTTTTTTTTTGTTATCACCATCTCACAGTCGAGTTAATGTTAAGCTATAAAGTAAGAGCAATTCATACCCAAGCTTTTTTATCATACATGCAATCTTTAATATTATAATAGGATTTTTCTGTAAGCTTACGTTTTATATAAACTTTGAACTTATTGAGAGACATCTTAAGGATGTCATCTGGTAATTTGTTATAAAATGATATAAAATTACACTTAAATGCATTACTAATTTTATGCAGCCTAGTAATCTGCACTACAAGTTAATTCTTACTTCTAATATTTATCATGTTACAGTCCACTTTCTTTTTAAATTTTGTGGATTTCCAAAATTATAGAATCGTATTTCTTATTTTATTCATACATTATAATTTCCAGTATATTATTATTTAATCATAATGGGGGAAATATCTGACAATGGAAAATCAGCCCATTGCGCGCAATTTATAATTTCCTCGGTCAGTTAGGTCAGGGGTGTCACAATAGTGTCCCCCGCAGATGCTGGTCCGGTTTAAACAAGGGTTTTTGTCCCAATTATAGTGAGGTTAGTGATTATTTCCGCTAAGGTCCACTATCTCCAAGGAATATAAATGTAGTTGATTATGGAGCTGCGATTTCTGTATTTTTCAACCGACAAAAGAGGAGAGGTTCCCAATTCAATTGAATGTTTTTTTACTCTATTACTCCGCCAATTGTAAACCGATTTTGACGATTATTTTTTGTTTGGTATGTTATACTTCAGAGGTGGTCCCGATCCAGTTTGGCGAAGATCTATTTTGTTTTACAACTAAAAAGCTTTTTGGTTGCATCATCAACCAAAGGCTGTCTGGAGGACATCGCTTCAAGCGATAAGGCCGCCTTTATATTTGCATATATATTTATTTACCTTTTGTTTAATTTGTTTTTTTTTCTGTATGTGTAATAAAGACATTCTATCTATCTATCTAAAAAGCAGGAAATAAAATATTTCCTATTAAAGAAAGTTGTAGATTATAAAGTTGTAGAAAGTATTTTATTTCTGCTTTTTATTAGTACAGAGTCAAACAAAATTTGTTTTAGTTTTTATGCTATCTTGTACATTGTACGGAAAAAAAACATAATTTATTTTGAATTCAGATTAGTATGACCACTACAAGCTAAAACTTAGTTCAAAACTATATTAAAAAGGTGACATAGCATTGTAACAATGCCGTATAAAGTAAAAAAATATATTGTTTCCTTCTTAACATTCAGCGCCAAAAACTAAATTGTAAGTTGATCAATGTAATAGTTTTTACTGATATGCATCAGTTAGCCCGCTAACGGATGATTATCAATAAAAACTATAACATTGACAATCATCAAAAATATTTTTAACGTAAAGTAACCATAAAAACAGTTGTAATTAACGCCAAAGAATTACCTTCGTATAACTTTCATGCATGGATTAAGTTTTTTTTTTAATATGTATTATATATCGTCCTCATTACCCTGCAGTATAATATACACCAAAGCAACAACAAAATCAGTCGACTTGTTTTCAGTAAAATAGTGATGGATACAAAAGCTTTTATCTCAAACGCACCACTTAACTTTAAGAACATTCATAAGCTTAATCCATTTTGGTTTTAAAATAAACATAAATCGCTTCTTTTAAATAAACTTATATTTTATATTTAAAGCGCTGAACATTCCACTTGACTTTTAAAAGTTGCATTAATCATTAAACCATCACAGTCTGAAAAGTTTTAATACTAATTCAATTCGTAACTCCGAGACGGGCCCTAAACATTAATCAGCAACGTTTAGAGACGGAAAACTCGTGCCTTTCGTAAATGCGACCAATCAGCGCTTTTATCCAACAATAAAGACAAAATTCGAAATAAGATCCTAAATGAAAACTATATCGGGTAAGCTCCGTCGCATACATACCGGATTTAATTAGCATACCGTACCACTATCATTCTAAAATTCATTTTAACTTTTTTTTTATGCAATAAAAGTTATTCCTTAACTGCAATCTCACTAGTATGTAATGTCTAATGCCCATTTTATATATTCAATCTATCCGTAATCTATAGATTTATATCTTAGCAACGTTGTTATTGCCTAAAAATATCCATACAACTTTTAACAAATAGCAACTTTACTAAGCAACTTATCAACAGATTACAGATAGATTGAATATAGAAAACAGACGTAAGACAGCAGCAGCTTAACCTGTTAGGGATATGGCAGTTATATTAAACGCATACCGGTAACGTTGTAACGAGTAGCGGCACGTCTTTGCCTGTAGCCACGACTAAGCCTCCCACCAAACCAGATGAGGAAAAAGTTGTAATTTTTTTTAAATTACTCCCGTCAGGGAACGAATCGACACTTACAAACCCCAGCCCACAGCACAGTGCCAGGGAGGTTATCAAACTCATTGATCGTTGTTTGTTGGTTTTAGGCTATAAATGTCCCACTACTGAGCATATACATCTCTCATCGAAGAGAGACTAGTAAAGCTTAGCTCTTCACCTTGCGCCCATTCGTGTTACCGGGATTTGAACAATGGTAACCACGTCACGGCAGTAACTCGGACCTGTGGCTTAGCACGCCATCTGAGGCACAGGGCAACACCAATTTTCTAACTTTAGGGTGGTACTGAGATATTTTTGAATACTCTATTATTGATGCTCTACAAGGTCATTATAGATAACGGCCAAATGTGGAATACCTTAGTCGTAATTTAAATATAGACGAGGGTCACAAATCCATGTGACTAATTTGCATTTTTTTATAAGAATCTTGTTATGTTTTTTTTACAAAATTGGGTATACTTTGTATACTTTGTCTCGTAACGTAAATCAGGTAGATATTCATATTCATAAATTAAAATAACAAAATATTTGACCAAAATACTCGGTGCGTGTGTGACCAAACTAATCACACCGTACCGATATTATCATAAAGTCATCTGCAGATGCCACGGATGATAAAGATGGCCGCTAAAGGCTGTGGTTTCAGTGATGCTATTAAGCAATAACCACGTTCGGGATTTCTAGACTCCCTATAAAATTAATTTGGGTATTGGTATTATTTCGAGTATCGAGTATGGATGAAAATAGTTCAATCCACACTAATATTATGAATGTAAAAGTATGTCTGTTTGGTTACTTTTTTGTTACCTATGTTTGCACCCCGGGGACAAGCATAGGGTACTTTAAATCTCGGGATTATAAGGGCTGTTATGGAAATCATAATAACATTGGTTTTGTAGTAGAGCTAATCTAAGATAAAGATTGCATCCTGGAGACGGATAAAGAAACCTTTCAAATTTCATTACATCAATACTTATTACAATATAGGCGGGAGCAGCCACAGATATATTATTTTCCTTACTTTCCTTCTTTAAAATTTAAAACATCTTTGATATTCTATAAAAATATTAATTACTCTCTTTCCGTCACAGCTGACAATACACTATTAATTATTATGGAGCCCGCTTGACTGCAAAAGATGGGTTCAAACTTTTTTATTTTTAGTAGTCTTTGGTGTTGGCTTTTTAAGATAATGTGACGAATAGAATTACGACATATTTAATTATCTGATGTATCACCAAATCACAACCGAGATTGGTATTAGAAGCACTGCTTCAGAAAAGAAGTGTTTTTTTTCGAAATAAGTAACGTTAACCTGAGTTGTTGCTACAGTTTCGCATGGGAATGAAGCGTGCTTGAAATAGTCTGCAAGAAAGAAAGAACTTTATCTTATTGCGCGAGTTGCACAGGGTAGGTGAGCGTGGAATAATAAAATAATTTATTTACGCTGCACTAGGTCCATAATAAATTTTTTGGTGTAACATTTTAAAATGTATCGAATTTCTTTATTAGATTCACTCATCTTCACAGTACGAAAAACAAATAAAAATTCTTTTATAATTCGAATTAAAACAAATAAAAATTCTTTTATATTGATAGAAAAAAAATTTCCTAACTTGAATTTGGAATTATCTTCTTTAAAATTTAAAATTTTAATGATACTTAAACCAGCCAGATACAAATAGTATAGCCAAAGAGATTTTATTACAAGTTCATACAATAGATACTATAATGCGAAAAGACTTTTTCCCCAACCTATTATAATGTTTTGCCGTATAATAAAGAATTTTGTTATTAAGTCACTCTCCACCCCTAAAGTTGACGAACTGTTGGACTACTTTCCCAAAAAACTAAAAGACAAGTAACTTAAAATAATAAACAAAATAAAGCACCGAAAAAACCGCAGAGGTTTGTCCTCGGTGCGTATCTGCAACGATTACCTTAGGTGTTAATTAGAAGAATAAAAAACCAGCTGTGGGAAAAACATACTGCTACATTGTAGAACGATAGCAACTAAGTAAGCGTGTACATTTTAATTTTTAATAGTAGTAAGTACCAAAATAAATGAATATAAACTATACTAGATACAAAGAGTCAGCCAACTAACTTCGCTAAAAAGTATTCTTAGAGTTTACGCTTAATGTTTTTATTATTTACATTTTGGATCAACGTTGAAGGTAGTTCGTTCATGAATCGCGGAACCAAAAAGGCGGTCGTTCGCTCACCGTATATATTGTTATATTGTTAGCGCGCGTAATGTGCATGCGGTAATAACTTACAAAGAACCAAAAATTATGTACCATCTACCCTATATGTAGTACTAGCGTACCCAGCCCGCTTCACCGGGCTAGATTTGGCTTTATTTTATTTAAACAATGAACTTACATTATTAAATTTTTAATTTAAGTCTCATAATATATTAAATCATTTATTTATCTCCGTATTCATTCTCTTATATTCTCTTCTCGAGCGGGTGAAGATCATTATCTACACCCATGTACACCCAACAATAGAATATAATCATAGTAAATAAAAGCTGTATTTGACAGTTTGAAAGTTCAAAAATAAGAGTGCTCCGATCGTCACCAAACTTTACAGGATCAATCGCCAGATAAATCCGGAGATTCTCTGAAAGTTTCATTGAAATCGGTCCAGCCGTTTCGGAGCCTATACGGAACATACCCACACATTTTCTCTTTTACATATATATATTATATACTGGCATTCTAGTTATTAAATCCCTTGGCAGACGTTATATCGAGGAGGCAGAGACCGTCAGATATCACAAATTCTGCATCGAATACTCGGTATTACTTTTCCATTAGTATTCGGATTTTTGTTTGCAGTTTCTTTTCTCCAATATGCAAGGTAGAATTCTTATTGATGGAAATGTTGGAATAAGATAAGACTGGCGTACGTCGAAATACGGCAGATTGTTTGCCTCTGCTAAATAAAATATAGTACCTATAATATTCTTTTTACATTTTATAAACTTCGAGCTCCCTGGCGCAGCGGTGAGCACTGTGGTTTTAGGTCCCGGGTATGATACCCAGCGGAGGCCGGGATTTATAATTTCCAAATTTGCTCTGGTGTGGTCTGGTGGCTATAGCCCGCTAAGCGATTTAGCGCTCCGGTACGATGTAGTGTAGAAACCGATTGGAAGTGTGGGTTTAATATAACTTCCATACTCCCTAACAGGATAGCCCGCGACCATCTTAGACTGCATCATCTTACCATCATGTAAGATTGCAGTTAAAGGCTTACTTGTAGAGGAATACAAAATATATTATATATATATAGCTAATCTAATCTGCTAGCTAAGCTAATATCACTGCTATGTGATCGAATATAAAATGGAAGGAAAAAAAAAAGAAGATGCCTATTGACTCTTGATTTTGATCGCAACATTAAACAGAAAAAAACGCACATCCCTTCAAAAAGTTAGGTAAGGTTGGGACCACCGCACTTTTATTTATAAAAGTATAATCGCACTTATTAGCATTGGCTATCCATTTTACCTGACGCGAGCTATATGCACCTATATATAAAACCTACCGCTGAATACATGTCATGTTTACAACTTAGTAACTAAATAACTATCATGTGACATACATTGCATCGAACAGCGTCACGCTTCGTTAGATTCAGCGTGGAGCCAGCCAAACCACCGATAGGCCAAGAGTCCGTGGAAACATTTTGAAGAGCATACATGAAGAATATATTTAATTCTGCTTGGCCCATGTAAAATTTGGTAAACCGGTTTGTGCTAGTACACCTGGATCTAATGCAACGAAACTTTCGCAGTTTCACTTCCAGGCTTCCTTCAAGTCGTGTTAAGAATATAGTAGATAGCTATGTTATTCAAGCGACATCGATTAACTAAAACACAGAGTTACAACTTTATGAGTGCAACCAGAAGTGGTTACAAATAAGATCTATTTCTTTATTTATTGTTTGAAATGTATAACTTTACAATTTAAATAAAACCTCCATTGGTAGCAATGTCACTGTATTGATGACATTTATCATTTGTTCCATGATCTCGAAATCAAACGATATCAAATTAACTTAAATCGATCAAACATTTTAGAATACGTGGTATCCTATAGCTAAATTACGTACAAACGAGCAAAAAAACTCAGTCAATCTCCGAATCCTACTGACAAAGCCGTGCCGCTTCTTAGCGATTTATAACCACGCTTATTTGTAACCACGTCGCGTTGCCGCGTAAAAACAGATAAGAGGTATTGCTTTATTACAAATACGTACCAATAAATTGCAGGTAAATTCGCTACCAATTTAGCATACCACCAGATTAACAAGTAACTGTGGTGGAATAAAAATAAGAGTGAAATGGAAGTTTGTATTTTAATGTTTAGTTTCAAAGCCAACGTCTCTTGCGCTATAATTCGTACACTGATTAGATTCCGCGCACATCGTAAATCCTACTCAGTGATGTGATTTACGCTAATTTCATTTCGCGCGCCAGTCTAAACGCGCCTTAATCACGCTTAAAGACGCGATCCGCGGTGGTATAAATTATACTCCTTTGAACGGTTACAGAGACATGTAATTTGCATCCGGCATTAGCATTAATAGAATTTGAATTTAACCGATAAATTTACGTATGGGTGGAAACCTTCGGAGAGCTGATGGACATTTGGGTTCCAAAATGCTGGAGTGGCAACCCCTCACTGGAAAGCGCAGTTTTGGTAGATCCCGTACGGGGTGGACCACGACATAAAACGGATCACAGGGAGACCAAAAATATACTTGGGGTCATGTGAATGATGAAACGTATAATCTTATACTCACAAGTTTTTTCATTCCAGTAAAAATGGGACGGGCGTCCCATTTCTTATGCCAGCCCTTGACTAAAACCTAGTTACTCCAAAAGCATTCCATGGGAAGTTGTTTTATAAGGCTCACTCATATCTTTTTTCTAAAAAGTTATCGATAGCTCATAGAGCTAAATGCTTTTTTTACCGTAGTCCCAGTATTCTTTTTCTGTATTGCTTTTCTTCATAGAAACTGTGGTGCGGTATTCAATGCAAAAAAAGGAACACCCAAAAACCGAGCTCGTTTCAGCGCCTCTGTGAAAGAGTTAGGCTACTGTGCTCTACTCTGCAACACGCTCTTTCTTTTGCCATTCTGGGCACTATTTTGGATCAAACCACTCAATTATCGGTCGCTCAAGTAATCCGCCTTAGGCTTGGCACAACCGATAATTCCGCCATATCGATGCCACTGCGGTAACGGCGTCGACAGTTACGGTCTCTGTTAGAAACGCTGTTCGCTTCTCATGCCATAGACAACGTCCTAATCCGAAGATCTCTTGCTAGCCAGTACCCCAATTGACGTTTTGTCGCAGAGCGATAGCCACAGACCTGATTGTATGGCGTTCGTTTTTTTGGAGGCTAGGAAAGCCTAATGGTTGAAATTGCACTTTAGCCGTTATGATACGGCTAAAATGACATTTTGGCAACCAGATTCAGGGAAGTGCCGAGTAACCCAAAAGGCGCATATATAAAAACCTTGCTAGCAGCTTCATTTTTGTGGATTTTAGCGTCGAATCTCTGGGGCCTTCGGGATGCAAAAAGGGTTATCCAGTCTACCAGCGATTCTCGAGTTACAGCTACCAAGGTCTAAGAATTAGCTGGCAATTCAAAAGGGAAAGGTGACATGTGTGTTTCGATATTTCAATTAAAAAGTGATGAAAACTTTTTATGCGGTGCATAAGAAAAAAAACACAACAACTGTGTAGGTAAGTACAGTGGCGCTATATCATATATATTATGTTCCAGGCATTCTCTTCTCTAAATGAGAAAGCAATAATATTTTTTATCACATTTCGAACGTAACGCGTCAGAAATAAGGTATTTTTACAGAGACACTGTACTGTATAATATGTTTCAGACCAATTATAATAATTACGTCGTCGATGCCTTTGAGCGCCAAGAGCAAGAGTACTCGTCGTCGAATGCATTTTGTATGAGCTCGCGAACGCTTTAGATTACCTTCCTTTAATTACTTCCCGAGTAAATACGGCAAAGCGACGCGTGTGTAATCAGGATAAGTAATTAGGTAGTGTACGGCGGATATAGTCAAAGGGTGCTTAGGATATCGTCGTATCATGTACTATCAACAGTAAAAGTATAGACGGTTAATATTAAACGCGATATATCTTTAAAACCACAATACGATCCCTCTATATGTGTCCTCGAAGTGTGCATGTATAAGAAGATATATAAAGAATTATGAATATTATGAACGATTCAAAGGCGAAAAAAACCTACGGAACAAAATATACAAGATTTCTGCATATTATTTATATTTCTGCTTACCGATAGTTAAAATACTGAAATATAGCGTAAGCGATATTTTATTCAAAAAAAACAAATCAGCGTGCAAGAATTCAGGAACAAAGTTTAGTAAGTCGTTGGAACCTTGTTATTTATGTAAACGCGATAATTATATTACAGACGTCTTCTTATATTAATAAAGCGTAAACTTTTTTATTTAATTTTAATTATAATATTACAATAAATGTTATAAATAAACTTTTAACTGTCAAGGTTATCCCTCTGTGGAGTAGTGCCAAGAATGTTGGCTGCATTTCTGCGCAAAACAGCCAATCAAGCCTTAGCGCAAAAAATGAGCCAGCACTTCCGTCACTACATGGCGCAATCAATCGCGGTGTAATGTCTCGCAATATTTTTTTTTTCACCTAGACTTCAGCATATACTTATTGTAACTTATTATAAAGCATATAATAATTTACAGGAAGTATGCTGAAGCCTAGGTGAAAAAAATATTACGAGATATTACTGCGAATAGTTCTAAAGCTTCGCTCAAGGCGTTCTGACAGCAACCTCAGATTCATTTAGCTATATCGCAAGAAAATCACTGCGTACAAGTCACGAGCACATGTTAAGAAAGTTTCTTAATATTTAATGAATTTGTCGAGAACGGCGTTGATTTGTTACTTTATGTTTAACGTTTAATTTTCACCCCGAAACCGCGATTCAATAATTTGACAAGTGAACATAATTATATAGCGTAGACACAAGGCTGTGTTTTGAAAATTATCTTTAATTATTGAGGCTTACAGCCCACAGGTTAATTTACGGCATGTTATATAAATTTAAAAAGGCAATGTAGAAACATAAACAACTGATTCATAATTTAACTCATTACCGGTCCACTAATGGTCACGGGTACCACAATGAGAAGGCCGTAGTCCACCACGCTGGCCCAGTATGGATTGGTGTACACCACACGCTTTCTGGAAAATTATGGAGAACTCTACAGGCACGATGTTTCCTCACGATGTTTTCCTTCATCGTTGGATAAGTGATATTTTAATTGCTTAAAACGCCTATGGATTCGAAAAGGGGCCCCCGAAAGTGAATATGAAGCCTAACTTCACCACTGGGCTGTCGCCGCATGTTAACCGATAAAATCCATACTAATATAATAAATGTGAAAGTTTGTTTGTTTGCTAAATATGTATGTTTGGCTTAGTCGCCCTTTAAAAATTGCTAACCTGTTATTGCTATTTCAATATGCCAACCAATAGATTATCGAGGCAAAACACCATTATTACTTAAGTATTTTATCATAAACCAGTTTGACATATAGGTGCCTACACAACCTACACTTATAATACAGAATTTATATAGACGGTCAAACTTCAATGAATTAATTTAGATAGATATACCCTTTCATCTGGCCGAATATTAATTGCGAAGGGGTTCGGAACTCAAGGTCAGGCTATACAATGTGTAGCTGTATAAGAGAGCGGTCCCTCGCGCAATATATTTAAAATACGATATAATATGATTATCAGGCTGTCCCCCTAACACAGACAAAATCGATAGCGTCTGCATAAGCGTATGGGGGAAAACTTTAGAGTAAGGCGGAACTTTTATTTCAAATACCTACTTAGATACCATATACCTAAGACCAAGGGTCGACTTTCCGATCGCCAATTATAATGACTCACTACGTAATAACTTCTGATACTTTACACTTTTGAAGTAAAGGCGACCTCCGGCGGGTTATAAAACAAATCAGTCCATATACAATAATTTACATAATTTCTACTAAATGCTAAACACTTTATAATGAGAGCCTTGAGAGAGGTTTGAACTTTAAAAAATATTTTTTTATAATTTTTATTAGTGTTTTTACCTATACTTGGAGGAATTATCAATTTAATAAATTTAAAATGCATATAAAAATTTTCGGAACCGACAGGATTTGAACATGCGACTCTCGGGCAATCGCGGCCTGAGCGCTTTCACCAATTAAGCTACGGCTCTCCTACCGTCGATGCCGAAATTAGTATATGCCTTCCACATCAGTCTTATAGCGACTCTAGCGTCATCTAGTAGGAAACGCTGCAGTTTCGATCTACTTTTTCAAAGGTCCATATTACAATGAGACACGTTTGAAACAAGAGATGACACATTGTTTTTATATATATTTATAGTTTTTAAGAAATTAAATTTTTTGCATACTATTATTAATCTTCTCTATCTTTTGTATTAAAATTTTAGGTATAATTTTTAAATGTAAAAAATGGTCAGTAGTTAATTGTGTGCCTAGCACATGAAAATTAAGTAAGTGTCTTTAAGTGATAACAAATCTAAAAAGGTTGCGTAATTGTTTTCTTTTTAGATAAGAGTATATTATACTAATGATCATTTTCAATATTCAATCTAGCCTCGATTTATAAATGTATTAATTAGCAACGTTGTTAGTGTCAATAAATATCTTATGCACAATTACTTATGAACAGATAAAAGATAGATTGAATATAGACATAGAAAACGGACTTTTCTGAACTTGAAACAATTCTATCTGTATTATGCCTGCGGTTTACAATTGTAAAAGGCGCACCGCATAGGTAGATATTTTATAAACGCTATAGTATTCGATTTCCAGTCAATCTAGTGTACTACGATTATAAACTTTAACTGTTAGGTGACGACGATTATCAGGTATAATGGCTTAACGTGCTCTTAAGACAACACAAAACATAAAGTAAAAGCCTTAACCAATTATCGCCAAGGGTTAATTTAAATTAGAAAACCGGTATTGGTTTACTAATCCAAGTCCGATCGTCTATAATATGTCACTCAACTCAATAAAAACATGTTCCAATAGACTGACATACCCAAAGCTTAATAATAAAAGCAAATTGTTCTTATACTTTCACCCATACGTTCGCATCGCCCGTTTTATCTCAGTACCTGTATAGCGTGGTATTTACAGCGATTGTTCTATATTTATGCGCCGCGACACTCGCAGGGTAGGACGTAGCTTGGCTTACTCGAGGGCTTATAAAATTATTCCTTATTAGTGTTTACATTATTATTTGAAGTATGTGCTTGTTTTAATAGAAAGAAGGGGATAGGAAGCGGGCTTAGGTAAGGATCCCAGACTATTCATCATCTTCATCAGCGCATTAATCAAGTTTTTGTTAACCTCCCTGGCCCAACTGTGAGCATTATCTATTATACCCAGCCTAACGTGGTAATAAAATAGTTTTAAATTCGAGGTGCCTGGTTCGATTTCCGGCAACGGCAATCTATGAAATTTTAATTTCTGGATTTTCTATGGTTCGGTCTGCTACCCTACCGACGAAGACGTGCCGCTAAGCGATTTAGTATTCACGTACAATGTTGCGTAGGAACCGATTAGGGGAATGGGTTCAAGGTAACTGCGATACCTACTCCCTAACAGATTACCCCTCCACCATCTAATTGCTGTTGTTAAAAAGTTGTGGATTAAAAAAAACAAGCTCTCTTAAGAAATAAAAAAATAGGATTACAGAATTTCCGACTCTAAAACCAGTGAGATTGGGTCATATTTAGTTTGAGTTATAGTGCTTCGATACTCTCAAATGACTCGACTATTGCGAGTGTGCAATACTTTTACAAAAGGTACAGAATTCCAAGAGATTTTCTACCTACGTTTACATATTCGATCGCGTGAAAGAAAAAACGATTGACAATGTACCGCAAGTGCGCCATCTTGTGACCATATTGTTGCCCAGTATTGAAACGGTATCTAGATGGCGCTATAAAATCTCATACTTTTCAGTGATAAGGTCATCTTTTACCCGTATTAGGTATTTTGTTTATTTTGGACTGTATTTTTGACAAATATAAAGTTGTTCAAATAATTATTAGCCCAGATAAGGCAAAGCGTCGACACTCAAACACTCCACACACCTTAGGTACATATTAGGTGGGTAGGTATCATTTTTATCTATTTCCAAATAGACAATAAAGACGTATCCATTATGCGAAATTGGTGCTCCGATGCGTGGCCATAACGCATCTTTCCTGTAATGTTGTAAGACAGGTATAAGCCATTAGGGAATAATAAAATATCCTTATCGGGCCATTAGATGCTCATAAAATAACAGTTAGTCATATAATAGCGTGATAGATGTTAATATCGGTGTTTTTCCGACGAGATTGCCCTTAAGTTATTTGTTTTTAACATCATATTGAGTGTATTTTATAAATTATCAACTGTGTTATAATCATCCAACCATTGGTGTACCTACACAAGGTGTTCGACTAGGATCGGTCCCAATAAAGCCGAATTCACATTAAACTTACTTACTTACTACATTAGTGTGTATATCAAGTTGATAAACTAAAGTTTGGAGAAAAACAAATCGGACAAATTTATAAAAAAACCTTTAGTCCTCCCATATTAAATGAAAGATATTATTTTCTGGTAATATAATTTTCGGAAGCAGCAGCTGGCTCCACTGATGGGAAAACCATGGTCTTCAAACATAGCAACACTTCCGGACATCCAATCTTTAACTAAATAATAAATAGAACATTTTGTCACTTAAAATTTATTCCTCAGGTTTGTCTAATGATTGAAAAGTCAACCTTATGTCAACCTATAGTAAAACTACTTATACAAGGAAAGGTAAGGAAGGAGAAGTTTTCGAGCCTTATCCAAAAATATCATTTTTCTTCCGAATGTGTCGGATTTAAGCGAAATAAGCAACATCCATCACAGTGTCACCTGATTTCTAATGTAAAATAGTCCCCTCCGACTTACGCCAGTCAAATTCCAACGAAATCACCCGCGAAATGTAAGGAAAACATACATCATGTGCACAATGCACTATAATAGACTTGCGATAGCGAACTCAATATGGAAATTTTATCCGACTTTCTTGGCTTCCCGTCTGTAATAATGTTTACCTGCATGATAACCACATAAAATGTATTACCTAGTTTCAGTTCGAACTGTTTACTTGAATTTAATTAATTTTAAAATCACGTCTGCACCTATTGACTTGTCATTGGTTAGGCAAGGATTCTTTACTCTGATGTTACGAAATATGACTTAAATAGACATAAGCTCCAAATTTCACACCTGATTCTTGCCCAAGAAATAAATGTCTGCCTAGTAGGTTAAGCTTGAAAAATTTTTCATTTAGTATTTTTAACCGACTTAAAGAAAGGAAGAAGTTACTTTAAGCGGTAGTTTTTTTATTTATGTTTGTTAGCTCAGAACTGTCTTATTTATTGAAAAATATTTTTTTGTTTGTAACGCCATACTTCCCAAGTAGTCCCATTTTCATCAGGTCATCAGATCTATTTGAGGGATTTCGTCAAATATAGTCACACCTATAGCGATTTGAGATTTTCAAAAAATACTTATAATTAGTGCATCTTCTTTCAAAAATCACCTTTAAGTCTAGTAAAACTGTTACAAGGGTTGTGATTCTTCTGTGGTATATGGCTGCTAAGCAATTTATGTTAATTACAATTAAAGAGCTGATGATTAAGAGCCGGGAGAACTCCTCAACCATTGACGTCCCAGACGAGAAAAGCAAAATTTTGTTAATGGTGAGCAGTCGATATTTGGCGAAAGTGAGAAAAAATATGACAAAAAAATACCACGTTTGTCAAAGAACTGAAAAGCAAGAAATACACCGATCATACATAGATCTACAACATTCGGTAGAAAATACAGGGTAGGTACTAGGTAAAATCCTTACTAATATACGAAAGAAAACTGTAAAAAAAGTATTTATTTAGGGATTTTTACATTATTTTATGTTCATCCGTTCCGGATCCACACCTATTGACTCCTCAATCTTAATTGTCGTCATCGCTCTATCCAGTTATCAGTTTCTGAGAAATATTTTAAATAATGCGATTTTTTTTTACACAACTAGTAATACTGATATCGGTTGTAAAACACCATCACACTATGCCAAATATAAAAGTTATCTTTACAAAAACAAGAACCAACGTAAATTTTTTTTTCTTCCAATATGTTTAAAGCTCACTCCAATATCCATTATGACTGATTATGACTCCATACCATGAATGGGAGGGGCCCGCTCGCTTACATACAAACTGCGATGTTCGAGCTCATTCAGCCAGGCCTTCATCTAAAAGCCTTGTGGTCTACGTCGATGTTATCACTAAGCTTTGATAAAAATAAAACATTTCTCTTTCATCTACATGTGTGGCAATTTAAATGAAATACTCTCCTAAAATAAATAAAGCTGTTTTGTACGCTAATCACAAAACAATAACACTGTTATTAAAAATTTGATAATAATTTTAACCCAATAGCCGTATTGTGCGTTGTGGACATCTGACGGCGCTTCGAAATCGTGTTTAAATTTTTTTTTCTTTACGTCTTAATACACGTCTATAAACTGAGGCTTTTTGATGGGGATTGTCTAATTGCATTTTTTTATACGCTTACACAAAAGTCCGGATAACGAAACGTCCATTCTCTTCTTAAGGTGTGATTACACCCAACGAACAAAGATATAGTGACTTTTAGTATAAACTAAAAGTCACCATAGTTTCCTGCATTTATCAACGTAGAATATTTTTTTTAAATCATTTTAAGTTTAATTCCTCCAAGTGTAGATAAAAACACTTAAAATATATGGACAATCATGTATAAGAACCGACAACAAGAATTAAATATTTAGATCAGCTGAACGAATGCTAATTGCTACGAGTAGAACATATGAACGCTTTAAGACCTCTCCGGGGAGCGAGCACGTCAGAACAAGCAAGAACGCTCTAGGTAACTCTTTGCATGTTCTAGTGCCGTTAACGTTGCATTTTTAAAATATTCCACAGAATCTTGTGAACGCACACAGAACAGAATGCTATACATCTGTTTACACTAATTTAATAGAGTGGGGAGCTTTCACTCGTCTGATATAAATCGGCCTTAAACCAACTACGGTGCTGTGCAAAGTTTGTAGCGGTGTTCCTTTAAACGTGTATGGTCGGCTGCTATCGATATGACTTAATAATATAAATGCAGTATGGATGGTTTGTTTACATATCAAGAAAATGCGATTCCCCAGAGCTTGCTCTCGCAACCGGATCGTTCCCCACGTGAATGCACTGCGGTGCTGCGAAGATGTTATCACTTCTCTTTGGCAGAAATATTTCTCTTTTATTTGCATTTGATATATTCTGAACGAACTACTCATGTTAATATCGTTCAGTACAAAATAAGATGCACGGTATTGCTAACATGGGATCTCTTTCATACCTGTTTTCTTTGAAGCTAAGACCACACGACAGAAAAATTAGTTATAACTTCTCTCAGAGTTTTACATTTTTTACGTCGTATTAATAATAGTTAATAATCTATTAATAGTTTCGTTGAGGTATATTTTTTGAATTTAGTTTATGAAAATTAAATTCAAATTCAAAAACAAAATGTATTTATTTTAAGTAGGCCTAATTTATAAGCACTTTTGAAACGTCAAGTCAATCTGTTTGTAGTGAATCTAACACCGGTTCGGAAGGCAGATTCTACTGAGAAGAGCCGGCAAGAAACTCAGAAGATTGCTCTTTTCCAACATCATTTTATAGTTTAACAATCTTTAGAATTTTTCTGTTTTGTGAAAGATGAGAGCGGAGTAATTAACCTTAATTTCAAAATATATCATGGAATTCCGTAAAGCAACGCCTATTGCAGACAGTAAAGTTACATAAACAATAATAAATCTTAGGTGTCAATTGAAGATAGCTTATTAGAATCAAGTAACAACTTGAGACGGTGAATCCAAAATATATATACATAAAATAATATGCCCGGATATGTTTGTTGTGGGCTTCTTCTTAAACCAGGATGCGTTTGGAACTTTCTCAATTTTAAGTAAACGAATGTAGTTTTCACCTTATTATATGGTTTCACAGCAACATTAAAAGTGACTTCTATAGTCCAACTTGAGTTTGAGTTTTGGCTCAAAAATTGCTTATCAGGGGCTGCTTATCAGAAGGTTTTTTTTATCCTATTTAATTTCAGAAAGAAACATTTGAAATTATTATTTCGCTTTCTATATATCATGCTTACTGGGGTATATACGAAAGCGAGTTTTTCCTTCATGACTTTTATATGCCACATGCGGCAATAATTTTATAAGGCGATATTCATAAACAGCGGACCTCAAGGCGTTTAATCTTCATCTCGCACACTATACGAGGGGAGTTGTTTATTTTCTACCATTTTATTGGTAACGACGGGTATAAAGCTGGGATAAAATTTCAATTGCCAGCATTGCAGACAGCAGTACCGTGTCCCCGCAGTTTATTTATTGTGAACCCCAAGTAATGGAGGTTACCCGATTTGCTATTACTAGATGAGACAGAGTTCACGTCATAGCATCATAAAATCTAGTTTTAAGCCGATACAAATTACTGCCATGTTTATCTAGAATATAGATGTGAGGTCAGGTTTTACTATAAATCCTTTATTAAAATCGTATCCCAAAATTGGTCTTGACGTCTTTGGTCCCAAGAATGGTCGCTTATTTAGCCCAACGGCTAAGTCTAGCAATTCAACGGGCAATAGTGCCAGCATTTTGGGTACCATGCCCATAAGTGAACAGTTAGATGGCTTGTAAATATTAATGTTAATTTTTAATCATTATTATATGTTTACTAATTGGAATTATATTCTTAAGTTGAAATAAAATAGTGCACAGGCAATCCTATATCGATAAATGAACTGAACAAGAAAATAACTAAAACATAAATAAATATACTACGACAATACACACATCGCCATCTAGTCCCAAAGTAAGCGTAGCTTGCGTTATGGGTACTAAGATGACTGATGAGTATATTTATGAAAGACATACATAAATACTTATAATATATAGATAATAACCCAGACACTGAAAAACATTCCTGTTCATCACACAAACATGTTCCCGTTGTGGGAATCGAACCCACGGCCATGGACTCAGAAAGCAGGGTCGCTGCCAACTGCGCCAGTCGGCCGTCGACATTGCTACCATATCTAATTTTACCACAAAACCCATATCGATGAATGAAAACTGCGCTAGCAAGTTGTTAAAGAACTGCTGCCAGATCCAATTCACCTACGTAGCCTTTATCAATAAATGAAGAATTAAGCTACTGTGAATGAAGAATTAACTATACATGTCTACATCAATTAATGAAGAGTGATCTTATCTTATCTTATCTTATCTTTGTGTTAGTTTAGCTAGTTTTGTTCTATAGTATATATTGTCAACATTTTAAATATTATTTTATATATAATTTAAGTATTTGTTTTTTTTAATTTATTCTAAATGTATGTTCTTGTTCGCGGTGCTATATTCGTCAAGTTTATGTCACAGCCTGATGGATCTTACAGCTTATACTCTCATGTCTCTCTTAATCGTTTTTTCTCCTTCTAACTGACAATATAGTTTTGTATTCGCAAGTTGTGGCAGTCTTTAAGTAGGTCTACAATTTTACATTTATATGTTTTTTCATGTTTTGTTTAGTTTTATAAGAGTTGTTGTTGTAACCTGTTGATTGTCCATTAAATAAATAAATAAATAAATCTTGAAAATTACAAGAGCAGATTCAATTTTATTATATAACCTATATAGATTAATGAAGACTGAGCTAGGAATTCTCAAAGTTATTGCTACCAGATCCAGTATTAATATACAACCTATGTCGATTGTAGAATGCTTATTTCTGCCACTAAAGCAGCAGTGCTATGATTCGATCTAAAGGCCGTGGTTGCCGGTGCAATGACAGACACGTGAAGCCTACAACTACGCTTCTGGTTGATGATCACAGGACGGTACTTTACAGAACGCGCTCCTTGCACGTCCTCCAAAGTGTTGCTCTGTTTGACGGCCGACTGGCGCAGTAAGCAGCGAGTCTGCTTTCTGAGTCCAAAGCCGTGGGTTCGATTCCCACTACTGAAAAATGTTGGTGTGATGAGCAAGAATGGTTTTCAGTGTCTGGGTTTTTATCTGTATATTCTAAGTATTTATGTATATTATTCATTAAAATATTCATCAGTCATCTTAGTACCCAAAACACAAGCTACGCTTACTTTGAGGCTAGATATATTAATTTATTATCTGTTCATAGGTTTTTACACTAACCATCAGGTGGGTATAAAAATTAATAAAAAGACTGAGCTAGAAAATTAAAAAGCTATTCTGCCAGATCCAGTTTAACTATACAACCTATATCGTTGTAAAGCCTTTCTCTTCCACTCGAAAAATTTCAATCGTACTCGCCGCAGACTGAGGGCATATTGAAAATCCCTAGAAAACCTGAAAATGCCCCTGGACTGCGTGCCGAAACAAGATAAGTTAGTTTTAGGGCTCCCCAATTATAGTTAGTCCGCTTAATTGTTGTCTGCAATTGGGAGAAAACCGCTTGAGATTTATTGTGGAGTTGCAAAATTTATTACGTTTTGCTTCACCAGCTGAAGAGATATTAAATAATAAATTAATGAGAGACAACTGCTGAGAATTGCATCATAGTGCTCAGTTATATTCATTTAATAATTTCATGTTTTTAGCTGCTTTTCTCTGGTGGGTGGCATCGGCGGTGGCTAGTTACCACCCTACCGACGAAGACGTTCCGCTAAGCTACGCTTAGGCGTTCCAATATGATGTCGCGTAGAAACCGATTAGGGGTATTGGCTAAATATACAGGTTAGCCTGCATCTTAGACTGCATCATCACTTGCCACCAGGTGGGATTACAGGCAGGAAGAGAGAAACTTGTGATGTAATAAAAAAAAAAAGGCTTTCATCTAATGTTTTCACTTTGCAAAGAACTATAGAGTCAGTAGTATTACCAGTATTATTCTAGCTATACGTATATGAGGTGGCATGTAACTTGCTAATAACAATATAAATTATATGTGTGAATTCAATGAACACTTTAACTAGAAGTGTCCAAAAAACTAATATTTAAGTATGTTTATATTTTATTTATTATTAATCGAAAAATAAAAAGAAATTCAATTTAAAAGGTGTAAACCATAAAGTTATTTGAGTTTTATCGTTAAAATATATTAAAAAAAAAAACAAACGAATCGCCTATAAATAAACCGCGAGCAATACAATTTTTATCAGTTGGGCAATGGCTATAAATTCACGCTTACATTCTAAATTCGCTATTGAACCTAACGGCCTTTGGAGCACGTGCTTGAACAGATAAATCTGTACTTTACACCCGTTTATCATGCCGATTAATAAAAAAATAAAAGGCATTTTTTATTTTGTAGCCCGAAAACGCTTTTACAAGAATTTATACGAAGTCATCTTAATAAAGTGCCGTTTTGCTTTTTAAGGCTCAGATGAGACAAGATAAGGGATGGTACGATAAATTAAAAAAAAATCGTTTTTCGATTTTCTTGTAAAAGCATTTGTTTCAAAACTACACTCAATAAGTTTTGTGACTTTATTCTTTCGCCTCCTGCCTTCCTTAGCAGTGTGACTATGAATTAACGGACGAGGAAAACCCTTGGCTGCAATATCACCTGATGATGTCGATACCGTACCTATACGATGGTAACAGGCTAACTTGTCAGGGGTAAGGCAGTTAGTAACCGTACCCCTTATCGGTTACTAGACGACGTCGTCGTCCTTGGCGGTAACAAGCCACGGCCTAAAGGCCTCCCACTAAACCAGAGAAAATTGAAAAATTATAAATTTCCAAATAACCCCTGCCGGGTTAAAACCAAGGACTTTCCACTTCTAAAACCACGAGCTAGGGAGGTCTTAAAGTAAGTCGAGAGAGTATATTTAAAAAAAATAAAAAAAAATCCGATAAAAAATAAAAACATAATTTATAAAATAAAAGTTTATAACGCACTATTGTTCACGTTAATCATAAAACATGTTGCGAATATAATATTGTATTCTTGCGGTTAGTAAACCCAACAAGACTATGTTATAAATTATTTATACAAAAGCCACGACATCCGAAGATAATCTCAGTTGATTTACGATGGGAACTACAATATTTACACTCCACGACTGTAAAATATAATATCGAGTAACTAATAACACTGTTTAACAGCTTTTTACTGTAATGTGATATGTACATCGGTATAAATTATTTTATGAATGCAAGTATATTTATTTGTGGCGCTTTTAAGAATTTATACAATAATTTATTCTTATTTACGTTTTGATTGCTACCAAATTACTATTAATATAATCTGGCGGCCACTAGATGCATTTCATAGGTCCGACAGTCAGACCGATATTATTTCCGTAGAATTTCTAACTTGTTTTTATCGACTTTTTGTACGACTTTGGAATCAGTAAGTACGTTCAACTTCAACTGCCAACAAATCCTACAAAGAATCGGTCCCCGATTATAATCGGCGTGGTTGCACAGTGCAGTGTAATAATGTCCCACTGCCGGCACAAATAAAGTAGTCAGTATCATCGTTATCATCGACCCATTACCGCTCCACTACAGGGCACAGGTCTCCTCTCACAATGAGAAGGGCTTAGGCCGTAGTCTACCACGCTGGCCAAGTGCGGATTGGTAAACTTCACAAACCTTTGAGAACATTATGGATAACTCTCAGACGTGCAGGTTTCCTCACGATGTTTTCTTTCACCGTTTAAAGCAAGTGATTTTTATATTGCTTAAATTAAAACGCACATAACTCTGAAAAACAGTGGTGCGTGGGCTCGAACTCAGGCCACGAAAGGAAAGTCAAAGATTTACCCACAAGGCTATCACCGCTTTATCTACATGTAATTTCTGTTTAACTGTTGTGTTTGTAGAGGTAATCTAAGTCTGAATCCAGAATATGAGCTTTTGAATTTTATCAAACACTAGTGTACCCAGCCCGCTTCGCCGGGCTAGATTTTGCTTTATTTTATTTAAACAATAAACTTACATCATTAAATTTTTAATTTAAGTCTCATAATATATTAAATCATTTATTTCTCTCCGTATTCATTCTCTTCTATTCTCTTCTCGAGCCGGTGATGATCATTATCTACATCCATGTACACCTAACAATAGAATATCATTATAGTAAATAAAAGCTGTATTTGACAGTTCAAAAATAGGAGTGCTCCGATCGTCACCAAACTTTATAATTACTCGCCAGGTCAATCCGGAGATTCCATGAAAGTTTCATTGAAATCGGTCCAGCCGTTTCGGAGCCTATACGAAACATACCTTCACACTTTCCCTTTTATATATATAGATAGATAGATAGCTTTAAACAGTTAACGTGAGATAAAAGTTAGAAACTTTTTATATACTTCCGTTATTCGATTTTTTTTGTAGTAGTAGTAGAGTTTTTTGTGATAGAGCTCGTCCGGTGAATTACTCCCAGCATTATTATAACTGCCTCGAAGCATTGTTGCAATGTCGTGGTGTCGATTCCCACAACTGGAAAATTTTTGTGTGATGAAAATGAATGTTTTTCAGTGTCTGGGTGTTTATCTGTATATAATAAGTATTTTTGTGTATTATATTCATAAAAAAATATTCATCAGCTATCTCAGTACCTATAACACAAGCTACGCTTACTTTGGGGCTAGATGGCGATGTGTGTATTGTCGTAGTATATTTATTTCTTTTATTTAATGAAAATGAAGGTATTGATTGCTGGACCGGTTTTGGCATAAAACTTAACGCCTAGGCCGCAGGTTGATGGCAGTATATTGCAGGACGTGTTATTTGCATGCCCTACAAACTGATGCTCGATTTTTGGTCCATCAATTATTCCTTTTAAATAAAATGTCCTTTCTCGTACCTTTTCCCTATATTTAATATCAGTCAAATCATTTTCGAGTTTTGTCAAACTATATATCTGTATTAATGATATTCAAGTCGTTTTCGTTGGTTTTTTAAAAGTACAAGTTAGTATGTATCTATATAAACTAAATAATTTTAAAAATAAATTATGGATCATTTATTTCGATTTGGTTATTCATTTATTTATTTACTGTCATTTTTAATTTTATCATGTGTTTGTAGTGTTTATTTTAATTTAATTTAACATTTAATTAAGGTTGAATTTTTTCATATCCATGAACCAAATTTGCACACTATTAATTTAGTAGAATTTTATGCTCTCTAAACTAACTATATTGTTTACCAACATCTTGATATTGTACAAACGTTCTTGCAAATAAATGATGATTATTATTATTATTATTATATTAATTTTTCTCCAAATTTCAATCAATATCTGTGAGAAATTTCGTTAAGACACTTTCAATGGTAGAGAAAATTAACAAACATAAGCATAATTTATAATATTTATATGGATGTATGGTTGACAAGAGAATATATACAGTAGAATTAATTATAAAACATTATTCCAAAATGGACTCCGCAGATAATCTCTGTCCATTAGCAATGGAAACTAAAACGTTTAAACTCAGCTATTATTCATATCAAGTCACTTCTATTTCATGACAGGACGTTTCAGACATGCAAACATAGAATGCAAATTTGTTCAGTAGGGAATAGATAAAACGATTCCACTTAGTGTTGCGTCGTACCTAACAATTTACTATAAACCTTTATCTTCGCTCTTATTCTAAAATCATCCTTACAAATAAAAAAAAAATCTCTGCAGAGACACGATTTTTTTTTTTTTTTTTTATTACATTATATCTATCTGCCATCGGCTTTTCCAGCCATAATCAGATTGTATGTTTACATGCTGTTTGATTTTGAGGGGTATTCCAGTGAATATCCTCCCCTATAGAGTTAATTATGGTCCGGTAAGTAAAGCTTTATCTTTCGTCCAAGTCTAGTATGTGCCATCTCTTCAGGCGTTTAGTATTTGTGTCTGTAAGCAGTCTCTGTGCCAAGATATTGGGATGTTTCTCGAGTCTGAGTTTGTGTTTCTTGGAGTATTTGTTCACTTCCTCTTTGATGGTTGGTATTTCCAAATATTTGTGAATTTCGTCATTCCGTGTGAACCAAGGTGCACCAAAGATTGCTCTAAGGACAATGTTTTGGAACCTCTGGAGTATCTCAAGGTTGGAGTTGCTAGTTGATCCCCAGAGTTCTATGCCATAGGTCCAAATAGGTTTTATTACGCACTTATATACTAGTAACTTGTTGTTCAGGGATAAGGGTGACTGATGCCCTATTAGCCAGTTCCAGCTATGGTATTTAAAGTTCAGTTCTTTACGCTTATTTTTGACATGGTGTGCCCAGGTCAGTCTCCTGTCCAAATGTAGGCCCAGATATTTAACAGTTGTTTCACTCGGTAACTCTTTGCCACCCATTGTAACTGGTGGACAACTGTCTTTGCGCTACGTAAAGGTGATGTGCTTTGACTTTGAGGCACTGTATTTAATCCGCCACTTTGAGAGCCACTGATCGATTTTATCTAGATGAATTTGCAACTTTTGAGATGCTCTGTCAGGGTAAATGTCACTTGCTAGACATGCTGTATCATCAGCGTACGTTGCTGTTTCTACCTCTGAAGTGGACGGCAGATCAGCTGTATAGATTGAATAAAGGATCGGTCCAAGCACTGAGCCCTGTGGTACTGATGCTTTGATATTGTAAATGTTGGAGAGTTCGTCTTCGAATTTTACCTGATATTTTCTTCCACTAAGATAAGATTTTAGGATCATGTATAGAGAATTTGGGAGCAAAGTTTTCAGTTTGTACAAAAGCCCCTCATGCCAAACTCTATCAAAAGCCTGTTGGATGTCCAAGAATACTGCGGAGCAATATTCTTTTCTTTCTAATGATTGATTGATGAGACACGATTTATGAGTATAAAATAATAGTTTTTTTTTATTTTTTAATATTTGACGGAACAAGCATGTGGTAAGTAGAAAACATTGCCTTTGGCAACGTGTCGCCCCGTGTCAACTTGAGGCGCAGTTGTTAACAAACCATGCCCTTCAGACCAGAAGACAGCATTGCAATAATACTGTTTGGCGGCAGAAATATGCAGGAATTTTATTATTGGCTATTAAAACACAAATGTGAGTTTCAAATCGAGGCTATATTCAAATAATCAGTCATGTTGCAGTGTCAGTTTATTTACTAGTTTAGTTATACACAGTAACAGTTTTATTTCAAAGTTCTTTCTACATGAGCGAAAATACAAAAATATTGCTATAAAGAAAACGATACGACTCGAGATCGAGCGTAACATTTCCCAGCGGGAGGGCTTTAGAGAGTAAATAAGCAAATTTTCTTGGATATCAGCCCATCAAAGTATGTAAAATGTTTGCAGCGGCGTGGCGCAATGCAGGAGAGATGACGTCACTGCTGCAAAATATTAAACTCTCAAGATGTCTACGCCGATGGGACTTTAATATGGTTTTGAGACTTGGCAAACTGCAATGGTTTCATAACTGTTAAGGTTCAAACAAAATTTAATTTACTCTCTCTTTTAAACACTTCTTTTCACCGAGAATAGCATTTCATATTAATTTTATTTTGAACTAACAAAAAATGTAGTTCCTATTTTCGTGTGCCTTGTCTTTATTCATCATCATCATAAAATCAACCGATTTTATAAATTTAAAATGCATATAAAAAATTTCGGAACCCACAGGATTTGAACCTGCGATTCTCGGGAAATCGCGGCCTGAGCGCTTTCACCAATTAAGCTACGGCTCTCTTTCCGTCGATGCCGAAATTAGTATATGTCTTTCATATCAGTCTTATAGCGACTGTAGCGTCATCTAGTAGGAAACGTTGCAGTTTCGATCTACTTTTTCAAAGGTCCATATTACAATGAGACACGTTTGAAACAAGAGATGACACATAGCTTTTTTGTATTTTTTTTTTATAATTTTTATTAGTGTATTTCAAATTTATAAAATTGACGAGTGTAGGTAAAAACACTAATAAAAAGAATAAAAAAAAAAAAAAATCAACCGATTGACGTCCACTACTGGACATACGGCTTTTGTAGGGCGTTCCAAACTCCACGATTCTGGGCCGTTTGTATCCAGCGGCTCCCCACGACTCGTTTGATATCGTCTGTCCACCGTCCAAGTCTGTCTTTATTATATATTATTTAATTTAATTTCCTTCGCTGTTTCTTGTACGATAAACTTCATTTTTTATTCGTACTCGGTCGGATACAGTGTTCACCTTTTTTGACCTCGTGCATCATCCACAGTCTATTAACGCCCTACTGCTGAGCACGGTCCTCGTATCTCATAGGAAAGACGGTTTTTAGAGCATCAGACCACGACACTGCTCAAATTCGGGTTAGTGGACGTCGTGCATTTGTGCAACAAAATGTTTCAATCCTCAAGTCATTCTTATTTGTGTATTTATCTTTGTCACTGCAGGTTCCAAACCATAATAAAGACAAGCTTTCATAGAGAAATAAAGGTATTTAGCGGAAGATATTTAAAGTTACTAGTGATTGCCTGGTATGGTACTGTACTGGTCGGTATTCTACTATAATTAATTTTAATTATGAGTTTAATTCTTTAATTACAGATTTCGCCTAGGCTACACTGTTAATCTGCTGGTTTTTAAATAAATTATAATGCAAAGCATCATTAAAGAAGATATCACACACTAGTGTGTAATGTATTTTTTATTGATTTAATGAATGTTTTATGCAGCATCCTAATGTGTGTGTGTGTCTACTATAACTATAACTATATGTGTGTGTGTGTGTCATACCCCTTGATCCGCGCAAGTTTCGTAAAAAGAGGTGCAAAGGTTTTTTCTTCAAGTATTAATTAATATATAGATTATGAATAGGAACGTTCGCATAATTACGTCCAACTGTGAATTAACAAATTGTTTTGAATAGTTAGTAAAATATCGTAGGATTGATTACACATTTTTCATAAACATAAGCGTTAATATTCTTCAAAGCTTCACATAAACGCTTGTTCCTGCAAAAGGAGTTTTCGATTTAAAACCGTCTTATTGGAAATCTTCGCTTGTGCGTCCATGTATTGTAATCCTCTACTTTGCACTTTCTATCGGATTTTCCACGCCAAATCGTATTTCCGACTTATAGAAAATCCATGGACATTCTAGAATAGCTATTTAAAAATAAAACTTCCATTACTAGTAGGTATAATAATACTATGTCTTTACATACAAGTATTGTGTTTTTGAAAGTTACAATAAGCTTTTTTCCCGTTAAATGGCTGAAGTTTAAAAAATAGATCAATTTGCGGGCGGCGAATAGAGCTATGCTCGAAGTACCTCCTTGTCGGTGAAATTGATAACAAAAATATAAAATAGTTTTTGGAGTTCTACTGAAAATTCTACATCACTGGAAAAACTTTTCAGGTTAGTATGAGTAGAAACAAGGTCCCGCGTTACGAGAATATAAGTCGTACAAAATAGACCTAAAATTTATTCAAAGTTTTGCTTACTTGGGGATATTTAATTTGGCCATATATCCTTTGTTAATGAGAGGAGAAAATAAGAATACTTCGGAATATGGCGTTGGAGAAGGAAGCTTCGCATACTATGGACCGCAAACAGAATAAAACTTACCGTGACTAGCTTCGTATCTTCTCAAGATCTTCTATTTGCTAGAAACCCTTTTCTGCTTCTTAGGTCACACGACGCCTGCCCAGTAACTTGAAAAAACCTATAGTGCAGGCAAGGCAAACAGTAACCTCACTCACCAATTGCCTCGTTGCTAGATTGTCCAGGTTTAGTTGGCCATTGACGTTGCTAGCCGAAAAAAATGAAGAGAAGAAGGCTGTAAACACCGCTACAATAGTGATGTAATCAAGAAGAATTGGACAATAAAGATATTTCCAAGACCAAAATCTTTAATAGTCACATGGCTAGAAATTCGTGTCATGAATTTCAATAGTAATTTATGTATGGAGAAGTGTCAAATGAAACATCATGAGTGGAATTTCGATGCAATGTCATGACAGAATCATGTATTGTTCACCGATCATATTACATGTATATTTGTAGTTATTTGTTGATTTAGTTTAATGGCATTAAGCTAAATACAAAATAATATTTTCTTGGACATATGAAAACGAAAAAGGTATTTTTACGAGAGGCAAAGATACGATATTTTCAATTTTATTGAGGGAATTCAAATTGGAAAATAAAATCTCGTTGGTATTTTATAGATAAGCTCTTATATTATTTCTGAATCAGTTACAAATATACTATAAGATTTGATTAGAATAATAGTGAAAATATTATATTATGGATGAAATTCTCAATAAATTTGCTTTCCTAAATGTTATCTTAAAATTAAAACTTACTGGTTAGATATATGTGGGTACACTGTAATAATATAACATGATATGTTATATTGTAGGTATCACAACATAAGTGTGGTCACTATCACTATAACTTCTCTTTCACTTTCACTTCATTTCGACATTTTAACATCACTGTCACTTTACTTAAATGATCACTACATAGAAAAAGTCGGTCTTTTTTCCCGGATTGAAATAAGTTATCTTACTTTCGGAACAGAATTTTTGCTCGTTTGTTCGTTTGATCGTAAGCCAACTATTTTCGTATTAAACACTACCGACTTCAATTTATCTCAGATAACATTTCGCGAAGCAAGTCGCGAATTTTACCATATATGCGAATTCAAAATCAAAAAACATACATTTATTTTAAGTAGGCCTAGTTTTTATGCACTATAGAAACGTCAAGTCAGTCTGTTTGTAGTGACTCTACCATCGGTTCAGAAGGCAGATTCCACTGAGAAGAGCCGGCTAGAAACTCAGCTGATTGCTCTTTTCCAACGTCATTTTATAATCTTTAGAACTTATCTGTTTTGTGAGAGATATTTTTAGATATTTTTAAACATAAAAATATCGTATATAATACGTAATATATAAAGTTCTATGAAACATATTGTGTTTTCAAACTTATGTCTAATATACACTGAGCTTTTTGGATTCAAAGGCCCTGCACTATTGACTAGATTTCTGACCTAATTTATCCGTCAGAAGATTGTGACTCACTTTTGAATAAACATACGCATGGTTCAGTTTAGTTTTAGCTTTTCACAATATAGTGTTTTGTTAAATAAAAAACTTCTACTGCGTATCACTTTGAATATAAGGTTCATTTTGTGTTCAAAATCCGTAGGCCACTTTTCAAGATACAAACGCGATATCTGGATGTTTCGCGATAGTTTTAACTTCACGTTATCGATGATAGGAATGGTATCCTTTGTTTCAGATAAATGCAGGTGATGTTGGTTGCAACACAGCATGGTACTGACTATGCACCGACTGCACCAGTGCCCCAGTGAAGCCGCGCGCAACTGACCTCGTGCGATAGTGAGAGTTAATCAATACGGCTCTTCTTGGCTGTCACCTATCTTGTTCCTGTTTATAATTAGCAAGATATTCGGTATTAATGTTCTGTATAATCAAGTACGTTTATGTTTTCCTAGTAGTTAGATGCCTCAACTGTTTTGTTGGTTTAGTAGTCAGCATATGCCACAAATCACGTGGGCCTAAGTTCAATTCCATGGCTAGGCTTAAAATATCAGGGGTTTATGAATCTATAGTCCTAGACTGTAGTTAGCGAATTGGCGCGGTATATTGAAGAAACTTTGGAACAGCGTGGCTGGTTTAAGCTCTACATCCCTACTATGCCCAGCATTCAATGATTCACAGTTTTCAATATGGTTAGTTTTTAATGATTCTGAACCTTATTCGCCTCGTTATTCCAACGGTAATCATATTCAATGACGGGTCTATTCCCCGTTTGGACCAAGAATTGTTAGGTATTGCGTTTTTCGGTTAAAAACACTCAGTACCAACTCGGTGTTAGGAAATTGGCGGTATTCACTCCTGTGTTTGTTATTACTACTAGGATGACGGGATGATAATCCTTGGAGCCCACCATCCCGCGTTAAAGCAGGGTGGTGTGCTAATGATGATGATGATGTTGAATTTAATCGCACAGTTTTGAGATTACGCAAGGAAGCAATTATTTAATCAGAAACCCTAAAAAGAAGACTACAACTATAAACATTATGGAGGTTTTTGGCATAATGTAGTCTTCTTATCTCATATAGATTAATTGTAGCTAGTATAACGCCATTTGCAAATGTGAAAAGTCGTAGAAAGCTTGGGTGTAATTTTTTTTCTCATTATTCAAATGCTATGCAAAATTATGTTGCAAAGATCTTAGCATAATACCACTGGGAAATCAGTTCTCGCATTTTAAATTCATCGTTTTAAATAATTATGCCTTCATGAGTAATAGGTATGTTTTAAATGCTAAAAGTTTTATTGATTTTGAAAGAAAATGTATCGGTAAATTACCCTATAATTGTTCCATCTCCACTTAATAAATAGCCAATTAGGTATCTAATTTAAGAAAAATAAAAAGAAAATGTCAAAAATTACTCAGTATTTTAACAAGTGATTCTCACTTTGTTGTTCAACGGTTCTTTAAACACTGATCTTCAATTAAATACCGTGAGATAATCTCGTTATCCGTACCAATTCTTAATTAACAAGAATAAAATTCTTAGAGAAATATCTCGGGAGGTATTGTACCGTGAAAAGGGATTGCGAGGGGCGTAAACTGGTTCGGTGCCCTTCTTTGTTAAATCTGCCGTTTATGACAATGGATAAGGGAATTATTGATCCTATTCCTTTTCATAGATATTATCCACACTTCGTGATTTTATATGACATGAACCGTGAAGGGATTTCAGCTTTGATATCATATTTTTAATTGTTAAACGATACATATTCTTCATTCACAACCGGATCGGGATTAAATACACCTAATGTGATATTGAGACTGGTTTTGTTCCGTTAAATATTTATAATCCCATTAACACACTTTCGTACAAATTCAAATTCAAATTCAAATTCAAAAATTCTTTATTCATGTAGGCCTATCACAGGCACTTATGAAGCGTTCATACATATTTGTTTACATAATTGTAACGGGATGGTGATAACTTTGTTCGCCAACTTAAATCTAAAGCTACGAGGGTTCCAAACGCGCCCTGGTCTAAGAAGAGCCCACAACAAACTTAGCCGGGTAAATTTATTTTTTTGTTATCACCATCTTCCAGTAAATTTAAATTAAGCTATGAAGCTAGAGCAATTCACACCCAAGCTTTTTTATCGTTTAAATAATCCTTAATATTATAATAGGATTTTTTTTACATTCAAAGCAGGCTATGTTTTTAAATTATGGTACTTTTGTCAACCGATTGAAATACTCTGCTGGATACGATTCCTTGAAATGATTTACAGTAGCTCGTATTATGTGCAGTACCAATTTTGATGTAAGGTAAGAGATAACAAATATTTGCATTTTTTTTTTCCTTAATTTGTTTTACCAACAGCTTTACATTTCCAAAAAAACAGTTTAAACTAACTTATACGGTATGAAGACAAAATGTTAATCTACTTACAGGTAAACACCGCATGCAATGAATAGTGTTAAACTAGCTTACAACTACACAAACAAGATAGAAGTGTATCCAGTGTAGGCAAATGAATAAAATTTCATTCAGGCTATCAAAACTATTTCAAAGATGTAGTACTGCTATTTTATGTTACCATAAAAAGCTAACAATAACATTAATAAAAAGTAAATTAAACGAACAAAATATATGATTAGATACAAAGCATAAAATAAAAAAATAGTAAAAATTCAAATAAGACAAAATTGATTTCATGCAAAGTTGAAAATAAAAAACAAATTAAATTATTATTTAATTTGCATTAAGATTAATTTGTACTATTCATCTTCATGGGTTGTTTTTATATAAATAAAGGTATAAAACAAAACACTTTGTGGTTATCACTGTCAAAACTTTTCGGTTTTGAGCTCAGCGTTTCAACTGATGAAATGAGAACTGTTCTAAGTAACACAGTTGTATACATAATATCGATAATTAAAAAGCCAAAATAAATGTAATGTAATGTTAATGTATAAACCCGTAATATTTAATATCATAAAAGACATTTCGAATAAAATGTAATAACGGTCTGCAAAATTTGAATGGATGGAAATGGTTGGGAAACAAAACAAAAGCGTGGATTTTGTTTCAATATAGACTATGTATCCTTTTCCAAAAGAGACACAGAGTGCAAAATTTGTAACCTTTTTCGTGAGGCTCAACGCTCGATTCAAACTTTGACTTTTTTCAATATTAAACTTTAAATGTTAATCTTTATGCAATAAATCAATCTTTGCTGCTACGTGATTTAAAAATAAACAAACCAAATCACTTTTGCATGTATAATATTAGTAAGGAATAAAATACTTACAGTATTTTATAAAATGCAAAATATTACATGCAAAATATTATACATGCATTTTATTTATATAAAATACTTACAGTATTTTATTTTATTTTGTGACAGAACCCTTAGCACTTCAGTTCAACTCCATAATTTTCTCTACCTGTAAAACTATATTTTTGATTTTGTTCAAGGAATTATTTAATTCTCGGAAAAAAGGATTCCTATTGAATTTAAAAAGTCGGCATTGTCTTTATTATCAGCTCATTACCGGCCAACTACAAAGCACGGGTCTCCTTTTAGTATGAGAAGTGCTGTAGACTGTAGTCCACTACGCTGACCGAGATTGGTAAGCACCACCCTTGATTATATTAAATAAAATAAAATAAAAAGCCATTTATTCTACTACCAATAAATATAGAAATACATATTACATTTATTCACATAATTAAACTACATAACATAATTAAATTTATACATATTTTAACAAATTACATATTTAATTTCATTACATTTATTTAATAGCTAGTCTCCAATTCTTATTTGTTTTGTTGTGTTGTGGTAGAAGTCGCCTCTCTGGCGTAGGCCTCCCCCAGCTCTCTCCATTCCCTTCTTTCCTTAGCGTTTCTCATCCACAAAGGTCCACAAACTTGAGTAAAAACGTCCGCCCAGCGTTTCCTTGGTCTTCCTCTTTTCCTTTTCTTATTCCGTGGCAGCCACTCTGTCAATATTTTCGTCCATGAAATGGTATTTGCTCTGCAAACATGACCTGCCCATTTCCATTTTAGCAATATAACTTGATTATATTATGGAGTATTAATTCACAGGCAAGCAGGTTACCATTCCCATCGTGATTTTTTTTTTTAATAAATAAATAGACTGCAAGAAGTGCTTGACTGCAATCACACCTGATGGTAAGAAATTTTGCAGCCCAAGATGAAGCGCGCTTGCCTAGAAGATGCCTATTCACTCTTGATTTGAAGGTACCCAGATTATAGGTATCGGGGAAGACGGAAGATGGGAGGGCATTCCAGCCCTTTGCGGTGCGGATCAGAAAGGAAGAAGCAAAACGCTTCGTACGTGTTGATGGTATTCCAACAACGTAACGGTGCAGATTCTTTCGGTACCTCGCAGTTCGATGGTAGAAAGGAGATAACCAAATTGAACAGCTCCTGTGCACACTCTCCGAAATGTATCTTGTATGTATCTTGTAGTATTGTATTGTATTGTTTTGTATGTTTTCCTTCAAAGTTAAAGCAAGCTGTTTAAATTTAAAAAATGTTAAAACTCCTTAAAGTTAAAGGTTTGAGCTTCGTTTACCCGTAAGGGAAGCCGAAATGTGAATCACTAGGCTAACCGGTTTTTAAAAGTATTTTATTGGTTATTTTTAGCTTATTCTAGCTAGTATAAAAATATGTTTTAAAATGAGCTAATAAAAAAATATATGTTGACCACTAATGAGAATCTGATATAAAATTTTATCCAAACAGCATTAAATTATGTTTGAACGACTATATAATCCTCCCTATGCTACTACTACTAGCATCTTAACTAGTTAGAATGTAACTATTCAAGTGCCCTTAGGTTATATTCGGTTAGTACCTTTTTTCAATATTTATAGTCGCAACGTAACATTCGCTTACTTAGCTTGGCTTACTAAAATAAGTAAGCCATATTCAGTAATAAAGATGCTTTTAACATGCATTCACGTTCGTTCGTTCAAATACATAATGTATCCAATACATTTTGTATATAATATAACAGTGAATGCTACATATGCAGTAGGTAGCAGTTGGGGCGTTATATGGCGATATCATTCGTCTGTAAAGTTTCAATGTTTAGAATGGGGTTAAACAATGGCGTAGACAAGGATTTGTTCACATTGTTTCCAGAATATTAAATATCCACACAGGTACGTACATATTCTAAATACTAACTGCTTCATTATTTTAGCGTTTAGCATTGTCGACGGATCAAGGATCGGGATCTGATTCTTTGGAAAAGCCGAAAAAATCCAAAATTAGGTTATTATACCCTATTATTATGCTAGTGATTATAGCAAAAATAAACTCAAGTTCTACATTTTATTTGATTATTGTTTTACCACTAGCATAATGTGAAAACAATAGTCTATAAAACCGTATAGAAGCAGATTAGAATGTATATATTATGCTCAATATGAAGGCGTATGCCAAGCAATTTTCATATGCCTTGTTTGCTTTTGTAATGACTCTACCTCCAATTCGGAAGTCAGATTTTTTCGAGAAGAAGTCGGCAAGAAACTCAGCAGTTGCTCTATTCCAACAACAACAATTTACATTTTAACATTCATTTCAAAGAATGAGTATGAGTATAAATTCACTTGACAATTACGGTTTTGTTTGTAGCAAACTTTCATTGACATTAAAAAAACCGTTGTGGTGCAGCTTTAACATAAAAATTATTAATTAAATCATTAAATTAAATAGTTACACAAAAATAATAAAAAATACAATAATAATATTACTAAAAGGGAAAATAGGTGCAGGATAGTTAAATAACACCAGGTGGGATTAAGGTTTTGGTTAAAGGTGAATTATGTCTTCAAGAATCGTATTATTCGTGTCTTATAGATCAACTTACTCGTATATAAACATTTTTGGACGTGAATCTTTTGCAACTCACTTTAAAGCGTAAATAAAAAATTAAAGCTTATTCATAAGTGTATACACAACTCCAATATAATATTAAATATTTATTTACATAGTTACTGTTAATATGATATCAGATAAATAAATTTTTTTAAAACCCCTTAAATACTCGATATAGACATTATATTATATATACACATGCTAACATATACTTGTAAATTCGTTTACAATAAACATAATATGGTGAACGTATTTATATGTACACATGTGCAAAACACCAAATACTACCTACAACGTCAAAATCAAATTCGTCTGCAAAGTTTGTATGTTTGGAATGGACTGCGTTGAAACAATGGTGCGGACGAAGAGTTATTGATGTTGTTTGAAAACGCGCTACCTCGTGTAATATACTACCTGAACATTTACCCGCGGTCTGCCAACTTAATTATTCTGTGTTGAAATATGTTTTTAATACTATAAATACTATTAATACTCGTATATACTATTCAAGTGCTAACATATAAAGTGCTGTATAAAGACGGACGGTATAACAGTATTTATAATAGTGAAATACTTCTGTTACACAATTTTTAAAAATAGACCGAGGCAAACATTACTTCAGTATACATGAAAGGTTAGGTCACAGATTACTGAGCCAATAGAAAAAAGATTAAGGATGTAAGGCGTAAATAGATTGTGACACTTGCAATTAAACTATTTTGACTATTATGAATTAAAAGCTAAACTACAGATAAAATCACCTAAAATCTAACTAACTTCGTAACACTTCTAATTATTGACTCACTGTACTCCTGTCCTTTCGAAAAAAGGGGGATAAAACATCTCGTTAATCTCTACATATTACCGGCAAGTACCAAGGCACCATCGCCAGAAGGTATTATTTTGAAACAGCTGCTCAGTCTCGGTGACCGAAGTTAATTAGAAGCCTTTGCGCTTAGGTCCGGTTGAGGTTTTAATAATATCCAACGGTCCGACGACTTAAGCCGGGAATTGATATACGTGTGGGCGAAATCTGCTAGACTAAACACTTATTAAGGTTAAGTGTAGACTCTATAACATCGTAAATTAAATTGTTATTCTATTTACCTCTATAAACGTCATAAATATAAAATAAAATACTTATATATCGCCCGTTATATTGAGTTTTTTTGTTAACAAAGTAGATAGGCGCCTACTTTTCTTGACTGCAAACTGTTAAACGGAAATCATGACAGAAATATCTAATCAAAATAGTATCGTATTTTATATAAATTAAATAAATAAAAATTTGGTTGCATTTATTTTATGAAGAGATCTTCATCTTCAAGAAGATAGAGAAAATAAATGTTTGTTATCTAGCTGTAGTTTGGTAACATATATTAGCTGATGCCCGCGACTTCGACCGCGTTCATTTGGGTTTATAATTATGCAGTATCCATCTACAGGATCCAAGCTATAATCAGTGACAGGTAACGATTGTGTGTGTGTGTGCCTATCAGGATACAAAGTATCATAAGTCCGTCTCCAATTTGGTGAAGGTTGAGCCAAGCATACATAAAAAAAAACAGATAGACCCACTTTCGTAATCAACATTGTCATATAATATAACAAATAGTGTTAAAAAGCTACTAAAACATTTACAGATTAGTCTTAGTTAAAGGTTTAATTAGAATTTAGACACTCCCAACTACTTCGTAAAGAGTAGTTAAAGATATCTGAGTTGGGGTGGCGGCGTAGCACGGGTGTCAAACTCGGTTCAGTTATTAACAGCATGTCAGTTTCTAATTACGCGATCCAGTTATCACCTGCGGCTGACGGTTACATTTCTGCCACCATTTTATGTAGACTCGACGGTGCCTTAATGTTTATACCTACTTTGTCATCTTTTGGGTAATATTAGTTTGTTTGGCTTAAAATAACTCATAAAAACTTGAAACTTTATTGCAAAACTTAATCAAATGGCATTTTGATTAAGTTTTGCAATAAGCTCATGTTTTCTTACTAAAAGAAAGCTTATAGAAAACCTATTGTTACCTGCAACTTTGTTCTCTTTGTTAGATAATGCATGTCTTCAATATGCTCTATAGATGCAAAAACTACACTACGGAATCCTTTACTGGGCGTGGTACGACGAGAACTCCTCCAGTTTTCATAGATGGTTTGGTTGTGTACACAAATATAAAAATGAAATATGTACTTTTATTGGTAAAAGATTAAAATATCAATTGATACTTTCATGCCAAAAGAAAATAGATGCATCTTAATCATTTGTTTGACACTGACAAGAAATAAACTATCCTAAATGCTGGTTATTTGGTTATAACATAAAAATATTTCGTCAGTCTGTAGTACCTACTCGCTAACGATGCGGCACTTGAAATTCGGTGCGCGCAGTCGACCGGTCCTTTTTATCCAAATTATATGGTACGCTCGTACCAAATTGTTGGCGTAGCTCCTCTTGACTATTTCAAAATATTACATAAAAATCATTCAATAGGCTCTGGTGAGCCTATTTAACCTCCGAATAGACATGTCTATCGATTGGCGATACATACTTTAATGACTCTACGAAAATAATATTCCCGCAGAGGTCAGTGAATTATAGGCAATCCAATCTCTTTGTAGCAACTTAGTTTTACAAATTTACTAGAAATTGACCAAACTTTGTCCGCGCTGAAGTTTTGATGTGTATGCTTATGTTATTCTCTGACCCCTGAACTTACAAATTCCGCGGGAACCCTTAGTTTTTCTGGGATGAAAAGTAGCTTATGTGCTATTTCAAAGAATTGCTATTTCTGTGTTTTTATCCAGATATGTCCAGCTGTTTTAGCATGCTTGAGTATCAAACATCCACCAAAGTTTTGCATTTTTAGTAGTAAAATTAGTGCAATCCCACTTTACACCGAAATAAAACCACTTGCTTTGCACTTTATTTATGTATATATATAAAATCTACCATTTTTGTACATAATATCCTTAACTTTCATGGAATAGAACTATAAGCTAACTGGAGGAGATAATAAAAATAGTCAGCTATAAGTGCTGTATAAATAGCTTTAGCATTTTTATGTTACTTTACGACCCAGCTTGAACTTTCTTTCTTCTAGTTGAGATATCACTTCACTACTGCAGCATAAGCGACGAGTAGGAAATAAATCAGTTCCACGAGATATTTTTGTTTTTCAATAAAATATATTTTGGCATAATTAATTAACTTGCCATATAGATATATGCCATAAGACCTTTTTTTACTCATATTTTAACTAATATTAAAAGGAATTTACGTATTGCTAATTCTTACCTTTCCAACACTTAAAATATTTTTCGCATGCTGCTCACTACTGCTACAAAGAAAAACTTTGTTGGGTTTGGAATTTACTTAGTTTTTTAATGGGATTCAATATAATACAAAAGCTTCTTTTTCAACTCAGTAAATTCCACTTATTACGAGTTATTTTTAAAGTGTAAGTAAATTTAAAAATAACGTAGTGTGACGACCGATTGGTGCAGTGGGCAGCGACCCTGCTTTCTGAGTCAAGGCTGTGGGTTCGATTCCCACAACTGACTGGAAAATGTTTGTGTCATATACATGAATGTTTTACAGTGTCTGGGTGTTTATTTGTATATTATAAATATTTAATAACATAACAACAATAACAAGTTACAAGCTACGCTAACTTTGGGGCTAGTTAGCGAAGTGTGTAGTGCCGTCATAAATTTGTTTTCTTTTTAACTGAGTTTTTTCTGTCTACACATTCATCATATTATGACTAAAATTTTGGTCTGGGCTGAAGGTTATCTACACAATTAGAATCTATGCGTAATCATCGATGAAAAACACCTAGATAAGAGAAAATCTTCTGCATTTTTATATTCGGTGTATAAAAGCGTAGAAAATCACCGCGAACGATCCACGTTAGTGTAAGACAGCCTAGCCTCTAGGGGGCGATTGTTAAAATGTCGGTACCCTGGCGCCGCCGAGAGCTCTCCAAAAGTTAATAATTCCAAGCCCGTTGCCGCAGTGCTTGTCTGATTTTCCATTCATATTCATACTTATTTCGTTTCACGTATTCGCTGCGGACTCGATTTAAATTTTAATCCTCAAATTTAACAAGATACCTTTTCGATATACCAAGCAAGCTTTCGCTGAAATTCTCGTAATGAATGCCGCGTCGATTACAATATTATTCGATCGTGAGTACGAGATTATGGATTCGCTATGAATAATCCAGCAATATTTTCGCATGATAATATTTTAAGATGGATGCAATTATTCGTCATTGATTTTTAATCGTTATGACAGGAAAAAGTCCGTATCGAAAATTGATTCGAATTCGTGAATATTCTGTTATTGTTAGCACAATAAAACAATACCAAAACATTTATAATAAAGCAAGATTAATTATTTATAAGTTTGATTTATCGATCTCTTAAGAATAAAATGGCTACACATGCAAGGTACCTACCATGCATGCTAAATAAGTATATACATTTTAAACAAACACGTTTATCTATACTTATAATAAAACTGTAACTGGAAGATTTCTGTACATTTAATATATTTTGAAAATTTCTTCTTTCTTCCTCCGAAAAATGGGATGAAATTGTTTATCAATTTTACTTCATAACTCCGTTAAATTTGAACCGATTCTAATAATTCTTTTTTTATTTGAAAGTGAATACTATCAAGCATTTATTGTCTTATTTTAATAAGGATTTAATAAATACTGTCGGAGATAAAGGACATAACTCTTCACAAATGCATCCGTACCATCCTACTAATATTATAAATGCGAAAGTTTGTGAGGATTGATGGATGTATGTGATGTGTCCGATAGTAATATATAAAAAGTAAAACCTACACAAAAACATTAAATTTTTACATATGTATATGAATAAATAAACAACCATACACATACGATAAATAAAAAAATTAAATCCTGCTAAGAGAACGAGAAATCTAATGAAGATGTAGAAACTAGATATAAATAGAAAAAAAAACTATTACAGTGATCCATCCTAGAAATCCTGGACTGAAACTAATCCTTTATTGAATTCAGGCCCTGAAAGAAAACATTCCTGACGTCTGTCGGGTAGTAATATATAACTATAATAAATGATTGACATCTTTTTTACTTAAAAGCTGGTCTCGATGGAAAGACTGAAAGTAAAAATTGCAACATCTGGACTTCATCTGAATTCAATAAAAAATAGGCTATTTTATTTCGCATCATGTATCTTATGTTATCGAATGCTAAGTATAAAAACGCTAAACACTGAATCGCAGTTCAAAATATTTAGTTTTGTTTTTAGTTTTGACGGCCGATTGGCGCAGTGGGCAGCCACCCTGCTTTCTGGGTCTAAGGCCGTGGGTTCGATTACCACAACAGGAAAATTTTTGTGTGATGAGCATGAATGTTTTTCAGTGTTTATGTATATTATTCATAAAAATATTCATCAGTCATCTTAATACCCCTAACACAAGCTACGCTTACTTTGGGTCTAGATGGCGATGTTTGTATTGTCTTAGTTTATTTATTTATAATTAAAAAGAAGTAAAATTAATGAGTTTCTTATTGAAAACTCGAAAAACATAATCGTCTCTATACTAAAACCTCTGTGTTTACCATTTAATGAAACGCTCGAAGCTCTGTGTTCATACAATTTGAGGATAGCAATCGAAAAAATGTGAATGCAATATTTTAAGCAAATACATGAAAAAACGGCTTTTAGCGTACATAGTATGAATACTCAAATAGTACGAAAAGCGATTTTCTTTTTAAATGAAAGCAAATTCGATGCCATTCAATCTTTCTTCCACTAGCAATTAAGCGCGAATGAAATGCTCTGAATTGCAAATCGTTTAGATATTTAAATGTCTATATTGACTCTGTTTTCAACACCAGTACCTACCTAACATTAAATTATAACATCTGAAATTAAAAAGTAGATATATATGGTGTTGAAGATATGTAAAGGGGGTACAGTTAAATATTATTTTTGTTGGACCTTAAGAGCACCCTGCGTCTGAACAATAAGTATGTACAGCATAGTATATGCTGTCTGTCAGCACATTCTATCACTGAACAGCGTGTAAACTGTAAGTGTGGGATTTTTTTTTTAAAAGTGGTATAAATTTTTTGCTTCACGTATTAATATGTAGATTGAGAATACTGTTAAGTGTGCGTAGTCAGGGCAAGCCTATCTCCTTCTTTCTCATATAAAAAATACACGCTCCTCTATAAGCAGATCTTTACTACGAACAGCTACGAAACGTGTAGCACTTCTATACTTGATATTCGGTACGCGCCGTCGACCCTTTCTACTCAAATTATACGTTTCCGACTAGATTCGACCAAATATTCGAACTTTCTTGACTTGAATGTGTACAAACATTGTTAGTACAAAATATAGGAAGTATTATTGCAGGATTCCAGTTACAAAAAAGTAGGTATCCGCACTCGTAGACACAGTTGAATTATACTAATACAACCTAATACCTACTGTATTTTGGGCCTTTCCAAAAAATATAAAATTAAACAAGCATCTATTCATAACCATATTCTAGGTATTTCGAGTCGATAAAATTACAATTAACTGAAGTTTTGAAAAGTTACACATGAACAAAACGTTTCGCTTGTTTTTACTATCTTTGTAAGAAACATTCAAAATGCTGAGCAATACCGGTACCTCTATGATTCGTTATTTTTTTATATATTCGTGGAGATACGTAGAAAACCCGAGCGCAGCTCACTCCGTCGCCCTTTGAGCTTTTTCCAAGCAACTCAGGATACTGGACGAAAAGATGTCACATAGCTTTCCAAACTCTTCCCAGCCTATATGGATCTCAGAAGGAGGTTATACTTTTAAAAAATCGTTCTATCCAACTATACCGTCTTCAATTTCGACTGTAGGCGATTACTAGGTAAAACGGAACATCAGCAATAGATATGATATAATATTGTGTACCTACAAAATATTACGGACGGCCGTAGGAGACGCAAACCACATCTTAACTTTAGTAATATGAGGTTATATTACGAGTATAAAATGTTGCTAACGCTGGCTCGGCGCCCGCCTTGCCAGACGATAGGAAACCTTTAATGTTAATTAGATTTAGTATTCAAACATCCTTCCACGACGCTATTATTATGGTAGAAGAAATAACATTTAGCTTTTGTGGCTTATATAAATTACTCAATTTTTAGCGCCGTGGTCTTTTATGTCATAAACATATATAATAATAATTTCATTTTCATTTCATAAATGGAAGTTCCCGGTTTCAATTTTCCTTTTTCCGGGATTTAAAAAAAAAAAAATTCAGAAATTGAGATAGTGTGGGAGGCTGCAGATGTGGCTAGCTCGACCCCTTACGTACAAAGAAACGCCAAGCGGTTTAACGTTTCCTTGTGATGTCGCGTAGAAAACGCGGGGCGCGTCTGTCGCGTAGAAACGCGGCGCGCGTCTGTCGCGTAGAAATGCGGCGCACGTCTGTCGCGTAGAATTAAGTGTCACTTACTTTTACGGTGAAGGAAAATAACGTCAGGAAACCTCACCGACTGAACATAAACCAACGCGCACTTGGCCAGCGTTGTGGACTACGGCCTAAGCCCTTCTCATTCTTAGAGAAGATCCGTGCCCTGTAGTAGGCTAATAATGGGTTGATGATGATGATGAAATAAATTAGCATTTTAAAACAAACAAAGAATCAACTTATTATTAGTATGGATAAAGATAGGTCAGATCCAGCAAAATATACTTTATATCACGTTATGAATTCGAAAATTACGAAGCAAATCTCATTACACATAATTCGTTATTTCAGCGTGTACCCACGCGTGAAAGACACCAGACAAAAGCGCGAAACAATCGCATTCATCCCGCTTTAATTTACATTAATATGAGATTTTCTGCTGTAATAATACTTAATGATTATTCAGAACTGCGTTAGGCACAATGGGGTTCCGTTTCTGCGCCAACGAACAATTTGTCTGAATGGCTGTAAGGGTTATACGAGGCTGCGTACTGACACTTAGCAAAATGCCACATTGAAAATACTCAAACATTAAAGTAAAAGTCTGGATGGTTCTGTATTATATTTTTATAGATATTATCTGTGCGTAATCTTGGCTTATTTAAAAATAGAAATGCTGTTTCTGTACAGATCAATTATTTTGTATACAATGTTTGGATGGCAACGTCGAAATTCTTAGTAATGAGTGGGCTACTAACTTAGCACCTAACCTTAGCATCCTTCGGCCCTTTAAGCTACGTGCGTCGCACACTACCACTTATGCTTCATACTTGTATCACGTGAAGGTAATCTGGGCCTAGTTTCCATCGGCTGACCAGTAGTTCTAAGTTTGTTTTGCCTATGTTTTATATTTACAGTACTACATAAGTTTCTTAACAACTTTATAGGTACCTATGTGACGATCGTTAATCAAACCAGGAACAAATCTCAAAACTTTTACATCAGAAAAACATACATATCGCGTATCTGCTCTTTACAAATTTTTGTTCTTTCAAAGTTTTTAACCTAGGTAAATTAAAAGTCTGGATGAAAAAAAATATATCTTAACCTGCAGACGAAGGGATCGAGCGATTTCGTAGCGCAAAACTCGAAATATCAATTCTATAATTGCTCTGAAATTTGCGATGCAAATTTTGAAAAACGCCGAACTCAATATTGAGGTATATTCTGCTATCTTCGTAGATCCCAGACGGGTTCATTATCTTTTGGGATAATTAATACGTTGATGCGAATTTTGATAGATAGTCTCTAATTTACTACTATCTATAATTTACTATATATTGTTATACATCTATAATTTACGCATAGGCGTAAATTATTGTTTGTACAACAAGTGCGTAAAAACGCTAATTTATTACCGATTTAATGCGAAATCGAAGTATACTTCGATTGCAAGGAAAAGAAACTGTCAATGTAACAGTTGCTTTCCTTACTTTTTGGTAACATTTAATTAAATCTTTCTCGGTAATCGGTAATCAAAGGCGCGTGAATTCTTCCTATCCGCAATTGGCCAGCGCGGTAGGCTACAGCCCTTTTCATTCTGAGAATAAACGTGTCATTTAATTGGCATATAATAGGATTAAATAGAATTTATGTATTGTCTGGCATATTTACGCTAGGTACATAATTGTTCGAACGCGTCAGTGCGAATGTACTAGCATGGATATGCGGTGTCGTGACGGCAAATCAGAACAAAGTAGTCACCATCCCTCCTCTTCCCGTGTCTCGTACGAGGCGACTAAGGGAATATAACAAAGAACGGGCAGCAGCGTCTTGAGTGCTACTATCATCTACTGTGATCCCAAACTTCCCTGCCCAGCGTGGTGATTATGGGAAAATCGTGGGAGATGGTCGTTGAAGATCAAGATGACGAATTTGAGTAAATTCAAATTTTTGATGACCTCCCCGGCGCAACACTGAGCGCTGTGAATTTAACTAGGAGGTCCCGGTTAAAAAAAAAGCATATTGGCGGCAGGCAGTGGCGTGCAGGGTATGCACAGGGTATGCAGATGATATAAAATATAGAAAATCTCCGATACGAGTTATAAAAAACTTAAGGATTGTAAGGGTTATAGAAAGCCCACCCTTAAGTATTTATAGCTCGTACTGGGTATTTTCGTCATTATAATAAATAAATAAATAAATATACTTCGACAATACACACATCGACATCTAGCCCCAAAGTAAGCGTAGCTTGTGTTATGGGTACTAAGATGCCTGGTGAATATTTTTATGAATGATATCCCTACTAATATTATAAATGTCAATGTAAGTTTGTTTGTTACGCTTTCACGCAAAAACTACTTAACCGATCCTCATGAAACTTGGTACACATATTCTGGGAAGTGTTAGAAGTAATAACGGATACTTTTTATCCTGACATAAAGCTCGGTTCCTGTGGTAGAGGGGATGAGTGTTTGACGATTTTACACCATAACTCCGACAAATCATAACCGATTTCAATAATGATTTTTGTACTATAGAGGTTATAAAATGTGTTTAATTTTGCCCAAACTGTGGTTGGATATAGAGGACAGAACTCCTAAGCGGACAGCAGCAAACCCCTCATTTAAGGCTTAGCGATATGCCACTTCAAAAAACAAAATCAAACGCAGACGAAGTCGCGGGCAACAGCTAGTACATAAATACTCAGAATATACATATAAATACCCAGACACTGAAAAACATTCATGCTCATCACACAAACATTTTCCAGTAGTGGGAATCGAACCCACGGCCTTGGGCTCAGAATGCATTGTCGCTAAAAACTGCACTGCTGTCATTTTATATCACCTGCATACCCTGTGCATACCCTCTATGCACGCCAATGCCGGTAGGGGCAATTTGAGAATTTAAAATTACTGAATTTTCTCTGGTCTGGTGGTGGGAGGCTTTGGCCGTGGGTAGTTACCACCCTACCGACAAAGACGTGCTGCTAAGCGATCTAGTGTTCCGGTGCGATGTCGCGTAGAAACATTAGGGGTATGACTAGCATACTCTCTTACAGGTTAACGAGCTACTATCTTAGACTGCATCTTAACTTACCACCAGGTGAGATTGCAGTCAAAGGATAACTTGTAGACGAATAAAAAAAGAGAAATATTGACTTTACCGTTCACAATATTATGCTTAAAAAAACAATTTTGCGTACACCTATCATAAAGGTAAAAGGCAAATTCATTCAAGGAGTTTGATATTGTACGGCCACCCCGCCGTTATTATGCGGATTGGTGGGCTGTAAGTTATCAATAATAATTGAACAAACATATTTAAAGATTGTAAAAATATTTGCCTATAACTATTTCAATTCCAATATTCTTTCATGTATGTTTAATGTTTATGTTACGTTGATAGTAAAATACGCTTCAGATATTCGTAATATAATCTGATGGAAATCTTATTTCAGCTCTTTTCATATTCGTATAGAGCGTGAAAAATCGCTATTATCGAGTATCAAGTTCAATCATCTCTCAAAGTCGGGGAAAAGAAAGGCGCAGTCCGAGTGATAGCGCTGAATTTTTAAATTCCTATTAAAATTCACCGACACAAAACCATCATTTATATACTAAGTTCAAAGTACCTACATAATGATTGATGAACTGTAAAATGTTTGTGTGATGAACATAAGTGTTTTTCAGTGTCAGGGTGTTTATCTGTATATTATAAGTATTTTTATATCGCCAACTATAGTAGCTTGTGTTATGACACAATCTACTATAGTTGGCGATGGGTGTATTGTCGTAGTATATGTATATTTATTATTATTATTAATTAAGATTTCTTATTAAGTATAATGTAAACCAGACGTGTCAGCCAGAGTTTGACATGTCGTCAATCCCAAATTGGCCTGCACCTAACTTTGTGGAATCTATCTTTATAATGGGACCTGATGAGTTTTTGCCAACATCACTGTTTAATGACCAAACATCACGCTGTAGAAACAAATTACATTTATTGGATGCGTGGTATTCGTCTACCGTCAGTAGTACTAGTTTATTTCTGCCACGCACTAGCAAACTGGTTATTCAAGGAGCGGATGAAGTAATTCCTTATAATCCGGAAACACTTTGGTGGACCCCTAGTGCTGCAGATGTTAATGGGCGATGGCAATCACTTCACATGAGGTGACTTGGTTGCTCGATTGCCCGCTGTTTATTAAAAAAAAAACTGCCTTTATGCAGATCAACTTGTCAATACAAATAGCACACAGCAATAATTCTAGTTCTGACATTCAAGATCCATGTTTTGATTCTTATCTGCGAGTTTATGTGGTCATAAACTAGCAGATAAGAATGCGGTGATGGTGCCAAAAAGTACGATGAGCATTGGTTTTAATAAATTTATTCTAAGATAGAAAACCTTTTCCCTTCAAAACAAATTATTAGATTTTTGTCATGTATACAAAAGCGAATATTCGTATATGTTAGACGACATGTTACATGCTTTTTTTTAAAGTCGAATCTTTAATTTTTGACTACCATTGGTTTCAAATACCTACTACTATGCTACTGAGAAGAAGACTTCGAGAACAAAGTTCAAAGTTTTAAAATTAGAACGAATAAGTAATAATATTTCTTACACAAAAAGTTAGCCAGGTCATCGAAATAATAATAAAGTTAGTTAAACAACAGATAGAAATGCGTTAACGTTTGTATATTTCTAAATCCTTTTAAAGCAAAACTCGCTCAGTGGCACCACATGCTAAAGTAGTTTGGAAGTAATATTGTGCGTGACAGCAGCAACGTTAATATTACGCTGTGCGATTGACGGAAGCTAGATGGCGCTCGTGCGATAAACATCGGTACAGCCATTGTGTAGGTACACGTTAGGGGAAATACGTGCTCTGTAGTATATGTATACAAATAACTCTTTAGTTTTCTCATTCTGCCATACAGCATCATCAGTTATATTTCGTTACAACTAAGATAAAGAAAATACTCCGTTATATCTCCTTAGTTTTTTTTTTTTTTTTTTTTTTTTTATAAATATATAGACAAGTGCTTGACTGCAATCACACCTGATGGTAAATGATGATGCTGCCTAAGATGAAGCGCGCTTGCCTAGAAGATGCCTATTCACTCTTGATCTGAAGGTACCCAGATTATAGGTATCAGGGAAGACGGAAGATGGGAGGGCATTCCAGGCCTTTGCCGTGCGGATCAGAAAGGAAGAAGCAAAACGCTTCGTACGTGTTGGTGGTATTTCAACCAGTCTCGTACGAGTCCCGCAGTACGGGCAGCTATGGGCAGGAGACATTTTTTTCCCTGGGAACAAAATGGAAAAAGGACAACACTTTATTTTCTCCCACAGCTTTAAAAACTCTCTGTACATGGGAAGCACAGGTGGGAATAATATACGTGTAATAATTAACGGGGGTTAATATATATATGGGAGCCGCTGGCAGCAAGCGGCCCAGGACCGTTTATTTTGGAACTCCCTACCAAAGATCTATGTCTACTTCAATCGGTGGAAATGATGATGATGATGAAGTTATATATTCCTTGTTCCCTGTTGCCGTTCTTTGGCAGGTGGATACCTCAATTTTCCTAACCTACTGTCTTCTATGCTAGCAGTGTAGGTAGAGGAGAATTGGTGACAAATATATTCTGATCTTCCACCACCACTCGGCAACCTCAAAATACACTATTCTACAATAAGCCAGACGAAACAATTCAAATGGCATATGTATATAAAGAATTAAATCTACATAAACAGAATTGAGTTTCACGTAAAACTTTTCACATTTCAAAGTGGCAAATCTTCTAAGGTAGAATAAACACGCAATAGGTCTTTTATATCGAATTTCTTCTTTAGTTCGGATTGAACTGGTCATTGAACTTGAGGAAAGTTTGTACTACTAATGCCTTACGATAATCCATACTTGAGCGACCGCACTAAGGCCTCTCCAAGGCACAAATAATGAATACTCTAGAGAATAATAAGCCAACAAAAGAAAATCGTTATTTGTTTTCCCGTACACTTTTTCCCTCTGCGGCGGATCACGTCATTATTTTGGGGATCGACTTTATTCTTTTTTTTTTCGTTCGTGTAGTAATTAAAGATAAATATAATATAAAACGCTCCACTTCACAAAGTTCGTCTCTAGCTTTTGTCTTCTTAAATGGACTGCCTGTTTATAGATCGTCATCCATTGTTTTCTTAATCTGCGACGCCGGAGGAAAGAATAAATGATTCATAAGTTCCACTCAGCGGTAAGTAACAATGGCGTATAAAAATAATAATAAAGTTCATTGTGTTTTGATATCAGAACTCTTGTTTTTACTAACTTTGTCAATGTTGTACATATGTGGGATATTATTATAAAGTCTATGGCAAAAATGCAATCAAGATTATGAGATTAAAAAGAAAATAAATATCTGCTGATAGGTGCTATATAGTTAGTGGCATGCAATGGGTTTTTTACCAGGGTATGCATACAGCAGGAAAATTGCATAACACTCATCTTATATGGCTTATACGGGCTATATTTCAATTTTAGGGTATGCAGTGCTTTTGCGCATGTATGAAGTACGCCACTGATTAGGTGTCAGGGTGATGGACACAGCGCGAATCTTCGTAGGACGTATTATTTGCCTGCAAAGCAACACATCTGTTTATGAGCGATGATTTTCTTTCTTAACACCAAGGGGGCCACCTGCATAGTCTGTCAATAACTATAAAAATCGTTCTGTAATTATCAAATAAATTAGTTCCCCAAATGCGGGCTTTATGGCATGCATTTTGGTAACCCTGCGGCATCCCAAACGCATTCCAAAAAAAATCCCTTATACATTATTATTATCCGTGTATATCCCTAATTTACATATATTGACTAGTTTTTTTAAACAACCACTTAACATAAAATAAAATTACAAATTAAAGTAAATTATTAAGAACAGTTGGACGCTCGCCTAACTTTGATCCTTCAAACGACACGAAATCACTCAAGAGGTAATGTAATTGGATTGGGGAGGTACTAAACTTTCTAAGTTTTCTACAAAGTTGTCGAGTAACCAGACTCCACCTGTGTGCTCCCACGGAGAGACTAGTTTGCTTGTATTCTGTATCTTTCTTTCTGTTTCCTATGAATCCATTTGTCCGCAATCTTAACTTGATACAAACTTTTCAGTTTCAAATCTGATATTTAAGTTCATCGAGTTTAAATTATAAAAATACTTAGTTAGTTGAAGTCGAGCTTCTTGTGACTTATTTCTGCCTCAAAGCAGCATTGATTTGTTCCGGTCTGATAGGTGTGCTGTAGTTAAACACCTACGTGTAATTAATTACAGGCAAATAAGGTTTAAAATAATATTTTGAAATATTAGAGTCGGTAAAGATTTAAATTAAAAACTAACTGTTGCCCGCGACTTCGTCTGCGTTTGTTTTTTGATGTGACGTTAAATTTAGTTGTAGTTCTAAATCACTTTTAAGTATTCAGTATCGCTAAGCCTTAAATGAGGGGTTTGCTGCTGTCCGCTGAGGAAATCTGTCCTCTATCTCCAACCACAGTTAGGGCAAAATTAAACACATATTCCTCTATAGTACAAAAATAATTTTATAATTCGGTTTAGATTTGTCGGAGTTATGGTGTAAATTCGTCAAACACTCATCCCCAAGAATATGTATACAAAGTTTCATGAGGATCGGTTAAGTAGTTTTTGCGTGAAAGCGTAACATACAAACTTACATTTACATTTATAATATAATATTATATATATATATATATATATATATATGTCGGCGCGAAGGTGTTCTACACCTCATTTACCGGCGTCAAAATAATTAAGATTTATTAATTAACTTCTTTTAAACTGTTTCAATCACAAACTAAGCTTTTACTGACAATCATGTGTTAAAATTCACAACATAATTTTGTAAACACGATTAGTCGGTGTCAACAAGTTTTTACAACAGATGATCGTACAAGCATGCTTTGGTATAAGTACCGGTGGCCGATATCTCGCAGTGGATTATTACTCGAGACGTCAGACCGTTCGGACGTCTGAAAGTATTCGTAATAAAAACAGAAAACAACAAGTTGTGGTTTTAATCGTGATGGACGGAAATATTGAAGTTAGTGACGTCAGTATCGCTGACGTCACTCTTTCTAAAAACAACTCGGAGGCTCTTAAGCCGTTATCAGAAGTGGGATCGGCTGCTGCTTCATCAGGTCGATCATTAGATGTGACGCAGCAAAACGATGCTAGCAGCAAAACCCAAAGTGAAGTGCCTTATCAAACTATGGGTGCGGTTCCGCCTCAGTTCTTCATGCAAATGATGCAGATGATGCACACGATGTCAGAACGGTTGTACGCTCCGCTTGCTGAATCAAAAATCAGGATGAAGGACATATACCTACCATAATTTGACCCAGACACCAACTTCGTCGGGCTTCTCAACCTGGTAATCAGGAAACCGTGTCGGCGCGAGATGACGAGTCGCCTACCGATCCCCGTTCATTAACTTCAGGAGAGGAATTGCTGGAACAACCCACCCAAGAAAGCAACCATGCAACATGCAACAGAATAAAAAGGTGACTTCGTAACTATTCTATAACCCAAATCCTTTGCGACTCACTACTCCAACCTCCCATCCCACGATATCCACTAATATATCCACGATGGGTATCCTCGAGGATGATTTCAACGAGAACATCTTCGAGATCTCCGAGTAATCTACGAGGTTTAAAACTACGATTATATCCACGAGATCTACTAGCTAATCCACGAGTTAATCCACGAGTTAATCCACGAGTTAATCCACGAGTTAATCCACGAGTTAATCCACGAGTTAATCCACGAGTTAATCCACGAGTTAATCCACGAGTTAATCCACGAGTTAATCCACGAGTTAATCCACGAGTTAATCCACGAGTTAGTCCACGAGTTCTACTAGATCACACTAACCAAATCCTAACATCAAAGATGTGCTGCTTTGATTGAATAAGCATCATTGGATGCATACAGATACCAAACTCAAAGAGAAATTCATCATTGTTTCAGAACTAATATCAATCGTCAGGCTGGTGCAGAGCGCGCACCGCCTGTCAGAATGGCCGTGTCGGCGTGAAGGTGTTCTACACCTCATTTACCGGCGTCAAAATAATTAAGATTTATTAATTAACTTCTTTTAAACTGTTTCAATCACAAACTAAGCTTTTACTGACAATCATGTGTTAAAATTCACAACATAATTTTGTAAACACGATTAGTCGGTGTCAACAAGTTTTTACAACAGATGATCGTACAAGCATGCTTTGGTATAAGTACCGGTGGCCGATATCTCGCAGTGGATTATTACTCGAGACGTCGGACCGTTCGGACGTCTGAAAGTATTCGTAATAAAAACAGAAAACAACAAGTTGTGGTTTTAATCGTGATGGACGGAAATATTAAAGTTAGTGACGTCAGTATCGCTGACGTCACTCTTTCTAAAAACAACTCGGAGGCTCTTAAGCCGTTATATATATATATATATAATATTATATATATATAGTAATAATATTAATCATATCAACTTCCCTTTCGGGGGGCCGAGTTCGATTCCCAGCCCGAGAGTTCTACAAGATGTTCTCAAAGGTGTGTGGAGTCCACCAATCCGAACTAGGCCAGCGTGGTGGACAACGACCTTAACCTGTTCTCAATATAGGAGGAGACCCATGCTCTGTAGTAGGCCGATAATAGCTACTTCCATAGATTAAGGGTCCGGTGTTAAAATGATGATTCTAATTTTAGACCGGTGTTATTTAGTTTTATTTGAGACTAGCTGTTACCCGCGACTTCATCTGCGTTTGATTTTGTTTTTTGATGTGGCATTCAATTTAGTTGTAGTTCTATAAAAATTTAAGTATTCAGTATCGCTAAGCCTAAAATGAGGGGTTTGCTGTTGTCCGCTGAGGAGTTCTGTCCTCTATCTCCACCCACAATTATCAGATCTACACAAAGTTAGGGCAAAAATAAACCCATATTATAACCTCTATAGTACAAAAATAATTAATTAAATCGGTTATAATTTGTCGGAGTTATGGTATTATCTCATCAAACACTTTCATCCCATCTCCCAAAGGAACCGAGCTTAATATCGGAATAAAAAGTATTCTATATTACTTCTAACACTTCCAAGAATATGTGTACAAAGTTTCATGAGGATCGGTTAAGTAGTTTTTGCGTGAAAGCGTAACAAACTAACTTACATTGACGTTTATAATATTAGTAGGATAGGATAGGCTAGGATAGGATAGAATAGGATAGGATAGGATAGGATTAACACAAATGTTCGTGTAGAATAGACGCTATTAACGCAAAATTTGTTAAAAAATCATGTGTGTGTGGTCTATGAGTGGGAGATGCCGGGCTCGATCCCCGACAGGGTTTTGTCCAATACAAGTTAGCCTTTGGCTGCAATCTCACCTAGTAGTAAGTGACGATGCAGTCTAAGATGGTAGCGGGCTAGCCTGTTAGGGAGCATGGTAGTCAAACCCCTTAGCGGTTGCTACGCGACATCGCACCGGAACATTAAATCGCTTAGCTGCACGTCTTTGTCGGTAGGATGGTAACTAGCCACGGCCAGAGCCTCCTACCAGAAAGAATCAGTTCGAAAAGTCCTTCCACGATTGCTTTAACTGTGGCTAATAGGCATGGTGACAGTAACTAGACTCGCCAAAATATTGTATTTATCTAATGATTCGTGTATTATAAAAAACGTATATGTAATTGTATTTAACGTGAGTTATAGTAGTGTTATTTATTTTCGATAAATATAACTGCGAAATCTAGTCAAAAATCACTGCGTGTACGCTATAGAATAAGGACATACTAAAGCTACCCAGCGCCGTTTTTGAGGGAAATAAAAATAATCTAAAATTTAAACCAACAAAACCCTTTAATTTCTTCAAAATTAAGTTTTATCCTATATATATTACCTAGATAGTATTTGAAGTATCCAGGAAATGTATCGGTGAATACCGTACTGACAAAGATTAATATAACTAACTGCTATCATAACTTACTGCCATACCTCTTACAATCTACTTTTTTACCATATTGTGTACAAGTATCATCACTTCCCAGGGTGATGCAGTCAAGGACTAAATGTTAAGGAAATATAAAAAAAACTTAAAATCTGTTATATCTGGGCACTAAGTACATTTATATTTCAACTAACTACGAGAAAAATCGTCACTTATTTTTTTACTAAATATATTTGTATACACTTCTTGTATTTCAAGTAAAGCACATTTTTAAAGACAACGTAAAAGTGGAAAGTTCGACATGGATAATGAGATCGGATGAAACGGTTAGTCGCTTTGACGTAAAATAAGCAATTCCTTTGTCAGCGTAGGTGTGCTATACCTATTTACGACTTTAGTTACAGTTTGCTTTCAAAACTCCATCAGTTCTAGTTGATATTTAAATTTTTATATTCTTAAAATCAAAAACGTAAGATGGATATTCTATTATATTGTATTAAATCAAGATTATATGTCTTGATGATATAAAATCAACAGCCCGCCAACTCGCATTGCAAAGGCATGGGAGGTCTGAGCTCTAAATACATTTCAAGTGTCAGAAGTGGGATAATAAATATGATAAAAATTAAATTATTTAATTCTTTTCCAGAAGTAGTCACAGACATATAGCCCACTGTTGGACTCAAGGTCTCTGCATATTAAGGGAGGATCTTCTCATAATAACCATGCGGGGCAGACGGGTTGGTGAAGGCCCTTACAGGTACAATAGGTAACAAAATTGTTCGTATAATTTTCTCTTACATTAAATGCTAACCGTCGTTAATTTTATCTGTCGCATACCAGATGTAAAAGGAAAAAAAATCAAAAAACCATGGAGGTTCGCGAAAGCACTGTAATTTTAGTCGAGGCACATTCCCGCTCCCCTTTAAAAAAAGAAACGGAGGAACGTGAGTTGAATGTCCTGCGTCGGCCGGACCATGCAATGGACATACAATATATTGGGCGTAGAGATAGAAAGGCCTATGGTGAAAAATCAATGACATGTTTTATTTACTTACTTATATTTTTTATTTAGGTGATTTCATATCATAGTTCGCACGAGATTGATCCACCGATGGGAAACCAGAGCTGTGCAAATTTCTATTGGTGCAAAACTTCAATAAAGAATATTTAACAACGACAAAGTCAATTTCCGTGTCGTTTATATGTTGGAAAAAAATAAATTAAATTAGATTTACACTTCTAGATTAGCAATTTCTAAACGAGAGACGATTCAGGCTGATTTGTTATCACCCGATCGGTTATCACGCGACATTGCACCAAAACACTTAATCGCTTAGCGGCACATCTTTGTCGGTAGGGTGGTAACTAGCCACGATTAAAGCCTCCCATCAGACCACACCAGAGAAAATTTAGAATCCTGCCGGTAATTGAAACCGAGACCTCTCACTTAAATTCACAGCACTCACCGCTGCGCCAAGGAGGTCGGCAAGATAATTATTTAAAATTCGTTAACTTAAAGCTAGAACTACGAGAGTTCCAAAAGCGCCCTGTTCTAAGATGTGATATAGACACTAATTATTGATTGCAAATACAAATTCTGACGCTATAGACGTAAATGGAAGGTCCCAGGTTCAATTCTCATTAGCGGGAAGTTTTAGGAATTTACAATTTTACAATGGGCGCTGGGTTGGTCTTGTGTGATGCTTCCATTCCAGCGGCTTCGTACTGGAACGGATGAATAAAAACAATTCTTACATAATCTTAGCTAAAGTACAAAGGTGCTTATATTAGCCAGAAAATAATTTTATTTTCCCACTTACTTTCTGGTGTTTAGGAGCAACTTCTTTAACTAAAACATTTATTTTAATGTTACGGTAGTTCAAAACTAACGAAAAGTGATTTTGAGGCTAGGTCATTCATCTAACTTTGCTACAAATATTTTGCATATAAAAATACTTAATTTGAAAAGGTCTCTAAAGGATTTCTACATAGAAAGTAAAAATACTATGATTGAACCTATATTGAGCATCAGACTAGAAAAATAAATATTATCTTTTATATTTGAATGTGAAGGTTTTACAAAGACAAAAAGAAAAGTTCTGGCACTGATTGTCAATGCCCCTTTTGTTTAAACTTGGATTTGTTTGACATTTAAAAGTATTTTCTTTACGTACCTACATATTTCAATATTGTTAAAACGTAGATATAGAAATTAAGCTGTAATTAACACTATGATAAAGACAAAGAGGCGTAAGACGCTAGCTTGCGATATTGATGAAAAAACAGATGTTTTTACCATCAAGAAATTAATATTTTCTTTATGCGTACAACGGTATAATATTTGAAAACTAGCGAATCTGACGAATCCAGAATCGGTCCAATACCGAATAAAGGAACCTTCAATCACATAAACATTGCCTATCGCAAATTTACATTTCTTACTCCCGTATTGCCCTATTTAAAATCCTTTTAATTCCCAATAACCTACAAGAAATGACTGTAAATAATGTGTGGCTTAACAACCGCACAATATATTAGTCGAAAGTGCTTGTAACCTTTGACCAAGGAACTAAATGGATGAGTTTCCGTCTTTGGACGATTGAAAGATTTGGTATCCATCAGTCCCAGCTCATATGACTAACGGACAGTAACTGTTAAAGTCGAATGAGAATCGTATTGTTAGTTGATTCGTATGCTGAAGGTTAACCAAGAAAACTTCTTCATTTTCTTGGTAAACCTGCCTAAACCGATCATGAGAAAATTGTGCATAAATATAGCATGCATCTTAGAGATTGCCATTCCATCATTTTAAACCTGTGTAAATAAACTGTTCCTTCTTGATTCTTTAAAAACCTAAACAAACGCAGCGAAGTCGCGGGCATAAGCTAGCGTGGTTATTAAAAGTGTTATTTTCTGACGTGCAATATATGTAGGTATAATAAATATAATGTGTTTTTATAAAAAATTAAAAATAAATGAATATACTACGACAATGCACACATCGCCTTCTAGTCCCAGAGTTAGCGTAGCTTGTGTTATGGTACTAAGAAGACTGATGAATTTTTTTATTAATATATTTATACATAAATACTTATAATATGCAGATAAACACTCAGACACTGAAAAATATTCATGCTAATCACACAAACATTTTTCAGTAGCGGGAATCAGACCCACCGCGCCTATCGGCCGTTAAATTTATATTAATTAATTCATTCTTCCATTCACATCATTTACTTATTCAACTAGTTAAAGTAGGCGAAGAAACATCCCGAAACTTCAAACTATCATTTCTAGCTTGCTAACTTAATGAACTTAGAACCACCCAAGTACAACTCAAATTTGCTCATAAACTCTCAGAACAGTCATAGATCGATATTTTAGAATTTTCCAATTTTATATGAACACCTGAAATAATAAAACATAATACCCTCTAAGACTCCAGGATAAATGGCGTCGGACGTGCCCGTACAGTCTGTTTCATATGTCCTTTGTGATGTAGTGGGAGGCTTTGCACTATTCACGGGGCATTTGCTACATGAAATAAGATTTCGATTAACCTTCCAGTGCGGGAACTGATCAAGTTATAAATTTAGGTGGCGTTTCTGCTGTTATGGTTATGTTCTGTGACCGGAGAAAATATATTGTCAGTGGACTGCAATTTAACAGGAGTAGTTGATGTTTAGCGGAGAGCACGTTAAGCCATTGGTCGGTCATTATTATCACTAAGATGTGAAGAAGCTATGTAAATGATTCTCTCATATAGATAGAAGGACTGGTGATAATTGTAAATGTATACTTACTAATCGTCTATTATTCTTTATTTTATTTTAATTTAAATAGTATTTAGTCATGTAAAAAAAGGAGGGACTCAAGTTTTTTTGGGATTTTTTTCTTTTTTTATAGTTTTGTTATTTACTTAGGTTCGTTATTCAGAATCTACTTTCTATATAAATATCATTTAACTAAGGTATTTCGCGTAAACCGCTTTACGTGGTCGTAAGACATGAAAAATACTTTAATAATACCTGCCAATGCATCAATAGCTCTACTTTATTGAATAAATTATATAATAAATGAAGTATATGTTAGTATCTTAGTATTCATCTAAGATATATTAATCTTAATAAACCCTTTAGGGTATTTTCAGAGGCAGCTGCGATGTTCGGCCGCAGCCCATTTCCAATTATGACCACCATGAGTCTGGAATACGTGATAAGCTAAATAAGTGAATTAGAAGCTATATATTTTATACTAGCTGTGTCCCGCAGTATTTCCTGAGTTAGATTATACATACTCAGAGATTGGCTGTTTGTACAGCCCAACTTTAAACGACTTTATAGTGGTTTATAACTCCTCAGCGCTCTCTCCTATGAGAGAAGAGGCATGTGGTCTGATAAGCGACGTAAGTAGACTCCGAGTGAAAAGGAAGCAAAATTAACTTAGAGGCTAGGCTTGGAGGATTATTTATAAAATTTTAATTACAAAGTGCAAATGATTACAGCACGGAGTCACTGTGTCGTAATTTGTTCAAATCCGGGTGGCATTTTTCTTTCGCGGGCACTGTCACCGTTTTATTTACGAGGGGTGCGCTTGTTTTAATACCTTTTCATTAACAATTTTAAGGTTCACTTTATTGAAGTCGTAAATAACTCGTACAATTGGCGCTGTCGGGCCTTAATTTGGTAAAAGCTAAAACAATTTTTAAAAGTGTTTCCATTTTGGATTGACACTTTTTAGACTTATACAAAAAAAAGCGGGAACTGGATTAAATAAAACGTGATGTTCATTATTCATTGTAACTTTTTTATTTTATGATTTTAATTATTTTAATTTCTTTATTTTATTGTGAATATGTATGACATGCCGTTATGATAAATTTTTTTGCAGTTTTAATTTTAATTCGATATTGTATATTTTTAATTTTTAATTTTTTCTTTTTCTTTTCCCTAATTTTGTAATTTATAAATGTATTCCAGCAATAGATGCCTGAAATAAAGAGATTATTAATATTATTAAGGCATTCCTATGATTTTTCCGTGTGTTGACAGAATAAAATTGTTACCTTCTGCTCCCTCCCTCCTCCTCCTCCCTGCTATACTCCCTTAGTTGTCGTACAAGACAACTAAGGGAGTATAGCAGAAAACGGGCAGCAGTGTCCTCAGTGCTGCCTCCTCCATGGGAGAAATGTTCAGCAGTGGACTTTTAAGGACTATTGATAAATAATTGTGACTATGAGTTTAAGACATTTTATTCAATAATTTATCTTCTCGAGAAGACAAAGTACACTTTAAGACAATACTACTTAGTACGTGTGCAAAATATAAAACTATTTTCAACTTTTGAAATCAAAAGATTTAATTATATAAATATATACTGTGCGTTTTTTCTTATTCCAAATCAATTGATCAATTGATTGACTAAAAAATTACAGGATTGATTTCAGTTTTTCTTTATTTGATTAAATTTTACATTGGTTAATCAAAAAAAACTTTGTTAACTTAGTTGTGTGCTCTTCTTAGACCAGGTCGAGTTTGGAACCCTACTAGCTTTAGTTTTAAGTTACCGAATGTAGTTATCGCCATCACCTAACATTAATTGTAACATGTTATATGTATGAACGCTTCATAAGTGCCTGTGATAAGGCCTACATAAATAAAACATTTTTAGATCTGGATTTGAATTTATGATAAGTAGATACCAGCGAACAAAAAAAAACAAGAACTAAACTTAAATGGGGTTCTAAGTATACTTAAAACCCCATTTAAGTTTAGATCTTGTTTTTTACCTATAAAATCTCAGATGCAGGCCCTCAATATTATAAAATATTACGTACCAAGTATAAAAATTGTCCCCATTAAAAGTTCGTACATATTTATTAAATCTAGACAGAATATGGGATACTTTTATATGGTTACATACCAAGACAGCATAACTCCGTCGGTCGGGAAATTCTTACAAAGGAACTATATCTAGCAGTGTACGTCAATCGATTGATTATGAGGATGTTTTCATATGCAAGCGGAGACGCTGACGGAGCCGCTAGCGTACTTTAGTTTCTTTACAACAAACTTTAACTGCGAGTTGAGATTAATATTATGCTTTGATTATAGTGAACTGTATACTTGTGTAACGGTGTATTCAAAGATCAGATAGAATGCACCGCACCATGGCAGCATATATGTGTACAATCAGAAAAGGTGATTTAAGACATTATCACACCTCGTAAAGGTTAGGTCCTTAGTCCTTACTTTTTATCAGGGAATATGGTAGTGAACTAATTCGTCAAGAAGTTAAAAAAAAACTCAATTTAGTTATTACATATGTCTAGAATATTCTACTATTCATATATTCATTATGACCGTGATCAGTAGGGTACACGCGTTTTCTTTCATAGGACGGTTTTAGAGCAAAGACACACAACGCCACTGCATTGCGGGTTCGCGGACTTTGAAGATTATTACTATCACTTCATATCAGTGGTAAGAACAGGAAGGGACGTCAACGTGTTCTTGGAGACATGGGTGTGGACAACACGATTTCCTACCGCTGAGTAAGAACCAACTGGGAGTTTATGTGATATCAGATACCCAATACCAGATATAGAGATAGCCAGGTGTATCATAGAGATATTAATGGCGATTTCACGCCTCACAGAATGCGATCGGGAATGGCAAGCGTTTGTGTTCGACCGCGGGGTGGCTCTGATTTCATTACGTGATTTATTTTTTTCACCTCCCTGCAATCCAATGAATCCCTATGCGGCGGTGAGTTAATTAATAATTTAAGGACAGCGCATTGCGATTTGGCTGTTCGTTTGGGTGAGTTGAAAACTTTTCTGCAATTAAATTTTTGCAAGGACTTCCAAAAAAAGGTTATTTATTTGGTGGATACTCGATCTTTTTTAGTAGAAGTATTGATATTTCGAAGGGTGAATCGCTTAGCTGGCCCCTTTTGAATTTGATGGAAATCTGATGATCTGGCTTTGCGAATTTCTTATTAAAACTCCGATTTCTTTGACGGTCGATTGGCGCAGTGGCAGCGACCCTGCTTTCTGAGTCCAAGGCCGTGGGTTCGATTCCCACGACTGGAAAATGTTTGTGTGATGAATATGAATGTTTTTCAGTGTCTGGGTGCTTATCTGTATTTTATAAGAATTTATGTATAGTATTCATAGAAATATTCATCAGTCATCTTAGTACCCATAACACAACTTAACGCTTACTTTGAGGCTAGATGGCGATGTGTGTATTGTCGTAGCATATTTATTTAATTATCTTATTACTCCATATCTTCAACCGATTAAATGGACATTTCTTCTCTATGGTTGGTGGTGAATAGAAGGTGTTTATAATACTACTGTTTTTAGAATTCACTGAATAACTCCGTTAAATATCTACTTTGTCTCAACTTATCTACTTTGACTAAGATATCTGATGACATGATATGTCACATATCGAGGAGATACAGGAAGTCTTGCTACTAAGTGGAGCTTGTTTTAATATCAACAACGTTAAGCGCTGGCAAAGCATCTTCAATTTTCAAAGTGTACAGAATACACTAGGTACCTACTATTATAAACACGCTGACATTTAATTTTCGTTTATTTTATTATATTATATTAATTTTCGTATATATTTTGACAGGCTCTTTTTTCCGACCTTTACCCGACCGAATTTATCTTAAGTTACAAAAAAACCTGTTTTTTAAAAAGTTATTTTGAATTTTGAATTATCGGGTACCTACTTACAGTATTGTGTGCTATATATGTAGCAATAAATAAATAAAAAGTAAAGGCATTCGGTTATTTAGTCTTAGGCGAAACAAGTTTATTTAGAAGATTTAGCACTCAGTTTTAAACAAATACAGCTTACACAAAAGGCGTATTGCAAGAAAGAACTGAGTCATACCTTGCAGTACTTTAAACAAAACTTTGAATAAACAATAAACTTTACAGTCTACACCAAGGATTACATTTTCACAATAATTTTGTGAAATATGTTTCGTGGTTGATTAGAAAATGTAATTGCTTATTTATTTTACACACCAAGTTCTACCAACAAATGCCAAAGTTACAAATAAGACCCTTAAAATACGAGGCCTGTAAACTTTTAACTAGCCAGACTTGAAAACAATCTTGTCTCAGTTTTAGATTTAAAACGAAACTTTTGAGACTTAGGTTTATTCGACTAGCCTTTGTTAAGACATTCTATTTTCCCTTTATTATCAGGGTACCGTACCAAAATAGCGGTGATAGCGCATTGGGAAGGGCCTCGACTTCCCTTTCGGGGGGCCGAGTTCGAATCCCAGCAGGTACCTCTAACTTTTCTAAATTATGTGCGCTTTAAGTAACTAAAATATCACTTTCTTCATTGGTGAAGGAAAACATCTCGAGAAAACCTGCATGCCTGCGAGTTCTACACGATGTCTTCAAGAGTGTGTGGAATCCACCAATCTGCACTGGGCTAGCGTGGTGAACTACGGCCTTAACCCCTTCTCACTGTGGGAGGAGACCCGTGCTCTGTGGTGGGCCGCTAATGGGTTAATGTATGTAACAAAATGATAGAAATAAAAATCTTTTCTGTCTGTAAAAACATCATTTTCTAGTTACTAATTGAACTATCAAGCTAAAGTCCTGCTTTCAAACTGTATAAAACATCAAACAAAAACATTGCAAAGGATGCCAAAATAGGGGCGTAGATATTTTATAGGGGTTACTCGGTCAAGAGGTTTGTCAAGATGAAAGGCTACATATTCGAACTTGTATTTGTTTAAATCATATAATTTTTACCTTATAATGAAAAATTCTAATAATAAAAAGAAGATTTACTGGAAATTTCTGGAATAATACACGAAAAATAAAACTTAAAATAAGAAATCAAAATATCTTAATTTTGTCGTTTAGTTTACAGGGCGGTGAAATAATTTGTCAGCAAAGCGAATCTAAAATGAAATAACTACCTATATATATATATATAGGTAGTTATTATATTTTAGATAGATAGATAGATTAGATAGATAGATAGATATTTCATATATACGTTTCCTTCACTTTACCACTGCTAGACCAAAGTGCCTCAAACTCCAGAAGTTGCAACTAAAGCATACTTAACGTCATTATTACAGACAAAGTACACTTGGTGAATCTACCAGCACGATCTTTTCTAAAGATATCTTAATAAGCACATCCTTGTCCATATATTTAATTCAATTATATTAAGTACAGTCACTAGTCTGCAGGCACATAGATGTCTAGTTGGCTACGAACAATAAATAAATAAATAAATATACTACGACAATACACACACCGCCATCGAGTCCCAAAGTAAGCGTAGCTTGTGTTATGGGTACTAAGATAACTGATGAATATTTTTGAATAACATAAATAACATAAATACTTATAATATACATATAAACACCCAGACACTGAAAAACATTCATGTTCATCACCCAAACATTCTCCAGTTGTGGGAATCGAACCCACGGCCTTGGACTCAGAAAGCAGGGTCGCTTAGGGTCGCCAGTAGAAGATTAATAATCAATTACAATTAAAAAAGCCCTAGACAATATCTACTCTATATTATGTGAAAAAATTAACTATAACTAAACTTCTTTATCTTAAGCTAAGCTCTTGTCGGTGCAGCCCATTACAACCTTCTAAACAGACCATTCAAAAAGGTTTAATCTTACTTAAAATTTATCAACGGTATGACGTAATATCATTCAAGCACCTTGTTAATTTACAAGCATCAAAACCACCCGAATGTAAATCGAACAAAATAAATTCATTGCCCAATAAGTACGTATACTCTCCCCTCGACAAAATTCGGTATACCATAGCTAGCTACATAATGTTTGACCTTGGGGTGGGATCCCTCATAGCCTAGCAACGTTTAGATCCCCTGGTCGAGCTTAATCTACAGATAATCATACCTATAGGATGCCTACACCCTACCCAGAAGCTAGAATTATTGCAAGGTGCCGGACAAAAATTATTTCAAAACATTGTTTTCTACGTAATGTAGACAGTTTTCAATTTAAGTATTATTATAACGTCGAAAAATAATGAATTAACAAAATCTTTTTTACGTTTAATATTATTGCATCATTGCATATTGCGGATTGGTGGACTCCACACACCTGTGAGATATCTCAGGCTGCAGGTTTCCTCAGGATGTTTTCCTTCACCGTTGAAGCAAGTGATATTTTAATTACTTAAAACACACACAACTTTGAAAAGTTAGAGGTGCTGAGGGTTCGAACTCGGCCCCTCGAAACTGAAGTCAAGCTCCTACCCACTGGGCTATCACCGCTTCTTCAACTTAATATCAACATATTCAAGAAGCGTAGGTATCGCAAGGTGCATTCATAATTCAATCTCATCTTGTCAGAGGCACATTCTGTAAACAACCAAATAATAAAATAAACAATTCCTTCAGTTACATACTAGAAATCTTTCGTGTATCTGAATAGTTTCATAACAAAATTCTAAAAGAACATTTTATTCCAATAAATTATTATCGCCGCAATTCAAATATTTTATACATTTTAGTGCAATACATGCATTCCTGTCCTTAAGGCTTGAGCAGAACCAGTATTTGTCATACTTTAACTTATCTTTAAAGTAATATAACTGGATTAAATTTCAGTAACCTTTGTTTAAACCCTGCCTATGAACACACTGATTATTTTAAATATATTTTGGTCTTTCAAAGACATACTATGCTTATTTTTTTAATTTTGTATACGAAACACGCAAGCCGCTCTTAACATTTTACTTCCGGATATTATATTATAAGTTTACAAGGCACAATTGCAGAAGCATGGTTGCAATGTTTTATGAAAATCCAGGCAGTGTTAATCCCACCAGAGATCTTTATATAATCCGAATATAAATAACGAAATGTTTAGTTTTATTTAAAATTAATTTTAAAGCCAATCAGCTAAGACAATGCTGTAGATTTTTTTTTGAATCATAAAATATACCACAGAGATTTGATTGGTTATCGCAGAATTAAACCGAAAATTCATTGTTAATTGTGAGAAGTCAATATTAGAAATTGCAATGTCATATCCATTCACGACAGACGTTCATTGCGATCGGGATACTGCGCCAACCCCCTGGCAACAGCGCTGCGTCACTCCCCTGCCTGCTACAATCACACTGATGAATACTTTCAACACTAGGTATACAAGTGTAACACGATATACAGCCGAAATGTTGATCCAATTATCTGTAACACAGTTTTATGACTAAATTGGGATAAGTAGATCTTTGTTATGATTTTGATGAATGACTTGCAAAACTATAGTTCGGTATATATTATCTTTTTTATCTTTACAATAGTGCGTATTTCATTAATTTCATAATTTTTTTTGTGTTTTTGATTCAGTAAATTATTGAAACCATCGTCTATAAACAGAGCAACACTTCGCACTATCAATCTGAGGAGTATGTGTTAAGCCTCATTTGCCTGTTATAAAACCGGCAGGCAGGGCCAGGAGAAATAAGCATGGCGTTTTCCCGGATGAGTTTTGTTACAAAAAGTCTTCTCGTAATCAATACATTTTTTATGTATATTTTTACATACTTAAAACTATCCCACTTCTGAAGTTTTTTTTTTTTACGGTAATAATTGACGGAACAATTTGATGGTCCATCTATGATATATAGATGTACTACTATATAGTGGAAGACCATCGCCTATAAACAGAGCAATACTACACAGGTCGTGCAAGGAGCACTTCCTTCTACATGCCGCCCTGTGTCCATCAATTCAAGACCTGTTAAACCTCATGTGCCTTCAGACCGGAACTCAGCATTGCAACAATGCGGCAGAAATAAGCATGGCGACATTACTTCTCCGGACGAGTTCTGTCACAAAAAGCTTTGCTCTACTAGACTTCATTCGACTTTTTATTTAATATAATTAGAAATTAAATTTATAAAAAACAAAAGATCATTATATTATTTTGTCTGTTGTCAATTGCAATACAGCTTTCAACGAACCGGAAGTACTTTAAAAAAATGCCTTAGGCTGTAACAGGAGGAAAACGCTTTCTGCGAAATGAGGATCTATATATTCCGTCTAACGATAGACTTATGTCTTTAAAAGATCAACAGTGACACAGTGAACTGATGCGAGGCGACACGCTTACCTCCACTGCATTCTACCCTCATATTTTTGTCCTTACAACACACTCTCCCCCTGACATACTTGATGTTTCCCCCTATAATTACTTCCCCTTTTGCCTCTCTCCCTTTCCCCTTTCAACCATAATACCTAGGTCCAATGTGAACCTAGGTATACCTACATCTAAATGCTCGACGGGATTTGCGAGGGGAACGCTAAAAGGGCTCGGCGCCAATGTGATATAAATTTGTATATCAGTTATACATCTCTCTGATGCGGGGGAGACTACGCAGTTGTTTGTCTTGTTTTGAACAAAATATTTTCCGCAAACCTGGTTTTAAAGTGTAGGTACCTGCGAATATTGTACCAACATTGTGTATAACTACACGGTTAACATAAATCACAAGTAGGAGGGATTCGGTTTCTTATTAACTTTATAACCTCTTCCTGACAATGGTAACGATAGTGATCTTATTCTTAAAATCTACGTCTTAAATCTGTCTACTTCTTAAAATGGTATAGATAGTGAGCTTATTAATTAACACTTATTAATAAGCACTTTTGATGCGTTCATAAGAATTACACGGTAGTGAGATGATGGCGATAACCACATTCGTAAACTTAAAACTAAAGCTACGAGGGTTCCAAACGCGTCCCGGTCTAAGAAGAAGCCCACAACAAACTTAGCCGGGTGTTTTTATTTTATTTTTTTTGTTATCGCCATCTCACAATGTCATTTTAAATTATTAGAAGAGCAACCTGGTTAGAGCAATAATTTACACCCAAGCTTTTTTATCGTTTACGTAGTCCTTTATACTATAATAGGACTTTTCTATAAGCTTACGTTTAATACAAACTTTGAACTTTTTAAGAGACATCTCCAAGATGTCAATTGGTAGTTTATTGTAGAACTTAAATGTAACTCCAATTAAAATGAGAATTAATAATTATAAATCCAAAACTGAGTTAAAAATCATTATTCAAGATTTCGGGCTTCCGCCACAACAACGATCATTAATTAAATAGAATTCATTTAATCGAAAGATATTCTAAGGGTAATATTGCTTTAATAGGGCGCGATTGCTATAGCACTGCTCATCAACTTTACAACCTGAACACCAGTCAATTCATAACCATTGACTGGTTGCAGAGTCTCTCAGGAAAAAGATTCAAGTTTGTATCGAGTTGCACTAGATTAAAGACGCATTTTTACGAAAATATCAACTGACATCATGTGACATGAACACTCGCGGTAAGACAAGATTATTTAGATATTTTATTTAAACTATTCAATACAATAACTACGAATTAATATAGAATTCCTAAAAATGCAAATCAATTTTATAAATAAGCTAACGATTGTTCTTAAAATTTTACAATGTAAAATAAACAAATTCATATTTTATTTCTTTCACAAATCGACCCCGCTCGTGTTACTTAAAATTTAAAATTGATATTAATTTTGCGTTCAAAATACAGACCGTACATTTCAACAATGTCATCGTAGCTTTGCTAGTTTAATGAATGCTCCATTCAGCCACGTAAATTGAAAGTCACCAAAAAGTGTCCATTAAAAGGAATTGAAGATCCACTCGCAAATTAACTCGGGCAAAAGTTTACCCTCAAAATAATTAGAGATTCACCGCAATTATCGCCACAAAATCAAACTTTCCTTTGATCGTTATTTAGAAAAGTATTGACAATCTCGACCCTAAAATGTAAAGAGTATAGTTGAAAGTTACAGAATGAATGTTTAGACGACGCTGTATAGGGAATATTTAAATAGGCAAGACGCCGCCGAAAAGTTTCTTACTTTTACCTTTTTGTTAAATCACCGAAGGGAGACCCGGCAATAATTATAATTATTTGCCAATTTGTAAGTAAAGTTATTAGAGAAACTTCCCGTAATTGCTAGTCTTTTAAGTATCATTTAAATGAATAATCCCTCGATTTCAATAGAGTTCGAGTCACCGCTCATTTATGAGTGGGCAGAATTATCGGGGAAAGGAAACGACTTTTAATTTTTTACAGGAGCCTCATTGCGAAGTTAAATTATTTCGCATGAAAAATCTCTTTAGGATTTAACGATTTACGACTGAATATTCTAGATACGACGCGACGTTAATAAAATCCGATTTCAGTAGACTCGATTTAAAACGACCAACCACTAATTCGAAAAGTCGCCACATTTCGAAAACACATTATGTAGTATAAATAAAAGTATACCCATAATGCTTACTATTATATTGCGTTGAGATATATAATCATGATAAATTTAATTACATTCATATATATACACAACATATATATATATATATATATACCACTATAAAGTATAAAGTGGTATTTACATATGTAAATTTTCATTTATTAGTGAGTATGTTTGTTTGTTTGTTTATTTGTTTGTTTGTTTTAACCCTAGTACGGCTCAACCATGACATCGATCTTGACTTTGTTTGACACCTAGATAACTTGTATACTAGAAGTAGTCATTGAATGATTTTTAACACCAGCTGAACTAAAGGAGCTTCATATCTACGGCGTAGCAGAAAAAAACCGAACTATACAAATTTTGCATATGAGTATGCAAGATGTGTCTAAACGAAAAAGAAAATAAACCGTTCCCTCACAGTTCAGGTACGCAGCAACATCCATGGTTGATATATTAAAACAATTTTCGATTAAAAATATGAACGAGAGAAGTAGAATGTAAAACATCATCAATCAAAACATAAGCAGGTGTTTATCAACATAGAATTTCACGCACGGATTTATCTACTCAAAGGCATAAAATGAAGCTGTCATAAATACAACGAAGATGACGGATCCATCAATCATCAGGACGGGCGGAGTTCCGAAACTGGCACTGAGGACATAGTGATTGACCTAGAGATAGCGGATATTATGAAAAATATATAAAATGAGAAAAAAACACAAGGAATCTTGAAAAGTATGCACACTTGCGTCACACATAAAGAAAAAGGTAAGAATGATTGAAATATCAATGAAAAAAAAACATATGAGAATCATTCTTTTGACTCTCATATGTTTTTTTACATTCACTGCTATCCAAATTTGTGGTAAGCTAAGTCTAAGATGGTAGCAGGCAATGGGTTAGTTAGGGGTAGGTACATTGAACCTATACCCCTAATCGGTTTCTACGCTCCGTCGCTAATTTGACTGGCGGCACGTCTCATTAGGTAGGGAGCTAACTAGCAACGGGCCAAAGCCTCCCACCAGAACGGACCAGAGATAACTAAGAAATTATAAATTTCCTAATAGCCTCGGGGTACTGGGGACCTCCCACGCAGTTGATTTGTAATAAGATAGCATTGAAGAAACTTAAACAAATAATGCCTTATATAATAAAATATTAATTATGGAACATTTGTAATTTTGTATCTTTTTTCTATTACTATTGCATATGGCACCGCTCCGCTGCACTCTAACCGATGTTTTAAAAACCTCAATCTATGATTGGCAAGCATGTGACACTGTCAAACCTTATCTCTGGGAAGGTCCAGCGAAGCGCGTAATAGTTATTTACCTGCCTACTCGTGTTCAACGGATTATTATCTACGGATTTGATTCTTTTTCAGATGCGAAGGAAGATTGGAGAGGGTCGCTTCTCGAAATTGAGTATTAACTGGAGTGGTCCAATATATCTAATTCGTATAAAATTTGATCTACTTTGTTTACGCCGAAAGCATGTCTTTCATTAATTTTACGGGTCAGGTAACTTGTAGCAGATATAACGAAATGATTTGAAAAGTTCAATTCTTTTTTTGTTACTTAAGTAATATTTCCTTGTTATTCGGTTAGTATACCGAGATTTGGTACTTGGGACTTGGTATATCGAGATATTCGATTTGATTACAAAATATTACTCCATATGGTATAATATTGGGTCAAAAAGAGTAGGGTAGAAAAGTTAAGGAAAGTAGAATTCTTAAAATGCTAATTATTTTAAATGTTTTATATATATATAATATATTAAGTAAAAAAGGCTTTATTGCAAACACAATTTGATTTTAATATGTTGTGTGAAAAAGGCAATAAATTAACGTATTAAATAGTGCTTCGTGAAACAGGATCGTGTAAACATTGGCGGACCATATCGCATGCATCGTGAACCCATTACTTCAACCCTAGCCTGATTAAACAGTAATACTTGTCCCATATAAAATGACCGTTGAAAGTTATCAACAAGACTCGAGCAAAACAGAACCTCTAATGGGTCTCCAGGGACCTCTCCTTTAATGGCCACTCGTAAATTGGACGAAAATAATTAAAATTGCGCGTCCGTACAGTCGCAGACCAAAACACGGCCATTAAAAGTGGTCCACACAAAAGGGTTCCTATCCGATAAATAAACCAGAGGATTCCGGTACTGGCTAAGAGCTGGTATCGTAGTTTTAAACACTAGTGTACTTTCGAACGGTTTTATTACGTTTAACACTCGGAATTGGCAAGCAAGGAGAAATAACGCATTCTTGACATAATTTTATTGATAAAACATTTATTACTTAAACGGAAAAAATAGATTTACGCCACGGTTTCTCCTGTATTGTACTGAATAATACAAAGTGCTTTCTCACGAACAATGTCACGATTTATTAATTAACTTAACTGTAATACTTACGATCATTTTTAGACATTTCACGCTGAGCAGATTTTTCCTCTCGCAAAGGATAGAGGAATTTAGAGCTTTGACTCTCGAGGCTTCTCCTACAAAGTGCATTATTATTTCAACAAGACTAGACTTAAGATCTGATAAGGTCAAATCTCGAATATATTTATACTAATAGCAATCCCTCGTCACGGAGCCACTGAAGCAAAAGTTGTCTTAGACAGATTTCAGTGATATCACACTTAACTGCACTCGCTTGATCTCGATTACGTATTTATCAGGACCGACTGTTATAGCTTCAAAAATCTACGTTACACAGATTATGTAAAGTAGATTATAGTTCTTTGGCTTTCGGATTAACCTGTTATTAAATTGAGACGTTTCCATTTCTCCGAATGCTCTTAACCAAAAATAAATCGGATAACTATAGTACGGCTGCTAAAATAATGCATTTCTGACAGGTCGTTTTAAAAAGACGAAGGAGCGTTTCTTTACGATAAAATAATTTTATAGATACATCAATATTAAATACATCATTATTAAAGTTGTTTGTCAACTCAAATCATATTATAGTCGTTTGTTATTTCGCGTCAAAAATCTTTACTAATATTAATATTATAAGTGCGATAGTGTGTTTGTTTATTTGTTTGTCCTTCCTTTACTCCCTTACTCAGCAGCCAATCGACTTCATTTTTGACATGGAGTAAGTTGATAAGACGAAATTAACATAGACTACTTTTTATCCTATGGAAACAAACAGTTCCCACGGGATTTGTTAAAAAACCGTAATAAACGCGGACGAAGAACGCGGGCCACAGTAAGTGTCAAGTAAAAGAAAAAATCAAGATAATAATAACGTAGTACAATTATATATACTGGATTTTTTTTTGTATTTGACCAACTTGACGGGCGATTGGCGCAGTGGGCAGCGACCCTGCGAGCCAAGGCCGTGGGTTCGATTCCCATAACTGCACAATGTTTGTGTGATGAACATGAATGTTTTTCAGTGTCTGGGTGTTTATCTATATATTATAAGTATTTATGTATATTATTCATATAATTATTCATCGGTCATCTTAGTACCCATAACACAAGCTATGCTAGCTTTCTTCCAGCACCCGGATATAAACGTTTTAGTCTCAATACAATAACTATTCTGAGGTTTAGTTCAATACCATGCCTACCATAGTTAACACATTTTTTTAAATTATTATTTATTGTTTCAGGTGACTTTTTAAAATACAAAAACTAAGGTAGGTACAACATAAGAACCATAAATAAAACAATTAAAATTAAAACTATCCCACGACGGGGCTAATTTGCTCGCTTTGCCCTGATGTCAAAAGTTTGAACTGAGGAACACGTTCTTGCAAGGAGCCCGGGCCGTGAGCACGTAAGAACTGACGTAGCTTGTCCTCTGTTATTCCTCTGCAGATTTTCCAGGTTCAGCTGGACTTCATCCATGCGACCGCCTTTTCCAGCTGAATCGAAGAATCAATTTTATATATCACATGTATTCAGATTTTAATCAAACGTAATAACTATCACCTTATTAGGTTTCAAAGTAATAAAATTATATAAAAAATATATAACGACTTTGCATAAACAACTTTAAAAGTAGGTAAAAGAATGTAATAGATATCTGGTTGTAAAAGGAGGGGTAAATGGTGATAGCGTGCCAAAGGGATGAAGTAACAGATAAATACGAGTTGATTACGGCCCGAACGTGTCGTAAAATATCGTCAATCGCTCCACTTAGCTGGATTAAATCTAAATGTAGTGTAGCGACAGCTATGTTAGATTTGTGGAAACTACTTTGTTGACAATTTTAAGACTTATTTTCATTTGGGTGGCATGCCGTTTAGATGATATTTTATTTATCAAAAGACGTTTGTATTTTTTGTTTATTTTGATGCCACCTTATTGAATTACTTTCACGTGAAATGAACTTCACTAGCTTTTGACTTTGGTTTGCATGCACAAATAGATGTTTCTCGAGTGCAATTATTCGATTACGATCTTGAGCTTGAGTTATTACTCATGTACCTTCTCATTTTAATAGTCCATTAACATACATAATATTAATATATTAATATTCAGCTTATAACCTAATATTGCGTTCATTTGAAAAGATTCAAGAAGAACCAGAAATAAAATCTATGAAGTAAGATTTTTAATGGACCTTTTTTTTAAACAAATTACTTAAAGACCCAATCAGTTTACCGTACCGAAGTCGGGTACAAAACTTCTTAGATCTTAAGGTATGATGAATAAAACAATAGCTTTATTATGAAATTTAGCCCGTACAGTAAGAATAGATAGATCGAGTAGATTTTGATGCAACAAAAAATACTATTTCGTAAAGTAAAAATCTGTTCGGTGAAAGAACTCAAGCATTCATTTTCAGAATGCGTTAGTTAATTTTCGCTTCTCATTTTTACCATTGCGCTATAATTCAATAGAGCACATAAATCCACTGGAGAGTACTTTTCGACCGTACCTACAATAGAGGGAAATTAATTTGTTTTTCTTACAATGGAATGTCTAGACAATCGCATATAATTCAAGTTTCACTTAGTTTTATAGACGCTAATGGCCAAAAACTAAGGACTCGTGTTTATAACAACATGTAGATCATTTTAAAGGTGACCGGTGGGAATAGTACAATGTCCCAGTTGTTATACTAGTTATTTAGTACGCGCAGTCGTCGTCCCTACTCCGTCATTTTCTCGGCGTAGTCTCGCTGCTACTTAATATTTACGCAAAGGTACATTGTGACGTTTTTTTTATTTCGCTTCTAGTTAGCAATATCACCTGGTTGTAAGTGCGAACGCAGTCTGACATGGTAGCAGGAGTATGCCAGTAATTTTAAACCCATTACCCTAAATATTTTATTAATAATTTGTTCTTACGTGTGGTGACCGCTTATTTAGCCCAACGGCTAAGTCTAGCAATTCAAAGGGGCAATAGCGCCAGCATTTTGGGTACATGCCCATAAGTGAACAGTTAGACTGCTTATATTTATTGTAAACTAGCGTACCCAGCCCGCTTCGCCGGGCTAGATTTTGCTTTATTTTATTTACATCATTAAAAAAGCAAATGTATTTGACAATTTGACAGTTCAAAAATAGGATTGCTCCGATCGTCACCAAACTTTACAGGATTACTCGCCAGGTCAATCCGGAGATTCCCTGAAACGTTCATTGAAATCGGTTCAGCCGTTTCGGAGCCTATACTATATTTTTCTAGGGAAATAATAATTACAAACTAAAATTAATATCTCAGAACATACACACTTTCTCTTTTATATATATATATAATAATATATATAAAAGAGAAAGTGGTTGTAATTATTATTTCCCTAGAAAAATATATTTTTCGTTGGTTTATTAATAAAGAATATAGATATTTTACAAGTAAAATAGAATTTTTTTTAGACATAAATAGCAGGCATACGAGCAAGCGGGTCACCTGGTAGTAAGCCTACGAAAATTAATCATTATCATATCAACCCATTTCAGGCCCATTACTCTCCCGCCTCCTCCAAAAATGAGGGGCGGAGGCCTTAGTCCACCACACTAGCCCAGTGCGGATTGGTGGAGGTCACACGCATTTGCGAACATTATGGAGAACTAAACAGGTGCATGCTGAAGCCAGTGATATTTTTAATACGCACGTAACATAGATAAGTTAGCGGAGCATGCTGGTATTCGAACTCAGCCCCACGAAAGTGAACTCAAAGTCCTACCCACTGGACTACCACCACTTCTATATATTTATTTATATTAAATAAATAAATATACTGCGACAATACACACATCGCCATCTAGCCCCAAAGTAAGCGTAGCTTGTGTTATGGGTTCTGAGATAGCTGATGAATATTTTCTTATGAATATAATACACATAAATACTTACAATATATAGATTAACACCCAGACACTCAAAAATATTCATGTTCATCACACAAACATTTTCCAGTTGTGGGAATCGAGCCCACGACCTTGGACTCAGAAAGCAGGGTCACTCACTGCGCCACTCGGCCGTCGATTATAAGTATATTATAAGTATTTCACTTATTGTCAATAGGGTGTTAAGCTTCTATAAATTTATAGACTAACTGTAACATATGAAAGTACTTAAATTTACGTTTTTTATTGTTTTTTTTATTACTCTTTCCAGGATTGTTTAGTGACACTACATTTTAATATTTATTTGCAACCGGTTCGCTGGTTTTATTGCGAAAGTTGTGGGGTGTTTTTAGAGGGTGGCAACATTACATCTCGCTATTTAATCTGCGTTGCGTACCTACTGGTCATTGTCCCTAGAGAGTTGCGTTGATAGATACTCATTTATATCTATATCTGTGATAAATGTAATAACTCTTTTTTGTTGTGCACTAAAATGAATATCTATATATATTTACTTATGTAATGCGGTAAATGAGACGCCGTAGTCGGAGGGTAACGTCCGTAGGTATATTAACAATTACAACAATAGTTGTGAGAGACAACCGATATCAGGGCACCAAGGAGCAGGGCCGGATAGTCAGCCGCAAACACCTGGGAATGCTTTGATGCTGCACCTGTTACTTCGACCTTAGTTCCTAACCAGAGACATTGTGTTACGCCCGGTGCTTATACTTTTAGCGAGGGACAAATGATACGCGCGGTAGAGGACTAGCGGTGTCATCTGTTGTCTCTAGCCTACACTAATCCGTTGCACTTAATCTTATATGGAGTGCATATCGGGTTGTACCCTTGTTATACTTATACTATTACAATTGTAAAACATAATCTGTTTGTTTATTCATTTATTTGTTTGTTTTCTAACTGTGTTTGGCTTAATGAAATTTGGCACATAAAGGTATAGCTTGCTTTTTGGAGATACATATATACTAAGCATAAAATCCTGGAAACAAATTAGGTGCCGAATAATCGGAAATAAACTATACCATAAGTTAGATTTTTAAAGATTGGTGATTTTAATGAGCATTACTTTATCTTAAAATTTCAATTTTGTTTACCTTGGAGAAAATATTAAATATATTACCTTTAGTTATACCAACCGACATAAGTGCAATGTAGCAAGGTTGCTTAGTTAGGGCGTGAAGGAAGGACAAACTAACAAACAGGCACACTTTCGCACTTCCACAAAGAGGTTTTATGCGGCTAAAAATAGTACGCTTTTCGACATTCATAATAAGGGTTTAACCACCCCGTTGGCCAAGTGCGAACTGGTGGATTTCATACGCGAGAACATTATGGAAAACTCTCAGGCAAGCAGGTTTTCTCGTGATGTTTCCATTCACTGTTCATGCAAGTGATATTTAATCACTTAAAAAAATAATAGGTGCTCACCGGGGTTTGAACTGGGCCCCGCAAAAGGTAAGCTGAAGTCCTAACCGCTTTTATACTAATAATAATTAATTTATAAAACATATTAAATTTGCAAGATTTGAGTAGGCACTTATTTAATTATTTTTGAAGACACACGAAGCTGAGGTTACACGAATGGTGTGAGGGCTGTTACGATTTTTCAAAAGACTCGAATTTATAAAAGAAACTAAATCTTAGTAGTAGTTAACCAAATTAACTTAATCTACAAACAAGGCTAATGGTAAAGGATGTGCTGATGGGGAGTATTCATAAAAGAATTGGTTATAAAAATTAAATGTAGCGATAACAAACACCCATAAACAACAATATTACAAACTAAAGGGATTAGAAACAAAATTTAAACTACACTCAGAATAAAATAGTAAATAATAATTACAGTTACAATTACAATTAAAATTACAATAATGTAGAAGTAGTAGGTGTAGCCCAGACTTGCTTGCCATATATGAATATTAACAACGATGCGGCGGACTGCACATATTAAATACCAAACGTAAATTAATAAAGAGAGAGAGATAGTTATAATTAATTATAATTTATAACAATGGCGGCGAAAATACCTCGAATTAAACTATAAACCACACGAAAATACGTTGCGGTGTCTATAATCATTAATATTCGTATAAAACAGAAGCTGGATAGCAGTTTTACGTCTTATTAAAGGGTTGTAAAATTTTATGTGCCCCCACAACCGACGCGACTTGTTTAATTAAAAACGCTTTGTGAATAATCATGACGCATAAATGTTCTGTGTTTTATGTTATGAAAAAGAGATGTTAAACAAAGAAGTCGTTTACAGTGTAAAAAAATTGAACTATACTGCAAAAATAATTGCGGCCACTACATGAACGTTGTCCTTTTTTAATTTTTTTTTTTTGATCGAGTTGCGTCAACACCGTCGTATTTCGTACGGTTGTACGGCAAAATGGTTCTGTATATCAACCTACGATATTATACCAAAATGTATATACATTTTAATACTTTTTTTTAAATAGAAGAAATAAGAGGCTCAAATGAAAACAATATGACAAAATTTTGTGAAGTAATTTTCTTATCTGATTACATTCGTCCATATACCGTGAAAAGTTCAACTCTTTATCTTTTAGATATCTTCATAGTATAGAACTTATTGACATACAGATTGGCAGATATCGAAAGCTTAAGAATAGAACTCCTTAAGACCATTCGGATAATGAAGCCTGAAATTGTTGAGTGATTGAAAAGAGTAGAAGATAAAGATGAAGAAGAAAGGTTAGAGTTTACGCTTTTCCACTGATGAGAAAATAAGCTAACCGGTTCAAGACAGCTAAGCTAAGGTGGTAAGCCCACACCCACCCCTAGCACAAGTTTCAAGCTTAGTTGTAAGACCAAAGTTTAGCTATGTTTAACGTTGATGATGTTATTTTATTACATTACAAGTTCGCCTTTGATTGCAATCTCACTGGGGGTAAATGACGATGACGACTGAGATGGTAGTGGGTTAACGATAACCCTTATCATAAAGCTTGGCTATACGTCATTTTTGTTAGAGTGGTAACAAGACACGCCCAAGGTATCCCACTTTTAAGACCAGGGTTCTTGCCATTATGGCAGGGAGGTCGTTAACGTTGCGATAAGCCTATTTATGTAGGTAGCTAGTCAGTGCACTTGTTCTATTTCCTCATAGCCCTAAGCAAACTAACAACTAAGCACTGGAAAAACCCTACAACCACTACTCGAGAGCAACTCAAAGCTACCTACGCGCAAGTGTTTGAAAACTTAAACTAGGTACATAACAACATGTTCTTTCCATAATTACTTTAATGTACAATTTTACTCTTGTAACAGTATTACAAATTATACAAAGAGATTCAACTAAAGTTTAAAGAGCGGCTATTTGGAGAATTATTCGTACCAGAAATCTGGTTTAGTAACTCTTCTTGAAATAGTCATATAGAATCATGCAGTTAAATGATTTTCCTCAAAAGTGTGCTGAGACACTGCAGCACCAGCACAACCTGCTGTTACCATTTTATTTTTATCAATTGGGTCTGGTGGAAAAGTTCTAATTATTCTTCACTAGCACAGTATATTATTATTAACATATCATCATTTATCAAATCATTTCTCGTTGTTTAGGTTGATCGTATTCTTCGTAGATGTGACTTCGGTACCTACTAACATGGATCGGAAAAAAGTCATTCTTCCACCCAAAGACGTCTCCGAGAAACTAAAAGCTTGTCATACGAGTACTTCCATCGTCCTTTTACAAGTACGAGTAAATACCAAGGGCACTTAGCTAGATAATTTTATTTATTTACTATTACAATGAATACTAGCAGATAAAGTAGACAAATGTCCCCTTTTTCTTCATCGATCACCTTTTTCGGTTTATTCTATCTGGTATAGTGTAAGTGTTCATATCTTTAACCATCCACCATATAATTTGCAAGTCGCTGAGTACCAGTGAAACTAAAGAGTTGTTCATTAAGACTAAACACCCGGCATGAGCACGTACAAAATAGATCTGCGATTTGCAAACAATGCGAATTCAAATGTTGCCAGTTTTTGCCGAGTCGACAATGGAAGAGGTAATAAAACTTCTCTTGACGGTACTAGAAACACGTAACAATCCTCGAACGAGTTTAGAAATAATAATGTTATTTATATGGTCACATGATATTCCTGTTTTGTTTTTTTCACTGTACAAATTAGCCCTGGACTGTAATCTCACATAGTAGTACATGATGATACAGCCTCAGTTGATTGCGGGCTAATGTTTTAGAAGTATGGGAGTTTCATTAAATGCATGCAAACTACGACGACGACGATTTTGCGTAATTTGCGAGACGTAGCGGATTGTTGAGTTGAGTTGAGTCCGATGCTAAACCAAAAACAGGGTTGGCTCGTTGGTCTAGTAATTGCTACGTTGGTATCGTTAGTATTCTTAGGACCTAGGTTCGATACCCGGCAAGGGCCAATAATTATTTATAAGACATTAGGTGCAGTTAAGAAGTATTCAATACAAGCCCGATACTATATGAAATTTGTGATTTGTGAGTCTTGGGGGACTTAAAGCCGTCGAATTCTGTTAATATTACATATGAGATGATATAACCGTTAAAGTCCACCAACCGCATTGGAGCTGCCTTGTGAGTAAATGATCGTATTCCCGATCTCTTCTACAAGAGAGCAGGTCTGTGTTCAGCAATGATATATTATTATTAGGCTTAGGATTATGTTAATAAAATGAAAACTGGAAAACAGCATCCCGGATTAAACTCGTAAATCAACAAGATCGTTTGAGAATACTCAAGATTACGTACTTACTGCAGAATTACCGGATGCCATCTCACAAAGTATCTTTTGATGGTCGTAAAAACATCCCTTAACGATCGTCCGATCTCACTCACCCTTGGCCCCACCCACCTCCTGTAGTACAGCTTTTATGCCCTGTACCATCTTAACCCCAATAATAAAATGCGGGTTGTAAATAGATAATAAGGGAGGAATATACAGACGCTATTAATGGCGCCATCATCGTAGTTTAACTGTCGCTATCTTAGCACACTAATCGACCTTGCTCTGTATTTTAATACCCTTTTTATTAGTCTCTGCTATTATGCTGCCAATATTTAAATCCGCAACATTCGCTCGGGATACTCCATCTTCCACAATATTGCAGAGCTGTTTATATATTTACTTTTACGGCTTCACTCGTGCCAACCATTGATGTTCTACTTACGGTCTTCTAACGACCTTTCTAACGAAGGTGTGAGCGCTGTGGTTATTAGATCCCCTAAAAGGCAGTTTGACAATTTCATATTTCTTAATTTGGTCTGGTCTGGTCTAGTGATAAAAACGTGCCAAGCGATTAAGCGTTCCGGTAAGATGTCGCGTAGAAATAACCCTTTCGGGGGTGGAATTTCAAAAAAACACTGAAACTTATTTCTTTACTTTAATCTAAGATCCTAATGAAAACTAATATGACTAATGTGAAAGCGTATCTGTTTGCTTATTTATTTGTTTGTTGTTTGTTGCCTATGTTCCGCTCAACCACGGCACCAATATTGATGAAATTTACAGATATTGCATGCATACTTATTGATTGGATTATGCTTAATTATTAATGCTTTAGTTATATAATCAAGTTATGTAATTAGTTATAAATCAATCAGGCTCTATAATGACGGACAAATAATCTACTTCTTTTTAAAGCCTTCTTTTTAAGTCCTTCATTTTAAAGCCCACTTCTGCCAGAAGACCAAAAAGATTTGTGTGAAAGAGAATAAGCGCGTAAAAGGAATAGATAATGATATAACAAGTGAGTGGAAGAAGACATGTTACGAAAGAAACTTAAAGTGAGAGAAGATAAGAACAAGCAGTAGGCTAAAAGGCTCCACATCCAGAAATTTTTCTCCCCTGAGAAAGGAAACAATTTCATCTTCTGCCACGGCTTTATCAACTCTCCGAGCATTGGATATTATTTCCACTGGTGCGAAAATGATATCCAAATAGGTAATAAAAAGGGGTAAACCTCTCCTATTCCCTTTTGCTGTGCTTTGGCAGCTGGACACGCTAATTTATCCCTTGTAAGGGACTATTATTAGGGATAAAATGTTTTTCTCCTACCTATGCTAGCCGTGATGCAGGAGACGAGAACTTATTTGGTATGAGTTGATCATTTCAGGAATAAGCAGAAAGGTTACCTATGTATTATTTGTTTCATAAAATAGTACTCATGTACCAGTGTAATTACAATGCGAGACTCGTGTCAGGTAATCGAGTTAGCGGTCCGCCCGGCGCCGATCATTGCGAGCGCGTACGCGACGTAGGTATGCACGGATATAGAATTCAAGATATTCCTACTATATACCGTAAGTTTTTTATTAATTATTTCTTTCTGAATTTTATATTTTATTGTATGTATATATATTTTAATGTGTACATTTGGCATTTATACTATATCTATGCGTGTCTACGTATTGTGATTCTATTCTTATCAGTTATTTCGGTAATTTCGTAGCTCTATTCTTTAATTGTTCTAACATTCGAGGACTACTGGACGAAATTTCCGGACTCCGGACTTGCACGCAAACCGCCCTTTTAAAGTATACTTTTAATTTTTGGTAGTAAATTAATAAATAAATTATTCTACTAAAAGTTAAGTTAATGTGGATGCATTCTAAATGGTAACTGGTTAACCAGTTAGAGGAGTTCTTTTTTAATGGGTGTTTTTAATTTTATAGTATTAATTGACGTCAAAGCAGATGGGTCACCTGACGTGTCACTACCAAAACTGCCGCTTTTAAACAGCACTAAGCAGGGCATGGAAGGAACACGTCCTTCCACGTGCCGCCCTTTGTACATCAATCTGAGGTATAGTTAAGCCTTAAAACACAGGTAATGCCGCTCTTCAGACTGGAACACAACATTGCAACAATGCCACCAAGGCAGAAATAAACATGGCGTTAGTACTTTCCCGAATGAATTCTGTCACAAACAGCTCTATTACTAGTTATACCTACAACAAGGTTGCTTGGAAGAATCCGGCTCCGCTTTCATCTCTCACAAGATAGAAAAATGAATGTTAAAATGTGAAATGTAAATTGTTGATGTTGGAAAAGAGCAACTGCTGAGTTTCTTGTGGGCTTCTTCTCCGTAGAATCTGTCCGAACCGATGGTAAAGTCACTACACACAGACAGACTTGACGTTTCAAAAGTGTTTATATTTGAGGCCTAATTGAAATAAATGAATTTTGAATTTTGAATTTTATAAAATGGTATATGTACCACTTTTGGTACACCACTAATCGGTATCTACGCGACATCATACCGGAACGATAAATGCCGGCACGTCTTTTTTGACAAACTTGAAAAAATGTTTAATATTTTTCTTATTAGGTACTTTAACTGTAATTATAATTACGGAGTAAAAGTCAGCCACTTCCAGTATCGCCAATTTCACAAACCAGATACCGTGCAGAGTTGCTGCGTCAGCATTTTTCACGAATACGAGATAATTCCAATCGCCTTCAGAATCTTTGCTCATTGTAAGATGGAAGAAAATGACGATTCGTTCAGCTCTTTTTTCTCACTTTGTTATTAACTTAAAAATCATAACATTAAGCTCGTTTAACCTTAAGGACTATGACAAGTTCAAAAGTATCAAAAGTATCAAAGGCATGATGTAAACGTGATTAAGTTGTGAGGAAGTGTGTTTTCAGTGAGCTTACCGATATCAAAATAAGTAGTGGTGCATAAGCTACATGTTACCGCCAACCTCGGATTATGAATGAGTTTGACGACCTCCCTGGCGCAGCGGTGAGCGTGGCTTAAGTTGGAGGTCCCAGGTTCGGTTCCTGGCAGGGTCATTTCAAAAATTAATAATATCTAATTTTTACTGTTCTGGTCTGGTGGGAGGCTTCAGTCGCGGCTAGTTACCAGCCTACCGACAATAACGTGCCGCTAAGCTATGTTCGGTACGATGTCACGTAGAAACCGATTAGAGATACCCACCTATGGGTTTCATAAAAACTGCCATACTCCCTAACAGGTAAGCCCGCTACCATCTTAGACTCCATCATCACTTCCCACCAGGTGAGATTGCATTCAAGGTCTAACTTATAGTGGTATAAAAAAATATATCTGGCAGCTCTCGCAAGTTGGTAAGTTGCGTACCATAGTTTTTTACCATAATAAAATTTAATAGTTGTAGATACTTTCTAGCGGTGATATCTAGTAGTTCGATCCCCGGCCTCTCTATCTTTTCTTAATCAATGAAAACATCACTTACTTTAACGGTGTATGAAAACATCGTAAGGAAACTTGTATGCCTGAGAGTTGTTAATAATGTTCTTAAAGGAGTGTGAAGTGTACCAATTTGCACTTGGTCAGCGTGGTGAACTAAGTTTTAAACTCTTCTCGTTATAGGAGTAGACCCATACCTTGTAGTAGGCCGGTAAAGGCCGGTCTTTTAAGTTTATAGCTAAAGGAAAGCTGATCATCATCATCACATCAGCCGTTAGACGTCACTGCTGGACATAGGTCTTTTGTAGGGAGTTCCAAATTCCACGGTTCTGTGTCGCTTGGAACCTGCGACGCGCTTAATGTCGTCTATCCACCTCGTTGAGGGTCGTACAACGCTGCGCTTACCAGTTCGGGGCTGCCATTCCAGCACCTTGGGACCCCAACGTCCATCCTTTCTCCGAACTATTTGCCCGGCCCATTGCCACTTCAGCTTCGCGACTCGTTGAGCTATATCGGTAACTCTGGTTATTCTACGAATCTCCACATTACTGATTCGATTGCGTAGAGATACTCCGGGCATAGCTCTCTCCATCGTCAACTAAGTGACTCTGAGCCTTCTTATGAGGCCCATAGTTAACGACTATGTTTAAAAAGGAAAGCTGATATGCCTATATAATGTTACACAAAGTTACAAGGTTTTTATTTATTTCCCTACCTATTAATTTACGTGTGGCACACTTTATTTACCTAAGCGCATGGAATCAGGAAGACGGTCGCCATGAAGTCCCATTATAATGTTTCCTAGTTTCGTTACCGATAGATAAATCTCCGCTACAACAGGATGCCAGTGAAATAAATGTGACGTCAATCTGCGTCCATTTGTCGTTGGTGTTCCTTCCTCGTTAACCGGACGTGACACACGGACTTAATTTTTGGCGAACAAATCATCATATCAACCCATTACCAGCATGGAAAAGAGCAATTAGCTGAGTTTTTTGCCGGCTCTTTTCAGGGGAATCTGCCTTCCGAAATGGTGGTATAGTCACTACGGACACGGACACACATGGACTAACTTGGCGTTTCAAAAGTTCTTATAAACTAGGCCTAGTTGAATTAAATGAATTTTGAATTTGAATTTGAACTATAGGATCTCGTCTCACCACGCTGGAGTGCGGATTGATGGACACACATGCCTTTGAGAACATTATGGAGAACTCTCAGTCAGGTAAGCAGGTTTCCTCACAATGTTTTCCTTCAAAGTTGAAGCAGTGGTTTGTAAGGGAGTCTTTTCCGTTTAAGATTATGCTTTTGAAATCTTAAATTAATATACATTTAAATTATACCCTGTAGCTCTCCAGTTGCAGTTACTGAGATATTAACATAGTTAAACCTTCAGGTAGATTCTGAGAAAATTATTTCTATAAAATCGGAGTGCTAATAAAACCGCTTCTATACCATTTCATCCGATATTCATTCGACTGTATTTATACGAATAAACACATTTTTTTCATTTGTTATCATTATCATTATTTCAGCCTCCCAGTGACCACAACTGCACGTAAGCGCAATCACACTCTGACCGTTTGTTTAAATTTTTTGCAACGTTGTTAAACGTTGTTAAAAACTTGGTGAATTTATGCAACGTTGTAGGCCAAAATATAAACGATTTTTGTTTGCCTACAACAGCGTCCGTATACATTATTCAGTAAGCCGCAAATCTTAAGTTAGTGAAGGGGAGACAAGACAAAAACTTAATGACAAGTGGACAATGGCGGAGATTCGAAACGCTTGTCGACGCGAGATTGTCGGGAAGCGCTTCTTAGGGAAGATCTCGTTGACAGCCGAATATAAATACATTATTGTTTGCCCATTGTTTGTTGATTGTTTGACGTATGATATTTTCCACTTAAGACTATATATATGGGCGGGCAGTATTTGGAATATTATACACCGAGATTTTTTTATAGTTCGTCATAAACAGCCCATTAAAAAAATCTAGCAATATTATATTCCGATCTCTAGCAATATATTCAAAATAATTGAATAATTTACAGCACCGGTCACTTTAAATTAAATATTCCAATAAATAATGAATAAATACCGCTACCGCACTGCGCCGCTAACTCTTGATAGAGGATGTAAACCAATTTAAATATTTATTTGTTTATTATTTTTAACAATGATTAGTAGATACCGGACAGATAAACTGGGTTGTCACCGTGTACAAAACATTACACCGTGTATATTCTAGCCAGTTTGTCTCCTTATTCTGCGCCTAGTTTCGGCAAGCGGTTATGCATATTTTATCTAATATATATCTCATTCTAATATTTATATTAGTCTACTCATTTCGTTTCAATCTACCGCACATATCCTTATTATTAAACGAAGCGAAGTTTCTGCTGCCATATCTTTGTTAACGGATATCATACTTGGTCATCATCATCATCATCATCAGCCATTGTGCGTCCACTGCTGAACATAGGCCTCTTTCAAGCAGCGCCAACTTTTCCTATTTTCGGCTTTCCTCATCCAGTCGATGCCTGCCACTTTTCGGAGGTCGTCGCTCCATCTAGTAGGGGGGCGTCCGACACTCCATTTACCGACACGCGGTCTCCACTCGAGAACCTTTCGACTCCAACGTCCATCGGTCCTCCGACAAACGTGACCAGCCCACTGCCACTTTAGTACGCTAACACGAAAGGCTATGTCAGTTACTTTAGTTCTTTGGCGAATCACTTCGTTACGGATCTTATCCCTCAAAGAAATACCAAGCATAGCTCTTTCCATAGCACGCTGAGCGACTTGAAGTTTGTGAATTAGCCTCGCTGTCAGTGTCCACGTTTCGGCACTGTAAGTCATGACCGGCAGGACGCACTGATCGAAAACTTTTGTCTTCAGGCATTGCGGTATGGGTGACGAGAAGACTCGGCGGAGTTTGCCGAACGCTCCCCAGCCCAGCTGTATTCTTCCATCGATCTCCTTCTCGAAACTGTTTCTATCCAACTGAACGATTTGTCCAAGATATGTATATTCTTTAACAGTTTCGAGAATAGACCCATCGACAGTGACTTGCCCCGGAACGATCAGATTATTAAGCATAATCTTGGTCTTGTCCAAGTTCATCCGGAGGCCGACATTTTGCGAGGCAGCATGAAGGCCATCGATCATTTGTTGAAGCTCCTGCAGCGAACCCGCGATGATAACGATATCATCTGCAAATCGAAGATGTGAAATAAGCTCACCATTTATATTTATGCCATGTCCTTTCCAATCTAGCGTTTTGAAGACATCTTCCAAAGCATTTGAAAATAGCTTTGGAGACAGGATATCTCCTTGTCTCACCCCGCGATGCAATTGGATAGGTCTTGTAAACGCGCCTTGTACTTGGACAGACATAACAGCTGCGCTATACAAGCATTTCAGCACCTCGATGTAACGCCAGTCTACTTGGGATCGCTGCAGGGATTCCACAATTGCCCAGGTTTCGATTGAGTCAAACGCTTTCTCATAATCCACGAATGCAAGACACAGAGGCTGGTTGTACTCGTTGGACTTCTGTAGAATTTGCCTCAACGTGTGTATGTGGTCTAGAGTACTGTATCCACTCCGAAACCCTGCCTGCTCCGGCGGCTGGAAATCATCGAGCCTACGTGACAACCGGTTCGTGATGACCCTTGAAAACAACTTATAGATGTGGCTTAGGAGCGAGATAGGACGGTAGTTCTTGAGGAGTGTTTTGTCACCCTTTTTAAAAAACAAAACTACTATGCTCCTATTCCACGCCTTCGGAGTTCTCCCATTCTGAATAACAGAATCAAAAAGCCTCTGTAGCTCCTTAAGTAATGGCGTACCTCCAGCTTTTATTAGCTCTGAGGTGATTCCATCTTCACCTGGGGCTTTTCCATTTTTTTGTTGTTTCAGGGCCAAAACGATCTCATCCAAACTTACCTCGGGAAGATCGTCAGTAAAGTGGCGGGTTAGCTTGGCTTTGGGATCTTGGTTGCATTCCTCTGGCTGAGGAACTTGGGACTCATATAGTCGACCGTAAAAGTCTTCTATCTCAGCAAGTATATCTGGCTTAGAGCTAACAATTATACTACTTGAAGTCTTCAGCTTAGTCATTTGGCTTCTTCCAAGACTTTGTGTAAATACCTTGGACCCCCTGTTTTCTTCTATAGCTTTTTGTATGTTTTGAGTATTTAGGCACCGGAGATCTCTACGTATAGATTTTTTTGTTTTTCTATTAATGGCTCGTTGTTCTGCCTGACTTTTAAATACATTTCCACGCCTCTCTTTCATAAGCTGAAGAGTCTCATCTGAGAGCTTAGACTTTTTGCCCATACGCCTTGTACCACAGAACTTATAGCCTTCTTCCCGTATGATATTTGCAACTGTTTCAAAATCCTCGTCAATATTGCTTAAAGGTTCCAGAGCTTGAAATCTGTTTGTTAGTTCCATCTGAAAGCGATCTGAGCCAGCCTGGGTCTGAAACATTGTAGGCCGGAGTGAAGACTTCATCAAACGTTTCCTTTCCAGCTTATAATCGATATTTAGAGTGCCTCGAACAAGTCGGTGATCGCTTCCTGTATTAAACCTACTGATCACAGAAACATCTCTAAATATATAGCGTTTATCCGTTATAATGAAGTCTATTTCATTTTTGGTTATGTTATCCGGGCTTTTCCAAGTCCACTTTCTGTGTGGCCTTTTCTTGAAAAACGAGTTCATCAAGAACAAACTGTTCATCTCAAGAAAATTTACCAGCATCTGGCCCCTGTGGTTTCTGCTCCCATACCCATGCTGACCCAAAACAAATTCGGGACCGCTCTGTGTGCCGACTTTTGCATTAAAGTCTCCCATTATAACGCTGAAGTGGGCCTTAGGGTGTGGTTTAAGGCTTTATAAATATCATCGTACATAATTTCGACTTCGGTATCCGAGTGTGATGAAGTTGGAGCGTACACTTATACAACCTTCAAAGAGTATCTTTTGGTGAGTCTAATTATAAGATACGCTACCCTTGACGATACACTGGATATCTCTACAACGTTATCAATGAGGACCTTATTGACGAGGAATCCGACGCCACCATGAGATGGGCTGTCTCCTTGTCGATAGTAGAACACGTGTCCTGATTCTAGAGTTGTAGTATCCTCCCCCTCTCTACGGACTTCACTTAACCCCAGAATATGCCATCTTACATTTTTCAGTTCTTCCTCGAGTTCTGCGATGCTTTCATCGAGCCTTAGTGTCCTTCCGTTGTACGTCGCCAAGGTCAGTTGTTTTTGGTAGCCGGCTTTTACCCGGAGATTCTTAGCACCCCCTGCCCCACCATCCCCTCGACCGCTACCAGAGTCGGAAGAAGTGGGGCCGCCGGGAACTAGGGGCCTATTTTTTGTTGTGCTACTCATAAGGATAATGCCCTAATCACCACGCTGGGCAGGCGGGTTGGTGATCGCAGCACTAGACTTGATTGCGCTGATATCGCTGCTGCCCGACATCGGCAACTGTCATTTTTTCAAGTCTAGCTAGTTTAGTTTAATGGTTATCCCGCCACTAGTCGGCCGCCAGAGCCTCGTTCGTCAGTCAGCAGGTGGTACCACGAGCAGGTGAGGTTGGCATTTGGAGTGTCTAGATGAAAGTGCACTTCCTTACCTCCCCCTCATACTTGGTATCTTATTAAAACTACGGTTGACGTTCATCATAACATATTATGCTTTCGCAAAATAATGCCTGATACTATGTAATGCCTTTCTTCGTCAAAATCGGCTAAGTAAGAGTTGGACTGGACACAAAAATAGTTTTCTTTAATTTTCAACGGTTTTTATTTATATTTGCTGTTCCAGCGGCCATAGAAAGAATTCGGGGAAAATTTCATCAGCAATAGACGTGTTCATTATGAACTCTAAACGAATAAAAAATATCTCTTTTTTTCAAAATATACACACATTTAAGCAATCCATTTGGTGGGCAGTCTAAGAAGCTCTCGGGTAAATCAAATCAGACAATCAAGTGGAAAAATCCATGTCCGTAGTACAAACAATCAACTCGAGTTACGCGGTCGGGAGTGACGTGGGACGGTCCTCACCTCTTATTTGATCGCCTCTCCACTCCCTCCCTCCCGGGAATACGCTATTTGTTTTAAAGCTTTATTACTAAGTAATGTGTACATAGGTCAACCCTCTAAAAATTTCCAGTGTTGACCAATAACTCTAATGTAATGGACTCGCTTGCGTATTTTGGTATTTGATTGGACCGTAATTTATGTTTAGGTTGCTCTTAAAGTCCAGCTTAAATATTTTTCTTGGTGGACTTCTGTCGGTCTTTTAAAGGAATTATATTCGTTTTTACTAACGACGGACAAGGTAATGCCTATATTAGTTATGCCTAATCAAAAAAGATTCCTAGGCATACGTTTACCATTCGCCAATTGATTTTAACTAGACAACTCACATAACGTAATTTGTCAATGGTTCGTGCCACATCGTATTTTTCATTTTTGGTATGGAACAAAAGTTCTTTAAATCTAATAAATATTCTATATTTTCTCCTTTAAAAAGAAGAAATTCACTAAAAGGTACCTAATGAGTCTTGTAACTGTTATGATAATAATATAGATAGCATAGCAAAAAATATATTTTATTTCATTATGTTGCATGGATGATGTAGTAAGTAGGTATGTCTTTTATTCTGTGATACGAAATAAGAAACATGTCGATATTTCACCCTGCGAAAAACAAATAAAACCATCCCACGGAAAATCTCCATTTTTCAGAAATAAAAAGTAGCGTATGTACAATCAAACTATAGTTCATCTATGTGCTAAATTTATCAGTATCTGGCAAGCCGTTCTTGTGTGATTAAGAATCTGACATTATTTCGATTTGTGACAAGTTCAATTCAATTCTTTAATTGGCCTTAAAAATGTAGGTAGGTATAAATGTTTAGTCAAAATCTATTTATTACATGCAATTCTTAATTTACACATTTATTTCATGCAATATCTAGCTGATTTAAAAAATAATCAAAATAAGTCGAGTAAATATGATAAAAAGTAAAATAAACGACATTCATTAATTACTCTATGGAATGATTTTATTACAATCATGGAAAGTCAATTGAAAGTAACATTAATTAAATTAGTACCTAGATGAATTACATTTTTTTATCCAAGAACTCTCTTACTCTCTCGAGTAATAACATTTATCAACCAACCAGTCACGTAATTTAGCCCTGAATTTCAAAAAAGGTAAATCTTTAATAGCTGTAGGTAATTTGTTGTAAATCGAAATCATATTATGATAGCAACTTTTAGAACATGTTTTACATGAATGTTTTATTTCATTGTATTTTGTTGAGATGGACTATACATTTTATTGACCATCGCATTAAGAATTAGCGGAATCGTAGAGCACAGAACCTATTGTGTATTCGTAATTTATTCACCGGTTGGAATACAAAAAACTTGTTCGCCCCGAAGGGTCTCCCCAGCGAAAAGGTGTCAATTTTTGAAAGATTGCGCCACGTCATGAATATTATATGAACGAATCGAGTTAAGGGTATTTTGTGATAATGTTCGACGGTCGTTTGGATGCTGTCAGCCTATGTCATTTCACATGGATTGGCCCTTTGTTAAAAGTAACACGTACAGTGTCAACTCGGGACGGGGAAGATATCGTTTGGAAAATTTGCCTGCTGAAAGCTGGCTATTTGCTTATCGAGATAGAAACGCTGTGAAAATTTAACAAGCTCCGATACTAAAGCTTATAAACAGCTTTTAGTGCTTTTAAAGTTTTGCGTCACATACACGATTTGCATAGTCGCGAAAAGGGTCTGTAATATTTCAGTAAAATGTTTCTCTTTCTTGTTAGTTGGATAAAAATAAGAAGACACGTTATATCAGCTTAGGTGTCTCCCAAATCTACGTTGTATGTGAAGTAAATCATTGATTTTTGTCATCATTCGTCTGCAACTTGTTTCACGTCAACTGTCTGGGGTCTACCAACGCTTCGTTTACTGGTGCGAGGTCACATTGCACCTTGGGACCCAACGTTGGTTCTTCGCGCTACGTGGTGCCCTTAGCCACTTCTGTTTCGCAATTCGTTGAGCTATGTGGGTAGGTATCTCAAGGAATGAGGGGTCGATTGAACGATTGGTGGTGCAAAGACAGGTTGAAGGAAAAAGGTCAACAGGGCGGTTACCTACTCATGGACAAATATGGTGAAATCGCTGACCCAGACAACTGTGGCGAAATGCTTTCGACACGTTACCAACCGCCAAAAGTGGAGAAGACTCGCGCGGGAAGCCGTGCAATCCAATGATGCCTAACGCCATGATATTCATCTTAGCAGCCACGACCACTCTGCCAAGAGTGCACGATTAAATAGAATGTGGGTAGCTCTAGTTCTTCTACGGATTTCTTCATTTGTAATTTGATCACGTAGAGATACTCCGAGGAAAGCTTTCTCCACTGCCCGCTGAGTGACTCTGAGCCGATTGTTTGCTATTTTTGTGGATATCTCAAATTACATTGTATAATGTATAATAAATACATAGACAAATGATCCTTTCATAGTTAAATAAGACACATGTTGGCGGTATTCTTTTAACTTCATACAAACAAGCTTCAGAGAGTAGTGGGTTTATGCTCTGAAATCTTTCTCTGCAATAAGAGAAGAGCAGTGCGAAAGACTGAGAAGGGATGGCTTGAATGCGAATTATTAAAGCATTTAAAAAAATAACCAATATATCCACATCCTTTCAATATAACCACGTGCCTAAAGACTTATTTATGGACGATTATTTAGCGTTGATTTAGGCGCTTATTGGCTTATAAATATATACACACAATAGCGCCAGCGGTTTGGGTATCATGCCCTAAGTGAACATTTGGAGCACATATATTTTTTGTAAGTATTTTTCATACTACCCAAATTACTCAAAAATTTATTATTTTTGTAGCCAGCTTTTAATTTTTTTTTGAAATACCCGTTTTATACGCTTTTAAAAATGGTGATATACTCTTTGATCACTGTCTTCTATGATAAAATAACTACATTTTAGTAACATTTGTAGTATACATAAAGAGCAGCGTTTAAACAAACAGGAAAACGTTATAACCTACTTTCTAATATATTATTTCTTTCCAACACCCTCAAAGTGATAATATCGTCATATTTATAGACTTTTTCCTTAAAACTTGTAACAAGTGCCATAAATAATAGATTTTACGCGATCCAACAGTTCGATGCCGAGATGCTTCTTCGCAAAGGAAATCGTAAAATAGGTTTTTTTTCTGCGTCGCCGCCAACCCTATGGCAGTCTGCATCAACAAACATGGCAAAATACGAGTAGGTATATCATTCCAATACGTATTATGATGGCATATTGTTTTAAAATCAGCCATATAAACAGTCTTTCTTCTATACGCCTATGAAAATCCTACCGAAACCGGCTGTTAGTTTTGAGCAGACAGACAAGCTGAAAGACAAACAAAACCCAATAAAGACGACTATTTTTTATCTACTCTAATATAAGCATATTATTTTTATATTTATCAATAGTATTGTTGTATTTGTGTAGTCTGGTTAATGTATTAGTGTGAGTTATTCGCATGTATGTTATAAACAGTATACTCCTTTTCGTTTTCCTTTTTAGTTTTCCTAATCCTAAGGTTGCCTGGCAGAGATCGCTGCTTAGCGATAGGGTCACCTTTTGTATCCTACTACGTACTTGTGTCTGTCTTTTATTTTTGTTTTTCTGATATTGATAAAATATTAATCAACCTTAGCTGTATTCGACTACAGTTTCACTAAGACCCTATAGTGCACTCTACAAGCAAAAAAGATATGTGTACCGTACCTACCCATCTTACGTACAACTCTAATAGCGTTACACTCTTGTACTCGTTGGAATATAGGTACATCACCGGATTATTTAATATAACTATTAATAATCACAACTAACTTTAACAACCTGAGAGCGTAATAGGAAAAGGGTACGGAAACAAAGTGGCCTTCCAATATTGCATCTCGGTTAAGACCCTTTCGCCAATTATTATAATTAACTATAAGAGGAAGTGACCTCTTGGGTTTAGGCGAAGGGGAAAATAACTTTGTAATACCGCGGCCATTCGAGAAGATTGATGGTAACAAGACAACTGAATTAAGTCTATATTACATACTTGCAAAGTTGCTCCTTAATTTTGGAAGGCATGTTATTAAATGGGATTAGCCTTTTGACGCATTATAGTTTACAGTTACCTAAAGAGATGATAGTTTGGACGAGTTCTGTCGATCAATAAGGCTGTCTTTCCAACAGATATGTATTCGAAGATGCGTAAGGGCGGATCTGATAGACAAAAGGATGCAAAACTTTGAATGTATGGTACTTTATCTTCATGAATGGTTAGTTCTATCAAGCTAAGTTTGCTGCGGATAATAAAGAAAATTGTGGAAAATTTTAAATATAGAAAAAAAGTTTAAGCAGGTCTTAACCGTGGTACAAACTTTGAAGTGTTTAAGGCCGAAACGTGCGTAGAGGGTACATTGCCGAGCATCTGTTTGGTGTGGAGTATACGGATTGAAGTAATTATAAATTACACCATACAGATTCTCCTGCTGTACGCGGAGTATAGAAAATTAAGCTTAATTTTCATAATATATTTTGGATTTCCGCGAAGTAACGCCTGCTTCTATCCAATATTACGAACACACATATGGCACTTAGTAAATCAATCTATCCTTTTAATTGTATTCCATTCAATCGAATTTAGGTACTTTCCGAGACCGAGCCATTGCTAAGCAAAACACAACGTGAAGTGAATACCGCAGGCGAAACTTAGTCTAGCAAATATTTACCCGTCTAGAGGAATAATGAGTCCAACTACGCAGAACTTTGCAATGAGTCGGTTTTCTCAAAAGGTTCATTCAAAAGTTCATCGTTCCTTGTTTATGTCCGCGATATTACAATATTTCTGTATTATACCAGAAGGTACAATTTTCATCTGAATATAATGTTTAAAAGTCTATAAAATAATTCATATTATAATTACTTGAAAGTGTCTCTTATATCAGAAATATGAAAGAGTGTTTGTAAGATTTCACGCAGCAATAGAGCTATGGACGGTGGAGATTGTTTGTAGGCTGCAGAGTAGACTATATTACTCTTTTTAAAAATGCACGATTCCCAAGAAATACTAGATCTAAAATGCCATTATGTAAAAATAGTTTAAGTATTCAACAATTAACAAATTTATTTGAAATTTATTTATATTGTCCTCCGCGCCAAATAGCAACGCACGGAATACAGTACGTGCCGAGCCTTTGAAGTAGCCGACCTACTTTTCGGTGTGAGCCGGCGGACGCTTTCAAAGCACGCCAACCATTTGTTACAACGAACGAACTAAGCACGAGGGGAAATCTGTGAGCAGAGCTAGCATGAAGTAAATAAATCTATGTTTTACTAGCATTACACGTTGGTTCTGTACGGCTTTTATTCCCCTCTTTATAGTTGTGAATGTGATTGAGTTTTAACTGAATGGATCGTTTTTAGTAAACAAGAAATAAAACGTGGATGAACGTTGGCTGTTTGAGAGGAAAACTTAGCTTTCGCAGAACTTTGCGAATGTTTGGTCTAGACGAGTTATTAAAAATTTATTTTCATAAAATTTTCTAATGCGTCCGCGATCGGATGCTATGTTAGTTTTTGATATTCGAAAACAAACTCAGCGAATAGAATTTATTGATCATACCAAAAATATTATCATCTTATTATATTACTACACAGAATTTTAAAACCCTAAAGTTAAAATGGTTCCGCAGTTAAGTTGCAGATTCAGAACCCTTATAATTAATTACAGACGTCACAACAATTTGACTGGGAGATTATTGGCACCGTAGGTATATATGGCAGTTAGACGTCCATATAGAGGAATGAAAAAAAAAAAGATGTAACCTTTACGTACTTCTCAAAGTCGGAAAAAGCACACTTATACGATACTCTTTATTCTTGGGAGTCTTAAAGCCTTTAGACTTCAGTTGATGGTGTATCTCAATAACTCTACTCTCTTCATCTATCTCTTCTCCATCTCCTACTATTCTAAAAACTAATTTAAAAAAGAAAGCGTTGGCAAAATTACGAATTTAAATCACTTGTATTTCCAAACAATCAGACCCATGATAATTATAGCAAATGTAATTCAAACATTTAATATGAGTCGGGACTTTTGAACTTTGGTAGCAAAATTAAAGCTGTATTCAAAATCCAGAGGTCACAGTGGCAGATAAGTTAATTTAATAAGCACGTTACGTTATAAATTTGTGTAATTGGGGCATGAATATTATAGTTGCTCGGGCAAACTTTACCCCGCCATTTGTATACCGTTTCGGCTAATAATTTTGATTTAAACGACCTTTTAAATCATTCTTGGCCTCATAAACAAAAGTTGTTATTATTAAAGGTGATATTTCATTTAATTCGGTAAAAAAGTTTATTACTGTATTACAAACAATATTGATTTCTAGATAAAATTGAATTGATAGTTTTTTTGTATATTAGAACTTTTCTTGTGCCAAAACCATAAATGAGGCCACCAGAACCAGAGTGACCCAAACACAAGCTACTATTATGTGGATATGTGCCAAAATAGTTAAGGTGAAATTTTAAGTAGATGTAATTAAAAAAAAAATCATAGACACTGTATTCAAAATTTGTAAAATATGATATTAGTTATTGATAAAATTTAGATGAACTGTAAAAATAATCAGTATTTTTGTTATTTGTAATTTTTTTTGCAGATAGGCCACTATGGCACTTAGCATTGACAATATATTTATAAACAGTGTATAAATAATAGGCCAATATGTATGAACCTTATCACCTTTTTTATTAATTTAAATGCAAATTGTCATTTTTCAACTTAAATACTACAAATTAAACTCAGAACTAGCTCCTTTATTACTGTGTAATTTTTATTAAACTTTAGATTTATCTTAAACTCATATATTATTAATTTATTATAGTTTTTATTTCAACTTAAGACTATCTTAGGCATAACATGACAAAGTATTAAATTAGCCAGTCAGTTAATCAGTCGAAGAATCACTAATTGCACCATCTAGTTCATTCCCCGCATTGGAGGAGACTTTGAGTTGTTCATAGAAAGGGTGATAGATAGGTGGAACATATTCCAAAAGGCATAGAAGGTCTTTTTTTTTCTCATGGCTGATTTTTCTTCCCTCTGGAAATAAAATCTCGAGTTCAAAGTTTGACGTATCTTTGGATGACCTCTTGCTGAAATTAACCTCTGCGAAAAGAACTTCTGGCTCGTTGGAATATTTGAAGAACATCGAGAATGGATGGCTTTTATTGTACAAAAGCCACTGTATTTTAAGCCATTCAACTTTACTTCGATCAACGCCGATCTTCCTGTTTGTGATATTAGTTTCCAAGGCTTTGGTGGATATAAAGTCATCTCCTTTCATTTCCACAATTTTGAAAGGTTTCTTTTTTCTTGCTGCTAATATCACATTGTTCCAATGTTCGGGAACGTATATGTCTGGGAAATACTTCTTTTGTTTTTCCACCAAGCCAAAAGCCCGGTCGCAAGATGAAAAAGAATGTCCGCTGACCGTAAATTTGTGGTCTATATTTTCCACTGTAAATTGAGGACTAGAAACAATATGCATACATAACGCTGCAACTTTTATGTTGCGGTTTTGCCCGCCACACTGGTCAGAGTACATGATTAGCCTCTTTGTGTGTACATGTTCTCTGATAAATTTTAGGAGGCATGAACCTATTTCTTGTGGTCCCCTGGATGCTGTCGATTCATCCCAGACATACATAAACATTTCGTCTGTACCAGCATTATGAATGCCTAAACAGTAGGTCCACAACTGACGCTTGTAGTAGCAAATACCAGTTGAAATTACTGGTGTTGGGAGAGTCTTCATTAAGTCAAAGATTATAACGGTAGTATCGTTATCCTGCTTCGCATTTTGCATGTCAAGTTTTAAATTTTTCATCGCAGATTCTGCTTTTCGCAAATGAAGTTCTTTGGCGATAGTAAGCTCATTTTTTTTAGAAAGCTCGTTGTTATCGCAAGCGTCAATTTTTACTTTGAAATTGTCACATCGCTTACATGAGTCAGTTACTGGAGCATGAAATGTGAGGTTGAAATTTTCATTAAATATTTTTTCGAATATGTATTTTGAAACTGGTCCTGCAACCTTACTTTTGTATTCAGAGTACATTATTGACAAATTTAAGTGAGGAGGCAAGTACTGTCTCGATTCACTTTTGTGTCTTGTGTAGTGAGAATCATATTTCGGAAAAGTATTGATGAAATCCTTTACTTCGTTTACTTTTGTTTCTGGAGTTTTATTCGACGGAATGTGCCGGCCTCTTTTATCAATGGGAGCGGGATCGCCAAGAGGCTTATTTTTCAGAACCCTTGTAAGGCGTCCGTCCGATACTTTAAAAACTTGCTTAAAAAATGACTTACACACACGAATATGTTTTCCATTCGCCTCTGGTAAGTGATACAATCGAGAAAATTCCTTGGGCTTCGATGTGACGTTTCCAGCTACCCGATCCGATGTGGTATCTCTAACTCTCACATAAGACCTTGCTTTTATCACGACATGTATGAGTGAATATAGGTATGCACTTTGCAAATCAAAATTTGCTAGGGCATAAAACTTTGAAAAAAGTTGTTTTTGTCTGTCATGTACAATTTTGTCATGGCATTTTTGATTACAGGTGCATTGAAGACCTGTATCTATTTGTTTAGCAGGAATGAGAACGCCTTTTGTATTTACGTATGCCTCACCTCTAGCTCGTTTATTTTTTCTCACATTCTTTTTCCATAAACTTTCTTTGCGCATACGCTTCCTTGTATCTTTGTTTGTTGAAAAAGATGGCTGACCCTCTTCATTGTTTTCAGTAGACGAGTCCCCAAGAATGTCTTGTAAACTCCTCGATGAGCTCCTGCTACGTTGTTCTGGGACATACTCAGAACCCGAATCCTCATAGGGCTCCACCGGACTCAATCCAAATATATCTGCAAAAATAAAATTATTAACTAATTATTATAGCGTAAATTAATAGCTAAAATATATAAAAATCAGAAAAGTAAGTAACAACCTACATACATGACGAAAACTTAACATTAAAACTTCTCATAAGCACCCTCAATTTTTTTCAAAAGATCTATCCAAGAACGCCTCCTTCAATAGTCTAATACGCGAAAAAAAAATCCCACATTGTTTTATTACGGAACTCTAAAAACGTAAGCTTACCACGTAAGTCACCTTCAATGTTGTCAGTAGCTTCATTCTCAGTTGCACTCATTGTAGCTTCTGCTGGGTCTGGCCCAAACAAAAATAGTCAATGAAAATACAGTAACAAATTAAATAATAACCTAACGAAAACTCAACATTTAAAACTAAGAATTACCTAGTATGTCATCCTCAATGTTTTCAGCAGCTTCATTCTCAGTTTCAATCATTGTAGCTCCTGCTAGATCTGTTCGAAACAAAAATAGTAAAAATTAAGTTAATTTGTAGGTTACAATTTATTGACATCGAAAAAACAAGAAAATATCTGACTAATAACAGGTATTCTTACCTCTTAAGCTTATTGCTGTACCGCCAACACCTTTCCGCACGTTCACGTAGATTAATAACTAATCTATACACACTTATTGCGTAAAAACACCAGTTTTGTACCCACAACACCAAAAATGTTTACACGTAAGTACCAAAGACCAGAGTGGCCCATGTCACATGAGCCGTAATGGCGGCAGATACTATAGTGACTCAAGTGATCTGGGCCACTATGCTCTATTAATATTCATTTAAGAATCAAAATGCCAGAACAATTTTTTTAACGCCATCTATGATTGTTTACTGAAATTACCTTTGAGCCACTCTGGCTATGAACTTAAGGGTTTGAAAAGGAGCATTGCCGTGGTCAACTAATATATCACAAATTGTGGTTTGGGCCGCTCTGGTTCTGGTGGCCTCAAATCATAACTCACTGTTTTCGTCACTATAATTTGGCTAAATTACAGATGATGAAATGTGCGTTGGGGTCAAAATAATAATTATACCGAGCATATTATTACCATGTCCTGCAACGTAAAGCGGCCCGTTGGTCTAGTGGTAAGCATATTCAACTACGGATCAGGGTTCAATTCCCGAGTTAGAACAAAAATAGTTTTTTTTTCTGTTAAAGAGTATCGTTACCAGCCCGAAGGTAGGATACTGACAATTTAAACGACAATTTAAATTACTTTTAAAAAGGATAATGATCGTTAGAACCCACCAATCCGCAATGGAGCTGCGTGGTGGGTTTATTGCCCTCTAACCTATTAGAGAGAGACCTGTGCCCAGTAGTAAAACGGTAATAGGCTGATGGCGACGCATAAATGCTTTCTAAGGTATGAAGGTAATATAATCTACATTTGTCCTACAAACTCTGACCTGATTCGTTCACATTCTCCGATATTCTCCGGTCTATTTATTAGAAAAACAAAACTCTGGTTTAATCAGCCGATTTATCACGAAAGCTTACCAACGGCAAATTGGCTCAAATAATAAAGTTTTTTGCCTCAATGTTTTTTTTGTCCTTTGATAGCCCCTACGAAGTTATTCTATAAAATATCCTAACATGTGACATTTTTATAACACACGTTCTAGAATAACGGGTAACTCACTAATAAACCTTATTAAGTAGATAATAAGTGTTCATGTTAAAACTTGACGTACGGTCCTAGAAAGTCGTTAGTAAGATTTAAGTTCTCTGTGTAAAGGTCTCCAGTCCTAATCGGGATAAATGGGGACATATTCATGATATAAATGAGACCCAACCCTAATTTTCTGTCCCTATAAAGTCTTTAAGGATAGCTATACTTATATATTAAAGCATTACTCTCTCGGAGATGAAAATTCTTTACATTACTTTATGAAATACAAACTGGACATAGCATATTTAATTGTTTGTTGTTTTCTCAATTTAAATGTAATACACACAAAATAAATAACTTGCGTAGTAATACCAAAAAAGACAGTTTTTTTAGAACACATTATTTAGTTAACCGCCTGTTTTATTTACTGGATATTAGTTAATTGGATATTAAGCCGATTTTATTTCACTAGAACTGCGGATATTTTCATCGCTACCAGAATATCAGTATATATTTTTTAACAGTTCCTAGCTACCTACCAGGTCCTAAAGCTTCCAAATATGTATATGGGTTTTTAGTGGTTAAGAATCCCACATAACTCCAGCTACCTAGCTCAGGTAATCTCTAAAGTATGGTATCTCATAAGGAAATATCCCCCGAAAACGAAACACAAATATACCTAGTAGGAACCGAAATCCGTTCCTTTTTTGTTCCTCTAGATTTATAACGTTTGTTGTGACTGTAATATTAATTTGCTTAATTTAAGTAAACCCTCAGTCATCATCAGCTGTTCGAACTTCACATCTTGTTCCTCCTTCCCCGTTCCACCTCAGAACAGCGAGACACCGTGAGCGGTGGCATCCTTTTGTGTTTGATATTCCATCAACACGCACGAAACGTTTTTTTTTACACGTTTCTGATACGTACCGCTAGGATGTGGAACGCCCTCCCGGCAACTGTGATTCCTGCCACGTTTAATTTGAGTACCTTCACGGCAAGAGTGAATAGGCTTTCTGAAGGCAAGCGTGCTCCTAGACCTCATCATTGCTTTCTTACGGGCATGATTGTCGTTAGCGCTGGCCTATCGTTAATAAATAAAAATAAATAAAAACACACGTTGGTTTTCAGTCACTGTGGTATTTTAGACGAGATGTAGCATAGCATCTCATACGTTATCAAACCGAGATAATATTAGATTATGCAAAACAGAACTTCTATATAAGTTCTGTTGCTTCTCATCTCCGTTCCGTAATGCGATTTGTCTTTGTTTTTACAATTCCTCTCAGCAAATCAGAGGAAACTCAATTTGTCCGTCGTCAAGCAACAAATAAACAAAGCGAATGTAGTTTTGTGTAAAATGTAGACGGATAGTGTAACATATGCAGCGCAGGTAAGGGCTAGCCTAACGAAGAGCGCGCGATTTGAATTTTGAGTGCGGAGTTTTTGCGTTTACGTCCACAGACTTTTAAGCGATTGTACTGAACTGAAATCAGGCTTTTTAGTGGTTTACGTGGCGTTTACAAGAATAATGGAGATCTCGGTAGAAAGTAATTGTTTCGGGAAATTGTATTTTTTTTATTATAATGCTGTAATTTACAACGATTTCGTAGCCTTGAGCCAAAGTGCACACGGGTATTTCTGAGAAATACATATAGGAGTTCGAATATTTTTTTTTTCTGTTCTGGTATACTGGGAGGCTTCGGCCGTCGACTACGCTACCGACAAAGTTGTGCCGCTAAGCGACTTAGCTTTAGGTTTAACTGTTATACTCCTTAACAGGTTAGCCCATTACCATCTTAGACTGCATCATCACTTACCACCAGGTGAGACTGCATCCAAAGGCTAACTTGTAATGGAATAAAAAAAAACTACTTACTTACAAAAAAAAAATATCCCAGAATATTTTGGGGTAAATTGAAGTATTGGTGGAAATCAAGTTTGACGTCTCCACTCGCAAGTTCATTGTAACGATTCGATATTGTGTTTGACATGAAAATTATTTGTTCGGAAATGCTGTAGCGTTGAAATCAAGACGAAATTGGTTTTCGCGTAAAAACCCCACGCTGCACGTGAAAGGTTTTTAAAAAATTTGAAGAATTATACCTAAGCAATATATTTACACCTATAATATATTTTTTGTACAACTGAGTGTCTGTACTATAGATAAAACAGAAGTTTGTTTGTTTGAACACGCTTATATCTGAGCCCAAGGCTGTGGGATCGATTCTTACACTGGAAAAATATTTATGTGATGAACATAACATGGATGTTTTTTAGTGTCTGCACTCTAAAAAAAGAAAGCCAACTAAGAGAGACTTTCTCTTAGTTGACTTTATATAAATTATAACAATTATGATAATAAACATAACAACAAAAGCTGATTAGTTATAGCAGCAAGTTCATTATAGATTGAGCTTACAATGTAGGTATGTTCATTGGTTCCAACAAATAAATACGTTGTTTCTATTATTAATTACTTCTTTGTATGATTAGATCATTTTTAATTATTTAGCTTAAACAAGTACGTAAATTGAATCAGTTAAGAATATGCCTTAGTTAAGTAACAATAATAGGAGCAATACAGTTGCCCAGTTCATTGAATTATGATAAACAATCATTATCATCTTATTTGATGTATCTATGTTCTTGTTAGGCTCGTATGGAATCAAGATGCTTGATCACAACAATCACTATCTTGTTAGGAATAACCAATTTTTTTTTAGAGTGTGGTTGTTTATCTGTAGGTATTTTATATTATTCATTTTATTTATATCATATTATATATTATATCAGTTGTCTTAGTACCCATAACACAAGCTTCGCTTCCTTTGGGGCTAGATGGTGATGTGTGTATTGTCATAAAAAAACCGTAACATATATTATGGCCGATATTTTGGTTTACACAGAAGCTCCATTTAGTATTCCGAGTTCGTAGGCCAGCCCAAAGTTAAATATTGACACGTTGACATACCCCAAAACAAATTCCCTTTCATGTCTAAGCAACAAAACGTAATGGGAAATGGTATTACGCTCCTTTCAAAATTTATTAAAAGCTGTTCTTAGTCAAATGTAATAATTTATTTAAGCAACAAAAATCCCCAAAAGTAATTCTCATCGGAGAGTAATTCAACGCTAAAACGAGAGGCGATGAGGTACCCGAATGTATTATCCTATAAATAATTCAGAGTATCTTTAGCCACATTATGTCATTTACACTGTTTCCTTTCAAGGGAGTATTTGCACAAAAGAAGAGCGAATCAAAAATGATAATTACATGCAAATCTTGGCTTCATTTGAGCGCCTTTATGTATTACGGCAGTGTTTACAATAGATTATATTAAAAGATATTCAATGGATCTTGTAACGTGTTATAGGAGTTATAAATTATCGTCTTCATTCGGAGTGATGATGTCACTATTGCGCTTAATATAAAGACAAAAAAACTAATTTTTTACCTGTTTATTTTGCAGTAAAACAGAACAAATTATTGTATTTTAAAAAAAGGTAAAAAATAATTAAAAAAATTACATTCTCACACAAATAAATTATTTTTTATTTTGATTGTTTTTATTCATATTTACGGTTTTTGCTTGGGTTACTACATGCTGTAGGTACTACCAGTAGTAATATGGACAATATTTAAAATATTTGTTGTTCTTTCAAGTGTTATGGTCCGAGAGATTCTTCAGAAAAGAAAACCAGATTTAACAGAGTTACCAGAATCAGCAACAGCTCAAGCGATGTGAGAACCGATGGACATAGAGGTCCGACGGTGCTGGAATGTCGGACAGACTGTCGTCTGGCTAAGTAAGATGTAGATTTTGAAACTCCCTACATAAGACCTATGTCCAGCAACGTTTGTCTATTGGTTTTCTATATTTAAACTTTGCAAATTTACTGTAAAAATTTGATAGAAAGATTCTTTAAACATAAAAGTTACAAAAAATGTAGTTTTATACCTTACTCTTGAATACTTCGCACACGAATCATCCTGAATCATTAGTATAGATTAATGTTTAGAACTTATCAGCTTAAAAAGTGAGTAAAGTAAATAAAAGAAGTATGTAATGCTTCTTATCACTTCAGAAAAATCTCTTCCATTATACTTTTTCCATCGCCTGCCGTCTGATTAACTTAGAGCTTTCTTATACCGCTCGCTGCGACCGATAATTATCAATCAAAACATGTTACATTAATGTAACATTTAGGTTAAATGACAATAGCAAAACCAATTGATGGATAAAGTTGTTATCTGTTCGAGATAGCGTGAGACCCCTTCATTTCTACGTAACTTAATTACTTATGCTAACTGACAAGTGCGCAGTACTACAAACGCACCAGAGTAACTTGAACGACCTCAGATGTAAACCCCCATACATCTATGTCAAGATTGTCGTGTGTTAAAGTTATAAACAAAGACCATCCAAAATTGGTCGGTTTACTGTTGCGAATAGCTATTATACTCTATTTGAGAATGTAGATTAGGTATTGGCTTGGCTCTTATAATATAACTGAGTATGTAAAGCAATTACTTTGAAATAGTTCAAATAGGCAATATTGGTTGGAGTGCCCTTACTGATTCGATGGAACTAATACATTTACATATTGCCAAATATGTTACGTTGGAACCCCAAATTTGTCTGATTACTGTAGGAATATAATGGTTTTTGAACCCAAATTAGTACTTGACAAGAAAATAATTTAATTATGCGTAATAGCTAATATTATTGCTGCAAAAGTGTGTTTGTTATTTTAACTTATTTGTTTATTATTGGTATATTATTCATCTAATCCTAAGGTTGCCTTGCTGATATCGCCCTTAAGAGATAAATAAAATAAATAAAATACGACAGTACACACATCGACATCTAGCCCCAAAGTAAGCGTAGCTTGTGTTATGAGTACTGAGATAGCTGATGAATATTTTTATGAATATAATACACATAAATATATTTAATATACAGATAAACACCCAGACACTGAAAAACATTCATGTTCATCACACAAGCATTTTCCAATTGTGGGAATCGAACTCACGGTCTTGGACTCCGAAAGCAGGGTCGCTGCCCGCTGCGCTAGTCGGCCGCCGAATGAATGGCTATAACGTTGCCTTTTGTTTCTATTATTTCCTTCATCTAGTTGTGATAACTGCGTTCGTTAACTTAAAACTAAAGCTATGAGAGTTCCAATTCGCTCTGGTCTAAGAGCCCACAGCAAACTTAGCAAGGTGAATTGAGTCATGGAGACCATAGAAGTTCCGCACGATATACTCATTATAACTTAAACAGAAAACACTCGTCGCCAAAGGACGGCTCCCAGTGGGCGTACAGGTTCGTAGTGGAAATAATAAAGAAAAAAAAAAAAGAGTGTAAAAAAAAATAGATTCATAGCTTCCATCCTAAAGAAGGAATTGTCTATAACTTAGAACAGTCCACTTTTGGATTAAGGGTTGATGGTAGTAGTAACATAGAGGACGCTGCTACCCGTTCCGTTATGCTCCCTTAGTAGGTGGACACCAGCGGGAAGGGGACGCGTGGGGTTCCATAACAAACGCAGACGAAGACGCGGGCAACAACTAATCATGTATACGAAAATCCAAAAACGATCAACGCTAGAATCTGCGTGAAATTTTTATTTTATCCATTCATTCGATGGTTTTTATCTTATTATGTTCTCGGTAAACTTTTAATGTATGCTCGTTTCAGACGCCGGTTCAGAGAGTGAAGGGGCGCGAACTTTCTCCGTCCAATTCAGAATCTTGAGGAACTAATTTAACTGCGTCTAACTACCACTCGAATTCTAAACGAATATAGAGTTTCATGTTTCTGTATATTCTTATTTTAAATATTTACAGGACATTTGAACAATACTAATAGTGGCCGCCATCACTTTTATCATCAGCCTTGTATGATTATGGAGCGTGCGTAAACCTACATCGTCATAACAGAGTCCTTTGCGCTACAATTATTATGGGCAAACCCGTCCGTTGGAATAATAATAATTTAATGATAATGATTTATTGCAAAATACACGTCAATAAGTTTAGGGTACTGCCAGTATTATGGCATGCAAGTGTATTGCCAGTATTTCGGCATGCAATGTTTCAACATAGTTACATACGCCCAATTAATTGATGCCAAAAGAATATAATAATAACACTTAGTAAGACAACTGGTGGAGTGTTATAGGCTACTGATCAAATTAAATTGTCCTCCTATACGAATTACATAAAAGTTTTAGGGTAGGCTGTGCTTTTGTGCATGTATGAAGTGCACGCCGCTGCTACTGATATTAACCTACCACGCTGTCTCAATGTGGCTTCGCTACCGATTTACTACCAACCAAGTGGTATCGGATGCATACATGCATGTAAACAGTGGCGTGCATAGAGGGTATGCACAGGGTATGCACAGGGTATGCAGATAATATAAAATGAAGAAAATCTCCAGTACGGGCAAAAAAAATACATAAGAATAGGCATTGCAAGTTTTATAAAATGCCTACCCTCAAGTATTTATAACTAATACTGGAGATTTTCTTCATTTTATATCATCTGCATACCCTGTGCATACCTCTGTGCACGCCACTGCATGTCGATAACATACTACTATAAGGCTTGAGTCAATATTGCTTAACCAAAGAACTTAATTAAAGTTTTAGTAGTATAGTAAAGCTTTTTGTGACACAACTCGTCCGGCGAAGTAGGTACTATCGCCATGCTTATTTCTGCCGTCAAGCAGTGCAGTGGTCCTGTCTGCAGAAGAGTGTTGTTACCGGTATAGTTTCAGCCACATGAAGCTTAAAACCTACGCCTAAGGTCGATGGACACAGGGCGGCGCTTTGCAGTTCGTGTTTCTTGCATGCCCTGCGAATTGTTTCTATATTCACAGGTGATGGTTTTTCCACTTACCTTGTGCTTGGCCACTTAACTGTTGCTGTTAAAAAAAGTTACTCTAACATCCAAATTAATAATATTACATTTTTTTTTCTTATTTCTTTTATTGCTGTAACACGGCAATCTGTCTTGAGACATTGGGCCGTTCGTTTGTGGGTTAAGGTAATTCTATTGCTCTTTTTCAGGTTATCACCCATTGATGAATTGACCGTAGTCGCTCATATATCAACTTATTAAATTTGGAATGCTGTTTCTCTACAGGCTAGAGAAAAGAAGACTGCCTTCTCCTCACAGTTGATTTTCCAGGTCGTTGACGTGTGCCACTAGTCGCCCTTGATACTTAATATACAGTATTAAGTATCAAGTACAAAGTTGTGTCCTTATTTCCCCCCTGACTGTTTTAATATTTAAATATTTTTTGATATTCTTGTTAGTCACATATGGTGGGATGTTAAACATGCTTCTTAATAATAATAAATAATATTACATTGAGAAGATTCTCAGGTATCTGTCAATAGATAAAAGTTCAAAGTTGATTGAACAAAAGGGGCAGTCACTCAAGTTAACAACCAACTTCTGTTACTTAATAAAAATATTTAGTTAATTAACGCGGACATGGAATACGTATCACGTAAGATGGCCTGATCAAATATTCCGTAACAACGTCAACGTCAGGGCAGCTCATCAAAATATCGCGTTACGGAATCACAAATTCATTCCGGACGCCAATTATCCGTGAGCGCTCATTTTCCGACTCATTCCCTGGTGTAACGATCACGTGGTGATTTTGACAGCTACCACCCTTTTGTATCAACGTGTTTACATTAGACGCTCCTGATGTTATATTGTTTTGTTATTCACAGATTTTTATTTTGTTTCACCTAACCCGCTTTCTTATCAAATGCCAATGAAATGTTATTATGATATTCATAGCATAGTATTGTGCTATTTTATTACTCGCGTGGTTTACTTTTTGGTGAATGACGAAGTTTCTTATTAAACGACGTAATTCCACAGAGTTCGGGCTCTTTTCTTTCGTATTGTTAAGGAGTCTGTTTTAGATTATTGAAATATTACGTAATACGTAATTTATCGATTATAAATACCTGCCAAAGTTATATATAACTATTAAAAACTTTTCTTGGTTCTTTACGATGTAATATAATATAACTAAATAAATATACTACGATAATACAAATATCGCCATCTAGCCCCATATTAGGCGTAGCTTGTGTTATGGGTACTCAGATGACTGATGAATATTTTATGAATAATTTACATAAATACTTATAATATTCATATAAACACCAAGACACTGAAAAACATTCATGTTCATCACACTAACATTTTTCAGTTGTGGGAATCAAACCCGCGGCCTTGGACGCAGAAAGCAGGGTCGCTGCCCGCTGCGCCAATCGGTCGCCAAATATAAAAATAACACTTATCTTGTTAGACGTTGGAGTTATAAATACTAACAAGCCATGAGAAGTTTGTTATAAAACGACACAATCCCACTGAGTTTTTTATTGAAATATTAAGTAATACGTAACATATCGATTATAAATACCTGCTAAACTTAAATGTAACTAATAAAAACTTTTCTTGTTTCTTTACGCTGTAATAATATTTATCTTGTTAGACGATGGAGTTATAAATACTTACAAGGTAGGTATATTTATGTCGTCTGGACGCTTATATAGTAAAGACTACAGTAAACTTTCCTTTTTTGCATCATAATCATATTAACCCATTACGGGCTCACTACAGGGAAAGGGCCTCCTCCCACAAAGAGAAGGGGTTCTGGCGGAAATCGTCCACACACTTTTAAGAACAAACCTATGGAGAACTTTCAGTTTAGTTTCCTCAACTAGTTTTTCTTCACCGCTGAAGTAAGTGATTTTCTAATTATTTATTAAATATTTTAAAAGTTAGCAAAAATAACTAATAGTAATATTTTTTATAACGTTCTGGAAATTGTCGAATGTAACCGCCATCTAAACAACGTAGAGAAGGTAGAGGCGGAGGGCAATGCGAATGCAAATGTCAGTCGTTAACATGCATTGCGCGTAGTCGGCCGTCTAATTAGGCGATAACCTGACATCAGCTCTAAGATATCATTTTATGTAGGTGCTTAATATACGAGAGATGACATTGCGCCAAATGTCGTTAAACTAAAATGGTTAGTAGATACTTAAAAGGGTTTACCACTGGGGAGGAAGAGAATCTCATAGGCACTTTTAATTAGTCAAACTAACAAACATATATTTTTGATAGGGTGACCAAACAATTTCGTTTGTTGTTGTATGTAAAGTCCCCTTTTCTAGATCTAGTTTTTGCTGGTGCTACATAACTTAAGTAAATATTCTCTTTCGTGTATTAAATAGTCCGAAGATTGTTTTACATATTCACAGAACACTTTTAAAACAACTTTTACACATACCTATTAAAAATTTTAAAATAAACTTTAAATACAGTATAAGCTTGTGAATAATATTATACACAATATATAATAATATTCTTTGTTTATTGTTTATTGTTATTAAGTACACAAAACAGGTAATAACTAAAAGTAGATCTAAATATGAGTAAGTAATTCTAAGCGGTTTGCTGCTAGCCACTGAGGTCCTCTATCTCCAATTATATTCATCAGATCTAGACAAAATTTAAGCAAAACTAAACTGATAGTATAACATATCCAGTACAAAAGGAATTATGTAAATCGGTTAACATTCGACAGAGTCATGGTTTTAATTTGTCAAACACTTTCATCCCCTCTCCAAAAGGAGCTGAGCTGGGTTTCGGAATAAAAAGTATCCTATGTCTAACCTCGTAGAATGAACTTAAATCTAGGGAAGTTTCATTTGATTTCATTTCGTAGTTTCAGCGTGATGTGCGGCCCAGATACAGACATACAGACAGACAGACTGACACAATTGAAAAAATTACAGTTTTGGGTTTTGAACTTATTTTTTTTTTTAATAACCCCCAAAAAAACAGTGTCAGTGTCCCGTTACAGTTTTATCATAAGTATAGCCAGGACTTTATGTTCTGAAGCTAAAATATCTAAATAACTTTTAATACTACAATATATTTTGTATAAATAACTTGTGTATTCGTAACATAAACGTATAAAAAGAACTTAAGCGCACAGTAAACAGGAAATGGGCAATTTCGTGGAGAAGTATGGAAAAGCGCGGCGGGCGGCTTAATATCCCTCTGGAATAAACTGCAATTTCAGCATATCGGGATGAAAACAAAATATTATAAGCCATAAGAATAAAGTTTGAACACAGACACCACTTATAATACTCTAGCGTGAATAGCGCCATAACAATCTACTGGTATTTTAAGAATGGCTTGAATGTTTTTACCAAGACGTTTTCTGCTCAAAGAACATTGAATCTTCATTGTTATCTTAAATAATTTTTAAGAGAAAAAATATAAGGGACTAACTTGGAGCTATTTGCACTAAAGCAAATGGCACGCGAGTAAAAAATGGTCAATCCATATAGAAATTTTGATTATTTTAAATATAAACAGCTACCTTTTTGAATTATCTGTATAATAAGCATACATACTTTTGGTAGTGAAAAACGAGAGGAAGAGTCATCATATCAACCCATTACCGGCCCACCTCAGGGCACGGGTCTCCCTTCACAATGAGAAGGGGCTCAGGACATACTCCACCTTGCTGGCCCTGTGCGGATTGGTGAACTCCACACACCTTTGAGAAACTTATGGAGAACTCTCAAGCATGCAGGTTTCCTCACGATTTGTTCCTTCACCGTGGAAGCAAGTTATATATAAACTTAGAAAAGTTAGAGGTGCGTTCTGGGTTATAAACTTGGCCCCCCGAAAGTGAAGTTGAAGTCTACCCACTGGGCTATCACCGCTACTTGGGAAGTGAAAATGGTTCCTGTTACGTATAACTTTAGTACCTTCAAGGCAAGAATGAAAGATATTTTCAAGACAAGACCGACCTTGACCAAATAATTATCTATATCAGCCCTCATTTAAAAATAAAAACTAACTTCTGTTCAGGTTTGTTTATTGGCCCTATTTTATAATTCTTCAAAAGCATTGGCATGTATATTTCTGAGTATGATTCTTAAAACTAGATCGTTCGCCAGAAATCACGTGATGTCAACTTGTCAAGATTTAATGTCGCGATCCCTCGGTAAATTAGGTCATAAAAATAGGTGCAAATTTTAAACGATGTTATTTCCAACAAATCGCAGATTTTGTCTGAAAAAAACTAGCGTTTTTAATGGGATGTCAATTAGATTGTTCTGTTGTTTTGCAGAAGCAAAACGAAAGTACACAACTGCTAAATTTTAATGAACAGAAAATAGAATTGGTCTCCAAAATAAGCAATACAGTATCGCAATAATTACTCGGCACCACAAAGTCCTGCTTGTGAAGAACAGTGGGAGTTCATTATACGCCATATGCCTGCCAAAAGTATTTTGAAAAAGAGCTTTTGTGAATAACCCTTCCGCGTAAGCCATGAAATGTTCTTTTATATCTCAAGAGGCTGTATTATGACGTCGGAAACACGAAGCCCACGAAAACAGACACAGAAAACAATACGCGTTTTGATAAAATAAGGGTTGATGAGGGTACCAAATGAAGAATGTGTATGAATACATTAAAAGTACTTTTCAACTTTTCTTTGTATAGATATTGTATTGGGGATTCATTTGAAATTAAATTACTTTGCAGATTAATTAAGACAATATTATATTATGCTATATGAAGGAGCCAGAAGTCTGTGGAATGTAAAAATACCTAATTTGAAGTTAGTGCTTTCCACTCAACTTGTCAAACTCAAGCAATTTCCAACCGACTTACCAAAATGGAGGAGGTCTCCTCAAGCATTAACGCCCCCCGGCTTTGGGAAAAGTAATATTTTGTATAAGGATACGAGAAGTTGTGATTCGGCTATTATACTTAGATATGATTGGAAACCAACCATCTATACATTGTAACTTGCTACAAGACGACTGAAGAATTTGCCATGAAATTGACTCTATTTCATTTATTTTTTGAATATACCGAAATAATATGAGTATACCAAAGATAACCGTTGCAGTAGCGCGTTCAATATGTTTAAAACTGATTTCATTTGTAGAATATACAAAAGAAAAGGATTTAATTTTTTTTACTGAAGTCTAGACTGCTACCCAGGATCTTATAGTTATATTTTTCAATAAAGTAAAATAGTTATAAATTTCAATAAAGAATTAACATTTGATTTGATTTGATAGTTTGTGATCGAAAATACTGCGATAATTCAACAATTTAATACGATATGTATAGATAGCAAAACAGTTTTGCAGCGTTACGATAAAGCTCTTATGTACACAAAGTTCTTACCCAAAAACATCGAACATATTCCAATCAAAGAGGTTTATGATATTACCGCCAAAATTTACATCGTAAACACTAACAACCTATCAAAGGGCCGAAGTTCCCCAATAGTTCCTTTAAGGATTACCTTTTGTAAACTAAAACGGGACTCAATCATCATCTGGACCAGGATTACAGGAGGGCGTAGGATTATAACTACGTCTTACTTATGCAATAGAGGCATAGCCTCGGGCGCGGAGAAGGGGCCCCTTTGGTCCTCTGCAAATATTCCATATAATGATACGCTTTTAATTATTATTGCTGTAGCGGCCGAGTTGTGTTTGATGTATTGATTAAAACCGTGTTTGTGTTTAAATGCCATCTAGATAGCGGTTTCTATCGCGTCAATGGGAACTGTAATCTCGGGGGACGCTCCTTGTCACTTTGTTGTCATTTACAATGGTAGGCTGATTGTGTAGGGGTCAATAAAAGAGCTCTTCATATATCGTACTCTAAAGAGTTGCACTAATTGGAATGACCGACTGCTTATTAAAATGAGATGATTTTTAACAGATTTTCAAAACCGAGCTATTTGTTATCGGCCTATTTGTTACAGGTGGTCCGTGTTAATTATTTCCATGCGATCTTTCCCACGTGTGCTAAATCAATAATAACTTATTATCAGGTTACACTTGCGCAGATTTTAGACCACACTCTTAGACGGGATAGTGTTAGAGTGTGGTCTAAAATCTTAGTTAAGAAGTTAATTTAAGGTGGGTTTTCAGGTACAGGTTTTTTTAAAGTTAAATAAGATTTTGTTTTGCTTCTTAGTATTAATAGGATCTGACTTAACTTTCGGAGGGCCGAGGTCGAATTCCAGCACGCACCTCTAACTTTTCTAAGTGATGTGCGTTTTAAGCAATCAAAATATCCTTTGCTTTAACATTGAAGGAAAACATCGTATGGAAACAATCATGCCTAAGAGTTCCACACAATGTTCTCAAAGGTGTTTGGAGTCCAATCCGCACTGGGCCACCGTGGCCCAGTGCGTGGGCTTTTACCCCTTTCTCACTGGGAGGAGACTCGTGCCCTTTAAAGGGCAAGTAATGGGTAGACATAATGATAATGATGATGATGATAAACATAGGGTAACATACTGTATCATATATAACACACAAGGGTATGACGAAAACTGACTGACTGTTTTGATATTTATTAGATGCTCAATGGGTAAAGAACCATTTAAGCCAGAACTACACTGCCGTGTGACATTAAAGTTTTATACTGCTTGTTACCAATCGCAATACTTTTTTTTTTTTCTTTTTTTTATTCCACTACATGTTAGCCCTTGACTGCAGTCTCACCTGCTGCTAAGATCGTAACGGGCTATCCGGTTAAGGGTATAGGAGTAATATTAAGCCCGTACCCCTATTAGGTTTCTACACGACATCGTACCGGAACGCTAAATCGCGTAGCGGCACGGCTTTGTCGGTTCAAAGTCTACCCCTTTGTTGTCTATAACTTGTACTGGAGATTTGTTCTGATTAGGGCATACCCTCAGAGGCCGGCACTTCATACATGCACAAAAGCACTGCCTACCCAAATTATTTTATAGGAGTGCAATTTTTCCTTTTTATGCAACTGTAAAGCTTTATGCATACCCTGATCAATAACTCTGTGCACGCCACTGCATACCCTGTATTCACGCTACTTTTATTTTACAATAATATAATACCTACCATCATCAATAAACTATAATATTCCACAGCTAGACTAAAAGTCTTTGCCAATGGCAAGATTTGCGTATAATCATCGCACTGGAGGGACCTGATCGCAGTAGATGTAGTAGTAGCACAAAGGATGGGGCTGCCTTTCCCCGCTTATAATATAAACAATGTTTCTTTTACAAATGATAGAAGACAAGCATGATTAAAGTGTATGTGTACTCACGCATAAAGTAAACGCATTCACACTATTTTATAAGTGCTGATACGGTCACGCATGGTCTGATATTTACTACCCAGTAGGTACTACCGCAGATAGACCAGAGAATCATAAACAAACAGTTAGCGATTGTTACATTGAAATTTTACATATTAAGAACACAAGCGCATAGGCAACATTGTCACACAAACTATAACGACCAGTAACTTTACGAGGACATAAACATAAAAAACTCATCGCGTCCACGGGCGAAAAATATGAAAATGCACCTAATATCGCGCTTGTATGGGAATAAAAGTTTTTCCATTTAGTTGGAACATCGTTGCTATTTCCCTATAGAAGTCATAAACATAATGCTTAGCGGGCAGCGGGGCCTGTCTCCCCCTTTCCCCCTTGAACCCTTCTCCCCTCCCATCCTCTGCAAAAGTTCAATTTTATTTCAGTCTTTTGCAAGTCCATGCTCAGCGAGAAAAATGTTTCGCTTCCCTGTCCATTAGCCGGTTTAAATTAGAGTTTTTAATTTTTAAGAGCGCATCAGTCTTTAAAACGTTTTACGCGAGAAAAAAATCCGGTTGCTTCAAAACGCTAAACTTCGAGAATAGTTTACTTACTCGTTTTGTATAAAATTCATAAGCTTTTGTTTCGCTTCAATCGACTTACACGACCGCATTGATTGCTTTACAAAATGAGTTTACGGAACAGGGACTGCTGTATAAAAACAATATTACGCTTAAGTAATATCCAAAGCAATTTTTAATAATTATGTTAGCCTGCCCCAAATGTTCGGAACAACGTTGTCTACCAGAGCGTGCTATTAAGGGTATGAACAGGCTCGCAGTAAAGCCACGAGAGCAAATAAAGTTCCTTCCGAAACGCACGGTAATGAAAGTTCATTGGATTATGCCGGGCTTATGTAAGGCCCCAATAATAATAATAAGCAAAAATGCACGTGGAATGAACCTCGCTTAAATAACTCACTCAATAACATCTACTTTAGGGATCTCCGGAATATACACGGGTGCATTCCACAAAGAGGTACCGGCACATTTTACGCGGTTCAAGTTTATGTTATTCTCATTAAGCTAAATGCTATGGATATTTAAAGGGCGTTTTTAAAGCCGTTTGTGGTTTCGGGGTTTTGTGCTACGTAAAATGCGGCAAATGATAAGGTAATATATCTCTTAGCCCACGGCTTCAAAGGGAGTTTTATTTTAACCTTTTATTACTTCACTTTCCCTTAATTTGACTATAGGATAAATTTTAAGTAGATACTCATTGCTGTATTTAGCTCAAGTACTTTTAAATTAAATGCAACACCTGAGTTTAGCAAATTGGCTTATATTATGATTTTATAAAATAATAGTTTTTTTTACTTATTTATTCTTTAAGCTAAAATAGAAAGTTTAAGTAAGTTTTTCTTAGTGATTTATTAAAATATTGGGGTGATTATAAGAGAGGTAATGATCGATTCAGAATGCAGGGTCCCTGCCCACTGCGCTAATAGGCTATCAAATAAAGTGGTAATTACATAGTTCTAGAACTTGTACTGACAATAGAGTATAGCAATAGGATTTTATTTTTATTATTATTATTATTAAACTTTAAAAGGCAGCGAATTGAAAAACTTCTAAGTTTTTAAAGTTTGTTTAAATCAATGTATTCTTAAGAGAACTGCAATGCTTCGCCCGCCTTTCTGCGGATGCAAATTAAATGCAATCAAACTCGCAAATAACATTACCTCGAGGTGATGGTGATAACTGCACTAATTTATTATAAAATCATGCCTTCATTCGGCGTAACTAAACAAAACTCTAGTAAATAAGTTTCAAAAAACTTTCGTATTTTTCTGCTGAAATTGGATTCTAAATGCCTTATTACATATAAAAAACAATATTTATAAAATATTAGAAATTCTATCGAATAGTCATAATAGCATTGGCTACAAAGAACGTCAAAAGATAGCAAAATACCTTTGATCTTTATAAAACGTTTCGATTCCAATATGAAAACAATTGGTAAAGCATCGGGCAGACTCATCTTTAAGTACATTTTAGTCATTGATATGCAAAACTCGAGATATGTTCTTATAAGTTAACTTACAGGAATTAATATTATAGTTAAGTTACTCAACAGTCATCTTAGTACCCATAACACAATCTTCGCTTACTTAGGGGCTAGATGGCGATGTGTGTATTGTCGTAGTGTATTTACTAATTATCTATCTATTATTATTATTTTTTTATTTATCAAATAAAACATACACAACAAATTAGTTACTATAAAAGCACCGGAAAAACCACAGAGGTTTGCCCTCGGTGACTATCAACAACGGTTACCTTAGTTATTATTTAAGGAAAAAGTAGGAAAACCAGCTTTGAGAAAAAACACACCGCTACATTAGAATGATAGGAACAAAGTAAGCGAGTAACTACAATAAATAGTTTTAAACTGTATTCGAGGCACAAAAGAGTCGACCATTTAACTTAGCTACAAACGATTTTTTAAATTTAGCTTATTTTTTTTTATGCTTTTTTTTTTAAATTTACAAACAGCTAAGCTGAGCTTTTAAAATTTCTCATAGGCGTGTGAAATCTACCAATCCACACTTGGCCAGGGTGACTGACTACGGCCGAAACTCTTCTCATTCGGAGAAGTCCCGTGCCCAGCATTGGACCGGTACTGGGTTGATGATGATGATTATAAGTGGGACTATGTTTGTTTGTTATGGATAAATGACAAATAAAAATTAACATAAAATTTAGCACAAAGAAATACCATGTCAAAAATTAAGCCACAATTAATTAATATAACACAAGCCTTTTTATTCCCGGGATGTTTTACTAACGTTGGAAATATAATTCTATTTTTATGTATATTTTGACCTGTAAGTACACTAAATTTTATTAATTTCATAATCTTTTTAGCCATTTTAACATGAAGATGTTACAACATAATTGCGCTTTACACCTAGATACTGGGCAACTTTCTGTATAAAAGCCATACCAAAAACCAATGAAACGCACTTTTAGTTTATAGTTTCAGTGAGGATGGAGTTAAGGCAAGACCGCAGATTTAAACCTGCGTTTCTAATGGCTATAAAGTTTGAGTTCAGCATGACAATCACAAGAAGCGAAGAAGTTTGCGTAGTAGAGAGTGTTCTGAAGAGTTGTTTGCGTTGATACCTCCTTCCCTGTTCTCTGACCGCACATCACGCCGTAGAAATAAATTCCACCCTCATCATCTGGATTCTACTGTTCGAAATACCAGATCATTTCTATCGCGCACTTGCAAATTATGGAACAATCTTCCATCTGATGTTTCCTCAAAAATACAATCTAGGCATATTCAAGGGGGGCAATGCCGGCAACGCATCGGTGGCTCCTCTGGTGCTGCAGATGTTTATGGGCGGTGGTGATCACTTATCATCAGGTGACCCACTTGCTCGTTGGCCCGCTATTAAAAAAAAAAAAAAAAAAGTAGTAGGATTTATGTGACTGAGCTCTTCCGGGGAAGTACTACTGCCATGCTTCTTTTTGCTGCAACGCAGCATGGTTGGAATGTTGTGCTCCGGTCAGAAGGGCGTGATTGCCGGTTTAATAACAGGTATATGAGGCTTAACACCTACGCCTTAAGTTGATGGACACAGGGCGACACGTGTGTTCCTTGCATGCCCGGAAAGTGTCGCTTTGTTTATAGGCGATGTTACTTACCGAAAGGTGGTCTATCAATTATGACTATAAAAAGCGAGAGTTAAAGTGGAGTCTTGTGATTCGCTTGCAGGACGCAAACTTGAACACCGCTTATGACGTAGGTTTGACGCGACGGTTTTGCCTTCGCTTTAGCCCACTAAAGAAGTCAACGAATCTTCATAATATTTCTCTTCACTCAACTAAGTATATCTTTTATCTCAAGCTCTTCTATCAACGCTTTCAGTTTACATCTTCGTATCTGAACAATTTTGAGTCATTTGTCGTAGAGCTTGCAGTAAATCACCTCGCTACATTTGCACCTGGTGCAATTTGTTTCGCATTCGAACACATTATCTCTTTCACTATTCCGGCGTCGGTGCTTCCTGCCATGTACAATTTGAGAAGTTTCTAGGAAGGAAGAGTAAATGAAAGAGTGAAGCCTCTCCAAGGCAAGCGCGTGTTTACTTACGAACTTACACTTTTATCCGTTCATTTTAACACACATTTTTCTAGAAGTCGTGCTACTTGATTTGAAATTGTGCAATACTCGATATTAATTCATTGCATGCCTGAGAGTTCTACTTAATGTTCTCAAAAGCATGTGAACTGTGAACTGTGAAGTCGACCAATCCGCACTGGGCCAGCGTGGTGGCCCACTACGGCCTAAACCCTTCTTATTGTTGGGCCCTTGCCCTCAATTGGGCCGGTAATGGGTATATTTTTATATTTTTACAACATTTTAATCCTTAATCCATCTTAATTATTTTAAAGTATTTTTTTTTCTTCTCGATGAATCCTTTGCTAGGGAAATATAGACATGAAACTGTCCTTCCAGCTAGTAAGTCGGTTGTGTGTGTATGACGTTTCAGATTTTTAGTAACTACTTTCTTAAATGAAGGCTTGGGCCTTGCCTAAACGAGTTCCCTGTAAAATTTTCTAATAGCTAATAAAAAAAATTATCAAAATCCTTATTGCTATTTTAGCATGAAAATGTTGTTACCAAATTGCGCTTTACATATATGCTTGAAAGAAAGACACCAAAACCAAATAAACGTACCTACTGTCAAAATTATAAATTCAGTAAAAGAAGTAGTTAAGGCAAAGCTCTTACAACCGGCGCTACAAACAAATACAGCATCAATTAAGGCCAGGGCAAACCGGTGCGCCTAACTTGCGTCGTTAAAGTTTGTAACAGGACGCGCATGTTCGAACTAGATTCTTATGATTCGTTGCCCAAAGGACGCAAACTTCAACGTCACTATCGACGAAGGTGAGATGTGTGACTCGTACCTAAAAAAAAACGTGTGAGCCGTCACGGGACGCCTGTGAAACATAGAAATTGTTATTGAAAGTTATTGCAGATATTGCATAATGACAAAGATAAAGCATTACAAATTTGTTCCACAAATTAAAAAAACCACTCCTTTTTGTAATAATGACTGTTTTATTACAAAATTAATATTCATTTTTATTGTTACATACGAAATACAAAATTCAATCATACAGCGTGGCGATGTGTCGCCACGTCAAAAATCAGGTTTACCCTCTAACTATAGTTGTTGACATCAAAAACGTTTGTAAATAAAAGCACTTTTAGTAACGAAACCGTTGCTAAAGGTGACACCGTGGAGACACTCTGGCTATATAAAAGCGTGCTCAAAACTGTATCTACAAATAGACTACGATGTACTCCAGGTATCGACACAATATCGAGTCGTTTGTGCCGGCGTCTGCAGTAATGCACAGGTACATTTGCGCCTTGTGTAATTTACTTTCGCATCCACATTTCCCCCATTCCTGATTCCAACGTTTGCTCGCTTTAAAAATATTGTACGGAACATTTTTATTTTTCCCTTCTAAACTATTACTAGCACTTTGTCTGCGTATCCCGTGTGATTAAGAAATAACCCCGCAGTAATAAGTTTTTGTTTATAAATCTTGAAAACTATCTCGAAATGAAGGAATTTCAAAAAACTTTCTTTCCTTATTAAAACGGGGTAGTATTTTGAAATAATAACAAATACCAAATTTCATAGGTGCAACTTAAAAATGACAATACATTCATATAAAATTTATTCCGCTATTTAACCACTCTGGGATCGGTATTTTAAAAGTATTCCTTAGTACAACGCCTCCAGTTTATATATAGATATTACATACATATATATATATATATATATGTATGTAATATCTATAAATAAACTACCTATATATATATATATATATATATATGTAGTATTAGTATGTATAGTATATGTACTGTAAATAATTAATACATTTTGGTATTGCACTATCCCGTTTTATGTAATATGTTTCTTCAACCAAAGGTTGTCTGGAGGAGATCGCTTCAAGCGATAAGGCCGCCTTTGCGCATATATTTTGTGATATCGTTTGTTAACTTAGCTTTCTATTTGTATGTGCAATAAAGATTATTTTCTCTAGGTGCTCGAGGAATATTCACTCAAAATATTGACCTTTTAAAGATCAGCTGTTAGTGCTGAAGGAATCTATCAGTCATTCTGGAACAAGCACTCATAGTTATAGGTGTTCCAAGAACTATTTGATTGAATTGTTGTCACCATAAAATCTTTTAACCAAATTCATTTTAATGAATATTTAAAAGACTAGTTATTAATTAAAATTTAATTTCAACTAATTCATAATACCACCGCCGAAATAGAACGGCCGCAAAAAAATAATTCAAATCTCTTGGGTCGAGCCTAAGTGTACTTTAATGGAAGAATTATTAAATCACTATTCTGATAATAATATTTGTTGTTATAACAGGAATTCATCATCTGTGAATGTGAATGAAAATAGTAACTGTCCTGGTGACAGAAGGTCAGACAGACAGGCAGACTGACGGAGAGCCTTAGTAATTATGTTTTACCCTTATTGTACGACACCCTTTCAGCAGTGGACGTGTATCGTTTGCTTGACGGACGATTGGCGCAGTGGGTAGCGACCCTGCTTTCTGAGCTCAAGGCCGTGGGTTCGACTCCAATTAAAAAACCTCTGTGTGATGAACAAGACTAGTTTTCAGTTTCAGTGTATGGGTGTTTATCTGTATATTACAAGTATTTATGTATATCGTTCATTAAAATAATCATAAGTAGTCTTAGTACCTATAACACACGCTACGCGTATATTGTCGTAGTATATTTATTTACTTATTTATTTATTCAAAGCTAACAGAATCACATGAAGTACATTGACACACTCGTATGATAATAGCCTAAGGTATTAAAAACATATATGATTCAACTTATAGGTAACTACATTATTCTTAGTAACTATTCAAGCCAAAGCTAAATGTAGATGGACACTATAACACGAAAAGAAAATGTAAAAAAGAAATAAATGAAAAAAGAAACTAAATGTACAAAATTATACAAAAGGAAAAAAAAAACTACTAATTATATCCCACTTTCCACTTTTTTATCGGCTTCGCACGCTCAGGTTGCCTACAAAAGATCACTTTTAGTGATAAGGCCGCCTTTGCACCCTAGCACTAAGTACTATTACTGTTTTCCTTGTTTTTTTCCTATTGTATTGGGTTGCAATAAAGTTTTTCTATTCTCTACTATATATTATTAATTATTAAACTGTTAAACTTCATCAACTGACTTAATCAATTCTTTATTATATTTTTGTCATTATTTGTTTTTCTCTTCATAATCCCAAACGTGCGTTAAGAAAGCGCAGAAAAAACCTCACGATTTTATCATATTTCTCACATAACGCGAACACGCATCCAATATCTCTGCGCCTATTGTAAACAATAGCGCATTAATATAGATAAAGAACGGAATCGCTTTATATCTTTTGTATCCTGTAAAATTCCGCCCCATAACATTATGTTGATGGCAGCAATAACGTCTGAAATATTTACAGAAATATAAGAAATGAGGCATTTTTGATGAATAGGCGATACCTGCGACGGACTGACCGTAATATCAAGATGGTACCACGTTCGTTACATTTCTCAGGAACAATTACTTATGACGTTTGTCTTCTAAAGGGTTCACCACATAACCTATCGTTACTGAGGAAGAAGATTCTACGGTCATAGCGTATTCATAATATAATATAAAAATTGATAGTAGAATTTGATAATAAATGATAAGGTGATTAATAAATCAGCTTTTGAAACTCTCCGGTACAGCGCTGAGAACGATGTACCGCCGAGCAACTTATGGTTTCCCATTAAATGACGAAAAGAATTCGAGGCGAATATATTATTACCACCAGGAGAGTAGGAAGTCAAGAGCGTGTAAGTTAATTAATAAAAAATACCTTAAATATTTTGAATAGCCTAAAATCCAGGTTATATTGCTGCATATTATAAGTTTAAATGTTGGTCCAGCTTTTCTCTTAAATCATCTAAATTACTTATATAAAAATAAAATATATTCATTTAAACGGTTTTTCACTAAACACTCCTCTTTAAGTAAAGGAAAAAATAAAAAAACACAAAGGCAAACAGAATACTTAAAAGAATTAAATAAAGGAGAGAAATAAATATTCAGCAAAATAATAAAGTGTCTACATGACTGTAGAAAATCTTTCAATTCAAGAAATACCAGAGCTAGAGTTACTTATTTATTAAAATAAGACCTTTGAGTAAGTTAATTAAAAGGAAATACAAATGGCTTTAAAACGGAGAACAGTTCCTTTGATGATATAAAGTTCTTTGTTGGAGTTCCTATTAAAAGTTCGGTACTGCTGCTAGCAATTCCGCGCAATATAATATAACTCATTGCAATACAAAGACTTTTCTGATTGCATTGCTGCATTTAGAAAATACCTTCCGTGTGTATATTTTGTTTCATTTAAATGGGTCGAGTGAGGGTTGCATCTTTCTTTTTAACTGATTTAACAAAGAACAGGTTACATTTCGATTGTATGTATTTTGACAACCTCCCTGATACAGTTGTTAGTGTAGTTATCCCATAAATAAAGGTCCGGATTTTATACCCGGCATAGGCCATTTGTAAACTTCTAATGAATTTATTTTCTTGAATCCTACATTTATCATTACATCTCAATCTGAATGTTCAGTGATTACTGCCGCACATATATATCTGCTATTCCGTAATTTTGGTGAAGAAGGTTCTCCATGATGTTCTCAAATGCGTGCGAAGTCTACCAATCGCCACTTACCCAGTGACCTACGGCCATAACCATAAGAGAAAAGACCTATACTCCGTTGTGAGCCGTTACTGAATGATATAATCACTATAATTATATATTATATATTTAACATCACTTATAATGGTGTTAAATGTCGTAGTATATTTATTTATTTATTTAGTACATTTATTTATCTCTTAAAAGCCTAATAACCAGGCGCGTACATACATGTCAATTAGAAGAAACCTGAAGTCCCTAAAGCATTAATACGCACCCTAGACTTCCCATTTATAGACCACAGCTAGTTGAATATAATGATTTCAATGTTAGTGAATAAAAAAAAGCCAACGCCCCTTCATACTGGATGGAGATCCCCCGTTCGTTAGCAACGAGTGTGATGTCCGGCGAATATGCGAAGACCCTTCAGATTATATCAGATTTGAATCCCCAGCGTAACAATACCATCCTTCTCCCACCACATGGGCGATGTTCATTCTGCCACTCATTGTTTATGAAGACACACGAACTGGACGAGTGGCGAACAAATCAGTAGATACCGTAGTTAAAATTAATTGATTGAATTAATGAAACTTATAAAATCATAATAAATATATTTTATTTATTATTTATGTACATATATAATTTTAGCAATTTTAGTATCACTTGCTTTAAACGGTGTAGGTAAACATCGCGAGGAGAGTTCTGAGAGTTCTCTATAATGTTCTCAACGGCGTCAAAAGTCTACCAATCCGCACTTAGCCAGCGTGTTAGACTGTAGTGGGTCGGTAAATGGGTTGATAAAGACGATGATGATGATGATGATGAATTAAGCTAAATATGTATAACTGGTCTAAGGATAGAAAACACTATAGCAATTACTACGAAGGATATCATATTATGACGCGGAATAGACCATTATGTCGGAAAAGTCACTAGCTAGTATTTCCTATAGAACCATTATATCAAGTAAACAAAATGAATTTGTATATATTTTGCCCAGATTAGTAGCAGCTCTGATCCCTTCAAACCAATCAATGTAATTTAACCGAATATAACGATTCAAATTAATCGCTAAAAGTATCTAACCTAATAAAAATTCGCACAATTGAAATAAAACGGTAAAATCAAATGACGATCAAAGTAAATATAAAATAAAATAAATAAATAAATATACTACGACAATACACACATCGCCATCTAGCCCCAAAGTAAGCGCAGCTTGTGTAATGGGTACTGAGATAGCTGATGAATATTTTTTTATGAATAAAATACACATAAATACCTATAATATACAGATAAACACCCAGAAACTGAAAAACATTCATGTTTATCACACAAACATTTTCCAGTTGTGGGAGTCGAACCCAAGGCCTTTTACCCAGAAAGAAGAAAGTAAGGTCAGATATCGACAATATAATAATTCGTCACCATCATCATATCAACCCATTAACGATCCACTAGAGGACACAATGAGAAAGGTTTATGCCGTAGTCCCGCACGCTGGCCCAGTGCGGGTTGGTGGACTCCATACGCCTTTGGTAAAATTATTGAGAACTCTAGGTTTCCTCAAGATGTTTTTCACCGTTGAAGCATGAAACAACAAATTTAACTAAAATAATACCATAATGTTGTTCATTTTCTCCAGCAGTATGTATAATGGTCAGCAACAATCGCTAGACGAGTCAATAGCCACAGGCCCTTTAATTAGGGTGAGTTACCTGTTACCAGGAACCCAATTAAATCTCGAAATTTGAATAGTTACGCTAATTAACGAGTTGCCCATTTTTCGTACTCAGCCATTCATAATGCTTTTGGTTGGTACTGTTTGAAATTCGAATATGGAATTTGTTTATAATTTTTTTTTTTATCATTGATGAAACATACTTACCGTTAAACTTACCTATTACTTTATTAGGTGCGGTAATACCTTAATAGAGGAAAATATCGTAAGGAAACCTGCATGCCTCATAGTTCTCCATTATGTTCTCAAAGGCGTGTGATTTTTACCTATGCGTACTCAGCCACTTACCCGTCCACCAATCCGCACTGGGCCAGCGTGGTGGACTACGGCCTAAACCCTTTCACATTGTGGGAGGAGATCCATGCCCTGTAGTGGGCCGGTATTGGGGTGATATGATGATGTCTTACTACTTAGCCAGCTGCGTGTTGGACTACGGTGTTCTTTGTACAGCACTCTGTAAGTGAATCGTACCTTGTAGTGGAGCGGTGATGCGGACGTTCTTTTGTCAAAGAAAGTGCGGTAAACAGTAAATTAGTTTACTGAATATTACAAACACATTTTTTTTAAACTGTAAGAATCTAATCTTTTTAATTGTGGCAAGGATGAAATTGTAAATTTCTACCGCCTATCCGTTGGAGCACTAGAATTTCGGTACTAAGGATAATTTAAGTTCTTGTACAGAAATATTATAGACGCGAGCTTTTAGGAAAACAACATAACACAGATAGCACGAAATAATAAGAAAAGAAATTAATTAAAAATATAGGCATTTAAAGGCTGCCTTATTGCCGAAAGCAATCTCTGACAGGCAACCTTTGTAAGGCAGAACCTGTGGCAAGAGACCGGGACAGTGCTATAAGCGTGCGTAATGAATATATATTGTCATTAGCACGCTTATAGCACTGTCCTGTCAGGCCTACTTGAAATAAATGAATTTAGAATTTTTTGACATATATAAATACATATACTTTAAAAAAAATAGGTTTAAGTATTGAACTAAAACATCACTGCATTCAGTACATAGTACTTTTAACATATTTGAAACATTGTACCGTTTCTTTATGTAAATAAGGAAACGTAAATATATTATTGCCCGCATCGGTTTATTGTAATTAGACATCTCGATGTTGGGGGTCCGCTGGGAAATCGCAGTGAGATGGATTAGCGTGGTGACTTGGCACGAATAAGGTCGGAAAGCATTATATTGTACAATGATTGCTTATTGAGATTGTAAATTGGACTGAAAATGTAAAATTTTTGGTGTGAGTTAGAGTGATAACCGTCAATATTTTGTACATCAAATTAAGAAATCGAGAATGTACAGAGATAAGCCCACGTAGTGGTTAAAGATAATAATAACTAAGATGGTAGCGAGTTAACGTAAGTGGTAAGGCAGTTATATTAAATCCATATCAGTTAATCCCTTAATCAGATTCTACCCGTCGTATCGGAATGTTTGGCTGCACGTTTTTACCATTAGGGTGGTAACTAACCACGGCTGAAGCCCGTGGAGACTAGAGAGCAGTAGCGTGCACTTCATACATGCATAAAAGCACTGCATACCCTAAAAGAGAAAAAAAATCCAGCTGTATGCATACCCTGGTAAGAAACCCAGTGCACGCCACTGCCAGAGAATATCCTGATATTATGAATTTCAGACAGCTGAAGTGGCAATGGACCGGGCACATAGTTCGGAGAAAGGATGGACGTTGGGGTCCCAAGGTGCTGGAATGGCAGCCCAGACCTGGTAAGCACAGCGTTGGTCGACCCCCAACGAGGTGGGCAGACGACATTAAGGTGGCCGCTGTATCCAAGCGGCACAGAACCGTGGAATTTGGAACTCCCTACAAAAGACCTATGTCCATCAGTGGACGTCTATCGGTTGATGTGATGATGATGATGAATTTCAGAATAACCTTGCCGGGGATGTAACTTGGTACTAACCACTTATTAGAGCAAAGTACCCCACCACTGCACCAGGGAAATCGTCATTGTTGGTCATCATAATATAATCTCACTTTAGGTGTGTCTCAACATGCTTTTAATTCCCCAGTTATGTTCAGAGGGCTTAGACCCATCACGGTGCTCTAAGTAAAGTTGGTGGGCTTAGGTTATAACCAACCACTATTAGGTATTGATTTTTCAGGTCTCATTAATAATGACTCGGGGTCGACAACTTAACATGCTCTACGAAACGTGATGGGATTCTTGCTACGTGCTACGAGTATATCATGTTTTGCATAAGGACAAACAGAACTCCGTTTACCCGTTGAGTATGAAACCCTAAAATTAGTTTTATAGCCTTTATACCTATATTTTTATTTCAATATAAGAACGATCAAAACGGCAGAAAATTTGTTATGATATCAAAGGGAAAACATATTCAAATTATACATCAAAGGATAACCAAAGAATACAAAGACACAATTATCCATCTGATAGTTGCAGAACTCCTTAATAGAAATACGAAATAAGGCAATTTAGTGGACAAAAGGGTACCCCCTCAATTTGACGGCGGACGCTGACGGCGATTCAAAAGTTCCTTGTCCGACAGTCCCCCCCACATTTATTGAATTTCATCCCGAATTTGAAGGATGACCACACGGTTTATTGTTCTGTCGAGCATTGATTAGGGTGTAACGTTGTTATAGGTAACGGGGGATTATTTCCTATTGGTTCTGCATACTCCTCTGTTAACTATTTTGTTGGTCTTGTGGTAAACATGTATGAGTACGAGTTACGTGGTTCTGGGTTCGGGTTGGCATAAATATTGGAAAGTACCAATGTGTTTGTTTTTGCTTTTTTTAATAATAATTAAATATACTACGACAATACACACATCGCCATCTGGCCCCAAAGTACGCGTAGCTTGTATTATGGGTACTAAGATGACCGACGAAAATTTTAATGAACAATAGACATAAATAATAATAAAATAATGTGTTTCACACACAGACACTGACAAAAATTCATATCACGCAAACATTTTCCAGTTGTGGGAATCAAAACCACGTCCTTGGACTCAGATCAGGTCGCTGTCCACTGCGGCAATTGGCTGTCAACTGGTTTTGCCCAGTATATTCTCGGAACCAGTTTGGAGTTAGGAAATTGGTTGTGTCATTGTCCATCGCCATGTCTTAGAGAGCACTTTAGTCCGTTGGTCCCATTTTTTATCCCTAGCATATGATAAACCTGCATTGGAACAGTGGGTGCTCTATTCACAATAATGCTCTATTCTCTCTCTACTATGAGAAATGAGGTTTGGGGCATTCATAGCCCGAAGAGTATGATGACCTTGTTTATTCTAATTTTAAGTATTTTGCACTAGCTATTTTGATTCAATCCGTGTTTTAAAGAAACTGGGCTCTTAATTATCTGGGCTATTAATCGTAAGATAAAATAATGTCGACTCATTTTATCTATAGCAAGGTTTTATGTTCTTTTTTATGATTGATATGATGAGGTTTAGGGTACGGCAGATTAGGCCCGTTAGAGTAACTAAACAAACAAAAAGTATTCAAATCGATCGCAAGACATGATCAATTTTTTTTTCATATTAGAAATAATATAACGATAAAGACAACCATATATATAATGCTTAACTTCTAATGTTTTATAATGGGCAAGGCAATTAAATTTGTCAAAGTCTATAAATTATTATGAATCAAAATTTTGGGCCCAAACACAAAGTAGGTAATTTAAAATCCTCGATCATATTACATGTTAACAGTGAATGAACTTGTGAAAATAAATAATTTCTTTTTACATTTTAAATCAAATAAAAACTCGCAAAATTACGAAAAACATATACAAAATATAAGAAAGCCAACTGAAAACCAGAGTCTATAAATAGAGAGACGCGCGCGGTCGTCTGTCGAAACCGCACAATTTGTCCCTCCATGGAGCTTTTCAATAATAATTCCACCATAAATTCTGCCCACCCTGACCGTCGGATAGTGGCTGTAACAATTAATTATTATATTGCTTTTTGACGGCATACCACGAATAGTTTCTTTATTGACTCGGTCCCTCGCTTTCAGTTAATCCTAGCTTTATAAGCGGCGCCTTTGTTCTTAGTTGATAACAATTTGCTAGAAAATAGAATTACGAGGTTGGGTTGAAGGATTGTAATAATAACAGGGATTCTTGAATTTACACGTGCAATATGTGTACACCCACACATATGAAATTCCGCAACACATATATAAGTAGAAAGTCTCTAGATGTATATTGATATTCAATCTTAATTTCATTCTTCATTTACTTCTCTACTGAATTGCCGATAGCAGTGTTGTATCGAAACATGTTAATCACATAACATATCAATTTAAAGAAGAACATAGTATTCTGCCGAAAATTTTACTTATTTTATGCTGTTGAATGAATGAATGAATGAATTCACTTTTATTGTACACCAAAGAAAAAAAAGTAGTTACAAAGATATAAATACATATAAAGAGAGTACAATTTGGTGGCCTTATCGCTACATAGCGATTTCTTCCAGGCAACCAATGGCGTAAAAGGAAAAAATATAGAAAAAAGGTAGGTGGTGCAATAAATAAGATTTAAAATTATACAAATATATAAATAAAATATATATATATATATATATATAAATATAACTATAATATATATATATATATATATATATATAAATTTTTGTTCTATTTACAACACAAAGCATACTTTGTTAATTTATCTTCTGCCATTTTTATTGCTGTCGGCTGTATTGATAGCGGTATCACTCATTGACAATCATTTTAAAAATTGAATGTAGTATTTATTTCTATTTAAATTATTATGTATATTGATTTGATATCTTTAACCATTTAAATTTAGTTAATGTATATATGCGGTCATATCACGACACCTACCTTGTATCTAAAGTTATGTCTTTTTACTCCTTTGTTTGCCTGGAAAACATCGGTATGTCGCCATAAGACCACAAAACAACTCGCTATCTAACCTGCTCTATGTATTCTTATTACTTTTTTTTTAGTTGGTGTGAAATAAAAATGTATTCATTGAAGTTGTGCAATCTTTAGGTACGATTTGTTCAATATATTCTTTTACCCAAAGGCAAAAAAAAAAGTATATATTTACATATAGAATTTTGAACAAAAGTATAGGTAAATTATCCTCAAAACATCAATGAGTAAATAAGATATTATGATTAAGGCCCTATTCATTTCGCAAATATGGCTTCATAAATATGCCAATCAAAGAAAGTAAATTATAGAGAGAATAAAGGGATTCTTATTTATTTAAATACATAGAATTATTAGCCTCTCTTCTGTTAAACATCAATCGTAAACTACAGACATTTATAAGAGACTACGATTCAAATAAACTTTTATTACTAAATAAATAAGATACTTCGCAATAAATATAGAAGTAGATTTAATAAACACCCAAATTATTTTGTGTTCTTATATAAGTACCTTTAACTGAGTATTTCACAAGTAATGCTATTTTCCTTTAAGACACTTTCCATCATCTTATTGTATGATCCGATGCCCATTAGGACACGGGTTTAATCCCAGAGTTTTTGATGGTTTCAGGCCGCTGTTTTTTGCGGATTGTTGGGCTTCATATGCATTTGAGATAATTATAGAAAACTCTAAGGCAAACAACGCGCAAAATTTCAAAAGGTGTGCCGTTGCATGACTTCAAACTAGGCCCCCGAAAGTTAAGCCGAAGTCCTAACCACTATGCAATCACCATCGATAATATAAAACCCTACTTGTTATTATAACTTATTTTTTTATTGGATCATGAAACTGGTAACAATCAATGACATTATCATGAGAATAACAAAAATAAAAGAGAATGACAGGAGATTGAAACCTTCTAGCAAATCGACTGCGCAGTACGATAGCAGTCGATGTGCAGTTAAAACTACTGCACTTTAGCTGCATGATACAACTACATTAGGATTGCATAACAACCATTACAAACCTTACACCGTTATGCCAACTGCACATAAACAGCACCACAATTTTTCAGTTGTCGTGCAGTTCTAATGCAATATATGTGGGTAAAGTGTCAACTTGATATCTTAAGCTGTTACTGGGATAAAGTAACCTCGACACACTGACGGACTGATACACAGACAAATAAAAAAGCAATCTTATGATACTCCATTTATTTCATGGAAGAGTTCAGAATCCTAAAATTACCCTTCTACATATAAATTTTAATAATAAATTCCTACTCGTAGAATGTGAATGTTCGTGAATTATTTAGCAATGCATAGGGCTGATACGGCGCAAAGCTCCGTTTTAATATAATATCGAAATAGGTCAAGATGTTCTCAACAGTAGCGATTGCTTATAATTTGGCGTATTGTTCGGAGGTAAATCGCATGAGAGCACTCCACAATGCCGCTTGGAGGTCTTTGACGCATGCATAATATGGCATTAATCCGACGGGAGTATGTCATCCACTTGATGCTAATGTAGGCATGGCTTTTGTACTTCGTAATTCCCTTTGCCTATTTATTGTGGGGTAGAAATGTTATATCTATCATCTACTTATGCCACTATGTATTCGTATGTAGTTATTTGAATGTAGGTTTATAATAATTTTACACCACCTATTTGTTTTCGCTCTGGTTGTCCTAATCCTAAGGTTGCCTGGCAGAGATCGCTTTTAAGCTATAAGGCCGCCTTTTGTATTCTACTCCAGTTTTTGTGTTTCTCTCTATTCGGCCTTTATTTTTCTAACTGTGTAGTTGTGTACAAATAAAGAGTTCAAATAAATAAATAAATAAGGTTTGTTAGATAGAGCTTCTAAAGCCTAAGTATTAAGCAGTATAGCCTAGTAGCCTATTAGGACTTCGGCTTTACTTTCGGGGAGCCAAATTCGAATCCCTTTAACTTTTAAGTTAAGTCCGTTTTAAGTAATTAAAATATCACTTGCTTCAACGGTGAAGGAAAACATCGTGAGGAAACCTCAGAATTCTCCATAAAGTTCGCAAATACGTGCGAATAGCTTCAATCCGCACTGGGCCAGCTTGGTTGAGTAGAGTCCTCCAGTTCGAGGAAAGACAATTGCTAAGATCCAAGCTGGTTTAAGTTGGCGGCCTCAATCAGATGAGATTCGTAAAGAGTTTATCCTCTCCAAGCTCAGTCCACCTGCACTGATGAATGAAAAACTTTATCCTGATCCCAATACAGAATTAAAAAAAATACAAAAGTAACGGCAAAAAGTTTATGGTCCTAAATGATTTTATGGCACGTTCATACGTACATATATAACCGTGTCAGTTAAGTATCATTACAGCTACTGAGGGTTCTAATTTTTTTAGATTAGGTACTTTCATATAAAATCTTTTGTCTTGATAGAGTAAAACTTTATATGAGTGGTGACCAAGTGCATCCTTCCAAACTTTTTATTTTTTTGCAGAATATAAAAGCTTTTTAATTAAAAAATTGTCATACTTTTTATTTTTAAGCAATTAAAAAGGGAAAAGTGAGATGCATGTTTGAGAGTTTTTTATAATGTTTTCAAAGGTTTTGACGGCCGATTGGCGCAGTGGGCAGCGACCCTGCTTTCTGAGTCCAAGGCCGTGGGTTCGATTCCCACAACTGGACAATATTTGTGTGATGAACATGAATATTTTTCAGTGTCTGGGTGTTTATCTATATATTATAAGTATTTATGTATAATTTCATAAAAAATATTCATCATTTATCTTAGTACCCATAACACAAGCTACGCTTACTTTGGGACTAGATTGCGATGTGTGTGTGTAAAGGCGTGTGAAGTCTGCATGTGGCCAGCGTGGACTTTACCCAAAACCCTGATGAAGGATATCCTCCAGGTATGTCTCGTAAGAATAAATGTTCTGTAAGTAACATTACATTTTCTGTTTTCTTTTCTTACTACTACTACTACTATTTCATTGCATACTTTAAACAATGAGCCTTAGTAAATCCCATAAAAACTCGTTCGCACAAAATATTACATGCATTAAGATCGAATCAGGCGTGCAAATGTTCATTGAAATTGCGAATACAAAAACGCATTCGTCTTCAAATTGTATTCATTCGGGGAATGCGTTCAGAATCTTTATAAATGCGATCGTGCGCGCTTCTGATTGTCCTTCCCATGACCAGTTTATAGTGAGCTCACATTGCCATCTATACCTCGTTGTTCGGGAATATGGAGTCATATCCAGTGTATCATGGGATATCTAAATAGATTGGAAATATAAGACGCGAGTCGCGTTTGAGCCTTTTATATGTAAGTATTCTTTATTCACACGCTGTGATGGGCTCCATTTCAAAAACTTAGTTGGATCTATAGATAGATGATATAACAAGGGCTGTGGAATTCCAACTGTATTTTATAATAACTGAGTTTGACTTTTAAAAACTAGCCATTGCCCACGACTTCGTCTGCGTTTGTATTGTTTTTTTTAATACCGCAGGAACCGTGTATTTACCCGGGGAAAAAGTTAATATATTCAAAATTTGATTATTTAGGTAAATGGAACTACAGCCCTGTTACAAATCGATACATAGGATTTTTATCTTTCCACACTTTTCAATATAATTGAATTATTTAAGTAGTTGAACATGTTTAAAAAAACGACAGAGAATACACTTTTTTTTTTCTCATATCATATGCACATAAGTCTAATTTTATTCTCATTCTGTGTCGCATGAGATGAGCAGCATTAAGGCATTAGCTTATTCGTTCATTTCGTAGATACTTTTTTAATAGTTAGGTTAGGTTATAGACGCTGTATCTATAACTATTGTCGTCACAATACTTGCCACCTGGTAAAATCAACTCTATACTGAAAGCCCATAAGATGAAGACGTCTCAAAGAATAATAACCTGAAAGGTTATGAGGTAGACATGTTCACTCAGCGCCGCACAATAGCGGGAAGAGCGTTTTATTCGGCCGCTTGGAGGTCTTATACGTCAAATTTCACATCTTGAATAGCGCCCCCAAGGAATCTTTATAAATAGTTGCGCAAAGGTGCTGTTTAATTTGATGGAAATACGGGATTCACTGCATGCCTCGAAGTCAACGGATTACGAATGAACGGCCCGGCTTAATTGAGCTCTTAATTAAGTGGAATATCTTTGTATTAGATCGTAAATTGTTGAATCAGAATCGGGATTCGAAATGTTTTAAATCAGATAGATAAGTTTTAATTTCAAAATTTGGATCGGTAATAAATATTTTTTACTTTATTGTGGTGTGGTAACCTCATCAATAAACTTTAACATAAGAACTTATTATGCGAGGATGCTTAACGTGTTCGTGTCTAAGCGTCTGTTGAGAAGCCCAATAAAAACTTCATCTCATTATACTTACCTTACTTAGATATTCCTACTTATCAAAAATAAAATTATCACAAAAAATAATCGTATGAGCGACTTTCATGGTGCAGTGGAGAACGCTATGATCATGCCATGAGACGGCCGATTGGTGCAGTGGGTTGCGACCCTGCATTTTAGTCAAGGCCGTGGGTTCGATTCCCACAAATGGAAAATGTTTGTCCGGGTGTCTATTTGTGTATTATAAGTATTTATGTATATTATTCTTAAAAATATTCGTCATTCATCTTATCACCAATAACACAAGCTACGCTTACTTTGGGGTTAGACGGCCATGTCTGTATTGCCTTAGTTTATTAATTAATTTATTTATGTATGTAATGTATGTAATGTAACTAGGAGCCTTGATCCCCGACAGAGGCGATTTAGGACCTGATAACATCTTAATTTTCTTAGTTCTGGTCAGTTGAGAGGTTCCAGTCATGACTAGTGACTACTTTAGAAATATTATAATAAAATTAATGAGATCAATTTTGTAGATTTTTTTTTCTCAGCAAAAATCTTATACGGATTAAAACTTACGAAGTTGTAGCACTTCATAATGAAAAAGATTTCTTAGAAAGATAAAAACATATAGTGCTCAAGAATACGGTAAAATAGAAATAAGAATAGAAAGTTAAAAAGAATCACCCAGTCGCAATGAGCGTCTTTACATATTCCCAACTAATTCTCCAACACAAAGAGGAACAAAATCTAATTTGCGACGTTGTTTACTACCAAAGTATTATTCTGTAGTGCTCGAATGCTAAGAGCAGCACGTCTATGGACAAGTTTCAGCAAGCGTCAAAGGTGTGTGTCCACTTATGTTAAAATTTATTGCGCTACATTTGCAAAATTCTGACGTCTGATAAACATTTTCTCAAAATTGTGTTGTTCAAACAATACAGGCGGTTGGCTTGTTGTAGAAGGCTCCCTTCTAATTTAAAAAGTTCTGGGATATCATGCGAGGGAAAGTGCTACTCAACACACCGACACCCTTAATCAATTATCTATTTCCCAATATTTATGAAATATCGTATAAGTAGACACAAAAAACAAACACCGTTTGGTTATTTTTAGCAAGCAAAAACATTGTACACCTTTTTAGCACAGCGGTAATCGACGTGGTGTTAATTTGGTTCGAATCTTGTAAGGCAATTTAAATTTTTTAATATTGTTTAGTCTGGTCTGGTTTTAGTTGTGGCTACTTAACACCCTACCAAAATAGACGTGCCACCAACAATGTGTGTAGTGTGGTTTTAACATACCAGTACATACATTTTATTCACTCTAATATGTAGTGTAATAAAAAAATTGGTTGCCTGTAAAGTCGGTATACGGGCGAAAGTTTTACGTGACAACGACTTTGAGTGGTAAAATAATTTTAATGTGAATATTCATTCGTATAGTAGGAAGAAGGATGAAATAATAGTAACAATTTAAAACATTTATTTATACAAAGAATTATATTTAAAACATTAATTTATACAAAGAATCTCGCACTGAATTTCATATTAACAAAATTTTATTTTTACCTTTACACATACATACGTATTTATATACAAATATACATACAATAACTTGCAATACATTTGCGTACAATGAAACAGCGTTTACTACAAAGGGACGCGTGCCTTTCTCGCTCTCATTGTGAGCGCATAACGTGAGCGGAGCGTAACGCAGTTTCTTGAAGTGTCACCCGGCAAACCAATTTATAAGACGTTGTCACGTCAAAATAAACACTATGATTTAAATTGTCTCAACGTTCACAGCATAGTGTAACATCGAGTAAATGTTACAAATGCAAATGGTGTTTGCTTTAGGACCCGGTGGTCCGGTACTTTGACAAAAAGAAGCATTGCATACAGCTCCACCACTTGTAGGTAAAGCCGCATTTTCTGTGTCTGCTGAACATTTATTTCAGTGTCTGCTTTAATTAGTGCAAGGAACTAGTTATCGTTTGCAAAAGCTTCTAAGAGCTCTTACTCTACAACGACTGTAAGTAGTACTAGTATAAATGTTTAAATACAAAAATGGAAGGAAATATTATTTTTCACTATGTAAAAAAGTCTTGCGTGTGTCTATAAGCGTTTACAAAACACACGAAATAAAACTTCTTTTATTTATTCGCTTGTATATTAAAAGCAAGGCATTAGGTTTGATGTGATCAGTATAGGAACAGTGATCAGGAGATTGACGGAAATTTGTCTAGTTTTTATCAGCTTGTGTCCACTTCACGTTACACAGTAAAATAAGAGTAAAATATAGGATAACGGGTGCAGTATAATGCTATTATGTATATTAGAGAAAGATTAGATTAAAGTAACGGGTACGTGGGTAAGTAAAGGGATCGTTAATTATGTTGCATACTGTTGTAGTGAGGTCAACCCTAGTAGTAGCTAGTATCGGTGGTTTGAAGACCTATGTAGTTGTTCTTCTAAGATCTATGAAGTTATAAAGGAAAAAGAAAATATTAGCGTAATGGTTTCTTAATATTAAATATTTCGCAAAGCTCAAGTGGAAATGAGCAAGGCACATAGCTCGGAGAATCTGAAGGGCGTGTTGCCGGTGTACAGGCGTGACACCTGATGTGTGTGTGATGTGGATGTGTTCCTTGCATGATCTTGGAAGTGTTGCACTGTTTATAGGCGATGGCTTCCCACTTACCATCAGGTCCAAGCAAGTCCAAGTCCAGCATGACAAACGAGCCGTGTCGTGTGGTGATGTCAGATCAAAGAGCAGTTATCACCACTCCTCGAAATCGATGTCGTACGAGGCGACTAAGGGAATGTAAAGAAGAAAAGGTAGCAGCGTCCTGCTTACTACCATCTTCTGCGATCGCCAACCAATCTGCCCAACGTGAGTAAACTCCAGTTAGAAGAAGCCAGCAGTGGACTGTTATAGGCTATTCATTGATTGATAACAATAGTGTCACATCAATACTTTATTGTCAATCGAGCTCAATTTTATTTCTTTAATTCTTTGTATAGAGTAGCAATCAGTGGCGTGCATAGAGGCGTGGCGTGCAAAAAAAAATATGAATAGGCATTGTAAGAGTTATAAAAAGCCTACCCTTAGGTATTTATAACTGGTACTGGAGATTTTCTTCATTTTATATCATCTGCATAGCCTGTGCATACCCTCTATGCACGCCACTGGTAACAATCACCATCGTCATCATATCAACCCATTACCAGCCCACTACAGGACACGGGTCTCATTTCAGAATGAAAAGGGGTTAAGGCCGCAGTTCACCACGCTGGCCTAGTGCGGATTGGTGGACTTCACACAACTTTCAGAACATTATGCAGGTTTCCTCACGATGTTTTCCTTCACCGTTAAAGCAAGTGATATTTTAATTGTTTTAACGTAAATAACTTAGAAAAGTTAGATATGCGTGCTGGGATTCGAACTCGCCCCCCCTTAAAGTGAAGTTGAAGTCCTACCCACTGAGCTGTCACCGCTTCAAAGTAGTATATATATATATGTAGCAATATTTTATATATAGTAGCAATGTTGGATTTGAACCTAGGTAGGCCGCGATTGCCAAAGAGTCGCTGGTTCAAATCCTGTCGGTTCCGAATTTTTTATATATATATAATATATGTTATTTTTATATGTATGTATATATATATATAGGCCTGGCCGAAGAAGAATATCATGGCTCAAAAATCTACGACAATGGTTTGGAAAGAGCACCAAATCATTATTTAGAGCAGCGGTGTCCAAGGTAGAGATAGCCCTAATGATTGCCAACCTTCGTAAGGAGACGGCACCCTAAGAAGATATATATATATATATATATATATATATATATATATAAAAACCACGCCACTGATTTAATTTACTAAGCACTTGAACAATCCCGTTTCCGTGGGATCTTAAACAAAAACACTATTTTAAAGAAATGCATTTGTGAGCAAATTTTAATTTAATTACTCAACTTATTTGTGAATTTTGCAGGCACAAACATTATCTTCATAACATGAACCATCTTTTTAGCTTTTCCACGTTTTTTCTTTCATCGATATTTCAACCGCAACCGCAGCCGTGCTACAAAATGAATCGGTACAGTGCACGAAACATTTTCATTACTTATTTTAATAGCCAATAAAGTCGTCCCAATTTATTGCAACTATCTCGTGTGGAGAATCAAGCGAGACCTCATGAATAATGGGTGGGACCTTTAAACTTTAATAAAGCACTGTACTACCCTCGGCGGAGTATGGGATACGCTTTGTAATTTCAGTGAATATGAATATGTTTTTCGAAAATTGGACTTTTGTTATAATATAACTTCAAAGAATATCTAAGTGAGTAGTGGATTATAACTAAAATATTATTTTGTGTTATAATGGTTTATTTTGTCTGTCTGGTTGCCTGGCAGAGATCGCTACTAAGCGATAAGGCTGCTTCTGTCTGTTTTTTTTAATTCTTCTTCTGTATTTTTTGTGTACAAGTAAAGAGTAAAAATAAAATAAATAAATAAACACAGATTTATCTTGAACAAGTCCCATCGTCTTTAGCCTCCACTTCCAGCCACCATCATAGCTCCATTAAGTTGAAAGTTTTCCTATACTGCGCCTACTAGGTTTATAGTGTAACAATACTTTTTACAGTAGCATAAGTTCTACCACGAATTACTATGTTATGGAGTTAAACCAAAACACAATTTTGAAGAAACGCACCTGTGAGCAAATTTTAAGTTTACAAATTTATTAGTACGTAGAAACATTGCCGATGTTTGTCTCTTACTTAACATTGCTAGAGGGTCAATAGATAGTCCGAAATTACTTACTAAGTTAGATTTTATTGTACCCTAGATTACCTAGACATAAAAAGATTCTGCAAGTACCCTTAACTAAAAGTAAGAATAGATTTAATTACTTTGTAATCCGTGTCTCTCGCCTTATTATTTCTGTTTACAATGACCCCGAAATTGACTTATTTTGTGGTGATATGAACAGTGTACGTCGCAACTTAGTAGATAAACTGTTGCAAGGTAAACTTAATACTTAGTTACAGTTTGCTGCGTTTTTGATGGGTTCTATCAGGTACCCTTGATATATAAGACTTAACTGTGGAAACCTGTTATTAGTTTCAAGTCAACCAATTTGTAAACTATTTAGTAACTACAACTGTTGGTTTTCGAATTAAAGAAAAATAAAATAAAAATGTGGCCCTTAGCAGGATAAGTCTTTTGTTATCAGTGCTATTTAAATCCACAGGATTCGATTCAAATAGCACTCATAATAAAACCAGAAACAGAATCCTATTTGGAAGACTCATTACATTTTTATTCACCTTTACTAAGCATATTTCACTTTTATTTATTATACAACTTAACTGAAATGTTCATACAAAACCCTCAATAACAATAAACAAGGCGAAATCGCTATTACAAAGCATAATCGCTTATATCGCTCGCTGAGTTATGACGTCGGCAAAGCGACAGATTGCCAGCATTACTGTTATAAATTGCAGTAGACATCGTGCCGGGAAGGTAGATGACCTTTGTTTTACGTTACACAACTACTTGATATTAGAAATACATAATGATTCTGACATAATTAAAATCGAAACATAAAACGTTAAGTTACATTAGTGACTTTTATTAGACTAACTAGCTAACCCGTGCAACTTCGTCTGCACTGAATCGGTTATTAGCGGTTTTAATATCTTAAAAAAACCTAGAAACGAATTGCAGCGCTACCTACCAGGTCCAGTTTTACTTCCAAAGTATGTTACACGCGGCCGGGCGGCCCGCAGCATTTTTCTTACTGTTTGCGTTTCTATGCCCGCCGTTACTTCTAAGCGATAGGTTCAATTTGAACAATTTAAAAAGTAATTTGCAGGTATATAATTAAAATTCATATTTATAAAACTATTTATTTGGATAAGTATTAATATCATGATAGGAATGTCAACATCTTACAATTATACCAGTTTTTTCAAAGAAAAATTATAAAAAAAGTAGTTATTGTGACTTAACCATAACAGTTATTATGTAGGTATTAGCTTAGTAGTACTGGTTTCTTATTTTCACGCCGGTCGTTGCGATAGCCGAGAGCGCAGTGGTCGAGTGGCCAGACGTATGACGCCGCATCCGAGTTCGAATCCTAGTCTTGAAAAAGTTGTACTCTTTCTACTTTTTATGTTTTATAATTTGTTTTCACATATCGCGGAGACGATGTGCGGTCACGGCCATTTAGCGGTCAGCTGTCTAAAGCTGGAACAAAATTTATGGCTAAATTAGCACCGAAATTTGAAAGAGCCATCATAACTAAAAAACTATCGGATAATGTTTTTCACTTGAACAACGTTTATGGGAAATCTATTGGTATCTGGCATGCCAAAGATTTGAAGACATTTTGGCGTGACAGTCCGGAGAAGAAATAAAATATATACTTACTTATGGGATATATTTTCTTTCTTCTCTGTGTTGGGGGAATATTATGTAGGTATTAGCTTAGTAGTACTGGTTTCTTATTTTCACGCCGGTCGTTGCGATAGCCGAGAGCGCAGTGGTCGAGTGGCCAGACGTATGACGCCGCATCCGAGTTCGAATCCTAGTCTTGAAAAAGTTGTACTCTTTCTACTTTTTATGTTTTATAATTTGTTTTCACATATCGCGGAGACGATGTGCGGTCACGGCCATTTAGCGGTCAGCTGTCTAATGGGACAGAACGATATTTGGTGGATATAATTACGTTGTTTGAGCTATTTTGATTTTATCAAGAAATCTTATAATCGATTTGCAATGTGCGGTCGATCATTAAGTGAGTGAGATTTGTGTTCCAAAAAGGGGTAAGCTGCACAAATTGTTTTGTAGATTAAACTATTTGCCTAGCTTTGCATAGTTTTGTGCTTAAAATATTCTTTCTATTGTCGTAGCCTGAAGAAATGCCCTTTTTAACCCTGGCACTATAAAATTACTAAAGCCCTGAGATCAGCTAGCCGAGGTCCACTGGTTTTTGGCAGAGTTCCGATCCTTCATCAAAAAACTCTCCTGGCGTCCAAACTAATTAGGCTGTTAGTATATAGGCATAACGTAGAATTAGTTTTAGCTTGCAGTAATTAGCTGTAGTTAACTTGTAATGTCTCTGTAATGTCTCTGTAATTAAATGTTTTATATATAAAGTGTCTCAGTGTGTTATTTTACGTAAACCCGTAACACAGTTAGACATATAACCTCGCGGATTCTTTTGTAGATAATCACGATTACTTTAAACATGTGGTACATTATATTTATGTATCATCAACCATTTTCGCGGCATCCGCCAGTAAAACTCTTCATCGGTATGACATCTTTAAAAAACATCGTTATATTTCAGCCAATTTACAGAAAACCATGGTAAAATAAACACTAAAACCATCCATCCATACTTAGAACCGTCCATCCATACATTCATCCTCACAAACTTTCGAATTTATAATATCAGTAGCATGCATTCGATCGTTTTACCATATGCCTTGCGACTTGCTGGTATCTGCGAAGAGTTATGTCCTTTATCTCCGACAATATTTATAAGATCTTCATTAAAATTAGACAATACATGCTTGTTAGTATACACTTTCAAATAAAAATAATTATTGAAATCGGTTCAAATTTAACGGAGCTATGAAGTAAAATTGATAAAAACTTTCATCGCATTTCCCAGAGGAAACTTTTTGCTTATCGGGATAAAAAGTAACTAGCCTATATGTTGACAGGGAATATCAGCTACCACTATACCAAATTTATATTTATGTGTATTTAAATCCGTTCAGTAGTTTTCACGTGATGCCCGGACAGACAGACAGACATACAGACAACAGTAGCTTGTGTTATGGGTACTAAGATAGCCGATGAATTTTTTTTTATGAATACGTTTAATATACAGATAAACACCCAGACACTGAAAAATATTCATGTTCATCACACAAACATTTTCCAGTTGTCGGAATCGAACCCACAACCTTCGACTCAGAAAGCAGTGTCGCTGACCTCTGCGCCACTCGGCCGTCTCGTATGGTTTGATAAAATAGAGGTAGGTACATAGCTCAACGGGTTGCATAGTGATTGTGACGACACGAATCTTGCCGTGGAGATCCGGTGACGTCACTCTGGGTTTAGAACGCGAATTTCGATTGGATGTTCCACCGATGTAAAACGGGTAGGTTCTACTCCTCAAATGTTAGGCACTGGTCTAAGCAACAAGCAGATACTTACCGGTCGTACCGAGGCGATCCAGACCGAGATCTGTTTGGTCGTATTTCGATTGTATCGGAGACAAGACAGCACGTGGCAATGCTGCCTGGAGAATTTGATGATTTGGTTCCACACTCCACTCACACACTGCACAACAACTTCACAGGGGCGAATTAACTTGAATTATGTTGTCTACCACGATAGCGGGAATAACAGGAGATCAAATTCTAGTCATTTTCGAACCAGCAGCGTGGTTTTTTCTACGTTCGCGTCGATAGTAACTTTGCAACTCCATTCGGCTGGGGCCAATGAGCATTCGTGTACAACCGTAGGCTCGGGAAGCGAGCTCTGCCATTGGCTAGACCAGATTGCGAATAAAACGATACTATACAAATAGAGTGAACTTAATTTGAATGATTTTTAAAAGTTGAACATATACGCGGAGCGAACATACCGCCCACCAAAATACAGCTGGTATTTTCCAGTTAAGCAGGAATGATGATCGAAGCGAATTTTGAAATACTAATTAAATTATAAACTAAACTATATGCTAAACTTAATTAATATGTTAAGATTAGTGTGCCGATAAAACAAGAGAGTACATATCCTTAAAAAATAGTCGATTAGTAAATTAAGCACTAGGCGTAATGGCCAATGACCATCGCAGTAGGCAAACGCGATTGTAATATTTGATACATTCTTGACTGTTAGACGCTTTCGCCCATCCTGCTCTTGGTGTTAAATACTTAACGTATTCCTTTATCCATTTGAAGAAACTGAATTTGATAAACTGGGACGTGAAAGGGTCCTCTCTAAGTAAGACAGAGATGCTGCATTGTATGAATTTAAAATTAGCGCAAGGAAAACAACCGCCCACCGTGAGAGCAGCCTCCACGTTCATAAACAGGTAACGATTTTGGAACCACTTCGCTATGAATGATTGCTTCAATTGCAGGTGCCGGTTTACGAAATGGAATATAGAAATTTGGTCGGTCATTCATTACCACAATAAGTGATAATGAATGACCGTTTTCAACTTCAGTGAAAAGTGAACCGGTATTATGATCACAAATTGGAAGGTATAGATCCGAGATACGATAAGATTTCGATTTATTTTTTAAATGTTTTAAAGGGTGGATATTATTTATAAAGAAATCTACTTTATCACCTTCCTGAATGAGGGGCGATTGACACTCTTGTTCAATATCCTTAATGCGCGTGGTAAAAAAGTGGTTCCTAACACGAGCCTTGGCACACAATAGCCGAGTTTGAATAGATCCATCATGGCTCAAGACTTGTAGGTATAAACTTTGCTTTTGATAGATAGAACGATATGCGATAGTAGTATCGATAGTGAGACGTACGGGTAGTTGCTGGTCTGGCAAGATCCCTATCTTAGCGGATAGCTGATCTGGTAATTCATTTGAGGATTTTAGATCGCGTAAAAGCGTATTGGTGGCTGATATCGCACGTAGATTATGCACGTTTATATTTGAAGATGGGTTGTCAATGAATGATTGAGGTTCTGGAAAATATTCCTTCTGAGGAAGGCTTGAGAGCTGATCTGGTCGGACGTATACCAACTTGGTCGAGTTAGGTAAAACCTCCGGTGGCAAAATAGTATTCACGAGTGGTGCTCTTCCTACCAACAGCCAACCGAACAAAGAATTTATGGCGAGGGGCTGATGCTCATCGCCCTTTATGATGTCGTTGAGTAAAGAGTTTGCGAAAACGTCAGCGCCTAAAAGCACGTCAATAGGTCCAGGAGTATCGAACCCGGGATCAGCTAAAGTTAGCGAATGAATATGAGACCAGCCTTGAGTTTGAAGTTTCGCGCTTGGATGATCGCCACAGATTGTTGGCATGACATGCATGTCAACACCAAATAACGTGTGATTATTAGCGGCAACGTTACAGTGAATCTTGCCGGTGATACTAACTGCGACACCACCCAAGCTCTTGATGTTGAATTTGCCTGGAACTGGTTCAACATTTAAACGTTGAGCTGCCGATTGAGTTATAATGCTATTTTGACTTCCGGTGTCAAAGATTGCTCGAAACTGATGATACTTGCCGTCTACGTCCTTGATTTGAATACTAGTTGTAGCCAAAAGAACGGTTGTATTCGCTACATGACTAGAGTTCCCAGCAACGAGAGACACGGATTCAGAGTCGGTAACGCAATAATCTTCCTTGTTCATGTCACAAATTAAAGTGTGGTGTTTAGCTTTACATTTGAGGCATCGAAAAATGCTGACACAGTTTCGCAATTGATGAGATTCCTTGAGGCAGTTGTAGCACCATCCTTTTTCGGTTGTGATCGTTATGCGCTCAGCTACGGATTTAGAGAGAAAAGCTTGACATTGTGAGATCGGATGAGAATCACCGCAAAATGAACATTTCATTGGAACTGATTTGTTAGTTTGAGCCATTAGTTTCGTTGACGGTTGAGATACATTCGAATTATCGATTAATAAGGTGTGAGTCACATTAGATCGCCTAGGATTAGAGTACATAGACTTAGAAGTTTCTTTTGCTAGATTAGGATCTTTAGAAAACTCATTAAAGTGATTATCTCGCATAAGTGCTTCACACTTCGAATGTAAAAACTCCTTTAATTGCAGGTATTTGGGAAATTCCGACTTAGTACACTTCTCTTCGAATTCGCGGCGCAATTTCGAATCTAGTTTTGATAAAATGTGATAAACAATAATAAAATCCCATTGATCTACTGGAAGTTTTAGTTTCTTTAGAATACTTAAACTCTCATCGATACTATCTAAGGTTCGACGAAATTCAAATGCGTTTTGAATTTTAAAATTAACGTTTAATATATCCCTCCAACAAGTGAAAGCCAACTCTCGTTTATCCTGATAACGCGTGACCAAGGCCGCATACGCATCCGAGTAATATTCACTCGTAACCGGAAACACACGAATAAGAGCTAACGGATCGCCGCTTAGGGAGGAAGTTAAATAGTGAAATTTCTCCACATCGGTAAGCGAAGGGCAGTCATGAATAAGCGAATTAAATGTATCGAAAAACTCAGGCCATTTTTTAATGTCACCTGAATAGGTAGGCAATTGAATTTTAGGCAGCTTAACGTGTGACAATGATGACTTATTACGAAGGTTATCACTAGATATAATTGATGAATTTAATTCTGCTTTTGTTAAGGTACGACGCATAGACATAATTTGGAAATAAGTATTATCAAAACGAATGCGCATTTCATCATCAGCATCATCACCATCGCTTGCATCATCGCATGTGTCCAAAAGTTCAAGAATAGAAAAATGCGCCTGTTCAAAGTCGTTAGCAATTCTCTTTGCTTGATCACAGTAGGTAAGGAATAAGTCGATCTGACTGTCATCGGTTTTAGCTAATAAACCAACCTCTAACGCTTTAGTCAAACGGTTTAACGCTATTGTCCGTTTTCGACGTAAAGACGGTAGGTTTTGGACAGTAGAACAATCGGTTCCCGCCGGTTTAGACTTTATTTTCGTTGAACTAAGCTTACGCCTTGTACTAAATGACATTATCACGATAAATATAAATAAGTTGAATGTCAACAAGGGAGAAACTATAATAGTAGAAATAACCGGATACTCATAACCGGACAACCGCTCTTGAAGCAGCAAAATAGAAGACGGTTCGATAGTTTCCTGCGTAGCTGAGGTACTCTTTTAGTGGCTGTATGAATGCTGTTATAGCTACAAGCTACTGCTGCATAAAAATCAAGGGCCTACTATATCAATTTATATGAATGTTTGATTCTTATATTAATTTTTATAAGTTCGAGTACGAGATTATTACAGTCGTCACCTATTGCATAAAACACCGATAAATAGATAGTTTGTTTCACACAAGATCCGCTTTAGCTCGATAAACCGAATAGAAGTCACTATAGCCGATAAACTATACCTATACATAAGCACCGATATGTTGTAAAATTGCCTATTATATAGGCATGATCTATAGCAACACGTATTGGAGTAACAAAGGGGCTTAAGAACATAAGATTGTCACACCCGATAGAATACACGTAATCACCGATTTTGATAGATTGTTTACGCGTGATGTGTAGGAATCTTAATATTCTACGAATCGAACATGTTTTAGATACAGCTGGGAATCGTATTTGGATAGTTTGTAAACAACACAAATTCGGAACGACGCGACGCGACGGTAGTTTGATAATATCTTGGCAGATATCTTTCACTTAATAAACAAGCCTGAAGTATGCATGAATAGCGAGTGGAAAAGAGTGATTATGAATGATGTAGATACGAACCTGTTTTATTATTTATCTGTAGCTATTACTATCAAAAGGAACGAATCATTGAACTATTATAAATGCAGTCAGCCAATAACCGATGAGTGTTTAGAGCAACATGGCCGAATGCGTTTTAATGTTCCATATTTAACACTAAATTATGAAATATGACTTATTTATAGTCTAATTCATATGGCAAAAGTTTATTTAAGATAGATTACGATAGAATTTAATTAATTTAAGTACTGAGTGCCTGCTCAAATTGGTTGTAATAGCTAAAATTACGATTTATATTAGAAAAATACCAGCTATATTACTCGTTACGCGTAATATATAAAATACGACTCAAAGTGAAGTGACCAGACACCTTTCCCTGGTTTCGGCACCAAAAGATGTGACGACACGAATCTTGCCGTGGAGATCCGGTGACGTCACTCTGGGTTTAGAACGCGAATTTCGATTGGATGTTCCACCGATGTAAAACGGGTAGGTTCTACTCCTCAAATGTTAGGCACTGGTCTAAGCAACAAGCAGATACTTACCGGTCGTACCGAGGCGATCCAGACCGAGATCTGTTTGGTCGTATTTCGATTGTATCGGAGACAAGACAGCACGTGGCAATGCTGCCTGGAGAATTTGATGATTTGGTTCCACACTCCACTCACACACTGCACAACAACTTCACAGGGGCGAATTAACTTGAATTATGTTGTCTACCACGATAGCGGGAATAACAGGAGATCAAATTCTAGTCATTTTCGAACCAGCAGCGTGGTTTTTTCTACGTTCGCGTCGATAGTAACTTTGCAACTCCATTCGGCTGGGGCCAATGAGCATTCGTGTACAACCGTAGGCTCGGGAAGCGAGCTCTGCCATTGGCTAGACCAGATTGCGAATAAAACGATACTATACAAATAGAGTGAACTTAATTTGAATGATTTTTAAAAGTTGAACATATACGCGGAGCGAACAGTGATAATAATATTTTTACCAGAATCCAAACTTTATTCGAACAATATAAGTTTGATCATCATCATCATCGTCAACCCATTACCAGCCCACTACAGAGCACGGGTCTCCTCTAAGAATGAGAAGGGTTTAAGGCCGTAGTCTACCACGCTGGCCAAGTGCGTATTGGTAGACTACACACGCCTTTGAGAACCTTATGGAGAACTTTCAGGCATACAGGTTTCCGTTTACCGTTTAAAGCACGTGAAATTTATATTGCTTAAATCAAAAACGCACATAACTCCGGAAAGTTAGTGGTGCGTGCCGGGGCTCAAACTCGGTTTCCACGAAAGGAAAGTCGAAGTCACTAAGCTGTAACAGCTTAAATAAGTTAAACAAAAGCTAGTAATTTAAAAACCTAATCGTTTCATGCCTATTATTATTCAGAAATCCCAACTACTAAGAACTCATATTAAAACGTCTATTAGAAAATTACAAAGCAAGTTAAATTGCAGCATATTATCATCAATGTAGACTTTAAAGCGTAGCTTTTATTTTTCTGACCATAGAAGCACATTCATTTGGTGCAACTTCTGACGCCAACATGTCCAATAACCAACTGAGAAATGAAATATTACTAGAGTTAGCATTTTTACAGTCTGTGGGTTCCAAAATTTTTCTTGGTCCTTTTATTAATGGGAACAAATTAAGAATGGTTGGTTATTATATAACGTGTATCCTAATGATGTGTACAATAACGCAACTTTCATTCACACTAATCACTGATGGTAGCAAGGATTGGCTTGAAATCATCAACATCGCCCCAAATCTGGGTGTAATAATAATGGCTTATATAAAGTATACAAGAAGTCACGCTTATAAAGAGTTGTATGAAGAGATATTTTACCATTTTAAAGATGGAATGTGGAATATCGTTGCAAGACAATCCCAAGAACACCAGAAAATTGTGAAGAGCTATAAATGGATGGTCATGGCAATCAATCGCTTTTTAGTTTTCTATACTATTCCTTTAACTTTAATAGTCGATTCTTTCCCTTATTTATTTATGGTGTATAATAACAAAATGCACGGAGTCACTGACGAATATTTATATCCTTACGATGCATGGTATCCTTTCAATAAAGTAAAATGGTACGCTGCTGCATATATTTGGGAAAGCTTTATGACAGCTATTGTTATAGCTGTTTTTGTAATCTTGGATGTAATGCACACATCTTATATAGGATTTATTTGTATGGAATTAAAATTACTCGGGAATTGCTTAGAAGAAATTTTGAGTCCAGACAATGTGGTTGCAATACTTGAAGACCGTAACGCTCGTGAGGTTCACCGGACTGTCGTAAATAAATTGAAAATCATTATATCAAAACATATCTTCTTAGCCAAGTAAGTAGTAGCTTGTTATCATAAAATAAAATTTAAAAAGTTCTACTATACCCTCAGCTACGATGACTATAACTGTTAACATTTTTTTAGAATAACATCTAAACTAGACAAAGTTCTGGGTGACGCAATGCTTCTCAACTATTCCCTCGGAGCTATATTCATTTGTTTAACAGCTTTTACATTCACGGTACAGTGGTTTTATTTATTCATTTTGAATTGTTGTTGTTTTTGTCATAAAATTGTAACTTTCTTTAAATCTTTGGAGTTAAACTTTACTGTAACTTATTCACTGGCATCTTAGTAATAAGTTACTTGTCTACCACCCGAATAACGACTTTTTAAATACCTTCTATTGGTAGCTACCTAATCATAAAAGGGACTATCTGCCACTTGAATTTCATATACTTTTGTAATGTGGTAAGCAATTCTTGTTCAGACATGCGTATGAGTAGTCTAATTGGAATATTATATTACAGGTTGTAGATGTCACATACAAACGGATACGTTACTTTCTTATGTTTATGTCGCTAGTCATTGAAATATTTAATCAATGCCTTCTTGGACAAGTATTAAATGATCATGTGAGTTTAATTATCAACACTAATTATAATTCTACTGCTACTTGCTTCCAAAATTAATAGGTGTAAATAATTTTATTAATTTATAAAGTTCTGCTTCGGTTAATTCAAAATTCAATCATGTTTTATTTATCTGAAGACAGTTTCCTGATCAAATCTCCAATTTTTAATTTTCATCGTTACATTGAAATTGGACACTCCTCCAAGTCATTTTGTTCGTTTTTATTTCCATACCCCATTGACGAAGTGTTCTAAAAAATGATCCGATGTTTAGTAATTCATTTTAAAATTTTAATAAAAGTTCCTTAAATATTAATAAATAGGCAATATTTATAATAAAGATTATTTCCCCAACAGAGCAAAAATCTCACAGAAGCAATTTACTTTAGCGACTGGTCATACGCTAGCCCCGAAGCAAAGAAATTGATGCTAATGTTTATGATGAGAACCCAAAAACAATTTCGTTTGACAGGAAAGGGATATATTGTTATGAATATGAACAGTTTCAGTAGCGTAAGTCAATTGAAGTGTTTACTTATGAAAGTGAAAACATATTTTATTTTTCAATAAAAATATCGGTAAGAAACAAAGTTGTATCAATATATCGCTGAAGCCTTCTTTTAAGAGTAGTATTAATACCCCTGTGTCAGAAGACTCCGCTCTTCCATTACAATTAAAATAAACTTAACAAAATACATCAAAATGAAGGTAGGAAAACAAACATAACAAGAGATACAATGATATACAAAAGGACAGACATGTTATAAAGAAATTTAGATGATAATAAAAAATTACAACCTATAATATACAAATAAGTATGCGTGTTTCTGTGTATGTTTGTGTGTGTGTGTGTATGTATGTGTGTGTGTGTATGTTTGTGTGTGCATGATCAAAGTTTGTGTAAGACAGATATTATATTTACCTTTATAAAATATTTTTCATTTATGTGCAAACCGTACTAAACCATTTCCTTAACTAAAAAATGAGTGAAATAATACTCCTTCTTTTCAGATATGCAGCTCATCATATCAGTTTTATAATTTATTGCGCACGATTTATAAATAATGTTAATTCAATTATATTCTTAGTAGACAAAAAAAAATACGTAATAATTTATAGTTATAAAAAAAAACATTTATTTTAGTTTAAAGGAAAGCACTTTTGAAACGGGTAGTTACATTAATTCCTATTGTAATGCACTAAGTAGTTCATATTCTAGTTTTATAAGCTTGTATTCATTATTAACTTAATTATTTGTATTTTTTTTAATGGTTGAGAAATTTATGGTAACTATGAATTTGTTCGATCACTGTGTTCTTGTATTTAAATTTAATCCACGTTGTATTTTTTATGTTTAGATTATTATAAATATAAACCTGCTTGCCTTTTACCATAAAAATAAATAGATTTTCTTTGAAAATAATAGTTGCATTTCAGTTTATTTTTATTTAATCATTTAGTTGAATTTACCATAAATGGACGCCAGGCTAAAGTTGAAAAGTTCCAGCATGCATTTGGCAGTAAAAATGAGGGTGCTACAGTACAATGGCTAATATTGAAGCGATTTCGCTCCTATGATGCCATAAAACCAAGATGTCTACATTCATATTACTATTCTTCGTAGGCATATTGATAGAATATTGTTATCGACCGTTTTCATTTTGTCTGAAAAGTTGAGTATGACTCCCACAATTTACGCAACGTATTATAAGACGCCATTTTCGGTAAATTTAAGTGAGCTTATTTTATCTGTACATTTCAAAAAGATTTTAGTAAAATACGTGTACAACTATAACATTATAAACGATTAAACAAAATAGAAACATCATGCAAAAGGTTATATTATATAATATTCAAAAGGAATTTTGAACTTGTTTTAAGAATTTCAATAGGCTGAATTCTTACCACGACCCACCCAACCGGTAGCCAGAAAGAAAGTGTACTTCGTCTAATGAGCTACTTAAAAAAGATTAAATATAAATGTTTATTATAAGAAAATCACGACTCCTTTTATTTAAGATATAAATTTTCTAATAAAAATAAACATTATAATATTGTTTTATCGCCACGATTTTTTTAACATCTATAAATTTTTTTATAGATTTTCACCTTTATAAGCCAAGGTAATCTAAGCAAACATCAGTCACTTGAGCCCAAACAAAATGGGTACAAAGGGTCTAATAATATTATTCTTATTAGTTGCACCTCTAGGGCTACTAGCCAAACATACTGGCAATGGTAAGTAGAAACGTTTTGTATAAAAAAATGTAGCCCTCTATAATTGTTTCAATATTTAATAACTCCTGCTATGGTCTGCAATCCTGTATGGTTTCAATTATGTATCTACCTTTCACACTGTGTGTTTAATTAGTTATTGATATATGAACGTTTTTATTTTCAAGTTTATTACTTTTAATTTATTATTATTATAGTTGTGGGTTTATTTAGTGGTATTCGTTTTATTGTTGTGTTTTTTTATATAACTTTTGCTTAGTTTATTATTAAAATAAAATATTAAAATGTCGTCAGTGGATGGCAGTGTCACCTGGTAAAAGGTGCTAGCTGAAAATCAGCGCTGTACGCTCCCACGGGCGCAAATATTTTTTTTCTTTCTTTCTTTCAATCTGCGTAGTACATATTTTTCGATTTATTTATTTTAATAAATAATACAACAATGCACTCATATTAAGATACAAAGAATGCATTTAATTAAATGGCTATTTGCATGAATTATGGGTGCCACCTGGTACAAGGTACCAACTAAAGAATCAGCGCCGTATGCTTTGACTATATGGTGCATGCAGCACAAGGCTTAGTTAACATACGTGGTGTCGTTGGCATTAATGTGTGGCAGGATGTCAAAATATGTTTTCTTTGATTCCTGATTTAAAAAAAAGTTACATATGTTTAATATTTAATTTAACAGGTGGCAGAAATTCCGGCTCTAAAGCCGAAGCGAATGCAATAGCAAGTGGTAAGTTTATCAGTATACTAACAGTTCAGATGTTATCATCTGCTGTATTACCATAAATCGTCAGCCCATTGATGGGTCAATTTGTGATTATGACACCTCGGAACAGCAGGCGTCCGCATCTCACCCAATAACCTAAATACCTAGTCGAAAGCACTCCATTTCATAAATAATTAAATCGTTCAACTAAATATTTTAGTGTCTATCATTTGCAATGAACATAATAGTTTCCAAACTTTTCGGGGATTATTAAGATTATTTATTTATTTATTTAGGAAAACCAACCGCTAATACATTTTTTCTTGTCCAAGTTTTTACGTTGTGAGCTAAGTGAATGTTTAGCTTATTACAGGTTTTCACAACGTTTACAAATAATTTCCAAATTAAAATAAATAAATATACTACGACACATCGCCATCTAGCCCCAAAGTAAGCATAGCTTGTGTTATGGGTACTAAGATGACTGATGATTAATTATAATATGAATAGTATACATAAATACTTATAATATATAGATAAGCACCCAGACACTGAAAAACAATCATGTTCATCACACAAACATTGTCCAGTTGTGGAAATCGAACCCACGGCCTTGGCTCAGAAAGCAGGGTCACTGCCCACTGCGCCAATCGCAGCGCTGCGCAAATTATAGATTTATTATAGAAGTAAAACTTATTTATTGAAAGATAAGGAATAAGGGATATAACTATCTTACACTTTAGATGGATCACATCACGATGCCTTACGCATTGTTGTCATGTAGCGAATTGAATAAGGTCAAAAGCTTTAAAGAATCTGACCCTAATTTTGTGAAAATAATAATAATCAAAATAATTTCAGCGAAGAGTGAAGGTGAAGGATCAGCAAGAGCAAGCGCGAGCGCAGATGCTTCTGGTAAGTAACCTTCAATTTATAAGACCGTCTTTACTTAGCTTACCTCCGAGCTTACCTTGATACAGGTATTTACTAAACGGCTACTTAGCATCTTTGTATTACTATTTTTACTGTTTTGGTAATATTATAAAGATTTGTATCACGATTTGGATTCCCTTTCGGGTGGACCGAGTTCCATCCCCGGCACGCACTTTTCGTTGTTAAGTGCGTTTGAAGCATCTCTTAAAGGATAATATCACAAGGACACATGCATGCCTTTGTCGCGATGGAAAAGCTTTATGGCTACCTTTGTCCTTTTGGGCAGGACAGAGGTTATGTAGGTAATGTTATGTGGGACGCGTTTACCCAAACTAAAAACTACCACGGCATGTCCCTCTCGTTGGCTTTAGTAGACGTCTTCGGAACCCGTTGTATACTTCCCAGAAGGACATCTGCATGCCTGAGAATTCTCCGCAATGTTCTCAAGAGCAAGTGAAAATCCGCATTTGGCAAGCGTGGTAAACTATGGCTTAAAAGGAGGGTTAATATGAGAGAAGATGGGTCTCTTTTGATCCGTTCAGTTATTATGCTCTTTTTGTTATAGCGGAGAGTGAAGGCGATGGATCTGCAGATGCAGATGCAGATGCAGATGCTGACGCCGATGGTAAGAATGGGGCTTTGGCACATAATAAGAATTAATAATGTAAAACTACTTAAAATACCATTATTAATTTAAATATTATAATCGCTTGCAGCGGAAAACGAAGGCGGTGGATCTGCCGAAGCAAATGCAGCTGCCAAAGGTATGATATTTTTAGAGATTACATAAAGTAGTAAAATGTTGTTTAATCATTTAACGTGCAACGGTGGCCACTGGAAATTCGTCCCGTGCGTAATTCAGACATGTTTTTGACATGTTTCATCGTAAAAAGTTCAACTTCGGATTTAATTAAGTTACTCAGAGTTATTTGCATTTTTGCCTACCTACATAATTTAGCAAGCAGCAGTCAAACGATTGCCAATTTTATTTATCTAATGGACAATCTAGATTGACTTGTTTATCTTCGAAACTGTTTGCACTATATTGCAGCCCCTTTATATGCGAGACTTATCTTCAAACAAATGTTCTTCTTTTGCACGTAAAACTGTTGATCAAGAAGATGATCGCTCTGTTATATTTTGCTATTATTAAAATATTTGTCTCGAGATAGAGGTCTAAATTTTTTTATATTGGATAGATAACAATTTTTGGTTAATAACTTTTTACATTTTAGTCTAGCGATCATTTGTGCTATTTTGTTGGTACCATGTTCAACTAAAGATCGCTATGTTCTGGGTAGAATTCCTAAATCGGGCCAAACATTCATAAATTATATATTTCTTTGGCCATATCAATATCACCATCACATATATATTTATAGTACCTAAATAATTGTCTTAAGAAATTCTCAGTATAACTGCAGACTTGCAGTTTGAACAGTGTCAATCAGTCCACCCGTCCAGCCTTAGGAAGCACGCTAAGCCGTCGGTTTCCATTATCATCACTATGTGATAAAAATCGTTTAAGGCCTATCGATTTGTATGGTGATTTTTCTTATGAAAAAGGAGACCTGTGCCCAGCAGATGGACATGAATTGTCTGAGAATGACGGTGGTGTTAAGAAATTATACTCTTAGGATAAACCTATATTAAAAATTAATCTCTTCCAGCGGAGAGCGACGGTAATGGTTCTGCCGAAGCAAAAGCAGCTGCCAAAGGTACGCAACATTTTAGACATAAGCTGGACAACCATATTATTAAAATGTATTTACTAGTGAGATATTCCTAGGCAAATCATTATCTTATAAATTACTTTTTTTTTGTTAACAAACCAACGAAAAATATATTTTTCAAGGGAAATAATATTTACAAACTAAAATTAATATTTACTATAAATATAAGCCGTCTAACTGTTAACTTATGGGCATGGTATTGCCCCTTTCAATTGCTAGACTTAGCCTTTGGGCTAAATAAGTCTTGGGTCACCAGACGAGAGGACCAATTTTTGGGACACGATGTTAAAAAATTACGATGTTAAATTACTACAATATCTAAATTCTATAAATTCCATTTGATAGTAAAGAATGTTTAACTGGCCTTTACGTTAAAATGAAACGACGTTTGTTTCTTTCGAAAATTACGTATTTAAATGCACCGTCTTCCGAGGCTTCTTTATATATCTGGATAGAAATTAAATTAACATATATAGGTTAATATATTGAAGCCAAGCACTCTTCGTAATCTTTAAAATATATTCGTTGCAGCGGAGAGCAAAGGTAATGGATCTGCTAAAGCAAATGCAGCTGCCAAAGGTAAGAAAACTGTTTAAAACTAATACTTTTAAACTTAATTCAATACAAAATAAAATACACAAAATACCCTAAATTCTCGAGAATTCTCGAGAATTCTCAAAATTCACATTCAAATAGTAACATTGAATTCAAATCAATTATTAGTATTTGACTTATCTCTTTATTAGCGTTTTTTATATAATTTATGCCGAGAAATATCTATCAAATTGAATATTTTATAATAATACATTCCTGTTCTTGGTGTTCTTATTATGTTAATCATCTTAACATAAATTTTAACACATATAGAAAATCTATAACATACATTAAAATAAAAAATCATGAAAGTTTTTGTTTTGTTACAAGTTACAAAAATAGACATACACTTTGATTTCAAATAATATGAAAATTATTTTTACTATATTTATTAATTATTGAATAAATAAAATAATAATAACTTTAATGCTTCAGCTGAAAGCGAAGGAGACGGATCTTCTGAAGCAAATGCACAAGCCTCTGGTGAGTTATTTATAGTACTTACAATTTTATTTAATGAGATATATCCAGACATACATCCAGTTGAATTAACGTAGTTCTTGAGTTTAAATTATCTGAGTACCAGAATTTTAAACACACTATTTTTTATTTGTAGTTTAATTAATAATTGTTTTTTTAATACAGCGGAAAGCGAAGTGAATGATGAAGGGTCAGAAGGTGATAATGGTGGCGGTAAGTCAACAATTAATTTAATACACTATCTCTAGTTGCCGTCAATCAATTATTACCTTAATTTTTCTATATAATTAAGTGTATTATGATGTATTATATAAAAAGTTCGTGTTTGACTTTAAGCTTTTTAGCGTTAAAAAGCTAGATTTTTTATCTAAATCCAGAGCCTTAAAACGATGGACAGATGATTGAATATTTATACTAAACTCCATTTATTTAAGTGCCAAATTAAGGTCATACAATATAAAATAATAAACTCATGTTCTCCCGTTCACATAACTTACACTATTTTAAATTTGTAAGTTATGTGAACGTTCAAATTAGGACTTTTTACCTGAATCTATTAAAATATTTGTGGGTCATAGTAAACCTTGTTTTTATATATATTTATATATATATGTATAAATAAAAAAAATAAAAAAATACTATGGATTTTATCAGCTAGTTATTTATGCCCCGTTTGACATCAAACGGAGTGAACTAACTTTCTTGAGTTTTGACCTTCATAAAAATTATATGTTATAGAAGAAAATGGCGGCAAAGGTTCAGAGGGAAGCGGTGGTGGTGGTGGCGGCAGTAAGTAAACTATTACTTATATATCTACTATTATTAATTATAACACTGTAAAGTAAAGTAAAAATGAATTATGTGCGAATTACCTTATGGTAATTATATACTTTAATTTTACAGAACAAAAGGGACAAGGAGGATCAGAAGGAAGCAATGGTAGTGGAGGCAGTAAGTAATGGATTCTCAATTGTATCACAGTGTTGTAAAATTATAAACAATGTGATTACTGATGACTATCTTTTACACTTTAACAGAACAAAATGGAGGTAAAGGATCAGAGGGAAGCAACGGTAGTGGCGGTGAAGGCAGTAAGTAAAGAATTTTTATTTATAGCACTGTGCAATAAAGTCAAAAAATTGCAGTTACTTTACCTATTTACCAGCAAACCGCGAAGCCCCGTAAGGATCTGCATATCTGCAGCTCCCATTTTCCCATTTTCTTAACAATTTTAGTTACCTTCAAATCAATATTGAATTGGCATCTTCTAGGCAAGCGCCACCACCTCCACCTTGGGCTGCATCAACACTTACCATCAGGTGTGATTGCAGTCAAGCGCTCATCTATATACCTAAAAAAACATAACCACATTAGAAGTTATACTTCTTTGGCGGAACAAGATAAAAATCTTTTCAAAAATTTCATCTTTCGCCTTATTCTACGTTTGTAGGAAAAACTACACTAACAATAGAAAATATTTAATAAATTCAAAGTTTTATTATAAGTCATAATCTAGTCAAATAAAGTTTATTTTAATATAACTGTTAAACCTTTAGGGTGTCGCGCGCATCGTAAAAAATTACTCTCATCACTTTGTCCTAACGCGCCAAAAGTAGTATAACCTTAAAAAAAACATAAAACAATCTTTATACATTTCCAGAACAAACAGGTGGGGAAGGGTCAGAAGGAAACAGTGATGATAATGGCGACGGTAAGTTAATGTTTCTTACTTGTAAAACATTTGTGTGCGTACAAAGTGCAGTAAAGAAAAAAACAGCATGAGCATTTGATGTTAACTTTCGGTGACCTGGCTAATCGGCCTGCTTTCTGAATCCAGGTGTGGGTTCGATTCCCTCAACTGGAAAATGATTAAAGATGTACATGTATGATTTTTAGTAGTGTTTATTTTTATATTACAAGTGTTTAGGTGTATTATTTTACAGTCATCGAAGCCGTGATAGGGCATTGGGTAGGAGCTTGACTTCTCTTTCAGGGCGGCCGAGTTCGAATCCCAGCACGCACCTCTAAGTTATATGCGTTTTAAGTAATTAAAATATCACTTCTTTAACGGTGAAGGAAAACATCGTGAGGAAACCTGCATGCCTAAGAATTCAACATAATGTTCTGAAACGTGTGTGGAGTCCACCTATCCGCACTTGGCCTGCGTAGTGGACTACGGCCTTAACCCCTTCTCATTGTGGGAGGAGCTCCCGTGCTCTGTAGTGGCCTGGTTGTATAGGTCGAAGTGATGTTTTACATTTATCTTAGTGCTCATTACACAAGCTACGCTTAATTTAGGGCTAGATGGCGATGCGTGTATTGTCGTAGTATATTGATTATTTATTAATTAATTTATTTATTTTATATCTTTACAGAAGAAGAGGGAGATGAAGGATTAGAGGGAAACAATGGTAGCGGTGGTACAGGCAGTAAGTAATGGCAGGCAGTAATTTTAATTGAAATACTAGTTCAGTAAAGTAATCACAAATCATGAGCAGTAAATATGTATACAATTATTTACAGAACAAAATGGCGGCAAAGGATCAAAGGGCAGCAATGGAGGTGGAGGTAAGTTTAGGACGGTTGAATATTGCACTTTGCTGTAAAGTCATAAAAACTAAGCATGTATGATTGACGGCCGACTGGCACAGTGGGCAGCGACCCCGCTTTCTGAGTCCAAAGCCGTGGGGTCGATTCCCACAACTGGATAATGTTTGTGTGATGAGCATGAATGTTTTACAGTGTCTGGGTGTTTATCTGTATATTATAAGAATTTATGTATGGTATTCATAAAAATATTCATCAGTCATCTTAGTATCTAATACACTAGCTACGCTTACTTTGGGGGCTAAAGGCGATATGGCGTATTGTCATAGTATGTTTATTTTTTTACTTATGATTGTTATTTTTACTTTCTTACAACTTTCAGAAGAAGAGGGCGGTGACGGATCTGACGGCAATGATGACGACGGAGGTAAGATTCGTATTATTTATTGTATACTCTAAAGTTATCACGATATTGATGTGATGATAAAAAAAATAGGCGAAAGATTATCGGTCAATTTCGGGTAATAATTACTTACTACGTTACATTGGACGCCTTAATTTTCGCATTTGCCTGACGGAGGATGAATTGTTTGGCGTTATATTGTCATCATTTTCTTATATAGCTTTTTTAATACTAGCCTAAAACAAACCCTAACCCATGATAAATTACGTCTCAATAATTTAAAAATGAGTGGCAAGTCATTAGCTTAAACGTTAATCACTGGTATATGAATTTGTATTAATTATTTTTACGCCAACCTCCGGTGAATTATTTAAATATACTAATATATAGTCCACAAATCCACACTAGGCCAGCGTGGTGGACGGCCAAATCCTTCTCACTGCGGGAGAAAACCAGTGCTCTGTAATGAGCCGGTAATGAAATTATGATGATGATGATAACTATTATTATAAAGAGGAAGAGGATTTATTGGCCGTTTCTTTACAGTGGATAAACTCAAACAATACTTATTTGATTTTAATATTTCAATTATTTATAGGTGGCTAAATTTTCGTCGAGTAACACAGCTTATATTTCATTTTAGTAATAATATTATTCTGCCTGAAATTATTGTAACTTGTATTTGTAAAACTATCCAAGAGAATGAGTGCTAATAAGCTGCTTTATCCTTTTGCACAGAGTAAATGTAAATATTACTTACTGTTTTATCGGATTTCTGTCGATCTTAATTAAATGAGTTTGAAAAAACTTAAAATAAAGTATTTATGTCGGTTCGTAAAGTTGAAAAATAATACATCGAAATTAGAGTTTGTATTAAATCTATTGCGCTTGATCACACGGTTCGTATTATTACTCGTTCGTACTATTCAGTTACCACCATACCGATAAAGACATGTCGACGTAGCGTTCTAGTACAAAGTCGCGTAGATAAGGGATATGCGCTTGATATGCCATTACACTTAACCGGCTAGATTGCTAACATCTTAGAATACGTCATCGCTTACTACCAAGTGAGATAGCAGACAAGGGCAAGTGTCATGAAAAAATTGCGTAATGAGTTAGGGTGGTAAGTTTACGTCTATTAATACGTGGGTCTTAAACTATAATATTACAACATTACGTTAAAACACTTAGTTAATGCGGGTGAAACCGTGGCGTCCAGTAGGCCGATTTATTATCTCAATTGACACCATATTTAACTAGCCACAGTTGAACTTTGACACCAAATAACCTGTTAAATCCATATTTAGCATTTTGAAACCTTAGTTTCCAACTGAGTTTAATTTATCTCGGTAGGCGAGTGTAATAAAAGAGGGTATAAACCGGCAGTTAACTAAATTTGTTGTAAACTAAGTTAGTGAATCAGCCTTCTTCTAATATTTTATCTTTATACTTTTCATAGACGACAATGGCGGTGAAGGAACCAGCGAAGCAAATGCTAATGCTAGTGCCAAAGGTAGATTGAAATTTTTATTTTCAATTTTTTTTTCTTTATATGACAATTAATTTTAGTATCTACAAGGATGCTCTGAATGCTGAATCCTGCTATAAGTCAATTATTATAAGGCTGCTAGGTACAACCTTCCCGGTTATCGAGTTTAGTTTCCATACAAAATTTTCGTGATTGACAAACATAATGTTAAGCAACATGCCCTAGAGTTGCTAGTAGGTGAAAATCTGTCATCTCGATAAAACTATGTCAAATAATGCTTTTTGTATAAAAGCGAACTATTGATATCTTTTCACGAGGTTATTGATAAAATATTTGATACCATTCTATCTATTACGCAGCAACATCAAATGGAGGTGGAAAATCATCTGCAAGCGCACGTGCTTCCGGTAAGGAAATTGTAACTAATTACTCAATGTTTGTCTAAGTAACCCTCAGTAACCTTGTAATTTGGGGGACACAATTTAAAATAGCAACAAAATGTGATGTTTGTTTCTTGAGATTGAAAATCGATTTTATAAGTAAAGTAGCAAAATAATTAAATAAATTTTTCCATTTATAAACCAGCTAAATCGCGAGGAAGAAGACGAAAGCCAACTGGTCAAAATCCCGGAAGTCCTGGACAATCTGGCGGCTCGCCAAGCAGTCCATCTGGATCTGGAGGGTCTCCTAGTAACTCTGGTCAAACGGGTGGCTCACCAAGCAGTCCATCGGGATCTGGAGGATCTCCTAGCAACTCAGGTTCACCAAGCAGTCCATCTGGGTCTGGAGGATCTCCTAGCAACTCAGGTCAATCGGGAGGTTCACCAAGCAGTCCATCTGGGTCTGGAGGATCTCCTAGCAACTCTGGACAACAAGGTGGCTCTGGAGGATCTCCTAGCAACTCTGGTCAAACAGGTGGCTCACCAAGCAGCCCGTCTGGATCTGGAGGATCTCCAAGCAACTCTGGTCAACCGGGTGGCTCACCAAGCAGTCCGTCTGGATCCGGAGGATCTCCAAGCAACTCTGGTCAACCGGGTGGCTCACCAAGCAGTCCGTCTGGATCTGGAGGATCTCCAAGCAACTCTGGTCAACCGGGTGGCTCACCAAGCAGTCCGTCTGGATCCGGAGGATCTCCAAGCAACTCTGGTCAACCGGGTGGCTCACCAAGCAGTCCGTCTGGATCTGGAGGATCCCCAAGCAACTCTGGTCAACCAAGTGGCTCACCAAGCAGCCCATCTGGATCAGGAGGGTCTCCTAGCAACTCTGGTCAACCAGGTGGCTCACCAAGCAGTCCGTCTGGATCTGGAGGATCTCCTAGCAACTCTGGTCAACCGAGTGGCTCACCAAGCAGTCCATCTGGATCTGGAGGATCTCCGAGCAACTCTGGTCAACAAGGTGGCTCACCAAGCAGTCCGTCTGGATCTGGAGGATCTCCTAGCAACTCTGGTCAACCAGGTGGCTCACCAAGCAGTCCGTCTGGCTCTGGAGGTTCTCCTAGCAACTCTGGTCAATCGGGTGGCTCACCAAGCAGTCCGTCTGGCTCTGGAGGATCTCCTAGCAACTCTGGTCAACCAGGTAGCTCACCAAGCAGTCCGTCTGGATCTGGAGGATCTCCTAGCAACTCTGGTCAACCAGGTGGCTCACCAAGCAGTCCGTCTGGATCCGGAGGATCTCCAAGCAACTCTGGTCAACCGGGTGGCTCATCAAGCAGTCCATCTGGATCTGGAGGGTCTCCTAGCAATTCTGGTCAACCAAGTGGCTCACCAAGCAGTCCATCTGGATCTGGAGGATCTCCTAGCAACTCTGGTCAACAAGGTAGCTCACCAAGCAGTCCGTCTGGAACTGGAGGATCTCCTAGCAACTCTGGTCAACCGAGTGGCTCACCAAGCAGTCCATCTGGATCTGGAGGATCTCCTAGCAACTCTGGACAACAAGGTGGCTCTGGAGGATCTCCTAGCAACTCTGGTCAAACAGGTGGCTCACCAAGCAGCCCGTCTGGATCTGGAGGATCTCCAAGCAACTCTGGTCAACCGGGTGGCTCACCAAGCAGTCCGTCTGGATCCGGAGGATCTCCAAGCAACTCTGGTCAACCGGGTGGCTCACCAAGCAGTCCGTCTGGATCTGGAGGATCCCCAAGCAACTCTGGTCAACCAAGTGGCTCACCAAGCAGCCCATCTGGATCAGGAGGGTCTCCTAGCAACTCTGGTCAACCAGGTGGCTCACCAAGCAGTCCGTCTGGATCTGGAGGATCTCCTAGCAACTCTGGTCAACCGAGTGGCTCACCAAGCAGTCCATCTGGATCTGGAGGATCTCCGAGCAACTCTGGTCAACAAGGTGGCTCACCAAGCAGTCCGTCTGGATCTGGAGGATCTCCTAGCAACTCTGGTCAACCAGGTGGCTCACCAAGCAGTCCGTCTGGCTCTGGAGGTTCTCCTAGCAACTCTGGTCAACCAGGTAGCTCACCAAGCAGTCCGTCTGGATCTGGAGGATCTCCCAGCAACTCTGGTCAACAAGATGGCTCACCAAGCAGTCCGTCTGGATCTGGAGGATCTCCTAGCAACTCTGGTCAACCAGGTGGCTCACCAAGCAGTCCGTCTGGCTCTGGAGGATCTCCTAGCAACTCTGGTCAACCGGGTGGCTCACCAAGCAGTCCGTCTGGATCTGGGGGATCTCCAAGCAACTCTGGTCAACCGGGTGGCTCACCAAGCAGTCCATCTGGATCTGGAGGATCTCCTAGCAATTCTGGCTCGCCAAGCAGTCCATCTGGATCTGGAGGGTCCCCTAGCAACTCAGGTTCACCGAGCAGTCCATCCGGATCTGGGGGATCTCCTAGCAACTCAGGATCACCAAGCAGTCCATCTGGATCTGGAGGGTCTCCAAGCAACTCTGGTCAACCAGGTGGCCTACCAAGCAGTCCATCTGGGTCTGGAGGATCTCCTAGCAACTCTGGTTCACCAAGCAGTCCATCTGGCTCTGGAGGATCACCAAGCAACTCTGGGTCACCAAGCAGTCCATCTGGAAATGGAGGATCTCCCGGCAACTCTGGTCAACCGGGTGGTAATAAAGGACGGCCAGGACGACCTGGCAAGCCAGGTAAACCAGGGAGACCAGGCCGTCCTGGAAGACCAGGCAAGCCAGGAAAACCAGGTTCACCGGGAAAACCCGGATCACCAGGAAAACCCGGTCAATCAAGCGGTTCATCAAGCAGTCCTTCTGGATCAGGAGGGTCTCCTAGCAACTCTGGTCAACCAAGTGGCTCTGGAGGATCTCCTAGCAACTCTGGGTCACCAAGCAGTCCATCTGGATCCGGAGGATCTCCTAGCAACTCTGGTCAACCGGGTGGCTCACCAAGCAGTCCGTCTGGATCCGGAGGATCTCCAAGCAACTCTGGTCAACCGGGTGGCTCACCAAGCAGTCCGTCTGGATCTGGAGGATCTCCTAGCAACTCTGGTCAACCGGGTGGCTCACCAAGCAGTCCGTCTGGATCCGGAGGATCTCCTAGCAACTCTGGACAACCAGGTGGCTCACCAAGCAGTCCGTCTGGATCTGGAGGATCTCCTAGCAACTCTGGTCAACCGGGTGGCTCACCAAGCAGTCCGTCTGGATCAGGAGGATCTCCAAGCAACTCTGGTCAACCGGGTGGCTCACCAAGCAGTCCGTCTGGATCCGGAGGATCTCCTAGCAACTCTGGACAACAAGGTGGCTCTGGAGGATCTCCTAGCAACTCTGGTCAAACAGGTGGCTCACCAAGCAGTCCGTCTGGATCTGGAGGATCTCCAAGCAACTCTGGTCAACCGGGTGGCTCACCAAGCAGTCCGTCTGGATCCGGAGGATCTCCAAGCAACTCTGGTCAACCGGGTGGCTCACCAAGCAGTCCGTCTGGATCTGGAGGATCTCCAAGCAACTCTGGTCAACAGGGTGGCTCACCAAGCAGTCCGTCTGGATCCGGAGGATCTCCTAGCAACTCTGGACAACCAGGTGGCTCTGGAGGATCTCCTAGCAACTCTGGTCAAACAGGTGGCTCACCAAGCAGTCCTTCTGGATCTGGAGGATCTCCTAGCAACTCTGGTCAACCGAGTGGCTCACCAAGCAGTCCATCTGGATCAGGAGGGTCTCCCAGCAACTCTGGTCAACCAGGCGGCTCTGGAGGATCTCCTAGCAACTCTGGTTCACCAAGCAGTCCGTCTGGATCCGGAGGATCTCCAAGCAACTCTGGTCAACCGGGTGGCTCACCAAGCAGTCCGTCTGGATCTGGAGGATCTCCCAGCAACTCTGGTCAACCGGGCGGCTCTGGAGGATCACCTAGCAACTCTGGTTCACCAAGCAGTCCGTCTGGATCCGGAGGATCTCCAAGCAACTCTGGTCAATCGGGTGGCTCACCAAGCAGTCCGTCTGGATCCGGAGGATCTCCAAGCAACTCTGGTCAACCGGGTGGCTCACCAAGCAGTCCGTCTGGATCCGGAGGATCTCCTAGCAACTCTGGACAACAAGGTGGCTCTGGAGGATCTCCTAGCAACTCTGGTCAAACAGGTGGCTCACCAAGCAGTCCGTCTGGATCTGGAGGATCTCCAAGCAACTCTGGTCAACCGGGTGGCTCACCAAGCAGTCCGTCTGGATCCGGAGGATCTCCAAGCAACTCTGGTCAACCGGGTGGCTCATCAAGCAGTCCGTCTGGATCTGGAGGATCTCCAAGCAACTCTGGTCAACAGGGTGGCTCACCAAGCAGTCCGTCTGGATCCGGAGGATCTCCTAGCAACTCTGGACAACCAGGTGGCTCTGGAGGATCTCCTAGCAACTCTGGTCAAACAGGTGGCTCACCAAGCAGTCCTTCTGGATCAGGAGGGTCTCCTAGCAACTCTGGTCAACCAGGTGGCTCTGGAGGATCTCCTAGCAACTCGGGTCAACCAGGTGGCTTACCAAGCAGTCCGTCTGGATCTGGAGGATCTCCTAGCAACTCTGGTCAACCAGGCGGCTCTGGAGGATCTCCTAGCAACTCTGGTTCACCAAGCAGTCCGTCTGGATCCGGAGGATCTCCTAGCAACTCTGGTCAACCGGGAGGCTCCCCGAGTAGTCCATCTGGATCTGGAGGCTCACCCAGCAATCCTGGTCAATCGGGCGGTTCTCCCAGCATTCCTTCTGGTTCTGGCAATTCTCCTGGTGGTTCTGGCATCCCAGAATGCAAACCTGTCATTATTTATAGAGTGCCACCCAGAAGAAAGAAGAACAATTATATCATATTGCCAGAGTTGACAATCACGGAACGTTTTGGAAGAGGTAAATATAAAAAATATGTATACATAGTGACTTTTTTGTCATCTTAGAACAGTGAAGAAATTAATGTTTCAAATGTTTACTATTCATTCATAAAAAAACATTAGGGAAAAATAAAATTGGTGAATAGTTTTGTTTTTAAGAGAAATACTATATCGAGTGTAAGCAGCGCGGGGCATTTCATTTTCATTTTCATTTCAGAAAAAATTATTCGATCCCACACACTTTATTTGATTAGCTGCTTCCAAATTCCTAAATGCAAAAATTAACGTTGGAGTAAACTACAGTGATAAGGCGAGACTGTAGATTTGGTTGAATAAAAGGGCTGTCGATAATCAACAAATGAAGAATTAGTTTGGAGTAGTTAGTTAGAAAACGTCTGACTAAGTTTTTCTTTCTAATACATTCTAACATTATTCATTTTAGGACGTGAATTGAGTGGAGAACGTGGAGAAAAAGACTATCGCTCAAGAATTAGTCTCTGCCCGTGTGGAGTAAATGGTAATTTGTTTAATTTTTATGTGAAGTTTTTTGTCCATGAAATTTCTATGAACCTCTTCATGTATATATTATAACAGGAACATCATTTGACAAAACAATTGATTTTTCGTTAGCACAAGATATAAGCTACCTGATCAATAAGTTTTGGAAATCGTTTTTTTTTTAAATATATTTATCTATTTACAGGTAAAAGAAACTGAGAAACTGAGAAAGAATGATCAACCAAGGCGACAAGTTAAAGGAAGATGATTACCTTTATATAATATTTTTATATATATATATAAATTTAATTGTTAATATTGGTGAATGTTAATCTCGAAACTAAACCAAATTGTCATTTCTTAACATAGTACGTTCCTTTACTATTGCAAAGATAATTAAACGGATAGCAATACCTTCTTTAGTTCAGTTTAAGAGATTTGTGGCACCATTGTTAATCTTAAATCCAAATATATTGAGCAAGCATATTTTTTTTTCATTTAATCCCTTTTTCTCTAAATAGTAAGTAATTTGACAAAATTAAAATTTTAGGGTGCATCTTCTCAATCGGAATAAGAAAGGAATAGTTTATATGTTCTTATTTTAATTCATGTTTTTTTTGAATACCACTACAAGTAAGCCCCTGACTGCAATCTTACCTTTTGACGTATAAAGAAGGAAGATGGCATAAAATGGCAATATCCATCGCCTTTATGAGTAAACATGCCAGAAGCTGAACTGCCTGTCAGGGGTATGGTGGTAAATAGGAAGGTTTCGTGCGTACTAAAGTCATTACTGTATATAAATAAATACATTAAAAACTTTTTATAGTCCGATATCACAACTATTTTTCTAAAGAAAATAGAAACAATAAAAAAAAATTATAGAGATATAAAGATTTTTTTTTTCACTAACGACAAACAAGGCAATGCTTTAGTAAGTAACGCCTAATTAAAGAAGATTCCCTGGCATACCTTTCACCAATCGATTTTCATTGCACATCTGCACGTCTTTGTCTCAGCACTAGGCAAATCATATAGCCTAACTTGTTTATGGTTCTTGCCACAAGGTGTCGTATTTTATGTTTGTAATATCATATTTTTCACTATTCGTATGGATTTAAGGTTATTAAAAAAAACAGAATTTATATTTTTAGTGAATACGGGCATAAGAGGCATAGATTATATGAAAGGTATATATGCCTATGAGTAAGGCTACCGCGTGCGCGTAGCGTCGCATCGTCAACGCATGTAAAATCGCGCGCAATGCCTAGTAATTTACTTAAATCTAATGATTTTATTTCAAATCAATACTGCCGAACATCGGTCGATTACAGTTGCTTTTCTTAAAAATACGTTAACAAAACATTGTAATACTACTACTGTTAGTCTACACAGAGCAAAAATAAAGTGACCGCTGGCGTAGGCCGTACCCTATAAATAAAAACATTATTCCGGATAACTCCACCGATCGCTATGTAATCAAATATAGTCAGAAGGAAAATATCTGTATTCTAAATACTGTATAAAACTCAACCTTGATGATTTTAGCGTAAAATGGATTAAAATATTAGTATAAAATAAAATATAATATAAAAAACTGTAACTGGAAGATTTCTGTACATTTAATATATTTTGAAAATTTTGACCAGGGGATGCTTTACAATTGATACTGAGTCCAAAACAGAATTTTATTTTATTTTTGTCTGCCTGTCTGTCTGTATGTCTGTCTGTCTGTCCGGGCATCACGTGGAAACTACTGAACGGATTTTAATAAAATTAGGTATTGTGGTAGCTGATATACCGGGTGGATAGGATACTTTTTATCCCGATAAACAATAAGTTTCCTCCGGGAAATGGGATGAAAACTTTCATCAATTTTACTTTATATCTCCGTTAAATTTGCACCGATGTTTTTTTTATTTTTTTTATTTGACTTTAAAGAAGATCTGATGAATATTGTCGGAGATCAAGGACATAATTCTTCACAGATAACAGCAAGTCGCAAGGCATATGGGACAAAGATCGAATGCATGCGTACCATCCTACTATTATTATAAATGCGAAAGTTTGTAAGAATAGATGTATGGATGGATGGATATATGTATGGATGGATAGGTGGATATATGTTTGTTACGCTTCAACGCCACAACGAATGAACCGATTTGGCTAAAATTTGGTAGGGGTACCTATAATATAGTCTGGAAAAGCAAACAGCTTCTACAAGATAGCATCGCTATTTTTTCCGCATTTGTCTTTCAAAATCTGAGCAACGGAATTTTAGATTGACGTGGTTTTTTGGATAGGCATAATTGTAATATTTTAAAGCATTTGGTTTTGTTGATAGCACTAATCTCAGAAAATGCTGTGTTCTTTTTTCGGATTTGTAGTAACAATTATGGCTATAAATATCCTGTTTGAGAGATTCTGATGCGATGCGTGAACAGTAAACGTTACGCCAAACGACGGAAGTATGTAGTAAGTATATCGGAATCGTCGGAATTGTCAATTTTTTTAAGTCGATTCTTTCGCGGACGAAGTCGCGCAGGTCCGCTAGTCATTTTATAAATTCACTAAATACATAATTATAACGACGTCGTTCTATCGTTGGCACTACAATGTGACATTATTGAAAGTAATGTTTTTTAAGAACCAAGCTTCCGGCAAAGTATCTATATCTATAAATATATCTTAACTATGTGCCCTATCAGTAACGCAACTCGTTGAGCTTTGTCCATAGCTCTGAATCAGCTAATCTCTGTATATAATATATTTATGACATTGAGACTCTGAATCACCCGCTGGCGAACTCTTCTCAAAGATTTTGTCTTCAAGCAATGTAGGATTTTGAATGAAAATATGTCACAATGTTTAGTTCATGCTACCAAACTTGAAATCAGTAGGAAAAAAGAAATAATTTTAAAATAGTTATCTCATAAGAATTTAAAATTTCGGCGACGCCATTTAAAAATATACTAAAATACTACTATACTATACTTAAAAATATATCTGGAGAAAGCGTCAGTTTTTACCCCCGACTCAAAAAACGATAGGGTGTTATAAGTTGTTGCCTGTAATACAGGTTTTTACCTAAATCAGGGACAGTAGATTTTAAATTGCACCATTACATACATTTATTACAAACACAAAAATATAAGATGTGAGAAATAAATATTTTGGTAGTACTAAGTAGAATAAGGGAAATGTAATTTATAAGATTGTTGATAAAGGCTATTATTAAGTTTGACGTGTTTGTGTATGTGTGTCTGTCTGTGGCATCATAGCTCGCGAACCGACGATCCAATTTTGATTTAGTTTTCTTTTTTTTGTTTAAAAGGTGTATTAGTTGGGAATGCTCTTAGCTAAGTTTGATGAAAGTCTATTAAATTTAACCCTTGACTTGATTAGACTAGTAGAATAAAGTACACTATTTAAATTTATCACTATTTAATATCTGATAAATGAAAACAGATGGCGTGACTGTAAAGTTAATAGTCTTGGCTCGAATTTTCGAAGCTCGTGTCATCTATAAACCCCTTATCTCTTTTATACAGCTCGTTAACATTTTTATTACAATAATGACCTATTTTATCTATAGCCTAAAACTCGTGCTGCACGATATTTTGATCGTATATAATATTGCAGTTCTAGTATAAAAGAAAGAAAATGTTATTTTTAAATTGAAGTCACCTGAGGACGGTTACAACAATGGGTTCTAGATTTTTTATTTTAAGCATTTTGATGGCATTTTTCGTTGTCATTGGAAGCTGCAGCTTGTGTAAGTATTTTATGTTATTAAATAATAATTAATTAGATTATACCTACAACTCGATCTATTTTTGGCGAAGCAACGTTGATCTCAGTCGGTTGCTGGTTCGGCCAGCTACAGATTTGGATCATCTTTGCTAAATCAATGGTGGTCTGAATTATTTTTAGTCAAAACACTCCAAACTAACAATCCCACTCATTAGTTTATACCATAATCTTTGTTCTGTACAAAAAATAATAAATATTGACCAAATTTATACAACATATTATTATTATTTAATGGATGTAAAAAGTATTAAATTAAGTGCCTGCAGTGTGCAAATAAATAATTTGAATGAATGAATCTTAATTTAAATTTGATGTTTCAAATAAGAAAACGTAATTAAAACTGAAATATTTTATTTTGCTAGATTTAAGAAATAATGGTATTTTTCTCAATCTTTTTTTCAGTCAGTCCATATCCACTTTATCCTGATAACGATGAACCTACGATTAATGGTACGGATTTAGTAAATTTTACCTTTATTATTTTACAATAAATAATTTACTGGTACATAATACAGTATATATCATGAGAATAATAAAGTTCTTTAGTATACACCAAAAAGAACAACTTATAAAAGAACTTTCGATTTAATTGCGCCCTTATCACTGAACTCTTCCAGACAACCACAAAAAGAAAAATAGGATTTGTTTTATACTACCTCGTTGGTCTAGTTGTTACCATGTGCAACTACAGATCACAAGGGCCTGGGTTCGATTCCCGTGCCTGGCCTAAAGTGTGAGGTTTTACTGTCACAAATTTTCCAATTTCAAAGTAAGCACCGGAGTTAAATGGCGATGTGCATCTCCGTGTTCCGGAGAGCATGTAGCTATCGATCCCGGTTATTATAATCAACATGTGTTATCTTTAAAACCTAAGAGTTAGAAGTTAGCTCTTAATTCTTCTTCCAGATTAATGAAAAAAAAAATGTCCATCAAAAATGCCTTCGATAACTAATAGTAATACAAGTTGTGATAGCCTAGTGGAGAACAATTCAGCTTCCCTTTCGGGGAGCTGAATTGGAAAATATTCAAATATTAACTTAGTACCCATAACACAAGCTACGCTTACTTTGGGACTAGATGGCGGTGTGTGTACTATCGTAGTATAATTATATATTTAATATTTATTTATTTATTTACATTCTGAAAGGAGACCCATGCCCTGTAGTAGGCCAGTAATCGGTTGATAATTAAAATGATGCTGATACGCAACCTTTTTAAAAAAAAATAGTTAAGAGTTCGAGATAAGAGGCTGAAGCCTTGTGCGACATTAAAAAGTTAAGGATGATGATAGTATCTTGTATTATACAGTAAACCCGGTGAACAATGCTGAATCTGAGAGTAATTCATCACCATTTACATCGCAAACTGCCCACTTGCACGATGGAGACGGATATACCGGCTGGTAGTAGGTATGTTTTGTTTTTTTTTATACCTACAGATGGTTTCTTCAATTTATGTCAGGTATAATTTTCCCTAAAAACCTCTTACAGGTATTTGATTTAGAATTGTTAATCTTGTACATTACTATGAGTTTTTTCTTTTATAAAATAGTAACTATGTCGGCGTTTATTTTGAGTTTAGTTATTCCCATGCAAAATTTCACCAAGATTAGTTGACAGGTTGATATGCAAAAGTAGAAAAACAGTTCTTTTTTTAATCCTGCAGGTACATTTGCCGGGATAAATACTATTCTATGTCCACCTCCGGGGTAGCAAGCTACTTTTGTGCTAAATTTCTTCAAGATCGGTTCAACGGCTGAGATGAAATAAACAATATTACGATATGGAATCCACAATTAACTATGAAAAATACGTCGAAATAAAAACAATCCTGAGCACGGCTATTATTTATTAAATTTATTAACTCATTACACATAATATACATCACAGGTCTTAATTTAAAGGTGTAAGCATAAAAATTAGATTATTTTTATTCTTGAGAGGCAAAGGGTTCCTGTGAGGTTTAGAAAAAAACCCCAACAAACGCGTACGAAGTCGCGGGCAACGCAATCATTAATTTGTCTATTCATACAATTTGGTTTAAATAATGTTAATGGAACTTTTATATTACAGAACTTAATAGAAGCTTCAAAATTGATGTCTTCAAGCACAGAATAATTTTCAAGAAATAAAAAAAGAAATAAACGATTTTCATTAACAGTTTATTTTTTATTAATGTTACGTGTATTAAATAAGAAATTAAGATAATTAGTCTAGCAATTTATTATCGGGTCATTTTCCGTTTAAGAATTAACCACGGAACAACAAAGATATGTTCGATACATTAATATCTTTTTAAGAAGAGAATTTTTTCTTATTCAGTTAATGCCAAAATCTTTGCCGATTTAACCCCTATGCCCTTAGATTCATGTGCTAGCAAATGTAGAGTCATTGCGAGTGAATAACCCTTTTGTATACTTCTTCTGTCTGTGTTTTCTTTTATTCTTTTTCTGTATTTTTATTTGTGTGCAAATAAAGAGTATAAATAAAATAAAATAAATAAAAAACACTCCAACGTCAAAGTTTACTTATCAACCTTGAACAAGAGTTCAAACAAACTAACATCATCAAATTCCTCTCCCAACGGGAGGGTTTGCCCATAATCACCAAGCGGGCAGAGTGATTAGTGATCGCAAAAGATCATAGTAATTCTCTGTTATATTCCTTTAGTCGCTACGCGCACGACACACCAGGAAAAGGTGGGCGGGGGGGGGGGGGGGGGGGGGGGGGGCGACCTCTGTATTCTGATCAGGCGTCATAATACGTAAAATAATAATAATAGATATTTATTTGTAGGGCCAACTGGCGCAGTGGGCGGCGTCCCTGCTTTCTGAGTACAAGGCCGTGGGTTCGATTCCCACAACTGGAAAATGCTTGTGTGATGAACATGAATGTTTTTCAGTGTCTGGGTGTCTATCTGTATATTTTAAGTATTTATGTGTATTATATTCATAAAAATATTCTTCAGTCATCTTAGTACTCATAACACAAGTTACGCTTACTTTGGGGCTAGATGGCGATGTGTGTATTGTCGTTGTTCATATATATATATATATATATATATATATATATATATATATCTATATCTTATTCACATATTTTACACAACTCCTTTTAAATATGAATATCAAATCAAACGACTTGATTAGTAGAATACTATACATTATGACAAATTTCAAATAAAACATGGCCGCCACGACAAAATGGCCAAATACGTTTTTTTTGTTTTACAACTCCATCAATCGATCCAAAGATCTGTTTGGTGTGGTGTATTTGTCTGGTGTAATTATAAATTACACCAGACAAATTCTCCTGTTTGTCGCGGAGTATAGCAAATTAAGCTTCATTTTAAGAATATATCATCCGCAAGGTAACGCCTGCTTCTATCCAATATGGGTATCAAATAAAAACGCTTGACTAGTAGAATAATGTACACTATATTTATTATTAATTTTTAATTCATATATTATTATTTATAGAACAATAAACGTAGTAATATATAGAACATAATAAGGTATTTATTATAGATCGCACCTTTTTTCCTAAAAGCGGTAGGAATAGATTACTATATTTGCCATAGCCATCCCAGATTGCAATAAAGGGGTTTTGTAGAGGAATAAAAAGGCTACGAATTATCGCATAGATCCGGTTGGGATTATAAATAGAAAAAATGCATGCAATTCATATGGGATAGAGTTAAAGCGCAAAATGTTCATAAGCTTTAAAAGCTTTGTGCATTATCACAGATAAGTTAGAAAATGCTTACTTCTCAATAGCACACTGTTAATTTTACTTCTAACGACATAACACAGATAGAACTGATTTTTTTCCTTCAATGTCGATCAACTAACTGACATAGACATAAAATTGGTTGTATGAACTTAGTTTAGACATTCTAACAATATCATATTTTGTTTGTTCATATAGGTACTTACCTTTTTGTATAACGTAACTATTTATTTCTTACGAACAAGCGTTAGCAATACCAAAAGAAGTTTCCAGCTATACACTGTTATAGTAATTTATGCTGGTGGGATTTTTAAATACCGAAAAAAAGATTCAATACTGAAAAATAACGCAGGCAACAGGTAGCTTGCTATAATTAACATTATAAGATTGTTTTTTTACCTAGATCTATCATTATCGTTATTTATACTAACTCTATGATATCCTAACGGTTTGGGCTTTTGCTCACTTTCGGGGAGACCGAAAACGATCCCTAGCACGCACCTCTAACGTTTTAGAGTTGTTTACGTTTTTCATTTAAGCAAATAAAATATCATATTCCTTAAACGGTGAATGGAAAACATCGTGAGCAAACCTGATGTTTTCGATGTGAGAGTTCTTAAACGCGTGCGACGTCTACTAATCACTAGGCCAGAATGATGTACCGTGGCCAAAACCCTTCTCATTCAGTGAGGACACCCGTGCCCTGTAGTGGGCCGGCAGGGTGATTACGTATCTCGCGACAGCAATGCGACAGGCGTAATTCTTGCATCACTGCTGTCAAACTTTTCCATACAATAAAAAAATAAAAGTGACGTTTGACAGCAGCTGTCGCAAGATACGTAATCACCCTGCCGTACTAGTTTGACAATGATAGTGACTAGTTATAAAGTGGTTCTAGACGTGCCAAAACTAAGTATTCATTTAATTTTTATGTTTTGTGATTTTCATTTGCAAGGAAACAAACATTGACTATATGTATTATAACAACATGTAACGCGAAAAGCTATCAGCTAAACTGTTACCATGTGCATAGCAATTGTAACTTTTACATAGGTATAGGTGATAGTTTGCTGCACTTTTTCTGCGAGGTTCAGATTTTGTTTTATATTCCTCTACACGTTAGCCCTTGGCTGCAATCTCACCTGGTGGTTAGTGATGATGCAGTGTAAGATAGTAGCAGGCAGACAGCAGGGTGACATAGGGTAGTAACTAGCCAAGGCGAAAGCCTCCCACCAGACCAGAAAATTATCTGAAATTATAAAATAATTTGTCTGTTAAAACCTGTATAACTAGCTTTAAGTTAATCAATTTATAAACTGCTTTGTATTATCGTTGTGAGACCCACTGAGGGTCTCATAAGAGGGCTCAAAGCGAGCGATGGATAGAGCTATGTTAGGAGTAACTCTAGGGGATTAAGTCAGGAATTTTGAGATCCGTAGAAAAACCATAGTTACGGACATAGCTCGACGAGTCGCGGAACTGAAATGACAATGGGCGGTGCACATAGCCTTGAGAATCCATGAACGTGGGTCCCAAGGTGCTGGAATAGCGATCTCGCAACGGTAAACGCAGCATTGGTAGACCCTCGACGAGGACTGGACCCTTTGGAACTCCTTACACCTTTTTATATATACTGCTGGACCTATATCCAGCAGTGGACGTTAATCGGTTGATATGATGATGCTGGTTGTAATTTTGGAAAATTGTAAATGAGTGTTAAATGTATTATTATTATTAAGATTATTTTATTGGATAACTAACAGGTTTTATAATTTTTATTAGTGTTTTTACCTACACTTGGAGAAAATATCAATTTTATAAATTTAAAAAGCATATAAAAAGTTCCGGAACCGACAGGATTTGAACCTGCTACTCTCTGGCAATCGCGGCCTGAGCGCTTTTTCCAATTAAGCTACGCCTCTGCTACAATCAAAATTCAAAATTTAAAATTCATTTGTTTCAGGTAGGCCCAATATAAGCACTTTTGAAACGTCAAGTCTGTCCGTTTGTAGTGACTCTACATCGATGCCGAAATTTGTACATGCCTTTTTACATCAGTCTTATAGCGCCTCTAGCGTCATCTAGTAGGAAACGTTTCCGCATCGATGGTAGGAGAGTCGAAGCTTAATTGGAAAAAGCGCTCAGGCCGCGATTGCCAGACAGTCGCAGGTTCAAATCCTGTCGGTTCCAAAAATTTTATATGCTTTTTAAATTTATAAAAACTAACAGGTTTTTCAATAAAATAATTTTAATTTTAGTTTTATGAAGAGTGCATTTTATTTGAGTATAAAGACGTGGTCACGATCGTTTTAATTACTTAATGTGTATAAATATTGCAAGTAATTATGTCTCAGTAAATATTCCTTCAAAAATCATTCTCTATAATGGCTGCCAAATTGTGTATGGTAGCTATCGTGATTGCGTATTTCATTTTATCGGGAACTTGCACATTCTGTAAGTAATTTAATTAACTACCATACGTGCCGGTACGGTGAAATAAAGGTATCTTATAATAGTTTGGGGATCTTTATATTAAAGTACATATTTGGTAAGAATAGAATAGAATAGAGTAAATTTTATTTCTGTAAATGTGTTAATTTTTTTGGTGTTGTAAGTGGGAATAGTTCCAACAGTTGCCACTTTCTGGCGTGCAATTTTCTTATATATTTAGAGTTTACTTTACATATGACTATTATCTTGCACTAAAATTTTAAACTTTAGACACTAATTAAGAACTGTCACAAAACTATTCCTTAATATTATAATTTAACTAACCAAACTTATTAACCAAATTCTTAACCTATTTTTAAAAATATTTCCATCAAAGTTTTTACCATGAGTTGTAAATGGTTAATTTTTTTTTGTACCAAAGCATAAGTACTTTTCGCAAGTCAGAGGGCGTAAAAATTTTTGTAACAAACCAAACACAAATGTATTCAGATTAAGGGCGACTGGCATTGTGAATTTTTAATCACTAAAATCATCTAGGAAAAATTAACTAGACTATGACTCTTTTTCCGATACAATATATAATTCAATATTTCGATTATTTATTAAAAAATTAGTTTCTTTATTATTTTTCTCTATTAGTTTTTAAAATAGATGACACCTACGAATGCCGTAGGCGAGGAAACCTTCGTCAAGTAGTAAAAGGCCGGCCCTGTGTAAAGTCGTTGTGTTACAGTAAATTTTACAAATGTATTCTAAATTAATTCTTTACTTCGAAAATTAAGGGGATTTCAATAGGGCTACCCCCTGTTGCTATTTTTGAATGATTTTTTTGTACCGGCTTCTGAAATCTGTAACTATTATTATATTATGATTATTTGAGACATACCACGTATTTAAAAAAGTCATGTGTCCAAAATTTTAAACTCTGACGGGATTTTCATAGACCAGTTGGAAAACTTTCCAAGGAGCTAGGCTACTCTTCTCCATGGGAAATACTCAACTACCGCGGTTACTACAAGATTGCTTTAATAATAGTTATGACATTTATTTTAGTACCAATTTGTGGAAGTTCCGTACCCAGAAGACCCTCCGGAAATGGTCAGGGTCCAACAATAAATGGTATGTAACAACATTATAAATGTATAAATTGTCATTTACTAGTAACGAAGCTCTGGTCTCGATTCCCAAAAAAGGCCCAGAATTATAAGATATTGGGTTTTCTTGTTAAAAATTCTCAGTATCAGCCCTGTTGTGGGGTCCGCTCCTGCACTTTGGAGAGCTCTCTGAGCAGTCGGTCTCGATAAATATCTCATCTTATATCCTTATTTATATATTGTATGCTAAAGTATGTTTATTTGTGTTTGTACTTCCAATACTGACCAATGACCCTGACCAATCAAAACCAAACCAAAAGTAGGAGGTCCCGGGTTTGATTCCCAGCAGGGGCAATTTAAGAATTTGTTCTGAATTTATTTAAATTGAATTTTCTCTGGTCAAGTCTGGTGGGAGGTGTTAGCCGTGGGTAGTTACCACTCTACCCACAAAGACGTGCCGCTAAGCGATTTAGTGTTCCGGTGCGATCTCACGTAGACACTGATTAGGGGTATGACTGCCATACTCCCTAACAGGTTAGCCCGCTACCATCTTAGACTGCATCATTACTTACCACAATCATCGTCAAAGTCCGCAAAACGTCATTAGGCGGCATGGTCGGGCTTTGCTTAAAAATCGTCTCCTTTAAGAGAAGAAGGAAGTGTGGGACAAATGATGATGACTATATTCCGATTATTTATTTAAAAAAAAATTAAATGAAATACACTTTACGACTAGATTGTTATCATCATCACCATCATATAAACTTATTATAGGCCCACTATAGAGCACGGGTCTCCTCCAACGATGAGAAAGGATTAATATCGTAGTCCACCACGCTCGTCCAGTGCGGATTAGTGGACTCCAGACACCTTTGAGAACATTATGTACATCTCTCAGGCATGCAGGTTTCCTCACGATGTTTTCCTACACCGATGAAAGTTAGAGGTACGCACCTCTAACTTTCATCGGTGGCTGGGATTCGAACTCGGTCTCCAAAAAGTGAAGTCGAGCTCCTACCCAATGTGCTACCACTGCTTTATATTTTCATACCTATTATTTATTATTTAGCATTAATTATTATTTCTCTTTTACGTATCTCGCAGTTAATCCAGTGAACAACGCTAAGTCGTCGAGCTCATCAAATCCGTCAACAATACAGGATGCAAGACAGGATACAGGGTCACCAGGTTATGGTATACCACCATACCAGGTTTGGTGATACGGGTAATGCCTATAAGAGTTTTAGTTTTCTGTAAAACTGTAACAATTCTAATACGTGGCTAAGTTTGTTGTGGGCTCTTCTTAGACCAGGGCGCGTTTGGAACCCTCCTAGCTTTAGTTTTAAGTGAACGAATGCAGTTATCACCATCACTAACATTAGTGTAACATGTTAAATGTATGAACTCTACTTGAATGAAACATTTTTGAATTTGAGTTTAATATAAATAATAAACAGCATTAGTAAAATTTATTCTAATTGCCAACAATCATTCTAGAAGCTATCATTCTGGAATCTTAAATATTGGAGACAGCTCTGAAAATTACCGGGATCTTTTGCAAACTGCTTACGCTGGCTTTCAGCCAGCACGTTATTCTCCTTACCCCAAAGCTTTTGATATGACCCCCATTACAACAAACATTTTTACATATACTGCTTCATTAGTTGAATCGGAATTCTACTAGTATTATCACTTTTGCTCTTTTGCTACGTTATGCGGTCTCATCAAATCGACTAACTTGTAATTTAAGCTTTTAAGGATAAAAGGATTGCAAATCAAGCAATGAAAGAAGCAATCAACGAATAAAAACGCTAAACTACACATTTATTAATACTGATTAAACAATTATTTATTGATTTTTATTTTTCCAGGTAAACAGCCCTTCAAATAGTCAAAAAAGATTATGAATAAATAAGTTGACATTATTATATTTATTTTTTTCTTGTCGTCCATAAGGACACCTGTAATCCTTAAAAATAAGATATTGCATGTTACAATGTTAACGTACCCACAAAAGTAATTATTATTAGGAAATCGATAACTTTTATCCGTGTATATCGTTTGATATGTTCTCGTATTAAGTGTGTATCGTGCCCACACTCCACAGCTCTCTCAACCTCTTTCATTTATTGCAAATAACAAGAATCACCCTTGACAGAGAGTAAGAAAAAGTATGATATGTTCTCGTATTAAGTGTGTATCGTGCCCACACTCCACAGCTCTCTCAAACTCTTTCCTTTATTGCAAATAACAATCACCCTTGACAGAGAGTAAGAAAGAGTCTTAGATGGTACGCACTTGTAGAGAAGATACCTCTTGTATTAATGGTATCTGAATTCACAGACCTTGGAAGCGTGTTATAGCCATGCGTACAAGAAAAGTAGACGCTGCTCGCTTTAAGTTGGTTTTGGATTATTAACTGCTTAAGGAGGCTGAGAAATATGGTACATAATGATCCTACATGACTTATGTAGAAACACTCGCAGTATATCTGGATGTCATTACCACAATTTTTTTGCGGGCCTTCGTTAACTGGACTGGGAATGGAACATGTTCTATCTTGGCACTCTAGGGCAGGGGTTCCCAGCCTTATTAATCCAGCGGCGGACTAACAAGTCAAGAAATCGGTCATCAAGATTTAGTTAGGCAGATAGGTGCAAACAATAAAACATTGTCATAATGAAAATAATAAAATTCAACAAAGAATTAAGAAGCTCGCTACTTAGCGATAAGGCCGCCTTTTGTTTCTATTCTACTTCTGTCTTTATATTTCTATTTATTTACCTAACTTCAAAGTGGTGTACAAGTAAGAGTTAAATAATAATAATAAATGAAAATTAAGCTTCATTTGCTATACTCCGCGTACAGCAGGAGATACTGGTTAAGTGAACAATTATTCGTTGTGAAGTCAACATCTCCTGAGGTTGCTCCAGTTTCGGAGCGAAACGTGCGTAGAGGATACATTGCCGAGGATCTGTTTGGTGCGGAGTATACGGATTGAAGAAATTATAAATTACTCCATACAGATTCTCCTGCTGTTCGCGGAGTATAGCAAATTAAGCTTCATTTTCATAATATATTATGGATTTCTGCAAAGTAACGCCTGCTTCTATCCAATATTTAATAATAATAAAAATAATAGTACCCCAACAATGGGATGTCTGAGCCTGGTGACCTAGACCCAAGTTGTCAAAGTGCGGGACAGTCCGTGACACCGCTACACGAAGACTATCGATAAATTATAATGTTGATTTTTTGAACTACAGAAGTTGGAACAACACCCAGGTTGAAAAGCCCTGCTCTGGGGTATTCACTGTCTTCTTATGTTATCAGTGGACTTTCCTTATACAAATACACAAAATTATTGTCCTTATTTAGAGCAGAACATTTAATATTATGTTATCTCTGCAACTAATATTAAAGTGTTAATAGTGATTCATATTTTAGTTCCTTAGACATTCGTATTACATCTTCACAACTTGCGGCGCCAAATTCTCATCCCACCCAGATCTGTACTTCTTGACTTCACCCAGACTTATGTTTTGAATATGATTATATATACACAATAATATATTGTGTGTATAATACCAACGATTTCATTGATTAACAAATATAATCTATTTTAATTCCGTCCGCGTCTGTATGTCCATCTGAATGCGATTAACTCAAAATCTACCGCACGGATATTCATTAAGTTTTTACTTATGGAGGGAGTGATCATAGTTTAATTTTTTATTACACTACAATCTCACCTGACGGCAAGTGTTGATGCAGTCTAAGATGGTAGCGGACTAACATGTTAATGTATGGTAGTTATGAACCATACCACTATATCATAGCTTTGTTGGTAGGTTGGTGGCAGAGCAGACCAGAGAAAATACAGAAATGATAAATTCTCAAATTGCTCCTGGCAGGAATCGAACCCCGGACCCTCTAACAAAAAGCCACAGCGCTCTCCCCTGCGCCATCGTCGTCAGGTAAATGGACTATAAGTTATTGATGATACACAAAAATAGTAGGTACGTTACCTACTTAATTTACATTGTAGTTACTCATTATTATATTAACAAAAAAGTCCGTAAGATTCATAACTATTATAAAATTACAACAAACGCTTAATGTTCAATTAATCAATCAAAATAGGGGCCTATAGAAAAATTATAACATATACCCTGCACAACGTAGCCTGCTGATCTATGCTAAATCAATAAAAAAAAAACAGATTAATACAATTTTAGTGGATAGGGATGACGCATATATATTTAATTTCTAACAATGAAATAGCATTTATTTATTAGCAACGTGATGATAGAGGTTATTGCCACGAAAATGTCATAAAATAATACCATACAGTATTAAAACTGAAATTCGTGGACGAAATAAAATTTAAATAATACATAAGTTGTTTTATGGGAATTTTTTTATTTTATTTATTTAATCATGTGTTGTTTATCTATCCAGCAAACTAAATAATGTCCATATAATATGTACGTAATGAGTAAATATTGACGATTAAGTATAAAACAATAGTTTCACAACTAAGAAAACGTAAACTTAAGTAATTTGTTGAAAAAACCAAAAGACCACCAACCGAATAAGGCGTACATTTTTCGATAGGCAGTATTATATTTATAAATAATATATATATATATATATATAATACTGCCTATCGAAAAATTAAAGCATCCATATCATAATATTATAGGCTGAATAGGTCTGTACATCGCGTAGCCTGCTGATCAAGATTGATATAATTTTAGTTGATAGGGCTGACGCATACATATTTAATTTCTATCAACGATATAGCATTTATTTATTAGCAATATTATGACAGAGGTTATTGCCACGAAAATGTCATAAAATGATACAGTATTAAAACTGAAATTCGTGGAATAAATAAAATTTAAATAATATAGCGGTTAATAAAAAGTTATTTTATGAGTATATGTTACATTTATTTTATTTAATCATGTGTTGTTTATCAATCCAGCAAACTAAATAATGTCTATATAATATGTACGTAATGAGTAAATATTGACGATTAAGTATAAACCAATAGTTTCACAACCAAGAAAACTTAAGTAATTTGTTGAAAAATCCAAAAGAAAAAGGCGTACGGTACCTTTTTTTTATACAAGGTTTTAAACCTTGTATAAAAAAGTATAGTTTACTACCTATAGTTTACTATAGGGAAAAGACCAATACCAGTATGTTTTTAGATTACCCACCATAAGCGACCTTCCGAGTGATATTTCGTTGGGTTCACCAATAGGATCAACCTATAGTTCGGATCCTGGTGAATGCATTAAATATCATACATTTTGATAAAATCAATAAATTAATAAACACAAAATAATAAGAAAGGTTTGATTAAATGTATGAATACACTTTTATCGTGGTACCACATAAAAATAGAGAAACAAGAAAAATAAAATGAGAAATATTATTTTTCCCCAAAAATAAATACAATAAAAATTAACGGCTAAGTGTTCCGTATCAGTGCATTATGAAAAGTCTGGCAATAATGACAATACTCTGCAGCATTTTTTGTTTTGCTAATATGTATTAAGTTCGAGTAAAAACACCAGAAAAACACTAATTGTTAAAGACTAGTGAGCAACCCTGCTTTCTGAGCCCAGGGCCGTGGGTTCGATTCCCACAACTGGAAAATGTTTGTGTGATGAGCATGAATGTTTGTCAGTGTCTGGGTGTTTATATGTATATTCTAAGTATTTATGTATATTATTCATAAAAATATTCATCAGTCGTTTTAGTACCCATAACACAAGCTACGCTTACTTTGGGGCTAGATGGCGGTGTGTGTATTGTCGTAGGATATTTATTTATTTATTTATTACTATTAAACATTTCGCGCAGCATGGTTTCGCTCTAAAACACTCCTGAGGCTAACGTGCAACAGCGACATATTGACGATGATGATGACATTGATAGCTCAGTCGTGTTTTAGCAGATTACGTGAATATTTTGTTTTTGAGGTAAGGAACAATTCAAAGAGTGCTCCCGAATAGGTCCTCTATGGACACATATTCTTTAAATACTTTTAATTTTAACTAAATATGGTGACTAAATTGTTTTTGTTTTGTTTTCGTTATTTTTACTACCTAGCTAGTTTGCGCAAAGAGCTGGTTATTTGCGCTATTCAGCGTACAAATGAAGCTTTGTATAAGTTATGTTTAGAGTTATTTATAAATGTTATTGTAATATTTTTCATAAAAGATTAAAAAATATTGTTAGTTATCTACCTAGTTAAATTATTGTATATAGCAATTAATAATATTGTTGCACGAAAAATCAATATCAATTTTAACGAGCTTTAAAAACCAAGTTGCAGTTGGTATAAATATATAGATATTCAACACTACTATTTACAAATTTGTCTAAAGTAACTTACAAGAATGGGCAAAGCAATTAAAGTTCGCATTTTTATTTGTGTGTTATATTTATTTAGCAATTTGTTAACAGGCAAGTGTTGTTATGCTATTTTGTGCTTAACACAATAATTATTCAAATGATATAAAAATTTTAAAATTTAAGATTATTAATATGATATTTCAGTCACACCATATGCGCTGTCGAGTCCACCATGTACGACAGGTAAATTATATATTACTAGCTGTTGCTCGCGACTTTGTCTGCGTTTATTTTGGTTTCCTAAAGTCTCGCAGGAACCCTATATTTTCCCGTTAAAAAATGTTTCCTGTGGCCCGTCTAAACAAACTATAAATTTAATATTTTTTATAAAATTTAAGCAAGATAATTTAAGCGGCCACGCCATGTATAGGTTACAAAAACTACTCTGTAATCCCTGGGCATCTTTTATTAGCAGCTTTTCCGGGATAAAAAATATTCTATGTCTATCTCCAGGAGGCAAGCTACATGAGTCCCGGAAAAGCACATGATTAAAGTTACCACTTTTAAGATTAGTCTTTATTTCCTATGTATGGCATCACAGTTAACCCAATGTTAAACGTTGCAATGAGATATTTTGCATACGAGAATCAACATTCCCCGGGGTTTTCAAAAACCTTTTTATTTTTTTGATGTGGTAGAAAAGCTTTATGGCTACATCCGTCCTTTTGGTCTGGACAGAGGTTATGTGGGAGTCGTTTACCCGAACAAATTACTACCACGGCATGTTCATCTCGTTGGCTTTACTAGACGCTCAAGAAACCCGTTGTATACTTCGGTGATTTTACAGTTATATCTATATCGAAGGATCCATTACTAAACTATTGTGTATTTTTTAGACACCTGTGAAATGACTCCAGTAGTTGGAGTGGTTCCTGAGGCGGTTCCAATAGGTAACTAGCCATAAGTACTTAATCCTACTAGCGGTGATAGTCTAGTGGTTAGGACTTCGATTTCTCTAATGGGGGGACTGAGTTCGATCCCCGGAACGCATCTCTAGTTTTGTCGGAATTATGTAAAGCAATTCAATAAAACCTGAACTCCTGAGAATTCTCATAGAGCCAGGATGGTAGACAACGTTCTAAACCTTTCTTATTCTGAGTGGAGACCCGCACAGATATAGCTCACATCATGCCGTGTGGGGAAGGCAGATCAAAATACAGTGGTCACTACCCTGTACTCTTCCCGCAGGTATCGTACGAGGCGACTAAGGGAGTATATTGATAAATGGGCAGCTGCCTCCGCTGTGCTAATTTTACCATCTTCTGCAACGATCACCAACCCGTCTCCCCAGAGTGTTGATAACGGGCAAAACCTCTGTTTGTAAGAGATCTTTACTGCAGCGGTGGACTGTTATAGATTGCTGAAGATGGCTTACATCTTGCAGAAAAAATACAGTATTCATTCATTGTATTGTATGACATGCATTGCTTTTTCACAGACCCCATCGGCGCTGCAATACAAAATGCAGTTTCCACTATGTGCAGTTTTATGGTTAGTATTATTTTTATCTGTGAAACGTTAAAAGCGAGGCGTTCCACCTAGTTCACTGTGACGTACGAGTTTGCGTCTTGTGTGCAACCAATCACAATGCGCGTCCGTTTGAGCAAGCCTTCTAATTGGTCGCACGCAGGAACCTAACTTTAACCATGTGCGAAGACCAATTGGTAAGATCTTCACTTAACTATGAAGAAACAATAAAACTTTATTTTATATAACACTCGTCTAGCAAATATGTATGTCATAAAATAATACAGTCAGTGGCGTGCTTAGAGGGTATGCACAGGGTATGCAGATGACATAAAATGAAGAAAATCTCCAGTACAAGTTATAAAAGACTTGAGGATAGTCATTGTAAGAGTTATAAAAAGCTACCCTTAAGTATTTATAACTCGTACTGGAGATTTTCTTTACTTTATATCATCTGCATACCCTGTGCATACCCTCTATGCACGCCACTGAATACAGTTAAATACAATAATTTACTATTCATTTTGCAGGGATGTTAAAGCAAGTAAGTGCCTTTTTTCCACACTTACTGATTGATATATTTTTTTTAATAATTTAGCTTAAATTACTAATTATTGGTATTAAAATTAAAACTTTTGTAAAACATCACTAAGTCACATTAAATCAATGACACAAAATATCTTTAGCTCTTACAATTTATTTATTAACAATTTATTTATATTTAATAAAATATTATAAACCATTTACTTTTTTCAGTGTACGCTTGAGAACCGAGCTCCGAAAATTATTTTTCAAAAGAAATAATAAACTGACTATAATAAAAATAAAAATTTTGCATTTTTATTCAACCCTGAAAATAAAAGAAAATATTCTTTGGTGTTTGAAATCTAAAAGTTACATTCGATTTATTAAAGAAAATATTTATACCAGGCCGTGAGATGCCGTAGATTCATATTTAAAAAAAATACTACCAGTCCAGAGATAGGCACCTGGTATTACCCAAGCACTTACCTCGAAGAACAGCCCAGATTATTGTCACTAAAAATTAAAAGTAATAGTAATCGTTAAAACCCGCTAACCTGCATTGGACCAGCGTGGCAGATCTTTGCTACAAACAGAGGAAGCCTGTGCAATGGTGGACAATGATATATAAAATATTATACACGCACAAAAACGTACCAGTACGTTATGTAGAGGTACACAGGAGATAAATCGGGTACAGACAACACTATATTTGGTGTTTCTCATATCTTGTATTATAACACGAAAGAATAACTAAGTAAGTACAAATAACACTAAAACGTATTATAAGCCCCATTAGTGAGCAGACCTATATTATTACTACTGAGCAAGTTATTGTCACTTGGTTTATGTTACCAATTGATTGACGACATTTAGGCGCTGAAATCTGTAGAACGAGTGTCCGCGGCACAAAAATTCGATTTACTAAAACCACTGTAATATTAGTTCCATGGACACTCGTACGTCACATTTGGCGCTACAAATGGGCAAAAATGTAAGCTGTTAATTAGAAACGGGCATAGACGTCAGTGGCAGTTCAGAGAAAAAAAAAACATTGTGTACGTTATACACCAGCCACGAATATGACGTCTAGTCTTGTAGTTTCATTCGAATTTTAAATTGAAATCCGAAGAGTACGGCATAGTACTATTAGTTAATAATGCGTAGAAACAATAATAATCTACGAGTATTAATTAGGACATCGGCTTCACTTTCAGGGCGACCGAGTTTGATCCTAGGCACACCTCTAACTTTTCAAATTAAGCACGTTTAAAGCAATTAAATAAGTACAAGTAGTACCTATTTAATTCCTTAACAATGAATAAAACATTGCGAGAAAACTTGCATGCCTGAAGCATAATATTCTCAAAACAGAATAAAATTTATTTAAAGAAAAATCTTTATACCATGACCTGTGATTCCATAGAATTCATATTAATAGGAAATAGGAAAATATTTATTTTATAACGTTTTAAGTTGGTTTCGTACGAATCTGTTCTCAAAATGGATTATTATGAAGTCTTACAGGTACGGTTAAAGTATTTCTCACTCTTGCCCTATGCCCTATCGTGGAGCTATATTTCGCAGAGGATGCTCAAGAAGTATTGTTTTCATTTTTCCCCTTAGCTATTTACAATCTTCTTCCCAATTCGATAATTACTATCGTAAGGATCTGCAAACTGAAGTCGTTAGTATTCCATGGGCACGTAAAAGCGGTGATAGCCTGGTGATTATTGTTTTGGCCGCCCTTTCGGGAGAATGGAATTAGATCCTCGGCATGCGCCTCTAACTTTTCGGACTTATGTGCGTTTTGAATTTAAGCAATTGATAGTTACTTGCATGCGTTGAACGCTATGGTAAAACATCGTGAAGAAACCGGCATGCCTGAGAGTTCTCCATAATGTTCTCAAAGTGTGAAGTCTACCAATCTGTACTTCGCCAGCGTACGGACTACGGCCTTAGCCCTGCTCAATCTAAGAGGAGACCCATGCCATCTTGTAGGCCGGTAAACGGGTTCAATGATGATGAATTTTAACAAGAAACATGAAATGCGTTAAAATAAAATTATATTTCTGAATCGAGTTAAAGGTTCAATCTACTTTTTACAGGTGTTTTCAAAATTACCATTTTGTATGTGATAAGGAAAAATAAGGCACGACTTCACAGAATAACGTGATGTATTAACACTTTACTGCCAGATTATTCTAATTTAATGTACGAACTCTTGCAGTTATATCATAATTACTCCCGTATACTAATACATTCTGATTTAAACTTAATACGAAATGCAAGCTAATATTATATTTCTTGGAATTATGGCTTTCCTTTTGACAACAAATTACTATGGTAATATTTTTTTTAATTCTCGGTTCAGATTTTTTGTATATAAAAGTAATAAAAAATGGTTAAAAGCGATGTCTTAAAGTGTCGATAATCGATGTCTATTGGAACATGATAGAAAAAGCTTGGTGTGGAAATCTTAAAAATGTTTTAAGCCATATTGATTTTCAACTCTACCGGAAATGGCAAAAAATAATACTATTTCTATGATAGTTTTTTTTTTACATAATTTATATTGAAAATTCTAAAATTAAATAGGCTTTAATTTTTTTTTAAGAATATGGCATAAAATAATGTTTATTTCGATACCTACCTTCTTATTAAGCAAGGTGTCATGCTTAAAAGCTGCTGTATAATTCATAATTACTTTTTGCAGTAAATCCTGCGCCCGTTCTCACCTCAGTAACTGGTAATGTATTTTTATTTAAATATAATATGTGATATATACCGACGTATAAACATTTTTTTAATCATTAGATTAACAATTTTAGTTATTTTTAGTTCATTAGAACTAAAAAATATTTACGGTCAAACTCTCGGATTTTTATTATAAGAGTTCCAAAAAAATATATATTCTAGGTTCCTTTATTTCCTTTCTTTGTTTTAGCGGACCCTACCAATAACGCTTCAGCGAAATCGTCACAAACGACTAACATCATAGTTAATGTGGAAAATCCGCAGGCAGAACCTGTACGTACTTAATATAATATGTAAAAAAAATATTTATATAAATAAAGTAATAATATGATAATGAAGCTAGGCTATTGCCTGCAATATAGGAGTGACTGGCCTCATCAATGATTGATATTCAATATTCACTTATTTAGTTACAGTACGCCTTATTATAACTCAAACTTTTTTTTTTCTTGTATGTTTGTTGTATTGTTTCAAAGTAATCAACCGACAAGAAGCCATCAACAAACTCAGCAGTTGCTCTTTTCCGAAATCGACATTTTATAATATTTAACTAACATTATTTTTTATCTTATTGGAGATGGAAATGGAGCTGGCTGCTGCTAAGCAACCTTGTCTTCAAAAAAATACTGACACGTCTCTAAGAATTCTATGATTCTAAGTTAACGGGAAGTATCCCACAAGATTTGATTCCTTTGGGAGTATCAAAATATGCGGCATGAATGGCCGTGTATTTTGGTAACGTTTATGTACTTAAAACTTTGATTTTTTCACAGCTCCAGGGGCAGCAGACCTGTGTTGTTCATACTAATAGACTGGCAGACATACTGACGGAAAGGTCACTAACCGCCGAAAATTGCTCATCTTTGGACTCGTCCAAATTTTCGGAGAATCCAATACCCACGTAAAATCTACGGCCCGTGACCCGTTGTTGACAAAGATCTTATGTAACTCGCTCGTTGGTCGTAGTTTTTACACTAACGAGGCAGTTATAAGATCAAATATGTCATAGGTTGTTTGTGATAGAAATATTATAGGATAGATACTCGTTTTTAAAAAGTGTGTTCGGTTGCAGGAACGAAAAGTGGAAAGGCATCACAGAAGACGACATCACGGCATCAAAAGACGAGGTGTTATAATTGAATGAAAAAAAAAAGTTAATATTTTTAAATTATAATTTTAAAACTATTATTTTACTACTTTATTTTCGCATTATACGTAAAGTATGACACAAAGATGATTTCAGAATCCAAAAATAGAGCGTTTTAAAGCGTCACTAACCGACTTCAAAAAGGAGTATGTTCTGAATTTGCCTAAATCTTTTTTTTTATTAGAAATAAATTCTAAAAATATTTTGTATTTATTATTTCTCCTGTACTATTTCCATATTTACCAATGCATAAGGTAGACTGTTTTAGTACCTCCTTAATGCTTTCAACCGAAACTAATTCTTCGCAAAATGCCATTCAACCGCGAGACGAAAAAAAATAACCGTATTTTCATATATTATGTGGGATCATCTACCAAATATCCACACATCCATAAACGTTCAGTCATCCGAACATTCGACAATTGATGTCCGCATGTTGATGTTAGCCTTACGCACGTACTCGTAAGTCATAATATATCATAGTTCCAGGTTTGTTTTAAGGAATCCAATAGTGACATTGTAGTTCAACGAACGTGTTTGAAAGCATTTTCAACGGCGATGAAATACACCTTTATTAACTTAAAATCATATTAAACTCTGTGGGTTTTTAACAATTATGACTTCAATTTTTAACTGTATTTAAGCTATAGTGAGTGAATTTATATTAATTCTGTATTAATTGTAACTATCAATAACCAGATAACAGATATTTTTGATTCTTCGGGTGTTCGTTTGAGATGTTCATGTCTTTTTTTGTAAACAAACTTTGTATAATAAAAATATAACAGATCGATCTAGCTATTTCCGAGGTTTTGCGAGAGACGCACGCACGAAGTTCTATATTAAGCTTAGAAAATAGTACTAGAGCTTCTCGTGATAGAGTTCATTCGTTCCTACTACCATCATGTTTAGATATTTCTGCAGCACTGCTGAGTTCCGGTCTGAAGGACATAGTTGCCGGTTTATTATGCCGATTACAGGTGCATGACGCCTAACACCTTCACCTCAAGTTGAATGACACAGGGTAGCACTTTTCAGGACGTGTTCCCTACATGCTGTGCGTAGTGTTGCTTTGTATACCTATATACTGGTTTTCCACTTAGTTTTTTTGTTTATACGGGATAAACTTGCGCTTGACAACTATCATGCCTGATCTAAAGCAATGATGCGGTCTAAGTTGGGGCGCGCTGACCTAGAAGATTCACTCTTGCCTTGAAAGCATTCGAGTTGTATGAATCAGGAAACACCGATGCCCGAAGAGCGTTCCAAACCTTAGCAGTCCGTATCAGAAACGTAGTTGAAAAGCGCTTCGTGCGTGTTGCCTGTGTATCAACCACATAAGGATGCAGCCGTTCAAGGCGTCTCGCCGTTCTGTGGAAGAATGGCGCCGGAAGAACAAGATTACGAAGTTCCTGAGCACTCCTACGCTCTGTCATTTGAATTGTGCTGACTGGTAAAGTATGACAAAACTCTGTATAACTATTCTGACGCTATGCCACAATTATATGTGTGGCGGTCTCCACATTACATTACTAGATGGCGCTACTAAAATCCTGCATCGCGCTAGCGAAGTGTTCACGAAGAATGCCTATATATACAACTTCCAAAAATGAATGTTTGGACCTCGGTCCCCGAGCATGATCACCCGCTCGGAGGAAGATCTTCCTATTGTTACGGTCGAGCGTATCACCATAGCTCCCGTACATATGTATATTTCTTAGTCATCATCATCAACATCGTCACTTCAACCTATTGAGATCCACTGGTGGAAATAGGTCTTGTGTAGGGAGTTCCGAAATTCGCGGTCTTGGGCCGGTTGTTTCCAGCGGCTCCCAGCGACTCATTTGGTGTCGTCGCTCCACCTCGTTGGTGGCCGACCAACGCTGCGTTTACCAGTGCGGGGTCGCCATTGCAGCACCTTGGGACTCCAACGTACATCTCATCATTTTATTATTATTATTATTATCTCTCAAGTTCTCATCGCTCAGGTTCTCCGAGCTATGCCCTGCCCATTGCCAATTCAGCTTCGCGACTCTGATATATCGCTTACTCTTGTTCTTTAACGGATCTACTTATTTCTGATTTCTTAGGAATCAATAATATAATACGGAATTACTTATTTTCATGCTGCTAGTTTTATAACATGCCTACGACATGTGAAATCCTAATCTACCTTTTAGCTTTTATGGCAACGCTAATCTGAACTTTTACAACCTTTTCATGATCTTTTTATTGCACTTTACTGTAATATCAATGTTATTTTCCTACCATCGTAAGACGCAATAGCTTGTGTACAATTTTTTTTCCGGCTTTTATTGTTCTACATATAAATATAAATTTTTATTTCACTATTGCTTAGAGGGAAATAATGATCACTCCTATGTTACTATAATAGTTAGAACTTAACACTATGAAGTTAAGATTTTTACTCACACTATTGATTGTATTTTACTTAACTTCTGGGAGGTGCTCACGTAAGTTAATCTGTTTAAGTATTTGAATTTTTTGCACAGATATGTAGCATAATCATTTTGCGTATTTCTTTAATTTCAGGCTCCTATAATTCCGTTCAAGGTACGTGAACATTAATATTGCCTTAATCGTGGTCGTGGATATAGGCAGGTATAAATTATAACTGTGTTATTAACACAGTTATAATTTATACCTGCCTATACTAAAATAATGGTGATCGTTGGTTGGAGCGTCACTTAAGAATGGCTAAACACACTTGGATTTTTTTAATGGTCGTAATAATCCGGATAAGATCATCAGAGAAAGACAATTGGAAATATTGTAGTAGGTACAACTAGAAATTATGTCAATTCAGACCATAAACCAATTTAAAAACGTCTACTGTGGCAATGCACCAAAGTAGATACCTACATACGAACGTAACTTATTTATAGTTTGTTAATTAAATATTCTCCTGGCCTGTACCTACCTTCGTGTATATGGCTTACTATATGTTTTTTAGGATATTATAATTATAAGTATAGCTTTACGATCAAGAATGTAATAAGTCCCTACTACAAAATCTGGCTGAAAAAGTGTCCGGTTTCTGTTTTTGTCGATGGTTATCTCTTGAGTGTTTAAAAATACTGATTAAACAAGTAATTTGTATGTTCTGTCTTTAAATATTCTGTGACTTTTATTGGCGTTTTCGGCGTGAAGTACGAAAACATTAACTTAGCTAACTATTAGAACTAAAATATTTACCCCACCGTGGGTGACCAAAAACTTTTTGACAGTGGTGTGTATATTGCTAATCAAAGGGTATGCGATTATAAATTAAACAGGCGATTTTATTTTTGCACATTTTTACTAGGCATTGGTATGTTTTGGTAATTAATACAAACGAAAATTCTTAAAAATAAATAGTTTTAATTTTTCAGTTACTGCTGTTAGCACAGCATCTTCTACTCCGAATGGTGCCTTTTCGGGTTCATTTCAAAGTATAAGCACTGGTGCACCCCGAAATCCTACATTCAATATGTTTCCACCATGTTTTCCTGTGAGTCTTAAAATAATTAGTTATTAACATTCATCCTTAACATTCATACTTAAAAACGCTCAACAAATATACAGGTTTATCACCATCATCATAAAAACCCATTACCGCCTACTACAGGGCACGGGTAGGAGACACCCGCCTCACATTAAGAAGGGTTTAGGTCGTAGTCCAGCACTGGACGGCCCAGTGCAGATTGGGGGACTCCACACGCCTTTGAGAACATTATGGAAAACTCTCAGGCATGCAGGTTTCCTCACGATATTTTCCTTCACTGTTGAAGCAAGTGATATTTTAATTGTTTAAAACGAACCTAGTTTAGAAATGTTAGAGCTGCGGGCTGGGATTCAGACCTACTAGGCTATGACCGCTTGAATATAGGTTATCAATTAATTATACATTTTCATTGCATCTATATTTATTTTATTAAGTATCATTCAGATATTTACTGTTTCAAATTACGCTATCTTTTATTTTCTATATTAAAATTTCATTACTATTTTTTTTTATTTTTTGCGGTTGGCCTCATTATTAATCTAGGTTTGTTCCCAGGGTAAAAACTAAGGCTTTGCAAAGTTTCATTAAATCGGTGCAGAAAGAAATATTCATTTATTTTAAACTTGAACAATCCCTATATTTTTTCTTGGATAAAAAATATCCCAGGTGAGTTTCCAAGATGGCACAAATTGTTCTTGGTTTCAAATTTAGTTAAACAAACATCTGAACCGAACATAGATAGCAAATAAATAAATAAACAGACACGCCATGTCATGTGTTGGTATGCATTTCATTATTTATGATATTGTTGATTTCAGTTTTGCAATGAAGACTAATTAACCGTAAGTAATATCCTGTCATGATAAAACTGGGTAGCAGTACCAGTAAGTTATATTAATATAATATAATAAGACACCTCACATCACTGTTCTGTTTCGTCCAGATACAGCGCCAGCACCACAGAGTACTTATTAGGTATAGGTAGTCTTTTACTTGGGCTGTATGCCTACTATGGTTTCCATAAGCTACACTGAACGACATTTTTGAAAAATGTCAACAAACAACCTTAACCTCAAAGCATTCAAGCTTTCACGTAAGGTAGTTATTCGAATTGTGACTAAAATGGTTTCTTTTTTACAATACTTTTGTAATAAATAAAATATGTAAATTAAAAATAATTTTTTACTTTTTATCATAATATAAGATTGCTCCTATGGAATAAACCCCTCCCTGGTCCAATTGTAAGATCACGGATTAACCAGGTCTGTCCAGGGTGGACCTAAAAAATTTTGGTGTAGGAATATTCGGACAACCAATTCTCTATGGTACTAATTCTGACATAGACAAGAATGTAGGGTGTCCGTTCGAAAACACCTAACATTGTCACAACAGAGACCAAATTTTGTTTTTTTTTAATAACTGTCTTTAAGTTTACATTATTAGTATTAATTTAACATTTTCCACTGTAAGGTGTGTAATAAAGAGCGCCTTCGACACCTGACTGTTTATACCATGCAATATATTTAAAAAGTAAATTGCTAAGTTATATATTTTTATTGTAGCTAGCAGTAATAAATGATAGCTCATATATTCTAGGCGCACAAACGAACTTTTCAGACACAGACTGTCTGTAATTATATACCAAGAGTCTTTAACAAATAATAAGGTTAAAAAAATTACAAATAGTAGTTTAATATTATTATTAGTTATACAGATACAGAGACTAATTTTGTTGGTTATAAATCTTTCTGCTTAACTAAATTCACAAGACCTTATCCTTTTTTACGGCAAATATTCTGAGAAGACCTTTAATTTTAGACCTGTCAAATTAGTTTAGTTTGGAGATGTATGTACAACAGAATAGACGCTATTGTTTATTTCGCTTAGCATAAACTTAAAATGTATGATATGAGTCAGTGGTTATAACTTTTAATATTGCTAGCTTGGTGAGTTCACACTTCATTTTAAAATTGCTTATTGTGACATTTGCATTTTGTAAGCTTCCATTTCTCAAACAAAAAAATTTAATCCAGTATATATGCCATTCGCTTATAAGACTGGTACAATGCATATTTAAATTACAGCATCAGTGGGCAGCAATATGACCGTGGCTTTGTTGTCAGATATGCGGGTTCAAATAGAAGCGTTTTTAAACTTATGATACGTATCTTAAAAACAAAACTTGATATTTCCAGTAAGAGTAGTTAAAACAAACACTTTAAATAAAAAAACATTTTTATAGATCTGCTTTATAATGAAAGATATAAAGAAGAGTTAAAAGAAGAAGCGTTATAGTACATAAGTAAGTTATAGTGAGAGTTATATAACTATGCTATCAGGAAAATCACAGCACCCCCGTTCAATAAAAATACACCGAGCTTAGAACAGGTTCTTAAGGTGTACCTACTTTGAGGTGGTCTATATTAAAGTTTGGTCATCTCTATTTAGATTTGCTCAAAAGTAACACAGTTGACTTATTTCGAATATACAAATTTTCATTATGTTTTAGAGCGGTTTTAGGTTTCAAGCATGCACAAAGCAAGTTAATTCTTGGGTGAGTTAAACTGCGATATTTTATCATCATCAATAAGTTCCATTATCAAATTAAAAATCGTACGATGATGTGCCATCTTCTTGAGTTCCGACTAGGTATAGGTTCGTTCACTGTCTCCCAAGTGCTCTTTTTCCGGTAATTTTGCGTAAAAGGATCAACCTTGAAAACTCGTACTTCTCTGTAGGTGACCGAAAAAGGTCATTGGTTTTCGTTGTCATTTGGCACTCTACTTGAGCATTTGAGATGAAGTTTCTCCATGATAGTTTAAAAAATTTCAAACGCTTGCAACCGTCTACCACTTTACTTCTTTAAAATCTTCGTTTCGCATCCATACAATAGAGTAAACCAGACACAGCACTTGATAATACCTCATAGGAAATTGAATTTTAGGGTCACACAAAACTTTGAACATTCTGTAAAGTTCTATAATATAATAAATTTACTAGGACAATACAAACATCGCCATCTTGCCCCATTGGAAGCGTTGCTTGTGTAATGGGTACTAAGATGACTGATGAATATTCTTACGAATAATATACATAAATACATATAAAATACAGATATAAACTAAGACACTAAAATCCATTAATGTTCATCAAACTAACATTTTCCAGTAGTGGGAATCGAACCAACGGAATTGGAATCAGAAAGCAGGCATAATACATACATTTTATACAACAGAGAAAGCCACAGTGCGAATCTACCAGCAGTTTTACTCACTGAAGAATCTATCATATTTAAAATGCCTTCGCATTTGTAAATAACTAGATAAGTTTTAACACGTACATACTTAGATGTTATATTATTACATTTATACTTAGTTTAATATTATTTACTCTAATTATCACGTATTGGTAATAATTTATAGTTATACATTTAATAACAGTGAAATAAATTTTACATTTCTTTTATGATTTACGATAGAATGTAATATATTATTGCTTTTATTTACGATCGTGGTCATGACTAGTAACTTACATCTGCGGCTGCGCATATTCGCTTTTTTTCTATTGATATAATTCCGTTAAAGAAATAAAAAAAGATGTATAACCTATATGACCGAAACTTTTTTTTTTCTTTTTTTACAACTTTTTTTTATAAGTTTTACCTACCTACACCTTCACCTTTGATTTTTGAAATCCAACGGATGTCCCATTATTGCCATGTTCTTATTTTGAAATTACTCTTTAATTGTGATATAATATTAGTTCAGTCTTTAATAATATCATTGAAAAAAATCTAACTTGTATCTTAACTACTTTCTTTGGGGCATCCAACGAAAAAGCAATATATGATGCATGGCGCTACAAAGTAATCATTATGTAAGCATCTCGGAACCTACAATATCACACCTAATTACCTTTTTTTATTGCACGATATATAAGTTCTACTCCCTTCATTTATAATAAGTTTTCAGAAATTATACAATTTTTTTGACTAGTTACTATTCCCCATTATCTATAGAATATTTACTTAAGCTGTCCACAATAAGGCATACAACGCAGTAGCGTTAAAATTTGCGTCCTGGTTGCAACCAATGACAAGACCCTTTCTAATTGTGGCTGCGTTGTGATTGGTCGCATGTCGCAAATTTGTACGCTACCATGCCACCGTGCTACCGTTTGGCTTTGCAATAAGCGATACGACTCTTAAAAAAAAAAAACTACCGTTCTAGCTTATATTGACCACAATTGATGTTCCAGCTAACTAAGGGAACCCAAAAATCCTTGTGAATAAAGACAATTATTTAGTCCCACGCACTTTTCAATATCAACAACATCCATTAATCAAGGGACAAGTGTCATTTTAAATTTCGTATTAGCATGGCAACTCTTCACGTTTTTCCGATTAAATAATCTTCTTCATTCATACCAGCTAAGTTTTCGCCAAGGATTGTATATATAGCCGCGGTTAAAGTGAATGCTACGGATCCAGTCGAGGTAAGCCAGGAGCTTTCGTTGTTCTAATATTCCTTCGCCGTGTAACCTCACGTAGGCTGGCTTTGCGTTGTACACTACACATGATCTGCATCGGGAACTCTTATGTAAACCTAGAATAAAAAATATATAAATTGGTTATCTTGATATATCATGGTCGAAGAGTTTGCTTATGTGCGTTCTCACTCTATATTCATGTTCCAAAAATCATATCGCTATCGCATAACAATAAATACACCTCCTGGTAGTCCCGTGCTTCTAGCTGGCCTATTACCTTGAATCATTTAACAATGAACCTGCTTTGCGCATAATCTGGGTGAAGCAAAAACCTTGATCAAAATTAACTTAGTAGTTTCAGGGATTCCGATGATATCATAAAAGTTATCGGTGTGAACGCTGAAAAGTGTTTGGACTTTCACTTCGCAGGGAATTCATTGTAGTGTGTATAAAAACTTATGTGAAAGAGCCACTTCATACTAAAGTTATAACTAGTATTATAAATTTATTTTGTGCTCAACCAACATACCTGTAAAATATGCAACCACGTGATATCCATCCGCCTCCACCGCAGTTTGACCATAAAACCAGATGTCTTACAATTGTGAGATCGTGCTGTCAGATTAATGATCTATTCATACATATCAGGGTTAGAACTATCTGACCTGTATAACTAAAAATCCGTCAGCGGCCAGTGTTGATAAAAATCAGGAAAATTAGCATCAGTGTTTAAAATTGTGATTCGGCAGTTTAAACAAAGCTGAACAAATGCAAACAGAAGTAATTTAGCGTGCATTCTTCAAAACAATGATTCCCATATGAATAAGAGTGTAAAACCAGTGCGTGCAAGTATATATGCACATGTTTGTCCATTCCTGACGGGGGACTAAACCTGATTTGTTTGAGTAGATCAGTATACAAACTAGAGCTCATACACGTATAGTAAAGCATGCACTTGATTTTATGCTGATCGAAATTCGATACACATTATGATCTTCGATGTTTTTGTATAGTTTAAATACGAAATTCATAAATCGATTAGATGTAGTATAAATATAGGCATTATATTAATGTTAATTTATATTAGGCCTACTTTTCGCGTTATTTTAAAGCATTATAAGTACTGTTTTTTAATTATTAATATGTATGTATATTCTTAGAGCTTTGCGCACCGCTATAAGGATTCATATGTGAGCCAATTCCTAATAATGGTTGCCTGGAAGAAATCACTATAAGTGATAAGGCCGCCTTAGTCACACAAATTTAAATGACTTGTTCCTTTGTTCTCTTTTATTTTTTCTTGTGTGCAATAAAGTATTTTTGATTAAATGATTGATTGAAAGCATTAAACCTCAAATTTAATTATTGTTTGTATTGACTATACCACTGGTTTAAAAGGCAAGTTGAGCCAAAATCTCAGAAATTTTCCATTCCGAATATTAGTAATTAATTTATTGCAGATGAGAGCAGGGCTAATCATTGTTGCCATTTAGTAATGGTGCTGATTTTTTTTACTCAAATCTTTAAATTCAACTAAATTCGCTGGTACAGACCGAATTTAGTCAATCATTTTCATACTGTATCACCTTGAAAAGGGTAGCGCTATTTTTAAACACATAAAAATAAAATTAACTAAACTATATTAATTTAGTTAATTTTATTTTAGTGATTTATTTACAAAAGAATAAGCACTATAATATAGTACTAATCTTGTAAATTTATTGTTTTAAGTTATGTATTTACGGGTCATAATTTAAGGTAAACCTTCGGGATAGTGTGACCTTCGGGAAAAAAGCATTTTTAATTATACTCTTAATACCAGCTAAATATCGATTTTATAGATATATCTTTTTATAGGCATAAACGTCTTGTTTGACCATGGGACAATTTCCGTAATGCCTTTCTCTTAAAATACCCAATATCTATATTCATAACATTATATCCGTCTATTATACTATTATTATTATGTAATACTTAAGACAGCTAAACTAATTGTATAAAAGTTACATCAAGCACCTGCTAAAACAATTGCAGCTTTAATATCCAACAATGTGTCTTTATAAAAATAAAGAGATAGTTAAGGGAAAATTGTTAAGGTCCTATTTAAATGAACTGATACTAAGTATTTTTATTTAAAAAATAAAAACCCAATTTTGCTTTAATCTTCTTCAGGTGATACCCAATGGATATCAGCTATTTGAATATCAAAAGAATTTTGTCTCCAAAATTTCATCTCTTATTTTCCAACGGCAGCATTTTCTCTTTGAAGGTATCCCGAGGTTTAGGTTTTTTATCGAGTCGGTGGCGGTGACGGATTCCTGCATAATGGCCGTATCGAATACAAAGCAGAAGGCATTACCCGAAAAAGAATCTAATTTAAAAATAAATAGCCTCTCTTAGATAGTGAAACGCAATATATTATTATGCTGATACAATCTTCTTATGCCTTGTTTATAAAAATACCCAATATTTTGAGCTTTCATATAAGGTACTTTTTTTTCTTTGTGTTATAAAGCTTCGATTAGACTTCATATTATCTGATTACTAAAGCTGAAACGAACTCAATATAAAATAATAAATTATTTTATTTTAAAAATACGCAATTTTTTCTCCCATGATAAAAAAAAGCTAACAGATATTATTTAAAGGTAGCTTCCTTCCATAATAAATACTAGCAGAAAACTCGCAATATTAAGCATGAATAGTAAAAGAATTATTTGCATCACCTGTTATTACGATAATCAATAGAATTACGATCAAAATCTTAATAATTATTCTTATGTGACATAGGTAAGCAGCCAATGTAACATCACCTACTTTTTTACGTATTAATATTTTTTTGAACAACAAAGAGGTAAATAATCGTTTATTTATATTACTATTCACGAAAATCGTATTTAAACAAAAGTTAAATCAAAATGAAACCGTTGACAGCAATAGTAAAACGTAGCAAATTTTGTACAAAATAAACGCCATTATAAGTATGTAAGGAAATAAAAATGTTAAAATAACTTTATAATAGGTATTTATTATTTACATAATATCATCAGAAACTGTTAACGCAATCGTACAAATAATTTACCTTCCAATACACACTTTTTTAATTAAACTATTAGTTTTATAAATGAATATGAATAAAATGTTATTAATATCTATAAAAATAAGTACTTCATCGCTTGCACACACTTTATCACAGTTTTTACACATTATTTACAAGTTAGAATTTGTACTATAGTACGTATCTGTACATGTATGAAGTTTACTTTTTATACAACAATCATTATTTTTTATGGAAAAGGTACACGTGGAATAATTTAAATTCTATTATTATTAAGTATAAGTGAATATTTTATCTTCTTCCGTAGAACCCTCTGTAGAAATATCTTGGTACTACTGGGCCTGAAATGAAGAGAAATGCTGTTAATGTAAGGGCTAGTTGAAACGTAAGATAACACTTGAGTATAAACACGCTTTAAAGCGCCACGAAACAATTTAGATATAACGTTTATCATTATCATCACCGAGCTTTATCCCACAGAACTAAGAACATACAGAAACCGCGTACAGGACTAATATTAAAGCTTCAAAAACTACTCTACTTTAGTGTCTCTTAAACTGGCGCTTAGTCACTTCACATCATTTAACAGTTGGCAATAATTATTTTTACCTCTAATGTACTTAACGTTTTCCATAAAATAGGCTCATTATCTCGTTCAGTAACGACAAGTATTATTATTTATTTATCTATTTAAACTCATATTTAAGTATTTATGGTATGTTAAAATATGTATTAGTATATTTATTTTTATATTTATCAATAGTATTGTTGTATTTTTGTAGTCAGGTTTATGTATTAGTACGTAGATATTTGTATGTATGTAAGTACTAAATAGTGTACCCCACCGATTCGTTTTTCTTTTTAGTTTTCCTAATCCTAAGGTTGCCTGGCAAAGATCGCTACTTAGCGATAAGGCCGCCTTTTGTATCCTGCTTCATTCTTCATGTGTTTGTTATTTTTTTTTGTCTCGTTTTTTTGAGTGGTGTACAAATAAAGAGTATAAATAAATAAAATGAGAAAAGCTTGTGAGCTAGCACCCGCGAGTGTGAAGTGAACGGGGCGGTTTCCACCGTATTTCGACACAATGCACAGAAAGCATTAATGGCTGAATGAGGGTTCTGCATGTTGTTAATTCTGTTTAATTGAAGTATACTCTCATAACTACGTTTTGCCTAGTTATTCTGGCCTAGATAGTCGATCAAATTGGATGGTTTTTATGCCATCTGATTTTTAATGACATCCACACAGCTAAGCCGATTTTGATGGAACTTTGTATGCGAAGAAAACAAACAGTTCCTGCGAAGTTTATTTTAATCGAAAAATATGCTGGTAACTGGTAAGTATTAAATAATTAGTATTTCTCATTTGCAACAACTTAAGTTTTCTTAACAATTGATTTGTAATTCATCCGTCATAAATTTTGTCTGGTTGGCTAGTTACCACCCTACTGACAGAGACGGACAGCTAAGCGATTCAGCGTTCTGGTACGACGTCGCGTAGAAACCAATTTCGAGTATGGGCTTAACATAACTGTCATACTCCGTAACCCATTATCGCACGACAATTTTAGACTACATCATCACTTATCATTAGGTGACAATGTAGATAAGGCCTAACTTGTGCTGGTATAAAAAAACCCAACTTTTTGTTAACAAATTTAAGTGCAAGAAAATAAAGACATCCTTTAGGGGAAGTCTGGTTAAGTTAACAATAACTAAAAACATCTATCTATAAAGTATTCCTTTTGTCGATAACTTAAGCTATTATGCATAAACATGGATTTCGCATTTCGTAACATAGGTATTATTAAGGTTTTAAAATCCCAAGTTTGTTGGCAATGAGGGTACTTAGTCTAGCTGTAAGAAAATAAAGAATTAGGGTGAGTCGTGTAAAGCTACCGAAAACAATCCACGTCGATCTAGCTTATGTTGCAGATGTAGAAAGTAGTCCTTCTGAGATGTACAGATTCAAATGCCGTTGATAACTTCCAGTTTTCGAAGAGTAAATCCGCTTCGCAATTCCACATTTTAGTATTCATCCTTTCTCCTTCGTTCTTTTTTACCTGGAAATCAGCATTTACACTGCAATATAAAGAAAATGAGGTCACCATATGTCCTTATAAAAAAACCAACTCGATAAGTGAAGTATTTCACTCGTTATCGTGACCACAAGATACGGTATCCGCAGTTTTGTTGTCAAAATTGTGTTTTTTCTCAACATTTGTCTATTTATTTTCACTTATAAAAGCAATAAAGAATTTAAAAAAAGTGACATTTTAAGTTGGAGAGTCACTCGGTGTGCGTGAACTGACAGTAATACCACCTCAATGCTTCGCTTATGAGGCGTGCAATAGGTACATTACTGTTGTCGAAATTGTAACACAATTTCATGAACTAAATAGTCCATAGCATATTATCTTCAACCCTTCCGTTCACGGGTCTATAGCAATCTCATGCTAAGTGACTTCAAATAAATTGGTACAAATCATCTTAGCTCTTTAATCCTGAGTGAAGCTTAACCTTCAGAAGCAGTCAGAAGTGGTTTTGTATTCTCCATCTTCACCTTCTCTTCACTGCATTGACAAACAGTCACAACAACAACATCAACAGTTCCCCGATCTTTTGCTTTACCATCCATATACTCTGGATACGTCTTTTGTCGTCCAGGCTTTGCATAAAGTACACTAACTTATTTCGAATTAAATACGATGATTATTTATTTATATTGGGGTGTATTATTATTACGTACAAACTTACTTAATAATCCAGATTACACCCATAAAATAATAATAATAAATATAAAAAAAATATATACTAATATCACTACTAAGCGATAAGGCCGCCTTTTGTATTCTGCTTAAATTTTTTATGACTTTTTTTATTTACAATTTTTATACTTCATAATATATACTATTACATATTATAAATACTTATGAGTATGAGTTATGAGAGTGAATATATGAGTATGTCAGTTTGTGATTGTATTCAATTTAGACAAGTTGACTCTGAGTAGGTGGTGGTCGAAGCAGTCTACATGAAGGTTTTCTCACCAATTAAGTATGGGAGTTTAAAAACTTATAACCAAGCCACTGCAAAGGCTACATTACATAGTCCATGAAATGAATGATATTTACTCCGTAAGGTCGCAGTTCCTTAAGTACCTCGCGGTTATTGAACCGCAAAAAATTAAAGCGAGGGAAGAACTAAAACACGCACTCAAATAGTTCTTGAGCACAATCTCAAAATAGCTTGTAGAATACCGCAAAACAAGAAACCTTGCGACAATGCTCAAAACTCTGAACATTCGATTATATTGTAGAGTTTCATATAAGAAAACTTGTAAATAAAATAAGCGTGTCACAAAGTGTCCAAACACCAAAATATCAACGCGACTGAGGACGTATCAAAAGTGGCGCGCGGAAGTAGCGTCTCGACGATGCGGCGCCACGTGGCTGGCTGAAGGGTTGCACCGTCACAAATCAACTTATAGGCCAAGAGCTTGTGGAAAATGTACAGATACTTGTAAATTACTCTATTTTAAATTGCACCACTACATATATTTATTACATACACACCAATATAAGTTGTGAGGTACGCATTTGTTTGGACAATTATTATATTTCTTTACGTTACTTTACTTGTACATGTACAACCTACCTATGATAAATAAATAAATCTACACTGCTTATGGAAAACTTACTGCCTCATTAGTCTAGTGGTTAGCATTTGAATGCAGATCACGAGGTCATTGTTTCGATCCCCGTGTCGGGCCAATGAACACTTTATTATCTATAAATTCTTAGAACAAGTTGAAATTGGCGGAGCTTAATCCCGTGCCTCGAAGAGCACGTTTTGCTGTCGGACCTGCGTGTTGAAGGTATATATAGTTGTTCCATTGGACTTATAGTCTAATAGAACGGTAGCTTCAGGCAGGGAGTGAATGATTTGAGAGTGCACCTGCATTTGTGCACACACATGTGCTCCATAATATATCCCGCGTAGATGTAAAAGCTGTAGAGATTAACCACCGTGGCCGAAATCGTTCGGGGACACTATATTTATATATATATATATAAGGCAAAGGTGACTGACTGATCTATCAACGCACAGCTAACCACTTGACGGACCAGGCTTAAATTTTGATACAGATAGTTATTACAATGAAGGCTAAGAAAGTATTTTTGGAAATTATAACCCTAAGAGGGTTAAATGGGGTATGAAAGCTTATATAAAATCCTTCATTTATCAATTTATTTTTTAAGGTTACATGAAACTTTGATTTTAGGTTTTCGATTAAAAATAAAGAAAGACATTTATAGTTAATAGTTACCAAATCAAAAATTGAACTTAACTCCAACACACGTAACACGTACGAGTATTTTAACGAAAAAAGTACTCTAAGTATTCAAGTCTCTATCGTCTGCATATTTATAATAGAGCTTTGAGAAAGAATCATATTTACTTGAAATCTTAATTAATAAGAAAATATTATTATAATGCATTCAGCTCTTATCAAGTACCTCGCCAAACTTTGACGCCAGCTCTGCGTTATCACAAGAACACCACAAAAGGAAACTTTGTGCATTTCCGTTCCGACAAGCGTGAAATTCGACGTGGGACAAGCAATTGTACCCCCTAAATGCGTTTAAACAAACATTGTAAGCGGGTATTGTACAAACGTGAATTAATTAAAACTGAGATTTATGAAATTCTAGTCCGTTACAGGAGTGCTTTGGTATAAAATAGCTTTATCATAACTCATATCCGGAAAAATGGCGTTCTGTGTCTATACTGCGGTGAGAAAAAAACTACAATTCTGTCACGAGCGTGGTAAAGTTATTCATAATAAGAATAGCTGGAACAATATACTGCACTATATTATATGATACATTTTTTAAAATAAAATACTTATATTAAAGTAAAAATGTAATACAGCATCGTAATTTATCATTACTTAAATGAAAAACTGCAATCTAGTGACTTAAAAAAAGGTACTATGGTACTTTCCTGACTCCTTATATAGTATAAAACAAAGCCGCTTTTGCTATATCTGAAAGATAGGCCTACGAAACTGGTTTTAATGCAGTTTTCAGTATACATTCATATGCGTTGCATTTGGGTGTGCAACTATATTGAGTCAGACCCTAAATGTTTCGTTAATTTTATTCACAAATGTGTGACAGTAAAAAATGTGACAATATTTTGTCTTTCTTTCATCCCATCATAAAGAACGAAAATCTTACTTCCGCAAGTTATAGAAGGAGTATGGTATTTAATATTATTTATTTAATAATGGTATTTTATGGGTATATTTATATATGCACCACCTAACTATTTTACCGGTTTTTTATCTTCGCCATAGGTTGCCTGGAAGAAATCGCTATGAGGCCGCAAAATGTGATACGTTGTTTTGTTATAATTTTCTTTTTTTTATGTACTTTTTGTGGTGAGCAATAAAGGTATATTCATTAATTCATTCATTCATTCATTCATTCAGTCATTCATTCAAAGAACTCTATGTACGGGCATCCTAAAGCTTAGCAGGTCTTCATATAATCATGTATTTAGGTTTATATGGAGACCTGCTTTGTAATTCGTGAATTCTAAGCTTAACCACAATGTAAATTTCGCTTGCAACATTAATAAATAATAACCGAATTAAAATAGAACCAATTATAAAAAAGCACTGTTAGGACAAAGTTGTAATTATAGCTTTTCGAACTGGTATCAATTATATTATAGTGATTTAACTATAAAATACCACTTGTTTTCATTACAAAATACTATAACAGGTACTTAGAATATCTACATAATTAATGCGAAATGTATCTTGATATAATGGAAATTTTTCTTTAGATATAGATAGACGACATATGGAATAAAATTTGCGGGTTTCGTTTATAAAAACTCACCATCACTCATTTCAGTGAATGATGATATTTATCGTCATTAACAATAATGCTCCACCGTACTAACAAGATGAAAAGTATAGGTAGCTTGGGCTCTTTTTTAAAATTTTAATAGTATTATTTACCTACACTTGGAGGAAATATCAATTTTAAAATGCATATAAACATTTTCGGAACCAACAGAATTTGAATCAGCAACTCTCTGGCAATCGCGGCCTGATATAAATGCATATATTAATTTCGGCATCGGCAGAAGGAAAGCCGTAGCTTAGTGGTGAAAGCTCTCAGGCCGCAATTGCCAGAGAGTCGCAGGTTCAAATCCTGTCGGTTCCGAAAACTTTTATATGCATTTTGAATTTATAAAATTAGCTTAGGCTTATCATGCTAAAGAAATGAGATTTGTTCTTAAGGTAACGATTCCTATCAGTTAGTTATAATAACTGGGTACTGGACTTAAATACTTTTCGCGGAGTGGAGGAAATGAAAGGTTAACATTCGAACTTCTTGGCTCAGTCAGTACGGTCCTGGCCCTACTTAGGTGAAAGTTGCTTAGCCAGCGTAATAAAGTTTAGTCTAGTGGCCGTGACTACTAACCACCCTACAATCAAATAACTAGGTACAATCGATCAGGAATATGGGTTTAGCCACAGAATTAAGAACATACAGAAACCGTGTACACGACTAATATTGAAGCATCAAAAACCACTCTACTTTAGAGTGGTTTCTCGAACAAACGGTTAGTCATTTCATACCATTTAGCAGTTGAAAGTAATTATTTTACCGCTTGTATCCTAAACGTTTACAATAAAACGGAAAAATTACAAAAAGTTTGTGAGCTAGGTGTAAAGTGAGACGTGGGCAGGCGTTTTCAGTGTTTTTGGACACAATGTACTGCTTACAATAATGGCTGTTTGAGGATTCTGTAACTTCTTAATTTTGTGGATTTAACATTACTGCCATATCATCGGGTTAGCTACCATCAAAGACTGGTGAAATTCTACCAGGTGAAGTTGCAGTCAAGAGCAAACTTCTAGGGGGTAAAAATGAACTTTATTTCCTCTGGATAAGTATCTAGGCTGCACCGTCGAGCAAAAATAATAATATGCAAGAATTCGTTTAAAATTTTCAATTGGTCCCAAAATACATTATTCATTAGTCTAAAAGGTTAGGTACGTACTTTAAAGTCATAAGTACTGAGATATTTGCCGTCGACCTTAGACCACGGTGGGATTAAAATAAATTTGCCATTTGTTTCGCCAACACTGGCCTTACGGCTAAAGTGGTAATCCTCGTAAAACTGGAAAATTTTAATAAATAGCTGCTTGGTACACGAAATAATCTTTTAGTATTTTCCATCAAATCATTTGGAACTGCCTCCAATTGCATAAAGCTGGCATGTAGTTTTTCAGTAACAAAAATTTTCTGTACCAACCCCGGCGTTCTTAAATTAGCACTATAAGGGGGCGGCCCCTTGCCTTGCCTGAAAGTACGTTAGCCGTCAAGCGTCACGATTATTACCATCATCATCATCATTCCCCATTACTGCCCACTGGAGGGTACAGATCTCTTCTCAGAATGAGAATAATTGTTTGGCATCAAAGAGAACTCTCAGGCATGTAGGTTTTCTCACGACAATTTCCTTCATTCACCATTAAAGTATATTATATTATGTTTAATGTCTTTAAACACACATAACTCCGAAAAGTTAGAAAAATGCCCCAGAAACGTTACGGTCCCTCCGTAAGGAAGGCTGATATCTCATCCATTTAATTAACACCAAATGTGTAAATATTTTCGAGATAATTATTGTAAGATTTTATGATTCAGCGTACTTTGAATGCCACGCTGCAGGCCTCCATATTTTATAGAAGAGAGGAATTTACAGGTTTGACCCAACGCTACTCCAATGCGAGTTGGCGAGCTACAACGATTTTTTAAGTGAAAACTTCTTTTGGGTTGAGCGCTTTTTGGGTGTTCAAAAATAATGGAACTCGTGTCATCGTCACCGCACGCTTTCTATGAGCGAATTGTATACTATGTACATTCCTAGATAGATTTTAGTTTTTTACTTCTATCGGCAGTTCCCAAAGACATAATTTATAATTATATTAATGATTAATAATTCATAATTAAATTCATGTTAGTCAATTATTTCAATAATCGGGACCGAAGGACTATTACTGAGACTTTCTTCGCAGAAGCACCCCCATATCTAACGACCAGTTGTGTAACCCGAGAGTAAAACTTAAAATTCATTTATTTGAAGTACCTAGGCCACTTTTGAAACGTCAAGCATGTCTGTTTGCAGTGACAACCACCGGTTCGGAAAGCAGATTCTAACAAGAAGAACCGGCAAGAAATTCAGTAATTGCCCTTTTCCAACATCAACATGTACAATCATTTTTCTATCTTGCGGGAGATGAGAACGGAGCTACCTCATCATCAATCAGAAATTCATAAATTGTATAGTTACTATACAATTTATGAATTTCTGATATCTCCATGTAATAAATGTGTTAAAACACATTGTTTTAATGTATGCATTGGTAGGTTTGGTTACCATAGGAATCATGTTATAAAAGCGGAATAAAATCCGGGATCTGATGATCTGTAGTCAAACGTGTTCACCAATAGACCAAAGAGGCAGTAACTACTGTGTTTTAGTGAATTGTATTGTTCCGAAGTGTCACAATATTTATAAGATTCATGAACCAATTAAATCGATAAGAATGTAAAGTAATTGCTTTTGTAATACGTAACGGCCTTACATGCAATTTATAAGTGTTTGATTGACCTAAGATTACATACTTTTACGTTTTTAAATTAGGCCTACGCTGCGATCTTTTTATTTTAATCAACCGATGTCAAAATATATAATCGATTTTATTTCTGTGAGGGTTTATAATATAAGCACAAACAGCAAAAGATTTCTCAAAGGAAAAACTAATAATAATCGGTTTGTACATAATAGTACTAGATAGCTTAATTGTTCGAACTTATAATTTTTGGGCCAAGCAATAATCGCACCTGATTTCAAGTGGAAAACTATCGTAGTACTTCACAGGGTGTTCAAGGAACACGTCTCAACCTGAGGCGTCGGTGTTGAGCCTCATTTGCCTGTACCAGCAACCACGCCCTCCAGATCGGACACGCAGCATTGCAACATTGCTGCTTAGCAGCAGCATAAGAATTATGGTAGTACTTTCCCAGATGAGCAGATAGTACTTTCACAAAGAGCTCTGCTCCTAGCTAATGATTACCTGTTAGCCATTGATTAGCCCATGGGTTAACTTGTAGTGGAAAAGATAGAATTATGTTGCGTTGTTTAAAATTTCGTTATTCATAAATGTATGTACAATATATTTTTTATGGTCGAAAACACACGCTTTCACCGATACGAATTAATTTAAAAGGCACACATGGGACCCTGCGTTTTGAAGGCAAACATATAAATATGCATTGGACAAATATCAAAAAGGTCCGACCAAAAATGGCCGAGGCGGGATTTTGGGTATTTCAATTAATTTTATAAGTCCAAACTCTTTTATTAAATCATAGAATGTGTGCGTCAATGATTCTACGCTTGCAATGCGTTAGCGACGATCGCGACTTGACCTCAACTGTGTGTTTCTTTGTCAACTGCATTTAAAGGGTTAGGGAGAAGAAACATGATAGCCTTTGCCTTTTCACTTACCTAACCGAACTTCACCAGGCAATTCATCTAACCTAACTTCTCTATGATTCTTGCCACAAGTTGTCGTATTTTATCGGCTTATTTAGTAGTCGTATAGATTTCAGATTATTAAAAAAACTGAATTTATATTTTTTTTTTCATTTGTTAAGTGTCAGTATACGAATTCCACAAACATTTCGCACCGCCACCGTCGAATAATTTATGAATTGGTGATTATTTTTTTTTAGTCTAGGCATCTCCTTAATCATTAGGCTTCCAATTTAAGCGGTACCTAGGTTTAGTTAAAACGGCCATTCATCAGAGAGTTTAGAAATGTTGTATTCAGATGTTTTAAAATTCGACTATGACCTGTATTTTAAAGTTCCATCTTTTTTCAACACCACTCGTTTCGGTAGGCTGTTTTCCATAGACGTGAAAATAACCGGATGGTGCACTAAACTCAAACTGCGAAAAATACCGACTTCTTTATTCTTCAGCTTTTTTTAGTAGGCAGTTTTGGTCCTAGACTCAGACCTGTAAAGCTGAGTAGTAAAAAAACTTACTATGCCTTTCTCATTGATTACCGTCTACAACCCAGGTATAATTGTTAGCTGTAAAGTTTTATTTTACGAAGTTGCAAATTGAAGATAATGATCGTGGTGGATTTTGACTCGATAACAGCGTCGCGGGTTAAAAGATGCAAATCCTTTATTCTATGTTGCTGATCTGTTCTGTGAATTGTGATAAACGTTTAGAGGCATTTAAATTATCTGTCATATTGTGCCACACGATAGCAGCGAGGCTGTGCTTAACATCACTTTAATCATTTTTTACACCGCTAAAATTATTGCTGTATTTTTGAATAAATAAGCATATATAATTCTAAATAAAACATGTAAGATTATATTGCACATTTTTACCCTGTTTATTTAGTAAACTTCCGCTCAATATTGGTTTTGACCAAATAAGATTGCACATTTAAATGTGGACCACCAATTCTGCCTCTTGTCTCATTAATTGGTTCTAATAATTACATTTTATTATTTTCATCTGACAACTGTTCATCCTTGAATCAGTAGCCAACTTCTTGGTCGAAAACATGAATGTATTAAATATAAATGCACCAATACTTTTTTGTCGCCTATCAGAATAGGGCCTAACGTTGTGATATGTCAATTTCATAATTAAAATGCGTTTGACCGTGTTACGAAGGGTCTGAAGAGATTAAGAGGGCCCAAATTGAATGTTTGGGCGTACGAGTTAACACTGGCTTGTATGAAGATGAACACAATTAAAAAGAGCTGACATTAATTATTGATACCCAATCCTCAGTTTTAATTAAATACGTTTCTAATGAATATAATGTTTTTTGGCTTAAGATAAAACCTCTGTCGACATGCTTATGTTAATAATTAAATAAGTCAGAAATTTTTGGACTAAATACGAATTCCAAAGTTAATACATTTGAACGACACATTCCCTTACTTTGGAGAGCACGTTAAGCTGTCAGTCCCGATTATAAATAAATCACTCACACCGCATTGGAGAATCGTAGAGGGGCTAAGCTCTATGAAAGGCGAGGCCTGTGCGGAGCAGTGGGACATTATTAAACAAAGACTTGATGCTTATGAACCATAAATTATTACATTGCACGTCATCAGGCGAAAAATATACAAAAAGCAGTTCGATGCGCAGTCAATATTGCTATGCCCCAGAAACTCAATCCAAGATATCAAAACAGCTGACTATGAAAAAAGTTACAGGTAATAAACATAAAAGGAAACAAGTTTAATAATGCGTTGATCCGGCATTGCGAAGGTCAGACTATCGTTTGTTCGATGCCGGAACGCTACTGTCAGTAGATTAGGCTATAATTTGACCGCAACCCAGTGATTCATGAGGAAATTATCACTACCACATAGCTTTATAGTGAATTCCAACCAGATTCCGTAGTTCCCACCTTGTTCCGGCCTAAATTTATAACATAATCAATAGCAATTGCATCACGTAAGCCTTCAATTTGTGGAAATTATCGCTACCTAATAGAATTTATGCAAATTCCAACCAAATTCTGTCGTTCCAGCTTCAGTCGCGTGTAATTTTATATATTAAGATAAATGTCATTAACTATCTCTGTAACTCAGGTAGTTAGTCTTAGGTCCTTTATAAAAATCTTCATCTAATTTTATAACAAAAAACAGTCAAAGACCCTCTTTTTTGTACTTTTTATGTAAATCTAATGAAATAATTTTGTTTATTTATCGCCATGATCATTTATCAAATTAGATAGAACGCAAGAATCCCAGGAATTATGGAGATTTTTTTTCAAAATACAAAACTCTTATAACAACACAGCATATAACATACTCGTATATACAGGTATGTTTTTTAAACATATTATTCATAAGTCACTTTTTTATATTCACAAGTTTCAAAGAACATTAATAACTTTGAAAATAATTAGGTTGACAGTGCTTTGTGAACGCTATAGTGTAAACATTTACCAATAAAAATTCATGCGTTTTGGTGCAATCTTAAAAAGAGGATATCTAATGAAACAGGTACCATTTCTTATATTTTATTGTAAGTAATAAATAATATATTTACAATTATTTGATTTACAGCTGTACAACAAACAATAAAACTTAAATACTATTTAACATTAAAAATCGTGAGCAAAAGTTCCCATTACAAACCGTATATTTTCCATTATGTTCAAAACCGATAAAATTTTTTTTTTAATTATTTTTATTTACACAAAACAAACGAAACAGAGATAAGTTCTGATTAAGAGAAATAAAGTGCAAATTAACAAACCATGCATTTAACTAGTTAAGCGTTCATACCTTATATTATATAAAATTTACTAGAAAAATAAATTAAAGGAAACATGCTATTCAATAACCAGTCCCCGGTGAGGGTCAAGTTAAAAATGCTATTACCAACAAACTGGGTAGGGATTAAAACGACCTCTATGAGACAATTAGAAAACCAAAGAGCGACATTAGATCAACAAAACCAAACGATCAACAAAGTTATCAAAATAACCATACACGTGAGACGTATCTAAATGCGATGTTATATGTACGAGATAATAGTAGTAGTTAAAATATACATAAGAGGATTAAGGATACGTTAGAACAAGGATAAGAAAAATGAAACAATAGTAGGGAAGAATATACAAGTGACTTCTACCAGATGTGCATAATTAGAATTTTTACAGAGAGAGATGAATTGAATGTATTCAATCTTCTATTTTAGTTATTATTTGTAAATAATAACTAAAATAGAAGTTGGTTCTATCTTCAAAAAATCACAATATAGAAGAAGAAGAATGTGATCCCAGAAATCACCAAGAGTAAACGCTCTCGTATAGCTAGTAGTTCGCACTACAGCTCTTAAAATATTTTAACACAGCGTGGTAATTCTAGAAGAAAATAAAAGTTATGTGAGAGTAGAAGATAAATATTTCTAGTTGTCTCATGTGGTTGTTTTATTAGTTCTAACTACAATTTGCTAAGTCATTAGATTGTATTATCGCCCGTAATTACCTTGCGAGCGTGGAGGCTGGAAGCCGTATCCTGAGCCGCCAATGAGAACACCGCTAGACTGGTCAGAGCCTGCTGATGGCGAAGGGGGGAACAAAACTGGTCCTGGAACAAACAGATATAATTGAGTATTGGATAGTAAAGCATAAAAATGCTCAGCGTCACTCAGCAGGCGATGGAGAGAGCTATGCAGAAATAAGGAGATCTGTACATGATATGTGTTACCGGCATAGCTTAATGAGTCGCGAAGCTGTAGTAGCAAAGCTCGGAAAACTAGTGGACGGTAACAGATAAAATCAAATAAGTCGCAAGGAGCCCCTGGATGCAAGTGGCACAAGGCCGTAGAATTCGGAACTCCTTAAAAAACCTATGTCCTCCAGCACAGCTAGCATGGGTAGGACACAATTATCTGCCCAGGGAAAGGATAAAAATGTATCGTCTTCCACAGATTTATCAACTCTAACAGCACCAGCGCATAAGTGTAAATAATATCTAAATAATATAATAGATTTGTGTAATAATAAACGGGGGTAAACGTCTCCTAATTTTTGTCTCCTGCCCTGCAGTGGACATAATAATGATAAAATTCTGTTTTTGTAAATGTTTCTTTTCTCAAGTCGTTAAACTGCTTTAATCCGCGATTAATGGTTAAAGCCCGCGAAACTGTTTTCTTGCAAGTTCCAATTCCATGGTGCTAAATTTGGATAATACACAAAAAATCATCATGGTGGGTTTTGGCTTTAAATACCCACAATTCAACAAGACCTGTGCCAAGGCAATTGAAGCGCTGAGAACCACGACGATACAAAAGTCTCAATTTGAGAACGAAGTTTAACTAAGTTTTATACGCCATTTTAACCTTTATTATATTAATAGCATTCTACAAATCATTTGTACGTACGTAGTGGGCAAGGTTTAGCTACCTCGGTAGACCCAGAGATTTGAAATTTAGATAACGTATTATTTAAAGGGTGTTTGGGGGAACCTAGAAAGGAGCTTTCAAAGATACATCACTAAGCGAGTAATAATATTAAGTCATTAAAGTTTTAATATATTCTACACTTACACTATTGAAGATTGAAGCCTTGAAATTAGGTTTAGGTTTTTTTATAATACTACCCTCGGTTATTGTTTATCAACCGACACAGGTAGTGTTGATATATTAGCTATTTTCGTCGTCAGTTTCTTCGAAACTTTATTTTGGGTAGTGCCAGGTACTTTTATACTGTTGGTTCAATTGTTACATTTTTTATTTATTATACATGAATAGAGGTTGACTCAGCAATGCAACTAGACTATCAGAGGGCTCGAAATAGTTTATTTTACAACGAATAACTTCAAGTTAAGCGAATAAAGGTAACAAGATATTGTAAAGCTATTTTAAACAGTTTAAGGAATAAAAACAAACTTATATTAGACTTTTGTTTGAATAACACATAACATACATAAACTGGCTAAGCAAAGACATTTCCCCTACCTAACCTACAAATAGAAGCATTGATCGAGAACTTACAGAAAAATCCTATAGTAGAGTAAAGGACTTAAACGATATAAAAGCCTGGGTGTGCAATGTTCCAACTTCATAGCTTTAATTTACTGTTGCTGTTGTTGTGGGCCGTATTAGACCAGGAGGCGTTTGGAACCCTCGTAGCTTTAGGTTTATGTTCGCAAACGAAGTTATCATCATCCCATTACAATTATGTAAGCATATATTTATAAAGTGCCTGTCATAGGCCTACATTAATATAGATATTTTGAATTTGAATTTAATACCGTGACTCGACAAAGATATTATATACTTCAATTAACACATTTCAAATCAACAGATGTTTCCAATCCAACAAAACTTATGTTTGTATAAATTACTTGACGGTTCTTTTTAATTAATCCGTTACAACTCTCTACATTGATAACGTGATTACCGATTAATTAGCTCGTAAACATAAGTTACATGAAAATGTGCCAAAAACTTTCTCGTTACATAAAGTTTTCGAAACCGGATGACAAAGTTTGCATATGCGCGGTACATCTCTGATTATGTCATTAAGATTATAACTAGGCCTTTTGTACTCTACGTGTTCTGATGGCCTACTAAAGCTTAACAAATACTTGCTTGAATTTTCATTTAAACATGATGTATCTTCTGTAACATCTCTCAAATAATTCTAATATTTTAATGTTTTTACAGCGTCATCATCAGCCTTTATTATTAACTAGTTGAACGCTTACTTCGTCCGCGTTCATTTCGGTTTATCTTAATTTATTTTTTTATAATAAGGTGGACCGTTTGGTTTCGATGTCCTTTCAACGAACTGTTTACCGAAAATCAAGTTGATTGTTTGTTTCATTAGGGCGAAAGGATAGACAAACAAACAAATAAACAAATACACTTTCGCATTTCTCATCTGTATATTGTAAGTATTTATGTGTATCATTTATAAAAATATTCATCAGTCATCTTAGTACCCATAACACAAGCTATGCTTATTTTGGAACTAGATGGTGATGTGTGGTATTGTCGTTGTATATATTTTAATAGTAAGGAAGTTAAGATTTATGTTTTTACGGCACAGCTTTTTCTCTCACTACAAAAGGTGGATACGCTTATTAGGTCTTGAGGTAAGACCAAAACAAAGTGGCAAGCCACTGTGACGTTAAATTTTACGACGTGCTAGTGGTCGTTCATTTCACACCAATTTAACATCAAATCTTGTGATTATGTACAAGTATGGCGCTTTGAGCGTCAACCCAAACACCAGCTTGTCTTGTATTGGTGAGAGTTAGTTTTATGCTGTCTAAATGAAGGGTTTTACAAGCTCTAAACTCTCATTAAAAGTGAACATCATAGATCATAAAAATGCATCATCATGAAAACTAAGCTCTTACCTACTGGGAAAAATCGAAATGGCCATATCGTAGAGTTCATCTACAATTAAAAATATAATCGACAAAAACTTCTTATGATGTCATTATTTAGACGTGTTTACATAATTTATTGTTAACACTTTTTATCGACTGTAAAAAGTGCTTCACAGTGTTGGTCCGTGATTGACTCTATTACTTCTACAAAACGATCGCAGCCAAATTGATTAAGTTTTTCTTAAATGAAGACGGTTTTTTCCTCTTTACTTGTCTTACAAATGCATTAGGTTTTCTACCTACATGTAAAAGTCACTGGTCAATGGCATTTCAAAGATGGTTCAAGTTTTATTTTTTCTAAAACTGTAAAATACTAAAATTTTTGAATGTTTTCAAAATTTTTCTAAAACTTTAGAATGTTTTTAAAATGCCTAGCCAAAGAAACACTAATTAAAAGTTGCGGTATCTTCTTAAACAAGTTATTGTTAAAAGCAGTATTTTTTTTAGTACAGTTTATATGCCAGAACTTTTTTAACCAAGCTTATTATTGTAAAACAATATTGAAATAACAATGTAAAGCCATAATATAGATATGGGAATAATAGAATAACGACAATACAGACACATGTTCCAATCACGTTATGACATTGTAATCCGTGAGACATCCGGAAGATTTTCTACACTTCGAAAACATTGAACTGTATCTTATGTATCTCTATTATGATGATTACGATGTTAAAACCTTTATCAATACTTTTGACAACAAAATATTTATTATCTTTTTATTACTTACAACTTACAACCGTAACAGTTAGATACATTTTCCAATCATTTTATTTATTGATTCTCATTTATTATATTATTCCCTTTGAGTCACAGCTCAGTAAACTTGGTAAAATATAGGAGATCAAACCTCCATCTGGTTCGACCACTTTTTATAAGATCCGTTTCAGTTTCCTAAAACCGTTTACTGTTTCTAGTATCTCGACCAGACGGTTTGAGAGTGATTTTTTTTTTGACCCAAGAAAATTTTGTGTATTTATTTGGATTTATTTATCTTAATGAGTGATGTATGTTACCTAACCTAAAATTATTTTTTAAATATTTTTAAATATAAATAATATTTAGACAGTAAGAGCTAGTCAAGACTAGAGTCACCGCCTGTCAAATTCTCAGTGAAACCGCAGTTCACACGAAAGCCTAACTTTTTAATAAAAGTAGCTCAATTACTCCTTATAATATAAGCTCGCTACCTGCCTATAAAAAACCTCGCAAAGTAGGTCCCGTATTAGACATATAATACGACAAAAATAAAATCAAAATGTTCTAAGTAGGTACCAAACTTATATTTGAATACGCTAGTTATATATTTTTTCAATACAAATGGATACTTCAATTTTATTCATTTGTATAAATGCAAAAGGATATTTAACAACTTGATCTATGTATAATTTATGAAGCAGTTCGCATAGCAACTAGTGTAATTATAATCCTATTAATAAACAACTTTGTTTCCTTTTACTTCTCGAGGCTCATGTGACTAGCTATTGAATTAAATTTTATTGTATACATTACGTAATGTTCATTAAAACGTTTAAATATACTACTGACCACTTGTTTAATACACCTTTTGTTTAATAATAAAAGAATATAAAGACAACGATATTTAATTCTGTATGAAAAATAACATATTCATAATATTATTAACTAACAATTAACATAATGTATATGACAAATTTAGATACTTGACCATGAATGTAAGAAAGGTCATTGCTCTACTTAACTTCCTAAGTCTTAAGTCATATGTTTTGTGTAGCATATATAATATTACGTACCTACGTAGTACTAAAATATCGATCTAGTAATTTACGCTTTAATATAACCGCGTATTAGTCATTGTTATAATCTGGTAATGACCGCTTTATTCGTCTCGGTTTCGTTACATTTCCAGTTATCCTGTTCGAAAGTACCCGTAATGTGACTAAGACCATTGTTCTCGCCGACACTGTTTAGAAAGGCTATCAATAAAAAGACACCCTTGTGCTTATTTCGTCAGGTAGTTTATTTGCAAGGTCAATTTCCCCGTGCAAGTAGAAGTAGACTGGAGTGTTTAATTGGCGTTAATATTGCACAGATTTTTTTTAGAACTTATAAATTCCCAAATTGCCGCTCTCGGAATCAAACCCGTGACCTCCAAACCCGGGATTTCCAACTCAACAGCAACAACTCAAAATACATCGCTTGACTTTATGCCGTTGATCATCTATTAGATTATCTTGTTCGAAAACACGTCACTGGAGTAAACATAAGATTGTAATATTACATAGGTAGTTACGCAAAATAATTATTTTCAAAAAAAAGATTCCAAAAATCACTACAAAGTAGGTAAAATCAAAATACCGATTTCAGGATAAATGTATGTTCACAAAATAAGAATTATCTATTCACAGATGGGGTCTAAAGGTGCTGGAATGGCGACCCCGCACCGGTAAACGCAGTGTAGGTGGGCCCCCAACGAGATGGACAGATGGCATCAGGCGAGTAGCTGGGAGCCGCTGGAGGCAAGCGGCCCAGGACCGTGTATTGTGGAACTCCCTACAAAAGACCTTTGTCCAGCAGTGGACGTCGATTGGTTGAAATGATGATGATTCACAGAACTCAAACTTTTTCCGTCAAATAAAAATAAACAGACATCTATAGAAAAATCGGTCGCTTCTCTATAAGACGATGACGACGACGCAATAGAATGAACTTTTAGAATGAAATGCTTAGGTAATGTCAATGTTTTTGTTTCACATATAGTTACTACAAAATATTAAAACCTTGAAGCCATGCTATAATATTACCTACAATATAATGATAATTAAACGCACGCAAATTGTAACAGTTATCTTGAAAATATTTTGTAATAATTAATTGTTTTAGACTGGATGTTGCTTAACTTAACAAGCTGCAGTGTGTTACTTTACAATCTTCACCATCTCAAGAGGTAATTTGATACACCAGACATGCTAAGAGAAAACATACTGTATGCGCAATCGAACAACTAACATGCCAACTTAGGAAAATGGAAAACTTTAATACACCGCTTTAATACAAGTAAACGTTTTTTATAAGATAGTTATATTTAATTTTCTATGTCTTTTCACAGTATCTGATATTTTGTTTCGTCAATTAAGTTTTAAGTAACCGATTAACTTCGATATCAAAATATATTTGACTTGCTACCATTCCTTCAACGACTTATATATCGACTATCAATCAAAATGGATAACGACTAACACGTGTCCCCTGTTTTATGTTTCCAGAAAAAAAAATCTAAGGCGTTATTAGGGTAATTAGGGTAAAAAGGTATACAGAAAAAGATAGGCAGCGTTTGAGAAGATTCGCGCATTTTTCTGCTAGAAATCCAGTCAGCTAGTGATGGCTTTTGGCTCCGAAACTTGTTTGCTAGCTACGGGTCTTAGTTTACTGTCCATGCACAAATATACCTCTAAAATAAATAAACAACACTATGAAGTAAATGTTCTTTGAATTTCCAAAAGTTCACGCTCACGCGACGTTTCATTTCCTCGTCACGGCCACAACAATTAACTCTGATTGAGGGATGCAGGCCGTGTGCAAAACACTCGTGCAGCGTCCTCGACGGTTTTTGCTCGGCCGAGCATGATTCTGTCATTAAACAGGACCGGACCCTTCTAACAATAACTGACTTTGTACACGGACCGTTGCATTAATTTTTGGAGTGACATTCTGCAAATGCCAGAGTCAAAGCTTACAAAATGTCAAGAATCAGATGTCTCATTAAATATGGAGTGGATCTTCACAACCGCTGGTCTTATCAGGCATAAGAATATTACGGTTTATTTTCGAATGTTACGATTTTAATCTAAATGTTAGCGCTAGAAGTTTCTACAATGAAAACTTTAATTGTACTTGTTCGAGATTTTGAATAGATGTTTTTGAGTAATTCAATTTACATAATTAACAATTTATATTTATTTATGAATAATAAATACTATGGGAATATATTTGCAGTCCATATTACGCATAAATATAATTGCTTGGACTACATAATATAGTAGACGTATTGTAATACTGAAACTTGGTGTTATAAAAGCCGACGAAAAAGATCAAAATATGGCTCCTAATTAGAAACTTTAAAAAGTAATAAAGTATGATATATTAATTGTAAGTGTTAATCCTATCAAAGATAATAATCAATTTCATTATAGTTTTGTTATCGAAGCATTTTAATTAAAACGGACTGTTAATGTGGTAAGTTAGGAAATATTTTGTAGTAACGAAATGTTTCAACAAAGAGTTAGTAGCATAGCTCGATTCTTTAGAATTGTAGTTTGACCCATTTCCTATGCTACTTTATTGGAGCAATTTACAGTTGTTAGCGAAAAGTGCATGATATATAAAACGACGTACGAGCGATAAAAAACTGCACATGATTTAATCGAATTCCTGTAACGATTGGTTCACGGTTTTATATCAAACAGCAGTTTGAAAATATATAGTATACAAATTTAACATATTGATGCATTCATTACATATGTCCATATATATATATATTCATTTATTTACTTGTATTTATATATATATATATATATATATATATATATATATATATATATATACATTTATACATATTTCAATTTTTTGTGTAACAAAGAGAAAATAATAAAATAAATAAAGACGCAATTTTGTAATTAATTAGTCACAAAAGGGAACCAAATACGATCACTTGTAATGAATTTCTTGGATCAAAATTGTTGAGGGAAATAACTTATCACAAGTGCGTTATAAGAGTTTAGTTTGCAGTAGTTGGGGCCTTGAAAAAGTTGGTCATAGCGGCAAAAATTGCAATACTAAAATAAATGCATATTGGTTTTCGTTTTTTGCCATACAGGATAGGTGCAATGTCCTTCTGCGATTTGATATTGAACTTGACAAACCAACTTAATTATAACTTAAGTAAATACTTTAAATATATTAAAGGTTCAAATAAATAAATATAAAAGTTGCATTGGCTACTATTGGCGTTGCGTTGCATATAAAATGGAAAAAAATATGCGTGATAAAAATATTGCTGCTACATTTTGTAATAATATAATCTATCTTCTTTATATATATATAATGAAAATGGTCTTCCTTTGAGGCTCAATCACGCCTAAACCACTGATCGTATCGACATGAAACTACCACCGTTCGATGCGAAATTTTTCCTAGATGGTTTATGGCTATCTATTTTTTGAATTCCAACATTTCTTCATTTTTTTATTGCTGTTTTACTTTTATGAACATTTATCCCGCTAATAAAAACAAAAGATAAGCATTTTCTCTTGATTCTTTTGTTTTCATGGATTTCAACAGAGTGTATTAAACGGATTATGGTTTTTTACATTTAGCTAAGAATCTACTCACGGTAGTGGAGAACGGCTGGACCAATTGGGCTTTTTTTTTATCTTCAGAATTGTCAGGAGAAAGTTTTGTATGTAAGAAAATTTTAAAAAAGCCCGATAAAAAGTTAAAAATTTCGATGATAATCGAAGAATTCCCATCTATATAGTCACTCACCACGAAATCTCGGGAACCATAAGACTTAGAAACGTGAAACTTGGTAGGAATATTACTTTTGCTATGTAGAGGTCAGCTATGAATAGATTTTAAGAAATTCATTCCCCAAAGGGGATTGCGGGGGCGTTAACAATGAACAATTCCCGTTTTTAAACTATAGCTCCTATAGACTTCAAATTTGGTAGGAATCTTCTGTAAGAGGTGTAGAAATAGGCTATGAACGAATTTTACGATAGCTCACCCCACAGGGGGTTGCGGGGGTGGGTATTAACAATTAATATTTTTAATTTTCCAGCTAAAGCTTCTACAAGCTCCAAATTTTGTAGGAATTTTCTATAAGTGATGTAAAAATGATTTATGAACAAATTTTACGATATCCCACCCCAAAGAAGATTGCGGGGGCGTTAACAATGAAAATTTTCAATTTCCAAGCGATAGCTCCTATAGACTCCAAATTTAGTGAGAGTATTCTATATGTAATATAAAAATGATCTTCGAGCGGATATTATTATGAATCACCTCCAATAAGGTTCGCGGGGGTGGGTGTTAACAATAAAAAATTTCAATTTCGAAATATAGCTTCTAAAAATTCTAAATATGGTAGGAATCTTTTATTATTCACATAAAGAACATCTCAAAATGGATTTCAATAAAGTCTACTTCCGACAGGAATTGCGGGGGTGGGTGTTAAAATCTAAAATTTTTATTTCTAACCTGTAACTTCTACAGACTCCAAATTTGGTGGGGATCTTCGTGTATGTAGGGATATTCGTGTATTTCCTTACAACAATCGTCTTTTTGGCAGCGAAGAAAAAGTCATTGAGAGGTTTCAAAAACTTAACTTTACATGTAGCTATCCAATCAACAGACTAAGAATTTTACATTCATTTTACTTTTGCAGACTACATAACCGACGAATTATTTTATTGCGGGATCGCGGAAATGTAACCGATTAAAATGAATGCATTTTCCAAGCACATGAGATGTGGAAAAGAAATTTAGTTACTTATTCCAATAGAATTCATAAAAAACATGCTCAATTAATTTTCTATAAAAATTTGATGTCACGGAGAAAATTTTAGTTAACAGAAAATTCGTCGCACTTGAACCTAGACAGATTTCAACTTCACATATGAGACTTGCAATGACTTTAACTTAAACTTTATTATTATTATTAATTTTTGGAAGAAAGGCACGGAAATGTTATAATGATTGCACATTGAAAGTTACAATGAAAATTAGTGAGAAAAATCACCTGGATGAAAGATACAGGCTAAATCGATGGAATTTGGAATTTGAGTAAGTCTAAACAATATCGATGCTTACAGTTCTATCCGCGGGGCCTATTTATGTTCATACAAAAATAAAAAAAAGGAGAATAATAAAAATATGAAAAAAATAAATAAAAATGAAACATAAAATGTAATTTATTTCCTTTTTCAATTCGCCCAGCGAAGCAGGCGGGAAACGGCTAGTTAAAGTATATATAATTTATGCAATTTAGAATAAATTGGATAACAGGTACTGCCTCGTGGGTTTAAAGACCACGAAGTACTGAATTCGATTTTCGGATAGAGCCATAGAATGTTTAAGTATTGAACTTTTTTGTCAACAAATTACCCCAAACCTCAAGTTAGGAAATAGGTGTCGTGTAACCCCCTTACTTTGAATAACCATTGAGACTTCGATAATGATAGAATTGCGCTTTTATTGTTGTTATTGTTTTAGTGAGGAAGTAAGAAATGTGTGTTGGATTTTTAATAAAAATCCATACTACCATACAAATAATATAAACGCGAAATTGTGTCTGATTGTTTATTTGATTGTTAGAAATGTATGTTCGGCTTAACTGTCTCGAAGAAATTATGTCTTGATGAAATTTGGCACATGATGTGGGTATAAGATACGTTTTATCCCGCAAAAATAGTTTACAGTAATTTAGGAAGCCGGGTTGAACGCAGACTATTATATTTTTTTTTATGATTGTGTGTAGCTGATTAACCCTAATGATTTTAACAACGCAGGTTTGTTAACCCTAGGGCTCGAAGAAGCGAAAGGATCGTAGGCCTGAGGGCGCCTCATGTGAGTCCGAACCTCGGCTCAGGCGACGATTGGAGTGAAAGGGTTACGGACGGTGATTAGTCCGCACGCTTCCGAGAACGTGGTCCGGATGACGTTAGAAGTCGGGACCCCGTCTTTGCCGGCGAAGACGCTGTGCAGAGGTTGATTACGTGTTCTGAGGAGCATTGTCAGTAGTAATCTGATCGTCAGGGTCGTAAAGGATATGTTTAGGCCTCCTTTTGTTGAGAGTGACGCTAAGGTTGGGTGAGTAAAAAGAAGCCGCAACTATGAGAGGGTTGGGATGTCGGATAGAAAACGCGGACTAAGACGCAGGCAACAGCTAGCATAATATAGTAAGTTGCTCGCACAAAGCATAAATTCCTAATACCGAAACAGTACGGACAACCGCAGACCGATGTCGAAAGTATTTGCCTGCAATGTTTGCTGTCGTAATGACGAGAACACATGTCGTTACCAACAATTAGTGGAGTGCTTTTGTTTTTACTGCCCGTGGTTGCTTACAACGAAACATGAGTGGCTACCACACCCCGGGACATTTCCTAATATACAACGTTTAGAATGGACCATCTACAAGTTAGCCCTTAACTGCAATCTCTAACCTAACCTGTTTGGGGAATAGCAGCCATATTAAACCCATAACCATAGCCATATAACTTTATTTAATTGAAATAGTAGCCGTCTTCTTTTCCATAATTACTAAAAGTTAGCTATTATTATTGCTGACATGTTCACAACAATTAATCGACCGATTGCATTTATTATCTAATTTATGATAAGGTTAAACTTTACGCAATTATCCAATTAGAATAATCATAGATAATCATAAAACTTTATTGTTCTCCAACCTCAATACATTACGGCTTTGTTCACAACGTTTAAATGGCAATTAAAACATTGTTAAAACGTCTCGGATCTATCATCAAAATAATTAAATAGATTTATATTCAAATCAAAGAGTTTAATTAATTTGAATATATTTAAGTTATAGTTAAAAAGCCGCTACGTACGAGTATCATTGTGACCGACTGAAAAGGAAGCCTAATCGATCTTGGCGTTTTTTTATATTAAGGTGATCCAATTAGCATTATTCAATGATATTCCCTGAGTTATCAGCAATATAAATCTGAAAAAATTTACTCTGAAATCAGTGCATTCAGTGCAACCATTTTAGTATATGTAGTATATAACAAGGAAAAAATAATTCATAAAATAGAATTTTGCAGTAGGTTTTCTCTTAGGTATATATTTTAATTTTAGGATAAAATGAAAATTACTTTATACGTATAAAGTACTCAAATTTAAATTAAAACTCACGCTTGAATAACACTTTGTCATGACATATGCATCAAAAATCGAATCCCACCTAAACGCATCGACTTTCGTAATCGGACCTTGACACAAGAAACGAAATAAAAAATCATTAAGCTCTTCAATAAAACAATTCGCTAACAAATGGGGTTAATATTAATGTAAGCTAATTAAAACTAGATCGTCCGGTGAAGTGATGTAAACACCTACTTCATAGAGTTTAAAACATTAGGCAAATAATTTATACCAATTAGATAAAAACATCGTAATTGTTTTGTCGGGAAATATTAGAATAATCCTATACGAGTATATACATTATACATAAATTAAAGTATTTGTATATTTTAATTAAAAATTTATTGCAGCAATTAACTTGTTAGGCTGAATTATATTTTGAGGTCAATACATGAATTCTGCTATCTAATTAACTCTACATATTAGATGATAGCATAGACTAGAGCTCTCATAGACTGGTGGTTAGGGCTTCGGCTTCACTTCGGACCGCGTCTGAACCCCGGCACGCGACTCTTAACTTTTCGGAATTATGTGCGCTTTAAGATATGATAACCAGAGTAATAGTTTTGAAATGTAAACATTTAAGAATCCAAACGATTGCCTGAGGCGTTGGCCATACTTAAAAAATTTAGAGGTCAAAAAAAGGACGGTCCCAACTTCATTTAAAAAATCGAATCGTTCTTCAAGCTGTCTAATCACATCCATATCAAGCGGTAATGAAAACTAGTTTGAGGATTCTCAGCCATATTCTCAGTTTATGTGAATTCAAACATACAATTGATATTTATGTAACTGCAACTTATCTTTTTAAGTTAAGAGCAGACAATTAATCTGAATAGTCCTCTGCAATTGTATTTGTGTGTGTGTGTGTGTGTGTGTGTGTGTGTGTGTGTGTGTGTGTATGTGTGTGTGTGTTGTGAAGTTGACTTCACAGGAACAGGAATCACACAGTTAGTTTTTGTTGCCTGCTTGTTGGCTGTTGGACAATAAAACATTACTCTAACCCCCTTATTAATAAATGTGGGTTTGCGTAGCCGTTGTTTTGAAACGTTCTGGCTGTGACAAACCACTGCATAACTATTCTGACGTTATGCCACGTTTAGTAAGTTAATATGTTCATATCGGCAAAATGGAACGGGATAACTAAAATAGACTGTTCTAATGCCCTTTTTTACTGAACAAAACACACCTACATTTTCAGAGACATCGTCCCAATGTATTAATGTTGCAATTTGAATTGATTAGACCAGTCGCAGATAAGTGTCAAGTGTATGTATTTACCAACTTACAAGTTGAAGAATTAATTACCTGTATTAGCCCTAGGATCCCTGGAGGCGGCGGCTGACAAACCGCCTAAGCCCGGGGCGCCAAAGTTGGTCGCGAGGTAGTTGTCGTAACCGAAACCGACGTTGTTATACTGAGCCGCCGCGAGCAGGACACACCCACTTAATACTAAAGCCTGCGAACAATACAGAAGAGGAGTAAAATAACTGTAGAAGTACATAAAAAATAACCATCCCAATTTTCATCATGGACTCATATACCCGTCGGAGATGAAAATAAAGTATTTATACAACAATTGCTGTTGTTTTCGGTAAGCAACAATATACACACCAGAAATATTTACCAAAACCATACTTTATCCACCTTGGGTTGGATATTTGTCATAAAAAAAATCTATAATATTCCTTGTACAATCCACTACCTGCCCGAGAAAGTCCCGTAAAATCCGGTCCAGCCGTTGCTAAAAGTATAATAATTTCTATCAAGCTGGACCAGACAAGCTCGCAAACAATAATTACCAAAACTTGTTTTTATACTATGATTGTTCATATTATTAGCTGAATACTTTGTCGAAATCAGAAATAGTAAGGTTCTTATTTATTAGTTTAGATGCTCAGAATACAAAATTTGTATTCTGAGTAAGTAAAGTTAAAAAACCACGAAATAAAGATTTAATGTCATGCTGAAATGAAATTAATCGAGGATAATAAATACTCATAGGCTTTAAATTATTCCTTCGTTTGATTTTTTAGTAAAAACGCAAGGTCACATATTATGAATGCAATTTAAGTAATCATAACTTTATTTAATCTTTGGTAACTAATTAGTAAAATTAAAAATGTAATTAATTTAAATTTTGATAAAGTGATTAATGTAAAGAGAAAGTACATACATGTTAAATTTATGTATTTTTTGAAGGATCTAAAATATTGTAATACTTACAATAAATATTGTAATATTTTGAGTTTTTTTTAATATTATTTCAAACATTGCAAATATTGAGCGAGACGAAGGCTGCACTGACCACTGCGTAAGTTTGGTCGTTAAAATAGACATACGTTTTGATTAAGTAAATATTATTTGAAAGCAGGAAGACCTTGCATTATATAAATATACACCTGTGTATTCAATAGTTCCTTGAGTCTATGGCTTTACCTGTCAAAATTGATATACAAACTGACATATCAATCTTAACCATGACAACACCCAGTCACCTCTTCCGCGACCTTACAAAATAAACAAATTCGTTCGCTTTCAATTTAATTGCAGTCGATACATTCACTTTATTTATGTTCTGCCTTTGTTATTGGTCTCATTACAGCAAACATTTGTTAACTTGAGCGATAAATTATTTCCCTTTTGTGTGTGCCATTTGATAACATTTCATTTATTATTTGGCTTTACTGACATTTGTGTGGAAACAGTGTGGAAACTATGAACCGACTCTTAATTATTATTATAAATTAAATTTTATTTTTTATTTAATATTACAAAGAAAAAGGTGAAAGCAGTTTATCTTTTCTTTAAATTTGACACCTCGGTATGCTGTCCAAAATCGGGTTTTTAAAACAAGGTTTTAGAAAGATTGAATTAAACGAAGAAAAAAGGTTTTGAAAAGCTTGAATTATAAGAGAAATTACAATTTAACTGTTTCAAAACCTCAACGTTTTGCGAATATAATACTCAACAACATTTCAAATGAAAAAGCTCGAAACAATACAACTGTTATAGTGGCTAAGAATCTGTCTGTCATGGAAAAACAAACAATGATTCCCAGAAATAGAATAGCTTTCTATTCTTATTGGAAGTTTGTTACTCCAATCCTTGCATAATGATAGCTTGATTATAATGCTTTTCAATTCAATAATTAAATTATTGAATCACGAGTGTTGAATTCACGACAGACAAACAAAAATAAGCAAAGTTTGTAGTCAGTACAAAACACTTTCATTTAAAGCAATGTTCTTATTAAAAAGTTATCTAAATCAAAATCTTAGATTTCAATGAAATGCATGCATTCAAGATGTATAATAAAAATTCACTTTCTTTGTCGATATATTCTAGATTCAGATTTAATTAGATCTTTCTAGTTCCATCTTAAAGATATACTGCAGTATGTAGTACCTGTTATTATAATAATAATTAATAATTAAAACATATTTAATCTTGAAGTTAAAAGAGGATTAAAAAACAAGTGTAAAAATTATAAGAAGTAGGTAAGCGTGGCGTCACAAAAAGCGCTACTAATACCAGATATTGTTATTTAATAATAACGTTGCCAGTTAATATGGACACCCTAAGCTCATCAATGTCCTACTTCTGGCCTTCTCTCTCTTGGGAAAGAGGAATTTAATTATCATGATCGCAATTTAATTATATTAGGTTTACGACGCCATCAGTAATATTTGGTTCGACCAAAGAACCCAACACCTTTGTGATCTGTAGTCGAAAGTGCTAACAAGGGAGTTAATGTAAATATCGTTAAAACTAAACAAAGCAACACCACGCAATATCCACCAAAAATCCTCCGCATCGAAGCCGATTTTGCAAGCTCTTAGCCAATAGTGAACGGGAAACCACGGAAGTGGTTACGTAAGAGCTGCACACATGCAACTGGTTTGTGTATGAACTTGATATGTGACCTCAGTGGAGGTTTACTGAAGGCGGCCCACTCGTGAACTCTCGTGGGTCAACTATTAGTCATCTACGTTTGAAATTGGAATTCCACATATACGGGGCGTGGATATGTAAACATTGCAGTTCATTCGTTTAGGGCGCTATGGAATTATGGTTAGTTCTTTTATACATAAGTATTATTTACATAGAAAGTAATACATATTTGAAAGATTTGATGGACATCACTTTAAAGGTCGAGCTCTTAATCGATGAATAAAATTACAATTTAGAAGATGAACTGAGAACTGGATCGTACCTATCTTTAATTTTTTTTATTAAGTGCCGGTTTTTCAATCACCGAACAGTTTTTATTTGAAGCCAAAATTTGCTAAATTCAATTGTAAATTAATATAACAGATAATTTGCCCTCAGAATAGTCCTAAGTAAAGCGTATAAAATCAAATAAATTATCTATAGTAAGTAAGAAGAAGAGATCAAAACAGATTTACCTATTCTTTCACCTTTAAAAAATTCCACAAAACTAAAAATCATAGATACATAAAGTTGAATACTAGCGAAATGCAGTTATAACAGTACCAATTTGCAGCGTTAAACAACTCTAAATCTGTAGAGCATAGAATTTTAGTAATGCCAGATTTCAATACACCCACTATAAAATTGGTACCTTATGACCGCTAAGCTTTACCCTGTAATTGTAAAAGGTATTTCTCAACTTTTAAATCTTAAAATGTACTAAACACAGTAATAGTAAACTACTAATAATTGATATATAATAACTGAGTAAATAGACAGTACCTACTCAGAAACTATAACGGAGTCAAGGATTAAAGAGTCTTAATAATCAATTAGGCACTGCTATTGGAAATCTGTAACTATTTCTATTGATGCTTCTGAAAAAGTAATTGAGAAAAGAAATCCTTTAAGCACAGACTATAAGGAATCCAATTTATTTTTAAAGCTCGTCCATTAATTTGTAACTGTATCTAAGAAAACAGAATGAATAGATAAAGTTCGAGTTGGATAAAGTTAACTGACAAGAAGAAAACTATAGATAGCCCGAAATATATAAATATCTACTAAAACTAGTAGAAGTCAAAATAATCCCTGTCATCTTATAATCGAATGTGGTGTAACTTTTAAGTGACGTTGAATTTATGAAAAAAAAATTGTGTTTATATCCGCTGTCATCATTATATCAACTTGTAATTTCTGAGTGAACTCGACGCGTGGTTCTTATGTTCCGTTGAGATATGCTAATTACTATACAAACGAGGCAGTTAAATGAGGTACTATAAGATAGCACAAATAATGCCTACAATCTACCTACACGCAATAGTAGATGTGCCAATCTAAACTATGTAGGCGAATACGATCCATAATTATTTTAATATAATTGGCCATAAATATTAAACTGTTATAAATAATTAACGATCAGTCTAATTCAATAAAGTAGGTTTTAATTCCTAAGCAAGGATTCAATATCTCAAACATGAACTAAAGCTTAGTCAATGGTAATCCACTAATGGATTTATTAAAAAAAAAAAGTGAAATAGACACCTTTAAAACCTTACTACTTTTATTTAATATAATAAGGCAAACACCTGCTTGTAGGAATCGGGAGTTTAAATCTTTATTTTGTTTTTATACCTATTACTATTAAAATAGAATACCATTCTAACTTTTTTAAGTTTTAACATAAACAACGCTCTAATATCTAGCCTTAGCGTAATAGAGATCGTATCTCAACGCAAGAGAGCCTGCTTTACAACTGAAGAGATTTTATCAATACTAACTGAAACTTCCTAGACTGCATTTAAGCGCAAACTAGCCGAGAGTTTCCAAGTAAGCCAGTTTGAATATTATGCGAGATAACAGCCTTTATATTGCTTTCGAAACATATTAGTTTCATAGATACTTAATCGTGTTATACTTGTTAAGTATATCAGAAGATAGGAAAAAAGCTTTTTTATGATAGACAATAATCAGCTGAAACAATACTTCTTCCATGCTCAAAAGATCTAAAACATCTTTAAAGACAGTCTGTTTAAGTTATACTAGTAATCTTCCTTTCGCATTCTACCTAGTATTAATTTCATTTTTACATTATCATCATCAGTCTATTATCGTCCCATTGCTGGTGCATGGCTTCAGGATTCTAGAGTATAGATCCAAAATAAAATCCCCCAGAAAGAGGTTAGTACGCTCGCAATCGTAAAGCCGTTTTCGAGTAACAAAACGCAAAACCGACAAGAGTAAACTGAAACTTATTTTTATAGGTTTAATAGCTAATATAGCATACTATACATTTATAGATTTCATAGCTAAAGCTCAGAACGTTTGTATAAAAAAAATCCAACTCAATATTACAAGTGGCATCAGTTATCATCATCATCATCATCACATCAACCTTTTACCGGCCCACTACAGAGCACAGGTCTCCTTCCACAATGGGCATGAGTTATAACCGAAGTCCACTACGCTAGCCCGGACGCTAGCACGGATTAGTGGACACACACCTTTGAGAACACTCTCAGGCATGCAGGCTTCCTCAGAATGTTGTCCGCAAGTGATATTTTAATTACTTAAAACGTACATCACTTTAAAAAGGTAGAGGTGCGTGCTGGGATTCGAACTCGGCCTCTCCGAAAGGGAAGTCGAGCTCCTGTACTAACCAATGCGTTATCACCGCTTCGGCATCGGATATGCCGTTATTGTTCTCGTTTGCGAGCTGCCAATCTTATCTATACTAAGGGTAAAGGTTCTTCTTCTTAGTCGTGCACTCTTGACAGAGTGGTCGTGGATGCTGTGATGAACTTCATGGCGTTAGGCATCATTAGATTGCACGGCTTCCCGCGCGAGTCTCTCCTGTTTTGGCGGTTGGTAGCGTGTCGAAAGCATTCCACCACAGTTGTTTGGGGTTTTTCAACGATTTCACCGTATCCGTCCAACGAGTATGTGACCGCCCTCTTGCCCTTTTTCCTTCAACCTGTTCTTGCACCAATCGTTCAATCGACCCCCTATTCCTTGACATGTGGCCAAAAAGCTTGAATATTTGTAACTGCAGCGTCGACGAAAGTCGTTCCTTGATATTCAGTTCTTTTAAAATGGAATTGTTGGTTTAAAATGGAATGCAGTCCAAGGTATTTTTAAAAGGCGTCTCCAGCACCACGTCTCTAGGGCATCGAACGAAGGCTAAAGGTATTATTTTACAATACTATTATAATAATTATTTGAAGGGTAAACAAATTGCCAACATTAACCAACACTACTATCATATTATGTTGATTCAAAATGCCTAGTAAAATCCCAAATAAGGGTTCAACTGCGGTAAACAATGAAGATAGTGGTCTAGTTCCTCGCAATACTGGAGCAAGGTTTTATTACCTAATAATTCCCATAAATTCTTCAATCTAGACACAATCTCTAGCTCTACATCCTTACAAGGACGGTTACGTTGCGAGTACGTGCAGCGCCTACCTATTATCTACGTCATGTTCTCGTTTAACTGGTTAAACGTTTAATTTAAATAACTTATTCTTTAAATGTAAGCGAAATAGGAATTTATACATAGATACAATTAAAACAATACACAGTTGTTATGTCACGCAACCGAACGGTGAGAGTGCTATCCGTACATTTGTCTGCAAGCGAGCTGTATCTCTTTAACCACACTTGATCTTCCCAGTTACTTTTATCAAAGTGATTGGTTGTAAAATGCTCCGCTTTAAAAGAATAAAAATATTGAATCGAATTTGTTCGATATTTATATATGCATATAATAGCTAATAAAAACGATGTTTTAAGTAACACCTTACAGCAAGTGCAACCATTGAGGCGCATAGCGGCATAGATTCCGTTAATATATATAGTTAGTCCCTTTAATGATTCTAGGGATAGGTATTAAATTTTCATAAAAAATTTAACCACAAAAAAAACAATATTGGTACTTTAGTTCAAAAGTATAAAGATTCTGCAATTATCATGATTATGCTTAGGTGCGAAAAAAATACACACACTACATACAATACACTTGTTTATTTGTATATTATAAGTATTTATGTGTATTACATTCATAAAAATATTCATAATTTATTTATATAGATATTTATGTTATATATTTTATTTGTATTTATATATAATATATTTATATATATATTATAGTTATATTTATATATATATATATATATATATTTTTTATTTATATTTATATATTTGTATAATTTTTAAATCTTATTTATTGCACCACCTACCTCTTTTCTACGTTTTTTCCTTTTACGCCATTGGTTGCCTGGAAGAAATCGCTATGTAGCGATAAGGCCACCAAATTGTACTCTCTTGATTGTATTTATATCTTTGTAACTACTTTTTGTTTCTTTGGTGTACAATAAAAGTGTATTCATTCATTCATTCATTCATAAGCTATCCCATAGTACCCATAACACAAGCTACGCTAACTTTGGGGCTAGATGGCGATGTGTGTATTGTCGTAGTATATTCATATTTATATAAAACCTCTAAATCACAGTTACTTTTAATAAACATCAAGTTATCTCAATCTTTACGAATCTCTCACGCATACCTGTTACAAGTACAATTCGCGTAGCCCTTAAGAAACTTTAATGGGCTACTTTAACTTGTAACGGCAATACATCGTGACTTAATGCGCTTATTTCTGTCGCACGATAGCGATACGATGGCGTTTTTAAGTTGTTTTCCCGCTTATTGTGAAATAACGTCACTAAATTAAGTTTATATGACGCTTTGTCAATGCTATGTGCACTTGTCATTGACGTGCATATCAGTCCATGTGTTCGTGTGTGTCCTATGTTTAAAAAACGTGTAATATGCATGTTGTTAGTGCTCTTAAATAAATAAATAAATAAATAAATAATAATGACTACACCCCGTAGTTTATTTTTTTTATATATAATCGTCACTATTGTGAGAAAATCATACTGTTTAATAGTCATTGATGACTAACATCTGTTATGTTTAAAAGAGAAAAATCCTATTATAATATTAAGGATTACTTAAACGATAAAAAAGCTTGGATGTGAATTGCTCTAGCTTCATAGCTTAATATAAATAAACTGTGAGATGGTGATAAGAAAAAAAAAAATACATGGCAAGTTTGTTTTGGGCTCTTCTTAGACCAGGGTGCGTTTGGAACTCTTGTAGCTTTAGGTTTAAGTTGGCGAACGAAGTTATCACCATCCCCTTACAATTATGTAAAAATATATGTGTGAACGCTTCATAAGTGCCTGTGATAGGCCTGCATGAATAAAGAAATTTTGAATTTTGAATTTTAGACGAACTTTCTTTCTAAAAATCTCTGTTGGTACACTTTTTGTTTACCAACTTCAATAAAGGAGCAGGTTGTTTTAACGTAAAAAACACAAAAATGTTTCCTGTTACCAGAATCATGATATTGTGAAAATAAGCCAAGAATACTGAAATTACGTTATACCAACTTCCATTAAACTCATTATTTTAAATAATTACGTTTAAAAAGTACTCGGATAAAATTAAAAAATAGCGCGATTTCTATTTTTTTTTTTTTAATAAATTATACTTTATAATTTTATTATGTTGCATTCATTAGATATAGTTAGCTGCTTTTGAAAAAACAAAAACCACTTTTTCTACCTATTTAACTCTTTATTTAAATTACTTTTTATTCTGTTATTAACTGGTTAAACGAATCTTTGGTCTTGAAATAATGCACGGTATACTTATTATTATCGCAAAAATCTATTAATTTTTACGACGCGACGCAGTGGTGAGCGCTGTCGATTCAAGTTGGAGATCCCGGGTTCGAGCCCTGTAGGAAAATATGGGAGTTTATAATTTCTGAATTTTCTCTGGTCTGCTCTGGTGGGAGGCTTCTGCCGTGGCCAATTACCACCCTACCTTGTCGGACGTGCCGCTAAGCGATATAGTTTTTCGCGGATAAACCTACTAATATATAACCTACTATTATCTTTATATATATAATTCTTGTGTGCGTGTGTATGTCACTGAACTCCTCCTAAACGGCTGGACCGATTTGAATGAATTTTTTGGTATGCCTTTGGGTGGCACCCTGGATGGTTTAGATTCACAAATCAGCCCGACAGATGGCGCTGGGGTCCGCTTGTAAATAATAAAGCGATTTAGCATTCTTTTCGCAGACACCTTCGCATTCACAATATTGCGTGCTAGGCCTACTTACACTAAAAATCACAGCACATTCCCCTCTGTATATGAATATCGTATCGGATGTATATATTGGCATGCATTCCTGCGGTTGAAGACCAGGCATCCATGCGTACTGTGACCAAATGAAGTGTGAAAATTACACAATCTCCGTACAATGTACTCGTACTTCCAATGTAATCATAACTCATTCGTTAGGAACTTAATCTGCCTGCGACATCGACCGTACACTGTAAACCTTCTTCCTTCTAAAAATTATAAGCCTATGAAGCGGTCATAGCACGGTGGGTAGGAGCTGGACTTCACTTTCGGGGGTCCGAGTTCAAAACCTAGCACTCACGGTCGCACCTCTAACTTTTCGAAGTTTTTTGCGTTTTAAGTAATAAAAATATCACTTGCTTCAACGGCCGTACATGCATCCTCTTCCATAGAAGAGAGAGGGCAATAACAGATTCTCTTATATAACTCATCTATCCGATACGATTTTCTGGATAAAAGTATCCTATATCACTTTTCGGTCTATAAAATAGATCTACGCAAAACTCACGTCTTCTATTTCCCTGTTGTTGTGTTAAAGAAGAACAAACTAACAACAATACTTTCACATTGTTAATAGTATATTGAAGTAATTTATACTATTAAATATACATAATATACTATTAAATACCGTTCAAAGTTTTACACAGTTTAAAACTGTTTAATAAGCTCCTTGCTTGCCCGCGTTAACGAAAAACTTTATAGATAGATACAGTTCATTGCATACGAATTCGTTCTTAAATAGTTAATGTTACTTATAAAATAGACGCATAATATCGACTAAGAAATACAAAAGAAATCCATTATAAATAAATTGTTAAGACTAAAAGAGAGTCGTTTTGCAAGCAAACGCCTCATCGTTAACGCTCATCGTTGTTTCACAAGATGTACTGATCTTAATCAAACGAATGGCATTCATTAATAATTTATTAGAATAATCAGCTAACCACCAACATTGGCCAAACAATGACCAAACTAACTTCGGCGAAGAGATGTCGAAATATCATTTTGCTTCGTTTACGAGCCTACTTTAAATACAACTACGAACGCCAATTTACAGCCAATATTTTGTAGGACAACAAATTAAATCGGACCATAAAATATCCGTTGCAATATGCATAGAAAACAGTAGATGGTGCAACGATCTAGAGAAATGAGAGTGCCTACAATACATGCATTGCAATGCGTAAAAGGACGTGGCCGGAATAAGGGCTCAAGGAGATACTTATTGCGTATATTCAAAGTAGGTTAAAGTTAGGTATTTTACATTACATTATTTTATTACACTACAATTAAGATTATTATTAATATAATTTAATGTTTAAATTTTGCATGTTGATGTATCAGTAGAACATGTTGGAACTTTATATCCTTAACCCATAGTTAGGGATATAAATATTTCATTTCATTCCTTAAATATTTAATAGACACAATTACACCATGGTTTTTAAAGTAATTAGATAGAAGATTGACTAAGGCTTACGAGGTCTGAATTTTTCTGTCACGTAATTGTATACCTCGGCTCGGATAGTAATTAAGGCATATTGGCTCTGGTTATTACTAGTTACAACTTTCATGATAGTTGTTACCTTTAACCAAAGCAAAAGTGCCGCACTAAATTGTGTGCTTCTTGCCCTCTGAACACTGTCTATGTTTACCCCAAAAGTGACTTATACATAATATATGAATAGTGCACACTGTCCGTCACAACCTATCAGTTTAACTGTTACCCCTTTCTTCATAACCCTTGTAAAGCAGTTGCATTGTAACACTTTACCTATTTTATCTTCTTTTTACAAGTGTCAAATTAATGATGACAGAGAGAAACTATTGTTTAACTTTATAATCACCAGCTATAAAACGTTTATTAGTAAGGCGTAGTGTTAAGAGTTAAACTTAACTCATTAGGTATACTTTTCTAACCTTTTGCTTGGTTTTTCCAGTAACCTATGTTTGTAAAAAATCTTTATGTTGAAGTTTGTAATAAGCAGATATTGGTTTTCAAAAATAATATATTCAAGCTTTTGTTATTATAGATAAAAACAAAAGCTAGCCGTTCAATATTGTTAAGAGTCTAAGCTTAGAATCCCGGTGTCTTGAGAGACTAGAGAAAGACATTATAGTCATTAAACGCAAGCATAACTCAAAAAGAACTAGTAGGAATGTACCATTGTATATCTAACACTATCATGATGCGAAGATATTTAATTAAATACCACTTGATAAATAGTTTCGCTCATACATTCGCAACGGTTTGAAACGATTCTTCATTTTGGTTTTACTGGAGTGTAAATCCTCGATACAGTTTCGCACGCAACTCATTAATTCATTGGCTAACTGATTAGTAAATCATAATCGTGTAAGTATGTCAAGTTCGCGTAATTATTTTAATAATAAACGTCGATATTTGCAAACAATTTGCACAATGATTGAAGTATGATTATATGGTCATTGGGGACCGAAATGCCACTCAATTGTATTCGATGCTTTAGTCCTATATAGCTCTTATGTACAACTTGATAAGAACTATAATCCCGGTTTGAAATAGGTAAGAATTACACAGCAAAATGTATTTCTATCAGTTGTAAAACGACAATTTGTTTGAAGTTATTAAGTCATTTTCGAATGTCAGTGAGTATATATAGTGAAGTGGTTACCATACTCTTGAAGTGGTTTGTCAATATAACTTAAAAAATAAAAATTAACATATATTAACGAAATCATAGAATATATAAACAGTCAAATCGTCATGAAATCGTGTGTGAAACACAAAGTTTTTATATTAAACCTACTAAAACTAGCATGCCACAATCGTAATCAAGAAATTACGACTGTAAGTCCAAAAAAAAATGGAGTCGCCCAATACCTAATTAATGCACTGTTTTTTTTTTACTTTTTGGTAAATAAAACTTAAATGATTTGACGTTTATTTAGTTTATAATATGTACGTGAACTTTCACAACAACTAAATGCTATATGCTCAAATAATTTACATAGCAAAAGTATATAAATTATACGCCTATAATTAAGAATATAAAACGCCACTGAACCTTTTAGGTATACCTCAATGAAACTGTTCACTAGCACCGCGTCGAAATAACCTATAAATCGACATTGCCACGAGCTCTCAAACTATTACTTAGGTTATCGATTTAAGTCAGTACTTACGTGTGATGAAACGACAAAAGCATTGGTACATGATCAATCACGATCAATTAATGCATTAAACGCTAAGTACAAATATCCGAGATGAAAACTTATCAGCTATTTGCATAAGTCACTTGTTGTCTTTCAAACAAAAAAGGCTGCCTAAGTGGTTCGCGGTGCAATATTAAAATTTAAATGTCACTTACGCAAACACAATTTGAACACGCCTACATCAGATAATTTTAAGACAAAGTATTTTAAGGTAAGGTAAGGTAAAGTTATTTGGAATTAATAACTATTCTGTTAAATGTACTTAGGCTAAAAGTTAAACCACCTACTGAGGATGTACTTTCCTCCATTCTCTTAGCCCTTGACTGCAATCTCACCTGGTGGTAAGTGATGATGCAGTCTAAGATGGTAGCGGGCTCACCTGTTAGGCAGTATGTTAGTCACACCCCTTATAGGTTGCTACGCGACATCGTACCGGAACACTTAATCGCTTAGCGGCACGTTTTGGTCGGTAGGGTGGGTGGGTAACTAGCCACGACCAAAGCCAACCAGACCAGACCAAAGAAAATTCAGAAATTATAAATTCCCAAGTAGTTATTGTAGTTTAACTACTTTCCAAACTAAATTTATTGTTTCTTTTTGTCTTTAAGACATTTAAAGTTTTTAACAAAACTAAGTATCCTAAGATTTAAGCTTTTATTATCCTTGCTTCTAGTTATTTTTTTTTTTAAATTAATAATTGATGGTACAAGCAGTAGCAGCAGATAGTACCTGATGAGAAGTGGATAACTATCGCCTATAAACAGAGCAACACTTCACAGGCCATGCACGAAACACATCCTGCATAGTGTTGTCCATCAACCTTAGGCTTAGATTTAAAGTCTCATGTGCCATTGCCAGGAACACAGCATTGTGACAATGGCAGAAATAAGCATGGTGGTAGCACTTCCCCTGACGAGCTCTGCCACAAAAAGCTCTAATATCACTCAGTCTATTTGTTCTCACTGCACTGACTTATTTAATAGCAACAACTTTTTTTTTTTTAAATATATAGACAAGTGCTTGACTGCAATCACACCTGATTGTAAATGATGATGCAGCCTAAGATGAAGCGCGCTTGCCTAGAAGATGCCTATTCACTCTTGATTTGAAGGTACCCAGATTATAGATATCACGGAAGATAGAAGATTGGATGGCATTCCAGGCCTTTGCGGTGCGGATCAGAAAAGAAGAAACAAAACGCTTCGTACTTGTTTATGGTATTTCAACCACGTAACGGTTCAGATTCTTTCGGCGCCTCGCAGCTCGATGGTAGAAAGGAGATGGTTTGACCAAATCGAATAGCTCCTGAGCACAAAAATAATAGTTTCGCAACTATAAACTAATCTTTTACTCACTAGTGACTTTAAGCCATAGTTAAATGCTATGTTTTTTCGTTGAAAAATATATCACTTATGCCCGATTTAGATAGATTATTTTATAGTAAAAAAAAACTGATAACCGCATCACGCCATAGTCCATGTAATGAAAAAACAGCGAAAAATCGCATGATAAAACGGCATGGCAGCACCTCACAATTATCTCGATAAGGTCAAGATCATGATACATAAGTACGTTCATATTGTTCATTCAGTTAACGGTTAAGAGAATTACACAATACATGTTAACAATCAAAGTGTTAACCGCTTGCGTGCGACCTACAATTGTGTATGACCTTAAAAAAAATAAGTTTACCTACTCGACGGATAAACTTTTATCCGTGTGCATATTGATCTCTAAAGTGTCGCTCCTTAGAAATCCTGTCAAACTGAGCGGTGTTATTAGACTTTGCATAACGCCGGCATCGTTATAGGTTAGGTAGGTAGACATTTATTCTCAAAAGAAAAAGTTTTACTTAATGATGAATTAAATTAAAATTAACATAAAGAAGTAGTAATATATTTTCTAGTTAGTGGTATAAAACTTGCAGGTTAAAGTAATTAGTAGTAAAATGCAATAAAAGGTGGCATGTAGTATATTAGACATTTGAACAATGCTGATTCAGTTTATTTTGAAATGATTTAAACGATTTCTCACAAAAAATCTCTTTAGGTAGACTATTGCATAGTAGTCCTCCCTCAACCTGGAGTTATGAAGTGATTTTTTTTTAAATTATTGATGCGTTTTCGGAAGTGTTATAAAACATAATGTCATTATTTTATTTTGTTTTAACAACGCCCTACATTTAGATCTCTAGGAGAGATTGTAAAAATGTAAAATGAAAAAGAGGAATCTGCTGAGTTTCTTTCCAGCTCTTCTGATAGGAAGTCTAAATACTTAAATTGACCGCTCAAAAAATAGTGCTCTTCTTTTCAACGGTGGTGGCTGGTTACCAGCTTACCAACAAAGACGTGCCACAATGACATGTGATGTAGTGTTCCGCGTAGAAACCAATTAGGTTTCATATAACTGCTTTATAACAGGTTAGTCAGCCTACCATCTTAGACTGCATAATCGCTTACCACCAGGTAAGATTGCTGTCAAGGGATTACAGTGGGATACAAAAAAGGTTAGAGGTTTAGAGGTTTTGGATACAAAATACACATCAATATTAAAGATTTATACTCACTGGTTCTAATTAATACTATTTGTGTTTCACGCAGAACCCTTGAGCATGAACTATGAAATATGCTAAATGACAACTATTGTTATTCGGTACGCGTGACGCCTCTCGTGTCAGAGGTTGTAAATACAGCCTTCGACACGCCCCTTACTCTTCATAATGAGTCGCGATAATCAACAATCGATTGCCACGCTTTGCACTTTTCACAGCTTTTGTACAAGACTTGCTAAAAAATTTATATGTTTTAAGAGTTCACGGAGCGAAATTACATTTTATACCAGGGCTACCCAACCTGGTAGCCGCGGCGCCCCAGGGACGCTGTATAAAGTACAGAGATGCATTGCAAGGCGCTTCTTCTGTCCTTCAAAAAAGTGAAAAATAATATTTTTTTGATAGTCGTCCTGCAGCGGTGTCACGGGCTTGCCTTACACTTCGAAAAATTGTGTGGAGATTACAAAACTCAGCCATTTTATTTTTCTAAATTCGTTGTTAAAATTTATTACGGTTTCATAATGAGGATATTTTATTTTTGGCGCCTCTCTGCCTAAGTTACAACTATGAAGTACCTATCCATTTTAACTAGCTATATTAGAGCGCCGCTCCATGACAAATTTCTTAACTTGTAAGTATGCCGCTGGCTTAATAAGGTTGGGAACCCCTGCTTTATACACCATAACATTGATATCCTACTGGTAAGAGCGCACCTCTAACTTTTTGAAGTTATGTGTGTTTAGTTTAAGTTTAAAATATGCCTTCCTTTAACTGTGAAGGAAAAACCTGCATGTCAAAAAGTTCTCCATAAAGTTAAAAGAAGTCTTTCAATCTCCACTTGGCCGGCGTGGTGGACTACGGCCTACACCCTTCTCTTTCTGAGAGGAGACCGTTGCCCTTTAGTGGGCCGGTAATTAATGGATTGAAAATAATTTACACCATAGGTAGAGAAACAAGAAATATCAACGCGACAAAAAAAAATTACAGGAGAATTGTTATATAATCTGTTAAATTATTGAAATTTAACGTATTATGTTAAAAAAAAAATCTACTCTATGGCGCCATTTACGACCGTTAAACTTGGAACAGTGCTCGGCAATCGTGGTATTTGTTTCAGTTTATTATCAATTGATGGCTCTTACCTTACTTAGATTTAGGATTGACATAGTTGGTACAATAAATACTAGTTTTGAGTATCAGTCAGTTGTGATGTAGACCGTAGAATGATGATTACCAAAACGTTATATTATTTCCTCGGTGCCATTATTATCGTCCGTTATGCCACACCTCGCAAAGCTATTCAAAGTGCCAGCTATTACCGGTAAAGCAATATTGATCCAGTTTACAATCTATTATAAAATAGTTGGAACTTGTAAGTAAATGCGGTCGAAGGTCAGGCAGTGACCCCTAAGTCGGTAGCGTAAAAACCGCAGTTTTCTTATTCTTTAAGTGACAACATTGATTCATAGACGTAGACCAAACCTTTTGTTGTAAGATAAAAAATCTATTGTGACGGATCTGTATATAACTGCTTTGGTTATGAATACAATGGATTTAATTGTTATCTATGGAAATATATTAACAGATACAGTTTTTTGACGTTACAAAAACTCGTTCATAAACATATCTTCTAATTATTTAATAATAATAACTAAGCATGGACTTTTACACGGGCGTTCCTTTTATCACAATTTTATACATTTTTGCCGGCAGTGAAAGCTAACTTATAATTTTACTACCTCTCTGATTAGATATCCTATCATTCGCGATCTTGTTATCGTTTGGTGAGATCTGGTTCATATTATATCATACACCCGTGCGTTACTATTTACGCCTTTCCTTTTAACCCATGTTAGTAACTTATAGGTGCTTAAAAGTACTGCCTTACACAAAATGAATCCAAAATCCGTATATATAATTCGTTTTCCATATTGAATTTTAGCGTAATAAAAAATTAGAAATTCATTTATTTCAGGTAGGCCTGGTTTATAAAAACTTTTGTCAAGTCAGTCTGTTTATCTGTCTTAGTCTACCGCCAGTTCGGAATGCAGCTTCTACTCAGAAGACCTGGCAAGAAACTCAGATTGCTCTTTTTTGAAATCATTTTACAGTTAAAAAATCTTTCCTAGAGATCTAAAACTGTGCACTTTGCATGACAATGTACCTAAATATTTTCCATTAATTGTAATAATAAGTACATTAATGACCTGCTCTTATTTATGGTCCATCGATGCTCAGCTTTTTCGTTTCCCAATGCGTGGGTACAGGGATATTGGCTAAGATCCTCCGCGTTACTTAGTGGCGGTTTAAAAAGCATGCCTGTTTAAGCTATGCAGCGTCTTTCTTCAGTATTTCCCTTGGGAAACGTGTATACGTCACGCAAAGGACCAAATAAATTACCGTTATACACAAAAATTTACTTCAATCAGTTGCTCTGTTGCTACGCGAAGGAAGGACAAACCAACAAACATACTTTCTCCTATAAGTAAGGATTAATTAACGTATTAATAATAATCTTACATAATCCAGCAAATAATATATCACACGCCACATTTGCCGTCAATGGGCATCGACTTCATGTCGAGTCGCGTATGTTATCGGGAAACCTACCCGAGGCGAAACACTATGATATATTCGCAAACGTGAGACATTCATGCGACATTTTTGTCTACCATTTATTTATTTTTATACTGAACATAATATTGTTCCATTGGGTAAAAGCCTCATCTTTCATAGGAGGGAAATTGACTGCTAAGATTCTTCACGCTGCGTAAACGGCGGCGTCGTCAATAACCTACCTCGGAGCTGGTATTGAGACTTTTCTAAACTTAACAAAGTCACAAACCAAATAAGTTCTACATGTTCTATGTATTTAATTTAGGCCCAGATGTCAAATTTGTCATCCATCATGCAAATCATATGACAAAAGATGCAGTTATGCTGGTAAAGTTTGTTAGATGAGGAGGAGTTTTTGATTATTTCCCACAAAAAAACTGGCAAACTGGCTGATGAGATTTTAAACTAAGATTTTGATGGTTAAGAAATGTTGATTACATTTCTTAAATATAGTTCAACGGGTACATACCACGATACTATTTTTGGATTCTTCGATATTTCAACCCAGTTGCATGGATCCTCATCACGACGAAACTGCGTAGTTACGAGATGTCAAGTTTGATGTCACGGGCAGAATCTGACTACCCGCTTTCGTGTTCTTTTTGTCGGTATTTCACGAACTGTTTGACATACTACACTCTTTGGATTTGTCCAAAAATATTATCATGGTATGACCCGTTTATCTATATTTAAGGAATGACAGTTTAATATGACATACCTTGACGTGATTAAAATAAACAACAATATTCAGTAAATCAGTTCAGTAAATTAATGTGTACATCTGGCTCAAATGAACTGTCACATTTGTAGAGCGGCGTGTACCTTATTGGTCAACTTAAAACATTAACGAATTAAGACCCCCAGGCCACAAGTTATTATAAAATTGTTAGTCTGCAATGAGCAAACAAGCTCGGTCGCATATTAACTTACATACTCGTACACATTCACGGTGTGTCCGCAGACCGGTCTTATTAACTTCCGTCTTCCGCGATTAATACCAGTTATTTCTTATTTGATAATATTTCTTCTCGATTTTGTGCTCGAAATTAATATATTTTTGGTAATTTTTTTAAATACAGAAAAAGACGCGGTGAAATGCCGCCGCAATATTTTTTTTAATTGTAGACAAGGGTGGGATTTGGTTTATTACAGTATTCATGATTATGAAGCTTTTGTTAAACCACTTTTTCCTGGGATGGAGAAAAATTGCCTTGCTGTCTAGTGGTTAGAATGTTCATGATTACGAGGTCCTGGGTTCGAATCCCAGGTAAATATAAAGGAAAAATATGTACAGGTGAATCATCATCTTCATCATTATCACCCACTAGCGGCCTTCAAAAAGAGCACGGGTTTTCTCTCAGGATGAAACGTGTTTAAGCCGTAGTCCACCTCGCCTGACAAGTGCGAATCCGTAGGTTTCATACTACTTTGCGAACTTTAAAATATTTAGCTTTAGAATATTAGTATAGAGTTATTACTATAATAAGAGACATCTCACGCTATGAGCTGTCAATAAAAAAAACAATAATACACTGAAGTTACCATAAAACATTCTGTCAATCACTAATCGTTTGTTTATGTTAAGAAATCTATAATGATTCGTTTACATTACTTAAGTAAATGGAGCGAATAACATCAGGTACTTTATTTAACAAACGCCAATTACATTTTGTAGTTTAATTGAGCTTAGAATCGATTTGATAACCGTGTTTATTGAGTGGAGATAATATTAAATGTCAATGTGAGATACAGAGCTATCATATATTAAACTCTATGGCTTATATAGCGTAATTACTATAAGGAGAAGCTTCTTACGCTATGCCCTTTACTAGATGATTGAGTAAACTGTCAATAATAAAACAATAATACACTTAAGTTGTGAGTTAACATTAAATATTTCCACAAATACTAATGGTTTGTTTATGTTAAGAAATCTGTAACGATTCGTTTAAATTATTTAAGTAAATGGAGCGAATACATCAGGCACTCTATTTTACAATTGATTGTTTAATCGAGCTTAGAATCGATTTGATAACCGAGTTTATTGAATGGAGATAATATTAAATGTCAATGTTAGAAACATACAGGTATCATGCATTGTAGCAAATTATACGGTAATCAAGTTGTTTTGAAACTTTCCGACGCGATTTTCGATGGATAAATAAACGGTAATTGAGCTAGTTTTAAACTTAATGAGCAGATGTCAGTTTGGTAACTTGGTAAGCAGTAATCAGAATACGTTTACTTAAAATTTAGCCCATATCCGATCGATTACTAAATTATGCCTAATTGGGCTTGTTATAGTCAAAACAAACATCCGCTTCAGCGGTAACAAGACTTTTCTGAAGGTAAGTTTATATTTAGTTAGAATAAACTGGGCTATGTTAATGACATAGCTCAGTTTATTCTACCCAATGCATACAAGAGTCACCGGTTAAACCGCACAAGACCCTGGAGTGTATAAGTCCTCAAAACCTATTTCCAGCAGTGGACTTCTATCGGTTGCTAATGATGTTAATGATGTCTGTTTTACTCTGTTCTAGACTCTATTTATAACAATCGTAACCAACGGACGTCCACTGCTGGACAAAGAACTTTTGTAAAAATATCCAGAATCCACTTTCTTCGCTAGCACCAACGCATCATATTTCAGTTTTGTCATTCCTTTTTCATACATGTTTTATATATTTTAATCCGTATTTAGGTGTAGGTATATAGACCAATATTTATTAGTCAATTTTCTAGATCTTTGCTACAGATACTTTTAACCTCTTGCATGTATGTAAGCAGCAATCAGACTGTTATTTTTTCAACATATATATTATCTGTATAATTTATTTTTTGCGTGCACTAAAATTGTTCCTTCTTCAAAACATATCCACGAGATATGCTTTATGGCTTGGAGCTTGGACGGTTGTTCTTTCTCCTAAATATGTACTAAGCACCTGTTGAGAAGCCACCGATTACCCAATTATTAGCTATATCATTAGCCACCAAGACAGATGTGCCGCCAAGCGATTCTGGACCGATGCCGTGTAGATACCGATCGGGGGTATAACTGCCATACCACGAACAGTTCAGCCCGCTATTATCTTGGACTGCATCATTTCATTCATCTCTTAGAAAAAGTTAAATCTAGCGACAATTTGTAGTTGTATAAATAAAAAAAACACTGCTTTCCACTAGATAGAACCTGAGCTAATTCACTAATTGTAAAATCCAAAATTCGAAAGCCAGGGTACCGAGACCTACTTACAAGGTCACCTCACAGACTGCGGCGTCAAAAAGTGACAGTCTTCCGGAAAATGATACGTAAACAGCACGTAAACACACAAGGTCATTTTTGACATCATAACTTATTAAACTGTACACATTCATATTCACCTTGACTCCTATATTACGACCAAGGTTGTATATGAGAATTACGAAAAGGAAGTCAACGTGAAACAATGACAAAGTTGTGGTGTTAGGTGACTCTAGAAAAAAATTCAGTAAGGTTATTTGCTTATAAACGTTTTAACCTTATTTTTTTTCTCACTGTCGGATGCCTCTACTATGTGTATATCTTTTTAATAAAGTACCGTTTGACAATTTTGACATAATTAAGAAATTATCAATATTTTCTATTACATTTATAAATGTGAAGGGTATTACCGTCTTTAACCAATCACTAGTAAAAGGATTTGTTTTATTACAATATTTTTATTATAATAACTTTGTTATTACAACTTTCATAATTGTTTTTAAGTAAACAAGTATTATACCGGATTTAGTTATAAACGAACAATATATGATAATATATATATATATATGACTGCATAAGAATCCATACAGATATTTGTTTTATAGTTAGTTGAATACGTAGGAGTAATTACTATTTTTTTTTTTAAATTAAATGAAATCGTTAACTTTATTATCAATGCGAAAATAATTAAGACTAAAAATAAATTAATTATAACTATTACAAGAATAGCATAATTTCGCTTTTTACTTTTTTGTCTCATAAATAATTCTATACTTATAATCCATATAATATAATTAAATGCACTTTTATATTGAGAAAAGAAAATGCTACTTTAAAATTAACTAACGAAGTTTTACTGTAAATTTTATTATAATTAACGCCGGCCTATAAAGCTTAATAGAAACTTAACTAGAATTTAAAATATTATACATCCAGTAATGAGCACTTAGTGTAACAAACATCACACCTCAGTGCCCAGTTAATGCTAAACAGCCAGAAAGTGTATGTAAAATTGTGCACTAAAAGTCTAAAAACGCGGAAGCGAAATATTATGAGTGCTGCTTATCCATTGGTGTACTATAACAAGTATTAAATACCGCTTTCTACAAATGCGTTGGTAATCTTGAGTATTTTGTGAATGCGCTTTCGGTCTTGCACAACATTCTCTGCGCAAAAGCAGAGTCCACAAATACGTGCTAGTATAAGTTCAGTAATGTGAACAAAATCGAAAATCCACTAATATTACACAATATAATATATATTACCCCGGACTTCATTGGTTTTAGTCTTTACTCTATCAATAAATGAATGAATGGATATACTTTTATTGTTCACCACAAAAAGTAAATAAAACAGAAAAACTATCACAATGCAACGTTTACAATTTGGCGGCCTGATCGCTACGTAGCAATCTCTTCCAGGCAACCGATGGCGTGAAACATATAGGTAGGTGGTGCAGAACGTAAGAGCAGTACGGCAGCAGCGTACTCTGTGCTACTACTACCACTGCGATCACCAATCGGTCTACAGAGCATGGCGATTACGGGCATTCTGTTGGAAGAGTCTTTTAGTCCCGGAATGTTTTAGGCTATCGACGACTATGTCAAATAATCTTACAAAGGATTTTTTTTACAACAACTAACTAGCTTCTTAATTTAAAGACGATTTATATTATTCTGATACGACGGTTATTGGCTGGTCTATAAAATTATACTTTTAGTATGACTGATAAATATATCACGTTTAATTCGCCAGAACTGGACATCGATAAAAAGATTTAAGCGTAGTTTCGAGTTTTATATCAAACATACAATAATCATGAATCAGGGCCTAGTTTGCAAACATCTTAATTAGTTTTGCGGGTATCATATTTATCCCTTTGACAGTGATGGCATCCGGTACTCCTCACATTCTTTCATTTCACTTTCCCACGGATTTATGTGGAAAATATAAAACCTGCTAAGGCTTAAATATTTTCCGAGATTCCTCACTAGAACTGCTTGTACCATATACCTATTCATGTTACATTGATAATTTCAAAAGAAACAAAATTAATAAACATATCTACAAGTAAACTTTAAGGTTTCTTAACTTAATAAATTAGGTTTAGCTAGTGTGTTTAATTAGTACTTGATTTGCGACACGTTATTGACAAAATGAAACTGTATTGTACCTTTCACAAAATAACGAACTGAATAACACATAAATCTTTTTTTGCTATCTTGCTTATTAGTAGTCTTCGTTAGAACTAATAATGTTTGTTCAAATATGCAAATATCAGTTATTAACAATTCCATATACGAGCTAGAGGAGCAGATGGATCCGTTTTGGTGTTTACATACTGAAAGCTATAAGGAAAAAGTTCGGTCACCTTTCCATTTGTTTTGTAAAATAATCTCTCTGTGGGACTTTCTTTTTTTCAGTATATGTATTTATTAAAGAGAAAAAAAAATTATTGCACTCTTTTTTTATTTGCACTACGTAATTATTTTTGTATGGAAAGACTAGTCACAAACGCGTGTCGCTCAAGTCGCTTATCGCACAATGTAATATTATTTTGACCCGTAACATATTTGCACGTTTGTGTCAAGTCTTAAGGTCAATCTAGACATAGTAATATCTTTATGAAGTCGAAAATTGAGTGGATGTAGACACACACTGACAACTTTGACCGCGGGAAAATTCATAAAAAAATTATACCAACTGAAACTTCAAACATAGTGTGTGTGACATCTGGAACCACGTTGTTTAAGTGTTTCTGTGTGATTCGAGTACTAAAAAATTTTCTGATTCATCCTCGGTGTGTTATAATAAGTATGTATCCACCTTAAGCTAGCGTGTTTTGTCTGTCATCTGAATATCGTTTAGTACCATTATTTTGGTCCAAATTGCTCACTCCAAGGTTTGAGAGTAGCGTGCAACGCATAGTTACCAAATATCTCCATGACCGTTTTATATCTAACGCGATCTCAGATTAGGCCTTTTATTTATTTTTTATGTCATTTCAATTGTTAATGGACTTTTATGTAATAAAAAGAATGGTTAATAGAATAATATAATAAATCCAAAAAAAACTGTCGGCTCGATTGAAAGAAACAGCTATTTAGGCTAAATAGCTTTCAAATAAATGTGAAAGTGTGTTTGTTGCTTTGCCCTTTCACGCAACAACGGAGCAATGGATTGACGTTCTTTTTTAATAGAATTAAGAACTGACACTCGACGCTTACGAACTTGCTGGCAAAGCAATAACAAAGAAAACAAGATGTTTACCTTTAATGAATACCTGGTATTATAGAATGGGATTTTTTTACCGTAGCAATTAGTGTATCTATTATTTGAATAAAAACTTATAATGCCATAACTCATGTGGTTACAATACAAAATAGGTCGTTCACCTACAGTATGAAATGTTGAAGGTCGCTTTTTGCGTAATGTTATGTCAGACGCAGCATCATCATGCTCACAATATAATTATAAAATCGTGCTGATTCTAATAAACTCAACTCTCTACTGTAAATTTTGTTTGGCTGGGCGTCGGCTGAGGCTATTTACCACCATAGGGCTAATAAAACTACCATTACACCTAAAAAGGTAATCCCGCTACCAGTTGCGTGCACTACATACTACCGTACATGCACAAAAGCACAAAGCACTGCCTTCCCTAACATTGATGTATAATTCGAATAGGAGGAGAATTTGTGCCGTTTTTATGCAATTTTCCTGGTGTATGCATACCCTGCTAAGAAACCCAATGCACGCCATGGCCCACTACTATGTAAGACATACATAATCCCTTACGACTAGATTGCAAAAAAGTATTTACTCAACTTAGACCTTTGGTTCTGGTATATTTGGTTGAAAACTATCACGTAATCTTCATCTTAAGCTTATAAGAATGACTCAGGCCTCTTTTATCCGAAGAGAGGGTTTATTATATTAGCTCTGATTATAACGTCGTGTCCTGTAACCTGGTAATTGTTATAGAACACAATAATTACTAGATGAGTCAAAGACAGTCGCTATAAGACTGATGTGAAAGCCATATACTAATTTCGGCATCGACGGTAGGAGAGCCGTAGCTTAATTGGAGAAAGCGCTCAGGTCGCGATTGCCAGAGAGTCGCAGGTTCAAATCCCTGTCGGTTCCGCAAATATTTATATGCATTTTAAATTTATAAAATTGATAATTCCTCCAAGTGTAGGTGTTTCACCTAAACTAATAAAAATTATAAAAATTATGAGTCATCTCGGGCAATATAATTTATAAGTAACTAGCGTACCCAGCCCGCTTCGCCGGGCTAGATTTTGCTTTATTTTATTTAAACAATAAACTTACATCATTAAATTTTTAATTTAAGTCTCATAATATATTAAATGATTTATTTCTCTCCGTGTTCATTCTCTTCTATTCTCTTCTCGAGCGGTTGAAGATCATTATCTACACCCATGTACACCCAACAATAGAATATCATCATAGTAAATAAAAGCTGTATTTGACAGTTTGACAGTTAAAAATGGGAGTGCTCCGATCGTCACCAAACTTTACAAGATTACTCGCCAGGTCAATCCGGAGATTCCCTGAAAGTTTCATTGAAATCGGTCCAGCCGTTTCGGAGCCTATACGGAACATACCCACACACTTTCTCTTTTATATATATAGATGGATAAATAAACAGGCAGGCAAACGCTCTTTGTTTTTTAAGTAGATACATTAAACTATGTCTTTGTTGATGCAACTTCGAGATATGATTTAAAGTAAACTTGTCATAATTAATAGAAGTTGTTTTTATAAAAATAATTGAGCAATAACAGCACCACAAAATTGCATTTTAAAACGATAAACGTGTTTTGAATCAAAGTTTGTATCCACCTACCTTTATTATGTGACTATAAACCACAAGATTGTGTTAATCATGAGAGCCCAGTGGTCTTTGTCTTGTACACCAAACTGGACCTTGGCCGTAATAAATCATCTTTTGTTTGATAAATGTACATAACATTTGACCCACTTTTTCTCGTGTCCATTCAACATTAAATTAAGTTCTAATTGATTGTACGGCTACCTAAACGCCTAAACGTATCTTCTAGTTCGTATGATGCAAATGTTGCGAGATTACAAACATTGAAGGCAAGTGTGAGTTTTATAATCGCGATTTGTCGATTACGGCGCAGTGGTAACAAAACTTGATTCTCAATAAAGATATTATTGTCTATAGATCGATATCCGGCGAAGTTGGCACCGAACTTGTGATTATTAGGTATTTTAACATCATTGTTCTTTTTCACTAAATGTACAGTAATTGTAATTATTGTAAAATAAATGAAAAAGAACAATAACGATCAAGTGGTTCCCTGCTAAAATTAAAATTGTCTTCTGAAATCACATGAAACAACAAAGTCAGTAGTCTTTACGTTTTTTCATGTTACGGTTGACAAACACCGCTTCAGCTTAAAAAAAAATTTTTTTTTTAAATAAGTAAACCCTACACGGTTTACTAAATAGCTTTTTTCTAATGAGTGCGCTTTATTTTTAAAAGGGGTGTCAAAAATGGAACCTTGAGATATTTATTGGGAAACTAACGTTTTTCTGGGGTTTGTGTTTATAAATAAATAAATATATTAACACTCAACACACCTTTGAAAGTTTCCTTTATGTAAGTGCACTATATATTATCTCAATGATTGAATCAATGTTTGGGAAGGCACTGGCCCCTAAAATACGGGATTTCCTAGTTTAGGGGTCAGGATTCCAAAGATTTATTGTACTGAGTTTTTCTAATAAATATTTTCTATTTCTATTTCTATATATACTAGGTTCGCGTTTTAAGATGGCATTATGTGTTAAAATTTGGACACAGTCTTTTGTTACGAGTAGGGTACAATTTATTCATTTAATTGATCATCAGCTTATTAATGGAGGTCACCATTTCAGGACCTCTGGACACGGGCGTCCATCGGTTCTGTGATTCTTGTGCCCAACTGATTGCCATTTTAGCTTTGTAACTTATACCGGTAACTCTGTTTTCTAAGGATGTTCTTATTTCTGATTTTGTCATGCAGAGATATTTTGATCATAATTCTCTCCCATTGCCATCTTAGTGAAATTTCTTAATTTATATAATATTAAGTGACAACTTCTACGATGGGCACTTGTGTGTCTATAATACCTAGCGGCAGACTCGGGTCAAGGTTATCTATAATATATGTTTATATTATCATTCTTGTTCATTACTGCATGCCGTGCGAAACCCATTAGGGTCATGGTTTTTGTCAAGAACTATATTATAACCATCTTCACCCATGCAGCATCGCATATGCTTATCACCAGCATTTTATTTATAATATCACTTTCCATAATTAGCTGAGCGACTTATCCAAGTGTAAATACATATGCAAAACATCGAGTAAGTACGATTTTCGTGTGAAGGACACGCGAAAATGTGTTGAAAAGTATCATAGCGAGGTTTAGAACAATGTTTTGCTGAGATTAATAGGTGCCCCACGTCTGAGTCCGTGAAATGTCTAATCAATTATTTAAGATTAAAGTGTTGTAGTATAGGCGTAGTATTCATTATGATTCGTTTAACTCTATAAAAAAAAGTATTGGAAAATGCTTAAAATCATTTCAAACTTGTTGAATCGCTCAGATTAACAACTAAAAAATTTTGTGAATTTGACTCTGTTGTAAAAAATATTGTCTAGGTGCAAATAAAACTCAGTAAATCCAACAGCGTTAACTTCGAGTGACAGCACTTGTCGATGGTTATATAAGTGAACATAATGGCATTAGGTTCACAAAACACAATAATAATATTTGTTGTTTTTGTGAAAGGTGCCAAACGTATCTACTCACAAAATTTTGCCACATTTTCCACCCACTTGCAAATTAGGTGTCATTCTAAGTGAATGACTGTGTGTGTATTATACTCGGAGAAGATACAATAAGTAAATAACTAGCTGACGGGTGCTACTTCGTTGCACCAAATCGGTTATTACCGGAAAACACAAATAAAATGTCATTTTCTAAAAAATAATCCTAGCTAGATCGATTTATCGCCCCCGAAACCCCCTGTATACTAATTTCATGAAAATCGTTGGGAGTCGATTCCGAGATTCCAATTATGTATATACAAGAATTGCTCGTTTAAAGATATATATAAGATATAGAGTTAGGTACTAAGTTCGAAAGAATTATGATTGATCTTTACAAAATTAAATGTTAAAAGGTTAGAAATTGATTTCTTTTTAGACATCGCTGTCTGTTAAGGCCAACCTGTGGTATCCACTGATGTAATCAAAATGATTAACGCTTATTTTTTATGTAAATAAAAAAAAATTGTATAGTGTAGAAACTCTAACATTTCGTCACATACGATTTCCAACTACAAGTAAATCCAAAGGTTTTGTTTTAAACTTTTCACACTTTTTGCTACATACACTGGATAGCATCACAGGAAACCGTAGCTGAAATGCCCGGTCACAACTCGACAGTGGACACAGCTTTGGATCGCTGGACACAATTAGGTTAGACACTTAAGTACAACTAGAGAGAGCTTTTAATTCACTTTTTAGTACACCAATACTTCTTGACCTATGGTTGGTGCTACTAGTGTTAGCAATTACAATTATATTGCCTCTGTATGCGTGAAGTGTTCGAAATATAAAATAAAATATTCACTGCTTCTTCGGCGGTTTCTGTGTCCCGTAGCGATTACAAAAAGCGTCTACGTTAGCGCAACGATTTCTTTATCAAACCATTAGCAGATAACGAGATTTTTTTACTTACCTATAAAATAGATACCTATTGTGGTCACTTCTTAGCTTCTATTTTTAAAGAAATATAAATAAAAAAAACTTAGAACGCATACACGGAGTTTTAAAAAAAACTGTAAAATTAAATAAATATAGGCTAGACAATTCCCAGTACGATACGATAAATTTATCGACAACGTTAACTCTACTGTTTGACATAAGATCGATATTGATTAACCGAGCCTTACAACAAAACGTATCGATACAATCGTTTGGCCCTCGATAGTCGATTGACTTATCTACTCGTAAGATTAACGAAAGGGTACGTTCACCTATTTATTTATAACGGACACCTGTCTAGCCTAGTCAAAATAGGCGCTGGCTAAACTTAACTTGGACCATTTTTAAGACATTCTTTGTTGCAACAAAATTTCAAGGATATTAAAATTGAACATGTAATAAAGAATGAATTAGCTTAATGAGTTTTCCGCTAATGTGTTTGTATTCTCAGAATCTCTTTAATTGCTTCCTTGTCTTCCTTATCCTTTAATATATTTCCGATTTTTAAAAGGTGTCTTATTAAAACTGTGTGTGCACACTAAAACTACAAACTAAAATAGCCAAAACTGATATTAAATTTGCTGACTGATTGCGTGCAATCAGCTTGGAATCGGCAGGTCAGGCGACCGGAATTTTTTATAATTGAAATATATATCTATCTAAAATTCAATTACATCCAACATGACGATCTTGCTACTATTCTAAATCTATAATTGTATCTATTTATATTTTAACCCTTCATTAACTAATCTTCTATACCTTTATCAATTTTAGATGAATAATTATTATTCTTGTATGTCCGAATTACGAGAATAATAATTATTCATCTAAAATGAACTGGACGATTAATAAACATCCTTTCCTATCACCAGCTGTATAAGTATATTTAATACCTAGTTTTGTATCTGTGGTATAACTCTTATTTATTTTATATATTTTAATAAAATAGATATGATTATTAATTAATATAACTTCCGCACTTTAATAACGATTTCGCTATCTTGTCAATACGCTTGTACTTCCTTGTTAATGTGAGAGATAGAGAGATTAAGCGTTATTTATTTAGGATATGTTTATTAATTATTATATAATATATGTATATAGTATATACATATATTATTATTCACGCATAGAATTTAATGCATATGCAAGTGGTTTTTTGTAATACTTAAAATAAATTAAAATATCAATATTCCAAGTTGAATGCGTAAACGTGATAGAATTTAAACTTCTTTGGTTTATTATTCATAAACTCGTATGCTGTATTTTATTGTTGCCTCAAGGTTAGGAGGGGTTGGTACGGTCCGGTCCGGTTTCGGTGCGGGTTATTTCCGGTTGGCTAAGACTGGTAGACATGACATAAAACGTTGCAATTAACAAAGTAATTCTCTTCAAAAATGAAGTCACTATTGATTGCAAATATTCCCAGGCATTTCGCATGTAACAGAGGACAGTTGATACAGCGTTTGAATGCATTAGTTTATGCGGTGGAATTAAGAAATTTGCTCTAAATAACCAGTTGGAACACTAGTCACGAGCTTTGTACATTCGTCCGTACATTCGATCTATTATTTCCCTTTTACATATTTCACTGCACTTCGATAACAATGGTTAAATGAAGCTTAACTTAGTAGCGAACACGGTCTTAAATAGTAAACTTTACCTTTGGATTTACCATTGCATGACAAAGCCAAAGGTTATGTACCACATATGAGACTAATGTATTTAGTGGTACAATTTTTTTTGGTGCTTTATTAAGCTTAAAGGCTTGGCTTCTTGCGATTTAGAGCGGCATAAGTATAAGGCACCTTGTTCATAGACCCAGACACATTTGATAGTCATGTCATAAATATTGGGATAGATACTGTCATACTGTTACTGTCGTACTGTGGGATCATACTGTATATTATTACTTATGCGAAAATGTGTTTGTTTACTTGATGGTTGGTCACTTTTTTATTATTCCAAGATTAAAATTAACCTATGAAATTTCGCATGCAAATTTCATGTAAATATCATAAATGTCGAATCCCGTATAGCCGTTGCTCCGTTGCTGCGTGGATCAATGACACGATTACATATTATTTTACAATTATGATTCTTCGTTAAAAGGTTCGTCTCATTTTATAATAATTTGGTCTTCCATTAAAAAATAACAATATTGTATTTAATTTTATAGTTAACTAGCTGTCCTGGCGAACTTCGTACTGCGGATTTTTTTTTTTTAATACTTATTTTCCTATTCCGGTCTAAGAGGAATCTAAAAAATCAAATATCATAAAAGTTGGTCCAGCCATTCTTGAATTATAAATGGTGTAACTATCACAACTTTCTTTTAGATATATATATAGACATTATTAGTTAAAAGCTTTTTGTTTTAATATAACTAAAACTTTCGTGGATACGTTATTATTTGTTACGCGTGTGTTGAGTAATATGTGTGACACTCAAAAATGTGTTAGTCACGATTACGTTATTAGGTATATCTTCTTAGCTAGAATAATAATATTATTGTTTAGTGGTCCAAAAATGTAGGTACTCATTATGGACCAGAGAACAGAGATCGTGTTATATAGGTTCTCCAAGAACAGGTGTTAATTATTGTTAATTAAAAGTTTTTTTTTTGTAATTAAGGTAATATATCTGTTCAATTAATTTTATATTCTATTATTGTTAAAACTTTATAATGTTGGTTTTTCAAAAAATATTTTCAAAAAGATTAGCCTACATTAATATTTTAGAAAATAGTTTTCTGTTGTGGTCGTCCAATTCCAATTCGTTTGTTAAATGAAATTATTTTAAATATTTTCACTCAAAATCAAAAAGAATCTGGCTTCTTTTATGAAGGCATAATTTTGTTTTAGCTTTAAAAAGTTTACCGTTTTACTTATTCACAACTGATAAAACATTAAATGGTCGCGTTTATTAATTATAATATTCAATATAAGAATAGTAATATTCACTTACAACTGTGACGTATCTAGTCATGTTGAGGTTTGTTATCTCGTCACTGTCACAGAATAACCGGAGCGGGTGGTCGACCGGCGCACTCGCACTGTTGTCGAGTGTGTCCGAACTAACTGCTGGAAAATCACCGTTCTGCAAACCAAGTAGTGGTAGGTGTTACCGCACAATTCCGCGCACGAAACAAACGTGTCTAATATGAAAAACGGATCGTAGGGATGTGGAAATCGCTTCGCAAGTGACCTTGCAGATTCGATTGTAATTTTTTTTACGTACTGGCGTTGTTGGCCTGGGTGTTCACGGAGGCTTGGATGAGAGTACGCGCCGCTGAGGTGCGATCGAGTTATATAGGGCAGCGAGCGAGAAGCGACCTCCGACTTGCTGAAAAGACCACGTGTGAAACCCTCGTTGAAGATTACACGCCAAGAACACGAGCCCTTATCTAAGCTAATTAACTTTTAAGAAGAGTTTAAATTAATCAATTTAGTGCAAAATGTATCAATATAATTTGCAAATAAATTCTTAAAAGTGTCATAGCATTGAAATTTAAATGTTTCACTTATTTTATCGTAATAGCAATATTCTCCTTGAATTTCAAACGACAGATGTCTTTGGCAAATTAATTTGCACATGATTAAATAAACGAAATTACAATTTAATTACATGTAATTTACACAAATATATCATTACTTATCCATTAAACCATATTACCATGACATGCTTGTACCTATAGCATTTACTGGCGACATCAATTGTACATCAAGGATGTTTTTCCGGAAAAACACCCTTGGCGATATCACTATACGGTTATTTAATTATTTTCAATTAAAAAAATAGGTGAATCGTTGCTTCATGAAAGATTTTATTTTCTCTGAGATAAGATTGCCCTTGACGACAAACATGAGTGATAGAAAGTTGTTATGAGGTCTAGGTTAGGGCGCGCTTGAAGGTTCTCAAGTTATGTGACAGGAAACACAGACGCCGGAAGGGCCGGGTGTTCCAAACCTTAGCGACCGAACAGTAACTTGGCTAAAAATAATTTTATGCCACTATCACAGGTGCTTCCAAACATGGTATCTCTTAGTTTGAATAGATCTCCTATTTTATTTCATTATCAAAATACTTAAACCGATATATTTATATTTTTTAATAATTCACCAAAACGCTGATTTTCATGTATCTAACTTATAAAACATAATACTTCCGATATGCCCTACCTATTATTCCTTCCATATTACAAGTTTGTAAACTTAATAATTTTTACGGCAAAAACTTTCATACTCCATTTTAGTAAGTGTTTGAATAAGGGAAATTTTGACAATTATTCGAGTAAAATGTGACTTATTGCTGTTTACATATTTTGTTAAGTATTAATTTATATTGGCCACTATTGCATAGTTCCTTCTGACTGAACTGCCGTAAAAACAGGTCAAATAGCTGCAGTCAAAGATACTTCCTGGTCGACAAAACGGGACTACATTTGCGATGGGTGCAGAGGTGCACCAAAGATGCAGATCTTTTAGCATGGCTGCATAGAAATAGTATACGATGACGTCACCAGATATCCCTGACGTGTCCCAGATCAAACCCCTGAAAGCATTCTAAGGTATATAAGACGCTAGGAGATGAGCTCTTTTCCATTACACTACGGCAGTAAGTACACATTTTATTTTGTATTGAAGCACTTAACTTGTCTGGAGGAGATCGCTTCAGGCGATAAGGCCGCCTTTGTGCATATGTGTATTATCGTTTTTTTTTGTTACCCTGGCTCTCTACTTGTATGTGCAATAAAGACTTTTTCTTTTCCTTCTTCTTCTTCTTAAATATTACTTGTTTTAACGGTGTGGGAAAACCTGCATGCATGCTTGAGAGTTATCCATAATCTTCTCAAGGGAGTGTGAAGTCAACCAATCCGAACGTTCTTCCAAGCCTTTCTTATTCTGGCCAGTGCCATGTAGTGGGCCGTCAGTGATGATGGTGATCTACTATAGGCTATTTACACTGCGACCTTTAAAAGTAATACGAGCAAACGAAGTAATAAAAGGTGGGCGATGCGACGCGATTGGTCGCGGTAATGTATGACATAGCTAGTTAAAAGTTCGTAATGGTAACTTATCAGAAGTTGTAAGGTGAGGAAATCGTTGGAAACCGCTAGTATTAATACTAATAGAGTTGTATTTGTTTTACTTTACAAATCTTTATTTGAAGTAAGATACCACCCACCTAAAAACTCAGTTCTAACTATTTTGGAAATGTATACTTACAAAAACATTCAAACGCACAGGTGGTTTGCACCGATAACAATCCCATATAACCCAATCTTCTCTGGTTAGCCAGGGCAGGAGACAATTATCTCGCCACTCGCCAGGGAAAGGATAAAAATTTAATTGCTGCCACAGCTTTCTCAAATCTCAGAGCATTGCCGCACAAGTGGAAATAATATCAAAATATGATATGTTTAATAATAAACGGGGTAAACTTCTCCTATTCCATGTACCTGGCAGGTGGGCACGTTAATTATATCCCTTGTCAGGGTATGTAATCAGGGGATATAATTTTTGTCTCCTGCCTGTGCTAGACCTGCAGAGCTCGGGTATCTATGGAGAAGATTTCACCAAACAAAAAAAAGTTTTCCACCACGCCAGTTCTTAATGCAAATTCTACTGAACAGAAGCCTGCAAGTTACTAAGCGCTATTGCAGGTATTTCAAAACTTATTCAATATTATGCCCGGATGAAAGCAGAGCGTTCATGCGGCTTTTTTATCTTAAACTAATTCATCAGTTTCATAGCCACCACCCTCTATTTCGAACTATTGTATAAACTTATGTAATTGTAGATCTACCGTGTTCACATATCAATACCGATTCAGTGACATAATATTAGACATACGGGTTTAAAGTATGGACCATATAAAACAAGAAATCCCGGTTTAGACGACTAATTGAGTTAAGCGTTATTAATCATAGCTTTGCATATTTTGAGGCCTGAATCGAAGCCGGACCCCAGGGCGTGAAATACTACCGGCTAGCAAACATTCTGATGAAACCTGTCACTCTTAATCTATATCTACGAGTACTATAATTTAATATCTTTAGACAACATTGTTGGTGGCAGGATATTGCCATTTACTGCAATAGCTTTTACGTACTGTTGAAGTCCTTCTAGGTATATTATTGAATTTTACTGTAGTAGAATATAACTTTTTAGTAGTATTATTATATTTGTTTATTCCATCTGACCAGGTTTTTATCAGAAACATCCCTACTTCCCTATCCCTATCCCTACTAATATTATAAATGTCAATGTAAGTTTGTTTGTTACACTTTCACGCAAAAACTTCTTAACAAATCCTCCTGAAACTCTGTACACATTTTCTTGGAAGTGTTAGAAGTAATATAGGATACTTTTTATCCCGACATTAAGCTCGGTTGCTTTGGGAGAACGGATGAAAGTGTTTGACGATTTTGCACCATAACTCCGACAAATAATAACCGATTTATAAAATTATTATAATGCCCAAACTTTGTGTAGATCTGAATGTGGTTGGAGATAGAGGACAGAACTCCTCAGCGGACAGCAGCAAACCCCTCATTTAAGGCTTAGCGATACTAAATACTTTAATTTTTTTTAGAACTACAACTAAATTGAATACAACATTAAAAAAACGAAATCAAACGCAGACGAAGTCCCGGGCAACAGCTAGTCTGTCATACATTTATAACAGCTTCTATAGATTAGTATGGATATTCATTGTTCATCTAAGTATGGTGTGTAATTAATTTTCTTTCCATTGCATTGCATGATGATAAAGTAGCTAGATATATTTTAAGTCGAACCTGGTGACAGATGAATGATGAGGCAAATATTATGCTTCGGTGATTTTATGTGGGTGAAGATTGAAACCAAAGGTTACAGTTACGTAGGAAAAAGTTAATATATCAAACTTACAATTTCCTGGCTACCTTGTCAGTCATCTAAGCGTAATTTAACGAATTCATTGATTCTATTGCCTTGTTAATAAGCTACGTGTTTGTAAGATTAACCAGTTGCTTATTAAATCCTAAAGAAATATATTGTTTTTTCAGAGACGTTGGTAAATGTACGCTGAATGCTGATTGCATGTTTTAAACCCGTACCTAACTAAACGGCACAAACTGACTGTATAACTCCCACAGAAGTTCTCACTTCGAGAGGGTTTTCTTACATGTCGTGTATCTGTTTCCCGCCATTTCTTGATACATTTATTTATTTTATTTAAACATCTTTATTGCGTAATAAAGGAGAAATTACAAATATAGTTAAACAAAAAATTAAAAGCAACTACTCATAACTAATATTATAAATTATTAAAAGAGATAAATAAAATAAGATATATATATATATATATACAATAACAAATATTTATATACATTTATTCATTCATTTATTATATATTTGTATAATGTTAATACAATACAATACATATATTGATGTTTGTGTAGTTATTTGAATGTTACTTATGCATAGTTGAATAATATAAGTGTACTTCAAAGGTTTTTATAATGCATCGGATAGCGACATGCTCCGGCTACGTACGGAAATGTATGGAAATTTTGAGAGATAAATAAATATACAAATAAATATACTTCGACAATGCACACATCGCCATCTAGCCCTAAAGTAGGCGTAGCTTGTGTTAAGATGACTGATGAATATTTTTATGAATAATATACAGATAAACAAACACCCAGACACTGAAAAACATTCATGCTCATCACACAAACATTTTCCAGTTGTGGGAATCGAACCCACGGCCTTGGACTCAGGAAGCAGGGTCGCTGCCCACTGCGCCAGTCGGCCGTCGACTGGATTATATCATTTTAATCGATTATGATTATACTGAAGCGGTGATAGCGCATTGGGCTCGGCTTTTCTTTCGGTTGGCCGAGTTCGAATCCCAGCACCTCTAACTTTTAGTTATGTACGTTTTAAGTAATTAAAATAGCACTAGCTTCAACGGTGAAGAAAAACATCCTGAGGAAACCTGCATGCCTGACACTTTTACATAATGTTCTCAAAGGTGTGTGGAGTCCATCAATCCGCAATGAGCCAATGGGTGAACCAAAGTCAAAGTCAAAGTCAAAAATATCTTTATTCAAGTAGGCCCATAGGTGGCACTTTTGATGCGTACATAAGAATTACACGGTAGTGAGATGATGGCGATAACCACATTCGTAAACTTAAAACTAAAGCTACGAGTGTTCCAAAGGCGTCCTGGTCTAAGAAGAAGCCCATAACAAACTTAGCCGGGTGTGTTTTTTGTTATCACCATCTCACAATGTCATTTTAAATTATTAGAAGAGCAACCTGGTTAGAGCAATAATTTACACCCAAGCTTTTTATCGTTTACGTAGTCCTTTATACTATAATAGAACTTTTCTATAAGCTTACGTTTAATACAAACTTTGAACTTTTTAAAAGACATCTCCAAGATGTCAATTGGTAGTTTATTGTAGAATTGTATGCAATTTCCTTTAAACGAATTATGAATTTTATGTAACCTAGTATATTGCACTGTAAGTTTATTCTTACTTCTAATGTTTAAATTATTGCAGTCACATTTTTTCTTAAATTTAGAAATGTTTTTATGAACGTACATTAACTTTTCAAATATGTACTGACTATACACTGTCATTATTTTAAAATCTTTAAATGTATCTCTCAATGACTAATTCGGACCCATTTTGTAGATAGAACGAACAGCCCTCTTCTGCAGCACGAAAATAGTGCTAATATAAGCAGCATTACCCCAAAGTAAAAAAGTAAAATTCCATATGACATAATGCTGTACTGTACATAACCTCTTTTCATTGTGGGAGGAGACAAGTGCCTTGTAGAGAGCCGGTAATAGGTTGGTATGATGAAAATGATGAATAATAAATAATAAATAAATATATTACGACAATACACATCGCCATCTAGCCCCAAAGTAAGCGTAGCTTGTGTTATGGGTACTGAGATAGCTGATGAATGTTTTTATGAATAACATACATAAATACTTATAATGTACATATAAACACCCAGACACTGAAAAACATTCACACAAACATTTTCCAGTTGTGGGAATCGAACCCACGGCCTCTGACTCAGAAAGCAGGGTCGCTGCCCACTGCGCCAATCGGCCGTCAAAATAATAATAGATAATAGTAACCCTTATGAGAGACGTTGAGACGGACAGCTAGTGTAGACTTACTAATAGGATTCCGTTTCGCACCATTTGGATACGGAACCCTAAAAAACATTTGAAATTAAATTATATGCCAATTTATTTTTATAAACGTTATAAATTATACTTTCCTCTCTTTACTGCTCTTATTACTCTTCGCAGAAAACGGGAAAACCGCTCACTCAACGACAAAAATATTCATTCAAAACGGCTAGTAGGTACATTACTTGGTATTACCCAATATCAATAAGAATGATAATTTTTTACACAATCAAGTATTTCTCAGATCCAATATTTACACTTTAATAAGACGGTAAAATAATGAAATTCTTTGAAATCAATTAAGACTCGATCTAAAAGAAACTTCCAAAACTTAAAAGGCTGATCAATTCAATGGTTAAAAGTAATATAATTTTAACGTTTGTATTTTTACTTATAATTTTACTATATGTTTATGTGGTGTACAATAAAAGTGTATCCATTCATTCATTCATAATATGTCTACGCATACCTAAATACCTATTCGTTTTAGTCAAACATTACAATTTTGTAGGATTTCATAGTGCTATCATATCAATTGATGAATTTTTTAATCAATTGATGATTTTTTTAATGAATAGGTTGCTTGGAAGCATCCGGCTCCGCTTTCAGCTCTCACAAGATAGAAAAATTAATGTTAAAATGTAAAATGTAAATTGTTGATGTTGGAAAAGAGCAACTGCTGAGTTTCTTGCCGGCTTCTTCTCGGTAGAATCTGCCTTCCGAACCGGTGGTAGAATCACTACAAACAGACAGACTTGACGTTTCAAAAGTGCTTATATTAGGCCTACTTGAAATAAATGAATTTTGAATTTTGAATTTTGAATTTTATTTATCTGCAACGTTTGATGAGAGAGAAAATTGAAGAAATTATTTATATTTCGACTTAGTTTTGAAATTATCTCATTAAATGACCAGAACTTAATTAGTTATAAAACTTACAAAATTACTGCATCATATAAAATTAAAATCAAATATCCAGTGGACTTACTAAGCATTGAACGAGACATGTCCCTTATTATTGATTTATTAGATACGTATGAATGTATCTACATACGCATATACAGGAACCTGAGAGCCTAGAGGAGCTAACTACAATTTCAATATTTTTTACGCATTTGTTTCAGAATTATAACAATACTAGCGGACCCCAGCGCCATCTGTCGGGCTGATTTGTGAATCTAAACTATCCAGGGTGCCACCCTGGATAAATAAAAAATCATTCAAATCGGTCCAGCCGTTTAGGAGGAGTTCAGTGACCTACACACACAAGAAATATATATATAAAGATTTATTTTGTGGATGTCAATTTATGTCACATAATTTTAACATAATACAATACTGCTTAAAGCGATAGTAGTAAGCCAACAATCCAACCGGATTAATCTTTACGAGACGTATTTTAAAAAAATACTTTAATTAATTCAGATCATTTCAGAGAAATCAATTGAATTTATATGGACAAAAATTGCTTTAAATACAATATCTGTGGAGTGCGTTAGTATAATTTATTGCCTTCCTGCTTACCTTTTAACTATGTTATTATTTTCGTTTAATTATTCATTAAAAGAAAATAACATAAAGTGGAGTCATTAAGTAGTTTTATTCTGTACGTTAGCACTGATAATTCTGGTATGCCTGGTATATTTGTAGCGTAACACTACAGTCAACAGGTATCAGAGCCCAACTACCCGTCAATACACAAGCCTCTACGATCTGAGGGGGGGTTTAAGCTGTCCTGATCCCTTCCTCACTAGCGCGGGGGCTCTAACAATCGGTTGTGGTGGTTGGTAGACGTCTCGGAGGTATACAACGGGTTCCGCGGGTGTCTAACAAAACCAACAAGAGGGACATGACGTGGGGATTTTAGTTTTGGTATACCCCCTTTAGAGGGGGGAGCTCCACATAAACTCCGTTGTGCCCAAGTTTCGGTAGCAATAAAGCTTTTCCACGACGCCAAAAAAAAAAGTATCAGATCCCACCACGCTATTCTAGTAGATTACGGCCAGCAGCGTCCACTGTGCTATTAACATCTACTGCCATGCCATAACATCATAATCACCAACCCCAGCCAGCGAGCCCAGCGTGGTAATTATGGGAAGCCCCTCCTGTTAGTAGAGGCTTTTAGTTTACCAGAGGACAGTTATAAATTATCGCTGATTGCTGCTGATGATGATAAATTGACCAAGCAAAAAGTGGCGTGCATAGAGGGTATGCACAGGGTATGCAGATGATATAAAATGAAAAAAATCTCTAGTACGAGTTATAAAAAATTTAAGGATAGGCATTGTAAGAGTTTAAAAAAAGCCTACCCTTTAGATCTTATAACTCGTACTATAAATAAATAAAATATACTACGACAATACACACGCTGGGGTCTGGATGCTTTGGGTCTGGATGGCGATGGCTATACGATGGCTTGTGTTATGGATTAATATTCATAACACAAGCTACGCTTAAAACGCTTACGGTTAGAAAATATTCATCAGTCATCTTAATAGATACTGATGAATATTTTCTAATATTATACATTATATACTTATAATGTACAGATAAACACCCACTGAAAAACATTCATGTTCATCACACAAACATTTTCCATCTGTGGGAATCGAACCCACGGCCTAAGACTGAGAGAGCAGGGTCGCTGCCCACTGCGCCAGTCGGCCGTCCATACTGGAGATTTTCTTCACTTAATATCATCTGCATACCCTGTGCATACCCTTTATGCACGCAACTGCAAGCAGATGGTCAGACTGATGGTACCTACGTGGAAAACCAATAATATACCATAGCCAATAAACAGAGCAACATTTCGCAGAGCCAGCTAGGAACATGGTCTACGAAGTACTGCCCTGGGTTCATCAACCTGAAGCGTAACCAGCCAAGGCCGAAACCATCTCACAAACACCTAATTCCTCATTTATTTTAACATACTTTCAAAAACGATGTGTGGGTGTTATCATCATCATATCAACCCCTTACAGGGCACGAGTCTCCTTGCACAATGAGAATGAGTTAAAGCCGTAATCCACCACGCTGTCCCAAGGCGGATTGGTGGACTCCACACACCTTTGAGAACATTATGAAGAACTCTCAGGCACGCAGGTTTCCAAGATATTTTCCTTCACCTTTGAAGCATGTGATATTTGAATTACTTAAAACGCGAAATTAACTTAGAAAAGTTTGAGGTGCGCGCTGGGATTCGAACTCGGCCCTCCGAAAGTGAAGTCGAGCTCCTAACCCCTGGGCTCTCATCGCTTGTGTATAACTTGCAATATATGCATAAAATCCTCGCAAATACTTTGCAGTATACCCACACAGGGTGTACTGCAAATTATTTGCGTGCATTATCTATTCAATAAAAAAAGCAAAATTGTACCACAGTCACTCCTTAGTAAGAGTTCTTCCCACTATATTACCTAGAAAGCTATGTCCATTGTTTCATACCCGTTTTAGGAAAACCAATTAAGGAAGACAATCGACTGTCTGTTTCGTTTACACAACCACCTAACGTCTAAGATTGATAACGCTGATTATATATTGCGATTGCTAACTGCCTATCCAAAGCCTACAAAAAGTCGTCATCATCAGGTGATGATCAATCGATTTGCATCTACTGCTAGGGTAAGAGTGCTAAGGTATTTTGTAAGGTGTTCTCATATCTCCCAGAAGCCTTCTTATTCAGTAACTTTACTTACAGTTGCCAATCGGTTTGCTTAACAAAAGGTCACTACTTTTGTTTTTTCTTTTCTTTTCGTATGTGTAATAAAGTTATTCTATCTATATATCATCTCATTACAAAATATTTTGCGATTAGTTAGAAATTATGGCTATGAAATAATGTTTGTATGAAGAAGAGTTGACGACATATAGCTACTAAATCGGGAAGCTAGGCACTTGTTTCCAGCGGATCTCAGGGACTCGGTTGAAGTCGTCTGTCCACCTCGTTGGGGGTCGACAATCTTTATCGGGGCAAGGTCATCATTCGTGCACCATGGCACCCGAGGTTCTTTACGTGGCATCAAAATTTCATCACAATCGGTGCAGTGTATAAGCTGAACGTAGGTTACAAACAAAAAACAAATAAATAGACGGAAACACATTTACTCTTTTTTTAATTTGCTACAAGTTAGCATTTATTCCAATTTCACCTACTTATGATGTAGTCGATAGTTACGGGCTAACCTATGAGGGGCATACCCCTTATCGAGTTCTACGCGACATCGTACCGGAACGCTAATTCGCTTAGCAGCACGTCCTTGACCGGACCAGACCGGACCAGAAAAAAATCAGGAATCATGAATTCCCAAATTGTTCTTGCCGTAGATCAAACCCGGGGTACCACTTAAAACCAAAGCGCTCACCGCTGCGCCAGGGAGGTCGTCAAAATTTATAATAGTAGAAGAAGAACAAGAAGAAATACTTTATTGCACACAAAAATCAAAATATACATAAAATATAGAATAAGCAAAAGAACAAGAATTGTAGGCATGCAAAAGCGGCCTTATTGCTGCAAGCAATCTCTTACAGGCAACCTCTGTCAGAAGAAAAAGCTGCAAGAGAGCGGGATAGTGCAATTATATACACATAAATTCGAAAATAAATAGACATACATAAACATAGATATAAAATAAATATATATTTGAATACATATCTATTATATAAATATATATATAAATAATTATATAATGAAAGTAGTATCATTACCATATTTTTTTTATAAAGAGCCTAATCCGGAGCATCTTCAGATGTTGACTTTGCAATAGACTATATACTTACCTAATATCCGTCTGTAGGGAATTGACGTAATCCCTGATTTCATAATTTCCCTACGACATAATATAGACAAATCAACACGGAAATCCTTTATCAATGCGAGATATAATTATTTAATGTCGTACATTTACCCACGGCACAGAAATTAATGTACCTACCTACCTGAGGTTATAAAAGTTTTAAAGAATTGCTTTCTAATAAATAGTAGTATATGTATTAAGATATTAAAAGGCTAAGCACAATGCAGAATACTGTGGGTATTGCAACTAGTACACTATAGTGTTTCATAAATAGCAAGTACGTAATAAAATTATTTTTCAAATATCAAGTTTAATTTTAAATTTTATAATAAATTTTATTTTATAATTAAACATGAACAGCCATATTATGGCACTATTTATAAGTATAAATAATTAATTGCCTTATTCTAGGAGAGACGCTATATTAGAAGGCATATAATAGTAGTCGTAATGAGTTATAATTTTATTAGAGTTCGCATTTCGAGTCAGCGGAAATCTACGTGATTAAATCAAAAATTAAGAGATCTATAGAATAATTATAGTATTCGACATAGCTCAACGAGTTGCAAAGCTGAAGTGGCAATGAGCGGGGCACATAGCTTGGAGAACTTGGTCGTTGGGATTCCAAGGTGCTGGAATGGCAACCCCACGGCCCGCACAGATAAACGCAGCGTTGGTTGACGTGGACAAACGATATGAAAGAAGTAGCTTGGAACTGCTGGAAACAAGCGGCCGAGGACCGTGGATTGTGGAAATCCCTACTAAAGACCACGTCCAATGCACGTTAAGCGATTAAAGTGACGATGACGATAATGACAAGCTACCCTGTTGATACAGGTTGCTCTACTACCTTTATTTTCTGATATGGATTGGAGTGATAATTTATTAATTTCGGGCATACAATAAACTTATCTGGGTCGCTAGCCGAAATTGGAACTGTCACACCATATTAAAATTTCAATTGGCCTTCTATTCGATAACTAACGTGCGATTAAAGAAACGCTGTAACCGGCCCGGATAAGTTATTGAAACTGTTGTAATTTTAATTCTAGGACCCCAAAGTTCTTAGTCCACAAACATCAACTCGACATCATTAAAACATTACTTGCTGGAGAAAGCTTATTATAAATAAATAAATAAGTATACTACGGCAATACAGTAAAACTAAGATGACTGAAGAATATTTTTATGAATACATAATAATATACATAAATACTTATAATATATAGATAAACACCCAGACACTGAAAAACATTCATGTTCATCACACAACCATTTTCCAGTTGTGAGAATCGAATCCACGGCCTTGGACTCAGAAAGCAGGGTCGCTGCCCACTGCGCCAGCCGGCTGTCAAATAAAATTATAAAATAAGAAGTTAATTATAAAATAAGTTCCTAAATGAGAATATTTAATATTGAAAATAATGTCTCCGCCTCTCAATCTGGTTACAGCGCCCTCACCGGGTTCCATTTCAAATGTAAACATTAGATTGATATTCTTTTTTGAAAATATAGTATTTATGTAATCTGTATGACATGTCGGCCCTGTTTGGCTTATTATAATACAGCCTCTACAGAATCGCTTCGTCACAATGTAAGTAAACAATAAACCAGTCTTAACGAAGTTCTCCATAATAAAATATAACAGTCGAACGAAAAGTTTACAAACAAAAGTAAATTTTATCGCCTACTGTAAGTGAAGTAACTACCAAGTACCAACCAACGCTTCCGCGTGCCCACTAATCTAGCATCGAAGGTGAATGCCCGCAGGCCCTGGACAATGCCACTCAGCTGTTTACATCTTGATAAATATTATGAAATACTCTGTCCAGATGGACAATTGATTCCACAACATGTCTTCTATCGACAAATATGTGCCATTTAGCGTTCCGGTGCGATGTAACGTAGAATTCGATCAGGGGTATGGATTCAGGGGTATTTAATATACCTACCTTACCCCTAACTAGTATGCCCGTTACCATCTTAGACTGCATCATCACTTACCACTTGATAAGAATGCAGTAAAGGGCTAAACCTGGAGTGGAATATAAAAATCTTGTATGCTCTACATCCCTACGTGGTTGATATACCGCGGACTCGTACGAAGCGCTTCGCATCTTCGTTCATCAGCACCGCTAGGATCTGGAATGCCCTTCAAGCTTCCATTTTCCCCAGTGCCTTAATATATGCAATATGAGTACCTTAAAATCAAGAGTGAATAGGCATCTTCTAGGCAAGCGCGCTCCACCTTAGGCTGCATCATCGCTTACCATAAGATTGCAGTCAAGCGCTCGTCTAAGACCATAAAAAAAAATCTCTGAAACTTCAACATTATAATGAGTTTTTATATTCGAAGTCCTTTTTCGTGGATTTTTGTTATTTTTCAATAAATAAAAATGCAAAATCCGCCATGAAAGGTGAAACGCCGCATTTAAAATTATGACGTCACCATATTTTTTTATCGCTTGAACTTCGAAAATCGAATTATTTTGTGATTTCAAACTATCACTTGCTTGCTTTTTTGTTTTCAATATAAAAATCATAAATTTTATATTGAATCATAAATCATAATTTGCCTATGACGTCACGAGTGCGGCCATGCGACCATGGCAGCCGCAGAGCGTTTTGCAGGAAACAATTTTTTTCAATATAGTTTGCAATTTATGTCAACAAAACCTCTAATTTCTGGAAAATAGGATGAATAAGGTTTAAGAGCAAATAATCGGAAGTATCTACTATATATAAAAGGATATAGTAGAAACGTATCAATTACTTATGGAGATAGTATCTACTATATTAAATACCTACCCAGTTGACTAGTAAGGCTTTGATTTTATAAGCCTTTGCACGCTTTAATACCTAGGTTCCTTCTGTATTTTCTATTGTTTTTTTTTTAATTTTTAATTGTTGGTGCAATACGCAGTTCAAGCAAACAACAAAACCAAAGCATTTATATCCAAAGACAAAACTTGTTCTATGCAATATTATATTATCATTGGCAACGTGTCATTCAATACGTTAGTAGATACATCATGTGAAGGGGAAAGTGCTGCTGATATATACGTTATAATAGAGGTAGGTATTTGTATTTTATTTATTTATTTATTTATTCTCTATTTATTCGCTTCTTGCCTTTCTCATTGGAAAAACTCACTTTTACATTTATAGAGTTTTAAAAGAAAATAAAATAAAAACCCTGAAGTAAACTTACAGAGCTCCGCAATCCAATTAAATATGTGAAATACTTAATTGGATCGTAACATTGTAATAAAATAACCTGTAAGGTATTCAATAATCGGGCTTTCTAACAAAAACATACTTATAAAAATTTTACTTAACTTTCTATTCTCTATATATATATATATCATGGAATTGCGCAAAGTAACGCCTTCTTCTATCCAAAAAAAAAAATATTGATAGTTCTATAATTAAAACTTTCAAATACACAAACAAACTCTTTAACTTTATTTATTTATTTATTATTTTATTCGTAATCAACAGCGTTACAGTAAAAATATATTTATAAATACTTTTACTTAAATCTAAGGCCACAAAGATTACATAAACATAGCATTTAGAAATAGTCTCGGATTTAACATAAAAATAATTAAGTTTTTAATTATAAATATTTAAAAAAGTTAATAACATAAAAGTGTGAACACAAGACGTAAAGAAACAAAGAAAGCTATTAAGACTAATCTAATAAAAATGTATTCGTTGCAGCAATTGAAAAATCGTTTATTATACATAAATATAGATTTAGAGCATTTATGTTCGACGGCTGGTTGACGCAATGGGTAGTAGGCCGTGGATTCGTTTCCCACAAAAAATTAAAATGTTTGTATGATGAACATGAATGTTTTTCAGTTTATCTGTATATTATAAGTATATATTCATCAGCTATCTTAGTACTCATAACACAAGCTACACTTACTTTAAGGCTTAGATGGCGACGTGTGTATTGTCGTAGTATAATTCTTTATTTATTTATGTGCATGAATTTCACATAAGTGCATAGAGTTTCTGTATTCACGTTTCCGATAAAAGTGAGCGTTTCATAGGAATATTAATAAAGAGATAGATTTCCAGTCTTATTAAATTGATACTTGATTGATTTATGTATGACATGATTATAACTTACCTTGAACATTACATAATAATATGTTATAGTTACTCGTATCGGTACAATATGCTTTAAAAAATATCTTTGCATAAAATGTTCTTCGAGGCGACCTTTAAGTTTTTATTGAATCTTAAATTCATTGCGGTTCATACTTTGGGAAAAAAATCTTCCGGAGTAGTCTGAGATCGCTGGAATGATTTTATATACAAGGTAACTATTTTAAACCTCTATGTGTTACTATTCTGACTACTATCTTCGTTTAAAACAGTATTATTTTAAATAGAGTGTTATATGACATACCAACTGTTTCCCGCGTCTCCGTCTGCGTTGGTTTTAGTTTTAAAAGTATCCCATAGGAACCGTGAGAGATGTGTGGCAGTAGCAGTAGAAAAAATAGTAGATGCTACGGATAAGTAACCGTGCAATTAAGAGAGAAAACAATAAAATACGTATTCCGTAAAAAGTATTCAGTTTCTTGTTTTTTTTCTGTTCAAAGGTGTTAAAGTGGCAACCCCGCACCGGTAAGCGCAGCGTTGGTCGACCCACGACATCAAACGAGTCGCGGGGAGCCGCTGGATACAAGCAACCCAGAAGCCCTACAAAAGACCTATGTCCAGCAGTATGCGTCTGTCGGTTGATTTGATGGTGATGAATATAGCCAACCCACTTTTGTTCCAACCGGCGATCTAATAAAATTTGAATGACAAGTTGATATTGTGACTTAACTTTTAGATATACACCCTCGTGGACTTTTTGTAGGTAATAATGAGTGCTTTAATTAAGTAGTAAATATTTTCTATGCATCAGCAATAGTTTTCTCAGCGAACGTCAGGTAATTAATTTTAAAGGCAAAATTATCTTCTTTACGTTACATTATAGCAATTATTTTAAGGATTTTTTTTAACTAAATTATATGTTATAATATTACTTCCTGATAATTTTTCATTTGGCTAAAACAAACAAACTAACAAAAAAACCCCTAACTTTCCTCTTTATAATATTACTACAGATTACCTTGGCGTCTAAGAAATAAGGATTACAATTCTGAAATAAAACTTGAACTATAATGGAAATAATACTGTTCAGCGTAGTAAGTCCTCTACTCTTTATTTAGTTTGCCCATGACTTCTTGTAGTAGTAACTACTTTTTAGTACTAGTAGTTTTTAGTAATATTGGAGTAGTAGACTCCAGTGCTGCGTAATAAAGCAAACCGTTACAAATACCATTACTTAATTAAAAGTTTATACTTAGTCCCAGTAACAGATTCTGCCGCTTTGTCTATTTGACGTATATAAATGATCTATAAAATAGAATAAGTTATATATAACTAGCGCTTTTAATTCGGTTGCCCAGGGTATCTTTATGCAAAGTTACGTCAAGGTCACTTTATATTTTAAGCCGTATATAGGCAAAAAAAAAAATTTCAACCCAGCAAGAACTAACTGTTCCCGGATAAAAAGCCCTACTTACTCTAGAATACGAGCTGTCTCTGTGCTAAATTCCATCAAGGTCGGTTCAACGGTTTACTTTCGCATTGTTATTATATTACTTTGTTATCATGGAAACCTTTTTATCATTTTTATATTATTAATATTCATGATCTTGTTAATTTAACTCATAAAAAATAAAACATATCTACATTTTTAATAAATATAAAACATATTATAATTAGAATTCCAATAATATTAAAAATTAAATCTTAAAAATGCTGCTTTCCAAACCTAGTCAAGTTATTTACTGCGACCTAGAGTTTATGTTTCGGTAACAGCAGTAATCTGACCTCCGATGGCCATGAAATAATATTAACTGGAAAAATGTTGAAGTTAATCAGCTAAAAGTAAACGTACGGTCAAGTAGGCCTACTATTTAAGTACTTACTTATGATACGTTAAATTGACTTTTTGTTGGGAATCTATTACTACCAGTTTCTACCGAAAACAAGCTGGATAGCTTATTACCATTGCCGTTACATAATAGTATACGCAGTAGCACACTAAGTCTGTCCCTTCAGACAGAAAGGGCTCTAGTAAATTTCTTCACCTATCTTTCTCTATCCATATTCAGTCGGTGACTTTTGAACCTCAGTCTATCCAGAGCATTATTGGCTCCTTGGCTTTGAAGTCATGATCTTTTTTTCTTTGTTAAAGACCAACACGTCTCTTAATCGTTCCCGCAATTATGAGCCGGGGTAAGGACCCAAAGCCATGAGGACATAACTCCGACAGACGACAAGCGAAAATAATCTACAACATGTTTTATAACAGGATAGGTAATCTTAAAATAAAAAAACTAAAACAATGAAAACTTTATTTACCTGCTTCTTATTCTTCGCAAACTTTTTTTATAACCTTCGCGCAACATTGAACTTGAAAGAGCTTGGCATTGACCTAAAATTACGGTGTATGGTTCAACGATCGAAAACGCATCGCTGGTCAGATATATCAACCATAAAAATTCTTGTTCTTATTCTTACGTAACATCACAATAACGGTTTAAGGGAGCCCACTAACGTTAGACAAATAAACATTAGGGCACACTGCTGTCTGATACCTTGACTTTTTCGGATACAAAATCTACGTAGGTACTCTTAAAGTGCCCCAGTGTGCTTGTTTTTAAACAAACGTCACGCCAGAGCGAGTGTGTTATTGTACTGTAGCATGGTCCTCAATAATTTCGCCAATGTCAAAGCAGGTAGTCAATACAACGTCATGATTATTCAATTGGGCTTTTTCAATTGTATTATAAGCAGATTGTATTAGAAGCCGCTTTCTTCAGAATATTTTTATAGGTCTACTAGACTGCAGGAGAATACTAAAAATAGTTTATAAAGATTTGTCAAATCTGCGATTTCACAAATTATCAATTAAGACAATTTTATTTTAGAGATGCAGTTGGTCGAACCTGGATACAAAGAGACTTTTTTTGTTACTGTTTGGAAACTCAATAAGGTTCCTGATCCAATTCTTATTTTTAAAATATCAATATAAAATTTAGAACATAATACATAAGTATATACATAATTTTAACGTGCGCGGTAGACCCAGTAGTGTTTGTTATGGCGTCTACATCTGCATAAAATTGTAATAAAATTATTCAATAAAATATATTTATCTGGCCATCAATATTTATTTACCAAACAAAAACTCGAGTATAATGAATAATTAGTTTTAGATTCGCATTTTTGTTTTAATTATTGTAAGAAGTGCAACAGCGCATGTCAAAATAAAAAAAATATATAATTTTTTGTCACTTCGTTGTTGTCAATTTGTTTTCCCGGGATAAAAGTCGCGTCACTTCACGCTCTATAGAACTTAATCTTGGTAAGTATGATTTAAAGCTGCCAATCAATTCTAATTTAACAGAACTAAGGTGTAAAATAACTTGCATCCCTTCATCGTCACCATCTTCACATACAACCAACACCCGTGCCCACTACAGGCCACGGGTAATCCTCCCACAACGAGAAGGGGTTAAGGCCGTAGTCCACCACGCTGGCCCAGTGCGGATTGGTGGACTCCACACACCTAAGTAATTAAAATATCACTTGCTTCATCGGTGATGGAAAACATACCTGCCTGACTGTTCTCCATAATGTTCTCAACGGCGTGTGGGAACTAAAATTTCACTATGTTGTTACAGTACCTAGCTATGTGGGATATAAGATGGCTGGGATAAAAAAATTCGCAAGTGACACACATATACGAGTATATAGTAACTGCACACTTGACTGTGATATAGTCATCAGAATTCGTTGGCGTTATGTACATGGTATATGTACGAAATTCTCTGAGAGCAAATTTCAGCCCAGCCAAGTTAGAGTGTAGCGCTTTTTGTGACATAACATTTCCGGGGAGGTCCTACCGCCATGGTTATTCTAACCGCCACACATCATTGCAAACAAAACGTGCAATCTCAACAACCTTTGAATTACTATTAGTACTGACACGTACTCCCTACGAGTGCCCTCAAAGGGAAACTGCGGTCTATGATAAAGTTATGGGTAATATAATTACCTAACAGTAATGGGGTCAAGTGCAATGGGCTCGCTTGAGTTACCAAACTTATCACGATCTTTACGTTACGACATCACATTGCAACGGATATAATAATACGTAATGTCGAAATAACGCTATTAAAAGTATAATAATTCAAGACCCAGTTGATTCTGATTGAAAGGAATGTGACGTGATTATTTACTTTGGCTATACTATTATTTTGCAACGGTTTTGTTTGGTCCGCATTTCAATAACAGACACCACGGAAAGCCACAGAGATGGTGACAAGCTATCGATTCCCGTATAACGAGAGCTGTTTAAACAATCACTTCAAACTCATTTAATTCATCGAAATAATTTATGATAAGAATTCTAGTAAGCATTCCGCTCTTCTATCATCTCTCAAAATATGGAATACCTAATGATTGTTAAATTGTGAAATGTTAATATTGAAAAAAAACAACTGCTGAGTTTCTTGCTGGATTCTTATGAATACAATCTGAAAATATAACAATAATAGAGTCGCAACAGCTGACAGACAGATTTGATATCTGAAATGAGCTTAGTTATGGACAGCTGACATAAAACGATACGCTGGGAGTCGCTACATACAAGCAGCACAAAACTGTAGCGAGTAGAAATCCCTATAGAAGACCAAAATAGGTCTAGAAAGGTATAGGAGGTAAGGTAAGGTAAAGGTAAAGGTAAAGGTATAGGAGATGATGATATACAACAATCCCACTTAAAACCAATTAATTATCAATTATAAAATAAATACACTGTAAATATTTTAAATTGTGGATCCAACCATTGGTCCTCACGTCTGGTAAACCAAGAGCTGGCACTTATTTAGCCCAACGGCTAGGTCTAGCAATTCAAAGGGGCAATAACGCCAGCATTTAGGGTACCATGCCCAAAAGTTAACAGTTAGACGGCTTATATTTTTTGTAAATATTAATGTTAGTTTAAAATTATATTATGTGTTTTCTTATTGGAATTATATTTAGGTCTACCAAGGATAGAAATCAGGAAAAGTAGTTGATACCTACTCTTTTATTTTTGCCGGATGTCGGCAAAACACTTTTGTACCTCGCGCAACTGATGCGCAAAAGTAACTTACCCATGAATAATAATTCCTACAATCAAGGCAAAAAAAAATTACTTGTCAATAAAAATACTGTGCGGTTATTTTTGTTTACCACCGAAGGTCCGATTCAGATTAAAAACAAAGGTTAGTAGCTTAATGGCCTTTCGGAAATATATTCTGTGTGAACAAACTTATTTTTGGAAATTCTTAAAATACCATTTTTAAAAATAAAAACAGTTCCAAAATATCCACATGAATGAATTTTAACAAAAAAAAATAATTTCGAAACCATTTTTTTTTAAAGCAAATAAGTTGAAATTTAACGTTATCAAACACTCACCATATATTTGAATTGCTGAGTATTTACCTAATTAAGATAAACAGGCGAAAAACATCTGAAAGGCTGGCTCTTTTTTTGTACAAAGGATAAGCCAGGATTTTCAGCTTGCTACTTGTAATTAGTAATGGTTATACAATAATTAAGCGATAAGATTAATAGTAAAATTTACTATATAAAAGCTTTCATTACTAAAAAAAAAAAGATAAATTTTCATTAATGTTTTTCTCGGAGATCGGAAGAGTAAAAGATATTGAGTAAATAGTAACACTTATTAATACTATAATATGAATATTTATTATTTATAAAGCAGCATTACTATGTTCTGGGATTAAGGGCTTGGTTGCTGGTGTTATTGCTGGTGTACATGAGGCTTAACACCCACGCCTCAGGTTGTTGGACACAGGATGGTGCTTTGCCGACCCAGCGAAGAGTTGCTCTGTTTATAAGCGCTCATGTTCCACTTATCTGGTGCATCTGCTTGGTTCCATCAGTTATAACTACAAAATAATGCAAACAACTCTCCGTACACGGTATAAATACACACTATTAAATTAATTAACTCACATATCTGAAATCCTTAATGCAAACACGAGGAAACTATACAAATGGTTATTAAAATTACTGAGTTTCAAGAACGATAATGTACTTATTTGATTGCGAATGGGTCTCCCAAGGGTGATCCTTATTCAAATTTCAGGATTCGCTTATGCAATGCTATGATTTGTATATATATATATTGAAATTGACTACCAAAAAGAGTAGGGAAAATATCAAATTATTTTTTATTTCTTCTCACCTCCAGCAATGCTGTACCTCAAAGTAATCATTAAAAGCCCACCAACCAACTATTGAGCAGCTATTGATGATACCTACTTCCTCTTTTTTTTTTAAACATGACGTATGCATTTATTATTTTTTATATATCCTTAGTATATTAACAGCTAGCCAAAACGTATACTAAGTCAGTTACAGATGTACATTACAAAAATGATTGTTTATCTAATTTAAAAATTATCATTGAGCAAATTTTTACGAAATGCAGGCAACTTTAAATATTGAAGATTTCTTATAATATGGCAATATTGTTTATTTGCTATCATTTTTCTTTAGGTTATAATCCTTAGGTTTGAATATAGTAAATCTATTGATTCTCTTATTCTTCAGTCACAGATTAATGAATCACATTATAGGTAATATTTAACATAAAATCAGTATGCCAATCATGTTTAATTCAAAATTTTCAATAATATTTCCAATGGAGAATATATGAAAGTATTTGCTTTATCACCCCCGAAGACGTTTCAAATCGCGCTAAAACTTATACGATTCCTTCAAACATTGAGATTTGTATGTTCCGGGAAAAATGCAAATAATAATAATTAGTTCTTATTTGTTGACGCCACGGGCTCTAAACTGGCCAAGTTTAGAACAAACATTTTGGATAACTCTCAGGCATGCAGGTTGCCTCTCGAGGTTTTCCTTCACCGTTAGTGATATTTAATTTATGGCGGCCAAGTGGCGCAGTGTGCAGTGACCCTGCTTCTGTATCCAAGGCTGTGGGTTCGATTCCCACAGCTAAAATAATATTTGTGCGATGAAAATGACTGTTTTCAGTGTCTAGGTGTTTATCTGTTCATATAAGCGTAGTTTATACATTTATTATATAAACTACGCTTACTTTAGGGCTAGATGGCGATGTGCTTATTGTCGTAATAAATTTATTTATTATTTACTGAGTTACTTAAATTAACGCACACAACTCCGGAACTCGGTTTGGTCCCCCCCCAAAGGAAGCCGAATTTTTATTTTGGAGGACAGATAATGAGAATAATCTGACCTATCTGATTCCTTATATTAGTACAGTAGCAAAAGAGGGACAGACCAGAAATAAACTGTTCGATCTGTCCGCCTACTCCCGACGGGGGCACATCGCACAATTTATTCCTATCTATCAACCTGAGGGGACAGACAAGAAGGAAAAATATATAATAAGACGTTTGATTTCCCTTCTACGGGAGCAAGGGGACATATCAAACTAATCATTTCTGGTCTGCCCCTCTTCGCACATAACTCCAAAAATTTGTAGTTTCGTGCGGAGATCGAACTAGGTTCACCTGAACAGGAGGCTGTAATCCTAACCACGCCGATTGAATTGAAAATCTCCGTTTTTATTTAAATCGGTAAAAAAGAACTAACCAACATTCTACATTAAGCTACAGATCAATGCTCTTAAGTATTTCCTTCCGGACTACTAAAAAATACATGTTAATTAGAGCCATATTACAAGTTTTGCTCAGAATACATTAAAACGAGATAAAGTGCGGAAGGAAGGCCTCCGTTGACATAGACCTTGCTCCCACTTCCGACGTCTATAGGAACTAGAATATACCGGCCTTTGAAAATAAGTAATGACCGATATGATTGTATCTAGATGTGTAATTGTTGTGAAATATATGACATATAAACGATATGACTCAAAGATCTGTGATAGCTTAGTGGTTAATACTTCTGCTTTTCGGGAGGACTTTGTTCGACACCCAGCACGTCATCATCATCATCTATTTAATTACACTTGTTCTAAATTTGACGGCCGATTGGCGCAGTGAGCAGCGACCCTGCTTTCTGAGTCCTAGGCCGTGGGTTCGATTCCCGCAACTGGAAAATGTTTGTGTGATGAGCATGAATGTTTTTCAGTGTCTGGGTGTTTATATGTATATTCTAAGTATTTATGTATATCATTCATAAAAATATTCATCAGTCATCTTAGTACCCATAACACAAGCTACGCTTACTTTGGGGCTAGATGGCGGTGTGTGTATTGTCGTAATATATTTATAAATATAAAGGAAAACATTGTGGGAAAACCTGCATGCCTGAGAGTTCTCCATAACGTTCTCAAAGGCGAGTGTAATCTACCAATCCGCTCTTGGCCAGGGTAGTGAACTACAGGGTAAACCCTTCTGAGAGAGATACCCGTGCTCTGTAGAGAGCCGATAATGGTTAAGTAATGATATGCCACTTCATATAGGTAGTTAATATATTAAATAATAATAAATGATAGGTTAGGTTAGGGTACCAGCAGTGGCGTGCATAGAGGGTATGCACATGGTATGCAGATGATATAAAATTAAGAAAATCTAGAATACGAGTTATAAATAAATAAGGGTAGACTTTTTAAACATCTAACAATGCATATCCTTAAGTTTTTTATAACTCTTACTGGAGATTTTCTTCATTTTATATCATCTGCATACCCTGTGCATACCCTCTATGCACGCCACTGGGTACCAGCAACCGGTTTGTTTTGTCTATACTTTGCTCAAAAGAAGGTCAAGCAAATGTATCTACAAAAAAATACAGTTTAATACCTGCATATAATTTCCAAATATCTGCATGTTTTTGATAATGTTATTTCTGTTCTGGATATGATTATTATTTGATAGGATTTTTTTTATTCCACTGGCCCTTGACCGCAATCTCACCTGGTGGTCAGTGATGATGCAGACTAAGATGGAAACGGGTTAACCTGTTAGAGAGCATGGTAGTCATACCCCTAATTAGTTTCTACGCGACATCGCGTCGGAACACTAAATCGCTTAGCGGCACGTCTTTGTCGTTGGGTGGTAACTAGCCACGACCAAAGACAAAACTTACTGGCAGGTTGACTTTGCAAGGCATAGGTAAACTAGTGTTTAATTAGGTAAACAGGTAGGTATATACAAAAGGAACCCACGGAAATCGGGAAACATCCAAACCGGAACTGTCTGTGGAAAAGGTTTAATTTGGCATAAAGATAAAGTTACAAGTACCTCTTTAGACTACTTTATATATCGTGGGAATATTGAAAACAACCATTTTGTTGCGGATGAAATCACAGTTGACTGGTAGTAAGAAGTATTTTTTTTAAAGAACCATTCATCTCATTATGTAAATAAAATTACTGCCTTACATGATTTCCCCGCAATTTAAAGTGTGTTGCTTTTTAAAGCATATGCTTTAATAAATTAAATTATTTGATTGGTACCGAGGTAAGCACCTAAGTTAATTAATTGGTGTCAAAAATTAAAGCGATATCAAATGATATCTACATCTAAAGCTATAAATACTTCCTTTATAAAGATTTATTAATTGAATTCAAATTCAAATTCAAATTCATTTATTTCAAGTAGGCCTACTTTATAAGCACTTTTGAAACGTCAAGTATGCATGTTTGTGTGACTCTACCACCGGTTCGGAAAGCAGATTCTACCGAGAAGAGCCGGCAAGAAACTCAGTAGTTGCTCTTTTCCAACATCAACATTTACAATCATTTTGCTATCTTGCGGGAGATGAGAGCGAGGCTGGCTGCTTCCATTCTACCTTGTCATTGAGGAATTCATCAAATGTATAGTAACCTCGCTGTACTAGATGCGTTTTTACACATTTTTTAAATGTATGCATTGGTAGGTCAAGAATTTCCTTAGGAATCATGTTGTAAAAGCGTATACTCAACCCCACAAAGGAGTTCTGCACCTTTCGCAGACGATATGCAGATATCACTAATTTATGACCGTTTCTGGTAAGTCGATTGTTAATTTCAGCTTTTGATTTATAAAGAGTAATATTTTGCCTCACAAAGACTATATTACTATAAATGTATTGCGAAGCTACTGTAAGAATACCTATTTGTTTAAATTTTTCACGAAGCGATTCGCGTGATCCAAGTTTATATATTGATCGTACGGCTCTTTTCTGTAGTATAAATATACTTTCAATATCTGCAGCTTTTCCCCACAGCAAGATCCCATAGGACATAATACTGTGAAAGTATGCGAAATAAACAAGCCTAGCTGTTTCAACATCGGTAAGCTGTCTAATTTTCCTGATTGCATATGCAGCTGAGCTGAGTTTACTCGCTAGGCTTTCTATATGGGTACCCCACTGTAGCTTACAATCTAAGGTCACTCCTAGAAAAACAGTGGAGTTTTCTATTTTAAGTGTTTCTCCATTTATTATGATGTTTTTATCAATTTTTTTTACGTTAGGCAAAACAAATTCCAAACACTTGGTTTTTTTTGCATTTAAAAGTAAGTTATTAACAGTAAACCAGTCTGACACATGTGACAAAGCACGGTTTACGTCGTCAAAATTATCTTTGTTTCTATCAGTCTTAAAAATAAGAGATGTATCATCTGCGAACAGTACAATCTCACAAGTGCCCCTGACATGGTGTGGCAGATCATTTATATACACCAGAAACAATAAGGGACCCAAAATTGAGCCTTGTGGGACACCCATTAAGGCAGAAGATCTCTTAGACTTTATGTCTTTTACGCATACCCTTTGAACTCTATCACTTAGATAAGAGGCAATTAAATTGAGTGCAACGTTTTTGATGCCATAGTGGCTTAGTTTTAATAACAACGTTTTGTGTTCAACGCAATCGAATGCTTTGGACAGATCACAGAAAACACCAATGGCATTCTGCGAACGTTCCCAGGCATCGTAAATATGCTTTATGAGTCTTGCGCCTGCATCCGTTGTACTACGACCTTTAGTGAAGCCGTACTGCTCCGGATGAAGTAAGTTATTTACATTAAAATGATTTAAAAGTTGATAAAGTATAATTTTTTCAAAGACCTTTTTAATTATGATAGGTATAACTAATAAAGGTTATTTGAAATATAATATCGGTTAAACGTTTACGAATTAAACAATGTTTTGGAGAAAAAAATCATCGTGCATTAGGATACACACATTCATACAAACTTTTATCTTGTATCCGTAGGATCCGTGTAGTTTTATGTTTTTACTTTAAAACATAAAACTTTCATAAAATATTCCATCCTTCAATTCACCCTTTACCACAATCAAAAATCTACCCACTAAGGATAGCTATCTGAATCTGACTGAGGACCAACTGAACAAACTTGAGCGTCTCCAAAATCTTGCTATTCGGTTCATATTTAGCCTGCGCAAGTATGACCACGTATCTGAATTAGTGTTGCCCAAATGCAAGAACAAGACGAGACTTAACCAGTCTTGGTCTTGGTCTTGCGCCAATACACCTGGTCTTGGTCTTGGTCTTGGTCTTGCGCTCCCAGTCTTGGTCTTGGTCTTGGTCTTGCAGCAAGAGTCTTGCAAGTCTTGCAATTACCTATTAGTCTATTACTATTTATTAAAGTTTACTTTAAATCTTAGAAAAACGTATTAGAATTGGAACATTGTGAGCTTGAATTAACATAGCCATAGTAAAGATCAAGCAGATTAATAAATAACTGAAGATTTGATAAGAAATTCGAAAAATCAACTGACCTATATGTCGTTTTCCATGGAAGTAACTGTTTCTTAATAAACATTTATGATTTATAAGCTTACATTTGCTAAAACATGTAAAAAAACAAATTAATTACAATAACTTGACTGTATTTTAAAGAACAATACTTATCTGTCTAGAAAGAGATTGAACCCTCAACTTATAAGAAATTTAATAAAAGAGTTTTACGATTTATCATTTATTTGAATAAAAAATAAAATACAACACAAATCAACAGCTTTATCATTAGGTTATGATACTTTATATCAATTCTTTTGACCAAGAATTAATATAAAGTAACCATCTGGCTGACTCATCACTTAACCTATTTCTATGTTTTCTAATTACTAATGATGCTTTAGAAAATAACCTCTCAGCAGGTACTGAAGTTGCAGGTATTGAGAGAAAATCACGGGCCATTTTCGATAAAATCGGATACTCTGTCTCATGCGTCCTCCACCAATCTAAAATCACCAATCTGAAACTTATTTATTCTTTGGAACACCTGTAGGTACTCTTAAAATTCGAAATTATTTTGCATGAATAGTGTCAAATGTTATGATTTCGGCGCGGCGGCAACGATTGTTTTAGATTTCAAAAGAAGCCGCCGGCGCGTGTATCATAACCATGTACTTCCGAAAAGCGGCAAATTTCTTTGAGAAGTAAGTACAAAACCTTTGATGCCGCATTATCAAAGTGCCGATGGTTAAAACATAACTATGCATGCACTCAGTTTGATTTTAATAGATATTTTTTTATTCGCTATGTTTATGGTATTAGTCGTAATGCGCATAGGTCCAGTTTTTCATATTCTTTGATATAGTTTTTTGCGTCTCATAGAATTCCTAAGCGTACCTACCTACCTATACACCGAACTGTTACACCTAACTACTCCGTGAAATAGCGCTAAGTCCTAGCTGCAAGACGCAAGAGTCTTGCAGGCTATGTCTTGTTCTTGCTCAAGTCTTGCACGGTCAGTCTTGGTCTTGGTCTTGCTAAAAATACGCGGTCTTGTTCTTGGTCTTGGTCTTGCAAAAACGCAAGAACAAGACCAAGACTGCAAGACCAAGACTGAATTTGGGCAACATTAATCTGAATTTAGTCAAAAGCTCAAGTGGCTCCCTATTCGCCGTCGCCGGGATCTGCATGTACTTTCACTTCTGTACTGTGTGTTATTTAATCCCAAAACACCTCCTTACTTGAAGGAAAAGTTCAACTTTGTAGGATCGGCATCTGACTTAAGATCATGTCGTATGCTGACTTTGAGCATGCCATTCCACAAGACGAAGTTTTATAAGCTTTCCTTCGCAGTTCAGGCTATCGAATTGTGGAATGCTCTCCCTACGAACATACGCCAGGCAAAATCGCTTGATATGTTTAAAAATGCAGTTAAAACTTATTATCTTGCGCAATAAGACGACTGGATTTTTATTTTTATATCATTTATTCATTAATATAGCTTTTCATAACATATATTAGTTTATTATTTTTATATTTATTTTATATATATATTTTATTTTATGTTTTTATTTTAGATTTCAGAGAAACTTCCTTTTGTTTGCAAGTGATTTGTTTTAGCAGTGCACTTTATAAGTACGTTACATTACATTACAGTATTAAAAATATGAATCCTGTACACGCCACTAGTCCGCGGTAGAATATGTGATATCCTAAATACAGTTTTAACTAAGTAGTTAATAGGAGTCAGATACTCACCCACACCAGGGCCAAATTATGACTTTTACCTAAATATATTTAAATATTTGTGGGTCATAGTAAACCTTGTTTTGATACATATATATAAATAAATAAAATAAATAAATTTTCAGTAGGTTACTGAGCAATTAATTTTTTTTTAATTCATCGTCAGTTTATGTACTGAGTCTGGCAACCGAGGGGGTTTTAGTGGGTAGAAATCCCACATAACCCAAATTCTCCCACAGAGAATTGGGTATCTTTTAAGAAGATTTCCCCGCCGTCAACAAAAAAAAAAGGTACAATTCGTGAAAATACCAGTAGGTATAAAAAAGTAATTAAAATAATAAAAATGCTTAATCAGTAATGTCTACATGTTAAAGTATTTTTACCTCGCTATTTTACCTTCCAAATCCACTAATCCGCCGCACTGAGCCAGCGTGGTAGACTACGGCCTTAACCCCTTCTTATTGTGCGAGGAGACCCGTGCCCTGTAGTGGGCCGGTAATAGGTCGATATGATGATGAGTTTCCCTTTATTTGAACCCTAAAATTTTAGTAAAATTATAAGGTAACCTTAACTAAAATTTTCGTCAAAGGTTTTGTCATAATTTTCTAGACTTTTTTTCTGAAAAGTGTTAAGCAGACAACCATTACCATACCCTCTGTACATTCCACTAACTGTCAGCGAAAAATACATGAATTTTGGAAAGTAACTACCTACCTGGTTTATATTTTCTTATAAGTGACTAGCTGTTGCCCGCGACTTCGTCTGCGTTTGATATTGTTTTTAAAGTATTCAGTATCGCTAAGCCTTAAATGAGTATAGTAGTATATATATAACATGTGACTGTCAATTAATTATAGACAAATAATTTGCAATAAAATAAAATTGCGACTAAAATTAAAGATCTAAGCTATCCTATCTCTTAAGTTGGATCAGACTGCTCACGGTGTGTCAATTTAATTTAAAATCGGTTAAGTTGTTTAGGAGTCCATCGCGGACAAACATCGTGACAGGAGATTTATATATATTAAGATATACAACGTGTAACCGAATTACGACATAATGTAAAAGATGGTTAAGTATATTTCACAAGGAATCACCCTAATATTAAATCAAAAGAAGCATATTTATTATTCCATAAAACTAATTCAAAGATTCTGAGTGTTTATTTATGACAACACTATTGTAGACTAAAGACCGACACGTGCATAGTACCTAAGTGAACATTAAGTGACAGGAGTCACATGATTTAAATTTTGCATGTGATGTTAGTGCTGTATCTGATTTATTTCAGTAAAAACTATGCCAGTGATTTACTCAAAAGCTATAAGGTTTTCGGTTGCACAGATAAGTCTCAGAGGCTGTAAATAATGTTCCTCCAAAGCCTGTGAAGATTTTTTCACGTTGTATAAAGTAAAAGGCTGTTACAAACAGACATTTTGATTTTATTTTGATTCACGAAGGTACTTAGGTAACATAGTTACCAAAACCTTGTCCCGTCGCATTAATCAGTATTTGGACAAGGGCAGGTAATTGTCGCCCAGCGGCTCATTGTGAAAGACAATGAAACAATAAGCGTATTAAAATACTTACGTAACACAGAATGAGCCTATTTTTAGTTCACGTACCTTCATAAAAATGCTTTACTTAACATTCGCAAATGTTTAAAAAAGCATTGATAGCCTAATGGTTAGAATTTCGGCCTCCTTTTCAGAGAAACCGAATGCAATCCCCCGCATGCATCTCGTAACTTTTCACCGAACGGTGAGTTTTGAACAATTAAACGGCAAAGGAAAACATATTGTGGAAACCTGCATGCCTGAGAATTCTCCCCAACGCTCGAAACGGTCTGTGAAGTCTACCAATCCGCCCTTGACCAACGGAGTGGACTGCTAAACCCTTCGCATCCTGTGAGGACACCAGTGACCTGTAGAGGGCCAGTAATAAGTTGAGAATGATGATGATTAATGTTTAAAACTGCACAATGCTTAAAGACCGGCTTAACTACAGAAGTTAAAGAAGCCGTGCCTTAATGTTATTATTTGTCTAATTTAGAATTAATATTTTTGCTAATATTTTCGATTTGTAGCTGACTATTAATAATTTCAAATGTCCATTTTAACTTGAAAAGCAGCGCAATATAAGCTATAACTCCGCCGAGAATAATAATCGAGACACGAATCGCGACTGAATAGCCTGTTGCCACCGAAATTTAGAAAACAGCCTTCGTATTACAAACAAAATAGCAAAATGGTCAGTTATTTTCTGAGAACGTATTTAAGACTATTTTTTACTCGCGACTGTGATGAAAATCTTACAAAATGCGTATGGTACATTGAATTTTACACTGTCGGCTTCCTTATCGGGTCCCTGACAGCTCACGCGCCTAATAGGTACCGCCTCGACTGTAAAATCAAATCTACCAAACTTGTATAAAATACTATTATCAAATCAGTGATGTAGTTCCTGAAAACCTACAAACATAGTTAGTTACAAAAATACTTAGTTAATTTTAGTGAAATTGCGCTTTGTCCGTCGGTCCGTCCGTCAGAGTAACTGCAGAACTTAAGAATGTAGGTACCTACTTATATTACCTACATAACTTCGAATTCACAAGGGTATATAAGTTAATGTATTTATTAATTCTGAAGTAAACTAGTGCCTAGGAATTACCTTGATAATAAAATGCGGCCTAGTCATTACCTATTGTGGACAGTTTAGTGAATTGTATTAAATCCAAACTCTTTGATTCTCAGTTGGATAATTAGAAACAAGGAGCTATATAAAAAGATAACTTCTTTCATAAACACTCAAACTTTCATTAGCTATTCTATGCAATATACCTACCGCGACCCACTGATACTTCATTTATGGAGATTTATTAATTGAATTATGATAGGTATAACTAATATAGATAATTTGAAATACAATATCGAGGCTCTCAAGATTGTGAAGCCTCTCAAGAGTTAGGCTACGAAATTCAATAAATATTTTTTCGAACCCGACAATGTGTTTCTTAGATTACCACTTTTCACTCTCACCTTGTAAGCGATGATGCAGTTTAAGATGGTAGCTAACTAACCTATGGTTGGTTTCTACGCGACATCGTACCGGAACACTAAATCGCCTAGCGGCACGTCTTTGTCGGTAGGATGGTAACTAGCCACGGCAAAAGTCTCCAACCAGACCAGACCAGAGAAAATTCAGAAACTATAAACTCCCAAATTCCTACCTATTCCTTCCTACTCAAATTCGTAGCGTTTACCGTTGCGCAAGGGATGTCATCACAACAAAAATTCCCATCCAAGAAAGAACTGTTTTGTACCAACCAATCAGCAATTCTGAGAGCAGTTTTATATTCCAGTCTCTTGGGAGATAAGAAGACTTTGCACAGCATTATCATCCTTATCTCAAGTTTTAGCCTATCAATGTCCTTATACTAGGGCAAGGTCTCATCTATTTAGCAAATAAACAATTAGAGCTTAAACCCACCACGCTTCTCTAATGTGCGCTGGCTGTCTTTAACATTGTTATCACATTTCATTGACTAACTTGTACTAAACACGGGCTAGTAGTGAGGTAATAAAACCCCAAATCGCTCTAAGTATAGTATTAACAAAGAGCAACTGCTGAGTTACTAGCCGGATTCTTCTCAGTGGGATCTAGATGTTTGACGAACAAAGCTGAAGTTTCAAAAGTACAAGTAACTACTTCACTAAAAAGAATTTTAATTTGTAACAAACTTAGTTCCTTGTCCTTAGTTCCTTAGTTTAAACTAGATGGCGCCAATCGATCTTTGTCTCGCGCTATCATTGTGTTCAACTATAAATAGTGTGCAGTAAATTACGGACCGTTAACAGAGATAAGCAAGTACTAATATACTGTGTTATTACCCCTTGGACTACGTGTTTCTTTTGCTGTTTTCCGCCTACCCACGAAATTATTTATTAATTAAAAATAATATTAACAGCAATATCGTAATGAATGACCACTCAAATTCAAATTCAAATTTTTGAAGCCGCTAATTGCTAACTTACGTTTTTCTGATATATTTTGCTAGGCTTTGTAGGTTTTGCTTTTGTAGGCTAGGCTAGGTAATGGTTAATAGCATGACTATTCATTAAAATTAAAGCAACGGCTCCTTTGATATTCCGTTGCGTGACGTAGACATACTATAAACAAGATTGATGGAAAATCCTATTGCAATTTCATAGCTTTCCGAAGTCTCCAATTAACTGCTGCACTTAGTCGACCAAATTGAATAAATTGTTAAGGAGTAAAAAAAGTAATAGCTTAAATATACATTTTATTTACAGGGTAAATGAATTATGGTGGACACGCAATATAGTTAAACCAACCGACAAAGAAAATTGGTTATCTGTAAAGTCGGCTTACTGACGATAGTTGAACGTGACAACGTCGTAAGAAAATTCTGATGGAATGGTTGCATTTTTCAAAAGAAAATTTTAATTTTATTTGTTGGATAGATATTATCGTTGCTATAAACAATTTACACCATATTCACTTTTCACTGCACTTCATCCTTGCCGAAAACATGTAAATGTATTATTGTATAGAAGCTGTCCACGAGGACGCATAGCTCACTCAAGTAGAAGAGAGACAGATGTCGAACGCGGAGGCCGACTGTGCCTCTATGTCGCTCGTTCCGCGCTCTCGCTTGCACTTCAAGCCTTGGGTGGAACGCCTCAGAGCGAGGTAACGCCGCATACGTCATGTTTTTTCGTGCGTGCAGCCGGCTCCATCGAATTATAAGACGTTGTCACGTCAAAAAGGCAGATTCTCTGTATCGATACATTTGTTATCTGTGTCCCTAAAAATCTTTTTGAAAAATGTATAACACTTGCTTGAGATAAAAAACACAACACAAGTACTAGAAATCGTGGGCAGTGATCCTGCTTTCTGAGTAGGTATAAGGCTTTGGGTTCGATTCCCACATGGAAAATGTTTGCGTGATGAACGTGAATGGTTTTCTGTGTCTGGGTGTTTATCTCTATTTATATTAAGTATTTATGTATATTGTTCATTGAAATATTCATCAGTCATCTCAGTACCCATAACACAAGCTACGCTTACGCTTTAAGACTAGATGGCTATGTGTGTATTGTCGTTGTATACTTATTAATTTATTTATTTTATGTACAAACCAACACCAAATACAATTTACAAATTTAATTCAACCATGAAAATAAAGCTTTCCCTTTATAGCACGTTATTAAGACACATTGAAATAATGGTAAATTGACGTAGGTTTAACGCGAACGAATTTACGAGAGCACAGCTAACAAACAAAACAAATAAATTTATTTTATTTTATTTTTATTTCTTACAATCAGTAAAAAGGCATACATAGGTGACTTGTATCCTGAAACTCCACTGAGTTTGTATGGGCATTGCACAATCCTCTAAAGATAAACAAAATTATATAAAATTAAGGCGGGTAGGTGAAAAAATACACCGCCAGCAAATCGAGATACCGCACCGTATAATGCAGTCCCATATAACACGACCAAATGAATAATTGTTCATTTGTTTTAATACAGTATGGTTTCAGAGCAGAATACCAGAGAATAGTTAATAATAAAAGGATATCGGAGATACAGCTACCATCTACTGCGAACACCAACCAGTCTGCCAAACGTGGTGATTATGAGCAAACACTTGCAAATCTTTAGTCCAGCATGACTAAAGATTTGCAAGGGTTTGCTCATGAGGATATTACTGCTTATTTGTTTCGTGCTATTTTTATTATAATACAAACATATAAAAAGAGACACCTTCCCTTTTTATTATTAAATATATATATGGTGAGATAGTGGGTAAGGTTTGTTATAGACAAAATAAAACAAGTTATATCTACATAAACAGACATTTATTAAGATTTTAAAGTCTAACAAACAGACGTGAGAACCTGTATTTCCGGATCGAACAACAACTATATAAGCTTGAAACACTAAGATAATTATTCAAAACACATTAATTATTAATAATTTTAAAAATTTATTATCTAAAGCCTTAAAATAAAAATCAAGCGCAAATAATCTGTAAATTTGAATTAATTAATGAGGTATTAAACGTATTGACAGATGCTTTGTGTCAACTAACCCAAGCTTTGTAATATTAAAATAATCTGTGCTAGATGTATTTACATCGTGGACAATCCTATTGCGTGTGTGTAACATTATTAAATTAGTACTGATAATGAAATGTAACCGTTTCAAACAATACCGCGTAAGTGTTTTTGTACCAATGTAGGTCATACGTTTATAGAGTAAAATAATCCTATGCTTTGTCTAATTAAGCTTAGCATTCAGTAAGTCTACCCCGTTCGTCTATTGCCATTTTAAACCTAGGAATCACGAGGTTCTGGATTGAAATCTAAGGTCAGGCCGACAATTATTAGGTAGTAGATAGGAAATAAGAAATTGGTAGTTACAACTCGAGTGCCACGGAGAGCACGTTAAGCCAACTTTCTCGGTTATGATCACTAACTTGTGAGTACTTAAAGCCCACCAACTCGCTTGGAGGAGCATGGCGGGTCGATGCTCTAAAAATCTTCCTATGAGAGAAAAGGCATGTGCCCAGCTGTGGGACGTTAACAGGCTGCAGATGATACATGATTCAATAAGTTGGCGGTAATAATGAAGTACGACATTATCTATATTATAAAAAAAATTTGAAACTTTTTTTTTTTTAATAAATATACTACGACAATACTCACCATCTAGCCCCAAAGTAAGCGTAGCTTGTGTTATGGGTACTGGGCCTGATGAATATTTTTATGAATTACATACATAAATACTTATAAAACACATATAAACACCCAGACACTGAAAAATATTCATGCTCATCACACAAAAATTTTTCAGTAGTGGGAATCGAACCCACGGCCTTAGGCTCAGAAAGCAGGGTCGCAGCAAACTGCGCCAATCGGCCGTTAACTTTAAGTGTGTGAGCTGCCAAAATTATCATCCTAAATTAGACAAAGCATAAACACAATTTCACCCTTAAGTCAGAATGATAAGCAATTAGAATATATGTTTTTACTGTCTCTCCGGTATAATAATCAAAGGGTGCTTACGCGGTGTAGGACTTTAGTATTATATGTATAGATTTGAAAATCAAAAAAATATATAAAACATAACATATTTAAATTAACGTGACACTAAGTTGAATTCATTGGTCAATTTTATGGTAGAGTTGTCAAATTAGTGGACAAATTCTTTTTTTTTGAAAATGACAAATCGACAAATTTACTTTCCCTATAATATCACGTTAATTAAAATAAAAACTTAAAACGATTTCGGGGGGTTAACCGCAAAGAAACAATCGCTTAATAGTCACTCATGAATAAACATACATCAATTAAATCGTACACTATGAAAGCCTTAATTAGCCATTATATATTTAAGATTATTACACATTGACATAATTCAAAAGTCTAAACATTTAGTTTGGCAATTTACCTGCGTACACGATTTTTTCTTTTTATAAGCAAAGATTATGAAAAAGCGATTAAAATTTGCAATAAATATGTTAATTGATTATACGTAAGACGATACCTTTATTATATAGACAAATATGAAGCATATACTAAGTATAAAGTTATAACATATAAATTCCTGATTGGTTTTTTGTCATAGAATTTCATATTGGTGAACTTGACGGTACTAAACGGCTCTGACATACGGACAGGTTAACAATGTTAAATATTACCCAAAAATTGTGGTGCTTCACATTTTGTCTCGATACCATTAAAATTATTTATTTTTTTGTATTTCTCTCTTTTAAATCCACCGTAACATTTATGTCATTTTTGTCATTTAGTCATTTATGACTTGATATATAACCCTCTCATGTAACAACAATCATTTTTTTTAATCTGCCAAAAATGTTTGACACTGCAGTGGAATACAATACAATAAATTATTCCATTATCAAAATAATAATGTTTTTTTTTTCAAATAAAAAAAATAGTTTTTTTTTGGTATATTTCTTTCGCCACTCTTACTTCTCTCTTTTAAAAACAGTAGCATGTCATACATAAATTTGGTAAATTATGACGTCTACGAAAAGAATCTTACAATACAGATAGCCTGTTAGCTTTTAAAAGTCGTGTGTTTTACAATTTTAACTGTCCCGCATATAATTTGGACTGTTAATAAATTACTATAAAAAGGTTGGAATAAAAAGAATGATCTGTTATTTGCTGTTATTTCAAGCAAATGGTCCGCTTTATTTTAAGTGGAAACCCTCGCCTAAACAGAGCAAAACCTAGAAGGCATGCTAGGAAACCGCCCTGCAACGTGTTGAGCTACGTCCATCAACCTGAGGAGAAGGTGTCCCAAGTGACTGTAATTACATCAGCAACCACGCTGTCAGACCGCAAAACAGCATTACAAACATAGAAGGTAGAAATAATCATGGCGGAAGTACCTTCACGGACGAGCTCTGTCACAAAATGCTCATCTAATACTAAATGTGATAAAAGTGAAGGTAATCAATAAGTCAGATTGATTCGCGGGACTATACGTATTATTTCACAATGACAATAATTGTCACATGTCATAAGGGATTTTCGTATGTCATCTAAAACACAAAAGATATATTTGTTAAAATTACAGATTTAATGTAAAGCATAGAACAATAGTTTTAGAAGATTCGAATGATTAAATAAGATTAAAAAACTTTTTAATAAAAAGTTGTAATTTAAAAGTGTTAAAAACATTTTCAAACAAGTTTCTTCATAAGAAAAAAATGTCAAAAATCAAATTCAGTGCATAATATCCAGTATATAAAATTCACATCAAGTAGAGAAAATTCCATTATATATGAAGTATATTAGACAACCAAAGCATTTTTTTTTTAACTAAAAATCTTTTCGCAATAACAATACAAGTATTCTCTTTCGTTACGAATTACACAAAGAACATACGGCTGCACTCCAACATACGATCCAGCACTCGGAGCCTTATTGGTTTTTTATCCAAGTCGACGTTTTCGTAGCGATCACCGCTGAAAATGGACAGGATGAGTTAGTGACATATCTAAATTTTTACATAACTTTATTAAGTTTAAACACATCTATTTTTATTTTTTAACAATTATATTGTATAGTATGTCCACGTTATAAATTTAAACATAAGCCTTAGTTTTTATAAAGCGGTGCTCTGTCAATATCTGCCATTCAAACATCACGTCTGGCTTCACAGAAGATCAGCGCTCTCAATTCTCAACAGACCCTTTGTGGGATCTTCAATTTTTGATGTTTTGTTTTTGTGTACACTAGTTTTCTTTTTGAGTGTGAGATTGGTTCAAAGGGCGCCCACGAAAACAGCATTACCTTTGCATTTAATATTAAATCTTCCTATATATAAAGTTAATTTATTATATTTTATTATGTTATATAGTTAGCGATTTTGGGCGGAAACAAACCAGGTAGGCGTTGAGCAAAGTAAATCAGTTTAGAGAAGCGAGCGAGAGCAGCGTCAGAACAATTGGCACAGACAGGATATGTGTTAAGTGTATATCGTGAGTCAGCTTCTTTGTCTATTCATTGAGAGTACCGGCGCGCAAGCAAAACCGAACTGGCTAACAGAAGCTGCAGATGTCGCAGACAGAGGGGACCCAGATGATGGGGTTAACTGAGTTTACTCGTTATGTACTACTCATTTTACATGTTCAGATACTAACTCAGTTGTTCCATATCATGACGGATTACGTCATGATATTATTTAAAAGAAAACTCGCGAACACAAACAAAACTGACTAGAATTTTTTATTATTGTCGTGTTCGAATTGAGAGCTACTTATTTCGTTGGTCCCCGAAACGAGCCGAGAATGAAGGTTTGTTTTTTCCTAATAATAAAGCTAAATCTGAGCTACTTGGAGAAGAGTTATTTAATAAAAATAGTAGGAAGACTTTAGAGATAAGCTGTTCTTGTACACATCCTAACATAATAGTAATAAAAGTTTTGGTACTAAATTAATGAATAAATATTACTTACAAAGTAAGAGACTTTGCGCGGAAACAAGCCAGATGCGCGTAGTACGTCGGTGTGGGATACGACACAGATCGAGAGCAGCGTGAGTACAAGTGGCACAGATAGTAAGTTAGTTGTTCCACTTCGTTGGCCGGGATGTTCCCGTCGTTGCACACTGCGTGGTATCGCGTAGGTCGGGCTGTACCTTTTATCGCTTGATGAGACACCTTGAAAACAAATAGTGAACTATAGAAATTTTGTAATTAATACATTTTAAAAATGTAGAGCCTAGAAAAAAATATAGTTACAGGCAACACCGAAGGCAAAAACCTATAGGCCGGTCACTAACGGGATGGGCTGTCCATTTAAAAGAGTCCAACTCGTGCCGATTAGATGGCATGGCCTAATTAGCTTCCAACAGATGATGATGCAGATAATTTACCCGTTCGAAGCTGATATCTCGCCAGGACATCGACCTTCAGTAATGGAAAAACGACTATAGAAAGAATATTCTCTGTCTATGGTTGTTAACCAAAGTTGACCATTTAATACCATACTCATCTTACTGTGATATATATATGTGATTTACCACATATATATATCACAGTAAAATTTTACACACACTTACCAAGTAAAAGTCAAGTTCCTTGGGATGAACGATGTGGGTATCAACCACCGTGCCTGGCTCAACATTTTGTGGATTCTGCTCTCCCATGAAGAACCTAGAACACAGTATTATTGTCAATTCCTGAACAATCACTCCAAAACCTGAGGTCTAAAAAGAAAGTACAGTATTATAACGGTATATAGTATTAAAAAGGTGTTTTAGTCCAATCATTACCAAATAGCAGAAATGGTTTTCTGGCGTATTTTTTTTATAAAGTCCATAACAATTTTATAATTTACGTTTCTATATTTTGTGAATGTAATAGGTACCCTATTTTTATTATTTCTAAACTTGATAAAATCCTTCTTTTTTTTTAAACCTGTTAAAAATTCCTGTTAAATGTCTCTCTGTCTAAACTGCCTCGCTTTGTTGAAATCTTGTTAGGTATTGGATTTATCTGTTAAACCTTTCTCAGTATCAAGCCGGGGTTAAGAATTTGTCAACCGCGCCTCGGGAAGCACTTCAGTCCATCGGTCCCCGGTCTTATCCCTAAGTTGTGACAATAGTCAAAGGCCCCCACGCTGCTCCAATGTGGGATTGTGTGTTTATGCTCTAAAACCCTCTCGGGTTTAGAGTCTCAGCTTCTCATATGAGAGGTCTGTTACCCAGCGGTGGAACTTTAATAGGTTTAGTGTTGTGGTCAATGCTAGTATGTATGTAATTTTTTTTATATCTTATATCTTTAAACAAGCAATTCTTGTATATATATTATTGGAATTTCGGAATCGGCTCCAACGATTTTCATAAAATTTATTATATTTTATGAAAATCGTTGGGTATTTCGGGGGCGATAAATCGATCTAGATAGGATTCATTTTTAGAAAATGTCATTTTATTTGTGTTTTCCGGTAATAACCGATTTGGTGCAGACGAAGTTGCCCGGGTCAGCTAGTATTAATAATTGACGGACCAAGCCGATTGCCCACCTGACGGTAAGTTGAAACCCATCGCCTATAAACAGGGCAACTCTTCGCAAGGACTGCAAGAAACACGTCCTAAAAATTGTCGCCCTGTATCCTGAGGAGTAGTTGTTAAGCCTATGTGCCTGTAATTACACCGGCAACCGGTGCTGCTTATCGGCAGAAATAATCATGGCACAGAAAGCTCTACTACTACTGATATGATAGAAATCTCACCGCGTATGATGTCTCTTCTGCACGAGCAAGAACAATATTTCTGGTTTATTGACTCTGTCGTGCCGCGCGTAAGCTCTGTGCACCGCCACTAACTCGCTGTTCATCACCTAGTTTGGATGAATGAATGAATGAATGACTCTTTTATTGTACATTAAAGAAAAATGTTACAGAGTTATGAACACATTAGAGCAAGAGGGTACAATTTGGTGGCCTTATCGCTACATAGCGATGTCTTACACAAACATACATCTATATTTGTCTGACACATAATTTAATTTTTTTATGAATTTAGTTACAATTAATTGGCTGGTGTGTCTTATGAATTAATAAATAAATAAATATGTAGAATACATGCATATTGTAGAAGATAAAAGCCAAGAAATTCAAAGATTTGTATAATGATGTAAAAAACATATTTTTGTGCGATTGCTTTGCAACGTGATTATTTGGTATGTAATAATAACTCCAAACTAACCCACATTAGTATCTTAATTGCACGCATACGAAGAATAAGTCACTAGTAATAATATTATGTTCGTAACTAAACAAAAGATCGATTATATTCTGTAATAGTAAATAATATACAATTTTTGCCCCCCATATAGTTGCTTTAATATAGAGTAATTAGTAATAATAAAACTAACTTTTTTCAATCAACAAATAATTTTTATTAATTTAATTTAATCAAAATTAATACATTAACTAATATCTAAGAATTTCCTCAAATGACTTATCTTAGGTGTTCACAATATGAGAGACACCTTATTTCTTGTTATCTAAAAATTGCACCAACCCTAAACTTTCAGTACACTAAAAGGCTTAGTCCTTTTGAGTATTCTATTACATAAAAATAATATTGATTTTTTATAAATACCTGAGCGAATTGACCCTCCGACACTCCATCACGGAAAACGAATATCTTCTTAGGCAGGCATTTTTGACGGTTCTTGTAAATTCTTAGATGATCAAACATCATATTTTCGAAATCAACGATGATCTCATGCTATAAAGAAAAAAACAAATGAAACCTTTCACAAACACAGCATAATAAGCATTTAGTTTTTTAAAAAAATACTACCTTTGGTGTCTGAATACTCATTTCAATATGGTAAATGAAACACTTGGGATCAATCGAGGCTGTCACAGCGGCGATACTTGGGACACTCATCTAAAAAAAAAAAAAAAGAGATTACTTTATACCAGTTAGGTACTGGGGTTATCAAAAAAAAAAAAAAAATCCCAGTTCCAGCCCTAAACTGGTCTTTGTCCGCCGAGCGCTCGGGAGAACACGTAAAGTCGTCGATTTTGTTAAGTCAGAAAGTCAAAAACATCTTTATTCAAATAGGCCCAAAGGTGGCACTTTTGATGCGTACATTACATACGTACATTTTATATCACTAACATTTAAAAACCTTTCTGGTGCTGTGCTCAGCCCTGTATTATAAGCTGGGAGATCCGGGATACCAATACCCAATAAGTTGGGAGATCAATACCCGAAATGCAATTTGGGAATTTATAAATTTCTGTGTTATCTCTGGTCCAGCTAGTTACCACCATAACGCCAAAGGCGTGCCGCTAAGCGATTTAACGTTCCGTTACGATTTCACGTAGAAACCGATCAAGGGTGTGATGAGGTGATCTTGATAACTCAAGAACGGCTCGGCCAATTTTTATGATATTTCATTTTTTGGATTTCTCTTAGACCGGAATAGGATAATAAGTATTATAATATAACATTCATAAAAAAAAATGATACCGAAGTTCGCCGGGACAGCTAGTAGTTTTATAAAAAAATACTGAAAATTATTACGAGATATACATTTTGTTAGCTTTAAAAAAGGTTCATTTGAGACAAATCAGGTCCGTAGTTGGCCTAATTCCAGAACGACTGATTGGTTATCAAAATTAGACTGCCTTGTAAAAAGTAATGTATGATTACAAAAAAATATCTAAATTTAAGAGAAAATGTGACTGCAATCATTTGAACATTAGAAGCAAAAATAAACTTGCAGTGCAAAAAAAGACTACATAAAATAAGTAATTCATTTAAAGGATATTGTATACAATTTTACAATAAACTACCAGTTGATATCTTGGAGATGACTCTGAAAAGTTCAGTTTGTATTAAACGTAAGACTACGTCTACGATAAAAATGCTTGGGGGTAAATTATTGCTCTAACCAGGTTGCTTCTTTAATAGTTTTAAATGACAATATGAGATGGTGATAACAACAAAAAAAATAACAACCGGCTATGTTTGTCGTGGGCTTCTTCTTAGACCAGGGCGCGTTTGAATTTAGTTATCGCCATAAACTCTCATACTATCGCTATGTCATACTTTACATGTAATGTACGCATCAAAAGTGCCATCTATGTGCCATTTGGATAAAGAAATATTTGACTTTGACTTTGACATAAATATTATTATAAACACCCAAACAATGAAAAACATTCATGATCATCACGCAAACATTATCCAGTTGTGAGAAACGACCCACTGCGCCAGTCGGCAGTCAAATATTAGCGTGTAAGCAATATGTCTTGCTAGTATTTGTTCGGTTGCTCAATATATTTATAAAAAAAAAAGGATTACCTGATCGGGCGATGGGTGAGTGACGTCAGCTCCCACAACCATAACATCGCCACTTTTGATGCATTGGGGCATACTGCGAGAGTCGAGTGCTTGATTGATACCCATCAACTTGGAATTGACCTAAATATATTGGAAAGAAGGCGTTACTCTATGACTACACACGCCGGGTGTTGCTCTATGTATATTCAATAACTACTATATAAGTATTATATACTTCACTATCATTCATTTTTATAATTTTTATTAGTGTTTTTACCTACACTTTGAGGAGTTATCAACTTTTATAAATTTAAAATGCATATAAAAATTTCGGAACCGACAATATTTGAATCTGCGACTCTCTGGCAATCGCGGCCTGACTTACTATAATTTATTATTTTTTTTTAAATTACAATGCTTAAAAAAACTCCAGAGTGAGGAACCTCCTCGCATTATGCGCCGTTTCAAGGACTGCCTTCTGTATCCGACCCTTGATCCATCCATGTTGGTCGAAGCTTTTAAGTAATATTATTATTAATCTAGTAGTAGTTGAGCTTTTTTTACAGAGCTCGTCCGGGAAAGTACTACCTCAACGCCAAGCAACTTTGCTGTGTTTCGGTCTTAAAGACGTGGTTGAGGGGATAGTTACAAGCATGAGATATAATTTCAGGAGTCCGAGTTCGAATCCCAGCACGCACCTCCAAGTTTTCTAAGTTATGTGCGTTTTAACTTGCTTCAAGGGTTAAGGAAAACATCGTAAGGCAACCTTAAAGCCTGAGAGTTTTCCATAATATTCTCAAAGGGGTGTGGAGTCCACCGACGCTCACTGGGCCAGCGTGGTGGACTACGGCCTTAACCCCTTCTCATTGTGGGAGGGACTGTTAGATGAGGTATAACAATTTGTACGACATGCGCTGCGAATTGTAACCCGGTTACACAAACTTTAGGCGATGGTTTCCCACTTACAATAAAGTGGTTCGTCGATTATCACTCTTAAAGACTAATTTGGAAATATTTCACAATACTCAAACAAACCTTTGTCGCATAATATACAACGTGTACTATATACGTGTGAAATAATACTTCCAGGCTATCTTTAATACAGAAAATCTAATAGTTTTTAAGTAAACCCCTGCCATAGTTTTTACTGAAAGAAATCAGATACAGCCGTGACATCACATGCAAAATTTAAATCATGTGACTCCTAGCACTTTATTCGGTACGCATCGCGTAGCGTAGGTACTATGCGCGTGTCGTTCTTTTATCTTCAGTAGGGTTGTCATAAGTAAACACTCAGAATGTTTTGAATTAGTTTTTATGGAATAATAAATATGCTTCTTTTGATTTATTATTTTTACATGGTGAATCCTTGTGAAAATATACTTGTGCATCATTCAAAATTATTTCGTAATTTTGTTATAATAATATATATCTATATTATAAATCAATATTATATATTTATATTAACACTCCCCTTAATTACTTCGATTTAAGGAGGTCAAATAAAGGTCCCGTAAAAAAAACGTTTTTCAGTAATTATCATCCTTTGCTTACCTGAAGGTAAAATACAACTTCTACATTATATTATGAAAATTAAGCTTAATTTGCTATACTCCGCGAACAGCAGGAGAATCTGAATGGTGTAATTTATAATTTCTTCAATCCGTATACACGCACACACACACTAAACAGATCCTCGGCAATGTACCCTCTACGCACGTTTCGCTCCGAAACCGGAGCAACCTCAGGTGTTGACTTTACAATGAATAAGTGTTTTTATCCAATGTTCAACATTATTTTGGTAACTTACCTTTAGCAAAATGTTGCGTACAGTCTGTTCATTCATGCGCCTGCTGACTGTCATCTCTTTAATGCATTGGGTTAAAATGCCGACCTCCAACTCTGCCTTACGTTTTATCTATAACATTAAATGAAAAATTTACCTACATATAAGTTCACGTCAAAGTTGATGATATTAACTCGTTGACTCTTGCCTCGATAGGCTGACTGTCATCTCTTTAATGCATTGGGTTAAAATGCCGACCTCCAACTCTGCCTTACGTTTTATCTATAACATTAAATGAAAAATTTACCTACATATAAGTTCACGTCTAAGTTGATGATATTAACTCGTTGACTCTTGCCTCGATAGGGTGGCATGTCGGGAAATATGCGCATGTGTGCATTAGGGCTGTACCTAGGGGATGCACTCTCGAAACATCGTTTTTTTTCCTTCGTGATATTGCTATTATTTACTACGTTGCATCCTAGTAGTAAAAGTAGAAGTACTACCGCCCTGCCTATTTCTACTGCCAAGAAGCATAGATTTGTTCCGGTGTGTAGAGCGTGGCTGCTGGTGTATTAACAGCCATGTGAGGCTGAACACCTAAGCCTCAGGATGATAAGACGCAGGGCGGCACATTTTAAACGATTTCCCTCTATTACCCAGTGGCGGTACCCGGTACGGTATACTCACCATGCAAGCCAAAAAGCCGAGCTTGCGTTACAATAAATATCTCTTTCTCCACTATTCCGAAATGAAATTACCATTTACTAAATCCCATCTCGGAAAACAAGCGCCTATTATACGTATTTGTGCGAAATACAACGAGTTATCTAAAAAGATACCTGGCATCGATATCTTCCATGACTCACCCGTAGCTGTTAGGAAAAAAAACTCACCGAACACTTATCCGTTAATTTACTCACATTTTGTGTTTGTCCATAAGCCTTTCCCGGGGGGGGGGGGGGGGTGTTTTTGTTAATACTATAGGTGTTTATGACCTAAAACACGCTACATTTGCTGTTCTTTCTGTACTTATACCTAGCATCAGAAAACCACTAGGACCTAGACTTAATTTTCTGTAATATATGCTAAAAGAAAATTAAGTCTAGGTACGTTAACTACAGAACATTATTGCCAGTTTACCATCTCGATCAAGTTCAAGCCGGCCAGCCGGTTTCTCTTGTTTATATATATGTAGAATCTGCCTGTCAGAGTGGACCGGTCAGTAAAGGCATAAGTTTCAAATGTTCTTATAAAGTAAGCGTGCGCGAGGTATACTAAACTTCTTTTATATCATCATATATAAATAGCCTTTAATAGTTCACACCTGAACTAAAGGCCTCTCTCAACATGGAGGTTAGCTTATAATCACCGCTGACCAAATTCGCTGGTAGAAGTCGAACAGAAGACGCTAATTCCCGTTCTCGGTTATATATATATATATTCTCTTAGTCGCCTCGTACGAAACTCGCGGTTAGAGGAGGGGTTAATTGCTGTAAAAAAAAAAAGTAAAATCGCTCACCTTATGATAAGCGTCCTTGTCTCTACCAGATATAACAATGAACATGAAGTTCAGTCTCTTATCTTGCGCGTCTAACAGGACATTTCTCAGTTCACATTGAGTCACGTTGAATTTTGTTAGGGCCGGAGCTGCAACTGCCATGCCCATTTGGCGTCCCACTCGCATTATCTACAAGTTATTAAAGGAATGTGAATTAATATATTTGAGTTGTTGGAGAGCTTTTTGTGTCAGCTTAGCAGTATTTCTGCCGCAAAGCAACATTGTTGCAATGCTGTGATCCGGTTTTAAGAGCGTGGTTGCCGGCTTAGCACCTTCACACGCACACGAGGCTTAACAGCTTCAACAGTGGCGTGCACTTCATACATGCAAAAAACCACTGCTTACCCTAAAATTTTTATATAACTCTTGTAGGAGGAGGATTTTTACCATTTATGCAATTTTCCTGCTGTATGCATACCCTGCTAAGAAACCCAGTGCACCCCACTGACCGTCACCGTCACATCCAACCCTTCTCTACCTATTTAGGTGTAGATTAGGATGAAATAATTTCTGAACTGATTGATATATTTGCTTTAAAAGAATCCGATTTTCTAAATGTCAGGTTTGTAGACTTAATAATGGAAAAATTCAGTAAAAACTTTCATCCCCTTTTTTACCACCCTAAATTTAATAAATTGTTTTGGAAATTACAAACAATTATTAATGAATTTTCCTAAAATTTTTATATAGATTTTTTATTATTTAAAGCTGATAACCCAAATGCCGATTTACACGTATCAAACTTAAAAAACATAGGACTTTCATACAAATTTTATAAAATTAAAATGCATATAAATACAGGCACTATAAGACTGGTGTAAAAGGCATATACTAATTTCGGTATCGACGGTAGGAGAGCCGTAGGCTTAGTTGGTTAAAGCGATTGCCAGAGAGTCGCAGGTTCAAATCCTATAGGTACCGAAATTTTTTAAATGCATTTTAAATTTATAAAAGTGTAGGTAAAAACACTATTAAAATTTAACACTTGGAAGAATTTAAGGGAGGTAGTTTCTCAAAACTGTCGTGTTTAGCTGACATCTACGTCCTAAAATATAGGTTATATTTCAAGTTTGTAGGTTTTATACTTCCTGAGATTTTTTGATTTGTCAATGGGTTTCCCTTTTATACATATATTTCGATTAAGCCTACTTCAAATAAATGTATGTCGTAGTATATTTATATTACCACTTACCAGTTGTATCACGTTATCGCAGTTGCAAGAGTTGGGATCCACCTCAACAGCGATAAAGCCCCAAGACTCCAGCGCACTTGGCCTTAGGAAACGGTTCGCTTGCCACACTCCTCTCCTATTACAAGATACAGAATACCATTCACATACGCGTGCGTTTTTTTGGCCCCACCCACTTATTACACAGAGCGTATTACACAGAATTCACTTAATTCTTAAGGTAAATCGATAAATACCTTGGTTCAACGGATCTTCCTGTTCCAATGTCTATTTTAGGCGCTTCCAGTACTTTAGCATCCACTTGGAAGAACTTATTATCAATCTCCAATTTGAAATGTTTGAAGAACGGGTTCGCGGAATAATTCATCTAAAATTAAAAATTTTAAAAATAAAAAAAACCGACTTCAACATACGCCCAGGAACTAAAAAGCAAAAAAAAGTGTGGGTTACATTATTGTTGATCTGTTTAAAAGCTCGACTGATCGAAAATTTAAACACTTAGAAAAAAGAAAGTTTGCTCTTTAAAACAAAAAAAGAATTTTTCAAAGCGGTTCAGGCGTCTTCGAGTAATCGGGTAACGTACATAAAAAAAAAAGATTCCGACGAATTGATAACCTACTCCTTTTGGAAGTCGGTTAAAAATACAGTTAAAAATTCATCTAAAACATAAAAACGCGCATAACTCAGAAAAGTTAAGCGCTCACGTCCCCCCCCCCCCCCCTCCCCACAAATAGAGACCGAAGTCTTAATCACTAGACTTTCACCGCTTCACCTTAATAAATAATTATAAATGTACAACTTACATCACGTATGACGTCCTTAATTTTTTGGAGTCGATCGCTGGGTGGAGTTGCTGCCTCACGAACCATCGTCGATAGCTGCTTCTCGTTCAATTGTTTATTCAAAGCCTACAATTTTAAAGCGAATATATAACTCAATATTCAGTGAGTACTTCAAGAGTTTCTTTTGTCGTTATCAATATAGAGCAAATAGAGGAAGAAAATAACGTTTGTTGTAAGCCCCCTTAATTGTGCCCCTTGCATTTTTATTTCACTACTTTGGAAACTTCATATACATACGTCATACGTTGTGAATATTATAGAAACTTAACAAACATACGTCAAACGCTATTCCTATTAAAATCGTACGCCCTAGGCAGAGCAGCATCTTTTTGGGACGCAATATAACGAACCTTGTCCAGGGTTAGTACACGGGTGACAAACAGATGGCGTCACTTGTACTTTAACTCGCGCTAACGACTTGCCGCCCGAATATAATATAGCGACTCACAACCCTAGCACTGTTATCTTTGCTATAACCCTAGCGAAGTGTTGCTTATGTTTATATTTTTGAAATGTAAAGTTGTTTTTAAAAAGCAGGTTACAAACAATTAACTAAGGAAACTACAATAATGAAAATTTGTTTTCAGTTACGTCTAGTTTCACAAGTCCTCGCGATTACGATTACGTAATAGCAAAATACACACTGCACAGTAACGGTTGGTTAATCGTTACACATTTTTTGTGAGGAATTGGTCAAAAATGTTTTGCGTGTACCGTACCCTGTTATTTGAATACCCGCGTTAGTCCACCTAGTCTTGTCTGTTTGAACGAACGTAGTTTGAAAAAATCCACCCCTAAAAGTTCATACATATGGGTTCGAAGATTATATTAGGTTGGAGAAATGTTTCTTCGCATTTTTTAAGAAAATTGAAAGCATTTTTTAATATAGTTTATTTACATTTAACTAGAGTATGTATATACCATTTTGTTCGATAACTTTTTGCCATCTTGTAGGTAGGAACATAGGAACGCATTAGAGAACACAGTCGACTATTAGATCAGCGACTGATATTTCTGGGTTATAACTTATGAGACCAGCGATGAGCGAACGTCTCTTAGTAAGGAAGGGAAAGCATAAGAAGACGCTAAAGCACTGATAATTATTGAAAGTAAAATAAAAATAAAACATCCTATAAATGGAATAATAACTCAATTTTAAAAAAGGATACTGATACATGCCTCTCGTCTTGTCTGTTGCTAGGCGACGCATTGTTATTAAACGGCCGATATGTCATGACAAAATTCAAGATAAAAAATGAATATAATTCCTGGGACTAGTACTAATAGAGAAAGAAATAACTTAAAAATTGACAGATTTCCTGCTAACTCAAAAGCAATGTCGACTAACTGAAAGTTAAACAATGATGATATGAAATTACCTGACCATACGACACTTCCAATAATTCTAGAGGATAGTAAATCTTCTTGTCCTTGGGGCCCACCCACATACAGTTCAGATCCGGGAAACGAATTCTGAAAAATAATAATTTTATTAAAAAAAAATCTTTTGGGAACTTTCAATTTCAATTCAAGTATAAATTTTTTTATGTTACAAAGTTTGCGTGATCGTGCTATATTGAATAAAAAAATCAAAATTCATTTATTTCAAGTAGGCCTAGGTAATATAAGTACTTTTGAAAAGTCAAGTCAGTCTGTTTGTAGTGACTCTGCCACCGGTTCGGAAGGCAGATTCTACCGAGAAGAAGCAGGCAAGAAACTCCTCCTCCTTTTCCAACATCGTTTTACAATTAAACAATCTTTGTTCTATCTTGTGTAATATGAAAGCGGAGCGGCTTGCTTCCAGGCAACCTTTTCATTACTCTTAAAATGCCTTAAGTTTTTTATAACTCGTACTGGAGATTTTCTTTATTTTATATCATCTACCCTGTGCATACCATGTTCATATCTTGTTCATACCCGGTTCATACCCTGTTCATACCCTGTGCATACCCTGTGCATACCCTCTATGCACGCCACTGACCACCACCAGCACCAGTCCATTTTGGGGGCGGGTTTGCGGTAGATATAAGGAGGAGTTTAGGGGGCCGTTCCCGCCATGTGCGAAGTTTCCCGCCCTTTTCGGTAGTCAATTTCTCCGGATTTTTTTGATATTTTAAGATTCCCTAACTTTTATTAAACATATAGACACCTGACATTGGCTTATCTGTGTAAAGCCAGAAGAAATATATATATATATATATATATATATAGTTAACTTTGACTCGATCGTATAAGTAATCGTAGGTAGAAAATATCACAATTGGCAGTCAGGATTTCTGTATTATTTCTATATTTATTTAATATGTTTTTTGTAACGGAAATAATTAAATAGCACAGTATAGAGAATAAAGATATTGAGATTATTTTTTAACACCTACACTATAGCATTAAGTTTAAGCATTCTGTTATGATAAGTGTTGGAGAATATAATAAAGAAATGATAAAATAAAGAAATATTTACCGCGATTAATGATATGAATTTTATTATTTACTTATTATTTGAACAAGGCTAGTTAAGAAAGGGAGGATAATAATTGCCAACATATCATCATCACTGGGAAACTTCGAATTAAGATTTTTAAAAGACCTTCAGTGTGTTTAACGGAAAAACTGAATTTCGATAAACTGATTTTTAGACAGAATTTATATAAACAAACCTCCTCTCAAAATGAGAGTGGTAAAGACTTCACACACCCTTCAGGAGCACTCTCAGGAATGCATGTTTCCTCACGATGTTTTCCTTGACCATTGAAACAAATGATATATAATTGCCTAAATAAAATTAAAAAAAAAACAATGATGATACTACGTTAATATTTGTACCTGCATTTCTTCTCAATCTCGAAGTACTTCAATACCGAGATCTCCCGAGTAGTCTTCCCTTCGGAATCCGTCAGGTTGAAAAACAACTTGTTCGGCGGTGCTACAATCGAATTGCAGATAAATTCGCGTTGCTTCACGCCTGTCCCACCGATGTTTGCTTTGACCTACAAAGGCAAAATTGTGATAATATCCTTACTAATATTGTAAACGCATCCAGCTCGGGCCTTTAAGAATCTCTTACACCCGTTTTCACTACAGCTCTAGGTAGCGCCTAAATTTGGTGGCAAATGATTTAGGTGATGCTTAGAGAAAAATTTCATCTACTCTTAGTTGATGGCTTTAGGATGATGGAGGTTAGGCGCCATCTAAAGTTATGAAGCCGATTTGGCGATGCGTAATGTTTAGGGAACACGTAAAGTGATATTTGGCATATAAAAAAAATAGAAATTCTATGGAATTTGCTTTTACATATTTGGTTCACTTTTGTAACAAACAGTCCATAAAGTTCTTTATAATCTTGTTATCACAGAAAATAACACTAAACACGATACATAATGTCAAAACAAGGATAAACCTCAGAAACAAACAAAATTTTACAACTCATACCTTAAGTGTTGCCTATTAAACTCTACTGGTGAAACGTTACTAATACGTTTTTATTAGCTTCACCTGTATGTATGTTTGTATGTAACCGACCCCTTTGAGCTCGATTTTGTCCTACTCTGAACGATCAGATTTGATTCAAACTTTGTAGACATATCGAGGACCGATGACAATACACTAATCTGAGAAGATTATTCCAATTATCAGTATAAAAAATAAGATTTTTTAGTTTTTTATCAATTATTAATTACAATTACTACAGAGCCATCTAGACCCAAATGTAAAAAACCCTAGACCCTTATGTAAAAAAACCTATGGCGTTTCCAACAGATGGCGTTCGCGTACGTAACAAATTCCACAGAAAACATTAAGCTACACTATAGAACTACACTAAGAAAACACTAACTAGATGGTAGCGGGCGTTAGCTGTTACTTTTTAATGGGCTGTTTTAAATATTAATTAGAATTTGCATTTCGAGAGACACTCTGATCGGGCACTCACCAGCAACCGCGTAGGGACTGTTATGGTAGTTACGTCATAATATAGATTCCTGAGCCGGTATTGGGGCTCTTACTGTACACTTTAATAATTTGGAAAATAATTACAGTTACTTGAGAGTTATCACGGAATTAATAGTAGATTAGATCAACTAAAGTTTTGAATAAACCAAACTAAGAAGTAGAAAATAAATAATAGTTTAAAAAAAACTAAAAAACACGTTTTTTATAGAAAACCGAACTAAAAAATAGAAAATAAATTTTAATTAAGAATAGTTTTAAAAATTTCAATAAATATAAATTAATAATAGTGTGAATGAAAAAAAAATATTTTATTTTAAAAAAAGTTTGGGGGGACTAGGTGTTACTTATTTATTGCCTTATTAGTGTTAGTGGACTTGTGGTGATGATGATATTATAAATGCGAAAGTGTGTTTGTTCGTTGTACAAGAAGAGTATTTGTTCAAAAAAGTGATAAACTATCGAATGACTATTTAATTGTTAATATTAACATGATGTTTTATAACTTTTTTTTTCAAAGAAATATATAATATGAATAATTGTAATAATAAAGCTATATTATACTTACTCTCAACCCCTTAATAAATTGATTGAACATTTCCACACCCCTTTGACGATCTAAAGGTTGTTTGGGATTCAAACGGAAGTCGTTTACAACTGCGTCGACAAGACTTTGCTGCCGTGGAAATCCCTTGTGAGCCACTGCAATTAAATGGTATTGATAAACAATGTGTAAATTTAAACCTAAATAATACTTCACAGGCTTTAGAGGTACATTATGAACTATCTCTGAGACTTATCTGTGAATAATAAATTAAATTGAAACCCTAATAGTTTTTGTATAAACCACTGCCATATTTTTTAAGTAAAGTAAGAAAAAAATAAGATGAAGTAAGATACTGTAAGAAATTAGATACATTGTCACTTTATTAGGTACGCGTCGCGTAGGGTTGTCATCAGTAAACACTTAGAATAAGATACATAAAATGATATTTTTACAGGGTATGGCCATTATGAAATATACTACATACGTATATACATGCGTCAATATTATTTTGTAATTCTGTTAAACTTTGAATTTAGATTTTTTTTTCTTATCATGTAAAAAATAAATAATCTAATCGGTTTCTAGGCGGCTACGAACGCTAAACCGTTGGTGGAACGCTAAACCGTTTGGCTGCATGTGTTTGTCGATAAGTCGGTAACTAGCCACGGCCGAAGCCCCACCAGACCACACAAAATTCAGGCCATCCAGCATGGACAATTTGGAAATTTATAATTTCAGAATTTTCTCTAGTCTGGTCTGCTGCGAGGCTTTGGCCGTAGCTAGTTCCCACAGTACCGACAGAGACGTGCCGCTAGGCAATATTTAGTGTTCCGGTGCAATGTCGCGTACAAACCAATTAGGTATGACTAGCATACTCCCTAACAGGTTAGCACGCTACCGTTTTAGACTGCAGTTTAAGACGGCAACTGTATTCTGATCTGCCATAGAAGAAACGTACATTTTTTTTTTTCTATTCTACTACAAGTTACTTGACTGCAATCTCACCTTGTGGTAAGTGTACGGCAGATCAGAATACAGCTGCCATCACCAGCGGGTGCCGCTGCCCGTAATTCAGTAGTCGCCCCGACTACTGAATTACGGGCAGCGGCGTCCTCTGAGCTACAACTACCGTCTACTGCAAACAACCAACCTGTCTGCCCAGCGTGGTAACTATAGTCAAACGGGAGGGCCGTTGGGAGAGGCTTTGAGTCCAGCAGTACACAGGTATAGGCAGGTACAGCCAGTCGCAGAAGAACTAATTACTGCGCATATTTAAATCAATTATACTTCACCATCAATATTGATGAAAGCCTGAGAAGTAAATACAGCCGATTGGAAGAGGCCGGTCCACATTTCCAAGCCGAAGCTCAAGTCGATTGGATTTCTTGGACGTCTGAAAAATTGCCTGCCAGCCTGAAATAAGACAACAAATGTTTTTTTTTAATAAAGCAATTAGTTAAATACAATTTTGTAAGCGTTTGTGAGTCTGTTTGTTTTTTTATTTGCATATAGTAGTGAATAGTGATTGACGGACACCTGATGATTTACACTAGGAAGTGTGTTATTTAATCATCTCACCCAATCATCCAATCAACCTATTACCAACCCTCTCCGGGTCTTCTCCCACAATGAGAAGGGTTTAAGGCAGTGGCACACTAACCCAGTGTGGATTGGTGGACTCCACACACCTTTGAGATCATTATGCAAACTCAGGCATGCAGTTTTCCTCACGACGTTGAAGTAAGTGATATTTTAATTGCCTAAAACGCACACTACTTATAATAATTGGAGGCACTTGCTGGGATTCAAACTCGGCCGCCCGAAAGTGAAGTTACAAGTCCTAACCACTGGCCAATGACAGCTGTCAAATTACATACAAGCAATATAATGATATTAAATAAACTTACTCTAACGTAGTTTTCCAAAGTTCCTTGTTGCAAAATCACGTCTACACATTGTATTGCTTCCATTGGTGAGTTTAGTGAAGTGCCGTGTGTCTTCATGTGGCTAGAAAAACAAATGGGTGACACTAGGTTCACATTACCATACAACATTTAACAAACTTTCGGTTCTTGAGAAAGACAACGGTTTTTATAAACATGCTATAAACAAATCTCTTAACTAAAGTAGACGGGATATAAGTAATTTAATACGTACTTAATGATTGTCCCCATATCAACGACGCCGGTGTTTTTCAGGCTAACTTCAAAATCCATTTTTGCGTCATTATCGTCCAAAATTTGGACCTAAAATAAAACAATAGTTAACTCAGAAAACGTGCAATAATAAAAAAAAATGAAGTTCTGCGTAAATATAGTACGGCGATACGCAGAATGGCATGACAGGGATCGACGCGACAAAAGCACTTCTTTCTCAAATAAATCATAAATTAAACTTAGAACAAGTCGCGGTTTTTTACCCATCAATATTGCTAAGAAAATCATTTATTTTTACTATAATGGTAAGGTTTATCATGCGACTTTTGTATGAAATGATAAGAGAGCTGTTTATTAATATCTCCTAAAAACTATGCTTAGTTGAAATGCGCGGTATTTTACGCGGTATACGTTTAACTTACTTTTATGGAACAGCGTTCGTCGGACGACGTCCAAAGCGGCACCAGTGAGTAGCAATTTTTCCTTTGGTCAAATGCTACAACATGCTTCGGGAATTTAAGCATCTTTGCTTGTGTAAACACCTTGCGCAGTAGTTTCTTTGGCCGGTCTGGTGATATCAAGACATCATAACGGTTCTGAAAACATTCATTTCAATTTTCAGTAGGAGCGAGCATAGAAGCCAGCACCATCACTCTACTGCTCCAATGCAGTTTGGTTGATTGAAATAAGTCATTTTAAATGTATAAATACAAGTATAAACATTGCTTAAAACATTTTATTTTTAAATATGGAACAAGTATGGCAGTTAGGTTTCTATTCAGTTTTATGTAAGGATACCAAAGTCTAAAAAATACTTTTATTTTGGGGTTCTTTAATCATCCAGAAACAATAGTACACATAGCAGTCAGAACGCTGACATTGAATGTATATAGAGAAGATGCCAGTATCTAGGTTTTTCAGAGACAGGTATGTAAACAAGAAGTGTATTCCTGTTTAAAAAAAATATTCTATATTTTAGCCTTGTTGTACAATAAAACTTAAATAGATAAGTTGATTTATTATAGAGTCATTTTTAATTATAAAGCATTACAACAATGAGGTCTAAAGTTATAAAATACTTGAAGTAATAAATATTATACAATTTTATATAAATTTCTATAAAATAAATAGAATCGCTAAATGTAAAAAGCGTAAACTTCGAGACCAGCTGAATTGATTTCGCTAATTCTTTTTTTTATAATATTCCAAACTACTGTAGGAGGATGGTTCTTACGAAGAAAAAAAATGCGTAAAATCATTCGTAATAATACTTAAAAGACAATTTGAACTTTAGCATACCATAAAGTTTAAGTGTTAGGAAAGGCAAAAAGTTACGCCAGGTTTAGAAATGCTCTAGGTACGCAAGAAAAAAGCCGCGAGCCGCCCGGCCGTTTAGAAGTTAAGATGGGTATAGAAATATGCTCAAAGCAAGAAAAAAGCCGCGACACGCCCGGCCGCGTAGTTTGGAAATAAAACTGGCCCCAGTAGGTGGCGCTGAAGTTAGGTTCTTGGTTTTTTTAAGATATTAAAACCAGTAGTAACTAGAACCGACAAAGTTGCGCGGATCAGCTAGTTGTGTATAAAAATTTTGCAAGTTGTTTTAGTGATCTCGTTTTTAAAGGGTTGCTTTACTTTAAATAACTATAACGTAACCTACTTGTAAATTAATAGTTATTTAAACTGAACTTATATAGTAATATTGTGTAAAAAATCACTTACCACTTTTATGGGTTGTATCTTCATCTCCAAATAATTGCACACAACCCTGGTTTTCATAGCAGGAACAACACCACCAGGTATTTTCGCAGGTATTTCAAATCTAGACCCTGAAGCTTTAGGAGTGGGTCCTGGAGGTGCACCCACTACTTGTGCTTTTTGCTCGAAGGCAGCGGAACCTCTGCCTTGTCCTCTTCCGGAAGAAGAGCTTGCTTGTGGTACAAAGGCCGGCGGAGTAGCCTGTACAGCTTGCTGAGGAGCAAAAGCTGGGGGATTTTGTTGAGCTGCTCTGGAGCTTGCAGCCCACGAACCTCTAGCTCTCCCAACACCAGGTGGTGGAAATGCAACTTTTTCATCAGGTCTTGTTATTGTGTCGCTTTGTTGGACATGTGGTTGATGTGCTGATGTTGAAGCATCTGCAGGAACTGCCGTTGGGGTTGTAGCCGCACCAGCAGAAGCCGCCGCTGCTGCTGCCATTGACTTCTTTTTACGTGGTCTTTTTTTCCCACCGCCTTTACCCAATCCCAGGCCTCCATCTTCTTCCTCCTGAACTATCTCCTGTTTTTGCTGTGCAGGCACCGATTCAACTTTAGGAGGTTCCTTTTCAACTGCTTTATCAGCGCCTTTCGTCTCGGGAGTTTCAACTGGTGTTTGAATAGTAGAGCCACTTTGTGCCTGTGATTGCGCCGCTTCTGCAGTAGAAGAATCTCCTTCCCCAGACACAGGCCCCTTCTGCTTGTTTTTATTTTTCGACCCTTAAGTGATAGTGAGAAAAAAAATATAATAATAATCACTCAGTATACAAGGCCCTGTCGGGACCAGATGTAGATCAAATCGCATCAGTTCGGTGACCTATTTGGGGAAACCGAGGGTTTTGTCTGTGCAATTATGGACGAAGTCATCAAGACGAGAAACACATCACTGACAGGTATATTACAGCTAATAGACCTGATATAGTGCTAGTCGATCGATCAGTGCGCCGTGCAATAATTGTTGATATTACTATTCCACATGACGATAATCTGAAGAAAGCTGAAAAGGAAAAAGTATCTAAATACTTGGACCTTGCTCACGAGATTACCGCTATGTGGAATGTTGAGTCGACCGTTGTTGTTCCGATCGTCGTTTCAGTCAATTGTCTTCTCGCGAAAAGCTTCGACCAACATCTTAAGCTTTCGCTTGGTTGTTGGATCAAGGGTCGGATACAGAAGGCAGTAGTCCTTGAAACGGCGCGTATTGTGAGGAGGTTCCTCACTCTGGAGCCCTGACCACCGTTTGCTTGGGCATTCAAAAGCCCCGCAAGCGGAGGGTGGAAGTTTTTTTTTATACATTTTTAATAGTGTTTTTTTAATTTATTTTTAAGCTTTGTTAATAATTAAAAAAAAAAAAGAAAAATAATAAATGATAGAATATACTCAGTATAAACAATTCACAATAAGTTAATTTTCATGATCATCTGATAAAATTACTGGGCCACTACTGGACACGGGTCTAATTCCACAATGAGAAGGGCTTAGACCGTAGTCGACCATGTTGGCCCATAGCTGATTAGTGGACTCCACCACGCTTTTGAGAACATTATGGAGAACTCGAGGCATGCTGGTTTCCTCGCAATGTTTTCCTTCACCGTTGAAGCAAGTGATATTATAACTGCTAAAAACGCACATAAATTAGAAGAATTACAGGTGCGTGCAAGGGATTCGATCGATTGTTATTTTATAAATTAAATATAGATATAATTTTACATGAAACAAATTTATCATACTTAACAGTGAACAGGCCGCTCTACAAGTCAAAATAAAAGTATTAACTCACTACAGCTTAAAAGTTATTTATTAATTTGTTACTTAAATAAAACCGGATACATATATGCACTCAACAAGCTTTATTAGCGACGTACTAGGTAAAAGGTAAATCATTTTTTTCTAATGGTAAAAAAATGGTATGAACTACAGGTTTGATTAGTATTCTACATGTAGGTAATTATATACCTATACAATGTAATATGTGGTTACATTGTGAATTCGTATGGTAATTTTTTCACTTACTCAAACCATTAAACTTACGATATATAGGGCTAAGAAGTAGATCCGCATCATCTTGCAAAAAATAATAAAGTATTAAATGATGTATTGTTATACAATTTAATTTCGGGACAAGTTACGATCCTAATGTTTTGATAGGTATGTGATGATGAAAATGAAGTGGTGTATGGCTGTTTATTATGCCGCCAATTTTAGTTATAGTAAGAATCTAATGTATTTTAGGTTCTAAAAACTGACAGACTTGAAAAATGCCTATAAAATAGTAGGTCTCGAAGTAAATTCACTTTTTTTTTGATTTTGATTTTATCCCATAACGACAAGTTATGCAACTGTAATTAGGTATTACTTTATTGTCTTTATATTAATACTTTAGCTATAAATAAACATATTAAATTTTTTGTATACACGCAAACTTACCTCTCACCATATTGATTAGCTTTTAATATACCACTTCTGAAACAAACAAAAACTAATTATAATAATGTTGTCAAAATATGAAATTACCATAATATTCAAAATTCAAATTCAAATTCAAAATTTCTTTATTCATGTAGGCCTATCACAGGCACTTATGAAGCGTTCATACATAATTGTTTACATAATTGTAACGGGATGGTGATAACTTCGTTCGCCAACTTAAATCTAAAGCTACGAGGGTTCCAAACGCGCCCTGGTCTAAGAAGAGCCCACAACAAACTTAGCCGGGTAAATTTATTTTTTTGTTATCACCATCTTCCAGTAAATTTAAATTAAGCTATGAAGCTAGAGCAATTCACACCCAAGCTTTTTTATCGTTTAAATAATCCTTAATGTTATAATAGGATTTTTCTGTAAGCTTACGTTTTATATAAACTTTGAACTTATTGAGAGACAACTCAAAGATTTCATTTGGTAATTTGTTATAAAATAATATACAATTGCCCTTGAATGAATTTGCAATTTTGTGTAGCCTAGTAAACTGCACAACGAGTTTATTTTTGCTTCTAATATTTATATTGTTACAGTGCATTTTCTTTTTAAATTTTGATATATTTTTATGGACATAAATTAAATTTTCATATATGTACTGACTATGCACCGTCATTATTTTAACTTCTTTAAATGTATCCCTTAATGACTCTCTTGGGCCCATTTTATATATCGCACGAACAGCCCTTTTCTGCAGGACGAAAATAGAATCTATATCAGCAGCATTACCCCATAATAAAATGCCATAGGACATAATGCTGTGAAAATAACTAAAATAAACAAGCCTAGCAGTTTCTATGTTTGTCATATGACGAATCTTTTTTACCGCGTATGCTGCAGAACTAAGTCTGTTCGCTAAATTATTTATATGTGGGCCCCATTGAAGCTTAGCATCTAAAGTTATTCCTAAAAAGATTGTCGTATCCACCAAATCCAACTCCTCATTATTAAGTTGTACAATGGTTTTTACTTGTTTAACATTCGGTAATGACGAAACATATGTAATGACGAAATTCTAAAATCTAGTTCAAGTATGTTACCATGCAGTTGTAGGTATGTATTTTTTTTTTATCATGCACAACCTGTAGTCTGTAATCGTACTAAGCGATAAGGCCACCTTTTGTATACTACTTCTGTCTGTGTTTTTTTTTAATTCTTCTTCTGTATTTTTTGTGTGCAAATAAATAGTATAAATAAATAAATAAATTTAACACTAGAGACGTCCGTAACTTTCGTGATTCGTTCCATGAACGACGCACATTTGAAAAAGTGAGATAAATTTTAGTGTGTGGTTACGCGCATTTTGTCTGCCGGCTAATCTCAACCTGCTGCCCGAGCGAGGGGTAATAGGGATTTCTGTGTGGAGAGTCTTTGTGCGCTTCCAGCAACCTGGACTCATCGCATCGACAAAGTTTAGCAATACGGTACGGTATTTTAGAATAGGAATGGAATATTTACTATTTTTATTTTAGATACAGCTTTTATCTGCTATTGGAAGATAACAGGCATAAAGAAAATTTATTTGAGAGTAAGAAGCATAACTACATTAAGGCTGTAGGTCAAGATGTTCAAGAGACGTTTTGTCGGTCCAACGACAGGTTCAACACCCATACGGAAAAAGTTGTCAAATTAAGAATTTCAGATTTTTCTGTTGTTTCGAGCTTCTGCTGTTGCTATTTACCACCATACCGATAACAACAATAAGGCTCCACGATGATGCTGATTAGAAACTGTTTAGGGGTATAGATTCAATATAACGGATTAGTCTGCTACCATTTTTAACTGCACCTTCACTTACCACAGATATAATTGCAGTCAAGAGCTAACTTGTAGTGTAACAAACAAAACAAAAAAAAAGTAAGTTCAGTTTGTCTTTCGACTAAAAGTTTGCACCAAGTGACTATATTTTTAGTTTATTAGCTGATTCAATTTGTTTAAAAGGTATTGATTATTGAGATAAGCACTAAAAAAACATTTTTGTTTTATTAAGAACAACATCTATAGTCTTAAATACAGTAACTTTTAGATATAAATATGTGTTGGCAGTAAACATTATGTATCACAAAGAAAATAAATACTAATAATATACATATTTATTTCCTTGAAAGCTTAAAAACCCCCTTCTATTGCAACATAGTTGAAAGAGCGAAGGTTAGTAATAAGCATTGTTTTTTATATGTATAAGTTAAAGCAAGGGAAGTAGAAAGTAGAGATTTAGGCAACTTGGCAAGTTTTTATTTGGTTTCAAAATTGATTTTTCCATGATGAATGGCTTGTACAGAAAACATAATGCTGCTTTGTGTCCATTTATATGATAAGCCTCAATGGCCTGCAATTACTCCAGCAACCATGACCTAAAGACACACTGGCAAAGTGTGTTGTGCGGACTTTGCAATACAGGAGTTGTAAAGCATAACAAAATGCTTTTTGAAAAGATATCTGATAATGTTTTGTTTTCTAACTTGTAAAGTAGGTATATCATGTAAAAATAAGTGAGTTGTCCAAGTGATTCAATAATAATTAAATTATCTTTGGGAATGTAATATAAGAACAATTGTTATTGATAAGGTAGGCATATTGTAATAAACAAAAAAAAAACAATAAGTAAATCCAAAAAGAAGTTTAAAAATTTAGATCTTTCTAATTTAGTTTAGTAACATTCATTATTTTCGAAACTAAGCTTTCATCATCATCATCATCATCATCTCATTACCCACTTCAGGGCAAGGTTCATCTCTCAGAATTAGGCCATGTCTCACCACACAGGCGTAGTGCAGAATGGCAGAATTTACACACCCTTGAGAACATTATGGAGAAATCACAGGTGTGCAACTTTTTCACTGAAGCAGATAATATTGAATGGCTCAAAATAATCTTCATATAATCAAATAATAATCATTAACAGGTTACAAGCATCAATTGCTGAATAGCCACTCAGCTCAACTGCCTTTCCAAGAATACACCACCACCCACAGTTTAAATGACACAAAATGTTGAGAGAAAGATGATGAAATACTATGTAATAGAAATAACAAATTTGAGGGTGGAGGGAGAATTTTTACATCAATAAACAAAACTTATGTAGTGTTGAGAATACCAATATCAAAGAAACAAGATTTTTTTTAGTAAAGACATGAATAATTGTTGAAATAAAATGCGATGCAAGTGTATCAGCACTATCGGCTAAAATCACAAGTAAAAATGATCTTGATATTATAATACATTTTTAAACCATCGGACTCATTTGTTATGATTGTACGAATCTCACTGGATACAGACGTGATACAACACTAAATAAACTAAAATAATTTGCTTCCAGCTTTGTATTGCTAATTGTTGGAAATTATTGATTTTACAGACCAAACCGTCAGAACCCCGAAACTATCTTTGGACCATATTATAATATCTTACTTAGAATCATAAAATAAAATGTAAACAATTGGAAAACACATACCTTTTAATTATTTCTGATAATTTATCTTCGTTCTAATATTTTCTTTCGATCGATCAAAGTGAATACAGTACGACTACAGTGAGTCTAACAATTACAGACTAACCTAACCAGTTAGGTACCTACCAGAAATAAAAACAATATTGAGAAAGTACAACCCGTTCATTTTAATTTGACGCGTAAGCTGTTTGTTTTGAGTCATTTGAGACAGGCTCTGCGTGGCTATTGTATTTTTTCTCGCTTGGACGTTAGGTGCTGCCAGAAAAACTTAGTCCTTATTTTGAGGGATTTTTTTTTTCTTGCCGAACAGTTTTTCTACCCAATTTTACTGTTCATTATTTGTTGACCCGGTGTAAGAACCGCTTTCTTCACGCTATTCACAGCTATTCTAAAACTATTAATTTATGTCTATTGTTTTATTTCGATCCACTAAAAATAGTTTTTATAATTAAACTACCCTTTTCGCTATGGTTTTCAATAATTTCATCGCCTTCCACACTTCTCAATTACCTTCCAGATCAATATCATTTCACGCCTGCTGTTCATTACTATCTAGGCAGTTATCATTACCTTCCACACGTTCATTACTTTCCATAGCGCTAGAAAAAAAGGTAATTGACTAATAAAGTGGCCTATAATATATTCTAATCAAAATACGAACCTAGATAAATAAATGCAATAAAAAAGTTAAAAACAAGGAAAAATAAACAAAAATTATGGAAAAACGAAAAGCGATAACGATCCAGATAATTCGGTACTATAGAAATACCTTTTTTGTTACAGCGTCATTCCGGTAATTCCTGTGTAATTCCCAATGAATAGACAATATTAAATCTATAGACCCCAGAGCCCAGAGTAATATATCCACAGAGCTTGCAGACTAAAGTGTTAGTTTCCTCGTTACCACATGTTAATATATATATATATACTTAAAAAAACATGTGCTACCAATACAATAACTCATGTATAAGTTATTCTTCCACGAGATAACCATCTTTTCAAAAATTTTAGCTTTTGCCTTATTAAGATAGAAAAGTAAGTAAGATAGAATTCTCGTTTGTAGAGAATACGACACTAAAAATAGAAAAAAGGTAGTTAATTAATTGAAAGTTTTATTAGGCATTATCTAGTTATCTCATTATCGGGCCACCGAACTGCATTAAACATTTAAATTTGATATTTTTTACAATAGAATCAATTAAATCACCGAATTGAACCCTAAGACTTTGACAATTGAAAGTGAAAATTCAAAAATTCAAAGTTCAAAATTCATTTATTTCAAGTAGGCCTAATGTAAGCACTTTTGAAACGTCTAGTCTGTCTGTGTGTAGTGACTCTACAACCGGCTCGGAAGGCAGATTCTACCGAGAAGAAGCTGGCTAGAAACTCAGCAGTTGCTCTTTTCCAATATCAACAATTTACATTTTACATTTTAAAATTATTTTTTCTACCTTGTGAGACATGAAAGCGGAGCCGGATGCTTCCAAGCAACCTTGTCATTAAAAAATTCATCAATTGTATAATAACCTCGCTGTTATAAATGTGTTTTAACACATTCTTTAAACTTATGCATTATTAGGTCCAAAAATACCTTAGGAATCATATTATAAAAGCATATACTCAATCCCACAAATGACTTCTGCACCTTTCGCAGACAATATGCAGATTTCACTAATTTATGATCATTTCTTGTAAGTCGACTGTTTATTGGATATAAACAGTCGACTTACAAGAAATGATACTTTTTGTTTATAAAGACTAATATGTACTCTTACAAATACGATATTGTTATAAATATATTGTGAGGCTACCGTAAGGATACTTATTTCTTTAAATTTTTCACGGAGGGATTCACGTGATTTAAGTTTATATATTGACCGTACAGCTCTTTTCTGCAATATGAATATAGTTTCAATATTAGCAGCTTTGCCCCATAATAAGATCCCGTAAGACATCACACTATGAAAGTACGCAAAGTAAACAAGTCTTGCTGTTTCTACGTCAGTAATCTGTCTAATTTTCCTGAAGGCTTAGGCAGCCGAGCTTAGTTTACCTGCTAGTGTATCTATATGGGTACCCCACTGAAGCTTACAATCTAAGGTCATGCCCAGAAAAACTGTGGAATCTTCAATTTTTAGTGATTCTCCATTTACTATTATATTTTTATTAACTTTATTTACATTTGGTGAAATAAATTCCACACACTTAGTTTTTTTTGCATTTAAAAGTAAATTATTGACAGTAAACCAGTGCGACACATGCGACAGAGCACGGCATCGTTAGAATTATCTCTACCTCTATCAGTTTTAAAAATTAGAGATGTATCGTCTGCAAACAGTACAATGTCACAGGTTTCACTGACATGGTGTGGTAGATCATTTATATACACCAAAAATAGAAAGGGACTTAAAATTGAACCCTGTGGGACACCCATTGACGTAGCCGACCCCTGCGACTTAACTTGACCGTTCTGTTACTGAGATAAGAGGCAACGAAATTTAGTGCAACGTTTTTGATACCATAGTGGGCTAGTTTAAGAAGCAAGGTTTTATGGTCAACACAATCGAATACTTTGGATAGATCCCAAAAAACACCAATGGCATTCTGCGAACGTTCCCAGGCATCGTACACATGTTTTAAAATTTTAGCGCCTGCATCCGTAGTGCTACGACCTTTAGTAAAACCGTACTGCTCCGGATGTAGTAAGTTATTTACATTGAAGTGATTCAAAACTTGATTTAATATAATTTTTTCAAAGACCTTACTAAGAGCTGGAAAGATTGAAATGGGTCTGTAATTGTTTATGTCGTTTTTATTGCCAGATTTAAATAGAGGTATAAGTTTACTATGTTTCATTAAATTTGGAAAAGTAGAGGATCAACACATTCATTAAAAAGTATGGCTAAGAAAGGGGCAATAACGTCTATAATGTTAGATATTACCATTACAGACATAAAATCACCTGTTTTTTTTCTGTTTCAACAACTTAAAATTCTTTATTATATCATATGCAGATAAATGTTTAAAATTAAATAAAACGTTGCACTCATTTACATTTTTCCTCAATAAACTCTGAGCTGCAGTATGTGAAGAATTGTCGTGTGCGAAAGTGTGTGTCGGCGGTAACTTTATTATCATTAATAATTAATTCTTTTTTGTGACGGTGTGCGCCCGAATCGTAAAAAGTGAGTAGGCGGCCAAAGCTACATCGTATAATTCCACTCCGATGATTTTTGAAGTTTAACTTCTAGGAACTAGGGGCTAGGAAACCGGCACCCTGAAGTTATAATAAAACTTTCAATGTATTAAATACCATTTTTGCTATTGTTAGTGTCGTATTACGTTTTAGGTATTAGATTTATTTACCAACAATATGCAAAATTATGAATTATTTAAATCTTTGTTGATTAAACGTAATAAACAAAGATTGTCTTTAATCTGTACCTAGTCTGTACTCTGTGGTAATGGCCATGGCGTTTTCACTTTTTATTCACATTTCTTTACTCCGTGTTTTCTAGTTGTAGTTACATTATAGTTGCCGTTTGCTTAAAACATATAAAATATCGTAAGTTTAGGTCAATAATAAGCGGTGTATAAAAGTTATTGAGCAACTTTAATAATAATTAAATAGTAACTGTGAAGTCATGAATAGTGTAGTGTTTACAACCACTGTGGTCGGTATTTACTTGGTGGCTTCTAACTATGGCTCTTTACAATACCGGTAATGAAGCTTCTTCAGATGTTATTCCTGATATATCTGATGAAACAAATATTATAGACGACTTATCTATAATTCCATTAGAAAAAGATAGTTTCGGTAAGTGCCATTCATTGGTTCAAAACAAAGTTCAATTAGGTATGTTTTGTCTGAATTAATGAAATACTCTCTTCTATTTACGATACTATAATAATGCTAACGATCTATATTTATAGTCGTTTGAGTTAAACCGCATGTTTATTTAGTAATAATAATGTATTATTACAAATATTCTGCAAGAACATGCTAAAAAAATAAGTAATGCTAAATTATTCTTAGAACATGATATTTATAGCAGTAAATATTATAAACAAAGGCTAGCGGCCCGGGACCGTGGATTGTGGAACTACCGACGAAAGACCTATGTCCAGCCTGCCAGTGGTTGTTTATAAAAGAAAAGGTGATCAGCTATGAGCCTAGAATAATGTAACCCTAAACTATAATCTGTACTTCCCAACCATAATACTGAGTCAAATATATTATTACATGTTAGAAGGTTGCCAACTTTGTTTTTAAGAAATAGAGCATATTATATCTTATTTCAGAAAGTTAATAATTGAGTACCAATTACTTAAATATAAAGAGTACATATTGTATTTCAATTTATTAAATTTATTTTTATTTTATGTCCCTTTCTGGCATAAAACAAGTTTTCATAATATTTGGCATGACTTGCAAAATTCCAAATGTACATTTTTTATGTTATGTCCATGTTTATTACCAACAAATTTGCCTTGAGGAAATCAACATGTTAATGAGAAACAATAAAAATTTTGCCTTAATGCAATGGTGTGCATAACTGGCGTGCTTTCTGTAGATAACAATAAATTTGCATATCAATTGATAATATCGCTTAGAAATGTGAAATTGCACATTTATTCTTTGTTAAAAGATAATAAGATTCTTATTTTGTGAAAAGACATTGATAGATTTTGTTACATAACATGATATTTGTCTTATTTAACTTATAGTTTTATTTACAACAGGATGTGTCCTGCTGCTTCAACCACATACATACCATATCAAACTAAACTTCACGATTTTCAATTCGTACTGGAAGTGCCAAATATACAAACCTAATTCATTAAGTACAGGTAGTGTTTCAACTACCTAAGCTTGCTCTTGGTGCTTTAATCACTTACTATTTGAAACCTTCAGTCACATAAAAATGGCCCTACTCGCAGTTTGCTTTATTTAAAATACTTTGATAATGTGTAGCTTAACAGCAGCACCACCTATTAAAAGATAGGGCTGGGTAAGCATTGTTAACCCAAGAAAGTGAAGGATGAGTGCCCATCTTTTGAATTTTAAAAAATAATTTGGTATCCATCTTAATATATATAAATCTCCTGTCACGATGTTTGTCCGTGATGGACTCCTAAACTACTTAACCGATTTTAAATTAAATTGGCACACCGTGAGCAGTCTGGTCCAACTTAAGAGATAGAATAGCTTAGATCTTTAATTATAGTTGCAATTTTATTCTATTGCAAATTATTTGTCTATAATTAATTGACAGTCACATGACAGTCATACTACTATACTCATTTAAGGCTTAGCGATACTGAATACTTTAAAAACAAAATCAAACGCAGACGAAGTCGCGGGCCACAGCTAGTATATATATATAGCATAGTCTCATCTATATTATAACAAACAAAGAATAGTAATTTTTAAATGAAGAATCTAAATCGTATTATAAGTTGCTTCATAAGCTTAAGTTTAACTGAGATGATTTCTAACATTTTTTATTTAGCTGGGAGCTCTGAAGTCCTCATAAAAGTGGCATTACTTTGATTTCAGTATAACCTTTTAGTGTAGTTTAACCTTTAGTGAGGGATTTGTTGCTGTCCCCTGAATAGAGATAGCTCTAATTATATTCATCAGATCTACATAAAATTTGGGCAAAACTAACTAATAAATATTACTAATAATAATAACTAAACCAATAGTATAACCTATCTAGTATAAAAAAGATTATTTAAATTAGTTAACATTTGAAGGAGTTATAGTGTAAATCGTCAAACAATTTCCACTCTCTAAGGAACAGCTGAATTTTGGGAAAATAAGTATCTTATTGTAGTAAAATTTTTAAAGTAGCCTAATAATGAATTGCAGGTAATATTATCAGAGAGTAGGTAAAGGAATTTTCGAGATTAAGTTTAGAATTCTGTGGTTTGGATAGTAAGTTGTAGGTGTAGAGGGAGGGGGCCATCCTGCTTCACTTTGTGTGCAGACAGGAAAGGATGGTAAGGTTAGAATATTCATATGCTCTTAGGTTCTATTGGGTAATAATATGTAAGTACAAGCAGACTTAGATTAATATTTTGACAACACATCATAAAATAATATATCAACCGAGAATGATGATAGTTACAGCAAAATAAGGGTGAAAATGTAGCTAAACTGCTTCTGTGGATTTTAGATAAAAAAAACATGCTGTCATGGTAGACAAAAGACACACAAAAGAAAATCTTCTCAATGTGTATTGAGAACTCTTACTGCCTTTTATTTATTTTCAATAAGTATAAAAAAGATTGTTCTCATTGCATTGTTTTTGTACACTGTACAGTAAAAACACAGTGTAATTTATCTGAAGGCATCCAATAATGGATCAATTAGACAAGTAATCGCGGCATATATTTAAACTGTTTAATTATCTTAATTCCAGCAATATGTGAATTCTGTGGCAGAGTTGGTCGACGTGGTCAGTTCTATCAGCGCAATAATAAATTTTGTTCACTGCGATGCCACACTAGTCGAAATAATTCAAAACGACGTTATTGCAATTGGAGGTTCAAGCTGATGGAGGGTACAGAACACATGGCAGGGCTGATCCCTTTGGAGCCGTTGCCTCAGTTACAGCACTGGCAGGCTACTTTTAATGAATTGCAGGTAATATTATTAATGAGGATTGCAATAAAAATATTTATATTAGGTGCAAAATGTCCGTTAAAATAAAATTTTGTAAACATGACACTTAAAAAGTTACAAATCTGCTATACTGCATGTGAAGGTTGTCTAACAAAATTTTCGCATAAGCGTGTGCTCCTCACCGGACTGCACGACACCCGCACGTGCGAGAGCGGCGCGCACGCGAATTTCGCACGTTTTAGACGGTCGAAAAAAAAGACATAAACCTAAAAAAAATATAAATTTCCAAATTTTCTAACAAAATTTTCGCATAAGCGTGTGCTCCTCACCGGACTGCACGACACCCGCACGTGCGAGAGCGGCGCGCACGCGAATTTCGCACGTTTCTAAAAAAAATATAAATTTCCAAATTTTCTAACAAAATTTTCGCATAAGCGTGTGCTCCTCACCGGACTGCACGACACCCGCACGTGCGAGTGCGGCGCGCACGCGAATTTCGCACGTTTTAGACGGTCGAAAAAACGGACAAAGGTAGAAGGATTATGATCAAATAAAAAGTAGCCTGTATGTGCTATTCCAGACTACAATCTATCTCTGTAACAAATTTCAGCCATATTGGTGCAACCGTTGCTACGTGACTGTCCCTTTTATTATATTCTAGGTTCTGCCCGCGACTTCGTCTGCGTGGACCTCAGAATTAGGTGCAAAAATAAACGAAAAATGTGAAAGTAATAAAAGAATGGGATAAAATTTACACCCGTTTCATCGCTCGAACTGTTATAGAGAAAAAAAGCTGCAGTTTTGCGTTTCAGCTATTACGTATTTAATATGGTAGAGTCACAAAATTTAAATATTTTTTTGATATTAAATTAATTGCAAAATACTCAGCCCCGCTTGAGGAGAAGTTTCTAGATACTTTCATAGCTCTCGCTTTTTTAGAATTTGTCGACAAATTAAATTTATCTTTTGAAAAATGGGAAACAACCAACTAAATAATAATTGCTAAGCAAAGTTATAAAGAACAAAATGAAACTTAACAACAATTCAAAATTGCAAAGCAAGCAATAATTCCGATAAACGTGCTTATATGAAATCCGCAAGACTTAACCGGTCGTGTGTTTTAAAGTTAAGGCAGCGCAATCTAGTAATTAAGTTTGAGGACTATTTGAGGAATCAGGTCAGGGAATAAAACGTAGCTAGTCTTCCTCCATGATTTTTGTTTTCTGCCCTTGGCTTCGCTCATAATCAATAAAATAGAATAGAAAAAAATGTGTTTTTTTAAATATTATCTAATATCCTAAATGGTTCCTGTAGGATATTAGACAATAAGTGCATAGAAATATTGTTCAATATTCACGTCTTTTCGCCACGCGAACCGATTACTGTAATTTGGTACAGAGATAGATCAGACCTAAAGAAGGTTATATGCTACCTTTTATCCCGATTCCTCAAGTGGTTCCCGTGGGAAAAATAAAAAAATATATATGGGCGAAGCGCAGAAGGATTTGAAATTATAGCGGATATAGGAAAACACGTTTTAAGCGTGATAACCGAATTACACGCGGATGAAGTCGCAGACGGGAAGCTAGAATGTTATAAAAGTACAATTACATCTTTTTTCAGGGGAACAATTTGAGAAATTGGTATTAAAAGTAGTAGTAGATTTTGCACGCAACTTCGTCTGCATGGACTTCAGACTTGGGTCTAAAGCTTCGCTCGTTAACAATTTTTTATCTTACCACGGGAATTGTTTGTTATAGAAAGTAGATTTGCTTTTTCATAGCATAGGGGACATGCATACCGAATCTGTCTCCCGTGGCTTAGCTCGTAATCAATTTTTAAATTTCCCTCGGGAATTACTTAAGAAATCGGTATGAAAGGTAGCCTATTTTTTTTTCCATGTCAAAGGTTCATGTAGCCTTTGACATGAAAAAGGATAGGCATTCCAAATTTCATCCTAATCCGTTTTTGTGTGATTGAGTAACAGACACAGACATCCATACATTCACGTATATAATATTAGTAGGATTGGCACCACCAATATTTTTTTTTATTTACAGGCAGGACCTTTGAAGCAATCTGCTCTAGTTGCAAACAGCTATGAATGGAAAGATGAGCTTTTTGGCTGTGACTTTCTTGCAGCCCCCGTTAGCCTGTTCAAACATGCACCGTTACATGAAATGTGGGACAACACGTTTGAAGGCATGAAAGTTGAAGTGAAGAACACAGATTGTGAAAACTACTCTGAGAAATTAAGTGACTATTTTTGGGTAGCTACAGTGTTGAAAGTTAGTATTATAAATTAAAGGTGCCTTCTAATAATTGGTCTTTCACTATTCAGGCTGTTAAGCTTTGGAATGCCTTGCTTTTGGCTATTACGAGATGCAAAATCTGTCCAAATCTTTAAAAAACTTGTGAAAGATCACTTTTTGTCTCAATCAACTGATGACCCAGGATAGTTCACTGCTCCCTTCTTCTCTTTTTTTTTATTATTTTTATTGAGGATAATTATTTATTTCATTTATTTTGTTTCATGTTTAATCGATTATATAATGTTTAAGTAAATATCATTTTTCTATATTTAAAGTACAACAAAACAAGGTATACAATTTGGCTGCAATAATAATAATAATATGTAATAATAATAATAATTTATTTATTTCATATATAAAAGTGTATACAGCAGAAATCTCCTAATGGACACAGTGATACTCTATTTTATTTATTTGTGCACAAAGGAGTGCTTAAACACTCGCACTAAGGTAACTTGTGTTACGAGTGTCGCCACCTTCCTTCGGACCCATTACAACAACGTGAAATTAGGCAGATGCAAACATCGCAATACATAATAAGTTAATTACAATGATGTGATTGTTTTTTTTTTGTGGAATTGTGGTGTGTGTGTGTGTGTGTGTGTGTGTGTGTGTGTGTGTGTATGTATGTGAGTGTGTGTGTGTGTGCATGTGTGCGTTTAAAAAGTGCGTAAAATACGAATCATTCTATGATTTTAAGTAGCTCCTCTGTTTCCTTGTATGTCAAAGTTTTTAACCACGACGTAAGTATTTGCTTGCATTGATTCCGTGGCTTGGAACTAATATTATTATGTATTTTGTTAATTTTATTATATATTCGAGCACCAAGAACACAACTGTGCCGACAGGCAAAAGCAGTTCGATATTGTTTAACGGCACAAGTGTTCCGTATACTGCGTTTTCTTGGTTTTAAGTGAGATTCTGGTGGAATTTCGGCATGCTTCCTTAATGCTATATTAAGGATATATAGCTGCCTGACAGTGAGCAACGCACCTTCTTTATATAGAAGATGCGTTGGATGTCGCACTGGTTTCTTATAAATGACTTTTATTATTGTTCTTTGTGCTCTTTCAAGACGGAGTATAGTCGTTGCAAAGGAACCCCCCCAAACCGTTAATCCATATGCAATCTGAGACTGAACCAGAGCAAAATAAGCGGCTTTTAAAACGTCTTCGTCTGCTGTTTTTGTAATTTTTCTGAATATATACATAAGCTTCCTAATTCTTCGAGTGACGAGGTCAACATGCCTGTTCCAACGTAAAAGGTTGTCTACAATGATACCTAAATATTTTATTTCAGGAACTCGTGCTATATTAGAACATTTACAATCATTGCTTTCTTGTGTACAGTCGTGTATCTTTAATTGAAATGGTTCTGCAGGTTGTGATATTTCCCTCGATCGATCGAAAAGGTTATAAGTTTGGTCTTTTCTGGGTTTAATGTGAGTAAATGATTTGTTAGCCACCTTTTCACTACACTTATAGACTTTTCAGCGTACAAGCGAACCTGGTCCCAATTTTTTCCATGCACAAGCAGAACTGTGTCATCTGCATAAGATAGAACCTGTGTGTTAGGAATGGTCAATTTACATAAATTGTTTATATAAACTAAGAACAAGGTTGGGCCCAGTACGCTTCCCTGCGGAACTCCGTAATTGATAGTCTCCTCCCGGCTAATAAGGGAACCAATCTTAACAACTTGTGTCCGGTGTGTAAGATAACTTCTGAAGATTTCTAATGTATTACCCCTTATACCAATTTTTTCCAGCATGTCTACAAGAATAGAGACAGAGACCGTATCAAAAGCCTTGGTGAGATCAATAAACAATCCTATAACTTTATTTTTACCATCTATGTTGTGGACGATTTTGTCAACTAGTACATTAATAGCATCTTCCGTAGATTTGCCCTTTCTAAATCCAAATTGGTTATCAGCCAGAATATTTTGACTATTTAAAAAGCTAGTTAAACGATTGTTTAAGATTTTCTCCAAGACCTTGGAAAGTGTTGTGAGCACTGATATTGGCCTATAGTTAGTCACCTTGTCTCTATCGCCACTCTTGTATACAGGATGTACGACAGCTTTTTTGAATACTGTTGGAAATATTCCTTGGGAAAAGCAGAGATTTATCACGTGTTTAAGAGCAGGGATAACTGTCTGACGCGCATAATGATTTGTGGGTACCTAAAGAAGTTTTGTTTATTATGGTTTACCAGGCTTTATATAACGTGAAAGCGCAAGGTCAAAGTCTAAGTACTTCTCTATTTACTATCAAAACACACAAACTTGATATTGAAATAAAACATGACCATATCTGGTTTTATTTATATGTTATTGTTTTTACAATCCAGGTAAAAGGTTACATGGGTCTTCTGCGCTATGAAGGTTTTGGGAGTGATGACTCCAAGGATTTTTGGGTCAATCTTTGCTGTTCTGAGGTGCATCCGGTTGGCTGGTGTGCGACCCGTGGCAAGCCTCTCATCCCACCGAGAAGCATAGAAGACAAATATACAGATTGGAAAAAGTAAGCATTTTATACACAAGCAATTGACCTCAAAGTACAACAAATATTGGACTAAATTGAGTTGCATTGTAATATTGGTCCACATTGTGATGAATTTCGAAGTTTTTGTAATGATATACTGCGAGCTTCATATATTTATTTCTTGGATAGATGTTCAAAGGTAGCACTGTCTAAGAAAAATTAAATAATAATATAATTATAATTTTCTTATAGGAACAAATTCTTATAAGACTTATAAGAATTTAATATTACTAGGCCACCAAAAATTATGTCTTTTAGACAACAAGTCACAAGTGATTGAATTATTCCAATTATTAGTAATTTTTATTTTCAATAAATACATAAACTATTTGTTTTTCTAGATTTCTTGTAAAGCAGTTGACCGGTGCACGTACATTGCCTGCCAATTTTTATACAAAGCTGGATGACAGTCTGGCATCAAGGTTTTCTATTGGTTCTGTTATGGAAGTTGTTGATAAGAATAGAATATCACAAGTCAAGGTAAGAAATTCTGTCAAGTTAATTGTTGGATCTTAGCAGGGACGTTAATGAACTTCAGAAGGTTATTTTGATTATACACTAGCTTTCCCGTGACTTTTATTAGCGTACCACTGCATCCGCTATTCTGCACAATATACCCCGACCCATCGCGTCGCGTAACCCGCCAGCGCATACTTTACATAAAGAGAAGTTATATTGAGAGACAGGATTATTTTTATCACGAAACAAAACTACAACATTAACAATACTATTTCATAATTTTTCAATTTTTTATTTATTTTATTTATACTCTTTATTTGCACACAAAAAAAATACAGAAGAAGAATAAAAAAAACACGACAGAAGCAATATACAAAAGGCATAAGGCCGCCTAAGTAGTGATCTCATCCAGGCAACCTTAGGATAAGGAAAACAAAAGGATAACAGACTGCAGGTTGTGCATATTAAAAAAAAATACATACTAATACTTGAACTAGATTACACAAATAAAATAAGAAATAATATAATAAATATCAAAAAAAAAATTAATAAACTAATATATACTTTAACATTATCATAAATACATTGATAACAGTAAATACTATTATTTTTAATTATAGGTAGCGAGCGTATGCGAAATAATAGGCAAAAGGTTACACGTTAAATACTATGACAGTTCGCCGGAAGACAACGGTTTCTGGTGCCATGAGGATTCACCGCTGATCCATCCAGTAGGCTGGGCATTCAGGGTGGGCCATCCTCTAGATGCACCACAGAGTTACTGCACAAGAGTGGCAGGGGGTAGACTAATAGCCAGTGATACAACTGCAGAGATGTTCTACAAGTACCCCAGCAACGAACCTCCCCTATTCGCTGAAGGCATGAAGTTAGAAGCTATAGATCCCCTGAACTTGTCTGCGGTATGTGCTGCAACGGTGATGCAGATTTTAAATGAGGGCTACATGATGATAAGGATAGACTGCTACCCGGCTGATGCTTCTGGTGCAGATTGGTTTTGTTACCACCAACGGTCACCATGTATATTCCCCGTTGGATTTGGACTCGCAAATAATATCACTTTGGTTCCACCTGCTGGGTATGTATAGTTAAAAATAACATATAGTGGTTAAAGACGTTTATTTTAAATGAGAATATTTACAACTTATTTTTATGTAGGTAATATATTTAATGAGGTATCCTACTAATATTATAAATGTGAAAGTGCGGATGTTTGTTATTCAATCACGCAAAAACGTCTTAACGGATTTGGATGAAATTTGGCATGCATGTAGCCTTTTACATGGAATAGAACATAGGCTATCTTTTATCCCGATTCCTTAAGTAGTTCCCGAGGGAAAATTGAAGCTTTGGAATGGTATGCATGTCACCTATGCTATGGAGAAGGACAGGTTCTATACCGATCTCTCAGAAAGTTCTCGTGATAGGATTAAAAAATTGTTAACTTTCGGGGGGCCAAATCCCAGCACGCTCTAACTTTGGCGCATGCGTTTTAATTAATTCAAATATCAGTTGCTTCAACGGCAAAGGAAAAACATCGTGGGGAAACCTGCATGCCTGAGAGATTTACACAATGTTCTCAAACGTGTGTGGAGTCCACCAATTCACACTAGGCCAGCGTGGAGACCCGTGCTCTGTAGTGGCCGGTGATGGGTTTATGTGATGATTATGTTAGTATTTTCTATTAAAATCTCGCTAACTCAACAGGTTCACGGCAGATGAGTTCAGTTGGGAAGATTATTTAACAAGGACGGGTAGTAGTCCGGCCGATAGAGCTTTGTTCATCGCGCGCGGTCACGTGGTCTCGCACGGCTTCGTGATGGGCATGCGACTTGAGTGCGCAGACCTGATGGACCCGAGGCTAGTGTGCGTCGCCACTGTCGCAAGAGTTGTCTCCGATCTGCTCAAGGTGAATTAATTTAATATATTTTATATATAACAAAAAGCTCGAGAACTTTATGCCTGTAATTCATCATCCTCAGTGTGTTATAATTAAAGGGGTTAGAATAAAAAAGGTTAAAGTGAAAATTTTGTTATTTCTAGCAAAACGACTTTGAAAATTAAAAAGTTTAAATTGATGAAAAAATTTACTTAATATAACTCTGATTAATGTTTAACAAACGTTCTTATAATTCTTTTTTAGCAAATTTGAACTTAAATGCCATCATAAAAAGATCCATTTTACTCCAAACTTTAATGTTGCGTAAGCAAATTGGTACTAAGGCTTACAGTACATTTACACACTCACACACAGCCAGTGTGATCAATGATCACAAGAATGGGTATTATATCAGAAGATATTAGCTTTGTAGCTTGCTTTATTAACAACAGATGAGTAAATATTAACGTAACACCCAAGGCGCTCTTGTGTTTAGAGCTACTTATAGCTGTTTGGTTTATTAATAACGGTTGTATATATTATGACTTCGATTTTTTATTTTATTTTACATATCTTTGAAATGACTTTTTTTTATTACTTAATTACAATTATTATATGACCCATTGCTGGGCAGAGGTCTTTAGCAGGAAGATTTTCTACCGTTTTATCGTATTATGTCTATTTGTATGTGATATAAGAAGAGGAAATTGGCAGAAATCATTATCTACTGGCGCGAGTTTTAAGTGTACAGGACAGATGGCTATAGAGCATCAACCCACCACGCTGCGCAAATGCGGGTTCTTGCCAGACTTTAGCAGTAGTAGAGCTTTTTGTGACAGCTCGTCCGGGGTAGAACTACTACCATGCTTGTTTCTGCCGTAAAGCAGCATTCTCGCAATGCTGTGTTTCCGGTTTGAAAGGCGTGGTCGCCGGTGTAATTACAGGCACATTAGTAAATAGTTGAATTTTAATTGTAATTTTTATTTTAATTATAGATTTTAATTCATTATTTAGCTTTTTAAGTCTTTTATATTTATTTTATGTTAATCTCTCGATTTTGTTATGGGTCCGCGACCTGAAATAAAATTATTTTATTTACTTTATTAGGTGTTAAACCTCAAGGTCTTAACCTCAGGTTGGTGGACAAAGGTCAGCACGTTTTAGGACGGGTTCCTTCCAAACCCTTGCGAAGTGTTGCTCTGTTTATAGACGATGGCTCTAAACTTACTCTCAGTTGGTCCAACTGAGAGTAAGTTTAGAGCCATCGTCGCCATCTGCTTTTCCCGTCATCATCATCATTATTATATCAACCGATAGATGTCCACTGCTGGACATAGGTCTGTAGGGAGTTCCAAAATACCACTGTCTTGTGCCGCTTGGGTCCAGTTGGGACTCTATCCTCCATTCGAGCTATGCCACTTCAGCTTGGCGGCTCGTTAAGCTATGTCGGTAACACTGGTTCTTCTACGGATCTCCTCATTTCTGATTAGACCCCACAGAGATACTCTGAGGACAGCTCTCTCCATCGCCCGCTGAGTGATTCTGAGCTTTCATATGAGGCCCATTGTCCGTCAATTATTAAAAAAAAGAAAAGACTTAGGTTATTTTCATTCCATAGGTGCATTTCGACGGGTGGGGCTCTGAATACGACCAATGGCTGTGGGCGCACAGTACGGACGTGTACCCAGTGGGCTGGTGCCGAGCCGTAGGTCACCGTTTAGAAGGGCCGCTACAACCGCCGCCGAGGGCCGCGCGGCGACCGCCCGCAAGGCCCAACCGTCGCAAGCGGAGACAGGGTAATTTTTTTTTTTCAATTTCACTACAAGCTAACCCTTGTACAGTGATACAGTTATATTAAACGAATATCTCTGATCGCAGTGGCGTGCATAGAGGGTATGCACAGGGTATGCAGATGAGAAATAAAATGAGTTGTTTTAATCCAGTACGAGTTATAAAAACTTAAGGGTAGACTTTTTATAACTCTTACAACGCCTATCCTTAAGTTTTTTATAACTCGTACTGGAGATTTTTTATAATTTTATATAATCTGCATACCCTGTGTATACCCTCTATGCACGCCAATGCCTAATTGGTATCTGAAGGTAGGGCGAGAAAGCTCTACTGGAAGCTATCTTCAATCGGTTTCTATGTACCATCTCACATGAATGACTTGGGAATATTATAAAAAATGTAAGATGTTTAGTCTTAAGGCACTTTATTCAGAAGCACTGTTGTGTCATTGATACGTTTTTAATACTGGAGAATTGTATTTTATTCTCTTTACAAGTCACACATAACATTTTCCATACAAATACGATTGCATTCCCTGTTATTTACCTATTTATTAATTTACAACTTACGGCTAGCATTACTGGAATTTTCCTAATTCACTATTGTAGACTCAAGTTTTATTATATTTTGATGCATATACCTTCATACAAACTACCGTCAACCGTGTAATTCTCATGTGTCTAAAGTGTCACCTTTGAGCCGGGCCTACTTGAATAAATATAATTTTGACGTTGACTTCATACATTATAAAGTGTATTTTATTAAACTACATACTAAATAAAGTTAATGTAACTAATACACGACAGATAATGCCAGTAGGTTGTCAGTTCAGTCAGAGTATAACAAAACCATTCTCTCAGATATAACGTTAAGGGTTCAAATCGCGCGCTATAGTTCCTTAGTCACAATTGTATTCCGATCTGCCTAACCTTAACTTATACAAAGTGTAACCGAATTACGAAATACTGTTGAAGGGCGCATAAGTATATATTTCATCAAAAATTACCAATTTGCGAATGTATGAAGGGCACGCCAATGCACGTTGTATATAAAATATTATTTTTAAATAAGATAAGAGAACTGTTCACTGTTACAGCTACCAAAGGGGCCGCCCTTCCTCCGAACACGACGGAGGAAAGTTCTCAGAACTCTGACTTGGGTGATACGAAAAGCCTATCACCACCGACGAGCGTGTCTGAGATATCTGCAGATGCGGAACATCGTTCTGAAGATCAAACCCCTAGTTCTAAGATGGAAATAGAAACAGAGTCGAAGACCAGTCCAGAACTTCCGGAGGAACGACTTACTGACATTAGCCAGGATGTTGTGGTAAGAACTCCTATTACATTTATTATAGATAATAAAACAGGGCATCCGAGACTTTTCGCCATCGCAGAACGTAAACTGAAAAAAAATTAAAAAAAACATGAGGTTTTTCTTAAACCACTTCGGAATGACCGAAGTGGTTTAAGAAGATTGCAGAGCATTAGAATCGCGACTTTTTGTTATGTTGCCCAGATCTCGCTTGGCTAAGAACCTACAACTCGGGACTGGTTTAGCGATACTTAGAAATTAATACGCAGCGCTGCGAAAAGAACCTGGGAACACACAAATTGCAGCGCTCTCGCAAACAACTGCTGTGCGTATCCTTAACATATATGTATTGTGTCTAAGACCTAGTTATCCAATAGTATTTCAACTTGAAATATTATTGGATTCCTTGAGGAATTTGACCGCAGAGAGGTGCGCCATTTTAATGGCTAGGGTAATGAAAGTAGTGTACTCAGGTCAAATCCCGCAAGGGTTTATAGAGTCTCGCAAAATCGGATACAGGATATTTGGTAAAATTTATTTTTCCACTAATATATTCTAAACTTTTAAAATAGGGGTTCTGCTAAAATTCGCGATATGGAGTTTGTAAAAATGTTATTGTTCACTAGCAGATCCGACAGATACCGGGTCTAATTGTGCTTTTAAACCAACCAGAAACCAATTGCAATATACACAAAAATTACATCAAAATCGGTCCAGCTATTTAGAAGTCAGATGACAAACACACGTACAAAAGGATTTTAGTTAAACCTTCCCTATACTTCCACAAATGTTTCAAGATCTGATATAGCCAAATCAGCCCATCGATCCTCAACCCGTTCTCGAGTTTTAGTGAGAATTAACAAACAGCAATTCAGATATTTTTATTTGATTACACAAACTACACAATGTACAGCAATTGAATCTTTGTAATAATATTGTATTGAATACAAAACATTCTTTAATGTGCTGCTTTTGTACTTTTTTATCTACTCATGCTGGAAAAGTACTTATCACTTAACTATTGGCACCAGCGATTTACTATTGTTCTTTGAGGAGTTTAAAATTGCACCAGCGTCACAGAAATCATTAATCAGGTTTGTTCACCTAATTTATGTTTTCCCTGGATATATAAAAATTAAATAAAAGTAATAATAATGAAAAATTAATTTAACTAACATCACTGAAACTCCAAATTTTTGAAGTTGGCTAAAAGTTACTTTTCCCTACAGAGTACCCCCACGGATGCTTCACAGGATTCAAGCCAAAACATAAGTCCATCGTCTCCAGAAATACTGGAAAAGAGCGCAGACGATAAAGTGATACCTAGACTAGTCAACACAAGTGTGCCCTCAGATATCTTGAACTCCGTGGACCCCGAGAATTGGACCACATCGGACGTCGCGAAGTTCCTTACTGTGAACGATTGCCAACCGTATTGCATCAACTTCAGCCATATAACCGGATCAATGATGCTGCAACTATCTAAAGACGAAATCATAGAACTATTAGAAATGAAAGTGGGACCTTCACTAAAAATATTCGATCTAATACAACAGCTGAAGTGTAAAATCAAACAGCCCCAGTGCAGATTGCTCGGCACCTTCAAGTAGTGTTTCCAATACGAATATTCCTATATCAAAAGACATTGTAGATGATATGATAATAGTTGTGTGCGAAATACTTGCAAATGTTATATTAATACTGCTTAGTTGTGATCGCGATTGGGATTTCTTAGACTTTGATATTTCATTGTGAACTAGTGGCAAAAGCCCGAAGTTAATCAATGTAATCCAAGATCTACAGATGGCAGATTGGAATTAAAAAAAAAATCAAAATTCATGTATTTCGAGTAGGCCTAATTTATAAGCACTTTTGAAACGCCAAGTCAGTCTGTTTGTAGTGACTCTACCACCGGTTCGGAAGGCAGATTCCACTGAGAAGAGCCGGCAAGAAACTCAGCAGATTGCAACTAGAATTGCTACTAGAATTTAATATTTATCTACCTACCGGTGCTTGCGGTGATAGATAGTGGTAAGAACTTCGGCTTCCGTTTCGCACCTCGAAGTTTTTAAGCACTTAAATTTCACTTGAAGAAACGGTGCTAGCCTAGTGGGTAAAGCTTCGGGATTCCTTTCGCAGAGACAGAGTTCCAGCCCCTCCACGCACCACTAACTTTTCGGAGTTATGTGCGTTTTTAATTTAAGCAATATAAATATCACTTGCTTTAAACGGTGAAGGACAACATCGTTAGGAAACCTGTATGCCTGAGAGATCTACATAACTTTATCAAGGGCGTGTGAAGTCTACCAATCCGCTTTTGGCCAGTGTGGTAGACTACGGCCTAAACCCTTCTCATTCTGAGAGGCGACCCGTGCCCAGTACTGGGCCGGTATTGGGTTGATGATGATGAAATGACACTTGCTTCAACAGTGAAGGAAAACATCATGAGGAAACCTCGCCTGAGAGTTCTCTATGATGTCCTCAGAGGCGCTTGAAGTCTACCAATCCGCAGTAGTGAACTACTTGGCCAGTGTGGTGAACTACGACCTAATTAGAAGACATTTTCCCTGTAAGTGGGACAGTCAAGGGTTATCAGTAATGATGATCCGTATCTTCTGTTAAGAGTAGAAAAAAGTTAGCACTACTAATTTCAATCTGTCACCTAAAGATATTAGATTCGATTGATTAATGATCTCGTGCGTTAGCCCGTATACTATTCGCATGTTCTGTATTCCTGTTTCCAGATTGATGTTATTTATCCGAGGTGGATAATATTAGTTATATTTCTCTGTATACATAAAAAACCATTTTCGCATTTAATAAAATGTACGCCTGAAATCAAATATCTATCTAAAACAAACTACAAATAGTATAAAAGTAGGGTTGAAAATATAATCCAGATATGTTGTGATGAAACAATCCGCAGATCGATATTCCTTGGGAGATTCTGCATCAATCTGAATTAGATTTCTATTTTAATTTGTGGATACGTTATTGATAATTAACATTATATATTACGGTCTTGTTAAAGATCTAATAAAATGTTTACAATTTACATCTTTTAAATATTGGATTAAAAAATATTTTACAAATTGAATACAGTTGTCAGAAGTCGTACCGGTTATAATTGGCTCTACCATTTGTTTATAACTCTTTTACTTAATTACGCTATATTTTTACTTACAATATGAACGTATTTATTTAGATGAGTGTATTTCTAAACGGTACTAAATAAAATTTGTCAGGTACTTTGATGGGACCTTAAAGATTTTAGGGTCAAAAGGGTTGAGGGATTATGAGTAGTGGAGTACGATATCGGCACAACACGATTTCTGATAAAGGCGAATACATTGGATTATTCGTTCAGAGATGTGATTTTACTTTAGTTTTTTTTTAAATAAACCAACTTACCGGCTCTTCGTACGGTCAATTTAGACATGCAAGGTACCATAATTTGCATAGACCTAAAAGTTGGTATGAATGTTCGGAAATCCATTATAAATGAATACTGAAAATTCCCCATCCCCATCGACATCTACCTGTATTTATTTTTTTTCAAGGCCAAATGTCTAAAAATGGGTATTTCGCGTTTTTCGGCAAAATGGCAAGTAAAAATGTCGATCGATCAATGGGGACTATTCAGCATTCATTTATAATGGCGTTTCGAACATTTATACCAATTTTTAAGTCGATGCGAATTATTCTATCTTCTCTACTATTTTATGGGTTAATTTTGCCGGCCTATTTTCTTTATAGCATTTTTAAAAGGGATGTTTTGTGCTTGAGTGCGACTTAAATCTGCGACGATTTAGCAGCAACGAGAGAGGCGTTATTTTTTATATTTCCCGCCTATTTTCTTCCGTGTTGTAAGTTGTGTATTTGTGTTTTGGCTGGAACGTACACGTTCTAGCTTTGTGTCGAATGTGATAAGGTAGCTGTTGCATTTATTTTTGCAATTACGCAATTCCTATATTTAATAAATAATTAAGGCGCATCACTACAATCGACAGAACTTGTAACCATAAAGTTGTCGCCGAAAAATACTATGTAGCAATCGTTTTGTCGAATTGTACTACCCTCATTATTTTCTACGTCAATAATCTAAGGAACATTACTAATTTTATATGTATCATAAAATAACAGGTTATATAAACTAAAGCTGTAAAAAATATTTTTAATATTGTAGAATATAGTTCAGTCAGTGGCGAGACGTGATTCGCAATCTTGAATAGATGGTGCTAAAAAGTTTTCACTGAATAACTGTTGGTACTTTTAGTTATTGGATAAAAATGTATTTCTTTTTAAAGGCTTTCAAAATCATTGATCATCCCACCTGTTGTAAATCAAATTCTTCCACTGACTGGACAAATAGCACTTTTAGCAGACATTAGACATAAATCAAGCATTGTGATACTTTATAATCAGTTTTAAGTCGGATTGCTTTCTTTGGAAATGTGATAATGTTCGTTGTAAACGTACATACAGATATCAATTTTAAAACTGAATGTGCTACACTAAGCGTGTTCAGTATGAACGATGTTTTTAAATCTATGAATAATTCATTATTATTTTTGCATTAATGATCACTTGCAGATATTGTATCATATTAAATAATTAAAGTTAATGGAAATCATGTGAATCAAGCAATAATCAAATTATATTATATAATTAATACAAAGTAAACCTCGGAAGTTTTTTACAAGATGGTGTGAATGACTGTAATGTTTTTTTTGCTGGATTGAGCGTGGTAAAATATAAGTTAATTTCTGTGCGGCCACTTTATTTACTTTGGCAAGATCATCACGAACACTTAATTTTAACGTTGGGTTAAACTGTTATGCGAAAAACATTGGCAACAATTCTTGTGATACTATTCTAAGGGTGTGTGCGGTTTGCTTGGTGTTTAACTATATTTATGTATCATTGATTTCGACTTCTGTTTTTTTCTTATATGGTCTATGTATAGAATGCACTTTCCAATGTACCTATTTTGTGAAAAGTAAAGACAAAAATACGTTTCGAAGCACTGACTATTATGTTTGCGTGAGTACCGTTTCGTCAAGAAATATTCGTATTGCATCTCAAAAGCACGCAGCGCATAATTCGTGATACAATTTACCAACTCCCAATCCATTAATTCGCATTACCTTAAAACTAACTATATTCTCCTGGTACAATTCACAAAGTCAGGGTATCCGTGGTTTATGAGTCTAATCGCGGGAATTCAAACATTACCTACTTTTCGTGTTTCACTACTCCTGGTCTTATCACTTTGATACCTCCCCTGTCTATTGCTGGACCTTAACAGTAATTTGCCTGCAGTGGTGAGAGCGATCTGAGAAGTATAAAGCGTGCTCAGCTCAATCTCATGACTTAGGAAGAATTAAAACTAGACAAAGTATGGTCCTTGACATGAGTCTGTCTTGTTTTAACAGTAATTCTTTGTAAATCGTGATCTCGGCGGATATACTTTGAGAAACTGTTCGCTTATTACGGATACTTTACGAAGCCTGAGGTCTACTCCTAGAGAGTACTTTGATTATAATAAAGTAAAGTTAGAAACGAGACAGATTTATGTCAGCTACGTAAATTTGTCTCATTTTTATTCTTCCTATTTTTCTATCGACATATATATACATACACGTGCAAATTTTATGGATCTCAACCTGATTAGAGTCGATTGTTACTTCTCGCACGAAGGCATGCCGCTCGACCCTCTTCTACAAAAATAAATGTGTAAATAATGTAACAACTATCAACTGATAGAATTATTAAGAGCCGGAACTGCTTTATCTCGGTTTCTGTACTCTCTTAAAATTATATATAATTAATAAATATATTATATATATTCTTTTCAATTGATGTATACTGAAATGTATGGACGATCATTTAGCAAAAAAATACTGCTAAACGAAATGATATAAAAAGTCCCTTTTTAATATTAAATTAGTTCTTGTAACAACTCTCATTCCGTACGCAATGTCTGCAATAAATAAATAAAAAAATACAACGTTAGCCTATGAAAACGCCCAGATTGTTAACTATCCAGTTTTGAATCCCCATTTGCTTTTAAGTTGTCATCTGAAATGATTTTATTTTCCGCATAGTTACATAATATTTGTGAATATGAAGTTACTGCATATCTTGGAAGGACGACGATGCTCTGGTGGACATACCGAGATAGCACAAAAGTGCTCTCGCATGAGTTTTTAAATGTTTCCAAACAATAAAAACTAGAGTGCAGCACCATTAACAGTTATAACAATAGTTATAGTTCTTATTCTATTTTTCTATATATATCTGAAAGTTCCGGCTCTTATAATTGTATAATTAGGGTGAAAATCAAATTGCCTTTTTAGTGACTTATACAAGTACCCATTTTAGATATATCCAGTGTTTTATCGAATGTCCTGGTAATAAATATTTACATAATAAAAAATACAACATGTTTTTAATTAAAATTTATTTTCATTTATTTACACAATCACAATATTCTGGACGGATTTGTTCCGATAGCAATAGTTAAGCTATCTATTACTTAACTAACATATCTCGAATCGATCGAAGAAAGTTCGTTGAGACGCGACTATTACGCGCGCTAAGGCAAACGTATGATTTGTGAATTTCTCTTGTCTTCCACCGTAGAGTGCGATGGGAGTAGGGACAAATGCAAGTCAGTCGCTCTGATTTTACCCATAAAAATTTGACGAGATTGACTTTTCGTATTTCCGTGTATTCTCATCCAAAATTTGTTGAAAGATTACGGCTAGGTTTCTTTTACTTTCTTTCAAGTTTTTTCTTTTCATAATTGTCTTTGAGTCCTCTCGACAGAAAAGATGAATATTGCTCTAGAAGCATTATCCACGGAGAAAACGGGGGAAATACATTTGCATGGAGAATCCCGTTATTTGCTATTAAATTGAGCGAAATATCCAAAGAAAGTTTTTAATGACGTAAATCGTTCGTTAAAAGGGTTACATACTTTTAATTATTTCCAACAAACAGTTCGCCGCAAAGCAGAGGAACCTGCAAATCCTAAAATCGGTAGTGCGGGTGGAAAATCCTTTCGCAGGACATTTTAAGGACTCACGCTGTCCCCACTTTAGGCCCCCGAACCTTTCGCTTAGATCTAGTAGACCAAATTAATCTAGGTCACCAATAAATCTCTTTATTTGTTGACAAGTCCTGGAGTATTTGACTGGTTAATAACCTGTAACGAAAATTGAAATGTTTAATACGTTTGAAATGTGTACTAGAAATTAAGCGAACAAAACACATGGAGCGCCTTCGCTCACTAAGCTAGGTACTCTAACAGTTAAACTCTTAACTTTCTATTTAACAACGTTGCGAACTAATCGCTCGCGCGGCATCCATGGACAACTAATCGCTCGCACGGCATCCACGAACAACGTGTCGTTAACCAGCACGGTTGTCATAAACAGGAGATAAAAACTGCATCCTCGATTATATCCACTTACAAGGGATAACATTTACTTGTTCAATTGCGCCGTTAGACATAGTGTATAACTTGGATGTTATTTCTTCCCGGGCGCCTATGTTCTGAGAGTGGATAAAACTTTGAGAGGTGATAAACATTTAATCTTTTCCCCGTGTAGAAAAAAATAAAAGATAAAAGACATTGCAAAAAATGCAACTGATGCGTAAATTATGATAAAGTAGTGAGTTGATAGCGATAACTAAATTCATCAACTTAAAACTAAAGCTACGAGAGTTCCAAACGCGCACTTGTCTAAAAAGCCCACAACTACATAGATCTAGCCCGATATTTTTTTTTATGACCATTTCACATTGTCATTTAAAACTATTTAAGATATAGTTTTAATTGATCTCATGCGGTACCAGACCAGGCCAGAGAAAATTCTGAAATTAAATTACCGAATTTAAGATACTTCCGAACATCATAGGGCAGTTATTCAAAATTAGTCATCGTGCCTAATGTCAAATAACTTTACCTCATTGTATGCGTTGGTACGGTGGGCGCATACAGTGCACAACATAGTAGATTTCCGGCTCTCTGAGCGTGACATTTATGGTATTCCGAGCACCAGTATGTCTCACTGACAGCGGCATCTGTTTCTGCGGAAAAATCACCAATGAAACCAACCAATATCACCGAGTAACCGTTTAATGTACCTATGTTCTAGTCTGATCTGATGTTGCTTTGTCCGTGGCTGGTTACCACCATACCGACAAATTCGCGGCTAGTTTCACTACCCTGTTTAAGTGATTTTCTACGATATTGCGAAGATACCGATTAGGGGTATGTGTTTTATCAATATAGACTGCATCATCACTTACCACCGGGTGAGATTGCAGTCAAGGGCTAATTTGTGGTGATAACAGTAAACTTCAAAACAGTACAAACACGATTAAAAATAAGTAATTCATCTAGATGTTAAAAATATTTACAGCGATAACCGACAAATAATCATGCATGCTATTGATCTTGACGATTCGTTTTACTAGTTAATTCTGTTAAAATGGACTTTTCCCAAAGAGTCGTCAATATATCTCTAGCTTTTATTGAGAAAAAAGGCTTTGCAATACGTGAAGGAGGAAGGGAAATAAACTGATCCTATAATGATGACAGATTCCCTTTAAACTATTACTGGGATTCGGCACCGTAAATAATGGGTTTATCTGAATTACCTTTTTCATCCCCTTCCGCAAGTTTCAACTCCGGTGCCAAATCTTTCGCGGTGGTCACGTAGAACGTTCTAAGAATATCAATTCTGTGCACGCCGGACATGGCTCTGCTTTTCTGGTTGGAGTGGAGGTGCCGCGAAAACACGCAGCGTCTTTTACTGACATTTATCACGAGTAATCTGGGAATGTTTTATTCACGTTTAAACTCAATACAAGCTTAATAGAAACAACAAAACATAAAACAACCTCCATAATATGAGGGAAAGAGCGGAGTTTATAGTTGACCATTAAGCTGATCATTAATAATATTATTATTAACGTGGGATACTTTTTAAACCTTAGATACAGGACGATTAAAATAGTAACACAATTTTTTTATCACTTTCTGTCATTTTTGTGACAAAAAGTAAGTTTTATAGAACAACTAACCCCAATAAAGCTGTATCAAAATTTACGCTCAAGGGAAAGTTCCTTGGGTAAACCAGTTTAGCTTCCTTTATAACCTGTGCATAGCCCTCCCAGACTTGCAGAACTAACTCGTCTATCTGTGACAAAGCAGGTGTTGCTCCGCAAATCACCAAAACATAAACATCTGCCAATAACTTGCATGTTACTGCTCTGAATGCTACCTGAAAGGAAAGATACATGAAAAATTTCAATGGTAGACATTGTCTATCACAGCAAAAAAAAGTGTTATGTGTTCATTACCGTTCAACAAAAGGACATGGGTTGCCTCTCAGAATAAATAAATAAATATATTACGACAAAAATTCGTCGCCATCTAGCCCGAAATTAAGCGTAGCTTGGGTACTAAAATAACTGACGAATATATTGTTATGAATACAATATTTTCATTTATTTGCTTTCATTAATGGTCGTTTAAAGGAGATCGCTTATAGCGATAAGACTGCCTTGCGCATTTTTATTTTTGTTCTTTTACTGTCCAATATTTATTACCTTTATCCCTAAATTGTGTGCAATAAAGAATTTATCTATACACATATATAAAAATTTGTGTACTATTCGAAATCTCTAAAAGTTCTGCACCGATCAAGCTGAAATTATAGCATGATATAATATCCGTATCAAGGATTTTTTTTTTAATCTATTTTTCGCATCAGTCACATATCCGCGAGTCTTTATATCTACGCAGAAGGAAAAATAAAAAATATTGTATATCCACAAATATTGCAAAATTAAACTTATATGTAATGTATTCTTTGTTTTGTTTCTCATTTTTCAACCATTCCATAAAAATGTGCCACAGCGAAGCGTGGCAGGGTACAACTAGTATAATATATAGATAAACACCCAGACACCGAAAAACATTCATGTTCATCACTCAAACATTTTCCAGTTGCGGGAACTAAACCCACTGCTTGTGCTTCTGAGTCCAAGAAAGCATGGTCACTGCCAATCTGCCTGATTACCAGTTACAAGTTTTAGGATGAATACCATTAAGCTAACCAAGTGCAGACAGGTGCCCTTCACATGGCTTTCAGAATATCATGTAGAACTCTCAGGCGTGCAGCTTCCTTCACAATGTTCTCCTTCACTGTGTAAACACAAAACTTCTAAAACTTATGAGGGGCATGCTGGTTAAAGTCCTAACCACTAAAAAGTTACAAGATAATATGAACATTAACTACTTACATTAGGACTCATGTGCTGCAAATATACTAATGTATCCCTCAATGGGGCCCCATCTTGTGCTGCAGCAAGTAATAACAGTAACCTTGTTTCTCTTGGATCCAGTTCACAGAAATCGGAACTTGTAGCTACTAAGTGTCCATGTATTGTCAGGCATGCCCATCTTCCAGTCACACTTTGTGCATAATTGTCTAATACTTGCTGTTTGCAACAAAATACATCAAAATACTTTATTAAGCAGTGAATATTTCCAGTTATGTAAAAATGTACAAAAGTAAAACATAGTCAGTCTATGGTAATTTCAACTAACTGTCCCATTACAAATTAGTCTACTTAGTGAGTTCTATAACCTGGGAAGCACTTAGGAACATCCCTTAATTTGCTATTTACTTTTTTTTGTAATCGAGCAACCAAGCAAATTGCTTACCTATATAAACAGCAACACTTCACAGAACATGCAAGGAACACATCCAACCAAGTTCATATCACAATACATAATTTAAGAATAAGAATTTGAAGCTGCAAATTCTACAAGAATCAAAACTTTTGAACTGTGTGAGATGAAATGTCAAAGTTTGCAAAATAATGTACATAGATGTCAGCCCAAGAGTTTTCTGTGATGAAAAAACATGAATTACAAAAATACAGTACCTGTAATTGTTGTGCCTGGGGACACAAGATGCTCTGAATAAAATCCAGAACAATTGTTGATCGAGGTACCAAATTTGGATCTAAAGACTCCAATAAATAATCCAATATTGGATAACATTGTCTCAGATCCCTCTTTATTTGGTCTAAATTCTTCAAGTTTTCCAATTCTTTCTTACCAATGCAAAAAACCATGACATCGTGAATGCAAGATAGAAGGAGTTCTAAATCACACTCAAGCCCCCCAGTCGCAATTCCAATTAATGTGACACTGTGGATGTAAGATTATAATAGTTACTACTTACTCATTAAATTCAGAAGTAAGAATTAATACCTTATCAAGCAAATATTAATGTAAGAAATCGACTGAATAGATTAGAATAGAATATATTTATTGAAATAAATAACACAAAGACTTACATGGTAACTTATGATTTAATACTTGATTATCAATAGTTTAATTTTAATTTAATAGCTGAATGTTGTGCAAATAAAAAGGTTCTGACTCAGCTAATGGATACTAATATGCCCACAATTATGGTTTCTGTCAGTACAGCTTTGAGGGAAGTACAATTTTTTAAAAATTAGTGAAAAATCAAAAGAAAGGAACTCTGGAGTCATATAAAAGATTCACAGTAATGACATGAACGATTGTCACCACCATTAAGACTTAAAAATAAAGAATGAAATATACTTGTGATGTTACCTTTTACAATATTCTTTCCACAGTATTGTTCCATTATCAACTAGAGTATTGATCATTTGCAGGTTGTGACATTTTGTAAACATGTTAATCCCATGTAGGGAAGCTATTGTAGAAAACTGGATCTAATTTGAAAAATTTAAATGAAGAACTGGTAGCAATTCATCATGGTAATTTACATTTCTATTTACATGTCTACAATAAGACACTTCTGTTTACATGTCTTTATTTAGAGGTTTTGATGACTGTTAGTCATACATTTAGTATGAAGACAAGCTTTGAGAGGCTTTATCATTTTATTGGGTTTAACTAAATGGTAGAAATATTAGAAGAAGCAAGATTTTACTGCATTCAATTTCGATAGAATTGCTAATTATTTTTATTCTCTTTGATACAGACTTTGTTAATTTCTCTGTTTAAGTAAATAACTAATAAACTTTTAAATTGATATTCTTTATTATAATATCATTTAATTTTTTAGTTCCTAAGAAAATAAGATGTTTTAGTACATAACTTAGGACAAAATATATGTCATGCAATTCTTACATTTTCATTGTTGCCAGCTTTCTTAGAAAAAATAGGTACGCCACTTTCCGATGCTATTGCTATAACTATAACAGACATTTTATGTTAAACTAAATTAGAATAAAATTGATACTTTTGCGAAAGTTTCAATTTGTTTTGTAAACACCACTCCACAAATGTCAATCATAGAATATTGATATTATGATAATTATGATACAACGTTATGTCAATTACTATCAACCACAGATAATATGAAAAACAGGCGTCGCAGGTGTAATAATATTTCACTATAAATTCATAAAGTATTACAAAAAATAATTTTATTTATCAATATCCAAGAAAGCACGCAAATCAAATTCTTCTAATCAGCGATGGTGAAGACAAAGATAGATTATTTAATGAATGGTCAAATTCTGTATTAAAGTTTTTGGTTTTTTAAACTAAATATATCTAGATTGAGTTAAAAATAGTTAAAAATAAATTTACGGTAGTAATAACGATAAAATAAAAAAAATCAAAACATTATTCCTAAGTACAATATCGGAAACTCTGACTTAAAAATTGATGTGTAACGTCATTATGCACTATTACTGTCCGTTGCATTGTGAATAACATCCGCTGCATCATTTGCTGCAAAGAAATAATATTTTATTAAATATTTATCATTGCGAAGCGAATAAAAAAAACATAAACTTAAGACTCACAGTCACGACTAAGTAGTCGAGGTCCTGTTAAAGCAATTAGGATAGCTCCTAAAGGTGCTGAAATGACCACGCTTAGTACACTCACAGCGAGAATCGCTTTAGCGTACGACTCTTCTTCTGTAGGTCCGCCTGTACCAGCTGTTTGTCCGTTGTTAATCAAATCCAACGCTGCCGGTCCTAATGCGGCCTAAAATATATGTCATAAATGTAGCAAAAGTGTCCGGTTTTTGTTTAAGTTTGATCTCTTGTATAATATATAATACATACCTATTAAAAAAGGTTATAATGTTAGTTTGATTAATTTTTCAGATATATGCACGAGCCTATACGTTTTTCACTTAAAAATTGAAATTGAAAACTGTAATATCATAACATGCTCCAATACATTATTTTATGTGGTTGATTATATTTAGAAACTTAATCAAAGAAACAACACATGCATCTCAATATTTTTAAATACACACCTGAACAGTAGCTTTAGCCAACCAAGTGAGACCAATGAAGATTTTCTCTTTACTATTAAGACCACATTTAAAGCTGACTAAAAAGGTTGCTATGGCGCGTAACAATAAACATGAAACAAGGCACGTTGCCCCCATGGCTATAACGTGCGGATCCAAGGCACTTAGCTAAAAAAAAAAAAAAAATCGAACTTAAAGTATATCAAACCCTCATGGTACAATAAGTAGGTATTTAAAATACTAAATTTAAGTAGCAGTTGAGAGGTCACCTTAGGCCAGGCCATCATAGAATAAATATATCTTTATAAATTGCATACATAGTTTATTAACCAAATTTGGTTTTGAAATAAATAGAAAATAAATTAACAAATAGAAAATCTTTTAAAGCTATGGCCAAACCAATGCGTGCGACCCACGTCCGCAATTGCGTTCAAACTTACGACCAATGACAAGACGCAATGATTTGTGTAAATGGTCGCAAGTAAGACGCCACTGAGGGTGCGGGTATTGCCTAAATATCTTAACGTACCGTGATTTGAGCTCCGGTAAAAGCAAATAGAATTGGTTCGAAGAATATCCATAGTATCCTGAAAAGATTGCTGACTGGATTTTTGTTTACAGGCCAACCCTCTTTTTCCCAATAAAAGGCTGCGATAAAACCAGAAGATACTATTGCTAATGGACCTATAGAAAATAGCAACAAAAATGTATTATATGTATTTAAGTACCACAATATTCTCAATTAAAGAAATATATATAAAATGTTTACCCGCGCCACTCCACCCAATTAGATTTGAAATGAATAATGAAAAAAGACCACCCAAGAATAATATTAAAAATCTTAGTGGAACAGCATAAGTATCTCCTCTTTCGGGTATAAAAGATGCCAAAGCACCCCATAGAGATCCAAGTACTACACCGGCAATGATTGATAGCGGACCCTGAAAAATAGATTTATAGAAAAAAAAAGATAAAACCGATGAATTAAATAAGAGATTCATAATATCATAATGTGAGCTACATACGAACCTTTATTATATTAAATGTGGCGGAGCCAGTTGAAAACATTGCATTTAGAATTATGGCAAATACGGCAACGCTGACGGAATCATCTATGGCAGCCGCTGCTAACAGCAGTGTTGGTATACCTTTAGCAACTCCGTAACCTTCATCCCTTAGTCTAAATAAACAGGGAACTACCACAGCAGGTGAGACTGATGCGATCATAGAACCTAAAAGAAATCCTGAAACAAAATACTAATGTAATACTTTTTGTTATTAGTAACTAAATAATTTTTAGGATTATTTTTATCAAATGTAACCTGTTCATAAATAATAATTGCTATGCTTACCCCAAATCCATGGCAAATTTAGCAAATAATGTGAGCTTACACTGATAGCTATGCACTCAACCAACCATGGGAGAATACCCAGTTGTAATACAGCTACGTAGTGCTTTTTCAGGACACCTGCGTTAAGACCTAGTCCAGCTCTCATTAATATAATGACTAAGGCCACTTTTCTACAAAATAAGTAGATAGGTAGTTAGACATATTATATGAATGGCAGGCAATGTATAAGAAAAAAAGAAGTTTACCTTAGGTCTTGGTTCAGTTTTCGATAAGTATCAGACATATGCACCAATTGTAAATTTTGGAACAGTATGCCAGTAAGTAGCATGCCTATTAATGCTGGCAATGTGGTTATTTTGAGCCAGATCCAGCCGATTAAGTACGCAGAGATGACTAGAATCGTCATACTCAATAGTTCTCCATTTAAACTCATAGGTTCTCCTAGTTCAGCGTATAATATGCCCCAGACGAGAAGAACTGTAACAAGTCATAACATAATATTGGTATCCGTAGCTTAAGTGCTTGCATGAGTAGCCGGCACTACTAAGGCCAAGCTACAGCGCTGAATCCAATCTGCGTTAAATTCTGCGTCCAGCGTGCGACTATAAGGAGCAATGCAAAGTTGAACGCAGGTGAGACGACATGGCCCTCGCTTTAACGCCGCTTATAGGTACTATTCTTCGATACAGACACGCGAGCTTGTTATGGAAACACTTTTGGTTTATACTACATTTGCACGCTTGCAAAAGAAGAGTAATTTTTAAGTATCGATAAAATGTCAGAGTAAGAAAGATCTAATTAACATTGCATAGTTTAATTAAGTCCATAAATCTATTGATTTTTATTTTTATTACGTTTACGCTAACGTTAGCGTTGTAATTTGAGCAGCAACGTTTAGCTTAGGTAGTTCATTCAAATACTTGTTTATCCACAAAATTATCGTTAAAACGAATCGCTAAAGATGAATGTTAACTTACAAAAGATAATAATACAAAGTTGTTGAGCAGACTGCCTGAAAGTCGGAAATAAAGGAAAAGGGAAAACCTTTCCCCACCATGTCGGCTCACGTGATAGCGTATTATCGGCTTGATGAAATCGTAAACATAATTTGTGCCACCATCTAGAAAAAAAAATATATTTAGTCGCCTGGAATTTTTTTAATATACTAGGAATATGAATGTTTTAGGTACTTACGGACGAGATCCATTTTTGTTTTGATGATGTTCATCTGTAAAACATTTATTTATTCATTTTAATAATTTGTATTAATTTAATATATTATACTTTACAATAAATTGATACAACAATAATGAAGTAACAATAAATGTGAGAATAATTTTTCTAAGGAAATTAAAATATTATTTATTCATATAAAGACTTTATTTGTTTAGTTTTTTACATTGCTTGTAGCGAAATGATGATTATAAGTACAAATGCGCTGTAAAGTTTGATAAAATTTAATTGTACGGATCAGGGGTAATCAAATTTCAATCGATAGTATTATTAGCTAGTCTGCGAAATATGAAGTTGTGACAGACAGGTAAAGTCGCACGGTCATTCGCACCACGAGGTTTAATACAAAAATGGTAAGAGATATTTCAATAAGGATATCTAAAAGATATCTAAAGTCGTAAATGTTCCAGTTAGTTTAGGTTAGTAAGTATATAAAAAAATATAATTTACCTACAAACGTATACACACGAACACCTATAAACATAAAAATGAGTATGAACAATGGTAGTGAAATTAGCGGCCACACAGTCAAACAAAAAGCATACAAACAATGCGGTAAGCAGTTTTATAGCAGACTTAAAGAACATTTTTACCTGTTGAATCACAATTTGGGTCCATGATTAGGTTCAATCATGTTCTTTTCCTGAAGCAATTATAATATGAAGTTAATATTTTTAATATTAATATGTTTAAAATAAAATAACACAATTTGCATCACATTTTAAACCCACATACAACCCGGTTTCCCGGACCGATTGCAGCCACGTTGGTCAATTTCCAAAAAAAAATCACAACTACGAGCGAGATATTGGCAGGTCTGATGTCTGCGACAAATCTCTCTAGTCCGATGGGGTCAGCTCTGACACAATTGGAAGAGATCAGGCGCGGAACCGACAGCCTAACATGCTCTCCGAGGCACGGGGTGAACGACCGCGCATTTCCGAACTTCGGCTGGTGCGAAGAAATGCTTGATAGAAATCCCAATAATACTATTTCATTGGCCTTAGACGGGGAGCGTCCCTGGACTTTGTGATCTTAAGTCGAATATGTTAACCACTAGACCAACGATGCAGTCAAAAACTCTAGCCTCTAAATGATATTGTATTCGGTTAAAATAGAAGCGCTCAATGCAGACGATCATTGCCTCAGCCGCATCCAGCGTGTAAAAATCTCTACATATTGCTAAAAGTAGATACCTATATATATTTTCAAAGTCAAAGTCAAAAATATCTTTATTCAAGTAGGCCCACAGGTGGCACTTTTGATGCGTACATAAGAATTACACGGTAGTGAGATGATGGCGATAACCACATTCGTAAACTTAAAACTAAAGCTACGAGGGTTCCAAACGCGTCCCGGTCTAAGAAGAAGCCCACAACAAACTTAGCCGGGTGTTTTTTTTTTTTTTTTGTTATCGCCATCTCACAATGTCATTTTAAATTATTAGAAGAGCAACCTGGTTAGAGCAATAATTTACACCCAAGCTTTTTTATCGTTGACGTAGTCCTTTATACTATAATAGGACTTTTCTATAAGCTTACGTTTAATACAAACTTTGAACTTTTTAAGAGACATCTCCAAGATGTCAATTGGTAGTTTATTGTAAAATTGTATGCAATTTCCTTTAAACGAATTATGAATTTTATGTAACCTAGTATATTGCACTGTAAGTTTATTCTTACTTCTAATGTTTAAATTATTGCAGTCACATTTTTTCTTAAATTTAGAAATGTTTTTATGGACGTACATTAAATTTTCAAATATGTACTGACTATACACTGTCATTATTTTAAAATCTTTAAATTTATCTCTCAATGACTCTCTCGGACCCATTTTGTAGATAGAACGAACAGCCCTCTTCTGCAGCACGAAAATAGTGCTAATATCAGCAGCATTACCCCAAAGTAAAATTCCATATGACATAATGCTGTGAAAGTAACTAAAATATACCAGTCTAGCAGTTTCTACGTCGGTCATATGGCGTATCTTCTTTACCGCATAGGCAGCAGAACTAAGCCTGTTCGATAAATTATTTACATGAGGGCCCCATTGAAGTTTAGAATCTAACGTTATTCCTAGAAAAACTGTCGTATCCTCCAGTTTCAGTTCCTCATTATTAAGTAGTACAGTGGTTTTCACGTGTTTAACATTAGGTAAAGTGAATTTTATACACTTGGTTTTTTTTCCGTTAAGAACCAAATTATTAGCTTCAAACCACTGTACCACTTTAGCGAGAGAGTTGTTTACGTCGTCAAAAGCTAGTTCACGTCGATTTATTTTAAAAGTCAGTGATGTATCATCGGCAAACAGAACTATCCCGTGTTTATCCTTGGCAAGGTAAGGAAGGTCATTAATGTAAATAAGGAACAGAAATGGTCCTAATATAGACCCCTGTGGGACACCTATTTTCATAACTGATCCATTAGACCGTTTTCCATTCACGTCGACTTTCTGAATTCTATCGCGTAGATAGTTACTCATTAAGTCTAGAGCTACACCCTGAATTCCATAGTGGTGTAGTTTCCTAACTAACGTTTCGTGTTGAACACAATCAAACGCCTTAGATAAGTCACAGAACACACCAAGTGCATCACGTGACTCCTCCCAGGCTTCAAATATGTTTTGTATTAGCTCAACACCTGCGTCGATTGTTGAGCGACCCCGTGTGAAACCAAATTGCTTAATATGAAGTAAATTATACTTATGAAAATGGTAAAGTAATTGATTTAAAATGAGTTTTTCAAAGATTTTACTGAAAGTGGGTAGTACGGATACTGGTCTAAAGTTAGTGGGGTCAGAAGTACTACCCGATTTAAACAATGGAACTATTTTACTAAGTTTCATTAAGTCAGGAAACACACCACAATCTATACAATTATTAAATATTAAGGCTAAGTCGGGTGCAACAATATCAATTAATGATTTGACAACGTTTACGGAAATGCCCCACAGATCATTTGTTTTTTTATTAATTAATAATTTAAAGGCTTTAATAACGTCAGAGCCACTAACATGCGTGAATTTAAAAGAATGGTTACACTCAGGCACATTTTCCTTTAATAGAGAGAGAGCCATATCTGGTGAAGAGTTTAATGATTCTGTTGTGGAGACGGGAATGTTGGTAAAGAAGGTTTCAAAAGCAGTAGCCACCTCGAAATCTGTTGTTAAGGCTTTATTATCTACATTAAGTTTAAAGTTAATATTTCGTGGTGTTACTCTTCCCGTTTTTCTATTTTTGGACGTTATAAAATTTAAAGATACCTTTAACGATTTTATGGATATAAATGTCAATATTATGTTTGTCGATAACTTTTGACATCCCTATGATCGGCACTACCGCGATCCCACAGATCATGTTCTTTTGGAAGGGTGACAGCAGAAACACACCAATCGAACGTCGAGAGACGCCATTAAATAACAAAGACGCACGAAAGATACACGTGACTTAGCAACGCCATCTATATTAATTTGTGTAAACCCCGAGCCTAAAAATGCATTTGTGATAATCCGACTGTACATTTAATTTATACAGATTGCTAAAAATTATACTTCAGTTGATCAAAAAATGAAAAACTTATAGAACTTACTAAAAGTAACCTCAAAATCGTATTCTTCTCAAATTCACTTTGAAGCACTTTTCACGTGAAACACGGAACTCAACTGAAACAAATCAATTCCTAATCAAATAATAAGGGGCCTTTGTCACATGGGGCGTTTATCACTTTGACAAACATAAACATCCTAAACCAATATGCAAATAATAAAATATAGGTAGGTATGTTAATAGATCGCGTCAAAGTAACTACTACGTCAAGTAATCAGATGATGTTTATTTTATTCAGTCACCCACAAGGTGGCGTATGTTTGTAGTTGTTATTTTATTCTAAGCAATGAGTTAGCGGAATTATTAATATGTGTGCGTTCGGATCGGTACGGTTATTTTGTCTCTATTTCCGGCGTATATGCCTATATGAGTGCTGGTATGGTATTTTCCATGGGGGTGTGTTTAGTGTTATATCTAATTACTGGACTTATACCAATAAAAATATTGTAGGTATAACTATTTTGACACATTACAAAACTTTAGTACATACATACATCTTCATAACTATATTATGATATCTATATAATCGAAAAATATAATCTATCTATCTATATATAGTAACAATTAAGAGTTATTTTGCTTGTTTGCTTGAACGCGCTAATCTCTGGAGCTACCGGTTAGTCGGTTTTTTTTTTAAAGTATTGGTAGGGAGCCAAATTTTTGAGTAAAATCAAGCTAGTCATTGATGACATTCCTGAACAATTACGTAGGTAGGCAAGTTGTCAATCTCATCAATTCGTATTAGGTACAAGTACGGAGTACCTAGCATGTTTAGAGATTTCGCGGCTTTATTAACTTATTTTTTTTTCTTATAAAGACAAACGCATCCTGCGATCTCATCGGTTTGTAACTACTGGATATGAAGCTGTTTGACTGTTTGTTTGTTTTGAGATAGATGCCTATGTCCTAGACAAAATACAACTAATAACAGCTACGTAGGAACATCACATCAAATCCTCAAATAGATACTTATCACGGTAAGTTCCTGAGCTTGCTCTCTATTCTCTATACTCTAACTTTGGATCCCAGCAGATACCTCTGTCTTTCCAGAATTATGTGAGAAAATTTGCATGCCTGAGAGTTCACTACAAAGTTCTTAAAGGCATGTGAAGTCTACCAATGGAGTTAATGGGTTGATTATGAAGCTGTTGAAAAGGAAATGAAAGACTGCGGCAAAGACATAAAAACCTATTTAAAATATTCCTTCATATATGAAGTCCCACTTGACCTAGTTAGTATCTAAACTTTAAAATTTTCCATTTTTGACATTAAATTCAACATTTGCATTTTTTCTTCACTTGTACTAAAAAACTTAACTTCGTGCCAAATTAAAAAATTTCAGGCCACAGAGAAATAATTTAAAGTTTAAGTAATTACAGTCAGTTTCTGCGACATTTATTATGAAACACGTTTTGAATGGCTGTGTTTATTTTAACCTTACATCGACACCAAGAAGTGTCTTTATTATTTAGTTGATTGTATATTTGTCTTTCTAAGAAAATGCGTTTTGCAATCTAACGGGCGAACGGAAAAGGAACCTATATAATTTTTTTTCCTACTTCACGTTCGAAGGCCTAAAAAATAGATGATTTTTAATTACTACCAACGGCCAAATATTCACAAAATTTTTATGAATTTGACTGTACCGTTATTCTAAGCTTATACGAGTATATATTTCAGAAGGGATATCAACAGCATCTTCAATTGGCCTCGTTAGGGCTAATCATTGTTCTGCCGACCTGCATAGTTAGGTTTCATGAAGCAGAATTTTTCTAGGTCCACCTAGGTCTGTCTAAGCACGACTTCAAATAAGGTAAGTACTTAAAATAATAATCGTTATTAGTAGGTAAAACGGTTTTATTTGGTTAACTTTTGGCCTTTGCCAGAATACTTAAGTCACTGGAATGACACTTGATAGTTAATATTTGGACGCAAAGTAAAAGAATTTTGTAATATTTCGATTATTGCAGTAGCTGATTAGAAATATCATGATGATGAAAATTATAAATAATACCTATTTTTTGTACCTTTGTCAACCACTGACCACTTTAAAATTTTGCGCTCTTCTGAAAAGCTGATGTTTGCTTCTTTAATAGTTTTAAGAGACGGTGTGAGATGGTGATAACAAAAAAAAAACAACCGGCTAAGTTTGTTGTGGGCTACTTCTAAGACCAGGGCGCGTTTGGAACCCTCGTAGCTTTAGTTTTAAGTTGAAGAATTTAGTTATCACCATCAACTCACTTCTAGGTATGTTATATTTTACATGTAATGAACGCATCAAAAGTGCCATATATGTGCCTATTTGAATAAAGAAATATTTGAATTGAATATTTTGTATTATTTATGTAACTCATTTCAATTTGCTTGATTTGACGGTAAAAAAAAAACAGTAACATCTTTGCTAACACCGATACGTAGTGGTGTTTCTACGTAAAGTGAATGTGAAAAGTCCATACACCTTTCTCAAACCCCGCCAATAAACGCCATGAGGTTATAGCAGTACAGGCAGTGTCGGAAAGTGGTTCAACGGAAAATGTCTCGAATTCTTTTAGATTGTATCAAAAAAATTGTGAACACGGTGTTTTTATAGCGTACAATTCTTTAATAAAAAAAATAGTTTAATGTACAAAAGTTACCTGTGATAAAAGCAAAGGTGTGAGAATCTGCATGCAAGATGATTTCTGTTCATTTTAAGTTGTTAAGTTTACTTTTAGTGTTGATAAAGTCCGGTAAGTTTGGTTTATATTTGAATTTAACTGTAAATGAAATAGGTAGGTATTAATTTTATAATTGTACCTATATCTTAATATCATAGCTAATCAATAAAGTAGATATAATAGATACTTATAATAAAAGATAACAAGTTTGTTTTCAACAGATTTGTTTAAAGCTCATTGGATACCTATGAACAAACAATTCATGTTTGTTCATAGGTATCCAATGTTGTGAGGTTTTGTCATAGTATAATGATTTATTGTTGTTCAACGAGAGTATCAAAAGCACACTAGCTTAGCAAAAAATTTTTATAACATTAACTGTCTATCTGTAGGTACTAGCTTGCCCTAAAAAAATATAATGCTATTTACTAGTTTCCTTTAGGGTAGACAATGCTTTTATGCATATATGCGATTAATGCGTAAAATAAATATACACAGTGATGAATTATTTATATTGAAGGAAATGCCTCAAAAAGAAAGATTTTTAAAAACCTGTTGATACCGAGTCAGAGTCGCAAACTTGGAGGGTTTCGTAAATTGGAATTAAAAGTAGGTATAAATTTTAATTCCCATTCATATCTGCGAATCTTGTAAAACGAAATATGATAATACTAACCTTTTTTGTTGTAGTCATATTAACACTACAATAGTATAATCAGCTATATATTCAATATTTTAGGTATGGTATGGTACTATGGTGCTAATTGTACGTACAGAAATTCCAAATAGGTAGTTTAACACGCTTTGTTTTTACGTAGACCCCGGAAAAAACGTCTAAAACTAAAGACAATAAACGGCAAGTGTTAGTCAGACTCTCATAAATGGACCCGTTCAAAACGGAATTCTATTTCGGTAAAGCTGACCTAATTTTTGATAGGTGTCAACACTGATTAGACATTTTTTGCTTTCCTTTTTCTCTTGATAATACGAAAACTATGCGGTTTAAAAATAAAAAGAAACTTGTTTTACATATTATGCGCAAATGAGGTCAATTCAAAATAAGAGTATGAAATCTCGACGCTCAGATTTTTTCATAGCAATGTCATTTATCCTACTGACAAGCGACCTCAAGCGATTTAGAGTTCTAGATCTATTTTGGCGTAGAAATCAATCAGGGTTTTAGATTTAATATAACTGCCATTCTTAACCCTAATAGGTTAGGCCGCTACAATCTTAAACTGCATTATCACTTACCACAAGCAAGGAAGAAAGTGCCTCAGAAATAAATATTATCTACACTAAATTGCATATGTTGTCACAAGTCCTTCTTATTATCCTATCTATTATCATTTCGAATATTATACCGGTGTATAAACAGAAAGTGTTTCGAACGGGTTTTCATAATATAATGAATCTCTACATGTAAAACTCTATACGATAACTGTTTGGTGTATCTTATTAATTATATTTTTATTATATTAGCATTTCTAGAGACCTACTTTAAACTAAACATTATAATATTAAAGTGAACCGGTTCAACTCAATAAGAAAACCGGCCGTTGCGTTCAAAAATATTCCACTGTTTGAAAATGCGCTGCAACTTATTGTGTATTCATGGATTACCTAATAATTTAACGAGCTTTATCGATTGATATAAGTTACTAAAAAGTTAATAAATTGTTCGAAATTTACCGAAATCAATAAGTTTCCAATAAAAAATTTAGACAATTTACATGAAGAACTACGTACAAACTTATTGGATTTGGGTTCCATTATGTGCGATGTGCGTGTTTTTACCCGACTAGATATGGAAGGCCAACATTTTAGTTTTACCTGATGTAATTTCCAAGATAATCATTAGATTTTGTTGAATAATGAAAATAAAATGTTGTAATATTGTCGTAAAGATGTTTGCTTAGCCTTAACGCAGCTACTACGAAATTATGATAGAACAAGTAAGTAGGTAGGTATAAGGATTTCGTAATTTTTGAAAAAAGTTACCTCTTTGGAAATTGGAGATTAGCTAAATTTATTCATTTGAATAAGTAAATTGTGCACTCGAATACCTAAAATAATCAGTTTTGTTTATAAACGTAGTTTCATACAGCTGTTTAAGTGTTTCAGAATAAATAAATGATGACTGTCGTATGTCGGAAACATACAAAAGCCATAATTATATTGGACTTAATCTGGAAAATGTGAATAAAAATCTCGTTCCCATCCACCATCAGCCTATTTCTTTAGGGAGTAGACCTACAACGTTCGTTGCTTAAATGCGGGCTATTGGGCTTTAAATAAATCACAAGCTAGTGATAATAACCGGGCGTGCACGACTTTACTGTATTTATTATTTGGATTTAAAGATTTCGTATTGATTTATCATTATTGATTTAAGTGACCCAAGTTCCCTTTAAAGTGTAAATAAAAGAGAAATTAAAATATAAATGCAATGAAAGCCGAGGAAAAGTGACAATAAACAAAGAATACCATACTCTCATGGCATGACAATGCCTCGTATAAATAAAAGCTATCGCAGGCGAATTAGATATGCTCTACGAGTATAAAACAATTATTTTTACCCATACTTTTTCTCTTTCCTTGTATTGTAATATTTGACTGAGCGAAGCAAGCTCCTATATATTTTTGCTCTTTGTTCGTACTACAATAAGCAAGAAATATGCTACAATAGCGGTCGAAACTACCTTAATTCTTGATTTACTTGGGTGAATTTACACGCCTTATAACTTTTGAATGCAGAAAAGTAGACACTTTAGATGCTTAAGCTCAAAGTCGAAAATCCTACTGATATTATAAATGCGAAAGGTAGTAAGGATTGATGGATGTTTGTTACTCTTTTATGCAAAAACTACTAAATCAATATTGATAGAACTTTACATAAATATACATCAGATTAAAATACAGGTATAATTTATAAAAATACTAGCTGTTGCCCGCGACTTCGTCAGCGTTTGATTTTGTTTTTAAAGTATTCAGTATCGCTAAGCTTTAAATGAGTATAGTAGTATATATATATATAACATGTGACTGCCAATTAATTATAGACAAATAACTTGAAATAAAATAAAATTGCGACTATAATTAAAGATCTAAGCTATCCTATCTCTTAAGTTGGACCAGACTGCTCACGGTGTACCAATTTAATTTTAAATCGGTTAAGTAGTTTAGGAGTCCATCGCGGACAAACATCGTGACAGGAGATTTATATATATTATAAAAATATTGTGTAAATTAGCTTAAGTATAACATTAGCTTTCGGAAAAATGTGCCATCTGAGAGCTATTTTGGTGTGCGCCGCATAAACCGTTGGAGCAAGAAGAAAATAATTATTAAAAAAAAAAAGTCTTTTAAAGTTGACTCTATAGCCCTTTGTATGGTAATCAAACTTGTTTTAAAGTAATGCATTATTTGCCAAGGTGTTTTTATAAACATTATTCGAATTCTAGTCCTAATAAATACGTATTTAATTTTGAACGAAATTGCTCTTGACATTATTTGATTTTAATGAATATGTTAGGAGAAGTCATAGTTTTAAAATCGCATAGCACCACCATTGCATTTATGATCTGCAAGGCGGACATGAAGTATCTACCTACTATAATTTTACTTTTACTGATCATATTCTGATAATGTGATTTACCTCCTGTTTTGTACAGGCTGTTTTAACAGCTTTGTTACATATAGCAGGCAATCGAGTATTAACTCTTGAAAATTTAAATATGTTAAAGAAGAGTTTTAGATGTTTTTCTTGTGAAATAATAAGTGCCGCATGAAATTACTCTTCACAATGTTGTTACATTACATTCTGTTTTTTTTTTTTACAAAATTTACGGATGCCACTGCCACTAATATGCGTAAAAAAAAAGTTAAGGAGCATCCTATGTCTAGTGTCAGCGACGTGGTGCGGGGGCTGTTTCATCAGCGTGGAGAATACAGCTATTATCATCATCATATCACTCCTTTACCGGCCACTACAGGGCACGGGTCTCCTCCCACAATGAGAAGGGGTTAAGGCTGTAGTCCACTGCGCTGGACCAGTGCGGATTGGTGGGGACTCACGATATTTTCCGTCACCATTCAAGCATGATTTAATTGCCTAAATTAAATAAAAACGCACACAAATCCGAAAAGTTAGAGGTGCGTGACTGGTTTCGAACTCAGTCCCCCGAAAAGAAAGCCGCAGCCGTACCGATTCACTATCTTCGGCTATCACTGATTCTGGTATAAATAAACACTCACAAATAATAAACTAAGTTATGCGGTTGTTTTCGGAGCGGTTGAGCCATTATTATTTATTACCTATTATACCCAAATAAACGATGATAGCGCATTGTGTAGGAGCTCGATTTCAATTTCAGGGGGCCGAGTTCGAATCCCGGCACCTCTGACTTTGCTAAGTAATGTGCGTTTTAGGTTATTAATAAATCACTTGCTTCGAGAAAACCTGCATGCCTGAGAGTTCAACATAATGTGTGGAGCTCATAGGTGTGCGGAGTCCACCAATCCACACTGTGCAAGCGTAGTGGACTACGGCCCTAACCCTGTCTAATTATGGGACCCGTTCTCTGTTAGATTGATTAGATTTGGCCGGCAGTGGGTTGATGTGATGATGATAACCGAATAACTTTTCGTTTCGATTTTTTTACTTTCCCAAGATCCTTAACAGCTTGATGGGGTTTTGCGAAAACACCAGAAACCATAACGGACGGCGATACTAATCTAAATTTTCACTTTTCATCAAGCGTGATCGAGGTTAATCGTAAACCTTTGTTTAAAAAACAAGAACGCCGGCTAAATGAATGCTTCTATAATGCGTAAGGATTCACTTTCGTTTTGGCGATTTCTCTATTGTTGCCGTGCAACTTGACAGCAAAACTGCCTTACAATTAAAAGGCACCGGTTCGATTCCCAGCTCATTGCCCGCTGCTAAATACGTACATATTAAAAAAATGGTTCGACTATACCATTTAAATAAAAACCCCTCACTCTCCTTCCCAAAGTAGTACAAGCTACACACAAACTCCCATTTAACCTCCATTACTTTTCCGTAAACCCTTAGTTTATATATATATTTGTTGTACCACCTACCAAGCTTCGATAGTATTTTCTTCTACGCCTTTGGTCGCCTGGAAGAGATCGCTATATAGCTATTAGTACCGCCAAATTGTACCTCCTACCTTAACGTTCTATTAAATTTGTATTTTGAGAATTTTTCTGTGTGTGATGTACAATACAAGTGGATTCATTGATATAAACTTGATGTATTTTGGAGAACGTAATCTTGTTTTTTATTGTTCATAGTATTTAACTGCTATAATAAGATTTGTATCTTAAACACTCACAATGTATTTGTCAAAGATCGTAGGTACAGTCAGTAGCGTGCACTTTATATATGCACAAAAGCACTGCCTACCGAAATTATTTTATATAACTTGTATTTCCAGGGAATTTTACCATTGAATTGTTTCCATGTGTCCTGTCTTATGCATACCCTGGTCGTAGACTCTGTGCACGCCGATGATTCATTCGTACTTAGCTGATATAGAATCCTAGGAGGAATGTAACTACAAAGTTCCAAGTTTGTAGGCAATAGTAGTCGTAGTTAGTAGGATAAAAAAGGATAGTTCCTGGGTTTTTCTGGTGGGAGGCTTCGGCCGTGGCTATTTACCAATTCCGGTACGGTGTAAGAGAAGAGAGTAAAAACCGATTAGGTGGTATGGGTTAAATATAACTGCCATATCCCTGTTGGTTAGGTTACCATCTTAGACTGCATTATCGTCAACAAAAACATCGTCAACACATAAAATAATAATCGTACAGATAAAAATCATTCATAAAACATTACAATAAAAATCTAAACATTAAAGCACACTTAAAACTAACATATAAATATTATCGTAATCATAGTGTGTGTACGTATGTATAATATCATTTAAGCGAATAATTGTATAGTAAAAATAATGAGCATATCTGATATCACTAACCAGCAGGTGAGATTGCAGTCAAGGGCTAACTTGAAGTGGAATAAAAAAAAAAGGATTTTGGGGTTAGTCAGTCAGTCAAGTAATATAGCCAGGGTTGCCAGATCGATTCTTCCTGTTATCCGGATCAATAACCGATTTTTCGGGATTTTAGGGAGAAATAAAAAAATAAGTTAATAATATTAATTATACATAATATATTAAGTAAACAAAAATATTTTTGAATTGCACTGTAGACATAAGAAAAAAAAACATATTAGGTATTTATGACACATATGATAAGAACCGAATGAGCATGGTTATTGTTTCTTGCCATGAGTATTTATCTTTTTTTTGTGTGTGTTGTTTGCAAGTTTCGTTTGACGAAAATGTGAACTTAAAATTATCGAACTTGTTTTTCGGGACAAAAAAACACACTTTTGCATTTCTTATATTATATCAATGGTTTTTTTTTTAAATCTAAGGTTGTTGATATGATAACATTCATTGATTAACGATTGAGCGTGTGTAGGCAGGTGGTGAAAGTGAGAATCCAACTACTGCATTGGATCCTCTGTTACAATATATATAGGTATAAACAGACTTTCGTTTGCGTTTTCTATTACCTATTACCTATTATAAAGCAAGCAGGTATTGTAAAAAATCAACACCTGTGACACTAGCTATTGTTACTTTATATTGACCATCTTTTGTGAAGAAGTATTTCGGTACTAAAATGGTTTTCTACGTAATAAATTAAACTGTAATTTTGACTGGTGGTATGTGACGATGCTGTCAAAGATGGCAGCAGGCTAACCTATTAGGGGTTTATAGCCCTAGTCAGTTTCTACGAGGCAGTGTAACGGAATTTCGGAATGCTTAATCGTTTGCTGGCACGGCTTTGTCGGTTTGTCGGCTCCCACCAGACCAGATCAGAAAAAAACCGTAACTTTAAAGTCGGAAACTGCTTCGCCCGGGGAATAAATCCTGGACCTTAAACTAATAAGTCAACAGCGCTGTGATCTTAAAGCGATATAGCGCCGGGTTCGATATCCGGTAGGAGCAATTAAGGAATTTATAATTTCTGAATTTTCTCTGGTTTAGCCGGTTGGAGGCATCAACCTTTTCAAATTACCACCAAAGCGACTCAGTAACTGATTAAAATTTCCGGCACGTTGAAACCGATCCGTAGTATGAGTGGAATATTACTGCCAAGTCCGTAGCACTGCTACCATCTTGGACTGCGCCATCACAATATATTATATATTGAAATTGGAGTTGAATAATTAGAATTTAAATTTAATCACCCTTTAAGTTAACTTTTAAGAAGTTTCAATTATAAGTTTATGTTTTTTCAGCACCTCAAACCGATGGAAATAGCATAATGCCTATGATAGACTTCCGATACTTCAGATGCGTGATGAAGCGAGAGTGGACATGTCCGGACAGTGAAATCAATTTCTATCTCTACACGCCGTAAGTATTAATTTTTTCATTAAATATATTCGTAGCTGCAGCTTTAACTGCCTTGGTTAGTTTTTAGATGTTATACTATACTAATACTGTTATACTAATAGTATATTAGACAATGTTATACTAATAGTATATTAGTCAATGTATATCATACTTTTATCATGAATAAATGAAATCGACAGTGAGTAGATGGAATACTCAGTGTACGCAAGTTACCGTAACAGTTTATCGGATTGCCGTGAACTTGTTCTTAGGTACTGTTACTTTCTTTAGTTTCCAGTTCTGAAAACTACTGTGTTTTATGCAATACTACTCAGACAAATAGGAGTAATACCGAGTGATATCCATACATGGTTATCTACTTTTTATCGTCTTAACATCTGCGGCCCTATCTACGCTGTCTCAAGGCAAAATTCTAGTGCCCGGTTTCAACAAGACACTGCCTAATTAAGTAACGCAATATCAAAGAAGATTCCTACCCATATATTTACTGTTCACCAACCGATTTTCACTAGGCAACTCATATAGCCTAACGTGTCTATGATTATTGCCACATGGTGTGGTATTTTGTGTTTCCATTATCACATTTTTCATTATGTATGGATTTAAGGTTATTGAAAAACCAAATTTATATTATTTTTCACCTGTCATGTGTCAGGTCCGAGTTCACTACGCACCGCCGAATCTCGTAAAACATCATCTAAGGTTTGGTGATACGTTTATTTTGCTTTGCGCATGACCCAAATCCTTAGGCATACGATGTAAGGGATTCCTATGTTTATCGAAAACGGGAATTAATGTTCTAAATAAGGTATTATTCAACATCTTAATATAAGACACGTGGCTTTGTGTCAAAGCCGAGTTTTGATAAATAACTGTAAGTCCTTTATCTGGGAACTGTCCAAAATTACCTATGTATTAATATAAAATTGAATAAAATCTGATACTGAAGGTCTTGCCCCTTTGAATGACCAAACAAATTATTTGTGTTTGAACTTATTTGCATTCATGCACATATATTAAAATAGTCACGAGGTCCTGAGAACCGTTAAAACCGAAATTTCGAACGAATATTTCTTCGGTTTATGTCGTCCCTTCTAAAATCTTCAAGTATCGGGGACACATTAGGCCTATTTCGAAGACTTGGTCTGACCCAATATCTTCGTTTGATTTTGCGGTTCTTTTTATGAATAATGACATACAACACTACACTTGCGATACACGCAACTATATCATAGTCCAACATCTTTCGATTCTACGTACACGACTAATTTCAACGAAAGTCACAACACTACTGCGTAAATTGCAACCGCGACTGCAGGCCGCCGGTAAAGCCGGCGGCAAAGTCAGCGGCAAGGCGGTCTGAAAGTCGGCGGCAAACCCGGCGGCATAAGCCGGCGGCATGTGTGGATGCGCCATAATAGTTACAATTCAAATTATTTCAGGTTTAGGATTGTAATGAATGTAATATTAATTAATAAGTACGATATCAAAAGATTCTAATCTTCGATTTCAAGCATGTCCGGATCTCTAATCACTATTAAAAGCTTGCGAAGTTAATAAGCCCTAATTTATTATAATATAGATAAATACTTAGTAAATAATTGCTCGGTCAGTTGGTATAATCAATAAAGTTATCTTCAAGATTAATAAATATATGTATAAAATTAATGCAACAATTTTATTTTATTTGACACAAACCTTTTCACGCCACTTTCAGCCCTCCTGAATGTCAGTTAGATAACATTGTTTTTTTTTGTTACAATGATTAACACCATCCACCGCTGCAGCGAATCAATAATTTTATTTTATACTATCTTTGGCCGGCCCCGCTTTGCACTACACAGTCTGGGGTAATATCCCGTTCCCGTAGGACAAAAAGTAGTACTTACCCTATAATATGATAAATTCATGCATTCGTTGTATACGAATCTATAGATATAGCTAAACCGGACGTGGAATTTCTGTAAACAAACCAAAAATTTCCGAGTTAAACATTTAAATATTAGTTTAACACTGTATTCTGAAAATAATTTAACCGCCCAGTGTTTAATACGTAGTTTTAAATTACTGCTACATGTCTAAAAACCCTATATTATAGCACTCATCATATATATCAATCGTCAAATTGGCTACAGATGGTAGGTTATGATGATATTTTCTGGCCAGCGCAGCGGCGCGGCGTCTCGCTAATGTGATTACCATCTTGGGTCAACGTTTCTTAACCAGCCGTGACGACTGATTAGTGTTGCCATAACTAGGCCACAATACGCTTTTTGGAGTTCCTCGTGGACCTACTAATTATGTCGAAACTTTTATGAAACTATCGTTATTTATCGTTCATCATCATCATATCAACCCATTACCGACACAGTAGACGGGTCTCCCCCCACAATGAAAAGGGACCGTTAAGTCCACCACGCTGGCCCAGTGCGGATTGGTGGACAATAATAATAATAATAAAGTTAAGCCGACCTTTATGTTTCCGATTGTCCAACATCTAAAGAAACCTTCGCGTGGTTGTTGGATCAAGGGTCGGATACAGAAAGCAGTCCTTAAAATGGCGCGTATGGTGTGTAGGTTCATCACGCTGGAGCCCTGATCACCGGTTGCTTGGGCATTCAAAAGCCCCGCAAGCGGAGGGTGGATGTTTTTTCTTATAAATTTTTAAAAGTGGATTTTATTTTTTTAAGCATTGTTAAGAATTAAAAACAACAATAATAAATGATAGAGATATTATAATAATAAATATACTACGACAATATACACATCGCCATCTGGTACCAAAGAAACGCGTAGCTTGTGTTATGTGTACTAAAATAGTTGATGAATATTTTTATAAATATAATACACATTAATACTTATAATATACAAATAAACACCGAAAAACATTCATGTTCATCACACAGACATTTTCTAGTTGTGGGAATCGAACCCACGGCCTTGGACTTAGGAAGCAGGGTCTCTGCCCACTGCGCCAGTCGGCCTTAACTATTATATTGTAGTAGTGGTATTTGTCGTTACTTCCACAGAATTAAGAAAATTGTTCAAAAACAGAAAACGCCCCGAGCATGTCTCACTTCGCTCCCGCGGAATATTGCTAGCTTACAAACTTGTCCCATTTACCCCAAAAAGTTTAGAAAGTTAGAGGTTAATTACTGTCAACTGCAAAAGGAATGAAGTGACTAACCGCCTTTTCGAAAAATACTACTAAAGTGGAGTGGTTTTTGATGCTTTCTTGACGGTTTCTGTATGTTCTAAATTCTGCGGTTACTTTATATGTACATTTTAATAACCTTTTCACGTACATTAGTATCCCGTGAGCAGGGAACACCCGTACAAGCAGTGGGTTGACGTCCGCCATACTAAGAAGTTGCCTGCCTATGGGTGGAAGCTGTCAAGGAAGAACGTGCTTATTGTGCACGGATTCAATGGGACCCATTCGAAAACACCAATGACATTCCTTCGCGATGGTATGTACCTAAACAGGACAATTTTCATGGGGTTTTTATGGTTAATAATGTGTGTTATTTAATCCTAAGACTCCTTCTTATCTTAAAGAGAAGTTTCTTGTAGTGCAGAGCGAACTTAGATCGTGTCGTGCGAACGTTGAGCATGCCGTTTCACAAAACGAAGTTTTACAAGCATTTGTTCCTTCAAAGTCAAAGCTATTGAATTGTGGAATGCACTCCCAAGTCCCAATGAACATAAGACAGTCGAAGTCACCATATTTAAAAATGCTGTTAAGGCAAATTATCTCGCTCAATAAAGATGACTATTATTATTTACTCTAACTCCCATGGTTTTTTATTTTTTATATTTATCAATAGTATTGTTGCATGTATGTAGGTTTGATATAAGATTTAAACAGTGTACCCTATTTGATAACTTTTTTGTTTCCTAATCATAGGTTGCCTAGCACAGATCGCTACTTAGCGATAAGGCCGCCTTTTTTTATCCTACTATGTACTTGAAGAGTCTGTTCTTTTTTTTTGTGTTTCTGAACTTGATTTGGTGTACGAATAAAGATTATAAATAAATTATAATTGATGGATCAAGCAGATGGATTTCTCAGATCAACACTTTTAGATAAAAAAAAATACAAGTCTCGCATGGGCAAGAGATATGTTTTACAGGGTACGGACGAAATTTTCATCTTCTCCCAAAGTTTTGTCCTTGGTTTTGGTGGCTTGATATTCTAGTGGTTAGGACTTCGGTTTAACTTCCAGGGGACCGGGTTCGAGTCCCGGCACCACTAACTATTCTAAGTTATGTGCAATAAAATATCACTTGCTTTAATGGTTAAGGAAAACAAAAATTCAAAATTCAAAATTCATTTATTTTAAGTAGGCCTAATATAAGCACTTTTGAAACGTCAAGTCTGTCTGTGTGTAGTGACTCTACCACCGGTTCGGAAGGCAGCTTCTACCGAGAAGAAGCCGGCCAGAAACTCCGCAGTTGCTCTTTTCCAACAGTAACAATTTAAATTTTACAATTTAAAATTCATTTTTCTATCTTGTGAGAGATGAAAGCGGAGCCGGATGCTTCCAAGCAACCTTGTCATTAAGAAATTCATCAATTGTATAATAACCTCGCTGTAATAAATGTGTTTTAACACATTCTTTAAACTTATGCATTGGTAGGTCCAAAATTACCTCAGACATCACACTCTGAAAGTACGCAAAGTAAACAAGTCTTGCTGTTTCTACGTCAGTAATCTGTCTAATTTTCCTGACGGCGTAGGCAGCCGAGCTTAGTTTACCTGCTAGTGTATCTATATGGGTACCCCACTGAAGCTTACAATCTAAGGTCATGCCCAGAAAAACTGGAATCTTCAATTTTTAGTGATTCTCCATTTATTATTATATTTTTATTAACTTTCTTTACATTTGGTAAAATAAATTCCACACATTTAGTCTTTTTTGCATTTAAAAGTAAATTATTGACAGTAAACCAGTGCGACACATGCGACATAGCACGGCTTACATCGTCAGAGTTATCTCTACCTCTATCAGTTTTAAAAATTAGAGATGTATCATCTGCAAACAGTACAATGTCACAGGTTTCACTGACATGGTGTGGTAGATCATTTATATACACCAAAAATAGGAAAGGACCCAAAATTGAACCCTGTGGGACACCCATTGACGTAGCCGACCCCTGCGACTTAATGTCTTTTATGCAAACCCTTTGGGTTCTGTCACTAAGATAAAACATAGTGAGGAAACCTGCATGCCTGAGAGTTCTCCACATCTAATGTTAAAGAGTGGACCAAACTGTCATCGTCATCTTAACCACCCATTAGCAACCCACTATGGGACACGGGTCTTCCAGACAGAGAAGGGGTTAGCCACTATGGCCAAGTGCGGATTGGTGGACTTCACACGCCACAGAAAATGATAGCAATGCTTTCTGACTGGCTGAAACTATTCTAATTTTGACTAAAATACACATTTGGAGTACCTAATAGTAAAAAAAATAAAAGTAAAAAGATATAAAAGGAAATAGAAAAATAAGGTCCTGGATTGGTGTACCTAACGTTAAATCTACAAGTTTTGTACAAACAGTAAAGTCAGCTGGGATCTTGGTTCAGATGACTTGCTTAGATGTTGTCGCAAAAGAGGGGACTGAGAAGTACTCTTAAATAAACAGAGAACCATTAGAATGGGTAGGTAGGTGCATGTAATTTACTTAATTTCAAAACCTCTAGTTTTATGGACGGTTTGCGGTTTCTTAGCAAAGTGTTTGTTGTGTTTGTAGATTGCTTGGTCTATTAAAAAAGGAATTCTACCAAGCACACTTTTAGTCTATGGATTGTGTTTTAAGTTTTTAATATCTATGTGTTCTATTGTATTGCAGCATATCTATCGCGCAAAGACTACAACGTATTTATGGTGGACTGGTCGCCTCTCACAAGATTTCCATGCTATCTATCTGCTCTATCTAATACAAAGTGAGTACTTATATTAACTAGAAAACTCTAAGGAGGCAGTAAACCATGAACTATGGAGAAAAGAGGTTGCTATGTACCTATAAATAGTGTTGCCAAAGACACTAGCTTTGGAGCTCTAGAGTCCATTTTCGAAAGGGGCGGTCGAAATATAAATTCAGAGTTGGACATTTAAATCAGTTTTTAACCTTTTCAAAACTTTAATAACAAACTTCATTATGAAAACTAAGCTCAATGTGCTATACTCTGCGAAAAAAATCTTGCTTTCTTTTCGTATCTCTTAGCGGATTATAGCAAATTAAGCAGAAAAGTAACGCCTGCTTCTATCCATAACTTATCTTTAGTAACTTTTGTAATAGGATGCATTTAGTCTTCGATTACTAAAGTAAAAAGAGGGTGGATTGCAAAATAAGTGATACTGATGTATATAGGTTTAATCGAACACACCTTTACCTAAACAAGTAATTTAGAAACAAAGCAATCATGTGATTTATATATAAAGTAATCACTACCATTTGAAAAAATGACTAGTAAGACTAACTACTATAAGCCTTTAAATTAAAATAGTATTTCAATAGAATTCGAATTTCAGAACCAGAACCAAATCTATTGAATTGAACTTTGCTCGAGGGCTAAAAATCTTTTTAAACTTATATCTAGGTATCGAGAATGAACACTTCTTGGAGTCTTAAAAAAGGGCTACAAGAATTGAGTTTTTTAGAACACGTACATTTTGGTCTAAAGCCTCCTTCTTTTGTATTAATGTGCAAAAGTATTGGACTTTGAAAGTGTGCCAAGAAAGTTAGTACGTAGTTTTTTTATTGGTAACGGTTCAGCGCTCGAGTCCGATCTCTCCATCGCCAATTTAGTCTTCTTTAGATAAAAACGCGTTATTATTTTTTAATTTACTTTTTTTTTTCTATCGTTTAATTGACCAAGCAGATGGCTCACCTGATGGTAAGTGGAAAACCATCGCCTATGAACAGAGCAATACATCACAGGGCATGCAAGGAGCGCGTCATGTGTTGCCGATCTGTATCCATTAAGCGTAGGTGTAACTACACCGGCAGGGTGATTACGTATCTCGCGACACAGCAATGCGACAGGCCTTAATCTTGCAATCACTGCTGTCAAACGTCACTTTTCCATACAATAAATAAAAAAGTGACGTTTGACAGCAGTGATTGCAAGATTAACGCCTGTCGCATTGCTGTACCGAGATACGTAATCACCCTACGGAACGCACCATCGCAACAATGCTGTTTAGCGGCTGAAATAAGCATGGCTATAGTACTTTACTGGACAAGTTCTGCCAAAATACGCTACTACTAAAATATATGATACTAGCTGTTGCCCGCGACATTGTCTGCGCTTGATTTTGTTTTTTGTTACCTCTATAGTACAAAAATAATTATTTGAATCGGTTATAATTTGTCGGAGTTATAGTGTAAAATTGTCAAACACTTTCATCCCCTCCCCCAAAGGATTCGAGTTTAATGTCGGGATAAAAAGTATCCTATATTACTTGTAACATTGACATTTATAATATTAGTAGGGAAGTAGCGATAGGGATAACTCTCATACTTGTTTACGGTAGTGGCTTCACATAGATATTTCTTGACAATTATTTCTCGCGAAAGTTGCCAATTGTATGATGAAATAAAAACACCGATTTAAAAATGTTGTAGAAAATATTTATTTCTTGCTTTTTTGCTGCCACATAATCGGTTCATTTTTGTCAAAAAAAAATTCACGTTTTAAAGCAGGTAGATTGTGGTTAAAGACGTTTATTTTCTCAAAAGAAATTACAATTTCAGACTCAATGAGAATATTTACAACTTATTTTATGTAGGTAATATAAAAACTACAAATAACGGCACGTACAAAACAATCAGAAATTTAAAAAAAAATTGAGGGTAAATTTATAAATACTTCATACTGCCATACATAGCCAGGACCGCACACAGATTTTGTCAATTACAAAGGTTTTAAGTTTTTTTTTTTAATATTGAAATGTCGTAAGGTAATTTATTATACATTAATAATCCTTCAAAGCTTATGTTTTTCTTACCGTAACTTGTTCGAGTTTTTTTTTAAAGTAAATGTTATTAGCACAACGAAGTTGTGAGGTTTGCAATCATATCAGACCATTTATTTCGGATTTCAGACTAGCAGCACAATGCACAGCCCAGTTATACTCCCGGATCACACAGTCTGGTGCTCTGGCTAGGAAGATCACATGTGTGGGCCATTCCCTCGGTGCTCACGTATGCGGTATGATGTCTAATCACCTCACCGAGAAGCAGTACAAGATTATAGGTATGTAAATTTGTATTACTCCAATTGAACAACGAGGCCCCCAAAATATGTTATTAGAATAATCGAATTTCAGTGGTCGATCAATGATTAAAATAATAATAAAAAAAAATGTTAATAGGAATATAATATAACACAATTTTTTTTTTACTCCACTATAGTTAGTTATGTTATATGTTACAGTCATTTTATAAAGTGGGTAATTTATTAAACTTTGGATAACTATAATTTGATTAACGCGAGATATTTTAGTAAATTAATTAGCATTTTAAAAACTGTGCTGATAATTCTTATTTAATTAATAAATTGTTTTCAAGAAATAATTGAAATTATTTTTGCCAATGTTCTTAACATTGTGCTAAATTCGTTCATTTTCGATACACTTCAGTCTTTCCCCGTTGACGTAGCTACCCCTCAGGTGGTTATCGGCAAGCGTCCATCCGAAAATTTATGCATTCAGTCTTATGTGGGCTCGAACGATGCAAATATCGATGTCTTAGTCGTTATCATAAGTGATGGCATTATATTAAACTCACGCCCCAATAGGTTTCTACGCTAAATCGTACCGGAACGCTAGATAGCAGCATATCTTTATCGGTAGGTTGGTAACCAGCCACGACCTAGGCCATAACAGAGAAAATTTAGAAACTATAAATTCCCAAACTGCACCTACCGGAGATCAAACCCGGGGCCTCCCACTTAAAACATGCACTGCGACGCTCACTGGTGCGCCAGGGGCCGTTAGAATTAGTTCCGTAAGTTTTTTCAAGATATATATAATAAATAAATATACCTACTACGTCAATACACACATCGCCATCTAGCCCAAGTAAGCTTAGCTTGTGTTATGGGAACTAAGATGACTGATGAATATTATTATGTATAATAATACATAAATACTTAGAATATACATATAAACACCCAGGCATTGAAAAATATTCATCACAAATATTTTCCAGTTTTGGGAATCGAACCCACGGCCTTGGACTCAGAAAGCAGGGTCGCTGAAAACTGCGCTAATCGGCCGTCGAGATGAATTATTTAAGAAAAACGTGTGCACTGCTTGATTGGAAACTGGCTGATAACAAATTTCTTTGAATATTTCTTGCACATACCTAATATTTAAAAAATAAACTTAAGAACAAATAATAAAAAATAAACGTTGTTAATTTCTTTTTCATTCGTTTTTTATGTCATTGACCGACCACTGAGACCTCAGAAAATGGTACTTTGTCTAAAACACACTTGCAATAGCAGTCTTATAGGCCCTGCACTTAAAGAAGCTTTTTCCATATCTGTTACACAGATTATTAACAGAAGGCTATTTCCATCACCCCAGCAGGGCTAGCACGGGCGGGAGACAAAAATTATATCCCCTGACAGGCTGAAACGGGATTTAATAAACGTGTCCAAAGCACAGGAATATGGAATAGGAGAAGTTTACCCCCGTTTATTATTACACATATATTATTTGGATATTATTTCCACTTGCGCGTCAGTGCTCTGAGAGTTAATAAAGCTGTGGCAGAAGATCATTTTTTATCCTTTCCCCGGCGATATAATTGTCTCCTGCCCATCCTAGCCGTGCTGGGCGTACGTTTAGGCTGCCAGTCCACCGGAGCGGAGCGAGGCAACGGAGCCGAGAAACGGAGAAATATTAACCAATAGGATTGCACAAAATCTCCGCTGCTCTTAAGTGAACCAGACACAGTAGGCAACTGCGCTCCGCATTAGTCCGTTTCTCGGCTCCGCTGCCTCGCTTCGCTCCGGTGGACGGGCAGCCTAATAGAGTGATGAGTTTCACTGGGGAACTCGATAAAACGTCGCGTCGATGTGAGTATTTTGACAAGCAATTTTTGTACTGTGTTCGTTGTTATAGACAAGTATACTGGAAAACGTATTTGTCATTACGGCGATTACTCGTAGAAAAGGATATTAATTAAAAAAATTAAAATGTAGACATTTTAAGTATATTTATTAAAAAATATAAAATATGTTATATTTAGACATATCGCACTTATAGTAATATATAAAGCTGAAGAGTTTGTTTTTTTACTTGAACGCGATGATCTCAGGAACTACTGGTCCGATTTGAAAAATTCTATCAGTTTTGTATAGTCCACTTATCATCCCGCTAAATTCAATTGGATCATAAAAGAATAGCACTAATGAAGAATGTTTCAAAATCGGGGGTTTCTTTCCCTGAGAGCTTCTGCTGCTTGCGGAGCGTAAACGGTTAAAGTTTTTATAAAATCATGTTTCACAAAGTTGGAAACAACTTTAAAGGTTCCTAAAAAAAGTTTGCGAAAGCATATGTCTATCTTTTAAGGTTTGCTTATACGCGGAAGAAGTCGCGAGGGACCGCTAGTTTTTTATAAGTTCTAAAGTGTTACCATGGATACATACACGTAATTATAGTTGAGGAATCTTAGGAAGAGCTAAAGTTACAGTCTTGGTCTCAAGATACTGGTTAATTCCGTCTTCTCCCCTGAAACAAATTATTGTGAATTAATTACTGAACTCTATGTACAATGCTTACATTAAAACATGAATTCCGCTTTTAAATGACATATTTTTAAGCCATCGTGCATCTATTTGGTTAACACAAAAACTTGGTTATAAACGTATATTATATTTTTGGATACATTCTATATCCCCTTTTTTTATTAAACAGGATGAGTTTTTCTAGTTTCTTGAATCACGTTTTAAATAAGCAAGCGACAACGTGATTTTAAGTATAGTTACTTGAAAGGAAGGAGAGTACTTTATATCCCAGCAAAAATAACTGTTTCTAGAGGATTTGTATAAAACCGTAATAAACGCGAGCGAAGAACGTATGTTAGTTTATTAACCTTTCTCTGCCGCCCTAAATAACTAATCGACTTGGGAGGTTTTTAATATGCGTACATTCCATATGAAATTATCACTTCAAAAACAACCGAAATGATAACTTAATGTTTTGAAGGTTGTCTGTTATAAATAAAAATCAGACTGAGGTTTACTTACAACTCTCTGCCGATGCCGGAGTCCTTAAAACCGCCGAACGGAGTTTGGCTCGCGACGTGGTCGTATGTGTTTATCCTATAAAATTGTTGTCAAAAAATGAATGCGAATTAGAAGTATAAAATAACTTTACCGTTGCACAATAGAAAGTCAAACTTTATGAATAGAGATCGGATATTCGGAAGCATAAATATTTATATTCATTATTCATATTTGCCTCCGGTGCTAAGTTAGGCTTATCCGAATTCAATAGCCCAGAACCCGTTAGTTTTTAAATAAAATAACTTTGAGAAGTCTCTTCCATTATATCCCTGGCACCCAGAGATTTATTTTTCAATAAAAATTATTTAAAAAAACCGCTTTTATAATTCCAAAGCTAAATTAATACAAATATTTGATTTCTAGTAATCATACCTCCTGGAAAACAATATTTATTAAGATCTTAATTGTATAATTAGAATAGAAGATTCACTACCATCGCTTAAATCAGTATTATTATGATATTGTACACGTTTTGTTACAGAATTAAAATCCCCAAAAAAAAAGTCAAATACTGTCATCAAAGGTAATATCGGTTTTAGCGATGGTAGTAAGACCCCTAAAGTATCGGTCAATATGGGAGAGAACTCGAACCTCTCTTAAGCGTTACGGACAGGTAAGACCGAGATAAAGCGGTATTTTAACTGGATTAAAACAAAAGGTTCAATGACACCAACATTTTTTGATGACTTACCATACTGAGCCAGCCCGAACATGTTTGGCAAAGCTCAAAGCCAAGGTGATATCATTGGTGATGACTCCAGCGCCAAGCCCGTAGTTGGTATCGTTTGCGCGGTCAATCACTTCCTCGAACGTTTCAAACTTTAGAATACTCTGCACTGGCCCAAATATCTGTAACACATAACATTAAAGAAGTTGATTCAGTTTTAAGTTCCTAAGCAGGCGTTATATTAATTCCAAATAAATTTATTTTACTTATTCAGTAAATAATATGATTCATCATCAATATCAGCCTTTAATAGGCTGTGCTCGGCAACATACGGGACGGCCGACTGGCGCAGTGGGCAGCGACCCTGCTGTCTGTGTCCAAGGCCGTGGGTTCGATTCCCACAACTAGAACAAGTTTGTGTGATGAACATTAATGTTTTTCAGTGTCTTGGTGTTCTGTATATTATTATTTATATGTATTTATGTATATTATTCATAAAAATATTCAGCAGTCATTTTAGTACCCATAACACAAGCTACGCTTACTTTGGGGCTAGATGGCGATCTGTGCATACTCGTAGTATATTTATTTTATTTTATTTATACTATTGTGTACAAACCTCCTCTGTCATAGGAGAAAGGTAAACAAAACACGTCCTATGAGACCGAACACCCCAAACCCAGAACCTTGTGATCAATAGTTGAACATGCTAACCATTAGACCAACGAGGTAAACAAATCGTTGTTTTGAGGGAACGCAGTATATGGGAGATTGTTTCACAATTTACTGGTACGAAGCAGATATAACGGATCTTGAACACCCGTAAAAACGTATGGTAGAATACAGAGCATCCAAAATGCTGATAATTTTGGGATTAGTTGTACGGCTTTGCGTGTAGTAGGTACAGTCACAGAATAGGCATAGTGGTAAAATGCAAATAAATATTATGAAAATTAAGCTTAATTTAAATTTTTAGTTTAATTTAATTATTAAAAACACACCGAAAACTTATCGGTTAGTTGAATTTTTTGTTAAATTAAGTTTACATGACGCTTTGTCAATGCCATGTACACTTGTAATTGACGTGCATATCAGTCTACGTTTTTGTGTGTGTGCTATATTTAAAAACGTGTAATATACATATTGTTAGTGCTCTGAATAAATAAATAAATAAAAGTCATCATCTCCTGAGGATGCGCCGGTTTCGGAGCGAAACGTGCGTAGATTGACCATTGCAAGATCTGTTTAGTTTGGAGTATAAAGATTGTAGAAATTATAAATTACAGCATACTCCTGCTTTTAGCTTAGATAATTAGGCTTAATTTTCATAATATATCATAGAATTCCAAAAGTAACGCCTGCTTCTATCCAATATGCAAAATATTCAGTACATATTACTTAAAAGCCATCTACAGGTATTAGATACTATATACCTCTTCCCTAGCAATCTTCATGTCGTCATTCACACCCGCAAAGACGGTTGGCTTAATGTAATACCCCTTGTCTCCCATCTTGTCTCCACCAGCTACGCATCTCGCACCGGCAGACTTTCCTGCCTCGATGTAACCCAGAACTTTAGAGTACATGTCCCGATCGATCTGCAAACAATCAAAATAAATACTCTTTTTTTGTTATTCCACTACAAGTTAGCCCTTGACTGCACTGACGTGCTAACCTGTTAGGGTTTAGAATGGTAGTCATACCCCTAATCGGTTTCTACGCGACATCGCACCGGAACACTAAATCGATAGTTATAGATAGATAGGGTAGTAGAATTGTCAGTAGGATAGGGTATTGGAGCGACTAGATGTTATGCGGCGGTACAAAATCAACAGATTCGACGTGGGTGCTCTAACGAGCCTTCTCTCTCAACCGACCACAGAAGGTTTCAGGTCTGTTGTTGAGATATTTGTGCATAGGCAGCAATAACAGATTTTATCTGTTACATTTCCCTTATATTAATATAATTATTAGGTTTTTTGTTTACTAGTTACTTAAGGGATGATGGGGCTGGCATATCCGTGTTGGATAAAAGTCCCAAATAAATAAAGATTAAAAAAAAAAAAGGATAGGGTAGTATGGTAGTAGTAGATCAGAGAAAATTCAGAAATAATAAATTCACATTCTGCCCCTGCCGGGAATCGAACCCCGGACTTCCTACTTCGAGAACTAGGAGTTAAAGAAGCTGTGACAAGTATCGGTCAATCAGTGTAACACCGAATTGAGAACCCTTTTTTAGTCTGATGTTGGTTTAATAGTGGTTCGACTATAATTTGAACTGTTGAGTTCCTTTATTACCTTCAAGGTAACGTTTATCTGAGCATCATACCTGATACCCTTTATCTACCGAACTGCAGCGCTCACCACTGTACCAGTAATCGACAAGAAAGCTTCTTTTTATGAAAATTAAGCTTAATTTGCTATGATCCGCGAAAAACAGGAGAATCTGTATGGTGTAATTTATAATTTCTTCAATATTTATACTTCACACCAAGCCAACTAGAGGTTGACTTTACAATGAATGATAATTGAGGATGTTCCGGTTTAGATTAAACGTGCGTAGAGGGTACATTGCCGAAGATCTGTTTTTCGCGGAGTGTAAAAAATTAAGCTTAATTTTCATAATATATCATGGAATTCCGCAATCTATCATAATATAGATTGATAAAGATATATTGAAATTCAAATACAAAATTCATTTATTACAAGTAGGCCTAATATACTTTTGAAACGTCAATTATGGCCTTTTGTAGTGACTCTACCACCGGCTTCTTTTCGGCGGAATCTGCCTTCAGAACGGAAGGCAGATTCTACTGAAAGGAAGCCTCTTTTCCAACATCATTTTACTCTTAAACAATCATTTTATCTTGTGTGAGATGAAAGCGGAGTGGCTTTCTTCCAGGCAACCTTGTGATTAAGAAATTCATCACATACCTGTGGTCCCTGTTGCACGTCATCGAAGGGGTTCCCGACGGACCTCTTTTGCGCGATCTCGGCGGCCTTGGTCACGAACTGGTCGTACACCCCGGCCTGCACGTATGTCCGCGTGCCTGCACAGCAACATTGCCCGCCATTCGCGAAGGCCGCTGCGTGTGCTATTTGAGCCGCTTGCTCGACTGGACAGAACAATGTAGCCTTATTTTACCTGTCTTTCGGTACTTTATTGAATACGTCCAATAGAATAAATGAATGAGTGAACACACTTTTATTGTACACCATTGAAATATATATAACTAATTTGTAGTTTTCATATATCTTAAAATACATAAATCTCCTGTCACGATGTTTGTCCGCGATGGACTCCTAAACTACTTAACCGATTTTGAATTAAATGGGCACACCGTGAGCAGTCTGGTCCAACTTAAGAGATAGGATAGCTTAGATCTTTAATTATAGTCGCGATTTTATTTTATTGCAAATTATTTGTCTATAATTAATTGACAGTCACATGTTATATATATATGTATATATGTATATATATACTACTATAATCATTTAAGGCTTAGCGATACTGAATACTTTAAAAACAAAATCAAACGCAGACGAAGTCGCGGGCAACAGCTAGTCTAAATATATAAAGGGAAGTTGTGTTAGTTACACCATTTATAACTCAAGAATGGCTGGACCAATTTTTATGATATCTGATTTTATGGATTTCTCTTAGTACGGAATAGGATAAAAAATATTAAAATATAAGCTAGTAGTTAATATTTAATCATATTATACTTACTATCAGCGTCATTAAAAACAACCAAGGGGCTCTTGCCTCCTAATTCCAAGGTCACTCGTTTGAGATTTGCTGCTGGTGCCGCACCAAGGATAAGTCTTCCCACCTAATTTAAATATAATACAAAATAAGTTATCAGTACTATTGGTTTGTGTTTATACTACAAAATAATAATAACACCTTATGTATGAATTTAGAACAAATTCCACAAATAACAGTATTTTTAAAAGCAATATTGTACAGGTATTTTTAACATATACTCTCTATTCGGCGTGATTGTAATCAGGTGTGAACCTAAATCTTGCGGTTAAAGTACAAAATAACGTACCTCAGTGGAACCGGTAAAGGCTACTTTATCGACATTCGGGTGGTGTGTTAGCGCAGCCCCAGCCGTAGGGCCGTATCCTGGAATGATGTTCACAACGCCAGGAGGGAATCCCGCCTCCTTGACAAGAGCAGCCACGGCGAGAGCCGTGAGTGGAGTCTGTTCCGCTGGCTTAACAATTATTGTGCAGCCTTCAAGTAAAAAGATAAATTGGGATATTGAACACACACACACACGTGAACAGATTTGAATCACGGAAACAGACACGCAATCTACAGAGGACCATCTCACTCAGTGAAACTATATAATACTATTCGTATAATACTATTTTCTACCAGAAATCTTTCTCCGTCCACGCTTCACACCTTTGGAACACACTATCGTCTATCAGTACATATTAGATACCGCCGATCGGTGCAATCTTTTAAACTGGATGCATGGAGCATAATCCATCACTTATTATTGATAGTATGTAGTAGTATGTAAAATTTTGTTAATATTTAGATATATTGCATATCCTTAGTAGTTATTATATAGTATATTGTACCTTTATTTGATTTTACCACAATTCAATCATCTTACACACATCCTGGGGTAGCTGGAAGAGATCTCTTATAGAGATAAGCTTTCCTTTGTACATTTCATGTATCATATGTTCACAATCATAATTTATTGTACATAAATAATGAATAAATAAATAAACTGAAAACATCCAACCAGAAAACTTGCAGCTAGTATTTTACGTCTTTTTTGATGACATGTCAGTTGACAAAAACAGTATGTTAACAAGTTTTATCCATAAACCTTTTATTGAAGGTAGTTACCAAATTTCCTAAGCAAGGACATTTTAATGGAACCTATTCGAGTACATTTGCTAACGAATTAAAATTAAATCACTAAGAAATAATCTTGCAACAGAAAAAGCAAGAATTCAGTAAAACACATCCAAGACAACAACATACGGACAGAAAAACACCCACCTGTTTCGTTAGGTTAAAATAGTCGTAGATTTTGGTCAGTAAAATAAATTGCTAAATTCAGAAATACTTCAAAATTACATACCCGCTGCTAACGCCGGTGCTATCTTCCAAGACAACATGGGAATAGGATAGTTCCATGGTATAATTTGCGCACAAACTCCCACCGGCTCCTTTAGAGTCATAGACAAAACTTCGCCATCTGAAAATATTAAATATAGATTACATCGTTGCGTAACAACATGACTTTCAAATCTGGAGACAGCGTGACGATTTACGTCATTTTAAATAGATAAGGGTTAAGAAAGATGATACTACGAACTTTGAGATCATTATTACATTTTCGTGAAATGCTTATACTAGTTTTATAAAGATAACTGCTACTTTTTGAACTTATGTAGCCTCAATATCAGCATCTATCCATAAACGAGCGAAGTAACATACATTTAAACATACATAGGTTTTAAAAAACCCATTCGTTTTGATAAGTTATAAAGTTTAAATGTTTTTCAAATTTTTTATCAATACGATTCTGTTGGTTTAAGTATTATCGATTATCTTTCTTTTTCCGTATTTTTATTGTTTAAACTGGTCATCTATCAAAATTACAAAGCACAATATCTTAATGTAAATTGGTTCAGTGATCACTGATCCTTTCAGGTGACAAAAAACAAAGTGATAAAGCGTCATAATTACTAGTACTCTGAGGCAAATTTATCGACGCCTCTCAACTATTACACGGAAATAGTTGAAAGCAGCAAACTGTTTGAATTTCTAGGTGAGACTACACCAGGATTGACCTTGGGTCATAGGACTGTAGGGCCAATCGACAGGATTTCTTTGCGAGAAGTGTTGATTAAATATAACCCAAAGTTTTTAAGTTTAATTTATTTCCCGTGTATACTCTTACGAAGACAATTGAAGTTAATGAACGAGAGTCCTCACCAGCAGGAATGGTGTTTCCTAAAATTTTGTCAGCTTTTCCCGCATAGTATCTTATCACGCTGGCGGAATAATACACTTCTTCTTCAGCCGTTTTGACTGGTTTCCCACAATCCAGAGTTTCAAGTTCCGCAAGATACCTCGCTTGGGACTCTATGAGGTCAGCTAGTTTAAGCATCAATAGCCCTCTTTTGGAAGCGTCCATGGTACGCCACGGTGAATAACGGTGAAATGCCTTCTTAGCAGCTGCCACTGCTATATCAACATCAGCCTAAAACATATTATGGAATTGATGTATATAATGCTTGTCATTCGTGTCAGTTGGCAGTAGTAAACTAGCTACGGAGCGATACGGTAGTTACATTCTCACTAACCGACATACTCGAACCATCTGGCGACGAGGCGCGTTCAGTCTAAGAGTATGCAAAAGGTTTTCATTTGTGCAAGGGCGTATCCAGCTAATGGTGTTTTTTTTATGGACAATATTTGTATTTGTTTCATTTATGTCAGTCTGTATACATCCTGGCCGCCATGTATATCTCAGAGAGTTCATACATTTTCTGCGAGATTTCCAAAGGGGCAGCTGATTATATTATTACAAAACGTAAACACCCATGTTTCACTGATACAGTTTTGATTCGAGTCTAATACGATGCTTATGTTATTTGGAACAAACATTAATCTAATTTTAAGTGCGATATATTTTATTCAACTAAGTCGTAATTAAATAGCAGTTTCAAGTTTCTATGGAAGAATCTGAATGCGTGAAATTGCACACCAGTATTTAAACAAAATCTTCACCTACGAATTACAGACTACCCTACTTGTAAAAATATACAAGACACGAGTTGTACGGAATTGAATCAGTCGGTAAGGGATCTGAACAGAGAACATGTTAGTTACATTCATTAATTTTATCTTTGCTCAATCTGATGTTTTGCTTTATGATTAAACTTGGGTAGTTGACATACATTGCATGGACACGTATCTTCGTTCCTAGTACAAACATCTGGAATGTACAAATACCTACGGCAGATGCAATTAATAGCAGCAAACACATTTTTGCATACCCATTAGAAACGGGTGCCTTGTAATGCCCGTGATTTAAGTATTCGAACGCGTCATTAACAACATAAAATGTTCAAGCTCCAATCCATAAAAAAATTGATTTTCCAACTAGTGCCGGAAAGGAAAAAGAATACTTAACTATTTTCGTTCTTATTTCTTATACAGACATGTTATATACCAAAAATAGGCCCATCATTTTTAAGCGCCGTTTGTGATAGATACCTTGTCTCCCTCTGCGACCTCAGCAATAACGGTCTCATCTTGTGGGTTTATAGTTTTGAAAGTCTTCTTGCTAACAGCGTCCACCCATTCATTGTTGATGAACAACTAAAATGCAAATACCGTTTAAGTAATGATCCTTACTAATATTAATGCCGAATAATGCGAAATTGCCATCCCTCCGACTACCGGAGCAATGCACGGTTCCTTTGTTAAAATTATATTATGAACTTAAGGGATGTTGATAACCTTAACACAAATATTTGTGTTAAAGTAGGTCTCGAACAATTTAAATCCCGAAAAACCTTACATTTGAACCTTCTGTACATTACCTTTGGGTCTCATAAGAAGGATCAGAATCACTCAGCGGGCGATGGAGAGAGAGATATTGGGATTGTCTCCACGTGATCAAATGAGTAGATCCGTAGAAGAACCAGAGTTACTGAAATAGCTCAGCGAGTCGCAAAGCTGAAGTGGAAATAGGCGGGGCACATAGTTCGGAGAACCGATGGACGTTGGGGTTTCAAGGTGCTGGAATGGCGACCTCGCACAGGCAAACGCAGCGTTGGTCGGCCCCAACGAGGTGGATGGACGACATCAAACGAGTCGCTGAGAGCTGCTGGAAGCAAGCGGCCCAGCACCGTGGATTTTAGAACTCCCTACAAAAGACCTATGTCCAGCAGTGGACTTCAATCGTTTCAAGTGATGATGATGATGATATATTACCTTGTTGGCGGGTGAAGTAGGATACCTACCCGAAAATAATATACGACAATAATACGTACTCGGTCATATATATAGATATTAATTTCTTACCTATCGAGAGTAAAATATGTTTTAAAAATATAACAAAATAATCGAACATAACTTATTCTACATAAGAAAAACTGTTACTTGAGTAGTTTGAGTTCTTTTGTTTTACTATTCATATAAATGAAAAAGTAGAGTCATTATCATCTTCATCAATTTATTACCGACCCACTACAGAGTGCAGAATGAGAACGATTTTGGCCGTAAACTACCATATTATCAAAATTAAGCTTAATTTTCATAATATTTAATGGAATTCCGCAAAGTAATGCCTGCTTCTATCAAATAGGACCACCAAGTTGGCCATGTGCAGATTGGTAGAAGAATAGAAAAATACAGATCGAACGTTCTTTATTTATGTAGGTAAATACAGTGATCATATACAAAATTTCCACAACGCATTTGTTATCTACAGTTTATTTATTTTTAGTGGAATAATTTTCTTACAAGTGCTACATTTTGTAATCTCTAACTAGGGTTGCCACTACACTAGTTCCTACTGTTATTTATTCTGTACTACTTTGAAAATAGCTACAGAAACATTCAACATCTACATAAGTGGATCGGTTTTTGAACTAAGAACATAAGAAAGGCAATGGATATAATTGACGATATCAATTTCTAGTTTATTACGCATGATAAACAATCTTTCGGGTAAAAGAAATTCGAGATGGAACTGGTTTCATTGTATCTGTAGATCGCATTTTGGAAGGCAAATAAATATAATTATTTATTGTGTTAATACAGTGGCTAAAATCATCAAAGTGGAATCAATCTTTTTCTTTTTAAGATCGTCCAGCCGGCCGGTGTTCATTTTGTTATTGTCTTCATAATGTTCACGGCTTCATGAAGTTTAACATAATTCAAATACTTACCGGCCATGCCATAATACAAGCGAATATATTTCATTTTATTTCACTATCGTAAATCGGACGCGCAATATTAAAATTTTAATTAAAATAACTAAAATCCAACTTGCTAGGTATTTCTCAGTTATATTTTTGAATTTTTTACTACTGCTTTTTTTTCTTGACTGTTCAGTAGGTAGAAATGTATCGTATTCGATTGATACCTATATCGCCAAAAAATCTCGACATATCAATCGTAAATATCAATATCATATTTTTTTCTGCAAGCTTATCTTCATACAAAAATGATATAATAGAAATATTGATACAACCATTATTATCAAATTACGCGTTCTAACTTCGTATCAACACAACCGGTTGTCAACCTGTTAGGAAAGTTCTGTGAAAATATACCTACTGTCTATTCATAATACTCCCCGTACTATGCATATTCAGGTAGAACAAAAAGTAAATTTAAAACACGAAAATTATTAATTACTTATCACCAACCACAATCTACAAATAGCAAAAGCTACGTACCTATCGATTCGCAAAATGTTTGCTCTTGAAATATTTAAACTAGACTTGTTAACAAACTTTACAGTCTACGATATCGTAGCTACAATTTGCTTTTCATTTGTTTTCCAAGAATCTAAATATCTAATAACACCAAAAACTTTACTAACCTTTGTGTATTTGACGTCCACTTTAACCATATTTGTATTTATAAAATCTGCGGGTCCAGTATAAACCAGAACACGTCCTTCCACGACCGATAAGAATCAATGAACTGAATATGAATGGTGAATGGTTCTGTGTTAATGGGACAGTTGGCCCGGCTTGACAGGATAAGATGCGTGGCGCCACCGCCGGTGCCCTGGTTAATACAGGATGTTTGGTGCATCGTGTGCCAAATCGAATCTGATGATTGGAGGGGTCTTTGGCTATCTCTTCAGCCCTCGTAAAAAAATCTTGCTCAAACGGTTTTTTTTATACTGATTTTAAATTGTTTTTTTAAAAATTGTAAAAATTCTACATTTAAATTTTAATAAAAAATAAAGTTGTTAAGTATTAATTAATTTTCTTTTTAATCTTTAATTTGTAACGTTTTACGCTTCTTTTGAAACTAGAATTACACGCCAGCAACATCTAGTTTTTGTTTTACAGCCCCGCAAAGTTTTTTTTACGTAAAAAAATAAGCTTGAACGTCAACTTTCGGTTTTAATAAAAAAAAAACTAAAAGTGATCATGTTCTTCCAATTTTTTTAAAACATCTCTGGACTGTCCCCTTTCTAATGGTGTGCAATATGCCATGAAAAGTAATTAGTAACATCACTAATTTTCAAATTTTCTAAACTTGGTCGCAATTTTCTAATATTCAACAGGTGAAAGAAAAACAAGGGTTTGCGTAAATAACACTCACAATTCACAAGGCAGATGACATTTTCTGTCTCTTTCATAAAGTTATACGCCCGTTGTTCGTTTAAACAGGCAAAAATAGTTTTTTCACTCTAGTGAAGCGAAATCTATCTTCTATTCCTTTCTTGCATAGTGCAAACCTGTTTGAACCAATCGCGAACGGGCCCCGCGTCGCGTCGACACGGCGGCCATCTTATTTTTTAGTCGAGACATCACTGCCTCTGCTGCCTAACGTGTGTGCTAGCTTACTGTACTCCACGATTCTTTTATTTAGTTTTCGTTAAGTTTTGTTGTTTTTTGTTACGTTTTATTTACTTTTGGTGTTATTGTTAAACTTTGTTGACTTTTTTGTTGTTGCAATGACGACATACTCTAACGAGGAATATGCGGACATCATAATGGTTTATGGTGCAGCCCGTGGTGTCGCTCGTGCAGCGCAACGACTTTACCAGGAACGCTTTCCTGGTCGACGATTACCTGGCCGCAGAGTCTTCCAAGACACATACCGACGTTTACGCGAGACTGGGAGTGTCAATTTTCATGAACCAAGGGGACATGTTGTGCGACATAATGTTGAAGTGGACGAGAGAATACTGGCACTTTTTGAGGAAGACGACACAAGAAGCATTAGATATGTGGCGGCACAACTTGATATTTCAATATGGAAAGTGTGGAAAGTCCTTCGACAAAACGAAAAATATCCATTCCACGAGACTCCGGTTCAAGGTACGTAATTTAAAACCTTTGTTTGACGTTGCCTTTGTTTAGCAGGTATCCATAATCTTCTAGTGCAATTAATTACTGCTCAAGGGGAATTAAAAAGATTTTTGGTTGTTGCAGGTCTTGAGGGTGGCGACTTTGACAGACGAATGCACTTTTGTCGGTTTTTGTTACACACAGATGTGGATAATCCTGATTTTTTAAAAAGAATACTGTGGACTGACGAATCCAAATTTACCAGAGAAGGGATTCTTAACTTGCACAATTTACACCATTGGGCACCGAAACGGCAAAACCCACATGCCAAAAGACAGCAATCTTTTCAAAGACGGTTTAGTGTGAACGTTTGGGCAGGAGTGATTGGGAATCAGGTAATTGGACCGCACTACCTGCCTGATAACTTAAATGGCGATAATTATTTAGAGTTCCTGCAAAATGATCTGCCGGAATTATTGGCCGAGGTGCCCGTGTTTAATGAAGATGTGCCCATAGTATTTCAAAATGACGGCTGTCCCGCGCATTGGCGTTTAACTGTGAGGGAATACCTCGATAATGTGTTCCCCAATTCGTGGATTGGGCGCGATGGGCCTATTGCATGGCCTCCACGTTCCCCAGACTTAACTCCGTTAGATTTTTATGTCTGGGGACGTGCCAAAGAGCTAGTATACGCCACAGAAGTCCCAACGAGGGAGGTACTAATACAACGCATAGAAGCGGCCTTCGGTACAATTAAGAACGAAATACGGCTTCGGACTACAACTGTAACAATACGTCAAAGATGTCGGGCCTGCATTCGAAACAGGGGTGAACAATTTGAGCAGAATTTGTAAAAATTATGAAATAAATGTTTCAAATGCAATGTATTATTTTTATTTCAAGTAAAACCTACGAAATTTAAAAATTTTACCTGCTTGTGAGTTTTATTTACGCAAAAACTTGTTTTTCTTTCATCTGTTGAATATTAGAAAATTGTGACTAAGTTTAGAAAATTTGAAAATTAGTGATGTTACTAATTACTTTTCATGGCATATTGCACACCATTAGAAAGGGGACAGTCCAGAGATGTTTTAAAAAAATTGGAAGAACATGATCACTTTTAGTTTTTTTTTTATTAAAACCGAAAGTTGACGTTCAAGCTTATTTTTTTACGTAAAAAAAACTTTGCGGGGCTGTAAAACAAAAACTAGATGTTGCTGGCGTGTAATTCTAGTTTCAAAAGAAGCGTAAAACGTTACAAATTAAAGATTAAAAAGAAAATTAATTAATACTTAACAACTTTATTTTTTATTAAAATTTAAATGTAGAATTTTTACAATTTTTAAAAAAACAATTTAAAATCAGTATAAAAAAAACCGTTTGAGCAAGATTTTTTTACGAGGGCTGAAGAGATAGCCAAAGACCCCTCCAATCATCAGATTCGATTTGGCACACGATGCACCAAACATCCGGTATATTAAAATTATTTATAGGAATGGATTGTTCGCGAGCGAATGAACGAAATTAACGTTTTATTTTACACAATATTCTTTGTACATAAAAGTCAAATATTGTTCTTAACTCTACTTGATTTAGCTCTTTTGGTTATCGCAATAGTTATACCTATGAATAAAAAAGCGCCACCTAGTGAGCAGGTATGTTTTTATATTTACAACAAAGATGAAGGAAAATAAAGTGTGAAGTGCGTTGTGGTAACTTCACACAGGATGTCCCATTGTTCTGATTACTGAAATATGATCTAAGAACAGTGTGTATCTATTTGTTGTTCTTAGCACCTGACACAGATAACAAAAGTAGATGTTAATGAAAAAATAGAATACTGTCGTCGGTAACCAATAAGAAAAATGACTACAATATTGAATTTAGAACCCAAGCCTCTTTCGTTTATCGAATCTAAATTAAACTTGTGGACTGACTAGTATTAAATGCTTTTATGATTCATTTACATTGGTAGCCATGTAATGCGTTAAAATAATATGGAACGATAAAGTGTTAGGCATGACGGCCGGCTGGTGCAATGGGCAGCGACCCTCCTTTTTGAGTCCAAGGCCGTGGGTTCGATTCCCACAGTGATGTCCATGATTGTTTTTCAGTATCTGGGCGTTATCTGTATATATAATAAGTATTTATGTGTAAAATATTCATAAAAATATTCAACAGCTATCTTAGTACCAATAACACAAGCTACGCTCACTTTGGGGCTAGATGGCGATATGTGTATTTTCGTAGTATTTTTTTATTTATTTATTTATTATGTTATTATAAAGCCAATATAGTCTAATAATAATGCATTTTTTTCCAATATTGCTGGTAGTTCCTGAGATATCATGCTATTGTACAAAACAAACTATAGGTGGTAGGTCATCACCATCACCATCACCAATGTCCTGTCAATATTCTGGGCACAAACTTCCTTTTACTTCCTATTAGGAACCTACAGAAACCGTGTGCACGTAAATGAAGCATGAAAAGCGACTTCACTTTAGAATGATTTCTCGAACAAACGATTAGTAGGTTCATACTGTTTAGCAGTTGACAGTAATATTTTACCTCTAATGTTCTAAACGTTCACGATAAAATGGGAAAATGGGAAAAAGTTTTTGAGCGGGCAACTTTTCGCGGTTGTAAAGCAAGAAGTGCGTGGGCGTTTTCACTGTTTTTGGACACAATACACTGCAAACAATAATGGCTGAATGAGGATTCTGAATGTTAGTAATTCAATAGGCCTACATCCGTAATGCAACAGCGCAGTAAAACAAGTTTTATACCTCTTGTTACACTGACGTTATTTAATGTTTTGTCACATTGGAATGGTTTTTTGAACAACCAATTTTTCATTTAGGATCATGGTACCCTTCACGTCATAATACGTAAACGAATATGAGTATGAGAGAGTATTTGATTTTAAAATATTATATTTCAGTACCATTAAAAAGCAGTTATCTTATTCGTACTTTCAAATCATCAAACAGTTTTATAAACAGCTTGAAAAGTGTAAAGATATCTTATAAGATTTAAAAAAAAGTCTATTAAATAGGAAAACTGGCCCTCATACAAACATAATATTACATTTGCTGTCACTTTTTGGTTATTCTTATGATTAAGTTTATTAGCGTCTACTTGATTGGTCTATATGCTATTTTCTTTGTCTTAATTCTTAGATTAAAATAAACTGTTTGGGCCTTAATAAATAGTTTAAAATAACACCTCGCTTTGCTTGGTAAATAAAAGGTTCATTCAAATAATAAAAGTAAAAGTAATGAATTTATTTATTAGGAAAATTAATTTTATTTTAATATATATTTAACAATACAATAAACACATTAAAAATCTATGCATTTGTTGCAATTTATTACAATGGTTTTTTCTTTTTATATTCTTTACAACCGTGGCTTCTTGGGCAGGCTCAACGAAACAGTTTTATTCTCCAAATACTGTAGAATGCCATCTTCACCCCTGAAAATTATACAAAATCATATCATTTAATACCAAAGAGATAGGGCTCCTATACATTGATATACGGAGAAATAATGTCGTCTGAGTAAAGTTCATTTATTTTATGTCATATATATCTGGATACAATCTACTCTAACGCTTTATGAGCATTTTTAAACGTAAAGTCTGTCTGTTTTAGTGACTCTACCTCTGGTTTGAAAGGCTGTCTCTACTGAGAAGAAGCCGGCAAGAAACTCAGCCGTTGCTCTTTTCTAATATCAACAATTTACAACTATTTAACATTCATTCTTCTGTCTTGTGAGAGATGATAGCGTAGCCATCTTCAAATCAACGTCGTCATTATAATAATATATTGTTTGTACTACTCAATGCGAATCTTTATGTAATAAATATTTTTAACATATTGTTTAAACTTATGCACTGGTAGGGCAAATATTTGTCTAGAAATCCTTTTATAGAAGCATGATACTAAATCCTAAAATGATCTTTGTTAAAACCTATAATCGCTTGCTCAATAAATCTCAGAAGGTCTTCCGGTGTAAGTAGTAACTTCAGTATGGTTAAGATATGCGCCACGAGAAAATTGTTTACCCATTTTCTCGGATTATTATCTCTATAGAAGAACGTATAACATATAGGACGAGAAAGTGGTAGATTTGGCTACCCCGTTGCGCGCATGTTACTCCTACAGGAATATGTGTGAAATCAGGCTTTGTTTCATATTGCTTGACCATCGGTGTAAGCACAGATTCCCTTTGACATGAGGGTAGGTGCGTATTACAGAATAAGTAAATTTCAGCTCTTCAGGTTTAATCAAGACGAATGAATAAATGGACGGGTAATAACTACTATAATTGTTTCTAGTTGGACTAAAAACTCTCCTAAACCCTAAAAGGAATACTTACATTTCCCGGCCGATGCCTGATTCTCTGAATCCTCCAAATGGAGTCTGCGGTGTTACGATCTCGTAAGTGTTTACCCTGTAAATTATAAATGTTATCTTTGAAGCAAGATATGCAATTCCAATGCATCATGCATCTCTATTTTTTTTTAATTCCATTACAAGTTAGCTCTTGACTGAGATGCTACCTTACCTGGTAAGTGATGATGCCGTCCAAGATGGTAACGGACTAATCTGTTAAAATCATAGCAATTGTATTAAACTCTCCCCTGATCGCATCAATGCAACTTCGTACCGGAACGCTAAGTCGCTTAGCACTACGTCATAGGGTGGCGTCTAACCACGGCAGTCGTCAACAATATTTGATGTCTAACATGAACCTGGTGTAACAACGTAATATTTATAGCATACTAGGGGCCCCTCTCTGCTTTGTCCGTGTATGACTCCGGATAAATTTCTTGCACGAGCTTTCTTCTAGTCTCTTTCACAGTGCACGTTGACCCACTGCGTCAACTCGCCCTCCTGCCTTCCTTAAGGAACTGGGCAAAAGTTTTTTAAGGAGAATAAGGGGCAAATATAGAAAAAGGTTTTGTTCCGTTTCAAAAATCAGTGTTACATATTTTTATTTTTTCAATGATAATTTGATTGAGATAAAAAAGTTACTTTCAATATTATCAGATGCTCTTATTAGAAACCCTGATTATTATTACCTATTTGAGCTTATAGCATTATTGTATACAGTATATTTAAACATATTATGGTATAAAAAAGAGCGGGTAGTAGCGTTCTCTGAGCTACTACTATGATCTATTGCGATCACGAACCTGTCTGCTCAGCGTGGTCATTACTGCAAAACCTCCCGTTGGAGAGGCTTTTAGTCCAGCAGTGGATTTTAAAGGCTATTGATGATGGTAGAGAATAAAATATTAATTACCAGACAGAACCAGCACGAATATGTTTCATGAAAGCCAAAGCAGTTGCGATATCCTTAGTGATTACGCCAGCAGCTAACCCGTAGTTGGAGTCATTGGCGCGGTCAATCACTTCATCGAACGTCTCGAATTTGAGGATACTTTGTACTGGTCCAAAGATCTAAAAAAGGAAAATTTACGGCCGAATTAGTGTAACCGAGAAATAAAAAAGAAGCTATTTTACATGTATGACGATTTGTAAAAAAAATCGTGTGTGGAAAAAATCGTGTGTGTAATATTTGTATATATAAATATACATAAAAATATTTTGTATCACTCATGCGGGGAAAGTAGTATCTTGACGGTCTATATGCTATTTTGTCGCTGTTGCGGTTGAAAAATAACCGTTTGCCCATATTTAAATTTGAGTGCGACAAGAATCACTCAAGCGAGTGACCGCACTCGCTTCTCTCGTGCGTTCAACTTCGCTTTCGTGGGCAATCGACAACTTGTCGCACTAGTTGCACAATATACTATTCTAAATTTGTTACTTCTTTTCTAAAATTGTTTATTTGTTGGATATGCTAATTCTGTAGCAAAGGCTCGATATATTCTAAGACCAAAATATAGGAAGTGTTGCTAACATTTAAGCTAAAGGTTGCGATAGATGTTCAAATAAATCAACGGACATCGATTGCTGGATTAAGTATTAAGTATCTTGAGGGATTTTCATATCGATCGTGCTAGATGCGCCCAAAAGTGAGGTACCTACACATAATACATCCAAAGAATATTATATGTTACGTATGTGCGAACGGTAAAATCTTCGCTTTTTAAGACTTTTGGTAAATATGGTACCATAGCTTTTCCAGTAGTAGTAGAACTTTTGGTGACAGAGCTTGCCTGGGGATGTACTATCGCCGTGCCTACTGCTGCTGCAAAGCAGCATTAAGGAAACAGAATTGAAGTGTTTCCGTCTGAATGGCGTGGTTGCCGGTGCGGTCTAATGTACATGAGGCATGAACCTACGCCTTAGATTGATAACTGCACTGTACCTGACGAAGTATTGCTCTGTTTAAAGGCTATGGGTTTCAACTAACCTTCAGGTGGGCACTGGCGTGCAATCTGTTTCTTACCAGGGTATGCATACAGCAGGAAAATTGCATAAAAGGGCAAAAATTCTCCTTCTATCCGAGTTATACATAAACTTTAGGGAAGACAGTGCTTTTGTGCATTTATGAAGTGCACGCCACTGTGGGTTGGCCATTTGTTGGTCCGTCAATTGTTAATAAATAAAAAAAAAAACTCACTTCTTCTCTTGCAATTTTCATATTGTCCTTGACGTCAGCGAACACCGTTGGCTGGATGAAGAATCCTTTGGTGCCCAGTCGGTCACCTCCGGCGATACATTTCGCACCCTCCTTCTTCCCTGCGTTGATGTAGCCCATCACCTTGTTGAACATCTCTGCATCGATCTAAAATACATTAAATATCAATATTGGACAGAAGCAGGCGTTACTTTGTGGAACTCCATTATAATACAGAACATTAAACTTTATTTTGTTATGCTGTGCGAAAGGCAGGAGAATTTCTATAATCTTTATACTCCACACCTTAATATCTTCTGCAATGTAGGTACTCAAGGGATAGGAATAGCCTTAATCGTAGACTTAGTGATTTAGGTGATTCCTAGAAAAACGGTTCACGAGCTCACATGTGATATCTAACGACGTTAGACGCCACCTAAAGTTACAAAACCGACTCGGCGGATTCGATTCTTTTTAATAACCTTAAATCCATCCGATAAGTGAAAAATATTATAATACAAACCCAAAATACCAAACCTTGTTGAACCATAGACAATTAAGGTTATAGTCGTATGAGTTGTCTAGTGAAAATCAATTGGTGAAAGTAAACGTATGCCTAGGTATCTACTTTGATTAGGCGTTACTTATTTACGCATTGTCTTGTCCACCGTTAGTGAAAACTGTCATAAGACTAATTCGCAGAGAAGGTACATATTCTTGCATTAAGCCCATGGTAACGATAATACCTAAAGTAGTTTAAAGAGAAATAAACCTTTTATGTTTCCAAATATCCTTAAGACTTAATGGAAATGTTAATATATAGGTAAAAAATAAAGATATTAGATATTAGATCAAATATTTTTTAGCACCTGTGGTCCTTGTTGTACATTTTCCCACGGATTGCCGACAGTCCGCTTCTTAGCAATTTCAGCAGCCTTTGCAACGAATCTGTCGTAGATGCCGGACTGAACGAATGTCCTAGTGCCAGCAGCACAGCACTGACCGGCATTGGCAAAGCAAGCACGGTGAGCGATATCAGCCGCTTGCTCAACTGCAAAACCATTTTTTTTTATTAGTTATCTTCTTCACCATCCCCTTACAATTAAGTACACATATATGTATGAACGCTTCATAAGGCCTACTTGCAGTGGCACAGAGGGTATGCACAGGGTATGCAGATGATATAAAATGTAGAAAATCTCCAGTAAGAGATAAAAACTGAAGGGTAGGCTTTTTATGTCACTTACAATGCCTATCCTAAAGTTTTTTATAACTCGTACTGGATATTTTGATCATTTCAAATCGTCTGCATACCCCGTGCATACCATCGATTCCCGCCACTGCCTGCATGAATAAAGAAATTTTGAATTTGAACTTGTATTAGTTGATATGGGCGTTTTCATCAACTAATACAAAAGAAAAGAAAAAAAAAGCCTATATTTCTTATATAACTTTATAATCTTATTTCTATAAAATTTATATGTAAGCTTAATTTCTAATTTTAAATATTTTTCTATGTTGTGTGATAGATTTCCTCCCCACGATTTTGCCATTTATTTCTACCGGTAATGTCGGTGTGTCTAATCAATGAAATTTTGATATATATTATTTTGATTTAGTTAAGTACTACTGAAGGTTGATCAGTTTTCAAATATCGATTCGTATGTATATTGAATAAAAAAAAGTGATATCATAGTGGCCACGACTTAGCTTCTCTTGCAGGGAGTCGAGTTTGAATTCCAGCACGCACCTCTAAGTTATGTGTTTTCTAAGAAATTAAAATATAACTTCCTTCAACGGTGACGGAAAACATCGTGAGGAAATCTGCATGATTGGGAGATCTCCTTAATGTTTTCAAAGGCGACCAATTCGCATTGGGCCAGCATGGTGGACTACGGACCTAACCCTTCTCATTGTGGAAGGAGACCCGTGCCATGTAGTGCACTGGTATTGGGTTGATATGATGACGTATATTTAATTTATATTCTACATCATATCAAGTCAAATCCGTAAGAAGAAGTTAATTAAATGGTAGATTAAAAAAAGTAACTCAAACAAACAAATAAATTGAAACGATACGTAAAACGACTGTAAATGAGATATTTATTTAACGCACAATGATGAGTAATAATATGTAAGTTTAACGTACCGTCAGCATCATTGAAAACGACTAATGGACTCTTGCCGCCAAGCTCAAGAGTAACACGTTTAAGATTTACATCCGAAGCGCCTTTCATGATGATGCGCCCAACCTGATAAGAAAAGCAAATTATCCTTTTGATAGGCGCTTTAAATTTTATATTTAAGCTATTAAAATATCACTTGCTTTAACGCGAAGGAAACATCGGAAGAAAACCTGCAAACCTAAGTGTTTTCCATAATGTTTTCAAAGGGGCGTGGAGTCCACCAATCTGCACTGGGCCAGCCTGATGGACTACGACATTAACCCCTTCTCATTGTAGGAGGAGACCCGTGCCCTTTAGTTGGCCGGTAATGGGTTGATAAGATTAGATGATATGATTACCTATTACTGTTTTTTGTACGCCACATCATGAATATACAAAGACAAGAAGAAAGAAGTAGAATACAAAAGGCGACCTACTTGTTTAATAGCGATTTCTGCTAGGCAAGAATAATAAAAAAGGGGAGTATGTATATAAATATATATATCTTTACATATATATTTCTTGTGTGCGTGTGTATGTCATTGAACTCCTCCTAAACGGCTGGACCGATTTGAATGAATTTTTCGCTATGCGTTTCGGTGGTACCCTGGATGGTTTAGATTAATAAAACACCCCGACAGATGGCGCTGGGGTCCGCTAGTATATTTATATAAGTGTAGGAAGAGTTGTATGTTCTAAAAATTGAATAAAATTCCTCTGCACCAGAATACGTAGTAGTTACATAAGGGAAGCTACCTCAGTTGATCCAGTGAAGGCAATTTTGTCAACTTTTGGGTGACTTGTGAGTGCGGCACCGGCTGTTGGTCCATAACCAGGTACTACGTTGACAACGCCAGCTGGAAAACCTGCCTCCTTTATCAAAGCTGCCATTGCGAGAGCCGTTAGCGGAGTTTGTTCCGCGGGCTTGATGACCAATGTGCAACCTGGTGATATAATTTTTATCTTAAAGAGTAGTCTTTTATATTTAGTAGGTGTTGCCCGCATTAATTGTTTTTTTTACAAATTCCGGCGGTACCGTTTGTTTTTCTCGAATAAATAGCTTATGTTACTCTCCATCTAATCCTATCCATAAAAAAATGATAGTCATTATCTCACATGTACCTTGTACTTCATATATCCATGCACTACCCACACACACATACACATTCTTTGCCTCACGTTTACGCACGCAACACCCACACGCACGCACATACGTTCACACACACACCCATCCACACACACACATACACTCATGCACACACTCATACAACCCGTACGCACATACATCCACATACATCCACTTACTGCATTACCCTGTTAAATCATTTAAATCACCATTTAATTACCCAATCTCCAAAAATAAACATTTTATTAGACAATCAAGTCGATTGTTTGCTACGTTAGGACGTGAAGTCAGGAAAAACCAACAAACAAACTTTATATTTATTTTGATAATATAAAACTTAAAAATTTGGAGTATCATAGCAAGGTAATTTATCTAACGGTATTCTACAATATATTAATCTGAGAGTGTGGTCGGGAACTACTAGATCCTTTCACGTCTTTATAACATTGAACTGCGATGTTAACGTAATAATCTGTGCCACTGTATTTACTTATATATAATATACTAGCTGTTGCCCGCGACTATTCAGTATCGCTAAGCCTTAAATGAGGGGTTTGCTGATGTCCGATGAGGAGTTCTGCTCCTCTATCTCCAACCACATTCATCAGATCTACACAAAGTTTGGGCAAAATTAAATACATATTATAACCTCTATAGTACAAAAATAATTATTTAAATCTGTTATAATTTGTCGGAGTTATGGTGTGAAATCGTCAAACACTTTCATCCCCTCTCCCAAAGGAACCGAGCTTAATGTTGGGATAAAAAATATCCTATATTACTTCTAACACTTCCAAGAATATGTGTACAAAGTTTCATGAGGATCGGTTAAAAACTTACATTGACATTTATAATATTAGTAGGGTAGCATAGGATAGGATAGGGATTTTCGCCCAATAGGAACTCTCAATAGAAACGTCCTTTAATTTGTTCTAACATCTATAGTGTGTACATTCAAATAAAACAGGCGTGTTCTAGAACAGTATTTTCTATCATTTATACTTAACATGGTGTGATTTAAGTTAAGAGGAATTCTATCCATTAAAAATATACATACCAGCTGCAAGAGCAGGAGCTATCTTCCACACGAACATAGGGATTGGATAGTTCCAAGGTAAAATCTGTCCACAGACGCCTACTGGCTCCTTCAGCGTCATTGTAAGCACCTCACCGTCTGAAACCATTTGAAATATTGCTAGCAAACCACCGTTATCATAGATAGTGTCTAGTGAAAAATTATGCGACTATTTTGGTATCCAAATCTTATAAACCTTCAACTTACGTATAAAATAATATGCGGTGATAGTCTAGTGGTTACGACTTCGGACAGACTTTTGGGGGACCGAAAAACCAACCACCAATCCGCACTTTGCCGGGGTGGCGAACTATAACGATACACAACGTTATAAGACGTTAATAAAAAATAACCCTTCTCATTTGGAGACCCTTGTAGTAAGATGATTAAAACTAAGGGCCAAATACCGTCATTCTTTTGTGATTAATATAAATGGTCCACTGTACAGTAAAACCGAACGGACTGAAAGATTTTAAGCGATGCACTGTGTGTCTTTGTGAATATTTATTTCATCATTAACCTAAGATTACGATACTAATACTTAAAAAGGAAGTAACACCTGACCATGCCTCAGAAGGTATAAAATAAATGTTTTTCAAAGTTATTCCAAACAGGATATGAGTCTCTCACATTCCCATACGTTTGCTGGTGAATATTATAAATCATTCGATTCATTATGTTATCCAATAACGGAATCTAAATACCAATACGTACCAGCTGGAATAGTGTTTCCCAGGATTTTGTCAGCTTTTCCGGCGTAATATCTGATAATTTGAGCAGACCACGTTGCTTCACCTGTCGCCTGGGCGACTGGTTTGCCGTTGTCCAAGGTCTCTAGTTCACCAAGATATTTGGCATCCCTTTCCATGAGGTCTGCCAATTTGAGGAGAAGCCTGCCTCTCTGGGAGGCATCTAGTGATCGCCAGTCTGAATAACGGTGGAAGGCTTTTACTGCGGCTTCGACAGCTTTGTTGATGTCCGCCTGGATAAAAAAAATATTTGAATTAGACACAAATATTTGAATAAAATATTTTACTTCTTTTTTTTATTTCACTACAAGTAAGCCCTTGACTGCAATCTCACATGGTGGTAATTGATAAAGCAGTCTAAGATAGTAGCGGGTTAACCTGTTAGGGTGTATGGCAGTTATATTAAACCCATACCTCTAATCGTTTTCTACTCGACATGGTACCGGAACGGTAAACCGCTGGTGGTAACTAGCCTTGCCGAACGCAGACAAAAATCTTAATTGTTTTGAATCATGCTATTACCTGCCTTGACGTTTCTGTTAGGAATAGATTATACAAAATCTTAATATTTAGCTTTCTTAATCTAACAGGTTTTATGCAAGGAAAACTTATGGTCAACCGGCAGACATTACGTTAACCGTCAGTCTGTCAGTGCGATAAAAGATTAAGATTAATGTTTTTCTCTTAATTAGGCTAATTATCCAACGCCTAAGTTATTTTTTGGAATGGAATTTTAAGACAATTTTCATTCGCATTTCAGCATTTGAGCGTTATTATTCTGGTAAAGAGCATTTGTTGCGCCACCCGAAAAAGTGTGGGGACTCGTACAATAAGGATTCCGTATCTTGGAAAGAAATACCCCAAAAACCCAAGAACTATGTAAAACAAGTAATAATCTATTTTGAGTAGAGGTAACATTATATTAGATTATCGTAAAGCCAATAGATAGTACCAATGCTTGCAATTTATAAAACATGCATGCCAATGCTTGGGGACAAAATAAAAGGAACTGGACTTAAATCTCCCAACCATCTATAATCCTTTAATAAGAGTGAATATTAAAGGATTATAAGCCCTATCCAATGCAAGCGCAATCCACCTTAGTCTGTATATAGCATGAATATAGGCTGTATTCCACCACGTTGGCCAAGTGCGGAGTGGTAGACTTTAGAGGCCCTTGAGAACTCACAGGCATGTAGGTTTCCACACGATGTTTTCTTTCACCGTTGATGAAGGTGATATTGATGGCTTAAATTAAAATCGCACATAATTTCGAAAAGTTAGGCGGGGATTCAAAATGGCCGAACATACCTTGTCACCTTCAGCAACTTTGGCTATGACTGTTTCATCTTGGGGGTTTATAGTTGGAAATGTCTTCTTGCTGACTGCGTCCACCCACTCGTTGTTGATGAACAACTACAAAGATTTTGCAAAAAAATGAATCGCCGTCTGCATATATTTGATGTTTTATGATGTTAAGAACTTTTCACGCCTTTCCCTCAAGTTTGGCTGTTTTTCGAGTTGTTACAAAAAACCATATCATTTAACGTTCTTCGTTACAAATTTCGACTTCAACACCACCATGTACAGCGTCCGTTTTATCTTTGAAGATGGAGGAGTCAAGTCCTTATTCTATCAATGCTTCGATATATTATTTAAACACTTGGTAGTAAATAAATAAATATACTACGACAATACACATACGTATATTGCATTATGGGTACTAAGATAGCTGATGAATACTTTTATGAATAATATACATAAATACTTATAATGTACAGATAAACACACCCAGACACTGAAAAACATTAATGTTCATCACACAAACATTTTCCAGTTGTGGGAATCGAACCCACGGCCTTGGATTCAAATAATATAACTGAAACCATTATGGCGTAGTGAATTATAGTGCAACATTTTCTTCTCTGAAGCACATGGGGGATTTTTTCCCTTTTTATGCCAATTACGTAGGTAGTTATGAAAGAAAAATGGTGGTCTAATTTTATGTAAATTAGTATATGAATATGTACCTACTGACTATTGGTAATGACATAATAGATGTTGCGGTATACTGGCATCCAGTAAGTGGTTAGCAAACACTTTTTTGGTATTGTATTCTGGTGACAAAGGATCGTTTGTGCAATTTATCGGAATTACGAGAAGTCCGCATCAAAAGACAGTATTGATGTATGTTCCAATTCTCAAACAATTCCAATACAATGAGTAAGGTTGAACATATTTTCGTTTTAATTTTATTTATGAAAACGGAAATGTGTATACCTACTATAAATTATCATTATTTTTATAACAGATTAATTATGAGTAATACTGTATATTAACTTGTCCAAACCGCCCCTTTTTTGCCTACACCATCGTCAAAATATGTTTATGAAACAATTCTTTCGACAAACGTTCGTGAAACAAACTAAGGTGTATCTGAGATACCTACTTACACTTTATTTTTAAATCTTTGTATCCTAAACTTAAAGCTGTTAAAAGTGCAAAATGAATTTTGATGAACGATAAAAGTCGTGTAAAATTTTAATGATTACCTTACCTTAGTATATTTGATATCAACTTTCCCCATTGTTAATGTTTAGCACGAGTGTTGGGTTACGTGGTCTGGCTCAGTGTGTTATAAAATCTAAACAGCGCTGAAATACTTGATAACACACGACTTACGGTGGAAGCAGACCAAACACTTTAGTTAGTCCTAGAAGTGTGTTAGTTAACTTACTTATACTTGTATACCTACTTCTCAGTGTTAAGTGCGACTGTGAAGTCTATATATGATCACATTTTGCTATCTACTCGTATTAGGTATTTATCGAATAGAAGCACCTTAATATGACGGCCGATTCGCGCAGTGGGCCGTTTAGCGTTCCTAAACTGCATTTTAGTAGTAGTAGAGTTAAATGGTAGAGCTCGTCAGGGAATATTACCGCCCCGCTTACTTCGCAAAGTAGCATTGCTGTGTTGCCGCGGTAATTATAGGCACAAGGATCTTAACACCTCAGGTTGATGAACACAGGGCGGCACTTCTTAGAAGGTGCTCCTTACATGCCCTGCGAAGTTATGTTAAGTTCATATAAATATACTACGACAATACACACATCGTCATATAGCCCCAAAGTAAGCGTAGCTTGTGTTATGGGTACTAAGAAGACTGATGAATAATTTTTATTTTATTTTATTGTACAGGTAAACTTACAGCTAATAACAGAAAAAAAAAAAGTAAAGTAATCAAGTATAGCCATAAAACCAATTACAAGTTTTCACAGATAGAATATTTAGAAGATAGAATTTTAAGAATAATATTCAAAAATAATTATAAAATACAGATAAACATCCAGTCACTGAAAAACATTCATGTTCATAACACAAACATTTTACAGTAGTGGGAATCGAACACACGGCCTTGGACTCAGAAAGCAGTACGCGACCTTCCTAACTTTTCCTGTTGGCTATTTTATGTAAAAACAAACCTATTATAGTAATTGCAGATAAATGAACGAAACTGTGCGTCAATTTGGTGTTCTATACCACTAACTTAAGGTCTAATTTTGCATAAATAGAACCTCATACACGTTTGATAAATATGTTGTATCTACGTACTCAATAGTGTTTGTTTAGTACTCGTATTTTCTGCTATACAATAATCTTCCTGTTGTTTTAACGATTTCGGGTCTACGGGTATGATATGCATATTGCACCATATTGCACGGTAACAAACACGTCATGTAATGAATACTTAGGATTTGTGATTACAACCAAGGGTATTGCTATAAATTTAACAAGCTATTCAGCGCAGTTTCACCATGATAAAAAAAAGACGGGTTGCACTCCGGGAGTGCCGGCAGAAGTGAAAACTTGATTATTAATTAACGTTGAGCATGTTTGATATTTTGGAATGGTTAGGGAATAATTTTGCACCAATTGCTTTATCAGTATAAAAGTACTATCATTTATGTGGTAGAATACAATATTCATTTATTGCGCTATCGTACACAAACATGACAATTTATATTACATTCAAAATTTAACACTTTAAAACTATTACAATTATTTTACATTAAAAAGTTTATCTCTCCGAAAAATCAACTTTCATCCATAATTTCAACGACTTTTTCACCATCATCATTACCAGAACTATCATCGCCAATCTCTAAAACTGATACGATAGGTTTATGGTAGCTGAAGTAAGAAACGAACAGTTTTGATTCGAACCTATTTAAATGTCTAATAAAGACCGCATCAATAGTAGTTTTGACAAATCCGTCTTACGCTTTTTCGATCAGGTCACGTGTCCTGACGCGAGTTTAAGATTTTATACCCATTACAGAAAAAGTGCTCAACGCCGCTAAAGAAGTTTTCACTTCAATAAAAAAAAATGTTACCTAAGTACGGCATAAAAGCTAAGTCGATATTGATGAAATCTAGCGTAGTGATAGCTTGAGTCCTGGTAACCGATTTAGGATCAACAAACGTAGGCGAAGTCACGAGAAAAAAGGAATAATCTCGTTTTAATTAATCTGATATATAAAAATCTCGTGTCGCAGGGTTTGATGCCGTACTTTTTCGAAACAGCTCTACCGATTTTAATATAATAATTTGAAAGTAAGAAGCAAAAAGTTTTTTACTGGGCCAATTACTAAATACTTATTTTAATATATTATTAAGCACAACGAAACTGATCGAATAATAATTTATGTGTATTTGGTTGGTATGGAAATAGGTTGTAAAGTATATTTCATACCGCTAGGTGATTATATGTAACTACGTATATGAAGTAAGTATATTTAATTTAATTTATTATTATTTATCTATTTTTGAAATTTCTTATATAGATAATAATTACTTTGTGTTTACCCTAACCCTTCTTCTTTAACTTCATGTCATGTCGGTAGGTTTCGTGGTAGAGATCGCTTTTAAGCGAATAAACCGCCTATTGTACTTTCTTTCATTAAATTGTATTTTTTTATTGCTTTGTTTATAACAATAAAGTGAGATTTGATTAGAGCGTCCCAAGCCAGATTTTTTTTGCTCTCAGTAAATAATACGACCTCGAATATCAGATCCGGTAGGTTGCGCTGCTGTTGGTATGTTACCAAATTGGATTAAAGTATAATATTTAATATGACGCAGCTTTTCCGGGCCCGAGGACGGGCCCACTACAAACTTAACATGAGGAATAAAAAATATTTTTAGCAGCATACATTTATTTTATTGGGTACATTGTATAGTAAAATATACAAATTCAGAGTTCACTGGAACTTAAAATAAATAACATTGATGTCAGTTCGATTTTGCTTCTTTTATTAAACGCGTGGCTTCTTCGGCAGGCTAAGGGTGACAGTTTTATTCTCCAAATATTGCAGGATTCCATCTTCTCCCCTGAAAAACAAAAACAATTTGTTTATTCTTCGATTTTCTCAATACTAAGAGGGCTTTGATCAGGTAGTAGACTCTTGTGACTCTTTCGGAGAATTACTACCGCCATTCTATTTTTGCCGCCTAGCATTGTTGTATTCTGATCCAAAGGGTTGCCGTTGTAATTACAGGTACATAAAACTTAACACCTATACGCCTCAGATTGTGCCCTTTTAAGATGTGTTCCTTGCAGGCACTGTGAAATGTTGCTATGGTAACAGGCGATGGTAAATGGTAAACCATTTAAAAACCATATAAAAAAGATTTACAAACAAATTATGCTTTGGTGTTTTATTTTTAGGAATACTGAAAAGTAAATTAAATATCACCCAAATGTATTAATCAAGTATACTTGAAATTGTAAAATTACATGTAAATTTATTTAATTTTTGTTTTTATTCAGGTTTGGACGATGGAGTAGTTATGATAATATTTATGAATTTTAATTTACTAGGTTTCTTAATCCAAAAGTAATATATCTCTTCCAGATACTCGTAGTTATATGCATGAGATGGGCACAGTAGGTACTAATTCACCATAATAAATTTAGATAAACTTACAATTCACGGCCGATGCCAGATTCTCTGAATCCTCCGAACGGAGTTTGTGGTGTAACAACCTCGTATGTGTTGACCCTGAAAATTACAATTTTAGTTTAAATAAAACTGTATAGGTGTATTATTTTTGTAGAATATCCAGAGGCTGCGCTGAGGAAAACGCGTAGCATTGTTCTGAGTGGACATAAAAGCAAATTTTTCGGCAAATTCAAAATAATAATAATGAATATTAAGCTTAATTTCTTATAATTCACACAAACCAGGCATATCTGCACGGTGAAATTTCTCATTTCCTTAATTTATAACACTTATTCTTAGCAATTGTGCACTGTAGAGTCTTATTGTATTTCTTGAGAATGCTCCGGTGGTCGGAGCGGAACGGAAGATTGAAGAAATTATTCATTTCATTGCACCGTGTAGATTTGACTGGTTGAGAGCTGGACTTCCGTACAGTAACACCTGCTTCTATACAATATTTTAAAACATGAGATTGTGCAACTAGTGTGCTTGCTTAAAAGGAACTTACGGGCTAAACAACTTTCTAGCTCTAGTGGTTTAAGGTGTGCGTTGATCAGTACAAGTTTTTTGATTTGTAGGCATATAGAATAACGTATGTGTTTATTGATAAATTTCTATAAAATTCATATCTTTTTTTCTTTTTTTTCTCTTTCCTATTTAATACAGGTCAGTGACTTTGGGAGGGTTATCATAAATAAAGAATGATATAGGTACAGGAAGAGCGGTGATAGCCCAGTTGTTAAGACTAAGGCTTTATTATCGGGGGGCCGAGTTCGGGTCGCACCAATATCTTTTCTAAGTTATTTTCGTTTAAAATATCACTTGCTACAACGGTGAAGGAAAACTACGTGCGGAAACCGGCAGGCCTGAAAGTTCTCCATAATGTTCTCAAAAGGCGTATGGAGTAAACGCGTTTCAATGCGGAAGGAGACCTGTAGGGTGATTACGTATCTCGCTAAAAGCTTGCGATAGGCGTAAATCTTGTGATCATTGTGCATTTATTATATGAAAAAAGTGACATTTGACATCACGTAATCACCCTGACGTGCCTATCACACGTGATATGATGATAGGTATCTACAGATTATGGCAATGGGTAAGAAAATAAATTACCAAACGGAGCCAGCACGAATGTGTCTAATGAACGCCAAAGCAGTGGCGACGTCGTTGGTGATAACACCAGCACCTAACCCGTAGTTGGAGTCGTTGGCGCGGTCAATGACCTCCTCGAAGGTCTCGAACTTGAGGATGCTCTGTACAGGCCCGAAGATCTGAAAGTAAAAAAAATATTTAGTAATTTTAAGCTTCCGACTGACTTGACAACGGCTCACTAGTACTTATCACCTAAAACGTGTAAAAGAAAACAGAAATAATATTTAGAGGCTTTAGAGGTAGGTACATTATTTAATGTCTTTGAGACTTAACTGTGAAACCGAAAACCTATTAGTTTTTGAGTAAACCACTGCTATAGTTTTTACTGAAAGAAATGACATATCACATGCAAGAGTGAAATCAAGTTACTCCTGTCACTTTATTAGGTAGGTACGAGTCGTGTAGTGTAGGTACTATGCACTTATCGATATCGGTCTTTTATCTCTATAATAGGGCTGTCTAATAAGTAAACACTTGAATGTTTTGAATTAGTTTGTATGGAAAATTAAATTTGCTTCCTTGGATTTAATATTTTTACAGGGAGATTCCTTATGAATTATATTTAGGCATCATTCAACAGTATTGCCTAATTACGTTACATGTTGTAAGTATAATTAAATAAACATTTTTCTATTTAAACGGATGATTCCAAAATAGCTCCTTTATTAAAAAGGAAATTCGAAAAGTTACAATAAAAAAAACATTTATTTCAAGTAGCCCTACTTTAAAAGCAATTTATAAAAATCAAGTCAGTCTGTTTGGTATAAATCTACCACCGTTACGGAAGGCAGATTCTACGAAGAAGAAAGAAGAAACTCAGCAGATTACTCTCTCCAACATTATTTTACAGTGTAACACTCATTTTTCTATCTTGTGAAAGATAAAAGCGCGGCCTGCTTCATTAATTGTGTAGTCACCACGATGTAGTAAACGTGTTGGAATACATTTTTTAGATTTAGGCTAAGGTGAATTTAAAGAGACAAGAAAACGCTAGGACACTAACAGAAAATTCTATGCAGACTGCATAGAATTTTCTGTTAATATGACAAAATTAATTTCTCACATTTTAATGCTGGTGTCGATTAACATTAGAGTAATTCTCACAGCTGGGAATAAGCCTTCTCTCGCATTGGATTGAAGGATAATAGAAAGTTTAGACCCAATACACTAGTTAATTTGTTGTTTGGCGATCTTCCAGTTACATACTGGACAGAGTATTTTTAGAAATTGCGTATTTCACGTCTCTCGCTACATTTCACCATTACGAATCGACATCTTCCTACAAAACATCCTCTCTCACTCTTATTTATTAAAATATTGTCGGTATATTTAGTAAAAGGACATTAATGTCCTACTGGGCGCAAGTCATAAGTGAGAGAGATTTTTTTACAGTATGGACCGTTGCTGATCCAATGTGGGTTGACTGAGTTTTATCATTATCAATATAAGGCTGTCAATACCAATACCTATAGCTTGACGCTATCCATGGCACAAGATTGAAGAATTGCAGAAAAGTATCGATATACTGCGATTTTTTTTATTTCAAGAACGATATATTTTCACTAACTAAAAAACAAACTCAGTAAAATTTTAAAAAGTAAAAGTATTATGATTTAGAAAATTTTACCAATTTTATATTTCGGTTTTTTATTATATCATACTCGATTTAAATATACAATATAAATCGCTACTTTTCGGCGCTTTTTGTATTCTGAATTGAGACATTAATTCAAATGAAATTTGCGGTGAGAGCTCGAGGTTGGTGCTGTAAAATTACCAGAAAAACTTAATAATAGGCAATACCTAAAAATTTCTCCAATCTAACATGCTGAAAACCGCCAAGCAATCTAAATAAGTATAGCAAATTAATCAATCTCACTTCTTCTCTTGCTATTTTCATATTTTCCTTGACATCAGCGAACACTGTTGGCTGGACGTAGAATCCTTTGGTGCCCAGTCGGTCACCTCCAGCGATACATTTCGCACCCTCCTTCTTCCCTGCGTTGATGTAGCCCATCACCTTGTTGAACATGTCTGAGTCGATCTAAAAATAATGCAAGTCCAATTATTAAGCATAATACTTGAATGGTATCTGCGATGAGTTATGAAATACTCACAGCTCATTGCGGTTTACTAATAAGTAGTGATATTTGTAATAACACTCTTATTATTAAAGCGAATGTTTGTACTCGTATGTAAGTGTGTATGTTCGTAAGTCCTTCACGCAAACACTACAGAACCAATTTTACTGCAAATTAAGAAAGGTCGCACGTCGTATGGTGCTTACCTGGGGTCCCTGTTGTACGTCTTCCCAAGAATTTCCAACGGTTCTCTTCTTGGCAATTTCAGCAGCTTTGGCAATGAACTTGTCATAAATGCCGGATTGTACGTATGTCCTTGTACCGGCAACACAGCACTGTCCAGCGTTGGCAAAGCAAGCACGGTGGGCGATTTCAGCAGCTTCGTCAACTATAATAAGAAATTAAATTAGATACTATTTCGTTTGATTTCATTTTAAATAATTTTGTCTCTAGGCACATATGCCTATTTTTAAGACATATTTGACTCGTTCATATACAAGGTGATTATTTAAATATCTCACTATTATTTAACAATTTGAAATGCTATTTGTTCACAATTTGAAACGGTTGAATGTATTTATTCGAATAATGTTACACGACTAGTCTCTTGATCTTTGTTTTCCATGGTGATGTCATGGCGTGGTTTATTATTTATTAATTCCGAAATAATATTTTAAAAATATCAAATATACAACGCAATTGTCATATAACCACCTAAGCAAACTTAGAACTATTATAAAGTTATCGTTATAATATTATATATATAATAAGTAAAATCTTTACATATATATTTCTTGTGTGAGTGGTATGTCACTGAACTCCTCGCAAACGGCTGGACCGACTTGAATGAATTTTTTGGTATGCGTTTGGGTGGCACCCTGGATGGTTTAGATTCAAAAATCAGCCCGACAGATGGCGCTGGGGTCCGCTAGTCATATTATAAAAATCAAACTATAGCATCTAGTAGTTAAAATGTTAGTGTATAAGGTTATCATACCATTAGCATCATTAAAAACGACCAATGGACTCTTTCCTCCAAGCTCAAGAGTAACGCGTTTCAGGTTGACATCCGATGCACCTTTCATGATAATGCGTCCCACCTGAAACAAATACAAAAAAAAAAATCCTGGCGTTTATCTAAGACTCATCCAAATTCCCTCGGTATAAAGAAGTATATCTTTGCGAATTTCTTTTAAATAAAGTTTCTTTTTAGCCTTTATCTAGGTAAAAGGTAGTATTTAATATAAAAGGACATTGTGTTTCGATTATGTTGTCATGAGAGTTTAATAAGAGGCAAACAAACAGTTCAATTTCATTTATCTTTATGGTCATAGCTTGACTTTAGGCTTGATGAATGAAAAAGCAACAGATTAGGAAATTGACATCATAGAATTATCTCTTTTTTTTTTCTCTTTTTTTCTCTCTTTGTTTATTTTTATATATATATTTATACTTGATGCGCCTCGTTGTATGATATTAAAAATTAAATTAATAAATACATATAGTCTTGATTTTCATACAACACATACACTGATGTTATACATTTTTATATGACACACACAGTGCTATGTTAAATAAACTTTGAGTTAAATACATACAATACAATACATAAACATGGCGTGATGTTTTTGAATAGGAACTGCTTATGACAAGAAATATAATTTTTCCGGCAAACAAAGAAGTATGACTATAATTTTATGTAAAAGACTATAACAGAATATCTACCTCAGTAGATCCAGTGAAAGCAATTTTGTCAACTTTTGGGTGATTTGTAAGCGCAGCACCGGCTGTTGGGCCATAACCGGGTACAACATTGACAACGCCGGCTGGAAAACCTGCTTCCTTGACCAGGGCTGCTACGGCAAGAGCTGTGAGGGGAGTCTGTTCTGCTGGCTTGACGACCACCGTGCAGCCTGATGATTGTAATGCAAAACACTTGCTCAATATGATAAATATTTTTTTTTTTGCTGCTTTTATTTTTTAGCTCTTGTTGATACTAGATTGGTGTATAGCTTTTATGCATAAAAATTTTTAGAGGTAGATAACAAAAGTCCAATCGCAATAAACAAATACAAATTGTATAGAATTTCAATATATTCAAGTAACATTTTCCATAAACATTAAACTTATTGATTTAATTTGTTATTGGTTAGGTTAAAGAATAATTGGTAAAATAAAAATGAAATTAACTAGTCATAGACATTTAGTTGAAAAATCGTAGGGAAAATAAGACTGTAAAATTGGGTAATAAAACCCATTTTATCGTAGACTTAAATATCTTTGACTTTGGCATGGGTAGATAAACATCTGGTATGTAATGGCTTGTTTTATGCACTTGTTGTACAATCTAGTATTATGTAACACTGTTAATACATACCAGCGGCAAGAGCAGGTGCGATCTTCCATACGAACATGGGAATTGGATAGTTCCAAGGTAGGATCTGACCACAAATGCCAACTGGCTCCTTAAGGGTCATTGTAAGCACCTCACCATCTGAAACAAATAGATAATCCATACAAAATTTAAAAAAAACATCATAACCTAGTGGTTAGGACTACAACCTCCCTTTCAGTGATACCGAGTACGGTCATGTTTAACTACTCGAAGTTACTTTTATAGTTCGCGTTTAAAGCAATTAAATACTTCCGCGGCCAAGGAAAACACTCTCAATATGGGTATCAAATGAAATTGCTTGACTAGTAGAATAATGTACACTGTATTGAAAGTCTTTTAATATTTATATTATATAGTGCAGGTTACTTCAAACATAACTTCAAACATAACCATCAAAGGAAACGGGTAATCTGAACCAATTGAATAATGATTGTTATCTAAATGGATTCAACCCGGAGAAGTTAGGTAAGGACTACATTTGGAAAGTTTCTTTCTGATATGCTTTTTACGGTTCGTACCCGATAGGTGCTGTCTGTCCGTCTTTGTGTTTGGCAGCGAGCTGCATCTAATGAATCGAAGAAGGTAGAGAGTAAAAATTTTCATAGAATATCTAAGTATTTATATTGTCGCTATAAAGATGAGTAGGTACTCATTATTATTTTACGGCAGATTGGCGCAGTGGGCAGCGACTCTGCTTTCTGAGTCCATGGTCGTGGGTTCGATTCCCACTACTGGAAAATGTTTGTGTAATGAACAGGAATGTTGTTCAGGTTCTAGGTGTTGTATTTTATAACTATTTATGTATATAGGACTTTAAAAAAATAATTCATCAGTCATCTTACGAGTAGCACCCATAATACTTTGAGGCTAGATGGCGATATGTGTAGTATATTCATTTATTTATATTGATTTATTTATTATCATTATTATCAACCCATTATCGGCCTGCTATTGGGAATTGGTCTACTCTCCGAATGAGAAGGGTTAAGGCCGTGGTCCACCATGCTACGCCAAGTGTGGATTGGTAGAATTCAAATGCCTTTGAAAACGTTGTGTACAATGCTCAGGCATGCAGGGTTCCTTGCCATGCTTTTCTGAAAAGTAAGAGGTGTATTCGGGGATCGAATTGAAACCACCCGAAAGAGAGATCGAAGCCGTAACCGCTAGTCCATCTCGTTAGAATCCGAGAAAGAGATTTAGGTCAGAATCTCAGATCATTATGCCCATCAGTGAGAAATCAATGGTCAAAGTTATAGAAAAACTCATACGCATGATTTATTTAGAAGTACGTACCAGCTGGAATAGTGCTTCCTAAGATTTTATCAGCTTTGCCGGCGTAATATCTGATAATTTGCGCAGACCACATCGCTTCGCCGGTGGCTTGGGCGACAGGTTTGCCGTTGTCCAAGGTTTCTAGCTGTCCAAGATATTTAGCATCCCTCTCAATAAGATCTGCCAGCTTGAGGAGGAGTCTGCCCCTCTGAGATGCGTCTAGAAGCCGCCATTCGGAGTAGCGGTAGAAAGCTTTCACTGCAGCCTCCACAGCTATATCAATGTCGGCCTGGACAACGAAACAAATTAAACGTTTATTTCCTACAAGTCTTACTTAGTTCTTAGTATTTATGAAAGATTATACTAAATAAATAGCATAAATTAATTATGTTTATTGTTATTTATTTGGTATTTCAATTTCGTATTCGATTATCGAAAGCAAGAAATAATTGGCGTCTGTTTAGGTATCGTAATTTTTCATGGGACTCAACCGTTGATTTAACTCAAATTTAATAGAAAGAAGGCTCTTCAACCAGTTTTTTTGGCTTATTATTGTTTGCCATGTCAAACTTGTCGAGGCAAACAATACCCCATAATCAAAACTAATGAATATTTTGGAATTTACGAAGATAAAGATAAATATACCTAAGACTAGAATTTTAAAATTATAAATAGTAAAAAAAGACAAAGAAAATACAATCAGACATCATATCATCATACGTCTGTTACACATATTCTGATTATGTTAAGTTTGAAGGTCAGCGAACAAAGCTAGTGCCGTGTTAATCACATTTGTCAGATGCATAATGAAAGTATAATGACCTCTACTAGTAACCAATGGGCCGAGTGTGGTTCAATTTGTTGTCTCAAATTAATTAACGCCATTTTGGCGCTGTAAGTTGTGAAGTTTTAATACCAGTGCCCAAGGAACTAAAATTGGAATAACTAAAATATTAGTTCCAGAGACACTCGTGTGTCACTTTTATCACTTTATGGACATAATATATGCTTTCTTTTATAAAGAGAAAATCAGTCTATGCGCATCTAAAACTCTAATTATTCCATCTATATAGGAAATTTCACTGTTACAATATGACTTCTATTCCCCTTTTTTAAATTCAAATAAAACAGTACTTTTGCTTGGAGTGGGTATGATAATAGTCTAACGAGTGAGATTTGAACTTACGACCTTTTGAATTCAGTCCTCCCCAGTACCTACACATTTTAGAGTCGATGCACACAAGGTGTTTTCTACGCGAGGCAACGCGGGACGCGTAAATTTTTGCAGACGTCTACTAATTTTGGGAGCTGTATGTTAGCATGCGTTCTTAAAATGTGCTACGTAGAAAATAGGATGTACCTTTAAAATTTCTAAAACCAGAGCAGTGGTCATTTCTATAAATATTGCGTGTGATTGAGTATGATTATAATACTCGTTCATTGATATAAGTTATTATTTAATGTGACAAGAAGTTAAATTCCATATAATATGAAAGACTATATTTTTTTTCTGAATGGGTAATTAATGTCACTCGTCCTTATAGTAATGAGACTCTTACTACGTGATACGAATAGTGCGGTCGTCAAACGCGCGTAGAAAATACACCATGTGCATAACCTCTTACTGTTTGCGAGCTATGGAGTCTATTATAATATTATCATTTCTGTAGTGATATTGTTCTCAAGTAAGTCAGTAACCACAATGGCAGCTTGTGGTGACGGATATCCTGTTACTGTTGAACTACATTTCTAAGACTAGGATGTTACTTGTCGTTGCTATCAACGATAAGTACAGGGTGCTATCATAAAATTTAAATGCATATGTTGAGATGTATGTGTGGTGTGATAAGAATGGATAAAAAAGAAAAGGATTTAGCAGTAGCGTTATATTGGATATATTGTCGTACCACATGGCTAAATATATATTTATATATATTTTTATAATACTACGTAAACACACTTTGTTCTATGTCTTCACTAGGGTCAGTAAACAAATTTGTAGTTAATAAAGAATTTTAAACGAATTGGTGGTTAGGGTCAATCATCAGCGATTTTACCTTGTCTCCTTCAGCCACTTTGGTGATGACGGTTTCATCTTGAGGGTTAATAGTTGCGAAGGTCTTCTTGCTGACTGCGTCGACCCACTCGTTGTTGATGAACAACTGATAAAAAATTTATAGGATGATAATTGTAATTTTTTAGAGTCTTTTACCAAACAACGCATTTATGAAAGTTCCTATTACAATTTAAAAAACCCATTACCCCTTATTATCGTAGTACCTATGTACTCTACCAGTCGTAACCAGAGTGGTAACAAGATACAACCGAAATCTATGAAGTCAATTAAAGAAATATATTTATGTCATTATCAATAGTCAAAACAGTCCACTGCTGGACTAAAGACCAACGGGGCAATCACCACGCTGGGCAAAGTTGGTGATAGGAGTGGTGGTTACCACTTTATTCTGACCTGCCGACACCACTCTGCATTAAAAATTATTAGTCTCTAATAATGGTCCGCCGGTAAACAAAATTGGGACCTTCTATTTAGAAAACCACAGCATTAACCGGCTCCTCATAGATGGAGGAAGGTCGTCAAAATATTACTTAGGTACTCGGCATGTATTTTGATAAACAAGAATTTTCAAAATTCTCATAATTATAAGTAGTATTGGAAATAAAGAAACAGAAGCTGTTTAATGCAATTGTTTTTATATTTATTAATATTGCTCACATGTTGCAGAGTCGAATAATTTTTGCGATATCGTCGTAATGAACTCTTTATCACATAATATACCAACACTAAGATAATATTAAAAATTATTTATTATATCACCAGTCGTTTCATTATCAAGGGCACTAACACTAAATCATATCATTATTTTTATATTAGGTACTTGATGGCAATATATTCTAAATGTCTTTTATCACATTAATTTACTTGGTCCCGTAAAAACTGATGAAGCATATATAGGAAAACATATATATTTTTTCAAAATAAACAAATCAAGAGAAAATATGGCAGCAATCTTCGCGAATAGCATAAATCCCATTAAAATAACCTTAATAAAACTCCAATGCAATGGCGAAATATTTTGCTGATAAAAGGACACTAATGAAACTTAATAATGTAGGTACTTATGACGAACTAAAATAAATAAATAGGGTCGACTTTGGAAAATCAAACTTAAATTAAAAATCTCAAAACTTACCTTGGTATATTTAATATCGACTTTCGCCATGGTTGATGTTTTTTGTGATCCGGATCGCACGACTATGCAGCAGCGCGGTCTTGCGAGATGTGTTTTTAAAATTTAAAATAGCGCCGAAATAGCCAGCTCTATTGATAACACTCCGGTTAGGCATACCAACAACAGAATAAACAATATGAACTGTAGATAAGTAAAATTACTTGTGCAGTACTATTAAAGCGGTGATAGCCCAGTGCCTAGGACTTTGGCTTAATGTTCGGGGGCCCGAGTTTGAACACACACAAACACACTCCTACACACACACACACGCGCGATAACACACACGCGCACGCACACACAAATATAAACACACCATACACACCAAGACACATTACTCAATCGTTTTATTTTTTTATTTTATCTTTTTTTGCTGTGGATGAGTGAGGCCTCCTGACGCAGGTATTTTAATGCATACTAGGAGGTATCCACAACATGTATCATTTATAATGCAAGAAACAAAATAAACGATTTTTATTACTCTATAGAGACATAATAATATTTTTCTGTAAAAATAATAATTACATCTTTCTAATAGAATTGAATTCTTCGTCTGCTTCTATCTAATATAAACCAACTTATCTTACTAACTTTAGCTAAGTGTGCAAATTAAGTTTACAATGTAAGTTAAGTTTTTTTAAATAAAGACTATTTGTTAGGTAAAATATTAAGTAAATAATAATATTATCTTCATTTTACGTATAATATTATCTTCATTTTACGTAATATTGTAATATGTTTTATTGCATAAAAAAACTTCTCAGTGTAATAAAGAATATTCTCGATACAGCGGTGTTGTCTAATCTTCATTTGACTGTAACCAATTGACTCCAATATCTTATATTGGATGCAGTTAGTGGGATTGTAGTTATCCTACTATGCTTACTTTCGATCATAGATCGAGTAAGTAAGCGACAAAATAATTATATTCAAGGTTAGAGATTGAAGACAAAAAAAAAACTTTTTTTGTCTATAATACTCATTTCAAAAAATCAAGTTGATCGGTTACTTAGTACTAAGTACAAACAAACACACTTTCGCATGTATATTATTGGAAAGGATAGCATTACATAATTTCACCTAAACATAAACTGTAGGCGAAAGAGTATCTAGAGGATTTTAATATAAAGAAAATTTCAAAAATTCCTTTGTCACCGTAACTCCATTCTTCGGAAACTCCGCAGGTTTTTTGCTAAAAGATTGTATCTATTATTTACATACGGCCAGTTTATGACCATAAATTCTAACGCATTACAAATGCATAATGTCAATTTTGCATGTCTTTAAATTTCGCGTCTTGTTCCCAGGTTTAGACCCCGCTCGTCCTTTGGTGTCTATGTACGGATCGCGGCTGTTCCGACTTGGGAGAGACGACGCTTACTTTGTTCAAGTCGTGCATTCGAACGCCGGTTTCCTTGGAGAGAGCGGCCAAATAGGACATGCGGATTTTTGTGTCAACGGTGGAAGACTGCAACCAGGCTGTAAGGGACATGTGATGCGTAAGTTAAACTTTAAATATTCGTTATTTTTTACCTATACCCGCAACTATGATACTTATTTCTGAACTGTTACACGCGTTTTTCGGCCGCATGACGGTTTTGTAAACCCCGTTAGAACTGTTTGTTTTAATGGGATACAAAGTACATAAGATACTCTTCGTCCTTTCAACTTACTGAATGGCAAAAATCAAGTTTATGGGTTAATTAGTTAGGGTGTAAATAAAGGACAAACAAAAACACGTTTGCATGTAGATTATAAGTAAGATTGTATATACCATATGAGTGAAGAGTCAGAGAAAATTGCGATCGATAAAGGTTTATGGAAGAAAGTACATGATATTGTCTGGCTAGTCGTTAGGACTTCCTTCAGCCTCTTTTGCAGGGGGGCTGAGTTTAACCCCACTCACCTATATCTTTTCGGAGTAATGAGTGTTTCAACTTAAGAAGAAGAAGAAGATGAAACACTTTATTGCACGTATAACAAACAGGAAAAGAAACAGTAAGGAGTATACAGTACACAATGTAGACATGCAAAGGCGGCCTTATTGCTGCAAGCAATCTCTTACAACTTACTGAATTTCCATATCACTTGCTGTAGCGGTGAAGGAAATAGTGATTCCTTACGATGTTCTCCTTCACCTTTCTATCTGTCATTCCTGACAGTTACCCCATAAACTTTGTGGGGCGTATTCTTTGCGTGCTATGCAAGTTTAGTTTTGTTTATAGGCGATGGTATTTGGCTTACCATCAGGTGGGCTATATTCTGGTTCCGTCAATTAAACTATGAAAAAAAAAACATATGTCATACATATGTTCATACAATAACGAAAGATATTTACAATTTCTAAATAGGTTTACCCACTATTTACTTTTTATTGTCATAATGATTATTATCTTTGATGAGTTTTTCAACTCATCACCGACAAACCTAGCTGTTTGATAACAATTTAATAATTTATATAATCGTATATCATCGTAACATAAGCAGATAAATTAACAACTTCTCAATATCAGTTATCGACAATACGATAAGTAAAACTGTGTCGATATGCCATGCTAATTATATAATTTAGGAAATAGAGGTATTGAAATTTATGTCAATTTTTTCTTACCTATTTTATGATCTAAACCACATCATTTTGTTACATTTTGCCTACTCCCATAAAGAAAATCACTTTATTTTGTTTTATTTATTTAATCCAAATTTTTTATTTAATATTTTTCAAACACACTTTAAACTAATAAGTAATGAAAAGTCTGTTTACATAATAAGACCACTTAGAAATAGTAGAGTATAGATAGGTAGGAAATGCATTTCGCAATGGTGTCTAATTCTATAACAGCTTTACCCCAAAAGCTGGTAGTGTCTTTTGAAATAAAGTTTACTTCTTTTTTAATTTTAATATTATCTATAATTGTAATAATACACCTGCTGATAAGTGTCATATGATTAGAAACAGCAGTAGCATTTGTAGCTTTAAGTAAGTATTATAAGGAAAGTTGATTCTCCCAATTGTGATTTATGTGGTGAGGTAGATGATGTTTTACACCTACTAATGGCGTGTGTTCGGAATCACAGCTTGAGAGAAACACTAACCTACGAACTGAATATTAATTTTATGAACATTGTCATTTTTAATTCTATTATTAGCGAACCGTTGAGCACTTCGGCAATGAAACTTTATAGATTCGTTGGTGATTCTCTCAAATTGTTGTAGTTTAAGATTTATGTTTATTTAGGATTCATATTGTGTGTAACGATGGGGCTGACGTATAGGTAACCTATAAAAGTCCCTTAAAAAAATAGATTAAAAAAAAAAAAAAAAAAAAAAAAGTATTATAAGTAGTTATTATTTCGCAGGGTTAATTTTGAGACTAAATATTTATTCCTTTACGTTGTACCTACCTATACATGGATAATAATTTAACAAGATTCACAGTATATCTCACCGTAAGCCTTAGTACAAGTTTCTCTGGCTCGCAATCGAGAAGTCTTTCCGGAGTCTTAAACTCTGTATCTTCAAAGTAAAATTGACCTAATATCTCTCGTTTTAGAGTCGTTAAACCTGTACTTCTGATTTTTGTTTTACAAACGGCAAAAAGTCCGAGCTAAAGAATTGTAGGCAAATTTGAGCTATAAAGCAGTACTCATAAGATCCATTATACTCCGATGTTTAAGAATTTCCATAATCGAAAACGATTCCTCAATTATGAGCGAACAAATGTACTAAGATTGTTTATCCGTGAACTTGGTCGTTATAAACGTTATCATTATTATGTTTCGTCTTTGTTTTATTAATATAACTCAGCTCTCACTGTGTTATCAACTAAATTCATAACATTTTGCGAAGATAGCATTTAATTAATTGACCTTATCCAGTGCACAACATGTGAAAGTCACCTACACTACAAGTTAGCCCTTGACTGCAATCTCACTTCGCGATAATTGTTGATGAATGTTGATGAGTCTAAGATGGTAGCGGGCTAACCTGTATGGCGTGTGGCAGTTATATAAGAGTCACACCCCTAATCGGTTTCGATTCAAAACATAATAGAGGTATTTAATATAAGAGGTCTCAGTTTTCTGTGGTATCTATACCTATTGTTTGTACTTTCGGGCATTATTTAAAGGATGGGTGGGGGGCCATGTGTTCAAAACGTAGATACTTGTACAGAATTTACCTAAGCTGTTTTCGGAGGTTGTAAATATCTTTGAGACGGAAATACAGTCAAAACATACAACGTGTTTTGACGTCCTGCCTGGTGCAGTGGCGAACGCTGTGTGTTTCTTATAAGTAGAGGTACCGGGTTCGATTCCCGGCGGTTGAAATTTGGGAATTTATAACTTATTAATTAGTAGCTAGTTATCACTCATGCCTTTGTCTATATGCCTCCAAGCGATTTAACGTTCTGGTCCGATGTCGTGTAGAATCCAATTAGGGCTAAGGGTTAAATATCATCCCTACAGGTTAGCCCGTTACCATCTTAGACTGCATCTTCACTTAGTTGAGATTGCAGTTAAGGGCTAGCTTCTAGTGGAATCAAAAAAGAAAGAAATTATTATTATAATATACCAACGATATCTACGAGTGGAGTAATCTTTAATTCAATGCGGATTGTTCTAGAGTTGCCAAGTGCTTTTAACGATAACATGGTTTTATGTATTACATACCTCGATGAAAGGTTACTGAAAACAATGTAGTTTTATCATCAATAGACTGATACGGTGTCGGATGATAAATAAAGCATTTTTAATTGGTGTTTATTTATATCGGTAGCATAAACTTACCTGCAAACATGACGCATCCTGAGTCTAATATAATTTTGCCATTACTGGGCTGAGACCTTCTCTCTCATGGAAAACTTTTTTAGGTTAATGCCAGTGGCGTGCATAGAGGGTATGAACAGGGTATGCAGATGACGTAGAATGACGAAAATCACCAATTACAATGCCTAACCTTCCTCTTTATTATCCTTTTTATTATAAGTCTTACTGGAGATTTTTTTCATTTTATATCATATGCATACCCTGTGTACGCCACTGGTTAATTAAAGCACTTTGATACAATACCGATGGGTTTGCGAACTTAAATTTTGAGTTCAGAACAGAGTGACCTCCTCACAATACGCGCCGTTTCAAGGACTACTGCCGTCTGTATCCGACCCTTGATCCAACAACCAAGCGAAAGCTTCTTAAGATGTTGGTCGAAGCTTTTCGCGAAAAGACCATTAACTGAAACGACGATCGGAACAATAACGGTCGACTCAACATTCCACATGGCGGTAATCTCGTGAGCAACGTCCAAGTATTTAGATACTTTTTCCTTTTCAGCTTTCACCAGATTATCGTCATGTGGAATAGTAATGTCATCAATTATTGCACTGATCGATCGACTAGCACTATATCAGGTCTATTAGCTGTAATATACCTGTCAGTGATAATCGTTCGATCCCAGTAGAGCAATGCACTGCTATTTTCAAGAACTGACGCCGGGTCGTACCTATAGTAAGGCATCTCAAAATCGATAAGGCCAAACCGAAGAGCAAGTTGTTGATGAACTATCCTGGCTACTTGATTATGTCTGTGCAAGTATTCGCCGTTAGCAAGATGAGAACACCCGGAAACTATATGCCTGAGGGACTCCCCAGGACGATGACATTCTCTACATATGTCTAGAGTGCCTACTTTCATAATGTGTTTCCAGTAGATTCTAGTCTTGATGACTTCGTCCATAATTGCACAGACAAAACCCTCGGTTTCCCCAAATAGGTCACCGAACTGTAACCAGGATACAGATGCGATTTGATCAACATCTGGTCCCGACAGCGCCTTGTAGAATCTGCCATGCAACTCCTTACTCTTCCATACCGCCACACGATCTGAGTTGCTAAGTACTTTTGGCTTGCGCCAGTTTTCTTTGCCAAGGAATAGTGGAGTAAGACCCTTATCTACTGCAACGTTTTCTTTGCCAAGGAATAGTGGAGACCCTTATCTACTGCAACGACATCCTTACACATACCCACATTCATTCTAAGAAAATGATCTCTAAGATTGCACACCTCACGATTATGAAGGTTCTTGGCATTCAGAAGACCACGTCCTCCACACTTGCGTGGGATGTACAACCTCATTACAGAGGAACGTGGGTGATGCATACGGTAAGACGTCAACAGTTTGCGAACTTTACAGTCCAGGGTGCCCAGTTCAGTTTGAGTCCACTTTAGAATGCCAAGTGTATATGAGTAAGGGCATGACCCAGCTATTAAAGGCACGTACCTTATTACCAATAACACTCTTTATTACTTTTTTCAGGCGGCTCCTTTAACATTATTATTAATTGTTATAATTGTTGCAAAGTAACTTTTCATATATAACACCTTAAAAATTTGCATATGAAAATTCTTAAATTACGCGTGGTCCATCGTTTACTGTAATCATCCTACTTCAAAATACTATTACAAATATTTTTTTCGATTTCGATCGAGCTATAGGTACTTTTTGAATCAGTTTTATGAAAAATTAATATAATTTGCATGGAAAATCTCAATTTTTTTATAACATAGACGGTTAAGAATTCTTTTATACAACTGATTTGAAATTTTGTCATATACCTATTTTAAATTTGTTTTCGCGTCGAATAATAAAAACTTAGGTTATGCCATAGATATGGTATGTATGTTTGGATCTATGCTAACAACCCAAATACTGTACCAATACCACTTATCTACGATACTTTGGCTACAGAAAATGAATCAATGAGTCAATGAATGAATGAATGAATGAACCACATAAAAATACAGGAAAAATTATATATATAACTAGTTTACACGTAGTATATAATTTGAAACATGATGGCGTAAAACACGCTCAAAATATATAAAATAAAATCAAATAAATAAGTTTTTATTCTTAACCGTCGATATCATTACAACTATACGAGAGGCCTGTAGAGGCTATCAATTTCCACGGTCCTTTGCTGCTAATGTCAGAGGCTCCCTGCGACTCGTATGATGTTTTCTTGTGTACCTAAAGTAAGGGTTTACCAAAACTGCGTTTAATGGTACGGGATCGCCACTTCAGGACTTAACAACTATAAGTTTTCCAAGCTACGAGTATGTGTGCCGCTCGTTGTTTGTCCAGCTTTGCAACTCGTTGAGCTATGTTGGGAAAACTTGTTCTTCTCTGGTTCTGACTTGAATACGCCGATACTCCAATTTAGCTCTGTCCATTACCAGCTGAGTGTTTATGAATTTTCTTATTTTTCATTTTATCATTTTATCAGACTAACTAAAGGAAACGGGTCTCATCGTACAAAGAGAAGGGTCCTTGTCCTGAGTCCAGCACGCTTTCCAAGTGCGGATTGGTAGACTTTACATGACTTTGAGAACGTTATGGAGACCGGTTTCCTTACGATATCCTTCACCGCTAAACCGCTAAGCCGTTAAATATTAAATTGCTTAAAACACACATAACATGGGAAAGTTACAGGTGCGTGCCGGGGTTTGAACTCGGTCCCCCCGAAAGAGAGAGCCGAAGCCCATGCCACTAGGCTATCACCGCGTCATAGTTACATGTTTCAAATTAATAGAAATTTATATGTTTAGGAATAGCCCGCTGCAGTCATTTTATGAGCTCCTGTTACTTCGCTGCAGCGGTGAGAAGGCGTATAAAGATGATAGGCGTGCCTTGTGACTCTACGTGCCCTAAACAGGGCCACTGGAGTTTTCGGTACGATCGCAAAGTGGTCAAAGTTGATGAAGATATTCCTGAGACGTAAGTATTATTTATAGAAAATATTTATTTAATCAAAAAAAAAAAAACTGGGTGGCGTAGTGATTTGTTCGGTGCGATGCTGCATTGACATTGATTGAGATTACTTTTTGCGGTTTGCGGTTTTATGCAAAGCAGTGATAGCCCAGTGGGTAGGACTACAGCTTCATTTTCGAGGGGCCGAGTTCTTATTCCAGCAGACCTCTAAGTTTATGTGCGTTTAAGGAAGGGGTGAGGAAACCTGCATGCCTGAGGGTTCTCCGTAATGTTCTCAAAGTCGTGTGGAGTCCACTTATCCGGACTGGACCAGCGTAGAGGTATGCTCTACAACTCTCTCTCGCTCTCTCCTACAGAAAGTAGGCCAAAGATGTATGGGAATGGGATGTTTATAGGCTGATGATGTTGATGTTGAAGATATATTAAATAATATTAAACTTTATTTTTGCAGATCACGAGGGATGTACTGCGTTAGAGTAGACCATGAAGAAAGTTGTCCGTTCGATTAACAGAATAGTTTTGTTAGTAAATAAAATATAATAATTTATTTAACAGTAGACCTATTTATTGTTTAAGTAGTTAGTTATAATTGTAATGACCGTTCAAATGTAAGATGTAATGATTCCTGAAGGGATAGATTCCATACATGAGGCGTTATAAATAGCGTCCACCGTAAAATAACAGGATCTTCTGAAGTATATATATGCATATTGCGCTATTCTTAGGAGATATTGACTTCGCAATGTAGATTGTACGTGAAAATACGTGAAAAAAGGACAAAGGACTCGCTTTTCATATCATGCAATTATCAAAAGTAAGGCCTGCTTCTATCAGATATCTAAAAACTTTATTATTAACGTGGGGCATCAAAAGTTCTGTAATATATGATAAAATACAAAGTTTTAAAAAAGTTTATTTCATACATATATTAATAGGAAAACTGATTTATAAAAAAGTTAAAACTTTTTATAAATCTATATTGTGTTTATAATTTAAAAAATAATGTTTCTGCCATTCCTCTTGTTGTCCTTTACTTTTTGCGATGTACAAATGAAGAGTATAAGTATGGGAGGTTTCGCTGGATTTTACCTGTAATACTTAGTGATTATTGAGTGTTCTCAAAGGTATGTCAATGTTCTCAAAGGTGTGTTCATGTTCTCAAAGGTGTGTTAATGTTCTCAAAGGTGTGTGGAGTCAACCAATCCGTAATGGACCAGCGTGGTGGACTACGGCCTTAACCGCTTCTCATTGTGCGAGGAGACCCGTGTTCTGTAGTGGCCGGTAATGGTTTGATATTATGACGATGATGACTTAGTGATTGTTGTATTTTATGGATAAACTGTTAAGTGGACAATAAAGAAAGAACATACGTAAATTCATATACCTAAATCACCAGTTATTGTATGAAAAGACATTAAATTAATAATTTATTGAAAAAAATTGTTTTATTCATGCACGCAGGTATACCAAACTGCATTCCCTACTTTATTCACATTCTTAACAAAAGCGGCGTTATACAAAAACAAGAAAACTAAAACTAAAACTAAAAAAAGTCTAGTCCCTTATTTAGACTTTTTTGGAGAAAACGTGACTTCTAGAGTAACACAAGAAAAGTTGCATTGGTCGTTATAAAAAACTGATTTGAACGTATAGGTACCGTATATGAACATTCCGCCATAGTATCTCTGCGCTACATCCTCAATATTAATACTCAAATTGTAATGACCCTGAAAATTAAGAATAATGTAATTGATTGATACTGACTATACTAGTACACCAATGTTGTCGAAAGATGAACTAAAGGTTATTGTAATGTTATAAAATCCAAAATCTGAAACCTGCCTGCGGAGAAAATGTGAATTCTTTTTGAATGCTTAAAAAAATGTAAAACTGAGCTACATAAAAGCTTAAAACAAGTACTATCTTATATTAAAGAACAAAAAAAACGTGTTTATCGTACGATGGCTAGAAAGCCATTGTACAATCAAATACATCAAATCAAAGATCTGAATAATTTTGACAACATTTTATTGCAAAATTAGTGGTTAATTAGGTTTACTTATTAGGTTAGTTATCAAACTTGGGTAGTTATTATTGTAAGCTCAGTTAGATTAACGTTCAATATTGACGTCAGACAAAAATATAAACAATTTTAATTTCACTGACGATCAGGGCTCAGGATTACGATTCCATAGTACCTAACTCAAAAAAGTCTTCTTTAATCAAGAGCTTTTTAGAACAAAACCGCATTATAGCTGCGTTGTTGGTCTTAATCCAATTTCAATTCTTAAAAATTGTTAAACGTGTACCAAGATGATATTTTGAGATTTGTCGATATGTAGCAAACGTCGAATTCGTGAAATACCAACAACAAAGAACACGAAAGCGGGTAGTTTGATTCTGCCCGAGACATTGTGACATCCAGCTTGCCGTCACGCACTTTCGCAGTCCCGTCGGGACCACGATCAACTGGGTGGAAATATCGACAAATCTCGAAATATCATCGGGTTATGTACCCGTTTAACTATTTTTAATAATTTGGTAATAAATTATTATATGTATTACCTTTTTGAATTGGCAGTTAGTAACATTGTATATTCTTTGGAATAGTGGCTTCATGAAAAGGTGGTCGCAGGGGTTTTTCATCTGCAATCTTAACAACGGCTTATTGTTCAGCATCGCCTCGACCTTACCCTATACCATAAAAAAAGTTAGTTACTATTTTATTACTAGCCACCCACATAGAATTTCCTCATAATCGGTCCAGTTGCTTAGAAGGTGACAAGGACACATACAAAAGGATTTTAGTTGTTTCCCCACAGCTTAAACCATCCTTAGACTCCCACGAATAATTAAAAACCTAAATTAGTTAAATCAGTCCAGCCGTTCTGGAGTTTTAGGGAGAATAACGACCTGCAATTCATTTTTATATATTTAGATTTACAGACGGTAATATTTTCGTAATAAATATTAAATTCTCAGTTCCCAAGTAACACGCAAAGTATCAAAGTCCGCACTTTGCGGGTTGCCAAAAAACCAACTAACGCTGCACGGACGAAATACAAATGAGTTCCTTACAAGAGTTGCAGCAGTGGACATCGATTTTCATGATTCATTACTTCAATACAAAAAAAATATTTAAATGTATGGTTAGCTAGTGATGTTACGTGCCAACTATGTAGAACTAAATTAATTTGATATATCTAAAGATAAAAAATTAAAACCCCCTGACTTTCAATATAGTATACTTTATTCTACTAATAAAACCCCTTTCGATTTTGGATTTGACATCCATATATGGGGAGGGAGCTGTGAAAAAAAATGAATGCGCCAAATGGTGGTTGCGGCCATTTTGGATTCGAAATTTGCAATAGTGTAAGGTATTCTACTAGTCAAGCCTTTCTTTTGGTACCCATATTGAAGGAGTGATGAAAAAGTTTGTAATCCGCCATTTTGTGACGGCGGCCATTAGGACCGATCATCATCAAACATAGCTAAGAACAGTCCCGACTCTCGACCTTTCGATCCAAAATTCAAAATAAAAATTGGTTCAGCTGCTTGGGAGCTACCATGGGCCATTTGTTTATTTTTGAGATTAGTGTTCAAAAGATCAACCCTTTACCAGCCCACTACAGGGCACGGGTCACCTCGCATAATGAAAAGTGTTTAAGGCCACCAAGTTGGGCTAGTGTGGATTGGTGGGCTGTGCGGATTGGTGGGCTGTCAAAAGAAAGCATCACAAAATAAAGGATCAATATTAACTACTACGGTACCCGGTTCGGAATAACATCCTCCTTGACGTGCACGTTTAACAACAGGGTTGTGCCATTCTCTAATCTAGCAGACATATCGTTGCAGTCAGTTTGTTTTGGACCCTTGCAGACTTCAAGATTCGTTATTTTTAGTATGAATTCACCCTGCGAGGAAAATATATAAAATATTTAATGAGAAGGTATTCCATAAATTAGTTTACAAAATACTACTAGCTGTTTACCCGTGGCTGCGTTTATTTTAGGTTTTAGAAATTTGTTTTAATATTAGATAACTCCAGCGCCATTTGTCCGACTGATTTGTAAATCTAAAACACTCAGGGTGCCACCCAAACGCATACCGAAAAATTCATTGAAATCGGTCCGTCTAGGAGGAGTTCAGTGACATACACACGCACACAAGAAATATATATATGAAGATAAAATATCCTATTATGATAAATATGATATAAAATTTATCCTATATCTATCACCAACATAAGTTGGGATGTCAAGCTTTGCATAGGTAACAAAATTCTATTTTTTTACACCCGCAGGTTAATTCACCAGCTTTTCCACGGTAAATATTCTATGTCACTCTCCAGATAATGAACTATATAAGTACCCAATTTCACCCTTAACTAAAAAACGATACTGCTTAAAACATAATGAAGTGGTTTTGTTTTATCAAAATAACCCCAGCAGGGCTAGCACAGGCAGGAGACAAAGATAATATCCCCTGACAGGGGATATAATTAAAGTGTCCACTTGAACATGGAATAAGAGAAGTTTACCGCCGTTTATTATTTATTACACATATATTATTCGGATATTATTTCCATTTGTGCGCCAGTGCTCTGAGAGTTGATAAAGCTGTGGGAGAAGATACATTTATATCCCTTCCTCCCATGCTGGCCGTGCTGCAGGCCTAGCACGGGCAGGAGACAAAAAATATATCCCCCGATTATGCCCCCTTACGAGGGATATAATTAACATGTACACCTGCTAAAGCACGGGAACAGGGAATAGGAGAAGTTTACCCCAGTTTATTATTACATTCATTCATTGATTCACTGCCGCGTGCGGCAACAGCGACTAGTTCTGTTTTTTTTTATTATTATTTTAGATTACATGTAAGGGCTTCGCTCATGCGTAGACAAAGCATGCCAGAAATTTGGTTTAAATATTAACATCAAGAAAACAGAAGTTATGGAAATTAACACCTTAAACACAAGCTGAGCAATGTGCCACGGGTATTATTTGATTGAAAGTTGGAGTTTTTCACGAAAGTCTCGTAACTTCGCTTACACAAATCTACAATCGTCATATGGAATCAAATGTAAGTAAAGACAGATGTAACAACTTAATTGTCAAAGTCATCGTTGATCTTGATATCAAGAACTTGAAAAATACAGACGAAGTTACTCAACTCCTTAGTAGTACTTACATAATTTTGTGGAGTGTTAGACCGGCATACGTAAATAATATGAAAAATAGAAAGAACAGTACATATAACTGCATTCCTCAACATTTTTTTTGTAATAAAGACGACTATTTCATGTTGGTATGACTGTACGAATGTAATATAACTCTGTGTGACAATTAAGTAGAAAATATATTAAAAGTATATCTACTTATCATGTTCAATTTACCGTGAATTCAATTGCGTCGTTATTTAATTGAAGCCTCTTTATACATAATTTAGGTAATAGGCAGGTCTATTTGTTCTGTCACAAAATCGGTGGGGAAATACTACTGCCATCGATATTTCTGCTGCCAAACAGCATTGCTGTGTTCGGGTCTTAAGGGTATGGTTGGCCTTAATTCCAGGCAAATCAGGCATAACACCTACATCTCCGGCCGATTGGCGCAGTGGGCAGCGACCCTGCTTTCTGAGTCCAAGGCCGTGGGTTCGATTCCCACAACTGGACAATATTTGCGTGATGAACATGAATTTTTTTCAGTGTCTGGGTGTTTATATATTTTAAGTTTTTATGTATATTATTCATAAAAATTATTCATCAGTTATCTTAGTACGCATAACACAAGCTGCGCTTACTTTGGGACTAGATTGCGATGTGTGTATTGTCGTAGTAGTATATTTATTATTTTATTTATTATTTATTTTAGGCTGGTGGTAATTAGTTGACACAGGACGGCAATTTTTAAGACGTGTTCCTCGCATGCCCTGCGTACTGTTGCTCTAGTTACTGGCGTCTATCATGCTTTTTTCTGCCGCTCAGCAGCAATGCTGTGTTGCGGTCTGAAGGGCGTGGTTGCTGGTGGAATTACTGGCTCATGAGGCTTAACACCTACGCCTCAGGTTGATAGCACAAGGTTGCACTTAGCAGGATGTGTTCCTAGCATGCCCTACAAAGTGTTGTTCTTTTTATAGGCGATGTTTTTCCACATACCATCAGGTGGCCCATGTGCTTGATCTAATAAAATAATAAATAAATATACTACGACAATACACACAGAATAATATACATGAATATATATGAATAATATATGTAAATACTTATAAACACCCAGGAACTGAAAAACATTGATGTTCGTCACACAAAGATTTTTACAGTTGTGGGAATCGAACCCACGGCCTTGGATTCAGGAAGCAGGCTCGCTGCCCACAGCGCCAATGGGCCGTCATATCCGTCAATTATATCTACTTAAATAAAAAAAAAACTGTTGTCACCCTACTTTGTAATTAATTCTACACAGCTCTAGAGTATAAGCAGGTTTAGCATAATACCACAGATTTTTTTATATCCATAATTGACGGACTACTTTTTAAAAAATAGTCTTCCGTTTCCTCGAAATCCAAACTATCTAGGGTTTACATAGGAGCACTTTTTTATCATAATCAGTCCAGCAGTTGAGGTGGGGTTCAGAGACACATCACCATCATCATCATCAGCATGAGAACCAATGGACGCCCACTGGCTTTTGCAGGAAATTCTAAGTACTACGGCCGCTCGCTTTCAGAGCCTCCCAACGACTCCTTTGATGTCGGGTATCGATCAAGTTGGGGTCCACAAAAACCGGGGTTATCGATGAGGGTGCGCCATTCCAGCAACTTGGAACCCCAACGTCCATCATAATAATATAATATATAATATGTGGGGTGTAAGGGGGAGGCTAGTACCAGTCAGCCTCCCAAAATGCCAACCTCACCTGCACGTGGTGCACCCTGCCGTCTAACCGACGAGGCTCTGGCGACCGACAAGTGGCGGTATAACTACTTCAAATTGGCTAGACTGAATAAATGGCACAGACCGGTGTCGGGCAGCAGCGACGCCGGTGCGATCAGTCTAGCCCTGCGATGACCAACCCGCCTGCCCAGCGTGGTCATTACCGGGCAAATCTTTGTATGAATGGAGAAAAGAAAGCCACAGCCCCTAGTCCCCGGCAGCCCCGCTATTCCTGGCTCTGGCAGCGGTTATGGTAACGGCGGGGCAAGGGGTGTCAAGAATCTCCGGAAGAGATTCCGCTGCCAAACCCGACGACTGGACCTGGCAACGTATAACGCACGCACGTTGAGGACCGATGAGAAGTTAGTCGAGCTGGAAGAAGCAGTGAGCAAGTTGCGCTGGAGTATCATGGGTTTATCTGAAATCCGTAGAGAGGGGGAGGATACGATAATCCTAAAATCCGGCAACTTGTTCTACTACCGGGAGGGCGAACAACAGTCCCAAGGTGGTGTCGGATTCATCGTCCACAAATCCCTTGTCAACAACATTGTTCGAGTCGAAAGCGTGTCGAGCAGGGTAGCGTACCTTGTACTCAGAATAACCAAACGGTATTCCCTGAAGGTTATACAGGTCTACGCACCCACAACTGCGCACTCCGACGAGGAAGTAGAGGCATTGTATGAGGATATTTCGAAAGCCATACATGCCTCGAAAACCTACTACAGTGTTGTGATGGGGGATTTCAACGCGAGGCTGGGCAAGCGAAGCGGTGCAGAGCTGAGAGTGGGGCAATTTGGATATGGGCAACGGAACGAACGGGGCCAAATGCTGGCCGACTTTATGGAGAAGGAGGGCCTCTTTATGATGAACTCCTTTTTCGAAAAGCGGCCGCACAGGAAATGGACCTGGCTGAGCCCCGATGGTTCGACGAGAAATGAGATCGACTTTATCATGTCGACCAAACGGCATATATTCAATGATGTCTCTGTGATCAACAGGGTGAAAACCGGGAGCGATCACCGTATGGTAAGAGGCACATTGAATATAAATGTAAAGCTGGAAAGGGTCAGACTGGTAAAGTCTACGCTCCGGCCTACTCGTGCTCATATCCAAAACCCCGAGAGCTTTCAACTGGAGCTGCAAAACCGGTTTGATTGCCTGGACTGCGATTCTGTGAACGATCTTAACAACAGGCTTGTGGAAACTGTCCATACGGTTGGGTCCAAGTTCTTTAAGACCCACCGTAAACATAGAACCAAAAAGTTCTCAGCCCATACACTCGGGCTTATGGAGAAGAGACAAGAAATGAGACTACAGTCTTCAAAAGATGCGTCTGAATATCGGCGTATTAATAGACAGATCTCGAAGTTGCAGACGAAAGACTTGCGACACTTTAACACTGAGAAAATTAAAGTCGCCATTGAGCGCAACAAAGGCTCGAAAGTGTTCGCAAGAGATCTGTCTATCGGACAGAGCCTGTTGACTCGCCTGAAGACTGACAATGGTAGTCTCATATCTTCTAAACCAGAGATCCTGAGTGAGGTTGAGAAATTCTATGGACAGTTATACACCTCAACACAAAAGCCTGTTGAAAGTTTGGCTAAAGACCCTAGAGCCAAATTGACCCGACACTTCACTGAAGATATCCCGGACGTCAGCCTTTACGAGATTAGTATGGCTCTCAAACAACTTAAGAACAACAAGGCACCGGGTGATGACGGAATCACAGCAGAACTCCTGAAAGCGGGTGAAAAACCGATACTTAAAGTCCTTCAGCGGTTGTTCAATTCCGTCATTCATCAAGGCACAACGCCAGAGGCATGGCACAGGAGCGTGGTTGTTCTGTTCTTCAAAAAAGGTGATAATACCTTGCTGAAGAACTACAGACCTATCTCGCTGTTGAGCCATGTCTACAAGTTGTTCTCAAGAGTCATTACGAATCGTCTCGCGAATAGGTTCGACGACTTCCAGCCTCCTGAACAAGCCGGTTTCCGAAAGGGCTTCAGTACCATAGACCACATACATACGCTGCGGCAGGTTATACAGAAGACTCAAGAGTATAACCGGCCACTTTGCTTAGCGTTTGTGGACTATGAGAAAGCCTTTGATTCGGTAGAAACCTGGGCTGTGTTAAGGTCACTGCAGAGATGCCGAATTGACTACCGGTACATCGAAGTTTTGAAGTGTTTGTACAAAAACGCCACTATGTCAGTCCGTATACAGGACCAGACTACGAAACCGATCCAACTGCAGCGAGGAGTGCGACAGGGAGATGTTATCTCCCCGAAGCTGTTTACCGCTGCGTTGGAGGACGTTTTTAAGCTTCTGGATTGGAACGGGCTTGGCATCAACATTAACGGCGAGTACATCACTCAACTTCGGTTTGCCGACGATGTAGTCATAATGGCAGAGACTCTGGAAGACCTTAATGCGATGCTCAATGACCTCAGCAGAGTTTCTCAACAGGTGGGCCTTCGTATGAACATGAGCAAGACGAAAATTATGTCTAACGCTCATGTTGCGCTCCACCCAATAATTGTTGGGAACTCTGCACTCGAAATTGTAGACGAGTATATATACCTAGGACACACGATCCAGTTAGGTAGGTCCAATTTCGAGAAAGAGGTAAATCGCCGAATCCAACTCGGATGGGCAGCGTTCGGGAAACTTCGTGACATCTTCTCGTCCAAAATCCCCCAGTGCCTGAAGACTAAAGTCTTCGAACAGTGCGTGTTGCCAGTGATGACTTACGGATCAGAGACATGGTCGCTAACTATGGGCCTCATAAGAAGGCTCAGAGTCACTCAGCGGGCGATGGAGAGAGCTATGTTAGGAGTATCTCTACGTGATCAAATCAGAAATGAGGAGATCCGTAGAAGAACTAGAGTTACCGACATAGCTCAGCGAGTTGCGAAGCTGAAGTGGCAATGGGCGGGGCACATAGCTCGGAGAACCGATGGACGTTGGGGTCTTAAGGTGCTGGAATGGCGACCCCGCACCGGTAAACGCAGCGTAGGTCGGCCCCAAACGAGGTGGACAGATGACATCAGGCGAGTAGCTGGGAGCCGTTGGAGGCAAGCGGCCCAGGACCGTGCATTGTGGAACTCCCTACAAAAGACCTATGTCCAGCAGTGGACGTCAATTGGTTGAGATGATGATGATGATGATGATATAATATGTGTACATGCTGCTGTTTTATGCTGAACACATCATTTCATACTTTAAAATTAAAAATAAGTGGACCTTCTTTCAGACTTCTATCTCCAATTTCCACCACTTAATTAAGTGTGATAATAATGTAAGTTAGTAGATAAAGAAACTATATAATAAATAGATTTAATAGAGGATTATGTTAATGGAATAGAAGAAATAAAACAAATTTTCAACGAGCACAGGTTTTACATATTTTATTGGCAGTAATCATGTACAATCAAACTTAGGATAGGGTTTTGAAGACAGTGGAATAGGATATGTTATTTTTTACATTATTTCGGCTTTGTAATATTCTTTGGGGACAAAATAACTTTCTCTACAATACAAAAGAAGTTGCATTCATTGTTGTACAGCAAGGATTTAAATGTGAGGTTTCCATAATAAAACATTCCACCGTAGTACTTCTGGACAAGGCTTTCGAGATCCAAGTTTAAGTTGTAAATACCCTTAAACAATAAAATGTTTTACACTTTGAAGTTTGTTGATAAACAATTTTATCACATTAAAATGATATCAGAAGTTCGCATTGCGCAAATTGTATTGCGTTGCGAATTTCCATCATTCAAAATCTACATATAGATTTGTTCGTCCAGATCGTCTTTAGTACGTATTATTACTGATTTTAATTTATTTGAAAGACACTGAAGCAAATAAAAATATGCGAAGTCATGTCATTGAATCACAGATTAATTACTATAGATAGGATACAAACTACTCTTAAGTCCTACAATTTATTATGCTATAAATATTTTTACAACTGTAATATTCGTTTTGATAATCCAAACTTTAGTACTCAGCGTCGTTATTTGACACTGTAAGATTAATAATGCCATCTCTCATCGGAATTTGGTATTTAGGCTGGTAAAAGTACAAAATAATACCTAGTGTCTTTGTGATAGACTGCTGTCTTGATATCTGCGCAAGCGCCGCGAAAGATAAATACCAACCTATTTATTTATTTAAACAACTTTATTGCATAATAAAAGAAACACACACAGGAACACTTATATTAACATAAATTATATGCAAAAGGCGGCCTTATCACTAACAGTGATCTCTTCCAGGCTACCTTAACTATTGGAATAAGGCAATGAGAGACGGGAAATCGCAATTATATATATAAATATATATATATATATATATATATATATATATTTATTTTATATATATCATACATATTTATATAAATAATAATAATATATATTAATAAATATGCATAAATACACACACATATACATATAATATTAACATGTTTATAGTGACAAATAGTGCCTCCTTACACGACTTTTAAAAATCTCAAGGGATTTAGAGCGTCGAATGTCATCAGGGAGTTCATTCCACAGCGTTGCCGCTTTTATTGTAAATGACTCTGAATAACTGCAAGAGTTACACTTCACCATTCTAAGCACATTTTCCCGGGTGGATCGCTGAGAGCCTTGGGATGTGACGGGCCAAGAAAATTGAATCGTTCTTTAAGGTAGGGTGGTGTCCAAGGAAGAAAAAGAGTAGAGTATAGATAATACAGGATAGATAATACATGCAGATTCCGCCGATGCCTTATAGGAAGCCATTTCAGTTTGTTCCGATACTCTGAGATGTGATCAAATTTCCGGAGGCCAAAAATAAATCTAATACATAAATTTTGCAGTCGCTCCAGTTTATCAAGAAGGTCCTCGGTCAAGTCTAGATAACATAATCTAAGATAGGAAGAATATAGGAAGAAGAAGGGTATTAGCAAGCACAACCTTGGTCTTGATAGGTAAGAAATTTTCCACCTTTTCAGGGATCCAAAAGCACCGAAAACCTTCTGACTAATATGAGCTATTTGCGGCCCCCAAGAAAAGGCTATCCATTAAAATAACTTACTAAAACTTACTAAAAGCGATTTTTATTTTTTTTTACAAAATAGAAAATGATATTTATTTAAAGATAAAAGAGATTTGATGTTAGTTAAGTTAATTTCGACATCTTTGAATGAAACTTGCCGCTACAGGATCACATGTTCTGTATGAAATAGTTCGTTTCAACCCCGGACTGATCTATTTCCGCCACTAACAAGCCTTCTTTGTGAGTGTTTAAAAGAAACCGCAAATATTTTAAAGGGTTTCGCACAACTTACCTTTGCAAATTCACAATACTGAGTAACGTTTAACAGTTTCTGGAATACGGGTTTCAAGAACACGTGATCGCAAGGTTTCTTCATCTGCAGTCTCACAAGAGTTTGTCCATTGAGCAATACTAAAACTTTACCCTAAATTAGGGGCAAAAAATAATTAGTATGAGGTAGATACACATTGAATGCGCCTTCGATAAAGATTAATAGGGCTCTTCGATAAAGATTTATAGGGCTCTCTATACACGGGATGATCCGTTGCTTTAATCAATCGATTCAAATTTATCGAAAGACGGATTGATACTACTATTTACTTAGTACAAGACTACATCAGATATCACAACGATCTTGAATATCGTAATGATTAATCGATAGTGGCTTCCTGCAATTAACGATACGATTTTTGTCTCATTCTGATTTGGTATCCAAATTTTTTGGTTCTAATATTATAGATGTGAGAATGTGTTTGTACGCTTGCTTGTTTGTTACCCATGTTAGTCTTTACCAATGCACCGATTTTAATCAAATTCAGCACGTAATAAGTTCGCACCCCTAAGATTATTATTTACTAATAATTAATATTAATATTTATTACCCCTAATTATTCCTATAGGATTATTAAGTCTTTGACATTTTTGCTACTATGATATTGTCTTTTTTTGTTTCTTGCCTACGATCAGCTCAAGTTGGTACAGAAAAAATTTTGATGAGATTTGAAACTTAACTTGCTTCCTTCAGTTGGAAATTCTTATACGGAACAAATGTTATCTCTGAAAAGCTTCTGGAGAATTGTAAAAAAACATTTATTACAATTTTCATTCAACTTTACAGCTTAACTAATCTAGGTGATATTGTGCAAGGCTGGATGTAAATCATGTAGATGGGGATATTTTTTAAAACCGGTAAAAACCGCGTATGAAATATTCGTCGTGCAGGGTAATTAACCATATACTGAATATGACATATAAGGAATCTTGCATACAAATAATCTTAATAAAGAACACAATTATTTTAATCTAATAACTAAAGAAATGAGTGTAGAGAATAAAATATTATGATAAGTAGATAATATTACCCGGGTGGGTATAACATTTTTCTGAACGTCCATATTTATTAGCATATGTGACCTGTTCTCTATTCTTGCATTATTGTTGGAGCATTCGCTTCGCTTCGGACCCTTACACATTGATATTTCAGATAGCTGTAGCGTGAATTTACCCTGTAAGATAGATTAGGAATAATTTAATATCTACTTATAATACGTGGGTAAGTGTCTCAAATTCAACAAGCACGAATACCAACCAGTAACTAGTATATATAACAAGTAACTAGTATAAGTAACTAGTATAACAAGTAAGTAGTACTCGTATAAGCAACTAATCAACTTGATTATTGGCATGTAGTTACTTGAAAGTTTGAAGAGTAATACGCTAATTTTTATCCCAGGAAAATAAACGGATCAGTAAAAAGCCGAAATAAACGCGGACGAAGATCGCGTTCAACAGATAGTAACTGTATAAGAACGCTTATACTCGTATGACTAAATAATAAACCAATATATAATATATATATATATATATATTATGATAAGTCATAAATTCTAGACAAGACAAAAATAAGTATAAATTTTTTATTGATATATATATTTTCGCGTGGGATTTTTTACTTATTCTTTAAAATAATTGTTTTATAAATATAACCTAAAATAAACTATTTAAAACTAAATCAAATCTTAAACGTCCTCGAAACCACCGCAGCGAGGCACAGTTCCTAAGATGCTGGCAGCATTGCCCCTTTGGATGGCTAAATTAATTCGTTGGCCAAGGTAACTGCCCGCTCTAGAATTACCGGAAGACTCGATAACCCTTTTCGATAATTCTTTGAAAAGGGCTCTTGCCTCCGGACCCCACGGTCCCAAAGTCTCTACTCCAAAAGGCACAGAATTGAAGCTGCTATCCAGGTTTTCATATTTACGCCTCTTGGCCTGCTCGGCACTGGTAGCAGCCGCACCTACCATTGAGGAGGTGGCCTGGATGTTAAATTATATATATATATATATATATATATATATATATATATAATTTAAAGGAAAAAGAACCTGTCCTCTTTTTGCGCAAGATAATAAGATATAACTCTATGTTGACGGCTCTGGTTCTTTCAGACCCAGATCTGACAGATCTTTCCATTTCCTTTGAGCCCCATAGATATAGGCTTCACCATTACACATTCCGTGACTGGCAACAATCACTCTTCGAAGAGTTTGCTCTTTATGTACTGAAGGAGTTCTAATGCTCATTTAATAACCGAGAGAGATACATCGAACTGCTGATAGCTCGAGGTTCTCAAGTATCGGTCAATCTATGCTTAAGATAAATCCTAAAATTGCTGTTTTTATAATGATAGTTTATTAATGCGGCCTTGGTTGCATTTATATGTAATGTTGATGTACCGGTGAACTACGTACAAAGAGTTATTTACGATTTAACAGTTGAAAAAAATGTATGCCGTTTAGTAACGGCAGACCAAAATTAAATTGTCCCTATCCCTGTTCTGCCAGCGGCGTCGTACTGCGTCCTTTGTTCTACTACTAGTATCTATTGCGATCACAACCCTTCTGCCCAGCGTGGTGATTATAGGCAAACCCTTCCGTTGGAATAGGCCTTTAGTCCAGCAGTGGAATGCTATAGGCTTTTTTTATTCCACTTCAAGTTAGCCCTTGACTGCAATCACACCTGGTGGTAAATGATGATACAGTCTTAGATAGTAACGAGCTAACCTGTTAGGCACTGAATCGCTTAGCGGCACGTCTTCGTCGGTTGGGTGGTAACTAGCCACGGCCAAACCGACCCACCGGACCAGACTAGAGACTCAGAAATTATAAATTCCCATACTGCCCCTGCCGGGAATCGAACCAGGGACTGCCTACTTAAAATTACAGCGTTCACCGTTGCGCTGGGGAGGTCAAGGCGATAATGATATATTCATTTTAAATATTATTCCTTGTATAATAGTATATTGGGCAACTAGTGCGACAAGTTGTCGATTGCCCACGAAAGCGAAGTTGAACGCACGAGAGAAGCGAGTGCGGTCACTCGCTTGAGTGGGTAATCGATGTCGCACTTGTTGCACATACTATTTTGTATTACTCATGCGGGGAAAGTAGTATCTTGACGCTCGCTGTTGCGGTTGAAAAAGAACCGTTTGCCCATTTTAAAATTTGAGTGCGACAAGAATAATTTGAGTGCGACAAGTTTGCTTGTCGCACTGACAATACAAAATAATTATTTATAGATAATGTGTGTTCAACTTCCAATCACTTTGTTAACGCTTCGCTGTTATTTCAGGGTTTAATTTCACTCATTGAATCGCAATTACTTACATAGTTTTGTTCATTGTTTGAACTACAAAGATATAAAATATTAACGATAAATAAAATGTAAAAAGACAAGATAGGTTTTAACATTGCAATTTACTTATTAGTTAATGTGTTAATGTAGTAACAGTTAACAATAAACGTATCGACTACTGCCACATACTTCACGTGAAATAAGGTTTATGGGATTCCAAAAAATGGGTAATACGAAAATATAAGCTCAATTCACGTTACAGGGATAAATTAAAGTTAATTACTTTAATGTAGTCTCATTAAATATAATTTGTGTTATTTACTACGCTGGACTCTATTAATTTTATGTTAACGCTCTGGTTGGCATAAACAGGCAATGTATGTATTGAAAACATTAAATTTCCGAGTTTTCTCTTAATTTAGACTATCTTTGTGGATTTTGAAATTAATCCACTTTCGTGTATCAGGATTTTTATTGCAAGTTAGCCCTCGACTGCAATCTTACCTGCTGGTGATCGATGAAGCAGTCTAAGATGATAACGGGCTAACCTACTAGGGGTATGGCAGTTATATTAAACCCTTAACCCCTATTGGATTCTATACGACGTCGTACCGGAAGGCTTAATTGCTTAACGGCACGTCTTTGTAGGTGGTGTGGTTACTAGCCGCGGCCGAAGCTCCCATCAGACTAGCACAAAGAAAATTTAGAAAATGTATATTACCAAATGGCCGGCGACCGAACCCGGGACTTTTCATTTAAAACCCACTGCACTATTAAAGAAACGAGTGATGTATCACCATTTGTATATTTCGGTCGAGCATTGATAGGATTTAACACTGTTATGTTTTGTATTGTATGTTTGAGGATCTTCGTCTATGTTATATATATATTGTTAGAACTGTATTTATATGTTTTGGTATATTTTTCTTAATACGCCTTCAGTTGCCTGGAAGAGCTGTACTACTGTGGCGTGCATAGAGGGTATGCAAAGGGTATGCAGATGATATAAAACGAAGGAAAGCTCCAGTAAGATTTCTACAAAACTTAAGGATAGGCATTGTAAGAGTTATAAAAAGCCTACCCTTAAGTATTTACAACTGGTACTTGAGATTTTCTTCGTTTTATATCATCTGCATACCCTGTGCATACCCTCTATGTACGCCACTGTCCTTTGTGGCACTTTTTTGTCATACTAATCAGAAGTCGTACGTGGACGAAGTTTATAAAAAATACGTTGTTTGAACTACTCTTCCACCGGTTTCTGCTCGGTTACTCTAACTTTTTTAAAATGAACTGTCTTTTCAGAAAAAAGTTTATTTTTTAAATTTCACTATAACTTTGCCCATGACAACAAGATTAAGTGGACACGTGGACCGAGGAGTGACTCTATAGTATAGGTATACAGTGTCACAGCTACCCAGTGTTGTGCATACACTGTATGCACAGGGTATGCACAGGGTATGCACAGGGTAAGCGAAGGGTATGCACTAAGCGAGCAGATGATATAAAATGGAAAAAAACCTCTATTAAGTATGACTTATAAGAACTTAAAGTTATAAACAGCCTATCCTGAAGTTTTTATTACTCGTACTGGAGACTTTCTCTATTTTATAGCATCTACCTGCTTAGTGCATACCCTGAATGCACGCCCATCCAGCTACCGTAGGGAATGTACCGTGGTAAATTCCCTTTGCAAGTTATATAATAATAATAATAAATATACTACGACAATACACACAGCGCCCCCTAGCCCCAAAGTAAGCGTAGCTTGTGTTATGGGTACTAAGATGACTGATGAATATTTTTATGAATTATAAATACTTAGAAAATACATATAAACACCCAGACACTGAAAAACACTTATGCTCATCACACAAACGTTTTCCAGTTGTGGGAATCGAACCCACGGCCTAGAATATAGTCCTAGAATGCAGTTTTACCTGGTGGTGAGTGATCTAAGATGGTAGCAGTTAAACCCATGAGCATGGGCGTGCTCTTAATATGGGCATTTTATGGCCGATTGGCGCAGTTTGCAGCCACTCTGCTTTCTGAGCCCAAGGCCGTGGGTTCGATTCCCACTATTGGATAATGTTTGTGTGATGAGCATGCATTTTTTCACTGTCTGGGTGTTTAAAATTATAAGTTAAGTATTTATGTACCAATATTATTCATAAAAATATTCATCAGTCATCTTAGTACCCATAACCCAAGCTACGCTTACTTTGGAGCTAGATGGCGATGTGTGTATTGTCGTAGTATATTTATTTATTTATAATATTAACGTTTGCACAACGCCAAATCATATAAATATATCTATACTTTTACTTACTTTTATTTACTACACCAAACTGCACAGGTAAATAAGCATTATTTATAAACTAGTTAAAGATAACTTCTTGTGTTAATCTTGGGAACTTCAGTAATACCTATTCCCTTCTGATTGTTTGGGGATTGACAATATTGTACCTTTGTATGTACCTATTATTAATAAATTGCAAATATATGCAAATATATTGATATGCAATATATTTATATATAATATATATATGAATATATTTATATGCACCACGTAACTCACTTATTTGTAGGTTATTGGCGGAAGGTGGTGCATAACAATAGTAGAAAGGAGGATAAAAAGAATACGAACGAAAATTCACATAAATTCATTATTACACTCGTGTCATGGACTCTTTTTTGGAGATATAATAGATTCTACAAGAATGCACATAAAATTGCAATTGTCATTGTGCAGCACGGTTTTGAAACTGAGTTCACCATAGAAAAACATCCCACCATAAAACTCCTGCGCCAATTTCTCAACGTCGAAGTTTAGTTTGTATAGTCCCTAAAAATGAATATCAGATTATTGTCAATAGTTCTCAGATCCGCTTCATAAAGTGTCCTAAAAATTAAATTACACATTAATTATAAATATACTAGCTCCTGCCCGCGAATTCGTCTGCGTTGACTTCAGAATTGGGTCCAAAACGAAATGAAAAATGTGAAAGTAATAAAAAATGGAATAAAATTTACATCCGTGTTATCGCTACAGCGAATAGAGAAAATAGCTGCAATTTTGCATTTCAGCTTTTATATTAAATACATAATAGCTGTAATGCAAAACTATAGGTAGAGTCACATATTTTATATTTTTGTTTGACGCACATAATTTAAATTAATCCGCTTGTAATTCACGCTCTAAACGTGTTTTCCCGTAGGAAGCAGAAAAGTGGCAAAAGGCTTCTTTTAATCCCGGAAAAACATCTTTTTCCTACGAGAAAACGCGTTTACGCGTCGCGGGCGAAAAGCTGGAACGTTATAAAAGAACATTATTAACAAATCATTGGAGTGCAGCAATTATTTATGCTTCTCCAACAAGAACAATTTGAGAGATCGAAATTGAAAGTACCTATTAGTAGTCGCTTGCTTATGCCCCGACTTCGTCTGCGTTCAAAATTGGGTCTAAAGCTTCGCCCGTCAACAATTTTTAATCTTACCACGGGAACTATCGAAAGAGATGCGTATAGAAAGTACATGTCCTTTTCCATAGCATAGATGACATGCATACCAAGTTTCAAAGCAGTCTGTCCGCGGCTTGGCTTTTAACCAATTTTCAATTTTCCCTCAGAAACCACTTAAGGAATCGGAATAAAAGGTAGCCTATTTTCTTTTCCATGTCAATCGCTACATGCATGCCAAATTTCAGCCAATTAAAAAATCCGTTCAGCCGTTTTTGCGTGATTGAGTAACAAACATCCACACTTTCACATTTATAAAATGAAGTAAAGTAAGTTATAATTATATATATAAATAAATAAATCTATGTATATTATATCATCAGCCTTGTGATGTGATGGCTAGATTTTGCTTTATTTTATTTAAACAATAAACTTACATAATTAAATTTTTAATTTAAGTCTCATAATATATTAAATCATTTATTTCTCTCCGTATTCATTCTCTTCCATTATCTTCTCGAGCGGGTGAAGATCATTATCTACACCCATGTACACCCAACTATAGATTATCATCATAGTAAATAAAAGCTGTAATTGACAGTTTGACAGTTCAAAAATAGGAGGGCACCGATCGTCACCAAACTTATCTAATCCTGTAGAATACTCGCCAGGTCAATCCGGAGATTCCCTGAAAGTTTCATTGGAATTGGTCCAGCCGTTTCGGAGCCTATACGGTTACGTTTTAACCCACACACTTTCTCTTTTATATATATAGAAGATAGATATATTTTAAAAACCAATTTGGTAATTTTTTTTTATTTTAATGGACATACTTTCAGATTAGTCCCATCGAATATTAAGTCAATTTTGGTGACCCATGTGACTGCTGAACAAACCAACTACGCTAAAAATGGTGGTACGTTACGCTAAAAAGTAACAATTTTTTTTTTCATATTCTAAGACTATGGTTTTCTTTTGATACTTTTATGCACTTTTACACACTTACCTTTTTGAATTCACATTCCTCAGTTACATTTAAATATTTCTGCGCTATCGGCTTCAGGAAAACATGATCACAGGGTTTCTTCATCTGCAGTCTAAGTAGCAGTTGCCCGTTGATCGATATTATTATTTTACCCTGAATCATATATATTATATTAAATATTAATTACTCATGTGTGCTTAGGGTATGTGTTTGCGATTATTGCATTTTTATTTTCATTTTACTACAGGTTAGCCCACAATGCCTGGTGGTATTATTTGATTGTTAGGTATTATTTAATTGTGTTGCACCTATTTTCTCTTTGATAAATAATAATTATAGGTGAAAAAAAACCAAAAAAATATATAATATTCGTTATATAAGGGTAAAACTAGGTAACACGCCACTTTTTTATAAAACGACAAATGTTGGAAATACGAATAAATTCTTGTTTATGGTCCTATATTTCTTTTTGTTTTTTTTCTGTAATTATTATTGTTACGCAACTAGTTAACCTGACACTCCAACGGGGTTTTCATGTTAATGGAATCAATCATAAATAGTATCATTATCAACACATTAACCCGTTAGCGGCCCACTACGAGCCCGGGTCACCTCGTGCAATGAGGAGGGGTTAAGGCCGTAGTCCACCACGCTGGCCCAGTGCGAATTGGAGGACTCCACACACCTTGGCAGTTAAATTAAACCCTAATCAGTTTCTACGTTACATCGCACCAAACCGCTAAAATACTTGGCAGCACGTCTGTGTTAGTAGAGAGGTAACAAGCCACTACAAAAGCCTCCCACCAGACAAAATGTTTGTGATTGTTACATGTGATTTCCAGCTATATCTACAAATTTTTACCCTCTGTCAATTTTTGTTTTATTTTTTTGTTTAACCGCTCTGGGCTACAGATTAACTACAGTTACTATTTTCAGTCAATGTCAGGTTCGGGAAAAGAAACATTTTAGAAAAGGTTATGAGCAGTGGATATTAAAACATATATAATTGCAAATCTAGCCACTAAAATGCGTCAACAATTTTTGTTTTACAAAAAGAAAAATTACTGGTACTTTCCTTGCTGCTATTTAAAAGGGAATTCGATGTATATGATCTATACGTAGTAATTTTCAAGATTTTTTTGATAAAAAAGGTACATTACCCGGTTAGGTATCACGTTTCTCTGTATGTCCATATTCAACAGCAATGTCTTTTCGTTTTCCAACTTTATTGTATTATTACTGCAGTCAGTTCGTTTCGGACCCTTACATATAGTGATTTTAGACACCTTGGAAGTAAACGCGCCCTGTGTAGCAAATTGTATCATTAATTCACAGGTAATCCGTCGCAGCGATTGATTGAAACGCTACAGATTGCAAGCGAATTCCGAGATCGACGGCGATCCCCATTTGCGAAATCTCTACGACGGATTGCCAAGTGAAGGATGATGGACGGATAGACCAACAATCGTATATTTAATAAAATTGCATGTTAGTATGTTGAACAACGAAATTACATTGTTTTACTCGTCTTAAAATGAAAAATTTGAACATAAAGTACCAGTTTAAAGAAATATATAAATAAGTTAAAAAAAATATATATATATTTGTAAAAGATATTAGAAATAAGATTATTAATTATTAAAATTAAGATTTTTTAAATTTGTAAAACTAATATTAGTTTTATTAGCAAGTGTTAACCCGAAAAACTGTTGTTCTCTCTCCAAATATCTATTTTACCACTTACATGATCTCTTTAATTGGATATTTGCGAGATAAAATAAAATATACGTCTAGAGTTCGAATATTCGGCACATGCTCAAATAAAAGGTTACCTGAATTTGTAGATTGATTAAAGATATCTTGCAAGTTTACATTGCACAAAAAAGTAAGAAACGATTTTTAATTAGACGTCTGAAGAATCCTCTGATTTATGCGTTATTTATAAATTTGGGATCTATGTAAAATCTTACTTACAAAATCTGGTTGAATGTTCGAATGACATAAATTAACAACTTGAAGAATAATAAAAACATTTTTCAACATTGTCTTCTCAACATCTATTGCAACATTGTCACGTGATATTTCGTTATTAAATGATGTATTTTTCACTAATAGAACTCCTAACAATAGGTTCAGTTCACCATGAAAAAATACATTATTTTTAGGGTCCAGTACCTACTAACCTACTTAATGGTAGTGACTATAGTTTACTAGCTGTTGCCCGCGACTTCGTCTGCTGTTGATTTTGTTTTTTGATGTGGCATTCAATTTAGTCAAAGTTCTAAAAAAATTTTAAGTATTCAGTATCGCTAAGCCTTAAATGAGGGGTTTGCTGCTGTCCGCTAGGGAGTTCTGCCCTCTATCCCCAACCACATTCATCAGGTTAACAAAAAGTTTGGGCAAAAATTAAACACATATTATAACCTCTATAGCACAAAAATAATTAATTAAATCGGTTATAATTTGTCGGAGTTATGGTGTAAAATCGTCAAACACTTTCATCCCCTCTCCCAATGGAACCGAGCTTAATGTCGGGATAAAAAGTATCCTATATTACTTCTAACACTACCAAGAATATGTGTACAAAGTTTCATGAGGACCGGTCAAGTAGTTTTTGCGTGAAAGCGTGACAAACAAACTCACATTGACATTTATAATATTAGTAGGGATAGGGATAGGGATAAGTTGAAAAAAAACTTAAAGAATATGAATATGCATTGTAAGAGTTATAAAAAGCCTGCCCTTAACTATTTATAGCTCGTACTGGAGATTTTCTTCATTTTATATCATCTGCATACCCTGTGCATACCCTTTATGCACGCCACTGGTGATGATGCAATCTAAGACGGGAGTAGGCTAGCCTGTTATGGGTAGGTATGGCAATTATAATAAATCCGTACCCCATAACCAGTCTCTGCGCGGCATCGTAGAACACTACATTACTTGGCGACACGTTTTGGTCTTTTCGGCGTTCGAATAAATAATTAGCCAAACAGTTGACTATTTATACGTTCATTCTGAGATACGGACCTCTCGAACCGTGACTCTGAGTCGCACTTTGCCGGTTTTTGTTAAGTCCCATTATTTATCGATTTATCATTGACATGTAAATCATCATCATAATCAACCCCCTCCTATTATCTCCTAATGCGGGTTGGCAGGCAAGTATTTATAATGAACGGGATCGACATTTTAGCGTGCTTTACTAAGCACAGGTAGTACACCAGATATTGCGAATTTCTTGACAGATCTAATTCTTGAGATACTCTTTATTTATTGGTTGGTGTTGGTGTTGGTCTGACCCGACAATTAAATAACAGACCTGGTTATCTGATATGCTAGCCAACCTTTCATGCAATGCTTTCTGATTGGCTGGTAGGTACTGTTCCACTATTGGCTAAAAAAGGCAGTTTGAGCAAGAGTATATTTTTTTCTAATTCATTCTATAACAACAATAGCAATAATCGAGATGTGATGATCACAAGTATCGCAACTTATGATTATTAACAAATACTTTATAAAATAGATACTGACAGATTGAGTCCCCTTGCCAAAGACGATACAAACACTCCTCATCTTGTATCTTCTGGGAATCTCTGAGTTTTTGTTTTTTTGACGTAGAGTACACAGACATATTCTGTGGTCCAGTGCCCAACGGCAAGAGTATGTAAACACAACGCTAGATCGCTCGTTGTTGTTATTTCTTCTTTGGTCCAATCAATGGAGGGTCAGTCGATCGAGGGTGATGGAAGCCGGATTATAAATCTGTGTGTTTGTTTCTTAGCTTGCTTAGATTAATTGGCTGCAAGGCTCTTAACTTATTAAGTTATTGCCTCTATTACATTAGTGATGCAATGTTCTTAGACTAAGACAATCGACCTTTGCTTTTGTCATGCCAGTAGCTACTATAGTAGCTCCTTCATCTGAAATCTAAAGGGATGGATCTAAAAAATATCAATCAATTAATGTCACCACAGCAAGTCACGTCCTAAGTGTCAGCTTAAGCAGGGAAATTCGTCACATGAAATTACTTTAATGCAAATCTAAATAGATCTTTCTTATACAAAATATTAAAATATTATGTACATAATGCATTACAAAGTGAATATACAGTTGTAGCAATATAGTTATTATGAATATAACAAGTCTTGTCTTAAAGTTGTGCAGTTTCATCATCATCATCATCATCACATCAACCGATAGACGTCCACTGCTGGATATAGGCCTTTTGTAGGGAGTTCCAAGTTCCACGATTCTGAGCCGCTTGGATCCAGCGGCTACCTGCGACGCGCTTAATGTCGTCTGTCCACCTCGTTGGGGGTCGACCAACGCTGCGCTTACCAGTACGAGGCTGCCATTCCAGCACCTTGGGACCCCAACGTCCATCCTTTCTCCGAACTATGTGCCCGGCCCATTGCCACTTTAGCTTCGCGACTCGTTGAGCTATGTCGGTAACTTTGGTTCTTCTACGAATCTCAGCGCAGCGGGGCTTTGGGCTGGCGCTGGAGTCGACACCAGGTCGAAGAGTCGAGACGAGCAGACGTTGGTGGGAGGCGCTATATGGACGCAAACTTTAATACCAATTGGATTAATAATATCTGCTACCGTAGATGAGAGATTGGATTCATTTGTGCACGGATATTACTTATTGGCTGGGGGGCTGCTTTTGGGCGTGACTGGTGTTTTGCTGGTATGTACGTTATCAGGTATTCGAATACCTACATATTGTTTTATTCCATAATAAGTTAGTCCTTGTGATTTGTACTCTAAGGTGGGAGTTGGCAAGCCTGTAATAGGCGCGCGCCGGAGGACCTTTCAATAACGTTAGATGCTAAACTTCAATGGGGCCCTCATGTAAATAATTTATCGAACAGGCTTAGTTCTGCTGCCTATGCAGTAAAGAAGATACGCCACCTGACAGACATAGAAACTGCTAGGCTAGTCTATTTTAGTTACTTTCACAGCATTATGTCATATGGAATTTTACTATGGGGTAATGCTGCTGATATTGGCACTATTTTCGTGCTGCAGAAGAAGGCTGTTCGTGCGATCTATAAAATGGGTCCGAGAGAGTCATTGAAAGATAAATTTAAAGATGTTAAAATAATGACACTCTATAGCCAAGACATATTTGAAAATTTAATGTATGTTCACAAAAATATATTAAAATTTAAAAGAAAATGTGACTGCAATAATTTGAACGTTAGAAGCAAAAATAAACTTGCAGTGCAGTTCACTAGACTACACAAAATAAGCAATTCATTTAAAGGAAATTGTATACAATTTTAATATAAATTACCGGTTGATATCTTGGGGATGTCACTAAAGAAGTTCAAAGTTTGCATTAAGCGAAAGCTTATAGAAAAGTCCTATTATAGTAGTATAAAGGATTACGTAAACGATAAAAAAGCTTGGGTGTAAACAATTGCTCTAACCAGGTTGCTTCTTAAATATTTTCTAATGACAATGTGAGATGGTGATAACAAAAAGAACACCCGGCTAAGTTTGTTGTGGGCTTCTTCTTAGACCAGGGCGCGATTGGAACCCTCGTAGCTTTAGTTTTAAGTTTACGATTGTAGTTATCGCTATCACTACTCACTGCTATGTACGCATTTTGTATATAATAACGCATCAAAAGTGCCATCTATGTGCCTATTTGAATAAAGAAATATTTGACTTTGACTTTGACTTTGACTTTGACCGAACTCAGTCCCCTCATCGAGTCAGAGGGAGAATGAGATCAGATTTCGAAGTAGATTTTGACGAGAAGAAGTTTTTTTCGACTTATTTTTGGCAGCAACACACTTATCAACGGCTATTTTCAAAAACTCTCAATTCAGTATAGGATTATGGTTGGCGTTTAGTAATGCTTGGGCGTCGGTGGTTACAAAACTGCTACTTTGGGCTAGTCGATAACAAGGCTACGGATAACAAGGACTGAGGATCAAATTTCGCACACCTCGAGTTAGATAATTTAAAAGCCCACTCTCGTGCCTCTGAGAGCACTTAAGTCAGCCTTTATAACTACAAAAAATTATTAGTTAAAAGCCCACCACCATGCATTGGACTAGCGTGGGGGGTCATTGCTCTTATTCCCCCTTTCTATGAAATGAATGGCCCGATAGACGATGAATGTACGTATGTTTAAGGTACGATACTTAACTACTTAGGTACGTAGCTGCGAGTGCTACTTTATGGAAAATTTGTTTTAGGTTGTCGACGAAAGCAGAAAAATTGATAAACAAAGGCCATCAAAATTGAATATAGCTATAACCTCCGAACCAACGCAACTGCGTAAATCTTTTGACAAAATATATTTTGGAATCGGAGTGCTTATGACGGTAGCATCAAGCATTACGTTTGCCGATTTTATCACAAATGTTATCTTTGAGTAATCTTCAATTATGTTTGAACAGTTATTTTATTCAAATCAAAATAATATATATGCAATTACTCAAGTGTTATTCAAATAATAAATAAATTTTTAAAGTGTTTACTTTAAACGGATTTTTAGTAAATAACGTTTTCTACATAACTTGTATGAAATTTTTTTACAAAAACGTTTCCTATTTCCACTGTCCCCTTTTTTTTCTTCTTTTCTATGCTACCGAAGTCGTTGCTAAAGTCTAGTGCATAAATAGGCATAGGTACTTATTTATTTTAATGACGCTGTTCTGTTTGTTATATCGACAGTTGATTTGTTCATTAAATATGGAATATTGTTAAAAGCAATCTAAGGCTTCTTAACACTCAATGCAATAATGAGATTTTATTTGGTACCATTTAATTTCTACCTGAATACCGAGCATATCGAATTCCCACTGCTGGGTACAGGTCTCTCATAGGAGAATGATTATGAGTGCAGATGCACCTCAATGTTTCGATGCGGATTGTTAGGTTTTTTATTTATGAGACCCTGGTGTGTTGCAATATCATTTAGAATAGAGGATAGCCTCAGAAATGGCTTGAAAGTGCGCAAATATATACAACGTTTAAATGTACCTAGCTTAATAATACCTGGAGCTCGGACTGAAGTATCTTCAACAGAAGAAAAAAGTGCTCTGGAACCTCAGATAAAGGATCTCTTTGTGCATTCGACTCCTGGTCGCGTTGTTACGCGAAGCATTTGATATGTGGGCATTCAGACGTATGTCCTATTAGTTGAACTCATAAAGTATTCAATATGGAAGTTCTGCGACGCTACGACTACGACAAACCGCAATTTATTGCATTATTTTTTTTGCTAACTTCCCACTGTATGGCATACCCTGGTAAGAAACCTAGTGCACGCAACTGGCGATTCCTAAAAGATGCCTATTCCGAACTGTGAATGTCTGTCGGTAAAATTATCAAGTAAAGTCGTCTAGTGTCATTACTATCGCAACTAATATCAATCTTAATGTGATGTAGTATTAGTTTTATTTCTATCTTTCATATAAAAGGCTTCATTCTTAGTGTTAAAAAGTTAATACGCCATTGTCAGTTGAAGAATTGCTTTATTTTCTCACTCATTTAAATGTTTTATTTTTCTGTATGTTTATGTGGTGTACAATAAAAGTGTGAATACACTTTTATTGTACACCACCATTGTTCATTCATTGAAGCGGTGATAGCCCAGTAGGTCGGAGCTCGATTTCACTTTCGGGGGCCGGGTTCGAGTCCCAGCACGCACCGCAACACACGCAGGGCAAGGGTCTCCTCGCACAATAAGAAGAGTTTAGCCAGTAGTATACCACGCTGGCACAGTGATTGTTGGACTCAACACACTTTTGAGAACTGTATGAAAAACTCCGTTTTCCTCATGTTTTCCTTCACCGTTGAAGCAAGTGATATTATAATTACTTCGAACGCACATAACTTAGAAAAGTTAAACGTGTGCGCTGGGACTAAACTAGCCACACGAAACTGAAGCCGAAGTCCGAACCACTAAGCTAATACCGAAATCTTAATAATTATTACATAGCCTAATTACGCGTTTTCTTGTTTCGAGCGTAATAGTTACAGGGCTTTCGGTGCTTATTGGACAACGAAATATTTGCTAAACCTATCCGGAACAGGAACAGATGCCACGTTAAGCTTACTAACAAACTTCACCGACCAACCCTCGACGTAGTGGACGTCTTAGGCTATAACGACTACTACGCCTATCACGACTACAACTCCTGCCACGACTACAAAAGCTACCAAAAGAAGTCGCAGACATTCCAAATAACATGGAAGGAAAACAAAATCAACAACACCAACTATAACAACAACAACAACAACCACAACCACAACAACAACAACTACTACTCCAGATTATAAAGACTACATCTTTTTAACAACAACAAATAAAAACGCTGTCAAGATAGTGAGCCTCGTAAGAGAGGAAGCTACGTTAGCGGCAGATGGAGAGATGTCATAGAATACCAAGATCCTAACACTAATTATTACTAAGTAGATCATATATAATTTGTCAGAATTATATATGATCTACTTCGAGAATCATATTTCGAAATAACAATATTAATTTAGTTTTTATCACGCGATATGAAACTGCTCTGACGTCTTGTACTGTACACAAAAAAACGCACGCCCGTGCATTCTAATGCTGAGAGCATTAGAATGCACGGGCGTGCGTTTTTCACAATTCAGTGTGAAATCGGTCATGATGCGGTTAATCAACCCAGTCAACACTCATGGAAAATGCTCATTACTCGGTAAATGAATTAAATTCCCTGGGTACTGATAACGTAACCTGAAAGATTTTCTTTGAATACAAGATACCGAAATTAAAGGGTCAGCTTTAATTTTTTTTCCTTTTTAAATTATGTATGATGTCTTATTTCGACATAATACATTTTTATACTAATTTCAATTATATCTCTTCTTTGCCAAATTTATCTTCTATTTTTGTATGATGAGGAAGTTATTTTCTATATTTTTACATTGTATTTTCTTTAATTGACATTAAAATTATGAAAATAGTCTAAGTCTAATAAGTCGTTCTTATCTAGAAAAAGTAATCAGATAAAAATAAGTGCCAAAAGAATTTACTTAAGTGTTATTAAAATGAAAACTTAAGACAGTTTTCATCTGAAACTAATACACCTGGAGTTGTGACATATCTTCATAAAATAGTGGTATTGCTAATACATTCCTTTTATGAAGATCAAAATTAATTTCACGCACTTTATAGTTCACCCTTACTTATATTTATTTTTATTGTAGTAAACAGTTTGTATTGAGTTGTGCTAGCCCTAACTAATTTACGAAAGCTGGGCATAGTTCAGAACTTGTACTTATGTTAACTTAACTTGTATTGAAGTTTTAAATGCTGTAGCGAATAAAGACAAATCATTTGAAATTGATAGTAGGTGTCCTAAAACCTGTGTAAACCTGTGTCCTGGATACACTTCCTCAACTAAAGTAATTTCCGCCATATTCTAGCTCTTGAATGGTTTTAAGTATCAGATTTTTTAAGTCTGATTACTTGATGTTGAATGCCATCTAGGTGGAGTTGAAGAAAATGTATTAATTTAGAGGCATTAAGCTGCGAGCCGTCAGGGGAAAATAAAATTCTGGATTTGTATTATAGTATTTTTATTCAGAGTTTCTGTCACAATATATAAGCGATAGTGTATAATAAAATAAGCCTACTGTGCGAAAGAGAACTAGAGGGAGAGGGATAAGTTAAATAGTAGTGTGTGTAAGTATTTTTAAGCTGGCAAATACGATTTCCTGAGGTTGGGTTCAGGTAAGTTCACTGATGATAGCTTCAACTATTCACACTCTGACCTCTGGATAATATTTTCAATATTTTTAAATCAAAACTTCAAGCCCATATGTCAGCATAATAACTAGGTACGTTAAAATACAGCCGCTTAACTGAAAAGAACAAAGAAACCATTTATTACGTATAAGAAGAATAATACGAACATAAGAAGATATCTTCTAAAAAATACTTATCCTATACAAAAGCGTATGGATCTAAGCTGTATTAGTGGGGTTTCGTACGCAAAATAAACAAAGACTAAAACTGGCCAATAGGCGACCTATTAATGTCACTGCATGCCTTTCTGTCCGTCAACATGATACGGAGGTCTGTTTGGTTGACCCAGTAAGGATCAACAAACGCTATGCTTTACAGTGTTGAGTAGGCATGGGTTATTGGCCTTCCAAAGACAAATTGCTACCACCATTAGCAAAATTTCACATAAGCCACTTTCAGGACGATTAATATTGACTAAAAGTGTCCCATTTAGCATAATAACATTAAGGTATAGGTCATAAGAACAAACCAACCCGTTGCTAAACGCCTAGTCGTCCCTCTGCAGCGTTTGAGAAAGTACATCAACACATGCATTTTGAACAACTGTGGGGGAAAATCGTTGCTGACCTCGAGGGTCGATACGGCCGATGTCTGCAACAGCTGCACATGAACCTCCGCAGAACATGTCCAACTCATTGCTGATCGCCTTGTCCGGGATCCCATCTCCAGCGTGATAAAAAAGTGTGCTCTGATAATCTGTAGGGTTAAATCGTTGCTGCCCGCCACAAAGGTCTATCTATCTTTGTTCGAGACAACTTACTCGTAAAAGAATTGAACTTTTTAGCGTGATTGAGCGGTAACAAGGTCAGATTTCGCAGCATCATCAGCCGCTCCAAAATGTCCAGCTCATCGGTAACTGCCTATTCTCCTATATCCGGGGTTTGAGAAATTTAATCAACACGTGTATTCTGAACGTTTGAAGGTTAAAATCGTTGATACCCTCCTCAAAGTTCCGTGTGCTACTGTTGAAAGCAACTTACTTGAATCAGAAATGATCTTTCTAGCGTGATCATATTGAGCGGTGAATAGGTTGGATTTCGCAGCATCAATAGCCGTACAAACGTCTCCAGCTCGTTGCTGATAGCCTGGTCATCCCATCTCTGACATTTGAGATAGTTGATGAGAACGTGTGTTCTAAACATCTGTAAAATCGGATCTCAGTTTCATAGGGTTCCATTATTTAAGGATTCCAACGGTAAGGTTCTGCTGTCTGTCTGGCTGTCAGCGAGTTGTATCTCAAGAACCGTAATAGCGAGAGAGTTAAAATCAAAGAGGATGTTTTTTTGTTATTGGTCGATATTTATTGATAGTGTTAATAATAGGTAGTGTTTATAACTGCCCGTTGGTACGGAACCCCTCATGTGCGAGTCCAACTAGCAGTTAGCCGATTTCTTTCATTCTCTACAAGCTAGTCCTTGTCTATTAATTCATCAGGTTGCAAGTGAGGATGCAATCTAAGATAGTGCTGGCTAACATATTAGGTGTATGTTAGATGAATACCCCTAATAGGTTTTTACACGGCATTATATCGCCTTTACGCCTTTTTCGGAAGGGCGGTGGCTAGCCATAGCATAGCCCACCGGACAACTTGTGAAAAAAACTTATGGCTTTACTGCGCCTTAAAGCAAAAGCCCCACTAAGGTATATATTGTGAGATTGGTCGTACGCAGATGCCTTGGTTTGGGGCTTAGCAAAAGTAATCTATCAAAACTTAGTAAGTACCTGTGCATGAGTGCGGTGGAATGGTTCCACGATAGAAATCAACTTCATTGATAGCATGATGCACCACAGAAATTGCCAGAAGAACTGCATATCATCTTGCGGTGATAAAGATATAAAAAAAAATTAGGTATAGTATTTTTATTTGGTTAGGTATTATAGGTTATATTGGTTATATAGGTTTGGTTTTATAGGTTAGGTTGGTTAAAGAATGTGTCTTTTGTACATAATGTCCGCCCCAAATTAAGACCCCCTTAATACTTACTAACGTTGTAAGGCGGCTTCATAATTACCAAATTTTTCTCTTCTAATTCTTCGTCTTCATAGAATTTCAAATAACTGATGACGTATAGAGAGAAAACATCGTTTAAATAATCACCACCTATACAATCTATATATAAGGACATTAATGTATTAAGAGGTCTATACACTTAATCCGCTGGCCGACCATTGATGCCGGCGACTTTATTTATTTATTTAGCACCAAAAGAAGAGACTTAGTCAAAAACAAGTTAAGACACAAGTGTCCACAACAGACAAGGAAACAATTATTTTAAGAGTTACTTTAGGCACATGTACGCCTGTTTTATGTAGCCTTATTACAAGTTTTGCTCATTCCCAGTCGAGGAGTCGTATTGTAAATTATGTTGTGAATTTTGGAGGGGGTTATTGATTACTTATTAAAAACATACATGGCTGATTGGACCACTGTATCAATACGATTGTGTATAGATACTTCTCCATCTGCAGTGCATTGGTGGCCAGCAGTAAAATGATCAGGAATCCGTCATTGGAGTTAAATCCTACGATAACGTTGCACACACTCATGTAACTTCCGGCCAGCCGCCGTATTGTGTGAAGAACTGTTTGCTCCCGTGTTGCTGCTAAAGTGTCTGTGAAGATAAATAAACTTTTATCAAACACGCTTGAAAATTAGAACATTGTTTACGATCTGAGGACGGCAAAAGGTTTAGCGGCCAAATAAATTACATAGTAAACTCACATCGTGTGATTTAAAAATGGGACGATCTTTTACTGCGATAAATGGCAATCAAGGACGGTAAGGTAGCAAAGGTTTTATTTGAATTTCGAAATGGCTTGCAAATATAATGTTGCTCGGTCTTTTTACACGTTCGTCCATCAATGCCTCTTATGGTGGCCTCTGCAGAAACGTACTATAAGGGGCCCAGCGACAGCAATATGGCCGTTTGCGTGCACAGGGTCTTTTACCAGGGTATTTATATAGCTAGCAATTAATATACGAAAAATACTTTAAAAAAAATCATTTATTTCAAGTAGAGTAAGTAGTAGAAAAGCAATTTTGAAACGTCTGTGTATTTGTAGTGACTCCCCCACCGGTTCGGAAAGCAGATTCTACTCATAAGAAGTCGGCAAGAAACTAACCAGTTGTTCTTTTCCAACATTAAATAAATACATTTTAAATTTTAACGTTCCAAAATCTTGCGTGTCAATTCATCAATACTTCTCCAATACTAGTAATAAAATAAAGGTAGCCAGTGCTGTTATGTGTGTTTAATACGCTAAGTGCACCATGCATATTAGGCTACGTTTTAAATCTTATATCTTTAAACGAGCAATTCTTGTATATATATAATTGGAATCTCGGAATCGGCTCCAACGATTTCATGAAATTTAGTATACAGGGGGTTTCGGGGGCGATGAATCGATCAAGCTAGGATTCATTTTTAGAAAATGTCATTTTATTTGTGTTTTCCGGTAATAACCGATTTGGTGCAACGAAGTTGCACGGGCCAGCTAGTTTATATAATAATCTAAATACCTACGTTGGTATTGATCAATGCACTCAAGCACTCATGCGAACGTCATTCGATACATAGTTCGATTAACAAGGGCAGGTGAACTAATGCCCCGTCTCAGGTAAAACCTGATGGCATTTGACTTGTGCATGGACTATATCTCTATTCCCCTTTTTTATATTGCTTTTTACTTAATCATTAATTAATTATCTATCATAGCTATTAAATTTAGTTTTATTCTTACCACAGTTTACTTTATAAGAAAATGCATGAGCAATATTTTTATTACTTCGGTTAATCACAATGTCAACATTAGGGTCTGTTGCAATCTGCTTTACAGACTCTACATCTTCCCATGCCGGTCTTGGCATATGTCTGGAAGATATCTTGTCATTCTCAGATGTTCCTAAATATCCCTTTTCAAATTTACGATATTTTTCTGCTAGTGGTGGAGCTGGTGTCTCTACAAAGCACGAGAAAAAAAAGCACTTTGAAACACTTTATATCTTCTACCTTTTAGATATTATTTGTATATGTATATATATTGAAATCACATATTTTTTCTATCCTTGGCCTTTAAAAATAGAAGTAAGTAGATGTTACTGATGGAAGAAAAAACAATGTATTCTACGGTGGAAGGATAAAGTGCCTGGACCTGAGGAAAGCGTGGTCGACTTTTGATCACAAGGTCTAGAGTTTGGCTACGGTCTCGATCCAATTTTATTAAAGTTAGTAAATTGATAGTATCTCTCCATTCAGTATCTACTCATTTTCAAACAACTACTTTAAAAATACTTTTCTGAGTATGTGTAGTTATTTAGCATTTCCTTTTATTTTAATTTGACTTTTCATGTTGTTTTTATTTTTCAGCTTGTTTTTAAACAGTCTCATTTATTTCTTTTCCGGCTTTTTTATGACATTTAATTAAGAAAAAATATATTGTTCACAAAACTTTATATTGTGTATATTATAAGGTAAGCCGCCAAATCCAATTCGGATGGGCAGCATTCGGGAAACTTCGAGACAACTTTTCGTCGAAAATCCCTCAGTGTCTGAAGACCAAAGTCAACAGTGCGTGTTGCCAGTGATGACTTATGGATCGGAAACGTGGTCGCTTACTATGGGTTTCATAAGAAGGCTCAGAGTCACACAGCGGGCAATGGAGAGTTGGCAATGTTGGGAGTATCCTTACGTGATCAAATCAGGAATGAGGAACCAGAAGAAGAACCGTAGAAGAACTAGAGTTACCGACATAGCTCAGCCAGTCGCAAAGATGAAGTGGAAATGGGCGCGGTACATATCTCGGAGAACCGATGGACGTTGGGGTTCAAAGGTGCTGGAATGGCGGCCCGGTGGCGGTAAGCGCAGCGTTCCGGTGGACAGACGACATCAAACGAGTCACTGGGAGCCGCTGGAAAAAAGCGGCCCTGCTGGGCCGTGGATTTTGGAACTCCCTACAAAAGACCTATATCCAGCAATGGACCACAATCGGTTGAAGTGATGATGATGATGATATTATAAGTATTTTGTATATTTTTTAAATTTTATATGTACGTATATGAAGTAAGTATATTTTATTTGTCTATTTTTTAATTTATGTTTATTATTTCGATATTATTTTGTGTATACCCTAACCGTTCTTCTTAACTTCATTTACTATGGCAGGTTACCTGGTAGAGATCGCTCTTAAGCGAAAAGGCTATTTATTTTCCCTTTCTTTCTTTCTTTCAATTGTGTTTTTTTACTGCTTTGTAATGTGTACAATAAAGTGTATGTGATTTGATTGATTTAGACCCCCTAGTAGCACTAACATATAATAATAATCGTTAATGATTGCCAACGTTATGCAAATGCATGTTGCACTTTTTTCACCTTCAAAAATCATCTTTCCTTTGAGGAATAAGGTCAGTATTGGCACGTTAATAGGCTGATGATGATCTAGAAAGCATTAAAATAATAAAAAAAAACTTCTTACCAACAAAATGTTGATCAGGGATCATCTTCTGTAATGTGTAGTTTACATTTTCCAAAGTTGATAAAACTATATTCGCAAACAGAACAATCTGCATAATTAATAAGTCCTCCGCGTGATTTACTAAAATGGATACTAAAAGAAATACCATTCCCAGCCCTGAAATAAATATATTCAACATGGTTCAGATAGATATTTAAAGACAGTGAGAAAGGCAAATATCATTTGTCACAACTTTATTAAAAATGTCTCTGGAAAAGTAAAGGCGTTCCGGGACTCTTATGCTCGGTTTCTGAAGGTCCCAGTTAACTTCCCGCTAGCTATTGATTCAATTAAGTGAACTAAAGGATAAACGTCAGTTATTTGTGATTGCGTTTCTGAACACCCAATGAACCGTTCAATAACTATGAGACCAATAAGCAGTTTTCTATTCGAGTTTAAAATGGCTGTTTTTATACAATTCCTAATTGAATAAAACTTATAATTATAGCAATATTTTTTTCCACGATCAATAAGTGGCTAAGCATTATTTTAGCTAAACATTGTGATTATCGTCATTAAAATTGAACAGACATTAAAACAGACATTAATTTAACAGACATTAAAACAACTAAATGCCTAATCCATATCGATAAGCATAAATGAATACATACAACTATTTTTGAAGTGAATTTCTTTGAATGAGGCCACCTCGTTCCAGCGAAGAATTAAAAATACAGCAATGAATAAAACCACTAGAATAGTCAAGGAATTTTGGCTCCGATCTTTTTTTGCATTGACCTGTTGGTAGTTATTGTATTAGTTCACCGCCACATGTTTTAACGAAGCATGCATGTGTCATGCCATACTAAGGGTTTTCCAACTCTCATTCGCCCTCTACAGTGTTCACCGCACTCACCCCTAAACCAAATCTCATTCGCGGGTTTAATAGGTATTGTTGCTCGAAATTAAGTCCCATATACCCTGTCTTTGAAAGTATGCGTGAAAGCATACCCAAGCGCAGAAAAAGCTGTGCCTACTGGTCGCGTTCTATACGACCAACAACAAGTCGCTCCGGCTTGAGCAAAACTTTGTGGCAGATCATGACAATTAACGGTACGACAAAAACCGGTATTAAAATTAAGAGGTATAACATAGCATTATGAAAATAATAAATTCGTATTTTGTATTTTATTAAAGAACTAAGCATCCTCTTAGAGCATATGGTAAAAGTTTGTATCAAAGTCGTTAATTTTTAGTTTAAAGTTAATTATGTCCATCAAACAGATTTCAAATTGTTTTCACCTAAAGTAGAAATCAAAGAAAACTTTGAACCCCTATATGGTTCAAAGTTTTTATCAGAGTTCTCATTCATTTTTCAAGTTGAAAACTTTTTAAGAAAATAAAAAGTATTCGTTGATGTTAAAAACAACTGGAAAAATAATACTAGTGGCGGTTAAGATAACGGCGCAAAGAAGTCCAGACATACAATAACCAATCAGCCAAAAAGTGACACCATCCCTGCTCTTCCCACTGGTGTCGTACGAGGCGACTAAGGGAATATAATGGATTGCAAACTCTCCCGTTGAGAGAGGCCTTAAGTGCAGCGGTGGGCGCTACAGGCTGTTGATGATGTGTGATCATGAAAGGGCTGTCACTAATTAATGGGAAAAATTCGTACTAATATTTAAAATGCGAGCGTTTGTTGCTTTGCCCTTCCTTCAAGTCCTAGCTAAGCAACCAATTAACTTGATTTTTGGCATTTGGCATAGTTAAAAGTACGGAGAGTAACATAGGCTACATTTAATCCCAGGAATACAAACGGTTCCCACGGGATTTGTAAAAAACCGTAATAAACGCGGACGAATAACAGGCAATAGCTGTTATAAAATAATTAAAGATTACCTGATCAAATTTTTTCAAACATTTTGCCATCCGCATCATTCTTCTGCCTGATGTGCTCACTCCAACAGCTAGGATGGTTAATTTAATGACTATGTATGCGATGTTTACCACGTCTATAGTCACCCAAGTTATCTCATGTTTTCTTAGCAAGATTAATGTTATAGTTGAAACTGTGTTTATACCTGAGGAGTTTTGATTATCAACCGTATGCATCAGGCCTCCTCTCACGAGAGCGGGAGCTTAGCTCTAATACACTTGCTCCCTAACATAGAGGAGGCCTGTGCATAGTAACGGGATTTTAATAGGCTGGGGATAATGATTACGATGAAAGGTACATAGTACAGTTTCGTTGCCTGACTGAAGGTCAAAGATGCTTATTGAGTATCGTGGTGGGTCAATAATCTAAAAACCTCTGCTATGAGAGGATACCTATGCACTGGCATGCTTAAAAGCTGATGATGGCAATGATGATATACATCACGTGCTTCAACGGTGACGAAAGAACACCGTGAGGAATACCTGAGAGTCTCCATTCCATTCCGGTGTTCTCAACGGCATGTGAAGTCTACCAAGCATCGCAACAAAAATCTGTGTTCTTGATCAGAGTGTACCCACGGTTTCTAATGCATATCCTAATGAGAAAACACTGGTAAGTTTAATCAGTAAGTTAAGTTAAGTTTTATCAGTTTTTCTAATTTAAAATAATATTTACCAGCACAAATAATAATAAATACTCCATAGATGAGCAATGCTGTAGATACTTGATAGTGTTCCGCGTGACGTACAAATGGCGCGATTCCAAAAATACGCGACAGTCGCAGCACCAAGCCCAATGCGCCACGATCCATACTTCTAATTCCTGTGTCACGAAGTAAGTTCGGTTTTAAGGCAAGCAAACCGACGCGTTCAAACCACGTTTGCCGTGGAGCACAAATTCACGCCCTTCTTGTGTCCGATCATAATTCTTTTGCTAAAATAAGCGCGGACGTGCTATACGGTTTGAACGTACATTTAATGTACAAGCGACGGTTATTCGTTGGTGCGTAGACACGTTTCTGACGATACGCACCGCATGAATATTTAAATGTTAGTTTCAGTGAATTTTCCGATGTCTGGATTAGTAACGACTGTAAAGTCTTTAGTCTGCTCGATTACGACAAAAACGACCAGGGCGCGTTTGGAACTTCAACTTACAAAAAAGGATTTCTTTTTTTTATGTAGGTTAGCACAGAACTCTGTGATTTATAAACCGATTTGAAAAATTATATGTTTTGTTTGAGATGGTATACTTTCCATGTGATCCCATATTCATCGGGTCAAGATCTGTTAAAGGGATCCTACAGAAATTGAGGAAACTCTTCAAATATTATAGGAACACCTATAGCGATTTGAGTATTTTTAAAGTAACTTGAGCAAATGCTATTCAAAAGCACCATTTGGTCAAATGAAACTGATGATGATTTTATCAGGTCAAGATCTATTGATGGGATCCTAGTGAAATTGAGGAAACTATTCAAATATTATAGGGACACCTATAGCAATTTGAGTATTATTTAAAGTAACTAAAGCATTTGATATCGAAAAGAAAAATTTGGTCAAGTGAAACTGATGATGAGGACCAGGGATGGTCACCGGAACTACACAATACACTAGTTGCGCTTCGATAATGGTATAAAGTAGGTAAGTACGCTGTATGTATGCTGTTGGTGAAGAGCCGGGAGAACTGCTAAAGCAATAACATCCCGTATTTGGAAATAGTAATATTTTGTAGAAGGTTACGAGCAGGACATTCGGTTATTATGGCTGAGATGATTGCAAACTCACCCACTACAAAACGTCATTTTTTTTTTGACGAAAAAAACCGACTTTGTTATACAACTTAAAAGCAAGAAATAAATATTTTCTTCAGCATTTTTAAATCGGTGCCAAGTAAAATGTTGAAAATTACTGGTACTTTTCTAGCTACTGTATAAAAAGGAATACGAGGTATATGATCTATATAGAGTAACTTTCTACATTTTACTTGGCCCTGACTTAAAAATATTGTAGAAATTATTTATTTCTCGCTTTTTAGTTGTATAACAAAGTGGGTTCTTTTTGTGATTTTTTTTTTTGCAATATATGAATCAAAAGTGCCATCTATTTGAATAAAGAATAATTAAAATTGGCTTTATTTACATGTAGTTACAGCTCTGCAATCAGTATGCAATCTTACAGTGCGTTATTATGCGTCGTACGCAGGTCGAATGCGCTCCAATTATTCACGTACGCAACTGTGTAGCTCGTTCAATCTAGTGACAACATTGGATACTTTTAGCCCGGGAAAACAAGCGCGCTCCGAGTGAGTTTTGGAAAAACTACTACAAACGCGAAAGAAAAAATGATGAAAATTACTGGTACTTTTCTAGCTACTGTATAAAAAGGAATACGAGGTATATGATCTATATAGAGTAACTTTCTACATTTTACTTGGCCCTGACTTAAAAATATTGTAGAAATTATTTATTTCTCGCTTTTTAGTTGTATAACAAAGTGGGTTCTTTTTGTGATTTTTTTTTTTTGCAATATATGAATCAAAAGTGCCATCTATTTGAATAAAGAATAATTAAAATTGGCTTTATTTACATGTAGTTACAGCTCTGCAATCAGTATGCAATCTTACAGTGCGTGATTATGCGTCGTACGCAGGTCGAATGCGCTCCAATTATTCACGTACGCAACTGTGTAGCTCGTTCAATCTAGTGACAACATTGGATACTTTTAGCCCGGGAAAACAAGCGCGCTCCGCGTGAGTTTTGGAAAAACTACTACAAACGCGAAAGAAAAAATGACTGCCCCAAAGTAACGCCTGCTTCTATCCGAACGTTACATTGTACTACCAGTATATCATTAAATACAGATAACAGGTTACTTATTTACCCAGTAGTACAAGAACAAAGTAAACATACTATGTTGCCGTAGAATTCTATTACATGGTTGATATAATCTTAATGATAGTTTCTATAATATATTCTATTAAATCAACATCAACAAATTTTTGCCGGTAATGGTCAGATTTTTTTTACGATATACTATCGATTGCATGCTATTTGTTGATCATTAGAAAGTAACCACAATGAATATTATTTGAATAATGCTGTTTGAAAATATACAGACGTCGACTTAATCAAATAACATTTTCAATTCAAATCAAGAATGCTGTTTATTTTCAAACGTTTGAGTCAACACGGAGATATCGTCTGAGATTGTAATCGTTAGAAATATTATAATTAATTTAGTGTCTTATTTTATGGTTTCATAAATTAGAGCAGGAAGCAAACATTCCTAAAAATACCTACTATTGCTTAAATATTAATTGAAAATATCTGGAGGAATGTGAGTACCTTAAATTATTTCCTTTGACAGGCATACATTAATTTTAGGGACAAGTGTTGGAAAAGTGTGCCCATTAGTTGGTGTTTACACAGAAATAGTTAAAAGGTTTTTATCCAGGAAAGTTTTACCAGGGCTCTGAATTTCTATTGCATAGCATTATATCATAGCATTTTTGGATATCAATATACTATTTTTTTATGGCTCTTATTAAGCCTTTAATGCAAGCGGGCTTCAGTAGTTAGGCAGTTAGTTTATACGCTAGTTTGGCAGTTATATTAAACACATACCCCTTTTATTTTCCTCAGGGAAGTTTGGGTTATGTGGGATTTTCACCCACTAAAACTCGGTGGCCATCCTCGGCACATATTTGGGAGGTTCCGGGATCTCTTACCGGTGCCTCCCTTGTACAGTACATGTAGAGCTCTTCCTAGGAAAAATATTCCCCCGACCTCATGTGCCTCGCTATGGGCTACTGTAAGCTGTTGTCCGAGACGACCCGCTCTTCCTTCATCTGGGACTATTGATTAAACGGAGTTGGGCGAGGATTACCATCCGCCGGTATCGGTCGTCTCCAAGCAGGATCGAATAAAAACCCATACTCGGTTTCTACACGAGCGGCATGTCTTTGTTGGTAGGGTGGTAACTGGCCTTGCGAAGCCTCCCACCAGACAAAAGTGGTGCGCTTTGCTTAAGAAAGAATATACTATTTTGTATAAAATGCGCAACTTTAGCGATAAATGTAAGAGCATACCCGAGCACTTTTCCCACGGATGTTGAAATAACTTCCGATGGAATGAGAAATAATAGGCAAGATATAAGGCCTTATTAATAAACATGGCATAATAGTTTTCTTCACACTGTAGCATTTGAAAGGTGCTGTCAGTTAAAGTGTGACATAACACTGCATAGCTATTCAAACATTGTGCCACGGTGGTTAATAGGGTTCACTACATTCAAATATAATTTAAATTTATATTTGAATTGTAAAATACAATTGTGCAATACTTAAATATCTGGAAGCGAAGTGCTCGAATATACTCTCCTATATGTCTGAGTGCCAAGTGTGAGATATTCCACCTACGTTTACTTTTTCGGTCGCGTGAAAGTTAACGTAACGTTCGATTTGCTTGGTTTCGACCAAGTGCCATCTAGTTACGATACTGGGAAACAAGCTTGTCACTAGATGGCACTCTGTCTATGCCATATAAATCGTAGTTAACTCTAACGCGATTGAATAAGTATACGTAGGTAGAAAATCTCACGTTATGTTAAGACCCGCACCAGCTTATTTAAGTGAAATTTTGCATAACAATTTTATCTTTCAATTAAAATATGTATTTACTTTATATTTTGGTTTATTTGCAGATTCCTTCTAAACGGCGTATTTTTATATTGCGCCTATTTAGTTTCGGAGGAAGTAAAGGTTTTCATATCAAAACTTTATGGTGGGGAAAGTTCTCAAGTTCTCTATATAAACAATTATAATATATGGATTGAGTAAATTAAAGAAAATTTTTAATGTTATAAATTTGAAATCTGCTTTATTATACAATAGTGCTTTTGATTAACTTAATCGTAATAACTAAGTAGTTCTACCATTTACTGTTTGTATAATTCTGTTGTACATACATTTATAAGCCAAACTAAATTTAAATTCGGGCAGCAATGTGTGACGGCCGACTGGCGCAGTGGGCAGCGACCCTGCTTTCTGAGTCCAATGCCGTGGGTTCGATTCCCACAACTGGAAAATGTTTGTGTGATGAACATGATTTTTTTTCAGTTTCTGGGTGTTTATATGTTTATTATAAGTATTTATGTATATTATTCATAAAAATATTCATCAATCATCTTAGTACCCATAACACAAGCTACGCTTACTTTGGGGCTAGATGGCGATGTGTGTATTGTCGTAGTATATTTATTTATTTTAATGTAAAGCGGACAGAACCACTATTTGATCTACCAATTTAGATTATTAATGCGATTTTTTAATAACCGAATTAGTACCGCTGTCATTGCAGAAATGTCAAAGTTTATAAACGTTTAAACTGAAGTTGGTTATTTCCTTGCCGGTGGCGAGCAAGGAACCGTTGATAGCCTAGAGGCTTCGGATCCCTTTCGGGGGGACTGAGTTCGAACTCCAACACGCACTTCTATATCGAATAACGCGCTTTAACGGTGAAGGAAAAGGGAACCTGCATGAATAAGAGTTCTCCATAATGTTCTCATGGGCGCGTGAAGTCTGCGAATCCGCATTTGGCTAGCGGGGTGGACTAAGGCCTCATTCCTTCTCATTCTGAGGAAGTGTGGCCGGTATTGTGTTGCTGATGAGATAGCGAGAACCTGCTAGACCGTGCGTTATGTTAACGTATGAAATATCAATATGACGCAAAGCTAACGAAAAGATATTTATATTGTGTGGCGCAATAAGGTTTCTTTTAGAATAAAGCATGGCCCATTACAGTTCTTTTCATATCAAAAAGTTTGCTCGACATAATTATATGTTCTTCTGCGTCATCCATGAGTGTAAGTGAAAGAATTTGTCGAAGATGTGGAGTAATAGCTCTGAAAAATTACGCGTATACAACCAGGTTTGTAAATAATACAAAAAGTCAGTTTTTTTTAATTTATTTTGTATGAAATTTTACAATACTGAACAAATACATAATTTGGTAAAAAAAGGCCTGTGACGTTATGGACAAATACACAATTTGCTAAAAGGTCCTGTGACGTAATGGTCAAGGTAGATATTGGGCTATTAAAGTTTTTTTTTACTTTCTGAAAAAACGACGTCCTGAACTTATTTGAATAAACTTTCCATGCAGCTTCTAAAATATTCAAGGAATGAAAGCCGTAAATATTCAAATAATTTGATTTTCAACCTGTTAATTGATGTTGAATGGTGGAATGTTAACCAATTCAGAAACAATAATGCCAAATTGTCTGAAAAAAAAAATTTGTGTACAAGAGTGTATGTATTTATATATGTCGAGATGATATAAAGGACGTGAACAACTTTTGCTGCTATCTGCGCTAGAGACACTTTCTACCTCACGCTTCTCAAATTTTGTTTACATGCTTTATCATGTCTTTTTTGCTCTGCTTAGTTAAGAAAGTCATTTAATTACAATTTTTTTTAATGAGATTCCTTGATAATCTACTGACTGCCGATGAGTGTTCTAGCATTACAGTCGATATACATTACTACACATACAATTCAAATACAAGTATTTAACTGTCAAACAATCTCCGCTTAGATATTTCTGAAATTAATGTATCCCGCATCCATATTCAGTATTTTTTTTCAGTAAATTTGACGCAGGTTTGGTAATTTTAGAAGTACGACAGCGACCGAGATGCTGAGAGACACTGGACATCCACGGTACATTATAATATGATAACTTATGCAGAAGTGGATGCCCATGCCCCGGTTGAGGTTATAGCAAAGTCAGTACAGTTACTTTAAGCAGTATTAATTTAAAATGGCAGATTCATGTCACACATCATGGCGTTCACAAAATAAGGATTGTAATTCTGAAATAGGAGCGTGAACAATATTAAAATGACTGCTTTAGGCGATGACGGTTAAACCATTTGATGTAGAACAAGGTATAAATAGTACCCTTTCAAAGCCTATTTATCTATGAATAAACTAGTAACAATCATAATATTTACTTAGACCTACCCGTAAACTTAAGTACAATGATATAAGTTGAACACCACTCCTGTAATTGCTTTATACCCTTCTTCATACCTTATTTAATTCGTTTAAATTTAATAACTTTATCTTATTTGCTGCGTTATTTGTCCTAATGATTTATTTTACGGCCGAGTGGCGCAGTGGGCAGCGACCCTGCTTTCTGAGTCCAAGGCCGTGGGTTCGATTCCCACAACTATAAAATGTTTGTATGATGAACATGAATGTTTTTCAGTGTCTGGACGTTTATCAGTATATTTATGTGTATTATACTCATAAAAAATTAACCATCAGCTATCTTAGTACCCATAACAAAAGCTATGCTTACTTTGGGGCTAGATGGCGATGTGTGTATTGTCGTAGTATATTTATTATTTATTTATTTAATTAATAATAAAATCTATTGTTATTTAAATTTAGATATTTAGTCAGATCAATCTTGAAATATTAGAATATATCATTCAAAACTACTGCGTAGTAACTTTTATTGTAACACGTAAAAATATACTTAACTATTTTCTCCTCGTATATTTCGATATTTTGAGCGTTAATATAGGTATGCAGTAGCTGAAAATAATTAGTCCAGTAAGATTTACTGGGCACAATGGTGTTTGGATATTGATTTAATTATATTTGTATCTATCTATATATGATTTGAAAAGCAGTAACCCAGTGGGTAGGAGAACTACGACGTCATTTTCTGGGGGCGATTGCGAATCCCAGCACGCACGCACCTTTAACTCTTCTGAGCTTCGTGCGTTTGTGTGTGCGTTTTAAGCAATTTAAATATCACTTGCTTCAACGGTGAAGGAAAACATCGTGAGGAAACTTGCATGACTGGGAGTTCTACATCCGCACTGGGCCAGCGTGGTGGACTACGGCCTTAACCTCTTCTCATTGTGGGAAAAGACCCGTGCGCTGTAGTGGGCCAGTAATGGTTTGATATGATAAATAATAAATAATAAATATACTACGACAATACACACATCGCCACCTAGCCCCAAAGTAAGCATAGCTTGTGTTTTGGGTACTAAGATAGCTGTTGAATATTTTTATGAATATAATACATAAATACTAATAATATACATATAAACACCCAGACACTAAAAAACATTCATGCTCATCATACAAACATTTTATAGTTGTGGGAATCGAACCCACGGCCTTGGACTCAGAAAGCAGGGTCGCTGCAAACTGCGCCAATCGGCCGTCAAATAAATCATTAGGTGATGATTATGTATGATTTTACAAAGTATTTCACAACGCTCTATCAACAACAAATCTGTATTTTTTACATTTATTTCTCTAACATAATAAAATTGGGTAGAGCCCAGTGCAGAATTCGTATTTATCCGTAAACCCACAGCGTTAGAGTAGGAATTAAATGTATAAATATATTAGCTATTTGATTAAAAAAAAAAAAACTATTTAAAAATTTATAGCCGAATTAAATTTGTGGTAAACGTAGGTATAGTTTAAAGTTTAAAGTTATACCTACCTCCTGAAAATACCTAAATTTACAGATGTCGCGTTATTGATAAAGCGTTGCGATTTTTGTTATTTTTAAACATGCAATTCTTTTAATACTGTTATAGAACTATCTGGTAGAACTATCGTAAATAGCTTCAGATTGAGTAAAAGCTCATTTAGAGTTGTAGATATGATCAACTTTTAACAACTATAAGATTCTTTATCCCATTTTAATTTTGATATCGACTCTTAAACTAAATATGTAATCTATGGAACTATCATAAATTATCATATTTAAATAAGTTTTTGCTTACATTCTAGGTGCAGGTACGTTTCAATTTAAAATGTATTTTCAGTTATAGATAGGGTGCATAAATATTTTTTTCTCTTTTTGTCATATTCGGAAAATAACTGTGTTACATATTTATATTTCTAACTATTCATTCAGATACATAATTTCTTTAGCACACCAATTAAGAAGTCCAATTTTCTTAGGAACTAAAGTTTTGCTTTACATTTTCTTATTTTTTTAAAAGTTTAAACTCAGTTTTGGATCGGATGATCTTTGATTTTTATATTCTCTTTAATATGGTGTATACTTAACGTTTTAAAATTTGAAGGAATTATTACAATACTATTATATAGTATCCCTCATAACGGACCAATGTGATAAAGACATCACTTCCCATGAAGTGTGTATCTTGATCTGGTTAGAGTAAACAAGAAGACACGTATCATAAAACGAAGTAAGTACTTAGTTATTCCAAACGTAAACTTAGTGACGACGCGACAGCATGTTATGTTTTTTTGTTTTTAGTATTCTTATTTTTTGCGTATATACCGTCCATCCCTTTACCAAATGGATATTCAGCGTTGGTCGTCAAATAGTAGGATCCTCGGGCACTGAAACAAGAGACAGGATACCTAATTAGCAATAAAATAAACGTTAAATTCATTTTAATCAACCTGAAACTAAAAGAAATTTCATATTTCTTTTAGTACATATTTTTAAGATTTGGTTCTATCACATCAACCCATTAGCGGCCCACTGCAGAGCACGGGTCTCCTCCCACAATGAGATCGGGTTAAGGCGTAGTTCACCAGGCCCAGTGTGGATTGAGATTGGAGAACTCATAGGCATGCAGTCTTCCTCACGATGTTTTCCATCGCACAAATCAAACGCACAGATAACAACTGAAACTTAGATTTAGAGTTGCGTGCTGGCATTCGAACTCCGTCCCTCGAAAGTGAAGTCGAGCTCCTATCCAATGCGCAATCACCGCTTTTTAACCGCTTCAGTAAATAAAGCCAAAAAATATTTCAATAGAATATCAACTATTTTTCACTATTTTCTCTTTTGTGTAATTTTCCTGTATAATTGAGGAAGGGTGCCAACTGAAACACAGTTTATACTAGTTCAGTAGTCAATTTAAAAGGTAAAGTATTTGTGATGTAAAAGGTACCTATAACCTATAAATATTATCTAAATAATTTGTAGTTGCTATGTGTAAATTAAATAAACAAATTCTAGAAACAAAAAAAAATAACTGAGTACAGAATAGACAAACACTTGCAAGCTCCACATAGAATTATGACGCTTAACTTTACAGGCGTTAAATTCATTAAAATCATCATCATTGTTATCTTAAAACAGGACGTCCACTGCTGGACATACATGTCTTGCAGAAAATTTCCACGCGCTGCGGTTTTGCTACTTTTTTAACCTGCGTCTCGTTTTATATCGCTGTCCATGTCGTGGATCTGAATTTATCTCACACCTCTTAAAACCACAGCGCTCAATGGAGGTGCGGGGAAGTCGTCAAAATGTAGCATTAAAAAAGTGCTTACTTGTTATCGCAGTTAGATCCCATATAGACCATTCCAACTTCAGGTGATTGATTTTCTCTAAATTTATGATAAGAATCAGCTGGCGATGCTGGAAACGCTTCCGGATTACGTATTGACTCTGCATAGAAACGCCATGATCTCCAATGACTGCATAAATCTGTAACAGATATAGTTAATTGGTATTAATAGAACTGGCATTCTCAACTCTAAGTCAATGTAAGTAGGCCTATATTATACTGGTACAAGTGCGATCTCCAATCCTTCTACCCAGCCTTATGGTAGTGGACAAACCCACCCTTTAGGAGAAGCCTTTAGTCCAGCAGTGGACTGTCATAGGCTATTTATGATTGGTGATAATAAGCTGACTGCAGTCAAGCCTTGTGAGTGGAAAACCGTTGCCTAGAAACATAAAAGCACTTCCTACAAAGTGCCGCCCCGTGCCCATCAACCTGAGACAAAGATGTTTAGCCTCATGAGCCTGTACTTCCACCAAAACCACGCCCAAAATAAGTATACCGGTAGAACTCTGTCACAAAAAGCCCTCTATTACTCGTAGAGCTTACAAGAGGGTAAGTCTGGGTAAAAGTTTGTTTCCTTTAGACTAATGTTCCCTTCGCGTGATAAATTTTATGTTTACCAAAAATTATAAGCCTTACACGGAAACCATCTGAAAACCACATCCAAACATCATACAAAGGAGATAAAGAGACTTTTCATGATTACACAACTTACTTGTAAAAGTGTACTTACTATTTCAAAAAAAAAAAAAAAATACTCACTGTCATCAGATAGAGGTATAGGTGCGAATCTAGGGCAACCCGGTTGGATACTCTTTCCTCCGTTTGGCCAGAAGTCTGCAGTTCCAGTTCGGACCGGCGCACCATATCCTCCAGCATCTGTGTGTATCACGTCCACGAATTCTGCGTCTTTATCTGTCACATGTTCCATTACAACACCGTCCGGGTAAAATGCCGGGAATGCTGGATCGAGGGCAGTCAACCTGAAAATCAGATCGAAATATTTATTAATATTATTAATGTAAAAGTGTGTTTGTTTGTATGTGCCCTTTCAGCCCTAAGCAGTCAACTAATCAACTTGAATTTTTTGCATAAAGCTATTTGAGAAGAAACGAACGGTTCATACGGGATTTGTGAAAGACCGTAATAAACACGGACGAAGAACTCGTGCAATATGGACGGCCGAGTGGCGCAGTGGGCAGCGACCCTGCTTTCTGAGTCCAAGGTCGTGGGTTCGATTCCCACAACTGGAAAATGTTTATGTGATTAACATGAATGTTCTTCAGTGTCTGGGTGTTTATCTGTATATTAAAAGTATTTATGTGCATGTCGCCGCGGAGGCTGAGCGGACGTTTATTTGAAGAACTTTATTTATTAATTTTAACTCTCAACTTATTTTTACTCAACGCATTACCAAAGCCAACATCAAACATGGTTTGATGTTGGCTTTGGTAATGTTATTTTAAATAACTCTTACACTTTGTGAGATAGTTCTACGCTGTAACAACAGATGGCAATATCAGCGACAAAATACTCCTAATGAATTTTATGTCTGATTGCCATTCAGATCTAACCTAAATTTTATCATCATTGTATTAATGAGTTTTAATGTAATTTAAGTTGATGGCACTAGTTGTGAAATGTTAATAACTCCATGTAAAGATTTTGCTGTTTGACTGGCAGCAAAATCTGGGATAAATACTTTTTTAAATGATGTTTCGATGTAATTTGTAATTAGTTTAATTTTAGAATAAGTGAGTTTCAACAATGATTGTTATGACTGATGGAACGACTACGACCAATAGGAGTCGATCACGTTGAGGCTAGTTTTGCAGAAGACGTGGTGCGCAGTGGCGGACCCGGTCACGGTGATATTATTATTGAAGAAATGTGCAAGCGTGATAGACGCAATAGAATAATTATAATAATTCTAAGAAACAAATAAGTTGTATTTTGGTTTACAATTTATGAATAATTATAATCTATTTGCATTTAATCTCGTTTGCTTTAAACTAAATTTTAATATCAACGAACAGTGTAACCGGCAGAACCGGTGACCCAAGTTAGGTCAGCGGTTCAGCATCTTTTTTAAACGACGGCGAGACGCCTTCTCCGATATGTATAATATTCATTAAAAAAAATATTCATCAGCTATCTTATTACTTATAACACAAGCTACGCTTACTTTGGGGCTAGATGGCGATGTGTTTATTGTAGTAGTATATTTATTTATTTATTATTTATTTAATAAAGAATCTTATAGTTGTATTACAACCGCTGAATCTAACGACGGTGTAATCAAATCGGTGAACGTCGAAAACCAGATATTGTAATCGGGACTAGTACGAAATTAAATAAACACAGTGTGAACAGCAAACTTGTGAATGAGATTAGGAACACAAGTGACTGAATCTGTGAATAGGGGTGAATTTCAAGCACTTCCATTTATTTGACTCTCCACTTAAAGATAACATGTAAGTTATTAATTAAAACATTGTTAAGGATTCATAAACAAGCCTAATTGATGTTAGAATGCATAACTTTGCTTATGATTGCCGTACCGCAATTCGGGATAAACTCTTTGTGGGCCCTATTTTGTTTTGAGTAGTTTATATCGACCACTAGTGGTGAACCTCTAGCAGCGAAGATATAAGTGGGCTAAGAGATTAAAAAGATATGGAACTGTGACTTTATTAAAAGGTATATAAAAGTTTTAAACTTTTTGAGGTATTTTATAAACATTGATGTTACTATCATCAATAAAAGCTCCAGCTCCAGAACGACTGCACGTTTGTAGTCGATATAACAAAAAGGAAGCACGCAGTACTAATAGTATGAATAAGTGTCATCATCATCTTCATCATCATCATCATCATCATCATCATCATATTAACCCATCACCGGCGCACTACAGGGCTCGGATAGTGATCCTTAATGAGAAGGGGTTAAGGCCGTATGGATGGCCGAAACTTAAAAAAGCGGGAACCTCTGCTTTCAATTAAAGGAACATGGCGTAGTCGCGGTAGGTCGTGACGAAATAAATTAAAAAAACATCTAAAGAAAACATCAGGACAGCAGCTAAATTACTCTCAATTGGTGCCAAAGTCTAAACTAAAGCGCCGTCTAGTAAACAGTTTAATTTTCTATCATTATTAGTTTATATGTATATTTAAGTACCTATTTCTTGAATAGATATAAACACCGGTAATAACCAATAATTATATATTCAATTGTATAATATTTATGTCACGTAAAACTTTACCATTAATAAACAGTGCAAGACGTTTATTAGTAACTAGCTGTGGCCCGTGTTAGGAAATAGGGAATTATAGCACTTTATCTATGATAAACCCGTTGATTATAGTAAATATATCAACAAATCATAGTTTGTATACTCATTGATAGTGTATTGAAAAAAGAATAATGGCCTTTAGTAGACTGTCACTCAAAGATTTCATTTGGTAATTTGTTATAAAATAATATACAATTGCCCTTGAATGAATTAGCAATACCTAAGTATAGCTGACGTATTACAACTTAATATTGAAATAATCGCTATCATAAAAGCGATTCGCCGTTTACTGTATCCATTTTGTGTGGTTAGTTTTATCCTTGAGTTAAATCATTGGCGTAGATTTGACGTGTATTCTGTAGCCACATTTATGTAATTGAGTATTTACCTCCGTGCGGATTATATTCAGAAGAAAATATAAAATACTAGCGGGAGGCCGCGACTTCCTCATTTTCCGTGGAGTATGGAAGTGTTTTCTGTTAGAACTGGTAAAGGAAAACAATCCCACTATACCATTATCTTGGCCCTCACGCCAAAATAGCTCCCAGGTTTCATTTTTATTACCAACTTACATAAAACTTATTGCTATATTGTATATAATCTACAAAATCTATATTTAATATTGTAAATTCAAGAGTGTGTTCGTTTTTTGTTTGTTTGTTTGTGCTTCTTTTACGCCCTTACTAACCAACTAATCAACTTGATTTTTGCATAGTGTTATAAAAAAGGATAGAGATTAACATAGGCTATTTTTATGTTCGCATTGGGTTAGTAAAAAACCGTAAGAAAAGCGGACAACAGCTATGTTAATTAAAAATGTGTTATATATATTATTATGAGTGAAATACCTAAATGCAAAATTTCCAATTTCTTATTTTTTTTTTCCGTAGGGATAAAATAAAAAAAAAAATTAGTAGGTACATTGTTTTAGTTTCAGTTATCTTTGTACCCATAACACAAGCTACGCTTACTTTGGGGCTAGATGGCGAGATGAGTAATGTGTATAGTCGTTATATATTTATTTATTTTTTATTACAAATTCTTTAGTAATAGATTTTTGTGATAAATATAATGATCTGTTGATGTGTGATACGGTACCTTTTAACAGTTTTGTTGTGTTTAGTTTTGAGATCCCTCGCGAGGTACCCGGCAACATGGCTGCCAAGGGAATGGCCTATGACTTGTAATTTGTCAATTGATAGACCTGCTTCAATGAGTTTACTCAATTGTTCCGCTGCTGCAGCACCTACCTGTGAAATAAGAATATGATTATGTAAAGATACTTAAGAATTTTATTATGAATACCAAGCGGTGATTGTGGTTACGACTTCGGCTTCACTCTCGGAATGCAGAGTTCGAATACCAGCACGTACATCTAACTTTCCTAACTTATGATCGTAAGTAATTAAAATATCACTTGCTTCAACGGTAAAGGTAAAAAAACATCCGGTCAGATGTCGCGTAGTTTAATATAACTGCCATAACATCCCCAAACATTCCGCTACCATTTTAGACTGCTTCAACGCTTACCCCCAGATGAGATTGTCAGGGGCAAATTTCTAGCGGAATAAAAAAAATCTTTACCTTTTTTGTGTTTCTAGCAGCGTTAACCAAATAAGAACCATGTGACATATTAGACCAGTCTAATAATATGATATTGGTGTCCGGTCTTGCTTCCAAGTACGCGTTTACCATGACCTGTAAAAATAATTATTAACATAATATGTGAATGTTTTTCCTCAATTTTCTTATGCATGTTTTTATGAGTGTTTAGTTGGTGTCAAGGTTCGATGTGACAATTTTTTAAGGTTTTCATTATCTACTCAAATCTCACTTGCAGATTCGCGATTACACATGTTAACTCATCAGCTTTATAATTGTAGCTTATTAATTATTTTTTTAATTAATTAGTAAAAAGTTTTTCTTTATAGTTATCTCATGGATCAAGCAGTTTATAGAAGGTGGAAAACCAATGACTATAAACCGAGCAACACTTCGCAGGGCATGCAAGGAATACAACCTAAAAAGTGTCACCCTGTGTTTATCAACCTGAGGCGTAGATGTGAACGAACTTTGGTCACCCTTTTCTATTATTTATTTATTTACATATACAGTATTTGTTGTTGTATTGTTGATACAAAACGACATGGACTAGAACAAAAAAACTTAAGAAGTAGTATATAAAAGGAGGCTCTATCGACTATTATATACTTCTACTCATAGCGATACCCTCCAGGCAACATTAGGATTACGAAAACCTAATGGTTTAGGGAAACCATTCGGTTTTAGTGATCCTAATGTTGCATTCGGAATATTCCAAAAACTCAGATTTCTTCAAAAGGCATTATAGAAGATCTACATCTATGCTATCACCATCAATCCTATAAGCAAAGTTAATCTGTTGTTAAGTTTTTGCGATTGTATTATTATAACTTAATAACACGTTAACTTTTAAGGTACCGAACCCTTGGTGTTCGAGTCTGAATCGCACTTGGCTGACGACCATTTATGAAACTGAGTTAACTCGTCACACGTTACAGTTTTGAAGGTAGAGAGGCAATTTACCGAGGTCATTGCTTCTCACTGAACCAGGTGGCCTAGAATCTAGACTAAACCCACTTTCCGTATTAAGAAATTTAAATGTCATCCTAAAGTTATGATTTTAGCGGCCCGCAGTTTGCTAAATACAAATAAATCTTATTCCAGTTAATTCAAGGAATTTAAAAATAAAACTTGCTTTATTGGTGAAGGAAAACATCGCGGGGTAACCTGCGTGCCAGCATGAGAGTTCTCCATAATGTTCTCAGAGTTGTGTGATGTCTACCAATCCGCACTTTGCCAGCGTGGTGTACTACGGCCTTAACCTTTTCCGGCCCTTTCTGAGAGAAGACCTATGCCCTGTAGTGGGCCGGTAATTGATAATGACGATGATGCCTACTCTATAAGCAGTTTTGAAACGTTAAGTCTGTATTTCGTAGTGGTAGAGTCACAGACCAGATAAGAAGGCAGCTTCTATCGAGAGGAAGCCAACATGAAAAAGCAATTTCTGTTTTACAATTTACAATCGACAAATTACAATTATTGTGAGATATAAAAGCGGAGTCGGATGACTTATTTTATTATGTAGTATTTTAAATGTGTCCACCACACACAGGTAAACTCACACTGTTCATACCACAACTGTCCACCACGCTGGCCCAAACTACAAACTAGACTTGGACTACAAACTTAACCCCTTCTCATTGTGGGAGGAGACCCATGCCCTGTAGTGGGCCGGTGATGGGTTGATATGATGATGGTGATGATGACTTTCAATAAATTAAGTAGTTTGAGTTTGGTGCACCTGTCTCAATGTCTAAACCTTTATTATAGAGCCAAAATGTTTGTTGGGTGAGAAAGGACGACGATTGATGAAGGTTTGCAGCCTTTTTGCTGTAGTCCAGAGCGCTGTATACTTACTAAACTTACTAATTGGAGGGAGGTCCCGAGTCCGATCCTCAGCAAGGGCAATTCTTCTTCTTTTGACGGCCGATCGGCGCAGTGGGAAGTGACCTGCTCTATGAGTCTAAGACCGTGGGTTCCATTCCCAAAACTGGTAAATATTTGATGATGATGATTTTACCTGTACACTTTCCTGTTGTGCAGTCTCTATAAAGCCGTGGATGTATAGGACGGTGGGATTTTTATTGTCAAAGCCTTTGATCTCGAATAATTGGCAAGCGTGGTGTAGCGGAAGGTCCACGTATTCGTCGAACGCACTTCTGAAAGCCAATAAAAGCATTTATTGAAAATTGAATCCCCCATAAAAATGTGTATTTAAGTTATTATTGGTAGGTATACTAATATGCTGTTTCTTCACTGAAAAAAAAAACGTGTATACTTATGTACACGCGTCAGAAGTCTTTGGCGTAACAAGATTCTTTCGCCTTATTCTGCGTTTGTACTCTACTCAACAATATCAAAAGGTATTTAATACATTGAAAGATTTATCATTGAAAGATATATCTCACTATAGGAAAACCAAGTTTCATCATTAAAATTTTGTGAGATGAGATGAGATTTTTGTTCGTACAATTAAATTAATTAGATTTGACGGCCGACTGGCGCAGTGGGCAGCGACCCTGCTTTCTGAGTCGTAGGCCGTGGGTTCGATTTCCACAACTGGAAAATGTTTCTGTGATGAACATGAATGTTTTTCAGTGTCTGGGTGTTTATCTGTATATTTTAAGTATTTATGTGTATCATATTCATAAAAATATTCATCAGCTTTCTTTGTAACCAAAACACAAGCTACGCTTACTGTGGGGCTAGATGGCGATGTGTGTATTGTCGTAGTATATATAAAGAAATAAAATTAAATCACCGGACTGAGCCAGCAGACTTTGACAATTCAAAGTGTACAGTGTCAAACCTTTTATTGAAATACAAAATTGTTGACTATAGCTTACTTTAGGGTGTCGGTTTTTCGTGACGGTGTGCGCGCGCATCGTAAAAATTTACTCTCATAATTTTTCCCTAACGCGCCAAAAGAAGTATTACTTCAAAAAAAATCTATTGTTAATTATTTCTCTAAAAATATTGGATTCTGGAAAAATTTAAGTAAATCAGTAAATATAATATATCCTCCTAAATGTAAATGTTCGTTACATAATTATGCAAAAACGTCTGAACGGATTTGTATGAAATTTGGCATGCATGTAGCCTTTGACATGGAAAAGAACATAGGCTACCTTTTATTCAGATTCCTAAAGAAGTTCCCGAATTAAAATTGAAAATTGTTTACGAGCTAAACAGCGGGCAAAGCTTTGAAATTGGGTATGGATGTCACCTATGCTATGGAAAAGGAGATGTACTATCTATACCGATCTTTCAAATAGTAGGATTAAAAATGGTTAACGAGCGAAGTTATAGACCTACGAGTATTTATGAAGTTCACGCAGACGAAAGTAGCGGGCAGAAGCTAGTAATAATATTATCTAATACATAAAAACATATCTTTTCTATTTCTTACATTTTTGTAGAGATAGTGGCTTTAAAAAGATGACTAAACTTACCCATTATAAAAACGTAGATAGATGTCCTCAATTCGATTTGTTCTGTCTGGTAGAATTCCTGAAAATAAAAATTATATTATGAATCAGCTCAAACTATACTTTTATTATGAACATCACTAACATAACTTTGGCAAGCGGATGCCCACTATTGGACATTGGTGTCCTAAAAGAGCTGACGCTGACGCTGAGCTTGGCTGAAGAGCTACCAATATCTATATATATTTGTTTTTATATAGTTATGGATTTAATATGATAGAGTATATATTCGTTTATTATTTTATATTTAATTATTATATTTTTCTTATTAGGCCAATTTTGTTTATGTATTTGTATTTAGTTTTATATTCATTTTACACCACCTGTACTTTGTCGCTCATGTTGTCCTAATCCTAAGGTTGCCTGACAGAGATCGCTACTAAGCAATAAGGCCGCCTTTTTTATTTTACTTCCGTCTTTGTATTTCTGTTATTCTTTTATTTCCCTAACTTCATAGTGGTGTACAAATAAAGAGTTAAATAATAATAATAATAATAATATCGATCCTCAGTCTTTCTTATCAATTCGCCTCCCGTTACTAACCGCTATCGTAGGCACTCGTAAGTACGCGTCGTACCTACTGTGTAAGGGTATTGGGTACTAAAACAATTGAAGATCAATTCACCAGTCCTTCATCAGCGACAAATACGAGTACAATATGTAAATTTATATAAAAAAGTCTTTATATTCCGAACCTAGGGATTCTTAACTTTGAAACATTGGTTAGGCAATTTTGTCGGACCGCTGTGACACCGAATTGCTTTAAAACGAGCGTGTATGTTTTTAAACCATTATTTGTTACTAGTTACAGAAACAGTTTAATTTTGCTGCTATTAAGACTTATTTAAGAATGTTCAGAAGATAAAGTTGTCTCGTATAATTCTCTCCACTTTGAAACTAAATGGCCGTAATTCAAATGTTTTTATTAAAGATCTGTGCTAATAGTTCAGCATTATTATTATATTTCGCAAAAACATATCAATAAATATTTTTATAAATTAAAAATAACCTACCAGTTTTTTTATTCGGCAGCTCATGTTTGATGTAGTTATTTGTATTAACAACACAAATAATGTGGAGAGTTAGTAAAATACTTAGTAAACTATACATTGTAAGTCAATTGAAAGTAGCGATCGGCGGAAGACTGTTACAGTCGTGGCAAGTGCATTTTCTGCAAATTGTGTCTTTATGTGATTTGGAAAAAAACCGCTTATTTTCTTACCAGCCATTGTTAAAACACATAATAGGTACCTACTTAATATAATGCCTGTATGTCTAGTAGTACGCCCCGAACCTCGCGATGATGTAACAAATAAACAGAAAAATTATTTGCGCTATGTAAATGTGCGCTATTTAATTGCAGACTTAAACTTATGTGTGGAAAGAACCAGAATGATCTTCGGAATCATGTTATTAAAGCTTATGCCTACTCAACCACACAAAGGACTCTAGCACCACTCGCAGAACACACAAAATACACACACAACTAATATATGTTCATTTCTAGTAAGTTTTTGTGTCACGGATAGATAGATGGATGGACGGACCGAAAGACTGACGGATGAATTGACTGACGGAAGGAAAAACGGATAGATAGATTGATACACCGATGGATAGACGATAGAAGTACCTACATACGGACATTGCATTATCAAGTAAACGATCGTTTCGCTCGGTCAATCAATTTTATTACGTATGCAGTAACTTGTTACGTAACTTCTACGTTAGTGTTCATATTAATATCTTATAATACTCTGAAATAAACCTATTCTATTACTTACGAGTACGGTCGTTTTCGTGTATGGAAATACTTAAATATTGGAGTAAATATATCTTATTTTCACTGTGTTTAAGCTCAAGTTAGCCTACAACTCTTTAGCTCGGGCTTATGACATAATGTTTGTAAAAGAAAATTAAGAAGTGCATTATTTGCAACTCTAAAACGAGTCCATTAGGTCCATTTTATTTCCTTTTTCGTCTAATGCTCAAAAACGACTAGATTGCGAGCGATCAAATCTTACGGTTACGGTAAAATAAAATTACGCATTCGATAAGAAAATACGATAAGTTCAGATTCCGCTTTATTATGAAGTAAATACTAACAATAACATTGGCATCTCTGCAGTATAATATCCCAAATTGGTACGTGCTGTGCAAAAAACATAAAATGCGTTTTTTATTTATCTTATGAGAGACTCTTCAAATCATAGCATTTTCAATGATCAGAAACTTTGAAAACAATTATTGTCAGCATAAATTTTTTTACTGTCGCTTTATAAAAGATAGGTAGATATACTATTTAGCTGATTTTCTTTAGATCTACTAGAGAACAGTATTTTAGTGGTAAGTAAATAGTAATTATTTATGACGCATTTTGTAGTTAAGAAGTAGCTTCATAACATGTATCCTTCTACCTTGCTTTACAAAAACTATTATTTAAGACTGATATACCTCAGACGGTTAGACCTTTTACTGAAATAAAATATAGCTTATGTTATTCAGTTATGGTTAAAATAGCTTTCTAATGGTGAAAGAATCTAAAATTATTAAAATTATAAAGATTCTCAATCGGTTCATTAGAGTTTATCCACCAATCCGCACTGGGCTAGCGTGGTGGACTAAGGCTTTAACCCCTTCTCATTGTGGGAGGATACCTTATTGTCCTATAGTGGGCCGATAATTGGTTGACATGATGATGATAATGATAATAGAAAAAGAAATATAAATCTATTGACTTGATTTCGAATCTTAATTCTACCGATTTTGCATTTCGATTTTCGAGGCTACAATTTCGATTGATTATTATTAATACAGTGCAACCGTTATCTCCTAAAAAAATATCCGCTGTCAATTATAATAGTAACAAACTGTCTGGGATTCGTCCCGTTGAGATAAAATTCTTATCGAGCTTCTGATAAAATATGTAAAACTGAGATAGTACAAGAGATCGTTATGGTTTTAGTTCTTCGTTGTGATAATGAGTATCACGCAACAATAAAGATAAGATAACTAGATATAAACGTAACGCATAAGACCGGATGGAATAGACAAAAATAGTTCTAAAATTTATGTAAAAGATATAACAGTAGGAATAATTTGATTAAAATATACGACCTTAAGGGCCGATTTCACCAATCAATGTTTGTTACTTTAGTGACCCGTGAAGTGCTTTAACGGACCGTTGGTGTAAACGAGTGTCCCACAACGCACCAACAAGTGATTATCTTTCCTGACGGGCCGCTAAAGTTATTTGCTGGTATATAGGTCCGTTATATATTTACAGACAATTAGGTACTGCCGGTTCATAAAGTTGGACATTTTTATTTGAAAATTAGCAATGGAAAATTTAAATACTGGTCACTTCAGTAGTACTATAGTACAGTATCGAGACAGTTCAAGAGTATAGATCCAACACGCTGCCATAATGCGGATAAATGGCTCAAACTGACTGACTGACCGACTGACCGACCGACGGCCCAACCGACCGACCGACAGAAATATGTTGTGATTATATGTACTTATTACTTTCTATCTCAGATCGTGGCTACGCAAGGTAAACACGTACGGTTTTTTACTTTTACACTATAGTACCTAATTAATGTGATCCTTGCTGCGTGAAAGATGGATACACCAATAGAAATATATTAGTGGCATAAACCGTGCGAGTTATTCGAGTATAGTGTTCCCTACTTTCATACTAAAATAAATTCGAAAATTGCTGCGTGAAAAAAGAAAAAAATTCATAAAATCTTACTCGCAGGTTCGTCCGTGTATATTAATCGAGTGCAGTGTTCCTTACTTCCATACCAATGTCCTTTCGACTCTAACTCCCATCGACCTTCCCGTCCACTACCACTTTCAAGTGTTAGGATAGGGTCAGTTACTCTCATTCTTTGGCAAGCACTTTACTTCGGGTCAAATTAACCCTCAAAGAAATTCCAAGCATAACGCTTTCCATAGCACGTTAAACGACTGGTGACATTGTATTTGTATACATAATACATAACCAGACGTGTGCCATATAGTGGCGGAGGCCGGAGGATCAGAATACAGTTGTCATCATCGTTCCTGTTCCCTCCTCCCTCCCTCCTTCTGACACAATTAAAACAATACGTGTAATACATAAATTATAAATTTAAAAAAAAAACCCCGGCTTTCAATATGTTGTATAATAAGTCAAGCATTTACATTTAAAACCCATAAGGAGGGAGTTATGATAAAAATATAATCCACCTTTTTGTAGGCCGGCCATTTTAGGTCGATTTTCATCTAAAATAGCTAAAATACTTACCGACTAATTCATCTTTCAAACAAATCAAAATCGATTCAAATACGATGGCGCACCGCGCAGACAGATTACTACTTACTGTAACACTCACACATACACACGCACAAGCACACACACCCACACACACACACACACACACACACACACACACACACACACACCCATACATACATACATGTCAAACTTTTTAACGCCCGTCGCGGGTTAAAAATCCACAACAACAAGCCACAATAACGGACCACGCAAATGTCATCTGGTGGTTAATGACGATGCAGTCCAAGATTAAGAAACTCTGTTTCTAAGTGAATTAAAACCCTCTATAATAATTTTTGACGCCACTGCTAAAATAGTGCACACAATGAGCAAATAAACCATAATGATTTAAAGGCAGTCATTCTTGCGGTTGTCTGAAGTGAGCAGTCCATATTGAATAAGAACTGCATTTTCTCTACCATTGTAACGGACGAACTTGTGACCTGGATTTTTGTAAACAATGCATCATTAGACGCTTTCCACCCGACAAAGTGAGGGTAATGTTTTTAGGATGAATGCATATAAATTGCTTAGGTTGAGGCCTAAATGTGTTTGTTGGGCATTAAAAATGTGTGAGTATTTTGTTTATCTACATATGTTCAACACCAACTACTGAACCAATCTCGATGTAATTTTGCACATTTGCTCAACTACTGAATTGATCTTGATGGAATTATACTTATTTCTGCCGCTGAGCAGCATAGCTGTAATGCTGTGTTGCGTTCTGGCGGGCGTGGCTGTCGGACGTCGGTGTAATAACAGGCACGTGAGCCTTAACACCTACGCCTAAGGTTTATAGATACAGAGTGGCACCTTCTAGAATGTGTTCCCTGCGAAGTGATGCACTGTTTATTACTTAGCCATTATTTTCCATTTCAAATTACTATGAAAATAACTTATTATAGCTTATATATTGCTTGCATAGGAAACCTTGAAAACATGCATAAGCTAATGGGCTAACCTGCTAAAGGTATGGCAGTTACATTAAATCTATACCCCTAAACTATTTCTACTCAATATTGTATTAGAACGCTAAATCGTTTGGCAGCACGTCTCTTTTAGGGTGAAAAGTCACCACGTCCGAAGCCTCCCAAAAGACCAGCCTAAAGAATATTCATAGAAGATAATTTCCCAAACTCTCTATACCTGGGATCGAGCCCACTCACCTCACTCCTATATAATTACTATCAGCCCAATATCGGCCACTACAAAACACGTTTCTCCTCTCAGAATGAGCATAGTTTTGGCCGTAATCCACGCTGACGAAGTGCGAATTGTTAGACTTCACACGCTTTTGAGAAAATTATGGAGAACTCTCAGACATGCTGGTTTCCTCACCATAAAAACAAGTGATGTTTAATTGCTTAAAACGCGCATAACTCCGAAAAGTTAGTGAAGAGTGCCGTGCCGTGATGCAAACTTCTAACCACTAGTAATTAGGCAATAATATTTCCGCACACCTATATATTATGATTACAGCTAAAGCGCAAGTGATATTCGTAGTCTCTCTACGCTATGCAATCAGCGCGATGCGTTTATTGATTTGCGTACAAGCCCCTCTATCGCGATCAATCGAAGCCGGGTACTGACGCAATTGTACAAATTGGCCAGCACTCAACAGAATGTTTATTATGTAATAGCACAGTAAAGACACTAGACCTAGATAAACTATTAAAAAAAAAGATTAATTTGCTATACAACGCGAAAAACAGGAGAACCTGTACGTTGTTATTTATAATATCTTCCATCTTTATACTCCACACCAAACAGATCTTCGGCATTTTACTCTCAACGCACGTTTCGCACCGACATCGAAGCAATCTCAGGAGATGCTGACTTTACAATGAATAATTGTTAAGTCTGTTGAGTTATATTAAGCTCCATTTTCATAATATATCATAGAATTCCGCAAAGTAACGCCTGCTTTTATCCCATATAAAATAACTCATTTAGTTAGGAAATTTGAGGGCCAGACTATATTTTTTTTATAAATTTCTTCTCTAAATTATTTAAGCATAAGCGTATTATTAATTTTAACCAACAACTTTATCATCATATCAACTGATTGACGTTCATTGTTGCATATGAATTTCGTATGGAGTTCCAAAACCACGGTATTTAAGGGTAGCTGGTTTATGTGAAGCGTCAGTTTGATGTCGTCGGTTCACCTCATTAGGAGACGACCAATGTTGTTTACCGGTGCAGGGTCACCATTCCAGTACCCTCGGATCCCAACTGTCGTTTTTTCCGAGCTATGTACTCCACTGACCTTCAACTTCGTTGTTGTGTCAGTGTTAGTTCAAGAGTTCAGCGTCCTGTTTTAATGGTGTTTGACAAACGATTGACATTAGTATTATTGTTGTATAGCAAGAAATTTGCATTCTTGTTTTTAAAATTGTAAAAAAAGTATATAACTTGTAATTTTGGGTAAGGCACATGTTACATATCGTATTCACAAAGCTCCCATGGGATGTTAGCTTGGTGCCAATGAGCACCATTTAACGAACCATTGTTATGGCATGTTAATAATAAAATAAAAATGACACATTCGTTTAATAGTCTGTTAATTGGATTGCCCGGATCTAAAACGCCTTGGTGTTGTTAACAAAAATTATTTATGAAAAAAAATATGTTGTTTTTAAAGTTATAAAAGTGATTAGGTTGAATTTAAATTGAATAATTCTGAATATTACTAGAACTTATGATAAAATGTTGCCAATGTTCTTCGTTGGCAACAGTTTATTAGAGGTTTTTTTACAAATCACGTGGGAATCCCGTCGGGATAAAAAGTTGCCTATGTTACTCGCCACCCTTTTGACCAAATCTGTGCCAAAAAAGGCTATATCCGGTATTTTGAATATATGCAATTAAGTCTGACCCGTGGTCGGTCATGGGTTGATAGTGATGATGAGAATAGGTCATTAACTGCCCTACAATGTTCTGAAGCATGAAGTACTCTGATTCATCGGACCCATTAACAATTTTGCGCAACTCTCATTGCGGTAGGAATCACACCGTGCGCGGCGTATGCTTTAATTGGAACTTGATTGTTTTCCTATTAAGGCGGCTTTGCACGGGAGTATGAGCTTGCTTTAATGGTGAAAGAGAAAAAAACATCGTGAGACCTCGTGCACTTATGAGAGTTCTCCATAATATTTCCAAAAGCGTGTGAAGTCTACCAATCCACACTTGGACTGCGGCCTAAATTCTGAGAGAAGAAGATTTCAGATTGTGGGCGGTCATGGGTTTATAATGATGATGATAATTGCTCATTTAACGGCTCACAATATTTGACGCATGAAATATTCTGATTTATCGATGAGGGCTGGGTTTATAAACAAAATAAAATTTGACCGCCGATTGGCGCAGAGGGCAGCGACCCTACTTCCTGAGTCCAAGGCCCTGGGTTCCATTCCCACAACTGGAAAATGTTTGTGTGATGTGCATCAATGTTTTTCAGTGTCTGTGTGTATATATGTATATTCTAAGGTTTTATGTATATTATTCATAAAAATGTTCAGCAGTTATCCTTAGTACCCATATCAAAAGTGCCACCTATGGGCCTACTTGAATAAAGTTATTTTTTATTTTGACTTTGACAAGCTAACGCTTACTTTGGGGCTACATGGTGATGTGTGAATTGTCGTAGTATATCTATTTTTATTTTTTTTTTCTCGGACGAGCTCTGTTACAAAAAGCTCCACTACTGCTGTGAGTATGAAAACAAACCACAAATTTGCCTCATTATCATTACATTGTGCCGAACAGAACAAGACCAAGTATCATCGCCTCCCAACAACTGAGACTGCAGTCAAAGCGGGTTATCCATGCATCGCTTACCAACAAAGTAAGATTGAATTCAAGGGCTAATCTGTAGTGGGAAATAAATGCTTAGGTCAGTTTATCTCCGATGTAAAGAGGTTATCTCCGATGTAAAGAGGTTAAGTTAAGCTAATCTACGAGTATAAAGGTACTGGCTTATACCTGTATTGTCCGTTTGTCCTGCTTTAAGTTAGCAACCATTAAACTTGCGTTTTGGCATATATTTAGTTGAACTACTACTTTATATCCCATGAAAACAAACATTTGCACGAGATTTGTAAAAAACCTAATAAACGTGGACGAAGAAAGAACGCAGTCAAGAGCATAGCATTTTTTTTAAATTTGCAGTTTATAGAAGGATCTTGTCATTTTATTGCTTTTAATAACATCTGGCTGGTCTGCTAAGCGTTTTTATTTATAATATGCATACTGGAGCGCGAAGCTGTCTCACACAGGACTGGTGGTAAAACCAGCTTTATAATATTAAGTGGGCCTTGCTATTAAATTTTCATTCGACATTGTATTGCGCAAATGAGCGGTTTAAAATTTGGTACTCATATGTTGCTCGTTTATTTATATTATTGAACGAACAAGGTCTCTGGGTTTTTTTTTATAGTGATATTTGACGGACCAATTCGATGGCCCGCCTGATGTTTATTTATTTTATTTAAGAGTAATAACAACATGAATATTACACGTTTTTAAATATAGCACACACACAAAAACATGGACTGATATGCACGTCAGTTACAAGTGCACATAGCATTGACAAAGCGTCATGTAAACTTAATTTGTCAAAAGATTCAACTCACCGATAAGTGTTCCGTGAGTTTTTTCCTAAAAGCTGTGGGTGAGTCATGAGATGCTAGGTATTTTTTTGGATAACTGGTTGTATTTCGCACAATAGGAGCTTGTTTTCCGAGATGGGATTTAGTAAACGGGATGTGAAAAAATTTCGTGTATTTGCAACTTCTGGTGTACCGGTGCGGGACAGTCAGAGATTATTGAGAAACATCTATTAAGCTTGTCCACGGGAATAAAGGCACTGGCTTATACCTGCGAAACCTATGTATTATCCTTACGTAATACCTATTATAAATGCAAAAGTGTGTTTGTCCGTTTGTCCTGCCTTAACTCAGCAACCATTAAACTTGAGATAAACCTTCCTAAGCCTTTTATTCACCATAAACATTCATATTCACCGATTGAAGGTTGTTACGTTTAATTCTGTATTGTAATATTTTATGTAAAAAACACAGTTCAAGAATATCCCGCCTGTTTCGAAGAGATGTCATTTATCATGTCATGATAAGTGGGAAACGAACGCAGTCAACACTAACAATCGCCTATTATCAGTGCATGCACGACATGCTTGTTATTTTAAGTCTTCCAGGTTTTGTTGGAAATTTAAGCTTTATTCAGCAAATTTTATTTCAATAATAGACTACTTGACACAATAGTAGTGTGCCCTCCAAAATTGCATAGAAGCAATGCTTACCCTGAGAGGTTATTAAAAGAGAAGGTTTTTCTATTGTGTCCTATCTAGAAGCCTCCCATATCGTGCCCGCCACCCTTTGTACTTTAACATACCAAATGAGGACAGTTTTCTGTCAAGTTTATGTAAAAAAGCTATGAAAATTTACTTATAAAGTCATAAAAAACCTTGTTTCTAATTAAAAAAAATAAACATTACAGTAAGTTATGAAATTTTATTTATAAAGTCAACCTAGTTTCTTATAACTCTTATAAAAGTATATACCGAGGCCAGCAGTCTCTAGGCGTGCGTGACGCGACGAAGACTATATAGCATGCTATTTCATTAAGGAATTGCGGACGGAATAAACCTATATAATTAAATTATCTAAGATGCTTAATGGTTCGATAATTTTTTATTTATTTAGTAAGGAAACTAAAAATACTTTGAATTATATATGTTGAAGGAAACCATACGACAATATGAAAACATTAGAATTTTGTAATCTACATTAGGCAGTGCCGTGCATAGAGGGTATTTACAAAGCAAACAGATTATATAAAATGAAAAAAATATCCAGTACGAGTTATGAAAAACTTAAGGCCTATCCTTGTAAGAGTTATATAAAGCCTACCCTTAAGTTATAACTGGTTATAACTGGTACCTACTGAAGATATTCTTCATTTTATACCATATGCATACCCTGTGCATTTCCTCTATGCAACCATATGATAATAGGTATTTTTAAATGGTAATATAAAGCTGTGCCATGAGTGTCATGTATGTAATGTAATAGGTAATTAAATTTAAATTATTTAAATTATACACTCTAACATGCAGTAAATGGAATAATCTCGTGATTTACTTATATAATATAATTTGAATTGAAATCATTGAACATTTTGCGAAACTCCAATCGCGGTAGGAATTAGACTTGCAGCGGCTTCAATTTGATTTTGATTAAATTATTTGATTGCGCTGGTCATACCAAACGTTTTATTGGTAAAGCATTCTAATAAGAGTATACCTACTGAAGCTAGTAGCCATAGGTATACACTTACAAACTATTACGAAATAGCATGTTATTTTTTTTCGCATTTGCGGGCGGAAAATACCTACTTATAGTTAAACTCCCGATGTCTTGACTAAAATTTGTTATGCAAAATAATTTTTTGTACAAGAATAAATTATGGAAAACATAATAAACATTATGTATGCAAATTTTATGAATATTTATTGATCAAAGAAAACTAATAGGTACTATGAAGGTTTGTATGTTTAAATACTTTAATCCCACGAACTAGTCGGATTTGTTTAATTTTGGTTTTTTTAAATATAATCTTCCTTAGAAGGTACCAAAAAAAAAAATTGTATCTCATACTTTTAAAGATAGAGACCTAAAAACCAGTGCTTAGGGTTGAAACTTTCGGATGATCACTCTAGTATTCTATTGTTATTTGTTGTACCTAAGCAAGATCTGGAAGAGATAGCTTTAGTGATAAGACCTCCTTTGCACGCTTTATTTAATTTTCTAAGTTTCTTCTGTATATGTGTTTACTTTGTATATAATGTATGTTTGCAAAAAAGCTTTCGAACAAACAAACAAGATGTGAAGTGACTAGCCATTGACCTGGGTTTTTATTAAATACTAGCTGTTGCCCGCGAATTCGTCTGCGTTTGATTTTGTTTTTAAAGTATTCAGAATCGCTAAGCCTTAAATGAGTATAGTAGTATATATAACATGTGACTGTCAATTAATTATAGACAAATAATTTGCAATAAAATAAAAGTGCGACTATAATTAAAGATCTAAGCTTTCCTATCTCTTAAGTTGGACCAGACTGCTCACGGTGTGCCAATTTAATTTAAAATCGCTTAAGTAGTTTAGGAGTCCATCGCGGTCAAACATCGTGACAGGAGATTTATATATATTAAGATAAGATTGGAGAAAGGCACGCGTTATTTTGGAGTATTCAATAATATTCAGTGAACATTCAGGTTGTAAAAAGCAGGAAAATCTGTCCGATGCGATTCATTATTATAGAAAATTAAACTGTATGTCCATTGAATATTTGGACTATGTTTTACTGGGATACAAAATATCCTATGTTCACGTTGAGTATGCGAGATATCTAGGTGCAATATTTCGTCAAAATCAGAAAAGCTGCTTTGCCCAGTAGGTGCCAAAAAATATTTTTTAACTCGATGGGATCAGTACCCGTTTTCTTTTCCGGGATAGTAATTCTAAGATTTTTATATAAAATATAAATCTTTTATATCTAGTGATCATTATACCAACAACAACAGGAGTCTGGGTGACAATAAAATGTGCTATTGTTGAATGGTAAAACGTAAAAAACGGTTTACGAATTGCCTTAGTAAGAGGCCCTTACGCGTACGTTTTATAAAATACGTGATAACACGTAGCCTACCTACTTGCCCCAGATATTCTACGTTAAACTATTTAGAAGTAGCTATAACATGAGTAGTAAAATCTTAATCACGTATATTACATTCTTATGTGAACAACAATAAACATTTAGTGGTAATAAATAAGTAATTTAAATACCTACCTACGTGGTTATCTCTCAATAAAACTTATCGATTATTATAAATGCGAAAGCGTGTTTGTTAAGTAAACTTTCATTCAAGTAGCAGGGAGGGAGAAACAGTTCTTTTAGAATACTTTTAATTCGAGACTACTAAGAAAAGTTTAAGAGCCGGAGTTGGCCATATCTGTTATTATATCCTCTAATTAGTGTTGCCCAAATGCAAGAACAAGACGAGACTTAGCCAGTCTTGGTCTTGGTCTTGCGCCAATACACCTGGTCTTGGTCTTGGTCTTGGTCTTGCGCTCCCAGTCTTGGTCTTGGTCTTGGTCTTGCAGCAAGAGTCTTGCAAGTCTTGCAATTACCTATTAGTCTATTACTATTTATTAAAGTTTACTTTAAATCTTAGAAAAACGTATTAGAATTGGAACATTGTGAGCTTGAATTAACATAGCCATAGTAAAGATCAAGCAGATTAATAAATAACTGAAGATTTGATAAGAAATTCGAAAAATCAACTGACCTATATGTCGTTTTCCATGGAAGTAACTGTTTCTTAATAAACATTTATGATTTATAAGCTTACATTTGCTAAAACATGTAAAAAAACAAATTAATTACAATAACTTGACTGTATTTTAAAGAACAATACTTATCTGTCTAGAAAGAGATTGAACCCTCAACTTATAAGAAATTTAATAAAAGAGTTTTACGATTTATCATTTATTTGAATAAAAAATAAAATACAACACAAATCAACAGCTTTATCATTAGGTTATGATACTTTATATCAATTCTTTTGACCAAGAATTAATACAAAGTAACCATCTGGCTGACTCATCACTTAACCTATTTCTATGTTTTCTAATTACTAATGATGCTTTAGAAAATAACCTCTCAGCAGGTACTGAAGTTGCAGGTATTGAGAGAAAATCACGGGCCATTTTCGATAAAATCGGATACTCTGTCTCATGCGTCCTCCACCAATCTAAAATCACCAATCTGAAACTTATTTATTCTTTGGAACACCTGTAGGTACTCTTAAAATTCGAAATTATTTTGCATGAATAGTGTCAAATGTTATGATTTCGGCGCGGCGGCAACGATTGTTTTAAATTTCAAAAGAAGCCGCCGGCGCGTGTATCATAACCATGTACTTCCGAAAAGCGGCAAATTTCTTTGAGAAGTAAGTACAAAACCTTTGAAGCCGCATTATCAAAGTGCCGATGGTTAAAACATAACTATGCATGCACTCAGTTTGATTTTAATAGATATTTTTTTATTCGCTATGTTTATGGTATTAGTCGTAATGCGCATAGGTCCAGTTTTTCATATTCTTTGATATAGTTTTTTGCGTCTCATAGAATTCCTAAGCGTACCTACCTACCTATACACCGAACTGTTACACCTAACTACTCCGTGAAATAGCGCTAAGTCCTAGCTGCAAGACGCAAGAGTCTTGCAGGCTATGTCTTGTTCTTGCTCAAGTCTTGCACGGTCAGTCTTGGTCTTGGTCTTGCTAAAAATACGCGGTCTTGTTCTTGGTCTTGGTCTTGCAAAAACGCAAGAACAAGACCAAGACTGCAAGACCAAGACTGAATTTGGGCAACACTACCTCTAATAGTGAAACCTAATTCGTTTGGGACAATACTGCTTATTTTTTTTCTAAACGATCTACCGGTAATATTAACTCTAAATTCCACAGTTCACGAAAGCATCAGATTCTTAATTAATTAACTTCATTTGTAAAGAACAATTCAGATTATTAGTTTTTTTAGAAAATTAGTTTTGGCACCTTGTATAGTTAACATTATCTCGCTCAATAAAGATGACTATTATTTTTTATTTATCTACTCTAACTCATATTTAAGTATTTATGGTATGTTAAAATATGTATTAGTATCCCTATTTTCTATATTTATCAATAGTATTGTTGTATTTGTGTAGTCTCGTTTATGTATTAGTATGTAGTTATTCGTATGTATATTCTAAATAGTGCATCCCACCTATTCGTAATTCTTTTTAGTTTTCCTAATCCTAGAGTTGCCTGGCAGAAATCGCTACATAGCGATAAGGCCGCCTTTTTTATCCTGCTTCATTGTTCATGTGTTTTTTTTTTCTCATATTTCTGATTGGGGTTCAAATAAGGAATATAAATAAATAAAACTATAAAGTTTACAATATTTAAGAACATTACACATAGATAAAAAAACAGATAAATATAAACAAACCCTATTAACAAACAAACTATGTACTTTTGTTAAGTATAAGGCTACATTTAACTACCTTCACGTTTTAATGATAATGGGAAATTTTAAGTATTCAATTTTGTTATTTCTTTCTTACCTTGTTGGAATCGGTAAGCATAGGCTGTTATATTGGAATTACTGATAAGTTGAATTACTTGGCACTTGGTGCTTACCTGTATGTAAAAATATAAAGCAAGGCAAAGATTTCAGAACACACAAAATCCAAATTCAGCAATTGTTACATGTAAGGCATTGTGGCCAAAAACTCCCTGCGCAAGTCTCACTACAGACCACTCGAGAAGACTCACGGTGATAGTTTAATTGCGAATCTCATTGTGTGCACACAGAATTGAGAACATACAGAAACCGTGTAAACGACTAATATTGAAGCAAAACCACTCCACATTAGTAATGTTATTGCACAGGTGGTAAGTCACTTCACTCATTTAGCAGTTGACAGTAATTATTTTACCTTTAATTTTCTAAACGTTTCACATAAAATGGGGAAAAGTTTGTGAGCAACACTCCGCTGGTGTGATGTGACATCTGCTTAGAGCGTTTTCCCTTTTTTTGGACACAATTCTCTGCATGCAAACATGCAACATGCACTGCTTTATGTTCTTAATACTTTGCGTAGTGAGCAAGCCATGGGTACTTGCGTCGCGGCGAAGACACTGCATGTTGTAATTTTTGCTTTGGTAATAAAAAAATAAATGAAATAGATCGGTAGCCGCAATCACTGCGGTTTTACCTGATCATATACAGAGCTCTCTCGGGCAGCTGGCTCTTGTTGTGCTTTAAGAACTGGTAGAAGTACTCGTCGTGGCTCCAAGATATCAGCAGGCTGTCCAGGCCACAGTTGGGCTCGTACATGCCGTATTTTGTACTGTTTCTGCCACTTTCTCCATTTTATGGTATTTATTTAAAACACTTAGAGGTAAAACAATTACTGTCAATTGCTAAATGGTATGAAGTGACTAACCGCCTGTTCGAGAAACACTAAAGTGGAGTGGTTTTGATTCTTCAATATTAGTAATGTACACGGGTTCTGTGTGTTCTTAATTCTGTGAAGCAAGGCATGTGTATTAACCGAACTAGAACCTGTTTTTATGAACTGTACCGTGACTGTTTAAGGCCAACCTATTATCTATACATTACAACTCCAGTATCTACATATTTAAACATACTATACTTACATTCATCTTTTAACTCACTTTATTGCAGAAGGATTGAGGTAATTAAGTGTATATTTATTAATAAAACTGAATGATAATGAATAAAATTACTACTTAATAAAAATAAAATATATATAACTATAATTTAATAGAATTAAATATAAATATTACAATTATATTTTAAAGCTTTAGAACTAAAGGCCTTGTTGGTGTACCATGTATATCGATCATGAGGACTTGGGTTCGATTCCCGAGTCGAGCCAACGCCTAATATGATATTAAACACGTATTTGTAAATAGAACTCACTGTAGTGTGCAGCTTCATCGTATACCCCAATCATGGAAGTTATAATATTAATTGCATACATTACAATATAATTTCCATAATAACAGTCCACTTTGGCGGTAACTAAATGTATTTATTGACGCATACTAAATAAATAATCATCATAACATTATTATTCTATTTAATATCCCACGGTTGAACAGGGTGTTTTATATGCCAGACGAAAATGTTATATAAAAACACAATTTACTGGTTGTTGCCCGCGGTTTCACCCGCGTTAGCGAATTGGCTTCGCGGATACCTTTTAAAACACACATAATTACTCAAAGTGTCGTAGTTATATTTGTTACAGACAGACAAAACAATTTTAAATGTGTGTTTCGGATATGCTGTCATTCCAATAAAACTTTAGCTATTATAGATAGACACTTAAATTTTATATACCTGTTTGCATAGATGTATAGATGATTGATGAATCATTGAATATCGCCTACAGTCAACCTTTTAATAGACGTGACGATATCTGCATATTTTCTTTGAAAAAAATTTAATAAGTACTTTTACATACCAGACATAAATATATATAAGTATATCTGACAGTCATCTGTGTAAACACTTGTTCACGTACAACTCCGATGCAAAACTACGCATAAAACATCTGCGTTCCTCCACATAACTTCCTGAAGAACTTGGTGACCTGTGTAGCCAAGTGCTTCGGGGAAGTGGCCGGAGACAGGTCCACGATCAGAGTGCCTAGAGTGATATCTTTAACCCCGCCGCAAAAATGACGGGGTGTTATAAGTTGAAATTGAGTGTGTTTGCGTGCATGCGTGTGTGTGTGTGTGTGTGTGTTTTTTTTTCTTCAAATCAATTCGTCAAGTCAAATGAACGGGCTAGACTTATAGAATAATGCACGCTACATTGAAAGTCAGGTGTTTTTTATATTTATATCCTACCGAAATCTACATTTCGATTATTGAATTTATAACAACATAAAATTATTATTGAACAGCTGGCAAGTTACTACACTCAAACACCATTTTACGATATAAAAATTATATTTTTTTAAATAATTTTTATATAATAATTGACAGACCAACGGATTTCAAAAGACATCCTTATCCCTATTCCTACTGATATTATAAATGTGAATGTAAGTTTGTTTGTTACGCTTTCACGTGAAAACTACTGAACCGATCTTCACGAAACTTTTATATATATTGTTGGTGGTATTAGAAATAATATAGTATGCTTTCAATGAAAAAAAAAATTACATAAGATACATTTTTTTTATAAAAAAATCTCAAAATACCATATATGACTATAGGTGTGACTATGTATCATATATGACTATAGGTGTGCCTCCCAAAATTACGCGGGCGAAGCCGCAGGTCACACTAGTCACCTATAAATAGAGCAAACACTTCAAGAAACAGTCTACCCAGTGCTGTTCTGTGTCGATCCACCCGAGACGTAAGACTCACGCGCCTGCACTGGCAACCTCGCCTTTTAGACTGGAACGGCATTGCAATAATACTATTTGGCGGCAGAAATAAGCATGAAGTTAGTACTTTACCGTACGAGCTCTGCCACTTAGAGTTCTACTGCTACTTTAAGGGTCGAGTTGTTGGGCCAAAAATAGGTTTCATATGTTACTATTACAAATAAACAAAAGTGCATGGGAAAGTTAAAGTTCTCATTTAAATCTCCAAAGCCCAAGGCCAATCCAATTATTACGATCTGTTTAGCTACTTGTTTAACCAGCGCAATCTATGATTTGTACTGTCAAACAAAGATAATAACGATCTTTATCAAATTGTCTAATTTTTGACCACTTTTGCCTACAATTGGATAATTTTGCAATAAAATAAAAATCTGCTCGGTTAGGTACTATTTTATGCACCCATACTATTTCAATTGTTATAAAGTATTCAATGTTTTATATAACTTATAAGTTAGTGCAATATTACGCAATACTTTTATAAAGTTAATTAAAAGTAATTCCATAAAAGATTTTATATTTTATAATACTTAAATAAAATCTTATGTAGCTAAATCACTGCTCAGTTCACGTAATGCGTATCTACCTAACTACTAGTATTTACAAAAAATCGACTTCCGCGTTTTATTTTGGTATCTAGTATCTACTTAATTACGTAATTAGTGGTTCAAATTAAACTGCTCACTAAACTATTGCACCAATTACAACGAAGCTATATTATATATTATTAAGGAGTTGCCTTCTGAATTTCTGAATCTCATGCCACGTAATCTTAACAGATTTTAATGGGCTTGCGCTATGTATTTATTGTGATTTCCTGACTATCGATTGGCGCAGTGGGCAGCGACCCTGCTTTCTGGGTCTAAGGCCGTGGGTTCGATTCCCACAACTGGAAAAATGTTTGTGTGATGAACATGAATGTTTTCCAGTGTCTGGGTGTCCATATGTTATATTATAAGTATTTATGTATATTATTCATTAAAATATTTATTAGTCATCTTAGTACTCATAACACAAGCTACGCTTACTTTGGGGCTAGATGGCGATGTGTGTATTGTCGTAGTATATTTATTTATTTATTATTTCCAAAAGAAGGTTTCTTGGGTACCTAGAGTTGACTCGGGTTGTATATCTATACCAAATATTATAATTATAAAGATGTATAGTGTTTTGGTGTGTTGCTACGCGCTAGTCTCTGGAACTACAAATCTAAGTGGAATTTCTGTTTTTCAGTTGATAGTCTATTTTTCGATGAAGGTATTGCTATTTGATGTCAGGTTAAACGTTAAGGAGTGTTGTTTTTTTTTTTTATATATTAATAGCGGGCAAACAAGCAAGTGGGTAACCTGATGGTAAGTGATCACCGCCGCCCATAAACATCTGCAGCACCAGAGGAGCCATCGATGCGTTGCCGGCCGCCCTATCCGCCCCTTGAATAACCCTAACCCTGTTCCATAATTTGCAAGTGCGCGGAAGAAATGATCTGGTATTTCGAACAGTAGAAGAATACCAGGCATCCAGATGATGAGGGTGGAATTTATTTCTACGACGTAAGGTGATTTTGTGTGTTTTACGCCCAGGAAGTCGCGGGGAGGCGCTATTATTTTTTATATTGCACTACAAGTTACCCCTTTGCTTCAATCTAACCTGGTAAGTGATGAAGCAGTCTAAGATGGTAGCGGTAATCGTCCTAACCTATTAAGAGCATGTCAGTTATTATATGGTGGTATAACTACCACCTATACCTAACATGGGACCTTTTACTTATAAGACCACAGCGCTAACCTCCTCCTACTCCTCCAACCTACTCCTTGTTGCTTGTGACTTCGATCGCGATGAAGTTTTTATATGTCTGTGTTATCTTTTGAAGCCTGAAACTATGCAAAAAACATGTCGATTTATTGCTCTGTGTAAAACAAAAACCAAATCTATGCCTCGGGGACCGAACATTTTACCTTGATAAAAGCAGTCTGGTGTGATATTCTAGACTAAAATCTCTCTCTATCTCTTTGCTAAATTCCATTCAGATCCGCTCAAACGTCGTTGACTAACAGCATTCAAAGTTTCGCATTTATAATATTAGTAAAGATACCTACCTCGACCTCTTTGCCCTCATCCGTAAATCTGATAAAGCAAGATAAATTAATTTTGCCTACGCTCACCATAGTTGCAATGCAATGCAACTTCAGTAGTTAAAATGGTAAATTGAAATCAATTATAATAATATATTCCAAACGCATGCGTGTACATACATAATAATATTTCAATTAATGCAAAACGTGTGTAGAGTTGTAGATAGTTATACGCAGTTTAAATGACTGTGTGTACCTACAGACTAACATAGTACCTTTCTACGACTGTATACATTCATTTAAAGAACATATGTAGTAGTTGCCTGCCAGCGTTTATGTTATAGTTTAAATGATTGAAAAATTAATTTCACTACAATTCATGATTTGTTTAATCCTATATATCAGGCACTTATGAAACGTGAAACGAAAACTGTACTCGTAAACTTATAAGTTCCAAACGTTCAATTTTTTAAATTTATTAGTCAATCTGTTGTTCAGAATTGTAATTCTTATTTTAAAGACTTTTACCTCTACAAATAATTTATGCATATTATTAGTTTATAATTAAAAAACGCGATAATTTAAAAACCTTTAATATAAGCCATATTATAGTTTTTTAAATTATCTCGTAGGAACACCTTAGAACAGCTGATTTAACCGGCTATTAAAATTATCGGATCCCAAGGACTGCATATCGGACCAACGCATCTATACTTGCAAAACTTAAAATCAAAACAAGACTCTCTACCATCTGCCTCAAACGAATTCTAGAGTACTTCGGACACATTGCCAGGAAAGACGGATATGATCTCGAAAACTTGTAGTCACTGGCCAAAGTGGAAGGAAAAAGAGTACGTGGCCCCAGTACGATGCGTTGGTCTGACCAGATTCGCTGCTCATTCGATACTACCGTATACGATGCTTTCCAAGTTGCTGCTGATAGCTACCCAAAATTCGGAGTTTCTAACCCCAGCGGTTTAGGCTATGTGTTAATTACCAGTCGGTCACTACTTTGAATTTTAAATCTATACTTATATATTTTTTTTTTGCATAAAAGTATTCTTTGAGCTGTATAATATAATTTTTGAAGACAGACAATTAAATTGTTACAAAATTTTCGTAAAATCCTTTCTGGTATTTCAGCATGCAAAACCTGAATAGAATCCCAAACGTGTCGTGCATTTTTACGGAATAAAAAAGAGCCTCAGTAATTTTCCGATTCTTCACCTATTTCCATGAATATAATCACGTCAGTCAATTTCAACTAGGAAGAATGTCAAACCAACAAATATTTAAACTATTGCAGTGTCCTTCCCCGAAATGCAATCTATGCAAGATTGATACGTAGGTAATGAAGTAAACAAATAAACACTTTCAGAATTAAAATCATTATTATCGACTCATTACCAGCCCACTACAGTACGCGGATCTTGTCTCTAAATGGGAAGGATTTAGGCCGAATTCCACCACGCCGCGTTGGCCAATTGCTAAAAATGCACATAACTCCGAAAAGTTAAGAGGTCTGTTCCTGGTTCGAAATTCGGTTGGCTAAAACCTCATCCATCATATTGGTAAAGGCTATGGAGTAATGGGGAAGTAAGTTATTGTCTTGGGTATTTTGATAACAAAGTAGTTGTCATCCAACACGAGTTTCATTAACATAGTATGGTATGTATGGTATGGTATACTTTTTTCTGTTCTCGTTGGTTTTTCTCCTAAGTATTGAGTACTTTATTGGTATCATACTTATTGTTTTTTTTTTGTGTTATTTGTTTGAGGGAAGATGATGTACATGTGAAATTACTCTTAAATAACTAAATATTAATAGGGGAGGTGTTGTGGGTATTTTGATGATAAAGTAGTCGTCATCCAACACGAGTTTCATTAACATAACAGTTATCATAGCTATAAATATAATGTTTAATTTTAACTATAAAGGTATGTTTGATTGTACATATCTGCGTAACGGAGACCTTAGTGGTAACTAAGACTCTACTGCTGGGTAAGAAACTGTTTCTAGTTCTAATCCCTGAACTTCATATTATAAATATATATACCAAATAACAATACTTAATCAATTAAATAAAATTGTGTGAGACTTACAAAATTATCAATTCAATAAATAATCTCGAACAATATGAACTAAGTGTGTTGATACTAAGTAGAGCGTTAAATTTAAACCTAGCAACGAACGTGTAACGTATCTAATTTTATACATATATTTTACACATAACGTTGTAATATAAATCAGATAAAGTTAGATTGCTATCGATGTGTATGTATACAAGACACAAGTCAACATGGTATAATAGTTTTTTTTTTTCAATGCCACTGACTGATAGCAGACGCAAAGATATATTCCCTTGCCAAGTATCACCTGTCAACCATCACCACGTGTTCCGAACTCCGAACTCCGAAGATAGCCGAAGGGGGTTCTAAAGACGCACGATTAAGCGCGAACACAAATAGTTGTATCGTAGTTCTTGTGATTCTGTTTTACTGCCAAATTCCACAATACATTCCAAACAATATTTATCTGGTTACACGGTCTCGAATAACTAAGATAAGTTATAATAAAATAATATGCCACTTGTCCTTGTTACTTTTTCCTAGTTTTAAAATTACGTTCCGCATGAATACTATAATATAGTGCATTATTATTATATTATTATTATATGAAGCTTATTTTTTTCATTCACTGCAATATCGGAACGTTCAATTAATTTGATGAGGATGTCTCGATTATTTCTTCCGTACCTGTGCCCCACCAGTATCGCTTCCAACTCACAGACACTGCACGAAACATATTTGTAGCGCTGCGTGCGACGCAGACTGCGCGCGGCGTCCAACTGATACATTCTTGAATCTTGATTCTAGTTTGAATCCGAATTTCGAATTTCGAACATGTAACCTAAAGAAGGCCTATTCCAAACAAGATTTTGAAAAATTGGAACATCACAAACGATGCACGTACCAGATTTTGTCACTTATAGAGAGTTACTGACAAAGGAACCTGACAGCCTGACTCAATTAATCTCTAATTAGAAGCGAGAGTGCTATTAACGTTGAGAGGAGGATTTCACATCGTTGCCTGTCACTAAAGTAAATGGAATCTCTGACAGCTCGATGGGTGCCACTGCCGTTGATATTTAGGTCAAAGCCCTGCAAGCTTGAAGAGCCTTTATTAATGAAAATATTGTAGTTACCTATTTAGAATCTACCTACGTTATATTTAAATTATGCTCTATCCAATAAATAAACTTCACTTTTTTTTAAATATCACATTCCTGGTTTTTCAATATGGGAACCACAGAATTAAGAACATACAGACTCCTCATTAAGCCATTATTGCGAAAACAGATAAGACGACCCAAGCACGTCTCACTTTACACCCGCGGAATGTTGCTAGCTCACAAACATTTCCCATTTCCCCGTTTTATGGTAAACGTTTTGAACATAAGAGGTAAAATAATAACTGTCAACTGTTAAATTAATAAAGTGGTGTGGTTTTTAATGCTTCAATATTAGTTGTGTACACGGATTTTGTACAACCTGAATTCAGTGATTTGAACATAAGTTAATAGCCATTCCAATACATTCTATCAGAGAAACAAGGATGTCCGCTACCGACAATACTAGATCTCAATATTTTAATGAGACAATAAGAACTACTTTTTATAGCTGGTAAAAGTAAGGTATAAAGAAGAAAATAATAAAGAGTAGGTAACGTTATCCTTTCTAATATTATAATTGCCAAAGAGTAACGTCCTCACTAAGCAACCAATCAACTTCATTTTTGGCAAAGAGTTAGTCGAGAGGACGGAGAGAAACATCCTTTTTATGTACTATTTATAACGTACATTAACGATTTATCTTCATCTACGGACCATGAACCAATCAACTTCATTTTTGGCAAAGAATTAGTCGAAAGGACTGAGAGAAACATCCTTTTTATTTACTATTTATTAAGCACATTAATGATTTACCTTCATCTCCGGATCATCAGCTGACCTGTTCGCAGACGACAGCACAGTAATTTTCACTGGTAAAAAAATAAGATTACTCTTAAAAAAGACATCGAACCTAAAATTGACATTGTTATTTCATTAATTTCTATAGGTAATTGACGTAATCCAAATCCGATTGTTTTAATTATTTATCTTAATGGCTTGGCTTTAAATGGGCTAAAAGATTGTTCTATATCATTTTTGTAACATGTATATTTTCACATGTTTTTTGCAAATAAATGACTATGATTATGATTATGGTTCCACGTGAATTGACAAACTGTACTAAATGCAGACGAAGAACGCGGGCAATAGCTAGTTCTCTTTATGGTTAAGCCGTAGGATAGTTCTATATTCGTCCAACTATCAATAGTCCAACTTCTTAGACCAGGGCGCGTTTGGAACCCTCGTAGCTTTAGTTTTAAGTTGACGAATTTATTTATCGCCATGAACTCACTCCTATGTCATATTTTACATGTAATGTACGCATCAAAAGTGACATCTATGTGCCTATTTGAATAAAGAAATATTTGACTTGTCTTGCCTTGACTTGAATATGGACGTTAAAAGAAGAATTTTTGCCTTCATGTCTATTCTGAGCCTTTATATGGTATACCAGCGAGAAATATAGACCTTCATTTTCAATCAACAAGCTACACTTGTACCAATATAGGTTAAAACATTATTTATAATAAACGGCACCTAAAGCTTAGCGTGCTCTTCGAGACGCAAAGCCAATTTCCTCTATTTCAACAATATATATACTATATAGGTATATTGGATAGAAGCAGGCGCTACTTTACGGAAGTCTATGACATACAATGAACAATAAGCTAAACACTGAAAATTATTTAGCTCAATTTGCTATACTCCGCGAAAAGTAGGAAAATTAGTCCAGCAGAGGACTTGTAAAAGGCTGTTGAGGATGATGATTGATGAAGCTTAATGTTGAATAGAAGCAGACGTTACTTTGCGGAATTCCATGCTGTACAAAGAAAATTAAGCTTAATTTTCCAAACTCGGAAAAAAAGAAGAATCTGTACGGTGTTAATTATATTTCTATCTTTAATTGTTATTGTAAAAACGATAATTCATTGTAAAGTCAAGATTTCCTGAGGATGCTTCGGTAGTCGCAGTGAAACATGCGTGCGAATACATTGCCGAAGATCTGTTTGGTGAGGAGTATATAGATTGAAGGAAATATAAGATACTCCGTACAGATTTCTTTCCGAGTATAGCAAATTGAGCTTAATTAAGCTATCCGGCGTAAACGCAGGGTTATTCGGTCCCCAACGAGGTGGACAGACGACATCAAACGAGTCGCTGGGAGCCGCTGCAACAAGCGGCCCAGGACCGTGGATTTTGGAACTCCCTACAAAAGACGATGATGATGATGATGATAAGTAACTGAAGGCAGACCCTGGATTGTCTAGTGCCGACTTTGCTCAACAGCTTGCCTTATAAACTAAAGCGGGAAATAAACGCTAAAAACATAAAGGAGAAACTTAAGACAATTTTCTTTCAAACTAATAAATGTAATAATAAATAGCTGGAACATCCTGTGTAAAGTTTACTCAAACGATAAAGTGCGATATGTGGAACTGGTTGAAACGCGATCATTATTTTTTATATTAAACAGAAAACAGACCCAGATTTTAAAACATTCTTCATGAGTGATATGCTCTTATTGGTCTTAGCGATATAGCCTAGTCTGCCTTGATAAATGGGTTATCCACACTGAAAATTTTTTTCAAATCGAACCGATCGCGATCACGTAAACAATCAATCAAACAAAGAAACAAACACTTCAACTTTTACATATTAATATAACATATAAGTTGATCCCATTTTTTCATCTAAAGCTCCCTGCGGAAACAGAAAACTGTGGAGAAAGTTGGAGGAGGCCTTTGCCAACCAAGGGCAAACAGATGGGGTTGCCGAGGCAGCTTCAACTAATAATTGGTTTAAATAATGTGAACTTAGTAATAATCATGTATGTAACCAAAATCAAACCACATCTGAATAAAAGATTATTATTGTTATTAATATAATAAGATTTAAGTTACACCTTGAAAATTTCTGGTTGTAATGGACTACGATTGTTGCTGAATAATCTTACTTACCTAAGAGGATTTAAAAAAAAACCTGAAATCTTATCCGCAAAGTAACGTCGCCTTCTGCACATTAAATTATAAACCATTTAGAGATCCATTTAAAATCCAAATTAAGATCAGTTCAGATTTGTGAAATTTATCTTTAATTTATCCGTTTATTTATTTTATTTACCTGTGTAGCTTTTTAGGAGTTTAGTGACATACACACGTATTATAATTAAATAGAATATATACATATACATGTATATATTCTATTTAATTTTACTTAGTTTTAGTATTTAGTTGTATATTTTCTATGTAATGTGTACATATAATTAAATTGAAAAATTTTATTAACATCGTGTTGCAAAGATTGGTTAATTTCCCTACAAAAAAAAATTTTTGTAGGTTCATTAATAAATAAATAGTTAAGTATAATACAAATGTTGTGATTATCTATACCTAGAATTATTAGTATTATTCTTATATTAGTAACGTGTCGTTAATTCAAAACACAATATGCAATTCTGTCAAGTCCTAATTAAAGTTATGCGGCTAATATTTATTGTAAATATTAATTTTAGTTTGTAATTATGTAAAAATATATTATTAGAAGTTGCAAGTTAAATAAATTTTAGCATTCTATAAACATTCTCGCATCAATTAAAAATATCTTAGATGTTCTCATAATAGCTGAGACCTCTTAACTCTGTAGAATTCACTGTGTAGCGTTTACTTCCTTTCAAGGCGACAGCTTTGCGTGAACAGGGTTATGTGTTCGTACCTACTTTGAATACCCGTTATGCAGTTAGTAGATATACATTTGTAGTGTCGACGTTGACCTATTTAAGCTTAATGACATCTCGTAATGTTTTTCCAATGGAAACTGGATGAAATGTTTTAAATCGTTTTTGTCTGCTAGATTCTACTTTTTACTTTGCAATTAATCATTTTTGTGTGTAGTTTCGGAATTCGCGTGATAAGTCAATCTATTAGTAAGTCGTATTTAAATTTCGGCCAAAATCCCTCAGTGCCTGAAGACCAAAGTCTTCGAACAGTGCGTGTTGCCAGTGATGACTTACGGATCCGAAACGACTATGGGCCTCATAAGAAGGCTCAGAATCACTCAGCGGGCGATGGAAAGAGCAGAATCAGAAATGAGGAGATCCGTAGAAGAACCAGAGTTACCGACATAGTTTAGCGAGTTGCAAAGCTGAAGTGGAAATGGGCGGGGCACATAGCTTGGAGAACCGATGGACGTTGGGGTTCCAAGGTGTTTTAATGGCAACCCCACACAGGTAAACACAGTGTTGGTTGGCCCCCAACGAGGTGGACAGACGACATCAAACGAGTCGCTGGGAGCCGCTGGAAACAAGCGGCCCAAGACCGTGGATTTTGGAACTCTCTGCAAAGGACCTATGTCCAGCAGTGGACTTCAGTAGGTTAAAGTCATGATGATGGTTAAAATTTTTAAGATATTTATGGCTTTGTTTTTATTTTCTAGACTACTGGCTAGCCCTTGACTGCAATTTCATCTAATAATAAGTGATGACGCCATCTAAGATGGTAACGGGCTAACCAGCGGAGTAAAACCTTTTCTACGCGACATCGTACCAGAACGTGAAATCGCTTGGCGGCTGAAATTCGTAAAGTGGTAACTATCCACCACAGTGATCATCAAACCACTGAATTTCTAACTTTACTGTAAGTTGGAATATTATGAAAATTAAGCTCAATTTGCTATAGTCCGCGGAAAGCTGGAAAATCTTTATGGTGTCATTTATAATTGCTTCAATCCTTATACTCCACAACAAACAGATCTTCGGCAATGTACCGTCTACGCACGTTTCGCTCCGAAACCGGAGCATCCACAGGAGATGTTGACTTAAAAACTATTCATTGTAAAGTCAACATCTCATGACAAGTCAACCAATGATAAGTCAACCTTAACAATTATAAATTGTTTGGGCGCATTGGTCTAAGCAAAGCCCAAAACCGAGGTAAATATTATGGACCTTAGAAATTATTTGAAAATATAGCAAGTGCATTTTATTATTTATTTAAATCTTAAATTAAAACTTCTTAAATCTATCTTACAGGTTACGCTAATGCGACACACAAGCTAACTTACTACTAAATATATTCTATACAGTTCATTTATTAAAAAAAATATTATTATATAACGGAAGTTCCTACCACAGTAAATATATACTTTAACTAGCTGTTGCCTGCGACTTCGTCAACGTTTGATTTTGTTTTTTGATGTAGCATTCAAGTATTCAGTATCGTTAAGCCTTAAATGAAGGGTTTGCTGCTGTCCACTGAGGAGTTCTGTCCTCTATCTCCAACTACATTCATCAGATCTTCACAAAGTTTTGGCAAAATTAAACACATATACCTCTATAGTAAAAAAATAATTATTTAAATCGGTTACAATTTGTCGGAGTTAAGGTGTAAAATCGTCAAACACTTTCATCCCCTCTCCCAAAGGAACTGAGCTTAATGTCGGGATAAAAAGTATTCTATATTACTTCTAAAACTTCCAAGAATATGTGTACAAAGTTTCATGAGGATCGACTAAGTAGTTTTTGCGTGAACACGTAGCAAACAAACTTACATTGACATTTATAATATTATAGATAGATAGATAGATATATTCACTGTGTCCCTAAGTAGATGTCACTTAGTAGTACATTTCTGTAGGTAGAGGTCAACTTTCGTTAGTATTAACGTTTTTGTACCAAAACGGATGGCCAAATATGGACAAAAGCTAATGTTTTTGTGTTTTGGCCTGTCGTTAACATAAGGAAAATAATTTTGTGTACCTAAATATATAATAGCAAATAAATAGCACGGTTTCAATAGGCACCTGTATCGGATTTCGAAAACATAACAATATTACTGTAGAACATGTATCTAGATTTCTAGCCACTGAAAAAGCGTTGGGAATCCTAACCTAAATCATGCTGGAAAAATTTAAAATTAAAATTTTATCTCTACGTTGGTATCAAATAACCCTATAAATAATTAATTTTTGATTGTTACTTCATAGAACTTAAAGTATCAATTAAAATCATACTAGGTACATGGTAAGGCAACAAAGAGCTGAAGAGGGGGTCACATTACCCATAACGACGCAACGTCCGATTTAATTATTGTTTTTTGATAGTAATTATTTGTTTGTTGTCGTAAATTTATTGCGGTCGAGAAAGCTAATTATTAGATGCTATTATAAATATTACTTACAAAACGAAATTGACTGTAACCCTAACCAACCTAAAATCTGCTCTGAAAAGATATACAAAATTTACCTTAGAAAAAAAACATTGAATAAGTTTAAAAAATTAGAAACTAGTTTATATACCGCCTCTAAATAGTCTACATATTATAATATCCTGTCCAAAATTTAAACTTCCATTAAAATCGGCGCAATAAGTTTATGGCAAATAAACTTGAATGTTTAATTATTCGCACTAAACATTCTTATTAATATATTGTGACATCTTCATAACATCGCGAGCACTTATATGATAAACAACGACATCTAGTAGCGTAGTCTTGAAGCTCTACAATGCTAAGAAGTTATCGCCGACTACAACAAAGCTGCCAGCAGCAATATCCAAAAGTTTGCTGAGTCGTTAAACTAGATACGCTGATAGATGGCGCTGTTTCTTTTTGCGGCTTACCGTATACATGTTTAGCGATGCAAAAGTGTGTAAAATAAATATAACATCTATACATCTTCATACAAATTCTGATTTTCCGTTTTCCCATATAAAATTCAACAATTTTTTTTATTAATTACTGTATTTGTCTATATTTGGAAGGCAAATTTTATAAACGGATCAAAAAATACGCAAACGACTACCTACTTACTAAACAGAGAAGCTATAAGCTGACCCTATTTTTATCAACTCTATTTTACTTTTAAGGTATTTGACTTTCATGCACAGAAGAAAAATAATTAGAAGGAAGGAAGAGATTATGTCGTAATACAGAGTGCAAATAAAACAAATGTACTTACATAAGTAATTAATTAGGTAAAAGCGAACTCAACGCCTCGAGGTTCTTCCATTTATTAGCTTTGTGGCGCAAACAGTGCGTCGAAGCAAAATAAAAAACCTGGCGAGTGCGAATTGGACTCGCGCAAGAGTGGCTCCGTACCATTATAGCTTATTAGCTGTGTTTTACTCCTTTTCCTGAAGAGATCGCTCTGTAGCGATAAGGCCGTTAAATTGTATACTTTTTGTTAAATTTTTATTTATAATTTTTCTATATGTTTATGTGGTGTACAATAAAAGTGTATTCATACATTCATTCATTCATTCTTTATATATAAGAACTGGTAAAAGATTACGTTTGTTGTTCGTATTAAATTAAGTTTTTTAGTATTTCTTACTAAAGCGCTCTTCTCGAATCTTTTCCGTTCTAAGTTATGCTAAGATCGGTTGAACGGTTGAGAAAAACATACCTAACATGTACTACAAAACAAATGTTTTTATGAAATCCGTAGGAACCCATTTTTCCCCGGGTTAAAAAGTATTCTATATCCGACTACGGAATGCGAGCTACCTCTGTGTAAAATTACAAAAAGATCGCTGCAACTGGCATGCTATTTAAATTAACATTACAGTTTGAACAGTTGAGAGAGAAGTTTACTTGTGTTATTTATTTACATTATATGTATATACTATTAAGTATATAATTATTAGTATTTACGCTGTAAAATGAAAATCTTTTCAAATTAAACCTCTTTCATGCATTTGAATTTTTCTATAAACGCAGGAGGAAAACAAAAACCACTAATGTAATAACTTTTTGCATCTAAACACGATGTATTAAAAATATATTTGTACGACCCTGCCAACACTCATGGGTACATATTACGGTTTATATGACCGCAGCGATTCACTAAATCAACGGATTACTGTAACTATCTCGACGGTGCAGGTTACCTACATGCTCAGCTTACTGTCCAGTATCTCCATTTGTTTATTTCAATACAAATATAAAGAGCTTTGCTTTTTCATAATTACTTTCGTTGTTTTTTCTTTATTGCTAATGGTTCATTGTAAATTCATCACTCATGATTAACATTAAACCATCAAGGTCAAAGTCAAAAATATCTTTATTCAAGTAGGCCCATAGGTAGAGCTTTTGATGCGTACAGTTTAGCTGCCGTCCCACGTAACCTATATTTTTTTTTGTTATTTCCCTTTTTTATTTATAAATGCCCTTAAAGATGTCAGCACAATAAAAAACTTGTGAAGATTAGGTTATTTAGCCTAGAAAGTAGTTACTATAAAGCTTGGTTGTAAAGATAGATGGTAGCTTAGTTTAATATTAGCATTCACCATCAAGTTTATTATAAATTCGGGGCGTCTGAAATAGCACCGATTCAGTTCTATCATTTCTAACTTGATATACGTAACAGTAGCAGCTTAAAGACGCATGGACCTAGTAATACTGTAGTTTTTAACTCCCGACGGGGTGTTATAAGTTGTGTATGTGTTTGTGTGTGTATGTGTGTGTGTGTGTGTGTATGTGTGTGTGTGTGTGTGTGTGTGTTTGTGTGCCTGTCTGTGAGTTTGGTTTTTTCTTTGTTTGACGGATGAATTAGTCGGGAGTGTTCTTAAATTATTTTTTTCCACAACTCCCACTATATGGATGTCAAATGAAAGGGCTTCACTAGTAGAACACTATGTACACACAGTGAAAATATAGAATTAAGAATATACAGAAACCGTGTACACTAACTGATATTGAAGCATCAAAAACCACTCAACTTTTGTAGTGTTTCTCGAATATGCAGGTAGTTACTTCACTCCAGTTGACAGTAGTTATTTATTTCCCTCTAATGTTCTAATCGTTAACCACAAAATGGGGAAAGTTTGTGAGCTAGCTACATTACGCGGGTGTGAAGTGAGACATGCTCGGGACGTTTTCACTGTTTTTGGACACAATGCACCGCATGCAATAATGGCTGGATAATTCTGTATGCCCTTAATTTCTGTGTATGTTTACTTATAGCAAATGTCAAATCCAAGATGGCCGCCACAAAATGGCCAATACCATTTTATTATTCACAATTCTTACAATATGAGTATCAAATACTCATATTATTCACTCATATTATATATATGTAAGTAAATTCATCCCTATCCCTATCCCTACTAATATTATAAATGTCAATGTAAGTTTGTTTATTACGCTTTCACGCAAAAACTATTTAACCGATCCTCATGAAACTGTACACAAATTCTTGGAAGTGTTAGAAGTACTATAGGATACTTTTTATCCCGACATTAAGCTCGGATCCTTTGGGAGGGGGATGAAAGTGTTTCACGATTTTACACCATAACTCCGAGAAGTTATAACCGTTTTTTTTTTTTGTACTATAGAGACTATAATATGTGTTTAATTTTGCCCAAACTTTGTGTAGATCTGAAACTTTGTGTAGAACAATGCAGACATGCAAAGGCGGCCTTATTGCTGCAAGAAATCTCTTACAGGCAACCTTTGTAGACAGGACTTACAGCAAGAGAACGGGATAGTGTCAAGAGTGTTTTAATATATACATAAATACCAAAAATGAATATGTATAGGGTCAGGTCAGATACAGAAGGCTGTAGTCCTTGAAACGGCGTGCCTCACTCTAGAGTCCTGACCGCCGCACCGGTTGCTTGGGCATTTAAAAGCCCCGCCAGCAGAGAAGTGGATTGGTTTTTTTTTAATAAATTTTTAATACTGTCGTTTTTATTTATATTATTTAACATAGTTAAGAACAAAAATGAAGTCTGCCAATCCAAATTATAACAGCTTTGTGGGTATTTGTTCTAAAACTTTTCTGTGAGAGTGGACGCTTGTAATACATTAGTAGCCTGAGGATTGTGAATAGTCAGAGGAATATGCCTTTGTTAGGCGGTTCTGTTTAAACCCTCCCCCAAACTTCCATCCGAGGTGTTTTCACTTGATTTCAATATAGGATTATTTAAACGGCGGATTAACAAGTGGCGGTTCCTCTGGTGCTGTAGATATTCATAGGCGGCGGTTTACTCTTTTTGCTCTTTGTATTTGTTTATAAAAAAGGATTCGATGCTGACAGTGAACATTTGAGATACTTCCAGAATTATACTAAACATTTTGATATGTTAGATTTATTTGATAAATAAAAAAATTAAAAATTAACTTATACCAAGATATGATTTAACCAGTTTGCTCTTTTGTATTTATTTATAAAAAAGGATTCAATGCTGACAGTGAATAGTTGAGATACATCCAGAATTATACTAACCATTTTGATGTGATTGTTTTATTTGATAAATAAAAAATAAATAAAAAAATTAACTTATACCAACAATGATTTAACCAGTTAATGTTACTGTTACGAAGTTGAAACAGCGGCGTCCGTCCGTAGCCGCTTTACTGAGTTGTCTAACTTTCTTCTAAAGTTGTAGGTGTAGCACAAAGGAAACTTCATATACTCATATGCTCCAGTTGTTGTGCGAACTGCGCCAGTGGTTTAATAAACGCACCCGGTCACTATTCAGAGCTTCTATTTGCTGCTGTCATTAGACATTGTTCACGTTGCCAGAATGATTGTGGCCGTTTGCGCAGTGGGCTACAATCCTGCTTTCTGAGCCAAAGGCTGTGGGTCCGATACCTACTACTGGGTAATGTTTGAGTGATGAACATGACTGTTTTTCAGTGTCTGGGTATTCATCTGTATATTAAAAGTATTTATGTGTATTATTGATAAAAATATTCATCAGTCTTCTAAGTACAATAATACAAGCTACGCTTACTTTGGGGCTAGATGGCGATGCGTGTATGTCATAGTATATTTGTTTATTTAATGATGGCTTCCATTTATAAAACTAATGAGACAACATAATAAGAACATTTCTCCCGTTCTAATTATGTGTACATATCTTATCTACATAATATACAAAGCAGGTTACAAAAGACATACATGCACGCAAAGATCACGTCCGTCAAAGTACCAGGTTACCATCAACCCGAGAAGTAGGTTTTAAGCCTCGTGTTTGTAAATTTCAAGAATATTGCAAGTGTGTAAATACTTTTTTGATACAAAATATCGCTTTTTATTCATACGAATAACTGATACACCAAGCAGATGGTCCAACTGATGGTATGTGGAAAACCATCGCTAATACGTAGAGAAAAACTCCACAATGCATACAAGAAACATGTCCTACAAATGATTGCGCAGTTTTCATCAACATGAGTTGCGGGGAGCTGCTGGATAAGCGGCAACAGGACATGTTCAGCACGTACACGTACGATAATTACAAGTTTCAAAATATGAATAGCGTAACTGAGACGATCTTTTCCTTCACCGCTGGTTTTTGATTGCTTAAATATGACATACATTTAAAAGCGCTATAAATGCTCTTACTTCTTGAAGAAGACTTCTTAGAACTAGCTCTTACATAAATAGTTAGCATAAAATCAACACGCGGGACAGCATTACTACCAACTAACACTAAGTGCTTAAGTTAGGTATTAAATGGATTTGCTTGCTTAAATAAACTTGCATGTTTGCACAAAATAACAAACAAACGTCTTGTTGAGACAGTCGAGTTCAATAAAATAGAATACTCATCTTTCTGTTGTAAAAATATTTGAGTCACCTAAGATTATTGTTGTGGTAACAAATTACTTTTGTGGTTCGAATAATACTATTTTAACAGGTTCCTAAAACGAATGTGTAAAGAAAAAGTCCAGTGATTAGGAGTTTGGGCCCGTCTGCCCTACAAGTTAGCATTTGTCTGTAATCTCAATTGATGGTAAGTTCTGATGCATTCTAGATGATAGTGGGCTAACCTGTTTTAGAAATGGTAGTTAATTTAACCCCAAAAGTTTCTAAGAAGCATCGTACCGGAAATAAATTACTGGTGGAACGTCTTTGTTGGTGGGGCGGAAACTAGCTACGGCCAAAACCTTCCAGTAGACCAGACCAGTCAAAATTCAAAAATAAAATAAATAAATAAATAAATAAATAAATATACTACGACAATACACATATCGCCATCTAGCCCCAAAGTAAGCGTAGCTTGTGTTATGGGTACTGTGATAGCTGATAAATATTTTTTTATGAATATAATACTCATAAATACTTATAATATACAGATAAACACCCAGACACTGAAAAACATTCATGTTCATCACACCAACATTTTCCAGTTGTGGGAATCGAACCCACGGCCTTGGACTCAGAAAGCAGGGTCGCTGCCCATTGCGCCACTCGGCCGTCAAAAAAAAAAAAACCAAATTGCACCAGTGGAATAGAACTCGGGCCATCCTACTTATGAACCGCAGCACTCACAACTGCGCTAGGGCGGTCATTACAAATATTATCTCTAAAACGTGTAGGCAGTGCCGTAGTTCCCCATTGTAACTAGGCCTATACAAAGTATAAATGAAATCCGAAATAATACATCAGAGGCTTTACAGGTACATTATTTACTGTCTCTAAGACCTATTTGTGAAAGCGGAACGCTTATAGTTTTTGAGTAAACTATTGCCATAGTTTTTACTGAACGAAATCAGATACAGCCCTAACATTTAAGATTATAATCATATTTTATAAATAATTTATACAGAAACACTTATACTCATACGTAACGTGGTGGTCAGTGATGATGCCGTCTAAGATGGTAGCGGGCTTACCTGTTAGGGAGTATGTCATACCCCTAATCGTTTTCTACGCGACATCGCACCGGAACACTAAATCGCTTAGCGGCACGTCTTTATCTGTATAGTGGCCACGGCCAAAGCCTCCCACCCGACAATATTCCAGAATTGCGGGAATCGAACCACAGCCTTGGACTCAGAAAGCAGGGTCGCTGCTTACTGCGCCAATCGGCCGTCAAATGGAGGGTAAAAGTAAGCAGAACCATTTTTTGTGAGTGACAAGTAGACTGCGTACTACATTAGGTATCTTTTGGTGCGAGAGAATAATATGAATTCAACCGTTGTAATAAACAGAGTAAAGTGAGTTGAGATTTATTAAATTTTTGAATGAATGATTACACTTTTATTGTACACCACACCAACATATAGAAAAATTGTAACTAATAATTTAACGTAAAGTATACTATTTGGCGGCCTTATCGCTACATAGCAATCTCTTCCAGGCAACCAAAGGCATAAAACACAGCTCAAGAAGACACCAACACGTGAGATGATAAGTTGACAATGAGTAAAGGCACTGGTAAGAAATTATCGCAAGATTCAAAACGTCCCGGAAAACCGGTTTGCAATAGCAGCAATCGCTTAGAGTTATAGACGCCATTGTTTGTTGCCATCAGAATTTGTATGACTCGACATAAGTGGCCATTTATTTTTATATCTTATTTAATACGCGTGACAACTGTACTCTGATCTGCCGTTACCACACGGCAGCAAAAAGATAATACAAAGTTGTGATAAAAAATAGGCAGTGTCAACAACCAATACATATTATATATACAATACTAGCGGACCCCAGCGCCATTAGTCAGGCTGATTGAACCTCAAATTTTCAAATTCATTCAAATCGATCCAGCCGTTTAGGAGGAGTTCAGTAACATACACACGCACACAAGAAATACGAGTATATATATATAAGACATACCATAACTGTGTTTACAGTTAGGTCAAATGTGGATGAACACTATTGCAAAAGGGTTACGGTCATATTATAATTCACACGTATGTTCATACGCACAAACATACACGTATTAATGTGATTTCAACCAATTATAAATCAGTTGTTTTTTTAACACTATTTGCTCGACAATGTCTTATTAAAAAACAAGTATCTAAAGATAAAGTACGTCATCACAATAATAAGACTAAGCGGGTTGTAGGTAATATAATTTGAATTAAAAAACATCTCGCATCCAAAGAAATATTTCTTCATCCTAATTTCGCTGCGGAAAATAACGTCCCTTTCTCACGCCAAGGCACATTAAGCGCAAACAATAAAATATTTTTAGATATAAAAAAAATACCTCCGAAACGTTTTATTATGTTGTTATTAAAACTAATCCCTACTAATGTCAATGTAAGTTTGTTTGTTACGTTTTCACGCAAAAACTACTTAACCGATCCTCATGAAACTTTGTACACATGTTCTTGGAAGTGTAAGAAGTAATATAAGATACTTTTTATCCCGACATTAAGCTCGGTTCGTTTGGGAGAGGGTATGAAAGTTGACGATTTTACACCATAACTCCGACAAATTATAACCAATTTAAATAATTATTTTTGTACTATGTGTTTAATTTTGCCCAAACTTTGTGTAGATCTGATGAATATGGTTAGAGATAGAGGACAGATCTCCTCAGCGCAAATCCCTCATTTAAGGCTTAGTGATACTATTTTTTTTTAACTACAGCTAAATTGAATGCCACATCAAAAAACAAAATCAAACGCAGACGAAGTCGCGGACAACTGCTAATTATCTATATAGCAACAGCAATTACCACCGGAAACTATCAAAATAATTGCTCAAAGTACAACGAACAATTTGCTATTATACTAGCCTTGTTTTAATTGAATCGTGAGGTAAAAAATAGTGCACCAAATAGAGGGGTAAAGCTGGCGTCGTCTTGGATGCCCCTAAAACTTATGGTTACTTTCCAACTTTTCAATGAAATTTTTAAATTTTATACAATTATTTTTTAATTGTCATTATTATAGTCTTCGTAAAAACACTAATTAAAGATGATAAAATCTTACAAGAAACCTGAAATATTTGTCATTTGTTGTTTTTTACCACTACAAGTTAGCCCTTGACTGCAATATCACAATGGTGAGCATAACACTCTAAAATACACTAAATTGACATCTCCATAAATAGTGCTATCCCTTTCAATGGCAAACATTGTGAAAAGGAAAGCATTACTTTTAGATTACTTTTTTTTATTTTTTGTTCACGGGGTAAAAACTTCTTCAAAGGCTCCGGGTTCTCTTAAGAACGTGCCTCCCTTGTACAACGGATATAAAGCAAGCTAGCCCATTGCAAGGCTTATGAGCTACGCCGCTACATTCTCGGGGAAGACAGCAGCGTGCCTTACCTTCACTTTTATACCTGTCAAATTAGTTAAGTTCAGACATTTATGTACAACATTGGCGTTGACAACATAATCTTGGTACATCTATACCAAGTAATATAAATAAATATACAGGAACACGTATGTGACACTGTTACAGCTATTAAAATAATTATGTTCATTTCGTTTTACAATGACGTACCGAACACAAAACACTTCCTTGAAATTACTATAATACACGTACCTCGTCATAATGTAGAAATATTATTTGTATTTCTACGTAATAACAAGGTCAAACAAGACGTATATAATATGTTTGTCGGATTACACTACTTAGTTATTAAAAGACTATAAAATTATCAAAAGAGCTGATGTTATTCATCTAAGCCTCATTATGCAAAACGTCATTTGATAATATAACAAAAAAGAATATAATAATGAAGGATATTGAGAAGCAATGCAAGAAAATACGTTTTTATTAGCCACGGAAATTTATTGATACCTGGAGTCAATATATGAATGTGTATTTCGATAATCAGTGCCCAGCTAATCGAAGTCGTGCCCCCGAAACGTTTCTTTGACAAATAATTCCAAGCATTTAACTCGATCAACATAACCTCCCTCCGGTTTAATAACCCCTAGTGGTTTAACGGAGCTTCCAGCATAGAATCGAAAAAATAAGTCATACTGTTTAATAGGTCTAGATTTCAAATATTTCCCATACTATATACCTTCACGACACTGCCGATCCCGTATCAAGTTTCTTAACAATTTAATTATTGTTTAATGGTTATTTAATTATCATCATCATATCAACCCATTACCGACCCACTACAGGGCACGGGTCTCCTCCCACAATGAGAAGGGGTTAAGGCCGTAGTCCTCCACGCTTGCCTAGTGAGGATACACATTTGAGAACATTATGGAGAACTCTCAGGCATGCAGGTTTCCTCACGAGGTTTCCTTCACCGTTGAAGCAAGTGATATTTTAATGACATAAAAGGCACAAAACTTTATACACTTAGAGGTGCGTACTGGAATTCGAACTTGGTCCCCTGAAAGCGAAGTCGAGCTCCTACCTACTATCACCGATTCATACTATCATACTTCGGTATCGAAATATTCAAATTATGAATCTGACAGCAGTACTATAAACTAACAGTAACTAGTAGTAGCTAATGTCACATTTTGTAATATCAAAACTGCGTAACTAGCCTTGAAAGTTCGGATCCGTGGGTAAATTTCGAAAAACTTTTAATTGGATACCGAAATAGTGAATTTCATGTAATTTAAGGACCTAAAAATTAACAATACCCGTTTGCCATATTCTGGTTTAAAACTACACTTGCTGTTTACACAATTATTTTGGTTTTTCGTTATACCTAATGCAGTTTTCATAACTACATTTGGTAGATATAAAGGAAGGTTTGTAGGCGTTTCTTTTTTCTTTTGTAAAAGCGTTTTTTAGGAGCATTTTTGTATTCGAATGTAACGCCATCGCACAAAAATTTTGTGATCTACACCCAATAGAAACAATGCTAGAGCAATAATGGCTTTTTGTACCCAACAACAATGACCCTCACAGTTTCGGAGTTCTCATTCTAACCTTCGATCTTCCAAGGCAAGCACATGTCAAGCTTACTGCATTTTATATGAATGCTGCTGAATTATAGATATACCTCAAAAGTAGGTACCTCATGTTCAGCAGTGAACGTTGTGTTATGAAACAAGTTCAGTATAAAAACAAGCGGTGATAGCCTAGTGGTTAGAGCTTCGGCTTCCCCTTCTGTGGGACTGAGTCCGATACTTGATCACCTTTTTTTGGTAGTAGTAGAGCTTAGTGACAGAGCTCGTACTACCACCGTGTTTATTTCTGCCGCTAAGCAGCATTGTTGCAATGCTGTGTTTCGATCTGGGGTGGGTTGCCGGTGTAATTACTGGCACATGACGCTTAACACCTACGCCTTAGGTTGATAGACACAGGACGAGTTTCTTGCATGCCCTGCGAAGTGTTGCCCTTTTTATAGGCGATGGTTTTCCACTAACCATCAAGTTGGCCATCTGCTTGGTCAATCAATTAAACTTATCTCAAACAAAATTAAAAATATTCTAATTTTTGCTATTAATTGAAGCAATTAAAATATCACTTGCTTTAACGGCAAATGAAAACATCGTATGGAAACCTGCATGCCTGAGAGTTTTCCATAGTGTTGGATAAAAGCATACTCCGCAAACAGCAGGAGAATCTGTATGGTGTAATTTATAAATACTTCAATCCGTATACTCTACACCAAACAGATCCTCGGCAATTTACCCTCTACGCACGTTTCGCTCCGAAACCGGAGCATCCTCAGGAGATGTTGACTTTACAATGAATAATTGATAAGCAACAACAATTATTATTCATTAACTCAAAGGCGTTTTAAGTCTACCAATCCACATTTGCCCAGTGTGGTGGACTGAGACCGAGAGGAGACCCGTGCAGCGGTTAGGCAAGTGGGTAGGTAAGTACAAAAAAAAATTCATCATGCAGCATTTATATTACTCAAACATTTTTCTTTAATCTCCGTTGATGTCCATTTATAAAGTCTATAACTAGCCACTGGCCAGTGTGGTAAAACAAGACTGATGTTAAGGTGTAAATGGTTAAAACTAATAACTTGGAGGGGGAGAACTTCTTCAGAACGGGATAAAGGTATTCTTCGTTTGCCACACTGTGTACACACCTATGGACAAAATGATTATAATTACTAAATAAATAATTATTCTACGACAATACATCGCCATCTAGCGTTAAAGTAAGCATATCTTGTGTTATGGGTTCTTACAAGACTGATGAATATTTGTATGAATATTATATATAAATACTTATAATATAAAAATAAACACCCAGACACAAAAAAACATTCATGTTCATCACGCAAACATTTTCCAGATGTGGAATCGAACTCACAGCCTTGAATCAGAAAGCCCCTTCCTACTGCGCAAATCGGTCGGCAAATTACCTTTATTCGTTTAAAAGTTACTTTTTTGCTTTTTCGTTCCGAATATTTCATATGCATTTTATATTAAAGTAATATTACATATTGTTTTCTCCAAGAAGGTACAAAAACTAAAGTCAATGGCCTATACTTATTCTTGACATCTCCTAAAAAAATCAAAGTTTGTACACGTTACAAACGTTAAAGGCCTCTGAACGGAAGGGGTTTGCCCATAATCACCAGGCTGGGCAGACGAGATCGAGAGTCGCGGGGACGTGATTGCAGAAGCTGGACGACCATAGACACAGTAGACGCTATTGCTCGTTCTTCGTAATAACAATACACAAGCACTTTAATAAAAATACTTACACAGCGATATAAAGACTAATAAATCCCAGCATTGCTATAATTCCTGGTACCATACTCTTAGGTCTCTCCCGCCTTACAAATAAGAGGTCGAAAATGACGAAAACCAGGGATAATGTATGCAAGCTGTGCTGCTCCCAGTAATATATCACATTGTCCACCGATTGCGGGAACATCAGCTCTCTGTCATGATACCAAAGCCTCCAGAACAGAATATCAGCAAACTAAAACACATTGAATAGAACAACGCATATTTTAGTTAAACCAGATTGTTTGTTAGTGAAGCACAATAAAACAGAAAATAACAGCACGATAGGTTTTATAGCTCTAAAAGAAACTTATTAAAAGTTATTTTTAATACTTTTTTTGTTCATTACAAGAAAGTCGTCGACTGCAATGTCTTTTGGTGTGTAAGTGATGATGCAGTTTAATAGTATAGTGAGCTAACCACATTGGTTCAAAGCAGCGTTCCGGAATGTTAAATCACTTGGCAACACTCTTTGTTGTTGTAGAGATAATTAATGCATTTGCAGAAGCCGCTCATCACTTGAAGCGAGAAAAACCAGAAATTAGGAATGTCAAAATTGTCTGTGCCAGGGATTGTACCTAGAAACTCCCAGGGAAATAGACAAATAACTGTCTATCTATATCTATCATCATCATCATATCAACCCATTACCCGGCCGTATATGGGTCTCCTCCCACAACGCCGGCCCAGTGCGGATTGGTGGACTTTACACACCTTTGGGAACATTATAGAGAACTCTCAGTCATGCATGTTTTCCTTCACCGTTCAAGCAATTATCACGGAATTGTTCCCTTCTAAAATTTCAAAAAACGTCCGTCTAGATAAACGTTATATCATGTATTATTTGACATCTAGGTTAACTCACTATAAACTTTTGTTTGTAACTTATTTACGTTACTCCTTATTTTACGTTATTAGTCTTCTCTTCTCTAGTTCTTTCTCGTGAAAAATTATATAATAGCATTTATAAACGATTTAAAACAAATTGGAAACTTACAGCAGTTGTCGGCAAAACGAAGCTTGTGAATAGAAAATCTCGAATTCCCATAAACATTTTCAAGTGTTTTGTTCCATTTTCTTTTAATTCTCGCAAATCACAATATATGCAAACAGGTATGTATCCAAATGACAGCAACTAAAACACATACAAATAAAGTATATACGAGATAGCCATTTTCTATTAAATTCGAATCGTTAATACGAGTTCAGAATTTGTAATGTAATAATTAATAAGTTTTTTTGAAAGCAGTGATAGTGGTTAGGACTTCGGTTTCACTTTCAGTGGACCTAGTTTGAATCCCAGCACGGACCTATAACTTTTTTAAGTTATGTGCGTTTTAAGCATTCCAAATATGTGTTTCCGCGGTGAAGAAAAACACCGTTATGAAACCTGCACGCCTGAGAGTTCTCCTGTCTTAATAATATAATCTCAAATAATAATTTGGGGAAAAATCTTTTCGCATTATACTATGTATAAACTTGTAATAAAATCTCTTTGGCTATACTATTTCTATCTGGCTGGTTTTGGTATCATTAAAAGTTTAAATTTTAAAGAAGATAATTCCAAATTCAAATTAGGAAAATGTGTGATTTTTATATTTTTTACTTTTATATTTCGTACTGTGAAGGAGATTGGTGAATCTAATTAAGAAATTCGATACATTTTAAAATTTAACTACAAAAAAGATAAGGTCCTTGATATGGTGAACATATTATGAGTTATAATAATGTAAAGAAGAAATTCTCTGAAAGGGTCCGGAATTATATCTGGTAAATGCTAATCAGACTGACAGATTTTGCAATTAAAAGGGGATTATAACTTTATTTCTTAGAAACGGAATATGGCGGTTTGTCACCAACAACAAAAATATGGCCGCTGCTGCCATCCTTCACTACCCCTGAAGTCTTCCAGGCCAAGGGCTTAACTTCTGGCGAGGCTTTTGTCTTGCATTTAAACTCCGATGAAGTATTTTCACCCCATAATGTGCATATTATCTTTTTTTTCCTAATTCTAAGGTTGCCTGGCAGAGATCGCTATTAAGCGATAAGGCCGCCTTTTGTATTACTACTTCTTTCGATGTTTCTGTTTTTGTTATATTTTAAATGTTGTGGTATACAAATAAAGAGTTTAATAATAATATTAGCTACTGTCCATGGGAAAGTAAAAAATTCAAATAGGCTCAGAGTAGCGCACGATGGGATACTGTGACGAGTGCTAGACCAGACCTTTGTCATCAGGCAATCACGTGACGCGTAACATCATTTATTATTTAATCGAATAAAAAAAAATCCAGTCCAGCGTTGTTATCTACCTATTACCGGTCCACACACGGGTGTTTTCTCAGAACCAGATGAGTTTAGGCCGTAGACCGTAGTCCGCCACGCTGGCCAAGTATGTATTAGTTAGACATTGAGCCTCTTCACATCACACAACTCTATATTGTTTATGGATAACTCCCAGGTATGTAGGTATCCTCAAGTAAGAGGTGTGTGCTGGAGATCGAACACTTTCCCCCCGAAAGGTAATCTGAAGCCGTAACCTTACCGTAAACAACAAAAAAAAGTCTATTCATCAATATTTAATGTAAGTTAGTTAATGTTTATTGAACTAATAATTAGCCTTTTATCATTATTTTATATTATTAATAATCAATATTTTAAACAGTATAGGATCTGTATAGCATCCATCATTTACTTACATTAAACCAAGTTGTTATTAGCTTCCACTTAGATTTTGCATACACTCGTATTGTCTCGTCTTCGGAATTCTCAAAGTCTTTAACTAGTAGTAACCTTATGGACATAATCACTAAATGCGCGAAAGCTAAGAAATATATCGACAAGCGAAATTTTAGTAAACTGTCCGTATTTCGCACTAATTTGTTTAAATTTGTCATGTTGGCCTTAAACTGAGTGTACACGTCTAATGCCTAAGAGTTAAAAGTTAAACTGATGTTACGTCTGTTTATGAATATCTATATCTAAAGGATTCTATGCTTAAGTATAATAAATATAATTGAGGTGTTTGTCTGTGTGTTGTATTATTGTGTATATTATCTATTTATAAAAAAATACAGCTGAAACATTGTTTTACTATAAACATTTTAACTCGCTAATCTCTCGAACTAACAGTCGTATTTCTCGGTAGAATTTTATGAAGATTGTGGGCTATTAAATTAAATTATACTCTATGAACTACTGGAACTACAACTGGCTTTTAAATTATTCTCCTTACCTTACAAGCAAAGCAAAAATAAATAATTAAAATTATAAACATAGTAATAACGGAAGGGCGATGCGACACGGTATGTCGGGGTCTATTGCGTAGAAAATAATATAAGCGTTTGGAACGCCTGCTGTATAGGCGTTACCTACGAGTTCGTGCGTAGAACAGCGGATAATATTTGATAGGGAAGAATAAATATATCAGACATTATACTTACACGGAGATAGTCACGGGACACTTTTGGGATATTACAATACAGTTTAAGTTGTCTTGTGTTTGTCGTACGTATGAAGCACAACTCCAAAAAATTTTTAACGACGTGTGGCAATTTGCACATTTGAGGTTACCATCCTGCGATTGACTTACACATGTGTACAACGGAAATTGAGTACTGTACTGTATTTGTTGTAATACTGCTCTGTAAACGTTGAATGGTGCTGAGTGATCCGAAACAAGGTTGAAGGAACTGATACTATTTATATTATATCTAGTTCTACACAGCGAACAAAAACTATAAAGATATATTTTTGACTATTTGGTTCTCCCCTTTTTCTACCATGTGGTACACAGATCTTAATTTGTCAACACCCCTGCTCTTCCAGCGGGTGTCGTACGAAACGGCTAAAGAAGTATAAAAGAGAACGAACAGCAGTGACCTCTGTACTACTAGTACAATATACTGCGGTTACCAAAACGTCTGCCTGTCGTGGTGATTATGGGCGAACCCTCCTGTTCGGAGAGCAGACTTAAATTTTTACAATAGACAAAATATATAAACATACCTATATTAAACATATGTAAAGAAATTTTTATTGTATTTGTATAAGTCTTTATTGTACCTACAGAGGGTACAATAAAGACTTTTATTTTGAGTTATTTATGTATTTACCTAACTCTGAGAAGTTAGAGAGTTTGCTGGAATCGAATACGGTCTCCCCGAAACGAAGGCCGAAGTTCTGACCACTAGGCTTACACTTTTCGTCCAAAAACATATCAAAATAGAAAATCTTATTAAAGTAGGGTAGGGTAATTTATTTTTTAACTTTAAGGAAATACGCAATAATGGAAGCTCACGCAGACAAAGTCACTGTTAACTGTAGTAAAGACTGTTGAAGATGCTATTAACTACTTACAGCAGAAAACGGTGTAGTAGAAAGATAAAAAAAGTTGACACAACCAACTTCGCCAGTGCAGCGTCGCGCCTTTGTCAAAGTTTAAATTATGGTAAGCAAAACGTCTTCTTTAAACTTGTTAAACTAAGGGTCCGTTCACACAGACCGGCTCGGAGAGCATCGGCCTGCTTTTTTCTTTTCACACAGACCGGGTCGTATACGCTTGGAATTGGCCGGAGCGGAGCCGCCAACTATTTCACATCGACCGGCTGGAAGAGATCTGAAAGCGGGTGCGGTTGGATGTGCTCGGAGCCGGTCGGATGCGCTCGGAGTCGGGTGGATACACTACAAAGGCAGTGCCAGTATTCCGCGCAGTCTAAGTTTTGTTTTCGGTGTGTTAACGTGTGCTTTTCGAAACATGGATTTAGATAGCTCCGACGAAGAAATATATTTGTTAGCAAGATTACTTGAAATAGAACATAGGAAACGTAAGCGCAAGCGGAAACAAATATGGGTAAAACATATTTGGAAAAAAAGACTAATCCATGGGGAGTTTCACACCATTTTCGAGGAATTGAAGAGAGATAGCCTAAAATTTTATGAGTATTATCGTATGGAATATTGGCAATTTTTGAAATTGACAGATTTGTTAAGAGTACATATAACAAAAAAGACTACAAATTATCGTTGCACCATTACAGCCGAAGAAAGGTTAACGGTAACTTTAAGGTAAATAAAAAACAATTATTTATACTAATCATGTTATTTAGATCACAAAATCACAGCCCTCCATTTATTAAGCATTGTTTACGTTAATGAAATGTAAATTACTTATACTAATCATGTTAAATAACACAAACATCCAAATAGATCACAAAATCACAGCCCTCCATTTATTAAGCATTATTTACGTTAATGAAATGTAATTAAATAGTACAGATTTGTGTGTGTTTAATTATTATTATTATAATTATTATTGTTTTTGATTGTTTATTATTTTGTATTTTGTGTGCTGGTATTGTACCCGTAAGTAGTCTGATCTGGATAGTTTTGAGGAATATAGGTTTCGTTTGACACTAGGTAAGTAGATTGATTAGTCGATGGCGGTGAATTTATAGACAAAGAATAATTCAAATCTGTACTATTTTCATACAGACTTAATTCAGCTTCATTAACAATGTTAAACACGCGCCTTTTAATTCGTGCTTGGACTTCTTTTGGGAATGTTTCCACTGTATCTGACATAGACAAAAAAAAATTACGTAATGCCTTGTCACGGGGTGTAGTATTTCTTTTTTCTTCAAGATACTCTTCGAAAACCGTAGCAACATCTTTGCTTAAGCGTGGTCTCTTTTTCGAGCCAGAAGTACTTGCAAGCGATTCAACTTCAGAATGGTCAGAACGTTTAGATGATGTCGATGGTGGTGGTATTGGTGTGCCAGGCTCTGAATCATCCGATGATAATGTTACATTAGATATTTGGTTTCGATTGCGAAAAAATGGTATTATAAAAGAAAGTTCTTTTTCAAATTTTATCAATTTGGACGTAGTTGCACCATCGCCACTCTTGCCTTTTCGGTTATAATAGGCTTTTCTGAAGTTATCTCGCAGTTTCTTCCAACGATCCTGGCACTGCGTCACTGGAAAGAACAGAAATGAAAAATTAATAACATAACTCTTTTTTATTTTATAGTTCGTTTTGGTACGGCAGTCTTATATTTCTATTTTGTGTGTTTGTTTTATTTTTACAGATTCCTCATCACTGGTTGCAGTTTCAAAAACTTGTCATTTAATTTTCGAATGGGAATTTCTACAGTTCATTCAATTATTCATGAGACAATCAGAGTAATTTGTGATGTTTTGATGCCCATAGTTATGCAGATGCCAGATGAAGAAATGTGGGAAAAGGTTTCACGTGATTTCTTTAATATTTGGAATTTTCCTAACTGTTTGGGCGCTATAGACGGAAAGCATGTCAATATACAGGCACCAGATAATAGTGGAAGCTTATACTATAATTATAAAAACTTTTTCAGTACAGTGTTACTAGCTGTGGTCGACGCGAAATACAGTTTTTTAATTGTTGATGTCGGATCATATGGTAAAAATAGCGACGGCGGAATTTTACAGAATTCAAAATTTTGGAAAAAACTCAACACCAATAAGTTAAAGCTGCCCCCAAATAAACCTCTACCTAGTACCACTGAAAGCTTACCACATGTTTTTATAGGAGACGAGGCATTTCCTTTGAGCAATAATATATTGCGGCCGTATCCAAGAGAACAAGCAAGAACAGAATTATCAAAAAAAGTATTTAATCTGCGTTTAAGCAGGGCAAGAAAAGTCGTAGAATGTGCATTTGGAATGCTAACTCAAAGATTTGAAATTTATCAAAAACGAATGAAAATTCAGCCGAAGTACTGTGATTTAATTATATTAGCAACTACATGTTTACATAATTTTTTAATAGAAAATCGGACGCCAGGACAAGAGAATGAATTTCACAGCAATATAAATTTATTAACAGCAATAACAGACAATAATAATGAAAACAGTTCTAATAGCGACGCAGTTCTAACCACAAGGAATAAATTTAAGGATTATTTTTCATCAAGTGGTGCTTTAGATTGGCAAGATCAAGTGGCTACGCGAGTTTCTTAAGTTATATTTAATAAAAATTGTCTACTACATAAGTATATTCTAACGATCAGATACTCAAACGAGTTTTTAAAGTAAGGGCGCATTTAAACTCATGTTATTCCTATTTTGACTTTGAATCTAACACGTCGCAGCACGAGTTTAAGAAGCCCTTGCTTTAAAATTCGTTTGAGTATCTGGGGGTAGGTGTAAAACAATGAAAACCTTACTTACCACTTATTCCGAGACATTTGCTAATTTCCTCCCATGCATTGTCTTTCATTATCCGATCGCTATATGATGGCTTGGTTATGTCAAATAAACACTCATATTTTGACACGAGTATTATTAATTTTTCATCATTCATCTTTTCGTACAAGTACGCACAACTATTACGTTCAAATGTTGCTATCAAAATGGCGGTCGGCGCGGCCGCAGCGGGCACGCAATCGGAGCCGATCGGCTACGCGATAGAGAAAGAGCACGCAATCGGAGCCCATCGGCTGCGCGAGCGAGAAAGAGCACGCAATCGGAGCCGACAGGCTGCGCAAGCGAGAAAGAGCACGCAATCAGAGCCGATCGGCTGCGCGAGCGAGAAAGAGCACGCAAGCGGAGCCGGTCGGCTCCTTTTATTACTTCACACGAAGCGCGTTCAGGCATTTTTAATGACAAAAAAGGTGCAAATGCAAAAATAAACTTTACTACAATCACTCAAAACACTGTTTCCAACGTGATAAAAATCTGCTCTCCTCTCCGAGCCGGTCTGTGTGAACGGACCCTTACCCCTCCTTTACAGTTTCAATTTAAGTAAATAAATAAGGCAACTTTTGTAATTTTCGATGTATCTTTACTCTTATTATTTGTAAGAGATTGCTTGCAGCAATAAGTATTAGTTTGTGTTTTGCGTGGAAAAAAGTGTTTCTTCTTCTTGTTTCTCTTGTATTATATTCCTGCTTTCATCCACTTTTTTACTTCATTATCATATAGATAACATGTTATCATCATCATCATCACCTCAACCAATTGACGTCCACTGCTGGACATAGGTCTATTAGTAGGGAGTTTCCGCTTGCCCGAGCGGCTCCCAGCTACTCCCCTGATGTCATCTGTCCACCTGCGTTTACCGGTGCGGGGTCGCCATTCCAGCACTTTAAGACCCCAACGTCCATCAGTTCTCCGAGCTATGTGCCCCGCCCATTGCCACTTCAGCTTTGCGACTCTCTGAGCTATCTCGGTAACTCTAGTTCTTCTAAGGATCTCCTCATTTCTGATTTGATCACGTAGAGATACTCCTAATATAACTCTCTCCACCGCCCGCTGAGTGACTCTGAGCCCTCTCGTGAGGCCCATAGTTAGCGACCATGTCATATTATGTATTTCTAAGTAGGTATGTAAGAATTATTAATACCTACATATAGTATACATTTGTATGTATTTTCTAGCTTCTTAATACGTGCACATCATAAAATTTTAGTTACCTAGCAGATTTTCCACATGATGGTAGGGTATAAAACCTTGGTCTATAAACATACGGACACTTCAAAGGGCATGCAAGAAACACGTCCTACAAAGTGATAAATGCGAAGCCTTCTCTCACTTATAACACAAATGCACATAGGTCGTCGAAAATTCCACGCCCCCGGTGACAGAATTTTCACACCATTAGGTAAAAAGCACCGATAAATTAAGCGTGGGTCGGCTACCAACGAGGTGGACAAAGGACATTAAGCGAGTCGCTGGGAGCCGCTCGGAAGTCGGAAACAAGCGGCCCAGGCACTTGGATTTTGGAACTCCCTACAAAAGACCTACGCCCAGAAGTGGACGTCAATCGATCGAATTGATAATGATAGCGAAGGTAAAAAAAGGGTAAAAAAAAAGTAAAACACTCTCATGATTTCCCCATACGGGACACTTGACTAATTAAATTAAAGGGTTTTTATCGTTAATTTACGGGCTATTAATTGAATTTCGACCACATGCAATTTAAGAACTCTATTTAGCAGTATTTGCAAATACTCGTATAAGTAATGTGAGCCGTTGTTCCCGGTTATTGCAACTAAAACAAGATTAAAAAATGTCACTAAAGCTTCGGAGTAAATTCTTTTTATTATTATTTTTTATTTCACTGGCCCTTGACTTCAATCTCACCTGGTGGTAAATGATGATGCAGTGTAGGATGCTAAAGGGTTAAGCTTTTAGGGTATGGCAGTCATATTAAACCCACACCCCTTATCGGTTTCCACGCAACATCGTCAAGGATCGCTAAATCGCTTTGCAGCACGTCTTTGTCGGTAGGGTGATAACTAGCCACGGCTTAAGCCTCGCCTCATTCCATACAAGAAAAAATTAAGAAATTATAAAATGTCAACGAATTGGAATTGGAATTGGAGTTGAGCCCGAGCCCTCCCATATACACCACAGCACTTACTGCTACGCCAGGAAGGTCATCAAGATTCTGATAGCAGTCACTTCTCTTGAAGATTTGAACTTGAGTAAAAGCACTTGAGAGATTTGACTATCAAGCAGGTTAGGAATAAAAATCAGTCCATGCTTTACTACCCTCGCGAATTATTATTTTAATATTGTTTTAAAGTTACTGCTTCAAAGATCAACGGTATTTGAATGTCAAGTAGGTAGGGAATAATAATATTAATCAGTCTTTGGGGCTTACTTCAATCGCTTAAAGCAGTATTATTTAAATATTGTTAAAGTGCTGTTTAAGAATTAATATCATTATTTATAGTATGTCAAGGTATGTCAACCAATTTTAATTATATATAAAACTGCTTAAAGCGTTGATAGTAAGCACCTAAATAATTAATGCTAGTATCATTCAGGAGAGTATGGGACCGAGAAAAAGTCAGGCCAGAGAGTATAGGGCAAGAAAATTAAGAAGAAGATGCTTACATGATGATGGCCATATATGGATATATTAGTTCTAGGTCGTGCACATATTCAGAGAATAAGTGCTTTGCTCTACCTTTAAATATAACCAGACATAAGGAAGTCAGGCTACATCATATATTTGATATACAGAATACAAACTTTTTTGTTGTGAGGTACTATAAACTATACTTGATAATGGTATGTTTAGTTAGGCTAGGTCAAGGCTTAAGTATTTACCTATAATCTTAATAAATCATTGCAATACAGGAGTCTTCATTACTAAGATTGTAATAAAACTCATAAACAATATAAATAGCTGCATAATTAATGTATGTGTGTGTGTGTATTATAAAGTAGGATTAAACAGTATGTGTTTAATCCTACTTTATTATACTTGCCTTTTAATAAATTGTATACAGTATATTTTTGTAGCATAGCTGAATTTTTAAAGCAATTCCGTAATATTAATCAATACAATGAATTTAGTCCTATTGTGCTAATGAAAAATTTCCTGTTGTTTTAAACAATCACAAAAACATGTGGAAGTGCGTAGGCTAGTTTTGATATGTTATATGTTTTACAGGGTATGGTAAAGTTATATTGCAGTAAAGAACTGGACGATCAATATATAAACTTAAATCACGCGAATTCCTCCGTGAGAATTTTAAAGAAATAGGCATACTTACTGTAGCTTCACAATATTTTTATAATAATATAGTATTTATAAGACTACATATTAGTCTGTATAAAAAAAAAGTGGACATAAACAGTTGACTTACAGAAATGGTAATAAATAAGTGTCATCTGCATATCGTCTGCGAAAGTTACAGAAGTGATTTGTGGGATTGAGTATACGCTTTTATAATATGATTCCTAAGGTAATTTTGGACCTACCATGCATAAGTTTAAAGAATATGTTAAACACATTTATAACAGCGAGATTATTATACAATTAATAAATTTCTTGGTTGTACAAGGTTGCTTGGAAGCATCCGGCTCCGCTTTCATCTCTCACAAGCTAGAAAAATTAATGTTAAAATTTAAAATGTAAATTGATGATGGAAAAGAGCAACGGTTTAGTTTCTTGCCGGCTTCTTCTCGGTAGAATCTGCCTTCCGAACCGGTGGTAGAGTCACTACAAACAGACAGACTTGACGCTTCAAAAGTGCTTAGGCCTTCTTGAAATAAATGAATTTGAAATATAAATAAAAAGGCTATATGTATAAACAAATCGAGCTTTTTCATTTTAATAATTGAAGCAGATGGCCTATTTATACATATATATATAACAATAAACTTACATCATTAAATTTTTACTTTAAGTCTCATAATATATTAAATTATTTATTTCTCTCCGTATTCATTCTCTTCTATTCTCTTCTCGAGCGGGTGAAGATCATTATCTACACCCATGTACACCCAACAATAGAATATCATCATAGTAAATAAAAGCTGTATTTGACAGTTTTACAGTTCAAAAATAAGAGTGCTCCGACCGTCACCAAACTTTACAGGATTACTCGCCAGGTCAATCCGGAGATTCCCTGGAAGTTTCATTGAAATCGGTCCAGCCGTTTTGGAGCCTATACGGAACATACCCACACACTTTCTCTTTTATATATATAGATAGATAAACAGAGTAACACTTCGCAGGGCATTCAAAGCACACGCTCTACAAAGTGCCACCCACAGGTTCATCGATCTGAGGCGTAGGTGTTAAGCCTTATGTGCCTGTAATTACCCAGGCAACGTCGCCCTTCAGGCGACACAGCAATACTGCTTAGCGACAGAAAAATTCATGGTGGTAGTACTTCCCCGGACGAGCCCTATCACAAAAAAAAACTCTACTACAACTACTCAGACTTATCTGTGAAACCGAAAACCTAATAGTTTTTAAATAAACTATTGCCATAGCTTTTACTGAAAAAAATCAAATAAATCCCTAACAACACATGCGAAATTAAAATCATGTACTCCTGTCACTTTATTAGATAAACGTCGCGTAGTGTAGGTACTATGCGCGTGGCGTTCTTTTATATGCAATAGGGTTCTCATTAGTTCTACTCAGTGTTTCGTATTCGTTTGTATGGATAATTTGTTTAATATTTTGATATGGTGATTCCTTATGAAATAAACTTATGCACAAAATTATTTTGTAATTCTGTAACACGTTGTTTAAGACTACAAAACCTTACTATGGGTCAAAAGCTCTACTACCAGCTGTGGACAACGGTTCCAAATAATCCCGAGGAGAATTTTGTTTTCTTGGATTGAAAAATCTCTATCCGTCTTCAGTTTGCAAGCTGTGTTGCGCATTTAGCAATGCGTTAGATGAAGAAATAAAAATAAACGCACTACGAAACTACACACATCACCACTAAATTGTACTCTCTTGCTATGTATTTATTATCTCTGTAACTACTTTTTTTCTTTGGTGTACAATAAAAGTGTATTCATTCATTCACTCATTCACATCGCTATCTAGCTATGTGTTATGGCTACTAAATACATATAATATACAGATAAACACCCAGACACTGAAAAACATTCACGTATATTGCACAAAAATTTTCTAGCTTTGGGAATCGAACCCACAGCCTCAGAAAGCAGGATCGCTGCCCACTGCGCCAATCGGCCGTCAACCGTGTATAGGTTAAAAAGGTTTTTTTTGATAATCTCGCAGCTAAAGGGATTTACCGAAGAAGTATTATAGCCATGATTATCTCTGCTTGGTACGCAAATTTTTATAAAAAAAACCGCATTTTCTTTTCAAAAGAAGGCACTGAGTTTGCAAGCGAATACTTATTTTTTATTATGAAAATTAAGCTTAACTTTCATAATATATCATGGATTTCTGGAAAGTAACGCCTGCTTCCATCCAATACTTATTTTTGGTTCTAATAATTGGTAGGTTCGATTTAGATCCCCGTTCCCCGGTGGAGATTTCGGAATTTCTTAACGTTTTTCCTGTTCTGATCTGTTGGGAGGCTCCGACCGGGGCTAGTTACCACCTTACCAACAAACCGTGCAACCAAGCAATTTAGCGTTTCGGTACGATGCCACATTAAAACTGATTCTGGGTTTCCACCAAGTGAAATTAAAATTAAAAAGTAACGACTGTCACATCTAGTATATAATTGATCAAATCAGTAAATCTTTTATTATAACGCAAGCAACAGAGAACTATCTCCACCAAGACTGATGCAGATGCAACAATGCATAAGTTGAAGGATAAATTCCCATTTTTCTTTATTCAGTTCCACTAATCGGCTAAAGGTATTAGTGCAGGAAGCCACATTGAGAAAACCCTTATTGTGCAGGATAACTGAGACGAGTTAAGCTCTTTAGAAGACGTAATCTATACTGTGTTTGATATAAAAGTGTTCGACTGCGAAGTCTCGACGTACAAATGGCTGATATTCCGCGTTGGATGGGATTAGATATTTTTGAACTGGGACGCAAACTGACGGTATGTTTTATTCTTGACGGGGCTGCATGGTGCGTGTGTGTGTGTGTGTGTGCGCGTGTTCGTGTGTGTGTGTGTGTATGTATGTATGTGTGTGCGTGTGTGTGTGTGTGCGTGTGTGTGTGTGTCTGTAGCATCGTAGTCCCGAAAGGATGCGATTTTGTTTTTTTTGTTTGAAAGATGCTTTGGTATGATGGATGAAATATGTTTGTGGTGCTGCTTTACCAGGCAAGACGCGTCTGCCAGATTATCTAGTCTTAGATAAACAGCGTGTAACCGAATTACGAAATTCGGTTGAAGGGTGCAAAAGTATATTTCATATCGAATCACCTCGTAAAATATTAAATCAAAAGAAACGTATTTGGTTTCCAAACAAAATAAGTTTTAAGTGTTTACTTATGATTACTCTATTGAAAATAAAGTGACAGGAGTCATTTGATTTTAATTTTGCGTGTGATGCTAGGACTGTATCAGATTTCTTTCAGTAAAACAGATAAGTCTCACAGATAAGAAATAATGTACCTCTCAAGCATTTAATGCAATATTTCAGTTCCATTTACACGGTGTATATATTCTAAGTATCAATATAGATTAATTTGGATATAGTTTAATAAAACATATCTTTCTTAACCGCGTTTAATTTTGAAATCAGACAATATGACATTTTAAGATTCTGTTCTGTTAGAGACGATTATGCGAAGGGATATGTTCTTCTTGTATTCACACGGAACATGCCCGTCCTGAAAAAAAAAAAGAAAAGTTAAATAGATGACCTTCCTGGCGCAGCGGTGAGAGCTGTGGTTTTGTGGTCCCAGCCTCGATCCCCGGCAGAAGCAAATTGGGAATTTATAATTTCTTAATTTTCTCTGATCTGGTCTGGTGGGAGCTCGAGCCGTGGCTAGTTACCAACAAACAGAAAAAGACGTGCCGGGAAGCGATTTAGCGTTCCGGTACGATGTCGTGTAGAAAACTTTTAGGGTTATGGGTTTAATATAACTGCTACTACTCCTACTACACGTTAACCCGTTACCATATTAGATTGCATCATCACTTACCATCAGATAAGATTCCAGCAACCAACATAGGCAGGAGATATTTTCTCTTGGTAAAATGGATATCCCCTGTTACCGAGCTTTGATAGACGTCAAAGTCAAAGTCAAAAATATCTTTATTCAAGTAGGCCCATAGGTGGCAATTTTGATGCGTACATAAGAATAACACGGTAGTGAGATGATGGCGATAACCACCTTCGTAAACTTAAAACTAAACCTTACGTCTAATACAAAACTTTGACCTTTTTAAGAGACATCTCCAAGATGTCAATGGGTAGTTTATTGTAGAATTGTATGCAATTTCCTATAAACGATTTATGAATTTTATGTAACCTAGTATATTGCACTGTAAGTTTATTCTTACTTCTAATGTTTAAAATATTGCAGTCACATTCTTTCTTAATTTTAGAAATTATTTTATGAACGTACATTCAATTTTCAAATATGTACTGTCATTATTTTAAAATCTTTAAATTTGATGGAAATTTTAGCCTTTGCTGGTGGGTATAATCAGAAGATAAAAACGTTGTGTGATTAAAAATCATATGACGCTCGTTCCTAAGACTCTGGGAAGATCGCTTTATTGGGATGCCAGGATTTTCTTTTTCTTTAAACAGAGCAACCCTTCATAGGGTATACAAGGACCACGTTTTGAATCGCGCCGCCCTGTGTCCATCAATTTGAGACGAAGGTCTGAAGCCTCATGGATCTGTAATTACACCGGCAACCACGCCCTTCAGACCGAACACGTGGCAAGCAATCAGAGTGCAAACATCATCGCAGCAATGCTGCTTAGGTATTTTGATACCCTAGCTGCATCACACATTCTGTTGACCTCATCAGAGGTGGGTGCCGCTGGTACCAGTGGCGAGCATTCCAACAGGCGCAAATATGAAAACCTTGATAGCAGTTGCATTATTGTTCTTTTTGGAGTAGATCCATGGGGCCGAGGGCTCGAGCTCTTTTTAAAGAACAGTCTAAAAGGATTAACAAGTCTACCTGCGATCCTAGAGCTGGCAGTTACCATAAGGCACCTTGTCTCACTGCGGTGGTTCCGAAAGGTGATGGGAAATATTGACAGGTTCTTACATTTCAAATCTGTAGTGTAGTTTTTTTATTTTTAATATATAGTCAAGTGCTTGATTACAATCACACTTGATGGTACTGATGCACTGGATGGTTGGACTGGATGGTGATGATGCAGCCTAAGATGGGGGGAAATTGCCTTGAAGATGCCTATTCACGCTTGATTTTAAGGTACCCAGATTGTAGGTATCAGGGAAGACGAAAGATGGGAGGGCATTCCAGGCCTTTGCGGTGCGGATCAGAAAGAAAGTTAATGCAATCTAAACTTACCCTATTTTACTAAATTCATTATTGCCCATCGTAAGTTGGTAGCCACGGCATGAATTTAGAGTGACTTGATGCCAATTTCCACATCTGTTGCCAACGAACCGATCGTGCGTAAATGACGCAGCCATAAGATCCCAAGCACGGTTGTGGCTGCAGTAATTGTTTAGGAAGCATCCGGGCTGGCCGGTTCCTCCGTTAGGATAGAAGTCGACGTGACCAATGGCGTCACCAATACCATAGCTGATGAGTCCAATACCGTCGGTATGAATAACTTCCACATATTCAGCATCGCGGAAGCTCAATCGAGGTGAATTGGCATCCCATTGATTTCTTGAAGGATTTAGGCCTGAAACGTGCATTATATTAAAGTACCTACATGATATCTTATTGCATGGTTATAATAAAAGCATAAACAAAATATTTATGCCAATAATTATTTTGAACCTTTTAATTAATGGTTTAATACTTTATTGATGACTAGCGATCCCTCGCGACTTCATTGGTGCTATGCTTCTATTGAACTTAACGTGATGACATATATATAAACCCTATAGCCTTTCTAGATTTATAGGCTATCCTATAAGGCATATATAGGCTATCCTAAAGGAATTTTTCAAATGGGACTAAAAGTTCCTGAGATCATCGCGTTCAAGTAAACAAACAAAAAAACTGTTCAGCTTTATACAATTAATCTTTATAGAATTACTAAATAATATTGTAGGATGCATAAGTATAATTCGTAACCCTATAAAAATTTAAGCCGAAATAAGTATATTTATTTTTCCATACAAACGAATTCAAAAAATTCGACGTGTTTATGACTGATGACAACCCTATAGAAGATAAAAGATCCACACACGCATAGTACCTACGCTACACGACGCGTACCTAATGAAGTGCTAGGAGTCAAATATTGGATAGAAGAAGGCGTTACTTTGCGGAATTTTGAATAATTGTTAAGTCATTGACTTAACAATTATTCATTGTAAAGTCAACATTTCCTGAGGATGCTCCGGTTTCGGAGCGAAACGTGCGTAGAGGGTATATTGCCGAAGAATATAGCAAATTAAGCTTAATTTTGATAATATGCTAGGAGTCACATGATTTTAATTTTGCATGAGATGTCAGGGCTCTATCTGATTTCTTTCAGTAAAAACAATGGCAGTGGTTTACTCAAAAACTATTAGGTTTTCGCTTTCACAAATAAGTCTCAAAGACATTTAGGAAATATTTTTTTAAATATTTCTAGTATTTTTTTCTTCTCTAATTATTATTATATTTATGCAACTCTGGATTAATTATTTATGTGGCTCAAAACAGGCGCTGCACCTATACTTTAATGCTAAAAGGGGCATGAAACACAATGCTGAGCTGGAAACTTTTACTAGATTATGCCACACATGACAGGCGTTATCCTTGAATTATTTAACCTCTAAGTTAAGTGCTTAAGTTATATTGAAGGGCCGTGAGAGCACCTTATGCTAAGATATTGTAAATAATGATAATGTGTGGCATAGTTTGTCTAAAATATTAAAAAGCTCATTCAAATCCCCAACCTTAAGGTGTACAAACATATATTATTTCCTTTCAAACAATCATATATATGTATATTTGGGAATTTACTATATCTAAATAATTATCACTGGTGTTTTCGGGTGGGAGGTTTCGGTCGTAGCAAGCTGCCAACAAAGTCGTGCGAAGCATTCCAGCCCTATGCTGTGTACGTAAAATAGATAAGGGATCATCCCGCTACAATCTTAGGTTGTATACTGTAGTGAGTTAAAAATAAAAGAACGTACCAGTAATCCTTGCTGCTTTGTGTTCGAGAGCCCTTCCAGCAAAACCAACAACGTGAGCTCCCAGATCAAATCCAATCAGGTGCAATGTGTCTAAGGTTACAGCTGAGTTATTGACTAACTGATTGATGAGCCCCGCCAAATCTTTGCCAACACTGGGGACTGCGCCAACAGCGTTGCTGTAGCTTTGGCTTGCATACACCGACCAGTCGACCACGACGACGTTAAGGTCTAAACTTACGAGGGCAGCTGAAACAGTTATTTTACTATTAATTAACCTTCAAGTGATAATATAAAGCGCTGATAGCCTAGTGGTAAGACCTTTAGGTCCACTTTTTTTCGGGCCAAGATCGAAACCCAGCACGCGCACCTTTCACTTTTCTTAGTAATGTGCGTTTTAAGCAAATAAAATATCACTTCTAATGGTGGGAGATCCGTGCCTTGTAGTGGGCCGGTTATGGGTTTATATATGAACCTCATGTAACAATCGTATAAGGTGGCAACAAATATTTACGTCCGTTGCTGGAAATAAACCTTTCGTAAGGAGTTCCAAAATCCACAGTCCTGGGCCGCTTATTTTTACAGCTCCCAGCTACTCGCTTGATGTCGTCTGTCCACCTTTTGGGGGCCGACCAACTCTGCGTTTACCAGTGCGGGGTCGCCATTTCAGCACCTTGGGAACCCAACGTCCACCGGTTCTCCAAACTATGTGATTCGCCTATTGCCCCTTCAGCTTCTCGAGTCACTGAACTAAGTCGGTAACCAGGATCTTCTCATTTCTGAACACGTAGGTATACTCCTCGCATAGCTCTCTCCATTTGTTCATATCGTGTTATTATTATACCTTGAGTATAAGCCTGAACAAAACCTGACTAACTAAAAAACTATTCCTTAAAACCTCAAAAAGTTCTGACGTACATGTGTACAACATCCCAGTACCACCAGACAGATTACTCCAGCCTGCATTCCAGTGTACTGAGGATGGTAATAATGGGTGCAACTGATAAGCCAGCTCATTTGCTGATGCTCGTATGGAAACAGCATAATGGTACTAGGCTGACTCGGGGAATCAACCCCAGGACCTCGTCAAAGAGGAGGGTCAGATATCGTATTAGTATTGGTGCTCTATAATTTCTTACCATCTTTCACAGTAGGATTCAAAGACGTGAACGCAGATCCCTCGTGGCCATGAACAATGATAGTTGTGTTTCTTGTTCCGAAAAAAGTAGCAGTGGTTGCAGTTACGTTGGCAGCGTTGATTTCAACTGGCTGTCTAGAATATTCTCTGGAATATGAAAAACTCATGTTATAATTGTAACTAGTGATTTTTTGTATCTAGTGACTGTCCACTTGTGGGAATCGAACCCACGGCCTTGGACTCAGAAAGCAGGGTCGCTGCCCACTGCGCCAATCGGCCGTCAATTATTTTGCTTGCTATGGCTATTGTTTTCCATTTTAAAATCATCATATAAGGTGTGCCATCTTTGTCAATTAGTACTTTTAACGAAGCATTTACTTAGCGCACGCGGAGAAATCACAAGGCTTTTCCTCCTGATCTGCTTTAGAAATACTCTTAAGCACATACATTTGGACACTTATACACCCACGCAAACAATTACGCACACACACACCTACTCACACTCATTCATGCTGTTGTGAATATAGTAATTGATTGTTTTGTATATTTTGTACTGGCACCTCGTACATATTTGTCACAGTTTAGATTCGTAATCTAGATTTGGCCTTATTTTAGTAATAAGATAAACCCTTAACAAAAATAATTTGTAACGCTGTTGGATTTCTACTAAATCATTATAATCTATATATATATAATGAAAATGGTCTTCGTTTGAGGCTCAATCACGCCTAAACCACTGATCGTATCGACATGAAACTACCACCATTCGATGCGAAATTTTTCCTAGATGGTTTATGGCTATCTATTTTTGAATTCCAACATTCCTTCATTTTTTTATTGCTCTTTTACTTTTATGAACATTTATCCCGCTAATAAAAACAAAAGATAAGCATTTTCTCTTGATTCTTTTGTTTTCATGGATTTCAACAGAGTGTATTAAACGGATTATGGTTTTTTACATTCAGCTAAGAATCTACTCACGGTAGTGGAGAACGGCTGGACCAATTGGGCTTTTTTTTTATCTTCAGAATTGTCAGGAGAAAGTTTTGTATGTAAGAAAATTTTAAAAAGCCCGTTAAAAATTTCGATGATAATCGAAGAATTCCCATTTATATAGTCACTCACCACGAAATCTCGGGAACCATAAGACTTAGAAACGTGAAACTTGGTAGGAATATTACTTTTGCTATGTAGAGGTCAGCTATGAATAGATTTTAAGAAATTCATTCCCCAAAGGGGATTGCGGGGGCGTTAACAATGAACAATTCCCGTTTTTAAACTATAGCTCCTATAGACTTCAAATTTGGTAGGAATCTTCTGTAAGAGGTGTAGAAATAGGCTATGAACGAATTTAACGATAGCTCACCCCACAGGGGGTTGCGGGGGGGTATTAACAATTAATATTTTTAATTTTCCAGCTAAAGCTCCTACAAGCTCCAAATTTTGTAGGAATTTTCTATAAGTGATGTAAAAATGATTTATGAACAAATTTTACGATATCCCACCCCAAAGAAGATTGCGGGGGCGTTAACAATGAAAATTTTCAATTTCCAAGCGATAGCTCCTATAGACTCCAAATTGAGTGAGAGTATTCTATATGTAATATAAAAATGATCTTCGAGCGGATTTTACAATGAATCACCTCCAATAAGGTTCGCGGGGGTGGGTGTTAACAATAAAAAATTTCAATTTCGAAATATAGCTTCTAAAAATTCTAAATGTGGTAGGAATCTTTTATTATTCACATAAAGAACATCTCAAAATGGATTTCAATAAAGTCTACTTCCGACAGGAATTGCGGGGGTGGGTGTTAAAATCTAAATTTTTTATTTCTAACCTGTAACTTCTACAGACTCCAAATTTGGTGGGGATCTTCGTGTATGTAGGGATATTCGTGTATTTCCTTACAACAATCGTCTTTTTGGCAGCGGAGAAAAAGTCATTGAGAGGTTTCAAAAACTTAACTTTACATGTAGCTATCCAATCAACGGACTAAGAATTTTACATTCATTTTACTTTTGCAGACTACATAACCGACGAATTCTTTTATTGCGGGATCGCGGAAATGTAACAGATTAAAATGAATGCATTTTCCAAGCACATGAGATGTGGAAAAGAAATTTAGTTACTTATTCCAATAGAATTCATAAAAAACATGCACAATTAATTTTCTATAAAAAATTGATGTCACGGAGAAAATTTTAGTTAACAGAAAATTCTAACCTCGAAATTCGAACCTAGACAGATTTCAACTTCACATATGAGACTTGCAATGACTTTAACTTAAACTTTCAATGCTCATTTCAAATTTTTTTCTTCATGTCAATTATTATTATTTTTGGAAGAAAGGCACGGAAATGTTATAATGATTGCACATTGAAAGTTACAATGAATATTAGTGAGAAAAATCACCTGGATGAAAGATACAGGCTAAATCGATGGAATTTGGAATTTGAGTAAGTCTAAACAATATCGATTCTTACAGTTCTATCCGCGGGGCCTATTTATGTTCATACAAAAATAAAAAAAGGAGAATAATAAAAATATGAAAAAAATAAATAAAAATGAAACATAAAATGTAATTTATTTCCTTTTTCAATTCGCCCAGCGAAGCGGGCTGGAAACGTCTAGTTCTATTATAAATGAAATAAAATACACCCTATTTCAATTCTGATTAAAATAGATAACTTGTTATGGGAAAAAAAACTAACCTTGAATAGAAGAAGTATTTGTTAAAACTTCCTTGCTGGGATGCCAACAGATCCGCATTACAAGCTGAAAATAAATTTATTATTTTATTGGAAAGTTTAAATATAAGAACCAATACTATAAAAATATTATAACTGCAATAATAACATTGAGTTTTTTTTTTATTCCACTACAAGTTAGCCCTTGACCTCACCTGATAGTAAGCGATGATGTCTAAGATGGTAGCGGGCTCACCTGTTAGGGAGTCATATCGGTTTCTACGCCACGGACAAAGCCATGAAAGAAGTATGATAGTAGATGAAGTTAGTACAGAATGTAAAACAGAACAAGAATTATCTTAATACGCGTAGATACAAAAAATTGTTCACATAGTTTTTGAATCGGTCATACATTGTTTTGTCTTTATTGTCAGGTAGGTGATAACTATGTATTTTATATCTTCTTCTTAGTCTTGCACTGTTGGCGGAGTGGTCGTGTCTGCTGTGATGAATTTAATGGCGTTACAGATTTAATTTCACTTATGGTCCCTACTGTACGACTTATATCTTGAGCCCATATTTCGGCTCTGTCATATCCGGTGATGGCTGATGGTATTTTTTTTTTTTTTACTACGACAATACACACATCGCCCACTAGCCCCAAAGTAAGCGTAGCTTGTGTTATGGGTACTTAGATGACTGATGAATATTTTTTTGATTTATATACATAAATACTTATATAAATATAAACACCCAGACACTGAAAAACGTTTATGTTCATCACACAAAATTTTTCCAGTATTGGGAATCGAACCCATGGCCTTGGACTCAGAAAGCAGGGTCGCTGCCCACTGCGCCAATCAGCCGTCAAAAATAAATTAGTTGGTAATTGTGAATAGCGGTGATAGCGCAGCGGTTAGAGTTTCTGCCTCCCTTTCGAGACGACTGAGTTCGCTACCCGGCACGCTACTCTAACTTTTCGGAGTGTGTTTTCATTTAAAGCAATTAAAATATAACTTGCTTTAACGGTGAAGGAAAACATCGTGAGCAAACCTGCCTGTCTGAGTGTTCTCCATAATGTTCTCAAAGGTGTGAACGAGTGAAGTCTACCAATTCATACTTAGTCAGTGTGGTGGACCATTGTCCATTGCCTAAACCATTTTCGTTTCGAGAGGATTCCTGATCTCTATAGTGGGATCCATTACCGGAATGGGTTGGTAACGATGATGATGGCTGTCAAACCATGCGTTTTGAATGAACGTGACTGGGTAACATATTGTTGGAAAAGTCACTATGTTAAAAGCTAGTTTCAGAAAGTCAACAACAAATTCAGTTAGTTCTTCTATTATAACCATTATGGTAGCAATATTTGAGAGCAATATAACGTATTTTAAAAAGCACTGTCGTTTACTGTACAAATTGCTGATAACTTTTCATTATTGCTGTTCCTACTTTCATTGACCAGAGAGATCGGCGCCTTAGTTTTTACAATCTTGAACCCCTAGCTTAAGGGCCTACATTCATTTAAAAATAATAATAACAAAAGCTTTATAAACATGACATATTTGAATTGACTCGTTGCTTAATTTCTAGTAGTAGTGGATTTTTGTGACAGATCACGTACGGGGAAGTACTAATCGCCATTTTTATTTCTGCTGCATTGTTGTGTTCCAGTCTGAAGGGCGTGGTTGCCGGTGTAATTATAGACACATGAGGCTTAATATTTACGCCTTGAATTGATGGACACAGGTCGGTATGTTTCAGGATGTGCTCCTTGCATGTTTGTGAAGTGTTGCTCAGTATATAGACAATGGTTTTCCACATACCATCAGGTAGACCATCTACTTAGCCCGTCAATTATTACTATAGTAAAACAAATATTGACATTCAAGCATCATAGACGAGGTGGCAATATTGCAAACGCGCATTTATGTGAGGAAATAATAATTTTGGGTGTATATTGGTATTAATAAAATACTTTCATAATTAAAATAAATATAATTACAATGAAAAAGAAATATGATTAGTTACTCCCCAACTAACTCCCTACTTTAAATTAACAAAAGCGAATTCTGCTTCAAGCCAAAACATGAACGTGTACATAAGACGAGTTTACAAAAAGTTTATAAAAAGTTTTACCTACTGGGATCCAAATTAAGTCAAAGTTCGGCTAAGTAGTACCAGTAAAATGATTTAAAAAAATATTATTTTTTTACCTTTCAGTTTTTAAATACTACATTATGAAAACTTGAGACACGTGATCATAACATGGACCAATAGTATAAAGATACTATCTTTAAACACAAAGTAACCTATTTAATTTTATAACTCGTTTTATAAGTTGGCGGTGTATTTAGATCAGCTTTCAACCTATCGGTTTGTAAATAATAACCACTTATGTCCATTTTCTATATTTAATCTATCTTTAATCTATAGATTTATTACTAACTATGAAAAATATCCATACAATTTATAACAAAGATCTAACACAAGGTATCTTTGCATCAAAATTCAAAATTCATTTATTTGAAGTAGGCTCACTTTATAAGCACTTTTGAAACGTCAAGTATGTCTGTTTGTAGTTTCTCTATCATCACCCCAACACAATGTCATGAACATTGGCTGTGAATCAAATATAATTCAAATTATTTATTGAATTATTATACTATACGTTAATAAAGATGTTGTAGCACATTTGTTCAATTTAATAAAAAATCTGGCACATATCATGGATACCAAAAGTTTGATTGTTTACACACCTCGTAAAATTACTGTAACACAAAACTTATAAGGGTGGGCCCTTAACGCTTATTAATATAAAAGCTTCTATCTTATTCTTACCTAATGCACAGGCCGCGACCATAAAAATAAAACTCAACATTTTCTATTCACTGTTGTGTTGAAGCCAGTCGTAAATCTGGTGTTGATTAGAAATATGCGTATATTTATGTAGTTGCTTAATTGCGATAAATGTGATAGATATAATAGATTAAATTAATGCGACATCAAAAGGAATAATCCTTTTGCCGGCTGATCAGATTGATTTAATTGGTATGTTGATTAGATAAGACGTTTTGGTGAAATTTCAAGTGTTTAGTTAGTGAGCTGTTATTGCTGCAATGGAGTCCATACTGACTCAAGAAACTTGCCTTGCCATTCAGATTCTCGCATAGCGGGTTCCGTATCTACCAAGAAACGTAAAAAGAAAGAAAATTATTTTACAAACCGCATAAATTTTTGTAAATAAGCAGTTATCGCGGATTAATAAAGCGGAGTATTGTTTTGTTATTTCTTCTTTATATTTTTAGCTATTATATTTATACTAAATAAACTTTTTTAAAGCATTTTTATGAAACCATGAAAGCCTACAGATTTTTCGCTAAATAAATTTAAGAAAGAGGTGGCAATATCGTAAACGCGTATCAATTAAGTTTATGATTATAACTGGATTATACATCATAGTAACTACCTACCTATCAACAATGTCTAAGTGTGACATTTGCAAAAAATCGATTACTAAATCTCTTCCTGGATTAGAGTGCAGCAAGTGTGAAAAAATTGTGCATCTCAACACCAGATGTAGTGGTTTAAGCAATAAACAGATCACCGCACTTAAAGCAGCCTCCAGCTTAGAGTGGACCTGCCTGGAATGCCAACGGGAATCACCGCGGCGTAACTCATCCATCATCATCCCGGAAGAAGACGATGAAGAAGAAGAAACGCCTGTTCAAATTAACGCAAAGAACCTGTTGAGCAACATAAGCAGAGAGGTTGAAAAGGCAATCAGAAGTGAGATGCGTGAACTTAATGAGTCTTTGCAGTTTCATAGCGCAAAATTAGACGAGGTAGTGGGGTGTATTGATGCGTTTAAACAAACCATTAAAAACCTCGAGAAGAAAAATGTGGAATTAACGAATAAAAATAATAACCTTGAAACACGTGTTGGAGCCCTCGAGCAACAACTACAGGAATTGGAGCAAGAAAAGCTTATTGATTGTGTAGAAATAGCAAATGTCCCCTATCAGAGTATGGATGCGGATATCAAATTAGTAGAAAAGGTGGCATTAAAGCTACAACAGTCAATAGAAGGAATAAAAAGCTTACGTAGACTACAAGGGAGGAAAGATCAACCTCCTAATATTAAAGTGGAGCTACAGGACGAAAATACTCAAGTAAAATGGATAATGGCTGCTAAAAACATTAAAACTACGGTAGCGGATATTTGCCCCTCAGAGAAAAATAATAAGGATATAGTTTATATCAATGAAGCAATGACGAAAAATAACAAAAAAATATTGTGGATGGCAAAGCAAGAGTTGAAAACCAATCAGAGATTCAAGTACGTATGGTTCAAAAAAGGTTTCGTTAAGGCACGCAAAGATGACGACTCAAAAACATATACGTTAAAAACGATGGCAGATTTAAATGGCCTTATCAACATTAAAAATAAAGGACCCAATTCTTAAGTTACTCTTACATCACTCTTAAACAAGTTAAATAGCTACGCTTCAATATGGACAGTGCACTTAATAATATTTATGAATTATCAGACTGTTTAAACATTAACGAATTTCTTGGTAGTATTCCGAATATGAATGTAAGCTTAGTGTGTATACATTTTAACATCAGATCCATTATAAAAAACTTTAACTCGCTTGAACAGTGTATACTTACTTCAAAGAAGTGTATCGATGTTATTATTATCACAGAGGCTAATATCTCTGATAATATAAGTTGCCTATATCATATGAATGGTTACCAAATGTTCACAGCTTTAAGAAAGTCAAGAAGTGGTGGTGGCATTATCATCTACGTAAGTAACAAACATAAATGCACCATAACAAATGTAACATCTAAAAGCTTTGAAAACATATTACTTACTATAACCACTACATCTAACTACACTGCGAACATTTGTGCTGTATACCGTCCTCCTAATTTAAGTAAAAAGCTTTTTATTGACGATCTTCTTTCTACTATTGAAAAATGTACAAAAACCACAGATTTTTTCTTACTAGGCGATATCAACATTAATTTGAGTATAGACAACACTGTAAAACATAAATATAACAATATGTTGCATAGTATGGGTCTTGTGTGCGGAATCACTGCACATACACGGATAGAAATAACTAACGGCAAAGTATGCAAATCATGTATAGACCACATCTATGCACGATCCCGCACACAAGATCTATACACTGCGGCGATCGGTACGACACTGGCGGACCACCGGGCTGTAATACTTGCTTGCCTCGGTCCTCATTCACAGGGTGTTGTAAAATATAAAACTTGTATAGATAACCAAAAGCTATTTACTTCTTTAGAACAAATAGATTGGGGTCCTACTACTGGCATGAGATGCCCAATAACCATTTACAACTACCTACACACCAAACTTTCGGAATGTTATGAAAAATCTGAATTTAAAGTTAAAATAAAAACTAACATCGCACGAAATCAAAATAACTGGATAAATAAAAAAATTGTTAGAGCTTGTGAGTATAGAGATGATTTGTTCTTAAAATGGATAAAAAACACAAATGATTTTATAGTAAAACTAAAATACAACAAAGCTCGAAATTACGCCAATATGTTAATTCAAAATACGAAAAATAAAACCACAAAATCAGATATTATCACTAATAAACATAACTCTAAAAATCTTTGGTGTATATTGAATAGACTGACGGGTAAAATTAAGTCTTCAATAGACGAAGTACTACAAAACTCTTTTGGCAGTCTTGCCATTACTAATAAAGATATTGCAAATAAATTCGCTAATACTTTCAGTAATAGTGTCAATAATATTATGCCCAAATGCTCGACACCATTGCTCGATCAATCCACTTATAAGTCTCCAGCGAATGTTTCCATGCGGTTCAAACCAGCAGATCCTAAATCGGTAGAAAAAATTGTTAATTCTTTAAATAGTAACAAAGCTCCAGGAGTAGACAGGATAAGAGCTGTTGATATAAAAATGCTTTGTGGAAAAATTAAATCGGTTCTGTCTAATCTAATAAATTTAAGTGTAGTTACAGGTAAATACCCCGCCACTCTAAAAACTGGTATTGTAAGACCAATCTATAAAAAAGGCAGTCGCGCGGACTGTGACAACTACAGACCTATAACTATTTTACCAACGGTCAATAAGATAATTGAGAAATACATAAGTAACCAAGTACATGCGTTTTATGACAGCCACGATATTTTGACTAACAATCAATACGGTTTCCAACCCCATAAAAATACTTCCCAACTGCTTTCAGCGTTCACAGAGAGCGTCTATAAACATATAGACAGTAAAAAACATATTTCGGTTGTCTTTATTGATTACAGCAAGGCCTTTGACACGCTCAAACATGAAAAACTACTGCAAAATCTGGAGGACAGTGGAATCAGAGGTAAGCTACTCAATTGGTGTAAAAATTATCTCCTAGATAGGTCATACCGAGTGAGAGTTGATGATGCTGACAGTTTCCCAGTTCACGTTACGGAAGGCACGGCTCAAGGCTCCGTACTGGGACCTTTGCATTTCCTCACTTACGTCAATAGCCTTTCTAACACCATCAAAAAGTGTGAGATTTATCAGTTTGCCGACGACACATGCCTTGTTGCTGCAGGGAATAATGTAGAAGATGCACTTTCGCAACTGCAAGCTGATTTTGACTCACTGGCAAAGTGGTCTCACGACGTTGGATTAGTGCTTAATGCCAATAAAAGTAAATTAATATACATCAGCTCCAGTCATAACAGAAGCAAGTCAAAGCCAAAACTGATAGCACATTCTCACCATTGCCTTCATGTTAAAACCGCTATTGATCCAATGACTTGTACCTGTGGCGCCATTGAGCAAGTAGCCAAGCACACCTACCTTGGGCTAGTCATAGATGATCGACTCAATTGGAAATACCATGTTAATCATGTATGTGATAGGCTTAGAGGAATTTTAGCTAAATTCTCTCTAATTAAATACAAAATGCCTTATAAAACACTTTTATTACTATACAAATCACTAGCCGAATCTATCATCTCTTATGGGTTGTCAAGCTACGGTAGAACTTATAAAACTCACCTTGATCAAATATTCACACTACAACTGCGAATTTTAAAAGAAATAACTCCAAATAAAATAAAAATAACCTTCAAAGAAGATGTCCGTAAAATATTTGCTTTCTGTAAAATTATTCCTATACATGAAAAAACAGAACTGACATTGCTAGTTGACGAATATTTTAATGAAAATCTAAGAAAAGCACAAATTCCATATTCAGCCCGTAGGCTTGATAATCCTAAACTCTGTCTACCAAAATATAATAACTTGTACGGGAAAAGAAGGTTAAACTACATTGTGCCTTACCTAATTAATCAGCTACCTAAGTCACTCAAAGATACCATAACACATAAAAACATAAAATTTAAATTAAAACATTACTATCAACAAATTACAATTTCAAAGTACAATAACAGTTAATTCCTAAAAATATGCGACAACTGAACATCCTGTATTGCGTTGCTCGATGGACGTTCGTGGCACTAACTTACCGCATTTTTAAACTACCTGCTTTGTTATCCACTTAAGGTTTTTTGTAAATAGCAATAGTTTAAATAGTTATAGTTAATACTAACTAATAAAGTTATAGGATATAGGTTTAAATAAGATTGTTAGTTAATATTAAAATATATTTATAGTACCTACCTGCCTACCTACTACCAATTTTAAACTTCCGATGTATCTACCTAATTATATTGAGGGAACTTTATTTCTATGGAATATCTTGATTGCTGTAGTAAGTAGGTGGGTGTTAATTAATTTCTTTAGATGTTACCTTTTGTCGACGGCACGGTGGTGTACGGTAAAATTCGTAAGAATTTATGATTACACCATAATAGTTTTAAGTCTACTTGTGAATTTTGGTTAATAAATTATTATTATTATTATTATTATTATTATACATATATTACTATTACCATAAGCGTTTTATAATTTGCAGTAGTTTCCTACAGGCAACTCCCAGCAACCAATTCAAACTAGGCAACCTCATGACATAAAATATCATATTATCGTTGCGCTTAGTTAATATATTAGCATATTAGCAATGATGCCAATTCTGTATTATTAACAAAAATGTCGAGTCCCAATATTATATCCTTTTCCAGGGATGACAAAGACAGTATTACTTTTAGTAGAGCAAACGCCATTCTTATTTTGCTGTCAAACAACATTGCTATGTTTCCGTCGAAGGCATGGATGCCAGCATCTACGCCTAAGGTTGATGGAAACTGGGCAGCACTTTACAGGACGTGTTAAATGTGTACGGGAGCTATGATGAAAGCAGGTGATCGTGTTCGGGGACCGAGGTCCGAACATTCATCTTTGGAAGTTGTATATATAGTAAATTTTTGTGCACACTTCGCTAGCGCGATGCAGGATTTTTGTGGCGCCATCTAGTTCGGTAATGTGGAGACCGCTACACCTGCATGCCCTTAGAAGTGGTAGTTACCGACCAATTACGCTTTTACCGCATATTGCGAAGCTGTTTGAGCGGCTATTGCTGCGAAGACTCACCCCCCACTTGCAACTGCGAGATGAGCAGTTTGGTTTTCGCAGCAACCACTCCACGTCGCTACAGCTAGCAAGAGGACTCCACTTTATCGCCAGTGAGAAGAACAGAGGACACTGTACCGTCGGGGTTTTTCTAGATATCGAGAAGGCCTTCGATCGAGTGTGGCATACCGGCCTCCTGGCGAAGCTCCTCCAAACAACCTTGCCACTCGCAATCGTGCGAATAGTGGCATCATTCCTGGAAGGTAGAACCTTCTATGTTTCCGTAGAGGGCGCTGAATCCCAGCCGCGTCCAATACGTGCCGGAGTACCGCAAGGCAGCTGCCTGTCACCGTGTTTGTACGCGGTGTATACAAATGACATCCCTACTCTCGCCGGACACCTGCGCGAGGGGGAGGAAGACGTACTGTTGTCGCTCTATGCGGATGACAGTGCATATTTTGCGTCATCATTTCACCAACTCGTCGCTATCAACCGAATGCAACGTCTGCTGAACCTGCTTCCAGAATGGCTGAACAGGTGGAGGATGGCTGTCAACGTGGGTAAGACGGCCGCCATTGTGTTCGGCGTGCGGAAGCCACTGCGTCTACTCCAACTCCGAGGCCAGGACATAGCGTGGCAGACCTCAGTTCGCTACCTAGGGTGCCACATGGACGCGACATTGAGCATGGTGAGTATGGTCAATCATGCAGTGAACCATGCACAGGCAGCCGCGTCGATGTTGCACCAAGTCCTAAGTTCCAGACTTCCAATAAGGACCAAACTGAGGATCTACGGAGCATATATCCGCTCACGCCTCACGTACGCAGCCCCAGCCTGGTTTGCCCTCTGCTCGGCCCACCAAAAAGACCGGCTACAGGTTCAGCAGAACAAGTGCCTGCGCCTGATTGTAGGAGCTCCAAGGTACGTCAGAAATGACGTCATCCATCGAGACACCAGGACGCCTACCGTGGAGGTTTTCGTCCGCACAATCGCACGCCGCATGTTCCCTCACGCAGACTACGGGCCGTGCGAACACCTCCACGGAATAGCCCCAGCGCTGGACAGACCTATAACAGGGCGTCCACTACCTCGAGAGCTCCTCCAATCACCCCCGCCAGCGCGACAACGCGGAGGCACAAATGGTGACATCGATGACTCAAGGCCCATCGGAATTAACAACATCCTCGCGCGCGCCCACGACGACTACGCTGACAGTGACGCCGACATTTCACGGACAAGACAAACCAACAGGCCCAAAGCCAATGATGGCGGGCCCTAGCCCCTAGACAGGAGCTAAAACATCAATTACCAGGGCAGCATAGCTGCCCTGCGAATAAGACCCGGGTAAGGAGGCGTTGCCTCGAGGCCCGTACCCCCGACCGGCCTATTGGCCGCTTGGAGATGACCCACACGCGCCTTAGAAGTGTTGCTCTGTTTATATCCTATCCTAGGACATATGCTTGGTCCGTCAATTATTATTACTAGCTGACCCGTGCAACTTCGTCTGCACCAAATCGGTTATAACCGGAAAACACAAATAAAATGACATTTTCTAAAATTGAATCCTAGCTAGATCGATTTATCGCCCCCGAAACCCCCATACTAAATTTCATGAAAATCGTTGGAGCCTATTCCGAGATTCCAATTATATATATATACAAGAATTGTTCGTTTAAAGATGTAAGATAAAAAATGTTTGGTGCCTGCACCTACAGGTGTTTTACAACAGAATCGGCCATAATCCGCGATTTTTACTTTGTTGACATTGTTGAAATTCTTCAATAGTATGGACTTTTACCTAATTTTACTTATTACTTATCACCCTCAACGCAGAGAAAAACATATTTCAAAGTTAACATAAGCTCCTTCGCTACTATCTATGGAGATCGTTCAAAATACCTATTTCGATCTAAATTGTTTGGAACTAATTTTGTGAGCTACCTAACTTTGAACTTGAGGAATTTGTTACAAACTTGTGGTGTAATAATAATTAATTAAAAGATCCTTACGAATCAATATTTTCTTGCTTTTATGATGTTGTCTTTTTGGATTTTGAAGTTGGGTTGTGCATATCGTAAATTGTACAACAAGTGCGTAAAATCAGCAATTTCATATGATTTATCTACTGTGCTTTTCTATTTTTTGTAATTTTTTTGTATGGGTTTTTGATTTGGTATCAAAATTCCATGGTTTGATTTAAAGATCATAAATTTGGTTGCCGGGTCTGCTAGTTTTATATGTATTTTCACAAAATGGTGTACCTACTTGGTGGTTGTGGTGAAACCTTTTTACATACATATGTACATATATAGACCGTTAAACATATTCAGACCCTTCCATAATCAGATAAAAAGGGTAGTTACGGATTTTTTTTAAAGTGGTTTGCCTACACCTTCTCTCGCCGCATATATTGTTGGTAGATATAGCCAAATAAACGTTGAGGTAAAGCTGAATATAATGTGCATTAATACGTTAAAATAAGACCACCGCAGTTCTCATAAAACCTTCTTAAGTTACCCAGGACTCCAGCGAAACGATGTTTATTTTTTAGTACTAAAGTTATATTTTACAAAGAAGACAGACGTCTATATTGTTGATTTAATATTATTTTACTGACAATTTGTGGCAGATGTAAACGAGAAACAAGCAAAAGCTCGGTCAAAGCGTTGAACCATAGAGAATTAACTGGAGCATAATGCGGCTATTAGAAACATTCTTATACCAGAAGTTATGTGTAATTTCACCCAAATTGCATTAGAAAGAGGTTGATATATATTTTTTTGACATATTGAATCCTTGAAGTCTAAGAAGATTTAACAAATGAAGTATCGCAACTAAAATTCATTAAAATTCCTTTCATCTCCTTCGTTGATAGATTTCCGTAAACGAGGTTTATGCTGGTAACTTTTGATAAAGATGCGCTCCACAATATAGGTTTTCTGCCAGATGAAATACTTTTTAGGACTTAATGATTGAAATACAATAATGAAATATATTCATTATTATATATTACTAATTAATATACTTCTTTAATGTCGAATAAAAAAAAGATGGGAGACACAAATCGGTAAGCTGACATGAAAACGTACACTTAGTAATATCTTTATGCATACCATTCGGCGTTCGAGAGAAGTGGCCATGAGGCCTTTTCAAAGCTTGATATTTCTCGCTCTGTCTGATCTGCCACACCTTTAAATGTCTTTGTTAATAATGCATGTCAACAGTCAGCTCATTATTGAGGATATTGAAACAGCATTAAATATTAAAAGCATTTATGAATATTTATGATGAAAACCTATTAACTTTTTGACTCTGGATATTTGATGAATGGATTTTGAAATTAGTAGGTTGGACGTTTGCAATATGGACAAGTACCATAAGGTGTAATTTTGTGAAAAATACCGATCTTGTGTGAATTTAAAGAAGATTTTACAAAACATGTGTTATTTTTATGAAAAAATCGCCATTAAATGTTTAAGTAGGTATACAATATGTTGGTGTTATACAGTTTCGCTTTTGGACTATGCCGCAGACACTGTAGACATCGGTGCACCCATTACTCCCCACGCGCATAGTCCGAAGGTAATTCAGTTCCAACACGACCGAAAGTGTTATTTTTTTTGCAGAACTGACAGCTTCACGTGCTCCATCAGGCCCGCTTAATAGATATATTAATAATTTAACTGTTTACCTATTTATTTTCAACTAGCTGACCCGGCGAACTTTGTTCCGCCTTAATGTCAATAAATAAGCAGATTTTTTTTTTATTGGAAAAAATACAAAAAAAATTAAATTTCTACATCAATCATTCATAATTATTTCTGTATTTTAGTACATAGGTTGCTCTTCATTTAAGTACCTTGTGATACACGACATTTTTTGTTTTATTATCAGGCGCAAAAACAAACAACGCAGATGGTCTTCCGACCCGTGAACATGCCACGTATAATTGACCATGGGAAAAACATGAATGTTCTAGATTTAAACCACAAACTTTTAAGGATTGGCCTTGTGATTTGTTGATGGTCATGGCAAATGCAAGACGTATCGGAAATTGAAGTCTTTTAAATTCAAACGGCATATCGGTTGGGATCATCGGTATCCTCGGAATGAGAACTTGCTCACCTTTGAATTTTCCTATCATTATCGTAGCGTAAATTACATTGTTCATCAATTTTCTAACCACCAAACGCGTACCGTTGCACAGTTTTGGTTGGTTTATGTTTCGAAGCATGATTACTACGGAGCCAACCTTTAGGCGTAAATTGTGCGGTGGTAAGCCAGGCACGTCCAAAGAGTTTAAAAATTCAATTGGATAGTTGGTGGCTTCATCTTCATTTGTGACGCAGTCAATAGATTTGAATGAATGCATTGTTCCAATGATCTTATTTTGAATTATGTTGTTTAGGTCATCTACATCTTTATTCTTAGCCGCTAAAATTGCTCGCTCACTCATCCATTCATAATTTTTGTAGTTAGAAATAATTTCTGGAAATACATTGTTGATAAGTTCGTCTTTTGATGAGACAAAATTACAGAAATTATTTGGAAATGATATTAATCCGCTCGATTCATCGACAGGTACTTGACCATTACCGATAGTCAGCAATTGCTCCGAGAAATCTTCAGCAGATGTATCATTAAGCAATGCAACTCTCATGTTTGTTGTCAGTTGCAGTTTCTTCACATGGCGCCATAGATTTGACGATTTGAGGCAAGCGTTTATTTCGTCGGCAGCCGTAGATCTTGGAATTACTGGCAGTATTTGGCGGAAATCACCAGAAAGTAAAATCATTGCTCCTCCAAAACATCTCGAGTCATTGCGTAAATCTTTTAATGTTCGGTTAAGTGCTTCTAATGCACGTTTATGCGCCATTGTGCATTCGTCCCAGATGATGATTTTCGATACCGCTAAAACTTTGGCCATTGCTGAGTGTTTTGCAATATTACACGTTGGTTCTTCAATAGTTTGAAGATTTAACGGTAATTTGAATGCTGAATGAGCCGTACGGCATCCTTCTAACAATGTGGCTGCTATTCCAGAAGAAGCAACTGCAACCGCTATGTTAGATCTCGCCCGAACAGTTGCTAAAACTAATGACATGAGGAATGTCTTGCCAGTTCCACCAGGGGCATCTAGGAAATATAAACCACCATTTTCATCATCGATTGCCTTCATTAAAGTATCATAAACTTTCTTTTGTTGGTAATTCAACAGGGGTACATTCGTTTGAACTACTAAATCTAATTCCTGGTGATCATATTCACGTTCCCGTTCCAATTCTCGATTAAATGCGTCATTCATTTCACGATATGGTGCTGGCATTCCTAACCTGATTAATAAATTACCGCACATGAGGTAACACATATCTTCGATCAAGAGTAAAGCACGATTATGTATCTCCTCATTCATCTCAATATCGTGATTTCTGGAACTGACACGAATTTGATGTAAAATATCTTCTGACATATTATCCTTGTATTTGTGCCACAGGTTACATGGGTTTGATGGAAAACATGTCGAAATTATGATAGCGAATAATGTGCGTATCTGACTTGGAGATGCACAGATAATGGCTTCAGCGATTGTCGTATCCCAATGACTATCGTTTTCTAATAACTTCAATTCTTCACATGCAGCACGATATGTTGGGAATATTACACCATTAACAGTTCGTAGTGACTCAAATGACGTTGGCCCACGCACATTTACCAGCAACAACCGCAAATAGAAACATTCATTATTCTTTGGATGAACTGTATACATACGACCAAGAGCATCAGTAGAACGCACATCTGGATACCCAGGAACCGCATCGCCTTGCTTCCGTCTTTGAAAATTCTTCGATGAAGCATTCCAAGTATAATAACGTGGCATCTCCGAGTAAAGCAAAGTTCGTGCAAACTGATCGCTTTGGCAGATTGCAAAAAAACTGGTCAATGTAGTTGCTGGAGGTGTTTCAGCACGTTGCGTAGCATTCGAAGCCGTGAAATATACTCGTTGACCATTCTCCAGATGCACCGCCAAATGCGTAACAGTAGGATGACGTTCGTGAATGGGAAATGCGAATATACGCCAAATCGCTTCATTACAGTTCACATAACGACCAACTTGATAGCGTGAAATTTCATCGTTGGTATTCGAGGATTGCAATCCAAAAACCGCCATATCACTGCCTTTCGTGACATATTTGCAAATATATTTTATGGACTTAACTGAATTGCAGTATTCAACGTTGCAATGTGTCTTGAACGATTTAGAAATAAGTGGCGAATATGGAACAATCCAACTGTTGTCGACAACGAAATCCATTCTTTTCACTTTCGTTGTGACAGTTCGACCGTTGTCATCTGGTGATCGACGCCGATACAGCGGATAACCATCATTGCCAGTGACAGTCTCCGCCGTTAATTTCCGTGGATATCGTTTAGAGCACTTTCCATCGACCATGCAAGGTGATTGGGGATTGATGGCACCACACGGTCCATGAATCATATTAGTAGTAACAACATCATGTAGGTCTGGATCGACTTCATAATCAGGAATCTCAGCACATATGATATCATCTATTTGGTCAGGCTGAATTCTTTCCACTAACCAAATAAGAATGTGTGCGTGCGGCAGGCCTCGCTTTTGCCATTCGATTGAATACATCCAGCATCGAGTATCTCCAAAGACGCGTTGTTTAACAATAAAGTTCATCAGGGACCGAATTTTTTGCCTGAATATACGTGCTGTGATGTCGTGTCTATCACTTGATGTTTGTCCGGGAAGCAGCAATTGAGTAATTTCTATCCATTTTGGATTACAGGTAAAAGTAATAAAGAGATCGGGCCGACCGTAATGACGAACATATGTCATTGCATCTTGTGCATATTCATGCATATGACGTGGACTACCAATGTATGTCGCCGGCAGAATAGTTAATCGACCAATATTAGCTGCATTTCCTTCAGTATTAACTGCATCACGTAAATGGATGTACTCCTCAGAACGCAGTTTGGCTTGGTTCAACCTAATGAATGTTAAACGTTCCGTTTCTATTTTTACATACATGTCAACGCAATACTGCTGAAACAATCGACGAAACCGCAGCAAATAGTTGTCAGCATTTTGACGAATCATCAAACGATATGCGTAATAATTCATTGAGCTAACTTTCTTTGTAGTTTCTTCACCTGAAATTAAAAATTTGATAATTAACCATTTCAAAGGCAAATTTTAAAGGCAAACAATACAGACATTAACCATTTTTTTAATAAGCATTATTTTAAATCAGTGTCTTTCACAAATAAATGAAATAAATTATGATACTGATACTCACCATTCAATGGATTTTTCATTTTAATATTAAAATAATATCCATCTTCTCCTTGCCAAAACATCAGCGGGTATTGCAATGTGTCATATGATCGATGAGTTTCAGATATTTGTTGCAGTTGCCCAGTATCGCGACGTGTAAGCACAATATCGCGTTTTTCCAATTGTTCACCAACAATCAGGATGGCAACTTCGTCTACTGTTGGAGCATTAAATGTCCTTTCGTGTGTTCCAGATGGTCGTTTATCTGCTTTGATAACAACTTTATAGTCATCACTTGGCATGCGCTCTAAAGCACTCTTAAAAAACCTGACCAACGCATGATGTTCATGAAGCAGACACTGCAAGTCTTGAAGAATTGCTCGCTTCATTCCTGCATTGATCTCTAGGCGTCGATCAAGTTGTTCTTCCATGTTGCCCATGAAATATATTTGTAAAAATTTATTCTGTGTATCTTCGAAAGGTAGTAATGATCCAATTCGATGATGAATCTGTCCTTGTATCTACAAAATAAAAACCAGACAGTATTAACTGGGTTATAAACACTTTTTTCGGTGTGAGAGTAGAGTTCAGAATTAGCAAATATACTACATAGGTACCAATAGATAAAGTAAGTTATTCTTTAACTACATTCTATATAAGTACAAAAATAAATACCTTAAATGTCGGATTAAATCCCCGTTCTTCGATAATATCTGCCCCAAATGACGTCATCTGGAAACAACCATTGTATTTTTGAGTATTTGCAAGAAAGTGGCGTGATTCTTGTGTTTCGCCACAAAGCAATGAATACAATGGCTCAGGTGGCGGAGTCAACAATGGCAATTTCACTTTACCATTAAGGCAGCATAATCCAGGCGTTTCTCCGGAAAACTTTAATGCACCACAATTCTCGCAAACTACGTCCATTTGCCCAATGCAAACGCTAGGATGCAAGCTGTAATCATTGCTGCAATCGTATTGAAACGCTGCTCGATTCAAATCAGCACTTGATAAATATCTTGTTCTGCGTCGCAAATTATCTATTTGTTGACCTCTGTTGTTCGCTCGACGATTCTGCATTGCCAACCGAGCTGTTTCACGGGCTGCTTCACTTTGCTCTCGTGATTGAGAAGCACGAAGTCGAGCCATACTATCGCGGCGCTGTTCACGTGCAATTTCTTGTTCTTCTTCAGTCCTTTCATTTGCAGTATTTCGTATTCTTCTTGCATCACGGCTTTGTCGGGAAAGATTCGATCGTCTTGGTCGCGGCATTATTAATTAAACTTCACTTCACCTAAAAACTTAAATTTTTAACCATACCGAGTTTTATAGTTCACTTCACTGTTTATACGAATGGGCAATTGGGCAATAATGTTAATTATTTATTTAATAGAAATAGTTATATTATTGATTTCTTACAAATATCAAATAGTCATCCATACGTCATTACATAGCTGTCATTATACGTCAATTTTGTTATTCCAAGTCTGATTCTTTTTTGTTATACCACGTTTTATAGTGACTGACGTTACATGTCAAGTCACACGGGAATGATGTCGAACGGGATAAAAAGTATCCTATGTCCTTCTCCTGGCTCTAAACTACCTCCCTGCCAATTTTCAGCTAAATCGGTTCAGCCGTTCTTGAGTTATAAGTGAAGTAACTAACACGACTTTCTTTTATATATATAGATATATTATGTATATTTTCTATTTATATATATTATAAACTTTAGTAGGATAGCGATGAGGCCACGAAAAGATGCAAATAAACATACCATACAATATCACTTTATTAATTTACTTTATAAACTATGACAATATGAACTTATCGTTTTACAACCTCGCAATTCACTTCATAACTCTCTCAAAGAACGATCCAACCCGCCAAGACAAAATCCAATTTCCCGCCAAAACTCCTAGCGTCCAGGTAGAATCCAAGCAATTTGATTGGTTCCCGCCGTTATGCGTCTACCGGCGTTAACCAATCGGAGAATGACAACCGATCGTCTCGTTCAAAAATAAGATTAAATTAAAAAAATAACAAAGAAGTGGAAATTATAATGCTATTTAAATTTAAATCCTAACAATCGACCGTCCTGACAACGTGTGCGCCCTCGCACATGTCGCCAGGAGGCATCCTAACAATCGGAACTTGGCCAGTTGTTTCAATCTTGACATAATTTTAACAATTGAGTACCAAAATATGTTATAAACATCCATTATCATCTTACTATATATTTACATATACATTGGAGTTTAATATAACTAACAAAACAACCACAACCATCAATATTTTAGTAAATAATATAGGTAAAGATTATTTTCTAGACCTATTATACCTTTATAATTATATAAATATAATATTATTCATACTACTTCATAAACATTATATAAATCGACTTGATAAGAAAAACAACGATCGATAAATGTTTTTCATCATAAATGTATTCATTATATTTGGGATCCGAACGATCAATTAATCGAATAACCCATTACGACTCATCCCCTGAACGATCGATTTATCAGGGGAAACCCTACAGACATGCCAACAAGACGATCGATTTACTTGTGGCAGTCAGTGGGCATCATACTCTCTCTCTCTATTTAAGTTCCAGGACACGATCCGATCGATTCTCGTGCCTGGCTCTAGTGTTTTTGCTGTATCAGGGCACGATCCGATCGATTCTCGTCCCTGATTCCAGCTACATCAAGACACGATCCGATCGATTCTCGTGTCTAATCTGCAACAATAGAAAAATGGTTGTCTGTAGTTTTATGCATCAAGCGCTTATAAAACACACAAAACAAAACTTGAACATAAAACATTGTAAACTAAAACCAAATAGAACCAACTTTTATCCAATTTTTTTTTTTTTTTTTTTTTGCTATATTTTAATCAATCCTCATTATAAGTTACTACTGGTAACCGATCCATTCACCTCAAGGCATAAGCAATATGTATCCATAGCATTATACACGATTGAGTTATCTTAATAAGTTAACCCTTTTGCATAAAGTCGTTTGTTCTTTCATCATCATTTCATCAGCGCCTTTGGAAACAGCATTGAGACAGTACCTCTGATGGTGTCCTACCGGCCGGCGCGGGCGGTCGTTATCTGGATGGTGTTATTCAGTCCCCACTGAATATTTCCAGAATGTTAATCCTAATAATTTGCCAATTCTTTCCACCATATTTCGCCGTCATTGCCTCTAAGGAGTCGAGAATGGTAAGATTGTACCCCTGTACCTACTTTGCCATTCAACCTAGAACTTCCTACTGCGATAAGGGTATGCTTTGTGCCCCTATTCAAGCAAAATAGAGTTAATGTGTGAGAAGTGAAATGGTTACCTTCGTCACTCATAATACTGCCTTAGAGCTCTTATCCCATTTAAGAGGTTGGTATTGCTATCGGGCTTAGTAAAACAAAACTTTGTGCAACCCTCTACAAAAACGAGCATGTGCTAATTGACTTTACGAAGGGTACATGAATGGTAAGAAATGGCATATCTGCTTTAGCAATAGGGTAGGGAAGACCTTCATACCGCTTTGAACGCTTTTAACACATGCTTATTTCTTTTATCTGACTTAAGGTAACGAAACAACTTATTATCTTTTATTAATAAGTTATCTTTTAAGCCCTGTTAAGGTCCTACAAAGCTCTGTAGTCTGTACAAAGCTGCAGTGTATGCAGCCAATCCTCACTATTAATTAACCTAACCGAAACAATCTGACCCTAAGATTATATTTATCATTCACTGAAAGACAGCCGGTGCTAGTCAAATGGTATCATGATTGTATTGACCATATGAAAGACAAACGAAGTTAGGTGTATACTAAGCACTGAAGTAGGGACTTGGTAGTAGACCCTGAAGTCAAATCGAGTGAAAACAAACAAGCTTAGCCTATGAGTCGAGCTATCACATCGTCTAGGATGGGCATAGAATAGTTCCCTTTAACTCTAATTAATTTTAGCAATATAATCATAGTGGTATTCGACGCACATTCTCAATAAGCTATCCTTTTAACGTAGACTCAATCATACTAGAATACTCTACAAGCTATTCCAGCATTAAAACATTTATTTTACCTTGACACGTACTTCTTCTCTCTCACGGTGTGACAACCTATCTTATTTACATGTTCTTAAGTATTCTTAGTTTGTTAGTTATAGTTCTTAGTTATGTACGATTGAGTAGATATTAGTTTAATATATATATATTTTTTTATTATATCATTCTTACTTGTGCAATTTTGTTTATGTATTTGTATTTAGCTAATTGAATGTAGGTTTATAATAACTTTACACCACCACCAGATTTTTTTTTTTTCTTTATTGCTTTTATAAGTGAATATAAACAGACAAATATTGAGAAAAAGAAAATTTTCTAAAATCGAAAAGGTGACGCAGATGTATTCAGTAGATATATCGAGGTTTGCCTACATTTTCAACTATAAAGTTAGTTTTATGTTTGTTGGAAGCTTTTTGTTGCACTTAGTCAAACTCGATTTATACAAAAATTTATTTTGGTATAATATTTATTTCAAAAGTTGGTTAAAATAGCTTATATCTTGTGTAGTGTCGTTGAAGTCTCTCTTTATTAAAAAACAAAATACTATTGGCTAAGTAATCACGGAATCAAAGAAACTATTAAGTCTACGAAACTTGGAAAGGAAGCCGCCAGAACCAGTGGCGGTACTACCATACAAGCCGAAAAGATATTAATATTTTTAAATAACACTCGTAATATTTTAAAATCTCTTTTTGTTTTTTTTTTTAAACTAATTAAAACATTATTAAAAAAAAAAAGTTCTGTCTTGGACGTCCGTGTGTCTGTATGTGCGGATCCCGTATCTTGTGGTCACGATAACTAGCGAAATACTTCACTTATCGAGTTGGTTTTTTTTTTTTCATAGGCTTTAGTATTTGAGGAATAAAAGCCTATTACTGTTTACGGTATAATTAGATGTAGTTTAATTATTATTTTCAAATAATCTCAATTTTATTGTAATGAATAAGATTATGAGGCGTGGACTTTTGGATTTTCCAACTATTGTATTCTACTTCCGTCTTTGTATTTCTATTGTTCCTAGATAAATAAACCTTTAAGGTCGATAGAAGAGAGTACATTGGCTGTTTAACTCAATATCAACTCTATATCCATCGTGGTCGCGTTAGTATAACCTAGATCTTTACGTCTACAAATAAAGTTAAAAAAAATACTTCAAATTATTGTACAAAAATCTCAATGACCACTAGTAAATAAAAAAATTAATAAATAAATAACAAATTATTACTAAAAGGTGTGAAGCGCCTTTTACCTACCTACTTTTATATAATTTTTCCTTTATGCACACTAAAGACACTCACATTACATTTGACTTTACATTTGATTATAGATTTTAGTTTTTCATGTTTATTAGTGTCATACTTTTTGATTTTGTTTATGATTTACCTCTTAGATGATTTTGTATTTCATGATGTCCTTCAGGGGTTAATAAAGCTTATGTTAATGTAAAAATATCTTTCGTTTGTTTATATATTATATTCTATGTTATTGTCCTTTTTTTTTTGATTATTTTGTTATTGTTTAGTCGTGAGGATTCAGTGACGACGAAGACAACGGGGCTGGCTGAAAACCAGTGCTGCGCTTTTTAGTATGCAGTTATACTGAGCCAGCTCCTTTGTCACACACTTTTTTTTTTTTTTTTTTGTTCTTTAACAAATTTATGTAACATTTTTCTTCTTTCTTTCTTTAATTGAAGACGCAAAAGAATGTTTGTAACGATCGAGCAACTCTTACATTCTCTGCTTATCTATTTCTGGTATTTATAACTGACAGGCTTCTATTTTAAATCAAAATTATCTTAAATAACCATAATCATAAGTGGTTTGATGTTTTTACTTCAACGTCTACTCGTTTTGCCCTGCACAAAAATGAACTACCTGAAATCCAGCAAGGTTCGCAACAAGGGAACTGTTATACTGACATGTCAACTTTCAGAGCGATAGAGACCACCACAAATGAAATATTGCATGGTCGGCTTACCCTCAAGACTTTTTCTTACGATGCCGTTTCCCTTAAAATTATGTTCAAGTCTTGCCTTACCGATACTGCGCCATGGATCTCTACCACTCATGCCGTACTAATTCCAATCAAAGATTCTTGTATCAAAAGTGACATCTTCCTGCCGATATCCATGAACTGGAGCTTAGTTGCAACTTTAGAAACGATAATATGGGGCTGTTTCGGGTATGGCTGATCTTTGAGGATAGATATAGATCTTTTAGCAAATTGCCAAATATAACTTTACATAGAACACGAGCGTATACTCCATTAACACTAATTCTATAATCATTTTACATTGCCGAATCCCCGTAATAAAGACGGTATATACTCGTAGTCATGAGCCACACCTAACTCCTTAACTAAGGATTCCTTCACCAGCCTAATCTCACTGCCGAAAACGACAAATGTTTGACGTGACGTGCCGTTTATTTGCCCATTTTTCATTAATTTTCAAATAAAAAGAGAGAGGGAATTCTTTTCCTGAGACAAATAGTTTTGGTACGAGTTCTTGCTGCTTATCAAAAATTGCAATAACTAATCAGGAACGAAATACTAGAGCACCGGATTTTAAACTCCTTTCACTGATATCATGAATAACTGCACGCCTATCAACTATATCGCTTTTCATAAAATTAAATTTCTATAGGTATTATACCTGCTCTTCCTTTTAAGTATATCCCTTAAAGCCTGGCCCTAATTTTGCTCGCAAGGAAAAACATTTACTAATTTCTCTTGCCATTTCGGTCCGGTAACAAAACTGAATTTAGGTCTTCCTACCATATTTTGTCAAGGCCTTGGAGTTTCTTTATAGCAAAATGAGTGACAGTTTTATTTATTTTTTTCCAACCGTATACATAAGCAAAATCATTGTTTTCTTTTTAGCCAAACATCTATCCTTTGGTTTGGTGGAGGGAGTCGAAATTGAAACTATATTTGGGTTCAACTGTTTGGAAAGAACTTCAGTACCTACACGGTTGAGACGTCAAACTGTCCTTAAGACATTTCAAAACATTTCTTAGAATCGGAAAGACGACGTGACCTTTTATCATATCTCGCGACGCCACGACGCGCCGCCCGGCAGCATGCACTGCGCCGGCCCCAGCCTCTGCCCGCCGCGCCGCCCAGCAGGATGCACTGCGCCGTCTCTGCCCGCCGCGCCGCCCGCTGATCTCAGGACACGTGGTCGCTGCGTTGACTGCGACTTGAATGTTGCCGCGGAGTAGCCCGGTGCGAAGTCATAGCTGGCGCGGTGTAGCGGCTGCGACTTCTATTGTTGCTCTCGCAGTTGCAGTAACAGCCTCTCCTAAATCTTCACCCGCTCACGGCTTGGCTCTAGCTCCCGACTCAGGACCCGAGAAGATCTGCGTGCACATAGCCAGCTACGGCTCCGCTCCCTCAGTCGGCTCCGGCTTCGATATTCCACGGGTAGGGTCAGATACAAGAAAACAAAGTTTAAGTTTGAATTTTTTTTTTTTAAATAAACTTAACAAGGGGTGTAGACATCTGCGCGTAACAAATAAATACAAATGAAAAATAAAGAATTCGATTCCATTGTTTTTGTTTTTTTTTTGTAAAATTTAGAAACATGTCACAAATTCTCAAATCACCGTTACGTAGAAAGTGACTGTTAATATTAAATTTTTATCATATTTGCGATAGCCTGAATGCCATAATAAGTTAAACCTACGTTTGGTACATTTGAAAATAATGTCTATCGGAAAAATAATATCAGATCCAGAGCTCGGTAATTTATGGGATCTTATTTTTATATAACCTACAATATGAGTATGTAAATATACTGTTACAAATGAAATTAAAACTCACTGAAAAAATATTGCAAAATAGGCACTGAGTCCGTGCACACTCAATTAGGTTAACAACATAAATATTAATCGTACATGTTATTATGACATAACCATAATGATTGTTAGTAACATTTCGCGTAGCTAAATATTATTATAAATTAATTAAACAGCTAATAAAATTATATAATTGGGCGTGTACTTACGCGTTGAAAAGGTAACGCTGTCTTGTCACTTCTGAATTATTATAAACTTTAGTAGGATAGCGATGAGGCCACGAAAAGATGCAAATAAACATACCATACAATATCACTTTATTAATTTACTTTATAAACTATGACAATATGAACTTATCGTTTTACAACCTCGCAATTCACTTCATAACTCTCTCAAAGAACGATCCAACCCGCCAAGACAAAATCCAATTTCCCGCCAAAACTCCTAGCGTCCAGGTAGAATCCAAGCAATTTGATTGGTTCCCGCCGTTATGCGTCTACCGGCGTTAACCAATCGGAGAATGACAACCGATCGTCTCGTTCAAAAATAAGATTAAATTAAAAAAATAACAAAGAAGTGGAAATTATAATGCTATTTAAATTTAAATCCTAACATATATCATGTAGGTATATTTTATATATTACGTATATTTATTTAAATTATATATGTATTTGTATCTTTACATTTTGGTATTTATGTATATCTATCAACACTCTTGGCACTATCCCGTTCTCTTGCTGTCAGTCCTATCTACAAAGGTTGCCTGTAAGAGATTGCTTGTAGCAATAAGGCCGCCTTTGCATGTCTACATTGTGTACTGTATACTCCTTACTGTTTCTTTTCCTGTATGTTATACATGCAATAAAGTGTTTCTTCTTCTACTTCTTCTAAAACACTATTCGAGCTGCTAGAGTCTGCTGTTCGAGTTCGCCTGTAGTAATACCGCCATGCTTATTTCTGAGGCCAAGCAGCATGCTTGTGTTCAAAAGGGCATGATCCTACGCATCTGGTTGTTTGTTTGAAAACTTTATTGCACACCTTGTGTACAAAGTAAACACATATACAGGAGAAACTTATATACAGGATAGAAAATAGGGCGTGCAAAGGCGGTCTTATCGTCTTATTGATATTTTGATTTAATAAACATATATATTGAAGGCCGACTGGCGCAGTAGGCAGCGACCTTGCTTTCTGTGTCCAAGGCCGTGGGTTCGAATCCCACAACTGGAAGATGTTTGTGTAATGAACATGAATGTTTTTCAGTGTCTGGGTGTTTATTTGTATATTATAAGTATTTATGTATATTATCCATAAAAAATATTCAACAGTACTTAACAGTAGTACTTATAACACAAGCTACGCTTACTTCGGGGTTAGTTGGCGATGTGTTGTTATTGTTGTAGTATATTTATCAATTAATTAATTAATTAATTTATATATATATATCTTAATATATATAAATCTCCTGTCACGATGTTTGACCGCGATGGACTCCTAAACTACTTAAGCGATTTTAAATTAAATTGGCACACCGTGAGCAGTCTGGTCCAACTTAAGAGATAGGAAAGCTTAGATCTTTAATTATAGTCGCACTTTTATTTTATTGCAAATTATTTGTCTATAATTAATTGACAGTCACATGTTATATATACTACTATACTCATTTAAGGCTTAGCGATTCTGAATACTTTCAAAACAAAATCAAACGCAGACGAAGTCGCGGGCAACAGCTAGTATATATATATATAATTGTCTTTTTTGTATATACATAAAAAAATATTTTTATTATGACGGACATAGGGCGGTTATATTAGACATGTACCGCTAATCGGTTTCCACGCAGCAACGTACCGGAACTCACTGATTGATTCTTTTTTATAGTTATAATTTAAGGAGCAAGCAGGCGGCCCACCTTATGTTAAGTGCAGAACCTTCGTCTCAAAACAGAGCAACACCTTGTGGGGCATGTAACGAACGTCTTGCAAAGTGCCGCCCCTGATCCATTACCGAAGCGTAGGTGTTAAGCCTCGTGTGTCTGTAATTGCCAGAGCGACTACGCACGTCAGGCCTAAAGACACCAATACTGTTTGATGTCAAAAATAAGCATGGCTGGAGTACTTCCCCGGACAATTTTGTCACGTCGAGATAGTTAAGAAAAATATAACGTCGAGATAGTTAAGCAATGTTTTGTCACACCTTTGAAATGTCAGAATTTGTGTGATTGTTCAAACGTTATGTCATGTTAATTAGTTAGGCCGCTTCCCCTTATTAGAAATATTTATAGAAAAGTCCTATTATTGTATAAAGGATTACGTAAACGATAAAAAAAGCTTGGGTGTGAACAATTGCTCTAACCAGGTTGCTTCTTAAATATTTTCTAATGACTATGTGAGATTGTGATAACAAAAAGAACATCCGGCTAAGTTTATTGTGGGCTTCATCTTAGACCAGGGCGCGTTTGGAACCCTCGTAGTTTTAAGTTTACGATTGTAGTTATCGCCATCACTACTCACTGCTATGTACACATTTTGTATATAATCAACGCTATTAAAGTGCCATCTATGTGCTTATTTGAATAAAGAAATATTTAACTTTGACTTTGACTTTATTAAAAACAGCGCATTTCAAATATCAGAACGTGGAACAACACTGCGCCCAATGCTACACCACGTTCATTAATAATTTGAAGGCGATAAAAAAAGTTTAAATTGTTAAAATTATATTTAAACAATACATAAATGAGGTAGAGAATTAGGTCACCGGTTTATGGTGTGACGCATAGACCAAGAAATTTGGCAGGACGCTGCCATAATTCGTCCAAGTCGTGTAACTTATGAGGGGCACTCACTTACTGACCCAAAATTACTTGGCACAGGATATCGGGAGACGCACAGCGTCTGTTATATTACCTATAGTATGCACCGCAGCACCACCCAACTAATAATAAGTTTTGAACTCAATTATAAGTCGCTTAAGTACTGTGGCGCAATGGATATTCCATGACAACCTTTTCTTGTAAGCTTCCAAAGGCTCAAGCCTTTTTACACGTATTATATACACGATGTAACAAATTTGTTAGTGTAGATGCTATAAGTTAGAGCATTCTTTTATGTATTGTAATTGTGTATAATGTTTATAAATAATGTTGTATACTAACAATAATATTAATCTTAAGAAAAATTTATAATTATTGTAGTAGAATAAATGGCTTTTTTTATTTTAATTTTATTTTATTTATATACATGACATATACGTAGTCGTCTTGTAGCGATAACTAAATGTTAACTCAATTTTTAAGCCGCAAAAGCAAAATTCATTTATTAGAAAAATATGCTGTCATATAAATTGTTTACGTACAATAGCATATGTGTTTTGTACATCAGTATAGGTACATTTAACTGAATAAGCAGTGATGCATAAATTGTACATAGTGTTCACGGGTCGTTTATACTGCTAAATAGCGTACCTACACATCTAAATACGTTTATCGAATACTCAATCACTTGTCACGTATAACGAATAAACTTCAACCTATTCGGTTTGCAATAGTAGTTTCAGGATATGGTAATTCTGGATATACGATTTTTACACGAATTCCAGTGTATCGTGTGTAAACTTTATGCAAGAAAAAGCTGTCATAAACATATATATATGCTGGGCCAGTGCCGTGCATACAGAATATGCTCAGTATATTACTAAGCGGTCAGATGATAGAAAATGTAAGAAAACTCCAGTACGAGTTACAAAGAACTTAAGGGTAGGCATAGTGCGAGTTATAAAAATTCTATCCTAAAGTTTTTAAAATTTAAGGGTACAATTTTTCCCATACATTATATACTTAATGTATGGGAACCCCCTTTTTGTTGGATAACTTGGTGGAAAAGCTTTATTGCTATCTCCGACCCTTGGGCAGAACGAAGGATATGTGGGACTCGCCCCTCTAAAGGCGGTATACCCAAACTAAAAACCACCACGGCATGTCCCTCTAGTCGGCTTTGTTAGACGCCCGGGGAACCCGTTGTATACCTCCCGGACCAACCATCCCAACCGATTGTTGGGGCTCCGCGTTAACGACGAGGGGATCAGGACAGCTTGACCGCCCTCAGACCGTATAGAGGCTTGTGTAGTAACGGGTAGCTAGCCCAATAGAGTTCCGCCACCTCCCAAGAGAAGCTGGTGAGCGGCAAATGGCCGCCGTCTTCTTCCCACTCGTCAATGTATAGGTACCCTGTGAATACCCATTGTGCTGGGCCCAGATCTCCCATTGAAAGATGGTTTAAGAGCATCTTTTTTCGTAGTACCAACATTGCATCCGTGAAAGCAGTGGTCGCTAGTAGCGGGTTGGCGGGCTGCAACGATCATTGAAACGTGATGTTGATATTAACCGGAGCATATGTCGTACCTGTGTACTGACGAACATTGACAAAAATACCAATATCGTACAGATGCTTCACCCAACCAGTGAAGTCTCTATCAGTATATTTCAACCGAGACATTTTAATCCGTAACCAAATTTAAATCAAAGAAACTCAATTTTAAGCAAAACAAGGCGTAAGTAAGCAGTAGAAAAATCTGCCCCATTATTTAAGCCGCCTGTCAGATTTATTGTCGAGCACGCTATTTATAATAAACTTGGAGTTTAATTTGCTCTTTAGGGAGGTCAAGAGAGCGCATGCGTGTCAAAGGTTGAGCCGCCACCGCTGTTTGAAAAACGGTAGTTACACAGACGCATTCACAGTCGGGAGCCGTATGAGTAACAGGACCGGTTCTGGAAAAGTTTCGGGAGCGTAATTCTTTGGAATATTTCTAAAATCGCGGTTGTGTTTATTGATGGTCGTCTGTGAACGTGCACAAAAATGAAGTGGACGGCGCTCTTTATCAGTTTGTTTTCTTTGGGTAAGTTTTTTTTTTATTAAGCTTATCATAAAAATAATTAATAACTACGTTTACACACACATTTAAAGTCAATAAAATGTTTCTTTTAGCGCCTGTAAGCGGCTTTTTTTTGCGTAATTGAGAAGGTGATTCGAACATAAGTTATCTCAATGCTAAAACTACTTACCACAGATTCATTTATTCCAGGGTAAATTTTACCTTTATATTTTTTTTAATTGTTCTATCATTTGTTATAAATAGATTTATTACGAGCTAAATTTATTTGGTATTATCTATTCCTTAAAATCAAGATTCAAATAATTATTTCACTAGACTTTTTTTTTAATTTATCTTATTGTGTCCTTTAGGGCTCATTTTGTCAAAAATTAGAAACCTTATCCACCTTATCCCTTATCTTGATTCTTCTCGAAGGGTTGTTTGAAGGAGATTGTTTAAAGCGATACACGGCCCGCCGTTGTATATTTTTTTTAGGAATATCATATTTTATGTTTTATTTTTAAATTAAATTTATAAGGTTAGCAATTTACATCTTTGTAACTATGTAAGTTATGAAACTCTGTTCTTTATATAGGTAGATATTATTTATGTCTTATCAAAATATATCGGATGGTTATAAACTTTCCATATTTACGATATCAACTACCGTTGTGCAATCTCATTTGCTATTTACTTAGGCGTATCAATATTATCGATGTCTTTAACTTATATATTGTCATAATATAATGGAAAACCTTGATTTAAACGGAAAATTAATAAACGTACCCAGTACTTATTAAGTATTTGGGGTGCACCAAAACATTTAAAAAACTGCCTTTAGCACCCCTGTTGATCTAAACTGGAATTATGAACCTGCTCTGAGGTGTATAGTATCCGCATGAAAGTCGATACAGTGGTTTATAGTGAAAACGGCCAAACATACACAAAAACTTACCTACTACCTCTTATGTACTACTACTGTCTAATATACCACTACATACGCCTCTTTCAATGGAGACGACGTATATACGTTGCTGATGTTAATATAATATATTATGAGCCCCAAGGTTTGAGATTATCTTATCAATAGTTTTGTAAAAAGCAAGACCATAGATTATAATATAACGTTAGATAACACGTACATCCTTATTGTATAGATTTAAAAAAAAAACAGTAAGTCACGCCAATTAACTTCTAATAATGTTAATAAAGCGTTGAAGCGTTTAAAGCCCCGTTGGTAGGAGATCGACTTTCGTTTCGGGAGGCCGAGGTCGAATCCCAGCTCGCACATGTATCTTTTCTTAGTTATGTGCGTTTTAAGTAATTAAATATCACTTGTTTCAACGGCGAAGGAAAACATCGCGAGGAAACCTGCATGCCTGAGAGTTCTCTATGATGTTCTCAAAGTTGTGTGGAGTCCACCAATCCGCACTAGGCCAGCGTGGCGTTAAATTCTTTTTATAGTGGGAGGAGACCCACGCCCTGCAGTGGGCCGCCAATGGGTTGATCTGATGATGATGATGATTTATGTTAATAAATTTAATTTTAGTAAGTCTAAATCAAAACAATTCATGTAAAGCCCAGCATTTAAATGAGTATTACCTTCGAAAGCCAATATATAGACATAATTTATCTTAAGACTGATACTGATAGGTACAAAGGACACAATTATAAGTCAGTTTTCTTACCGTATCTCGCAATAAGCTAGCCGTGCTAAATCAATAGAACTTACTAGTTTCTAATTACTCGTATTGTACCGTAACGCTATATCACTTGTCGTACGTCAATAGGGTGGTAACTAGGCACACAGAACCGGACAAGACAAGTAATTATAAATTTACAAATTGCACCTACAGAAGATCGAATCCGGTACCTTCCTCTTAGACGAACAGAAAGCTTACCACTGTGCTAGCTCGACACTCTCAGGAGCTCACAGGACAATTTAGGTGCGATGCTTTATTATTTTTTTATAAATTATTAATTTAATATCGTCATAAATAGTTATTTTTTTATTTAGTTATTGGGTCTACCAGCGACTTTACATAAATAAAATAATTTTCCTTATCATATACACATTACACAGAGTATGCAAAACCATTTAGAGAAAAAACTACATGCTAATTTTGGTTTATGAACTAGTAATTTCTTAAGTGAATCAATAAAAAAGAAAATAAAGAACAACAACAAAAGCCGAAACAGAAACAAACGGTAAAAACTGAATTATGATCATAAAAGAAAGTTATTATTAAAATTAAATATTAAAAATTTGTTAAAAAAATATAAAAAATTCAGTTATTACGAACTGTTTTAAAAAATATTGACTGCGGTTTTCGTTCAACAAAACATCCAATGCAAAATAAAACGAGTGGAGTTTTTACATTGCCCACCTAATTGGCAGGTCAGTCGGTATGTCAATTATAGTTCATTCAACTAATGAGGTTACGCACCAATAAAATATCTCGTGTGTGACGCAGCTGCTGTTTTAATGTTACAAATTACTATAGGGTCACAGGAACTCAACTACGGATAAAAAATCGCGCATGATATGAAGTCATTGCTATACTAAGGTGGCCTTCGTGCCTTTAAAAAACATGCTTTGTCAAGGGTCCGGTCTGGTCTTGTGGAAGGTAACTGCCTCGTTGGTTTATTCGTTAGCAGGATTATATATAGATTATGAAATTCGTTGCTGACCACGGAACAGTCCTGAGCCTGTTTTGTTGATATAAAAATACACATTTTGTCGATAGAAAAACACAATACTTAACATAGGCATTGGGTTTTCCTATCCCAAAATTTTTTCATGCCTTCTCGGAGTTAGGAAATTTACGTTGTTCACTACCGTACTTCGGAAAGCATGTTACGCTTTCAGTCCCGGCTATTTAAACAAACATGTCCGCTGCTACCGCCAACGCATTAGAGTAGAGTGGTGGACTTAAACTCAATAACCTTTTCTGCTATAAACCAGGAGACGCAGGAAAGGTAATAGACTTATAATGATGACGATGATAATGATTGATATTACTGGCGAGTACACATTTGTTAATGACAAGGTTGCTTACAGCAAGATAGAAAAATGAATGTTAAATGAATGTAAAATGTAAATTGTGGATGTTGGAAAAGAGAAACTGCTGAGTTTCTTGCCGGCTTCTTCTCGGTAGAATCTGCCTTCCGAACCGGTGGTAGAGTCAATACAAACAGACAGACTTGACGTTTCAAAAGTGCTTATATTAGGCCTACTTGAAATAAATGAATTTTGAATTTTGAATTTTTGAGTAGATATCACTTAGGGTGAAGGGCATAGAAGTGTAGTAGAAGAGCTTTTTGTGACAGCTCGTCCGGGGAAATACAACCAAACCTAACAACCATGCTTATTTCTGTCGTGTGTTCCGGTCTGAAGGGCGTGGGTGCCGGTGCTATTACAGGTGCGTGAGGCTTAACACCTACGCCTCAGGTTTATGGAGACACGGCGGTCAGGACATGTTTCAAAACGTCCTGCACGTGTTCCTTACATGCCCTGCTCAGTGTTGGTCTGTTCAGAGGCGACGGTTTTCGACTTAGCATCAGGTGGGCCATCTGCTTGGTCTAGTTAGATGAGATCATCGCCGATCGATTTCTTACTAGATATTTAGAGATCCTTGCAAGTTCTTATTTACGAGGTCATGGGTACCACTCAATCAGATAAACTTTTTCTGTTCGAGTGGTCGGGTCTAATTACCAATCTACTGGCAAAGAAGTAGTACAAGAAGAAGTTGCGCAAAGAGGTTAAGCGTTACGGCAGTACCGCGTAGCAACCGATTAGGTTTAAAATAGAGCCACACCCCTACAAGATTTGCCCCCTACCAGGTAATATTTCAATAAAATGCTGTGGCATGCTTGAACTACTAGAAAAAATTACTGGGTTTTGTGTTTACTGATGGTTATTTGTCGAGTGGTTAAAAATATTGTATGTTTGTACTTACTATGTGTGTCCTTACTAAAAATGAGATATTCCGTCATATTTCTTGTTTGTTAAGCACAAACATATTGGCTTTTTCACTAGAAAACTAACGAAAATAGATTTCGTGAGGGAATTCTTATTTTTCATGGACCCTTTTCGTTAACTGACAGCACATCTAACATAATATAGATCGAATAAGATCACAGTCAAGCACTCAGTCGTCAATATAAGATGGTTTCGCAGGTAATAATTCAACAAGGTGGATACCTTGTTGTTGTAGAAATAAGACAGGATTGTCTTATTTCTAATGTAGGTCAACGGGAATTATTCTATAGGTTTTTTCAAATAATCAGTAAGAACAGGAGTTTTAGTTTGAGTAATATATAGTAATATGTTGATCGAAGGAGATCACAGTCAAGCACTCACTTGTCAGTTTAAGACGCTTGCGTGGGTAATAATTCAACAAGGTATTGGTGCCTTATTTGAAATTTAGGTCAACAGGAGGTATTTTATACGCTTTATAAATAATCAGTAAACAAGACGTAAAAATACAAGTGAAAATATGTTTTTATTTATTGCGTTTAACTGCAAATTTGAAATAGCAATTAGAAATCATTGGCTTTATTATTCATTAAGTTTAGTCGTTGCTTTAGGTATATATTTATTTATACTCTTTATTTGCACACAAGTTAAAAAAAAAACATACATAGAAGCAGTATACAAAAGGCGGCTTTATCGCTTGGTAGCGATCTCTGCCAGGCAACTTTAGGATAAGGAAAACAAGTCTCATCAGAAATCATGTCTTTTATCTCTTATTTGCCTTAAGAACCGGTGGTAGAGTCACTACAAACAGACTTGACGTTTCATAAGTGCTTATTAATTAAGCCTACTTGAAATAAATGAATTTTGAATTTGAATATTTGAACCACAAAAGTCCAGCCTTTTTATCTTATTCTAATATCCACACATTTAAGTGCTTTTATTGAAATAATAAGAGGAATAATGAAGCGTTGTCAAATAAATAAGGCGTCACAAAAATGCATTTTACACGTAGCTACTGCACAGCATTGAAGTCTATAGCATAGACTTCATTGCTATATAAAATCAAGGCCCCAGCTGACGGGTCCTCTGAAACCAGACACGAGACGAGAATGTCGTTGAGGAAGGCAAGCAAGCTTGACACGTTTTGACATAATAGTGTCTGCATAAAACAATTTTACTGGTTACTGTACTACAAAGCATCTCATCTTATAGTAATATTTTGTTAAGTGGATAAATAATAAAACTGTAGAATAACTATAGCTTTAAACGTGCAGTTAACAGGGTTTAGACCATGTTAGCTATATAGCTGGAAGTTGACATTTAGTAAAAAAAACCTTCTTTTTAAGTTAAATAAAAAAAAAATTGGGTAGGCAGTGCTTTTGTGCATTTATTTGCACATAACTTTATACGTGACAAATATTTCACGGCGCGAAGATACCTCTTGGAGGTTAAACTAATTCGTATTACATCAAGAAGTAAAGGTTTGTTTGAAAAAAACATCGTCTTCTAAATATGGGTCATGTTTTTAAACAACCAATGAAAATGTTCTGAAACAAAATCTTACTTACTTTCAATCTCGATGGCCGGGCTCAGTGAGCAGCGACCCTGCTTTCTGAGTCCAAGGCTGTGGGTTCGATTCTGACAACAGGAAAATGTTTGTGTGATGTTTGTGAGTGTTGTTCAGTGGCTGGGTGTTTATCTGTATACTTTAAGCATAAATATGTATATTATTAGTATTATTATTATATCTAAGTACATGCATGGGTTGTGTGCGTTTCAAACAATTAAATATCACTTGCTTTAATGGTAAAGAATAAATTGTGAAGAAACCTGCATACCTTTGTATTTTCCATCTTACAGACCATTCTATTCTTCTTAAAATTCTGGGAAGAGACCTTTGATGATAGATACATAGACATTGGTAAGCAAATATTAGGCAGTTTGTGACTTGAGCGAGAAAATTTATGGAGAAAATGTCGTCGTAATGTCGAACACCGTAGGAAAACAAATTCGTCATCGACGTAAAGTTGTAAATAAAACGAACTACGACTTCGTCCTTATTTCACCTTTATAAACCTATCATTGTGCTGTTACGGGTTTACGTGAAATTAAACACTGAGACACTTTATCTATAAAACATTTAATTTCAGAGACATTACAAACTAACTACAGCTGATCACTACATGCTAAAACTAAACCTACGTTATGCATTACTAAAAGCCTAATTAGTTTGGATGCCTGGAGAGTGTTTGATGAAGGATCGGAACTCTGCCAAAAACCAGTTCACTTCCGCTAGCTGATCTCAGGGTTATAGTGATTTTATGGTGCCGGGGTTAAAGAGGGCATTTCTTCAGGCTACGACAACAGAAAGAATATATTAAGTATAATTTGTGCAGCTTACCCCTTTTTGGAACACTAACCCCTCTCACATTATTATCGATCGCCCATTGCAAATCTATTATAACAAAGATTTCTTGATAAAATCGAAATAGCTTCATACTACGTAATTATGTCCACAAAATATCGTTCGTTCTGTCCCATTAGACAGCTGACCGCTAAATGGGTGTGACCTAACATCGTCTCCGCGATATTGGGAAACTAATTATAAAACATAAAACGTAGAAAAAAGACATCTTTTAAACTAGGATTCGAACTCGGATGCGACGTTATGCGTCCGGACGCTCGACTACTGGGCTGTCGGCTATCGCAACTATTGGCGTAAAAATAAGAAACTTAACAATTACTTATTCATTGTAAAGTCAACATCTGAGGATGCTCCGGTTTCGGAGCGAAACGTGCGTAGAGGGTACATTGCCGAGGATCTGTTAGGTGTGGAGTGAAGAAATTATTGAAATACGAATTGAAGAAAATATAAATACACACACCGTACAGATTCGCGATGATTCCGATATCGCGGAGTATAGCAAATCAAGCTTAATTTTCATAAAATAAGAAACCAGTATAAGTAGGCTAATACATAATAGTGCATTGCAAACTGGATTTTTTTTTCTAGATGGTTCGAATCGATTTACCACTGATAGAAAACACCACCTAATGTAATTACCTGCAAAGTCGTTACCACCCCTTGAAACGAACAGTTAGGTATGAACTGCGATAAAACTATTCAAAGCATTCCATCAGTAACTATTTTGCGAACAGTTTAATTCTAATTCCAATTACTTCTAATGCCTTATCTTTTTTGCCTTGCAGTCACATACTTTAGCCTTACGAATAAAAGTGGCTTAATTATTGAATATTTATGCAGAATAGTAGATAGAAGCGGGGTTTCTTTGCGGAATTTCGTGATATACAATGAACTTTATGTTTTATTTGCTAAACTATTTGAAGACTAATATGTAACGATCTTTAAACTATATATTAAATATTATGTAACATGATTATTATTATTCCATACAGAAAAAATTATGACATTTTTAATTTAAACCTTTCGATTCATATTTTGATGATTTTTTAAATTTGCTAGTAATTGTATAAATCAATTTGTGTAAATTAAGATTTGATGTCATAGATTTTGACTAAACATGAATAATACAATGTTTTATGCAATTAAAAAATTGAACTCCTCACCAAAGATCTGTTTGGTGTTGAGAAATAATTAATTGCACCGTAAATATTCTCCTACTTTTCGCGGAGTTAAGATTCATTTTCATTGTATATTTTATCAGAGTTTTACCAGACTCCGACATTAGAAAGGTGCTGCCAGCGGTAGTAACTATTCCAACGTTATGCCACATTTATATGTAAAATCTTATGATACGAATCTAAATAAGTTCTGTTTTGTGGTTCTTTTCTTCCTAAATGAGATTTCCTCAGCCTAATGATCCACTTTTGAAAGCCTCCTTATCTTCAGGACAATCGGTTTATATGGCATAAAGCAATCATGCTGCTGTTATTTGGGTTGGTGGGTTTATGATTACTATCAAAAATTAGTGACTTTAGCAGAGTCTGGAGATTTAACGTGCTCTAAGAGGAATGTGGTAAGACAATGCCAAATTCCAAACTCCAAGGCCGTATGAATGAATGAATGAATGTATACACTTTTATTGTATACCACATAAACATATAGAAAAATTATAAATATAAATTTAACAAAAAGTATACAATGGCGGCCTTATCAAGATATAAGGCCGCCATAGAGCAACCAAAGGCTATAAACAGCTCAGGAAGAGTCATACTAACATTTTTTAACAAATGCAGCGATTTACTGTTCTTGGCGCGACCTGGGAATCGCACTCAAGACCTCGTTAAGCGTGGTGGCAAACTAAGCAATAGAGCACCGAAACGATATTTCATATGTTAAGTGAAACCTAGCCATTCTGTAATACTTTGTTATAAATGGGTCGTTGCCCTGGGCTTGGCCACCACTCCCTCTTTACGACTGGCGGTAAGCTATTACTTATGGCATAGGACTGTAGGTGCCTAGCTACTCCTAGCTATCGCACAAGGTACTCGCTAAATTGTCGTACGTTTTATAATAGGTCTCATTCATTCACCGACCTCTCCCAAAATACATTCATGCGAGTATATAGGAGAGGAAAGAAGTTATTTTATAAATTTTACAGAAAAATATTTTTAGAATGTAGTTGCATATTAAGAACTTATCGTATCATGAGGTGACACTGTTGCTGTTTAACCATTATACGAGACTTAGCATCAAGTTACTGTAAATACTTTCAATAGTCAAAACATGATTTCTATTTTCAGATATAAAATTAACGATGTTAAGATAGGTAGGTATCTACCTATTATAACATAGAGCTTTTATCAAAACTACTTCCCAATAAACTTCGAACGTCCATAACCTATAAATTCGAACAATTTTATAAATTAATATTATTTCCTTGTGTATAATATTTTGTTTAATTAGGCTAATTTAATAATTAACTTTGTATGTTTATTAAAATACCCCATTTCTAAACTGGTATAAATAATTAAAAACATAAAAAAGTTGAATCCACATGTTGGAAATTGGAATTGCTATCAAGCTTAATGAAATATGAAAAATTACATTCCATTACGTACATAGATACGCCGCGTGCCATTGTAGTACTTTATATTCATAAATTTACTATAATGAACGCGTTGAAATGGCCTTGTTGTAAAAAAAAGTACGTTAACCTACTGTCTTTGACGACTACTGCATCGTATGTCTTGTGGTCACTTCCGTGTGGCTAAAAATGATGAGATACTATCGCTAACATGACGTGATTATAATGTTGAAGCCCGTTGAACCGTATTGGAGCATTGCAGTGAGTAAATGCTCTAAGATCCTCTCTCCCATGTCAGAGATTATACGAATAAATATAAATATACCACGACAATAAAAACATCGCCATCTAGCCCTAAAGTAAGCGTAGCTTGTGTTATGGGTACTAAGATAGCTGTTGAATATTTTTATGAATATGATACACATAAATACTCATATGCAGATAAACACCCGGACACTGAAAAACGTTCATGTTCATCACACAAATATTTTCCAATTGTAGGAATCGAATACAGACACTAATACAAACAATTAATGTGTAAACAGATGTGGCCATCTGTAGTATATTCATTGCTGGAGGATAATGAACTTACTTTTTTTAAACGACAACGCTAGGTATCAGCAAGGTTATTAAATTAAAACTCAATTCTTACAACAGGAAAGGTGTTTAGGGTAATCTAATCAAACAATCGTATAAAAGAAACATTGAGATTATTTTATATTATCTAGTTTATATAAGAATAATAAAATTACTTAGTAATTACTCATTTGTAATAGAAATAAGTCTTATCATTGTTTTTTTTCATAATAATGATTTAAGTGTGCCATACATTGGACGAGGTCACCAATAAGAACTGGGAAAATAATTCTATTATTCATATATTGCATTCGTTACAAATAAATTTAATAAATATTCAAAAAACCATATAACGAAGAAATTTAATTTTAATTGCAAAATAAAACTGACAATATTTTGAGATTTATATGATTTCCTGTAACAAGTATAAAACCCTAATTGAATATCAGAAATTAACATATAATCGTAATCGGTGGCCATTAATTCCTGCCTTGAAGTTGACGGGAGTTTAATTTTTTCACAGCTTCAAGGGATTGCAGACTTGCTTATTTGGTATTAATTTGAACTTAATTCGCCACCGTTTCCTGAGAAAAGAGGTCTTAAGGGACAGAAAGTCAGACAACCTATAAGTGTTACCATAGTTTTTACATTATTAAGAAACCCTAAGAAGGATTATTAAGGTAGGTATGTTCCAGGAGCAACTTGTATTATTAATAAATATAAATAGCCTAATAACCACTCGATAATCAACAAGTTTAGCTTTCTAAACAAATGTTGATTCTCGCATGACAACTGCAACTGTGATTGCTTTCGTATCAGAATATCTGAACTCGCATCTATGAATGTATCTCATCATCAAGCATGGCGATAGTATTTTCCAGAACTAGACCAAAAAATCTCTACTACTACAATTTATTTGTTATTTATTTAATTAATAAAGTGATGCCATCCTACGAAAAAATTTGTTATTAATTTCATTAATGCACCAGTGAAGCCATCACACTAAAAATACCGATGTTGTTAACCGATAAGATCGAAGCGGTTACTATGAGGGGTAGCGAAAAAAAACGGATGTACTAAAATAAATAAGTTCGGGATAATAAACAGAAAATTTATGAATATTATCCCAATATAGCAGTTATTCCAGATAGTCCAATAAAAACCACTGAAATACAAGCCTGTAAAAAGCTGGACTTCAAATTCATACGCACGCGATATATGAGGATATTGGCCATAATTCCTGGCGGGAGCGATGCTCACGCGGCGGTCTCCTCTCAAATTGAATTCATTTCAATAGCGGCGGCTCTAATTGGTGACGTAGTGACGTAGATTGAACGCTCTGGGTCAGTTTAGAGACTACGACACGATAATAGGTCATTCATGTGATTAGTGCAAAGCCAATATAGGGGCGAGTGTGTATAAATACATTGACTACCGACTAGACTGTATTAAAAGATAATTTATACCGAATTTCTGTGCAACAAAGTGTAGCTTTTTGTGATATAGCGTGTCGGTGAAGTTCTACCGCTCACGGGCGATGCGGGGGGGCAGGGGAGGTCAGTTGCCCCCCATTTTGGAATCTTGCAAAAAATGTATAAATTCTCTTAAAAAATTTATGGCGGCCAAGATACTGTCAAAAAAAATAAAGTTTTGGCTGCAGTATCGATTATACAGGGGCCTCTTAAAATGTTTCACAAAACCTCTCTAAAAAAATCTCACTTGCTCCCCCGACCAGAAGCTAGGTGAATCCCTGCCATGCTTATTACTGCCAGAAATAAACATTGTTGCAATGCTGTGTTGCGGTCTAAAGAGCGTGGTTGCCGGTGTAATATCAGGCGCTTAGCTGATGGACACCGGTTGCGGGATATGTTACTTGCAAGCCCTCCAAAGTTTTTCACTGTTTCTAGGCGATGATTTTCCACTTAACATCAGGTGGACCATCAGTTTGGTCCGTCAATTATTAAAAATAAAAGAAGTGGATTTTGGACGTTTTAAATCAGAGCTGCATTAGTTTATTACGAATTGCATCGTTCTTGAAAAAATTGTTACAGCCGTTTATGCCACATATTATGCCACTTGTGAGGGAATCAAAACCTATGAGGTGAGTATCATAAAATATGGCAAGAAGCAAGCATCTCTGTAGATAAAGAACAGTCTGTCTGTATGTCGTGTTTTTGTAATGCCATATGAATGGACACAGTTTTTTGCTAATGTCAGAGAAGTTGTTAATTCATCAACAGCCTTTAAAAGTCCACTGCTGGAATAAACGTCCAAAAGGGAGGGTTGGCTCCCACCCGTCTAACCACCAGGCTGGATAGAGGGGTTGTTGATTACAGTAGATGGTCACTTAACCGCCCGGTTTTCTACCTCTTCCAGCTATTACGCTACATGTGGCCAGTGACTGTCTACGACTCGTATGATTCAGTCAGCGTCCAGGACCCCAAAATCATTAGGTTATATATATCCATCCAAACTTTTTTTATCCACGTTTCTGATATGTGCCGCTAGGATTTGGAACCCGGCATCTGTGTTTCCTGCCACGTATAACTTGGGTACCTTCAAGAGTGAATAGGCATTTTTGAGCAAATTTTGCTCTAACCTAGGTCTTATCATTGCCTTTTAACTGGCAGAATTGTGGTCAAGCGTTGGCCTATCGATATAAACTACCATTTATATTATAAATGCGAAAGTGTCTGTTTGTTTCTTACTTATTTTTGTCTCGATCACTGCACCGATTTTGTTGAAATTTACCTTGCAACGTTAAGAACTCAGAATAATTTTCATATGGGAACATTTCCCACAACACATTTCCACGGGGTATAAAAAAGAAGCCTACGTGGACAACTAAGTCGTAAAAGTCGATGAAAGGTCGAAGTTTCGAAAAATCGAACTCAAGAAACCTACCTTATAGATCACAGCGATGACCAATGCGCCAGAGAGGTGACTAAATATTGTATTATTTGTCACAGAATAAAGAACATACAGAAATCGTATACAATACTAATATTGAAGGATCATAAACCATTCCACTTAAGTAGTGTTTCTAGAACAGGCGGTTAGTCTCTCCATTCCATTTAGTAGTCATAGTAATTATTTTACCTCTAATGATCTAAAAGTTTACCATAAAGTGGGGAAAATGGGAAAGGTTTGTGACCTAGTAACATTCCGCGGGTGTGAAGTTAAATGCACACGGGGCGTTACGGGCTGTTTTTGGGCACAATGCACTGCATGAAATCATGGCTGAATGAGGGTTCTGTATATTCTTAATTCTGTATTATTTGTAAAGAAATAGAAGAAAGGTGTATTAAATTATGTCTTGTCGTGTCGGATGGGCGTTCTATTATTCGCCCCGTGTCGTGGCCGTCTACAGCACAAATGCAGACCCAAGCTATTGTCTCGGCAAAATGAAATTTTAAATGCATATTCCTGAAATGCAATCGGTTTTCTAGTTTGCATAGAAACAAAATAATTTATCTATTTTAAATTTGTTATCTGTACGCTGTTTCTAGCTAAAACTAGCAGCTCTCTAAATATCATTTATCGCTGCTATACATATAAAGATTTTTTATCTTTTCGACCTTAATAATATTAAAAAAAATTATGAACCTAAATTATATTTAACAGAAAGTAATTTTTGTACCTAATCCTAAGATTATTGATGAATATCGTACCGATCATTAATCAGATAAAATATGGCAATGAAATTGTATTTTATATTTTATTGTTAGTTTTTGGTGCTATGATAGTCTAACGGTCGTTGGTCTTTAATAATGATGCTATGATATACGTTTGAGAAACTGGAATGATAATCTTTGGGGTGGCTGGTGAAACATTAAAACCAGAGTTACTTTAAGGTACTCTTTTCGTATTTTAGAATGTAACTGTTATCCAGTATTTAAGGTACTTGATTTTTAGAAATCCTACTGACTGTCTTTGATGCGATGCTTCTGTGTCTGAGTGCAATATGTGACTTCAAAGTTAACAAGTATGTAGAAGTTCTAGGGAAGTTTTGAGTTTCTGACCCCACATACATTTTTTGCCTTGCATAAAGAGAGTCAGGGTTCAGTAAGGTTGTGTTGTATGCCGAGCGCAGATAAGAGTCCAAAACTTTTTACTGGGTTCAAAACTTTTAGAGGAGATTCTTTTTTCGTTATTTTGAACGGATGTGTAATGGCTGGTAGTGTCTACTTACCATCCACTGGCTCACTACAACACAGTTAGGAGTGCAGGCGCACGTCCTATCCATACCAAGTCCGACACAAGACTCCTCGATTGACAGTATGTGTATCTATTTAATAGATATAAACATTACAGGTTGGCTTCCTAAAATGCTTTAGACTCAATTTATACTTATTAATTATAATTTTACAATCCCAATGCAGATTTTGTGTATATTTATTATTATAGTTACTTTGAGCGATGTGGTTACGGACAGTGTATAGATAACCTATCCCTAGAATTATCTGCATAAGTTTTGTATCGGCGACTGCTATCTAACCTCGCCCGTTGAATTTATAATCTTATCCTATGATAATATCAACTAACCTCCAGTTATAGAAGTTCTTGCGATTACTGTTTCCTTGGTCTAACTTAAAGATAAGGATCTAATGAAGACACTTTTAATATTAAGGACGGAACTAAATAAGTGTACCTAATTAGTAAGAGCTTTTTCCGTATAAACGCAATTTCCATTCTCTTCCCGCTGGTATTGTACAAGCTGACTAAGAGATGTTCCCTTCACGGAACGAACTTGATGGATCGGAGAACGGACAGCAGCGTCCTGTGTGCTACTACTACCATGTACTGCAATCACCTATACCTTTGCCCACCGTGATGATTATGGGCAACCCCTCCTGTTGGGAGAGCATTAATTCCAGCAGTGGACTGTTAGTAGACTTTTGATTGATTTATACGCAACTGATAAAGCTGTGAAAGCTCTAGTACTACCAAAAACATTGTGATATATTTATTGATGCGCCAGTACAGTGCGGTCCCGGGATTTGAACCCAGGATCTCGTGATCCGGAATTGTACATGCTATCCACTAGACCAACGAGGTAAAGGGTCCTCCCCCTCCATAGTCGTTCACACTTCACAGAGTGGTCGTGGTTGACGATGATACATTTTCTTTGGCTACAGCAGCCCCCGCGATTCGCCTCCGCTTGTTACGGTCTTCAGCGTTTCGTGAACATTGGACTGTGGAGGTTTGTGTTGCAGCTTTGTCTGTCTGTACAACGCGTGGGTGAGCGCGTAACCGTTTGCCTTCCACTTTCCCATGGACAACGAGTCGTTCCATGGAGGGTTTATTCCTAGCAATGTCCAAAAGGATTCGTATCTGCACAGTCGAAGATAATCTCTCTAAACTAAAAAGTAGCTATAAACTAATCTTATTAGAGTTTAGAAACTTCTATACAGCAGGTAAACCACAAAAATTTCAAGTACAGACTCAGACTCGCAATGCATGTGCGCAAGATAGAAACCTTATTTAGCAGTGGAGTAGCAACTAGTCGAACTGAAAAACGAGTCAGGTTAACAAGCTCGTTTAACAACGTGGAAAACTAAATAAAAGTTAGTGTTAACCCGTACGTATTTTTATATATTTATTTTGAGTTACATTTGACATTTCGGTTTTATTTATAGAATTAGGTAAACGACTGCCCAAAAAAAGTAGTGTAATTTCCATTCAAGTGAAAATGTTGATGTGTATGCCTATGCGTATGGCTGTGCTTAATTATTAAACCTCTGAAAATAATAATAATATAGTTTAACTTTTAATATATAATATATAATTTTTATTTAAGTTTACACTGTATGTTATAGTATTGAAAAAAATATTAGTTTATTTTTAGATTTATTAATTATATAATGTATAATGTATTTGTGTAAATTAGTAAAACTAATATATAAATTAGTATGTAGTTATTTTTTTTTCCTAACTCTAAGGTTGCTTGTAGGGCTAGCACAGCCAGGAGTCAAAAATAACAATCCCCTGCTAGGGGTTTTAATTAACGTGTCCACCTACTAAACACGGGAACACGGGAGAATAGGAGAAGTTTATACCCGTTTATAATATTTGGATATTATTTCCACTTGTACGCCAGTGCTCTGTGCTGTAAAGCTGTGGGAGAAGATAATTTTTTATCCTTTCCTCGGGGAGATAAGTGTCTCCTGCCCATGCTAGACGTGCTGGCAGAGATTGATATTACGCGAGAAGACCTATTGTATCCTACTTCTTTTTTCAGCTTTCTATGTTTTGTTTCTTGTATATATACTTATAAATCTATTTTTCTGGGTTTAAAGGTAGCCTATGTGCTATTCCAGTTTATTATCTGTATCCGTGTTAAATTACATCCAGCTCTGTTCAGCCGTTCTGGTGTGATTGAGTAACAAAAATCCATCAATCCTTTGCATTTATAAAATTAGTATAGATACATTTAAAAATGTCCCAAATGTCATGAACAACGTTACAGTGGTTTAACCGAATATCCCTACTAATATTATAAATATGAATGTAAGTTTGTTTGTTACGCTTTCACGCAAAAACTACTCAACCGATCATCACGAACATATATTCCTGAAGGTATAAGAAGTAATATAGGATGCTTTTTATCCCGAAAAGCTCAGTTCTGTCGGGAGAGGGGACGAAAGTGTTTGACGATTTTACACCAGGCTTAGCTATCCTAAATACATAAAGTGCTGCTACATTTATGAGGCACATGTCTTGCGAAAAACAAAAACAAAAGCGGACAAAGTCGCGGGCAACAGCTAGTAGGTTATAAAAAAGCATACCCTTTGGCATTGATTATTTTACACGTGGTGAAAATGTGGACATAACCGAAGAGCCTATTTTAAATTTAGCTGGTTTAAAAACGAAATAAAATAACCTAGGTTTGTTTGTTAAACTCGCTTAAAACTGGAGATCTAATGATAGGGTATCAATTGGTGCGTATTACTCTAATTATCGTAGGAAGCTAAACAAGTGGACGGCTTAGACCGAGCGCTCAAATTACCTCCACGTCACAGACTGATGTCGGCGTCAATAGCTCTACTGCCAGTACAAGGACAGTAAATTGCATGATCAGAAGCCAATTATGGGTAACTGTATAACATCCCTTGTTTACGTAGGTGTACCCGCAAAACCAATATTATATTTAGCAGTAGGTAGTAGTACTTCTATAATGTCAAATCATAGTCAAAATATTATTTAGATTGCACTTATTTTGCCATATTTTTATCATGTTTATAACTATTTGCATAATATCGGGGAGATATAACCTAGTGGTTGATGTTTCAACTTCCCTTACGCGGGGGCTTAGTTCGATCACGGGCATAACTTTTTGTTTTCGGTATGTGCGATTTTAATAGAAGTTAATAAACATCACTTGCTTCAACGATAAACGAAAACAGAGAGCGGAATCCTGCGTATGGTTCTCCTTAATATTTTTAAAGGTGTGTGAATTCTACCAATCCGCACTTGGCCAGCTTCGTGGGCTTAAACCTTTTTCATTTTGACAGGAGACCCGTGCCCAGCGGGCTGCTGATGGGTCGATGAAAATGATGAAATAATTAATGAAATACACTTCATTGTACACCAAATTTAAAAAACAAGCATTAGATAAAAAAATAATTAAAATAAAGGAGACAAGGTACAAAAGGCGGCCTTATCGCTTAAATGCGATCTCTACCAGGCAACCTACGATAATGATAGCTGACAATTTCTAATTTTACCTAAACTTGGAGGAAATATCAATTTAATAATGCATATAAGAATTCCGCAGGTTACGAAATTTTTTTATATGCATTTTAAATTTTAAAAAAAATATTTTTTACAACATTAGTCCTAGAAAGACTTTCTCAATTAGCTACTTGACACTGGCAAAGTACAGTGTGGGGTTTTGGCACTACGAAAATCTATAAATTACACATCCATGAACAAGATCCACCTATCTCTTAATAGTATTTCGTAAGTATGAAGATATAATCCGATCTCTTTGGTTGAACCATTTGAAGCTGGTTGGATAAAATATCATTAAAGGAATACGTAAGAAATAAAAAGTAATAAAATGTTTCAAATTTATTTCTGTATCTAACGATGAAAAAGAATCTCTGAAAAAATGTCTACTATTTGTAAATAAAATACAAAGAAACTTCTTCCCCAAACTTAAAAAGTACAAGGATGTCGTGGTATAATCAATCGATTGCTTCAAATTCAAATTCAAATTCAAATTCATTTATTTCAAGTAGGCCTACTTTATAAGCACTTTTGAAACGTCAAGTATGTATGTTTGTGTGACTCTACCACCGGTTCGGAAAGCAGATTCTACCGAGAAGAGCCGGCAAGAAACTCAGTAGTTGCTCTTTTCCAACATCAACATTTACAATCATTTTGCTATCTTGCGGGAGATGAGAGCGAGGCTGGCTGCTTCCATTCTACCTTGCCATTGAGGAATTCATCAAATGTATAGTAACCTCGCTGTACTAGTATGCATTGGTAGGTCAAGAATTTCCTTCGAATTCGGTGGTTCGAAATAAGATTATTGTAAAAAGCAAAAGTCGTATTCTTTATAGAGATGTACGGTTGTACACCTTGCTTCTCCACTATTCCGCACTGGGCCAGCGTGGTGGACTACGGCCTTAATCCCTTCTCACTGTGTGAGGAGACTCTTGCCCTCTAGTGGGCATGTAATGGGTTCATATGATAATCAGTTCATTGACAATTTTAGCGAGGGAAATTTTTAACGAAAGAATTCTCGTTTTCGAAATTGTAGCATAGTGGCGTTCAGAAGTGTAGATCAAGTTTTAAGGCAGAAGTTTTGGTTTTTTTTTTATTTGCAATTGCAGCGCGGCTAACATACGATTCGGTTTTTTACGCGTTTGCTTCCACTCGTAGATGTTTTAAAGTTATTTCCTTTAACTATTTTTTGCCTTTTAGATACTTGCTCAGCCTACTTAGGATAACGAGCGCAAGCCTGCTATATAAAACACCTGGTATATATAATATGATGAATATGATGTCATAAAAATACTATGACTTGCTTTCATACTAGCAAATACAGGACATTTTTTAAGCTCACCTAAATGCTTATGTGGTATACTCGTACATAAATAAATGGCATTACGCTTTCACAATAAAAGGTTTTATTATTTGTCAATTTTGTGTAGGTAAATTATTTTTTGGATGCTTATAATTGCGACAGAGTTTTTACTACTGTAACTACCACAGCACCATGTTTATTGTATAAATTTTGTACGTTTACCAGTATTCTAAGTAAATACAAAAATAAACTGGAAAACAAAATTAAACCTAAAATGTCGATTCTATTGTAGCGAATAACTATAGTTTAAATTTTTTTATGGCTTTAAAATATTAAAAGATTTTAGAATTTTGAAAAGTATATGTAATGAACTCATAGTACCGATCCCGAGAAAATTCTCCGAGGGAACCGAAAATGAGATTATACCACAGTAACCACTCAACGCCAACTCCACGTCTAACTTGACCGATTTTTCTATCTCTAATTTTATCCATTGAAAAATCCTTTCTCAAATTCTATCTAACGTGAAATCATTGCTAGTTACCTACTCTCGTTCCTATTTAATTATTTTCATCTCGTACAAGCATGCACTGGGGAATGCGAATACGTTTGTATTCCCGAGATATCTCTTACTTACCTATTGCTACGCCTGTCTGAAACAACGGTGAAAAAGTACTTTTGTACAATTTACACCCGGGTATCGGAGAACAAATTAAATGTGAAATAAGTCAAAAGCAACATGCGTTCGGTGATTTATTAGGCAAGTGAGACGAAAATCGTAGAGTGAGAACGATATTACTCATAATTTCCTTTAGGTTGTGGATACAATAACGAAATGTTGTTTTGTTCAAAAACCTTACTTATAAAAAAAATTAAATTGATACCTTCGAAATCCATCACATGTTTTAGTGATCATTATTATCATTGGCGCAGAATAAGTATGAAACTATTTAGAAAAAGTTGGAAATTCATTACAATAAAATTGAGATTATTTGTTTATAATAATTAAACTACATCTAATTATACCGTGAAAGTAATAGGCTTCTATTCCTCAAAATACAGAAGCCTATAAAAAAAAACAACTCAATAAGTGAAGTATTTCGCTCGTTATCGTGACCAAAACGTACGGGATCCAAACATACAGACACACGTACGTCCAAGACAAAACTTGTTTAAACAATTTTGTAATTAGTTTAAATAATAAAAAGAGATTTAAAAATATCATGAGTGTTAAAAATAGTGTTTTTATCAACATTTGTCTATTTATATTCACTTATAAATATATTATAAAGAATAAAAAAAGTGAAATTTTAAGATGAAGAATCACTCGGTGTGCGTCAACTGACAGTAATACCCACCTCAACGCTTCGGTTATGCAGCGTGCAATAATTATTTTCGTATGAAATTAATTATTTCATAATAATGTTGTAGTAGCACATGTTCCGATGGGATGGGTGAAGGGCATGGTGGCCGGTGTAATTTCTTTCATCTACGCCTCAAGTTAATGGATAAATGATGTGCTCCTCAGATGCCCTGCGAAGTGTTTCTGTGTTTATAGGCGATTGTTTTCTACTTGCTATTAGGAAATGTATCTAATGTTCCGTCAATTGACGGCCGATTGGCGCAGTTTGCGCCGAGTACAAGGCCGTGGGTTCGATTCCCACTACTGGAAAACGTTTGTGTGATGAGCATGAATGTTTCTCATTGTCTGGGTGTTTATATGTATATTATAAGTGTTTATGTATATTATTCATAAAAATATTCATCAGTCACCTTAGTACCCATAAAACAAGCTACGGTTACTTTTGGGCTAGATGGCGAGGTGTGTTTTGTCCTAGTATATTTATTTTTTATTAATTTATTTATTTATTTCTATAAAATAAAATTAAAATAATGTTCTTATTATGCTAAACACATTCATGTTTAATAACCTAGTAGGATCTAATAACAACCTATTAATCATTCACGTAAACTGTTTGATTTCCCATGAGATCAGGCAGTGTTCCTGCGGGAGCCTTCATACAACGGATATATTTATTATATTTGATTAGATTTTTAGTCGATGGCGCAGTGCTTGTAACAGTGACACAGTGCCATGATAGATCTACTAAAATAGGCTCTCCACGTATGTTTCGATTCATCACCAGTGCATCCTCAGGATATGATGAATTTACAATACATAAATGCTTATCCGTGTTTGTGGGTTGTATTGCATGATTTATAAAGATTTTAAAGTTATAAATGGCACCGTGCAGTTTTGCCTTTCCGCGTGCAGGATTACGGCAGATTGAGCCACATGTTTGCTGTTTAAAACGTTGTATTGTATAGTTTCTTTACAAAAGCTCTCCGTGCCAGGTGTACTTGGCTTTATTTTAACATCTTAATTTAATCTCTTTATTTATTACACTGCGATTAATCCGTGCAACGTTGAGCCGTTTGCGGGATAAATGCGAGCTGTCTGCACAGAACGCTATGATTCAGATTTCAAGGCATTACCTTTCTCCAAACTGCAAAAGGGGAAAATATTAATGCCCGCTTTCATTAAACTTAGGAAACCCTTAAACTGGATGCCTAATGATTAAGGTATGCGTAGAAACTAAACGTTTCACCAACTCTGAGATGATGTCCAACGACTTTAGGCCATCTAAAGTTACAGCACAATTTCGGTGGTGAGTAATATTTAGGGAACTGTAAAACGGCCCCTGACAGATGAAAAAAAGGAAAAAATCGTTTTTTTTATTAACCGTAACCACACACGAAATATGATTATAAAATATAAACAATAAAAACACCTTGTGGCAATAATCACAGACAAGTTATCATTTAGCTTATACGAGTTGCCTGATAAAAATCGATTGGTGAAAGATAAATTTTTGCACAGGAATCTACTTTGATTAGGCGTTTCTTACTTAGGCATTGCCTTGTTCATCGTTAGTCGAAACGGGCATAATTGTTGTAACGCAACGGGCTCAATAATCTTAGATGATTCTGTAGACCTTTCTGGTGCAGTTATGATCACTGTGATCTCAAAAGAGGAAGTTCAATCCGCCACAAGGGATGTTCGGGGATTTATAATTTCTGTTTCTCTAATCGACGTTTTACGGCCGATTGGCGCAGTGGGCAGCGACCCTGCTTTCTGAGCCCAAGGCCGTGGGTTCGATTCCCACTACTGGATAATGTTTGTGTGATGAGCATGAATGTCTTCCAGTGTCTGAGTGTTTATATGTATATTGTAAGTTTTTATGTATATTATTCATAAAAATATTCATCAGTCGTCTTAGTACCCATAACACAAGCTACGCTTACTTTGGGGCTAGGTGGCCATGTATTGTCGTAGTATAAAAAAAAAATTTGCAAGGTGATTAAGTATCTTGCGACAGGCGTAAATCTTGCTATCACTGTTGTCAAACGTCACTTTTCCATACAATAAATAAACAAAAGTGACGATCCCCCTGCCGGTCTGGTAGGCATTAACTATGGTCGTTTACAACCAAACTAACAAAGACGTGCTGACCAGTAATTCAGTGTTCCGCTATGATGGCTCGTTGAAACTGATTAGGACTAAAGGTTTAATATAACTGCCACACCCTTAACAGGATAGCCCGTTACACACTTGCACTGCATACTTTCGAATACGAAGATATCTGGAATCAGAGACCAAATAATAAAAATTTTGAAAATAAGGCTGAGCTGCTCATTCAACCATCATTGTATGCAGTGCATTGTGTCCAAAAACAGTGAAAACGCCCCGCGCATGTCTCTGCTTACCCGCGGGTATGAAATGTTGCTAGCTAAAACTTTTAAATTTTCCCTATTTTTAACCGACTTCAGAAAGTAGGTTATCAATTCGTCGGAATCTTTTTTTTCAAGTATGTTACCCGATTACTCGAAGACGTGACCGATTTGAAAAAATTTTTTTATTCCATTCCAAGTGGTCCCATTTAAATTTTATCGAAATCGGTCGAGCTGTTAAAAAAAATTGACAATAGCGTAACCCAAACTTTTTGTTTGCTTTTTAGTTCCTGGGCGTATGTTTAAGTCGGTTTTTTTTATTTAAAAATAGTTTATACTTTTATATGGTAAACGTATAGAACATTAGAGGTAAAATAATTACTATAAATAAATAAATAAATAAATATACTACGACAATAAACACATCGCCATCTAGCCCCAAAGTAAGTGTAGCTTAGGTACTAAGATAGCTGTTGAATATTTTTATGAATAAAATACAATACTTACAGATAAACACCCAGACACTGAAAAACAATCATGTTCATCACACAACCATTTTCCAGTTGTGGGAATGGAACCCACGGCCTAGGACTCAGAAAACAGGTGGGTCACTACCCACTGCGCCAGTCGGTCGTCAAATTACTGTCAACTGCTGAATGGAATGAAGTAACAAACCGCCTGTTCGAGAAATACTTCTAAAGTGGAATGGATTTTGATGCTTCAATATTAGTCGTGTACTCGGTTTCTGTATGTTCTTTATTTTGCAACAGTATCATCATATCAAACCATTACCAGCCCACTATGTATCTCCTTTCCCAGTGAGAAGGGGTTAAGGTCTAGTCAACCATGCTTGACTCCACACACCTTTGAGAACATTATGAAATTCTCTCAGGCATGCAGGTTTCCTCACGATGTTTTCCTTCACCGTTGAAGTAAGTGATATTTTAATTGCTTAAAACGCACATAACTTAGAAAAGTAAGAGTTGCAGCAGTTGACAGTGATTATTTTGTCTCTAAACTTTTACCATAAAATAGGGAAAATGGAAAAGTTTGTGAGCTAGCCAGACTTCACACCCGCGGTTGCTTGTTAACTAGGCCGCTTATTCGGGACAAATTTTAGTAATTGATTACTGATTAGTTCGATTCAAAGTAAACAACTGGTTAAATCGATTGTCTTATCAATTTTATCAGTAGTATTATTGTCTTTGAATTGACGTAATCACAACAACTAATCAAAACAGTTGATAATGGATTACATTACGTACGTATGAACTGTTTCCTATGGAATGAAAATATTTATATATTTGTCGCAACAAACTGGTTGGACAGTGCAGAAATCTATTTTAAGTCAATTTAACGCTGCATCTATCTTTTGCATAAGTGGGGTTGGAAACCATCTGCTACATGTGACTGTGGCGAAGATGATCACACGATGGAGCATATAATCCAGCAATGCCCCATCTTTTCATACCAGGGATTGCCCAATGACCTTTTTGATCTCCCTGCTCGGACTGTCACATGGTTGGAGAATCTGGACATTGACTTGTAACCTATTATTTTGTAGATAATGTCAATTATTTAAACCGTTTATTCGTAGAAAATGCCATACGACTAAATAAAGTCAATTGAACAAAGCCAAATCCGTAATTATTCCTTTTCGATCATCCAACCCTCGTAAGTCTATAGGTTAGGTTAGGTAGTTTTTTGAGTCTACATAAGGTCCGAGGTTTGATTTCAGATCTGGGTTTGATCAGGGATCGTTGTTGTTCTTTTCTGTAAAGGAATAGGGAGTATAAAGGGACCTCACAAGAGGAACTTTTAGTTTACTGATGAAAAAAGTATCTGAACAGTTGTTTGTCTGAAACGTGTATATTACCAAGAGTTTTATCTATGAATGTTGCTATACGTGACGCCAGCAGTCGCTCGGCGATAATAATAAAAACATTCCACGTTGTAAATATGTGATTTATATTTTCATTCTGCAGTAAAAGTATGATATATTTTGGTGTCTGGTGTAAACGATGTCATATTGATTATAGTATCGATAGTTAATATTTTGGTGCAGTTAACATACGGAGATTTCGATAAATGAAACCTCTGTATTAGTCTACTTGATTTATTAATCAGAAAAGGGAAAATTATATTATGAATGAATCACTATTAATTAACAGAGAAAAAGACGACCAATAACGGATTTATTGGGTCGAATGAAACGAGAAGTTGTGGTAGGAACTTACAGGAAAGTATTAGAGAGGGACATAGATACAAAGAATAGAACAGCATGCCATACTGTTACTAAAGCGGTGACAGCACTTCGACTTCAACGTCGGGGGGCCGAGTTCCAATCCCCAGCACGCAGTACGCACCTCTCACTTTTCTAAGTTATGTGCGTTTTAAGCAATTAAAATATAACATACTTCAACTGCGAAGTTAAACATCGTGAGGAAACCTGCATGCCTGAGAGCTCTCCATAATGTTTTCAAAGGTGTGTGGAGTCAAGCATGGTTACTACGGCCTTAAACCCTTCTCATTGTGATAGGAGACCTGTGCCCTGTAGTAGGCCGGTAATGGGTTGATATGATGATACTACTACTAGTGATTCTTCTTCCCTAATTTAAAAACTAAGGTCAGATGAGCTTCGTTCTTAAATTAACGAAGATCAGTAGATAAAACCAATTATCCATTCCAGCATTCAAAGTTTATAACAGCCTTTTTTTATGTTTCTATCGTGCCATAGAACTATCCCATAAAATATGGGTGTGTAACCTTAACGCGCGAATGAAGTAAAACTTTTATTATTATCTATTTATTGATGAAAGAGTAAAAGGTTGTAAATGTTATGTTTTTTTTTCAAAAAACATTAAAGCTGTTGAATTTTTAGTTACTTTGCTATCCACAATTGATCCGTTTGAAAATAATTGGAAATACATAATCCTAATTGATTATGATATTTGCCACTAGCTGGCGTATAAGTTTAGAAGCGTGGAGTATATGTCATATACTTACGACCCATCCAAATTATTCTGAGGTAAGCGTTACTTCCGTCAGAAAAAAATCTGAGTTACTCCCTAGTCACGCCTAAAGAAGTTTTACTTCATTAAGTACCCTTTGTCCATTGTCCACATATTATACCTATGCTAAAAATCATGTCAGCTCGCTATAATACCATAGCAACAAACCCCTTTCGCATTTATGATATTTAGTAGAAATTTTCAGTATCATTGAGTATTTTATTCCATTGATTCATACTTAGTTTCTACTACCAGTAGGTATCTTTCACTATAAAGGTTTTGCACTTCAATAGACGTTAAAAATGTTCTATCTCTGAGTAAAATCGTCTTGCTTTGTGCACAAGGTTGACATCTCCAGAGCTCGACTACTCTATAGGAATTAAATTTTATAGATAGACTTGGAAATAGGTTGGGAATAGCAATCTAACCAAAGTAGACCTTAAGTTTGCTTAACTTTATTTTAAAATGTTTTCTTTATACTAACAAAAAGCAAGTATAAGTCAGAATCGCACACCGAGTGTTTGTATCTAGGATGCAAACGTAAAGATTTTAGTTAAAATAAAATGTGTGAAAGTTAACTATGATTTATCTGTAATCATAGTTATATATATATACTAGATGGCGTTCTTTCTAGACCATATATAACGTAGTTTACTTCCAGACGCCCTAATAAGTAAACGTGAAAAATCTCTAACTTGACCCTCTGAAAGGTGAACAAAACAAGTGAAGTATGACAAATCACACTTCACTTGTTTTCTGTTTATATACACTGAATAACTATTTGGTTTTTTTTGTGGTTATTAATTTCCTTTAGTAGTTACTGAGATATGGCACAAGGATGACGTAGCGCCGTTTTGGTAACAGAGCATTCCGAAAGGATATTAATCCATATAGATATAATTATATTAATAACAGTAAAAGATTTGGTTGACCACAACAGCTATTGCAGCAAAATACAAACAATTAAAAAAAAAAACTTAAACCATTAAATGTACGTCATTGTGGGTCACCTCCTCAGCAGCTCTGTGTTGCAGCACCACGGCAGGAGGTTGTAAAGGAATACTGAAATACTGATTTTCATTAGAGACCCAATACACAAAGTGACTATATTGCGCTTCCGAATTGTACCCTAAATTATTGTTGATAGTGCATATCTGCACGTTGCAGCCTACAATATTCCACTCAATCGATAATAATTATTGTTCGTGTGATGACCGTAAACCCACGGTCCGTCAGAGTGTTTAGAATTAATGTACCGACTGTTATGAATTTAACAATAAATATTTAAATGACAATTACTTTCAATACAGTGAATGGCTTTTAGTTGACTTGAGACCGCTTGAGATCGATATGAATTCATCTTTTCGACAATATTTTCTCTTAAATTATGGAATTATTTCTGTTTCAATGTTTATTATAATTTGATAGAAGACAAGTACAGTTTTCCAAAGATAAAGGCGATAAGAGCGTCTTGGCGATTTTACTTTAACTTTGTCAAATGTTAACTTATTTCTCTAATGGATAGGTTATTTCGTTTTGCCGAAATTTCGTGTTGAACTGATGAATATAATTGGAGATAGAATATAATAAATAATAAACAGAATTAGATTGCAGCTAACCTGAAAGCTGAAGCTGAAGGCTTAACGATACTGAATAAATAATGATAGAAATTTTCTTGGTATATGAGTCGTATGCTAAATGTTACTTTTGCATACGGATCATAAAAGAATGCGATTTGTATTATTTCTTTAACAATCACTATTATTTGTTGTACTGACTTAGCTCTACGTTGCTTGCCTCCCAACCCAGACCAAAGATAATTTCGTAAACACATAAATTCAAATTCAAAATTCATTTATTTCAAGTAGGCCTAATATAAGCACTTTTGAAACGTCAAGTCTGTCTGTTTGTAGTGATTCTACCACCAGTTCGGAAGGCAGATTCTACCGAGAAGAAGCCGGCAAGAAACTCAGCAGTTGCTCTTTTCCAACATCAACAATTTACATTTTGCATTTTAACATTCATTTTTCTATCTTGTGAGAGCTGAAAGCGGAGCCGGATGCTTCCAAGCAACCTTGTCATTAAAAAATTCATCAATTGTATAGTAACCTCGCTGTAATAAATGTGTTTTAACAAATTCTTTAAACTTGTGCATTGGCAGGTCCAAAATCACCTTAGGAATCATATTATTCATATTATACATAAGCCTGAATGCTCCTCAAAATGCACTAATATGTGTAGGTAGGTACTTACGGCTTACGTACTTCCTCGTGCGGCTGAGTACCGGGAATCGGGTGAAAACTAATATCGAAGTAAACACATGTCACCATATTATTTGTCATAGCGCGTATGAATTCGCACAAGTTAGTATCGAAACCATAAAGTTAAATACTTTCGCCTCTTCATGTTATATCTTTCTAGTATGAGAAGTTAACTTATCTAAGTTAGTATATGTATATACTGAGCACAGAAAGGAGTAGGTATTCATAGTGCATATAAATAAATTGTGGCATTGAGCGTGTTTGACTACAGAACAAGAAGACTTGGATTCGGTCCCTGTGTCGGGCCAAAATTCAAATTCAAAATCCAAAATTCTTCATTGTGAATTTTGGTGCTTTGTAAACAGATGATTAACGAAACACTAATAAGCACAGCCAATTCCGCCCTACAGAATGCAATATTATAGAAAAAAAAATCATTACATTCATTTAACATATAAAAAGTCAAAATATTAAAGATCAATAAATGATATTTATAATAATTGTTATTGTAGTGTTTATGCGGGTAGTCCGATACGAGCCGTTGACGAGTATAACCGTGTGCAAATATTATACGCCCGAATCACAGAAGTACTGCATAGTTTTATTGAAGCAATCCTTGTCCACTACAGTTATCATTAATATAATAGTACCAGTAATAATTCATATAATTCTTTTCGTCTAATAGAACTTATCTATGAGATAATCATTTTCAGAATAGTAAGAAATATCCAGTAAAATTTCTTAAGCTTTAATATAAATTTAAAAAAAATGGAAGTCTCCATAATATCATTTGGTAAATGGTTTTATAATAGTGGTCCCGTACAAAAAAAAAATTAGATAAAAGAGCAATTCTACAACGTGGGCGGCGTAACTTAAGCATGCCGCCTTAGTACAAGTTTGAAGATTGTAAATTATGTGCTCTCGACTCCCGTGCCATTGATAAAATTTTATTAATAAGTTACTAAATAATGATTAAATAAATAAACTACGAAAATACACACATCGCTTGTGTGGTGCGTATTTTTATGTGGTGTATAATAAAAGTGTATTCATTCATCGCTAATTAGCCCCAAAGTAAGCGTATAGCTTATGTTATGGGTACTAGGATAACTGATGAATATTTTTATAAATAATATAGTAAATACTTATAAAATACAGATAAAAACGAGACACTAAAAACCATTCATGTTCATCACACAGACATTTTCCGGTTTTGAAAATCGAATCAAAAAGCAGGGTCGCTGCCCACTGCACCAATAGGCTGTCAAAATCAATAGCCAATAACAGTTCACTGCTAGACTAAAGGCCTCTCCTAATGAAGGTTTGCCCGTAATCATCACGCTGGGCAGACGGGTTGATGATCGCAGTCAATGGTAGTAGTCGCACTGAGAATGCTACTGCCCGTTCTCTGTTGTCTATTAATAAGTAATATGAGATAATAAGAGCAACGTGGAAGGTCTTAGTCCCGCTCTCATATTACTAAAGAAGCCAGCGACTAGTTTTGGGTTTTTTTTTATAATAATATTTGACGGTCAAGCATATGGACCACTTGATGGTAAGTCGAAAACTTACCTATAATATACACTTAATCGTCGCCTATAAACAGAGCAACTCTTTGCATGGAATGTAAGTTCCACGACTCAAAAAGTACTGCCCTGACCACCAACGTGAGGCGTAAATAAACCGGCAATCACGTCCTTAAGACCGGATAGTAGCAATGCTGCTTTGCTTCAGAAAAAAGCATGGCGGTAGTAGATACTTTCCCGGACAAGCTTTGTAAAAAATGTCTACTTTAAATACGTTGAGAGTGAAATATTGAAACAGACTATAACTACATTTCCATATTGATTCGTATCTTTAATACAAAGGCAAACTTTAAAAAAATCCTAATAAGAAATTCGGGTCACTTTTCCCTGCTAATTGAAAAGACGAACTTACGTAAAGGAATCTAAAAGTCATTCTATAAAAAAACTTCTTCGCAAAAGTAATTAATCCCGGACCAACTTTGTACTTTACTAGAGCTTATATTTTTCAGAACGAAGTCTCTTTTTATACAGTTGTCATCTAGTTGATTCGTCGTATAGGTATACCAGAGCATGAATTAATAAACTTTTTTTACTAAGAAATATATTTATCTTTTCAACAGTCGGGTTCTCAGATTTGAAATTTAATTTCATAATTCATAATTAATTAAAATACTTATAAGTCACTGGGTTTAGAAATATTAGAAATAGCCCGTCATTTTGACGTCAGGATGGCTGTGATGTTTACTATACAAACATACATTTATACAAAGTTTAGTACAAAAACGTACATTTAGTGTACATTTGTTCTGTATAGTTTGGATCTATTTGGAAATCTAAGGTTCTGACCGATACGTTTAATTTCACACTATTATTTAAAATGTATATTAGTTTGATGTCTCTCGGAACTACACCGAAATTAAATGATTGCTTTGACTCTATTCCTAGATTTTTGAATCACATTTGGATCAATGCTTTAGATTATTGCTGCGCATGAAAGATTTGTAAAGGTTAATTTATAATCTGATTTTGTTTAACTAAAAAGAAAAATGAAAACGGCTTACTGTCTATGAAGTCAAATCACAGCTCTAAGCGTTAGCTTCGGTATATTACCGTGCCAGAAGGATAGCCAACGGCAAAATTGCTGCTGAAATTGGGGCAGCAACACAATTTCGCCAATTTATAGGTATTAACTTCATGAACTATGTACATGTAGTCAGAACCTGCATAATATTGTTCATCTTTTGCCTTACTGCTACATACCAATGAAAAACCTTTTTTAGCCACTTCTCGGAACAATCCGCTGAGTTTTCAAATGCAAAAAACAGAGTCCAGTTTCCCTGCCATATACATAACTTAACTTTCTTCAAGGCTTACAACGTCAAAGTAAATATGCATCTTGTAACAAAAATATATCAACTTAAATCACTTCGTTATGAAGCTCCAATGCCTAATTAATGTTGCATAGCAAAGCTGATCATGCTATATCTCAATATTACACTTGTTTTGCTTAAATTGAATTCAAAATGATAAAAAATAAACTTTTATTGGTAGTAAAAAGTCACCTTTAAAGTTTATTTCAGTTCATTTCGGAACAAAATAAACTTTATTGATACTACTGTAAATAGGAACTGGGCTGCTAAATGAAGGTCCGCCTTTGTTGTTTTTACTAAAGCCAATGACCGTGTTCGTGGTGTGAATTCGATAACACCGAAATCGATTAAATTTCATTTAATTACCCTACATACGTCCGTATTTAATTCAGCGCGATCGTCTAAAATTCGTTGCGGTATATTTTATATTTGAAATAAAACCAGCAATTTGGTCAAAAAATTGTTGTGTTATAAAACAAAAGAAGACCTTTGCGCATTACCAAAGTGTTGGAAACTTGGAAGCGGGCAGCCCAGCACCAATAGACCCTGAGCTATGGAGGAAGGCACTGAGGCTTAAAGAACGCCGGGTAAGAAGGATTTCCTGTGAGAAACAGCTTCGGCTGGGGTCTCAGCTTTCATACCCATATATTCATTAACCTCCCTATTATATGGAAGACTTTCTGTTATTTTATCGTAACCATAACTCTTCGCGTAGTTAAAGTCGCAGGATATGATAACAGCGCCCAAATGGCAGACATGACATTACCGTCAATGATTGGCGGTAACATTTGGTGCGTCCATCTGTTGTGAACGACTTTGTTTTACTTGCAGAAGCTATATGTGAAAGAATATATAAGCAATAAGCGGCACTTCAATAAGGATATTTTACGCCTTATCTATTATCTTTATAGTGTGATCACCAAAGTTGATTTAATACGTGGTAATAGGTAAAACAAACTTTTTATTTAATAAAACTTAACTCCACTAAAAATAAAAGAAGAAAGTATAAATAAGATAGTTCGCCATTTTTGTTCAAAAACATATTAATATATACTTATCTAATAACTTCAATCAAATCAGTTTAATATTTAATAAAATTTGCGATTTTAAATAGACTACACGATCTTTACTTTATGTTATGTCGTTAAGTGATTAAGATATTGATGTTGTAACACAGGATTGGTACTACCATATGTTGGCAAGAGGTTATTTAGAGCTACTCAATAATGCTTGTTCGGTCTACCATTATTAATTATATAGACAACATAATACATTATACAAGCTGGATAGCTTACTAGTTGCTGTATATCGTGTTATATAACTTGCAGCACATGGAAATAGACCTATTTTAATACTTGTATCGTAAAATGGCTCTTATGTCATCGTTGTCAAAACTTTAAAGTAAAATATTACGACTTCAGTGTTCCTGGCAGTAAGAGTTAGCTCCAGTGTTTCAGGTGACCTTTATGTACAAATGTTTTATTGAAAGTCCTTTGTGTTCGTGATATCGTTAAAAGTATAAATGAGACGTTGCTTTTTCTCGTTTTCTGCAGGTACGAAATAGACAATACCAGTAATTGAAACTTCACCGGCTTTAATAATAAGTCATAAAAATCAATACACGGTATATACTGTATATAGTATAGAAAGAAATGTTCTCAAGTGCGTGAGAAGTTCACCATTATTTATAACCACCAAGGTGATAAATATTAATGAGCGGTTGACGTATGCCTAGGAATCTCTGTTGTACACCAAAGACAAAGCAATAAAAAACACATTAAAATAAAGAAAAAAATGGTACAATATGTGGCCTTATCGCTTAAAGCGCTCTCTACCAGGCAACCTAAAAAAGTACATGAATTAAGGTAGCTGGGTTAGGGTGTACACAAAATAATACTTTATTTAAGTATTATTTTATAGAAATATACAAAAATAGATAAAACACAATAACTTTAATAAAATATACTTACTTCGTTTCTTCGACTTTCTGTCCTAAAGAGATGGAGCTAGGATTCTTCTACAGGAAATAAGATTATTGGGTACGTTGGTATATAGCAAGCCGTCAATGACCTGAATGGTCTATTCTTGCAGGCCTTGCACTAAGTGTGCACAGCCTGTGGCGTGGAGCATCTGTTTGCTATACAGTTGAAACCGGAAGCATTTGCGACTCGAATCTCGTGTTCTCCCAGTGTGTGGACACTTTATAGTCTCAAGACTCACAGTATAGTTAAATGTAGATCTATATGTTCGACGGCCGAGTGGCGCAGTGGGCAGCGGCCTGCTTTCTGAGTCCAAGGTCGTGGGTTCGATTCCCACAACTGGAAAATGTTTGTGTGATGAACATGAATGTTTTTCAATATCTGGGTGTTTATCTGTATATTATAAGTATTTATGTGTATTATATTAATAAAAAATATTCATCAGCTATGGCAATGTATGTATTGTCGTAGTTTATTTATTTTATTATTATTATATGTAATATATATTGCACCACATAATGTGAAGCGGTTATAGCCTAGTTGGTAGAACGCCGATTTCACTTTGGGGAGGCCGAGTTCGAATCCCTGCGCGCTCCTCTAACTTTTCTAAGTTATGTGCGTATTAATCAATTAAAATATCACTCGCTTCAATGGTGAAGGAAAACATTGTATGGAAACCTGCGTGCTCTCTTGTGTGGAGAGTTCTCCATAATGTTCTCAAAGTTGCATGGAGTCTACCAATCCCACTGGGCCAGCGTGGTAGACTACGGCCTTCACCCCTTCTCATTGTGGGAGGAGATTCGTGCCTAGTAGTGGGCCGGTAATGGTTGGGTAGATCATGACTGTGGTTAAATGACTATTGGGCTAGTGGCTAGATCTATGGCTTTGTAATTTCACAACTTTAAGCCTTCGGTTGGCTGAAAGAAACCGCTGTAAAGCCAGTTGTACCTTCTCTCTAATATTATTATGTATGATTACTATTTTTGATATTTTTCTCTGCGATGTACAACAAAAGTGTGTCCATTCATTTGTAATGAGAAATTAGTATGTACATCGCTAAGGTGTCTTCATTTTTAAACTTAAAAAATGAAGTCGATATTTTTGACTCTACTCTCATGTCTTGCGGATGGAAAACGCTATGCGGCTAGTGCTTATTAATTATATCTTCCTAAACTGAGTGAGTCTATTCTGTATTTCCATCATAGTCTTTTTTTTTTTTTTTTTTTTTTTTATTAACGAGTCTACCCAAAGACAGTAGATATATTTAAAAATAGTCAAAATTATTTTGAGCGGTGATAGCCGAGTGATTGGGGCATCGGTTTCCCTTACAGGGGGACTAAGTTTGACCCCGGAATGCATCTCAGATTTTTGAAGTTAAGTTAAACGCAGTGTTGATAGAGACTTAGTTAGTAGGACAGACTGTCCTACTGTGACTGTGACTGTGAATAAAGTGTGTAGCATGGAGCCACTGGACACAAAATACCTATGTAATAGACGTCCATCGGTTGATATGATGATGGCGATGATAAATCGCCAGCTTGCATTAGACCAGGTAAAGTCCGTTATTATATTCCAAAACAAGTCAGCCTTGGACTGTAATCTCATCTACTGGTTAATGAACATGCGGTGTAATAGGGCAACCTGTTGGGTATACGGCAGTAGGTATAAATCTTTAAATTAGACTTAAAAGAAATGTTCATAAATTAGTGTCATCTGCGAAAGGTAGGTACAGAAGTCATTTGAAGGATTGAGTATACGCTTTTATGTTTCTATGATTGCTTAGGTAATTTTGAACCTATCCAACTCGGATGGGCAGCGTTCGGGAAACTCCGTGCCATATTTTCGTCAGAAATCCCTCAGTGCCTGAAGACGAAAGTCTTCGAACAGTGCGTGTTGCCAGTGATGACCTATGGCTCTGAAACATGGTCGTTAACTATGGGCCTCATAAGAAGGCTTAGAGTCACTCAGCGGGCGATGGAGAGAGCTATGCTCGGAGTATCTCTACGCGATCGAATCAGAAATGTGGAGATTCGTAGAAGAACCAAAGTTCCGACATAGCTCAACGAGTCGCGAAGCTTAAGTGGCAATGGGCCGGGCACATAGTTCGGAGAAAGGATGGACGTTGGGGTCCCAAGGTGCTGGAATGGCAGCCCCGTACAGGTAAGCGCAGCGTTGGTCGACCCCCAACGAGGTGGACAGACGACATTAAGCGCGTCGCAGGTAGCCGTTGGATCCAAGCGGCTCAGAATCGTGGAACTTGGAACTCCCTACAAAAGACCTATGTCCAGCAGTGGACGTCTATCGGTTGATGTGATGATGATGATGATGAATGCATTAGTTTAAAGAATATGTTAAAACACATTTATAACAGCGAGGTTAGAAGCTACTTGGAATCATCCGGCTCCGCTTTCATCTCTCACAAGATATTTTATTTCCTAAGTGCCTACAATATGAGTACCTTCAAATCAAGAGTGAATAGGCTTCTAGGCAAGCGCGCTCCACCTCAGGCTGCATCATCGCTTACCATCAGGTGTGATTGCAGTCAAGCGCTCGTCTATAAACATAAAAAAAATAGTGCAACGGGTACATACAACGATAATAAATATTTCGACCCAGTTTCATGGATCGTGGTCACGACGGGACTCAAAGAAATTTTAAGACATGTTGATTAACCGCGAAAATCTTAGTTTAAAATCTCACAAGATAGAAAAACGAATGATAAAATGTTAAATGAAAATTGTTGATGTTAGAAAAGAAAAACTGCTGTGTTTCTTGCCAGGTTCTTCTCGGTATAACCTGCTTTCGAAACTGGTGGTAGAGTCTCTACAAACAGGAAGACTAGCCGTGTCAAAAGTGTTTATATTAATTAGGCTTACTTGAAATAAATTAATTCTGAATTTGAATTTGAATTTTACGCAACATCGTACCGCAACGCCAAATAGTTTGGCGGCACGTCTTTATTATTACCAACCTGCCGAAGCCCCCCACCAGACCAGAGAAAATTCAGAAATTATAAATGCCCCCGCCAATGTTCAAACCCGAGACCTCCAACTTAACACCGAACCTAAGGCCCTGAGCGATGAGTTACTTAGGGATGTCGTCAAAATTAAACGGCTTTTCCCCTTGTTTTTCATGAAATGTTATTAAAGCGACAAAAATTTTATCAAAAACCGTTATATTTTTGAGCTAACATTGCAGGGTTTAATGTCGACTTACCGCGAACGTCCATATCAAATAGATATTATCAATATTATGATTGAACGGCCACCAGCATATGGCGCGGAATTGCGGTCACTCCCAACTGCAATAATCCTTCTCTTGTCAACTGTTAGTAATTATAATGTTAGATAAGGTCTAATTGTGTTATCATAGACGTATGACATTCCTAAAATACTAGCATATATATTGCTTACATTCTATTATTGAGTTACGTATTAATACACTCACATCAGCAATACGTCTCTTTGAACATATACATTTATATATATATATGTAATAATAATAATAACATTTTTTGCAAAATACACGGCAATGAGGTTTTACATATTGGTTTAGGGTACAGACTATTGCCAGTAATTTGGCTTCAATGTTACACAATAGTTACATACGCCCAATAAAAATTATATTATTGTCAAAAAAATAACAAGGCAGTAAGCCTAGTGAATAGGGCTTTCGGGAGGCCGAGTTCCAACCCCAGCATGCACTTCTTAACATTTCTAAATTATCTGTGTTTCAAAAAACTTAAAATTCTATATATCACCTGCTTCAACGGTAAAGGAAACATCCTGACGAGACCTGCATGCTTGAAAGTTCTCAAAGGCGTGTGAAGTACACCAATGTGCACTTGGCCAATGATGTTAACTACGGCCTAAACCTAATTAAATTAAATCAAATCAAATCAAAAATACTTTATTGCACACAAGAAAAAAAAAATTAAAAAATCTTATTTTTTATATTGAAAATTAGTGTATTGTCATCGGTCCTCGATATGTCTACAAAGTTTGAATCAAATTTGATCGTTCAAAGTAGGACAAAATTGCGCCCAAAGAAGTCGGTTACAAACATACAAACATACATACAAGTGAAGCTAATAAAAAGCGTGTAAAAAAGAGAACAAAGGTACAAGTCAATTAAAATTGTGTAACAAATGCGGCCTTATCACTTATAGTGATTTCTTCCAGGCAACCATTATTAGGAATTGGCTCACATATGAATCCTTATAGCGGTGCACAAAACTCTAAGAATATACATACATTACATAAATAATTACAAAAACAGTACATATATAAAATAAAATACTATATGGTAAAATAAATAATACTAGAACTATATATAATAATGTTAACGGTACAGAAAGTAAATGTGGAATATAATAATCATACTTACAGTGCTAAATAATAATTCTTTAGACGACTCTTAAAAGTATGATGATTATATTCCACATTTACTTTCTGTACCGTTTACATTATTATAGTAGTTTCATTTAATGAGAAGAAAAAGAAAATTGGGCTAAAGATATAACAGAGTGGTATCCTAGAGACGGTAAGAGAAGAAGGGGAAGACCATTCCGAAGGTGGGAAGATGACTTGAGAGCGACAGCAGGACCTCTGTGGACAAGAAAAACCCATGATCGCGAAGCATGGAAAAACCTGGGGGAGGCCTATGCAAAGCAAAACAATCAAGCGTAACCGGTGTCTCAATAAGTAAATAATCAGTAAGGTAAGATTGTTAAAAAGGCTATAAATAAAATAAAATAAAATAAATATAGTTTTAGTATTATTTATTTCACCATATAGTATTTTAACTACCCAAAATTTTAATAAAAAAAAAAACATCACAAGAAACTTCGAATATACCTATTTTATTACCATGACTGCAATCTCACCTGGTGGTGAGTGCTGATGCAGTCTGAGATAGTAGCGGGCTAAGCTGTTGGGAAGTATGGCATGGTTATATTTAACTGATACCCCTAATCCGTTTCTTCACAACATCTTACCGGAACGCTACGATGAACATCGGATATAGCGAAATTATTAATAAAAAAACAGAAACAGACCAAGTCGCTGGGAACGGCTAGTCGAAGTATTAAAAAATAAGCTATGCTTGAATTTTTTCGCGGCCTACAACTAGCTGCCAACTCTTTTCATATGATGCGGCGTAGATCGCCTAATGGCCACTTTAATGGCCAGGGTTCCATGAGTTCAGGTTATCAAATCATAATTTAATGTTATTACGGTCGTAAAATAGACCCCTTCGCATATTATCACGTATAATAATCGCTATTGCTTGCCTTTCTTATTAGCAAATTGAACAAACATGTTAATACCACCATAAAATACGCTATTAAGGGCTTCGCTGCGCTATCGATGGCTATTGATTTTGGGAAATTAATTTAGCAGACCTGGTAATTTTGTGTATGAAAGTTTTATTAATTTTTGTTTTTATTAAGGCCTTTATTTCCGGTTAACTATAAGCAAGTGTAATTTAAAAAAAAACTGATTGAAAATTAAACTTTAGTCATCTAAAACTTTATATGTCACAGATTAGCATTTTAATAAATGTGCTGATAATTCTTATTTAATTAATAAAAAGTTAAAATGATATTTGACTCGCTGTTGCCTGCGACTTCGTCTGCGTTTGATTTTGTTTTTTGAAGTGACATTCAAGGTGTAGTTCTAAAAAATTTAATGTATTCAGTATCGCTAAACCTATGAGGGGTATACTGCTATGGGGGCTATGAGGGGTTTGCTGCTGTCCGTTGAGGAGTTCTGTCCTCTATCTCCAACCACATTCATCAGATCTACACAAAGTTTGGGCAAATTTAAACACATATTAGAACCTCTATAGTATAAAAATAATTATTTAAATCGGTTATTATTTGTCGGAGCTATGGTGTAAAATCGTCAAACACTTTCATCCCCTCTCCCAAAGAAACCAAGCTTAATGTTGAGATAAAAAGTATTCTTTATTACTTTTAACACTTCCAAGAATATGTGTAAACAGTTTCATAAGGATCGGATCAGTAGTTTTTGCGTGAAAGCGTAACAAACAAACTTACATTGTAATTTATAATATTAGTAGGGATAGGGGTAGGGATTAACACAATGTGATGACCAATAAATACCTGCTTATGATATTGTGCCGGTGGGTATGATGATATAAACACCCGTGAATTTTCTATACACTTGAAATCTATAGTCTTGAATTAGACTAGTACGTTCCAAAAATATGTTAGGGTGCCTCAGTCTTTATCAGAAACTTAATTTACTATACGTACAGCATGGAAGGCTGTAGTAAAAATCTCTACGAAGGAACTTGAATCCGGACACGACTTTCAGTAATGAAGTAAACAACGAAGAAGAAGAAGAATTTACTATACTTATAGCTATTATCACTTGTGATAAAAAAGTGTATGTCAACTCCGACGCACGACTTGAGTTTACTTCTTAAGAACGATTGTCGAAACATACGCAAAAAGAGTTTATTTAACTGAATAAAGATTATTACCATATGAAAGGGTAAATTAAAAATCATGTGCAATTTATTCACAAACGGCGGTAATGTAACTTCTGAAAAGTAGCCTACGAGAGATTGAGGTGGATGTAGAGTATCAGAACTATTAGGATAAATGTAATGTTTAATATTTAGTTTCCATGGTAACTAGAATAGGAAAAAAAAAAGTATAATGTTTTCTATCTCACTCTGTCGCATTATGTGTTCGTTTCTTTACCCAGATAATATTCGGTTTCCTTGGTAACTTAAATAGAACAACGTCGCATAGCGAAAATGTAACGAGCTCATTCATCAGTAGATTTTACTCCTTACATTTTTCTCATACCGGGCGCCTTATATATTAAAATCGATTCGAGTAAACTTCAATAGTTGTTAAAGCCCACCAAACCCGCACTGTAGCAGCGTAGTGGGTCTATGCTCTAAATCCGTCTCTCCTATGAAAGACGAGGCCTGTGCCCAGCAGTGAGACGTTGTTAGGCTGCGGAGGATGATAATAAGGCTAAGTTTATTTATTGTTCCAAATTTCAATTTGTCAATAGCATTTGTGGAACTCAAAAAAAGAATCAATAAACTGATGGTAAACCTTTTCACATGAATTAGTAAAAAACTAAATCGATTAATTTAGAAAAAACATCGCCTTATAAATTAAGTATCGAATTCATTAGTTTATACTTTTAGAATTCGATTGAAAAATAGAAACAAGGAAGTATAAAATGGTCAACTTGTCAAACTCAGATTTGAGAAAACTGCAACATTCAGTTAGATAGCGGAAAATACAAGGAAGATAACTAAAACGAGTTTGTATTTGTATTCACTGCAATGACTTTATTTGCACACAAAGTACAAAGTAACGTGTGACTTGGTCTAGTTTCTGTCATATAACTGTCCAGTATATGTTTTAAAGTAAAAATTGTATGTCCGCCACAAAATTTCATGAAAATTCATTTTTGTTTGTAAAGCGGGGGCTTTGTTCGGTATAAAAACGCACGACTGTTAAAACTTTGTTCGTAGAAATGTACGCTAAATATAATAACTACATTATAAAAGTTGAATGGGTTTTGTTACGTGAGTGTACCGAAATACAGGAATACATAAACTTATTAATTAAATATATTATTTTGCTCTGCGATTAAATATGGGGGGGCTAATTTGATATTCCTAAGACTGGCTAAGGTGTCACTTAATTTACTGTATTAGTTAACTATACCTATTTGTATTTCTATTAAGCCTAATGGACTCCAGACTCCTTTTTGAGGGGACCCAGTTAAATCACCGGCACTAACCTCTCAATTTACGCAGTTATATGCGTACTAAGCAATTTAATATTATTTGCTTTAAAGGTGAATAAAAATATAGTAAGGTAACCTTAGGCATGCTTTTGAGTCCTCTTAAAGGCTTGTAAAGTCTACTGCGTTAAACCATTCTTATTCTGAGAGACTAGTTCTTCAGAGGACCTGTTATAGGTATTTGATTATCGATAATGGAGATTACTATGAAGTCTCACGGGGCAGCCGTGTAGGTTCAATCACTCCTGTAAGATCATATTATAATGTTATGTACGTAGAAACGGATTTACAAATACACTCAAGCCATAGCAAACAAAACAAATTGGAAAACGTAATCCTGACTTTCTTTAATTCCTAATATTTATCTGTGTAAATAATGCCGTTCGCGTATTCTTAAAAAGTCGAACGAAATTATAATTGGTAATTTTGTAAAATGAGAAGTGCCATTGCGGATTACTTTCAATGGAGTGCGTTGTTAAGGTAACACGACATTCACCCGATCATCCAGTTGGAAATAAATCAAAACCGATTACAAAAAAGGTAGTTAAACCCACTACAAAATTTAAAAAAAAAAAAAAATTGGATCATATCTTGTTCCAATTATATTATTGTAAAATGTAACTTTGAATACTAGATCGACAATATATTAAAATGGTTGCTCCTAGACGATGCTAAAATTGCAAAAAACCTGAAAAAAATGGATATATTAATTCAAGCATCAGTGGTACGCAAACCCTGGCTTAATTGGCAAAGCACTCAGACCGCAATTGCCAGAGAGATGCGAATTAAAGTCCTGCCGGTTCCGAAATTCTTTGTATGCGTTTTAACGTATATACTTGACATTTCCTTCGAGTTTAGGTATAGTTTTATATTTAAAAGTATAAAAAATTGTGTAGCTTTTTCCCCTTTTGTGCATCTAATTTAATTGTAGTATGAAGCTTCTATAGGAGTATGACTGTTATAAACAGAGTGCATCAAATCTAACTGATAGGTATTTATTAGGGCGAACATTAATTCGACGTCTCTATAGTTACACAGTATCTTGCAACAACGTTCTTTGAGAGATTCAATGTACCATGATAGAACTCGAAGCTCGAGATTGGTCTATCTATTTACTAGGTACGTGGCAACAGCTGCTACCAACTTTGGACTTCTTGTATTTCATCTCAATAATTTTGATTATTTGAAGTTTAAGTTACAACTGTAACCTCTATAAAATACCTCGTTGATTTTATTACTACGGAATACAAGGTCCTTTCTGAGTTAAATTAAAACCCAATAGGATTTGGGTTTATCTTTAAAAATACACTATAACTAATAACACACAAATAAAATTATAAAAAATTACATCATTTCTTATCAAAATTGATCTACTTTATACGTGTCTTCGAGTAAAGACACTTAAAAAGTAGATCAAAAGTGTAATGTTTCCTTCTAGATAACGGAACAGTTGCTATAAGATTGATATGAAAAGCACATTATATTAAGTTTGGTATCCGTGATACGCAAATCGTAGCGAGGCTTAGTTAGCAAATCACTCAGGCCAAGATTGCCAGAGAGATGCAGATTCAAATCCTGCCGGTTTGTAAATCTTAATACCTATACATCTCAAATTTACATAATTTTACTAATTTATTAATATACTCGTGATTGTTTACGAAATATACATAAAACATCATTAAATAGTCTGGAGTCGTTTCCGAGATACACGACATATATTTACATGTCTGGACAAGTTTTTTTTTGTATGTCTCGTCGCCCGTTGTTTTCAAGTGAATGTAATGCAATTTTTGAGGTAAACTTTGTCATAAATTTATAAATATGACTTTCTTAATTCTTAAATAAATAAATAAAATAAAAAGCCTTTTATTTCTTGCATTCCATAGTACAATTTCATTTACAGTGTGCATATAGAATAGATTAGAAATAAATAAATTAAAATTAATGTGATTATGATTAGCAAATAATTACAATGTAATAATAATATATTCAAATCCATTTTATTTTTGTAGTTTCATTTAAAAATGTATAAGTAAATTCATTAGTTGTCGATTTAAGTTAGTGTTATAATTTGCATAACATCTTCACAGTAATCAATTTAATCAATTTAATGTTTTTTTAGCAAGAACCCTCTCCATGAAAGGTAAAGGCCTCCTCCAGAGAAGACCAGTACCATTCTCTGCCGCTCGTAACCAATGAGGACCTGCTACTTTTATGATATCGTCTACCCAGCGTGCATTTGGTCTTCCTCTCTTTCTCTGTCCTAGTGGGCCTGTCCATTGTGTTGTCTTTCTTGTCATCTTAATTCTTAACATGAACTAAAACGAACATTATCTGTATAAAAAATTGTCATAAAGCATCGTTTAGCTTTAAACACAAGTTACTGAGTGGAATATAAGTGAAAAATATGCCTCAAGATTTTTCATGACGCCCGGCGTAGTATTTCTATTCAACCCCTACATTGTTCAAAAACTTTTTATTAAATAAAGATAATTTATCAAAACGTAGGCTAAGTACGTCGCGAACTTTGAAGCTGCGGAAACCTCTTACTGCTAAAAGTTTATATTACAATTTAACATACCTCTATAAAGGTTCAAAGTTATCCAATAAGATTAGTTTAACCTCCCCCTTGTTGGTTTTATGTTATTAGTTTTAGTGCATGAAAATTTGGTTACTGCTGGGAACTAAGTGCAATAATAAATTGTTAATTTTCCTGAAGTAGTTTTCTAGCTATTTTGATTATACTATAGTGTTAAGCAGTAAAAAAATAGATGTCTCTATTTTGTAGAATATTAAAATAAGTAACAAATTCTTTTTTTTCATAGATATCAGAAGGTTTTAATTTATTTTTGTTTGCTACCTCAGAACTCCGTAATTTGTAATAATATAAAACTTTTTTCTTATTTGAGAAGGCGCTTCAAAATTTTCTTTAGACCTGTTTAATATTTTGATAGTTAAAACTACCCAGAACGTTGCCAATAATACGTCTCTTAGATTTGAGTACCGCATTCCAGATGGCATCGATCCTGTGACGTCACGGCGCCTTTACGACGCGCCTCGCCGTCGCCAACGCACCCTGAGGGATGAGCGACCCCAATCCAGATTCTTTTATTGCGCATAATATTTGGCGCAGTCTACAATCGAGTTGTTTGTCCTAGAATAGACGATATAATTTGTTGAGGCGCATTATCCGCCTTTTATTTGGCAAGGTAATACTTTTTTATTGAAGTCTAAATCGTTTGTGCTACAATTTATATTCATACAATTCACACAGCCTAGCAGACTCGAATTCAATGTATGCCTTACATTTCGTATACTAACGATATATAAAGTTACTAGCGGACCCCAGCGCCATATGTCGGGCTGATTTGTGAATCTAAACCATCCAGGGTGCCACAAACGCATACCAAAATAATTCATTGAAATCGGTCCAGTCGTTTAGGAGGAATTCAGTGACATACACACGCACACAAGAAATATATATATAAGGATATCTTTAAATTGTTTATTTGCAATAAACGTGAAATTACAGATGTATCAAAAAGCATTTTATATAGAATAATGTTTTAGCCCATATAAAGTCATGCAGATTTTAACATCAAAACAAAAATAATAAAAATAATGAAATATAAAATATTTAGAACTCTATTTACTTGAATGAATACATTACGCTTGCGAAAGCCCAAATGTGGATTTTTATCACAAGAAAAAAGTCCACTGAATAATAATTATCAAACCATTGCTAGCCCACAACTGGGCATTTGTCTTCTCTTAAAATGAGAATCGTTTAAGCCGTATTCCACTCTGCTGTCTTAGTGCGGATTTGTAGACGTCACATACCTTTCAGAACGTCATGGAAAACAATCAGATATGCAGCTACCCTCAAGTGTCCCTTCAGCGTTTAATCGGGTTATTTTATTAGTATTTCAAGTAAATTCAAAATGCACATAACTCCGAAAAGTTACAGGCACATGCCGGTTATTGTACTTCAGGGAGGCCGAAGTTTGTTCACCAGGCTATCGTTGTTTTTTAGTCTTTCTTTTCTATTGCAAAAACTTGACTATGGTAACTCTTTCTAGCCTGACTTGTTTGAAGATCATCTCAACAAGCTTTAACATCTTCAGTACTTGGTCTTCCGATGACGTCAGATTTAGCATGGAGAGCCAAATATAGAGTTGGCTTAAAATGGCTCCCAATCAAAATTGACATTTGCTTTCTTACCCACCTCTTTTCCGTTCCGTATGTCGCAGGATAAAAAAGAGAGAAAAACCTAGGAAGATTACTGTGGAGTGAATACAAGAAAAGTAAGACAGTTTTTGTGATCGTTTGAGTTAGTTAGTTGTAGATATTAAATACGTAGTCATTACCCAATATAACGTATGTGCACAAGAAAATTTATGTTCTGAACATAACTTTTTATTTTGGCTAAAAATTAAGAAAGGTGTAATTTTTTTTGGTAATAAATATCAATTTTCTCACAGCCAAACGGATTACCTAAATCAAAAAAGTGCATCATCTCTATACCATGTACATATTTATATGTGATGTACGGCCTTGTATTTCTTTTTCATCCCATTACGAGTTAGCCCTCGACTATAAATATCACCTTCTGGTAAGTGATGTTCCAGTGTAAGATGGTAACGGGCTAACCTGTAAAGGGTATGGTAGTTATATTAAACCCGTACCCCTAACCCAGACATCGTACCAGAACGCTAAATTGCTCAGCGGCACGTCTTTGTTGGTAAGATGGTAGCTAGCCATGGCGGAAGGCTCTCACCTGACCATCGTCGTGCTAAATTTCACTCCTATCGGCTCAATGGTTGCTCCGCATCTATATCTATTGGTATAGGGATAGGCTACATTTTTCTGCAGGAACATTTTTGAACTCTTCGAGAAAAGAAAATAATCTCGCCTCGCCGATGAAGTCGCGAACTTCACCTTTTATATTTCCATAAGAAAAAAGCGGAACTTCATCTCGAAGCTTTAAGTTAAAACGTTATTAAAGTATCTGAAAAAAAAAATTACGCTCAGTAAATTTATTTACAGCGAGTCTCTAAACGACCGTCAAATATTTTCATTGTGAATTCTTTCGGTACTTCGCTGTGTCCTCTTAGTTCTGGAATTTCGAAATCTCCCCTCTCATTAGCATTTAGCCTCCGTAGAAAGCTATTGGCCACATTCCACGTTTCCAATTTACGCGGCTCGACGTTCATTAACTTTGGGCTATAATTACTTGTAATTGATAGTAATTAATTATTATCTATCTATAACACCTTGTTAGTTTAGTGTTATTGTTGCATGTTGGTTTTTGACCAAACCAACCTGGGTTTGAACCCAGATCGGGCCGAAAATTGTAAGGTATCGAGCTCTTTTGTAAAAAAAAAATAGTAATACTCCGTTAGGAATTTGTCGTTGTTCAACCGCCTGTGTCTTGGAGAGCACGTCCGTTAAGCCATGAACTCTAGTTACTATCACTACCGTCTGCTAAGCCGCATTGAAGTAGCGTGTTGGGCGAATGCTCTAATTCCCACTCTATAATTAGAGAGAAAGCCTGTGCACAGCTGAGTGGTATTCAAAGTCAAAGTCAAAGTCAAAAATATCTTTATTCAAGTAGGCCCACAGCACTTTTGATGCGTACATAAGAACCACACGGTAGTGAGATGATGGCGATAACCACATTCGTAAACTTAAAACTAAAGCTACGAGGGTTCCAAACGCGTCCTGGTCTAAGAAGAAGCCCACAACAAACTTCGCCGGGTGTTTTTTTTTTTGTTATCACCATCTCACAATGTCATTTTAAATTATTAGAAGAGCAACCTGGTTAGAGCAATAATTTACAACCAATTTTTTTTATTGATGAACTGAGGATGGCGCTGCTGAAGCTTCCCACCAGACTAGAATAGAACAAATTCAGAAATTATAAATTCCCAAATTCCCTCTGCTGAGAATCGAACCCGTGACTTAAAAGACCAAAGGGTTTACAACTGCGCCAGCGAGGTCAACCAAACCTGTTATCTGACCATACGCCACGCTGTAGAAACAATTTTAATATATACCTACCACCCGGTATATCAGTCGTACAATTGTGAAACAACCTTCCAAATTGTGCTCCCTCATAAATACGATTAGGGTTTTTTCGTGGGGCCGATAAACAAATTCTTGTGACAAACCGGTGATGCCTTTGCGGTTCCTATGGCGATACAGATGGTGGTAGCGGTTATTCATTAGCGTCCTGGCACACTTCTGAATAAAATAAATTCTGACGAAGTGTGCCAGATCAAATCATGTAGCACCAAACTTGCGAGAAGCCATTTCTATAACACTATTCCGAATATTGTATAATAAAATAAATTATTTCCTAAAAATATGCCCAATGAATCTCAGAAATTGTAAATATTATACTACAAAGTTGCTTATGACACTTTTCTATACTGACATGGTAAACACTATCACTTCAAATTGTCGGACACAAGGTTTAAAGATTTTGCTTGCACAAAACACTCACGCAAGCCCACGTACGAAAACACACACGCTCACGTACATACACACGCACGCCCATTAGTTACTTGTTTTTTTTTGTCATTTAATTCCTGTGTTACGGCGTTAACAGCCGTACACACCGTGATTGTAAAATAAAATCACCACAGTGATTGTAAAATAATACAGTTTTAACGTTCCTTTGATTATAAGAATCCATTGATACCGAGACAAAAAAAGACAGTTATCATTATTTTATTATTATTTATCGGGTAACCTGCTCACTCGTTTGCAATGTAGACAAAAAAAACGGCGAGAAATAAAAACAACGACAAAAGTCACACGTGATGCACTATATGAAAAGGCTCTTGTTCATGAATATAGAAAAATAGTAGCTAAATATTATCCTACAGTTTGTTATTTTGTAATTAAATAATTTGGCTTATGTTGATAAATAAAGGGAGGAAGGAAAATAAATTACACGAAAAGCAATTTGGGTAAAGTTTAAAATAGTATTCAAAGGAACTTTTGCTTTTTGTCCACAATTGTAAAGCTGTATTGAAAATTGTTTCTCAAGAAGGATTTAATTAATTCGCCGGAAGAATTAACAGATTTAAAAAAAAATATTGTAAATTTTTAAAAGTTAGTTAACGTTTTATTATTATTTTAAACTTAGTTATTCTAGTAGATTTCTTCTTTGGATTCTTAGGTTTTGTTACAAGTGATTAAAAAGCTTTGCGGTATGTTATGCTTATTAAATTTGTAGCACGTGTAATTGTAGAAGTAGGACCTACCTACCTTGAAATCAACGACACACAATTTCCATGTACATGAACAAAGTGTTGAATTTTTAAAAAATGGTTAATTTACTCTACTATAGGATGGATATTGCTAACCTAAAAGGGATTAAAATATCGTGGGTTGCTATACAATCAAAATGATATACTTAATAAATAAAGAAAAGTATAATTTATAACAAATGTGAATATGGTATAGATTACCTACTATGGTTTGAAGCTCACCTGCCCAATTTTGTTTGCCCAGTAAAAAATAGTTTGGCTGTATGGGGTTAATGTCTTTGCATACCTGATTTTTTTTTATATTTGTACCTACTATTTATTTGCGAGGTTAATTTTGCAACTTTTGTGTTTATCGATTTTTAAATTAAAATGCCTCCGTCAGATAGCGAAATTGAAAATACTCCCACTGACATACCGGGGCGAACAAATATAGTCAAATAACCTGTCCAGACGTTTATAATAAGAAAAATGCTACGAAGATTTTATAAATTCCATTATTTTTTATAGCTTTAGCCCACGGCTTCATTCGCGTAAATGTAGATCTTGGTAAGCAATACGGGTTGTCCATTTTTGAACGTTATTTTTAACCGCTATACCAGTCGTGAAATTGTGAATCAACCTTCCAAATAGTGTTCCCTTAAAACTACGATTTGGGCTTTTTCATGGGGCGGAGAAACAAATTCCTGTTACAAACCCACGGCCACGGCTTAATGCGCGTGAATGTAGTAGATTTTAATAATCAATTCAGGTTTTCCATTTTATAAAGTTATTTTAACCTCGGTAACAATACTTTTTTAAGATAATGGTCATTTTTGCCCGTGTGCCAAATTGAATATAGATGGTCTCCTCTTTTATCGATATATATATAATGGGCAAAGGTGACTGATTGACTAACTGATCTATCAACGCACAGCTCTAGCCACTTGACGGATCGGGCTGAAATTTTACACACGGTTAGTTATTACAACGCAGGCATCCGCCAAGAAAGGATTTTTGAATATTCCAACCCTAAGAGGGTTACGTGGGGGATAAAAACTTGTTATCTATATATATATATAATAGGCAAAGGTGACTGATTGATTGACTGATCTGTCAACGCACAGCCTTAGCCACTTGACGGATCGGGCTGAAATCTTACACTCGGATAGTTATTACATCGTAGGCATCCGCTAAGAGGGTTAAATGGGGGATGAAAGCTTGTTAACTATAAGAGAGGACGAAAATGTAGCTTACAACCTCCACGTTGTTCAAAGACGCATTAACGGGTTTCATCAATATTATCCCATTACCAGCTCACTACAGGGTATGGATCTCGTCTCAGAACGAGAAGTGCAGTAGTCCACAATGTAGACTTCACAAGTCTATGGAGGAATCACAGATTTTCACCACAATGTTCTCCTTCGACATTAAAGCAAGCGATATTTTGTTTCTTGAAACGCACATAGCTCTTTAGAGTTAAAAAGTTAGAGGTGGCCTTGGGATCGAATTCGTTCTTCCTTCATGTGAAGCCGAAGTCCTTACAACTAGCCTAAGGGGTATTTTAATCCACTTAAATTAAAAATAAATGGCCATAAATACGATTGCAATCCATTAAAAGATTAGTTTATATATATATAACAACTGAATCTAATTTGCCTAGTAGTAAAAGTGAAGCGGTCTAGCAAAATGACGTAAGTAAAACTTTACAATGTGTTTGGATATCCATTAGTGCGAAGGTGAATCGTCGAAGTTATTTGCACCACACAACCTTGAATTCAGGGATTATTTTCCCGTTCTACTGACCTACAGATTTCACTGTGACGTCACAAGGCGCCAGGGAGTCGCGTCGCATAGTCGCCAACTTTTCCTACCCTGTTTTATCTCTTAAAACTTGCGTCGAATGGGGTTGAAATACAGTCATATACAAAGCTGAGGTATGGTTTTTCGCGTTACGTAAAACTCTATTGTATCTGCAGTGAAAATGATTTTTTTTGGTCGCCGTCCGACTGAATCACATTTTGACTCATTCGTTTTTTAGAACGAAAATATCTTTGTGTTTAAAGATAATGATATGGCAACTTTAACTGAGTTTATAAATTACCATCTAAAATATTGATGGATACAAGATATTGTGGAGAGGAAGACAGTACGGTAGGTATAATATGCTCTATAATCTACAAAATTCAAAATTCAAAACTTACTGAATACATTAAGTGATGCTACATTTATTTATGAGGAATTTAGTTCTAGGACTGAATAAAAAATGTTACATTTTTTTTATTCAGTCTTTCTTTAGCATACGAATCAACTAACAATGCGATTTCGATTCTTTCTATAACGATTACTATTCTTTGTTAGTGGCAGAAGCTGAGACTGATGGATACCAAATTAACTTTCAAACACATCATGGGCATCAATCCATTTACAGACTTGGGTCAACGTTGCTTACGCGACGCTATCCACTAATATGTAGTGATGCTGTTAAGATACACATTAATGCATTCATTTCTATAGCAAATTCAAAGTTTTCAAATAAGGCAAAACGGGAGTAGGTCCGCGGGACCGGCATTTGCGATTGGCAATGATTACGTGATTGAAGGTTTCAAATAGTCAGTGATTAAACGTCCAAGAGCAAGACAGACATTATATTGACAAACACCTCTGTTTCCTTAAAATATGTTGAAATACTATCTGTAATTAATATCGTAGGTTTGTATATTCCAGTACTATAAAAAGCTTTACGTTTGATTTATTGAGGTAGTTGTTTGAGTATGAAGCAGTATGCTGCTTCCGGTTATTTACGCGGGCGAAGCCGCAGGGCACAACTAGTAAACAATAAGTTAGTTACAAAATGACATGAAATCTAACCCAAAAACCCAACGTGACAATAAAACTCATGCTACTTGCCGTATGAATGTTTTTGCGGGAGATCATATTTCCATATGCCTCCTCTGCAGTCTATTGACGTCCCACCGCTTGGTCCAGGCCTCGTCTCTCACAGGAGACACGGTTTTAGACACACCACGCTGCTCCAATTCGGGTAGTTAGGCTCGAGTTTATAGTCTATCGGTAACCTTTCTCAATTAATCTATTGTAACTTATAAGTGAAGTTATTTCAACAGTGATAAGTGGTTCCCCATGAGATTAATGTGCTCAGTCATGCTTTATATGTCATGTATAATAGAAATGAAATGGTTTTAATTAGGTCAAGTACAGCTTAAACCAGCCACCCTGATATCACGTGGTCACAAACAATTTACAAATAGGACAGCTTGTTTGTCCGATTTCTATTCGTAGGTTGTGTAAGGCACGTCTTGCCAAGGTAAGTTCAACATGGCGTAATCTAGCTCAGTTAGGTTAGATTGAGTTTTTAAAGTGTTGTTGCATTTAAAATCAAATTACATCACGGCTTGCAATAAAACATATTTAATTTTATTTGTAACTCCCCAAGAGCCGGTAGCACTAAAAAGAGATAATAAGTTTCCTATGGCCGTGTCCCGGAAGCAAATTTGTTACATTAAAAACCTGTTTTTTTTCAAAAGCCAAACCTTGCATTCTAAAGATCGACATAAATCCAAATTCAGGATGCAAGCTATGTACTAAATTACTGAATACTATGGCTACGATTCGATATTATTGTACAAGAAACGATAACTTTACTTGATTTTACGTTTGTGTACATAAATAAAACCTATCCGTGTACACTCATATTTTAAAATCTTGATTACTATATTATCAAAAAAAAACGAGTCATTGGCAAACCTATTATGTAAAAATATGTATCTACTATATACCAGGAGTGTTTTCTTTGCAAAATAAGGTTTTTTTCTACCCTACTGAAGTATAAACGGCGGGAGGGGTTACAATAATTTTTTAACGATCCTATAGACATAACGCTTGTTTTTCAAATAAAAATAAACGCTACAGAATGGTGTTTTGGGGTATACTCAAGAGTTTTAAATACAATTTAATACGCTGATGAATGAGAGAAAATGAAAACAAAAACAACTGTTGATTTGAATGCCTTTTCTATTTACATAATTTATTAATGACTTTGATTCTTGTCCTCCAATGTTTTAATCTTGGCAAAAATAATTTACAGATGATGCTGAGGCGGATTTGCCTCAACTTGACACACTGAAAACGAAATCTTTAAACAGCGGGATCAAAAGTAGCTTGCCGTTCGTGGATTGATCAACCTACGTATTGCAATATTCATGAGAGTAACTGCAACAACCTGAACTAACAAACATTGAGTCCAGACATATTTATGGTATCTAATGAGTTTAAAAATAGTAAGTTAAATTTTAAAAACAACAGTAAATATATCCAACAGTAACAAGACGTTTCTTATCTGTTTTGTTAATAATAACATTAAATTGTAAACTCATCTCTATAAAATTTAATGAGCCATCGATTCCCTTAAGGGAGATTATCTCAACAAGCTTTTACGAGCAAATAACAATCCGCTTACTGTTTACGCATCCTTAATTTACCAGGTTACATTTAAATTTTCCATGACAATTAATTATAATTTTGTTACTCCGCGTCCCTTTTTGCTAAGAATGAAAATCGTCTGTAATAAGATTAGTAGGACAATAATTTATTTCTTTACAAAATTACTTTAGTTACTGAGAATCTGATAAACATAACATTTCTATTGTTACCATAATCGGCCAGATAACGTAATGTACCTATTTTGAGGTGTAAGTATTATGTGGTATAAAAGTAAGGTATGTCCTGATAAAATGCTATATGCAACATTGTGTTAATTACCTTGATGTAGTGTATTAACATGAATAGTTTATATCATCCTTACTTTAACCGTTTGACGTCCACAGGGCATAGATCATAGATCTTTTGTAGGGAGTTCCAGTGACTCGTCCTGACTCGTTCCAGTTGGGGGCTGAACACCGCTGCGTTTACCTGTCCGGGGTCACCATTCCAGCACCTTCGGGCCCTTAGGGCACTTAGCTCGAATAACAGATGTATGTTACATCTGTTATTCGAGCTAAGTGCCCTACCCATTACCACTTCAACGTGTGATTCGTGTCATGCCGTTGTTGACAGTAACTTTACTTCTTCTACGAATCTCTTAATTTCTGATTAGTGCACAGAGAGATACTCCTAACATAGCTCACATCTCTATCTCTTTCTATAACATCTCTTCCATAATTGAAAATATCATAAATGTACAAACATAAACGCTGAATAATGGAAAATAACATAAACGTACATATTTGAATATTGTTACCTACGAGTACATAGGCAAGTATTTCTCGTGATTCGTCAAAACATGGCAGCACTGATACATATGATGTCATATTGAAATTCAAATTGGTCGTTGCTTTGAAAAGATCATTGTCACATCGTCGGCGACAATTATTATTATCTTGCAAAACTTTTTAACTGACTACACTTTTTATCTTTGAACTTATTTTTGTATGGTAGTCGTTTGAATATATAAATGAATATAAATTCAAACACATAACAATGATTTTATTTGTTGTTACTAGAACAGAAGAAATCGCTTAAAGATTTATTACCATACTTGTTTCTGCTTCACGCGAGAATCTACTTGATTTTAGAAAGTTACACTTATTTTTTTCTAAGCATTCTTTAGTGCTTATAGTTGTAACACTGTTTCTAAATTCACTTATTTGAACAAGCATTTTGCGCGATATATTTAAAATCAATCGGTCGATTCTATAATGTATCTGAAGTCGAAGAAGCTGAAGAAGAATTTTGTTACTTTTTCATTCAGTTTAATATTACCTATTCTGTGCAACCCTAGCTGTGGGACGAAATAAACTATATTTAGAAATAAGTTTTTATCATTTGATTTTCTACACCGCCCATTCCTATCTATAGACGACTCACATACAATAGGTAGGATTCGCATTACAACATTCACAGCCTAGGTTTTTGTTTAACCCGCTTTTCTGATAAGCCCATGTATAAAAGATAAAACGTATAAGTCTAGTTAAGTTAATATGTTACTACAAGTACACGCCTTGGTAATTACGTGCTAGTAATGGAAGTATTCTCAAAGGTGCCATCAACGAAACTTGCGAAAAGGTTAAAGAACTTTTACTTGAATATTTCACTGGGAACTTTGTATAAATGGGGCACCATTTATATTTTATTTTTCATCCTAGTCCGTAACTTCGCTTGCGGACAGTTCACGCTTCTGACAAATTAGATTTTGGATTTAATGTTTCAATATTTCTGCCGTTCTTGTTGATAATTGTTCCAACTAATCATAATTAATTTTGAAGAAAATGTTTGATTTCTATTTATTGTTAACGTTTATAAGGGGGTAATAGATCAACTATTTAATGATTTAACTACTGCCTTGTACAAACTTTACCATAAATTATATTGAAATGTCTGGTAAAATAAAATAGGTATACTTAGAAAACATTCATGAGAAATATCAATATCTGCAGAATTCATTTGTATCTAATTTGTTAGGCGGAAATAGCTTCAATCATTTGTTTTAGTCACGCAACATGAAAAAGTTAATTTATTTGATAAACTCAGTCGATGGTGTGTGATTGACTTTTCCCTTGACTTTTTAATATTTTTGTATTTTGTTACCCTTATGGTTGACTGCTCATGCTTTTGTTAAATTAAATATTGGTTACATCAATTCTCACAACTTTTTATTCATACAATCCAAAAATGAAGTTCAAATATTTGATAGTGCCATCAGATATGATAGAGCACGACAATTAAGTAATTATCAATTGCTCTAATTTTTTTTCCTATGAGACAGAAGGCTGGTGCCCAAAGGTTGGGAAATCTATGAAGATGAAATACTATAAAATTAAATATAATGAAGTTTCAAACTTTACAACATTCCACTAGCTGTCGATGGTCGATAGCTTAGGTTAGTTAAGTTAGGCTTAAAAGGTTTTACTGGCTTTAAAGAATTATTAATTAGTTATGTATTTTAAAACCTATTTTAAGTAATGAGATATTTGGTCGTAGTTTTTTAAGTGACTTTTCAGATTAAAAATAAAATCTTTAAAACTGATAAGGCCTAGACCGTCAATTTCGAATGAACTTAATGCGAAAAGGAACTTCTCAGAAAGAGACCGAAATGATATCATGCGAATGTGCCAGGAGACTGACTTAAATATCAAATCAAAATTGAATGGCAACCTTCTAAATTCCACTAGCTAAATTATTCCAAAGGAAGGTAGACGTCAGACAGGCGGTTCGTCAAAACAATATTCCAAAACTAAAACGAGTCTTCAAGTTTGAAGAAGATATTTTGAACCAACCAAAGAAAGTGGAGGTTCAGAATATAATTTATATAAGAGGCGATAGACGATATAAAATGAGTAATTGGAAGCTGTTAGAAACAAGCGTCTCAGTACCGTGGATTTTCAAACTCCCTCCAAAAGACCTGTGTCCAGCAGGTGACGTCAATAGGTTGAAGTGATGACGATGATGATGTCGAGGCTATAGTTTATACCCATTTGAAAATAGGTACTTCAGGAAGTTTCGCAACTTATTTTGAATAAGGTTAAGCCCCATTTACGTGTACTTTATTTTCCCTTGCGTCCCGCGAACGTCGCCTGCAGACAGTTCGCTTTTCAGAAAAATTTAATTAAAATGTAAATGTCAACTAATTGCTGTATAAATGAAAGCACCAAAATTAAGTTGAAGTTTCAACTTTTAACGAAAATGTTTAACGTTAAGAGCTTCAAAATAGTCAAGATTGGTAATTTGTATTTGATTGATAATATTTATTTATTTAATTTTATTTATTTATTTCCAACTTACGACTAGTTTACAGGAATTTCCTCATGCACTAGCGTAGATACTGATGCCTACCTACACACTAAACTTTATCAGAGTAGCAAATGCACCACAAAGCAACCTTTGTAAAAAATATGTATTAGTATGTATATAATTATTAAGGATTTTAAAATATATTTACTAATATTCTATTCCTAGGTGTATTATCACAGCGACTGTGTGATTGTCACAACGACTGTGCCTTTCCGTCTGTTAAAAACTCAATGAAAAAAAATATAGATTATTACATACAGTTGACATAAAGTTGTATTAAGTGATTGAAACTTATTTTAGTCTCGCAAGCAAAATAGAAGTATCTTGTTTTTACACCCATAGGCTTGGTTATGAAACAAACTTAGAATTTACGGTTTGTCACATTGTTTAGGACAATTTTGTTTGTATCCTACTACAATAACTACTGTAACCTATATGCTACTACTTTGTTTTCCCGTTGATTTATTAAAATACTAGCTGCACCCCGTGCTGTTATCCGCGGTAAATAAGTTGTTTGGTCGGTTTTTCGTTTCGCTTCATATTTAAAAAAATAAGAATGTTCATGTATTAAGTACATATGTCTACCCTCGGGGATTCGATGTTCCGGAACCAAAATTAGTCCATGTTACTATATGTCCGTTCGATCAATTCTATGTGAAAAATTACGTCGATTGGTTGCTCAGTTAGAGCGTGAATGACGGACAAATAAACAAACACACTTTCTCATTTATAACATGCTGGGATCAGAAGTAGTTTTTTTTATCCTATCAACGTTTACTACAGATGAAAGCATATGTGGATATTTTAAAACCTAAAGGCAAAGAGATACAATAATTCTACGTTTTATTTTTAAAGCACGAAACGAAGCCTGAAAGTTTATAAGGCGTAACACATATCAAATAATGTATTTCGCTCTATAAACTTCGGAAAACCGTGAGGGAAGTAGCTAATAAAATTGTGCGATAGCCAGGGGCGTGCTGGTTCGACTCCCGTTGCGACCATCCTCACGTTTATCAAGAAACACACGCGGAACCGTCAAGTGACGTAAAATAAGAAAAACACTATAGCCATAGTACACTAGTGATGCAATAGATGAATAGTGATGGTTTTGAGGGTAGATTTTTAATAATTCTATAAATTCTGACTATTTATCTCGAGGGGGTTCGACTCCCGGACAAAAAACTGCCAGGTATTTAATTTTTGTACAACTAGGAGTAATCATTAATTTGTAGAAACTCGTAGGTACCTACTAAACTACGATGAGAATTTCCATGGCTTTTCATAAACTGCGAAAAATGCAAGGCCAAAAAACAAAATCCATTTAGTGAAGAATTAAATTTATTAATTAGAATATGGAATATCCACTCAATAGCTGTTGAGCGATCCAAATTCTGCGGAGATAAATTTGTTTGTGAGATATTTGCGTGATTGCGAATGTCATTTCCATACAATTTGATTTTTCCACTCACGTTTCCGCCGTAAATTATTGATATGGTCGACAGGTTTGCGCGATACCGTAAGTTTATTCCCAAATTTGATCTAACGGTACTTAAACTTGTTGATTAAACTCTTAAGTTTTAAGCCTCCGATGCAAAAAAGGGATATTGTAAGTGTACCGTATGTCTGATTTTCCATGCAGCTTTTTTAATTTAAAGTTGACATAAACGAGACGGTTCTTAACTATAATCTATCTGTTCAGGAAGATCATCAGCTCATTGTCAACAGATCCCATTGATTTGCTTGATGCTGCTTCGGTAAGATTTCCAGGATAGTATTACCAAGATATGATTATATCCATAGCTTGAGCTGACGTCGCAGTAGCAAGTAGTCTGCGGGATACGCAACCCCTCAGCAAATTTCAGCAAATATAGAGTTTTAGTGAAGCAGTGATAAATTTGACGTTTTAAAGTCCCTGAAACGAGAGCCAGCGGTCTTCTTAAAAACCAATGTACATTGTGTTTATTTTCGATGCTTAAGCTTTGCCATATGCACGCACGAAAAGTGTAGAAATCTGCTATAATAACTTCAGAGACTGCTTTTCTCAACTGGGTACGATGAAATACCATTTTGTGATTTGTAAATTATTTCATCTCATAAAATATATGAATGTAGGTACTTCCCGAATATACCACGCTCTACCCATTTGGTCTACCTATCGTAAAGTTTGCGATGTTTAATGTGAATAATGAAAGTAGGTTATGAGGGTGCAGGGTGCAGGGGTGCCTTATCTTTGACCAAGTTTGTTGTTGAGCACGTCATATAACTCTTATCAAAATATGTAAATTGTTAAAAAGCATTCCTACTATGAGTTATATTAATGTGTATGTATGTAATAATAATCAGACTAAAATACGAGTGAGTGTAAGAAAATGACAATAAGAGAATTTATGGAGAATTTATTTTCGTTGTAAAATGTATGAGAAATCATGGGCCTCGTAAGAAAGCTCAGACACAGTAAAAAGAGCTATGCTCGTAATATCTATCTAGAAGATCCGTAGTAGGACCAGAGTAACACTTGTTAACATTGTTCAATAACTCGTGAAGTTCAAGTGACAATTGGCAGAGTAAATAGCTCGGAAACTGATGCTGGAGTCCCAAGGTGCTGGAATAGCAACGCAACGGTAAACACAGCATAGGTAGACCCCTAGCTAGGAGGACAGCCGATATCAAACGAATTGCAGTGAGCCTCTGTCCGCAAGCGGTGGAATTTGAAATTCCTACGAAAGATCGAGGTCCATTAGAGTAGGTACCTACGATTGGTTGACATGATGAGTAACCGTAGTGCGGAAATTTCTTTTATTTTTGGATACCTGAATTGATATAGGAATTTGATAACTGACGCACAGACGGCACAGAGTGTCTTTGTATTGTTATTTTACGTCTATAACCCACATTCGAGGTATCTACTTATTAAGCATGTTAAAATTTAAACTCGTTTTAAAATGATGTAATTATTGTTTCCAGGTAAGCGTCTTTTTTATTACGTGTCGACTTAACGAGGAAATTTACAACCGCGCAAAGTGCTTCCGATTGCTCGGTAAGTTTTAAAATGAAACATAAATTACTGCTTAATTGCAAGACAAAAGAGTTATACTAGTTGGTTAGGATTTATTTATACTGTTTCTTTGTATTACTCAAACCTTAAATTCACGAACGAAATAATACCAAAACTATGTAGAAGTGGAAAAGAAATTGTATTGCTTGGTTGATATATTTTTCAGGCGATCAATATTACAAAATAAGTAATAATACAGTTTTTATAAAATCATAATCATATATTAAAAAAAATATTCGAAAACTTAGGCAGAGAAAACAATTTTAAACAATTAAAGTTATCTGCTCGAAATGTTAACTCGATATATTTTGGAGAGTGTTCAGGAATTGAATCTAGTTACATCTTCACTATTTACTTCGGAAACTTTATTTTCTTTTGGTCACACAAAGTCGCATTTGTAAGTTATCCCATTATAGTGAAAAATTTACCTACTAAAATCAATATTCATTATATTTTTTATAAAAATTTCCCAATAAAATACAATTCTTTTTATATAAAACTTCACGTAAGTAGATTCAGAACGAAGGAAAATTCATAACAGAAATCAAGATAAATCCGTAGCCCGCTTAAATGTCTCGTTTTATATTATCGAAGTTTTTCTTACTGATCTAGCTAGGAAACTCGGTAAAGCAAGGAATCTGCCATTAATAGCCGGTATTGCTTAACTGCCTCGTGTTGCATTAACGATCTTCTAATGGAAGCCTGACTATCTATTGCTACATTAGCGATGCTCGTGTACCTACTATGCGCTAACATGTAGCTAGCCAAAATTCTTGACTGTAGTCTTTAACCCTAGTACGAGAATCAATTCTTTTCAAGAATTTAAGTACCATATATACGAATGTTTTTCAGTGTCTGGGTATTTATCTGTATATAATAAGTATTTATGTATATTATATTCATATCATCATCATCATCATTTATCTTAGTACGCATAACACAAGCTACGCTTACTTTGGGGTCAGACGGCGATGTGTGTTTTGTCGTAGTATATTTATTTTATTTATTTATTTATATCGTGGATTAAAATAGCGACCATTATTTTATTTAGTGCAAAGTTTGGAGAATGGTATTGGAATGGTGGGTCTATGAGAGAGGAAGGAAGCCTATACAAAAAGTCCTACTGAGTGACAAATCATCAACACGAATAATGAAGTAAAGAATAAAATAATGTTTTAGGCTAAGTAGCGTAAGTTCGTAGATTTGCTCGTTGATAAATTTAATTTATGTATCTGAATAAAATTGACTGCATACAAAAAATATGAAATTTGCAGCTTATTAACAAACTGAACAAGTTCACTGTGAAAAGGTGCCTCGGCAAACGGGTGGACTGAAAGATATCAAAATGAACATATAAATAATGATTCTAATTTTCCATTAAGAGTTAGGTAGGGGTGTTAGTAGGTAACCTAAAAAAAATTACTGGTCCGTGTTTCCCTACAGAAAAACTATCAGTGCAATTTCGTACTAAAGTTACCTACTGATGGAAATTTAATTACGGAAACAGTTTTCGAAATATCCTCGTCTCTAGAATAAAATAGTGCCGTTTTAGGTAGGTCCTTATAAGAAACAACTTGGCTTTTAAATCCACAAAAAATAACAGACATAATTGATATCGGATCTTGACGACTTATAAGTTCTACAATTTACAAGTTGTATATTAAACTCCACGTAGGGCTGCCTGGACGCAGACATTTTAATTTGTAACTTTTTTTATATTGCATATTAATATTTAATGTAAGTTTTTTTTTATTTAGTTTAGTTTTTAATCTATTTATGTTATAGTGTATTGCGTAGTGATGGGTCATAGATACCAAATAAATAAATAAGGATTTGATTACTAAGACACACAATTAAACTTAGCTTAACTTAGATCCCATTATCAACATCATGTCTCTATCTTCTCATCATTCAATACTTCATATTATACTGCATATACACACAATTAAACTTAGCTTAATTTATGTTGTAGTGTGTATCGTTTTTAATATATATGTAAAATATATTAAAAACAACGCACAAGATATATGTAAAACAAAGTCTCCCGCCGCGTCTGTCTGTCTGTCTGTCTGGGAGCAAAAAAAAAATTGAACAATTACCGAACGGATTTTCATACGGTTTTCACTAATTAATGACTTATGCGGAATTTTTTAGTGTATATCTCATTATGGAATTCTGAAAATTGGCTGAAATATAACGATGTTTGTTAGAGAGGTCATGCGGACTTGGAGCTTTACTGAAATATGTTGACATTCTATCATAATATTAATCCTTATTCAAATAAATATTTTTTGTGGCGCTGCAGGTTCAAGGTTTTTAAGATATTAAAACCGGTAATAACCGAATTGGTGAAGACTAAGTAGCCTGGGTCAGCTAGTTAAGAAATATGTGCTCTTGCGCGCGACTTTTTCTTTTTTGTTTAAATTCCGGAACTTTAAAATTTCCCAGGATTAATAGTATCCTGTACCGTTTCCAGACTGCAAGCTATATCAGTTAGCATTCAGTGGATGTCGAGCTTTTAGTGACAGAACTCATCCGGGGAAGTACCTACTTCCACCATCCTTATTTCTGCCACTACTTTTGAAAGTGTGAGGTCCGACAATTATTTGAAGAAAAATATAATATAACAAATAAGCAAAATTCTATCATCACGTTCAGTAAAGCTTTTATTATTAACCCGAAAATAGCCATGATTTCATAGAACATATTTTATATTTCGTTAACTCTAATAGTTTGATATTTTGCCCTACTGTGATATTGACTCATCCTAAAATCACACTGTTGTTATATTTGATTATACCTAAATAGATACCATACACCAAACTCTAACTTCTGAAACTAAATTCATAAAACAAATATAACAATGTTAATAGATACAATAAATAATTTTAGTTAGTATCTATTAAATGTAGGTTTATGCTTAACGGGTTAAACTAAAACTTTGTTTCACATTCTATTCCTTAATTTCTATAACAAAACGCGCGTTGTTAGAAAACTATCTCTATGCTTACGTATAGTTAAAATTAAACTCATAATGTGTCCAAACTTAGTTTTAAATTCCCGTAAACAATTTATATGAATTAGAAATAGAACATTACTTTATAATTCAGGACCAAATAGGGGCCTAATTGTACAGGGCGTTACATTTTTCTTCTAAATAAAATTATGAGTATACAAACAGAATTAAGACTTAAAAGTTATATGGCACAGACCATAACTGTCAAAAACTGGCACGCACAATTGATAAAAGATCAGTGAAAGGTGCCATTTACAGCATTTCGCTATTAAGATTCGATATTATACTTAATATTATTCTATTTAATTAACCTCAATATTAGGACGACAAAGTATGCGTGAAACACGACATGGTAACATCTAAATATAAGTGTTTACTTATACGGATTACGTATTCACCTTATGGTAGGAAATTCTAGAGCTATCTCTAGAGAAAAAGCATTATAGTTCGTTTGTATGAATGGATCTAACAGTTCAATTGTAAAATCTTTACGTTAAATAGCCTTTTTATTGAAGACAGGTTGTAGACTCATTTATGACTTAAGGCTGCGAACACTAGTTAGCGTATGTGAAACCGCGGAGTCACAGCTAGAACAAAATAAAGATGAAAATGTTAGTAAACTTGTTTAATACAACTCTCTCGCTAAAGTGGTACAGTGGCACAGTGGTTTGAAGCTAATAATTTGGTTCTTAACGGAAAAAAAACCAAGTGTATAAAATTCACTTTACCTAATGTTAAACACGTGAAAACCACTGTACTACTTAATAATGAGGAACTGAAACTGGAGGATACGACAGTTTTTCTTGGAATAACGTTAGATTCTAAACTTCAATGGGGCCCTCATGTAAATAATTTATCGAACAGGCTTAGTTCTGCTGCCTATGCGGTAAAGAAGATACGCCATATGACCGACGTAGAAACTGCGAGACTGGTATATTTTAGTTACTTTCACAGCATTATGTCATATGGAATTTTACTTTGGGGTAATGCTGCTGATATTAGCACTATTTTCGTGCAGCAGAAGAGGGCTGTTCGTTCTATCTACAAAATGGGTCCGAGAGAGTCATTGAGAGATAAATTTAAAGATTTTAAAATAATGACAGTGTATAGTCAGTACATATTTGAAAATTTAATGTACGTTCATAAAAACATTTCTAAATTTAAGAAAAAATGTGACTGCAATAATTTAAACATTAGAAGTAAGAATAAACTTACAGTGCAATATACTAGGTTACATAAAATTCATAATTCGTTTAAAGGAAATTGCATACAATTCTACAATAAACTACCAATTGTCATCTTGGAGATGTCTCTTAAAAGTTCAAAGTTTGTATTAAACGTAAGCTTATAGAAAAGTCCTATTATAGTATAAAGGACTACGTAAACGATAAAAAAGCTTGGGTGTAAATTATTGCTCTAACCAGGTTGCTCTTCTAATAATTTAAAATGACATTGTGAGATGGTGATAACAAAAAAAAAAAACACCCGGCTAAGTTTGTTGTGGGCTTCTTCTTAGACCAGGACGCGTTTGGAACCCTCGTAGCTTTAGTTTTAAGTTTACGAATGTGGTTATCGCCATCATCTCACTACCGTGTGGTTCTTATGTATGCATCAAAAGTGCCACCTGTGGGCCTACTTGAATAAAGATATTTTTGACTTTGACTTTGACTTTAATAAATCCGTAGCTCAAATCCCTTGCTAGTCTCCCCACGCCCCGCTTTGCTTTCAATTGTTTGCATACAAATTAAAATCCGTCCTTTTTGCAACTATGTAAAGCATTCCAACATAAGCCGGCGCGCGGGTGAATGGCTTTAGTAAAAAATCTTCTTTAAAATATTTTTCATACTGATTTAACTCGACTGAGTGTACTGGGTCGTCTTTACTTCCTTATAATTTTATAATGAGGAAATGTTCAAACTCATCATCATCATCATCACTTCAACCGATTGAAGTCCACTGCTGAACATAGGTCTTTTGTAGGGAGTTCCAAAATCCACGGTCCTGGGCCGTTTGCTTCTAGCGGCTCCCAGCGACTTGTTTGATACCGTCTGCTCACCTCGTTGGGGCCGACCAACGCTGCGTTTACCGTTTGGTATTCCAGTACCTTGGAATACTAACGGTTCTCCGAGCTGTGTGCTCCGCCCATTTTCTCTTCACCTTGCGACTCGCTGAGCTATGTGGGTAACTCCGGTTCTTCTACGGATCTCCTCATTCCTGATTTGATCACGTAGAAATACTCCCAACTTATGAGGCCCATAGTAAGCGACCACGGATTTCGGATCCGTAAGTCATCACTGGCAATATGCCAATGATGACAGCATGAAATTTTCGAAGATTTTGTCAAAGTCTTCAAATTTTGTCATAGTCTTCAATATTTAATATTAATTTGAGCATTCCAAAATGCTAGTCAAAAATATTATAAAAATCCTTTTCGGGTAAAAGGATTTTTATAATATTTTTGACTAGCATGAAGAGGAAATTTCGCTTTTCACTTATTTCAAAGAAACCTTGTATTTTTCCATTATAAAATTCACTATATATACTTATAATTAAATTGTAACAGATGTAACTACACAATGAAGATATTTTATATATTTTTAATGGAGGGCACTGAACGTGACGGAATCGATACTGAATCCAAAACTGTAATTTTTTTAACAAGCAAACACAAATCATGGATAAAAAACACGTATGGGAATTAACAGTGAGTTTTCTGGGGATTACAATAACGTATTAAACGTTTGCATTAGTAAGAATACTAGAGATACTATAGAACTAGCTATAATAAAATCGCATTATGCAAAAAAGTTATCTAGATCTCATCAAACTCTATTGTTCTATGCCATTCTTGTAATGCGGTCGTGTATCGAATGCATCGCATAATTTCCCGACCGTTGCATTGGTCGCATTTGCATCAAGCGGGGAATTAATTCATACGCGCTTTGACTGCCGTCATTCCAGTCAGACTGGGCTTTCGTTGATACAATGGGGCTTAATTATTTGAATTTTGCGTTTTCAGCGTTGATGTGTTCTGAAAAATGTGGCTTAGATATTTTAAAAATGTTTGTTGATTTTATAGCAATTATAATATTACTAAAAGGTTTTCGAAAAAAATATCCTTTTGTATTCCAGGCTCCAAAATACTTTACTATTTTTCATCATATTTTTCGTCATTTTAACATGAGAGTAGTAGAGTAACTAATCATCAATAGCCTATAACAGTTCAGTTCTGGACTGAAAGCCTCTCCCAACTGGAAGGTTTTCCCACAATCATCACGCTGCAGGAGGTAGTAGTAGCACAGAGAAAGCTGCTGCCCGTTCTCCGTTAGAATAAATAATAAACTATAACAATTAAGTATCTAGAGATGGTTCTCGAATAACGTACATTTTTAAATGTATATGTGTTTTATTATTTCTAAACTTCGGGGTTAGCAGCAAACTCGAACTCGAACGGAGCCCGCTGTTTCCGTAACTGTAGCCAAATCCAGAATTAGTGGGAAGTAAGGGCATTTAAGCTTTATTCTCTTATCCACCACCAACATTTCTATGAATAATTTAAACCATGTTCAGTATACAAATTGGTGATTCCAGGCGTTATACTTTGCAAAATTCCACTATATACAATGAAAATTAAACTTCACTTGCTATACTCAGAGAAAAGCAATATAATCTGTACGATGTCATTTTAAATTTCTTCAATCTTTACACTCAGCGTCAACAATGTATAGCAATTAATTTTCATTGATTCCTCGTGGTGCTTATCCAAATTCACTGCTTGCTTATCCGAATAGACTTACATCGAGCTAAGAAAATGGTCTCAGAGATAGATTGATCGATAATTGAAAACCGATTCTTAACTGGAGCTCTGGCTCTCAGCTAGTGTAGAAGGGTTAGCACGCAATTGGTGGACTGTCATAAGAACTTTCTCAGTTACTCGAAGGGAAGGAAGGCGAAAGGAAAGATTGTCCTTTGAGAGGCTTCAGGCACTAACCGTACTAGTAGTACATCATGCGGACGACAGATAATTAATTCGGGTGAAGTGATACACTGGAAGTATTAAAAAAATATGTAAATGAGTGTCAAGATTTATTTTTTTCTAGCTATATTATAAAACAGCTGATACAGAAAAAAAACTTTCAAATCAAAGGGTGATTAGCTTTTCGATTCTGTTTTAATTTTTGCATGGTCAAGGATAGCTTTGAAGGTTCGAATTATTGCCACGGTGCAATCTGGGTAAACCTAAAAATTGCAAACGCTAGTCAGCAGTAGAAACAGTTATTATTTATCAGATAACGATTGATCTGCTAATCTGAATGACAAAAGAGTAGAAGAAATGATCAGACTGATCTTCTGAGAACCTCTGACCATTACTTTTATATTTTATCTTCCATATTCCTCTAGTCGAATTTACTTAAAAGGTAATTCTATGATATATGCTCGTTTATTGCCAGCAAGTTCATCAAAATCGAGTTCATGGAGCAACCGTGAAGCTTACCTCCATTTTAGAGATAAAACGCCCAAGGTTGAAACGCTGGGCATTGAAATGTGTTGTGACTTTGACATAATTTTGTCCCATTCGAAATATCTCCCACTCTCCTTTCCTAGTCAGCCCAACGGTTAATTATTTTATCGTCGTGTTTTGTATGATATTTCTTTCATTACCATCATCATCATCAACCCGTTACTGGCCCACTACAGGGTAAAGGTTTCCTCTCAGAATGAGAAGGGCATCATCCATTTTAAGAGGAAGAACAAAGAAAGGTTATTACAAAAATGTTTCTACAATATTCAAGAATTTCTTACTTTAATCTAATCGATTGTATATTTTAATAGTTGATGATACAAAATAATAAATATACACTAATATCATGTTATATAAAATTAAATAATCGCCTTATTTCAATTGTTTTTTATTACATGTCACAGTAATTTTTACTATAATTTAATGACTCAAAAATGGGCTTAGCAATTATTTAATATTATAATAGATTTATTATCTTGACGATCTTTAATAGTAACTTATTATTCTAAAATCTGATATATATTTCTACTAACAATAATTAGAATCCTGAAATCGTTTAGTTATAATAATTTAAGGGTTAAACTGTTTCTTATTGCTACGCCCTGACAGGGCCTCATGACGATGTAAAGGCATGTATGCAAGTAAATAAAAATTCTGCATAGACGAGTGAAGCAGAGTGCGAACTAATAAGTCTAATGTCAATAAGTTAGTTCGGTAAGATAGAGGCCCCTGGGCTAGAGTCTAATTTTTCTTAGGAACGTTCTTCTGCAAATATTATATAGAAATAATAATCACAAGACATTAAACTGAGTTTACCATCAAGCTTCTTATAAAAATATGAAATGAAAATATCTCAAGAGCGTGAACCAAAGATCCAAGAAATTACGAGGACTTTCGCCTTTGTCGGTCTCGTCTAAAGGAAAACATATATCTTCTTGCAAGCTCATTACTCGGTGCAAGCTAAGTATTTAACGGCAAACTTATTTGGTTTCTTTAATAAGTATGATAGACTCTCTCTATAGGATTCATTCTATAATTAAGGAAAATACTCTTTATTACATCTGCATTTTCTTGAAAATATACCGATATGTGCGAAATAGACGCACTGAGAGAGCGTTCGTAGGAGAGCGAGCGATCGACCGTGTAAATAGTAGGTAATTATTTCACAAAATAATTACCTACTATTTATACGCTCAAATAGATTCAAAAACGCCGAAGGCATATCTCGGTTTGTTGCTGTTTTTTTTAATTATTCTAGGGAAATGGTTTATATATAAGACAACTCCAATCAACACTATTTATTTTCGATTTCGTTCGTTTTGAAAACTTCGAAGAGCAGTTGTGGTTTTACTATTTCACAAGATGATTAAGGCACTAAATATAAGTCAAAGTCAAACTTAAATATTTCATTATTTTAGATAGGCAATTTTAATGTGTAAATTACATGTAAAATATGACATAGATGTGAGTTATTGGCGATAACTAAATTCGTCAATTTTAAACGAAAGCTACGAGGTCTCCAAACGCGCCTTCGTCTAAAAAGAAGCCCTCGAGAAACTTAGCCGGTTGGGTTTTTTTGTTATTACCATCTCACATTGTCATTTAAAACTATCTATATATATACTTACTTGTTTGTTATAAAAAATAAACATAGGGACTTGTTTTGAATAACGTTAGTAAATTAGTTTGTAAAATGTTATTGCCAAAAAACGGTGCTACTCGTATTTGGAGACGTCAATAATCATTAATCATTAAAATGTGTTGTACTATATTTAACGACATTGGGGTCCATCTTATAGGTTTTGATTGCAGCTTGAAAAAATGCTTGCTTACAAAGCATTTTTTCATACTAATGACGCATACTAAATTTCACATATTATTTTGTTTAACTACAAGCTTTATTTCGCGTTTGGTTTAATTATTCTGTAATTTTGTGTCTGTGTGTAGAACATAAATAAATCAAAGGTAAAGAAAACTTGGTACTTTCAACCGGTAGAAATAGAGCTTCGACACTTGGTAGGTTTGACAAACGGAAGGTCGGTGATTCACAAATCTTGAAGATATCAGTGTGCTTTTGATAGGTATATATATACAAAATAATTATTGTTAGGGTCTTAATTACAAGATTTTATAAGTTAAAAGAGTGTGATTTGCATAAGTTTAAAGAATGTGTTAAACACATTTATTACAGCGAGGTTATTATACAATTGATGAGTTTCTTAATGACAAGGTTGCTTGGAAGCATCCGGCTCCGCTTTCATCTCTCACAAGATAGGAAAATGAATGGTAAAATGTAAATTTTTGATGTTGGAAAAGAGCAACTGCTGAGTTTCTTGCCGGCTTCTTCTCGGTAGAATCTGCCTTCCGAACCGGTGGTAGAGTCACTACACACGGACAGACTTGACGTTTCAAAAGTGCTTGTATTAGGCCTACTTGAAATAAATGAATTATGAATTTTGAATTTTGAAGAACAACATATACATATGCATTGCCTTTCACAGCGAACCAGAACTGTCGCTTGGTATTTCAATTATTGAATAGGTAAATTGTAGTACAGTCTGTACTGTATTCCCTAGCACGTTTTAGTAGTAGGTTATATTGAATATCACAGTGGCACGGTTCACTGCTTTGGAATAGGTATAGCATATCAGAATATTCACACTGAACAAGATTTTAACGTACTCAATTTAGTTTGTTAACTTTTAAATGCATACTTGTTAAGACAATTTTGTATTTATGAAAGCATACCATGCTGTTAGAAATAAAAGAAGTCACGATGTGCATATAAAAGTCCTTGCAGACCATGTATAAAAATATTTAACTTTTTTTTATACTTGATAGACTCCCGCTCGACAACTATCATGCCTGATGTAAAGCAATGATGAGGTCTAAGTTGGGGCGCGCTTGCCTAGAAAATGCCGATTCAGTCTTGCCTTGAAAGCATTCAAGTTGTATGAATCAGGAAACACCGTGGTCCTGCCTACTAATAATTATGTTAATTTATTTGTATCAAAGATATTTTTACAAGCTTCTATTTAGATTCACCTGTCTGTAATCAAAGCTTGCAAGTTAAAATTGACCCACTTCCCAGTTCCCGATTGAGCTAAAATTTTGCATGCATAATATTATGCATAGCGTTTAACAATGCAATATTACTACGACATGGAGTAGGTACATCTGATGAAATAGATAGAGCTAGAATTTGGCCAAGAGAAGTCATGATTTTGACTTTGATTTGTCTTGACAATGTCAATTTCTAAGTGGCCAGCTCACTACACGCGAGCACGTGTCTTAACACAGAATAAGTAGGGCTGAAGGCACTAGTCAACCACGCTAGCCAAATACGGATTGAAGTGCTCACAGGCCTTTGAGAATATTATGGAGGACACTCAGGATGGTTTCCTTGCGTTGTTGTCCACCATTAAGTAAGCCTACATATGTACGAAGAAGCACTTAAGAATACATTCATAAGTCAGAAGAGTTACACTGAATATAGCAAAATAAACAGAGATACATTTCTTTTCAGTCGGGTCTGGGTAATTTTTCTATGGAACGTGATTATTATTATCCGTTGTTTATAATTTCGAACTAAGTTCAGGCTCGGATTAAATATCAATCAACTGAAACAACAAACTGATAGATCCGTTTAGAATTCATGGATAATAGGCGAATTTCTCAGTTGAAGCGATTGAATGCATCAGCACGTTCAGACAGTAATGCCGAATATCGCAGGCACACAGCCGCGGAAAACCATTCGCATATGCTATTCGACAAGCTAGCTCGGCCCCGGTTTCATACAGCTCTATACCTACGTAGTTGAAGAAATATTTTTCACTTCTTCTACTCTTAAACTACTTGTTTATGCTAGGTGAAAATAATTTACGCTCTTGTGCATAAAAGTGCTTATAGGTGTAGAACTAGTGTAGAACTGTGGCAAAAGAAAAAAGTTTGTGCGTGTAACATTTACGCGCGATTAAAGTAAGATTAAACTTTTATTGTTAATTTATTGATGAAAGAGTAAAATGTTTCTGGTACTCCGCCATTTTATTTAATATTCATAATTTCATTTTATATTCTATATAATATTTTTTTTTATCACTCTCACATTTTATAAACATTTTCATTTGTTAAATAGATTAATTGAGAGTAGAAAATTGAAGGTTAGATCAGTACATGTCAACCTACCTTGTTACCTTGTCATTGAGTATTATAGAATGTCGCAATCTGGCGTATAAGTCAAGAAGCGTGGAGTATATTCATATACTTACGACCAATTTAAATTATTATTAAAACTACACAGACGTCTATCGTAAGCGTTACTTACGTCAGAAAAAAATCTGAGTTACTCCCTAGTCGCGCCTAAAGAAGTTTTACGTCAAAAGTATTTTATGGAATTTCTCTACTGACATTCTATAATTAAAAAAAAAAAAAACAAATTTCTTTCGTCGCTTCTTTAAGTTTCTTGAATAAGGTGAATAATGTATTTGGTTAAAATACTACTGAAAAATATAATAAACTCAATAACTTTCTCTTGCGATTAAATGTCGATAAAATAATTTAAAAATATACTTACATCTGATTCTATTTTTTTAATTATATATTTTTCTTTATTTTCATTCTAAGGATACTTAAATAAGATTGGAGTGGTTTTAAAAGTTATCTCTATGAGTACTCCGAGACTTCGAGTATCACCATCTTCAGACTCTCAGTCTAATGCCCTTCTGATGAACCCACGCCTTTTCTTCATATGGGAAGGTGATCCAGACCATTCTACGTGTTGTACTAATAGTTATATTTTGTAAGTTCCATTGACCCTCTATCGTCTGGCTTGTTTCATTGTGACTTATAGTTAGAGAATATCGGCCCATATTCCATACAGTAAACCTTTTATCTTCATTAGAATCTGGAGCCCAAGAACGTGCCATTGCTCGTATTTCATATGAGAGTCTGCTTTAGACCATACCCCTTCCACACTGTTCATATGCAGGTTGATGGGCTTTGAGAATTATTATAACAAGTTAGAGATATTATCGGGGACCGTTGGCTTAACGTGCTCTCTGAGGCAAGGTGATTGACCGCTTAAATTTCATAACTCCTGACTGGTACTGAGAAAACGAAATACATACTATAAAAGGTAAATTACAATTTTTGGCTCGATCCGGAATCCGAACTAACAACCTTGTGATTTGTAGTTAAACATTCTAGCTACTAGATCAGCAAACTTTTTATACTATTTTGTAATTATGTTCCAATGTGTTAATATGACGGCCGAGTGGTACAGTGGGCAGCGACCCTGCTTTCTGAGTCCAAGGTCGTGGGTTCGATTCCCACACCGGAAAATGTTTGTGTGATGAACATGAATGTTTTTCAGTGGCTGGGTGTTTGTCTGTACATTATAAGTATTTATGTGTATTATAGCGATCATAAAAAAATATTCATCAGCTATCTTAGTACCCATAACACAAGCTACGCTTACTTTGGGGCTAGAAGGCGATGTGTGTATTGTCGTAGTATATTATATTATTATTATTAATATATGTCAATTAAGTTAATATGTTGGCTTGGTTGTTATTATATTCCGATACCATTATATTCTGATGCATTAGTTTAAAGAAATATTAAGAAAGACGTTCTCTTCACACTTCATCTAAAAATAGTAAGCAAAATGTTTGGTTACTTACATCTAAATATTCTTAACACAGTTTTGATGTAACTGTCATCAAGAGCGCTTCAGATTGAGCTGGGTCCTGTCATCACGCAAGCGACTCGTTTCCAATTCGATTGGGGAAATGAATTAGTAAACGAAATCCCAGAATTGCGATATTAAATATGTCAAAGTTAATTATTCTTTAAATTACTTTCTGTTATCAGCAAATGTTGATTTTGCCGAAGGCATAGCTAACTTAAATGTTGCCTAATTGTTTTTTTTGTACTAAATAGCGGAAATTATTAGTTTTCGAATTATATTTTATATTTCATTCAACATGTCAATTGGGTTTTAGGCCTGTTTTCTATTTATTTAAGGAAAAACTGAATGTTAAACGCAAAATCTAAATCTTTTTTATAAATTTTGATGATTTATAAAAATACTTTTTTCATCGCGGATATCCTCCCACAATGAGAAGGCTTTAGTCGACTACGTTAGCCCATTGCGGATTAATGGACTTTACATAGTTTAGAGACCCTGGTGGGGAACTGACAGGCATTCAAGCATGCAGGTATTCGACGATCTTCCTGGCGCAACGGTGGGAGCTGTGAATTGAAGCAGCAGGTCCCGGGTATAAATGAAAATTTTTGAATTTTATCTGGTCTGGTCTGATGGGAGGTTATGGCCGTGGCTTCTTACCACCTACCGATAATGACGTGCCGCTAAGCGATTTAGTTTTCCGGTGCCATGTCGCGTAGAAACCGATTAGGAGTATGACTACCATACTCCCTAACAGGTTAACCCGCTACCATCTTAGACTGCATCATCACTTACCACCAGGTGCGATTGCAGTCAAGAGTTAACTTATAGTGGAATTAACAAAAAAAATGCAGGTTTCCTCAAAATGTTTTCCTTCGCCGTTAATGATTTTTTATACTCACCAATTTATACATTTTACGATTTCTATAATATTCATCATTTCGTAGTATCAAATTGAGTTAGGTTGCGAAATTGGAAAAAAAGACGAACTTTCAACTAATATGTACCTAAACGAATATTTATTTATAATATTAATTGGCTTTGGGAAGGTTTTAATAAAATATGGCCCGATCACGGCATCGGTTTAGGCAAATATTGATGTGATTTGGCTGCCCGAAAATTTAACCGAATACTCTGTTGATCATTGGTGTTGACATCACTGTCACTTACAGAACTCTCCTATTATTTAGTTTATCAAATAATGTTAATATGGATCAGATATATGAATACCTATAGTTATATATATATTATTATTCCCCATTATTATTATTTAGTTATTATGCTTAGTATAAGTTTTGGCTAGCTGTAAGTATACTAAGGATATTCATAAATAAATAAATAAATATATAAATATATAAGCATTCCAAAGAGTATACTTTCGAAAACATAGAGATTTTCGTCACTCCGTAAATTTATATACTTATTGGCTTTGACTTACAAGAATAAAGCTCTATTTCTACCTTTAAAATAAAAAAAGATTTTAACATCCAAGTTACATATTAATTTAACTTTAAAACTACTACGACAGTTATTTTTAATGTCTTGAAATCTGAATTTAAATAGGAGGTCCCGGGTTTGATTCCCGGGAGGGGAAATTTTGGAATTCATAATATTTGAATTTTCTCTGGTCTGCTGTGGTGGAAGGCTTTTTCCGTGGCTATTTATCACCCTACCGACAAAGACGTGCCGCTAGGCTATGTAGTTTTTCGGTGCCATGTCGCGTTGAAACCGATTAGGGGTATGTCTATTGACTACAATACTCCCTAACAGGTTAGCCCGCTACCATCTTAGACTGCATCATCATTAACCACCAGGTAAGATTGCAGTCAAGGGCTAACTTGTTGTGGAATAAAAAAAAATGAAATTATCCATATCCCTACTGACATTATAAATGTCAATGCAAGTTTGTTTGTTACGCTTTCATGCAAAAACTACTTAACCGATCCTTATAAAACTTTGTACACATATTCTTGGAAGTGTTAGAAGTAATATAGAATACTTTTTATCCCGACATTGTGCTCGGTTCCTTTGGGAGAGGGGATGAAAGTGTTTGACGATTTTACACCATAACTCCGACAAATTATAACCGATTTAAATAATTATTTTTGTACTAAAGAGGTTATAATATGTGTTTAATTTTGCCCAAACTGTGTGAAATAGAGGACAGAACTCGTCAGCGGACAGCAGTAAACCTCTCATTTAAGGCTTGGCTATACTGAATACTTTAATTTTTTTTAGATCTACTGCTAAATTTAATGCCACATCAGAAAACAAAATCAAACGCAGACGAAGTCGCGGGCGACAGCTAGTATATAATATAATAAAAATCTGCTGCTGCTAGCATAAGATAATGATTAGGTACCTATTACTATAACATTATTTGTGATTGGCTCATGTCCCTCCGGAGGTTCACATAAGCAATTTTACACCGTCACACCTGTCACAACTCACAAGAACATTCGTGACAGCGGAAATTTAATTAAAACTTGTTTTCGGAAACCGTATGTGTGCACGACAACCCTCTTAATCAATCATGAAATTTAATTAACTTTGAATGTATGGTTCTTTTATCGGTTCACTAAAGTTCAATTCGGGTCTTCGGTAAACGGGCAGTGTACGTAAGAGATCTTACACTGTCTACGCTTGAAGGGCCGTTCCATAAAACAAAGCTTCACAAGCATGCGTTCACTGTTTAAGCTACTGAACTGGGGAATGCACTCCCAATAAGCATACGACAGTCAAGGTCATTAGACATAATATTCAAACGTGCTGTTAAAGCCGATAATCTAGAGCAATAAAGACGACATTTGGTGATTTATAGAAGAGATCGCTACCAAGCGATAAGGCCGAATTTTGTATCCTACTTTTTGAGTCACCTCTTGTACTGTTTATTTGAATCGAAGTTAACTTTCGTAAGATGCTAGAAACCCCGTATCATCATCAATAGCATATTATAACAATCCACTGCTTTACTAAAGCCTCTCCCGATGATTTTCCCATCATCACATCTCTTGGCAGACGAGTTGCTGAACACAGGTACTTAGTAGTGGCACAGAAGACGCTGCTGCCCGTTCTCTGCTATATTCCCTTAGTCCTCTTGTACGACACCCGCGGGAAGAGAAGGGCTAAATAACTATGTTATGATCTGCCGTCACCACGTCATGGCCACCTCTTAAAGGTCTTCACAGCATCACCCGGGGATGGAGACGAGCGCGAAGTGTGTTAGAAGTGGAGCCCAAGGGCTTGTTGATATAGATATAAGGGATGTAACGATATGATATGAGCAAGTCACGTCTAAAATTTTAAGCGTATGATCATCAACAGACTTTAACAATCTAATGCTGGACTAAAAGCCTCTCCAAACGCGAAGGTTTGACCAGAATCACCACGCTGGGCAAACGGGTTGGTGATCGCAGTAGATGTATGCGATGTAGTAGTAGCACAGAAGACGCTTCTGCCCGTCATCCGTTATATTTATTCCCTTTGCCACCTCATACTAAATAAGCGTGTACAACGTGTATAAAAAAAAAATACTTCAAAGGCCGTATATACATTATTTACCTTCTCTGAGACTTATCTGTGAAACCAAAAGGCTAAAAGTTTTTGAGTAAACGACTGTCATTTTCGATTGACTTTTACTGAAAGAAATCAGATACAGCAACATCACATGCAAAATTAAAATCAAGTGACTCCTGTCACTTTGTGAGTTTAGCGTCGCGTAGCGTAGATAGGTACTATTCGCGTGTCGATCTTTTATCATCAATAGGGTTGTCAAAAGTAAACACTTAGAATGTTTAGAATTAGTTTGTTAGTTTGAAAAAATACATATGCTTCTTTTGATTTAATATTTTTAGAGAGTGATTCCTTGTGAAATATACTTATGTCTGTTCTAAAGTATTTCTTAAAGCGGTTATACGTTGAATATACCTACTTGTAATTGGTAGAGTAGTTGTACAGACTCATTATCCTAATTGGCTCCCATAATGCATCGCCGGTAAGAAGAAGTTCCGTCAAGCAACTTAGCTTTCAATGGTCGCCTTTGCCAGAAAGTTGATAATTAGAGCCGAACGGAGGCTGTCTCCTGAAGAAGCGCATAGAACTATTTTTTAATATGATCACTGTAATGAATCGATTAGCAAAATAATATCCGCAAAATAATATTATAACATATTGCAAGGATTTCTTATCCAAACTTCTGGGTTTAAATTTTATGCTTATGTCTATACCAGCTTTTTGACAACGATCTGAACTGAGGTATTATAAGCATTTACATTTTTTTAGGTTTAATCCCCGTGAGAGGCAATTTGGGAATTCATAGTTTCTGAAATTTCTATGGTATTGTCTGGCTTCGGTAGTGGCTAGTTACCACGCTACCGACAAAGACGTGCCGCTAAACGATTATGCGTTCCGGTGCGATGTCGCGTAGAAACCTTTTAGAGGTATTAGTTTCAAACAAGGTGTCAATTAAAACCGAATATATTACATCACATGCTTCAGAGGTAAATTATTCACTGTCTCTAAGAATCATCTGTGTAACCGAAACATTACTACTTTTTGAGTAAACCATACCAACCATAGTTTTTACTGAAATAAATCTAAACAGCACTAGTCACTTTATAACGGTCGGACTTCTTTCTTCAATAGGATTGTCATAAGTATACAATTAGAAAGTAATGCATTAGTTTGTATGGTAAAATAAATATGCTTGTCTTGATTTAATATTTTTACATGGCGATTCCTTATTAAATAATCTAATTGTGTAAACGCGTTGTATAACTGCCGTACCCGTAACAGTTTGCCCGCTTCCATCCTTAACTACACCAATTACAACTTACCAGGTGAGATTGCAGGTTGCTCAACCTATAGAAATAAAGAAACGCTAATAGAATAGTATTTTAACTACCTTGATGGGTTCAAAAGTTCACAGAAAAGTTTCATTTCGTTGTTTCTCTGTTAACGAATTTCGTGAATAACTTTTTTTTTATCAGTTGCCGCGTCGTTATCAAAAAAGTTCACCCTGACTGTGCCACTCTGTTTGAAATAAAAGTTCTGTAAAATCTATTTTCATGAACGGTTTTCAACAGATTAACCGACCCCATTCAGGTTCGTTTCTAACGTTAGAAAAAATTACAAAAAACGCTATATTCCCGTTTGCATGATTATTTACGTTTAAGCTGGACCCAAGCGGCACAGGATTGTGGTATTTGGATCATCCTACAGAAAAACGAGTCCAACAGTGGACGTCCATATGATGATGAAAATTTTTAATTTCAAAGTTTAAAATTTCAAATTTTTAAGTATATGTAAGACGTATCTGATCTTTTTGATCTCTTGAAACAAATCGTTGAAAAAAGAACCTCATAATTTGAAATGAATAAAATAATACACACACTAACGTAAAAATTAAAGATAATTAATAAATTTAGTCCCGTGGGAGGCTTGTGTCGTGGCTAGTTACCACCCAGCCGAGGAAGATGTCCCTCTAAGCGAATTAGCGTTCCGGTACGATTAGGGGTATGGATTTGATATAAATATACTACGACAATACACACATCGCCAAAGTAAGCGTAACTTGTGTTATGGTTACTAAGCAGTCATCTTATAAATTATATTTTTAATTTTTGAATATTGGTATGTATACTATATTAATTCTAATACCTCCAAGAATATGTATAAGAAGTTTCATGAAGATCGGTTCAGTAGTTTTCGCGTGAAACCGTAACAAACAAACTTACATTCATATTTATAATATTAGTAGGGACTAGGGATATCATCCCTTAGGAAAATTCAAGTAGGTCTGTTTTTTATTCAAATTTTACCGGGAAAAACGTATAAGTTTAAGTTTTGCAGTAGAAGAGATTTTTGTGACAGAGTTCGCCCGGGTAATAGAATGGAATAGAAAGTCTTTATTGCACATACAAATAGAAAGCTAGGTTAACAAAACAAACGATAATACTTAATATACGCGCAAAGGCGGCCTTATTGCTTGAAGCGATATACTCCAGACCTTTGGTTGAAAAAACATGTTACATGAAACTGGATAGTGCAAAATGTTTTTTTTAAAATTATATACATTACACAGTATGTACTACCACTATGATTATTCCTGCCGCGAAACAGCAGTTTCGCAATGCCTTTCGGTCTGAAGGGCCTGGTTACCGATGTTATTATAGGCACAAGAGACTTTAGCTCTTCGCCTCAGGTTGATGGACACAGGGCAGGATGTCTGTGATGACTTACCATCAGGTGGGCAATCTGCGAGATCCATCAGTTATAAAAAAAAAAAAAAAAATTTTTAAGTTTTTCTGTATGCAATTCTATAACCTTAGGCAATCTGCGAGGTCCATCAATTATTAGTTATTAAAAAAAAAAAAGAAGTTGATGTAGTTTTTCTGTGTGCAATTCTTTCACCTTAAGAAAATGTCTTTAGGTCTTTGCATACCTACATCCCCGTGTAAGTTGAGCGCCTTTGTGTAGAACTTCTTCGCTTGGGCGTAGAGTTTATAATAGTTTTAAATCATTTGAAGTGCTTCATCCGATTACGGGAATATCGCACGACGCACGTGCAGTGCACTTTGGCGTAAAATGTGTTACGTTGTTATCTTCCCATTATCGCTTGACGCAAGTTCTTACGTCAGCTGTTTTTGAGAAGATAGTGCATAATATGTATCCATAATCCAGCTTCATGGAAATTCAGCCAGGGATTAATGGTATAAAGCCGCCGCATTTTTAGCGGCTGAAAAATGTGCCGGATTGCAAACTTTTTACCTCGATATTACGTGAGAATGTAATATTTTATACTTCAGGATTATTTTATAAACTGACGACCAGAAAAAGGGCTTACGGTTATAATATTTTTGGTGACGTTATGTATTTTTAATTCCTTAGGCGAAACCATTCGAACATAGACAAGAGCATAGGTAACAACGCTTCAAATTTTTAATAGAATAATACACAGCAACAATTGACAAACAATGATACGCTTGCCTATTCGCTCTACTAGGTGCAATGTCAAAGACAAATATTTCTTTAAGGCATGACAAATAGCCACTAACTTAAAGAAAAAGAAGAAAATAGGCAAATAGAGAACAATTTTGAAGCGTAGCCGTTTCACATTAATTAATAAATAAATATACATGATAGTTAGACGATGGCCATAACTGCATTCTTAAAGATTTTAAACTAAGATTTTCGTAGTTAATCAACAGTTCTTGAGTATAGTTCAACGGGTACATACCGCGATAATATTTTTTGGATTTGTCGATATATCGACCCAGTTGCATGATCGTGGCCACGACGGGATTCTTAAACTAAAAGCTAAACATGTGATCCGATCCATTCGTTGTAGATAATTTAGCGTTTAATGAAGGGAATTTTGCGCAGCCTTGATTTTAGATATATCTGATCCAGGAGAATATATTATTATAATTTATGTAAACGCGTGTGATAAATAGGACTTAATAGAGCGTGTAAACATCGCGAAAGCTAGGGTTGAAATATATTATCATCAATAAATATAAAATAAATATTTCTTGCTACCCACGGCGGACACGTGGAAGAGTAATAAATAAATACAATTAATATACTACGACAGTACACACATCGCCATCTAGCCCTAGTAAAGTCTCTATTAGATAAGATTCCCAACGTAGAGATCAGAAACCGAACTGGAATCACTGACATCGTTCAAAGAGCAGCGGCCCTGAAATGGAACTGGGCGGGTCACATATGTCGAAGGGAGGACGGGCGGTGGAGCCGAGTGATTCTGGATTGGCAACCGCGTACTGGACACAGAAGCATTGGCCGACCACCAGCTCGATGGAGAGATGATATTGTAAAGGCAGTAGGGAAGAACTGGATGCAGCTAACCAGCAATAAACCGAGATGGCGTGCAAATGAAGAGGCCTTAGTCCAGCAGTGGACTGAGATAGGCTGATGATGATGAAACAACCAGTTACTGAAAAATATTAATGTTCATCACGCAATGATTTTTCTTGTTGTGGGTATCGAACCCTTGGCCTCAGAAAGCAGGGTCGCTGCCCACTGCGCCAATCAGCCGTCAAAAACTCGTTTGTTTTAATATTTAGCACCAGATAAGTAGATCAACTGCAGTCCTAAGAGCTGATTTTTTACAAATGCATAACTTTGAAATCAAAATAGTAATGCGGCACGCACCTCTAACTTTTTAGAGTTTCGTGCGTTTTTAATATATACAATTAAATATCACTTGCTTGAAAGGTGAACGAAAACATCGCAAGCAAACCTGCACGCTTGAGAGCTCTCCGTGATGTTCTCAAAGGCGTGTGAAGCCCACCAATCCGCTTTTGTCCAGTGTGGTGGACTACGACCTAAACTCTTCTCATTCTCGTCAACAAACTGCTTCGTACGGGCCGTTTGGATATCAACAAAGTACAGCTGCAGGTTATGAAGAATATTACGTTACCAACCTTAAGTGCGCGCTTTGTAAACAACGTGTCAATGAAATCCGAAATAATACATCAGAGGTACATTATTTACTGTCTCTGAAACTTAATTGTGAAACCAAAACGCTAACAGTTTTTGAGTAAACCATTGCCATAGTTATTACTGAAAGAAATCAGATACAGCCCTAACATCACATGGAAAAGTAAAATCAAATGACTCCAGACACTTTATTAGGTACGTGTCGCGCAGCGTTGGTACTATGCACGTGTCGATCTTTTATCTTTAATAGGGTTGTCATAAGTAAGCACTTAGAATGTTTTGAATTAGCTTGCATGGACAATTAAATTTGCTTCTTTTGATTTAAAATTTTTACAGGGTGTTTCCTTATGAAATGTTCTTATACACTCTTCAACAGTATTTCGTAATTCCGCTACGCGTTGTGTACAAACATGCTATTTAGGTAAAGAGTCAACATTTTCTTTTTCCATCGTGGCCCATTAAAAATTGAAATGAAGTGTAAGCAACAGGCAAGCTAACAATATTACAAAATCCACAAAGGCGTCGTGTGTGAGGCACTTGTATTCCAAGCACGTTCTATACTTCTAGTTGCTTTAAAATTAAGTGTAAAATACATTTTGCGAGACCCCTCGGATAATGTGCTTCGTTTTACCGCAATGTTGTTTAGTACCTCGCCAATATGGAGACACTTTTATCATTTTTATCATATTTTTATCGATTACATTGTTTTTTTTATTCCACTACTAGCTAGCCCACCTGATAGAAAATGATGATTCTGATCTCAGATGGTAATGGCCTAGCCTGTTAGAGTTATGTCAGTTCTATTAAACCACAAATCGGTTTCTACGCGACATCGTACCGCAACATCATATTATTGACATAGTATCGCTTCGCGACAAGTCTTTGTCGGTAGGGTGATAACTAACCACGGCCGAAGCCTTTCACTAGACATATTTGCTAATATCAACTTAGAATAAGGAGTTTCAGAAAGAGGACTTTTGCAAGTATTTTCTATATTACCTTCCGCAGGAAACAGGAAAGCACATTCTATCTCCTTCTTGCACTTTTCCAGTGGCGTGCATAGAGGGTATGCGCAGGGTATGCAGATGATATAAAATGAAGGAAATCACCAGTACAAGTTATCACAACTTTAGGGCTTTTTATAACTCTTACAATGCCTATTCTTATGTTTTTCATAACCCGTACTGGAGATTTTTTAAACGCTATTGCACCTACACTAAGTGAGCTCGTTTTCAAATCTTTTTTGGAAATTCGCAAAACAAATAACTGCTAGTACTGAATTCTAATCACTTTTTTATGCGAAAAACTTTTGTGGTTCATTTCGGAGATTTTTAATTTAATTAAATATTACAACTAAGTAGTTAGTATCCTTCAGATAGTAGTATTTTTTTATGTATTTACAATTTCTTATGTATTTCACAGTTTACAAATTAAAGGGAACATTATAATTTAAGCTTTAGCAGATTCTCAATTCACGAGGAACAATAACCGCCCTAACGACTGAGGCAGATGGCGGCAGTTCCGACTGCGGTGCATAATGTGCTTTTTTCCCAATTCTTACTATTATTCCCGTCAAGCTGGTTACAGAATCATTGTGTACTTACTTTAACGATTATGTCGACTAAACACTGTTAATATTAATACATAATTTAAAGTAATGTCCAGCTAATTTCTTGTTTACTATTTTTACCCTTGTAAAATATTAAGTGCCTTTTTCAAAATATTATGTCATTTTGAGCCTATTAATGCCCCACTGTTGATGGAGCACAGTGATTTTTTCTTATAAATGCGAGGCATTTAGAGTTTGAGCCCTTCAAGCTGGACTAATGCAGGTTGGTAGGTTTAAACGACTATTAGTACCTCATCTAACTGAAAATAACAAAGACCAACGGCTTAGCGTGGTTTCCAAGGTGAAGGGATAGTGTCAATTTGCAGACTCCGGTTTAAACCGGAACACATTTAATTATTAGTTTTCTAAGTGCGAAAATTTTGATAAGAAATACGTAATCTTTTTTTTTATTCCATTACAAGTTAGCCCTTCACTGCAATTACACCTGGTGGTAAGTCGTAAGATGATGCAGTCTAGGATGGTAGCGGGCTAACCCGTTAGGGTTCTAATCTTGTATTGTAAACACACTTCTTAAAAACTTCGACAGACTATCGGCGGTTACCCAATGGTATATCAGAATTCACCATCGAAAATAACAAACGCTTGCTTTCAAAACTTAATGCAAATTACTTATGTTAGTAAGTACAGTGATATGCATTACTGCTATACAGCCTTATTTGCAACGTAAACTTATCAATTCCTTCAAGCATTTAGCAAGCGTAAAATTGAATACACCTCAACGTGCTATCATAACACTAATTGAGTTACAATTATCTTCTACGCATTCTTGCAAGTTTACTACTGGTAAACTGAAGAACTGAGAAATAAGTGAGTAAATATCAAAAGGCTTCCTATTTAAAGCTACCCAGTTATCTTTGAAGAATATATACTTCAAGATACAACCTATGACTACACAAAGCAGTATAAGTATACGTCAGCATTTTTTTACATCCTTGTTAGTTGTTTGGGATTTCATGTCAAGCAAATGTTGAAAGAGTCTCCAAACGTGAAGAGAGAACATCAAACGAGTCACAGCGCTGAATATACGAGTAAATAGCACATAACATATCAGGTAGGAATTCTGTCAAAAGATCTATTGTAGACAACTATTGGGTGGGATATATCTCAAAAGTTAATAAAGCTTGAAGATGTTCGGTTGTATACAATTAAATCCACCAAACTGACTAGCGTGGTGGACTACGGCCTTAATACATTCTCGTTGTGGATGAAGACCCGTGCCCAGTAGAGGGCGGGTAATGGCTTGATATGATGATGATACAATTGAATTACTTTTCCAAAAACTGTTCGTTAAAATAAAAAAATAAACGCTCACTATCAAAACCAGGACTCACATATGAACCATTAGCTAAACTAATATGCATCGTTATTATCTTAATCCTACAACTGCCACAATCCCGTTCGCTAAATAAACCCATCAAATGCTTCCGGCATGCAGTTAAGTTAGCAAGCGTAAAATTGAATACACCTCAGCGTGCGATCATTACACTAATCGAGTTACAAGCGTCTGCCACGTACTCGTAGCTAGTTTACCAGTAAGAAAGGATATTATAGTATTAAGAACAAAGGCTTCCTATTTCATGCTAACCAGTTTTCTTAGAAGAATATCTAGTTTATGTTAGTGTTCTAAGAAACAGAAAAAACCTCAGCGGTGCAGCCCCAAAGTTCCTTACATCTGGGTCAGAAAGTAAAGTTGTAGATGCGGAAGTTGTGCCTTAAAAGAAGTTACCCACCTTAACTTACTTTTATTATAATAATAATAATCTTATTGCAGGCATTAAGGCTCACATTTTTTTGTTAGTTAAAATATCTAAGATATCTTAATACTATGTTTCGTTAAAATACGTTCATCCATTTAAGATTTACAAAACAAGACTAAAAAACTGTACACAGCTTTGGTTTTTTATTTTGTTACTAGTGAGCCTTTCTCGCCTGCTGTTAAGTGATGACGCAGTTTAAGATGATAGCAAGCTAGTCTGTTAGTAGTATGGCAGTTATATTTAAACCGTACCCCTAGTCGGTTACTAGGCAGCATCGTACCGGCACGCAAATCACTTGACGGCATGTGTTTCTCGGTAAGATGGTAACTAGCCACGGCCGAAGCCTTCCAACGGACCAGATAATAGAAAACTTTGAAATTTTAAATTCAAATTTCCCCTTGAGATTATCAAACCCGAAACCTACTTATAAGGCTGCAACACTCACCAGGGAGATCGCCAAAAGAGCGTGAAGCGTGATCGAAGGAAAAACAAACAATGACACTCTCGCAATATTAAAGGAGGGTTTTTTGTAGCTGTTAAATCGTTTTTTGTTAAAATGAAACTCGTGACATGTTTCGTATAATATGGAAAAGTAAAAATATTGAATTTATGATTCCATAGGAAAAATTGAGCACGAAGGCCCGTTATTAAATCAGGACCGAGCAGGTGTGTCGCCGATATTATACTCTTCGAGAATATTTAAAATATAATACTTTAACTTATCAGAAGCGCGTCTTATACAAAATCGAGTTGATATTTTGCTTTTACTTGAAATTGGTAGAGTAATGTTTTTAACATTAGTTATATACGTTCTTTTAATTTTTTTTTAAATCTGCTATGTTAGTTTGTGTGCATTCTTTACTTCTCTGGTACAATGGTGAGTTCCGTTTCCTAGATTATAAATCTATAATTACTAAATTTTTAAAGGTTGGTCAGGCTTCGGTCGTTACTGACGACGAAGACGTACAGCTAAGTACCTAAGTGACTCACATAAAGAATTTCTCGTTCATATAGAAATGTTTGATATGCGAATATTTAAGGCAAAGATGCCTGTGTATCGGTATTCAAAAATATTTACTACCCGAAGTGAACTCTTGGTCTATTCAATTTATGTCATCGCTCATTTATCTACCATTAAACTTGCTTGTTTTTAGTACTATAATCTGGAATTCACTTCCTGTTTCCGTTTTCCTCGCTTTCTTAACTATAGTTATTCGAATATATATATTCGGATCGGGATTGATTTTCTTATAAGCTTAATAAGAACAAATGACAACACAATCATTTCGAAGGGGGCAAAGTTTTTTATATATATCTAATTATAATTTTTGAAGTCAAAGAACTTTATTTATTCTTTAAAATAATTGTTTTACCCTAAAATAAACTATTTAAAACTAAATAAAATCTAAAACGTCTTCGAAATCACCGCAGCGACGTACAGTTCCTAAGATGCTGGCAGCATCGCCCCTTTGGATGGCCAAACTAATTCGTTGGCCAAATTAATTCTTATTATAATTAAATTTGGAGTTGTATGATTATTTTCTAAATGTTATTAAGTTGTGGTTGTATATTTTTTTTTAAATTAAGTTTTAATAGAATTTTCTTACTTCAGATTGACTGGCAGAATTTTTAGGGAAAAAAGTCACTAATATTTGCTGCCATTGAGTCATGAATAATTTAATGAATTGTTAATTTTCATTATTGCCTAGTTTTAAATATTACTCGAAATATGAAGTTTTGATGAACTTAGGAGGTTCTTACCTAGTTTTAAATAATGCTCAGAATATGAAGGTTTGATGCACTCAGGAGCTTCTATCGCAGATCGAAATAATACAGACAATTTTAATTAACTCTAGCTGCTCGTTGCAATATAGAGCATAGGTTTCTTCGGTCGAATGGGTTGAATGTTTACATGTTTTTTTTAAAGCTTGTTGATTTGTAACTTTCACTGTTTAAAGGCCTTTTCTTGGTACTATGTTTTAGAAATATTTATGAAAATGAAACGAACAAAATTATAAATTTTATTTTATTTCATTTTATAATTCCCCTTAATCAATAAAATTATTTAATATGCTGTAAGTGGTCAGTAGATTACAGCATACAAGCTTCTAAAACTTTATTCATTAAAATTCTTTAAAGGTAACCAAAAATAACACTGTTAGTTTACAACCTTATGAAAAGAAACTTATCCCGCAGGTACCAGATATTCTGCTCTGATATTATCATAAGTACATATTTTGGTGTAGTATCCTTAACAGGTGTGTAGCTACAAACGCTACCTAACGTTAAAAGTAGGGAGATAAAATCGGAAAACCCTTAAAACACCTCAGGAAAATTGCCTTACTAGCCATTATTCTGCAGTCTATTGTTTGTTATTATTATGAAGAGCTCTCAAAGCTCAAACGTTCAAAGCACTTAAAATATACCTTATTTCTAAAATTCACTTTTATCTTAATGAATTTAGATACATAAAAAATCCAGTGACATTGGTCGAATGGTATGGAGGCTACCTGTCCTACCTAACCTAATTTTTATTGTCTTAAATGCTATAAATCCCATAAGGCCAATACAGTTTATTTTTAGATATCCTCTAAGATTTGGTAGAGGTTATCTAATAAATCTAGTGATATGTTTATTACGTCTAAGCAGATTAAATAAGAAGGCTGTTTACCCAGTTTATTGTCAATGAGTAGTCAAAGATCGTAATTTGCTAAATTCTACTGCCCAAACTATCAATCTAAATATATTCATTAGGTATATTTTTCATAAGTCATTATTTCGTGGAAAATTTCACCGAATCCTTGTAAAAATATATTTTGCTTTATGAATTTATAGTGAAAAACGTGTTGTCTATAAATATTTTACCCGGAAAAATAGGAATAGATAACTACTGTAGGTGGCTACAAAAATGTATTAATAAATTAATTCTTATATATATTCTACTGCAAATTCGATGCTTTGTTTGTTTAAAATGCACTCTTGTTTTTGCGAGCGCATTCAAAAGGAGGGCGTGAAGTCAGATCTGGGGTTTAGCACATAAATCTACGAGGCAAAAACCTCGGCAGAGGAAATATGAAAGCAAACCGCAGACCACTACGTTCTAGATGAACTGAAAAATAGTACAAAACAGCCAGCCAGCTGATTTTATTAATTTACGTGCAGCGTCTGTTTAAAATTCCAACATATATTTCATGCACTAAATTAGTTACACTTACATTGCTTTATATTCAAGCAGTAAGTTTTATATTTTATTTTGTAAACATATTAAATGACTGAATTCTGTAGGGTCACTTTGCTGTATGAGTAACAACGTGTAGGTACAACCATATAAATATCATAATAATCGGACCCTCTCAAAAAGCGGTAGAACATTAATTTCGCTATTTTACTCTTTGTTTAATCTCCTTTTACACTAGCTAGGAAACTTTACTGCAGTATCGCTCTCAGCTTGGCTGATGGCTCAATGTTCGTGTCTACGTACATTTTGTCTCAGGTTTTTCCGAGTGAATGTCGTCAATTGCGCTTGGCTTGACTTAAAATCATCCAAAGCAAATAAATGTATATTAATTCCATCTTCTTCAGCTTTTATTCAATAGAACGCTCGTGTAGATGGCAAAACTTATAGATTCAAAGTCCATATGCCCCTACGAATGGTACTTTTTGAAAGCCAATTTATGATGTGGGTGCTTGTACATCGCAATAGCGGACATAAATATCCATACTCCTTATAGAATCAGTCCATATACTCCTACAAATGGGACTTTTTTGAAAGTCCTAAATTATCGCAAATTTATGATGTGGGTGTTTGTACATCGCAGACACAAATATCCATGCCTCTTATATAATCTATGATAATACCTGTAATCGAGTAATAGAGTAACTTCCATGAAAGCGTGATTGAATTTGTAATTAATTACCTCACATCCCTCGCATTAATATTAGGTACAGTATGTCAGTAGATGCCATTCTGAATTTCTGACATTTGAAGTGAATCAATCAATAATTTACGTAATGATTCATGAACCAATAGTTACTTTAATTAGCGACATTGTTTTTAAGTTCTTCTACAAGTTAGCCCTTGACTGGTATCTCACGCCAGTCTAAGATGGTAGCGGGCTGACAAGTTAGGGTATGTTATAGCAATTGTATAAAACCCATCTCCCCCAATTAGGTCCTACATGACGTCGAACGTCCTAGAATAATGTAATAAACGGCTCAGAAACTATTTGTAATGTGACGTAAATTATTTAAGGTACTAATTAAAATACCAATGTAGTAATCTAAATAATTATTATTTAGATTACTACATTGAACTAAACAAAATAACTAATTAAAGCATAATTTACTATTTCTACATCAATTATTAAAGCTGTTATTAAATAATTAACAGATTTTAATTGAAGTTTAATAAAGCCTACTGTTTCTTATATTAAATAACTACGAGTCTGTAAAATTTTTCCACATTATCGCTTACTAAATACTTAATCATTCGGATGTCAAGATGTATAGCATAGCATAACTAGGGGTGGAAATATCACATAATCCTGAAACATATCATAATAATGAACTTGTCGATTTAGGGTGAAAAAACAAAATTGGGTTGTACTGTCACATTACGCATTCTTGCGATTTCACGTCATTCTTTTTGTACGTTATTTGTTCTGATCCACTCAAAGACATATGAATTTTAGAGTCATAGAGCCTTACGCCAGTGAAGCCAAAACTTAATTATGAGGAAACAGAAATGAACAAGATCGCATGACGCAACGCAAGAATTTGCAATTTGTGATTATACGTCGCTACGCAAATGTAACGCCATTTCTAATACTCTGAATTTAAAACAGTTTTGACAGATTTATATTTTTTACGTAAATAGTTTGTGTAGTTCGTAATAGTTCCATTATTGTAATAGTAATACATTAATTACGCGTATCAATTCGCAGTTTCATATTTCGACTCGTAATGGAGTGCATTTTCATACAAAACCAAATTTTATGAGACAAAAAAGACAAAACAAATTTGTGAGACTTGTGACAGAATGGATCTCGATTTCCTAGCAAATCTATTCGCCAGATGAATAATATACTAAGTATTTTAAATTCTCACGCTAAACTTTAAATGATTGTGTAGAGGTAGGGGATTACGGACATGGAATGCATCAACATTACGTCTTCTTAAACGTTTGGGTCGTAACTACTATGGCAATAACTTTAAGCCACGATCGGGTTGTGTTTATAAAAAACGGACTATTCCAAAAATAAAATGCTCTTTTGACGATAAATGAAAATGCATATGCAACGCTAGGCAGCTGTACTACTTCAATACTTTCAATGGTTGAATAACCACGCGAAATCGACTTTGGCTACGTTTAGATGGGAACACATTCAGGTCAGCAAGAGACTATGTTACAAAGTATACTTTGCAGTAACGTGAAAAAATGTTCATACAAAGAGAGAAGTACCTGAAAATTACAGGGTATGCGACGAAATAACTACAACAAAGGGTGACGGCCCAAAAATGCATGTGGCGAGGAACCAAAGCTTGTACGAGTGTGTGTGTGCATGGAATTAAAAAATATATCCATCTTTGATTGCTCAAAGAGGTACACTATAGTAGTTAAGCAATAGATTTTCTGTCTGTGATAAGCATAGGTTTACAGATACAGAAATACGTTCCTTAGAAACATAAGCTATATATATATATGTTTTATTTTTTTATTTGTGTATATTTTGTTTATGTATTCGTATGTATTTATTTGATTGTAGGTTTATAATACAAGTGGTGTACAAATAAAGAGTTTAAATAAAATAAAAAGAGCTGTTCGCTGTTTATGAAGCGTTTGAACAATAAACGTTTTTCCTATTCTTTAATTTATTTCCTTCTAAAAACCTTATTTCCTTCTGTTTCAAGGCTAGTCAGAGAGATGGTCCTTGCCAATGGTATTAATTAGTAATTTATTATATCCGGGGATTTATTGTAGTTAAACAGAAAGCTTTGTAGCTTTACTGATAAAAATAAAGGTGAACATAACATAAGCTGTTTTTACATTTGAAGTCAAATGGGTCAGGGATAACTGTCCTATTTAGAAAATTAAAGTCCTTAATAATATTCCAAATGAACAACCACGCATACGCATGCACACATTAGTTAGGTTTTCTTAGATCCTACTTATACATCAATATATTATTATATTATATATTATATTATAAATGTGAAAGTGTGGATGTTTGTTACTCAATCACGTAAAAATGGCAGAACGGATATGAACAAAATTTGGCAAACATGTAGCCTTTGACGTGGAAAAAAACATAGGCTACCTTTTATTCCAATTCTTTGAGTATTTTCTGAAGGAAAATTGAAAATTGTTTACAGCTAGGCCGCTGGCAGACAGCTTTGAAATTTGGTATACATGCCACCTATGCTACGGAAAAGGACTTGTACTTTCTATACCGATCTCTAAAATAGTTCCCGTAGTAGGATTAAAAATTGTTAACGAGCGAAGCTTCAGACCCAATTATGTAGTCTACGCAGACGAAGTCGCGGGCAGAAGCTAATTACTTTATATGTTTTTTGAAATAAACTTAACACTTGAATTTAGTGCCATTTCTTAAAAACGAGTTTAGTTATAATTTATCTTTTTGGAATTCTTGTCCATGAGATACTAGAATACCATCGATAATTCTTTATTTTTTTATAATAATAATTGTGAGCAAACACTGCCTCGCAAAACAGAAAAAGACTCCGAAGTCGACCAAAACGTCGGTGGCGCAACGAACTCGACGCTCATTTAAAATACTGGCCACAAATAACTACAGACTGCGATCAGTGGAATAACCAAAGGGTGGCCTTTGCCCTCATATTAACCTGAGGCGTAGGTATTAAACCTTACGTGCCTGTTATGACCGGTACATAGCAATGTTGCTAGGCGGCAGACATAAGAATGGCGTTTGACTCTCCAGATGAGCTCTACCACGAAAAGCTACGACTAGATACTATATAATAAAAAGGAAATTGACTATTTCCAATTAACTTTTAAAGTGCCTCTTATAATTTCACGTCCTACAGCCGTCCCATTTTGACTTTTAAATTAATTATTTTCAAGGGTTGATTAAAATACTTTCAATAAAGCTATAACGAAATACCAGTTTATTGAACTGTTAGTAACAATAATTATTCGTTGCTATTTATGAGATTGCTAAATTGCTTAAAAGCGTTCAATTTATTACTCTGACTACGAGAAAATTCTTTTCTTTTAAGGCTTTTCATTTATTAACAGGTGTCTGTGACATTTATATCCACTACATAATATTTTACACATCATGCATGCCTTCGCCTTTGTCCAATGCTAGGCAAGTGTGAGGGATGGTTAACTTCACATGTCTTTAAGGAAATTATGGTGAACTCCCATGCATGCAGATATTTGTCTATATAGCCAGTGATATTTCAATATGGTAAACACACGTAACTCTGAAAAGTGAGAGGCGTGGGCCGGGATTCAAACTTGGTAGGTTCAAGTCTTAAACACTAGACTATCACCGCTTCCGTACCTAAAGACTATTTTCTTTATTTATTTAAACAACTTTATTGCATAATAAAGGAAACACACAGGAACACTTACATTAACATAAATTATATCCAAAAGGCGGCCTTATCACTAAAAGTGATCTCTTCCAGGCTACCATAACTATTGGAATAAGGCAATGAGAGACTGGAAATCGCAATTCTATATAAAAAAATATATACACAAATAATTAAATAAAATAATAAATGTAATAATACTCGTATATATAAATATTTATATAAATATAATATATGTGCGTCGAATGTCATCAGGGAGTTCATTCCACAGCGTTGCCGCTTTCCTGTTAAGGACTCCTAATAACTGCGAGAGTTACACTTTACCGTTCTTTATTAGGTTTATTTACTAACAACTGTGATAACAAACACTAACATGAGTTAAATACAGGAAAGTGCCATTATACAACGGGTAACTGAATAACGAAATAATATTGAAGGGTACATAAGTATATTTCATAAGAAATCGGCCTGTAAAGATATCAAATCAAAAGAAGCATGGTTATTTTTCCAAACAAACGAATTCAAAGCATTCTAAGTGTTCCCTTATGACAACCCTATTGACAATAAAATATCGAAACGTGCATAGTACCTATGCTACACGACGACATGATTTTAATTTTGTATTTTATGTTAGGATTCCTTTCATAATGTTCAATTTAGTCAAATAAAGCCATTAGCTAGAAACTTAATTGAAAATTAGTAAGTTTAGTTTAAAATTTACTTAGTTTGAATTTAGATCCGCAGCGTTATGTCTTAAGTTATTGCCCGCACAAACAGACGATCGTCAAATAAAACTGCAGTTTATAGCCCAGTTTTCGCAAGCTCAATTTTATTTTCAGCACCGAAACACCATAAATATTCTTTTGTCTGCTACCAAAGTGGTAAGAACGCTATTTCTGAAATTGACGGTGCATGGATTGTGAATGGTCACTCCCACCTGTTATGTGAATTATTTTGCAAAAGCTTCAGTTAAGACAAAAATTTAAACATTTTAGAGTTTCTGCACTCGAATTTTACATCACTTATATAAATTAAGTTACAATTTTAAGCATCAAAACAATATTCTGAAACCTTGGACAATAACTTAAACATAAGGGAATACTTAATTTTTTTTTTAGTTAAATATTGGCTTTCTGGACCAGTTATTTCACGTTTCCAATTACATCTTCTGATGATTCTTCTTCTCCTTCTTTTTGTTTCTTTGAATAATAACGAACAAAAACGATACTATCTAACTTCTAAGCTGTATTTAAATTAATCAGGAGTAGTTTCTTGTACAATAATTTGGGAATCGAAACTTGCTAGTAATTTCTGTTATTTTGCTCATATGCAAAACCCGTTTAATAATCTACGAAAAATCTATTCAATAAGTTAATCCTTATTTAAAAACACAATATCAGCGTAGCGAGCTTATGAGGGATCATGTTGCTGCATAAATGTTACCGCGATCATAATCCTGAAGGACGTTAATATGAAACGTGAGATCGCGCTCCGGGATTGAGATAAAGTACTACTTACGTTTTACTCAAAAGTATTATGCCTACAATCCATTATTCTTTAAAACCGTTTGATGAAGGCGGAAAGGAGCATTTTTATTAGCTCAAGTGGAAAGTTAGTTCAATATGTGTGCAATAGCTTGGTTTATTCCCTTGAAACGCTAGATTTTACTATCCAATTGAATGCTTTAGGAGTTAATTAGGATGCCAAAATCAGAGTAGGATTTGCTGTCAGGTTAAATTCTAGCATACTGTGAAATGATAACTTTTTGGTACATTGCGAACAACTTGCAAAGCTTTGCGACAGGACGGTGTTAAAATGTATCCACGTTATCTTGGAGATCCTACTTCGGTCTGTCAAATTTCATCATCATCATCATGTCAACCAATTACCGGCCCACTACAAGGCTCGGGTCTCCTTCCACAATGAGAAAGGGGTTATAAGGTGTTAATGCCGAATACCACCACGCCAACCCGCACTGGGCTAGCCAGTGCGGATTGGCGTGGTATTCGGCATGTGGACTCCACACACTAGAACTCAGAGGCTTGCAGGTTTCCTCACGATGGTTTTCTTGATCGTTGAAGCAAGTCATTTTTAATTGCTTAAGAAAAATATATCCATCTTTAATTCATTCTCATTGTTCGATAGGAAGAAGAACTTTATAATACCTTTCTCCATTCCATTACCTTTATTACGGAAAATCCTTATGGCAATACTGGTTTCGTTTAAAAGAATTTCAATTGGCTTTGTTTGTGAAGATTATTTTGTAAAACGTAAAGATGGGGCTTAATCACCGTCTTTATACTTAAGACCATCGTAAATGAGCCATTAATGATCCTATAAACACGTTTTATTTAAAAAAAAATGACACAGTTAATCTGTCTAATATATACTGTTCATTGGGAAAAAATAGAAACAAAAAAATATCAAGAACAATGTTTTATCAATGTATGAGCCATGGGACTTTGTACTTTGTACTTTGTCCAGAGAAATGAAGGAGTTTTAAACTAAATATTTTCTTTAAATGACTTTGGTTTGTGGTACAAAAATTCAGTTTGGTGCTAACATGTCATTGATTTAACTATGACAGACTTGACTGACTTCGACAAAAATGTCAAATTTTGTGTAAAATGAAAAAAAAGTAGTTTAAGGTAAATTGCCGGATGAAGGCCTCGTAGATTTTGGAACGAAAGTACACAGCCGACATCGATACAAGATAATTGACATTAAAGTGACTAGCTGTTTGTTTACGAAAAAATAAACATACGATGCTAGCGACGCCACATAGAAAATCGATCATATTATGATGAAACTAATTTTTTGTACTACTACAGTATTCGTTAATAATTTGATGTATAAGAATCGAGTATCGGGAATTGAGAATCGGGCGGCGGCATTAAAGCAATCTCTTTTTGCGGTCGTTTCATGCAGCAGAAAAATACATACATGATATAAAAAAAAATTAAAGAGCGTGGCTATCAGAGTATCTCTTAAAAACAAAAAATAAACAAAAAGAATAACAAATATTAACTAATGAACAAAAGTTAATTCGATAAGAATAATTTGTACCTAATAATTTAATATTTTACAGAAATTTTGGAAATGATCCATTATTGTTAACCGCCGAAGCAAAAACGAAGGGGTGGTATCCTTAATGTTTTTTGAAATCCGACTAGAACTGCTTCACGACCTTGAAAATCAGATATATTTTTTAAGTATGAATATTTTCCCATTATTAAGATAAGTGTACAGATTACATATCGGGATGTTAACACTAATGTATTTTTTATCTATAGCAAACCCCAAACCCTCGCAGTAGGAGAGGCTGTTAGTCCAGCAGTGGACTGTTATAGGCTATTTATGAACTGATAAATGCTTTAAAAGCCCACTTTTTAGGGGTTTCGTGCTAAGTTTTCCCCTTCATCAAAAACTATACTATTAAGCTCTGCAAATGAAAATTATAAATTGGTTTAACATACGACTGCAACGTTGCTCTAATAATCCCACCTAACCTAGTGCTGCGCTAACGTACACACAACTGTCAAATTGATTGATTGCACACCGGCCTTTGTGGGATGTACCATGTGTACCTATTACAAATGCAGGTCCGAATTCGCAGCTGGAATTTTGACAGGAATGCAATTGTTAAGAGTTACGGCTTTTATTGGAGTTATTCCCGATTTGATTGGACCGTTTAACAACGAGTACCACTGGTTTTAAAACGGGTTTTGATGCTCAAAGGTGTAACTACCTAAACAAAAGCGGTATCCTAGCAGAGCCTAGAGCTTTTTAACCCCTGAAGCAAAAACTGACGTGTAAGTATGTGTCTGAATATGTGTGTGTGTTTGAGTGTGTATGTTTTCGCGTGTGTGTGTTTGTGCGTGCGTGTATGTGTGTGTGTGTGTGAATGTGTGTTTGTGTGTGAACGGTTTTCGGTTTTGTTGGCCGCCGCCACAAAATGGCGGAATACATTGGGCTGGCTGAGGGAGAGTAGTAGAATACTATAAACTAACAAGTAACAATTTCAACTATAAACTAACAATTTCAAAACCAAAATGGCCGCCACGACAGTATGGTGAAATATATTTTTATTTCCCAACTCTCTCAGTATGGATATCAAATGAAAGGGCGTCGCTAGTAGAATACTGTGCACGATATTGAAAGTCAGGGGATAACTAATTAATTCAAAAATTGTATTTATAAATTAATATTATAAGTATTACAGTAAATAGCGTTGAAGTTTTCACTAAACTCTTAAATCGGATGATTTGCGTGATTTGGGTATAACTAATTAATTCAAAAATTGTATTTATAAATTAATATTATAAGTATTACAGTAAATAGCGTTGAAGTTTTCACTAAACTCTTAAATCGGATGATTTGCGTGATTTGGGTGGCGTAGAAAAATGAATATGACAATGTAAACACAATACCATACCTTATGGCAAAAATCATAGACAAGCTAGGTTATACGAGTTAAAACCGATTGGTGAAATGTAAATGTATGCCTAGGAATTCTTCGATTATTCGTTACTAACTTAGGCATTGCCTTGTTCATCGTTGGTGTAAACGGGTTTACATTGAAAGCCAATAAGTTCACGAACACTAGCATGTTGAATCCTTGCTGTGAGGGCTATCTTTGTAACTTAGGAACAGTAATTAAAGAGCTATAGACAAAAACATCGCATAAATACCCTTGAATAAACAGTAATTTGAAGCAATTTAATTTAAATTTGATAGCAACTCATTTTATATGCAAATTGAAAATAAATATTATATTTGTTGTTAACTACCTGGAGCTTGTTAGTGTTCAAAATGATTTATGATTAAGTAATAATTACAAAATACTAAATGATTGAACCGGGGTAATTAAAAGTAGAAGTTTGGCTAAAGCTGAGAGTAAATTATCTGTAGGTACTAATAATATTATTATTGCGCTGATTTTATGTTTATGTTTGTTATCCAAGTTCGGCTCAAAGACTTTCCCTATATTCATAAATAGAGATGGACATAGAATATTTTTTATTCCAGAATAGCACCAAGGTAACATTCCCAGGGGATTAAAAAAGCATTTTTAACCAATGCACGACTGCACAGCAAAGCTGATTCTGGCGAAATTTTTGATTTACAGAAAGCTTGGAGCCTGTAGACGGACATAGGATACTTTTATCTACTTCTAAACAAACAAACTCTATCAGAGTTTTTTTCGAGATACATCCGTATGATTTTTAAAAAACTAAAATTCAGTCGCTAGCAACAGCTCGGAAATGCTTTTTGACTTTTGTGGGATTTGTATGAATAAGTAGTCCGCAGCTTTGGTTTTTTGGGTGGCTTCGGCCCTCGCTAGTTACAACCCTACCGACAAAGATGTTAAGCGTTATAGCGTTCCGGTACGGTGTTGTGCAGAAAAAGATCTGCGGTACTGGTTTTATGTAACTGCCATACCCCTTAAAGGTTAGCCCGTTACCATCTCAGACTGCATCGTGACTTACAATTGTGAGATTGCAGTCCAGGGTTAGCCTGTAATGGAATCAATAAAAAATAAAAAAGTAGGTGACAAATAAATAAATATACTACGACAATACATATATCGCGATATATTCCGAAAGTCACCGTACATTGTACTATGGGTACTAAGATAGCAGATATATATTTTTATATAAAACGAATTCTTATATACAAATAAAAACCCACACACTTACAAATTTATAAGCCTATTTCACGCTATTTATGGTTAATATAATTTTCAGAAATAATATTTGTATTGGCGAACTTCATAGATACCCTGGAAACTCTAGTTTGCAGTGGCGTGCACTTCATACATGCACTGCCTATCCTAAAATTGATATATAACTCGTATAGGAGGATGTTTTCGTATAGGTACGTTTTATGCAATTGTTCTGTTGTATGCATACCCTGGTAAGAAACCTAGTGTACGCCACTGCTAGTTTGCCATATTTAGGTGATGCACAATTTTTTTTTTTATATTTTTAAAATAGTGTATATATAACTAGATATAATCAGAATTAAAATAAAGATCATAAAATATAAATAAATGGTAACGTTAATTGAGGAGCCGACCATTCCTCTCCTCTTTTATAGTTCATTGCTATTCCAGAGTAAAACTCACACTAAGTTTTGCGGCTAAGGTGGATAATGTTTTTAAAACAAGTAAAAGTTACTTTTCCCACTAGACCTATTCTCGAATTTTCCAATGGCACAAGTGGGAATATTCTGGAAAGTTTTTATAACAAGGGTAAAATGAATATCCTTACCACATCCTTAGAGTGAAACGGGTTAAATCTACTAAATGCTGAAGAAGTTTGCTTAGTTGAAATGATCATTACGATATTTGTTTTTTTTAAATTACATTTCTAAGTAAGGTACAATGCCGTTTAAGCTGTTAGCGGGCTAACTTGTTAGGAGTTTGGCAGTTATTTTAGACCCATGTATTAAAACCTAACCTAATCAGTGTCTAAACGATTGCCACACATTTTTATCTTTAGGTTGGTAACTGGCAAAGGCTGAAGCCTCCAACCAGACAAAATGTATACGTTAATTGTTTGCGTAAAATTCAACAATTATCGTATACTTATCTTTTCTGATTGACTTGTCGAAATTGTCACTGGCTGATTTAAAGGCCCTTGATGATGCTGATATATTTTTACTGCCGCTTCGTTTGTTAAGTAGCATATTCCACTCGTTATCACGATGCCCTGAGTTGGATTATCGGGTCAGGCCAAAAATTGTAAGATGATGGTTTTTATCGAGAAATTCTCAGTATGAGCCCGGAATTATGCAGCGTTAAGCGAAACCTTCTCTGCCCGCGGGTGTGCAAGAGAATAAAACAGAGCTCGGGTAGCAGCGTTCTCTGTGCGACTAATACCAACCCGTCTGCCCAAAGTGGTTATCATGGGCAAACCCTCATGTTGGGAGAGGCCTTTAGACTAGCAGTGGACTATTATAGTCCATATTATGAAGCTATATTCCCCCTGTACCACGAAGAGGACGTTCAGCCTTAGATGCCGATAATCTTCACTGGAATTTAAAACAAACGAACTATTATGAAAATTAAGCTTAATTTGCTATACTCCGCGAACAGCAGCAGAATCTGTATGGTGTAATTTATAATTACTTCAATCCGTATACTCCAAGCCAAACAGATCCTCGGCAATGTACCCTCTACGCACGTTTCGCTCCGAAACCGGAGCATCCTCAGGAGATGTTGACTTAACAATGAATAATTGTCAACAATTATTTGTTGTAAAGTACAACAACAAGAGGGTACATTACCGAGGATCTGTTTGGCTTGGAGTATACGGATTGAAGTAATTATAAATTACAGATTCTGCTGCTATTCGCGGAGTATAGCAAATTAAGCTTAATTTTCATAATATATTATGGATTTCCGAAAAGTAACGCCTGCTTCTATCCAAAAACAAAAGAACATTTCAAAATGATATAGCCTGGACCCAGCGTGTGACATTAATGAGGAGAGATATATTATTATCACAGAGATCTGTGAGGTGCATATTTTAATGGGCGGACAAGCGTAGTATACATAATCGCGAAAATTAGTTTCATTACACCGTTCATTAGACAAACGCTTGCTTGAATACCTAACATGAAGTTAGATGTAATTGAGTGTGCTGGGCTATAAACTTTAGCTATCCAAAAGACTTACACGCTATTAGACCTTAACCTCATATCTTTAAACAGCATATTAACTTGGCTGTTGATTCTTTGGGAGCTGTATTATAACAATGTAAAGTTTTGCAGGTATAAAGTATTTGTATTTGGAAACTGTTAATATTGAGGTATTTAAGTGCTTACCAGCAAAATGTATGCACATATACTGAAAATTAAAAAATTGCAATGTAATTAGGTCTCGTCAGAGCAAGTGGCTAGTCAAGCACCAGTATAGTGAGATCTGGTAGCATTTTATTTTTGCCTTTTTTATCTGTAACTATCACACGATTACAGATAAAAAAAGACAAAATAAACCACTACCATGTAAAAAAATTATAAATATGCATGAAAATTACTTATTTCAATAAACATGTATTCGAGATGTGTCTCAATGATCAATCATTAAGCACTCTGAAATAAAGATAACTAATTTATAAAATTTCTTGTGAAGTTACGAAAACACCCGGCTGGCGTTGTGCGTTTTTTAACCGACTTACAAAAAAGGAGGAGAATCTCAATTCATTTAAAAAGTTCCAGTATTTTTTTGTAGTTCCAGTTTTACTTGACACCGACTTAAAAATGTTGTAGAAAATATTTATTTCATCAGATCAGGACACTTTTCATCATCATCATCATATCAACCCATTAACGGCTCACTACAGGGCACGGGTCTCCTTCCATAATAGAAAGGGTTTAGGCCATAGTCCACCACGCTGGCCCAATTGGTGGACTTCACACGGCTTTGAGAATATTATGGAGAATTCTCAGGCATGCAGATTTTCTCACGATGTTTTCCTTCACCGTTGATGCAAGTGATATTTTAATTGCTTAAAACGCACATAACTTAGTAAAGTTTAGTAACGTTGGAGCGTGGCGGGATTCGAACCCGACCCCGCAAACGTGAAGCCGAAGTCCTAACCAATAAGCTATAGCGTAGCTATAGCATAGCAATAGCATAGTTATGCTATAGCGTAGCTATAGCATGGCTATAGCATAGTTATAAAAGTACAAAATTTGACGTTATATTTGTCTTGTATACGTTTATAACTACCCACTTTCCACGCCTTTTGTGCCTTGTGACCTTTGTTAAATCATCAAAAATTTGTTCTCATCCCAAGGCAAAGTTCATAAATAGAACGCTTTAAAAATTAGTAAATATAAGAACTTCATTAAATAAATGTATCAAGAGAAAAAAAAGTTCCAAACAAAAAAGTTGAATCAAATAAAAATGTCGTAAAATGAAATGAAATGTTTAAAAACGCGGCCACGGCTTGTTAGCGAGTGTGAGGTGTCTTTTCTGTAGTTGTTTCATCTCGTAGCAGAAATAACAAGCTGCTTGTTGCTAGCGCAAGTTTTGACCTGGAAAATGCCTTTACAGAAATGTAATAAAGTCCCACTCGACAGTTAATGATGTTTCCGGGATCGTGAAGGACGAAGCAAGTCACCAAATAATCTCCATTTCTGGCTACTTCTGGAAACGAGTAATGCGAATTAATGCTTAACACGTGATAGTTTATTACCGGCTCTCCACGTTGGCCAACATTGTGACAAATTATCGTAGATATGGAATGAGGTATGTTTTGGTATGATGGCCCAAATGTTGGCGTAAGATCCATTTTGTGTCGGTTTTTTAAAATAGATGCTGCGGCAGAGTTATGGTCGCCGCGTCAAAACGTTGGACGCGCGTTTAGCAAAATTCAAATAAAAAATAAAAAAATGTTTTACCTTATGAAGAACCTTATTTACAGGCACTTATGAAGCCTTCATACATTTAACATGTTAACACTTATGTTAGTGATGGTGGTAACAGCATTCGATAACTTAAAACTAAAGCTAGGAGGGTTCCAAACGCTCCCTGGTCTAACTTAGCCAGGTTTTTTTTTGTTATCACCATCTCACAGTTAAGTTAATGTTTAGCTATGAAGTTAGAACAATTCATACCCAAGCTTATGTATCATTCATGTAATCCTTAATATTATAATAGGATTTTTATAAGCTTACATTTTATATAAACTTTGAACTTATCATCGAGAGACATCTTAAGGATTTCATCTGGTAATTTGTTATAAAATGATATATGTACCTTAAATGAATTTAGCTTTCTACGTAAAATTGCACGCACCCAGTAAAATTGCACGCACCTGATTTAAATATATTCATGCTTCGTAACTAGTGTCTAAAAAATGTCAGTAACAATTACCAATGAAGAAACTTTATTACGAAAGTTATTATATTTAAATTCTTTCGTCCATTTGCCTGGACCGAAGCAAACTTAACGACCTTCTAACGTACGGACGCCATCACGAACTTTTGGCTAATATCTTTACCACAACATTCACATCAATGTGAAGAGCCGGCCGGCATAATGAACGTAAACACAAAGTTTGTGACATGCTCAAAAAAAAGTGAGAATATTTTGATAAAATCTCCATCCAAATAAATTGGGGTTTTCTTGATGGAGGATGGAATATTTCGTTTATGAAAGGGTAACAAGTTTTTCAGTTTTTCCACTTAAAACAGTTTCCGATAGAAAATGTCGGAAAATTTTAATTGGTAGATGCGTTTTTCAAATTTTCTTTTTAAAATAATAGAAATAATTACCTATATCAATTTGTGTTAGAGTGGAGAAAAGAAATGCGGTCAAAGTCCAATGAGCATAACTTTTTAAAGGACTTTTAATACTTGCCTATTGGTACCATTTTTCTTTGGGTACTGTTCTGAACAAAAATTTTTGAGATAAAATAAAGGCTTGTATTTAGACGATTAAGCTTTTTGTGACAACGCTCATCCGGGGAAGTTCTGGGAAGAAGCATTGCAGCTGTGATCCGATCCAACCAATTCTTTGAAATGAATAAAGTAAATATGGTTCATATTTTTTAGGTGATCATTTATTTATTTTGGGAATCACATTTTTATTTTGTCACTTGATGCGTTTTATCGTGGGACACTTAAAATAGTCTCAATCAGGTAGGTGTATTGTTTTAGAAAGCGTTTAAATTTTTGCAGAAAACTATTGAGTTTTAGATAGGGATAAGTAGCATAAACTTCGCGATGTCCCAGGTGCGTGGCCTCCATGACTTAGTTTTAGTTTTATGACCATCTACAAACGCCTACCTCCAATTTAAGGGTATTTGCACACGATGTACTATTTTCTATGCGATGATGACGTGCGTTTCACTGTTTACTAATTCCGTAGGGTTTCGGAGATAAAATGGTTGCATTTGTCAAAATTAAAAAAAATCAACTAATTTAATTAGGTATACCTAAGCACTTCGAATAAGTAAACCATAAATGATGTGTGTTATAATGACGACCACCGATTCCGAATTTGGATTCAGTCAAGATAAAGAGGAGAAGGCAGTCAGTAGTTGATCTTCACCAACATCAAAATATATCAATAATTATTATACCTTTTGTGAGATGAAAGCAGAACCGACTGCTACCAAGCGACCGTTTAATTAAGAATTTCATTAACTCTCGTTTAGAAGCGTCTTCCGAGTGCTGTAAGTATGACGTGTGTATAGGTTGTTTAACACGGTGTACCTACATTAGGTATATGCTTAGTACGAAACACTAAAAGTTCGACAGCCATAAATTGCCGACAGCAAGGCCGTACCGCCACCCTGTTTAGTGTTTCGACGCGGCGCTAATTAGGGCTGAAAGGAACTTTGCAGTCGCAGTACCTCTTTCAAGTTAGTTCGTTCTATATTGACTAGAATATCGAATACCATTAAATTGTAGTCAAGTACTAAAATTTACAGTAATTAGAAACTTAGTCTGTTTGTTTGTTACCTTTTCATGATTAAACTTCTAAACAGGTTTAAAAAAAAATGGCAGAGAGATAGACTGCATTCTGGAAATATGTTTTTTTTTCATTACTTTACTTGAACCTGGTAAAATAGTTAGTTTTCCCGCGATTCAAAAAAATAATCGCAGAAGAAACTGTTTTAGTCTATTTTCGAGAATTATTATTAATTGTTATTTATGTATTATTAGTAAACCAACCGTATTTGGTTTCCCCTCATCGATATAAAATCGTAAACATAGACCAACGGTTTAATATGCCATTAAACCGTTGGTCTAATTGTTATAATGTTCAAATACAAAAATTTTAGGTATTGTGTTACTCTTTTAAAGAATCTTCAGTAGGTACCAGCCAGCCTGGTTATAGGAAATTAGCGGTGTCAATCCCCGTGCCTCGGCCAACACGTTTAAGGCTTTGATCGCGGTTATTATCTTCAACATGTGATAATATTCGTCAAAGGCTTCCCACCCGCTTAAGTACAGCATGGTGGGTCTAAAACCATCTCTCCTATGAGACAGCAGCAATGACTTTTTCTCCGCTGCCAAAAAGACGATTGTTGTAAGGAAATACACGAATATCCCTACATACACGAAGATCCCCACCAAATTTGGAGTCTGTAGAAGTTACAGGTTAGAAATAAAAATTTTAGATTTTAACACCCACCCCCGCAATTCCTGTCGGAAGTAGACTTTATTGAAATCCATTTTGAGATGTTCTTTATGTGAATAATAAAAGATTCCTACCATATTTAGAATTTTTAGAAGCTATATTTCGAAATTGAAATTTTTTATTGTTAACACCCACCCCCGCAAAACTTATTGGAGGTGATTCATTGTAAAATCCGCTCGAAGATCATTTTTATATTACATATAGAACACTCTCACTAAATTTGGAGTCTATAGGAGCTATCGCTTGGAAATTGAAAATTTTCATTGTTAACGCCCCCGCAATCTTCTTTGGGGTAGGATATCGTAAAATTTGTTCATAAATCATTTTTACATCACTTATAGAAAATTCCTACAAAATTTGGAGCTTGTAGGAGCTTTAGCTGGAAAATTAAAAATACTAATTGTTAATACCCACCCCCGCAACCCCCTGTGGGGTGAGCTATCGTAAAATTCGTTCATAGCCTATTTCTACACCTCTTACAGAAGATTCCTACCAAATTTGAAGTCTATAGGAGCTATAGTTTAAAAACGGGAATTGTTCATTGTTAACGCCCCCGCAATCCCCTTTGGGGAATGAATTTCTTAAAATCTATTCATAGCTGACCTCTACATAGCAAAAGTAATATTCCTACCAAGTTTCACGTTTCTAAGTCTTATGGTTCCCGAGATTTCGTGGTGAGTGACTATATAGATGGGAATTCTTCGATTATCATCGAAATTTTTAACTTTTTATCGGGCGTTTTTTAAATTTTCTTACATACAAAACTTTCTCCTGACAATTCTGAAGATAAAAAAAAAGCCCAATTGGTCCAGCCGTTCTCCACTACCGTAGGTAGATTCTTAGCTGAATGTAAAAAACCATAATCCGTTTAATACACTCTGTTGAAATCCATGAAAACAAAAGAATCAAGAGAAAATGCTTATCTTTTGTTTTTATTAGCGGGATAAATGTTCATAAAAGTAAAACAGCAATAAAAAAAATGAAGGAATGTTGGAATTCAAAAAATAGATAGCCATAAACCATCTAGGAAAAATTTCGCATCGAATGGTGGTAGTATCATGTCGATACGATCAGTGGTTTAGGCGTGATTGAGCCTCAAACGAAGACCATTTTCATTATATATATATAGATAACTGATAAATGTGAAAGTGTGGATCTTTGTTACTCAATCACGTTAAAACGGCAGAACGGATATGAATAAAATTTGGCATACATGTAGCCTTTGACGTGGAAAAAAACATAGGCTACCTTTTATTCCAATTCTTTGAGTATTTTCTGAAGGAAAATTGAAAATTGTTTACAGCTAGGCCGCTGGCAGACAGCTTTGAAATTTGGTATACATGCCACCTATGAAAAGAAAATGAAAAGGACTTTTACTTTCTATACCGATCTCTAAAATAGTTCCCGTAGTAGGATTAAAAATTGTTAACGAGCGAAGCTTCAGACCCAATTATGTAATCCACGCAGACGAAGTCGCGGGCAGAAGCTAATTACTTTATATGTTTTTTGAAATAAACTTAACACTTGAATTTAGTGCCATTTCTTAAAAACGAGTTTAGTTATAATTTATCATTTTGGAATTCTTGTCCATGAGATACTAGAATACCATCGATAATGCTTTATTTTTTTATAATAATAATTGTGAGCAAACACTGCCTCGCAAAACAGAAAAAGACTCCGAAGTCGACCAAAACGTCGGTGGCGCAACGAACTCGACGCTCATTTAAAATACTGGCCACAAATAACTACAGACTGCGATCAGTGGAATAACCAAAGGGTGGCCTTTGCCCTCATATTAACCTGAGGCGTAGGTATTAAACCTTACGTGCCTGTTATGACCGGGACATAGCAATGTTGCTAGGCGGCAGACATAAGAATGGCGTTTGACTCTCCAGATGAGCTCTACCACTAAAAGCTACGACTAGATACTATATAATAAAAAGGAAATTGACTATTTCCAATTAACTTTTAAAGTGCCTCTTATAATTTCACGTCCTACAGCAGTCCCGTTTTGACTTTTAAATTAATTATTTTCAAGGGTTGATTAAAATACTTTCAATAAAGCTATAACGAAATACCAGTTTATTGAACTGTTAGTAACAATAATTATTCGTCGCTATTTATAAGATTGCTGAATAACTTAAAAGCGTTCAATTTATTACTCTGACAACGAGAAAATTCTTTTCTTTTAAGGCTTTTCATTTATTAACAGGTGTCTGTGACGTTTATATCCACTACATAATATTTTTCACATCATTCATTATCATTATTAACCAACTATCGACAAGGGTAAAGGTAAAGGGCAAGGGTATCCTCTTAGAATGAGAAGGGTATAGGCCTTCGCCTTTGTCCAACGCTAGGCAAGTGTGAAGTGAAGGATGGTTAACTTCACATGTCTTTAAGGGCATTATGGTGAACTCCCATGCATGCAGATATTTGTCTATATAGCCAGTGATATTTCAATATGGTAAACACACGTAACTCTAAAAAGTGAGAGTTGTGGGCCGGGATTCAAACTTGGTAGGTTAAAGACTTAAACACTAGACTATCCCCGCTTCCGTACCTAAAGACTATTTTCTTTATTTATTTTATTTATTTAAACAACTTTATTGCATAATAAAGGAAACACACACAGGAACACTTATCACTAAAAGTGATCTCTTCCAGGCTACCCTAACTATTGGAATAAGGCAATGAGAGACGGGAAATCGCAATTCTATATAAAAAAAAATATACACAAATAATTAAATAAAATAATAAATGTAATAATATAATACTCGTATATATAAATATTTATATAAATATAATATATGTGCATAAATACACATTCATATACATATAATATTAACATGTTTATAGTGACAAACAGGGCCTCCTTACACGACTTTAAAAAATCGCAGAGCGTCGAATATCATCAGGGAGTTCATTCCACAGCGTTGCCGCTTTCCTGTTAAGGACTCCTAATAACTGCGAGAGTTACACTTTACCGTTCTTTATTAGGTTTATTTACTAACAACTGTGATAACAAACACTAACATGAGTTAAATACAGGAAAGTGCCATTATACAACGGGTAACTGAATAACGAAATAATATTGAAGGGTGCATAAGTATATTTCATAAGAAATCGGCCTGTAAAGATATCAAATCAAAAGAAGCATGGTTATTTTTCCAAACAAACGAATTCAAAGCATTCTAAGTGTTCCCTTATGACAACCCTATTGACAATAAAATATCGAAACGTGCATAGTACCTATGCTACACGACGACATGATTTTAATTTTGTATTTTATGTTAGGGTTCCTTTCATAATGTTCAATTTAGTCAAATAAAGCCATTAGCTAGAAACTTAATTGAAAATTAGTAAGTTTAGTTTAAAATTTACTTAGTATGAATTTAGATCCGCAGCTTTATGTCTTAAGTTATTGCCCGCACAAACAGACGATCGTCAAATAAAACTGCAGTTTATAGCCCAGTTTTCGCAAGCTCAATTTTATTTTCAGCACCGAAACACCATAAATATTCTTTTGTCTGCTACCAAAGTGGTAAGAACGCTATTTCTGAAATTGACGGTGCATGGATTGTGAATGGTCACTCCCACCCGTTATGTGAATTATTTTGCAAAAGCTTCAGTTAAGACAAAAATTTAAACATTTTAGAGTTTCTGCACTCGAATTTTACATCACTTATATAAATTAAGTTACAATTTTAAGCATCAAAACAATATTCTGAAACCTTGGACAATAACTTAAACATAAGGGAATACTTAAATTTTTTTTTGTAGTTAAATATTGGCTTTCTGGACCAGTTATTTCACGTTTCCAATTACATCTTCTGATGATTCTTCTTCTCCTTCTTTTTGTTTCTTTGAATAATAACGAACAAAAACGATACTATCTAACTTCTAAGCTGTATTTAAATTAATCAGGAGTAGTTTCTTGTACAATAATTTGGGAATCGAAACTTGCTAGTAATTTCTGTTATTTTGCTCATATGCAAAACCCGTTAAATAATCTACGAAAAATCTATTCAATAAGTTAATCCTTATTTAAAAACACAATATCAGCGTAGCGAGCTTATGAGGGATCATGTTGCTGCATAAATGTTACCGCGATCTTAATCCTGAAGGACGTTAATATGAAACGTGAGATCGCGCTCCGGGATTGAGATAAAGTACTACTTACGTTTTACTCAAAAGTATTATGCCTACAATCCATCATCCTTTAAAACCGTTTGATGAAGGCGGAAAGGAGCATTTTTATTAGCTCAAGTGGAAAGTTAGTTCAATATGTGTGCAATAGCTTGGTTTATTCCCTTGAAACGCTAGATTTTACTATCCAATTGAATGCTTTAGGAGTTAATTAGGATGCCAAAATCAGAGTAGGATTTGCTGTCAGGTTAAATTCTAGCATACTGTGAATTGATAACTTTTTGGTACATTGCGAACAACTTGCAAAGCTTTGCGACAGGACGGTGTTAAAATGTATCCAGGTTATCTTGGAGATCCTACTTCGGTCTGTCAAATTTCATCATCATCATCATGTCAACCAATTACCGGCCCACTACAAGGCTCGGGTCTCCTTCCACAATGAGAAAGGGGTTATAAGGTGTTAATGCCGAATACCACCACGCCAACCCGCACTGGGCTAGCCAGTGCGGAATGGCGTGGTATTCGGCATGTGGACTCCACACACTAGAACTCAGAGGCTTGCAGGTTTCCTCACGATGGTTTTCTTGATCGTTGAAGCAAGTCATTTTTAATTGCTTAAGAAAAATATATCCATCTTTAATTCATTCTCATTGTTCGATAGGAAGAAGAACTTTATAATACCTTTCTCCATTCCATTACCTTTATTACGGAAAATCCTTATGGCAATACTGGTTTCGTTTAAAAGAATTTCAATTGGCTTCGTTTGTGAAGATTATTTTGTGAAACGTAAAGATGGGGCTTAATCACCGTCTTTATACTTAAGACCATCGTAAATGAGCCATTAATGATCCTATAAACACGTTTTATTTAAAAAAAAAATGACACAGTTAATCTGTCTAATATATACTGTTCATTGGGAAAAAATAGAAACAAAAAAATATCAAGAAAGTAGATGTTTTATCAATGTATGAGCCATGGGACTTTGTGCTTTGTACTTTGTCCAGAGAAATGAAGGAGTTTTAAACTAAATATTTTCTTTAAATGACTTTGGTTTGTGGTACAAAAATTCAGTTTGGTGCTAACATGTCATTGATTTAACTATGACAGACATTTGACTTCGACAAAAATGTCAAATTTTGTGTAAAATGAAAAAAAAGTAGTTTAAGGTAAATTGCCGGATGAAGGCCTCGTAGATTTTGGAACGAAAGTACACAGCCGACATCGATACAAGATAATTGACATTAAAGTGACTAGCTGTTTGTTTACGAAAAAAAAACATACGATGCTAGCGACGCCACATAGAAAATCGATCATATTATGATGAAACTAATTTTTTGTACTACTACAGTATTCGTTAATAATTTGATGTATAAGAATCGAGTATCGGGAATTGAGAATCGGGCGGCGGCATTAAAGCAATCTCTTATTGCGGTCGTTTCATGCAGCAGAAAAATACATACATGATATAAAAAAAAATTAAAGAGCGTGGCTATCAGAGTATCTCTTAAAAACAAAAAATAAACAAAAAGAATAACAAATATTAACTAATGAACAAAAGTTAATTCGATAAGAATAATTTGTACCTAATAATTTAATATTTTACAGAAATTTTGGAAATGATCCATTATTGTTAACCGCTGAAGCAAAAACGAAGGGGTGGTATCCTTAATGTTTTTTGAAATCCGACTAGAACTGCTTCACGACCTTGAAAATCAGATATATTTTTTAATTATGAATATTTTCCCATTATTAAGATAAGTGTACAGATTACATATCGGGATGTTAACACTAATGTATTTTTTATCTATAGCAAACCCCAAACCCTCGCAGTAGGAGAGGCTGTTAGTCCAGCAGTGGACTGTTATAGGCTATTTATGAACTGATAAATGCTTTAAAAGCCCACTTTTTAGGGGTTTCGTGCTAAGTTTTCCCCTTCATCAAAAACTATACTATTAAGCTCTGCAAATGAAAATTATAAATTGGTTTAACATACGACTGCAACGTTGCTCTAATAATCCCACCTAACCTAGTGCTGCGTTAACGTACACACAACTGTCAAATTGATTGATTGCACACCGGCCTTTGTGGGATGTACCATGTGTACCTATTACAAATGCAGGTCCGAATTCGCAGCTGGAATTTTGACAGGAATGCAATTGTTAAGAGTTACGGCTTTTATTGGAGTTATTCCCGATTTGATTGGACCGTTTAACAACGAGTACCACTGGTTTTAAAACGGGTTTTGATGCTCAAAGGTGTAACTACCTAAACAAAAGCGGTATCCTAGCAGAGCCTAGAGCTTTTTAACCCCTGAAGCAAAAACTGACGTGTAAGTATGTGTCTGAATATGTGTGTGTGTTTGAGTGTGTATGTTTTCGCGTGTGTGTGTTTGTGCGTGCGAACGGTTTTCGGTTTTGTTGGCCGCCGCCACAAAATGGCGGAATACATTGGGCTGGCTGAGGGAGAGTAGTAGAATACTATAAACTAACAAGTAACAATTTCAACTATAAACTAACAATTTCAAAACCAAAATGGCCGCCACGACAGTATGGTGAAATATATTTTTATTTCCCAACTCTCTCAGTATGGATATCAAATGAAAGGGCGTCGCTAGTAGAATACTGTGCACGATATTGAAAGTCAGGGGATAACTAATTAATTCAAAAATTGTATTTATAAATTAATATTATAAGTATTACAGTAAATAGCGTTGAAGTTTTCACTAAACTCTTAAATCGGATGATTTGCGTGATTTGGGTATAACTAATTAATTCAAAAATTGTATTTATAAATTAATATTATAAGTATTACAGTAAATAGCGTTGAAGTTTCCACTAAACTCTTAAATCGGATGAATTGCGTGATTTGGGTGGCGTAGAAAAATGAATATGACAATGTAAACACAATACCATACCAGACAAGCCATCATAGACAAGCTAGGTTATACGAGTTAAAACCGATTGGTGAAATGTAAATGTATGCCTAGGAATTCTTCGATTATTCGTTACTAACTTAGGCATTGCCTTGTTCATCGTTGGTGTAAACGGGTTTACATTGAAAGCCAATAAGTTCACGAACACTAGCATGTTGAATCCTTGCTGTGAGGGCTATCTTTGTAACTTAGGAACAGTAATTAAAGAGCTATAGACAAAAACATCGCATAAATACCCTTGAATAAACAGCAGCTAATTTGAAGCAATTTAATTTAAATTTGATAGCAACTCATTTTATATGCAAATTGAAAATAAATATTATATTTGTTGTTAACTACCTGGAGCTTGTTAGTGTTCAAAATGATTTATGATTAAGTAATAATTACAAAATACTAAATGATTGAACCGGGGTAATTAAAAGTAGAAGTTTGGCTAAAGCTGAGAGTAAATTATCTGTAGGTACTAATAATATTATTATTGCGCTGATTTTATGTTTATGTTTGTTATCCAAGTTCGGCTCAAAGACTTTCCCTATATTCATAAATAGAGATGGACATAGAATATTTTTTATTCCAGAATAGCACCAAGGTAACATTCCCAGGGGATTAAAAAAGCATTTTTAACCAATGCACGACTGCACAGCAAAGCTGATTCTGGCGAAATTTTTGATTTACAGAAAGCTTGGAGCCTGTAGACGGACATAGGATACTTTTATCTACTTCTAAACAAACAAACTCTATCAGAGTTTTTTTCGAGATACATCCGTATGATTTTTAAAAAACTAAAATTCAGTCGCTAGCAACAGCTCGGAAATGCTTTTTGACTTTTGTGGGATTTGTATGAATAAGTAGTCCGCAGCTTTGGTTTTTTGGGTGGCTTCGGCCCTCGCTAGTTACAACCCTACCGACAAAGATGTTAAGCGTTATAGCGTTCCGGTACGGTGTTGTGCAGAAAAAGATCTGGGGTACTGGTTTTATGTAACTGCCATACCCCTTAAAGGTTAGCCCGTTACCATCTCAGACTGCATCGTGACTTACAATTGTGAGATTGCAGTCCAGGGTTAGCCTGTAATGGAATCAATAAAAAATAAAAAAGTAGGTGACAAATAAATAAATATACTACGACAATACATATATCGCGATATATTCCGAAAGTCACCGTACATTGTACTACTAAGATAGCAGATATATATTTTTATATAAAACGAATTCTTATATACAAATAAAAACCCACACACTTACAAATTTATAAGCCTATTTCACGCTATTTATGGTTAATATAATTTTCAGAAATAATATTTGTATTGGCGAACTTCATAGATACCCTGGAAACTCTAGTTTGCAGTGGCGTGCACTTCATACATGCACTGCCTATCCTAAAATTGATATATAACTCGTATAGGAGGATGTTTTCGTATAGGTACGTTTTATGCAATTGTTCTGTTGTATGCATACCCTGGTAAGAAACCTAGTGTACGCCACTGCTAGTTTGCCATATTTAGGTGATGCACAATTTTTTTTTTTATATTTTTAAAATAGTGTATATATAACTAGATATAATCAGAATTAAAATAAAGATCATAAAATATAAATAAATGGTAACGTTAATTGACGAGCCGACCATTCCTCTCCTCTTTTATAGTTCATTGCTATTCCAGAGTAAAACTCACACTAAGTTTTGCGGCTAAGGTGGATAATGTTTTTAAAACAAGTAAAAGTTACTTTTCCCACTAGACCTATTCTCGAATTTTCCAATGGCACAAGTGGGAATATTCTGGAAAGTTTTTATAACAAGGGTAAAATGAATATCCTTACCACATCCTTAGAGTGAAACGGGTTAAATCTACTAAATGCTGAAGAAGTTTGCTTAGTTGAAATGATCATTACGATATTTGTTTTTTTTAAATTACATTTCTAAGTAAGGTACAATGCCGTTTAAGCTGTTAGCGGGCTAACTTGTTAGGAGTTTGGCAGTTATTTTAGACCCATGTATTAAAACCTAACCTAATCAGTGTCTAAAAGATTGCCACACATTTTTATCTTTAGGTTGGTAACTGGCAAAGGCTGAAGCCTCCAACCAGACAAAATGTATACGTTAATTGTTTGCATAAAATTCAACAATTATCGTATACTTATCTTTTCTGATTGACTTGTCGAAATTGTCACTGGCTGATTTAAAGGCCCTTGATGATGCTGATATATTTTTACTGCCGCTTCGTTTGTTAAGTAGCATATTCCACTCGTTATCACGATGCCCTGAGTTGGATTATCGGGTCAGGCCAAAAATTGTAAGATAATGGTTTTTATCGAGAAATTCTCAGTATGAGCCCGGAATTATGCAGCGTTAAGCGAAACCTTCTCTGCCCGCGGGTGTGCAAGAGAATAAAACAGAGCTCGGGTAGCAGCGTTCTCTGTGCGACTAATACCAACCCGTCTGCCCAAAGTGGTGATCATGGGCAAACCCTCACGTTGGGAGAGGCCTTTAGACTAGCAGTGGACTATTATAGTCCATATTATGAAGCTATATTCCCCCTGTACCACGGAGAGGACGTTCAGCCTTAGATGCCGATAATCTTCACTGGAATTTAAAACAAACGAACTATTATGAAAATTAAGCTTAATTTGCTATACTCCGCGAACAGCAGCAGAATCTGTATGGTGTAATTTATAATTACTTCAATCCGTATACTCCAAGCCAAACAGATCCTCGGCAATGTACCCTCTACGCACGTTTCGCTCCGAAACCGGAGCATCCTCAGGAGATGTTGACTTAACAATGAATAATTGTCAACAATTATTTGTTGTAAAGTACAACAACAAGAGGGTACATTGCCGAGGATCTGTTTGGCTTGGAGTATACGGATTGAAGTAATTATAAATTACAGATTCTGCTGCTATTCGCGGAGTATAGCAAATTAAGCTTAATTTTCATAATATATTATGGATTTCCGAAAAGTAACGCCTGCTTCTATCCAAAAACAAAAGAACATTTCAAAATGATATAGCCTGGACCCAGCGTGTGACATTAATGAGGAGAGATATATTATTATCACAGAGATCTGTGAGGTGCATATTTTAATGGGTGGACAAGCGTAGTATACATAATCGTGAAAATTAGTTTCATTACACCGTTCATTAGACAAACGCTTGCTTGAATACCTAACATGAAGTTAGATGTAATTGAGTGTGCTGGGCTATAAACTTTAGCTATCCAAAAGACTTACACGCTATTAGACCTTAACCTCATATCTTTAAACAGCATATTAACTTGGCTGTTGATTCTTTGGGAGCTGTATTATAACAATGTAAAGTTTTGCAGGTATAAAGTATTTGTATTTGGAAACTGTTAATATTGAGGTATTTAAGTGCTTACCAGCAAAATGTATGCACATATACTGAAAATTAAAAAATTGCAATGTAATTAGGTCTCGTCAGAGCAAGTGGCTAGTCAAGCACCAGTATAGTGAGATCTGGTAGCATTTTATTTTTGCCTTTTTTATCTGTAACTATCACACGATTACAGATAAAAAAAGACAAAATAAACCACTACCATGTAAAAAAATTATAAATATGCATGAAAATTACTTATTTCAATAAACATGTATTCGAGATGTGTCTCAATGATCAATCATTAAGCACTCTGAAATAAAGATAACTAATTTATAAAATTTCTTGTGAAGTTACGAAAACACCCGGCTGGCGTTGTGCGTTTTTTAACCGACTTACAAAAAAGGAGGAGAATCTCAATTCATTTAAAAAGTTCCAGTATTTTTTTGTAGTTCCAGTTTTACTTGACACCGACTTAAAAATGTTGTAGAAAATATTTATTTCATCAGATCAGGACACTTTTCATCATCATCATCATATCAACCCATTAACGGCTCACTACAGGGCACGGGTCTCCTTCCATAATAGAAAGGGTTTAGGCCATAGTCCACCACGCTGGCCCAATTGGTGGACTTCACACGGCTTTGAGAATATTATGGAGAATTCTCAGGCATGCAGATTTTCTCACGATGTTTTCCTTCACCGTTGATGCAAGTGATATTTTAATTGCTTAAAACGCACATAACTTAGTAAAGTTTAGTAACGTTGGAGCGTGGCGGGATTCGAACCCGACCCCGCAAACGTGAAGCCGAAGTCCTAACCAATAAGCTATCACATAGCTATAGCGTAGCTATAGCATAGCAATAGCATAGTTATGCTATAGCGTAGTTATAAAAGTACAAAATTTGACGTTATATTTGTCTTGTATACGTTTATAACTACCCACTTTTCACGCCTTTTGTGCCTTGTGACCTTTGTTAAATCATCAAAAATTTGTTCTCATCCCAAGGCAAAGTTCATAAATAGAACGCTTTAAAAATTAGTAAATATAAGAACTTCATTAAATAAATGTATCAAGAGAAAAAAAAGTTCCAAACAAAAAAGTTGAATCAAATAAAAATGTCGTAAAATGAAATGAAATGTTTAAAAACGCGGCCACGGCTTGTTAGCGAGTGTGAGGTGTCTTTTCTGTAGTTGTTTCATCTCGTAGCAGAAATAACAAGCTGCTTGTTGCTAGCGCAAGTTTTGACCTGGAAAATGCCTTTACAGAAATGTAATAAAGTCCCACTCGACAGTTAATGATGTTTCCGGGATCGTGAAGGACGAAGCAAGTCACCAAATAATCTCCATTTCTGGCTACTTCTGGAAACGAGTAATGCGAATTAATGCTTAACACGTGATAGTTTATTACCGGCTCTCCACGTTGGCCAACATTGTGACAAATTATCGTAGATATGGAATGAGGTATGTTTTGGTATGATGGCCCAAATGTTGGCGTAAGATCCATTTTGTGTCGGTTTTTTAAAATAGATGCTGCGGCAGAGTTATGGTCGCCGCGTCAAAACGTTGGACGCGCGTTTAGCAAAATTCAAATAAAAAATAAAAAAATGTTTTACCTTATGAAGAACCTTATTTACAGGCACTTATGAAGCCTTCATACATTTAACATGTTAACACTTATGTTAGTGATGGTGGTAACAGCATTCGATAACTTAAAACTAAAGCTAGGAGGGTTCCAAACGCTCCCTGGTCTAACTTAGCCAGGTTTTTTTTTGTTATCACCATCTCACAGTTAAGTTAATGTTTAGCTATGAAGTTAGAACAATTCATACCCAAGCTTATGTATCATTCATGTAATCCTTAATATTATAATAGGATTTTTATAAGCTTACATTTTATATAAACTTTGAACTTATCATCGAGAGACATCTTAAGGATTTCATCTGGTAATTTGTTATAAAATGATATATGTACCTTAAATGAATTTAGCTTTCTACGTAAAATTGCACGCACCCAGTAAAATTGCACGCACCTGATTTAAATATATTCATGCTTCGTAACTAGTGTCTAAAAAATGTCAGTAACAATTACCAATGAAGAAACTTTATTACGAAAGTTATTATATTTAAATTCTTTCGTCCATTTGCCTGGACCGAAGCAAACTTAACGACCTTCTAACGTACGGACGCCATCACGAACTTTTGGCTAATATCTTTACCACAACATTCACATCAATGTGAAGAGCCGGCCGGCATAATGAACGTAAACACAAAGTTTGTGACATGCTCAAAAAAAAGTGAGAATATTTTGATAAAATCTCCATCCAAATAAATTGGGGTTTTCTTGATGGAGGATGGAATATTTCGTTTATGAAAGGGTAACAAGTTTTTCAGTTTTTCCACTTAAAACAGTTTCCGATAGAAAATGTCGGAAAATTTTAATTGGTAGATGCGTTTTCAAATTTTCTTTTTAAAATAATAGAAATAATTACCTATATCAATTTGTGTTAGAGTGGAGAAAAGAAATGCGGTCAAAGTCCAATGAGCATAACTTTTTAAAGGACTTTTAATACTTGCCTATTGGTACCATTTTTCTTTAGGTACTGTTCTGAACAAAAATTTTTGAGATAAAATAAAGGCTTGTATTTAGACGACTAAGCTTTTTGTGACAACGCTCATCCGGGGAAGTTCTGGGAAGAAGCATTGCAGCTGTGTTCCGATCTTTTCTTACCCTTAAATAATGTTTCTTACAACCAATTCTTTGAAATGAATAAAGTAAATATGGTTCATATTTTTTAGGTGATCATTTATTTATTTTGGGAATCACATTTTTATTTTGTCACTTGATGCGTTTTATCGTGGGACACTTAAAATAGTCTCAATCAGGTAGGTGTATTGTTTTAGAAAGCGTTTAAATTTTTGCAGAAAACTATTGAGTTTTAGATAGGTGCGTGGCCTCCATGACTTAGTTTTAGTTTTATGACCATCTACAAACGCCTACCTCCAATTTAAGGGTCTTTGCACACGGTGTACTATTTTCTATGCGATGATGACGTGCGTTTCACTGTTTTCTAATTCCGTAGGGTTTCGAAAATAAAATTGTTGCATTTGTCAAAATTAAAAAAAATCAACTAATTTAATTAGGTATACCTAAGCACTTCGAAAAAGTAAACCATAAATGATGTGTGTTATAATGACGACCACCGATTCCGAATTTGGATTCAGTCAAGATTAAGAGGAGAAGGCAGTCAGTAGTTGATCTTCACAAACATCAAAATGTATTAATATTTATTATAAGTTTTGTGAGATGAAAGCAGAACCGACTGCTTCCAAGCGACCGTTTAATTAAGAATTTCATTAACTCTCGTTTAAAAGGCGTTAACGCGCGTCGTTGACGCGTCTTCCGAGCGCTGTAAGTATGACGTGTGTATAGGTTGTTTAACAGGGTGTACCTACATTAGGTATATGCTTAGTACGAAACACTAAAAGTTCGACAGCCATAAATTGCCGACAGCAAGGCCGTACCGCCACCCTGTTTAGTGTTTCGACGCGGCGCTAATTAGGGCTGAAAGGAACTTTGCAGTCGCAGTACCTCTTTCAAGTTAGTTCGTTCTATATTGACTAGAATATCGAATACCATTAAATTGTAGTCAAGTACTAAAATTTACAGAATTTACAGTAATTAGAAACTTAGTCTGTTTGTCTGTTACCTTTTCATGATTAAACTTCTAAACAGGTTTAAAAAAAATGGCAGAGAGATAGACTGCATTCTGGAAATATGTTTTTTTTTCATTACTTTACTTGAACCTGGTAAAATAGTTAGTTTTCCCGCGATTCAAAAAAACGATCGCAGAAGAAACTGTTTTAGTCTATTTTCGAGAATTATTATTAATTGTTATTTTTGTATTATTAGTAAACCAACCGAATTTGGTTTCTCCTCATCGATATAAAATCTTAAACATAGAATCAGGGTATGCCATTAAACCATTGGTCTAATGGTTATAATGTTCAAATAAAAAAATTTTAGTTATTGTGTTACTCTTTTAAAGAATCTTCATTAGGTACCAGCCAGCCTGGTGTTAGGAAATTAGCGTTGTCAATCCCCGTGCCTCGGCCAGCACGTTTAAGGCTTTGATCGCGGTTATTATCTTCAACATGTGATAATATTCGTGAAAGGCTTCCAACACGCATAAGTACAGCATGGTGGGTCTAAAACCGTCTCTCCTATGAGACGGGCTGAGATTGCATCAAATCGAAAAATCCTCCTTCTATAATAGTTATATAAAAAAACGTAGGGTAGACAGTGCTTTTGTGCATGTATGAAGTGCACGTCGCTGCCTGTGTCCAGCAGTGGGAAATTTATAGGCTGTGGATGATGCCCTCATTAATATCTTATAACTATGATATTCAGATTATTCTAACCAACAAAGCGAAGTTGATCCACAATACTGCTTTATTTTCATCAATTGCTTCATCATCATCATACATCGGCTTAGTTGTTGAGGACCGTAATAACAATAGCTCAAAACAAAGGCAATATTATCTATTCTCCTACTCCACATGCAAGTTCTCCGTAACTACATGTTCTAGATATGGGGATAACTAAATTACAGAAATTTGACTCTTATCACCGATATTTTAGAGCTTATTTTGGTGTAGAGCACGCAGTCTTTAATACTTACAATTAAATCTATCTAAATCTAAAGTATTCCGGTGGACGTTTGACTAATTAACGGAATCATATTACTAATTGGTCTGATTAAATTTAGTATGTCCAATTAGTTGTATAGTCTGTGTGCAGTAAACATACTTTATTATAAGGATTCGACTACTAAGTAACTTTTAAAAGGTTTCAGGAAGGGAAATAATGTATAACATATGAATATTATATATCTCACTTATTATCTTATTATGTTGTGACGGCCGTCTGGCGTAGTGGGCAGCGACCCTGCTTTCTGAGTCCATGGCCGTTGGTTCGATTCCCACATCTGGAACATGTTTGTGTGCGGAACATAAATGTTTTTCAGGGTCTGGGTGTTTATATATATATTATAAGTATTTATGTATATTATAAAAATATTCAACAGTCACCTGGGTAGTAACCCAAAACACCAACTGCGCTTACTTTACGGGTTACATGGCGATGTGTGCATTGTCGTAGTATAGTTATTTATATTTAATTCCCATATTGACAAACATTAACAAGAGTAGGTATGAATGTATGATAATATATACGTACCTACGTTTAACTATGTAAATGTTGCATCCTTGAGGAAAACTGAGAAGGAAAACAAATAAAATGGCCGCTTTAGTTGGAACGTGTCGAATTGATGTACGTGTGTAAGCACTACAAATTGTTTGGTAATATAATTATACCACTACTAAACGCAACACAAACACTTACAACATGAGAAAATAAGTTCATAAGATAAACTTCCTCTACGGGCTGCTTCTTTGACCTTTCTCACCTCTCTCAGCCATTCAATTAACATCCTGTTAAATTTTTTTGATACCAAAAACAATTGAATCTTTTCCATAATAATTAGCCACTCTTATAAGTATTATCTTCCTTATATACGACTTCATATTCTAACGCCTACAGCCCAAACGAGTTCATATATTCTAAAAAAAATATGATTTATTGTTAGATTACTGTTTCGAAAATAGCCTACCCAATATATTTTGATAAATGAGATGTCATTATATTTTTATCCCGGCCATAGAATCGACAATGAGTTAGTTACGTCATAAATAAATAACGAGGTAGACACCACTAGTGACATATAAAAACAACGGTAGGTACTAGAGATTACAGATTACTAGATTTAGATAATGCTACAGAGTGCTTATACTCGATTAAAAATTAGATGAAGTGTGATGATACCCGGTTACGAAATGCTTAGGTATTAAAAGTAATCCAAAAAGGTAATTATGGGAAATAATTTCAATTCCTGCTATTGCTTTAGGTAATTCTATTTTTCTTGTTTTGCTATCCCTGTATAAAGGCAAACAAAACTATTTCAATCAGTTTTTGCAAGATGAGCGTGACAGTGAATTTTTAACCGACTTTAAAAAGGAGGTTATCAATGTACGAGCATAAAACTCCATTATATTTATTTATTTATTTTTTCATCTTACGATTAGTTTCTTCTAATTACAAGAATTTACCTAATTCACTAGCTTAGATTCTGATGCACCTACATATGATGGATTTGTAAAATTATTTTTTTGTTCGAAAGGGCTTTATTCCAAAATAGTCCCATTTAAATTTCATTAGCTACGGATCACCCAGCATTAAAGCTTGATTTATACAACAATCTATTTACTTTATAGTTGGTTCCTTTGATTTTACATTTATTTACGAAGTCAGTTTTTTATGTTAGTTTTTTTTTCTCCAATAGATAGATAAAAGACAATCGTTAAGTACAATTTTATTCAGTTGATCCTTCACATAAAATGTATATGACAAAATCACTTGATATTAAGTGTATGTAAAAGTTTCACGTGGTCCAAATAAAGTTAAAATACGATCATTTAAATCGTGCTGAATCAACAGAATCGGTGAAAAGGATTACGAATAATGGCTTAAATCTGATACTACAGCAAGATATACTGCCATTAGATGCGTCCTGTTCCAACGGATAAACACTTGATAAGACTCAATGGCGGTACTCCATCACGGACAGCTTACATCAGCAGGGCTTATCGATATCCGTAAAATCTTCGAAAATTTAAAATGTTTAATAAAAAATATTTGAAATAAATATCAATTTTATTCATCAATCAAAGAGCACATATAAAACACAAATTTGATATCTTCAAAATAAGGTGGTTTCCTCTGATTTTATAATCAAAGTAAGTCTTTTTTTTATAATCTAGGAACTAGATAAACGTGTTTTCAATAAGTTCAGAGTTTAATCCTTTTATAAAAATGTTTTTTTAGTCCTTACATTGAATCAGGATGCGCAAATGTAAGAACTTTTATCCTGTAAAATTGTTGCCTCTGAATATTAGAGTATTCAGTATTGGATACTTATTGAAATACTTACCTCATAAATATTATTTAGATTGAAAAAAAACTATCTCTTCAAGTCTACGCCGTTTTAATAAGCAACGATGATCGTTGTGTGTCGAGTAGTATGGCAGTTATATTAAATCCGTACCCCTAATCGGTTTCTACACGACATGTCACATGGTACGGGAACGCTAAATCACGTAGCATAGTATTTGTAGGTAAGGTGGTAACTTGCCACGGCTGTAGCCGCCCACCAAACTGACACTGGCAGGGGCAATTTGGGAATTTATAATTTCTGAATTTTCGCTGGCAGGCCAGGAATCTAACCCGGGACCTTAAAACCACAGTGCGCCTAGGAGGTTGGTTGTAATTAAAACAGAACGACCACCATTGAAAACTGAACCGTACCTTGTCATACCGCCATTTTCGTATTAATACACTGAAAAATCTCAATTCATAAATCTGTATTCATAATTCAAAAATTTATTAAGGAGGGCTTTATGAGGACTTTTAAAACGTTAAGTATTTTTTTCTGTATTAATTCTTCTACAGTTATCCATCTAAATGTTGTTACATTAAGATTCATAAATGAAGACAGTTTGATGGCGAGTTAACGCTATTAAGCTAGAAATTACAATCTATTAGTAATTTCTAGCTTAAGAGAAAGAGAGCTTGAGAGAAGAACTATTACCTTAAGGAGTTCCTTTAGTTTATGTTTAAAAGCTTCTTCATTGAGCTTGCTCTCTTCTCTATGCTAGTCTATAGTCTTAAATATTTTGTTATTTGTTTTTAATTTACTGCATGTTAGCCCCTGACTACAATTTCATCTTATGGTAGATGAAACATGCATGCAGTTTAAGATGGTAGCGGGCTAACAACATTTTCGGTCTTACGCAATATTGTACCGCAACGCTAAATCGCTTGGCATCTTTGTGTGAGGTAATAGGACTCAAGTTCAAGATATCGTTCTCCCTTATAATAATTAGGTCACTAACCATAATAACAAACCACTCTTGGTATGCAAGGCAGATACTATCAAAAGAAAGCCGGCAAAAACTCAGCAATTGCTCGTGTCTAAAAATACCATAACAAAAACATATTGTGTGCCATGTATTCATGAAAACGTGTTTTGGTTTAAGCAGCACTTAAAAGCATTTTTAATGCAAAGGAAAACGCGCAGAGTGAAAATAGTGCTAAAAAATAATTCGTAATACGACACCAGCTTGTTAGCGAGTGGGAGTTGGCTTTTTATCCCCTGGCAGAGATATAAAAATTGAGTTACAATGTTTACTACAAAAGCGTAAAGCTACAGGTAAACATTTCACGACTTTAAAAAGTTATAAAGGTAAGATCTACAATTTTATAGCTTTTCATAGCACCATCTTGGTATCATTATAAAATTGAAGTATTAAGACCTGGGAACTTTTTAAAAGAGCGTAAGTTTTATAATAAGGTTTTATATTGTATAACATTGACCAACACTAACCACTTATATAATTTTATTCAACCTACTTGGTGGCTACGATTTATAAGATTCAATAGCATAAAGGTACAGCGATATGACTGAAATCCGAAAACGTCGTAGATTCAATATTATCTAAATGTTTAATTGCGGGGAAGTGTGGCTATTTAGATTCATATATTTAATGATTAAACGAACTTACCTGTACGTGAAGTTCTATCATAATTATACGAAGGATTCGTCCGAAAGGATTAGCAAATAATACTTGTAGTACCGCCTGTGGATCGCCAGTCACGCACTTTATTTGAGGGTATGAAAAATAAAAAATATTAAAAATGCACCCTCCACTTAGCGAGGTGGGAGATCTATACACTCTCATTATTCGCTTTTTAGTGCTCGCCACGACCGCACGTCGTGTCTTCCCACATTGTTAACGTGCATTAATTTGAAATTAGTATTTAAACATAATGCCTAAACGTAAAAGTGAAGACAATTACGAAAAAATATTCAAAAAGATTAAAAAGTAAAGGAAGTAATTGCGCCGGCGCCATCGAAGTCAATCTTCAAGTTCTTCAGAATCACTGGATATACAAGGTTAGCTATTAAAGATACACGTGTCTGGGTTTGCGTACTTCTCTTTGGAGCTTTACTGCCCGATATGTTAGTTTTGCGAACTGTACTTTGGTCTGTTTCTTAACTAATAAATAGACATAATATGCTGATCTATTACACGCTATTATTTCAATGTACGTATGAAGATATACATACAAATCTGGTTTATTTAATGCGTGATAAGTTTTTCAGTTGGTAAACGGTGATATTTACCAAATTGGGTTTGCGTACTTCTCTTTGGAGCTGTACTACCCGATATGTAATCTATCTTTGTCATGATTTAATATTATCTAAATGTTTGATTGCGGGGAAGTGTGGCTATTTAGATTCATATATTTAATATGATTTCATCATCACATCAATCCATTACCGGCTTACTTCAGGGCACGGAGCTCCTCCATAATGAGAAGGGGTACTGAAACGCTTAGCAAGTCTTCGTGGCATCGGCCTCGGCATATATCACCGAAATATAAAAAATTTTGACTACAATTCTTTCGCACACCGAATTAAAGTACAAAAACAAAACAATTACCTAATGTTAATCATTATTATTTTCTTTTGTTGCAGGTAAGCATATTTGTCTTTCAGTGCCATCTCCTATAGAAGGTAAACATCAAATAAGCCTTTGGATCCAACTGCACAGAATGCCGGTCGGGTACTTATTCAAAACCATTGGCCTGAATTCTTCAGCCAATAGGTTCTACTGGCTAGCCGATTCAGCCGGATTTTTTCCCCTAAATGATGAGAATATTTCTTTTTTCTTATAAAGTTGCCAAAGCCCTTATTTTAATGGTAATAAGGACTTCCAGATCATTGCCTAGCCTTCTACAGTATTCATGAATATTCATAAAAGCTGAACATTCTTCATACCTATATATTTCAATAGCGTCTATCTTCTTTACTTTGCCCTTCAATCAGCATTGAAAGAGTGCGGTGGGTCTTAGCTCAACAACTCTCTCTCCCAAGCAGAATAGGACAGACGAAGTCTGTGCCCAGCGGTGGGACGTTAGTTCGGTAATTAGGTTTTTTGTTTTCTAGTACTACAAGTTAGCCTTTTACTGCAATCCCATCTGCACGGCTAGCATGGGCAGGAGACAATTGCATCCCCGGGGGGAAGGATAAAAATTTATCTTCTCCCTCAGCTTTATCAACTCTCAGAGCACTGGTGCTTACGTGGAAATAAATTCCACATTATATATATGTAATATTAAACGGGGGTAAACTTCTCCTATTCCCTTTTCCCATGCTTCAGAAGGATGGCACGAGAATTATATCCCTTGTGAGGGGATTTAATCGGGGGATATAGTTTTTATCTCCTGCCTGTGCTGGTCGTAAGTGACGATGCAGTCTATGAAGATATCAAGCTCCGCTATAAGGGTATATATATAAATATATATATATATATATAGATATATATAGATAGTAGTGATCATCGTACCAAAGCGCTACATCACGTGACACCGCGTCTTGACTGTAGAATAATATGTAGCCACAGTCTACCAGACCAGAAAAACAGCAATGCGAAATAGTCCCTGCCAGGGAACTACCAAAACCTCCCATTAGTAAGACTACAGCGCTCAACATTCACTCACGCAAGGGGGGTCTTCAAAAAGATTTAATACTACAATTAACGTTACCCAGGAGTTTGCATGGGGTGTTATTTTACAAATGATTTGATAGTAAGTGCGTTAACCCCATAGCTACGAACCCCAACTATGGCAATGCTCGAACCCCTACATAATACCAGTTCTTCATCAAAGATAAACAGGCGGCCGTAGCCTTTACAAAATATGCTCGCAAATTTACTGGATACAGTATATTTAGTAAAAATTTTGTGATCACTTTTATATATTCGGAGGGTTCTTTAGACTGCAAATCTATTTATAATTATTTGAAGCTATACGTATACTTATTTAAGATGACGGTCTAGTAGACGAAAAGGTTTTTAAAAAAATGGTTACCGTCGAGCTGAGCCTGAACTCCACGTGTCTTCATCCGTAGAGTGCAATAAGGACAGCTCCAGCTCCGACCGATTTAATATATAGATATTTGGCGAGATCGACGTTTCGTACTACCCAGTTTTTAAGCGATTTCATAGAAAGAGAAGGCTGTAATGCAACACATATCACTCCATAACTATTCCAACGTTAAGCCACGTGTATTATATGAGGTTATTAAATTAATCCAGCCAGATAAGAACGCAGGACCTCTTCCATTTATATTTCTACACCGCTGTGCTGTTAAAAGTTAATCTGTTGCCTCTTCCCCAAATTTTCCAGCTGCACGAGTTTGGCCATCTTTCGGCATATTAATATTATGCCAATTACGACTCCCAATTATAATTTCAGAAAAGACACAACTTCAGCAACAAGGATTATAAGGCTTACAAAACTTAACTGGAGGCTACCATAATCTTTATTTTAGATTGTCTGTTTGTGTAATAAAATTACTTATATACGCTTTTGTGATAAACATTAATAAATATTTTTTCAGGTAAATGTGGTATTCAATTGAAATTTAAATGTGCTAAGAACAATTTAAAATCAAAATATTCAATTTGTCAGCAGATTCATTGGCAAAAATATCTAAAAAAAACGTATTGGTACTCGTAGATTGATTTTCGTTGGTTACAGCTTGCTGGTTTTTTTGAACCCTTTAGAGGATATTTTTCCAACTCCGAGTGTGGCAAAAATTATTTAGTTGCTAGAAATAAACGACCTAAATAAACTTCGCTCTATTTCAAATTACGCGTGCATAAAAGGGTTGGTATAGAGAAAAAAAGGTTATGCATTTCTAAATACTGTAGAAAATTATATTAAAGTACTTCTTTCTTCTCATCTCCACAAATCATTTTCATTAGGTCCTGTATATGAAATTTTCATTGACACAGGAAAAGGGTCAAAGATACGACCATTTGATATAAATTAAGCTAGTCTAACATGACATATTTATACGTTGTGTTCTTTACAACGTTCCCCAAGTTAAGTATAACTTGCTGCCCTTAAAACCATAAATAGCATTTAAACATTAGAAAGCCGGTTGCCGCCGGCGCAGTGGGCAGCGACCCTGTTTTCTGAGTCCAACGGTTGGGTGTGGGTTCGTTTCAACTAGAAAAATGTTTGTGTGATGAGCATGAATATTTTTCAGTGTCTGGGTATTTATCTGTATATTATAAGTATTTATGTGTTTCATATACTCGTAAATTTTCATCAGCTAACTTGGTACCCATAACAAAACCTATGCTTACTTTGGGGCTAGATGGTGATGTGTGTATTGTAATCGAAATGCTTTAGTGAGAGTTTATTTACAGTCTGTATACAACATTAAAAATAATATCCAGTATGTAAGGAAAACTAGTAATACAGGTTTCCTTGCAAGTATTGTACTGCGAATGCAAATAATTCAGTAGGCAACACAAATAGAGCAAGCTATGTTTACAGTCAACGTGAATAACAAAGTTCACTCATTAAATAGATAGTTGTACGTACGTTCACTAACTAACGCAATATCCCGAGTTGTTGGCATAAAAGTTGACGCATGGTTATGGTATTTAAAAAGATATCTTTTAAAATACTACGCGATAAGAAAGAACTTTACAGATCAATTAACTATTTCTCTGGATATCATCATCATCATCATATCAACCCATTACCAGCCCACTACAGTGAACTAGTCTCCTCCGGAACTGTGAAGAGATCAAGGCCGTAGTCCAGCTGGGCCAGTGCGGATTGGTGGACTCCACAACCCTTTGAGAAAATAATGCAGAACTGTCAGGAAGGCAGATTCCCTCAGGATGTTTTCCTTCACCGTTGAAGCAAATGACTAAAACTCAATTACTAAAAACGCACATAACTTAGAAAAGTTGGAGCTGCGTGCTGGGATTCGAACTCGGCCTCCCGAAGTTTAATTCGAGCTTACTCACTGCGTCTTTCAATTAACTTTTGTGATGGACAAAGTTTTTTTCTCTCACCTGATGGTATGTTTAAAACCATCGCCTGTAAACAGAGCAACACTTCGCATGGTATCCGAGGAACACGTCCCACAACGTGCCGCCCTGGGTCCAACAACCTGAGGCGTAGGTGTTAAGCCACATGTGGTTGCCATTCGTTGGTGGTGTTTACAGCTAACGACGCCCTTTAGATCGGAACAGCGCGGCTATCATGGGCAGAAGACAATTATATTTCCGGGAAAAGCATAAATAAATAAATAAATATACTACGACAATACACACTGACACACCGCCATCTAGCCCCAAAGTAAGCGTTGCTTGTGTTATGGGTACTAAGACAACTGATGAATATTTTTTTATGAATAATATACATAAATACTTAGAATATACATATAAACACCCAGACACTGACAAACATTCATGCTCATCACACAAACATTTTCCAGTTGTGGGAATCGAACCCACGGCCCTGGGCTCAGAAAGCAGGGTCGCTGCAAACTGCGCCAATCGGCCGTCAAATCGGATATTAATTTATCTTCTCCCACAGCTTTATCAACTCTCAGAGCACTGGCGCAAAGTCGAAATAATATCCAAATAATATATGTGTAATAAAAAACGGAGGTAAAGTTCCATGTTCCCGGGCTTTAGTAGATGGACACGTTAACTATATCACTTGTTAGGGTATATAATCGGGGGATATAATTTTTTATCTCCTTCTCGTCCTAGTTCGTGGACGTCATTTCTGGACGAGCTCTGTCACAACAAGCTTCACTACTCAAAAAGTCTAACATGCTAAACACTGGACAAACGAGGCAGTTCCAAATAAATCGCACACGCTTGTATCATATATTTCAGTTATTTGAATTTGCAAAAATCAAAATATATTTCTACACTTGAAATAAAGCATTGATACGTCGATATCACGCTTCAGTCACTAGTTTCAAAGTTCTGCCTTCAAAGCAAGCTGGAACGAGGTGCCGCCAATATTTTACTAGTATTGCCACTTTAGAATTCGACATAGAACATATATTGGACATCAAAAATGTTGCACTTGTGTTTCGATTATTTATTTCTAGAAGCAGTCGGGAATACATATTACAAGGAAATCCTACAAAGACAACATTATAATTACATATATTTGAATAATGTTGATAACCATATGATAAAGATTGAGTTTATTTTTATTATAAATTATAAAAGAATTCTTCATGAAACTTTCATAATTTTTTAAATATGAATTACATTTTTGTGAAACGAATGAAATAATTAAATGAGATTGAAATAATTGTAACTATTTGGCTGAATCTTAAGCTGTTTATTTAAAAGTTATGAATAAATACTGTCCACCCAAAAATAAATATTTTCTCCGATGAACTATGCCAAGAAAACTCGTTTCTACTAGATGTTTCTAGCTTATATTTATTTACCCATAACACGATATTACTAACGACCTAAATAAATATAAAAATAATTTATCATTTATTTTGATAACTGAATTGACCAAGCACTATAGATAGATAAACTAAATAATATGCTCGTATTGGTTAAACACTTTGCACCAATTTCGTGGCAAAAATATATGATGTCTTCAATGTATAAAATCTAATGTATAAAAATAAACTATTTAAAACTAAATAAAATCTAAAACGTCCTCGAAACCACCGCAGCGAGGCACAGTTCCTAAGATGCTGGCAGCAATGCCCCTTTGGATGGCCAAACTAATTCGTTGGACAAGGTAACTGCCCGCTCTAGGATCACCGGTAGACTCGATAACCCTTTTCGATAATTTATATTTTAAAGAAACAATATTACTATAAAAAAAAAAATCTATCAATATTACTATAAAAAAAAAATCTATCTAGAATCACCGGTAGACTCGATAACCCTTTTCGATAATTTATATTTTAAAGAAACAATATTACTATAAAAAAAAATCTAATGTGACATGAACATTATAGTGAAGCACTCCAATTACTTTGAATTTTATTGATATGTTCTAGTAAAATTGTCGTAAAAATGTAACTGTATATGCCTTCACTTACTGTAGCAATATAATTGCTTCCGACAGTTATTGCAGCTATAAAACTGGCAAACTTAATTGAAATTTAGTTCCTGAAACAAGAAAGCTGAAACTATGCTTAAGTTTTCCAAAATATTTGACTAAACTTTAATGGTAATTTGTGTTTTGTTTTTATCTGCTGTATCTTTGAACTATGTAAATTTGGATGTATTTTTTGTACTCGCAATAACTTTATCGGTTTTTTTGATAAGCGTAAGCAACCGTTATCCCGATTTTGCCGGTTATATGTTGGTTTGTTCGTAAATTAAGTTCAGCTTAACCTCTGCACTGATTTTGATAAAAATTGGCCCAGACGTAGCTTTAAACCCGAAAACGTACCCAGGAGCTGTTCCAGCGGGATTTAAAAAGAAACCCCTTAATCTATACACAGCTCAAACCAATTTTAGAGAACGTTGCGTAGAGGTTAATTAGTATCCTGGAGAAATATAAAGTTAATTTTTCAACGAGACTAAAAAGGTATTCGCAGGTTTTTTTTTTAAATCGAAATCTTAACTACAGAACCAAAAAACCCCGGGCAACAGATATTAAGTAATATACTAGGTTCATACCTAAATTTATCCGTTAATATTACATTTGTTAAACCATTCGCAAAGGTTCTCAGTCAAACGTTTTATTCAGACGGCAAAAAATAAAATTAAATAGTGCAAGCTTACAGTCTAGTCTTTGATGTGTCATTGCTTAAAGATATATTGCTTTCGGAACGGTCCAAGTCCCACAGGATCACATTCAATAGGCAGCACTTCATCACGAAGGATTACAACTGTACTTCGATTTCAATGAAACCGTAGACGGTATCCTCGTTTATAATACGAATGTCTAACACCGCGGCTGATTCTACTTTAGCTGGGACTAAAAATAAACTTTCCCAGACACTATTTATTTCTTCCATGTAAGGAAAAGAGGACAGCTCTTCTGTAGTACCTACGTTTTTCCTTTCACTTCTACTACACTAGTTTAGTTTATGTTCACATGCCAATAACACATGCACCATCATCACCACCTTCTCTATCATATGAACGCTAGACGTCAATCCTCTTTTGTTAGCAGTATTATATTCCAGGGTCTTGGAAGCTTTCGTCCGAGTGCGAGTCTGGCAACTGGCTTGATGCTATGCGCTACCAATAGACAATAGTAGCACCACCACGCCCGTATCTTCGGTAACTGTGCTTCCTCTATGAATCGTTCGTATAGAGATAATCTTAGTGAAGCTCTCACTGAGCCTTCTTATCAGGCCCATAAAGGACATTGGATAGAAGCAGGCTTTACTTACGGAAATCCATGATATATTATGAAAATAATTTAAGCTTAATTTGCGAAAAGCGCTCTTTTCGCGGAGTATATCCAATTAAGCTAAATTTTCATAATATACCATAATGAACAACGATACACACACATCTAAAGGTGTGTGTGTGTGTGTGGTTGCTCAAGCAACGGTAAGCGATCATGGTTTTAGCAAATCAATGTAGGAATGTTTCAGGCCAAATCCATACTAGAGAAATAAATACGAAAATGTGTAAGTTTATTGATAAAATAAGTGGTTACAGATAAACTTCAATAAAAGAATAATTGTTGACTTTAATAAGAGAAACATAGCTTGACAATGAAGGCTAGAAGAAGACTGACTGAATGATGGGCACAGAATATTTTTTTAGCCCAAATAAAAAGTTCTTACTGGATTTTCAAGAAACCGAAGCAAAGTAAACCATAACACTTCAAAAATATAATTTAAATCAAGGTACAAGCCGTATCAAACCATTTATACATCTTTACATTTATCAGTGCATTTAAAACATCGGTATGACTGTAGTGTGGATAATATAGTACTTAACTTATAATACTTACTTACTCGTATGTAGCCCGTATTCTCAAAAGTTCAAAGGGCAGACCGAGATCCGAATATGCAGTGAATAACGTTTCATTTCGTTTAAATACTATGGTATTCATTCAATGTATTCAGCCTAGTTCAATCACTTCAAATATTTGGAGGTGAACCCCGTTTGAGCTGTGGAAAAACCTTACTTCAAAAAGCTTAATACATTTAATGCTACCAACAATTTTTTTACCTTTGGATTTTATTCGTTATCGTATTAATATGAATGGTAAATCTCTATTAGAAGAAATGATGAATATTTGTTTAAATTTAATTAACACACATTTCATTACTTAAATTTAAATAAATATACTACGACAATACACACATCGCCATCTAGCCCTAAAGTAAGCGTAGCTGTTTATGGGTACTAAGAAAGCTGATGAATAATATTTTTATGAATATAATACACATAAATACTTATAATATACAGATGAATACTGAAAAACATTCATGTTCATCACAGAAACATTTTCCAGCTGTGGGAGTCGAACCCACGACCTTGAACTCAGAAAGCAGGGTCGCTGCCCACTGCGCCACTCGGCCGTCTAGCGGATATATACAGTAGGTATGCCAATATGTTTGACTGGGTAATTTGACTTAGTCCGACTAGAAGTTAAACTTTCCTGAATTATAAATTGTACCGTACTGATTTTCTGGTTTTCGCGGATATGCATAATATTAATTAATGTAGAGAATATTTAAAGACACTGGGTTATTAAGTAACTGCAATAACGAATTACTTTTGTAATTAGATACTTGATACAAATGAAATTCGTTCACAGTCATACCTATATTATATTTATTACAATTTAATTTTAACAACTGCCTCATAGCGGAATAGCCAAAAACATGAACGTTTTCCGAGTAAGGAGCATGCTTCGTTAAATTAATTTAATATTAATAATTCATCCACGTATTATTAAGTTCTTATATTCGTATATTGTTTTGTTATAAAATATTAAATATTGAAGCTAGATGTTGTTTCATTAAATATTTAGCCTACCTAAAACAAGAACTACATTTCTTGTTTTTTCTCAAAACTATATTTGGAACTACTATATAATAAAACTTGTGGAGTAAGCCTACTTGTAGAGTTAGTTACACCATTTATAACTCAAGAACGGCTGGACATTTTTTTATAATATCTAATTTTTTGGATTCCTCTTAGACCGGAATAGGATAATAAGTATTAAAATATAGCATTCGTAAAAAAAAAAATATCCGCGGTACGAAGTTCGCCGGGACAGCTAGTATACTATGAATTTTGTATTTTTACATATCGAATTAATTGGTCTTGCATTTAACATGTTTCATAAAGTATCCTTTATGTTAAATCCTTGGGTTCGATTCGCAGGAAACAATTTCAGTATGAGTCAGGAAATTGACGATGTCTACGTGTCTTGAGAACATGTTGAGCCATCAGTCCTGGTTATTATCATGTGTTCATAAAACCTCACTTTGACGCAGGGTATCACCTAATTTCTGATTTGGTCACGTAGATCATACAGGCAGTGGCGTGCATAGAGGGTATGCACAGGGTATGCTTATGATATAAAATGATCAAAATCTCCAGTACGAGTTATAAATACTTATGGGTAGGCTTTTTGTAACTGTAAAACAAGGTTAACAAAAAATAAAATAAAAACGATAATATACATATGCACAAAGGCGGTCTTATCGCTTGAAGCGATCTTCTCCAGACAACCTTTGAGAAAACGTGATAGTGCAATACTTAAATTATAAACATTACATATTAATACTACATATATATAGTAAAAACATATTTATTTATATATATGTATATAAAATATCAATATATAAACTTAAATACATATTACTATTTAAACATACGCATAAAATACATAGATATTTTGCTACATATTAGACAGGAAATAGTCTTTTAACCGCGATTTAAAGATGTTTAATGATTTGGACTGTCTTATATCCCTTGGTAGCTCATTCCAGAAGCTTAGCAGGCCGCCCAGGTCGCCAAGTGCTTCAGGTCTCACCACTTACTACTGGTGTTATTCAATTACCTAAATAACTTTTAAAGTTCTACCATATAATACAGATGTGATTGGAGCACAGCTAAAATTGTTAAAAATGTTTTGGATCCAATTGTTGTTGCGCATTGAAAGAGTTCGAAAACTCATGAATTACCTTTAAGTGCACTTTTCGAGAACAATTTAGCGCGATCGGCTGAAAATTCAATTTTTCCACGATACATTCGAAAACGCAACCAACCGTGATAAAATTAATTGCTGTACCTACACATAAACACTTTTACGAGCCGTCTGATATAATCGGATGTTAAAGATATCGGATAAACAATTTAAAATTATTCATCAATCTTCAATACATAAAGACATATTTGTATGACGAGTTAACGTGTGAATTTCTACTATGAAAAAAACACTTAGCGTCAAGCTGTTCAGCTAAAAGTTTAATGTGTCGTTGTTTTGTTGTTGTTGTATGTGTTTTTTTTTTGTGTGGGTTTAAGTAAAATTTCATCTTTCAAGCTAGTGAGAAGTACCCTGAGGTTCATTGCGGAACGAACAAAGTTTTTAGTACTGCAAGCCTTACACAGCTACTTCGTCAGGCCTTTTTCTACATTAAAAAACACTAGTAACCCTAATTTTTTACTTAGTGAAAAGGGTTTTTTCACTTTAATTTTCAGGCAATGTTTGCTGCTGGAGCCTCCACAATCGACATATCGAGCACCGAAGGAGATTTTTTCTCATATTGGAGTAAAAGCCATCGGTATGACTGTGAACCTTAGAAATATCTGTGACGCACTGCAAAAGCGCAGCAGCCTCGCTCGCAAAAACAAATAAGACACAAGCTGAACACGCAAACTAAAAGTCAACATCGAACAAAGCGTAGCCATCGGGAAATTTTCGGTCATTTAGCAGAACATACATACGTCAGTGAACTAAAAAAAATTTGGCGCGAATACAAAATGCTGCATAGTTTTTAAAGTGATAACTTCTTAGGGGATGGTAAACCGCTTCGTTACGTAACGCGTTACGGCGCCAGTCTGTCTGGCTTCCCTTTCCCTTTCTAACCCACAGCTCTAGCCATAATCAATGAAAGATTTTATTAAAAAATAACCTTTCCTAACATTATCATAATAAATTGCATAAAATTTAAGCAATAAGCTAAGCTCAAAAGCTAAGGTTAGCTAAGCTCCAAAGCTTTTCTAAAGTTTAACAGTGTCAAAAATAAATAGTTCAACTTAGATTATTTTAAGTTATCATTTCTGTCGGGGCCTGAGACGGGCACATTTTTTTTATTACTGTAGGTTAAAACTAAGTTGGTCTAGTTAGTAGGTAGTATCCATTCTAATCCATATTCATGTTATAACTGTGTCGATGTTTGTGACCTAGGTTTGGCTTAACCATTGCACTGATCTTGATGAAATTAGGCTCACATATAGCTTTACAAAAATAACTTTTGGTCGAGAAATACATGCTTCCGCTGGCAACAGACTTTTAAAAAATATAACTAACGCAGATGTACGGGAGCTATGGTGCTACGCTCAACCGTAACAATAGGAAGATCTTCCTCCGAGCGGGTGATCGTGCTCGGGGACCGAGGTCCGAACATTCATTTTAGGAAGTTGTATATATAGGCATTCTTTGTGAGTACTTTTCTAGCGCGATGTAGGATTTTTGTAGCGCCATCTAGTTATGTAATGTGGAGACCGCTACACAGACGTTGCTAGCGCGTAATATTTATTTATACTTAACCTTTTGTTAGGTATTCGATATACTTGACTTAGTGGTTAGCCCACACATTCTAGGACGGGTATATCGAATAACGAAATATTGGCCTTGTCTAATAAATACTCTCTACTTCATAATCATAATCTCTCTCTCAGAACGAGAAGGGCTCAGGCATAAGTCCACTGCTGCTGCAATAATTATATTATATAGGGAACTCTCAGAACTCTCAACTTATAGTTGCTTATAATGAAAATAGCCCCAAAAGTTAGAGGACCGTGGGAATCGAAATCAGGCCCAAGAAAGAGAAACAGATTCTCTAACCACTAGGCTATCAACCCCTTTCCTCCTCATATTACAAAAAGTATGATCTAATATAAATATGCGAAATAAGAATTCTTCATTTTGTAATTTCTATTCGCCCTAAACTTCATTATCTAAAACCGCTGCACTTTTCAAAATAAATTTACCTGATTGGCCGAAAATCTAGCTTTTTTACACAAAGACCAAAGTACGTGCGGGCCATTTTAAACATCTTTTATTTCTAGTATTGATAAAGTGGGTAAGCTTTTTAGTATTCTGTGAACAATCAAGTTATAGTTTCCTTACAGCTTTTATGTCTTGCTGTATGCTATTAAATCTGTAAAGATGTGTATCAAAATTTATTACCGTTATGCGTATAAAATCTGGCACACAACTGGCAGATAAATTATTCACCCTTTAAACGCTCAACTACTTAGCAAATAGTAGGGAAATAATAAAATAATCACAAAAATAGATAATAGGTAATACAACTGTTTCACAATTCTCTTGACACTGTTTATGAAATTGTAATAAATATTTATTTTGAATGAAACGGGCTAAAAAGATTAAACTGGTTTGGATAAAATTTCGCACAACAATAGACTAAAATCCTATATTACGGTTTTTTTTTAAATCCAGTACAGGTTAGCCCTTGACTGCAATCTCACCCGTAAGTGGTACGAATACTACAGATGTTTTTAGTACGAACACTACTGCAAATAAATTAATTTTAATTTATGTCCATTCTATATCATGGCCTACTTTGCAAGTCAAAAAAGAATATTACATTTATCCAATATTTCTCCCATCATCAACCCATTCCCAGCCCACTGCACGGGTCTCCTGCACAATGAGGCTTAAGGCCATTGTCCACCACGCTGGCCCAGTTCGGATTGGTGGACTTCAGGTACCTGAACAGAGAGAGAGAAATTTGAAGAAGTGAAAAAATTTAGAACATTATGGAGAACTCTTGGGCATGAAGGTTTCCTCACGATGTTTTCCTTCTCCGTTAACGCAAGTGCTAGTGCTATTTCTTATAACGCTAATAATCTGAAAAAGTTGGAGGTGCGTAATCGGATTCGAACGCGGCCCCACAAATGTGAAGCCAAAGTCCTGACCACTTGGCTATCTACGCTTAATCTAAAAGTATATATTGTTTTTATAACTTGTAGAAGACTTATGAAGCTTAACATACGTGATCTGAATAACGCCCTTAACACCCGCTCGTACTGCGTTATTTCAGAATTTATAACTTGTAATAACTTCCTAATGCAACAGTACCCAAAATATTATTATTCTAAACGTTTTCGGCAAACCAAATCAAACTATGCTTACATAAAGCCCGCCTCAATAACCGCAGGGTTTCTCGTTGAATCCACTTAAAATCAAATATCCATTACCTTTTGTTCTACGCCGTAATATTAATGGTTACAGCACTGTGGAGTTTTGTTGGTCATGATTTTATGTACGTGTAGCAAATTCCCAGGAGTTTGACTATTTTCAGATTTTGACTGCATAGTTAAAGTACATTTAGCTGCAAACTGATATTGTACATCCACCGCCGGCCATCCAAAGTTATGAAACCTGAGCGCCTCGTTAAAATTCGATCTTATTTTAATATAACTTGTTATGCGACCCTGCTTTTTGAGTCCAAGGCCGTGGGCCGTCGATTCCCACAACTGGAAAATGTTTGTGTAATGTTTTCCGGACAACCTTTGGTTAATTCTTTAAGCAAAGGTTGTCATATTCATATCACATGTTACGGAAAAAGGTATACTTCAAAAAACAGTTTTAAAAATAATAAACATTACATACGAATACAAAATGTATTATTAAATCATGTACAGATATTATATAAACTTAAATATATATTTTGAAACTATATTTACTCCTTTTAATTGTTATAAAGACTAGTAGTATATTATTACTTAATAGTTGTAAAACTACCATAAAAGCGTGCATCTATTCCCACAGTTGCAATAAAGGAGGAAAATTTCTTCCAGCAGTTATGTCTGTAATAAAACTGTAAAGTAAATTAGAATTGGATCCTCTAAAAGCGGCGCACAGCTCTGCTCATTTCAGTAATACCTCCTATTTTTAACACTGAAAATTACTGGAATAATCTATTAGCCTTCCTTCTGGTTTTATTCCGGGCTCTTAACTTATTGTCATTCACCATAATTATTATCCCCAGCGTATTAAAGTTCCACTGCTGGACACCGGCCTCCTCTTTCAAAAGGAGGAAGGAGGGATTTATAGCTTTAACTATATTTCATACTAATAACACATGTGTGATAACGTATGTAGCTTGTCCTTTGGTAATACCCTTTAAACAAACACCAGTTCTAGAGTCGCTACAAACAGATATCCTAGACGTTTCAAAAGTGCTATTATAAATATTAATATTGGGCATTCTAGAAATAAATGAATTTTAAATTTGAATTCAAAAACTATTCCATTTGTCTAAACAGGCGTGTTGTAAACCAGCTGTTACGATTACTACAAAAAAAAAAATTATAGGACACAATGATTTTTATGCTTTCGTCGTGTTTTCCAGTTTTTTTTTAAATTCCGCGTATCTATCCGTCTATGTCAGTGTCCAGGATGCAAACTATAAGTATGCAAGATTTTGCAACCATTGCTTTTGCGGAATATAAGCAGAAAATAAAAATAAGCTTTGTAAGTCTGTAGGGTGGCGACCCCACCAACCCTTGTTAGAACAACGTGGATGGTGTATGCTCTAAAACCCTTTCTTTCTCCTATAATTATTGTTCAATTTAATTCAGCAACCAATTAGCTAATCTCTCTTATATAAACAGAGCGATTTCAAGACAGTAAATACTGATATATCTAGACAAATATCCTATCTATTACAAACTCATTATAAGTAAACGAATGTTGAAGTTATTTATAAAACATTGATATCTACTGTACGCCAACGTGTAACTGAAATACATTCGTAAAGGGCACCTCGCCAAGCAATCCCGGGATAAGCTTGATTAATTTTATTTCTCTCCTGCTATATTGAATCTTATTCTTATTTTCCCCACGAAAATGAGACTACTTACTTCTAGAGAGAATTCATTCTATCAACAAATGAAAAGTAAAAACATTATTTAACCAACGAGTGCTGCGAGCCTAGATGGCTTATAATTGTCCTACATTGCTAAGAGTTTACTTTGGCATAGGGGTAAGATTCTTCTTTAATTTACCGTTAAATATGAGCTAGTAACCGGTACATGTAGTGTCCTTGGTTTTAATACAACGATTTCTAAAAGTCGAACATTATTAAGTTATTAACTGTAAATTATATATTATTTTATTTATGTATTCTAGTCCAAGTATTGGTATGTAGTTATTAGTATGTATTTTTTTTAATATGCACAACCTGCAGTCTGTTGTCCTTTTGTTTTCCTTATCCTAAGGTTGCCTTTTCTGTCTGTGTTTTTTTTATTCTTCTTCTGTATTTTTTTTTGTGTGCAAATAAAGAGTATAAATAAAACTAGATAAATTATTCATACCGTTTAATTTACCTAAGGTTACCGGTTTATGCCACGATATAAATAATAAATCATTTCTTAGTACAAATCTTGGGTTATCATCATCATCAACATATCACTGGCCCCCTACAGGGCATGGGTCTCCCCTCAGAATGAGAAGAGAGTACGGATTGGTAGACATTTTATGGCCTTGAGAACATTATGGAGAACTCTCAAGCATGCAGGTTTCTCAACGAAATTTTCCTTCACCGATAAACGAAGTGAAAAAAAAAGCACATTATTCCGAAAAGTTAGAAGCGCATGCTGGGGATTGAACTCGATCTCGCATAAAGGGAAGCCGAAGCCGAAGTATTTTACCACCTACCTACCGGATAAAAAACGGGGAGAGCTTAGTGTATTACTATTTTTCTTTTAAATAGCTCATTTCTAAGTTCAAAAGTTTAGGCTACAGGCTGTTTGTCAGCCAGCCAAGACAGTATTTTAAAGTTATAGAGGATATTATACATATATATATGTTGTTCAGGGGTTCCCTTAACGACCAAATTTTCTCCCAACCGAGGCTCGTGAGCGGCTATTTCCTTTATAGTTTCTTTCATCTCGGTGAATATGATATCTTGTCTGCGCAAGTCATAGCGACCCTACGTTCTTGACCCAAAAAAATATCTGGGTATATATTGAGATACCTATTTTCCCTTAATAAGATTGGCTTTTGCGAATGTTTTTCGACTGAACCATACAATCTTAAACTCGCTTTCTACCATCTCTAATAAATCTTTATTCAAATGGTTTCTATTTCTGAGGATAAAAAGAATTTGCTTTTACAAAGTCAAAGTCAAAAGTCAAAAATATCTTTATTCATATATAGGCCCATAGGTGGCCCTTTTTATGCGTACATAAGAAATACACGGTAGTGAGATGATGGCGATAACCACATTCGTAAACTTAAAACTAAAGCTACAAGGGTTCCAAACGCGTCCTGGTCTAAGAAGAAGCCCACAACAAACTTAGCCGGGTGTTTTTTTTTTGTTATCACAATCTCACAATGTCATTTTAAATTATTAGAAGAGCGACCTGGTTAGAGCAATAATTTACACCTAAGTTTTTTTATCGATTTGAGATGTCTCTCAATAAGTTCAAAGTTTATATAAAACGTAAGCTTACAGAAAAATCCTATTATAATATTAAGGATTATTTAAACGATAAAAAAGCTTGGGTGTGAATTGCTCTAGCTTCATAGCTTAATTTAATTTTACTGGAAGATGGTGAAAACAAAAAAATAAATTTACTTTTTAAATTATGTAAACAAATATGTATGAACGCTTCATAAGTGCCTGTGATAGGCCTACATGAATAAATAAATTTTGAATTTGAATTTGAATTTTATTACGTAGTCCTTTATACTATAATAGGACTTTTCTATAAGCTTACGTTTAATACAAACTTTGAACTTTTTAAGAGACATCTCCAAGATGTCAATTGGTAGTTTATTGTAGAATTGTATGCAATTTCCTTTAAACGAATTATGAATTTTATGCAACCTAGTATATTGCACTGTAAGTTTATTCTTACTTCTAATGTTTAAATTATTGCAGTCACATTTTTTCTTAAATTTAGAAATGTTTTTATGAACGTACATTAAATTTTCAAATATGTACTGACTATACACTGTCATTATTTTAAAATCTTTAAATTTATCTTTCAATGACTCTCTCGGACCCATTTTGTAGGTCGAACGAACAGCCCTCTTCACGAAAGTAGTGCTAAATAATATCAGCAGCATAACCCCAAAGTAAAATTCCATATGACATAATGCTGTGAAAGTAATTACGTAATAACTATTAATAAATAAAAAAATAATAAGTATTTAAAAGAGAAGTTCACTTTTCTTGGTGAGCAATCTGGTTTAAGATCGTGCCGTGCGCTGACGCTGTGTATGCCTTATCATAGGACAAAATTTTATAAGCGTTCGTTTAGAGCACGAGCTGTGGAATTGTGGAATGCGCTTCCATTGAGCATACGACGATCCAAATCACTGGCGATATTTAAAAGAGCAGTTAAGGCCCATTATATTGTTAACGACTTTTAATAGTATGTATATACTTACTCATTTATTGTATGTTAAAGTATTTAATTATGTAAGTGTTGTTATTATATATATTAGTTTATTTTTATATTTATTTATTTATTATATAATTTACTTTTTATCTATTTGTGCACACTAGTTTATGTATTAGCATGTAGTTATTTGCATGTATGTATTTTAATATTTGTACCACCAGCAGTCTATTCTCCTCTTCTTTTTTTTCCTAATTCTAAGGTTGCCTGGCAGAGATCGCTATTAAGCGATAAGGCCGCCTTTTGTATTACTACTTCTTTCGATGTTTCTGTTTTTGTTATATTTTAAATATGTTAATGTTGTGGTATACAAATAAAGAGTTTAATAATAATAATAAGTAAATTAAAATATACCGGTCTAGCAGTTTCTACGTCGGTCATATGGCGTATCTTCTTTACCGCATAGGCAGCAGAACTAAGCCTGTTCGATAAATTATTTACATGAGGGCCCCATTGAAGATACTACAAGTATTACTTGGACATAATAAAAAAAAATTACAAAACAATTTTATTATTATTATTATCCTAGGGTCTAAACAAACAATAAGCTTAGGACTTGCACACGAAGGGTTTCGTACGAAGATGCAAAATAGTAGGTATTATATTATTACGATCGAGAAAAAAACACGTCAGAAACACATTCATCATATCGACCCATTCCCGGCCCACTACAGGGCACCCACAATGAGAAGGGGTTAAGGCCGTAGTCCACCACGCTGGCTCTTTGAGTATATTATGGAAAACTTTCAGGCATTCAGGTTTCCTAACGATGTTTTCTTTCACCGTTGAAGCCAGTGATATTTTAATTACTAAACCGTTAAGAGAAATTTACATTGTGTAAAGCTCACTACCTCTTACAGGTCATCAGAGCTTAGTAATAGAGACCCATTTGCATGTAACAAAAAAAATCAAAGAAAAGTATTCCGCGGTCACTTTATAAACGACGGACCTTAGAACTATAGCACTTGTCATTTTAATTACCATGACTTTTTAAAATACTTGTCAGCCAGTTATTACAAATGTATCAGGTTTCATGGCCTTTTATAATATTTCAGTCCTCAGATTAATAATCATAGTAACTAAACTGCGGCCACTAAAATGATATAGTTTAAGGAAACAGACTTTAATATTTCTTGCGTGTGAGAGAAAAAGACAGTTTTCTCTCAATGTTTACACTAATTATCTATTTTCGTTGTCCGCAGTTTACTTAGTGACGACAAAAAAAATATGTCCGTGTACTCGATGCATTTAATTTCACATATAGCCAGATAAAGGCGAAACGAACCCGTACCCACGTAAGCTCAGTTGCATTTTCGAGAAACAATTAGCTTGATTTGCTGAAAATCCAATTTCGCAACGCTCGGACGTGTATAGAATAGTAAAAAATCTGTTGGCTTAAACAGAAATTTATTATAAGCATTCGATGCTTGCAGATTTTGAATTATATAAACTATTAAGTAAATACTAGATGCTATATAATAAATAATAAGAATATAAGTTAGGATTTGTTGTTTTACTGTAAATACAGGATTGATATTACTCAAAAGTCATTATAATTCACTTCACGCCCACTGCTGGACATAGGCTTCAATTGGTATTTCCAAATACCACGATCTTGTGCCGCTTGGATCCAGCGGCTCCCTGCGACTCGTTTGATGTTATCCGACCATCTCGTCGGGGTCGACCAACGCTGCGTTTACCAGTGTGAGGTCGCCATATCAGGACGCTGGGACCCCAACGTCCATCTGTTTTCCGAGCTATGTGGCCCGCCCATTGCCACTATTTTGCGACTTGTTAAGCTATGTTGGAGCCACTGGTTTATCTACGAATTTCCTCATTACTGATTTGATCACGTAAATATAGATATTGAAAGCATAGTTCTCCGGTCCGAGTTGTGACACATAGTTAAGACCAACAGTGTAATATTAATAGGTTGATGAACTTGCTTCGCTTAGTCAGTTATCCTTTCAGAATAATATATGTACTCTGATAGAGCCGAAAGTAGGTACAAGAATTCCAATAACACTGAGTGTCAATAGCCGCATGAGGATAGAATATCACTTACAAAATTTATTAGCCTCGTAGAAAGGCTCTCGTCGGAGGAAAACCTCTCACTATTGATCTACCTACAACCCACAATGTACATTTATGTAATTGTAATATCGCCAGTGCCAGTCATCGCCACATATCACCATGCTGGTAATTTATGCACGACATTCATTGCTGTGTCACTGCAACGTTTAATGTTACGGCCCCTTTATGCCTGGCAGTGGAACCGTATAAAGATTTATGTCCCTTAATACGAATTTTAGTGTGGTTTTAATTGTTTTCAAACCAAACCAAAAAGTCTTTCGATCGTTTCAATAGCGTTTCTTGGTAGAGTACGTGTAGGAGTAAACGTACGTTTACCATGCGCGAATAACTCGTTTATTTCGTCTGGACGATACTACGTCGCACTAAAATGTTCTTTAACTCATCCACTTTTAAATAAATTACCGTTTATTAATTCATGAATTCGTTGCGACTCCATCGACTCCTCTTCCGAATATTTTTAAGTGATTTTTTTTTCTTTTACACTAAGCCAAGTTGAAGTAATTTTTGTACGTTTGTTTATGTTTTTGGGTGTGCGAAGTTTGAACATCACGTACTTTAAAATAGTTCTGCAAAGCTACATCCTGCATAAGATTAATTTAAAATAATTAACAAATAGTCATAAAAAACTGAAAACACGCATTCACCATCAAATTTGGTAATATTAGAGAAATCGGCTACAGATAATGGTTGGAAATTAAAATTCACATAATTTCGACTCTCATCTATCGACTATAGGTGATAATTATATAAATTAACAAAAAAACTTATTTTGCAAATTGAAAAATGGAACAATTTTATCAAATTAGTGGATTGATGACTTCGATATATCTACAAAATTTGAACGAAATCAGACCGTTTGAAGGGGGTCACAAGCAAGTCCAAAGAAGTCGGTTACAAACATACAAACAAACATACAGGTGAAGGTACTAGAAAAGCGTGTATCGTGTTGCACTTTTATGGACGAGCTGTCATGAAAAGCTTTACTACTGCTACTACTACTAAAAAAGTGTTTTTGATTAATGAACTAAAGAGAATAGGTGATATCCTAGTAGATAACATCGGGACTGAGTTCGATCTCCGGAAATGGTTCCTGTCCACTTGAAACGGACATAAATTAGGGATATCTGCATATCGTCTGAGAAAAGTACAGAAATCCTTTGTGGGGATTGGTATATGCTTTTATAACATAATACCTTCTGAATGTAATGTAAACCTTAGTTTAAACAATACATCAAAATACATTTAACCAATCGTGGTTACTGCACGATTGGTACACTCTGCTCTCTTCTCTCACAAAACTGAAAAGTTCCAAAGATTGGTAAACATTAAAATGATGTTGGAAAAGAGCAATCTGCTGAGTTTCTAGCCAGCTCTTCTCAGTGGAATCTGCCTTCGGAACCGGTGGTATAGTCACTACAAACAGACTGACTTGACGTTTCAAAAGTGCTGTGCTTATAAACTAGGCCTTCTTGAAATAAATGAAGTTTGAATTTGAACTTTAATGCTATGTGTGTTTTAAGAAATTAAAAATCGCTTGCTTTAATGATGAAAGAAAACATCGTTAGGAAACATGCATTCCTGAATGCTCTTTATAATGTTCACAATGGCGTTTAAAGTCTACCAATCAACACTCGGCCAGCGTGGTCGACTGCGGTCTAAACCCTTCTCGTTCAGAAATAAGACCCATGCCATATAGTGCGACGGTGATAAGTTGATACTGATGATTTTCTTAACAATTCAGTGTCCATATGTTTGTGACCGCATAACTTGAAAAGCGGTTAATGAGTTGAACTCAAAATTTTACACAAAGTATAATATATTAACAAAATTAAGCTTAATTTGCTATACTCCGCGCAAAGCAGGAGAATCTGTGTGGTGTAATTTATAATTTCTTATACTCCACACCAGATCTTCGGCAATATACCCTCTACGCACGTTTCGTTGCGAAACCGGAGCATCCTCAGGAGATGTTCACTTAACAATTATTCATTGTAAAGTCAACATCTCCTGAGGATGCTCCGGTTAAGCTTAATTTTGATAATATATCATGGTTTTCCGCAAAGTAGCGCCTGCTTCTATCCAATATACAAAGTATACTTTTGATTTTTGAATGTTTATAGATAAAGGTGTACTTTTTATTTCTAAGTTATCCGCAAATATAAATTCATATCCAACAGCCGTACCGTAACGAGGTCTAGCTAGTTGATTATAACAGCTATAATAACCAATAGTTTACTAGACAAGATTAATAGCATAATGTACCAGCCATTTTGCTTTTCAGTGGTATTATTTAGTATATTGATTAGCGATAACTAAGCTCCCAGGCAGCGTAGGCGATACTGTAGGTAGAAACGTCCTTTGCTATTTCCAGCTTCTTAAAAGGACTTGTTTGGATTACAAAAACAGAAGTAACATAAATACACTATCAAGCAAGTGATTTTTTTTTATCACCTCACCTGGTGGTAAGTGATGATGAAGTCTAGAATTATAGCGGCCTAACCTGTGAGGGGGTACGGCAGTACCCATACCCCGGCTTCCACGCCACATCGTACCGTAACGCTACATCAATTTGCGGCACATTTTTGTTGCTATATACTATAATTACATAAATAAAAAATTCCTATAACTCCAAAAGCCGACCGGGGACTGAGTCAGATCTCCGCCACGCAGCGAAAGAAAGACTGAAGTTCTAAACACCACACTAGAATATCACAAATTCATACAAACTCATTTTTATTGTAACTTAAAAGATTGAAAAAAGATCGTGTAGTATCCTCAGATCAACCCATTACCGGCTCACTACAGGGCACGGGTCTCCTCCCACAATAAGGAAGGGCTAAGGACGTAGTCCAACACGCTGGCCCAATGCGGATTGGTGGACTACACACACCCTTGTTAAGATTATGGAGAACTCTCAGGCTTGCAGGTTTCCTTACTATGTTTTCCTTCACTGTTGAAGTAAGTGGTATTTTAATTGCTTAAAACGCACTTAACTTAGAAAGTTAGAGGTGCTCGCTGGGATTCGAACTCGGCCCTCGAAAGTCGAACTCACAACCGCTTTAGTAGTTTAGTATGCATCATCCGGTAAAAGACATACTAATTACCAACCAAAAAGTTTTTATGAACATTTAGAAATACCAGTCAGATTTGTTGCTTATGATAGCCCGATTTTCGAGTAAGGTTATTTAAATTTAACATACGGTTTTTAGAAGTCGAGCAACGAGTGTGCGTGGGACGCGGTGGGCCGTCGAATAAAAATATGTATTGTACTAATTTAGATGTATAAATGATATTAATATCTTTAAGTATTTTATGCTGACATCAGTTCTATGTGCCGGAAAAGTCAAACACGCATATTATGCAAAGTGCAAGCAATCGAATCAGAATGGCCGAAAACCTTATCTTGTTTAGGATTACGACACACCGGAGCTGAATATGCCAGTGGTTCGGCACTGCATGGCACGCCCGGACAGTGGTCTAGAACCGGTGAATCCCTAACTTCTGCGGGACGAGCTGTCCTTATCGCTATAGGTAGGTACGTTATACTAAATTATAACTAGACAAAAGCAAATTTATTTATTAAGTACCAAAGGATTTTTAATAACAAAATTCCACGAGATCCAGTGTGAAAGATTGAAACAGGAATAAGTAAAGCAATAAAAAAGAAGGACTTATTTTATTTATTTATTTTATTGATCTAGATAACCACTAGATCCCAGTATCAACATAATAATAATAATAATAAATTAATTTTATTATATTTTTGCATCATTTGAAAAAGAAAACTGTATTAGATAAATTATGTATAATTGGTATTTGTAATGTTTTCACCACTGTGAATAAATAATAATAAATTTATTTATTATTATTTATTCAAGATACAGTTTTCTTTTTCAAATGATGCAAAAATATAATAAATTAATTTAAAATGGTTGAACCAAAAACTAAGCTAAAATCTTGCGATTTTGTGGTATAGCTTTTGGATCTCTTCCTGGTAGAAGGTATCCGTTATTGCACATAATAATTTATAACTATTAAGTGTTACAATTTCAAATAAGTAATATAATTTTATGAAAATTACAAACTATTATATTTATTTAATCAATTTGTTTTTTTATTTGAGTTAAGAGAATTGAGATATAATATATAGATTATTTAATAAGTGTGGCGAACTGGGTGTGTGTAGGTGTGTGTGTGTCTCCATCATCGCATCAGTCAATACATCATAGCATATTTAACTTCATATCCCTACTCCAGGCATTCATATCTCCGTTAAACGGCATAGTGGATTCACTATGTATCACTCCTTCCTCTTAGTACAGGAAGAAGTCTTACTTTATATATTTAGAACCAATATCTCTTATTGGAATGATGGTAGTTGCGAGCCCCAACACACGCATCGCAATGGTGGACTCCTACGTGAGCTCGGACTAGAAAATCAAGTCGATTGTGTGCATATATGAAAACTAAACTGTTAAAATGTTTGCCACGTTAAATCGGATTTGGTTACGAAATAAAATTATGAGGTTCGATTTTCTCTCGATATTACGTTCTTTAAAAATATTGTTTATTTAGCGAGTAGGGTTGATTCGTTACATTATGTAAATGCTTAAAATACCGGTCTGCTATTACCGGGTTGTGTATAATGTAATAAATACACTAAATGAACTTGAAGCGGGTAAGACTTCGGCTTTCCTTTTGTGGAGACTGAGTACGAGCCCCGACCACTGACTTTTCGGAGTTAATAATAATAAAAGCTTTATTATTCCTTACAACGGTTTACATATTATTTTAAATGGATTCTAAATTTACATAATTAAATTCTAAATACAACAAATGTTTAGGTTAGTAATTTTTCTTAAAACTATGTTAGATTTAATATTTGTTGTAAGGAGTTACAGTTACTTTTCGGAGTTATGTGTGTTTTAATTTAAGCAATTTAAATATGCTTGCAACGGACCCTGCTTTAAACGGTGAAGGAAAACATCGTTGAGAAACCTGCATTCCTGAGAGTTTTCCACAATGTTCTCAAAGGCGTGTGAAGTCTACCAATCCGCTTGACCAGCGTGGAGACTACGGCAAAAAATTTTCCTATTCTGATAGGAGACTCATGCTCTGTGGGCGAGTAATGGGATGATGATGAATTACTCTTAATTTTATATTATTGATAGATATAAACGGTGTATTTGATTTTATCTTACAGTGCCAACAGTTCTAAGTAATATCAAAGTTCTAAAGTAATAATAATAAAATAAATATACTACGACAATACACACATCGGCATCGCCATCTAGCCCCAAAGTAAGCGTAGCTTGTGTTATGCGTACTAATCTGCGTGATGAATATTTTTATGAATTATATACATAAATACTTTGAAAATACATATAAACACCCAGACACTGAAAAACATTCAGCCCATCACACAAACATTTTCCTGTAGTGGGAATCGTACCCACGGCTTTGGGCTCAGAACGCAGGGTCGCTGCAAACTACGCCAATCAGCCGTCAAAATACAGTAATGTTACAGAAGTTAAATAATAACTGAGTGCATTATGAAACATCCTACTACGAGTACGCGCCACGCTGCAGCGGTTTCGATTACACTTTCGGTCACTCACTTTACCGTTAACATATTCGAATAGGTATTTAATTCGATTAGTTGTTTCAATTTGCAGGAAAAAACACTGCAATTTTAATTTTTAGTACTTTTTTAATAAACTAAACGATTTATTGGATAGAGATACTTTAGATATAATATATTATAATGGCAGCAGTTGTTAGAAGATAAAAATGACAGCGGGTATAAATATCTTCTTTTCTTTTTTTTTACAAAACGGTGACCAAATATTGTGTGTGTTCCACGTATGAGAATAAGTTTTAAATTTCAATTAATTACGTAGCCTGCCTGCAATCTAGGATTTTATGTATATTTAAAGAAATTATATATTCAATATAATGAGGCGCCTTTTTAGCTTGATCAAAAATTGTCCATGTGATAATATTGTATTGGTATTTTTTAACATAACCTTCGTACTTTTTGTACGCAATACCTACGTAAAAAAGGTGGCTTGGATGACAACGTTCGCCGCTTCCTTCCCACGCCCCTAACATCCGGCGTTTCAGTCTATGGTATGTTACGTAGCAAAATCATTCATCTCAGTTACGCCACGTGTCAATTCTTTGTACATATCAAAGTGATTCTTCTTGTGAAATAAATCTACCTATTTATCTTTGCCTCCTACAGATTTATTATTTCATTTCTTCTGGAATATATTATGTTAAATAGATTTTTTTCTCAATGTCCTGAAATTCGCATGAGTCATTCTGTTTGATATAATTATACCTACTAATATAATATTTTGCTTAACTTTCGACTTATAAGTGTCTAATACTATTCTGCACTTTGCTAATGTAACTATGCAAAATGCATACAACTTTAACATACCGACTGAAAAGCAACAAATGGGAGCTTTCAACATATATGATATAGTATATTTGGGGATAAGACAATTTGCGTAGTTGAATAAAAATCCAACTAATTTAACACCAAATATAATACACTAGCGTACCCAGCCCGCTTCGCCGGGCTAGATTTTGCTTTATTTTATTTAAACAATAAACTTACATCATTAAATTTTTAATTTAAGTCTCATAATATATTAAATCATTTGTTTCTCTCCGTAATTATTCATTCTCTTCTATTCTCTTCTCGAGCGGGTGAAGATCATTATCTACACCCATGTACACCCAACAATAGAATATCATTATAGTAAAAAAAAGCTGTATTTGACAGTTTGACAGTTCAAACATAGGATTGCTCCGATCGTCACCAAACTTTACAGGATTACTCGCCAGGTCAATCCACAGATTCCCTGAAAGTTTCATTGAAATCGGTCCAGCCGTTTCGGAGCCTATACGGAACATATCCACACACTTTCTCTTTTATATATATACTAGCTGTCCCGCCGAACTTCGTACCGCGCATAATTTTTTTTTTTTTATAAATGTTATTATTTTAATACTTATTATCCTATTCTGGTCTAAGAGGAATCCAAAAAATCAAATATCATAAAAATTTGTCCAGCCCATCTTGAGTTATAAATGGTGTAACTGACTTTTTATGTCAACTCACACGGGAACGCTGTCGAACGGGATAAACAGTATCCTATGTCCGTCTCCTGGCTCTAAGCTACCCACCCATCAATTTTCAGCCATATCGGTACAGCCGTTCTTGAGTTATAAATAGTGTTACTAACACGACTTTCTTTTATATAATATTTTTTTCTTTAGTCACTGAAAATAAATCACAATTCGGATATCATTTGGTATCTGTAAGGATACCACTAATATAAAGTTATCATCGTCACTATCAACCTATTACCGGCCCACTAAGGGGCATAGGTCTCCTCTTAGAATGGGAAGAGTTTTTGCACCACAATGGCTTAGTTTAAATTAAATATCACTTGCTTGAATGGTGAAAGAAACCATCGTGAGGAAACCTGTATGCCTAAGAGCTATCCATAATATCCTTTAAGTCGTGTGAAGTCATCATAGAAACTTACTTCTTTTATTATACATTTAAACACTTTGTATTATAATCATGAAATTAGATTGTTCTCTATAGTAATAAATCTCTTAAAGCGGACTCATATTCTGGGTAAGATCAATCTGTATTGATTAAAGTGAAGTGAATTAGCGACAGCGAGTAGCCAGCTGTATCAAACTGAACAATATCGCCGCCATCTGGAATAACAAAGATTATGCAAATTAACTCCTATATAATAAATGCGCAATATTTTAAGGATAAGCTAGATGTATTGGTAATGCAGTATCAAAACTAAAGTTTTGAATACGTGGATTTTTAATAATCACACTTTAGTAATCATTAAAAATCTACGGCAAATTATTTAAGGATTACACAGTTCACACTTTTTAATAAAAAAAAAGAAGTGAGTAAAGGATATAATTTATTAATCATCTATGTTTTAAGACCAGAACAACGCATAATATTAATAGAGCGTTAACTGGAATGTCAGGTTTTATTTCAGCGTATATTTAAATATAAAATGATCAAAATATATACTAGTATACAAAACATAATCGACCAAGCCAAGTTATTCTTCGACAAAAAATATATTATGTAGGTACATCCAGATCCCCATTTTTTAAAATCATATTCAAATTTTAATCCAGGATTAAGCAAATCCCTTCGTATTTTATATTCAAAATAAAGCTCTCATATTTCTTTTGTGAATTATGTTTCGAGATCATCATTTCACGTTTTTGATGTTATCATGGCTATGCTCTTACTAAATTAAAATCTGGCAATACAGGAAGATAAAAGGAGGGGATTTTTCTTCTTGTCTTACCAGAAAAAAAAGCGTTACTGAGAAGATCCGTAAAAAGTAATAAATTTTTACTCATACGTATATTTAAATAATAAGTACATAAAAAAAAATAGAAAAAATGCAACGTGCCCCGGTTTTATGACTGGCTAGTCCAATACTGATATAAAGGAATGTTTGACAATGGTAGTGCTGCTATCACACATCCATAATATGTTATACTTAGTTTTTTTTAAGGATACTTATATAGCGATTGGGTACCTAGATGTGTAGTAAAAACTGGGACCAATGAAAATCCGCAGCATCGAAAAAGTATCCAATACATAATATATATCTGATTATTTCATACACATAAGGTTTAAACTAAGTTTCATACTTTAGAAGCCGAAATTCATATGGCTCAAGCTCTCGACGCTTAAATCTATATTTTACGATTTTGTAATCAAAACTGAATTATATTTAGAAAATTTTAATCGTACAGATCAATCAAGATTTCAGGACTCATGATGTAGATTAATCTTAGGACCCTTATCTCCAATAAGTGCTCCATGCCATGTGCCCTCTAACACTTTAGCTTATTGTTCGTCTTTATCTCAAGGAGCCGTCGTTCATCTTCAGATATCCCCGTTTCTGATTTAATAACGAAGAGAGATTTAGATAGCTCTCTAAGCGCCTGCTTTGTAAATCTAAGGCTCATACATACATTTTTGTTTTCTGTATATACATATTATATCAACACTTTTGGCACGATCCCGTTCTCTTGCTGCAAGTCCTGTCTACAAAGATTGCCAGTAAGAAATTGCTTGCAGCATAAGGCCGCCTTTGCATGTCTATATTATTTACAGTATACTCCTTGCTGTTTCTTTTCCTGTATGTTATACGTGCAATGAAATGTTTCTTCTTCTTCTCATTGACGAACAAAGCGACCATATTAGGGAGCCGAAAGTCTCACTAGCAACACGCGAAATAAATGACACTGATTATCCTGAATGCACGCATTAATTGCAATACTATTTGAAATATTATTTTTACCAATTATTATTTTAAAGGCATTGGGAAAATTTTCTTTATCCATTGAAATCCTAAAAAACTGTTGCGATGTGGGTCAGGACGGCGACATCGTGTCTAGCCAGAAAATAAAACCAGTTTGAGATATATTATTCTAGGTACTGGGATATATCCAGCGCCCTTCATCTACAACTAGGGTTGACTGGCATCCATACGAATATTGTAATACACTGAAGATAGGAACAAAATATATTTCGCAATAGTAATAATGTTTTAATTCGTAATACAGTGTTTTATGTAAGTAACTTGCATTTTTAGTATGGCACACCTAGTGATGAAATATCAGGAAACTAGAAGCCAGTATTCCATTATAAGTCATCAAACATCAGTTTTTTTAAATAAATGAAATATTGAGTAAAAGTCAAACATAAAATAGAGTTTAGTTAGTTAAATGAATTTATTTTTTAATTCATTTTAATGAATACAGTATAAAGTTACAAAAATAATTAAATATGCATATAGAGGTAACGAAGAAATAATTTAGTCAAGTCATTTGCCGTCATAGGAGCTTGACTTCATCTTGGGGGCGGCGAGTTCGAATTCAAGCACGCACCTCTAATTTTTATAATTTATATGCGTTTTAAGTAATTAAAATATCACTTGCTTCAACGGTGAAGGAAAACATTGTGAGGAAACCTACATGCCTGAGAGTTCTACATAATGTTCTCAAAGGTGTGTCGGTCCACCAATCCGCACTGGGCCAGCGCGGTGGACTACGGCCCTAACCCCTTCTCATTGTGGGAGGAGACCTATGCTCTGTATTAAGTCGATAATGGGTTGATGTGATGATTTGTCGTGACGAAATAGATATTTCCCATCAAAAATACCATTAAACTGGCAATTTAACGTCGAGCAAAAAAAAGTTGGTATCGTGACTATTTGTCAAAATCTCAACACCTTTCTCAAAATAGTTTGCAGATTTTGTTTTACTCAATGGTCACGATTGCTCACCCGAGGTCTTTGTTTCTTTCTTGATTTTTAGAAATGCAGATCTCATAAAATCATATTTTTCCATCAGCTTAGGTAGTTGTCAAGCACGGACTTCTAAAACATGTTAAAAATCTATACTTAAAACTCTTACATTTATAGCAAAAGGGCAACCCTATGACGACCTTTATGTGGTGCGACATCCAATTGCTTTCTCCCGTTCTCTGACTACGCAAGTTCTGACGTTATATTGCGAAATATTTTCAGTTTGCAAATGTGAACTATGACTGCCAGTGCACAGTTTGGTGCCATTTATTATTTTCAGTTTCTTCTGAATCTTTTCAGCATCAAGAATGCAGTAAAGTTTTCGGATAGAATTTTAAAACTGTCTTACAAAAACAACTGTTAAGTCATCACATTGATGCATTGTAAAGTCAACATCTGAAGATGTTCCTGTGTTGGAGCGAAACGTGCGTAGTGAGTACATTGTCGAAGATCTGTTTGGTGGGGAGTATAAAGATTGAAGAAATTATAAATTACACCTTACAGATTATCTTGCTTTTCGCGGAGTATAGTAAATTTGCATCTATCCAATGAAATCTGTCTATCCACTATTTACTTACTAAATGAAGAATATAATCATAAATAATCTCAAAGACCCTCGGTTAGGCACAGGTAAGTATACTCATAGGAGATAGGGACGCTTTTCAGAGAAAGTGTTTTAAGGTTTATTTCATGCTCCACGCGAGAATTTAAATGAATTTAGATGGTTAGACTATATGTATATTAGGTCTATATGTATTTTGTATTCGAGTGGTTTGTATTCTATTTACTTGCAGGGGTACAGTGAAGTGGTGTAACACTATTTCATTACTTATTTTAAATGACGGCCCATGTCCATACCGTGCCAAATGTATTTTCCTAATATACAATTTTCTCAGTCCTTCTTTTATCCGCTATAGAGAAATCAGTAACGGAAGGAAAAAGGTTTGAATATAATAAAAAATTACAACAGCGGCTTTGACTGCAAATTAAATTCGGAGCAGATAAAACCTTAGTGTACCTATATTCGATAAATTCATTAGTATTTACTGTGAATGGTTCTTGAAATTTGTTTCAGTTCTTAAACATTCAAAACTGATACGCCTCCGATCACTTCTTTAATTAAAATTAATAATGTATTGAACTTGCTGAAATTTCTTGATTGGAAGCAAAAAGTTATTTAGACAAATAAGAAAATATTTGGCACGGTGACTGTTTAATAAATTCTTAATTAATTCCTTCTGAAGGATATTCTATCGGCAAATAACGTCCGTTGCGAATTTTACAGAGATTTAGATTACTTCCACTTGAGAAAATACTTCGGGTAAAGGTATTCTGATCAGAATTACATGAAGAATGCTAAGGTTTAAGGGGATTTGTCGATTTAAAGACTCAATTTTTATTTGTAGACTCAATTTAAAAGCTTACCTATCAAAAAGAGGTAATAGACTAGTGGGTAAGACTTAGATCCACTTTTCAAGAGGATTTCGTTCGATCCTCGGCTCATAACTCTATTTTTTGGAGTTATAATATATGCGTTTTCAGCAATCAAAACTTGCTTCAACGGTGAAGAGAGCTCTCCATAATATTCACAAAGGAGCGAGAAGTGTACCGTACTTAGCCAGCGTGGTAGACAACACTCTGAGACCACATACTCTGTAGTGGGCCGATAACTAATTACTAGCAAACTACTGATTAAGAAACAAAGAAACAGTAAAACAAAAACGATCATCCTTTTTGTTTTACTGTTTCCTATCCTACTTTAATATTATAAATGTGAAAGTGTCGATTTTTGTTATTCAATCACGCAAAAACGGCAAAACTGATTTGGCTGAAATTTGTAGCAGAGATAGATTGTAGTCTCGAATAGTACATTAGCTACATTTTGTCCCGGGAAATAAGAGAGTTCCCGCGGGAATCAAAACCTTAATCCACGCGAACGAACTCGCGGGTATCAGCCTGTAGCGGAAAGTAGCTAGCGGGTATTTACTATATCTTAAGGAGAAAATGCACGGTTCTTGTATGATAGATTCGGCTGTTTTATCTAAAACCTTCATCGCTATTATTTCTACCAATAGACAGCCCCTGTTGGAAGTAGGTCTTTTGTAACGACTTTCACACTACAGTCCCCGTGAATGTGTCCCGCGGCGTCCCACGACTGGCTTTTCATCTGTACACCTATTGGTGTCCATGAACTCCAAGCTTACTAAATTTTCTAAACAAATTTTCATGAAATGTATCATCATCATCAACCAATAGTACTAGGAATGCATGTTTCAAAATATAGAGAGTAGTGCATACAGGGCGGCGAATACTCAAGTGTCTCCCGCACTCCCGCCCATAGCAACACGGAGTTTTTAGTGAGTGCAATTCGCATAACCAATCCATTTTCCCCAACCGTGTAGTAGGTGTAAGGCGTTACTTCTGTCCAAAGAAATGGATCACCACAACGCATACCACTACTACATTAGTCGTAAATACTTCATACTACCAAGACGTTCATAATTCAAAGTATTTGTTCCTATAACAGAAGTAGGTACATCATGTTCGCAAACCCACCAAAACTTTGTCACGACCCTGTAACTTAGATCATAAATCCCGCTGGGCATTAACCTGAATTCCCTAAGGAGGCATATTAGAAAATATCCTAAATGTCAAGATGGGTTTATGGCCTTTTATGTGAGGAAACGAGACTTCCCTTTCTTACGAGTATATTAGAAAGTGTATAAAGAATCTTTGGTGACCTGAGGTGTGCATCGGCCTCTACCTTTGAGTTGCAATGTTAGATACCAACATAAGAGTAATTATAGGGATAGAGGAGTTAATCTCTATATTAACTCCTCTATCCCTGCATGCTTCGTTGGTTTGGCAAAGAGTGATCAGTTGGTTGTAGTTAGGATATTTAAATACACATCACGAAGTCCTAGTGTCTATTTTCAGGTTTTTATGGTTAAGCACGAGAAAAATAAATAAATAGCTCGTGCATGGGACAGGATTTTCTAAATCAAATACTACGACTATTTAACAATTATAATTCAGAACTCATATACTCAATAACTCATTACAGAGTCTTAGACTACCAGCTATGCGAAAGGATGTACTTATTTTTAAACACACACACACACATACAGTTTAAGCGGAGCATTAATACGAGAGTATATATTAATACGTACGCAGTAAAATAATACGAGAGTACCTACTAAAACCATTAAACATTTGAAAAAACGTTATAGCTGTTATTGAGAACTGTTGGCAATCAACTGTCGAGAACATTATGTATCGCAATTCTGCTGTTGTCAAGGAAAAAGCGTTGCGTGATGCTATGATATAATTACGGTGATGTTATACTCGCTATGTCTACAAAGCGAGTTTCATGGCTATGTAAAAATGCTATGAAAGCTTCGTTTTGGCCACAAAATTAATTATGTCACGCGCTGCCATCACTCGAGGTCATGAATTAAGGCGTGGAGCCATTACGGTGGACAGGAAATTTGCACACGTCCCGGTGTGTAAATAGTCATAGTGTGATCTATGGCAGGACAACATAGTGTATTATGTTAGGAGAGCAAAATTGGCATAGATCACTCTGAAAGTTCATCATCCGCAGCATTCGTCCGACTGCTTAGCACAACCTCTTCTCTCACTGAAAAGTCGGATTTCTAGAAAATAGACCCTGCCCCAATGCGGTGAGCTTTAACGTTTATTATCACATGGCAATGATAATAACCGGAGCTGAAGGCTTAACGTGCTCTCCGAGGCACGGGGGGTGTCACCGCCAGTTTCCTAACTCCGGGTTGGTTATGTAGTGTATTTTTCCTTAAGGTCTTGTTTTGACGAATTCATTATCATCTTCTAGCTAATATTTACCGTCTTACCAATAAACTAACCCGTCTGCGTCTAGCGTAGCCCACAGATTATTTTTTTACGGAGATACTTGACGAGCCAAGTAAGCATGGATGACAACCTTATGTTAACCTAATACTCTGGGAGAAACAACACCACATACGCTTACGTTACATAGTATTATGTCACTGCCAACATTGAATTATATTTGTTTGTTTTTAGTTTATTTCATTTCATTTAGTTAACTTATTTTAAGATCTTTTCTTCTTTTTATTGTTTATGTTCTCATTGATATGTTTTTGTGTAGCGTGTACTCATTATGTTGATTCCTATGTGTTGTTATACGCCTACAAACAGAGCAACTCTTCACAATGCATGCAGGGAGCACTGAGCCGTAGGTGTCAAGCCTTCAATTCCAAAGCCAACCACGCCCTTCAGATCCGAAAACAACAATGCCGCTTGGCAGTAGGAATAAGCACGGCGGTAGTACATTCCCGGATGAGTTCTTTCACAAAAGCGCCACTGACACAATAGTGTAAAAGCTGATAAATAAAAAAAGTATCCATACTAAGTTAATTATGTTGACCTGGCGTTAAATAGACATTCACCACATTATTTATTGACACTGTTCAACCAAAACTACATGGCTGTATTACTGCCATAAAAGTAATACCGATTCACGCGTGGTTGCGGTTGCGGCCAAATTTTGCCTGCTAACTTTTTTTATTCACTTTTAGATAATAATTATTATTAATAATGTGATGTATATATTTATTATTACTTAAAATGTATATAACAATAAATATATTCTGCATATATATATATATATATATATACATGCACCATTATACCTATACCTACCTTTTATATATATATATATAATTGTTGTATAAAATAAAATATCTTCATTTGACCTATTATACCGAAGACAAGAGAAGTCTTCCAGCCATAGAGATAGGTAGAGAGCTTTCGTTTGTTAACTTCATATATTTATTTTTGTAACGACTATTTCTGGTACATAAATAATAGATAAATAAAATAAAACTTTAGTGGTGCGACCCGCAAAGTTGCTGAAGTCCAAACCACTATCACCGCTTTATTCCTCCGCTAGCATAGTATTAGTAGTATAGTAGTTCGGTAGGTTACCTTGGTAGAGATCGCTTTTAAGCGATATGGCCGCCTATTTTACCTTTTCTTTTTTTTATTTTGTGTTTTGTTCTAATTCCTTTTATTTGGTGTATAATATAGTTTATGTTGATTTGATATATATATATATGTATATATAATAATATAATAATACTAAATCAAATAAATATATGGTGAGTTAACATAAAAATGAAGCGGTTATAGTCCAGTGGGTCGGACTTCGACTTCACTTTCAGGGGACCGAGTTTGAAACCTCTAACAATTCTTAGTTATGTGCATTTAAAAAAAACAATTATAATACCACTTGCTTCAACGGTGAAGGAAAACATAGTGAGGAAACCTGCCTGAGAGTTCTCGATAATGTTCTGAAAGGTGCGTTGAGTCCACCAATCCGCATTGGCCCAGCGTGGTGGACTTAGGTCTTAATCTCTTCTCATGTGGAAGGAAACCCGTGCCCTGTAGTGGGCCGGTAATGGGTTGATCTAATGATGATGATGAAAGATAAAAATGCCTGTTGAATTAGAAATAATAATTTTAAAAATGTCGCTGAAGCTACATAGTGACCGCAACCGCTGTCACGCAATGCTCGGCGGTATTTTCGTGACAGTTACGTGTATTACAGGCGACAGTGTTTCTGCATTCAAGAGTGTGCATAAATAATGGGACGGTTTTAGGTCAATCCAAGAACGAAGGTTAACGGTAATTCTTGATTATTATCCGGATAAGTTATAAAGACAACTACTTAGATGATATTTTTTAAACGTATATGTAACATGTTCAAAAATGAACATGTAGTACGAGTATATTTTATTAAACTTATAAATAAAGAAGAAACGGTGATAGCCTAGTGGTAAGAACTCAGCCTCTCATTCAAAAGGAATTGAGCTCCATTCCCGCTCTAACTTTTTGGAGTTAAGTGCGTTTTAAATTTAAGCAATAATAATATCACTTGCTTTAACAGTGCAGGAATAGATCGTGAGGAAACCTGCATGCCTGAGAGTTTATATCGTTCTCAGAAGCGTGATAAATCTACCAATACGCACTTGGCCAGGGCGTGGTTTTTTTTTCTATTCCACTAAAACTTAGCCCTTTTCTGCAAATTCACCTGGTGGTAAGTGATGATGAAGTCTAAGTTACAGGTACGCAGTTATATTAAACCGTCTAATCGGTTTTTACGCGACATCGTACCGGAACGCTTAATCGCTAAGCGGCACGTCTTTGTCGGTAGGGTGGTAACTAACCACGGCAGAAGCTTCCCACCAAACTTGACCAGAGATAATTCAGAAATCATAAATTTCCAAGTTTTTTCCGTCGGGGATCGACCCCGCCTAATTCCACAGCGCTCACAGCTGCGTCAGGAAGGTCATCGGAACTACGGCCTAATCCCCTTCTCATTCAGAGAGGAGACCCGTGCCCGGTAGTGGGCTGATGATGATGATGTAAGAGAAACTGATAAATCTGTCAAAATCTGTCGCTAAATGCATTTCAATTTGTCGATCGGCAGGGTGATTACGTATCTCGCGACAGATAGATAGATAGCACTTTTATTGCACAAATTAAAAGTGAAAACAATAAAAATATATATAAGATGCGCAAAGGCGGTCTTATCGCTGTAAGCGATCTCGTCCAGACAACCCTTTATGGTAGAGAATTAGGTTAGGGAAAACGGGACAGGTTTGCGACAGGCGTAAATCTTGCAATCACTTCTGTCAAAGGTCATTTTTCCATACAATGAATAAACAAAAGTGACGTTTGACAGCAGTGATTGCAAGATTGACGCCTGTCGCAAACCTGTCGCGAGATACGTAATCACCCTGCGGTTTAAGAAACGCTTGGGAATTGGAATAAAATAAAGTTTTAAATTGACGTGAAAATAATATTTAAAACTCAACATACATACAATATACATCTAGATACAATACGAAGGAAAGCTTATTACTGCAAAAAGTACTCTTTTTAGAAGCTCTAGAATATGAGAAAATTTATTTTACTAACACCTTTATCTACGAAATATTAATATGAACATTTGTTTTGGTTTCATTTTCTATTATACATTTTTGCGAGAGTATTGCTTAAACAAACCTAAGGGCCTAATTATAAAGTATTTAACAGTATTCGTATCTACAAAGGAATAAAAACGTTAATGGCTCTATCAGTGTATTGGAAAAACCCATTTCATTCCAAGTCAATTGTTAAATGGAAGATACTTCGCTTCTACTCATTACAAGGTACAATGGACACCATTTAGCTTTGTTCGTACTCGTAGACGAGGCTCAGACGGAGATCTATAGAATAGTTTGATTATGAATAAATGCTACACTGAACTAGGTCCATGGCTTGTTTTATGTAAGGCTAGATAAAAATTCAAAAATTCAAAATTCAAAATTCAAAATTCATTTATTTCAAGTAGGCCTAATATAAGCACTTTTGAAACGTCAAGTCGGTCTGTGTGTAGTGACTCTATCACCGGTTCGGAAGACAGATTCTACCGACAAGAAACTCAGTAGTTGCTCTTTTCCAATATTAACAATTTACATTTTTCATTTTAAAATTAATTTTTCTATCTTGTGAGAGATGAAAGCGGAGCCGGATGCTTCCAAGCAACCTTGTCATTAAGAAATTCATCAATTGTATAATAACCTCGCTGCAATAAATGTGTTTTAACACATTCTTATGCATTGGTAGGTCCAAAATTACCTTAGGAATCATATTATAAAAGCGTATACTCAATCGCACAAATGACTTCTGCACCTTTCGCAGACGATATGCAGATGTCACTAATTTATGACCATTTCTTGTAAGTCGACTGTTTATATCCACTTTTTGTTTATAAAGACTAATATGTTGTCTTACAAATACTATATTGTTATAAATATATTGTGAGGCTACCGTAAGTATACCTTTTTCTTGAAATTTTTCACGGAAGGATTCACGTGATTTAAGTTTATATATTGACCGTACAGCTCTTTTCTGATAAGTTTAGCCGTAATCCTTTTTTAGTTTTCCTTTACACCTACAAAGCCTTGACTGTCAAAAGACTGAATATAGGCTCTAAAGACCTCAAGCTACCGCAACTTTCAAACCTACCGTCATCAGCGTAGAATAACGATGATGATTCAATAATATATACACTGATGTCCAATCTTATGTGTCTTAAAGGTAAATAAAACAAACAGTTAAATCTTACATCTGCTTGTGAGATTTTTTCATGTTTATAGACGAGCACTTGACTGCAATCACACCTGAAAGTAAGTGATGATGCAGCCTAAGGTAGAGAGCGCTTGCCTAGAAGATGTCTATTCACTTTGGATTTGAAGGTACTAATATTGGAGGTACTGGGGAAAATGGAAGCTAGAAGGGCATTCCAGATCCTTGCGGTGCGAATCAGAAAAGCGAAGGTACAAAGCGCTTCATACGCGTCCATGATATATCAACCACGTAGGGATACAGATCCGTACGGCGTCTCACGGTTCGATGCTAAATAGGTGAGGGGGAACTAGATCAAACAGTTCTTAAACACAGTCTCCCTCATATATTGTGATACTCAATCAAATAGACTGACATAGAACTGCCCACAGTCGGCGAAATCATTATTCAATTTGCGAAGAATATAAGACACACACAGTTATATCATAATAATGATAACATGATAAAAGACGTGCTTTAATTTATCTGTATTCACACATATACGGTTAATTGGTATCAAGGATTTCACTTTGGGTCAGAGTTCTAACAGTTTGACACTAGTTTCTAACAGAAAATAAGTTCCTTCCTACCCTCCATTTTGCTATATCCCGCCAAATTGACTATTTGACTACTTTGAATAAATTTTTTAGTTAAAATTTTTATATGTAAAAATTTTATTATTATTTATTGATGAAAGAGTAAAATGTTCCTGGGACTCCGCCATTTCAGTTAATATTCACTATTTCATTTTATATTATATTTGAAATTCATTAATATATATTTCACATTTTATAAATATTTTCATTTGTTAAATAGAATAATTTTGAGTCGAAAATTAAGGTTAGATAAATCAATATAACCTTGTCAATGAATATTATAGAATGTCGCAACCGTCAGAAAATTTAATTAATTACAAAAGGAACAAAAAAAAAGTAAATTTCGTACAGGTTCGTTTCGTTTCGTTTCGATTACGTTCGTAAATTTTCAAAACTTTTTTTTAAGACTTCAATTTTTATTCTCTTTGCTATTTACAATTGATCCGTTTGAAAATATTGGAAATAAATAATCCTAATTAAATATGATATTTGCCACTAGCTAATACTTAAGATCAATCCAACTTATTATTTAAAAAAAAAATCTGAGTTACTTCCTAGTCGCGCCTGAAGAAGTTTTACTTCAAAAAATGTAAATATACCCACTAAATAATATAAAAGCCCATCATAAAGGTTTTCGGTTTAAATCAATTCTAATCTGATACTGAATAATAATTATTAATTTTGATGTTCTTTTATTCTTACTTGAAAAGAAGTCTCACTTAAATTTTCGTTTATATTAGCTTTCCTATTCATTTTCATACATTCTCATTTGACGGCCGACTGGCGCAGTGGGCAGCGAACCTGCTTTCTGAGTCCAAGGCCGTGGGTTCGATTCCCACAACTGGAAAATGTTTGTGTGATGAGCATTAAGTGTTTTTCAGTGTCTGGGTGTTTTTTCTGTGTGTATTGTCGTAGTATATTTATTTATTTATTTATTCGTTAGAAAACTAAAAAAAAACATTAGTTACCTATTCGTGGGTATAAATATCCACAGAAACTTTTTTCAAGACTGGCATTGTATCTATACTATTAATTATTCATCGGAGATTTAATATAGTTTCTTTTAAAGCTGTTTTAAAAGAAACGATATTAAATATTGTCCAAAATTAGAAAAAATTATATGCTAATAATACTACATTCTCCCCACGCACATCGGAAACTATTTCTACGATTGGAGTGCACGTCACGGGGCGCATGGTAGTATTGAATACCGTAGTTAGACGTTGTTTTTACTCTATTTTTCTCAGATCCGGCTTACAATTTTTCCTCTTTGTCTTCGGTCTGTAATTGAATTCCGTTTGGAATAAGTACGCTTTGCGGCGAAGTCGCCACTCTTTACTATAGTTCTTTGAATTCTTTCGCTACCTACTCAAACAAGGTATATAAGTACTTGATTTCTTGTTGATTGCAATTGTCACCTGCAAACCATTAATAATAATTCAAACATATATGAAATATTCCTCAGATTATTGTTTATTTATTTATTTATTTATAGTCTTTATTTGTACTCCAAAGCAAGTTATGAAAATAGAAAAAACAGACACTTCAGTAGGATACAAAAGACGGCTTTATCGCTAACTAGCACATTCGATTAATCAATTATGTTTATATAGTTATTTATCAATTAAAGGGCAACTGTTTACGATGTCCGCGTACCCCTTTCGAATTGCCTGTATTGAGCAGAGCATAATACAAAATTTAATTTAATTAGTAAATATTGAATCATGAGTTATTTATGAATTTTTTCTTACTTTCTTTTTCCATTCTTTCATTTTTCCGATCTTCGTACTGGACAAAAGGAAAGTTCTTTATGCAAGTAAATTTAAGATACGAAATCGTAAAGGAAAATCAAAATGTTTTTATTTTCATTAAATCCAGGATTTTTTAAGAAATCTTATTTCCTTACAAGAACCTTAGCAGCTTTGACTCCTACGTCCATTTTATCAATTTTGGGCCGCAAGAACTCTTTTTTTCTCAAATCATAATGGACTTTATCGTCAAATTTTTACCATATACAACGATAAAAGTAACTACTAACACGATGACCGTCTCTAAATATTATAGAGTTGGTTTATCTTATATAGGTACCTTGTAAACTATTCTGTTTAAAGTTTTACACGGCTCGAATGTTGTCTTCAGCATTTATTTATTTACCTGCGACTTTGTGAAGACATTCTATTTTCCTATTTTCACTATAAAGTAGCCTACTACTTGCAAAGTCCTCTTTCTTTCTTAGAAGGTCCCTTTAAGTAAGTTCAGTTCAGTCTTTCTCGTAGTTAAAACTCACCTAGATTACTGTAATTGTTACAAACATTATGATACATATAAAGAAAGGCGATTGCTTAGTAGTTAGGTTAGGCTTTCTCTCCGCTTTAAGCAATTAAACATAACTTGCTTTAACGATAAAGAAAAACCGCGTCGTGAGGAAACCTGAGAATACTCCATATACTCCATATTATTTATTTACACTCTTTATTTGCACACAAAATAAAAGAAGTAATAAGAAGAATAAAAAAAACACAGACAAAAGAAGTATACAAAAGGCGGCCTTATCGCTTTGTAGCGATCTAAAGAAAAGAGCATGTGAAGTAAAAAAAAAAAAAAGTAGTCTAGTCGAAGTAGTCAAAAAGTCAAAGTCAAATTTGTCTTAATTCATATAGACCCATATATCTCGCTTTTGATGCGTCCGTTACACAAATAGACGTGAACATGGTAGTGAGATGTTGGCGATAACTACATATACGTACGAGGTACGAGGGTTCCAAACGCGCCCTGGTCTAAAAAGAAGCCCACAATAATCTTAGCCGGGTTCCATACCGAAACTTAGTTAGCATGATGGACTACAGCCTAAACCCTTCTTATTCTAAGAGGAAACCCGTGATCCGTACCCTGTCGTGGACGTGTTATAGTATCATACTTATTACTATGATACTCATACTAATTCCTACTTTTAAATATTTACCATTGATTCATGCGCCCCGTACGTAATCTATACGTGTGCTGTGAAATATTGGTAAACCGGGCACGAATGTATAAAGTACGGAAATCGAAAGCACTTATCTGCCGGAAAATGGCTGCGCTAGCGGTCGTATGAAATTGCAAACCAATTGAAGCGAAATAAAAACAGGTATCTATTCCCAGTAGGCAATGGGTATCTTCATGTTATTTCGAAATGTATTATTTACAACAACAACGCACAACTATACGCAAGGCTTCACAGCTGAACCTCTTCTAAGCTTAAAGAAATTTTGCTTCTTTAAGTTTATGGTGTCCTGGATTTTTGTCCCAGGAAAACCGATAGTTTTAAAGAACAATGAAACTAACGTAAAGTAACGGGTATTAGCAAGAAATTCATAATTCAAATATTCACACGACAAACAATTTAGTTTTAATGAAATAATTAAAATAGTTCATTAAAAGTCTCTTTGGAAGGAACACTGTACTACACCGCACTTGAATTAATACATAATGTATACCTGGAAACTACAGGCTAAAACTAGTCAAAACGTTGGCAGTGATTCAAATATTCATAATATCTTGTTAACTATTCAATAAATTGAATCAAAACAACATTTTTATTACAATTCTAATCAATTTAATATAATACCTGATTCGAATCAAGTTTTTCTATAATGTAGCTGGTTAAAATTCTAAAATATTTATAGGAAAATTATTCCATTCATAATATACTAAAATATACACGCAAATCTTCAAAAAAGGTGGAGATTCTTAATATAGCGACAATTACATTGTCACTATTTGGTCTAAAGAAAATACTGTCCTTTGAATGTGCTCGTTACAGTGAGCTTATAAATAATCTCGAAACCAACCAAGAATGCCTTCTTTGGAAATTTTCCCCAATAATATAACAAAGAACAAATTGAAAAACTTAACAGACTTGTTTTAAAAATGTATCAGATTTCTGATTCAAAATTATTCAGAATTTAAAGCAGTCTACCGTTAGAAAATAACGTTTTAGTCGTTTTAATAAAACTTTTCATGTTACGACATTGTACTACTAGCAAAAGTTTCTACATCTGACATCAATAAAATTTTGTAGAGAAGTGCCAAAAACGGTTATCAGCCTTATAACGCCTAACTGCTGGGGACAGGCATCAACTCTCAGATACAGTTTTTGCGCATAGATCCACCACGCTGCTCCAATGCGAGTTGGAGAGCAATGACGACTATTATGACACGTTAGTAATAATAACCTGGACAGATCTCTTAGGCACGTGAGTTGACACCGCCAATTTCCTAGCTCTGGCCTGGTACTAAAAATTGGTATATGTATATTTATATTGGTATTGGTGTATTGGTATCAAATCTGGAATCAAACCCAGGACGTCGTGAACTTTAGTTGAACATGTTAATCACGTAACCAACGAGTCAGAGCAGCATGCCGAAAACATTACATGAATTTCATTAACAGATTAAGGATTAAGTCGCCGAGTTATAGCAATTTATAACTAACTAGATTTACTGACATAGTTAAAAGAGTTGCGAAGCATAAGAGGCATTGATGTGAGTTGGGTACATAACTCTATAATAATACAATATTAGCACTGAACATAATTCTGAACCTTAATAATAGCTATATTATTAAACAACGATAGTGAGGGCCAAAAACAACAATTTAGGCTTACTTTACTCAAGACGCTGCAAGCACCATTGAATAAAACATATTAACATTTGCCAATGCGTAATTTCACCGTGAACACTAACCTATCAAATTGAATACCTAAACAAACGAATACGCAAAAAACGCACGTGAGTTTGAGTAATCGATACTCAACTACATTAGCATTGACGTTTAGCGACGCTATAAATCAAAAGTTCAAGACCTAAAGTGTAGCGTAAAAGTGGCATGCTAAAGTGTACCTCTACTCTACGCTTATTTTATTTTACAACCGCTTAAATAATTCGCGATAAACAAAATAAGTCCATTAATCCAATCCACCCTGTAAATATTTTACGTAGGCAATTAAACGTCTCACCTGCCTGTTTTAAGTTCTAAAGTATAAAGTCGAGCTTTATCAAGCAATCATGTTAAATTGATGAGAATACTTTTGTTTCTTTTTATTTGAATTTAAGGAAAAAAGTAATCAAAAACTTTTAAGATTTTAGATCCTTAATGCCTAATGAAACTTGTATTTTAAATCCAAATTAAGTCTTAACAATAGCTGGTGACAAACAACCTATGTAATGAGTATTTAAGTTGTTTTGTTTATCTTATTATTAAGAAAAAAGTTGATTAATTAAATGTTTGCAGTTAAGTTTTAGGCTAATCACTATAAAACCTATTTCATGAATGTTCAACTATGGATCGTGAGGTTCTGGATTCGATTCCCGTATCAGGCAAACTAAAATATAGAGTTTAATAATATTAAAATTCTCAGAAGGTTGGTACCTCCCGATTTCGGAGAGCATGTTGGGCTATCGTTACTAACTGTTTGTAACGGATATGTGGTAATAATTATTCTCTCAAGTCCACCAAACCATTGCATTGAGGTTTAGAGTGGATCTATACTCTTTAGCACTCTCCAATCCTAGATCTTTAAACGAGCAATTTTTGGTGTATATATATAAATATATATAAATGGAATCTCGGAATCGGCTCCAACGATTTTCATGAAGTTTAGTACAGGGGGTTTTGGGGGCGATAAATCGATCTAGCTAGGTTTTTTTTTTTGAAAATGTCATTTTATTCGTGTTTTCCGGTAATAACCGATTTGGTGCAGACGAAGTTGCACGGGTCAGCTAGTGATAAAATAATATGTTGATGATGATAAAGTAGAAACGAAGGTATTTTTATTAATTCAGGTAAAAATGTCAAAGTATTTGACATTGTTCTATTGTGGACATTTGTACCAATAAAGTTCACATCGCTGAGCTCAGTGTGCTAGGGTAACGTAATTAGACCTATTTTTTTATTTTCCATGGAGCTATAGAAGAATTTCTCCTCTTTGTCTTCGTTCGGTAATTGAATTCCGTTAGGAATAAGTACATTTTGCGGTAAAGTCGCAACGCTTTCTTTGAATTTCCTTGTTCATTGCATTTACATAAACGCGTGAATCTTCAATAGTGCATTATATAATTTTTATTACATAATATTATCTGTTTGCTTGAGAAGTTAAAAAATTTAATTATACTCATGTTCAGGTCAGGTTGAATCTTAACTAAAGTTTAATTTTACTTATATAATAATAATAATAATAATAAAAATAATAAAGTTTTTATAAGAGGCATAGAAACCAGTATATCAGCTTTTACGTACTAAGAAATCTGTAATTAAATGTATACATTAATACTTACATGATAAAACTGAAATAGATAATAACATACGTTGACATCTGAAAACTTATTTCAGATGTCAACGGATCTTAGTTTATTTTCTGTTCCTGTCTCGATGAAAAGACAGCAATAGTCTGAAAAAGACTCAGCATACCTTCACAGACGCAAAAACCCACTCTGATGGTTAACATATATTATACAAGGCAGAAATAATTGTACGAGAAGCCATGTTGTATTACTTATGAAGGTAACTATCTCGAATCAGTAAATAGTGATTGAAATAAAATGCTTACTTTCCTCAAAGCTGTAAGCTACAGTAGATTCTAAGAGTAGGTAAGTATGCTTAGGTACAGAAGAACTCCTTAAGTCATCTTTGTAGCGATATCTAGGACAACTACAATACTCGTATCCCATCGATAGGTGAAAGACACCTTTTCAGCTACATGTGACACTGCAGAATCAATTGATGATTTGATGTATCTCCAAAACCGAACGCAATTTATCTATACTAATATTATAAAGCTGAAGAGTTTGTTGTGTGGTCGAACGCGCAGATTAGCACCAGTAGGTAAGAGTTTGTTGTGTAGTCGAACGAACAGATTAGCACCAGTAGGTAAGAGTTTGTTGTGTAGTCGAACGCGCAGATTAGCACCAGTAGGTAAGAGTTTGTTGTGTAGTCGAACGCGCAGATTAGCACCAGTAGGTAAGAGTTTGTTGTGTAGTCGAACGCGCAGATTAGCACCAGTAGGTAAGAGTTTGTTGTGTGATCGAATGAACAGATTAGCACCAGTAGGTAAGAGTTTGTTGTGTGATCGAACGAACAGATTAGCACCTGTAGGTAAGAGTTTGTTGTGTGATCGAACGAACAGATTAGCACCAGTAGGTAAGAGTTTGTTGTGTAGTCGAACGCGCAGATTAGCACCAGTAGGTAAGAGTTTGTTGTGTAGTCGAACGCGCAGATTAGCACCAGTAGGTAAGAGTTTGTTGTGTGATCGAACGAACAGATTAGCACCAGTAGGTAAAAGTTTGTTGTGTGGTCGAACGCGCAGATTAGCACCAGTAGGTTTCGACCATCCGTGCGTAGGACCACTAGGTTCTAATTGGATATTTGTTTGTGTTTAATAGTCCATTAATTGAGTGAGGCCTATCATATTAGTTAAAAATAAAACATGTTTATCACAGATAAAAATACATCAATATAGCGATGATATATATGCTTTAGGTACATCTCGCTTTAACATCAACGCTACAACTAATAGGAGCGGAGAATTATTGAAAAACGGGAAAAAATATTCCTTTTGAGAGCGTGCTATCGTAAACGGTTTGAGTTATGCAAAAATAAGATAAAACGGGATTTTTCCTTACATACATACGTCCATGCATGTATCATGCATGTACGTATGTACATGCACTTACGTACGTAATTAAACAAAACGTACGTGATTTCGACATCGGCAAAAGGAGAGCAGTAGCTTCGTAGTCGAAACGCTCAAGCCGCGATTGCCATAAGAATCGCAGGTTCAATTCCTGTCGGTTCCGAATTTTTTTATATGCATTTCAAATTTATAAAATAGGTATTTCCTCCAAGTGTAGGTAACTATTAAGAATTATAAAATTATTAACTATAATGATTTGCCATTTATACTAACATTTAGTTTTCGTTAGATTAAAAAAGAAATCATTAAATACCTTCGTGATCTTTATACACATTCGAAAAAACATTCCACGCTATAATGGTACTACGAAAGTGAATAAAAAACCTATATTCATTTTATCGCACCACTTTTTCACTGAGTAACCAGAATTTTCTTTCAAACACGAATACTTATGGCGCGTTAAACGAATATCTATGTAAATGGAGGACTTCAGGCTATGCTACGCTCTGCGACAAGAGACGCTGCGAAAATATATCCTTCAGAGATCCCATTTTAAATTTGGTGCCACATTAATATGAGTAAATTCAGTTATATTAAGGTAATTTCCCACGACACCCTTTGACGTTTGCATGTCATTACCATTTTTTTAAGTCCATCCTGACGCAGTGGTGAACTATACCACAGCGCTCCGGGTTCTAACGCCGACAGGGCAAATTCAGGACTTCATATTTTCTGAATTTTCTCTGGTCAGTGACGTGCATAGAGGGTATGCAAAGGGTATGCAGATGGTATAAAATGAAGAAAATCTCCTGTACGTGTTATAATTACTTAAGGGTAGGCTTTTTATTACTCTAACAATGCCTATCCTTAGGTTTTTTTTAAGTCATCTGCATGCCCTGTGCATACCCTTAATACACGCCGCCAATGATATCGGTTTAATAAAACTGCCATACTCGTAACAGGTAAGCCCGCTGCCATCTTTGACTGTATCATCACTTATAGGTGAGATTGCAGAGAAGGGCTAACTAGCAGGGAAAAAAAGTTATCAAACTCCGCTGGTTAGATACTCTAACAAATATTTACAATTATATAGCTACTGGGCAAACTAATTATTTGACGAATACTGCTGAAAGACTTTTGTATGGTGTTCTAATTTCAATTTCAATATGTTCCAGTTCTTAATCATTGACACAACACATTAAACAAAATGTATGCATAAAATAGTACTTATCTTATTCTTTATTACACTAGCGTACCCAGCCCGCTTTGCCGGGCTAGATTTTGCTTTATTTTATTTAAACAATAAACTTCAAAAATAGGAGTGCTCCGATCGTCACCAAACTTTACTGGATTACTCGCCAGGTCAATCCGGAGATTCCCTGAAAATTTCATTGAAATCGGTTCAGCCGTTTCGGAGCGTATACGGAACGTACCCACACACTTTCTCTTTTATATAATAGGAGTTTCTAGCGGATGCCAGCACCTTCATAGAAGTCTTAAACACTGCGTAGAAGTTCTGATATCCCGTGAGATTAAAAAATCCCCGCGGTGCCTTTATGACCGTCGCGCGTCGCTAAAAAGGAAGCTGCGGACAAACTAAAACGAAATAAAAAAAAATACCAAACTCATAAGTTTTCATTTTTCAAGTTTTATTCATAAATATAACTTGAAAAATGAAATACTTTTCTACGAACATCGGTGTTTTTGGAAACGCGAACGAGTTCGCGGACAGTCTACTATAAGTTCCCGGAAAATAGTATAATCCGCAAACCGCACTGGCTGTAACATCAGGTAACCATAGAATTAAGAACATACAGAATACTCATTCAGCCCTTATTGTATGTAGTGCGTTGTGTCCAAAAACAGGGAAAACGCCCCGCGCTCACTTTGCAGTCGCGGAATGTTGCTAGGTCAAGATTTCTTCCATTTCATGGTAAACCCTTAGAACTTTAGAGGTAAAAAAATTTACTGTCAACTGCTAAACCGTTTGTTCGAGAACGCATTCTAAAGTAGAGTGGTTTTTGATGCATCATTATTAGTCTTGTACACGGCTTCTGTTGTTCTAAATTCTGTGCAAGTAATGGTTACCGAAGTATTGATAAGATTACACAATGCCCAAAAAATTCAAAATTATTTTATTTCCAGTAGGCCTTTTGAAATATCAAGTATGTCTAAGTGCGGTCCCTCTAGCACTGGATCGCGATAGATTTCAGAAGGCAGATTCTACTGAGAAGAAGCCGGCAAGAAACTCAGCAGTTGCTCATTCCCATCATCAACAATTTACATTTTACGTTTTAACAATTATTTTTCTATCTTGTGAGGGAAGAAAGCGGAGCCGTATGCTTCCATGTAACCTTGTCATTATATAAACTAAAAGTATGAGAAATTTCGTACTCCTCCGCCCACGCGATTTTCGTAAAGGGGTACAAAGTTTTTGCATTACGTATTACTATATTATAGGTTATCTAGAAGTCTCCGGCATTAGAATAGGCATAGGCAGGTGTCTTCAGAGTGTTTCTTTGCCTGTTAAAGTGAGTTATATTTAATTGCTTAGTTCGCATATTGCTTTTTTTTTAAATTCCACTACAAGTTAGCCTTTGACCGCAATCTCACTTAGTGTTAAGAGGTGATGCAGTCTAAGGTGGAAGCGAACTAACCTGTTAGGGAGTATGGTAGTCATACCCTTAATCGGTTTCTACGCGACATCGCACCGGAACACTAAATCGCTTAGCGGCACGTCTTTGTCGGTAGGGTTGTAACTAGCCACGGCCAAAGCCTCCCACCAGGCTAGACCAGAGAAAATTCAGAAATTATTAATTCCAAAATTGTCCCTGCCAGAAATCTACATTTCACAAATAATTCTGAACAATAACATCATTAGTACTCCGAGTTCTTTGCATAACAGTCACAGGCGCAGACAGTAAAAAAAACGGGCAAAAATAAACGCTCGCTTTTTCACATCGGGTATATAATAAAATAATAATCCCCAATAAAATACAATTAGTAGATGAACTATATTCAACATCGGTTGCTTAGTTTTACGTGATATGAAAGTGGATAGCGCTTGATTTTACGCGTGATGTTTATTCATATTTTCGTTTTATCTATGCCATCTTGATTCTTGTCTTTATACCAAACTATACTAAACATAGGAGATTCGCGGAAAATGTAAAAGTGCAGCTAGTATATTATTTATACACAAGTAGACTGCAATCTCACGTGGCGATGTGTTATAATGTTGTCTTTAGATTTGCTATTAAAAATTGCAGTTATTTTAAACCCGTACTACTAATCGACTTTCAGGCGAATTCGTACTCAAACGCCTAATCGCTTGGCACCACATATGTATGATAATTATTAAGCTACACAGCTGTAACACGGCCAAAATCTTCGCCTCATCAGACCAGAGAAGTTTCAGAAATAATTAATTCCCAAAATTCGAACCCCGGGAGTGGACCGCGTGAAGGTTGATTTTCCACAGAAGTATAATTCAGAACAGGTTATTATTTTAAAGCAGAATATTTTATTTAAGATATTTTAAAACTTTGAGTTGGTTATTTATCAAAGCCGTCATAAAGACCTCGCTGCGATAGCCTGAGGGTGTTTCGCTTCATTATGTCCCAGTTAAAATATAGCGTTTCCAATTTACTTAGGTGTCTATCTATAATTTAAACACTATAAAGATCTAAGAAAAATGTTTACCACGCTTTTTCGTAAGCATAGTGCACCCTTATAAATACCCTTGTTAAAGACCAAACAATCCATACATACTAGGTCACAATATAATGACCTACTACTGAGCCCGACCCTTCGCTCTCGTAGGAGAGAGGGGATTAGAGCATTGACCCACTACGATGCTCCAATGTGGCTTGGCGGGCTTTAGCGATTATTATCACATGTTATTGATAATAAGCAGAACCGACTGCTTAATATGCTCACAAGGCAATGGGTAAAACGCAAGGTTATTGTTATATAAGTTTTAGGAATAATTTTGACCTGGCTTCATACTTTATTATGTCTCGCACACAGACTACAATATTTTGAGTGTGCCGCGTGCCTTCTAGCTTGTCGCAGCACAGCGTGTAGTGGGTCGAAGTCGTTGCCCGAGCCGTATGCCCTGAGGCAACGCTGGGTATATGGGTACAAGTATCTGTTATTCATGAAATATCAAGAAAACAACGCCAAAAAATTAATCTTACTGTCAGCAAAAAAAGTCTTCCACGTAGAATATGCACACACATTAAACTAACAGAGATTTTTGCAGACACATATTATGCTAATCGTGTTATCTTCTAGCGAAAGGTTAGCAGAAAGTAGCTTATCTTTACTGCAGTGTAACACCTAAATGCGCAGTTCGAGTAAAAAATTCAGAAAGCACTAACATGAAGTTATATCGCGTGAAACAAACGGGATATTTATGAGGCTTTCATCCAAAAACATGTGTTTACGTCCTCGAAAATCCAACGTGGTATTGGTAGACTTCATTTCCGTATACAACGTTTAACGCCGGAGAAGTTCTTATTTAGCTTTTGGTTAGCTACGTTTTAGTTTAGTTGGCATGTGTTTTGACTGCAGTCTAATGCCTAATCCTGAGGTTGCCTGGCAGAGATTGCTACTTAGTGATAAGGCCGCCTTTTATATCCATTAACGAAGTTATCACCCTCCTCTTACAATTATGTAATCATATATGTATTAACGCTTCATAAGTGCCTGTGATAGGCCTACATGAATAAAGAAATTTTAAATTTAAATTTGAAATTTGAACTACTACATTCTTGAAGTGTTTGTTTTTTTTTTTGAATTCTGAACTTTATGTTGTGAACAAATAAAGCGTATCAATAAATAAATAAATGCACGTGTAAAATATTCACGATATGCTCACACGAAGTTATATAACATGCAACAAACGACATATTTATAAGGCTTTCGTCCGAAACCACGTGTTTACGCTCTCTGCAATCCATCGAAATCTTAGTAGGCTTCATTGGATTGGGAACTGCGTAATCAACGATTACGTCAACTTCGAGAAAGTTCTAAGTTAAATAAACGGATATCTTAACTTCACATCACGGTTGGTATACGAGTACAGAGCTATCTATTCTTAAAACCGTGTAACACAAGCTATTGGATAATGCGTAGGACTAGGAACTTGTTCAAACTTTTTGTTTTTGAACGTATACCCTATGTTAAAAGAAGTAAAATAGTAGTAGTACTACTAGAACCACTAGAATATAGGTAGTATATATAGGTCGTTATTTAAGAATTATCACAGTATAAAAAGAGATACAGTAATTAATGCCCATGATCCAGTGCAGTGGCGTGCATATGGATTTTAACGACGGTAGGCATAAAGCAGGAAGATCGCATATAATTAAAAAATTCACCATCTATGCAAGTTATATGAAATTTTTAGGGTAGACAGTGCATTTTTGCATACATGAAGTGCACGCCACTGATCCAGTGGATATGCTGGCATCATCTGTAAATATACGCGGCATCGTAATGGAACGCTGAATCGCTTGGCGACACTATCCGTAGAAGTGGTAACTGGCATTCCCCCATAATGTTAAAATGGTATCGATGTTGATAACAACAGTCATTCTAGCGTTTTCCCGCGGCTTCGCTCATGTTAATGTAGATATTGCCAATTTACCTTATATAAAAGTAATTTTCAATCAGACGTCGTAAAGCGTTTTGCTGAAGATCCTCGAAAGTTACAGTAATTTTAAAAAAGAAGTCGAATCAAACAACTTCAATAGAAAAATGTATAGACTTTTGTATATTTAACTGCCTGTAAAGCTGTATAATTTATGGCAGTTGACCTACACACACACGTATACTTAATGTTTCATGAGTTGTATTTGTGTAGTCAATCAATCAAACAAATCTTTATTCAATTTAGGCTCTCAATATCACTTACGAACGTCATACATTTTTGTGTTTTATAAATATTAATGTAAAAAAAACTACAATAATCAATAATTAATAATTAATTAAAAATTAGTTTGCACGACAAAATAGCCGCGGACGATCTGACCTTAAAAAAAAATCTGGTCATCAGCTTCTGACCTAGAGGGGGACCTCAGAAACTGGGTACCCCCTATTTAGACTTACTACCAGGTGAGTTTAGGCTAACTTGTAATGGAAATGAAAATCGTTCGGGCGGACGTAAATACGCAAGCAGCAACAAACATTGGAATCTAAAAAAAAAAACCGGAACGAGGGAATGGAAAGAGATTTTAGAAAAATCTCTTTCCATTTATCTCTTCGTTCAATCTATCCTATTACTATAACAAGAAAAATGGAACGATCATTAACCGAATTAATTTTATTACGCTATCTCTATTCTACGCTACCGGAATTCCGACCATTTGTAACACTCATATTGTAACCCGTAGAACTGTGTAGAGGGTGATTTGTAAGCGATGACGATTGTGTGCTTACAAGTGTTTGTAACGAAAATGCATCGATTGCGTTAATTACCTACGTGAATTCATAAAACAGGCCTTTGAGGGATCAAAATGGGTTTATGAAAATCAAGCTTAATTTGCTATAAGTATAAAGTAAACTAACGCACCCAGCCCGCTTCGCCGGGCTAGATATGGCTTTATTTTATTTAAACAATAAACTTACAGCATTAAATTTTTAATTTAAGTCTCATAATATCATTATCTACACCCATGTACACCCAACAATAGAATATCATCATAGTAAATAAAAGCTGTATTTGACAGTATGACAGTTCAAAAATAGGAGTGCTCCGATCGTCACCAAACTTTACAGGATTACTCGCCAGGTTAATTCGGAGATTCCCTGAAAGTTTCATTGAAATCGGTCCCGCCGTTTCGGAGCCTATACGGAACCTACCCACACACTTTTCTTTTATACATATATACATATATAGATATCATGGATTATTTATTATATATATATTATATTTAAAAACGGTGAGCTTGACCGTGCAGGCGTTAAATTTAAACATTATTTTCGCGGACTGTAGCAAATTAAGCTTAATTTTCATAATATATCATGGATTTCCGCAAAGTAACGCCTGCTTCTATTCAATATTCAAAATTGGCTGTTTATATCGTACTGCGAAGAGCACATTAAATCGGTACCATCCATTAAAACTAAAGCCTAATAATAATCGTTTACTAAGAGTAAAACCCCGCCAACCTTCATTAGATCAGCGTGGTAGGTGTCCAAGCTCTAATTTCCTCTCTTCCACATTCATGATGGCTATGCCGAGCAATAGAAAACATTATAATATGGAAATACAAAAATCAATTGTTGTGCGCACAGAATAAAGAGCATACAGAAACCGTGTACACGACTAATTTTGAAACCTCAAAAACCACTCCAATTAGGTAGTAGGAACAAACGGTTAGTTAGTCAATTCATACCATTTAGCAGTTGAAAGTAGTTATTTTACCTCTAATGTCTAAACGTTTACCATAAAATAGGAAAATGAGTAAATCTGAGCAAGAAACATTCCGAGGGTGTAAAGTGAGACGTGCGCGTGCGTTTTCACTGTTTTTGGACACAATGCACTGCAAACAATAATTGCTGAATGACGATTCTGTATGTTCTCAATTCTGTGGCTGTTTATACAAATTACCAGTCTAAACATCATCATCATTTCGATCAATGGTCGTCCACTGCTGGACATGGGTCTTTTGTAGGGAGTTCCACAGTCCACGGACATGGGACGCTTGCCTCCAGCGGCTCCAGCGACTCGCCTAATGACATCTGTCCACCTCGTTGGGGGCCGACCTACGCTGCGTTTACCGGTGCGGGGTCGCCATTCCAGCACCTTAATGAGGGCTTAACTTCCATCGGTTTTCCGCTATGTGCCCTGCCCATTGCCACTTCAGCTTCTCGACTAGCTGAGCTATGTCGGTAACTCTAGTTCTCCTACGAATCTCCTCATTTGATCACGTAGATATATTCGTAGCATAGTTCCCAATAGTAGTAATTACCTGTTTACTTCCAATAAATGGCATTCTTAGTTACTGCGTAGTTCCCGAGCTCTAGTTCGACATTTACCTATTTTATTTTGGGTTGCCGTTTTATAAATAAATAAATATACTACGACTATACACACATCACCATCTAGCCCCAAAGTAAGCGTAGCTTGTGTTACGGGTACTAAGATGACTGATGAATATTTTTATAAATAATGTACATAAATACTCAAAATATACAGATAAACATCACATAAACATTTTCCAGTTGTGGGAATCGAACCCACGGCCTTGGACTCTGAAAGCAGGGTCGCTGCTCACTGCGCCAATCGGCCGTTTTAAGACGAAACAAAATTCACCGTGTATTAATGGCAATAGATAGAGAGGGTCTAATACCATTAATAGTTAATTTTGAACAGAGACTCGAAGCATAAATCGCTAATTGGACACACGAACAACAGCATCACTGGTTAAATATAATCGAACTAAACTTCGAAGCAACTAGCAATGAACTCAAATAGTGGAGCAGATACAAATTGCAAGTGTATAGGCGACTTGGAGCAAGTTTGCGGTGAAATCAGAAGTTTGGTACCGCCACTACGTTTCCGTCAGCTCGATCGGGCGTATTGGATGAATTAAGCCAATATTAACCTGGTGCCCCAAGAGGGCGTGAACAATTTTACGACGTTTGAAATAATTTTCCTTCAAAATAAAGAAAAGAAAGAAATTGTGATTTTATCCACATTATAACTTACCTAACAGTCACTTAATAGTGACTTACGTCCTTTTGCTATATTCAATCTATCTGTAATCTGTTGATAAGTTGCTTATATTAGCAAAGTTGTTATTTGTTAAAAAATGTATTGATATTTTTTGACAATAACAAAGTTACTAAGATTACAAAAATGGACGTTAATCAACATAGTTTCTTAATAGTTTTTTGACGGCCGATTGGTGCACTGGGCAGTGACCCAGCTTTCTAAATTAAAGGCCGTTTATTCGATTCCCACCCGAATTAAACATACAGACGGATATACAAAGCAGTGAAACTTTTTACATCAATCTTTGCGAAAAGCGTGTTTCTCATATTGAAAATGTTCGAAGCACGTAACCTATGTGTATCGATAGAGTATATAGCAAAGAGGAAGTGTCTGCATGAACGAATCTATTACCATTCTGGCAACGTCAAACGAGTGGCAAAGCGATATAAATCTGTTTTCCGCTTTGAGCAATCTGGGAATAGATATGTAGTATTTATAAACTTTCGAACCATTCTACAATTACTGGAGCGCAAGAAAATTACATTACAAAAATCTATGGCTGAGATGCTAGCCTGTCCCAATAAAAGGTAAATAAGTTTAACGTTGCATTTTTTAATCAAAACTGCATAATTACATGTCAAAACATAATATTAATATTAATTGTGCATTATGATAATTTGAGAAGTTATTTGGTATTTCTAGATATTGATGCTTTATTTTATATGAAAGCGAATTAAGCATCAATATGTCTGTATCTTGGCTATTCAATGAATTAAAATACTTCAGTTTATATTACATTGCAGGACATAGGATACTTTTTATCCCGAAAATCAGCACAGTTCTCTTGGGAGAGGGGCTAAAAGTTTTCGACGATTTCACTTCGTAAATCCGTCAATTGTAAAATTTAATCATTATTTTTGCACTTGAAAGGTTTTTTAGTTTTGCTTACATTTCGAGCAGTTCGGAACGGATACTAAATACTGAAAATGTTGGTACTTATAAATGAGGGCTTCATCCAAAGTACTGAATAAAAAATATTATAAATTTTCTTAGCTAACCTTCTGTGCATAAAATTCAGCTTACAATGCGTTTTCGACTCTTCCTTTTACCGTTACTTATGCGTTATAAGTGACAGAACACCACTATTTTTTATAATTCCACTGTGAACATGATGTTTTCAAAGGTGTGTGGAGTGGTGGACAGCTTTAATTCTCATTCTCATCCGATGGATTGAAAAAAAAATGAACCAAATGTAAAAAATGTGTTATTTCTAATTGATACTTATTTGAATTGAATTAATCATCTTACATTAATATATATATATATATATGACGGAGCACTAAAGGCTACTGAAGACTCACGCATCAGGAGAAAGGAATTTAAAAGAAAAAACAAAATAGCATAAACATATTCCACTTATTCTGAGCGGAGAGTGCAAAACAAAAAAAAACCCCTTCTCATTGTAGGAGGAAACCCGTGCCCAGTGTTGGGCCCGTAATGGGTTGATATGATGATGATGATATAACTTCTATAAAAACCTCCACATACCGTAGCGGGTAAAAATAAATAGCTACGTAAAAAAATTAAGAGCACACTGCGGTCTTCCAAATGCGAGTATTTTAAGATTTTAAGGCTTCGAATAGCTAGTATGTGGCGCTTTATAAATTACCACCATATATTACGCTGACAAGCGATTGCATGGGAAGAGCAGTTGTTAATTATCCTGCACGTTGCAAACTTCGACAGTATTAAACATTGCAGTAATGTAATTTTTGGTACTTTATCCAGCGGTTCGTATTTTCACTTTGGAACATGAGGTCCTGGATACGATTTGGCTGAAAATAGAAAGAAACAAAAATAATGTATTCCACTACACGTTCGCCCTTGATTGCAATCCAACCTGCTGGTAAGTTATGATACAGTACAAGATTATTACCATTTTAGACTGTATCATCAACTACACTGTCATACAACTACATATTAAAGCAATATTCCTAATCAGTTTCTACGCAACTTCTTACCAAAACGCTTAATCGTTTAATGGCACATCTTTGTCGTGGTGGTAAAACCATGGCTGAAGCCAGACTAAAGAAAATTCAGAAATTATAAATTCCCAAATTGCCTGTGCCGACTTCGAATCCGGGACCTCCCACTTGAAACCACAACGTTCAACACTGCGACTGGGACGGTATTAATTGAATTTTTCTGTCATAAAAATCTCAGTACTAGCTCGAAGCTAGAAAACCTGGTTTTATCTACTGCCGTGCCTTGTAGAACACATAATCTCAACTTATCAGTTTCTGTTTTTAACACAAAGGCCTTGTTGATAATCGTTACAGCCCAAAAACCCATATAGAAGCAGCGTTGGGGGTTAAAGCTCTGACTCTCTCTTTCTATGGGAGAAGACGCCAGTGGCGAGAAGTGGGTCATCTATATGCTGATGATGATAATAATGATAATGACAAAAGTTAAACACATTACAGAAAAAAATACGCTTACAATTACAACAGAGAATAGAGCTATTTTTGAAATAGTGCAATACTTGTTTATTCTCTGTAGCTGCAATGCCTTAGAATTATATCTCTTTAACTAAATGTGTTATTTCCAAGAGCTGAGAAAAGTAATAGCGCTAAAGAATGGTATTATATCTTATAGAGTTATTATTGATCATAGATAGACATTCAGATATAGCCCTTGAGCTTCACGATATAGAAGTCTATTTACGTCAACGTGCCTCTATTTTAACCAAGCTTTCAAAGAAATCCCAACTTTACATTATACCAGGAAATGCATATTGCGGTCTGCCAATTTTCCGAATGTCTTTTATCTATCCGGAAGAAGTAACACTTTTTAAACTTTCAAATTTTACCCATTTTATTCTTTTACTACGTACCTAATATCGATTAATTGGGTGCATTTGGATTATTTAAGGCGCCAAAAAAACATCGATAAGTATATAACTATGCGACTTTAAAATAAAAAAGCGTATTTTGCAATGTGGTAAAGTAAAAAAATATGGAACTCAAATACCCTTATTTTTTATTCTAACACATTTTGCAATGAATCGCTATGCCACAAAAGTTTTTTAATTTTTACTGAAGTTAAACTAGAATTAAATTTAATAGTTAAAAAGTTTCTTAAAACTAAAATATCCACCAGAAGGGTTATTTCTATCGTTTAATTTTAGTGGAATGCAGGTTTTCCACTTATCATCTGGTTGATTCTCCAATTATTAACTTGTATAAAAAAAACTTAATTTATACGGATCCTTATTTGCACGAGCGTTTTTCAGAATATTGCCTTGATACCTTACACTAGAGCAAAACTATTTGATTTCACTCAACAAGTGGTGTGTGTCGGAGACAAAAGTTTAATTAAATTAAACACACGCATAGTTACTATGGTCTATTTTAATTTGTTCCAAAAGAAAGATAAGTGCGGCAAACATAGCCTCAAAAAATGTGGTTGTGGTACAGACAAAACCCTTTAAACCTTTTTGTATACATATGTAGGTAAGTATGCGAAACCCTGCGGTAAATACCTACAAGAATGTAAAACGTATTTAATGCTGCGGTCAGATGTTTGTTATTTAGGGATGCGTTAAAATCAAAATCTTTGTTGTTGTAGTCTCAATAAATGTCCGTGCTACGATTGACATACAAATGACCGTAAAAAGACCAGACAGTCATCAGTAAGGAAAATTTCACCTCATAAACAATCCTATAACTCGTATTTAATATCGTCCGTATGTATAAACTTAAAGAAAACTTCAAGTCAAATAAAATCAAATAGGCTTTATTTATATGTTACATAAGTTTCCCTAGAATTATTAATTAAACCATTAAAAATCCTAAGGTCTATAATCTAAATTTCACAAATGTTGTCTTCAAATTATGTATATTTAAGTTGTATGACAATATAATTTTTGAAATTGAGTAATAGTGTATTAATTTGTATTTGAATCAAGGCGAAAAAAGAAAAACTTGAACACCGATTTTTCCACTGATTTTTAGGTGAATGAAATTAATATTCCTTTAACTATCGAACTGTATTTTTTTAAACAGTTAATTTGAATAAGTTTTCATAGCGAAATTAAGCCCTTTAAACTAGATGTATTATGTAAAATTTGTTTCTTTACATGTAAATTAACGTACATACAACCTAAGCTCTGATTCGATGAACAAGTGCGGACTCACATGCCTTTTAAATAAAATTAAAGAGAACTCCTAATATTTTTATGCAGGTTTCCTCACGATGTTTTCCTTGAACGTTAAAGCAAGTAACATTTTAATGCCCTATCTTTACATAGACATCTATGTATTGTTACGCAAGTTAGGAGATACTTCTGACCTTTGGTAAATGAATTATTCTGTTGTGTAACTTGTTCAGCATACATTTTGATATCAATTATACAGATAAATGCTATGGAAATGGCTTAATGGATGAGAAAATTTATTGTTTAAACGACAGTTATTTTATTGAATGCTAAATTAGGCTTATTTCATCCAAACTAAAGTAGGGATCTAATACGTTATAGAACATACTTGAAGGCTACATGAAAAAGATAAAAGGTAAATAAAACAAACAAATCAATTCTAAGACCTGTCTCTAAATAAATTCAAAGATATTGGAAAGAAGAAGGCGGTACTTCGCAGAATTCCATAATAAACAATGAAAATTAAGCTTAATTTGCTATACTCCACTAAAAGCAGAGAATCTGTAATGTGTAATTTATAATTTTTTCAATCTTTATACACAACACTAAACATATCTTCGTCAATGTACAATGCTACATTGCAAAGCGCATTTCGCCCAGACACCGTGTGTGTGTATGTGTGTGCGAGCGTTTGCGTGCATGTGCGTTTGCGTGTGTGTGTGCGTGAGCGTGTGCGTGTGCGTGAGCGTGGGCGTGTGCGTGTGCGTGAGCGTGTGCGTGGGCGTGGGCGTGTGTGAGTGTGTGTGAAGTTATTAGTATGTAAGGAATTATTATTGCTCACCAATTCATATTCTTCAGGACAAGCTGAAATTTTCTTACCAAATTAATTTTAATTTCTTGATAAGGGCCATAATTACGCAAAAGCCAAGGCGCCGAGTAGCGAGATTATTTATTAACTCGACCTGCTCATTTTACGGGCAACACCTAACTTGAGTGACAACAGTGGCATAATTAAATTTGAATTTATTATTTACGAAATTCAAGTTGACTGAATGTGTCGCAGACTTTACTTGCTGAAAGCACCTAGACGGTATTACTTCAGTAAACTTCTTTATTAATTCATTAATACCAATAGACTGTAACATTCCACTACTGGACTAGAGGCCTCTCTCGATGGGAAGATTTGCCTGTAATCACCACGTTGGGCTAAAGGTTGGTGATCGCAGTAAATCCCTTCTTACGATACCCGCAGAACAGGGATGGGTCGAGACACTTGTGCTCTAATCTGCCATATCCAAAGAATTAAATATTAAACCTATACCAAGACAGTCCTGTAAGTTAAAATGTTTAGTGGTTTTAATCACAGTCTTATGATGAGGCGGAAAAATTAATGTAAAATTAACATACGAAAATACATTCACACAAGAATTAACTCATGAACAGATACAAAATTCTCTCCAACATAAAATTTAAGATTAATTAAGTCCAAAATGGCATCCTGAAGTTCCTTAATAACCTATTATTTAAATCCATAAACTAATATAAACACAATAAGCCACTAAACGACCTGGCTAGTTCTATAAATTTTGTTTTAATCATTGGAATAAATATTACAGTAGGTATAAAATAGAAAATACAGTAATAATTGTTTTGAACATAATATTATTTGCCAGGGTTAAACAGATAAAATTAACTATTGTTCTTTGCGTATAATCAACTATTGTTCTTTGCGTATTAATACGCCATAGACTTATTTTATTATTTTCTGTGGATTGGTTAATTAAAAGAACGCAATGAAACCGATTTTTGGTCCATTAATGAAAAACGCACCAGGCGGGCGCACGAGATCACCTAGTATTGCCGACTTGACATTAAAATTAAACTGAATACAACGAGCGATCCCTCAAATGTCGGTAGGTAATTTAATAAAGCGGTTCTAACAAGGCTTAACCGTGTAACTTAATGGCAATATATATACTCGAATGCAGTGTATGATTATTCCTAGAGATGGCGCTATTTTATTTGCTGGTCGGACAATTGAAAAATGTCCATTCGTATTTGGTATTTTTACGTCAACAATTTTTTAAAATCATTATGATTTTAAAAAGATGAACACCTTTTCAAAAATTACAAAAATACGATGGGGCGATGCGACTTGATATTCCAGTAAAGATTGCGTTAGACACAATACAAAGAGCCCAAGAGTAGACGCTCCCAGTGATAACTAATCATTAAACAAGCTAAAAAATCTCGAAAATATAAACAAGATTCTCATTTATGTTTAAATTGGTTTTACAAAGTATGTTAAATATGTGAATGTGCCCGGAAATTCGTTTTAAGCCCGTTTGAGGCGCAACACGAATAAATGACTGTGGTTCCGACGCACCAAATTGGGAATACCTCTCTTTATTTTACGTATACGGAACCCCGCAAAATGTGGAGAGTTCAAGAATGTAAATTTAAATTTTACTTTGAAGCCTTTAGTGAAACAAAGTTACGTATCGAAATTATGTATTCACTTTTTTTTTCGTAAAGGTTACCTTATGTAAGGTACCTTACAGTTTACATTTTTAAAACTATAAAACTTTGGATACGATTGCTGTATGAACATTTTGTTCGTCTTTTTAACTTTGATCGATTAACAAAAAGGCTGAAATTAAAAAAAAATATAAAAACTCTGCAAAAACATTAAATCAAAAGAAGCATATTTATTTTCTTATCTTATCCTCCAACCCTATTGAAGATAAAAGACCGACAAATGCATAGTACCTACGCTACGCGTCGCGTACCTAATAAAGTGACAGGAATCACTCGATTTTAGTTTGTGATGTTATGGCTATATTTGATTTCTTTCAGTGAAAACTTTGACTGTGGTTTACTCAAAAACTTTTAGCCTCTGAATTATTATTAAGGTTTTCATTTACACGTTGAATAAAAATAAAAAAAAAAACAGTTCCTTTACGTAGTTCTCACAAAATACAAAATGTTGTCGATGGATTGACTTGAAATTCTTCCTTCCCTTCCTTGTGGAACAGTGGCACGAGAAGGAACTGTCATTCCTCGTCGTGCCATTGAATCCGAATGATGCTCTACTTAGAACGACCCTTTACATATAACTCTAATATTATACATCCTTAATAAATAGTTACTAATGTATTTATAGTATTTAGAAGCTACGAGTATGTTTGGCTGTGGAACGAGTTTTGTGGTTTGACGAAGGAAAATGATTTTTTTCACACCACGTTGCATTTCTATTTAAAAGCTCTTATAGCTAAAGCAAAGCGTCGCAAGGTTCAGCGATTTATATTATAAGAATAAAAACACCAGATAAACAAAAAAATAAACAGGCACGCACATTCATTTTTATAATATATTCCTGGCTAGCATTAGATTTAGGTGAACTTATATGAAAGACGATTTCTCATCTTAGCCATATTAGGCAAAAATATTGAAAATGTGAGAAAACACCGTCTCTCTGTTTCAGGTTTACAATACGTGCGGGTATATTAAACTCCCATTTTTTAATACTTTATTGATGTCATTATGTTCGCTTATCAAAAACTGTTTAATTAACTTACCGTTTAAATTCGTACGTAAATCACTGTAGATTGTATTTTGGTTTCATTGTTAGCTTTCGATAAAATTCAAAAAGATTCAAGTTCCGGGTATTCAATTACTGAGCTCAGCAAATTCCCCATGTTTGAACAGGGTCTGCTTATTATTCTAAACCAGATGTGACAGGGTAGTTATTTATGACTCTAGTAAAACTAACTGGTCAATTTAAACGAAGCACTTTTGTTGCGGACATGGGTTTATTTTCACAACGAACCCAACCATTTTTAGTGTAGCAGCTACGTACTTAAGAATTATCCAAATTTGCTTCTGTTCAAGATTAAGACATAGAATTATTTTTTTATGCCGTAATAATAAAAGATTTTAACGCAATTGACAAAACTTTTACATACTCTACACTAGACCTATACAGCGAACCTATTTCATTGTCCTTTTGTTTGTAATAAGTGAGTCAACAACTTATGGCGATTGGTATTCATTTTTATACTATGAATCCTCAATAGAATATAACAGTCCATTGATAGACTAAAGGAATCTCCCAAAGGGATAGTTTTCCCACCACGTTGCCAGATGGGTTGGTGATCTCAGTAGATGGTAGTAATAGTACACAGAACACACGCACAATACTCCTGGGAATTAAAAGGGTGGTGACAGCGGTATTCTGATATGCCGTTACCACACTTTTGCATATTTCAGGTAATTAGAGATTACTCGCGGGTGAAGCCTCAGGCATAGCTACTTCAATATAGTCTCATATCAAGTCAATGGTTATAAAGTATTATTATTTAACTCTTTATTTGTACACCACTGAAGTTAGGAAAATAAAAGAACAATAGAAATACAAACACGGCAGTCAAATACAACAGGCGGCCTTATCGCTCAGTAGCGATCTCTACCAGGCAACCTTTGGATTAGGACCAGATTAGCGAGAGCGGAAAATTATTATAAACCTACAAATAGCGAAATACAAATACATAAACAAAATTGCACAAATAAGAAAAATGTAATAAATAAATATAAAATAATAAACTAATATAACCTCAATCAGACAATAAAAATAAACATAAACAAGGCACTAAAAGTCGTCATTAATTAGCAAAACAAAGCATATGCTTTCACCGCGTTTTTAAACGCTAAAAGCGATTTTGCCTCACGTATATTTAGTAAAGTATCACAATATTTAAAAATCATGGCGTAGTCATATAATATGAAATGCAGGGGTTGGTCTCACTTCAACTGACAGTACCATTCAAATGTCAGGACGTGACAAAACACTGTCTGATAGCACCACTTTTATTAATAAGGGATTTTATGTATAAAGGTAGGTATAATTAAATCACATCGTTCTCTAGTACTGTACAAAGCTAAAGCCGTCTTCAATCTTGTAGAAGCCTCAAACGGCGCAAAGATGCCTCCGGTGTCTAGTCGTTCAAATTGCTAATTCACCTCTCGGTCCTATTAGTTGGCTAATCTTAGAACAAAGACATCCAGTAGAGGAATTATTTTAAGAGCTTCTTCAGAGAAACGATTCCGCAGCGCATTAAAATCGTGAAAAACTAACGGCTTACGCAGCTTATGGCAGTAAAGCTCTCAGATAATCAGATTTTCAGTGACTAAATTAATTAGTTTAATTTAAATAGTCGTAGGTTATTTTAATTCTGTTTATACTAATGAACAGCTGATCCCGTTAAACTTGTATAACTTACTAAGGTTTAGTTTATTACGTGATAAGAGACGGTAATTAACGATTAAAAAGGTGAGAAGTCCAGCTTCCTTTGGCTTACTACCATAGTTTAAATCAGCCTTAATTTAATTTAGTATAACGTTAGTAGTTACTCTTCTGGCTTGATTTGAAAAACTTTTATCCAAGTAAAGCACTTTACCGGTACTACTTTGCGAATTATTAAAATCGGTTCAGTTTGTTCCGAGTTTAAAGAATACAAATAAAAAAATCTTTCCTTTATAAAAAAACTAGCGGACCCCAGCGCCATCTTTAAGGCTGATTTGTGAATCTCAACCATCCAGGGTGCCACCTAAACGCATACCAAAAAAATCATACAAATCGATCCAGCTGCTTAGGAGGAGTTCAGTGACATACACACGCACACAAAATATATATATATAAGATGAGATCATGTAGGTACTACACAAATTAAAATATGGTTTAAAAAACAAAAAAAAAACGCGGATGGGGTCGCGGGCAACAGCTCGTATATAATATACCCGTTGTATAGGATGGCACTTTACACCGGGGAATATTGGAAAAAGGGTAGAACTACTCATGGATCTGTCAGATTAGTTTACTTTAAGATATGCGTAGCACTGAATAAGCACTTTTAACACTCTATGTTTACAGCCCTTTCTTGTTATTACGTAGGAAATCCTCTTAAATACAAACTTCCCGCAGGGAGGAGGAAACGCAATGTTTATTCCAGGCCTTCAAAAAGTAAAATCTCTCCTAATGTCTATAACCCATTCTATAAATCGATTTAAGTTCAAGTAGTAAAATCACAGTCATTAAAAGTGAATGACTGAAATTTTGTTTGATACCGCCGCAGCGCTTTACTCACTTGTAGAATGCTTCTTATAACAAAATTCGTTTTTTTTTTTAAATTACATATGTTTAGTTTTCTACACTAATGGTTGTAAAGGGAAAAAACATTTTATATAGGACTAAGCAGTTAATGGAATTAATTAATTCTCGAATATTCTATATGCTTTAGTGAGAGACTGCAACATGAATTGATATCACCGTTGCCGAACCGCGTACCTAAATTATGGCACTCAATTATTGAGCAAGCAAATCCCTTTGTGACGTCTTGTGTCTCAATAATACGATTTCGTAATGTTCCTTGAAGTAATAACGTTTGATAGTTATATATCGGCATCATCAGATCTTATTCAAATTAAGTGTATATCATCAAAGCCTGAACTAGATACATATATTATTAAAGTCTACCTAATAACTATTCTAGAGTAGGTTAATGGTAACAATAGTCAGTGGACTCGGACTCTTGGAACTACGCGTAACCTTTTTCCAGTCGTGTCGGATCTGCCTTCCCAATAGACTATGAGAGTGAGGAAAAAGAGATTGCTTGTGGAATCTCTATTTCCTGCAGTACATTATGTACAGTATATTTTTTCACCCGCGTAGTTAGAAGATATCCCTAGAGATTGAGTATTGTGGCCGAAACACTGCTTAGTCTGCACAATGTCTACACAATGTTATAGCTGTATTATACACTGATATCGGTCAAGAAAGTTTTAGAACCATCCACTCTCGTTCGAACGTGAGTGGATGGGTCTAAAACTTTCATTTTGATAATTTTCTTCAAGCTTACTACGAAATCTTGAATACGTAAGAAACATAAGTTGCTAATGGAAGCCACTTAGGACGAAATGAAGTTCTGTACTTTGTGATCGTCGTGTCAACCGAACTTTAACTCAATTATATTCAGTGTCGATAATATCCTACTAATATTATAAATGCGAAAGTTCGCATGGATGGATGGATGTTTGTTACTGTATCACGGAAAAACTACTGAACCAATTTGACAGAATTTTGGCTTGGGAATTTTTATTCCAGAATAAAAAACAGCCTATAATACATACAATACATTAAAAAAAACAACTACATAATATTATTTTCTCAGATACAAATTCCATAAGTGAAAGTAGAATAGGTTAAAAACAAAATCTACATACGTACCTTTTATAGTTTCTACTATATACTTTTATGCACAAGTGCATAAAATTGAGTTTCAATCCGCCTTCAGAAAGACTAATTTACCACTCAGAGCATGAGAGGTGAAAATAATATTACGTGACTATATGAACTGTATGTTAAGCCCAGTCTCCATAGCACAGATCGTTTCATGAGAGAATAAACTTTAACTGTAAGATAAATTCAACTACGAACTTATACTTCAGTACATGAAAAGTTTAACTTGCATTGAAAGATAACCTCACGATCACGTACTGTGCTGTTCTAAAGATAATAACACTCACTTGTAACTTGTTAGTAAGATGTCTACAATAATATGAGCTTTCAATATTATTCTCGCTGGGTGGCCTAGGCCTCCTCTATCATCTTTTCTCTAGAGCTCATCAACTAGGGACCACGAGTTCTTGATTTTAATTCCCGGGACGGACTTAGAATTGTAAGCTATTTGAGTTTTCTGTTGAAAATTCTCAGTTCCATCCCTGTGTCTCGAGGTGTACGTCAAACTGTCGCTTTGAGTAACCATCATTGACATTGTAATAGTAATAATTAACGCCCACTAACTCGCATTGCAGCAGCTCTATGGATCTATGTTCTAAACCTTTACACGTATGTGAGAGTAGGATAGGCCTTAACAGTAGGGTGACGATGACAGCATTATGCAGGCACATTATATACTACTAGCTGTTGCCCGCTACTTCGCCTGCGTTTGTTTTTTGATGTGACATTAAATTTAGTTGTAGTTCTAAAAAAAAATTAAGTATTCAGTATCGCTAAGCCTTAAATAAGGGGTTTCCTGCTGTCCGCTGAGGAGTTCTTTACTCTATCTCCAACCACAGTTTGGGCAAAATTAAACACATATACCTCTATAGTACAAAAATAATTATTTAAATCGGTTATACTCGTAATTTGACGGAGTTATGGTGTAAAATCATCAAACACTCTTCCCCACTCCCATAGGAACCGAGCTTAATGTCGGAATAAAAAGTATCCTATATTACTTCTAACACTTCCAAAAATATGTGTACAAAGTTTCATGAGGATCGGTTAAGTAGTTTTTGCGTGAAAGCGTAACAAACAAACTTACATTGACATTTATAATATTAGTAGGGATAGGGATAGGGATACCGGTTCACGGTATCCCTTTCCCTATCCTATATCCGGTAGAGCTTTTGGTTTCTGTTTGTTTGTGAGTACCATCACCATGCTTATTTCTGTCGCCAAGCTGTATAGCTGTGTTCCGGTCCAAAGAGTGTGATTGCTAGTGGCAGTTGCTAGTAGTAGTTGCTAAAGGCACATGAGGCTTAACACCGCTTAGGTTGAAAGCCGGCTTTTAAGGAATTTGTTTATCCGCCGCTTGCGTTTACACATCAGATGGGAGATTGTTTCATAATTTGCAAATGCGCGGTAGTAATGATCTGGTATTTCAAACAGCAGAAGAATACCAGGCATCCAGATGTTGGGGGTGGAATTTATTTCTACGGCGTTAGGTGCGGTCAGAGAACAGGGACGGAGGTATCAATGCAAACAACTCTTCCGAACACTCTCCATTATAGAGTCCATAGAGCACACAAAGGGAGCTAACATTTTCGGTGCCCCAGGGACTCCAAACTGCAAGTCAATTTGGGATTGTCAACAAGTCGAACAGCTCTCTTTTGTATTCGATCAAATAGAAGGAGTGGGTAAAGAGGTGCCCCAGCCCAAAGATGTGAGCAGTACTCCATGTGAGGTCTTACTTACGCTTTATAGAGCTGGAGTCTATGCTTTGACGCAAAGTTACGTTTAGCTCTGTTGAGCACACCAAGCTTTTTGGAACCTATTTTAGCTTTGCCGTCCAAGTGAGCGCGGATTTGGACTTCGTTCGAGATGTTGACACCGAGGATCCCAATGCTATTGGAAATAGTGAGTTGAGTGTTCTGGAACTGAGGTACTGCGGTGAACGCGGTTTTTTGTCTGCAAACGCGCAGACTTGGGTCTTTGTGGGGTTAAACTGAGCTGTTACTGACCCGGGAATCGCACTTAAGACTCTGTGATCCGTATTCGAACATGATTACTATTAGACCAATGAGGTAGTTAAATCCAAGTGGAAGTAACCAAATAAGACGCAGTTAATAAATCATCTTGACAGGTATTACTCCCGCACCTTGGCGTCGGTGTAATTACATCATTTACCAACAATCATTCAAAATATACTGAGTACATACTAAACTTCCGAATGGATGTCATCTATCATTAAGATTATATAGTTAGTAAACTTAATACACAGGTGAAATGGGGGAACAGTGTAAACAAAGTAAGTGGATAGACATTGAAGATTAAGCTTAATCTATCTTGTACATTATGTAACTATAAAATCCTTTGTTCAACTTACATCCCAAACCGACAAACTAGTAATTTTAAAGGTTGAGTGAAAATAACATCTTAAATCTTTACTAATATTAATTACTAACGTAACCATTAGTAATTAGGTTCAGATTCCAATGCGTAGACATCAACGCTTAAGTATCTGAGGGGATTTCCCGGGTCTATTTCTAAATATTGGAACCTGTGTCTGGTTAAGAGCAGTATGGATTTACGTTGGGTAACAATAAAAAAAAAAATTACACAACTTTGTAGTACAACTAAAAAGCAAGAAATCTTTCGGTGCCATGTAAAATGTAGAAAAATACAGTACTTTCCTTGCTTCTATAAAATTCAAAAAATTCAAAATTCAAAATTCATTTATTTCAAGTAGGCCTAATACAAGCACTTTTGAAACGTCAAGTCTGTCCGTGTGTAGTGACTCTACCACCGGTTCGTAAGGCAGATTCTACCGAGAAGAAGCCGGCAAGAAACTCAGCAGTTGCTCTTTTCCAACATCAAAAATTTACATTTTACATTTTAACATTCATTTTTCTATCTTGTGAGAGATGAAAGCGGAGGCGGATGCTTCCAAGCAACCTTGTCATTAAGAAACTCATCAATTGTATAATAACCTCGCTGTAATAAATGTGTTTTAACACATTCTTTAAACTTATGCATTGGTAGGTCCAAAATTACTTTAGGAATCATATTATAAAAGCGTATACTCAATCCCACAAATGACTTCTGCACCTTTCACAGACGATACGCAGATGTCACTAATTTATGACCATTTCTTGTAAGTCGACTGTTTATATCCACTTTTTGTTTATAAAGACTAATATGTTGTCTTACAAATACTATATTGTTATAAATATATTTTGAGGCTACCGTAAGTATACCAATTTCTTTAAATTTTTCACGGAGGGATTCACGTGATTTAAGTTTATATATTGACCGTACAGCCGTATATAAAAAGTAATACGAAATATATGATCTATATAAAATACATGGTAACTTTATACGTTTTACTTTAAATTGTAGAAAAAATATTTTTTTCTTGCTTTTTAGTTGCATTAAGTTTAGTATTAAATTAAAATGTTTAGGAGATTTTTAAATTAAATTTTCATCGTCAATTGTTTATCTATTTCTTATTTTTATTTTTACCTAACGTGAATTCATACAGCTGTAAACAAGACACTGGTTCCAATATTTGAAATAAACCCGGGAAATCCCCTCAGATACCTTAGTGTTGATGTCTACGCATTGGATTATGAATCTTACTACTAATAGTTGCGTATCAATTTACATTGGGTTCTTTTTATTGAGTTACCTGAACCCTACTTCAGGTAAAATGCCGTCCCGGTGTACGTTAACCATATTAGTCTTTGAACTTACATTTGCACATTGCTATGAAACATTTAGCCAGGTAATCCCGGATTAATGTGGAAATTTCATTTACACATCCAACTGGCTGCCTCTGGCTGCAGCATGAGTTGGTAAAAGCGGTATCTCCAATTTGTTGTTGGTAAATTTACAGTTTGTTGATGTTGTTGTGTGTACACTCAACCAGGCAAGTATACTCTCGAGTTCAAACGATATTTTGATTAACATTTACGTGTAAATACTAAATATTAAATTAACTGCTTCTTTGTAGCATGTCTGACTACGAATCGCGAGTACCTGGTTTCGAATTACTAGAATGCATAAATAATACAGTTTTTATAACGTCGTCTCTGTCTGAATCAATAGACGGCTGCTAGTGGTCTCTTTTGCCTATCATTCCTGAGCCGTGGCTTACACTATATATATATATATATGACGAGTCAATGAAAACCGAAATAATACTTCAGAGACTTTATAGGTACTTTATTTACTGTCTCTGAGACTTATCTGAGAAAACGGAACCAGAAACAGTCCTAAAATCACATGCAAAATTAAAATCAAGTGACTCCTGTCACTTTATTAGGCACGCGTACGAAGCGTAGGTACTATGCACGTGTCGCTCCATTATCTTCAATAGGGTTGTCATAAGTAAACACTTGAATTTCACTTTGAATTAGTTTATATGGAAAAATTAAAGATGCTTCTTTTGATTTTATATTTTCACTACTAGTCAATAGAAATCTGCTAGATATGTCTCTTGCGCCTGTCATTCCTGAGCTGTGGCTTACACTCTATACAATATAACGTGCAAATGCAAATGAAAACTGAAATTATTACTTCAGAGGCTTTAGAGGTACATTATTTACTGTCTCTGAGACTTATCTGTGAAACAGAAACGCTTATAGCTTTGAGTAAACCAATGCCTAAGATAAAATAACATTCAAAAATTAAAATCGAGTGACTCCTGTCACTTACTCGTCGCGTAGCGTAGGTACTCTGCACGTGTCGGTCTTTTATCTTCAATAGGGTTGTCATAAGTAAAAACTTAGAATATTTGGAATTAGTTTAGTATTCCGTAATTGGTTAAACGTTGAATATATATATTCATACATATACATATATATATATATGTATACTTATACCAAACACTGTGCTGATTGTGTTTATTTCCGTAACTATGATATTTACTTTTTATCTTGGTATATAATACAAGTGTATTAATTCATTAATTCATATGTTTATTATATATACAATCAGGATTTGTGGTTTCTCTTGCTTATGTAGATTATTTTAATGATGCACTAGCTAGCACTATAGCTCCGAAAGTGAAAGTGCTTGCCAAGGATCAAGCTCGGTTCCCCCGAAAGGGAAGTAAAAGCCTTACCCTACCCTGGCTATCCCCACTTCTAAATATATCGATATCGATAAATAAGCTGCTACAAAACATTTCTTTATACTTAATGCTTTTTCAGAAAATACTAAATACTAGCGGACCCCAGCGTCATCTGTCGGGTTGATTTGTAAATCTAAACCATCCAGGGTGCCACCCAGACTCATACAAAAAAAAATCATTCAAATCGGTCCAGCCGTTTAGCAGGAATTCAGTGACATACACACGCACACAAGAAATATATATATGAAGATTAACAAATGACAGCAAATATAAGTTTTTAATTTCAAAAAACTAAAGGTCAAAAAACAAATACTTACTGTCACTGTTGTCATTTTGAAAAAAGAATCGTGCGAAACATCAATATCGATAAAATCACCTATCTCAGTACAGCGTTAAAATCGTTTATTGACTTAACGCTTCAGAAGTCACTTGAAGTAAATATGTAATAGAGACGTTAAACTTTCAATATTACGGAATGTTAAAGCTTCGGGACAGCTAAATAATTAATACCTGTCGTTGTCCTCGTTAAATATACTGGCTCACTGTTCTCCCCGGGAGAATATGCGGCGGTTATTTATTCACCAAACTAAACACTAGTAGCGACCGATAAAGGCTTTGAAATCTGAAATGCTCGAGCTTTTGGCAGACCACAGCCGTATATGAACATAAACGGTATGTATTTAATATTTATGTATCTTTTACATCAACAACTTTTCATTACGGTTTTATGGTTTCCTGGGATAAAAATGTTATTGATCCTTCTCAAGCTAAGAAATGGTCTCGCAGTGCTATGCCCGTCTCAAGACACGAAGCTAGGAAGGGAAGGGAAAAAAACAATGGACACCACAAGAGGAAACTTTAAAAGTAAGATACAAAGCGCGGCCTTATCGTTTAGTAGCGATCTCTTCCAGGCAACCTTAGGATTAGAAAAACCAAGAGAAACCGATTGGTGGGTTGTATTATTATTACATACTTCAAATAATTGCTCAGTAATACGTATCTGCCGAATAAATTAATATACTACGACAATGCACACATCGCCATCCAGTCCCAAAGTAAGCGTAGCTTGTGTTATAGGTACTTAAATGACTGATGAATATTTTTATGAATAAAATACATAAATACGTATTATATACATGTAAACGCACAGACACTGAAAAAACATTCATACTCATCACACAAACATTTACCAGGTGGGAATCGAACCCACGGCCTTGGACTCAGAAAGTAGGGTCGCTGCCCACTGAGCCAGTCGGCCGTCAAATATCCTATATTATAGTCTTACTTCTAGGTCGCATAGTAACATATCAAAACATTGCGCGAACCGCCAACTAATAATTGCCTAATCAAAAACCAACGATTATATTTTCTAACTCCAATGTAAAATGATTACTGTCAACTGCTAAATGGAGTGAAGTAACTAACCGCCGGTTAGAGAAACACTACCAAAGTGGAGTTGTTTTTTTATGCTTCAAAGTTAGTCGTGTACAGGGTTTCTGTATATTCTTAATTCTGTCATAAATGTTTTAACACAAATGACCCCAGTTAATCAGGGCAACAGTCCTTATAGCTTTGTAGTTGCAAAAACTTAACAATTTTGGCTAAGTAAGTATTAGTGAGATAGCCCAGTGGGTAGCAATTCGACTTCACTTTCGGGGGCCGAATTCGAATACTAGCATAGATCTCTAACATTTCTAAGTTATGTGCGTTTTAAGCAAGTTAAATATCACTTGCTCCAATGAATGAAGGAAAACATCGTGAGGAAACATGCTTGCCTGACAGATGTTCTGAAAAGTGTGTGGAGTCCACCCATCCGCACAGAGCCAGCGTGGTGGACTAAGACCTTTAACCCTTCTAATTGTGGGAGGAGACATGCGCCCTGTACTGGACCGGTTCTCAATTATAACAATATTATAAAATATCTCTAAGTTCTCGTTTAAAAACTTTTACTCTGACATTTATTTGAGAGTGAGTGTATTTACAGCAATTAGAATTGAACGTAAAGCTCGCTGAGAAAGTGTGCTATTACGTGGCTGACTATTAATTCCTTTAGTACTCTAATAGCTTCCTTCGCAATAAAGTTTTCCAGCTGCTACTTTTGTTATTATATGTTTCCTTGGTGAAATTGAATGCACTTCTTTACATATAATAAAATCGTAGCCTAGCCGTATCTGTTTATTAAAGATTTTTGTAAAGAAATAACTAGGAGTCACAATCAAACAAAAGATCGTTAAAATGGACGTTTGTCTGTGTATCTCTTTGTCTGTATGTCTGTTGGTTTGTGCGCGCATCACGCAAAAACTCATGAACGTATTTGAATGCGATTTGGTACATTTATAACTGATACTCCCGATTAAAATAATATACACTTTTCATACCGAATACAATTCGGGATAGACGATAAAAGTGTTTGTTTTTACTCCATAACTTCGCCATTCCTTAACCGATTTTTATAATTTCTCTATCATTAGAGAGGTTTTATTATAAGTAATTTTTTCTTATCAGGTACTTAGCGAACACTCGCAAATAAACTATTCTTAACCACAGCTAGTTGTAAATATTTTCAGTCTGATTTGAATATTCTTTTAGTATTCAATATTTCTTTTATATACCGAATGAACCGCAAAATAAAGTTACTTTTTAAAATATATTTTGAAATTAAGGGGAAAGTGAGTGCAACCCCCTGTGCTTTGGAGAGAACGTAATGTCGTTAAAACCCACTAGCCCACTTTGGAACAGCGTGGTGGGCTTATGATTTAAAACCATCTCTCTTATACAGATTAGAGACAAGGCTTGTGCCCAGCAGTCGGACGTTAATAGGCTGCGGAAGATATAAGATATATATATATATAAAAACATTAATTGTACGTTATTTAGGGCTCATTTTTCAAAAGCTAAATAATCTACTTAAAAATGACGTTATCACTTATATTTATTACATTGAGTGATTATGGGTAAACTCTCTGGTTGGGAGAGATCTTTAGTTTAACAGTGGACTGTTATTAAAGGTATTATTATAAGTGAGTGAGTGAGTGAGTGAGTGAGTGAGTGAGCGGATTAATTTACTGGACAATGGACGCAATACGGAATGCCAACTGGTAGCACCATACCCGTGTGAAGCGTGTGACTGGCAGCTTGATATAGTAATAAATAAGAGAGCAAAAAGTGATCCGTCTTTCGCAACCACACTTCATCCTTCCTCAACGAACTCGTCAGTTCAGGGTTCCGTATCAAATAAAAATAATCTTTAAATAGCATTAAATAGAAACCTTGGCCAACGAATTGAAATTTTGAATGAAGCATCTTAGACATTATGCCTCCGTCCGTGAGGTATACAAACGGTTCCCCGGGCATCTAACAAAGCCAAGAAACGGGACATACCGTGGTAGTTTTTAGTTTGGGCATACCCCCTTTAGAGGGGGGAGTCCCACACAACCTCCATCCTGCCCAAGGGTCGGAGGTAGCAATAAAGCTTTTCAACAACGCCAAAAAAAAAAGTCATTATATCTCGCTACGGTGGTTTCAAAGACGTTTTAGATTTAATTTAGTTTTATTATGGTACATAGGTTATTTAAGGTTAGTTTTGTTTATGAATAAAATGAAAAAAGATCTATAATATTCTCGAATAACGCTATGTTTTCCTATTTCAACGATCCTTTAACTGTAATCAGGGTAAAATAAATCGTCTTATACGTGACTTATACGACGTGATTTCCTTTTTGGGTTTTATGATTCAAAAATTTTAATGATATTGATCATATTCAATGAACACCTAATAAACATCTTCATCGTTTTCATTTTAAAAATGCGATAATAGTACATCGTTCGACAATTATGTTTTTTATTGTTTATTAAACGTTACCTTATTCATTACACCTAAATATGTTGTCATAATATGCGGAACCTACAGAGTGCAAACCTAAATTCCGTTTATCCGTATTTTTTCTAAGTAAGATAAATGTTGAGTTTTATTATACGTAATAACGTGAACGCGAAAGGAATATCTAAAAAATCTACCGAACGTACGCCGCAAATTGTCCGAAAACCGAGATCTTCCAAATGATGTTAGGATAAATTATTGAGAATTTTCTTTTTATATATACGACAACGCGCGGTATGAATTCCGATAAGTAGGAGTTTAAGCTGATAAATGAAATTGATATTTTGGCGACCTTTCTGAGTTGAGCCCAATAAAAATAAACCGGTTTGTAAATATCCGCAAGTTCTTCAGCATAGAAACCTTCACAATTTGACTCGCGATACCTTTCATCGTTTTTGTCATGCCATTAAAATATTTTTGTTTCCCATAGGAACTAAAGGACAAGATTTTTTTGGTATATTTTTCCATGAAGGTGTGCATTCCTGTTAATCTAACTATTTTTTTTTCAAAAAATATATATAAACAAGGCCACCACCAAACTTCAATTATTTGTTTTCATTTTTTAATAAACTACCCATTGACATCTCGGAGATGTCTCTTAAAAAGTTCAAAGTTTGTATTAAACGTGAGCTTATAGAAAAGTCCTTATACAATATAAAGGACTACGTAATCGATAAAAAAGCTTGGGTGTGAATTATTGCTTTAACCAGGTTGCTTTTCTAATAATTTTAAATGACATTGTGAGATGGTGATAACAAAAAAAAAACACCCGGCTAAGTTTGTTGTGGGCTTCTTCTTCGACCAGGACGCGTTTGGAACCCTCGTAGCTTTAGTTTTAAGTTCACGAATGTGGTTATCGTCATCATCTCACTATCGTGTTATTCATATGTACGCATCAAAAGTGCCACCTATGCCTACTTCAATAAAGATATTTTTGACTTTGACTTTATTATGATTGGTAGCCTAAGTTATCGGAAACCGACTCCTGTGCTTTTTAACATGTTCACGGAAAGCTAAAAACTAAACCAAACCAAAAGAACTAGGTCACGCTACCCTTATAAGTTGTATTTAATATTTATTCTAAGTTCTGATTGTCGCGAACAACTGCGCGTACTAAATCTTTAACACAAAACTTGCTAATGGAAGTCACTCAACAGCAAGATGAAGTTCTCTACTTTGTGACCGTCGCGTCCGACTTGGAACACTTCTCATGTTCTTAATGTTTTTACACAAACATTCGGCCAACTTTCGCAACAACGACGCTAAGATAACTTCTTATGCTGGTATTTAAATGTTTATTTACTGTTACTTTAAAGGAAAAATTACTGCGAACCTAACTTAAGTAAATAAAAATTCATCTCACTTTTATAACTGCTTGATCGGTTATAATAGGATTGGCTATCTTTTACAGCCATTACCGGCCAGGTACACGTCACGGGTCTCTACACTTAGAAGAATTTAGGCTGTATTCCAACACTCTGGCCCAGTGCGGTTTGGTGGACTCCACACGCCTTGCATACAGGTTTCCTCAATGTTATCCTTCACCACTGAAGCAAGTGGTATTGTAATTGCTATTGAAGTGCGGGCTGGGGTTCAAAATTGGCCCCTCCAAAGTGAAGCCGAAGTTGTAACCACTATCAATGCCACGCAAAAAAATTAAATGTATGAAAAAGTGTATATGTTTATTTCCTTTTACGCCTTTGGTTGCCTGGAAGAAATCGCTATGTAGCGATAAGGCCACCAAATTGTACTCTCTTGCTCTGTATCTCTGTAACTACTTTTATCTTTGGTGTACAACAAAAGTGCATTCATTCGTTCATTCAACGTGTTTGATTTTTGTTATATGTGAAGGTATTATTTTGTATACTCATTTATCTATATGCGAATAAGTATTAAAAATAATAAAAAGGAAGACTCACGCTGAAGAATCACGCTGCAACTATTGAGTGTGTTTGCGTGTGGAGAATCATAGCAAATTAAAACGAACGTGAGCATTCCGTTTATCCAATAGTCAATTCATCATTTTCCTCCTTTGCTTACTCTACCACCAATGCTAAAGTAGTTCTGTGTCAAGCAGTTGAATTTAAGACTATGGAACCACGATGGTCACACGTTTGCTATTATAAACATACACTAACTACTTATTGCAGAATTCTTCCAGATTTTTTCCGTGTAAAATAGGGCTTGCTACCAATTCTAAGGACGAATCTTAGATTTGTTATTAGTTAGAGGACATACTCGTATATATATTAAAGAGTTGTTTAGTTATATTATGATCCAGATTATATGTAAGTTCCCAAAATATACTATTTATTATATATAACGACGTATTACATTTTTCTCTACAAAATACTGAAATCAATATATTTTTGAATTAAAACCCGACCACTTTTATTTTCTAACCAGACCAAAAGTAAGTAGGAAACAAGGTATTTGCAGAAACGATCACACCGTTCCCATGAGTCGTAAAGGAAATTAAAGTGTCTGCTCAAAGCAGTACGTCAATATGGATTGAATCAATACCCGTGTATCTACATATTGTATTGAAATAGTGTCGCTGAACACTAGCAGAATCCTCCAACTGCGTCTGTAGCTTGCAGCATTACGTATTTTTTTCATACCTTTAAATTCCTAAATGTTTTTTAAGAAAACAGCTAGAGCTTGAAAACATATATGATGTTCATTTATAAAAAGAGCATCAAACATGTTTTCAAGTTTCCTAGTTTAATAAAATTATTAGATAACTCATATTCAATGGAATTTATTAAGCAGAATTAACAATTACCTATGTATATATGTACTTAGAAAAGAAAAAACAAGATCAAAAAAACAGGGTCCATATTTCTATCAGTGGTAAAACTATGTAGCAATCCACACTAGTCAGTCTTGCCCCTATCTATTTTTTTTATATAATTTACTACAAAGATGTTTCTTTTATTTACAGCTCTAGCAGCCGAATCAGGAGATGGCGTCCCATCCTTGGAAGTTATGGCGAGATCATCAGTTTACAATGTCGGTGAAAACAAAGTCATCTACTGCAAAGGGCTAAATCTACCTGAGGTAATAATTCATTATTAAAAATTTATTGTGCATATATTTTTTTCTTGTGCATTCATATAATACTAGATGTGTCCTGCGGCTTCGCCCGGATAATTTTGGGAGGCAGGGTACTGCTACATAGTCTACACCTATAGTCATATTATGAGATTTAATTTTTTTTCAATGAAAGTATACTATGTTATTTCTTATACCTCCAAGAATATGTATAAAAAGTTTCATGAAGATAGGTTCAGTAGTTTTCGCGTGAAAGCGTAACAAACAAACTTACATTCACATTTATAATATTAGTAGGGATTGACTAAATAACATTTTAATATTCCTTTCTCTCGTTATTTAGTTCTCGTCCACAAACTAACAATTAAAACTGTTTTCGTTGTCGTCTGATAGATTTCAGTCGAAGACGCTTTCAGCGATAAGCTGTGATAAAGATGTGTTATATTTTTCACTTTAGATCTTGTTCTATATTCTTTATAGTGTTGGTGGATAGTAAAGTGTATTTTAGTTTTATTTTATTACTAGTTCAATTGGTTATCCTGTTGACCAAAGTATATAGGAAAAAATGTTCGTGAAATGCATCGCACGATCGCATCGGTCAATTTCAAATTCAGTTGAAAATACATTCCAGAGACATTTCGAAAAAAACTGCGTCTCTGCTGTAGACTATTATCATTTGACGACCGATTGGCGCAGCGGGCAGGGACCCTGCTCTCTGAGTCCAAGCCCGTGGGTTCGATTCCCACAACTGGAAAATGTTTGTGTGTTGAGCATGATGTTTTTCAGTATCTGGGTGTTTATATGCATATTCTAAGTATTTATGTATATTATTTATAAAAAATTTCATAAGCTATCTTTGTACCTATAACACAAGCTACGCTTACTTTGGGGCTAGATGGCAATATGTGTATTGTCGTAGTATATTTATTAAAAAAAAAAAAAAAAAAGTAGCATACATATAACTATAGCCTATAGTTTGAAAGAATAATGCAATGCTGGGTGAATTGCATTTTACTTTGCTATAAACAAGGACCTTTGCAGGAGGCTTTTCAGAACAAAATGTAGAGTTTTTTATGCATAAACTTCGCTTACACGTTGCGGAATATATAACTTTTAAAGTAGGTATGAAATTAATCTAAAAAGTCAAACCAGAAACGGGATACATACTAATAATTAATTACATATATTAACACGGAAGATCGGTTAGTTTCTTTGTATAAAAATAAAAACCTATTTAGACTTTAAATGTCTTAGCGTACATTTTTTGACAGTAGGTAAATTACCTCAACAATTTCGGGACGACACAACATCTCCAGTTATAGCTAAATGTGCTCATTCTGTTTTTCTACATATATCTAAGCAAAAACTAAATTTGCAAGCCTCAAAGAATTTCTGTCCTTTTCACAATTAATCTCATTTTATCTAGTGGAGCGTTTTAATAAATAATAAAATAAATATGCTACGACAATACACACATCGCCATCTAGCCCCAAAGTAAGTGTAGCTTGTGTTATGGGTAGTAAGATGACTGATGAATAGTTTTAGCAATATTATACATAAACACTTTTAATATACAGATAAATACCTAGGCACTAAAAAACATTCATGTTAATAACACAAACATTTTCCAGTTGTGCGATTAGAACCCACGGCCTTGACTCAGAAAGCTTGGTCGCCCACTGCGCCAATCGGCCGTCAATTGTTTTTGTGACAAAGCTCGTCCGGGGAAACATTGACGCTATGCAAAAACAGAGCAACTGTTTAAAGGCGTTGGTTATCCAATTGATATTACTTTAAAAAAACAATTATACCTATCCTGTACGTAAAGAAAATAACCCAAACAGATCACCCGTACACTGGGTAGATAGGTATATATATTCTTAAGTAAATAAATGTAATTAACTTTCTCGAAGCGGATCTTTTATCTCATATCATGGTTCTCATAAAACTCATTTATATACAAGCTTGTGGGAGAAAAGTTGTAACATAACTTCCCTCGTATCCAAATTCTTGAGTTAACACTTCAGGCGCCTAATAAATTTTGAGTAGCAAACTGCGTAAGCGAGGCGTGTTGCCACGTTTTTACCATTACTTATTTTATTTAATTTAGGCGAAACTTTCAGAACGTTTTTCACATTATTTCCTTGTTTTTTTAAGGGTAGAGTTGTATGGGGTCAGTAGGAAAATGCGATAAAATCACTTGTACTCACAAAAGTATACTATGCTAAAATGGATAAATAAAAACAGCAAGTTTTTAGGTTTCTATTTTTATTCATCTCACTAGATTTAATTTAAGTGTATGTTCTCGCTCCAGAGATGGGCGATAATAACTGCGACTCAGTCTTACACTATAGCAGTATTATCGAATTTGGGTTTCATGATACACATTACCTTATGTTTGCCTTATTTTGTACTATTTTTAATTTACTGTGTAGTGATAATTGAAATAAACTTATTATTATTATTATTATTAATGTGTTATATGCCAGATCTGATAACCGTATCCGTATCTCTGTATCATTTGATGACATAACATATCAGGGCGACCAGAAGTTGGGCATAGGAAGCTTTAGAGCTCAAAGCAGTATATTGGGGGGTGCAAGCTACACCAAATCAGGAGTGATTTTGAGCCCTAAGGCTCGAAGAAGTAAGAGAATCGTTTACCCTAGGGCGCCTCATGGGAAACCGAATCTTGGCTAAGGCGACGATTGTTTTAAGGGTCGCACGGTGATTAGGCCTCGCTCCTCCGGGGCTTTGGTATGATCCTTTGTTCGGATGACGTAAAAAATCGGGAACTTCGTTTTAGCCGACAGAACAGAGGTTGCAGGTGTGTCTTGACTGGGGAAGTTGTTAGTAGTTTTCTGAGCGTCAGGTTCATGGTGGATGTGTTTATGTCTTCTTTTCTAGAAAGGAGCACTAAGATTGGGTGAGTAGAGGCAATCCGCAACTTGGACCGTTTACTGTTACGCGTAGGTCTTTTGAAGCGATTTACATACTCTACCATCGAGTCGCGTCTGTGTCCCGTTTCCACCAAGTTTTTAGTGAGAAGATGGAGTCTACCAACGCTGCGTTTATGGGGTACATAACTACAATTTTCTTACTGATCTGTAATTTGTTTTAAAAATGACTTAAAGTTTATGTTTCTTCGCGATAGTTTAGCTTTCTTTTGCCAATAAAATTGTTAAAAACAGTCCAGTAATATCTGAGCCTATTGGGTACGAACAAAAAACTTTCCTCTTTATAATATAAATAGATAATATATAGACAGATAAAGTCTATAGGTATGTGTACGGCTGGTGTATCATTAACACGTCTTTTAAGAGGGTCCATGAGCTGACATGTTGATAATAATAGCACATTGCTGTAACCTACTTTTACAGCCAAAGTTTAATTAAAAATATCTCTTTTGCCGCAGAGAATCGAATGGTACGCACCCAATCGTGAAACTGTAGGCGAACGCTCCAATGTGAACTCGAGAATATTCTCGGAAAGGCTCAAGAACGACACATTAGCCAGTAGTTTGGTGCTGCTCTTCATTAGGAGCTTCAAGATTGAAGATAGCGGTAACTGGACCTGCAAAGCTGGCGATCTCTTTGAAACTATTGAAATTATTGTGGGTGGTAAGTACAAAGGCTGTCAAAAAATCTTCTTGTCTGGTGGAAGGATTCGGTACCACTCTACCGACAAAAATGTTTTTTTTCATTTGTGAAATGTCAATTTATGAATCCTCTAAACTTTACGATCCGCTGAATCGGTGTCATAACTTAAGACGGTGCCCAACGTCGACATCATATAAGAGTTCGTGAAACGTTTTATTTTCTCTAGGAATCACCTGAATGGGTAGGAATCCGATTATGGTGATTCCAAAGTTTAGTGAAAACGGGCGTTAGTATTAAATGTCGATAAGAAATATCTATGACTTTGATATAACGACCCCCAAACAAAACAGGTTAGCCCTCTACCATCTTAGATTGCATGATCACTTTCAACCAGGTGAAATTGCAGTCAAGGGATAAATTTTAGTGGAATAAATATAAATCTTATAGTAACTCATAGCAACAGCGCCTTCTTAAGAAAGACACAATGTTTTATATATCCAAATCACTATTCTTCAAAACAAGGCGTCTTCGAGAAAACCGCACTTTGTATCTTTTTTTTATACTATCTATTTTTTTACAGACTTAGATGTTTTTTTTATTAACACTCCTAGTGAGCCCTTGACTGCTAGATCACCTGTTGATAAGTGATCATGCATGTCAAAGATCTACTATCTTAAATATACATAATCACTTATGGTTATCTGATAGGGGTATGGGAGTTATATTTAACCCATATTCGAAATCAGTTACAGTGGAGCATCGTACATGAACGCAAAATAGTTTAACGGCAGGTGTATTCAGTTAGGTAACCAGCCACAGCCGCGAACCAAACACGGAAAGTCTAACTAAATAAGACAACAGCGCTTTGCACTGCCCCAAGAAGGTCGACAAAAGTTTATTACTTATTTAAGATAATATTACCCTCTTATAAATCATTGTCACTTTAGATTACTTACACTTACCTAATGGTTGATAGGTATCACAGAATTAAGAACATCCAGAACCCTCATTCAGTCATTATTGCAAGCCGTGCATTGTGTTCGAAACAGTGAAAACGCCCCGCGCACATCTCAATCCACACCCGCGAAATGTTACTAGCTTAAAAAAATACTATTTTCCCCATTTTATGGTAAAAGTTTGTTAACATTAGAGGTAAAATAATTACTGTCAACTGGTAGTTGGGATGAAGTGACTAACCGTATGTTTCAGATTACTAAAGTGGAGTGGTTTTTGATTCTTCAATATTAGACATGTACACGGTTTCTGTAAGTTTCTAATTCTGTGTATCTCAAATGTTTTCCCGTTTTCCACATTTTTCCCAGTTTATGGTTTAGACATTAGAGGTAAAATAATTACTGTCAACTGCTAAATGGAATGAAGTGACTTATCGCCTGTTAGAGAAACAATACTAGAGTGGAATGTTTTTTTATGCTTCTATAATGGTTGTTTACACAGTTTCTGCACGTTCTTAATTCTGTGATAGGTACAGTTTCTCATCCCTTTAATTTCACTTAAACAAGCGTGTGTGGAAAGTTCGTAATTGTTCATAAGCTTCAAAGCTGATACTAATTGGTGCTGGGAAACTATTCGGTGTAGAGAGGACTTTGTTACATGACAAATACTATCTGTAACAAAGCCCTCTCCGTAACTCGTCCCTTATTATATTTATTTATAATATATACCTATTCAACGTAAATGCAGTTTGTTTATGTACAATGGAAAACTGCGGTGCAGAATTGATCTGGATGAGACATTAATAAAGTCTAGAATAGCTTACTAAAACTTTGTTACATGATAAATACTATCTGTAACAAAGCCCTCTCTGTAACTCGTCCCTTATTATATTTATTTATAATATATACCTATTCAACGTAAATGCAGTTTGTTTATGTACAATGGAAAACTGCGGTGCAGAATGGATCTGGATGAGACATTAATAAAGTCTAGAATAGCTTACTAAAACTTTGTTACATGATAAATACTATCTGTAACAAAGCCCTCTCTGTAACTCGTCCCTTATTATATTTATTTATAATATATACCTATTCAACGTAAATGCAGTTTGTTTATGTACAATGGAAAATTGCGGTGCAGAATGGATCTGGATGAGACATTAATAAAGTCTAGAATAGCTTACTAAAACTTTGTTACATGATAAATACTATCTGTAACAAAGCCCTCTCCGTAACTCGTCCCTTATTATATTTATTTATAATATATACCTATTAAACGTAAATGCAGTTTGTTTATGTTCAATGGAAAACTGCGGTGCAGAATGGATCTGGATGAGACATTAATAAAGTCTAGAATAGCTTACTAAAACTTTGTTACATGATAAATACTATCTGTAACAAAGCCCTCTCTGTAACTCGTCCCTTATTATATTTATTTATAATATACTAGCTGTTACCCGCGACTACGTCTGCGTTTGATTTTGTTTTTTGATGTAGCATTAAATTTAGTTGTAGATCTAAAAAAAAATATAGTATTGAGTATCGCTAAGCCTCAAATGAGGGGTTTGCTGCTGTCCGCTGAGGAGTTCTGTCCTCTATCTCCAACCACAGTTTGGGCAAAATTAAACACATATTATAACCTCTATAGTACAAAAATAATTATTTAAATCGGTTATAATTTGTCGGAGTTATGATGTAAAATCGTTAAACACTCATCCCCTCTCCCAAAGGAACCGAGCTTAATGTCGGGATAAAAAGTATTCTATATTACTTCTAACACTTCCAAGAATATGTGTACAAAGTTTCATGAGGATCGGTTAAGTAGTTTTTGCGTGAAAGCGTAACAAACAAACGTACATTGACATTTATAATATTAGTAGGGATACCTATTGAACGTAAATGCAGTTTGTTTATGTTCAATAGAAAATCACGGTACAGAATGGATCTGGATGAGACATAGATTAAAGTCTAGAATAGCTTACTAAGACTTTGTTACTGTTGTTGAATTTGTTACTTTTAATTGTTACTTAGCAATTATTTACTGTAAACTGAACATCAATTCTCCTGAGGATGATCGGGTGTCGGAGCGAAACGTGCGTAGAGTAGTCCGCACATTGTGGAAGATCCGTTTGGTGTGTGATTATTAAGATTAAAAATATTATAAATAACACCGCACAGATTCTTCTGCTTTTCGCGGAGTATAACAAATTAAGCTTAATTTTTATAATAGCAAAAACACCTTTTTAAGAAAGCCACAATGTTTTATACTAAAATCACTATTTTAAAATTAAGATAATAGATAGATTAAATTGCACACGCAATTTATAAAATATATATATTTTTATTGTTTTTGCTATTTATTGTTTTCACTTTTAATTTGTGCAATAAAGATTTTATCTATCTATGTATCTATTTATCAATAATTATTTGTTTATGTTTATAGAAAAAGTGAGCCTAAGTGCTGCTCAAGAAACATTCGAAGGAGAGGAAACGAAATCGGCGAGGTTCGACTGCGCTGCTAAAGGATATCCACCGCCGGTATTCCAGTGGTACAAGGATAATACGCCTATAGTTGGTACGTTTGGTATTCATTTAATGAAGGAAAATTGTTTCTGCAAATTATTTATTACAAAATACCTAAGATTGCTCACGACCAGTACTCGACAGTAAAATCTTAAACAAATTATAGTATACAGAATCAATAAATTACTTCTCTTCTCTACGTTTTCTACATAAAATAAAGCCTGTCAGAGTGGTCGTGCGTAAACTGAACGTATTATATGGATGTTTGCATTAATAGATCTTTCGAAGAAGGAATATGTATTTTAATGGAAGACATAATTTAACAACAGTGTAATTTTATGAGTAATGATTGCATGTTACTGCCCACGTGTTTCATAAGATATTTTTCACCACACTTCCGAGATAAAAACAGGCTAAACTTTCAGATACATTTAGATGCCGTATTTATTACGTAATTTTATTTACAAACTACTTTAAAAACTACACTGGCCACCGTTGACGGTGCTACAAAGTGCAAAAGATATGTAAACTTGACGACCTTTTCTATAATATCCAATAGCTTTGATAACATTTTCATTATTTAATTAATATCTATGGGATGCAATATGTCAGTGGTGATGCCATCCGCACCAAGTTCTGGAGTTTGAGTGCGTTATCTGATGATAACCCTTTTGATATCCCAATGTGCTAAGCAAGCCTTCTCTCTCGTACGAGAGCTATAAACTTAGACCCACAACGCTGATCTAATGTTGGCAGGCGGTCACGATTATATTATCACATGAAACTGACAGTAACCGGGTCCGGTTACTGTCAGTTTCATGTTCAGGTTTATTAATTTATTTTCTATTAATTCCCGCCTTGTAAACAAAACGATCTTGGCTAGTATAATAGTAACCTCTATTATTTTGAAGACTCACTAACCTTTGCCTTATGTTCTAATTAACCGATTTCAAAGGTTATCGAATGAACGCGTATATTTTTTTTGATGATATTACTGCATACCTCTGTCTAATCTAAACCGATTACGAAATTTAGTTATCGTTACACATTAATTCAGTCGTATTTTTCAATCCTATTGTTAAACAATATAATACAGCACCGTTATATTTTACGATGTTTTAAATTTCAGCGGACAGCAAAAAATTCTTCTTAAGGAAAAAGGAAGATAACTATCAACTTGAAATCAGGAATCTATCTCATCAAGATACGGGAGAATACACGTGCAAAGTGACGCAAAAGGCTCTATCGCACTATGCGCATAAACGCGTACTTCTGAACGTTCAACGTAAGTACTTACACGATCTTACAAGGAAAACCTGGAATAAATTCCTAACGACAACATCTACGCCACTCGTTCAATTATTTCTGTCCAGCGAACATAGATCTCTCCTAATCACTACTACTCGAGCTGTATTATAATACTATGGCTGAAAATCATCATCAACGCTCTGTGTTATTTTCTTCTAATTATTTATTAAGCGACATTTTGTTCAAAATCTCATATCCGAGACTGTCAAACTGATTGCCACCCAAAAAAAAAAACTTAGTACTCTTTTTAGCGTTATTTTTCGACGAGAAATCCGCTTGAGTCAAGGTGTTTTAGGTATGCATATCGTCCTGTATGTTAGAAATTCAGTAGAACCTACTGAACAAGTCATAAAGAGGTCTGACGAAGCCGTCCAGAGTCCGGACAGAGCAATCGTGTTAAGTACGGGGTGGAGAAAGAATCTTACTAGCCTCCATAGTCAAGGGACCTACTATGTCGGCATTCACAACGATATCAAAAGCGCTATATGTCTTCTTTATACTGTGGTAGTATTGTGGTTTAAATTTCTAGGTTGAGACCTACTGTAACTCAGAGTACAGACAACTAATAAACTAACGCCGAACAAAATATTTTTAAACTGTTGCTATGGCATCTTTCTTTTAATTATTATTATCTGTATTGTCAACTCAAACATAGCCAGCCTTTTACTGGACTGGAGAATAATGTATGCAGAATTTATAATACACCCTCTTTATATAAAGGCAAACGGTTTATTTGATGGTTAAATTCATATATAAATATACTGAAAAAGAAAATATTGTATAACAAATTATGTATGCTTAGGAAACGTTTTGTCTACTTTCCAGATAAACCCCTTCTCTACGATGAATTTGATAACACTCGTACTATTTCATATTCAAGATACAGAACTGAAGAGGTCTACGCCATTATCAACGCACCGTAAGTTAAAAAAACGTTCTAGTTTTTGGAATATTACCAGTTGTAGACACAAAGCACCGCAAATTAAAATAGTTGTACACAGGCATGTTAATAACTTCATACTTTTCGCATAATATCTATCTACCTTAGAGTTAGAAGTATTGTGAACAGTCTCAATGTTCACAATACTGGCGGTGTGAGGTCGCATCTCACTATTGGAACTTTGAACACCGATTGGCAGACTGCGAAGCAAGTTTGAGCGTTGTGGCAACGCACAGTTAATTGCGTTGATGCGTCGTGCATTGAAGTAGAATTCTACGATACGACTTCGCACCACAATTATTGTGAAAGGTTAATGTGCGGGTTACCATAAATCGATAGAATACACCAATTCATACCAAACTGTATAAGGCTATTTGAATAGGGAGTACTAGGAAATCACCAGTTCAAAATTTATAATAACTTAATTTTATGAAATTATTATAATTTAAGTAACGCATGCAACCTGTATTTCAATTTTCTAAAATAAACAGCCTAAAATTATATTTCATACATCATAAAAAAATACTTGAAAATACTGACATGTGAATGTGTGCGCGTGTTAACGTTTTTGGAAATTATTGTTTTAATACTGTCTAGTATTTCAATCTTTTATATGTTGCCCTAGAAATCTGTCTCCAAGTAAATGTCTGATATTATGGTTGTCATCGCGTACTTTTACACTTTGCTGAATTGTTTATCAAAGGAAAAATGAATTTTACAAAAGTTATTCATTTTTATGAATCCTACTTAATTGGCCTTGTATATTTAATTTTATATACATTTCCTTTCCAAGGTTCTAAAAGGAATATGTTTTTTTTCAAACTAACATATAAAATAATTTGTATCCAACAGAAAAAACATCACTTGCCGTGCAGTGGGTTATCCGGAGCCAAAATTCGAATGGTTCAGACGAAGCAATGGCCACGACGATCCCATTACAGATGAGGACATGGTAACTATTATTCTGTGCTTGCTGTGCCCCAAGTTAATAATGCATTGTAGTGGGATATCTTAAAGCAAATCCTTCCATAATAAACGAGAAATCTAAAGCAAAATTTTTTTTAAAAATAGAATTAGCTTGCTCCTGATCTTTGAAACAAACCAAAAAACAAACTCTTTAACTTTGTGAAATAAGACCCTTTATAATTTTTTTCCTGATTATCTCCATCTAAATCAACTATAATTCCATTACAGTTAATTGAGATGGAGATCATCAGAAAAATACTTAATTAAACTATAATTCCATTATTGTTTAATTAAGATTGATCAAAATCGTGGGAAATTACTCTTACCCTATGGGGTAACAGTGGGAGCATAAAACAGGGATGGTAATTTGGCTTTTTAAATATTATTTATATATTAATTACGGTCCGGTTTACTGGGATAAAAGGTAGCCTATGTTACTTTACGTCCTTTTAACTAACTCTGCCAAAAATAAAGTTGATTGGTTGCTAAGTTAGGACGTGAAGGAGGACATACAAACACACTTCTGCATTTATAATATTACTATAGTAAGCAAGAGCAAGGAGGCAAGAGCTCTTTTCAAAGAATTATCGAAAAGGGTTATCGAGTCTACCGGTGATCCTAGAGCGGGCAGTTACCTTGGCCAACGAATTAGTTTGGCCATCCAAAGGGGCAATGCTGCCAGCATCTTAGGAACTGTGGCTCGCTGTGGTGGTTTCGAGGAAGTTTTAGGTTTTATTTAGTTTTAAATAGTTTATTTTAGGTTAAATTTATAAAACAACTATAGTAAGCAAAGTAAAAATAAATAAATTTAAACTTTATTCAACCTCCTCATATTATTTAATGAAACTTATTCCGTATTACAGATAGCTAACTCTCAAGATGGCAGTAGCTCAACTTTGATGCTGAGGATGTACGACGAAGAAGCCTTGGGAGAGTACAAATGTCTTGCGAGCAACGATAAAGGCCGTGTTTATGTTATCTATCACGTGCAAAAGGGGAATAAGCCTGATATGCCAGACCAAGTAAGTTAATATAACAATCCAATCCATCCATCATCAACCAATGGGAGAAGTCTTTAATCACCTTAATATGGTGGTTGAAGAGCTTATCCCACCTTGCTGCTGTAATGCTGGTTGGCGGCAGATTTATAGTTACACAATATAAAATATATATATATATATCTGCTATAGCGACACCTTTGAAGACGAATATCATTCTTTCCAAATTTTTCGTAACTTTACAGGACAGCGCGGCAAAGAGGTCGTTATAACTAAAAATTGCCAATAAGTGAATCAAGATGTTCTAACTGCATTCTTCCTTGCAGGTGTAGATATCAATATATTTAATTACATATACTATTCTTATATGCTGTTCTGGTAGTAAATGTTTCACAAACGGATCAAAGTTCTTTACGTACACTCAATACCTATTTTTTGTTTACTGGCAAAAAAAATCTCAGAACTAGCCTGGAGTTAGGAAATTGAAGATGTTCCCCCTACGCCTCAGATAACACGTTAATTGGTCGTCTATTCCAAAACGTAATTGGAGCAGAACTCGCTCTAGCCAATCAAAGCCCGTAAGTATAACTCTCGTTGTGCCCAAGTGAGGGACAGTCATAGGCCCAGGAGATGTTTACTATTTTGCGAAATTATTTGTCTAAGCTTGCGTCACAGAATAAGTTAAGTCCAGACTCCAAAAACAGAACTTCAGGCCGTTACCGTCGACTAAGCGTACCGCCAAATAACCAATTCTATAAGTCTTATTTAAACATATTTTTGAAGATGAAAGTGCTATTAAATTGAAGTTTTAAGCTATAATGGTAAATTAATTATGCGTTTAATATTTAAATAAACCTTCTCTTGTAAAATTTGTGTTGTGTCGGTTGCGCTAATTCGCCGGTGGCTACATTTGTTCTATTTGGATAAAATTTGAAATTATGCATATGCTTTCAGGTGAGTGTAGTCAGCATAACCAAAACTACTATTACATTCAACGTCACTTGCTCCACGTGCAATATGGCAATTGAAGAGGACAAATCTGAGGACCCACAAAACTTAACTATTCTAGGTAAAGCACTACCCAATACCAAGGGGCCCTCACTCTAAACCGGGCAGGCGTATTAAGGAATAAATTAATAGTAAAAAAAAAAAAGAAAATACGCTTGATATAAAAAACCAAACTAATTCACAACTTCACCTTCACCAACCACCTTCTAGTTAAATTTATTTATAAAAACGTATTATTTTCTGGTAACTGGTAACGTGGTAACTAACCATCAAATTTGTTATTATTATAGATCAGCTAAAGAACATTGGAAATTAAAATAACATCATTCCTGCCTTATCGACTATAATGTATAATTATCTAAATTAACAAAAATCTTATTTTGCAAATTGAAAAATTGAATAATCTTATCAAATTAGTGTATTGTCATCGGTCCTCGATATATCTACAAAGTTTAAATGACATCAGACTGAACAAAAATTCAAACAAATATACCAGTAAAACTAAAGAAAACGTGTAGAAAAGAGTAAGGTTCATCCCGATCTGTGTAGTTCCGCTGCTCTTTACCGATCGGGGAATGTTATGACATTTTAAGAGAAGCGAATTATGTTACCATTCTAGATATACAGGATTCCAATTATATAGGAATAAATTTGGAGCTTAATTTATATAATCGATCTAACTAAGATTCTCTAACTAAGAGTATCTAAGAGAGAATCTGAACAGAAAATGTAAACGTTAGATATCTCAACAGTGATTCAGATATGTCAAAAGTTACTTACAAAATAATTTTATTCTATGATTTTTTCTTTTATTCCAATGTGTAGACATGAGAAGCCCGACTGGAGGAGGAGGGGAGAATTGTACGCGATCATGATTTTAATATATTTCATTTAATTTCTAGGGTATACCTTCCACCTGGTACCATTCCAGAAAGGTTTTCTTGCGGATTGGAACTCATCTGAGGAGTTTAATGTGGATATTGAAAATTATACTTGTAAGTATTTCGTGTTTGATTACGCACAAAGTTACACGGCTATCAAAGATTGTTCTCCTTCCTCAATGTTTTTGCCCATGTGAACTGACTGAAAGGATTTGGAAATTTAATGCATGTAGCGTTTGATACGAAAAATAATAGGCTACCTTTTATCCCGGGAAATAAGAGAGATCCCGTGGCAATAAGAAACCTTAATCCACGCGAACGAAGTCGCCGAAATCAGCAAGTATACTATAAATGTGAAAGTGTGGATGTTTGTTACTCCATCACGCAAAAACGGCTGAACGGATTTGGATGAAATTTAGCATACATGTAGCCTTTGACATGAAAAAGAACATAGGCTACCTTTTATCCCGATTCTTAAAGTAGTGTCCGAATGAAAATCGAAAATTGTATATGAGCTAAGACGCGGGCAGATAGCTTTGTTATTTGGTATGCATGTCACCTATGCTATGGAAAAGGATATGTACTTTCTATACCGATCTCATATAGTTCCCGTGGTAAGATTAAAAATTGTTAACGAGTGAAGCTTTAGACACAATTCTGAAGTCCACGCAGACGAAGTCGTGGGTAGAAGCTAGTATTATTATAAATGTTTCCTTTTTACGATGATATATCTATATCTATACTATATCTAAGAATAACCGTTTTGCTGGCAGAAATAATGACCTAGATGTGGAGAGTAGCGATGACACTTCAATCTAATAAAAATTTCGCAAAAGCATCCTTGAATCATAAAAAAATTTTTACCGTCTCCAAATATTTTTAATATGGATTAATAATTAATGAATTATTATAATTTACTGACGATAGTTTACTTTTGTGATTACAGATCCACAAACACTCTTCGTAGTAGGACCCCTGGCGAACGCCACAACTTACCACGTGAGAGTGTGTACACGGAATTCCGCCGGATGCTCCGACTTTCTGGAACTCTCATCCACACCAACCACCGCTTTCGCTGAAAAACTGTTGTTCTCATTCATGCTTATGCTCGGCACTCTGTTGTTGTTGATGTTAATGTAATTTACTTTTACTAAACCTAAGGGGTATTATAATATAATTTGCGAATACGTGTTTTGTAAATATTCTTGCGTTTTCTATGTAATTTAGATTATTACGGTGTTACTAGAATCCGTTGTTTTCGAAGCATGGTTGGCCTTTCAGCATTCTTGACTTTGGTGTTTTATTTATCATTATATCAACGTGGAGGGATAAAGGTCAGCTGGCAAAAGAACGCGACAGGGGCAACAATTCGTTGCAACGGCATGCTTAAGGGCGCGAAGGCATGCTGCCCTACGGATGCAAGGGCATGTAATTGTTTGTTTTGGGGTCGCTGGTGGTGCACGCGTATTTGGTAGAGACCTGCTGTTCCAATTAAGTGCTGGCCCTAGGCATGCTGAGGTATATCTCAGTAGCGGCTGGCATGGCACCGGGCACGGTAAATAAAATACCGCTCACATCATCAGTGTATACTGGATGGTGGCAAAGTCTTCTGCCCCGATGGCCTTAATTGTCTCTTTTCTTTAACCCGTACCCGTACCCGTACGTACGTATATATATAAAGGCTATAGAAGATGACTATCAAGAATAGTTCTTCAGTTTGCTCAATACGGAGTATTTTTTTATATTGCTTTTGATAGATCACGCATGCCTCGAAGGCAACGGTATAAGAATATTATTTATTTACTTGTCGCTAAGTACTTTGAAGCTTTCAGTTAAATTAAGTAATTCAGGCTTCATATAGATAGGAAATGTTTTAATTAAGAGAGTATGTCTGTTGTTTCAATGTATAAAAGTGTTCACTATTTCGATAGCCTGAACTCAGTTTTTTTATACAGGCAATCGTATAGATTAACGTTATTGTATCGAAAATTGCTATAAATTATATGAAGCTACTAAAATATAAATATTATGTAGATGACAAAATTTGCTACGAATTTTATTAAAATTTCTCGTTATTTCGGTTATATTTCAACAGCGAAGCAGAAAAAACATCGTTTATAATATAGTTGTACACAGTAAGATGTCTTTACCTCTAGAGTCTGCGTAGTCCCATAAATGTTATTAAACTTGTGAGTCACCGTAAAAACCAGTTCATCCTAGATAGACAACACAGGTTTCGCCAATGCATATAATTTTTTTTAAATAATTGCTTTCGTGATCACGATTACAAGAAGGTTGTTGTTTTAGTTACCTATTAGATTTTTCGGAAAACATATTTTCAGTAAAAGTTTTCAGTACCGGTCGAAAATTGCTGATGCTTTACACGAATTTATAATAATCGTTGAAAGCCCGCCAATCTTCATTGGCATCGGTTGGGCACAGCTTTTTTCTTGAGCAACTCTTAATAGGGTAAAGGTTATGTGAATGATCAATATCTTTATCGAATGACGACGTCTCACTGTAATGTAACATGAGAAAACATAAAGATCATATATGTTTACTAAAAAAAAGTGTTTATAGGCATTAAATCTATGTATAAATGTAATCTTCTCGTCCAAAAGGGAGTGCCTGAAGACTGAAGTCTTCGAACAGTGCGTGTTGCCAGTGATGACTTATGGATCTGAGACATGGTCGCTAACTATGGGCCTCATAAGAAGGCTCAGAGTCACTCAGCGGGCGATTGAGAGAGCTATGTTAGGAGTATCTCTATGTGATCAAATCAGAAATGGGGAGATCCGTTGAAGATCTAGAGTTACCGACATAGCTCAGCGAGTCGCGAAGCTGAAGTGGCAATGGGCGGGCACATAGCTTGGAGAACCGATGGACGTTGGGGTCTTAAGGTTCTGGAATGGCGACCCCGCACCGTTAAACACAGCGTAGGTTTACCCCAACGAGGTGTAACAGATGACATCAGGCGAGTAGCTGGGAGCCGCTGGAGGCAAGCGACCCAGGACCGTGCATTGTGAATCCTTACAAAAGACCTATGTCCAGCAGTGGACGTCAATTGGTTGAGGTGATGATGATGATGATAAATACTACACCTTTAAAAACCTATTCTGTGATTCTGTGTCCTGGTGTATATAATAACACTTTAGAAGTTGCTTTCCATTTCCATACACATCAAGTATTTAATGAATCATTTTTTGCGTCCTTTTATGATGAGATCATAGGCCAATGCCTATGAAACCCAATGGTTTCAGTAATCAGTTGGAAACTAAGGTTACTGAATCCAAATATGGGCTTAACTGATTATTTTATCTTTGCATAGTTTCTCGGATTATTTTATTCCCAACGAGATACAAAATAATCCTGCTTATGTAGCTGATGAACATGGTCTACTTCTCTAGGGATGATTACATCTTATTGAAGGAACAGTTTTATATTTAACTAAAAACCAGAAAAATAATGAAATTGTTAAGATAATAAACGTAGCACGCGTGTAGCAAATTTGTTTTGTGCTTTTGTGAATATTATAATATTTTTTATAGCTTATAAGCTTTTAAGTAATTTTCACCCTGTTCACATAATCAGTATTCAGCAATTTGCCTAATTAGCTGCAGTTTTCACCGTAAGGAAAGAGGCAAATATGTCTTTATGGTACATACCGCCATTTATATTAAATCCCATAAGATAGATGTATTGTGGCGTATACTATATATTCGATGTGCAAGCGATACCATACTTAGGTATTATTTCGTTTTATTTTTCATAAGCAGTACTTTGTTGTCTTAGAATGGCGCGTCTATTATTGGGATATGTGACAATAAAGTTTAAGAACGTTACTATAGCGGTATAGTTATTATGAAATAATAGTTTTATTTTTATTGCTGCAGTACTTGCAATATAAAAATTATTACATTTATATACCAACACTATCACATTAAATATAGTGTTTATTCCGAATAACAAGTATAATAAGTTGTTTAATTTGATAGTAAAACAATATCTTAACACTTAAATTTCCGGCAATCGTAGTTTCCTTTATAAAACATTTCAACTTAATCATATATTTTTATACATTGTTTTAAAGTTAAATTTCGCCCATACTTGTACAGCTAGAGCGTTTGGTGAAACCTCTGCAAAGATATAAAAGTCAGTCATTCAAAATTTGAGACCTGACCTTAAATTAAAAAACACTTTTTAGTTTTAGGTTTACATTGACTTAATAGTGTTCGATATTTGAAAACTTCTACATGATTGCAAATAATAATATTGGTAGTTGATTCTAGGTGGTAGGGTCTGACGTAACAGGAACACAGGTGACGTAACGTAACGTAGCATCAGGCTTCAGACGTGTGGTATTTGTACCAACTATTCAACAGGCTCTATGAAATATTATATTGTATTTTATTTGTATAATCACTATTTTAATAAGTTTTGTCGAATATCAATGAATAATAAGAATGTAAATATTTATTTTAGTAAAAAAGTTACTTTTATTACTTTATATTGTTTGGAATCGAAATGGTTTTTATTTAAAGGAGGTTTGCGATAATATGTTTGTGAAACTCGTGAGAAGCCAAATGAATGACTCCATTGTATTTATTTCACCAGAAATACCTATAATTTTTTTTAAATAGTCCACGTTAACCGGAAATATAATGAATTAGTTTAATTAGTTATATAAAGTCACAAAAACTCGATTTATGATTTATTTTGTTTTGACCATTTGAAACAAACATTTACCATATTATTATGTAATATTCTATCTTATTGTTAGATAAATATATATTGCACGTATATAAAATATAAATTAATGTATATGTTATGGTTTTAATAGAAAGTTACTTTATAATGTTGAGAATTGAAAACTTTAATTATAATTAAACAATGACAATATTTGTATATTCTGACATTTACTAAAGATTGTTTTATCGCTTTTTTATGAACATTCTTAAATCCTTTGAGCAATAATGTTTTGAGCTATTTTCTAAAGCCGCGTAGCCTTGTGACCCATTGAACTGTAACTTTGTTGTATTAAAAAATATTTTTCAGAGCATCTACTCAAAGACGTATCACGTATAGTCTTTGAGTTAGCATACAGAAAAGATCATTCGAGAAAATCGAACAGACGCATTAATCAATAATATATGCGAAAAAGTGGTTAAAAAAACCTCCTTTAGTATATGACAAAACAATTTAGTTCACAGCTCCGGTGCAATGATGCTTTTTATCAGTTTTTTTCAGAATGTACTTCGGTGAGTGTACTCAAGAACTTCATTGTCCTCGAAAGGGACCACGAGAAGCATTGAACGCTGACATTCTTATATGGATGGCTTAGTTCACTTTTTTGAACCAAGTTTCACATACGAACTAAACACGTCCCGAACCGGGCTTATTTTAGGGATAGGCATTTTCTAGACAAGCGTGCCTACTCTTTTCGTAGACCTCACCACTGCTTCTAATCAAGCATGTTTTATTGCGCCTAACATATTGAGTTGTACATTTTTCACAATAGATGTAACCAATAACTTTTTATCTTTTTTAGAGCTCCCAGTATAACAATTATTCAGAATATCCGTCAATTTTACAAAACTGTAATTACTAGGCGTCTTTCAATTGTAGGTATTGTATACAGGAAGACTGAACTTTGTCTATTTTATGTTTTATTTCAAATAACATTAGATATTAATCCGTATATTATATAAACCTAGATAATACATATAATATCATATTTATGATGTATTAAGGCACCGTTCGTACTGAAGATAAGCGAAATCTATAACACAACCTTACCGATCTGACCTTAACACCCTCTGCACGGCTGGCATGGGCAGGAGACAATTATCTCGCCGGGAAAAGGATACAAACTTATCTTCTCCCACAGCTTTATCAACTCTCAGAACATTGGCGCACCAGAAGAAATAATATTCAAATCATATAAATGTAATATAAAATGGGGTTAAACTTCGCCTATTCCATATTCCCGTGCTTTAGTTATATTCCCTGATATAATTTTTGTCTCCTGCCTAATGCTAGCCTTGCTGGTGACCTATAAATTTAACTTTCTATTAGTCAAAGAAACATATGTAAGAATAAACAAAGACACGCTACCGTAATATCGAGTCCTTTTCTGTCGTCCTAAAAATATTGGGTGTGTAAAGTAAGTAAAATAATAGCTAAACAGTTGATTTTTTTTTAATTTTTTTGTTTTGTCGTGCATATCAAAAAATCTTAACTATATACGAAAGACATACGTACTAAGACGCGACGCGACACATAATAAGTAAAAATAAGAGGAGGAGAAAGATGGTATCAATAGGTATCTATTTCGTTTACTTATCACATCCTATTTTTATCGAAACCATAGAAATGGTCTCCTAGTGATATTATTTTTCGTTGGATACAATTTTATAAATGTGTTATTGATTTATCGTATATCTTTCATGCGTCACCTGCCTTAGCTTATAAAGCGAAATGATTTTTTTCCTTAATTTAGCTATATCTCATAGGGAGATTTCTATTTGACTGTCACATAGTGAAAGTGCTCTTCGACACGTTTTGTATAAAGTTCTGATTACATTCGTATTTATAAATGGATTTTTTTCGCTCTGTATACAGATTTGTTCATAAATTAATATTACACACATACTGATTCTGCCTACAATAAAGGTGGTTTAAAACCCTTGCGTTTTATTTTTATTTATCCAATAGTTTTACTTTCTTACTGTATGTTCGATGAGGGACCCTTGGTCTAATATTACAACAAAATCCGGATTCTTCATCTACTGAGATTCACAATTTTTATAAACAAATCATCTAGGTAAGTATATTAATGTCTTGACGCAATTTTGATGAAATAACAACAACAATACGATCATTATTTATTTAAAAGACTTCCTTGTAAAATAGTGTTTAAAAATTGAGATGTTAATTACATATTTTTTAATGAAGTTCATTTATATTAAGACATGGTAAAGTAACATCACACAGAACTTGTGAAATAAGAACCAACTGGATGGTTTTTAGATTGAATGCACATTTTTTTTGTCAAACTTTAAACCATTCTCATAATAAACATGCACCCCACAACCGTTATTATAATACCACCAGCAAAGAATACTCCATAGAAAGTGCCATCAGAAAGGGCAGCTGCTGTTGGTTTCTCTTCTTCTTCAACTACTTCTTCAGGTACTTCTTCTTCATCTTCTTCCGATTTCACAAGAGTTGAAGCTGTAATTGGTTTAGACCAAGGAGAGGTCCCAGCCTCGTTAAGAGCGCGCATTCGTATCCAGTATTCTGTTTCCTCTTGTAAATCCGGTAGTATTACGTGAAGACCTAATAATAAAAGCAGGGTATATTTAATAGTAATAATTATTAATAATAATTATTATTAATAGCAGAATATAAGGTTATATATAGTACAAGAGTGCCTGCAAACTCCTCTAGAGATAAGTAATGATGCAGTCAAAGATGTAAGTTGGCTATTCTATACGTATTATGGCAGTTATATTTAACCCATATTCTTAATCTGTTTACACGTAGTATCGCACCCAAATCTCATGATGGCACGTCTTTGTCAGTAGGGTGCTAGCTAACTATGACCAAAGCTCTAAGGACCAGACCAGACCAGAAAACATTGAGAAAATATAAATTCCACAATTGCCACGTAGAATTCCACAGTGCCAGTGGTAAGTGATGATGCAGTCGAAGATATTAGTGAGCTTACCTGTTAGGGATATAGCATTATATTTATCCATATCCCTAATCAGCTTCTACACAGTATCGCAACGGAACGCTTTATCTCTTGATGGTAAGTATTTGACAGCAGGATGGTCACTAGCCAAGACCAAAGCCTCTGAACCAGACCGGTGTAAATTGAGAAATTATGAATTCCCGATTTGCCCTTTCTGGAGAATCCAGAGCCCCAGGACCTCCCTCAGGAAATATCTCAGCGCTCACCACTGTGCCAGAAAGATCTTTGATGATCCGAAAATATTAATCGGATTTTCACCATATGAGACGGTAGGAAAATCGTACAAACAACAGACAAACTGCGTAAAAATTTAAAAAAAGATTGATTACATTTTTACTTCTTTGTGATACCTAACCTAGTTATATACCACAGCTGTACACAGGCTACTTCTCTCAAGATAGTTTTTAGGACTAACACATTTCAATCTGCCCCAATGCAATTTGCTAAGAATGAATATTAGGCATCACCATTGTATAAAATAGATATCCATTTTAAAATACCTGCTTTCTCATCATTAATTAGATCATATTCTTCCGTTTTAACATCAATTTCCATTGCCTTTTTCCAGTCAATTTCTCTCGGTATACTTTTCTTTCTTATTGAATCCTTTTTCATATACTGAACGATCATACCTGTAAAATTTGCAATAACAATAACGAAAGCCAATTTATTCACCAATCTACATGATATTTACAGTCTAAACTAACTAACAACTGAAGTGTGGAAAAAACGGCTACTAAATAAAAGACTCAATCCAATCTTAAATTTCTATCACTTACTGTCCACGGGGAAAAATACATCGCCTTTCCACCTTGCATAAAAATCGAGTAATTCGTGATTGGCATTATCTAAAATTATCTGAAACAATAAATATTTAGAATATAGATATATAGATAATAAATATAAATAAATTTTGCTGTCTTGCAGCTGAGAACTGTTCTTAAAAATAATCAGGATATACCTCATCTGGTTTCCTTGGTGCTTCTAAGCTTATTAAAGTGAACACCTTGTCCACTTCTCCATATTCATTAGTTGCTCTACACCGAAACCTATGGCCAAATGTAGAAGAATTTGCCGTTACTGTCAGCACTGCATCTTCTCCATTATTTTGTATCAATATAACATCCTTGGGATACTCAGAGAATATGTCGCCGACTTCTTTAAACCATCTATAAGTTGGTGTTGGATATGCATCGGCGGAACATACTAAATCCACACTTAAAAGAGGTAAAATTGTATTAATTCTTATAAAATTTAGTTTTTATTCATGCATAAAGTTGAAGCGAGTTGTAAAGTTAAAATTGAATGGTCGTGGACGAGGAAAATAGTATAAAGGACCGTTGGATGTTGGGGCCTGAGTTACTGGAGTGGAAACCACAAATCGTAAAGGGTGGCTTTGATAGACCCCTCACTTAGGCAGATATGAAGCGAGTGCAAAGAAGTTTCTGGACACAGTTGGCACGAAACCATGATTTGCGGAAATTACTACAAAATAAATCCAACTCCGGATATAGCCGTTCTTCATTTAAGGTGATGATAACAATGATAAACCCTCATGTTAAAAGGCTTTTTACGATTCTATATAATGTGTTTGAATGTCCTTTTATACGTTGATGGGTGATGAGGCATGATGTTAGAATAAATACTTTTTTTATACCTTGTATTCTCTTGTCCCGGTACAAGTGTGGTATCATTCCCACCAGCAAAGCTTGGAGGAACTACAATCAGACATTTGATATATTTTTTTTTAAAGATATTAGCAAACTGTCTAAGTATATGTTCACGCAGCAGTACAATTACGCTTTCTTATTAGTTCCTTATAGATACTAACAAAAATTAAATTAACACGGAAAATAACTGTATTCATACTAATATTACAAATGCGAAAGTATATTTGTTTGTTTGTGCTTGCAGTACGCCCTAACTGCACAACCAATCGACTTGATTTTTGATACAGAGTTAGTTGAATGAACGCAGAGTAAGTACTTTTATCCCAGGAAAACACCCGGTTCCCACGGGATTTGTAAAAAACCGTGATAAAGGCATACATACGCGGGCTACAGTTAGTGTATTATACATTACTATATACATAATTTGTAGGTACAACAGCTTTGTAGGAATTAATAGAGTAAATCTTATCCAGTTGGGTCTTTTCCAGACTATCGATAATTATATATGTATTAATTTTCTTTTTAACTGGTCGATAGTACTCTAATGAATTTAAACAATAAATACGAAGTTCTAGTACTTACACTTAACGTGGAGTGTTATATTCATTTTGATTCTAGCAGAGCATTCTTCATTACGCGGACTCTCCTGAATTGCTTCACAATGGTACTCCCCACTATCCTCACTTTCTACTGACAGGATTGTGAGCAGACCCGCAAAACCTTGACTGTGGTACTGCGTCATTAATTCGTACTTTGATGAACTGGGATCATCTATGTACCGAAAATTTATTTTAAAAACACTTCAACCATATCAAACATTTTTGTAAATTTCATACTTAAAATAATATAAACCTTCATCGTCGTTATTTAGAAATTAAGAAATTACACCAATAATAATATATTATAGAAAAAAAATTATATTTTGACTACTAACAAATAAATCAGAGCCATCTCTTATAATACTAATGAACTATCACGGAAAACGAATTAACTTATTCGCCCTTTCCTACTTGACATTAGTAAGAGCGGCTATTTTACGAAATTTAACTGGTAAAAGATAGTCAAACATTAGAGCTGCTAGGACTGCTTGTTGTATTAATTGAATTCTAGCTATTACAGTTGGCTGTACGCAAGTTTATCTTTTGCATCTTCCTGGTGCTCTTTTGACTTTTTAGCGCCAGTAAGACGGTGCCGTTTTGTTTGTTCAATGACCCAGCTCAGTGATAAAATGAGATGCACGCTATATAGAAAATACAACCATACCTGTAATGATTTCTCCATTCCTGTACCATAACAGCCGTGGCTCTGGGTCGCCCCTCGCCTGACAAGATAGGGTAATGGACCGACCGTGGTCTACCGCCACTTCGGTGAGAGTGTCAACAAAAGATGATGGATCTGGAAAATATATGCACTTGTCTGGCTATAAATGATGTATTTCCGAATCAAAAACTCAAATAACAGAAATCGCTTCAAGAATTATTAAACTCAATTATTAATGCAAACCACCTTGATAAAACGAATATATGGTTCCGTAGTAAAACGAAGTACCCTTATAGTTTTACGAACGTAATTAAAGAAAAATGTATACAATATCTGTTTCTGTTGAACACTGCACCAATCTCATTGGAAAATACAGCCGTGCGAATTGTTTCTTTTAATGTTAATAGTTTAACTTGGGACGATGTTAAGATTCTTACAATCCTTATCCATTCGAGCATTTAGCGCTTATTGTAGAATAATGAAACTAATATATGAACCCTAAAAATATAACACTCCTTCTTCGGGAACTCGTGTTATAGAAAAGAACAAATTAGCCAGCTTTTTACGCACCTATGACACAGAGAGAAACTTCCCTCTTGATATCTCCCGAATGGCACTCCCATACACCTGTATCATCTACTGCAGCATGACTTAAGACAAGCAGTAAAGCTGGCATACGAGTTTTGTGTGAAGCCACAAAGTGCTCCTGCGCATATACCCTTTTCTGAACATCTCGTGGAACTACTTCTCCATTTGGATTCACCCATTCCACCTGAAATCATAATAATGCCTTAAACTCGACGTTATAAATACAGCGTGTAAAATCAGGCCTAGTGATCACATAAGTATTAATGAACGATTGAATGATTTCATGAATGAATGAATGAATACACTTTTATTGTACACCACAGAGAAAATTTACAGAGATACAAATACAACAGCACAATAAGGTATAACGTACAATTTGGCGGCCTTATCGCTAAACAGCGATCTCTTCCAGGCAACCAAAGGTATAAGACCAATGTATCTAATTAATGTATAAAACTCAAGTAAAAATTTTGTTTTCTTTTTTATGAATCTACCAATGAATTTGCACCTACATGCCTCAGAAGCGAAATGGTCGGGACTCAGCATACAGCCGCAGGTTATTTTTTAAAACATAAACGCACGCGCTCAATACTATCGCAACTGTCAAACTTATGTGGGTACTGGAGGAGTGGGCTAACTGTAGAATGTTGCATTCTAATTGTATTTTGCAAGTACACAAATAAATAAACCTCCCCAATAAGGTCTCCGATATGTAACTTATCGATACACTGCTGGGCACAGTACTAAAGCTAAATAGCATTATACAAATATAAAGAGCCATAACTGTACTAAAGTTTGACTGGGTTAACTGTTTTTAATGTTAAGTTCCCGTTTAAAATAATTAATGTTTTCCACGTGATGCGCTCACAAAATTTAACTGACAATTTGTTTACAAATTAACGCTCGACCTATGCTGTGGACAATTCACATAATTACATACAAATTAACGGGATATTATCAGTTTACTAGCTAATGCCTGCAACTCTGTTTATGTAACATTACTAAATGCCCGTGACACTAAAATAATTTCGGGGCTATAAAATTGCCTACATTGTGCTAAATCTTATTAAGATATTTTCTAAAAAATCTATGCTAAATATCACCACCCCCGCTATTTTCTTAACGAGCCGAAATACGTATGCTTTTATTTTTATTTGTAATCTGTGTATAAGTAATTATATTTTTATGAGCAAAAATATCAGCACTCATTCACACATAAAATGTATGAATTATCACATGTGCAGGCGACCCTCGCTCAAATTACCTGATACTAATTAGATGTTTGGAATTAGTAAAATATTTTCCCATTGTACTTTTTTTTTATAGCAATGTTTGACAAAAGTAGCAGATGGCCAAAGTTGTGGTAAATGGAAAATACTTAATACTACAGAAACGCAGTGTATATTAGTTCAGTAGTCAATAAATTTGATGTATGGTTATCATTAATTTATAGGTATTATATTTGTTTAAATATTTACTTCTCTAAATGTTTTTTTCAATATTTTTTTATAGTTACAATTGACGACTCAAGCAGATAACCTGATGGTTAGTGGAAAATTATCGCCTATAACCACGGCAACCATTCGCAGGACATACAAGTAACTCGTCTTATAAAATCAATGTTCATACATTCGTAAAAGCACTGCCTACCCAAATTTTTTTAAAATTACTTTTACAGTAGGAGGATTTTTCCATTGTATGCCATTTTCCTGCTTTATGCCTACTCTGGTCGTAAACTATATGCACGCCACTGTACAAAGTGCCGCCCTGTGTCCACCAACGTGAGGCGTAGGTGTTAAGTCTCGTGTGTCTGTAATAAAAACGGCAACTTCAGACCGGAACACAGCAATGCAACATTGCTGCTTAGCGGCAGAAATAAGCATGTGGTTGTACATCCACGACGAGCTCTGTCACAAAAAGTACGTGTCAAGTCTCGTGTCTGTAATTCCACCGGTAACCACGCGATTCAGACCGTAACACAGCATTGCAACATTGCTGCTTGGCGGCGAAAATAAGCATGTGGTTGTACTTCCGCAACGAGCTCTGTCACAAAAATCTGTCTTTTATAAATCGCCCTTCTAATAAATAGGGACTGTTACTAAATCACACAAAACACTACGTTTGTGATTGTTTTTTGATTCTCGCATAAACTGCATTTACTTTTAGTTTAATGACTTCTGTATCCTTATACGGGGTACGTGCGAACTGCGAGTATACCTTTTGATTTTTACTGGCGCCTTTGCAAGCGATAGTAATTCGTTTTCCAGCTTCGAAGTAATTTCCATTTAGCCCATAATCTATTGGGTCGATCGATATACTCCGTGTTTCCTTGTGGAGTGAGGGTGTCACCTTCCCATAAACTGCAAGTAGCAAAATGTATAACAAGATGTAACCATAACATATTCGACTTGTATTTTATAAAATTTTACTGACCAAACTGACCCAGTTACAATAAAAATTATGACACACTATAATAAAATAACCTGTAACTGTTCGCTTAAGGGGAAACAAGGCACGTGTACTCTCTCAAAATGAAAAATGCTTAGCCCGTAGCCCACCACGCTCGCTATTTAAGTGCGGATTGGTAAACCTTATATACCTTTGAGAAGAATATGAAAAACTGTATACCCTTTCCCTGGGAAATACGTCATTGCGATTCTATTCACCTATTTAAACATCGCTTAAAAAAATATTACTTATCTAGGTATTTGAGTATTATATAGGTTTATAATAGCATAAATATCTATTATAGTATATATAAATTTATAATATATAAATGTAGTGTGTATGTTCATGTAAGTTTATACTATTTTTTGTAAAATCCTTTATGCACCATCCACTTTCCCCTTTTAGTGAACATCACTTTTAGTGATAAGGCCGCCTTTGCACCCTAGCACTAAGTACTATTACTGTTCGCAATAAAGTTTTTCTATTCTATTCTTTTCTAACTCTCTGGAATGCATGTATCCTCACGATTATTTCCTTCGCCGTTAAAAATAAATAATATTTAAATTGCTAAAAATAAAAACGCACATAACTGCGAAAAGTTACAGGATGATAAAGATTGAACTCTGTCGACCGGAAAGGAAAGTTTGAGCCCTCACTACTACTAGGCTGTGACCGCTTATTAGATTAGCGCTAAGTAATTTTAATTTGACATTAGAAAATTCAGCTGAAGTTATTATAACAATAAAATAAATTACCTGTCCTATAGAACATATAGATAAAAACTACCACATAGAAAACCCACTTCATATTGCAGTCACAAAATGTGCACGTTTACTTAAAAACACTTTCGTTAAAGTTACGAAGACTTCATGATAGTTCAAAATGTGGACCGCAAATGGGTTCATTACGGGATAGATACTTCCACAAAATGTTATAATTAATGGGGTCACTGAATTAAAACAAATTATTTTCATAATTGCCAACAATGTCAGCAGTATCATCCGGAAACCATATTTAGCTGGCCTGCTAGTGAAATTGAAAAGGTCGAAACGGTCGAACATTCCTACTATTCCAGTAGCCCTTATATACAATTCGCAATCAACGAGTCGTTTTTGAGTGTCACCACCTGTATCGTCAAAGTAAAATGGACGGTACCACTAGGTTTAGAGTCGACAATCCAGTATTTCTGATTCTCTGATTTTTCTTTACAAACGTTCGGTCAAAAGTCTGCTAAATAATTATAGGTAAATTTGACTCTTAGCGCTATGCGAATAAGACCAATTTTACGCTGATGTTCAAGTATTTCCATACTTGGAAACGACTCCTCGATTGTGAGAAAACATTGTACTAAGGTAATTTTGGCAATGTTTTAAATATTATAATAATTTATTATATTAATTTTAATTTTGTATTATTTCTATAAATAGATATAAAGTCTTTAAATAAAAATAGTATTATTAGTATTATGGATTAATACCAGGATCCCATTGAATATAAGTAACAACAATTGTAATTGCACAACAAATTGCATTTATACACGCATGTTGTGAAGAGTGGCTACGTTTTATTTTATGGGTTGTTGTTCTTATGTTTATGTTACGTCATGATCTGTTGTATGTGTTAATTAACAAAAAAACAAGATAATCGTCACAGATAGGTCATTAATACCCAACTGCTGGGAACAGACCTCCTCCCGTAGAACCTACTTAATATTATAAACGCGTAACTGCTTGACGCCCTAACTGAGCAACAATTCAACTTGATTTTGGCATTGAGTTAGTTAAAAATACGGACACATAACATAAGTTAATTTTTATTCCAGTAAAAGAAACGGCGCTCACGGGTTTTAAAAAAACAGTAATAAACGCGGACAAAGGTACACGGGCAGAAGCTAGTGCAATTTAGAGCGGAAATCTTCCACGATTCTCCAATATAGGTTCGTGGGTTTTAGTCATTATTATCACATGTAAGTGATAATAACTGAAACCGACGCTGCTAACAAATATGATAACCAAAAGGCTTTTTATAAGAAACAACAAAGGTAGATAATTCTGATGGTTGTTTCGGTGACGGTTTACTTACCCCACCTACAAGAACGTAGACTTCAATAAGTCAAGACTCCTGATTGGGTTCTTGATTGTCTATGTCATTAATCTTAACATTCTCAACAACAACAACAGACTCTGAATAATCATTTAGGACGTTTACATCAGAGAACGAGAAGCAGCGTCCTCTATGCTCTTGCTACCATTTACTGCGATCACGAACCCTTGTGCCCAACGTGGTGATTTGGGGCGGAACCTCTCGTTGGGGAACTCCTCTATTCTACTATTATAAAACAACTAAACTAAAAAAACTTTTTTTTTCTATAGACTTCGCCTAAATATTTACGCATTCGATTGAGGTGAAAAGGGGCATAAGAGTCTTTTCACTTGTGAGTGGAGTCATGCTAACGCCGACGCCTGGTTTACCTTGAGTATCGCGAGATGTATGGAAAAATTATTTATGGAAGTACTAACAAACGCACATAAATAAAATAGTTATTGGCAAGTCTAAACATCCACGCGTAGATCACAACGTTTTTTCTGGAAACTTTATTAATCGACAGCGTATTGTGTTACACAATAATTATTCAATATTTTAATCATTATTTCCGTATAAAAATGAAGGCCTGTCTATTTATCAACAAATTTTGCGTCGGAAAAAAAATTATACGTCATTGATGTTATTATAATAGATAAAACAAATTTCAGTAATTTTCCTATGATGTCAATATTAAGAAGTAATTAGAGATATCTACTTCCGATAATATTGTCCGTAGACTTTTTTTTAATAGGTATAATTGACGAACCAAGCAGAAGCCTGATTGTGAATGAAAAACCACTGCCTATGGACAGACTACCACTTCGATGGGCATGCAAAGAATACGTCATACAAATTCCTGAGTCCGTCAAAAGGAGGTTACCTTATGGGCCTGTAATTACACCGGCAACCCGCCTCAGAATTCTACTGAGCGGTGGAAATAAGCATAAAGGTAGTACTTCACGGATGAGCTCCGTCACACAAAGCTATACTACTACAAGACTTAGTATAATCTGCCTAAATAGATGGTACAGTTACTAGAAACAGACAAACTTCCTGAAATAGCCTACCAGTCCTTCTATTAACCTGTAAGACCAACTTAAAGAGACGTCTGAAGGACTACTACCTCTCTTTTAGTGATGGAATTTGAAATAGATTCTTTTATATTTCTCTTTATATTTCTTTCTTTTAAATTGAGTGTTAAAATCTACTTATATGTAGTATGTTTGTTATATATGTATATATGTTATGTATATTACGTATGTTTATTTTAATTATATATGTATTTGTATCTTTACATTTTGGTATTTATGTATATCTATCAAAACTCTTGGCACTATCCCGTTCTCTTGCTGTAAGTCCTATCTACAAAGGTTGCCTGTAAGAGATTGCTTGCAGCAATAATACTTGCAATAAAGTGTTTCTTCTTCTTCTTAATTTTAATGATTTGAATTCTGCATATAACAAAACATTATTTACCAAAGTACCTACATCCCTAACATTTTCTAGAAATTTCTTGATTTGAATTAATATCTTGATAGTTCCGAAGTTTGTCACTCATAAAAATGTCACAGTAGTAACACTAAGTAATTTAGAAGCCAACATACTGATAACACCAGTGGCATATGGGTTTTAACCAAGGCAGGCATAAAGCAGGAAGATCGTGAAAAATTGAAAAATTCATACAACTTGTATAAAGTTGTATGAAATGTTTAGGGTAGGCAGTGCTTTTGTAAATCTATGAATTGCCACTGGATAACACTCTAATATTTAAAAGTTGCCGGTATACTATCCAAGATAGCTATTGGAGGACTTGGCCTATAAAAAAGCTACAGGTAACCGTTTCAAAAATTAAAAGCCAACTACTAGTAACCACATAGAATGATAAAGAGAAGTATCTAAGGGCTAACACTTTGCATTCCTATACGTCGAACTGCGCAGAACCTTAGAAGAGAGAAAAAAGATTGCATTTTTGTGAAATATGAGACAGAAAACCTTGTAGCTACTCCTGCGGTCATTATCAGTCAAATAACATTGACACATGGCTGATAAGACGCCCTTGGACTCGGGAATAAAATGAATCGGCGTGAAAACAAGCACTTATTTCCGTACCTACTATAATTGTAACGATATTAAAACAATAAATTACTATCCTCTATGTTATAACACTTCCTCTTTGGTCTAGCGGTTTGTTTATAAAGATAATGAGGTCGATTTCCGGGTCAGACCAAAAATTGTTGCGTTTTAGAATTTCCTGTCAATACAATCTCAGTCCCGGAGTTAGGTCATAAACTTACTCAATCCCCGTGCTCCAAAAAGCTCGTTGGTACCAGTTTATCACTAAAATTTTAACCCACCATCCTCAACATTTAAGCAGCATAAAAGGCCAGCGGTTTTAGTAACAAACACAATTACAAACTAACTACTTCACTATATACTAAAAGTGTTTATTGATTTAAGTGGTTTATTTATAAAACTTTATTGCATAAAAATGGATAAAAATAAAACGGAGTACAGAAAAGAACAGAACAGAACATAACAGAACAGAACAGAACAGAACGGAACGGAACGGACCGGAACGGAGCGGAACGGAACGGAACCAAACGGAACGAAATCAGCAGCTCTACCCCACACCAAGATCCCGTAAGAAAAAAAAATCAGGATCTATGAAAGTACGCGAAATAAACAAGCCTAGCTATTTCAATGACAGTAATAATACTCGTACATAAACATTATTCAGGCCAACGATCACATTACGGTTTATTTTAAGTTAAAATCGTAAAATATTAAAAACACTTCCTAGATTTCCAAAAACAGTGTCGTGGAGGTTCCTCGATACAAAATGTTTTTCTAGCAACGTCAAAAAAATCACTATCTCGTTGACGAACTAGAGGTTAAATAATGCGCTAAATACAGAACCGATACTGAATCAGCATTAATTTCATTTAAACCAACGTGTCAGTATCTGCGAACTAAGAAGAAATAAAACCAGGTCAAAGAATACAATATCGCGTTAGTAGGTAACATTATAGTTATGTAACGTATAATACCTAGAGAGATAAAGCTGACATAACCGCCGAGGGAAATCTGCGAATACCTAATGTATTCACACCATCGTGTGTAAAAAGTAGTTCACACAAACATCACTGACAATAAACTGGTACAAAAGAGTGTGAACAGTTATACCGTAATAAAAATTATGAAGCATCAAGCGTCGTAGGCAATATAAAAAACAATTCAATAACAAGAAGTAGCACCTCGTTGCGCATCTCTGTTCTTTCTACGGCGTCAGTTGGGCACTCCTGAACTAGACTAAGATTTTGCTGAAATATAATTAATTTGCTCGTTCTTTTCGATAATGCTCGTATCAATCATTATACTACACTAATAGGTAAAGAATCATTCATCAAATTAGCTGATTACCAAATCGTTGCTGAACATTTCTAAATAGTGTTTCCAGCAGAGCGATTAACTGTTTAATAAAAAAATTAAATACACTACCTGGTTACTAACTATTAACTAGTTGTACACGCGTCACCGCATTTTGTAAAGTCAATTGACAGCTTATGTATGAATTATTTTCAAAATTGATACTGACAACTTTGTGTCTTATGTCTTTGGCTTTGTGGTTCCTATTTCAGTGGAATCAGTAGCGTATTTTTTAAGACACAGGAGACAAGACAAAGGCCTTATTTTATTACAAATATTATTTTTACAAATCTAAATTAATCCAACCATCTTTACAGTGATAGAGATTATAACTTACGAAATATTGTTGTTATGCCGCATGGGGGCTATTCTAATAAATTAAAACTAAAAGCCAAACTCATTTTTACCTTTTAGTTTAGTTTATTTCTAAAAGCTATTATTTTTAGTTTTTCTTAATCTATTATTTTTATACGAGCAAAATTAATCAGTAACGTATTCACCATCAAATTTGTTAATATTAGAGACATCCGATAATGTTTGGAAATTAAAATTAACATCATTCCTGCCTCATCGACTATGGATAAAAATTATATAAATTAACAATAATCTTATTTTCTAAGAATGGAAAGAAATGGAATAATCTTATCAAATTAGTGTATTGTCATCGGTCCTCAACGTATCTACAAAGTTTGAACGAAATCTGAACGATTTTTGGACAAAAGTCAAGTCTAAAGGAGTCGGTTACACACATACAGGTAAAGCTAATAAAAATCGTTTAAAAACCGCCAAAAGTGGACTTTATGGACTGGACTTTATCAAATTAGAAAACAAAACTTTTTGGATCAGATCTTTAAAAAATGAAGTTCATGCGCACGATCGTATGTTAAGTACTAAAGTTCAAAACTGCAAGGGCAGTGTAACAAGGACGCAATATTTCATTATCACAAAACGAGGCATTGAACAAAAGAGTTAAACTGGTAGGTACATTGAATTCTTTGATTTTGATAAATTATTTTTTACCATAAATTTAAATCACTGAACACAGTAATCTGGCCATTTGTAATCTGATCCAGTACAATACGTACATTTTCAATTAACTGCAATACAATTCTTGTTTCCGGGTGGGTGTAGGTACTTTTATGACGTTAATCCTTCAAAGTTTGTAGGCTTTGGTTGTTTAGTTTATCTGTCTATACATGTTCATAAAACAGTTAAGCTAGATTAAATGGATAAATTATTATTTTTTGGCTGTCAGTTGTACTAATGATATTTTTCTATATTATCTATATACCTATGTACTTAAATAATACATTAACAAATATTAATTTTAACGAAATCATTTTTCTTTATTTGTAAATATTGTCAACAAAACTGCCAGTGAAATATTTTTCACGATTTATCAATTTTTAAACTTTAATAGTCATACTTTTAATTATTCTAGGCAGCATTTATTAATTAAGCGAAAATATTAACTAAGTATAGGTATATTTTATTCGCATTATCCATTAGGCACATTTTGAACAATTTATTAAAAAAAAAGAATTATTAAAAGTAGAGCAACATAATAAGTACGTCAATTCCGTATGTTTTTAGTGACTCTACCACCAGTTCAGACGAGCCGGTAAGAAACTCTATATTTGCTCTTTTATAACATCATCATTATTTGTACAATATAATAACTATCATTCTTCTGGAGTGAAAATCAGGAATAAGATATCCGTAAAATAACCAGAGATCTATACATAGCTCAACGAACGACGAAAGCTAACACATTGAGTTTTATAGACGTTGGGGCAAAAGTGCTAAAATAGCGACCTCGCACCGGTAAACGAAGTGTTGGTAGAGATAGATAGACTACAAAAGAAGAGCAGTTGACGTCGATTATTTGACATGACGATGATGTATTATTCTGTCTTGTGACCGATCAAAGCAGAGCCGACTGCTTATAAGCAACCTTGTCATAATAAAATTCATTAATTGTATACACATAGCAAGCTTGATTTATTCAATGCATTTTAACGCTTTTGAATTGCTTTTATGTCATACTATAAATGCATATTCTCAACTCAAAGAATCTCTGTACCTTAGAAGACGATATGCCGATGTCACTCATTTATGTCCGTTTCTGGTTAGTCGATTGTATGGTTAAAACCACTTCAAAAAAATTGGTTGCCTGTAAAGTCGGTATACGGGCGAAAGTTTTACGTGACAACGACTTTGAGTGGTAAAATAATTTTAATGTGAATATTCATTCGTATAGTAGGAAGAAGGATGAAATAATAGTAACAATTTAAAACATTTATTTATACAAAGAATTATATTTAAAACATTAATTTATACAAAGAATCTCGCACTGAATTTCATATTAACAAAATTTTATTTTTACCTTTACACATACATACGTATTTATATACAAATATACATACAATAACTTGCAATACATTTGCGTACAATGAAACAGCGTTTACTACAAAGGGACGCGTGCCTTTCACTTTTTATGTCTGTCTCTCTCGCTCTTAGGCGGGCTAACCATGCCCGAGTGGAAGGGACGCGTGCGCCTCACTCGCTCTCATTGTGAGCGCATAACGTGAGCGGAGCGCATAACGTGAGCGGAGCGTAACGCAGTTTCTTGAAGTGTCACCCGGCAAACCAATTTATAAGACGTTGTCTCGTCAAAAAATATAAATAACGTTTTAGCTATGGAATAGCTACTATAAATATATTTCGAAGGTACCGACCGACGTAAGTATACGTATTTCTTTAAAATTAAAGAAAAACGTAATGGATGGATGAATTACAAATATGATCGTACCGCACTTTGTATTACAAATATCTTTGTATCAAGTTAACAAAATTACAGTGCCCTCCAGACCAACCTGAATTAAAAAAAAACGCTTCAATCGTCCATAAAAGTAAGTTAGATACCTGATACAGCCATTTAAGATTGAATTATATATGAGAATCCTTCACATATATGAGTTTTTATTTTACACTGAGCGGCTTCTAGTACCAAGTATAATAATAAAATATGTCTTTTATTACTTTTCAATTCAAAAACTCAAATTATAAATAGCGGGGAAGACTGGAACTGCATTATCTTTGTGAGACTCATAAACTACAAACCAGTTTAAACCGCAACAGCTATAACATTCATGAGCTCTTTGCCTAAAACTTCTTACATGAAATATACTGATTGATATTATTATTGTTTGTTATCAGTAAAATCAGTCAGTATCTCTAGATACCTTAAGCAAAAACTAATTATGTTACTATACGTGGTAGGCCATTGACGTTTCTCTAATGGCCGTGAAAAGCTTATATTAGCAACGAATTTCATAAAGATACCTTATCATAATTAACATTTATAAAGCAAAAACTTTTTTTTTTTTGTTAAAAGATAATAATGTTATCCTTACTTATTAAGATTGAGAAAAAGGCATCAAACAACACGTTTCTTGTGTGGTAAAAATGTAGTTAACGCCATCTCACTACCATGTATCATACACACCCTATGTATGTCGTTAACGCGCTAAATAGGATGACCAGCCCAGTGTCCCATTTGCGCGTTTAATAAAGAAATACTTGACTTTGACTTTGAATATAATGTTAAAACTTAACAGGGATTCCCAGAGAACACCGTGTAATATTTTTTTTATTTCATGTTAAAGCGGCAACAGAACAGCACTGTAGAAAATTCAACCCTCTGCCTATCACGGTTGACGATAAACTGACAGACAGACAAACGGATGGACAGCTGATAGCTTAGTAATGAAGTCCCGGTGGCACTCTTCAGTTACATTAAAAAACCATGCAGTAAATTAATAGCAAAAGAACTTTTAGTCTTTTTTCGCTCCTATGAAGATTTCTATGAATCTACTCGCAGCTGATTAAAACGTTGACACTGAAATATCCCGTCTGAATTCAGGGAATTCCCATGTGTTCCTAGTATTTACCTTTTGCATCGCTCGAAATAATTTTCATGCGTTGGCACACAACCAATTACCAAATCGATTACAACATTACATAGATGTTATCAGACAGCATTTTTTTTTTTATAAATACTTATTTTTTATTGAATAATCATCTTACACGTGGCAACCAACCTGATTCAATTACCTACAATAATTAAATATTGATAAATAAATCTATTATTTTAAATCTAAAAATACATTATTCACCTCCGGAGTAATAAATCAACATTCTTCAAATTGTGAAACGAATACTTTTGATACTCTGAGACAGGTAGGTAAGCCATAATTATAACGCCATATTCCAATCTTAATATTATCATCTGCAAATCGTGACTCCTGAAATTGTGTGTAAGTAAATGCTTTATTAATAAAACCCCGCGTAAAGTTAAGGACCAGTAGGTTAAACAATTGAGAACAAAAATTTCTTAGTTTTCATCGGTAGAATCTACAATTTAAAGGTATAAAAATTTAGGGATGCCTCAATTAAATTATTAAAATGCCGTCCGTTCATCCGTCCTTAAGGGGGTGTTTTATGCTAAATCTTAATAATGTCCTTATTGTGAAGCCGTTTATTAAAAAAAAACATCTAAGCTTTCTCCACTTAAGATTAATAAATAAATATATTACGACAATATACACATCGCCGTCTAGCCCCAAAGTAAGCGTAGCTTGTGTTATGGGTACTAAGATGGCTGATGAATATTTTTATGAATAATATACAGACACTGAAAAACACTTATGTTCATCACACAAACATTTTCCAGTTGTGGGAATCGAACCCACGGCCTTGGACTCAGAAAGCAGGGTCGCTGCCCACTGCCAAGTTGGATTCAAAGTAAGATAGAAAGTAAGATGCTTAAGTATTCCAAAATGATCCAACGCTATTGTTTAATCTATTACCTTTTGAAGTTCTTTACAGCGAAATAAGATATACTTATCGTTATTCTTTACCATATTTCTTACTAAATGGTTATCCACTGATCATTTTTGTGGACAGGAAGATATCATCGATCGCTCTAACGCTTTGCAATCAGGTTTTCTTAGGTATTTAATAAAATTAAAAATACTTCAATTAACTGCGTAACTAGTTTATAATCAACAAATAAAACTTTAATGATAATGTTACAATAAAACTTATAAGTAAACTAATTACTGTGAAGGTCATAGCCGCCTGGAATGGTGCCAAGAATATTGGCTGCATTACCGCGCTTAACAGCCAGGCTGATTCTTTGCGCAAAGTATAAGCCAGCCCTTAAGTCACCAGCAATACTTTTATTTTATGCAGCATAACATAATAACAAAAACATAGAATTGAAAATTGAAAAGTGTAGTGAGCGGCCATGCAATATTTTAGACCGCATTTTAGTTCTAAAATTGAATCCGGTTGGGTGACGGGTAACACTATGAATCCATTCGTCTGGCATGTACAAAAGTTTCTTGAAAGCGTTTCACGAACAACAGCGAAAACAGCGAAGTCTTCACAAAAATTAGTAAGAAGTTCTTCTAAAAAGAACGCGCTGAAAATTGGCTGAAATCACATAAAAAACGCTACCCATCTGAAAATAGAGCGTGACGCATTTCATAAAGCATCAACGGACGATCCAATTTGGTTGTGGCGACCGAGTAACACCACACTGGTCTTATATTTGTTTACAATGTGCCGTAAAATATATTTAAATATTTTACGCTCTTTAACGAAAAACTCTAGTTTTAAGTTTTAAGTCAACAAATATAAATGAAGGGAAGCCAACAACACTTGACAGACAATTACTGTATATGTTTAATATTCTATTATAAAATAATAGAGTTTTTTGTTGAAGAGCTCAACAAATTTAAATTTAAAATGTAATTGTATTTTGTAAAATGTATTAATGTAATTTAATTAATGTATTACGTAGGCATACTCTCGGGATAGCCATAATATGCCTGCTAACCAGAAGCGGCCGTATCGCATCATGTTCAAATTACGTTGGCGCAGCGAATTCCGACGACTAGCTTTGAATCGTAGTGTGATACCTTTTTTTATCACGCTTCCTATGGGAATTAATTGCCGAACTCGATTCACTACAAACAGACTGACTTGACGTTTCAAAAGTTCTTATAAATTAGGCCTACTTGAATTAAATAAATTTTGAATTTGAATTTGAATTGTAAGACCTAGTCTAGGGAGCTCGTGCAACAAATCGGCCGAGCATAGTCAGTAAGTTTAGTTTTAATATTATAATAATTTATAATGTAATCCTAAGACGAAAAAAAATTATATTAGTATGTATTAACATCTTTTCATTCTGCTCCCTGCTGTGACCCTAAATATAAATTGTGCAAGAATGATAAAACACATACAGGTCCGGTGGCAATAGTAGTCTTTTATGAGGGTACTGAATAAAAAAGCCGCCTTAATTTGAATACACAAATACTCAGTCACCGGTTTTTAAAATAAAACAATTAAATTATATATTTTTTTCAAGATAAAAGATGATTTTTTCTTCACAAGCCCTGTTAGAATTAATCGCAAAACAAATAACGTTTCAATCGGATGTCTTGTAGTCGGTTCGTCTATACGTTCTCTAATATGCATTGATACGGGACGGCTGTTGGATCAATACGAACAACTAAAAGGCGAATGCCGTTGCCAGCAGTTGTGTTTTGTGAAGCACGTGGTTCAGACGCTTGGTCTCAGCGTACAGTACGGACTGTATACAGACGCTTTCGCGCGTGTTTATTTGTATCCGTCCGTGAAAGTTATCAACCCGGATGAAATCATCATGATGCGGTCAAATAAGTTCGTAACAATTATTATAATAACTTTTGTTGAAATAAGAACTTACTTGAAAGATTCATTTGCGGTCCTATTTGAAATTAGAAGAACAGAATTTAGAACCGTTTTCACCTGTGCTTACGTGACTTCACTAAATTGGCCTTAAAATAATAAGTGGAACCTATAATCCTTATAAAGTAGCTATTAGTGGGGTTTTAAGTTCAAGGCATGTCTAAAACCCCTTCGTAGCTTCAGTAATAGACCAATGAATGTAGTTATAACCATCGATAGCCTCACTTTTATGCAATAAATACGTATGAACTGAAAATAGCCTGTGATAGGCTTATTTAAATAAATAATTTTTGATAAGATTTTAAAACAACGTAATATTTTTACAGTAGTTTTGACAATAAGTTTCTAATTGTGATTGGAAATAAATTTGCAAAGGAAAGACGTGATATGTCTCTTAAAATTTGAACCCGCTCTTAGCATTATGCTGTGCTGCTAAGAGGTACACTGAATATGGATTACCTTATGCATATTGTATTGACAGTAATCCTACATATTATATTATGATTTAACATAATCTTATCGAAGATTTTCCGTACCTACTGCTATAACTGGTCGTTTAATTTTCCGTGATAGGACTACTGCCGAAAGTATACAAACAATCTTTGAAATGAACGCAACGTCGTTGGTACTAATAACAATATAAATTACTTTACGAATCTTGCGATAATACACGTAAAACCAAGCTGATTCTGCGCATTCATATTGTTTAGTTAAAAATATTACAAAAATATGCTTTATTAATTACATAGATCCATGTGAAGATATTTTGTCACTTCTCTACAAAAATTTACATATATTTATTTATCTGCGCTACATAATTGAGCAAAATTATTAAATATTTTTGTTTTTACTGATAACTGCTGTTTAATGAAGAAACCGTAGTATACCTACTTCTTTTATTTAAAAGCGTATTATTAATTCTAAGACAAGCTGATATTAGATAAATAAAGATCAAAGGGTATTATATTTTATTTTAATTAGGTAAGTAGGTACACAGTGCAGTTAGATATTAAAAAACTATTTGACCCTTTATAGTAAAGATATATCTATCTCTTTTACTCATGTTAGATATACTACCGTAAGCAGAGTTATGTAATTTGATAAATAGTATTCTCTCATATTCCCCGACCTCAGGGTTCAAATACGGAGATTCAAACTGTGTTTGTACCTCAGCCAGGTTAGAATGCACTTGTGGATGAGTAAACTGACTCGTAAAGCATCCGATGGTGCAACAGGGGTTCACACCCTATAAAGTCGAGTTTTAGAATTAGGGTACAGGAATATATTTTTTGGGTATGCCATATAAGTGTTATTTCGATTTGTTACCAATTATGTGCTACCAATTATAGGCATACTTAGTCATTCTCTGACAACTCTTATAGTTTCTACTATTTTGCACGCATTACCTAATTGTGTGCTAAATTTTTCATTCCATTTGGTTTATGGCGGAAAGTTTTCATTTATGTATAAAAAGTAAGTGTGTATAAAAACTATGAAATTGCATAAGCCATTGTTTTAAAAAAATATCTACTAATAATAAAGTTGGTGTAACGGAGATAAACTTTTAATAATTTCTAATTTAATTAGGTATATAAAGAAACACATAATATAAAGAAAATAAGTAGAGTACGTACTCACTAGAATTTTTTGGTTAAACTTTTAAAAAATTGAAGAAAGTTATAGGGTATTTCACTGCACGCTACAATCCTTAGGAGCTGATCAAAAGCTTACTTTGAAATAACTACCTACTTTAATGTTATAATTTATTAATAACAAATAATGCAGCCATGTATATGAATTAGAAAGTCTAAAATGGAAAGAAGAAGACGTAAGTATTCGAACTGTGTATATTGGCAGTGATGACTTACGACTCTGGAACGTGGTCGCTCACTACGGACCTCAGAAGATGGCTGACAGTCACTAAGCGGGCGATGGAAAGAGCTATATTGGTAGTATCTCTAGGTGCTCAAATGCAGCAATGAGAAGGTCCTTATAAGAACTAGAGTTACCGAAATAGCTCAGCGAGCTTGGAACTCCCTACAAAAAACCTATGTCCAGCAGCATCATCAAATTCAATCGGCTGAAGTGATGATGTTGCAGATGAGCACTTTTCATATAAGACCACTTCAAAACTACTGAGTAAGTACTGACGGGTAAGTAATGACTTACCCGTCAGTACTTACTCAGTAGTTTTGAGCGATGCAAAACCAATTGAGCACGAAGAATGCAAGAAAGTCATCTCGCAGATTATATCGACAATGAATCGGCGAATTTCAAACAAGCCCCTTCCACTGATATGCACCGGCCAGACTCATAAGGGAAACATATTTCGAACTTTATTTTTCGATGGAAATTGGCGGGATAAATTTAAATTCGTTGCGTTGAAAAATTCGAAATGCATTAAAACCGCATTCTAGCTTCTACTTTTTTGAGTTTCTAATAACGATTTCGATTCAAATAATCGCAATATCATCGTAAAAACCGATTGCCCGGTATATTATTTATTATTAAGGACTGCGTGATACTATCGCGTGATATGCATGAGTAAGAAAAGTTGAAAACATATTCATTTTTTAGTTAATAATGTTCATGAGTCACTTTACACTTTTGAAATTAAGGAAGTGCGGTTATCGGTGTCAAAAATCTTATTTTAAAATTAACACTTGAAAATTGATAACGTTTTTAATGATTACACTGTTCATAGTGTCATTACATTAATGTGTCAAAGCTATCAATAAATAACAGTGAAGGAAAGTTTAAAAAAGAATAAAAAATGAGCCGTTTAGAAATTCATAATGATGATAATGTTTAAAGCTATCAGTCGAGCAAGAATCGATCAAGTCCTCGAACAATCAGCATTCGATCGATATTCGTCGATCTAATTTATGAAACACATGATGCGATCATAATATCACAATTTAGCATGGATACATCGTGATCAGAGATTGTCCTGGATAATTGTAGCTTTTTTTTTGCATCTTAGCGGCATGGGAAAGCTAATTCAATTGGCGGCATGTGTTCACGTTGTCAGGATGATAATTCAGCGACAAGAATCAGCGTGTCAAAGAGTTTTTATTTTATGTTAGTAATTTAAAAGCTCATATTGAAGTACCTATCAAACCAAAATACTCATAACGGACTTATTACCTATATTAACTTCAAAACAAAAAAAATAGAGAACACAAAGCAACTAAGAGTCCAGCGAACGATATCTTTGTTACATCTCGAAATAAAATTATCGTGAATAAAATTATGAAAAAGTCCTTAAATAAAAAAAAGGAAATAAAAGGGGACCCTTTTTACACGAGTTTGAGTTACGCTTGACCGGTTTTTTATTTTATTATCTGACAAAAACAAAAACTACTGATTGAAAATAATTACAAGTTTGATATTGGCTGATACTCGGTTATCCACCTCACAGATAAGGTTCAGAATCTTAACAAAAGTTTTGACCAAATTATAATGTTGTCTTTGTCTAGATTATATCATCTATAATAAATAATATGTATTATGCATATATCATCTTTATAAGTATAAATTTGCTACCTATTGTACGTACGTAGGTTTATGAAACATCACTTGGTAAACTTAACTTTATTAGTTCATAATTTTTTTATATTTAATATCACAAAAAGCTGATTATATTCTCTATAATAAATAATATGCATTATGCATTTATCATATGTAAACGTAGATACAAATTTGCGACCTACGGTACCTACGTGGGTTTATGAAACCTGATTAAGTAAACTTAATTTTATAAGTTCATATTTATTATTATCACAAAAAGCTGAACAAAGTAATGTTTTATTATAATTGTGTGAATTATAAACACAATGGTACATTGCAATTAGGAAGTTTAACACTAGATTGTTTAAATATCAGAGTATTTCGACCGCCATTGTCGACTCCCGCAGACGTTTCATTAGTAGATAACTCTTAATTAGAAAGATAGAAAACCGAAGCGCCATGAGCAAAATACGCGTAAGTAAAGACGAAATATCACAAGGTTTGTGAAGGAAGTAGTATAGCATTAGGAGGAAGTTTTATGAAGAAGAGAGTTCTAGGTGCTTGAAATGACAGTTTATGTGACATACCTTAACGCGGTAAAAATGATGCTTAAATAAACAAACGTCAAATAAAAAAAAAAACTGCTTAAAGCATTTCATGTCACAGTAAAAAAACAATTACAAAATTATCACCAGCTATACAGCCATATCACTCTTTGTAAGTTTATAATGTGTTTTTAAAATGTAGGTTTAAAAAAAATGCCACTACTCATTTCATTAGTATCTCAAGTTTTCCATTACAAGATTGCCTTTGTTCAGTAATTAATTTTGATATTTCAGTCTGTGCTCTTAAATTGTTATCGCTTGATAGTTGCGCTATATTTAACAATAAACAAACATATTTACTATATAAAAAAGATTTACCGTCACGAAACACATAATTCAGTCGTGACTAAACTACACGTACGAATATAAATAATGGTGAACAATTTATTTGTACGAATACAATTAAATTAATATTTACATGGATATTATGTTATATTAAAATCAATTTCAATACTACTAATACTTACATCGTAACTCTGGAACTCAGTTTTTCGGACTACTTACTGGTCGCAATTTTTTTACCAAAACCCCAAAATTTCTACAACAAATGTGTCATAACACTAAGTCATCGAACGTTTTAAACCAAACGACACATATATATGATTGGAAAATTAACTTTGCAAAAAATTCTTATTTATTTATAAAACACGCAGAAACTTTTTACCCTACATCACACATATTTATTTCAAAACTAAGTTTCGAGATTTATAATGCATATTTTATCAAAAAGATGTTAGAAAATAAATTTACTTACATTTTGTAAATTACCCTACTGACAGAATTTTATTGAAAAAAAGGAATGCAAAATATGACTTTTATGTAAATAATAATAAGAATGTATAATATAATATATTATACTTGGTGCAATGAACTGACAGACTTTAGATATATCAAATATTAATTAAACAATCAAAATAAAAATTAATTGAATTAAAACTAAATTTATTTTTTCTTTAAAATATTTGTTTTATAAATATAACCAAAAATAAACTATGTAAAACGAAATAAAATCTAAAAAGTCTCCGAAACCACCGCAGCGAGGCACGGTTCCTAAGATGCTGGCAGCATTGCCCCTTTGGATGGCCAAACTATTTTTCATTAAAATATTTTTCGAATTAGCTTAAATATTAATCAAACCTGTAACTATTTATATATGATAAAGCGAGAAAATTTATACCTACACAAAAATATCTCGTGGCGTGCATCGGATTACTATATAAATACACGTAGTGCGCTGATTAAACTGCGCCAAAATGGCACCAATTCCGCTCATGCCCGTGTACGTGAAAGTGCTCATAGCGGGACCGGACGGATATTATAAAAAATATTGAAATAATGGTTGTAGCGGCATGCGGAGATGCGCTTGAGAGCTCACAGGTGATTGGTCGATTAAGACCCATGACAGACACTCCCATGTCATTTCTCCAAATTATCTTGGTCCACTGCTATGGACAGCCATAGTCTAATACACTGACGAAAATCTTCGCCCTTCATTTTTATAGTCGTGTAAAATTGACTGATAAATTTTAGCTGATGATCTCACCGAGGTGTATCATTGCTATTTGCTGGTCTATTAAGTCCAAAAGTAAGTGGCTATGGCCTATCGTAGTCTAGCGCAAATGTAATAATAAAAGTGGAATATTGTTAAAAATTACATGAGTCTGGTATGCATTTTGTTTTATTATTGAATTAAAACGTATGTTTATATATATAATAAACGATGAAAATGGTTCAGAATGAGTAATTGGTATTATTTGGTTAATTCCAAATAGTTTTAGGAGGTAATGTAAGATGACGATACTTACTGTAAATAAAAACCAGTTGGATTAATTGTAAGCTTCTTCTTAGACCAAGGTGCACTTGCAATCCTGCCATTTAAGTTTGGAGTTTACGAAAGCAGGTATAACTATTTATGTCCTGGCCTGCGGTTCAGACTTTAAACTCTACTCATCCAGCGATTTCCTACTTTTCCGGCCTTTTTGGTACTATTATAATTTTAAAACGATACTGTTTTTATCATTCCGTAACCCTCCTCACTGCCCTAATATGGGTTGGCGAGTGTAAATGATTTTTAATACATGTGATTATTACCAGGACCGAAGGCTGAAAGTAAAACCCTATTCAAGTTTTCCACTCTGAGGTTTTCGACCCAATCTAGGAATTGACACAACTCCTCATGATCTGTAATGCGTAAGCGACGCTGCAGTTATAATTTATTTAATATATAGATTAGAGTATAGATTCAACCCTATTTTTTTAATATTTCACTAAACATATTAATTGAGATCGTGATAGTGTGAAAGAATTCCAAGTACCCGATATTATCTCCAAAGTTCACCTACAGAAAAGTATCGAATGTCCGCGTAGAAAACAACATAAACTAATTAAAATGCATTAACTCGCCACGCGTTTGCATAAGAGTTCATTAGAACAGTCCAGTTACAACTAATAAAAATGTTATAGATAGTGGTTATATGTTTATGTTTACATCAATTAATTTCTCTTTATTTGCAGATCCGGTAAAACAAATGAATCTACATATTGAACCCCGCCGAGGAGCTTGACCTAGAAGACACTTGATCAAAATAAATGTAAACAAAAACGTGGAATAGGAAGAGCGCAAAGATAAGAAACTCATAAACACACTAGATTAGTGCTGTCGTACCTACGTTGGTGAACACTAGAAAGTATTATTTTATAATCAGAACTGTTTAACAAAACTTTCCTACTAGTGCCGACCTGATACGAATAAAAAGGTAAACATTGTCAGAACAACATTACATCGGACACTCAGATTCGGTGAAGACGCTCGCACCTTCAAGTGTACTAAAATAATTAGAAGTGTGTGATAAAAAGTGATTAACAATGACGCCAGGAGTCAAGGGTGATCAGTGTATGGAACTTAGCAACAATAATGTGATACCATTGTTACCGCGTGCTACTGTGCATTTGGAATTCAAAGATGTTACCTGTTCAGTTAACACGTTCGACATTAGCAAGTTTCGTTTCGGTAAGTTATTTTTTTTAAGAAATCATAATATCACTCGCTTCAACGGTGAAGGAAAACATCGTGAGGAAACTTGCATGCCTGAGAGGATGGATCGGCATTGGGACTCCACTCCATACTAAGCCTTCTTATGGTGGGAGGGCACCCTGTAATGGGTCGATATGATTTTGGTGATGAAGTTATTTGTACTTAAATCAAATAAATAATAGCTTGTACGGGTAAGTACTACCGCCATGCTTATTTTTGCTGCTGATCAGCATTGTTGCCATGCTGTGCTCCGGTCTGAAGGGCGAGGTCCGTATAAGAAGGAATTTTGCAAAGTATAGTGCTTCTATTCAATATAAATTTTAATTTTAATAGCTCCAAATATATTTTGAAAATATTAACCAATAAATGGGAAAATCTCTTTATGGAGCACTGGATTGGTACACACACGAAGCGCTCAAGAGGGTACTTACCTTAGTTAAGAGATTCCAAATTATTTATTATTTATAGGTTTGAGTTTATAATATAGTAAATAAGATAATTGTTATTGTTGTAGCTATGGATTTTTATCTGAATTAAAAGTAATTATTATTATTATTAATATTAATTACGTCTAAAAACCTTTTCGGTCGACTCTAACACTGGTTAACTCAAAATGCATTATTCCGTCTAAAATTATTTTTGCCGTACCCTAAACTGAACCCAGCACCTCTTCGTGGTCTAACACGCTAACCACTAGACTAACGCGGTAGTTAAGCGAGGCAGTGATTGCCGAGGTGAAATCTCGGGTAACTACGTTTATGTTTTTCCTTAGGGCAAAATAACCAGGTATTTTGCTAGTGGTCAACAAGATCAAAGGTCCAAAGTTGTATGCCATGGAGTTTTAATATAAAACGATCGTTTCACATTGTTCAGTCTAAATAAAATGCTTACATTTCGTATTTGTAAGAATCGATTAACTACCTACTTATTATGCTGAGGTATATTTTTTCATTGTTCCATTTATTAAATGGTCTTACTCATCGTGCCAGAAACGCTAAATCACCAAAATTAAAGATATAACAACCGTTTATAAATACTTTTATTTTTTGGCTTCAAAATTACCTTCATGGCTGTTTTGTGCGACTTTCTCCCTATGGTTAAAATCTAGAACGATTTCGTTAATTCCGAATGAACGATTCCGATTATGATGTAGAGAAGATAGTTTGTTTTAGGAATAAAGAATTAAAAAGTCTTTTCCTTGTGAAGACCATTAAAATCTTCGGCATAGTTTGAAAATATATAATACAACACAATCGCTGTACAATATGGCATCGAAGCAAACGCGGTTTAATTTAAAACAATTGGTTCAATTGTTTTGATGACCATCACGATGGAATTCCTGCCATGATATTCTTGAGCCTGCCTTTTATCAGATTGGTCGGTCTAGGCTCTCCTATGAGAACGTGTCGATGGTCGGTAATAGAAATGGATAAGTCTTGGAGTTTTAAGGTATACCCTGTATCCCCGATTTGCTTGAAGGCACGGAGTCTAGAGATAGAAGTGGTTACAGAAGAGGGTCTATCTGGGTTGATCCCACTGGTTTATTAACGATACGGTTGCGTTTCCGTGACTAAAACACCAGGCGATGAGTTTGAACACCGATGGGTTTTAGCCTAGATGAGAATCTTAGGTTTCAGTTGGTAAGAGTCCGATATTACCCACAACGCGTCACCGTGCTGTGGTTGTATCCTTAAGGGATTCCCTACGCAAAAAAAATAGAAAATGGCTGCGCTCAGCCATGGGATAAAATTAAAGCCTGGGGGTGATGATGATATTAAGCACAAAGTCATTCTTTGTAACAGAATGACTACGTGCTTAACCGTTTTACAGGTAAATCTAACAATTATTAATTCGGTTAGCTATATCGACTGTAATATAACTATACTGTAGCCAAACGCGGCTTAGCGGGACCAAAACTGTTAGGTTGATGGACTTCGCCTAGATTTAAATGGAATTGAATCTTGAAAAAGACGAGAAAAACTTAATCGATTTAGCAAAAAATCCTGCATTTACGTAAGCTATGTGTATATTTTAATAGTTCAAACTGTTTTGATTTTTTGACTATAAAAGATGTAATATGAATTTCTATATTTCATCGTAAGTCATCTTTAAACGATCAATTCTTGTATTTATATAATTGTAATCTCGGAATCGGCTCCAACGATTTTCATGAAATTTAGTATACAGGGGGTTTCGGGGGCGATAAATCGATCTAGCTAGGATTCATTTTTAGAAAATGTTATTTTATTTGTGTTTTCCGGTAATAACCAACGAAGTTGCACGGGTCAGCTTGTCTTAGATAGAATGACTAAAGGTATATTCTAAATAAAACACTTCAGTTATCTTAATATCTGGCTCAACCATCATAATATACTGGGATAAAATATTAATGACAAATTCATGGTTGACACTTAAATTTTAAGATATTTTATGATAAGTACCATTAATAAGGCTGAATCCTTTCTGGGTTTGCGTAGGATTTTCACGACCCAGGACTGTCGTTACAGAATTGTCAGTAAATGAAAACCGAAATATTACTTCACAGGATTTAGAGATACATTATGTACTGTTTCTGAAACTTATCTGCAAAACTAAGAACCTAACAGTTTTTGAGTAAACCACTGCCAAAGTTTTTACTGAAGGAAACGAGATACAGCCCTAAAATCACATTAACTTCATTAGGTACGCGTCGCGTAGCGTAGGTACTGTGTGCGTGTCGGCCTTTTATCTTCAATAGGGTTGTCATAAGTAAACACTTAGAATGTTTTGAATTTATAATAAACTAGCTGTTGCCCGCGACTTCGTCTGCGTTTGATTTTGTTTTTAAAGTATTCAGTATCGCTAAGCTTTAAATGAGTATAGTAGTATATATATATATATATATATATATATATAACTTGAAATAAAATAAAATGGCGACTATAATTAAAGATCTAAGCTATCCTATCTCTTAAGTTGGACCAGACTGCTCACGGTGTACCAATTTAATTTTAAATCGTTTGTGTAGTTTAGGAGTCCATCGCGGACAAACATCGTGACAGGAGATTTATATATATTAAGATTGTTTGTATGGAAATAGAAATATGCTCCTTTTGATTTAATATTTTTACAGGGTGATTCTTTATGAAGTATACTTATGCATCCTTCAACATTATTTCGTAATTCCGTTGTCGGTCGTTGTTTAATAGTTGAAATAATATCTACATGGAAATCTTACTTCTCTAATAGCCTCATTTCTTACCATAACACGCGTAATACGCCTAATGTGGTAATTAGGTTGGTATTTAATATTATAATGTGTTAAAATTAACAGCGTGCGTTTAGTTGTATATTTAACGGCGGTGGCAGTTAGGTAAACACAGCTATGATGAATATAATAAACACCAACGTTGGTATACATTTGTGTGCAAATAAAATCTGCGTAAATATTCTACTTACAGTTTGCTATAGTGCTGAATTAAGGTCAAGGAACTGTCGTTCTAAGATAAAGGTGAACATAGACTTAAGTGCGGGACACTAAACGCCCAAAAATTACACCTACTAGAATGTTGGTAATGGAAGATAGGTTACATAATGGCCGAGCGAATTTTTCAACAAAAAAAGACCGACTTCGATAACAAATCAAATTCAAATTCAAAATTTCTTTGTTCATGTAGGCCTATCACAGGCGAAATGAAGCGTTCATACAAATATGTTTACATAATTGTTAGGGGATGGTGATAACTTCGTTCGCCAACTTAAACCTAAAGCTACGAGGGTTCCAAACGCGCCCTGATCTAAGAAGAGCCCACAACAAACTTAGCCGAATAATTTTTCTTTTTGTTATAACCATCTTACAGTAAATTTATATTAAGTTATGAATTTAGAGCAATTCACACCAAAGCTTTTTTATTGTTAAGGTAATCCTTAACATTACAATAGGATTTATCTATAAACTTACGTTTTATATAAACTTTGAAGATATTGAGAGACATCTCAAAGATTTGATTCGGTAATTTGTTATAAAATATTATACAATTGCACTTAAATGAATTAGCAATTCTATGTAGCCTAGTAAACTGCACAACGCTTTTATTTTTGCTTCTAATATTTATATTGTTACAGTGAAATTTTGTACCAACTAACAAATAAATACATTTTTGTTCAAATCAAGCTTGAATATTTTGTGTTTCAGACAAACTGAATACGTCTGCGTAACTCTTTCGAGGGTACAGGCGTAATGTTATATTGTGTGATTGCGTAAACAATGCATATTTCTACGAAAGCTGTACGCAGTTGAATTGCTGTCATTTTTTTAAGAGTTCCGTTGTCTTTCTCCGGTGCTCTTCATCATATCTATATGAAATTTAAATGGGACCATTTTGGAATAAACCCCTTTCGAACAAAAAACTATTTAGCAATCGTCCATAAAAGAAGAATAATGCCAGACATACATTAAAACAAAAAAACAACCTCTCTTTGAAGGAAGTAGGTTAAAAATGAAAACCGACATGGGATCACTTTGTTGTCTGTCTATTCTATCGATACGTTATGGCCTTTTTTATCAGTAACGGCTTGAGGTACAAGTACAAGTAAATTGGTTTTTTTTTTATAGAAATTTGAAAAAGTTCCTAACCATTTTTAGCCGACTTCAAAAAGGAGGAGGTTCTCAATTCGTCATAATCATTCTTTTTTAATGTATCGGGTAACACCTGATTACTCGAAGACGTCTGAACCGATTTGAAAAATTCTTTATTTTTCTTAATTTTTTTGTTTTAAAGGGCATACTTTCCAGGTGGTCGAGCTCTTATTAAAAATCAACAATAATGTAACCCAAAGTAGCAAATTTTTGCCTATAAAGTTCATTATTTGGCGTGCGCTGAGAAAATTATTGATGATAGATAAAAAATATGTACTACATTATTAAAGTATTCATTATTAACTACAAAAAAAGTCCCCAGGGAATATATCTAACTGAAATATTTAGGTCACAGGTTAGTAGCGTTTGTGTTCTAAAATTTATTGAGATCGCCGGTAGAAACAAGTATTTTTTGCTTTTTAGTTCCTGGGCGTATGTTAAAGTCGGTTTTTTTTTAGTTTATTAAAACCACATTATATTATTATTAAAAATAACTATACTAATATTTAGCCTACAACGTAGGCTATCGTTTTATTTAACATAAAATATACATTTTATTAGGGAACTCGGAGTGGTATAGAATTAAATTCAAACCATTTATTACTGTTATGGTAACACGGTTGTGAAATATAAGAACTTGTTTTGTTTGCACTAAGCATCAAATTTTTTTTTTTTGTTTTTTTGGTCTGTAAGTGTATATATAATAGTTAGATGGTAAAATGTAAGTTCTTACCTATTTATATACGTAATTTATAACTACTAGGAATAGTAAGAATAGTGTGTATCCATCTTTACATTTGTGTATATTGCAGCACGTGTTTTTCAGTCAATAGTTTTATTTGCTTAAATACTAACAGTATATGTATGGGATTACAGTTAGACTACTATGCCACATATAATATGTTTGAACACTCAAGGGTACACCGGGTGAGTTATAGAGACGGGCAACTTAGGACAGCTACCAGACAAGATTTTCGTTTAAATAAATAAATATAATACGACAACTCACACATTGCCATCTAGCCCCAAAGTAAGCTTTGCTTGTCTTATGGGTACTAAAATAATTGATGAATATTTTTATTAATAATATACATACCGAAATGCTTATAATATACAGATAAACACCCAGATACTGAAAAACATTTATGTTCATCACACAAACATTTTCCTATTGTGGGTATCGAACCCACCTTGGACGCCTTGGACTCAGAAAGGTCGCTGCCCACTACGTCTGTCGGCAAAGAAATATCGATAAAATATCCAAAAAATAATAAAATCTGTACTTGCAAAGAATAAATTCAAATTCAAATTCAAAATTTCTCTATTCATGTCGGCCTATCACAGGCACTTATAAAGCGAAAATATAAATCTGAACAAATCATTTTTGTAAAAATCTAATTGCATAGGTACACTACACACTAGTATAACGAATGCAAAAGTGTCTGTCTCTAACGCTCTTTTAAGGAATTTAGCATTTGCATGTGTATTCTGGAGTTTTTGTTTTCATTGTCTGAAATTTTTAAGGCAGTAGCCGCGAGCAACTTTTATAACAAATTATTATTATTATTATTATATATTATTTTATATAACAACTTTTCTGCATTGTTATTGTCGAATAAGTACGTATTATACATAATAATGATTCATTTCTGTTTATTGTTACAGTTTAATACCTAATTACTTCACTAAAATGCTAGTCACTGCGGCTGACATCACATCTGCTCATATACAAATAAATATAACCATTAATTATGTTCCCGTTCTGATTACTCACACAGCGCGCATATTTTCCCATGATGCAATATTGTATGTACGCCGGAAATTTATATGGTTCAGCGTTATACCTAGGAAACTACTACTTATTTCAAACTGCATCTCAGTTCCATATACCTATATCATATAGTTGTATGTATATAGGATTTACAAAGGTATATCTAGTTTAATTTATGCATATGTATTTTTTTTTACCAAGAAAATACTCTGGATACACTTGTATTTGTTTATAAACAACATTTGCAGCTAACTTTCACGTGAATTATTTTTTCGGGGCAACCTATGATAAAGTCTTCATTAGAATGGTATAATAATAAATATAAATAATGGTAATGGTAAACTGTAAGGACAGTTTTATTATGATCCATAAAAAAAGCGTAAATAGCGTCTCAAATAACGTTTAAATAAAATATAGTTTTAATTAAAGATAAGGCTATTGTGAATCAAACATAACTGTTGTCTGTTAGTGATTATATGTTTGGTTTTCTTTATTTATTTATTTATTTAAACTCTTTGTACACCACTACACAGTTAGGAAAATAAAGGACGCATTGAGAGAAACACAAAGACTGGAGAAGAATAAAAAAGGCGGTCTTATCGCTTAACTATAATTCTCTAAGACATAATTTCTATATACCCCCTTAAAGTTCAACCAAAGTTTACCATGTAAATGTATTTTTCGGTGACTTAGTTGCTTGTACTATTTGTTCTACTTACAAAAAGCTTAATGTGGTAGAATGAAATCCTCTGTAAAAAAATTACCTAAAAGATGGTGTAAATTGCATCAAAATCTGTGGTGTGGTTTGGGAGGTGTTAGCGGATAAACAGACAAGAGGAGAGCGACTTTGTTTTATACTGTACTTATATGTAGAGAAGAGAAAATAAGTTATTGTATTCGGTCTGCTGCTCTACGTAAAACCTTCATAAATCTAATGATTGACCATCATCGCCATCCTCATATTATAATGCTACACAGCTTGAGGTAGGCATCATTTCTCACACAAAAGGAAGATATATATATAGCTTAGAGCCTTCCCGCTCCTCCTATGTGGGATTTAACAATCATTCCCACATATTAAAGATCCAACCCAGAATCTCGTAACAGTTTCATGCTATAATGGCTAGCAAGCAAAACGAGGTCACTTTAAACGTTTTTATTCTAAATTATTATTGTAGCTGCTTTGTTAAGTTAATAAAAATCATACTACCACGAAAACATCGTTATCAGTTAAATCGTAAAATTGAATCACATCCTCATATCATGCATAACATACCCACATACCCACTTTATTGCAAACATTTCGTAGATGTTCAAGGTTTGTAATTAACACAACTGAATCCGTTTCTTTATTGCGTAGCATTGCATGTTATAATTGCATATTAGTTATTACTTATTACCTTCATCGGTATTTACGAATAACACGCAAAACAAAAATCTAAACTAAATATTACTTTAGCTTGATACGCTCAGTTTTACTGTAACCAATTTCAGCTACGGTGGTCAATCTCCAGAGATTTTCCAACTACAGGGGGCACAAGAGTAGTTAATAATAATAATAAATAAATATACTAAAACAATACACACATCGCCACCTAGCCCCAAAGTAAGCGTGTGCTTGTGTTATGGTAACTCAGATGACTGATGAACATTTTTTATGAATAATTTCATGTATATAAATACTTATAATATCCATATAAACACCCAGACACTGAAAATCATTCATGTTCATCACTCTAACATTTGCCACTTGTGGGAGTCGAACCTACGGCCTTGGACACAGAAAGCATTGTCGCTGCCCACGGCGCCAACCAGCCCTCAAAATCAATTGTAAGCGGGTACAGGTGAACTCTATAATCCTCACTCTCAAAGTCCGATGGGATGGCTCAGACAGCTTAACGCTAAACGTGCTATCCGAGGCATGGGGGTGAATCCGAAAATTTACAGACTCCGAGATGGTACTTAAAATTTCTTGATAGAAAACTCACTACTATTTAATTGGCCCCACCCGGGGATCGTACCCAAGTTTCGTGATCTCCAGTCGAACATGCTCACCACTATACCACCAATAGCTAAGTAATAATCATATTAATAACTTATCACTTTTTGTGACCGAGCGAGGTCTCAGGGTTTGTGAGTTTTAGGCGAAATTGCAAGTACCATATACGCTTTTTTTCCTTACAACGTAAGGTCTTATTTTACCATTAGTTAAACCTACAACTTGGGGCCACAGTCCAATGTTTTTAAGATTCTGTAGTTTAAACGTACGGAATTTAGAACTACGTCGTGACAGTCAGTCCTTAAATCCACGTCGACCGTTCTTAGTCTGTATTTCTATATACAGTATATATTCGTATATATACTTCAAAATTTATTATTTTAAAATTTATTCATTATAACATAATTATTCTATAATGTTTATCTGTCTTTGTTAATACAATAAATTTTGAAATGCCTATTAACATTTATCCTATCCTTGCATACACTGGTCCTTTTTTTGACAAAAAAAGAAAAAAAAATCCGACAGGATTTAAACCTGCGTACTCTAGCCATCGCGGCCTGCGCGCTTTACCGCCCAGCTACGGCTCTCATACGACCTGATTATATGCCTTTATTTATATAAAATATCTTTTGATGATGTTTGACATAATAACATATATATTTTTTTTTATTCTTTATTTATTTGGGACTTTTCTTAACAATAAGAATGTCAGCCCCTTCGTTCCATAATAATTAATACCCTACCTGTCGACTTTCGTGTATTTATTGTTGTTATTTATCGTGTACTGATTTTCAACAGAATTACTTATTGTGTTTTGAATTTAAAAGACACGTAACTAATAACTCGTAATTCTACGTATAGATAACCACAACATTTGTATTGTACCTACCTACTGTGTACTTATCTATTTATTTATTAATGAACCAACGCAAAATATATTTTTCCAGGGAAATAACTAAAATTAAAAACTTAAATGAATATTTACAATAAATATAAGCCGTCTAACTGTTCACTTATGGGTATGGTACCCAAAATGCTGGCACTATTGCCCCTTTGAATGCGAGACTTAGCCGATCACGAGACGTAAGGACCAATTTTCGGGACACGATGTTAAAAAAATGTTTCGTGTCCGAAGACCATGGAGCCAGAGTCTCAAACGCAAGCGCCGCATAAACATAGTCATTACAAATAACGGAGTATTTACGGCGCTTAAGCATTTGAGTAGATTCGGCAGCTGCTGCGGCGCTTCCAAAAATGACAAATGTAATAAAATCACGAGGGCTCATCCATTCTCCGTAACGTTTCAAAAATCTTAATAGTATACATATACCCATTGTAGGGTTTAGGTTAACATACCTAACAATTAGTTCACGTAACAGCAGATGAGCTTGATAAAGCAACATTCGTTTTTTTTTTCCTAACTTCAAAGGTTTATTTATTTTTTATTTATTTGTACACCACAATGAAGTTAGGAAAATAAAAAAACAAAAGAAATACAAAGACAGAAGTAGAATACAAAAGGCGGCCTTATCGCTAAGTAGCGATCTCTGCCAGGCAACCTTTGGATTAGGACAAGATGAGAGAGAGCGGACAAGTGGTGTAAAATTATTATAAACGTACATTCAAATAGCTAAATACAAATACATAAACAAAATTGCACAAATAAGAAAAGTATAATAAATAAATATAAAATAATAAACTAATATATACTCAATCATACATATATGAACATATAGATAATAAAAATAAACATAATCAAGGTATAATAAATATCGTCATTATTGTGCAAGATAATATGCTTTCACCGCGTTTTTAAATGTTTCAAGCGATTTTGCCTCACGTATATTTAGTGGGAGCGCATTCCGCAACTCAATAGCTTGCACTGTAAACGAGAGTTTATAGAACTTCGTCTTGTGAAAAAGCATGTGAAGTGTCAGCATACGACATGATCTCAAATCAGCAGGCAATCCTACAAAATCAAATTTTTCCTTCAAGTACGAAGGTGTTTTAGGATTAAATAACACACAGTACAGAAGTGAAAGGACATGCATATGTTGTCTGGCTTTAGTGATAAGACCGCCTTTGCACGCTCTATTTTATTTTTATTATTTTAAGTTTCTTCTGTATTTGTGTTTAATTTATATAAAATGTGTGTGTGCAATAAAGACTTAAAACAAACAAAACAACATCTGATGTTACTGCTGGCGCAGGAAATTTTTTTTTTGATATGGTGGGATGTAAGGAAGGGTCAATTTAGAAACACCTAGAACGTACCCACCACTGGAACGTAAACGCACTCTGGCCTACAAACTTACTGCCGCCTTGCATCTATATGTACTTGATTCCGGTAGTCATTCAACTTTATCTTGTGAAAGTCGTTGGTTACGTCTGCAGTTAGAATTCCTGCGGACTTATTCACTTACCAATAATTGATTGCATAGTCTAAAAAGAAATCAAATAGAATATCAACTCTTTTAGTCTAGCTACTAAATTATAGTGCCTACAGTTTGGATTAAAACCAGATGTTTAGGAATAAACCATTGTGCTTATGTTTATCTATTGGGTTTTGACGGCGCAGTAGGCAGCGACCCTGCTTTCTGAGTCCAAAGCCGTGGGTTCGATTCCCACACCTGGAAAATGATTGTGTGATGAACATAAATGTTTTTCACTGCCTGGGTGTTTATCTCTATGTTATAAGTATTTATGTGTATTATTAATAAAAATATTCATCAGTCATCTATGTACCCACAACACTAGCTACGCTTACTTCGGGGCTAGATGGCGCTGTGTGTATTGTAGAAATATATTTATTTATTCTATTTATTAACTTAGTACTTATTTTATAAAAAACCTAGTAATTTATGAAATTATAAAGAGGAATTTTACTCTTTGGCAATCTTATTTTATTTTTACGGCTATATTTAACTAGCTTTTGCTCGCGTAAATTTTTATTTTCTTACAAATTTCAAAACTTTTATTTTGACCCCTTAGAGGATGTATTTTCAAAAATCCTTTCCGCGCTGACACTTAGTTATCTAGTATTTATAAGCCCTAAGTGCCTAACAATCCGCACTTTGCCAGCGTGGCAGACTGCGGCCTTAACCTTCGAGGGCTGATGATGATGATGATCTGTATGCTAAATTTTAGCCCAATCCGTCTATCGGTTTCAGTGATGCGTTGAAAGCCATTCAGTCAGTCAGTCACCTTTTCCTTTGGTTTCAGTGATGCGTTGAAAGCCATTCAGTCAGTCAGTCACCTTTTCCTTTTTAAACAGATTTTAAACAGATGCAGGACGTTAAATCTTTTTGTAACTTTGTTAACGTATATGTATTCACTCGGCAATACTTCTCATTCATAAATAGAATTACTGTGATTATTTTTCCGACCCAAATATCGACCAATAGAATTGCACCATTCGACGTCACGTGGTACAACCTACATGGTATTATACTGATAATTTTTTGAAAATTTTCTCTGGTAGTTGCTATATATAAACAATTGTATTTATAATTGCACTAGCCTGAATCTTAATTAAATGTTGTTTTATTCATTATGACATTCTTATTTGTTAACTGTACATTTCGTCTCATGGTGCAATTCTATTGGCCGACATTTGGGACGGAAAAATAATCCCCCGAATACCACACGAGCTTCAAAATTATCTGGCATTTCCCTCAAGGTTCCCTGCAAACAAATAAAGTCGTCAAGTTTTTAAAAACTTGAATCCTTCATTTGTTTGCAACGAACCTATCGGGAAATACCCGATAATTTTGAAGCTCTTGTGGTATTATAAGTGACAAACTATCGCACTGGTAACAAAATACATGACAAATAGAGTTAGTTCGATAAAACGTTATCAGCACCTAATCGGTCGGCTGCTATTGTTATTCATGCAACACAATGTGGAATTTTTATGCGAAATCTCCCTCCACTCGGGAAGCGTTCTTCGAAAAGCGTGAACTTTTGAATGGTTTTTGAATGGTAAAGGATATGATGCCAATACTGATTAGATTGATTCCATCCTGCACTTGCCATTTTTGGTGCAACCGTTGCATCAGGGCCCTTTTAGTTACATTGTACGCTTGTTAATACAGTACTATATAAACTGCCTCGTTAATTAAGTGGTCAGCAACTTTAACTACGGACCATGCGGTTCTGGGTTCGATTCTCGGGTCGGAGGAAGAATAACTATTGGATTTTTCTATAAGAAAAATCGCATTATAAACCCCGAGCCTCGGAGAGTACCTTGGTCCCGATTCATCTTCACGACACGGGTCTCCTCCTACAATGAGAAGAAATTAAGGCCGTAGTCAGCCACGTCGTTAAAGCCCGTCAACCCACATTGGCGCAGCGTAGTGGGTCTATGCTCAATCTCATTAAGTGGATGCTTGTTAATTACTTGTACCGTGCACATCAAAGGTACCAAATTGTATCAATAAAGAAAAAGACTGAAAATTAAATGAACATTACTTCCGCGTGTCTAATTTTGATTGGTTTATGTGATTAAAATAATACTTAGTAATTAGTTATCTGATAACCTACCTCGTTGGTCTCGTGGTTAGCATGTGCAACTACTTAGCAGGAGATCCTGGGTACGAATTCCGGGGTTGGGCATAAAATTATATAACATATTGTGTATTTTCTAATAAAGGAATTACAGTACAAGCCCGGAGTTAGGAAATTAATGGTGTCAACCGTGCCTTGAAAAGCACGTACAGTCATCGGTCCCGGTTATTATAATTTACTTGAGTAAAAATTTGTATTCATCCTAGGTGTTCTTAATTTTTTTTCACTTATTGATTTCATCGAAACTGTCTGATCTTCGCATAAGACATTTTAAAGTATTTTCAAAGTGGTGAAAGTGCCCTAAATTACGTTAAGCATTTACCAACTCAGACACGTCACACTTGTAGGCACATGCAACAAAAGTGACTTTAAGTGTTATTTGCGTGTTATTTGATTATTCTAAACATGACTCATTTTCAATTGACAGTTGGTCAACTTTTTATTTTTAATAGACACGCAAAATCGAATGCCAATAGACAGAAAATAAGTTATTCCAAATTTATTTTATTTGGGTATAGATGCCTTAGAATTATTCTAGGTGCAATGAAATCCTCCCCCACTAATGCTTTGCAGGTAGAATGCGTTGACCCTCCTCTATCCATCCGTCGACAATATCTATGTGACCGCTTTATCAGCAAGATGTTACAGCTGTCATCCCATCCTCTTTGGCACCGACTAAGCCAACTATCACACGCACCTTGCTCCCGTAACTCGTCTTCCTACTTGCTAGATAGTTTCCTAAAGTATACCAGCCTTCCTAATCCCCTGACATCTTTCACAATCAACCCACTATATTCAACCCCATTTAAAGCATTAATATACAACCCTTCCATCATCACAGATCTAGGTCTGAGTAAAGGATCCCCAGATACCAATATCAAACTACAAAAGCATATTAGTCAAAATTGGTCAAATCATCTTATTATATATACTGATGCTTCAAAGCTGTCTCCAGAAGGTTGTGTTGGTGCTGCATGTTGGGTTCCTGTTTACAGAATTGTTTTAAAATTTAAATGCCCTCCCGAGTCTTCTGTGTTTACCGGAGAGGCCATTGCTCTTTTGGAAGCAATCCTGTTTGCACTGTCCCATAACGTACAACAGACGGTTATTCTGACTGACTCTTTAAGCTGTTTAATGTCTATTAAAGAAAACCCCTTTCGCAGCAAATCACGATTTCCCATTATCTTAAAAATCCGGAAGGCTCTGCTCTCTTGCAATCAAAAAGGACTATTCATCTTACTGGTTTGGATTCCAAGCCACTCAGGTATTCCAGGAAACGAGACTGCTGACTCATGTGCCAAAACAGCTGTTGAGTCAGGTTCTCTAGATCATTTTAAAAATTCATCGCATGACCTATGTACTCTTGCCAAAACATATATGGAAACAGCCTGGAAAATTTTTTGGAATGATTCCAAATTGGTTAAGGGTAAGTTTTACGCTACCATCCAACAAAACATACCAAGACAACCCTGGTTTTGTCACTCTCGGAGTACAAATCGCTGGACTTCATCCACAATTTCCCGATTGCGTCTTGGTCATGCTAGCACACCTGTACATCTGGCCAAACTCCGGATAAGGGACAACTCCATCTGTGAGTGTGGCTTGGATGAGGGCACTATAACTCATATTATTTTTAACTGTCCCAAACTTACCTATCCCCTCTATGACGTTCTTCCTCCCAAAGTCCCCCGTCCTTTGAGTGTTAAATGTTTTTTAATGTTTGTTTTCAGTCCTTATTGTAGATTTTTATGTAAATATATAGTAAGTAATAAAATTAAAGTGTAATGTACAAAAAATATCCGTGTTAGATATATATGCATGTGTTGTCTGTGCTGCCTTAGGTTAAAGAGCTAACTAGCTAATAACAACTATTTCTTGGTACAAATTCAAAATTAACTTTTCATTAGTTTCACCGATCAATCTCCTTCGTGCCTTCTTCATCTACAAGACATTGGCGAAGTACCTTGTGCCCAGTTGGCACAGACAAAAGCCATAAACAAGAATTGAATTGAATTGAATTTTATTTGGAGACAATGACGTATAAAACAATAGAACCTGTAAACTGGGATATCCTATGACTAGGAATCTATAAGAATAGATTTAGAAAATACTTATTAATATTCATGAATGACAAACGAAAAATAACCTCCGCCCCTAGACCGAAGAAAAAAGTTTACCTACGTCATGATAATATTTGTTCTTCTATCTTACGTGATAAATGGCCATAGTTACTTTTCTTTTATAATTCAAATTAGTTTGCTTATCATTTCCTTACTAATATTATAAATGTGAATGTAGGGATGTTTGTTACGCTTTCACGTAAAAAGTACTGATACGATCGTCGTGAAACTTTGTACACATATTTTTGGAGGTATAAGAAGTAACATTGGATACTTTTTATTTAAAAAAAAAACTAATATGTTTACCAAAAAATAAAAATGGTTTTATTCTTCTGTCACTTATAACAGCCAATATCAACACTATTTAAATTTTTGAGGATCTGATCCTTGGCCTGTGTCCGTACTTGGTTGGCCTGGACCGTCCGCTGTACGTCAATTTTTGAGTTTATACTGAACTCGATTTTTTTTTTTCATTTGTGTCTGTCTGTCTGTATCATGGCTGCGCATCACGGTGAAACTACTAAATGAAATCGAATTAAACTTTGCACGACTTTCGCCAATATTAGAGGCAGAGAACAGAACTCCTCAGCAGCAACCTATTGATTTAATGTTTAACGTTTTTTTATTATGAACACACATACGACATATTATACGTGACGTGAAATGGTAGGATTTTTTTAGGTTAAAGTTCTGCATAGGGACGAATCAACTAAGAGTATGATTTTGACTCTTAGTTTAACGATAACTTAGTTCTAAGTAATAGAAGCTGAAGTACGCTAAATTCTCTTTGAAACCTCCAAATTTGCTCATCCATCCATTTACTGACTTCAGGTGATGTTGATTAACTAGCTCAAAGTCTCAGCTTGCAGCAACTTGTTTAGTATCGTCTGTCCAATTCCTCATTTATGATCTGATCAGGTAGAGACAATCCCAGCATCGCACTCTAGTGACTCTTTTGCCCGTTGTCACTAAAAACGGACAAGGCAATGCCTTAGTAACTAACTTTGTATTAAAGAAGATTTCAAGGCATACATTTACCTTTCACCAATCAATTTTCACTAGGCAACTCAAATAACCTTACTCGTCTTGCCACAAGGTTTGTTATTTTGTTTTATCATGTTATTAAAATAACCGAATTTTTATTTTGTTCACCAGTCAGCTGTCAGTTTACGAGTCCCCTAAACTTTACGATCCGTCGAATCGGTGTCGTAACTTTAGACATCAGCTAACGTCTTTAGACATCACATAAGAGTTCGTGAAACTGCTTTTCTCTAAGAATCACCTATATATCATATACTTAACAAAAGAATCGCCTTAATAAGATGAATAGTAATCTATTAGGTCTAGTGACAACGGGCTTCTTATGAGGCCCATGCGAAGTTTTATATATTTAAATATATATATATATATATATATATATATATGTATATATTATAAATACGTATATTTCTATGTACACACTATCTGGATGATTGGAAATATGACAGTATCTATCTATATAATACAAGTTATGGGTGCGTCGAACTTTCGCCAGATGTCGACTTGTGCAAATGATTTCATCTCACTTGTAATCAATCTCTAGCCTTACTATACGAAATAATATTATAAAACCGATGTTGTTTTTAGTCGGATTGGCGTGATTTTTTAAATTCTCTTGTTCGGAAAATGACTTTATCCCAGAAAAAATGCATGTCTTCTGTATTCTAAAATTTATGTATAGTTCTAAAGAGATATTCTGTATACCCTTTCATGCTAAGAAGATACAATCAATGAATTTTTGGATGAAGATGGTATACCATACCGAGTTCTAAGTGTACAAAAAATTTACATTTACATTAACATTTTTTTTTACCTTGGTATCTAACGCAGGATAATTTGTATTTCGAAATATTATAAATGTGAATGTGCAATTTTTTCCTTCCTTCACGCTCTAACTAAGCAACCAATCTTCTTTTTTGGCATAAAGTATTTTGAAAGGTTCTCACGGGATTTGAAAAAACCGTACTAATAAACGTGGATGAAGAACGAGGCTAGTTTATCACTATATTATGTAACTGCATTGGCTTCAAAAAAAGTGAGTTTTGTTTGCCTTTGCGTTTAAATATTTATAATATTCATCATCATCATCGTCATATAAACCTATCACCAGCCCGCTACTGGGCACGAGTAACCACAATGAGAAGGGGTAAAGGCCGTAGACAAACACGCTCGCCCAATGCGGATTTGTGGACTCCACACACATTTGAGAACATTATGGAGAACACTCAGACCGTCGAAGCAAGTGATATTTTAATTGCCCAAAACACACATTACCTAGAAAAGTTAGAGGTGCTTGCTGGGATTCGAATTCGACCCCCTGTAAGTGGTCGAAGTCCTACACACTATTGCTTCATTTCATAATATTATTATCGAATCACAATTACTATTACGCACTTCTATACTAGGTACAGTCTCTTCCTGGATCCGCCACTACTTGCGACTAAAGAATAACTAATACGAGGTTCAAGGATGGCCAATACTCTGATTTTAAGTTCGTTCACTCTTGCTTGTTGATTAACATACAACTTATAGCGAGTACTGATGTAGTTTCAAGGTTACTACGTATTATCGTCCGAAGGAAATAAATGTATTAAAAGATCGGTCAGGACTGACCCTTCATATAGTGCGATTTTTCTAACGGGATCGGAAAATTGGGAAAATTATTTTTTACTAGGTTAACGCAGGTCATCGTAATCATCATCTCATTTCATTACCATTACCGACCTACTACAGAGCACAGTTCTCCTCCCACAATGAGAAGGGGTTAAGGCCGTAGCCCACCACGCTGGCCCATGGCCCAGTGCGGATTGTTGGACTCCATTCACCTCTGAGAGCATATAGAACTCTCAATCATGCAGGTTTCACGATGCTCTCTTGTTTTAAAACGCACATAACTTAGAGAAGTATGAGATGTGTGTTAGGATTCGAACTCAGCCCTTCGAAGGTTAAGTCGAGATCCTACCCAATGCTCAATCACAGCTTCTATCTTTTAACTTAAAATTAACGGCAAATATGTTTGTCTGTAGGCATCCTACAGGCCACAGGAGATTTAAACGCATTGAAAACATTTTTTTATCAATATAAACGAAACAGCGTTTCTATTACTAACATAATTATTCGGTACGGTTAGAAAATTATATTATTAGATATTGATTATAAATAATTATAAAACAGTTTCTAAAAAGATCCTTGACACACGGACAGACAGTTTCTTTAATACCTCTTTATACCTTTTTGTAACACAAGCAAATGTTTTTGTTCATTCTTTTTATAATTAAATGCAAAACTTTTTTCTTGTTATTCGAAATCAGTTTTCAGATAGATCGATTTTTTCATTAATAAACTTTAACTGTTGATATTTCTAATAAACTTAAAATTTCAAAACTAGAAGGTTATTTCAAGCAGGCCCACATATTAAGTACTTTTTAAACATTTAGTCTGATTTCACTCTACCGGCGGTTTGAATATTTTTTAATATTATAACTGAGGTGAAAGCGGAGACCACTGCTTCCAATCAACCCTGTTATTATGAAATCACCAAAAACACGGCAATATAAATATTTATACCTAGCTACTGCTCACATTCTTCGTCCGTGATTATTGAGGGTTATATATAACTAGAATATTATAGAGCTCTCCGTCTTTTTTCAAGTTCAACTAACTCTATGCCAAAAATCAAGTTGATTGTTTGCTTATTTAGGGCGTATGGAAGGACAAACCAACAAACTAAATAAACAAGTTTAGCATTTATAAAATTAGTAAGGACAAAGTTGATCTATCATACCTATTTAGAATTCTTGCAAGTACCAAGCAATTTATAGTATGTTTTTGGACATCGACCTCTGTTTGAAAACAATAATGATAGCCAAGAATATACCTAATACGCTACAACATATCTTCAAAATTTAATTTTTTTCTTTATTAAGAGCACTAACAACATTCATATTACACGCTTATAAATATAGCACACTTGTCAATTACAAGTGCAAACTTAATTTGACAAATAATTGTTAAAAAAGAAAAACATAAAAATAATTAACACAATATTACAAGATGATAAGTAGAAATTAACGTTTAAACTTTCTTCAGAAGCGTGATTATTAAGAAAGCTTAAAGCCAGTGAGTAATTAGACAATTAAATAATTAAATATTATTTTGGAGAAAAACAAACCGATAGCTATTCGGTCCGCAGTCATGGAAGATATCGTATCTTATAACTCGTATTACGCACATATACTCGTACGTATAATAGGCGCTTGTTTTTCGAGATGGGATTTCACTTAATAAGGCTTATCCTCAACAGTACTATGTACCTATCTGTCTAAGAAAGAAAACATCGCGCTCTTCCTTTTATTAGGTACTTTAAGCAACTTGTACGAATAAAATGTACATTTTTATCTGTATAATTAACATAAAATATTCCGTTATTTAAATAATATATAGTTGATTATTTTAGTTGCTATATATTCATTTAAATAATTATGTTTTAAATATAATAAATACAGATTATTACAAAAAATATATAACAAACACTTTAACCTGAATCGAAGACAAGGCTAGATATATTAGTCAACCAAAAAAGGATTTTACGACACTACTCCTGATTCCGATTGCTATGAAATAAATCCGCGATATTGTAATCAATGACTCTAACTTTTTTTTTAAATCTTGCCTAAATCTTCCAATGTACATATAATAATACCTATTACGTTTGGTAATAATTTGCACATAAATTTAGGGTGCCTCATATAGTGATGTGTTTTAAACAAAATGGTGAAAATACGTTCGAGAAAGGTAGAGTCCGACTTCCGACTAATTAAAATACTTTCAAGATCTCTAAGCTCGTCTAACTACTCTAAAATTAGGTTATTACTAAAAATAACCACCCATCATACAAAAATAATACTACACTACTATATAGTTGTTTTTTTTTCACTAATACAATTCATGGATTGGAGCCATCTAAGCCTCGCAATGGAATGTTAATTTATACCTCGAGAACTTTACTACCGAACAACTGGAATGCATCCCGATCCTTCTAAGCGATAAAATAAATGAGGAAGTCAACGTAAAATAGGAAACACTGTTTTGATTTCTAGCGACCCACAGTAGGTAAATATTTTTCGAATTTAACATAACGTATAAAGTACTTAGTGAAACAAATGAAAGAATATTTAAATGGATTAAACTCGATAGCTCGACTCATTATAATAAGTGCAAACGGTAAAAATATATTAACTGCGAGCCTTTACCTTGTAAATTGACTTAGGGTTTTAACTATCACCGGTAATTATGTTATTACCGGAGAAAAAAAAAGTATACTTTAGTAGACAGACAAAGAAAAAATATTTTCATCAGAAACAAACAGTTTTCAAACAAACTTAAAATTCGTTCATCCGTTAGGGAAATACGATGCGGACAGATACACAAACACACTCATACACACACAAACAGACACGTCAAACTTACGCCTCTTCTTTTTTGCGTCGTGGTTTAAAACAAAACACCACCTAAATATCAAAAAAAAAATTTAAAGATACGTTGTCATGATGTTGATGAGTGATAAAAGTTCAAACGATCAACCTAAAATATTATCAATATCTATATAATAATATACTTATTATATACTTTTATCAATAATCATGTTTTATCACACGTGTTTCGGTTAATACTTAATTGAAGTTTACGGACGACATGCAATACCTAACCAATTAATTTAATTACTTAGTCTATGCCTTGGTGAAATTATAACTTCAGTTTTACGTTGATGCTAATTTGTATTACGTACATCCGCCTCCTATCAGACTCCCAATTGTCACTGTCAAAGTTGCATAGGAACTCAGTCCATGAATATCATGGACTACTACTCCACTACTACTACTATATCAACTTTTGTTTTTTAAACAGTCTGTGTTATTGTCCTTTTTTTAGATTATTTGTTATTTTTTAAGGTCTTGGAGCTGGCTTGAAAACCAGAGCCTTTTAGTGTCTAGCTTTAGGTCCTGAGTCGGCTCGTTTGTCACAAGTTTATTTTATTTTATTTAAAACGTATACAACGTTATAATTTAACACCATTGGTGTGCGAGAATAAAGATGTTTTTTATTTCTCTCTTTGCTTTCTTACTTACGAAAGAACTTCAACTACATAACCTATGTAGTTATTCACGACTAAAACAAGTATCTACTAGAATCTCGGCATTATCAACCCTTTATCGGCCTAATACCCTTGTATTCGGATACGGGTATTCTCTCCGAATAAGGAAGATATTCCACCACTCCGGCCAATGCCGACTGCGCGCGCACACCTTTGAGATAATTATAAGTCTAAGGAATAAATAAATAATAATAATAAATAAATATACACATACGCACAGCCTTGACTCAGAAAGCTCATTAAACAAAATTTAAAGAAACAATCAATCCGATTTGTAATGAACGTAGTGAGAAGAAAGAAAGGCACAAACTCAATATTCACTCTTTGGGCAATAAATGGGCATATTATTTTAGCAACTTAGCAAAGTAGACCGGAATCGACAAATTTTATGATATTCGATTTATTACACTATACGTTATGGTATACATATTTAACATCACGTAATGATCTTTAGGCGCCGAAAAAACGTTGCGGGTGTGCGGGGTATATATACTGTGTTAAAATATCGAATGAATTTTGTATGGGAATAGTTTACCTATCAGAAGTTGTACCCGATCGAACGGGGAACCGCTAGTGAGTAATAAGAAATAAATAATAATAAAGCAAATAATACTTTTTTTCTGTCGCTAGACTATTATCCGTCGATCGGAAAAAAATTACATTCCGAATTGCATTATAATACTTTAATGAGTTATAACTATACAGAATAATTATAACTCATTATGCTGCAATCATAAAAATTATTTAAGTTGCGTAGATCGATCTTCAATGGTAATACAAATACCTTTAGAATACTAGCGAACTCGTCACTTTGATAAGTCCCCCATCAAAACTTTAAATCTTCCCACGGCGTCACATTACCCGTCTTCAGAAGGTCTATCATATGAATGAATGAAAGAATGAATACACTTTTATTGTACACCAGAGAAAAACACAGACAAAGAAATAGATACAGAAATAAAAACATAGAGCAAGATAGTACAATTTGGTGGCCTTATCGCCACATAGCGATTTCTTCCAGGCAACCAAAGTAGTAAAAGGAAAAAACAGAAAAGAGGTAGAAGGTGCAATTAATAAGATATAAACATAACACAAATATATAAATATAATATATATATATGTATATAGATACACAATGAAGGTTTTTCAAATCGGGATGATAGTTCTAGAGATCCGCGCATTCTATACAAAAGCAAACAGATATGCTCTTAACAATTATTCATTGTAAAGTCAACAATCTCCTGAGGATGCTCCGGTTTCGGAGTGAAACGTGCGTAGGATACGTTGCCGAGGATCTGTTTGGTGTGGATTATACGGATTGAAGTAATTATAAATTACACCATACAGATTCTCCAGCTGTTCGCGGAGTATAGCAAATTAAGCTTAATTTTCATAATATAAACAGATATACCTACATAAATATGAGCTCTACTTACAAATTGACGGCCGACTGGCGCAGTGGGCAGCGACCCTGCTTTCTGAGTCCAAGGCCGTGGGTTCGATTCCCACAACTGGAAAATGTTTGTGTGATGAGCATTAAGTGTTTTTCAGTGTCTGGGTGTTTATATGTATTTTCTAAGTATTTATGTACATATAATTCATAAAAATATTCATCAGTCATCTTAGTACCCATAACACAAGCTACGCTTACTTTGGGGCTAGGTGGCGATGTGTGTATTGTCGTAGTATATTTATTTATTTATTTTTAAAATACACAGTTTTAGAGCGACTTGCTTTAACGCATTGACGATTAATATTTTACAAAGGTGATGCGGTGTCACCACCCGTACTCTATCCGCGGATGTAGTACGAGGTGACTAAGGGGATATACCAGATAACGTCTATATTGTACGTCATAGTACTGCGATCACCCAACCTTCTGCCCAGCGTGGTCACTATGGGCTAACCCTCCCGATGGTACGGTCCTCTAGTACAGCAGTGGACTGTTATTGGCTGTTGATGATGATGATAATAACATAATTAAATCTATTTGATGTTACAGAACACCGAAGTTATAAATTACACCGCACTTGGTTTGGTTGTCGAGGAATATATCAAATTACGCTTAATATGCATCGTCTACCTATTGTAATCTAATGAATTTACTCGGTAGGTGCATACCTACTCAGTAAATTTGGTTCGACATGGAAATGGTTTATTCATTATACGACAACATTAGCTACAACGTGCTACATTATTCGCAATATTGTACGTCATTCATCGGGTTATTAAACAGGGCACGTTGCAAATCATCGTACCTAGTTTTTGTAAGTATGGCGCCAGCAACATAAGGTTTAAGCTAAAAATTATTTAGGAATTTTAAAGCTGTGTGAGCCTTCTTATCAGGCCATCAGTAGGTACCTAAGTCACTGGTCATACGAACTATTCGAAAACTTTGGTCATTAGGCACGGAGGTATTAAGACAATGGAGAGGACAATCGAAGTTTCTTTACGTGATCACATAGAAATAGAAGCCTAGCCTCCATTGAAGACTTTTCCAAAAAATATTTACTATATAAATATCAGAACAAAACATATAACATTTCCAACAATAAATAGGTTACAGACTTGGACTAAGTGTTCTAATTACTAAAAAAAGTAACGTACATACTTGTATAATACGTCTGCGCATCGATCATAAAGTCTGGGCTCCGTTGTCGTGCTTGTCTATGGTTCACGCGCGTAATATTACCTCAACGCCTCTTTATCTTCAAGTATTCTAATTATGAATTCAAATAAAAAAAACAATGACATATTTTAATCATGAACAACGCAATAAAGGCATTGTTTTATTTACAAAAGTATTATTCTTTAAATATTTGTTTTTTCATTTGAAGAATTCACTTCATTGTTCAATCTTTTTTAAATCAATGATTATCTGAATTTTATGATTCTTTTTTTTTATTTTTTTTTTTTATTTTTATATTGTTGAAATATAATGTAAAGCAAATGGAATTTTTGAAAGTTTTTCCAAAGAGAGTTCTAAACTCAAAATGTTTTTTGAGTAAAGTAAAGAGTAAAAAGGTAAACATAAATTAGTTTTGTAAAACAAACAAACAAACATTCAACAGATCAAGATCAAGTTTCTCTATTAATTTGAATTGTATTTTGCTTGAAAATACGTAAAGAAAGCATAAATAATTTAAATTGTCGTAAGCACATAGGAGGCACATTATGTAGGTACATAGGGGAACATAGTTTCATCATCATCACCATCATATCAATCCATTACCGACCCACTACTGGGCACGGGTCTCCTCCCACAATGAGGAGGGGTTAAGGCCAGTATAGAGAACTCTCAGGCATGCAGGTTTCTTCAAGATGTTTTCCTTTACCGTTGAAGCAAGTGATATTTTAATTACTTAAGACGCATATTACTTAGAAAAGTTAGAGGTGCGTGCGTGAATACGAACTCGGCCCCTCGTACTTGGTTTACTTACATAAAAATTGTATACTTTTAAAACACTCTATCTAAGCAAATTGTATACATTTTAAGACTAGTTAGAAAAATAAACTGTATATTTTAATAAGTTTATGGCAATGCGAAGCATACAATGCACTCGATACTTGCTTTCGGTCTAAAGAGAAAGACTGAACTAACTGTTGAGTGAAAGCCTCCTTTCTTATTGGAGAAAGGAGATGTGGGGTTTAATCATACGAAAAGGTATACATATGCCTTCAAACCGTTGAGATTGCAGTAGGTAATCTATACTTCTATACCTACTTCTATACTTCTATAAAAGTATAAAGATGAAAGATTTTTTCGTTTGTTTGTTATTTTAACCATTGCTTCGCCACAAGAAACCTTAACTATCACGGTGTAACATACTATAATTTATTTACTCATACAAGGGAATTATGGGGAACTTTTAAATATTATTTATGATTATGTTTTAAACAATTTTACTGATTTTCTGCTTATTGGGTTTTTATGTACCTTCACTCTAATTTTTGGGTCTAGATTGACCGGAATATAAAAGTTACGAGAAAATGCCATCTTCAAAATTCAAATTGCTATTACGCGAATCTAAGCTTTATCCGTATTGGTAGACATCATGTACACATACAAAGTTAGCCACACAGCTAAGGACAGCTGTGCAGTCGATTTATTATTCGATTTATATCGTATCCTGAGTGCTTATGCAAAAGCTGATATTGACAAAACCCTTTTTCATCAGAGCTAAATTTATTGCTAAATCAGTAGTCGGTTGCAAAAAAAAACCGACCCACAAAGTTTTGTGTATCTCTGATGGAAAGTCCTCGTCATGTTACGCGATAGCTTTGCTACTTCCTGTATAGTTCAAGCGACCTAATAGTTAAAAATAACATACTTGTAGCGAGCACTTACGCAATTAATCTGTGTGATTTAATACTATGCTCCACTGGGTTCTCTTAGGATTTATAATTAAAAAACTATGCATGTTCGAGTCAGACTCATGCAATAAAGGCTTCATACATTCTAACTACATCTTTGCTTACCCTCACTGTCATTGAAATCTTAATTGTCAGCGAAATGCTTTTTGTGACGTAATTTTGTTGTCTGCTAACAAAAACTGTTAATTTTTTCGTCACAAATTGTGTAGTCAACCGTTAACTAGTCATCAAATAAAACTAAAACAATAACGAAACGTAACATAAGAAACAACGGAACGCATACGACACAAATTTGTATTTCGTGTATCTGTCAATCAGATTAACTTTTACCTAAACAAACAATGTTTAAAGGTTAGCTGAGGTTAGGTTACAACAGAGATGAACAGTGAACAATGCTGTATTGTTTTCCTATGCGACATATAGCATTACAAGTTTGTATTATGACTAATGAACATTGCAACGGTAATTGGATTGATGACCGAATTTGACCCTAGGTCTCTACATAAGGGGCGGTTTGGTTATTGCAGGCAATCGGGTGCGTTTTCACCTAGTACACTCGTTTTAGTCAGCAACAAGTACAGGTTACATGCACATTACTTGCACAAGTTACTCGTGCAAGCAATCATCGTCATCATACTTCCTACAGGGCACAGGTCTCCTTCGCCGATGAGGAGGGTTTAGGCCGTAGTTCACCTCGTTGGCAAAAAGCGAGAACTTTGAAAACATTATGGATAACTCTCAGGCATGCTGGTTTCCTCACGGAGTTTTAACGGTGAACGTTAAGCAAGTGGTATTTAGAGTTTCTAAAAATTAGACGGCAGCTTAGGATCACTTCAGAACTGCTGTCGTGGACGTGTAATTAATCGGTGCGACAGAGGGCTTTAGTAACCAACTACTGCAAACCGCCACTGCCTGACACCACTGCACACCATTTTTATGTGTTTTTGAATTTATCTATCGCTTTTTTACATTTATGCTACTAAATTTCTCTTCCATTGAAAGAAAAACGTCGTAAGGATAGGCATGCACCGGAGTTCTCCTTAGCATGTTGTCCAAGGCGTGTGAAATCTACCAATGACCTAAAGCCCTTTTACAATCAGAGAGGAGACTGGTGTCCTATAGTGAGCCGTCAATAAGCTGATAATGATGAAGAACAATTGTGGGAAATAAAGGTTTCTAACCACAATAGCATTTAAAACTTACTCAATTAGGAGTTTTGCGCTGCTTAGGTAAACATGTACCTGCATATAGACATGTTTATCTCTGTACATGTTTACCTAAGCACTTATTTATTCTGTTGTTTATGTTAACCTACTTAATTGTCTTTCCGGTTTGAAAGAAGCGCAGTGACATCGTTTAGCCATCATAGGCTAAAAGTGTTTTTGTTCTTTAGAATAACAGTATTTTTTTTAAGTAGTGACATTGACTATTTACTTAGTTAAATTACTTTAGGACTAGAATAAATGCCTTTGCCTTGGATAGCGTCTTTTGATTGAGACGACCTAGATCTTCGATTTATTACAGCCCTAAGAGATTGCAGATATGAGTATTTGATATTAATTTTAACTTGATAACATTACGCATTTAAAAAAAAGAGAAGTTATAGACAGAGGGTATTCTGTTCAGCCCAAGACCTACCATTAAAGCGCTCCACTGCGCCTAAGGAGGTCAACGATATATTTCTACCTACCTACGCCTAAAAAAAATGTATTCTAAGTTTTCACCGTATTTATTATTATATTTGTTTCAGATAAGAAAACTATATTAAAAGGTGTAAACGGATGTTTCAAACCGGGAGAACTGACGGCCATTATGGGGCCGTCAGGTGCCGGCAAAACTACGTTGTTGAACATCCTGGCCGGTTATTCGTAAGTATCATTTACAGCCATTAACTACTGTGGTTAAGTAAGTTAACCCACTATACAGCCTACTTAGGTGCCCAGCAGTAGGCTGTATAGTGGGTAACTTGATTGTATACTCATTGAGAGTAGCGGCGCGCAAGCAAAGCCTAGCCAGCCTACCGCTGGCGTCGCACCTACTTTAAACTTATTACACATACATACCACAGGACTCCACTCTCAGAATGGGTTTCATAACGTAGACCCTCCATGCTGATTCAATACTGGTTGGCGAGATTTAACGATTATTATCACGTATTAATAGTTATCCCTGAAACGAACGGCTTAACATTTTCTGCTAGGCACGGAGGTGAACTACGAAACTTTTTAACTCCAGCCTGGTACTGAGGATTCCTTGGCAAAAAACACAATACTTAACTAAACTTTAGCCCGACTCGGAAATCGTCCGGAGATCTCGATAATTCGCCATAGACTTCGTAACAATCGCATAGGCTGAAACCAATAAAAGTATCATGAAATGAAGTCCTTCTTGCACCTCAGTAGTACATTTAATATATCAAAAGTATTTCTTCAACCATTGCTGCGATTTATTTAAAATTAAGTAAATAAAGTAACAATATTAAATGAACATTAATTAATTTTAGGAAAATCATTAATTTTTTTAATTTATTCATAAAACTTTACTTAAGCAATTAAAGCGTTTTTCTGTGGGAATCTTATTTAAGACACAATTAAATTGGTGAGCGTGAAATTGTAGCCATTGTTAAAGTTGTTTCCTCCTGAAAATTTTAAACGCGTCAATAGATATCGTTGACTAACTAAAAATAAACCGTTATTATGATAAAAATAAAATTAAAAGTTATAAGATATACAGCATGAAATAGAATTACGAAATAATATTGAAGGATGCATACGTATTTTGCATAAGGAATCACCCTGTAAAAATATTAAATCAAAACAAGCATATTAATATTTCCATACAAACAAAACATTCAAGTGTTTACTTATGACAACCCTACTGGAGATAAAACACCGACATGCGCATAGTACCTAAGCTACGCGTAGTAATAAACAATTTTTCACACTAATCTTAAACACAGACTATTGCTACGATTTTATAAAGCTTAAGTTTAAGACTTGTTGAATCTAATTTACATTAACGTCCCGCGTCGTATTCCCAGACACAATTTGCAAATAAATAAATAAGCCATTTAATCCCAAGTGACATATTAAACATCGAATCACAAAAAATAAAGAAATAAACAAAATAAAGAAAGTATAAATAATAAAGATGCATTAAAGTTAGTTGGGTACCCACCTGCGGGTAAAGGCCTCCTCCATATTGCCCCACTGCACTGCACGTTAGTGGCGTGCCTCGTCCAAGTGCAATTTGCAAAATACTTTTTATTACATGTATTGTAACAACATTCATAAAAAGTTGCTGATGTGTCTTATGAATTAATAAATAATTAAATTGGATTTTAAGCCTCTCTGTCTGTGTCCGAGCGCAGCTTTGCCCCGCTCGCCTACCTGATTATTTTGTCGATAAGTGGCAAAGCATTGCACATTCCTATTATTGACATTTATAGCCCGACGACTCAGTTCATAACGCGGGCACTATAGTATATCATACCTAATTAAATAAGTTATGCCAATAATGGAATAAGTGAGAGATCTAATTATAAATTTATCTGCTCGTAAATCAGCGAGTCACCTTGTTATGTGTAATTAATTCTGAATATATTTTTCACCAGAACCAAGGGTGCTAAAGGCGAGATAACAGTGAACGGAGTATGCACATGTGCTTCTCAGTCAACTGGACGTGGTGGTGCGAGGTACATCCGCCAGAACGATGACCTCCGTGTACATCTCACCGTCTATGAATCCATGTCTCTCGCTGCAGCTTTAAAACTGGCCGACTTCAAGTTCCACGAACGCAAAGAGAAAGTATGACAAATCCTATAGTGAAAGTTTCGGTATTTTGTCCAGCGGTTACTAGGATTATGCAATTGATGTAACTTTTAATTTGGCCTAAAAACCCGATTGACGGGTTTGTTATGGAAGCATATGCCTATAAAGAGTCAAAATAAATTGACTCCTAAATGGCTTACGTTGACTTGAATATTCATGATCTATACTGTCTATTTTTTGACCCCGACTCGTCAAGCCTCACTGGCGCAGAGGTGAGCGCTGTGGTCTTATATTTGGAAGATAACGGGTTCAATTCCCGGCAGGCACAATTGATATAATATATAGATAAGTTATATAATTTATAATTACTGAATTTTCTATAGTCTAGTGACAGCTTCGTTCGTAGCTAGTTGCTACCCTTCAAACCAGTGTAGGGAGTTAGGGGTATGAGTTAAAATATAAGTGCCATACCCATTAAAGTAAGCCCGCTACCGCGGAGATTGCGGTTTAAGGCTAATTTGTCATATCATCATCAATATCCCACTAAAGTTCACAGGTCTCCTCTTGGTATGACAAGGGTGTAAGCCATAGACTACCACAGCCCAGTGCGGATTCTAAAACTTCATATACCCTTGAAACATTATGAAGAACTTCCATGCATGCAGGGTCCCCACGATGCTTTCCTTTACCTTTGAAGCAAGCAAGCATCAGTGATATTTGATCGCTTAGAACGCATATAACTCCGAAAAGTAAGAGGTGGCAAAGGAAAAAACTCGGTCCCCAGAAAGGAAAGCCATGCCACGCTCCACGTTAGGCTGAATCATCGCTTACCATCAGGTGTGATTGCTGTCAAGCGCTCGTCTATAAACGTAAAAAAAAACTAAGCTAATAATGTTTGTTTATCCTAAACCACGCACCGGTTGATGCGTGTTTACACCATCGTTAAGAAAGAATGTACCGCACGATCTATATTTGTATTGTTTGATAAGGTGTATGAAATGCTCGCACTTCTGGGCCTGAGTGGGACATCGCGGACTCTATGTAGAGATCTATCAGGAGGACAGAAGAGAAGACTGGCTGTTGCTCTGGAGCTGCTTTCAGACCCATCGTTATTATTCCTCGATGAACCCACTACGTGAGTTCTTCATTGTATATTACTATAACATTCGCGGACTCTATGTAGAGATTTATCAGGAGGGCAGAAGAGAAGACTGGCTGTTTATCTGGAACTGCTTTCAGACCAATCTTTATTATTCCTCGATGAACCCACGACGTGAGTTCTTCATTGTTAGTATTCATTGGGCGAATTATAACATATCTAATGAGTAATGACAAAAACAAATTTCTGGAAATATCCCAAGCAAGCCAGGAGTGTCCTAGGCCCTTTTTACTGTTGTAATAATTGAAAGACCAAGCACATAGGCCATATGGTAAGTTGAAAACCATTGGCTTTAAACAGATCACCATTTCGCTGGGGCATAAAAGAAACACGTCTAACAAAGTGCTACCCTGTATGCATCAACATGTGCCGCAGGTGTTAAAATTCAAAATTCATTTATTTCAAGTATAAATATACTTTATAAGCACTTTTGAAACGTCAAGTATGTATGTTTGTAGTGACTCTACCACCGGTTTGGAAAGCACATTCTACCGAGAAGACCCGGCAAGAAACTCAGTAGTTGCACTTCCAACATCAACATTTACAACCATTTTTCTATCTTGCCTTGTTAAACCTTATTGTGCCTGTAACTACACCGGCAATAACGCCCTTTCACCGAAACACAGAAATGCTACTTGGAAGCAGAAATCAGATAATCAAACCCACCCATGTAAATATAGACCTCAAAGTAACCTGTGGTTTTGAAATGTTTCAATTTCACCACAATAATTACTTTTGTTAACTTTGAAATAAACTTTTTTTAATTTCGTTTAAAAATATTTACATTTATAAATTATAAACAACGATAGATTGCGCGGCTCGCAAGACTCGCCGACATTGACTGTGTGCGTGCAGCGTAAAGCCCGAAACTAATATTCAAGTGCATCTAAAATCTTAAGATGGTATATTCAATTTAGCAAATTCAATCTGTGGTCTGACTTTGATAAAATAAATTATGAAACATGAGTAGGTCCAGCATGCGCGTCCCGAGCGAATTATGTCTACGCACCTCTCGTGTAACTCTATAGGGAAAATACGAGTAACGGGTACAGATAATTATCACGCGACGCGCATACTAGCCTTACACGCGTAAGTTAACGATCGCAATTATTAAGAATTTATAGTTTCTGCACCACTCATCTATTAAATGGTCCATGCGTTGCCGAAATGCATAGCAAGCGCATCTTCCTTTTGCTCTTTTTTATTTAAAGCAAGTTAACGAATCGTCACTAATACCCATCTATATAAAGGTACATATTACCAATCAGATGTAGGTTAACATAAAAAAAAAAAGTTTCATGTATCCTTAGGATATGTGCAAAGAGGTAAATATGCTTTATATTCGTACACTATAATTTCATGCATATATTGCATGTCGAACTAAAGATAAAGTCGAATCAATCCCGGGTAAATTCCGGGTCAAGTCAGATTATGGTCCCGGTCATTTCGGAACACCAGATTAGAAATCCTGACCCTGTCCCATGTTTTAGCGTTTCGTCCTTGCGAGGAAATACTTTACTCCACGCCTTTTTTTTATATATTTAGTGTTCACAAACAATTCCCCAGCAAAGTTTATCTATACCAAGAAATTTCACTTATCTATGTTTATGTTATATGCAAATAATTGAAACAAAATGTATCGGTCAATGATTACGATATCACTATCTCATTATTATTTAAACACTAGCATAACCGATAAAAATATTTTAGGTATTTTCTTCATTAACTATCAATCATAATTTCTATATTATATACAAGGCAAAGGTGACTGACTGACTGACTGCACAAGATCTATGCACAAGACCGCGCTATGCTTTTAAAATCATTAGGTTTTATCAGCTACAACCAATGCGAAGAAAAAAAAATACTGATCAATCAACGCACAGCTCCAACCACTTGATGGATTGGGCTGAAATTTTGCACACAAATAGTTATTACAATGTAGGCATCCGCTAAGAAAAGATTTTTGAAAATTCCAACCCTAAGAGGGTTAAGTGGGCGATGAAAGTTTGTATAAAATTCTTCATTTATCAATTTATTTTCAAGTTACATCCATGAAACTTTGATTTTGGGTTTTCGATTATAAATAAAGAAAAAGTGTTTGAAATTCCAACTCCAAAGGCAGCAAGACATTTTTTAAACCTTTGTAGTTAAAATTTACCAAATTAAAAATTGAACTTAACGTGAAAGAAGCCGCTGGCAAAAGCTAGTCTTCAATAATACTATAGGTTTATAAGCATTTTTAAGCAAAACAACTATTGTGTACGTGCGTTAATATCGTACAACAGTGACGCGGTGAATCTGCCTTTTATCACTCATTAGTAAAAAAATATTGAGGAAATAATAGTTTGGTATACAAGAAGTATCCTATATCAAGTGTCAACAGCGCAATGCGGCGATATCAATTATAAAAATTGCGATCGTTTTATTTCTTCAAAATTTGTAAATGCTGTAATCAATATTCAAATTTTATATTTTATTATTTTAGAGTTAGCTTTTGCCCGCGTTTTTACCAATCACGTAGGAACCGTTTCCTGGGTAAAGTAACTAAAAACCAAGTTAAATGGTTGCTTAGTTAGGGCGTGAAGGAAGGACAAATGAACAAACACACTTTCACGTTTTTAATAGGAGGAATTTTCTTAGAGTTACTATAGATCGCATAGATTCAAATTTCTTAAAATTACGATGCATAAACTTTTAACAAACGCTAATAAAACTTGTACCGTGTAAAATGGCACGCGACAATGGCAATGGCCGTAAAATATGTACCATGTTTGGTCTTATTAAAGTTTATTTATTTATTTCCCAGCGGCCTAGATTCGTCATCGTCGACATCTCTAATCGCACTTCTCAGTGGCTTAGCACGTGGAGGTCGAACCCTCGTTGCAACAATCCATCAACCTTCAGCACTGATGTTTGAAAAAATAGATACAATCTACTGCCTAGCGGCTGGGAATGCGTTGTACTCGGGACCTAGAGAAGACCTCGTGCCGGCACTGAACATTGCGGGTCTGCGATGCCCACCGTACCATAACCCAGCTGATTTCTGTAAGTACCTATTTATTTTGCGTCCATATTCAGACATCCAGGTAAGCCGTGAAAGCCTAGTGCCTAAAACTACCCATTCGGGGAGACAGTCCAACCTCGGCACTCACCTCGAGTTATGTTCGTTTAAAGCGTCACAATATCACATGCTTGTTTGTTTTAAAACTTTATTGCACACACACATTTTATACAAACACATTTACAGAGGGAAGGCGGTCGTATCACTAAAGCGATCTCTTCCAGACAACCTTTGATGTTAGGAAGAACGAGTTGGTGCAGCAATTTAAGTTAAATATAATATATCTTATATCTTTAAACGAGCAATTCTTGTATATACAAACCTGTGTAACCTGGAATCTCGGAATCGGCTCCAACGATTTTCATGAAATTTAGTATATAAGGGGGTTTCGGGGGTGATAAATCGATATATCTAGGATTCATTTTTAGAAAATGTAATTTTATTCGTGTTTTCCTAGAATATATATATATATATATTCGTTAGTATATATATGTATGTATATAATATATGTAAATAATAAATTACCCTCTCATAATTTCTAATACCACACACATATTATACATAATATAATTCTACGGTTAATGAAAATATCGTGAAGAAACCTGTATATCTGACTGTTTGCCATAATGTTCTCAAGGGCGCGTTAACTCTACCAATCCGCAATGTAGTGGCCTACAGCCAAACCCGTCGTATTCTAAGACCCGTGCCCTGTACTTAATGTATTGATAAAGATGCTATTTATCTAGTGTGCATAACAATATGTTATTTACCTGGTGTGCGGCTTGCTAGGTTTGGGTACCATCATACCGACAAAGGCTTCCTACCAGGCGATTTAGCGTTCCGTTACGATGCCGCTTAGGAATCGAATAGGTTATTATTTCCTACGTCATTACTTACCACCTGAGAGAGTTCAGTGTAGTGAGATTGATGTCAAGGGACAGATGAATTAATGAATGAATGAATACACTTTTATTGTACACCATGCAAAGAAAAACAATAAATAAAATAGAGCGTAAAAGCAGAAGGTACAATTTGGCGGGCATTTTGCTATATTCCGATCTCTGTAGAAGAAAATACTTTAGATGATTGGTATTTTTTTCTGTTTTATTCTACATATAAATATTAGAACATATATATTTATATGTAGAATAAAACAGAAAAAATACTATAAATAAAATGTAAGTCAATGCCTGTGACTGCGAAATAACCTCATTAGTATAAAACTGCTTCTTTATTATGTTAAGTACTTTAAGATTTGTAGTTTATTTGAAGCTTGGTAAGTGTAAAGAAAATGCTGATTCAGTCTTAAGTGGTTACATCAATTCACTACTTCACTACAGGAACTGTAGATATGGTTCTTAATAATATTACCTTTATATCTGAAATCTCATTCTAGCATGGTGATCTCCTGATACTTCTTGGTACACGTATTACACAGAACTAGTGTTAGTTACATTGCTATGATAAGTGAATGTATTTGAGAAGTTAAGAACATAAATCCTCCGTACAGGTTTTTGGCCTTAATTTTTCTTTTCTTAATAACCTCTCCGATTATTCTTGAAAGCATGCAGAACTAGTTAAGTTATATTATATTTAGCTAACTATTCGAGAAACCTTTAAAAAAATCTCCACAAACATCATTTACGAATTATTTACTATTAAAATTCCTAAATATATATCTCATATCATTAAACTCTTGCTGTTTTTTTTCGGTAAACGAAACATGCAGATCCAGCCTTAATTAGTTATAATTGACTTAGTAAATGTATTTGAGAAGCCCATGAAACAAATCAGCCATAAGCGATTTGCAATAAGGCCAATAACCTTCGATTATCGTCACGACAGTGTGGCATTGGTTTATTTATAATTTTGTAGTGTTTCTAAGCCTGGTGACCTAATTAAGCCATACTATTTAACGCCCATGGGTATTCCTGATTATTTTGAAATATTTAATTGATTAAACTCTATAGAATTTAAAATTCTAAAATTGATGGGATTCAATTCGAAAAAAATTTACGCGTTAACGTTATATTACGCTTACTCATTAGTGGTTACCCGTGACTTTGTCCGCGTAAAATTTCCCCATGCAATCTTTGATCCCCTAATGTAAAGGTTTTTATTTACATTATTTTTATTGCCCTTACTTCAAAACATTGTGCTTTATTACACAATCTTGCAACACCTGTTTCAGCCCTCTAAGATAAGTTTTTAGGAAAACTGCTTCATGAATACCGAATCTAAAAGGAAACTACTTTCTAAATGTTAATGTCCCTAACTTTAACTCCCTTTTCACAATCGATTTATACGTAATCTTCTACTTGCTAGTGAAACTCCTGTCAAAATCGGTCCAACCGTTCTTGAGATCAGACAGAACCAAGAGACAGCCAAAAATTTTAAAAATCGTTCTTTTTTTAAAGTATCACATATGCTTTAACATGCACTTGGTAATAAACTGTTATTGCGACAGTAGATACACAAAGATACTTGTATCTCATTTGTTTGTATTTATTGCATTCCGTCGTATGTCTTCAATTGATTTACTTTTACGTTATTTCAAATTTAAATAATTAGGTACACATGATTCCTATTAACATTCAAAGTTCATTACAATGATACGAGGACGAATGGACGTACAGCAATACAATTAAACTGTACGTATCTTAAAGTTGATACGCTCAACACATTTCCTCCTTCAACTTCCCTTTAGGAACGTGAGACAAATCTATGTTTCTTTACCGGTTTATCCATAATTCATGTGTTTACTTACAATATAGGAAAGGCAAGGGCATGGACTACTCACTAAACTATTACTAATATATTCAAACCAAAAATATAGCAACTTACTGGAATTTCTAGAAATAGGCATATCACCACTATCAATATACGATTATTAATAGTATATAATTTTTTGACGACCTCTGCGGCGGTGCTTGAGTTAATGTTGTGATCTTATAAGTGGAGGTCTCTGGTTCGATTCCCGGCGGAACAATTTCGTATTTTTCGGTCTGGTCTAGTCAAAGACGTCCCAAACGATTTAGCGATCAAGGTTTAAGGTTCTGCGTAGAAACTGATAGGGGGTACCACCCCAACGTCCATCCTTTCTCCGAACTATGTGCCCCGCTTATTGCCACTTCAGCTTTGCGCTTCGTTGAGCTATGTCGATAACACTAGTTCTTCTACGCATCTCCACATTTCTGATTTCAACACGTGATAGTCCGAGCATAGGTCTCTCCATCGCCCGCTGAGTGACTCTGAGCCTTCTTATGAGGCCCATAGTTAACGAACATGTAATATTGGTTGGCAGGGTTTAGTTTTAGTCAGTTATAAAAGTTTTATAAATTATAAAATAAAAGGTTATTTATTTGCCATATGAACTGCCTTAGTAATTCAAAATATTTTTGTGGGCCAACCTCATTTCCCGATAAAGTGTCTGAGAAATGTTTAACTCAGATCCAATTAAGTTAATTTTTAAGAATGGAAAGTTTACAACTGTTCAAAAGTGAATTACATGTACAATACCTCATAAAATATTATTTGCATACAATTGAATATGTTTTACAGATATATAGTCTTCTCAAGGACACAATCCTCTGTAAACAAGTGCAAAAGATTTACGCAACTAAATCAACTGATGACATGACACTAATCTTTACTTTTTACTTACGCAACCTAAGGTATTTTTTGCGGTAAAAAGAACCACACACACACGCACTTGGCACACTTGGTAAAAAGAAAGTTATAATGTTTTTTTAATTGTAAACGAATTTTTTTACATTTTTCTTCTTCTGACTTTACACAGATTAGCCAATGTCAGGTGTTTATATGTTTAATCAAAGTTAATATATCAGGAGAAATTGACTGAAGAAAAGGGCGGAAAACTTCGCACATGGCGGACGCGGCCCCCCAAAACATTTCCCCAAATCTACCGCAAACCCGCCCCGAAAAGGACTGGCGCTGTCTATACGGCACATACCGTACTACTACGGCACATAACGCACTTATACAAGTTCTTCAAAATATTAATTGTAAATTTTAAACTTTTATAATATTTTATAAGAACTCACCCCTACAAATAGCCAACCTCTATAACGCCAACCTCTATAACAACGACACCAACACTTCAACATGCACAATACAAACAATGCCAATCCTCCCCAAAACGAGTTTACAACAAATTCAAAGAAAAATAAGTAAAACCGCGTCCGCCATGCACGAAGCCTCCCAACCGCCTTTTTTCAACGAAATTCTTTAACATTGATGTGAGTAAGAAAAGCACATCTTATAAAGCCAGTCCATTTTTTCTGTTAAACAGTTAACAGTTCAGTTAACAATAAGTAACAGAAAAAAAAACAGGTATTAGTAACAGGTCGGGCTGAATAGGCAACTATGTGTAGGCATGTGTAATGAGCATGAATGTGACCCTTATTTAAACATCAAAAAGAACGTATTTTTGCAAAAAGAAACGATGTAGATTGTCTTACCGTTATTCAAAACACACATAACCGTACTTATTTCAGTTTTTATACCTACTCTTATTACAATATTTGATTTCTTAATATTAATGGTAGGTGCATTATGTGCATTACACAGCACTTCAGATCGTGACATGACCTGATTCGATATTAGTTTGCGGCGTCGCAATACGCACTTTTTTTTCATTTTTAGATGGTGCTAAATATTATCCTTACTTGGAGGGAATTTGAGTATGAATCTAATACTATAATATAAAACTGACTTTGTTTGTTTGTTTACTTGAACGCAATTAACCCAGTCACTAACAAAATAGGTAGGTTTTCATTTTCGTTATAGGTAGCTTTGTAATTCTTTTCTGTCAAAAGGTTTTACTGAAACGTGTAAAGCAAACGACTTTTTTTCAGAAATATAATAAAACATATATAACATAACTTTTCTCGCCGAGAAGAACTACAAAGATTATTTATACTTAATTTGCAGCCAATTCCTAAATAGCAGACATGCTAACTCCGATACATTCGTTCCCACGACGCCTCGGCTCAACTCCACGGTAGTTTCACTAAGACGCTCTCGCGTATGTTAATTGTACTTTGAGGGAACTTTTACAGAAAATTTATGATGAGACCTTAAGAAGAAGATTTAAAATAGTAACCTATTTGTATTTTTTCGTTTTCAGTAATGGAAGTTGCATCTGGTGAATACGGTACTGCTATAGAAAGCATTGCGAACTCTATACAACAGTACAAGCCAGAATCTGCCAGGAATTGGGAAGAAAACGTGCCCGTGATATCATCTTTTTCAAGATCTCTAAGTAAGTTTGTCTTAGATTTTTTTTTATCTCAAAATAACGGAAAAGTTTTCAACAAATGGGAAAATTTAAAATCAAAAAGAAAATTCATTGACTTATACTCGAAGCCTGCTTCAGAAACACTGTTGAAACAACAAATCTGTCGGTTTGTAATAAATCTGCTACTGGTTCGGAAACAGATTCTTCCAAGAAGAAGCACATGCTATTTTCCTTATAAATATTTACAAAGACACAGAGCTAAGTCAAACCCCGCTGCTCTAATACAGTTTGGCAGGTTTAGGAGTGCATTCATTACTCTATAATCCCAGAGTTCTAATGGAGTTTATGCCTAATAATAACTATTGCATAACCCCTTTTATTCTTTGAATAATTTTCGACATTAAATGCATTATTGTGGCGTATTTCTAAGAGATAATTATATAGCTTTGTTGACTTTTATGAAAATCTGCTAAAGGTCGAACTTTTGCAATACATCGTATTAACGTATGATGGACCATTTAGTCAACGTACGCATTCAGTAAAGCAGTTTTTCTAAATATCATAGTCTGTATAATGTTACTTGTTTAAGAAGAACCAACTTTAGGGTAAAGTCGGTTAGTTTATCCATTGCGTAAAAACCAATTTATAGTATTGAAATAGAAGTAGGTATAAATGAGATTAGAGGCCTACGCTTAACAATAGGACTTTAATTATAATAATTAACCTGATTATGAAGTGTGTAAATGTTCTTGTTACTATTGCAAATAAATTACAATTAAGGATAATCATTGTTTTTCAAGGTATTGACACGGAATTGAAAGACAAACAACTCAGCAGTAATATGAAATACCAGAAGAAATACTCCAAGAACATCTACAGACCATCTGGCTACTTGAAACAGACTTGGATACTTCTATACAGGAATTATTTGATGACTACAAGAAATTATGTAAGCAAAATCAGAAACTTCTTTTTGACTCATGTTATTCTAAAGTTTTAAGTGTGTTTCTGTGTCTGACTATGGCTTCGTAGCTCCCAGACGAATCGAGTTATTTTCATTCAGTTTGGTCGGTTACAAAGCTGACCAGATCGAAACAGTTCTTAGCTGAAGACGTTAAGTTCGGTTCAGGCGTTTGCAAGTCATAAGTCATTATTACCTACTAGTCTTTAGGGAGTCATTCCAATTTTCGTCCAAATCGGTCCCAATGATTTGAAATTTGGTATCACTTTTGAGGTAACAGTACCTACACTATGATCGATCAATTGGGCCTGCAAAAGATCGTAAAAGCCTTTGATCAAATGGGAAACGAGAGTTTGATGGTCTTCAAATGCCTGATCAAAGAAACTATAGCTAAAATCCATATCGATCACGTCAGCTTTAAAACAAAAAAAGCGCCTTATAACACTTTCTTTTTGCGTCAGAAGAGAAATATGCACAAACAAAACAGTCTCATAGGTATTATGAATAATAATATATTTTGCAGTATGTAAACAAGTAACAAAAAGAGCAATTTATTTTTGACGTTATTCTACCTATTCCGTTACGCACAATTCACAAATAACTCTTCAAATGCGAGCGTACAAATCACAAACTAAAGCTACTTTCTGACTTAAGGTGAAAGTCTATGGGATATATCGTATCGAAACGAACAAGACAATCATCTTCAACTCTTATAGGAGAAAGTTTAAGAGCATGTACTCAACATAACGATCCAATGCTAAAGGTTTCTTCTGACACAAGGGTAGTAATACTACCCTCAAAGAAGGCTCCAGCCATTAGTGTTCACAGTCATTTTATTTACCAAAATAAACTTCTTTTTTTTTATGCGTGTTGGTGGGCTCTACCATCAAAACGACTATCATCAAAAGCTAGAAATAATAACCAGAACTGCTGAGTGATAGGGGCTAGCACCGTCAAATTCTGAACTCCTAGCTTATGCTGATAAATTATTAAACAGAAAAACCCCAATACCCCCCAAACCCGTAAGAATATTTTGCCCCACTCGTGTTCCGTTGTTGAACCACTAGACAAACGAGACAGTAACAAGACCATGGATTATGAAAATCCCTTAAAGACATGTTTTCCAACAGTGGACGACCTTTGGTTGAGTTGATGAGGATGTTAACTTCAATTAGGTTTTTATCCCTCTTATCTCTGTTTCGGAAGACCGAGTTTGTTCCCCGGCACGAATCACTTTAACCGCGTTTTAAGTGATTAAATATCACTGATACACTTTAACGGTGAATGATAACATAGTGAGGAAACCTGAATTCCTGAAAGTTCCAATCCTGAACACCAATCTCCAAGGCTAGCGTTGTGGCCCAAAGCCTTCTCATACATAAGAGGAGACCCCGTAGCTTGCCGGTAGTGGGTTGGTAATTTTAACGGACCTTTAGTATAAAAGTTAATGTTAGCTAATGCCGTACACTGTTACAGTCTATTTTGCTAACTTTTCAAATAATGTAAAAAACACTTACATGAAGTAAATGTTTATTTTTGTGTTTATTTTAATTTCTCAGTTGATTTTTTAATAATTTTTAAACATTCTTCACACCAAAAAGTAATGCAAAGATTATTTACATTATAAAAGAAGTTAGAATGAGAAAATGGAGTACTTATTATTACTTACTATGCGTTCTCCCTAAACAGTCGCTGTTTATGTACCGGGTAGCGGCTCACGTGGTGATCGCCCTTATCTTCGGCTACCTCTACCTCGGCGTTGGAAGCGAGGCTAGCAGCGTCCTCGGCAACTACGTATATTTGTATGGATCGATGCTCCTCGTCGTTTACACCGGCAAAATGTCCGTCACGTTATCTTGTAAGTACACCTATACTAGCACCTATAGTGAAACTATAGTATTAGTAGAGCTTTTTGTGTCAAAGGTCGTTCGGGGAAGTTCTTTCGCCACGCTTATTTTTTCCATTTTTACCGGTCTGAAGGACGTAGTTCCCATTGGAATTGAAGACACATGAGGCTTAACACCTACGATTCAGATTAATAGACACAGGGCGGCTTTTGTAAAACGGGTTCTTTGAATGCCTCGCGAAGGGTTGCTCCGTTTAACTGTGATGGTTTTTCTCTTGCTGTTAGATGAACCATCTGCTTGGTCCCATTAGCAGTAGTGACATATTTAAAATTCTGAGTGAGCTCAGCACATCAGATACCCGATTCACTAACTTTTGCAACCTTTGCTAAGTTTCGGACCTTGTCGTTATCAAATTAGGCATATTAAATGGAGACGTCGAGTTGGCAACTTGATGGAAAAGTAAGTAAATCACGTAGCAGGAGGTCCTTGTTTCATTTCGGTAGAATATTACGTATATTTTACTACTTCAGATATTCTGCACTAGTAGAGACTTGCGGTTGATACCTATAAAACTGCGGCATGCATTACCCATTGTTACGGAACAAAATAGCAAAGTTGGTATTAAAACAGCCGCGAGCAATTCTAAGCCAAAAAATAATATCTGTATTCTGTGCAATACCTACAATTACAATAATTATAAAGATCAATGTTTACTTTGCAGTTCCACTGGAGATGGCAATATTGAAAGGAGAATATTTTAATCGATGGTATTCTTTGGGGCCTTACATATTTTCAATTTTAGCTGTGGAATTACCCTTTCAGGTAAGATTAAAAAAATTAACGGACTCGAAATTGTTATTGACATCGCAGGAATTCCTTCGGACAGATTGTCCAGAGGAAAGTAAACAACAGAGAATACATAAAGATTGCGAACGAAATTATTTAGTATCAATTTGGCTCCTTCTGGCTTTATTATATAAATGTCAAAATTAATAAAAAAAAAATTGTTACGAGTATAAACTGAGAACCTCCTCATTTTTGAAGTCATTGATTGCTGCGTGTCGCAGCGAATGTTTGCCTTCCCTTTTTTGTCGTGGTCGAAAACGCTTTATGGATTAATCCGTTCCATAGGCAGGACAGAGGTTATGTGGAACTCCCCCCTCTAATAGAAGGCATACCCGAACTGAAAACCGCCTTGGCATTTTCTTCTTGTAAGCTTTACTAGACGCACGTAAAACAAACGGTTTGCCGGCCTTTATATAATATACGAGTATATCCGTGCAGTAAAGAGACCCAGCATAAACTGCACGGCTAGCATGGGCACGAGACGTTTTTATCGCCCTGGGAAGGACAAAATTTGATCTTCTCCGACAGTTTTATCAACTCTCCGAGCACTGGCGCACGTGTGAAAATAATATAAGTGCAATAATAAAATATAAACGGGAGTAAGCTTATCATAGTACCTGCCGGTCTTTAGCGTAAATTGTATCCCTTCTCAGGACTCAGGGGATGTAATAGGGGATCATTTCATCTCCTGCCTATGCTAGCCGTGCTTTAGCACATTTTATTAATCACAAGTGTTATAGAAATATTTACGTTACTTTACGTTACAGATGATATCATGCGTATCTTACGTGGTATTGTCTTACTGGCTAACTGATAACCCATTGGAGCCGACGCGAGCTACGCTATTTCTTGCCACCGTGGTTGCCACTTCTCTTTGCGCACAAGCTTGGGGTTACTTCATCGGATCAAACACGCCCACTAAGGTAAACTCTACTGCAAACAAGATAATTTAAAAAAAAACCGAATTCAATGTTGGATAGAAGCAGCCGTTACTTTGCGGAAATCCATAATATATTATGAAAATTGAGCTTAATTTTCTATACTCCGCGAACAGAAGGAGAATCTGTATGGTGTAATTTATAATTACTTCAATCCAAACAGATCCTCGGCAATGTGCCTTCTACGCACGTTTCGCTCCGAAACCTGAGCAGCCTCAGGAGATGTTGACTTTACAATGAATAATTGTTTAGTGAAAAATTTGCCAAATGTGTCTTTTATACCTTTCGTGTCCGGTAATGGGTTTATGTGATGAGGCGGTACTTTGCGGAATTCCATGATTTATTATGAAAATTACTCCTCCTTTTGTACTCCTCCTCCTCCGCGGAGTATAGAAAAGGAGTTATACCAACTGAAAAGTAAATATATTTTTGTATAAATGTAGCTTGAATACGATGTGGTACAACTATCTTAGAGTCGCGAAACTACTACTAACTTTGAATTTTGGGACGGCCGATTGATGCACTGGGCAGCGACAATGCTTTCTGAATCCCGAATCTTTTACAAAGAATGGCACTACACTACAAAGAATGACACTTTTAGTCCCGTTATTAATTTCGTTTAGGTTTTGTGTACCAATGATCACTGTTACCATCATCTGCAGCCTATTAACGTCCGACTGCTAGGCACTCATTGGAGAGACGTATTTAGAGCATAAACCCACAACGCTAGACCACAAGAATCAGACAGAATAGCCGGAACAGACGGCCTACATTTTCTCGAGGCATGGGGGATTGCACCGCCGATATCCTAACTCCGGTCTAGTACTGAAATTCTTTAATAGAAAATACACAATACTTTCTTATATAACTTTTGTCATGATCCAGGAATTGAATACAGGACTTTGTGATCTGTAGTTGAAAATGCTAACCACTTAACCAACGAGGTAATTACACTAATATCACCTTATTTTTTCAGATTGCGGTATTCATAGGTCCGGTGCTTGCATGCCTGTTCTCCGTGTTTGGTTTCTGCCTCGCCTTGAGAGATACTCCCACTGCTTTCAAATGGCTTCACCACGTGTCCTATTTTAGAGCCGGCTTTCACGTTGCCGTACATTCTGTATACGGACTCAATAGAACAAAAATGCATTGCGCTAAAGGTAAATTGAATTAAATATGCATAGATTACGGAATAGTTTAGGTATAACTTGTTATATATGCATTTAGCGAAAACACCAAATAAGCTATTAAATAGCATTTATATTATTTATCGAGCAATAGGAATTTCATCAACATCATCATCATCATCTCTTTAACTTTATTTGTTAAATGCTACACACGATTTCCTTCGCGAGGATTAAGGATTTTTTTATTCCCGCGGGAACTCTCTTATTTCCCGGGATAAAGGGTAGCCTTTTTCATGTCAAAGGCTACATGCATGCCATATTTCATCCAAATCCGTTCAGCCGTTTTTACGTGATTGAGTAACAAACATCCACACTTTCAAATTTTTATAATATTAATTGGATTATTAAGTAAGTAAACTTATGGTACTTTCCATAGAAGATGGTTTAGTAGGGTTGAACTAACTGTGTGCGCCCTCGCCACAATCGTCCAAGAGTACAACTGGTTGACCAGTTAATATGGCAGATCTTCTTATAATTATGGGAATTAAATTATTACTCTAATATTATAAAGGCGAAAGTATGTATGTAAATTTGTATGTTTGTTAATCCTTCACGCCTGAACTTAACTGCAATTTGTAATGGAGGTAGATTATACCCTTAAGTTAACATATACACTACATTTTAATCAAAGATTTGTGAAACTTGAGAACTAAATTTCAGGTCAATGAGTATACTATGTTATTCACCGCGAAATGCAGTTTATCTGAATATATAAATGCAGTATGCAGTAGCACAAAAGGTTAATATTAATTAATTCTTCCCTTACAGAGTATTGTCACTACAGAACGCCTAGCACATTCCTCGCAGAAATGGACATGTCCACAGTTGACGTTGGCGCTAACATGGCGATTGTACTCAGCACTACAGTGTTGATGCACATCCTAACATGCACTTCCCTCTGGTATCGACTGAACAAGAGATGAACTGGTGAAACAGTACCACGCCGAAATGATGACTGATATATTTAACTCCTTAGATATGTAGTGCGTAATGTGATAAAACTGAAGGTGTACTTATAAACAGTTGCTTTAGACTGATAAAAATATCTCAATTTCAGCATCGGTGGACATCATTTAATCCTAATCCACAATCTTTAGATGGCAGATTAAATTTGGTTATGCTGTCCTTTTCCAACTCTTCCCTGTAAATATGGATTGAACTACATTAGTAGTTGAATTTGTTATCTGAAGATTTTGGCAAAGCACTCAACTTGCGATAGCCAAAGCGGCTTCCCATCTGGTTCTGATATTTTGATGTGTGTTTAAATAAATTAGTATTTAATATTTTCTCCAAGTGTGGATAAAAAACTTAAATAAAATAAAATACCTGAAGGTGTATTCAGAACCAACTTTGTATCCGAGATGCATCTATAAAAGTTTTGATGGTGCACGTCTCTGAATTCCATTATCCTTTGCATTTCCGCTGTATTTTGAAAAGCTCTTAGTATCAGATATTATCAGTATCGGCACAGGATGATAGAAGAGAAATATAAAGATAAAAATGATATTCATCACTCTATCAGTGTGGAGGGGTCCACACTGATCGAGTGATGAATATCATCGAACAGTAATACAAATAAATGTACAAACACTTTATCAGCCTGTGGTAGGCCTATTATAATATAAAAAAAAATTATATGATTTTGGAGGCCAGCGCCCAGTTAGGGTCATCTAAATGCTTATCAACCAGAGCGTAAAACTGTATTGTGAAATAAGAACAATTAGTGATAAATATTTTTTTGTATACAAAGTTCCCACTTTACTAATATGCTGTACCGCACAGCATAGTGGTAAAGTCGGAACCAACGAACGAAGTAGAGTTAGATAATTAGCCTTAAATAATTTCTGTCTTTTGACTTCATCGTGCACCTTAATTATTGTTGCAAAGCTAAATTCAAACCGAGATGTCCACCCTTGTTCCTTATGGCGTGCAAAATTACCAATCACAGAACGCGCCTGTTAAAGCAAGTCATGCGATTGGTCTTAATAACGCAGCAGGCCATCGCATACACAGTCGGTAGATTTAATATAAGATTTGTGCACTCGCAATTGAGGCGCCATTTTCGAGTATGAAAATATTTGTACATAGGATTAAAATGGATCTTATTTGCATTATATTGAAGCACAATTCAGCTCGGGCTTTTAAAATGAGTGTCATTAGGTCCATTTTTCTTTGCCGATACAGAGTTTGATACATGAAAAGGATTACGCGATTGCGAGAGAGCAAATCTTGTTGTAAGGCTTGGCTTTCGCATAACTAGACCCTTCAGTTTCTTTACCTCAAATATTGCCTTAGTATTAAGTGTGCGGTGTGAGGTATTAAAACAAATTTATATTTACCTAACTTAATGAAGTAGGTTAGTATTCTGGAGAAAGATATTGTAAGTAATAAGTAATTTATTATGTAGCAAACATCCAAACTTTTATTTATGGTAATTATTATAATAATTCTCCAAATTATTTGTATTAGAGTGAATCTGTCTCGGAATTTATGCGTTTGATAATAATCTATCGATATAAATATATTTATTTACCTCAAAATACGTGTAACGTTCGGTATAATTTTGTATAAACTTTTCATCCAAACTAAAATAAAAGTAACCTACAAATTAATAAATTCTGTAGAACTTATAAATTATCCATACATACTTATGGATTTGGATTATAATTCGTACAACCAAAATAAATCTGGGAAGTTATACAGGTACGTTCTAACCGTAGCTCATTCTTAACAACAATTTGTGACGCAAGAATTGACAGCACTGCACCAGTATTACGTGCAGCATTTTGTACGCAGTTAAGATTCCAGTGCAATGCAGAATTATTAGAGCCATTATTTAATCCCAGAATTCTCCATTTCCTTGTAAACAAAAGTAATTATAGTCACACAACGAGTCACTACGGCCAGATTTAGATAGGTATGCACGCCATTGCAAGAAATATTTGAGTATTTCGTGGAAGGGCGTGTGCCCAATTCCTATAGTCTTTTGATGTACCTGCAAGCATCACGACATGACTAGTTAGCCCATTGTGAATCTGGTTTTACGCTGGATAATACCTACTTATCATCCAAAACTATTCGAACAAAATAATAAACAAACAAAGTAATGGAAATATTCACTTTAGTGGGGAAATTGATACATTAATTAAAAAACGACCCTAAACTAGTGTTTAACAATATTTAACAATAGTGCGGATAAACAAAAATCTATTCCGTACAATGTAAACAAATCTTGAAACCAAATTGACAGTTCTTTAGTAGTGCCATCCTTATCACTATGTTATCTATGGAAAAGGATAGCAAGCACGACTTTTTAGACCTGTCAATTTAGTTTAGTGATTTGTGTACCTACATTGTACAGAATGGGCACCATTGTCTTATAAGTGTTATTGTCTCCGTCTATCGGAGTATCGTAACAACATTGTCAATAATTAATTGTTGTATTAATAAATATAATTTATTATTATTATTATGTAATACTTGCCGACAGTAGGTATCTATGGGGCATTCTTTAAACTCAATATTTATGACGATACATGTATCGCTATATAATTATTTTATTTTTTTATTTAGTTCAGTGTTTATGGGTATCGATCCATTGGAAACAATCAATGTGGATCACGGATCGCTATCTAAGAATTGCAAGCATGAATCATTTATATTGAGCGTCTAGAACCTTCCTAAGTTATTCACATATTCCAGTTTAACTCTAGTTGTTAAAGCAACATAATATTAAGTATTATAGTAAACTTTCAAGCTTGCGAAGCTTCATGTAGACAAAGCTTTATATTTATTATTAATATTAAGTTAGATTTAATAAAGAAATATTTTATACTGCTTTGCGTTTATGTTTTATCAACAACTGCGTCATTTAAACATATAGAAGTACTAGCTGTTGCCCGCGACTTCGTCTGCGTTTGATTTTGTTTTTAAAGTTTTCAGTATCGCTAAGCCTTAAATGAGTATAGTAGTATATATATAAATATAACATGTGAGTTGTGACTGTCAAATAATCATAGACAAATAATTTACAATGAAAAAAAAAATGCGACTATAATTAAAGACCTAAGCTATCCTATCTCTTAAGTTGGACCAGACTGCTCACGGTGTGCCAATTTAATTTGAAATCGGTTAAGTAGTTTAGGAGTCCATTGCGGACAAACATCGTGACAGGAGATTTATATATATTAAGAATATTATGTATTTATTTTACCATATATCGTCCAAGCAATGAGTGCCTATGTTAGCATTTCATTAAGAAGCATCACTCTTATTCTAATATTTTTTATTGATTGGTGATGAAATACACCTACTCATCTGAATACCTGAACTGCCCGTCAGTTCAGGTATTCAGATTTTCTCCTGATTGATATGGGATGGGATTTTTCTAATTTACTTATCCGGACTAAACCCACCAACTTACTACCCGGCGGGGTCTTCTTATTACATTTTATGTCTGAATATTATAATATTACAACTCGCGAGTTGTAAGTTATGTACTACTCATTTAAATTTTACAAACTTTCTATTTAAAACACTATGGTTTTATGCCAAATTTCAAAACCCTAGAGTATTGTTTACTAAAAGCCTTATGTTATAGATATTGCTCTTCGTTATTTATAGTGCTTTTGATTTTGGAACGCTATCTTACCAAAATTTAGATTTTCTTATCGAAATTTAGACGCATCATAAGTTAATGTATGAAAGTTTCACGCGCAGTAAGTATGCGATATCTCTGCTAGAAATGTTTAGAAAATATTGTTATTAAATGAATAATGTTTTTTGACTTGATGATGATTTTTACATCTGGAGTAGCCCTCAGCTAGTTTTACATACGCGCCTGCTGTAAAACGTGCATCATATTTATTTTTAAGCAACTTTAATATTACTAGCTGAAAAGTGAGTTTCTATATTAATAATAGCTTCTTAGTCATTGCACTCTTGTCAGAGTGATTGTAGTCATCATGAAGTGACGCTGTTTGGAGCAGAGTTTGTTTGCTTCATGAGCTTTCGCTAGTTTTGCCTACTGGCAGATAGCCACTACACCAGCCAGGTACACCGATGCACGGGCCGCCCTCAGCGGACTTGACTTACTACTACAAAAAAAACGCAGCGGTGATAGCCCAGTGGGTAAGAGCTCATCTTATCTTGGGGGGGGGGAGTTCGAATCCCAGCACGCACCCCTAACTTTCCTGCGTTGTTTTAAGTTCCGCACTGGGCCAGGGTGGTGGACCATGAGGTAATGGGTTTCATTGGGATATACAAAAATACTTATAATATACAGATAAACCCAGACTCTGAAAATCATTCATGTTAATCCCACAAACATTTTCCACTTGTGGGAATCGAAATCACAGCCTTGGACTTAGAAGGCCGCTGCCCACTGCGCCAATATCCCTCTCAACTCCATCACTCTACCGACCCCTAGGTCGCCAACTCCATCACTCCACCGACCCCTAGGTCGTCAACTCCGTCACTCCACCGACCCCTAGGTCGTACTCGGCTTCTACGCCCCTCCAAAGTGCCCTCCATCAACCTCTTTGGCGCTCTCGTGCCTTCCATGCGTTGCACATGCCCTGCCTATTGCATTCTTAACAGTTTGATAGTTTTGACGACATTCGGTTCTTTAAATAGTTCTTATAGCTCGTGATTATACCGAATGCGCCAAAAACCATTATCCTGCATAGCACCAAACACTCGTCGCAAGACTTTCGTTCGAAAATGAGCAGACTGTTTTCGTCTTTCTTGCTTAAGACCCAACATTCTACGCCGTATTGGCCGGAGCAAGGTCTTATAGACGAGTATTTTCAGACTTCTCGACTTTGCTATAAGTTGGTACCGCACGTCGGTGCGGTTGGAGCCTCTTCACTCTGTAGGTCTTGTGAGTGTGGGCCAGGTGTTCGAGGCCCTCCCTCCTCCTTTATCCAGGCTTGGAACTGGCACTGAGTGACCCCAGTGGCGGAGTTTCCCATAGTACTTCTTTCTATTGTAAATCCTTTCAGTTAAAGCTGTTCGGCTATGGAACTCTCTCCCCTTTCAAATTAGGCGCGCGCAAGTCACTACCGATTTTCAAGAGACTCCTTAAAAAACATTTTATGCCACCCTAATGAGTTAATTTTTTTTCTGAGTCACTTTTCTTTGTGTTGTAGGCTACAAGCCTAGCCTCTGTGTTTTTTTTATAATAATTATTTAAATCAGTTATAATTTGTCGGAGTTATGGTGCAAAATCGTCAAACACTTTCATCACCTCTCCCAAAGGAACCGAGCTTAATGTCGGGATAAAAAGTATCCTATATTACATCTAACACTTCCAAGAATATGTGTACAAAGTTTCATGAGGATCGGTTAAGTAGTTTTTGCGCAAAAGCGTAACAAATAAAGAAAGAAAAAAAAATTTTTACATTGCGCCACACATTACAATATTCACGACACCACGTACTCGTATGTTATGTGTGACACAAACTTACATTGACATTTATTAATATTAGTAGGGATAGTTACAGATAATATTATATACTACTAGATACAGACCTAATTTACCTTCATTTTGACGAATGGTCCAATCAATAAATTGTTCTAGCTTGCACAATCGGTGAAATTAAAGGCTCGTGAGGCTTAAAACCTACGTCTCAAATTGATGGAGACAAGGATGTTGCAGGACGTACTCCTTGCATGCCCTGTGAAGTATTGCTCTATTTTTAGGCGATTGTTTTCCTCTTACAATCAGCTGGGCCTTCTGCCTGGCCCGTCAATTATTACAATAAAAAAAAAAATACGGTAAAGTCGGTTTACTGACGATAGTTGAACGTGACAACTTCATAAGAAAATACTGATGGTTGCATTTTTCAAAAGAAATTTTAATTTTATTTGTTTGATAGACATTTTTATATATATATATAGAGAAGGAAGTAAATGGAAATCACAATTGAATTGATCAAGTTACCTTTATTTGTAAGCATAAATACAATTATGTCAATTTTTTACTATATACAATTGACACCTCTTTCACTTTTCACTGCACTTCATACTTGACGAAAGCATGTAAATGTATTATTATATAGCAGCTGTCCACGCGGTTGCATAAACCACGCAAGTAGGAGAGAGACAGACGAACGCTGCCGAACGCGGAGGCAGATTGTGCCTCTATGTCGCTCGTTCCGCGCTCTCGCTTGCACTTCAAGCCTTAAGTGGAACGCCTCAGAGCAAGGTAACGCCGCATGAGTCATGTTTTTTTCGTGCGTGCAGCCGGCTCCATCGAGTTATAAGACGTTGTCACGTCAAAAAAACAAATTATTTATTCACGATAATTCATTAATTCATCGATTAATTCATTTACTGTGAATCATATAGGTACTAGGTTACTGGTTAGTGGGTTAATTTTTTGCCGATTTATAATACTACTGTTTGCTAAACCGGTTACGAAGGTCAGATAAACAAAAAGCCTATCAAATACGGATTAGAATAATGAGCACCTTGATTCAAAAATATTTAATCGAAGATAGCACCTCCGATAGATTACTTTTATATTTGACTAGCTATTACCCGCGTTTTTCGTCCGCGTTCATTACAGTTCTTCCCGTGGGAACCGTTTTTTTTTTATAAGATAAAAATTTGGTAGCTTGGTTACGACCCTGAAGGAAGGACAAACACACTTTTGCATTTATAATATTGGTTGGGATTGTATTATTATGAATAAAGACTGATTCATTGCACAAACAATGCACCAGCCTATCTGTATCAAATGATAAAATTTTAATAAAGTGTATCGTTTCGTAAAAAAAATGGCGTCAAGTCTTCATACAAGTCTTGTTTATTTATTTTAAAAGTCAACAGCATTTTTACAACAGTTAATATTTATGTTCTGCTCCATCCGTTTAAATAGAGGAATGATATGGCCTTTAGGAATTTTGCTATTTAGTGTAAGTTTTTTCGCTCTTTATATAGGTCATTGACCTGACTATTCAAAGTGTTTAGACACCTAGTCAGGGAAAGTTGTAAGAATCACTGTTAAAGGACACATAGTGTGGTAACGCCTAGTAAGATATTTTTTATGTAAACTAAAATACCTAAGCGCTACTTAAGGCTATCACGGCCTGGTGGTTAAACTTCGGCTTCACTTCCGGGGGCCGAGTTCGAATCCCAGCAATCACCTCTAAGATATGTGCGCTTTAAGCTATTAAAATAACACTTGCTTAAACAGTGAAGGAAAACATCGTGGGGAAATCTGCACATCTGAGAGTTCTCCATAATGTTGTCAAGGCATATAGAGTCAACCAAGCTGGACTGGGCCAGCATGATAGACTACGGCCTTAAACGTTCTCATTGTGTGACACTAGCCCTGTAGTGGGCAACTAATGGGTTGATATTATGATGATTGAGTTGATATAATGATGATTGGGTTGATATTACGATGATGATGATGAAAATTTTCAATCGCTTTTAGTTGATTCTGTGGTTGTTCACCCAGACTAGCTTATTATATTTACACGGAAAGTATACATTTTTTAAATGTTCGTTCATAAAAACATCACATTGAGTCCTAAAACCAACAAAAAATTGTTTAGCAGGGGATGTCCTCGATTAAGTCCCATTAAAATTTCGTTAACTTTGGTTAAGTAGTTTTTAAACTATATCATTAAGTATTATACTTGTCTGTACAACTGTATTCGCCGACTTCAACTGATCATTTCTTTTATTCTACCACAAGTTACACTTGACTGCAATCTCAGATGCTGATAAGTGATGATGCTGTCTAAGATGGTAACGGGCTAACCTGTTTTGGCAGTTACCCATACCTCTAATCGGTTTCAACGCGACATCGTACCGAAACGCTTTACGTTAAGCGGCACGTCTTTGTCGATAGGGTGATAACTGGCCACGGCAGAAGCCTCCCACCGGACAAAAAATATATATAGTAAAGATGTTTTGTTTCCACTTAAAAACCATAAATATTTCATACCAGCTGTTCTCCGAAACTTTGTATTTCTCGGTCACTAAATAAAGCTACTACACAAGCTACTAAAAGCTTGCAGCTGTTTTTTATTCCTATTTGTAGATATTTTTTTTAAGTCTTAGCACTGGTCCACTGACCCACCACGCTGCTACAATGCGGGTTGGTGGCTTTAAAGATTATTTAAAAAAACATTTACTATGACAAAGTAAAATTCGATACATATATTAAGCACGCTTTAGGGATCTTAATGATAAACATCAGAAAAGTCTCTCCAGTCAGCCAGTTGATTTATCAAAATCTGCCACGTTGAACTTATGGTTGGACTGAATAAGACATCTAAAGTTAAAACTTAAAACTTTAGATGTCTTATTTAACAGTTTCCTTGCGCATGGGTAAGGCGTGGTCTTATAAATGGGAAGGTGCCGGGTTCAATCTTCGGTAGGGGGAATTTGGGAATTTATTTCCAAATTTTCTCGGGTCTAGTAACCAGAAGTTGTTTAGTAACCAATTTGGGTAACGGGTATATTACATACCGCCATACCCCGGGCCCTCAAGTTTGCCTGTTACCATCTTAGATTGCATCATTTCTTAACACCGGGTGAGATAACATTCAAGTGCTATCTTGTAAAAAAAAAAAATGCGATATCCATAAAAAACCGGTTTGGTTTATTTCTTGTATGATGTATCAGTAATAACAACAAAGTCATAAACCAGTCCCTTAACAACATCATTTAAACATAAAGATTAGAATAACTTCCCATGTATAATTATAGCAACAAAATGTGTTTGAGAGATACCTTTAGCGCCATTAAAAGAGTTAAGCGGAGATATACCATGATAATAAATTCAGATTTTGATATTTTGAGACGTGACCACGATCGATGTAACCGGGTCGAAATATAAACTGTTGATGTTGATTAAAGTCGAAAAATTTAGTTTTAAAACTTTACACATTAGTCATAATCATCATCATCATCATATCAACCCCTTTAATCGGTCAGTACATATATGAAAATTTAATTTATGTCCATAAAAATATATCAAAATTTAAAAAGAAAATGCACTGTAACAATATAAATATTAGAAGCAAACATAAACTCGTTGTGCAGTTTACTAGGCTACACAAAATTGCAAATTCATTCAAGGGCAATTGTATATTATTTTATAACAAATTAACAAATGAAATCTTTGAGATGTCTCTCAATAAGTTCAAAGTTTATATAAAACGTAAGCTTACAGAAAAATCCTATTATAATATTAAGGATTACTTAAACGATAAAAAAAGCTTGGGTGTGAATTGCTCTAGCTTCATAGCTTAAATGAATTTACTGGAAGATGGTGATAACAAAAAAATAAATTTACCCGGCTGTTTGTTGTGGGCTCTTCTTAGACCAGGGCGCGTTTGGAACCCTCGTAGCTTTAGATTTAAGTTGGCGAACGAAGTTATCACCATCCCGTTACAATTATGTAAACAACTATGTATGAACGCTTCATAAGTGCCTGTGATAGGAAATTTTGAATTTGAATTTTGAATTTGCATGCAGGTTTTGAAGTGATATTTTAATTACTTAAAACGCGCATAACTTTTAGAGGTGCATACTGAGATTCGAAATCGGCCCCCCGAAATTGAAGTAGAGCTCCTATCCACTGGGCTATCACCGCTTCGCTTTCAGATTTTATTAACGGTTGCTAAATAAATAAAAAAATATACTACGACAACACACACATCACCATCCGCAAAGTACGCGTAACTTGTGTTATGTGTACTTAGATGACTGATGAATATTTTTATGAATAAAATACACAAATACTTATAATATATAGATAAACACCCAGACACTGAAAAACATTCATGTTCATCATCCAAAAATTTCCAGTTGTGGGAATCGAACCCAGGGCCTCGGACTCAGAAAGCAGGGTCGCTGCCCACTGCGCCAGTGGGCCGTCAAATTCATATTCTCAGACTACTGCGGAGTCTCTTGACTCATATGAGAGAGTAAAGTAACTTAAAGCTTTATTTTAATAGAGTTTTCAGCCCTCCACGCCGCTTTAATCTGTACTAGTGCCCTCATCGTCATCACCATTTCAGGCGATTGACGTCCACTGCTGGACATCGGTCTTTGGAGGTAGTTCATCCACGGTCCTGAGTTACTTGTTTCAAGCGGCTCCCAGTGACTCGCTTGATGTAGTCTGTCCATCTAGTGGAGGTCTACCATTTCCAGTGCGCAGTCACCATTTGCGTCAGCACATAAAACATTAATATTTTTTATTGACAATAATATAATTTGTACTTTTGTTATTGAAAACGTTTTTAAATTGTTTGCCCATTAGGGTATTTTGAGTAACGAGATATTTTTAAATCCATTATGTAGGTACCTACTTTGTACAAATAATAGCGACATAATAGCGCTCTGAAAATATACTATCATTTGCGGTTAATTATATACCTTAATAAAGCAATTTTTATGCGTACTTAACTAACTAAATGTACCTACAGTAAAGTCAGTCAATAATAGTAAACTGAGATAAAATATTTATTTATTTGATGCGGTTTTAATGACAATTAAATTATGGCAAGAGTGCGATACTTGCCATAACGTAATTTAATATAAGTCCACGCGCAAGACTCAGGCGATATGTCACAACACTGTGTGAGGTGACTAGGACTTACGCTTGAACTATATGAAAAACCGGCCAACTAGGAGTAGGACCCGCGCACGAAAGGTTCCGTACCATTTTATATAAAAATGGCAAAAAACATCAATCATTAGACGGTTGAATGGAAGCTCCCTTAAATATTGTTTTTATTTTTTATTTAATTATAATATTTTCATAATGAATATAATATAACTAAATATTCTGTGAATATTTCAAGGGTTTTCGTTTAGTGTTTTTCCTGTTCGATTACGGATCATAAGGCTCTGACTTTTATTCCCGTGTTGGGCCGAAAAAGTTCGTTTATTTTGTAGAAGACTGTCATTACTACCCCGGAGTTGGGAATTTATATAGTATAACGTCCCTCGTGCCTCGGAGACGTTATTTTTGTTTGTTTCCGGTTACTATCACTAGCATGTAATAATGATCTTTAATGTCTGCCAACCGAATTAGAACAGCCGGGTGGGACTAAATTCGAAAGTTCTTTGTTTTTCCTGTACCTGGCAGTGGAATCTGATGTAAGCGTATTCTACTAAATACTACCAGTGAGATGGTATTACCCCATAGTGACAGTATTCCTTCTAGATTTAAAGCATGATAAGGGATTTTATCTAACAAAAAATATATTTTCAAAATTTATTGTAAAAACAATAAGAATGTGGATGATCTCTTTAGGATGGATAAATACACTATTTGAGAAAAAATCCAAGAATCCAAAACGGTGCCCCAAAAGTAAGACCTAGAAGAAACCAAAAGACAAACCTAGATTGATATCCTTTACGTTCCTAGGCGGATGTTCGTGATCCTGTTTTCTTTGATATTATCGTTAATATTCAAAAATGAGTATGTATTAAGTTCTTAAGGATAATTTATTCCTTATCAGGACAAATTACTACATATTATTGTGGTAACATGTCGTCAAATTGATTAACAAAGCGGTGATTTATGAAGCAAAAACAAGAAATTATTTTGTACTCCAACATACATATATCTTTTATTTGTTATGCTATATGTAAAGAATTTATTTTTTATTTTTTATGATTTTCACCCTTAAATTTTTGTTTGTATTCTTTTATTTATCCAAAAAGTCGATATATCTGAGGTCCGCGAAGTAAAATCAAACAGTATTTTATCAATCTTAACCTATCAATGTAGCGAAAATCAATAATTGCTGAGAAAGTCCACTAAAACTGTCGCAGGTATTAAACCGGCATGCCTTCAAACAGGTTCTTGCATTACCATTTAAAGAGGGCAAACCTGTCTTCCATCAGAACCATAGAATAGCTTGTCAGTTGTCCTAAATGTTTCTAGTCGATAGTATAGTCACACTTTGGTTCTACCATCGCACATATACACAGTATCATATGCTACTCCCTCCTAAAATTAAAAACGTGAGAGTTTGTGACGATTTATGGATGTTTGTTCCTCATTCACGAATAAACGGATTTCACCGAAATTTGGAAACAACACTTAGGCTTTAACCCCGAAAAATCTATGCTCGCCGCGTGATTTGTAAAGAAATGAATTTTATGAATGAGTGAATGAATATACTTTTATTGCACTCCACAAAAAGTACATAAAAAAAGAAAAGTATAACAAAACAATGTATACAATTTGCCTTATCGCTTCCAACCAAAGGCGAAGAAAACAAATAAAGAAAATAGTTTGGTGGTGCACATATATATAATATATATAAAACAACATTTGTATCTAAAGACAAATAACTAAATAAGTAACTACCAATACAAATATAATATATAAAAATTATATTACTTAAAAGTAATATAATAAATTAAATATGAAACCAAATAAATAAAATAAAAAATTATCCTGGAGCAGTGAACTATCACGGGTCATGGTCATCAGATGATTGAACCAAAAATTGATCTTTCGCAAGTTTTTTAAAGATTTGGATTGGATTTTATGTCATTAATTACTATAGATATAGTTTACCACAGAAACACTTTATACTAGCTGCACCCCGCGGTGAACAAGTCTATTAACGTAAAAACACCACGGGGTAGAGCTGGTTATAAATAAATATACTACGACAAAACACCCATCGCCATCTAGCCCCAAAGTAAACGTAGCTTGTGTTATGAGTACTAAGATAACTGATGAAAATTTTATGAATAATAAACCTAAATACTTATAGTATAAAGAAAAACACCCAGACACAACCATTCATGTTTATTACACACAAACAGTTTTCAGTTGTTGGAATCGAGCCCACTGCCTTAGACTCAAAAGCAGCGTTGCTGCCTACTGCGCCAATCGGCCATAAAATCTTTATTCCTAAAAAAAATCACTTAAGATTTTAGTGCGCCTACTCGTATAAAATTTGGGTCTCAACTACAATATTATGTGTGGTGTACTGTGTATGTGGAACTGGCTCAAATAAATTAATAGTGCTTGCCAAGTCGGTACCTGAAGATCTGACTTTTGACGACAAGATTTCGTATTCACCTCCCCTCCTCGCCTAAATATCCTACAAAAGGCTTATAGGTTGATAAGATATTGATAATATATCTGGGATGCGATAGAAAAGCCTCACAACTGCAAATGGATTTTAGCATTACCATGCTATCCCACGCGCTATATATATTCGAGGAACATAAAGCTGTAACATTTACGGGGGGCGAGTTTGAATCACAGCACGCACCTTTAATTTAAATATAATCAAAATATCACATGTTCAATCGGTGAAGGAAAACATCGTGAGGAAACTGGCATGCCTGAGACTTTTCCATAATGTTGTTCAAGGCGGAGTACATCAATCCGCACAAGGCCTGCCTGGTGGACTACAGCCTATAAACCCTTTTAATTTTACAGGAAACCCGTACCTTGTAATGGGCCGGTAATGGATTGATATAATAATGATGATGATTACGACGACTTTTAGCCTATTTTCACAAGTAGCAACAGGTTCGGACTAACAAAGAGCTGACGCGCCATTGAATTGATCATAAGGATATTATAGAGTGATCGTTGTATTGAATAAATTTCATTTAAGGCCATATGGTGTTAAAATCTATGTAGTTATTCGTAACGATGCCTTGCTATAAGAATGTGGCAAATTGTAGAGTCCAATGTAAGCTTAACTTGAGTTTTTCCGTATTGTATACTGTATTTTCTACCAAAAAATTTAGGTCGTCCGTCCAGTTAGAAACTGAACTCAACCTTGACGGCCACTTCGCTAACCACGTTAGTAATCTGATTTAAGTTATACGCATCGCAACCCAAAAAACCTATAAGCGGATACCGCAATGTAAAAGAGTCATGTATTTTACGAATAGGGCCAGTATTCGACTGCAGTCTATTTGTCTGGTCACGATAACAACAATCAGCTGCTTAAAGTTTGACAGCTGACAAGCATCGGGTGGGGAGAACGACCGATAATTACAAAGTGAGGAGCGAGGAGGTAGAGACGCTTGCGCTGCTAGTGTGCCGCTAATCGCCTTGGCGCTCAGGCGAGTCGGACTTGTATTTGCTCCATTGCTCTTTGTTTTCGTCCAACACGAGTCTTTGTGTTCGCTCCGCGCGATGGAATACGAAGTCTTTGTTCTAGTGTAGTTTGTATTAGTGTCAGTGGCCATGGCTCTCGACAACCAGTCGGACTCCCAAGAGACTAATTCGACGTCGCTGGCGGAGGATTCTATAAACATCACCTTCGAAGACGTTTACTACAAAGTTCGACATGGTTTCTTGGCTGGAGGTGGGCGAACCCTTACATAATATTCAGTGATAAACATCGTACTATTTAGCTCATTAACAAATGATAGATCATTACACTAGTTATCTTTAAGTTTATTATCGTACGCTCGATGATAAAAAGAGTAGGTACCTACCTATATACTAATTACGCACCAAAGAATTTAATTGTTAACTAAATTCGCGAATAAAATATAAATTAATTGCATAAGATATTAATTAAGTTGGTAAAGCAGACTCCACTTTTACTTTAAGTAAGTAGGTATCTACCTTCCACCCGGTTGCTTAAATTTTGAACTATATTCACTCAATGCTCACTGTTCACTATGGTCGGTGTCAACGGCCTTTTATTTATGTAATATAAGCTAATAGTAAACTAGCGGATGCCTGCGACTTGATGTGTTGTAGTCTCATTTCCCGTGAGTAGGCAGGTACAATGAATTGATAAAATATCCCTTTGTAAACCATGACCAATACATCAAAACGTTTAAGTAGGTAGGTATGTGTACCAGAAACTGGACATGGATTTGAAGGCCTAAGATAATCCCTTCAAAATTGGTTCAGATCTTCTCTAATGAAGCTTAGACAAACAGAGATAGGTATAAAAGAACACAAGGAAGTCAACAATTTTAAAAATGTGTGTTTTGCGGTGGTTTTATGCTAAGGTGTAACTGTAGGTTTAAAGAGTCAGTTACCTCTTTCGAAATCAAAAACAAAAGCTTTTTATATACCGGCCTACATAATTATAATCATCTTTTTTTTGTTGATTTAGATATTTTAATTTAAACCAAAATTAAATAAGTGTATAAGAAGGTATTGACCTATATACTATTAGAGTCACTACAAACAGACTGATTTGACGTTTCAAAAGAGCTTAATAATCTGGACCTACCTACTTGAAATAAAGAATTTATAATTTTATATTGATATGTATCGACTCCTACCTCCAAGTACTCCAAGTATTGATCTTCTAAAAATAGACTACCTATTATAGAATATTGATTTCTATGGTATTGGTATTGACTAGTTTATATTGGAGGTAAGAATAAGTTATGGTAAAAACGTCTCTATGCCGGTACCCTAACTGTACCTACCATTTTATTTTTTATTGTCGTAATTATCTACTTACACTTGCGGATTAAACTATGATAGTTCGTACAATAAGACAATAAGACAATACAATAAAATCCATACTAGGAAGTTCCTAATTGGTATTATAAAACTGAGGTTTGTTTGTATGTATGTTTAAAAGCACTTCATACGTACCAAGGTACCTATAGGGGAATTTAAAATAACATTTATATAGGAAGAAGAAGAAGAAGAAGAAAAAGTCTTTATTGCACATACAAATATAAAATCAGGTTAACAAAAAAATAAAAAATAAAAACTATACATATGCACAAAGGCGGTCTTATCGCTTGGAGCGATCTCCTCCAGACAACCTTTGGTTGAAGAAACATATGAGAGAAAACGGGATAGTGCAATAATTAAATTGTGCTAATTATAAACATTACATACTAATACTACATATATATAGTAAAACATATATTTATATATTTGTATATAAATATCAATATATATATATATATATATCAATATATAAACTTAAATACATATTACTATTTAAACATACACATAAAATACATAGATATTTTGCTACATACTAGACAGGAAATAGTCTTTTAACCGTGATTTAAAGATGTTTAATGATTTGGACTGTCTTATGTCCCTTGGCAGCTCATTCCATAAATTAACCACCTTTACCGTAAAAGAATTGCCATACGCCAATGAACGACTAGCAGGAACGTGTAACAAGCTGTCGTTATTAGCTCGCAGATTTAAGTGAACATTGCTACCAAGAAAGGTGAATCGCTCTTTCAAATATGGTGGAGTTTGTGGATAATATAAAATGGAGTAAAGGAGAGAAAGAGCGTGTAAGTTTCTACGAGAACGAATTGGTAGCCACATCAATTGAGCACGATACTGAGACACATGATCAAATTTACGTATGCCGAAAATGAACCGTATACACAAGTTTTGCAGCCTCTCAAGTTTGTTTAGCATGGTCTCAGATAAATCCAAATAGCAGACATCTGCATAATCCAAAATAGGCAGTAATAATGTATTAGCTAAAAGAATTTTAGTTTTAATAGGTAAAAAGTTTTTCCACCGCCCCAAACACCGAACAGCACCAAAAATTTTGCGACTCATTTGAGAAACGTGTGGTACCCAAGACATAGTATTATCTATAATGAGTCCAAGATTCCTGACCGAAGTACTAATCGGAATAGCCGTACCATCAAAGAGAACTGGCGGTAAACTATTATACAATATGGAAGAAAGGAAATAACTACTGCCTATAATAGTTACTTGAGATTTATCTGCATTTACCCGAAGACCAAAGGATCGACACCAAGCCGTTATATTATTCAAATCAGTATTGAGAGATTCAATCGCATATGCAAGATCATCAATGGTCGCCGAAACATAAATCTGCAAGTCATCAGCGTATAAATGATAGGACGAAGATATAACAGAGGAAATCGAATTTATATAGATAGAAAAAAGAAGAGGAGAGAGAACACCGCCTTGAGGCACTCCAGAAGTAAGAGAAATGAAGGAAGATAATTTATGATCCAACCGTACACACTGTTGTCGATTACGTACATATCCCTGAAACCAGTTGACAACAAGTGGTGACAAATTTATCATCCTCAAGACAGCCAAAAGCAAGTCAAAATCGACAGTGTTAAATGCGTTACTAAAATCTAAGAGAGCTATAACTGTAAGGAGTTTATTGTCAACAGCGTACCGAATATCATCACATACCTTAATTAAGGTCGTAGCTGTGCTATGCCCACGCCGAAATCCTGACTGTAATGGGCTTAAGACCTCATACCTTGTTAAGTAGAGGCTAAGTTGTTGATGAACAACACGCTCAAGAACCTTAGACAAAAAGGGAAGAATGGAGATAGGTCGATAGTTTGAAGGAGTTAAAGGTTTGAAGGAGCTAATAGGATTTATAGTTATGTTATTCAAGAAGGGAAAAGGATACTTATATTTTGTACAAATTAATGAGGGCGATACCTTGTTTTCTACTACATAACTAGTACCAATTAATTCGTCTGGATGTTTCGGCCGTGGCTAGTTACCACCCTACCTATAAAGACATGCCGCTAAGCAATTTAGCTTTCTGGTACGATGTCGCGTAGAAACCGAATGGGGTACCCTGACAGGTTAGCCCGTAATCATCTTATAATGCATCGTCACTGACTCACCAGGTGTGATTGCAGTCAAGGGCTAACTTGTAGTTGAATATCAAAAAAGCCACGATAAAATTTGTATATTTGCGTTAGATAAGGTGTTTTTGAGTGAGGTATTTATTTGTGATGTTTATTTATTCACCGCGGTTAAAAACCTGATGGCCAGATACTACAAGAGAAGATAAAAATTTATGTTGGGAAGTTTGAGAGTCTATACATTAATATCCTCTTATCAATTTAACACTAAATAGATACATCATACACCATTGAACGCGTCACGGTAATTTAAACTTTGAACATAACTTTGTTAGTTCTGTTTCTAAAATTTCTAGTAAAGATTTAAATAGCAGTGATAACAGCAACCTATTAATGTGCTATGGCTAGGCACAATCCCCTGTCCATAGAGGAGAAATATTTATTACCCAAGCTGCTCCGATACTGATTTGATTTCAGTAATACATAATTTAAACCTTAACGTAATTTCCATTTCATTGTATTCCTCAACAAACATAATATCGAGCTTAAGAGTTAACCTTGAAACACATTTTTCTTCGAGAGCTTTTAAAAATTACAGATTCCCGCGACCTCGGTCAACGTAAAATTTCTTATTTAATTTTAAGTTGAGTAAGAACTGTTTTATCGCATCGTTCCCTGCCGTGCCCGCCGCAGTACCTATTCTATGTTACCAAGACGTTTTAGCTAAATATTGTCGATAACTTTTAAACTATTTGTCCTAATTACCCACTGTAGAGAACAAAGTTTATCTTCTTTAGATAGCGATAAAAGTATTTGTTTTGTTAAGAATTAACTTAATGCTACAAAATATGCATTGTAAATATAATATCCAGTATGAATGTATAGTTATTTTTTTTAATATATATAAATATAATAGCTTCCACGTAAAAGACGTAGGATAACTAATCTCGTGTATACTGCTGCTGAATTTTTAAAGGACTGTCCAAAACAGTCCATAATCACAGTATCTGAGCCTAACTCAAACAACAGTTAATGCAGCACATGCCAAGAAAGACCTCTCAGATTGCTCAATTTATTTCGACTTTCTGGCGCGTATTTTTTTTTTAACCAATTTACTAGCTGTTTCCCGCCTTCTTCATCCACGTTTATGGCCTTTTTTTTCCTGAGATAAAAAGTAGTCTATGCTACTCGCCGTCCTTTCAAGTAACTTTATGCCAACAATCAAGTTAATTGATTGCTTAGTTAGTTTTAGCATTTATAATGTGAGTAGCAATGTGTATGTTATTATAGTGTGTCAGCTACATAACTGTGTGATTTCATTAAAATCTGATTTGTGGCCTTTATGTAAAAGAGAAAACATATCCATATAACATCGTTATAACTTTAATTTTATTAATATTAGTGGGTCCAGACCAAAAAATCAATTCTCTACAAGCAATAATAGTTATACCTACACGCACTAAATTGACAGAAACAGGGAAGATAAACGATACGAATTGGCGATAACGAACGATATCTACCACTATAATATAAATGAAAATGGTGACAATTCGGTCATATAGGGTTCTTTGCAACTCTCTAAACTTAAATAAATGTACAGGTTAAATAACAAGGGTCACTTTTTCACAAAAGAATAATGAAAAGGAGAGCACTACTTGTCGAAAAGTCAGTTTAGTCTAAAGATTGGTGTACAAAAGTATTGGCAACAATATATAGGTAGGTACTTAAATAACACGAGTAAAGACGTAGATCGATATTGAAAAAACTATTTTAGAAAATGTCTATCATCAATTATTCATAATTAGCTTATCAAAAAAAGTTCCTTACTTAAAACTGAAACTTAACAAACGATATTAGGAAACTTTAAGCGATCCCTTATTTGTTATAAATTCGACTTAAAAGGCCGTACAAAATTAAGCTTTGGCATGCTCATAAATAAAGTTTGTCTCTCTAGCACTTATACCTAGACGTATCTACTCAAACTTTAAAATATTAGTTTGGTCAAGTAATCAGAGTTCCGGGCTCATATAAGTAACGCCTGCGAAAAGCTAATTCAAAGTAATGATCAATGAGCAATGCTAACGTACCTATACCATGCGTATACCAAACATACCAAGGGCCTCGCTAACATTTCCAGTTTATTTGACAGACAATAACTTACAAACAAACATTATAATCCTAAAACAAAACGTCAACAATATTAAAATAATACTGTTAGTAACGCTGGCTGGTATCTATCGAGAACTGTTTTATTAACATATCATTTTATGACATCATTGACATTATTTAATTATATTATGATTTTAATATATTCCCAAAGTTATAAATTTCATTTCATCATTCCCAAAAGTAAGAATAATGTTAGTTGATATTCCACTTGATATTTTGTTCGACCATAAAGACATTTATGTACGAAATGCGGAAATTTTATGCATGTTGATTTACCTTGAATGCTTTTGCATACACTGTGCATGACCAAAAAATAGCCAAGCAATATTATTAAGCCATTTCAAAATATGAACTTACACAAATCACAGCACACTGTGCTTTATTATAGTAATAACAGACAGACCAAGCCGATGGCCTAATGTTGATGAAAGGCATCGCCTACAAGCAGAAATCGCCTTATAAAAGCCGACAACGCCTCGGTGGCTCCTCTGGTGCTGCATCAGGTGACCCACTTGCTCGTTTGCCCGCTATTAATATATATATTTAAAAAAAAACAGAGCAACACTCATCAAGGAAAACGTCCTACAAAGTGCCTCCCTGTTCGACACAGGCTGTGTCCATCAATCTTAGTGGTAGATGTTAAGGCTTATTTGCTTGTAATATTCAAAATTCAAAAAATTCAAAATTCATTTATTTCAAGTAGGCCTAATACAAGCACTTTTGAAACGTCAAGTCTGTCCGTGTGTAGTGACTCTACCACCGGTTCGGAAGGCAGATTCTACCGAGAAGAAGCCGGCAAGAAACTCAGCAGTTGCTCTTTTCCAACATCAAAAATTTACATTTTACATTTTAACATTCATTTTTCTATCTTGTGAGAGATGCAAGCGGAGCCGGAGGCTTCCAAGCAACCTTGTCATTAAGAAACTCATCAATTGTATAACCTCGCTGTTATAAATGTGTTTTAACACATTCTTTAAACTTATGCATTGGTAGGTCCAAAATTACCTCAGGAATCATATTATAAAAGCGTATACTCAATCCCACAAATGACGTCTGCACCTTTCGCAGACGATATGCAGATGTCATTAATTTATGACCATAACACCGGCAACAACCACCTTAAAGCCAGAACACAGCAATACTGCATGATGACAAAAATAAGCGTGGTGATAGAACCGAGCGAACCTGGCCTAAAAAGCTCTGCTTATCAAACCAGTGGTGGCGATGAAGCTAAACACTGAACGGTCATAGCTAGGTCACGAAACTATGTGACCATTTCCAGTAATGCTAAGTTATGTAGCGATTTCTAGAGCATCCTCAGGTCATTTAATCAGCTTCCATCCTACGCATCTCTCTAGATAAGAAACATAGCTTAGCTATATAGATAAAGGATCCTTATTGGTAGATACCCTACATGTCCTTACCGTAGCTACGTACCGTACGGTGATAACTACGTGTTAAGTTCTTGAAGCCGCACGAGGCTTCAAAATGTTAGAGTTCGTTTTAGAGAGCTGTTTTTTGTAATTAAATATCACTTATACATTTATAATATACTAGCTGTTGCCCGCGACTTCGTCTGCGTTTGATTTTGTTTTTAAAGTATTCAGTATTGCTAAGCCTTAAATGAGTATAGTAGTATATATATCTATATATATATATAACATGTGACTGTCAATTAATTATAGACAAATAATTTGCAATAAAATAAAATTGCGACTATAATTAAAGATCTAAGCTATCCTATCTCTTAAGTTGGACCAGACTGCTCACGTTGTGCCAATTTCATTTAAAATCGGTTAAGTAGTTTAGGAGTCCATCGCGGACAAACATCGTGACAGGAGATTTATATATATTAAGATAATGTATAACAATGAAAGAAAAGCTAATGTTCTCAAAGGCGTGATGTGTACCAATCTGCACTGGGCCAGCGAGGTGGGCTACAGCTTAAACGCTTCTTATTCTTAGAGGAAACTCTTGCCTTGTATTGATTCGGTAATGAGTTGTTGATGATAACACACATTCTTAGCTACAAAAGTTAAGAAATTTCTGGTGGATACGCAGTGAAGTGTCTTAACAGCCACTTAACTTGAATTAAAACTGTAATTTACCTGCCAGTTTCATTAAGACCCATATTTAGATCTCTGGAAGAAAGATTTCTTAAAGGTGTCAAAATTAAAAAAAAAACGCTTTCATTCATTGCACGTAGTTACTTTTACGTACGAGGTCTCGAAACTTTTACCCGATTGTAATGAATCTATACGCTATAAACGTTAATTCTAACACGTTTTAATAAATTATTCCAATAATTCATAATTATTATGCGCATTCGGTTAGCAAAACGGGGTGATAACACTTGCAAATGGATGAAAATATGTTACAATCAACCTAAATTCCTTACTGTAACCCAAGGAATCACATATAATGTCAAATTCGTCAGAGGATCCCATGAAACAAGCCGTCGGTATGGGAGTGCCACGTTGTTTAAAGTTTTTATTTGGGATTCTTAAAAACTTATATTATAACACTAATATTATAAATGCATGCATTTCTGTGTCTATCAGACCGCGAGTGCCTTGCTCTTATTATACGAGCCTACAAACAAATAATATATAATTTAGAACTGGTTATATCAAAGGCTGTTGCGCACAAAAAGGGGTGGCAGTACATACCGACAAACAAACAAAGTCGCCGCTGAATACCAACACATAAATGGAGAGTAAGGTTTTACCAAACCCAATACGCACTCACTTTGTCAGTAAAACAAGTTTTAGTTCGAATATTTAGATACTTGACTTACTACTTAAATACATACAGTGGCGTGCACTGGGTTTCTTACCAGGGTATGCATACAGTAGGAAAATTGCATAAAATGGATAAAATCCTCCTCGTATACGAGCTATATTTAAATTTTAGGGTATGCAGTGCTTTTGTGCATTTAAAAAGTGCACGCCACTGAATACATATATATATTACTAGCAGTTGCCCGCGACTTCGTCTGCGTTTGATTTTGTTTTTGATGTGGCATGTAATTTAGTTGCTGTTCTAAAAAAAAATTAAGTATTCAGTATCGTTAAGCCTTAAATGAGAGGCTTGCTGCTGTCCGCTGAGGAGTTCTGTCCTTTATCTCCAACCACATTCATCAGATCTACACAAAGTTCGGGCAAAATTAAACACATATATATACTCTATAGTAAAAAATAATTATTTAAATCGGTTATAATTTGTCGGAGTTATGGTGTTAAATCGTCAAACACTTTCATCCCCTCTTCCAAAGGAACCGAGCTTAATGTCGGGATAAAAATAATCCCATATTACTTCTAACACTTCCAAGAATATGTGTACAAAGTTTCATGAGGATCGGTTAAGCAGTTTTTGCGTGAAAGCGTAACAACCCAACTTACATTGACATTTATAATGTTATAGTTATATATTTATATTAATAATTTAATTATGTATTACGTACATTTATTTAAATAATCTATGTATTTGTATCTATACACTTTGGTATAGTCCTGTCTACAAAGGTTACCTGTAAGAGATTGCTTGCAGCAATAAGGCCGCCTTTGCATGTCTTCATTGTGTACTGTATACTCCTTACTGTTTCTTTTCCTGTATGTTATACAAATGCAAAAAAGTTTTTGTTCTTCTTCTTTTTCTACTTGTTATGTGTCGTTATACGGCCTTTTCAGTGCAGACTAGGTCGCCGCTAGTCGCTTGTCTTATATATTAATGAACGGTAATCAGTACAACAATAAGTAGTTCACAATACAGATTATTATAGAATATATCGCAGGGAGAACATCATTTGCCACAAAATTATCGCCTATTATGTATGTTATGTAAATAAGCGTGACAATAGACACTTTAAGGCTTAACATGAAAATAAAACAAAAAACTGTGTAAGTTTGAGTAATATATATTAATTTTATTTTAACTCATCCAAAAACTATGCTCAAAAATTATTATCATTGCTGTTCCACAAGTTAAATAGCGTTAGGTTTCAGACATATCCTTATAGGTACTATACTAACATATGAAATGTACCTCATAATATATTTGAATATGTGCGTGGTTAGGTTAGGTTAGGTTTTAACGGCCGTTCACGCGAAAACTTTTAAAGTCAGAATCTATAAGCTTTTTGTATGTAAAAGGACTTGCCTGCAACCACACCTTGTGGTAAGAGAGAGCAAAGTCTGAGATGGTAGTAAGTTTCACTGCTACTGCGAGCTGTTAGAGCTATGACCGTTCTTCAGAATCCATATCCCCCTTATCAGTTTAACCCTAAATCGCTTGGCGGCACAGCAAATCTTTATTGACAGGGTGTGGTAACTAGCAACGCCCGAAGTCTGTCAACAGACCGGAACAGAAAATCCATAAATTATATATAGTCTTAAATAGGCTGTTTAAATCCTATGAAGTAAGAACATTAAAATCTGAAGTTAAATTAATAGTTGTTTTTTTAATAAATAATAAATAAATATACTACGACAATACACACATCGCAATCTAGTCCCAAAGTAAGCGCAGCTTGTGTTATGGGTACTAAGATAACTGATGAATAATTTCTATGATTAATATACATAATTACTTATAATATATAGATAAACACCCATGAACCACGACCCATAGGCGATAAACATTTTATATTAGGAAAATGTACGTATTAAAAATTACACGCGGATGAAGTTGCGGGCAACAACTATCAACACAATATGGGCTAAACACGTGATTCATAATTTCGTACGAGTGTGCATGAATCACCCTACGATACCCTGGTTTAGGTGCTAACTTGTTTATCGCACAATCAACACTGTAAGTACTAACTAATGCGTACACTTAACGGTCAAGTTACTGTAATTAAATTGTATAATGCATAAAGTAATATGTTTGATTTGTTTATGCTCATTAAATCATTAGCCAGATATAGTTCAAATGTTTCTTAAATATTTATTTTATTTATTTATTTCCAACTTACGACTAGTTTACAGGAATTTCCTCATGCACTAGCGTAGATACTGATGCCTACCTACACACTAAACTTTATCAGAGTAGCAAATGCACCACAAAGCAACCTTATAGTTCAACGGGTACATACCACGATAATATATAGGATTTGTCGATATTTCGACCCATTTGCATGTATCGTGGTGACTAGTTACTAGGTACGGGATGTCAAGTTGGATGTCACGGGCAGAATCTGACCACCCACTTTCGAGTTCTTTTTGTCGTCATTTCACGAACTGCTCGACACACTACACCAAGAACGTCACAAACAAAGAGATCCATAGCCACTCGGGTCACCGAACATTTAAAAGCGGTTAGAGACTATGAAACACAGAAGTCAGCGAGCCCTGGATAGAGCTACACGACACTAAAGTTCTCTTCACCGACCGTCATTATATTCCAAGACTAGTTCGTGAAAATCGGAAGCACACAAACTTCTATAGGTTGTATCTAAGAGATGGCCCCAAGATACTTTTCATCCTGGAATATCCACTAACAATTACCGAGTAATTTAAATAATGAAATAACCGTCATCAATGCACAACTGATCTCGTCGAAATTTTGCATTTAGCATCGTATGTTAAACTGACTTGGGCCGGGTTAAACGATTCCCGCGAACGAAGCTGTAATAAATGCCGAGATAATCGACATAACAAGTCTGTACTGTAATTTACGGACCGGTAAAAATAAAAAATCTCCCATATATATGGCAACACTTCGGAAGTCCTGCAACGTGTCACCCGACGGGTATATATAATAAACATGAGGCATAAGTGTTATACCTACAGTTTTCGTAACTCCACTATCATTCGTAACCCCAGCCCTTCAGACAGCAACACAGCATTAAGGATGCTGCTTGGCGGCAGAAAAAAGCATGGCGGTAGTACTGCCCCTGATAAGTTCTACCACAAATAGCTGATACTTTATTTTTCAACTTCGTTAGAAGAATAACGTAACATAAGATATCGTGTGAAAAGATGTTCTTAAAGATCTAAAGGAAAGATGTTTTTTTTATTCAGGCAGGTAAACCATCCCACCTGAAAAAATGTACCTAGTAACCTACTTATGTGATTAAAATAATACAAAAAAGACAAATGCTTCTCATTACGTTCTTCGTGTAAAAGGGCAGCCATTTTTTAGTCCTATGAACTGAGTTCAGATAGAAAACTTGAGTACAACAGAATCGGCACTTTTAATATAGCTTCGGTCCGAAACAGGATTTGAAATGAAAAATATAATTACAAATTATATGAAAATGGAAGAATTATGTTCGTAAGAAATGTAAAAGCTATTAAATATTTAAAAAAACCAACCTACTAAAGCCTACGCCTTGCCTAACAACGTCTAAAGTATAACCTAAGATCGATGGAAAAATTGCATGTTTGCTATAATAACTTAATCTTACTCACTTGAGATGTTCAATAAGATACATCTATTCCATTAACTAACAGTAATTTTATAGATCCGAAGCCATAATCAGCCTTGACGGCATTACTTACCACGTAACAGGAAATTTTACTCAGTGACATGTTTGTTGTGAACATACCTATAGTGTTCCAATAATCTGAATTATTCTGACACGGAACTAAAATAGGATGATATTAACATATGATATTTAGACGTCGAATTGCTCGTCTTTCTGATCAAAAATCTTTAGGTCGAAAATTTAAACTTTTATACAGATCGTCAGTGGTCTAAGATATATCCAGAAATGCATTCCTTGAGAGAGATTCAAGATACCTTTTTTATTGAGGTCATAGAAGTTAAAGACATTATTTACCTACCTATATAAGGTACATAGGAAAGTGACTCCTCAATAGTTTGAAAACTTTGTTAGGATAAATATTGCTTTTAAAAAATAAATATTGAGTTTAATATTACACTACATCACAGAATGTAGTGTTTTTGTTAACGTTTAGCGTTAGCAAGATATTTTGAATAAGCAATACTTATTTTACCTATATCGAAGACGAAACGTCAAGCTACTGAAGATTGACACGGCTCGTACTTTTTAAACTTATTTTAGGGAATCTTGATGCGTTTTTACTTATATTTAATGAGTAAGTGGTAGTATCTGATGTCGACTATAATCAAATCTATATTTTATCAGCTATTTTGTACTAGTTGTTGCCTGCGACCTCTTTCACGTGTAACTTTTGATAAGTATGCGTATGATATTCTCTGAGAACTGAATTACCACTCTGCAAAAAAAGACATCTATAAGAATAATTCAAAAATTATGACTTACGCCAAAGATGTACCCTAACTTCTAAAGTGTGTATGTAAAAATCATTTTTTTAAATTTGTTCATGTAAGTACGTTGTTCCTGAGCACAGACAAACTAGCAGTTACAAATATAATTAATAAAATACCAAGTTAACTAACATCGTTCAAGCTATCGCATATTATATGGAAGAACTGGCGGTTTACCTACATAGTTTACCTCCACAAGGTGCAAGATTCCTGACTATATTTTCCTATAACAAAGAACTCGCAGTGAGTAATCATTAATTATTGCAGACATAGACAGAGAGATATATTGCATTTTATATTTCGCCTCGAAATGGTTGAGTTCTGTATGGCAAATCTATTAATATTTAATCGTTTGTCGGTTAATTTGTTTCAGCGAGTGGCATGCAAAATTTAGCATCTCAAATATTATACACTGCCAAACTTAGATCAAAATCGGCTACATTAAGTTAGGTTATACGAATTTAATATTACATGCTTAAAGTTAAAAGCTTACTTATACTTAAATTAAGAAAAAAATATTAATCTTAGTAATGTGTAAATATATATATGAACAACCATAAAATGTATAATTAAGTAAAGCCATCTTAAACCTAAGTAAAAACAGAATTGTAGTAGTACAAAGTTGAGAATCAAATTTATATCACAAAAAGCAATAATTAAAGTTTCATAGCACTTAAAAAACCCCAATTTACTATTTAAAAAAAAACAATTAATTCATGTGAACAGCCTTTATAACGAACGAACTCAAGTGCATTCAGTGCACACGTACTGAACTAGGGTTATCAACTTCTAAAGGAAAAAAAAACAATGAAAGTTATACAAAAGTATTCAAACAGAACAAAGTAACCACGTCAATGATAATATATAGATATTTTCGCACAGAGGGGGTTAAAAAAAGGGAATAACTAAACTCAAAGGAACTGCCAAAATATCTAAAAAATCTTTTACATGGGATTGTCACTTCGAATAACTGTTATGCGTTCCACCGGGTATATACATAATAATCCACATAATATATTAACATTTTTTATGCATTCTTTTGCTTTTCATCATAGTTATAGACTTATTTCGACAAAGAGTTTTGCATAATTAATTTATTGCTCACTACTCATGTTATTTTTATTGGACCTAATTAATGTTTAGAATGACGCATTCTTATGAAATCACAATACCTAGTTGGTACAATATCGACAGCCCTATTTGCCGCAATCTAGAACGAGTACGTAAAACATAAACAAAAGATATTTTGCACTTTTTGTTAACCACAATGGTTAGGTTAAGTTCGTTAATTGTTTATTCCTAGCCAATTATAAATAGATACTTATTTTCACCCGACTGTACTGACGAATATGCTGTCCACATTTTGGCCCAATGTGGCGTTGGCATTAGGTAGGATTTTTAAATTTGAATGTTGAATGACACCTTATTACTTTGTGTACATCCTCACCCTTCTTCTTAACTTCATGTACTCAATTTGATTTGATAGGTTGCCTGGTAGAGATCGCTTTTAAGCGATAAGGCCGCCTATTGTACCTTTTCTCCTTTATTTAAACTGTATATATTTTTTTAATGCTTGTTTTTTTAATTTGGTGTACAATAAAGTGTATTTCATTCATTAATTCATTCAATCACCTTATTCAGTGCTGTGTGCGGTGTCTTATAAATAGAAGTTTGCGGAAACGATCCCCAGCAAGAGCAATCTGGAAATATCAAATGTCAGGCTTCTGCCGAGGCTAGATACCATTTTACCGACAAAGATGTGCCGCCAAGCAAGTTAGCTATCCAGTACAATCCCGTAAAGAAACCAATTAGGGGCATGTCAGATAGATAGAATCTATTAAGTCGCGACAAACCCAATATGGTGAAAATACGTAGATTGGTAAAGAAAATCATACATCTATCGACTTTTCAGATATATAAGAATATTAGTTAGGAACTAAGTAAGTTTTTGCATTCAAGAAAATTTTACAGGGAGGCAAGTCACTCTGCAAAAAATAACATGCCTACCTATTATAAAAAGTTGAGATGAAACCTATTTAAACGCGTACACTATACCTCTATTTAATAGCTAACTTGATGACTTTCCAAATTGTTAAAAATCAAGGTCTAAAGATTTAATGTAAAATTTGTTTGTGCTCTATTTAAATTGTATTTTCCAACTATGTATATTAAATAAGATGAACAGATTGACATACGCACAAAATAATTTAACTCAAGTAATCTACTTAAAATGAAGTAATAAAATATATCTTACAACCTCCATTTACAAAAAATTGTTGCCAGTCCACGCAATTCTTAATAAAAATAATTAATTTAATGAAGGTCGAAATTTTTCAAACGTGAAGCCTAAAGTTATATTTTTACTTGTTGTTTAAGAGTAGGTACGTAATTAGACCAAGGCTTATTTATTACGAATAATGATGTATTATGACGTCCTGTTATTTCCTCAAAGATTACAATTGAATGCTGTTAATTAGGCAAGTAGGTATTTGTTGATAGATTATATTTTTATTGCAATTCAAAATTAGGTGTTTATTGGATTAAATGCGTACTAAATTTAATAATTTAGTACGCTTTAATAATTTAATCGCTTGATAGCGACTTCAGAAATGAAAGAATGTTCCATGTTTGAATGTTTTGTTAAACGAGAAGTTCCCGTCCTGTTTAAATTTGATAGTCATTGAAGACAGTTAAATAAAAAAAATGTGTTTGTAGTTCGTATTGACGGTGTATAGTTTGTCTACTCCATTTTTCCGTTTGATCTGAACTAATATACTCCAGATGAATCTGCGACCATACAAATCTGTGTTGTCTCTAATCCTTACTAACAGTGTCCCGCAGTTTCAGCCGCGTTAGCTAAGGGCTGTGGCTAAGGGTCTAAGACAAACTCACTTACCGAGTGTGCATTGTAACGTTAACATCTAATGATGCTCTGCAGGCCGATTCATTATCTAAGTTGACACCAAATTTAGCTAATAGTACCTGTCAACCGATATAAGAACGCAAAATATGGATTAAGCAGGTTTTTTGGTGCTGTTCTACTGTGGCTATTTAAGTTGGTTTCTATTAAAATCGAAAAGTGAATACAGGTGTGGCAGTGGCGTGCATAGAGGTTATGCATACTCGCACAGGGTATGCAGATGATATAAAATGAAGAAAATCTCGAGTTGAAACTATAAATACTTAAGAGGCTTTTTATAACTCTTACAATGCCTATCCTTAAGTTTTTATAACTCGAACTGGAGGTTCTTTTTTTAATTTTATATCATCTGCATACCCTGTGCATACCCTCTATGCACGCCACTGAGGTGTGGTACCGAAACGTGCGTAGAGAGTGGATTATGGAAGGTATGTGCGGTGCGTCGATAGCCTGACCACTAGACAGGACTCCAACGTCTCAATCGGGGGATTTTCGTGTAGCAAATTAAACTTAATGTTCAGTGTCAATTATTTATAATTTTAACAGCCCATTGGCGCAGTGAGCAGCGACCCTGCTTTCTGAGTCCAAGGCCGTGGGTTCGATTCCCACAACTGGAAAATGCTTCTGTGATGAACATGATTGTTTTCCAGAGTCTAGGTGTTTAGCTGTATACTATAACTATTTATGTGTATTATATTCAAAAAATATAAATCAGCTATCTTAGCACCCATAACACAAGTTACGCTTACTTTGGGGCTAGATGGCGATGTGTGTATTGTCGTAGTATATTTATTTTATTATTTATTTATTGTTTTAAAAACATATTTGTTTTACTAGGGCAGAAGACCATCCTGAACGCAATCAGTGGGCAGTTCAATGCAGGCGAACTGAGCGTCATCGTAGGCCAGTCTGGAGCAGGCAAGAGCTCTCTAATGGACATCTTAGCAGGGTATACGTAAGTTGGCTAACCATTTTTGAAGTTATACTTCTATTACGTTACGTTATGAAAGTAAGATGAGAGTGTATTTTTCAGAAATATAACAAGTTATGCGGTCATTATTAAATCTTCATCCGAGTATTACCTTTACATGTATAGATATGGCTTAAGTTTCTGTGATCCATGATTTTTTATACCTTAGAAAATTGGTAACTTCGTTCAAAAACGATCAATTTTTTCATAAAGAAACTAGTGAAAGCAGAAAACAACCGAAAACAGACTCGGCGGGAAAGCTTGTATTATGTAGACATTATTATCTAAAATCTGGTTTAGTTTAGTTAGCATAATTGTGAAGCGTTACATAAAAAAAAAAGTAATATATTATTATCGAATACCAAACGTCAAGCCTATGCGTAAAATTGTCTTGTAAAATTGGTGATATATTAATTTTGTTATAAGTATAATATCAATGTATAATGTGGTATTTTTATTCGTGCTTCGTCAATATTGATGATTTGACAATTAATACTTTTACGTGAAATGCGCAACTTCGGATTACTTTCAATAGATTGCGTTATTTAGGTTGTACCTCCATAGTTCATGGGTCATCTAAGTTATTCTATAGTATTATAATTTGTAGAAACCTACAAGGAACTTCTCTTATTTTGTAGATTTATAATTATTTTATGGTAAATAATTATGTACTCCGTTTGTAGCTACCGAAAAAAAGTTGTAGGTACCTACTTCTTACAAGTTTTTTTGCGTACATCCATGAGACAACGTTGCAGCGTTGATATTGAAATGGGAGTTTTTTTGCGTCTTTAATATGTTGATTTGCTTTGAAAATATTTCAAAGAAAACTTTTCTGAAAACAGCATTAATCTGTTATTACTTGTTATGTCGTGGGATCGGCTTTTATAAATTAGTAATGGATTACGGGTGACCCCGCATTGCATAGCATATATAAACAGAGCAACATTCGCATCCTCAGAGCGTCATTAACGTCGTATTAACGTCAAACGGTATCTTATGATTGAATGAATAAAAAAAAAGAGCATCAGTCCATCAATGCCTGTAATTGCACAGGCAACCACGCCCTCAAACCGGAACGCAGCATTGCAACCAAACTGCTTTACGGTAGAAATGAGCAAGGCGGTAGTAGTTCCCCGAACGAGCTCTGTCACAATATGCTCTACTACTACAACTTCTTGCCCTCATTCTTATTCCACGTTTTGTGGGACAGCACAACATATCTACTTGCCGATAAGCGCAATAGGCAGTAGCCCTGCTTTCTAAGGCCGAGTTTTCGATTCCCACAACTGGAAAATGTTTGTGTGATGAACATAAATGTTTGTCAGTATCTGTGTGTTTATTTTAATTTTATAAGTATTTATGTATGGTATTCGTTAAAACATTCTTTAGTCAGCTTAGTTCCAATAAAACAAGGCTAGATGGCGATGTGTATATTTACTTATTATTTATTTATTTACTTCAAACTGAAAGATATTTTTTTGATTTTGAACATTTTTAGCTACAGCCAACTTAACAAATATTGTTAATGTGTTTTATTACATAATTAACGAAATCAAACGCTTTAGTAGCAACGGATGAATAACATCTAAACAGTAACCCGAGCGACACAATAGTTGATTCTATATAAATTTCAACAGAACGGTCGCGTTGTTATCGCACCAATAACATACACGTAGGCAATATAATAACAAGTACAGTGCTGCCCTTGTTTTAAGGCTTTTCGTTTTATATCAGACAACATTTTAACGAAACATTTAATAATAACGATAATGCAATTCCACCATAATTGTATTGCTATAAAAGAGGACATTCTCCGACATATAACAAAAAAAAAAGTTGCGAACGAGGGTGCCGTACAATTTTTTTTTCTATTTTTTTTTTGTATCTGTTGTCTTCGTCCGCATTTTTTTTTTTTTTTTTTTTTTTTTAATCTTTATTTAAAGAGCTTTGTCGTCAATGCGACTATGCCGCTCTGTTAAAGCCACTAATTATATTTAGCTTACCGCTACATTATATAAATCAATTAAGTTTTTTGATAATTTGGATGATATGTTTCCTAAAACTATATTATTTATACCGCCAATAGATTGGTATATACAATTTGTATTAAAAATGGAACGTCTCATGGACTCATTCCGAACACATTCCATCAAAATATGGAACACGTCTTCCACCACACCACATTCTGTGCAGTTGGGTGTTGGAGCCTTACCAATTAAATAGGCAAATTTATTAAATGGAATGTGTCCGGATCGAAGTCGTAACAAAACTACAGTGTCCCTCCTATTCATTGAAGTGTCTCGAATCCAAGGAGTCATCAAAGGCTCAGCTTGTATGGTCTTGTACCAGATACCTTTTTCTTTTGATCTCTTGTCAAAGAACTCTTTCCATAACTCGCAGCACATTTTTTTGACCAGATGTAAGCAATCCGTGTAAAACGGCAATACCGATATCTCAACTCCCTCAGAAGTTGCTTCTCTTGCCATTCGGTCAACGATTGTATTACCCATTATATTAACATGTGAAGGAATCCATTGTAAAACTACTTTTTTAGATTGTTTATTTAAATCATGGATGATATTCAAAATTGTATAAGCTACGGGTGTACTTCTAGTATTAGATGTACATCGAGCTATATGTTGGAGCGCACTTCTGGAATCTGAAAATATAACAAATTTATCCCTATCGATTGACGAAATATACGATAAACCTTCCAGAATTGCTAAAAGTTCTACATACATAATACAAACATTATCATCAATTTTGAACTTTAAATATTTTAATGTTTGATAATCTAAAAAGGCTGCACCAGAGAAATTTTCCTCTTTAGCACCGTCTGTAAATATTTGGTAAAATCCATTGTAATGTTCATCAATATACCTATCACACACATTTTTTAAATAACGTTCATCATACTGTTTTTTGGCTTTATTAATACTACTGATATTTACTTTAATAGCTTCCTTTAAATTAACACTGCTAACCCACGTTTTTAGTGCAAATAATTCAATTTGGTCACTTCGGTGAATTTTAATATCTTTAAGCTTATCATGTATTTCCGTTAATAGTGGTTTCTTTTTTCTTTTCCATGAACTCAGATTATTAGATGATATTAATTCATTTAGTAAATTTATTATGGTACTGTTTTTGAGTGACATTGACTTGAGCCAAAATTTACCAGCCAGGTAATATCTGCGAATCTTTAAAGGTTGCAAACACAAATCTGATTCCATAACATGCGTGGGAGTTGATTTAATATATCCACCTATTGTACGTAAGGCTTGATTTTGCATCCTATCTAATTTTATAAGATGAGAATCACTACTGTCACCAAAAATAAAGCTAGCATAATCCATACGGCTACGTATAATAGATAAGTAAATTTGTCTTAGAAGTTTTGGGTGTATTCCCCAGCCTGATCCAGTCAAAATTTTAAATATGTTTAAGAATTTACTTGTTTTGTCACATGTCTCATTCACGTGTTTTCCCCACCTGAGGGACCTATCAAGCCATAGCCCCAAATATCTTACGTTTTCTACTACTTCTAATGTTCTTTCATTTACCACTACATTAACTCCTTGCCTACAAGGACCTTTTTTAAAAACACATACTTTGCTCTTAGTCGTAGATATATCTAATCCAATTTGGCTAACTAAATTCACGAATATATTAACCGCACTTTGTAATTGATTTACAGCTTCATCAATACTGTTTTTGGTAGTATACAACACAAAATCATCTGCGTATTGTGATATATAAACATTATTTATGACTTTACAAATATTTATAGTGGCTACATTAAAAAGCAAAGGGGACATCGGATCTCCTTGTGCTATACCCTTACCGGTTTGGCGAGTTATACTTATATCATTCACATTTATTTTCAGATACCTTTCAGATAAAAAGTTCCAAATATAGTTACAAATTATTGAACCCACTCCCAGGCTGTCCAAAGCATTAAGTAGGCTGTAAATGTCAATGTTATTATACGCATTGTCTATGTCCATAAAACATCCTAATGTTATACAATTTTTACAAAATCCTGTTTGAATTCTAGATACTAAAATACTAAGACTATCCAAGGAAGATTGTGATTTACGAAACCCTACAGTATTTGAAGAAAAGCAGCAATTTTTCTCGAGATACCATTCAATCCTTTTAGTAATAGCAGAGTGAAAAATTTTACAAATGCATGATATCAAAGATATGGGGCGCACATCTGTACTATTTTGTGTACTACGACCAGGTTTAGGTATGGGAATAATTGATATATCCCGCCATTGCTTAGGCACTATACCCGATACTAATATTCTATTAAACAAATTTAGTAATACTAATTTGGCTGTTAAAGGTAAGTGCTTAATCATAGAATATGAGATGGAATCATATCCTGGTGAAGTATCCTTAGATTTAATACAAGATTCTAACTCATGTAATGTAATTAACACTTCCAATGTCTGATTAAAAGAATAAAATGATGGTCGTTCACGATTAGCATAATCGGGGCATAGACTTTTTAATAGACTATTTGCAGTAACCTCATTTATATGTGTTCTAGGTAATTTGTACCCTTTTAGCCACTTCATCCGATACCACATTTCAGTTGCTGAGCAAACCTCATTTAATGTCGAACAGAATCGGTGCCATGATTCATTTTGCGCCTTCCTCAGAAGTCTTTGAGCTAGTCTGATTTTTTCATTCAGGAGTTCCAAATTACGTGGTATTGGATTACGCCGGAAATTTTTAAGAGCTATTCGACGAATGGCTACTGCCCTTGATAGTTCAGGGGTCCAATAAGACTTGGGAACAAACTTGCTTTTCGGGTTGGTGCATATTTTGATAATTGGGATAAATGCGTCGGCTGCTTCATTTATAAGAGATAAAAAATGGTCATAATCCTCCTGAATATTATGTGTAAAATCAAAATTTGAAAATATTGTTTCTAAATAAGAGGTGTACCTATTCCAGTCGGCTTTCTTGAAATTTCGTTTTTTAATAATATTTATATCAAAATGTAAAGCAGTACTCAGTTTAATCATAAGATGATCACTACCTAGTGTCTCATTAGTAACTGACCAATCAAAACTCAAACAAATATCAGAAGAAGCAAAAGATAGGTCCGGTGCCGATTCCCTTAATTCATTATCTACCAATTGTAGCCTCGTAATACTACCATTGTTTAAAAGGACAAAATTACTTTGTAACATGGAATTATAAATTTGGGTGCCTCTGTTATCAGTTTTATTAGACCAACTAACATGATGCCCGTTAAAATCTCCTAATAATAATGTTTTCCTTCCAGCTATCGACAGTAACTCTTCCCAATCATTTTGAGTCGTTGTTACATCGCTTGGACAATAGATCGAATATATATTATTAATGTGTTCGCAGTTTGTTACTTTAATGCCAATAACTTCCATTCCACTATTCACCCCTGTTACTGATTGTCTGTGCGCGCAAATTGATTTGTGTGTTAAAATAGCAACTCCACCATAACTGTCATCCCTATCGAGTCTGAAAATATTATAATCACATACTTTAATAAAGTCATCTGGTTCAAGCCATGTTTCACTTAAAACAGCTATGTGAACTTTTTCTTTAATTAAAACTTGTTCGAAACACTTCAATTTTGGTTTTAAACTTCTACAGTTCCATTGAAAGATATTTAATTTCACAGTTTTACTTATTGCTGGTGTATTATCCATTGCCAAAAATATTTTTAAAAATACTCTTAACTATAGGGAAACCTGAACAATAATTAACAACAACTAAAGTGCTCCACTCTATAAAAGTTTTAACTATGTGCCTAAACTTAGACGTAAAATTAAGGTTATTATTAAATATAATGTTTTTTATCTTATTCAATAATTCCCCTACTAACGATTTAAACTCCTGTCTCCGATTCTCTTCTTCTCCTTCCTTGCCTTCTTTTTCTTCAATACCTTCAGAGTCTGATGAACATTCTATATCTGCATGTACATTTTCAGCTATCAGAACACGCTTTTTCTTTTTCTTTTTTTTCTGTTTTGTACTTGATTCTGCATTCGCCTTGCAAGGTTCCTGTTCTTGATGAATATTATCATCATAATACGAGAATGCGTCTGGTTCATTTACAGGAGCGTATACACGTTGTTTTGTAAGTGATTCGTTATAGCTTTCTAAAGGGGGAGGAGAAGATGGGACGAACATACTCATTGCTTTTCTGTATGAGCAGTTAAATTCTGACATAATTTCTCGTATCTTCTTTTCCTTTTTATAAACACTGCAATCTTTATCCAATGCCATATGAGTACCGGAGCAGTTGGAACACAGATATGAAGTTGTCTCACAATTAGCATGGTTCTTGGTACATTTCGGGCATACTATTTTGTTAGACGGGCAAAATTTATTTAAGTGCCCAAATCGCCAACATCGAGAACATTGAGTGACGGGAAATATGTATTTCTCAACTTTAATTCTTAAATCTAGTAGGTAAACATATCTCGGTAAACTGGGGCCCTTAAACCCAACCTTCACAGTATCGCTCGGCACCCAAATATCCCCATCTCGACGGTTGAGACGTTTCACTGAGACTATTTCAATTTCACACTTAATGTTCTTAAAAATCTCTTCCTCGGTAAGTTCATTCTCAATATTCTTTACTATGCCATATGAAAGACCTACTTCCCAGGTCTTCTGGCATCTCCATTCCAATTCAGAAAATGCTTTACATGCTAAAAAAATTTCAGCATTCGATTCTGTATCAAAACTTAGATGAATTTTATAGTGATTCAAATATTTTACTCTCAAAATACCTAAAATATTATGTTCCCGAAATAATTTCGCCAAGGCAAATTGTTTTGGTATAACTTGCTTACCCGTAACACAAATAAGGATTAAATCTTCCTGTGGATTTTCAGTTATCCTAACTTTTTTCTTCGCAGTTCTATTAACTTGTGTCCACTCCTCGCCATTATCAGCCTCCCAATTTCGTTTTCTCCGCATTTCCGTGGTATCCATATCTTCCTCATACGCATTTGTTTCGTCCTCCATTGTTATTTCATCAACAAATATATCATTCTTCGTGCTGTGGTTCATAAAAGTTGGGACATTCGTGTACAAATGTGAGCCTTCAGCCATTGTCAATACGACCCAACATAACTATTACAAACAAAACACAGAAAAAGCGATAAGGTGCGCTCGTAATAACCGGTTCTCGCGTAGCGATCACACACGCCTACTTCGCGCCGCTTGTAGGTTGCAACTGTTCGTCCGCATTTATTACGGTTATTTACAATTTTTTCTTGGGATAAAAGTTGTCTACGTTACTCTCCTTCCTTTCAACTAATTTTATGCCAAAAACCAAGTAGCTTAGTTAGGACCTGAACTAACCTTTTAACTAATTCTATGTCAAAAATCACGATGACTGATTGACGAACAAACAAAAATATAATCACACTTTAGCATATATAATATTAGACAAGACAAGAGATTGCATGACAAGTAAGCCCATGACTGCAATTTCACCTGCTGGTAAGTCATCACTTATCTAAGATGGTAGCGGGCAAACCTGTAAGGCACAAGACATTAAACCCATATTCCTAATAGGCTTCGAGGCGGCATCGTACTAATTGCTCGGCGGCACGAATTGTTAGTAAGGCTGTAACTAGCTGCGGCCAAAGCCTCCTACCAGACAAAACTTGTGTGTGCGTAAATCTACAGGATGTTTGGTGCATCGTGTGCCAAATCGAATCTGATGATTGGAGGGGTCTTTGGCTATCTCTTCAGCCCTCGTAAAAAAATCTTGCTCAAACGGTTTTTTTTATACTGATTTTAAATTGTTTTTTTAAAAATTGTAAAAATTCTACATTTAAATTTTAATAAAAAATAAAGTTGTTAAGTATTAATTAATTTTCTTTTTAATCTTTAATTTGTAACGTTTTACGCTTCTTTTGAAACTAGAATTACACGCCAGCAACATCTAGTTTTTGTTTTACAGCCCCGCAAAGTTTTTTTTACGTAAAAAAATAAGCTTGAACGTCAACTTTCGGTTTTAATAAAAAAAAAACTAAAAGTGATCATGTTCTTCCAATTTTTTTAAAACATCTCTGGACTGTCCCCTTTCTAATGGTGTGCAATATGCCATGAAAAGTAATTAGTAACATCACTAATTTTCAAATTTTCTAAACTTGGTCGCAATTTTCTAATATTCAACAGGTGAAAGAAAAACAAGGGTTTGCGTAAATAACACTCACAATTCACAAGGCAGATGACATTTTCTGTCTCTTTCATAAAGTTATACGCCCGTTGTTCGTTTAAACAGGCAAAAATATCAGGTATAATATCAGGTAATTGGACCGCACTACCTGCCTGATAACTTAAATGGCGATAATTATTTAGAGTTCCTGCAAAATGATCTGCCGGAATTATTGGCCGAGGTGCCCGTGTTTAATGAAGATGTGCCCATAGTATTTCAAAATGACGGCTGTCCCGCGCATTGGCGTTTAACTGTGAGGGAATACCTCGATAATGTGTTCCCCAATTCGTGGATTGGGCGCGATGGGCCTATTGCATGGCCTCCACGTTCCCCAGACTTAACTCCGTTAGATTTTTATGTCTGGGGACGTGCCAAAGAGCTAGTATACGCCACAGAAGTCCCAACGAGGGAGGTACTAATACAACGCATAGAAGCGGCCTTCGGTACAATTAAGAACGAAATACGGCTTCGGACTACAACTGTAACAATACGTCAAAGATGTCGGGCCTGCATTCGAAACAGGGGTGAACAATTTGAGCAGAATTTGTAAAAATTATGAAATAAATGTTTCAAATGCAATGTATTATTTTTATTTCAAGTAAAACCTACGAAATTTAAAAATTTTACCTGCTTGTGAGTTTTATTTACGCAAAAACTTGTTTTTCTTTCATCTGTTGAATATTAGAAAATTGTGACTAAGTTTAGAAAATTTGAAAATTAGTGATGTTACTAATTACTTTTCATGGCATATTGCACACCATTAGAAAGGGGACAGTCCAGAGATGTTTTAAAAAAATTGGAAGAACATGATCACTTTTAGTTTTTTTTTTATTAAAACCGAAAGTTGACGTTCAAGCTTATTTTTTTACGTAAAAAAAACTTTGCGGGGCTGTAAAACAAAAACTAGATGTTGCTGGCGTGTAATTCTAGTTTCAAAAGAAGCGTAAAACGTTACAAATTAAAGATTAAAAAGAAAATTAATTAATACTTAACAACTTTATTTTTTATTAAAATTTAAATGTAGAATTTTTACAATTTTTAAAAAAACAATTTAAAATCAGTATAAAAAAAACCGTTTGAGCAAGATTTTTTTACGAGGGCTGAAGAGATAGCCAAAGACCCCTCCAATCATCAGATTCGATTTGGCACACGATGCACCAAACATCCGGTATTGTCCATAACGCGATTTTCATTAAATAAAATACTCCAAATAAAATTGGACACTCAAATGATATTCGGATATGTACTTTTGATTTTGCTGTAAGATATTGCTTCTTGCATCATGTTCAACGGGAAGTACCTTAAGGTTTTGATTATAAAGTATGTGGCATAAAATTTCTATATTTTTTGACAAAGGTCTCTTTTTTTGAGATAAAGCACTAAAAAAACACGAAAGTATAATTATAATCATTAGGTATAATATGGTTAAATTTGGCAAACAACTTATAAGCATAATATACTTATGCTTTATGATTTAGTTCGTCTGACTTCGTTCAACTGTTTAAATTAACTATCAAATTTGTAGATCCGTGAAGAGAGAGTTTTTTGTTTGTTAGAAATAAATATAAATACTGTGAGTAAACTAAAACAAGTTGAATTTTATTGCAAAGCCACCGCTCATTTTTAGGTATTCATTGAATAGACAGTTTATAAAATCTGTATTTGTTTTTTAATTAGGTCACTACTATTTATTATACTGGATTTAGGTCTTTAACAATTTTAATTTTTTGATTGATTTTTAACAAAAATGTTTACGCTGCCATGCTCATCAGCACCCGACATACCAATAATTTATTATTGCTGCAAATATATTCACCAAAGATACCTCGCCCCTTAGACACATTATTGTAATTGATCTAACTTTTTTATTAATTTGTTTTCTGGGCGTGGATAAATTACCCAAGTTTATCCACTGCAACTGTAAGCAATTAGTCAGTACGTAACAGTCGCATAACTAGCATTATCTACTCATTTATCGTAAAATTCAAAACGAGTTTTTATTGACATATTTTACTAACACGATATAAATATAAAAAAAGAATAAATATTTAAATTTTTTCATGTTCATTATACAATTTTTTTACTATCTCGATATAACCTGGACAAATCCGGGAAATGAATACTTTAACCTTAAACTGCTTTACAAAACCGACCTACCGATACCGATAGACCTATAAAGGTCATAGAAAAAAATCAATCATTTTTTTCCAAAAAAAAGAAAATAGTAATATGTGGGCGCGCCAATTATTAGCATTACAATATTTTTACTTATTCGTTTTAGAGACATTTAAAGTTTTCTGTTTTTTTGTACTGAATATTGGTGGGATATTTTTTTTTAATTAAAATTTGACTTAACCCGATATTTTAGATTTGGCGATCGAAGTGATTCATAATCTTATTACCAGCAAAGTTGAAAAAAATATTATTTCATAAACCCAATGTATGATATTAGATAAAGTAGTGTATTCAAAACTGCACATAACTCCTATTTTAAAACTCATTTTGTACCAACCTTCTATTAAAACTTGCTGTTTTAAAACACACTAGTAATTTAATAACCCCTACCACCACTAGTGATATAATACATATTTTGTGCAATCGTTTCGTAAACTACTATTAAAGAAAGGGTAGCTTAACGATATTATTTCAATAAAGAACTTTTTTTTTCAGGGAAGTCTAGGGCCAAGGGACCTTCCCAATACATAGTTGTGAACAGTTAATCTTATTGGCTGATCATCAAAACACATTTACATGGCTAATCAGTAGGATAGCCATTATCATATTAACTCAATCAAACGTTTTATGTAAATCCTTACCTTATCAGTTGAGATTTGAAACATTGTAGTGATACCTACGATGCTTCCTTCTTATCAAACCTCGTATAAATCTTATAGAAGTTTAATTAAGTAGATACGTATAATTCGAACAAAGAATCACGAGACCAATTCATTCAACAGTCAAAAAATTTATAGCTCTTTGAAATAACATTAATTTGAAATCTATATCTATAATAAATATATATAATAAATCTGTAACTGGAAGATTTCTGTAAAACGCTGTTTCGATTTCAATTTTACTTTGCATTGGCAGTATTAATTAAGGCTAATAAACATCACGCTACAACCAATGGCTACCATCATTAATGAATAATGTTCCAAAAACTGCAAAAAATATCCTTTTTGAGAGATTCCGATGCGTGCGATGCGTGAACGGTAAACGTTACGCCAAACGACTGAAATAGGTAGTAAATTTATCAGAATTGTTTCTTTAAAGTTCTATAAAACAGTCCGCGACAGCATACGACAACTTTTTGAAGTTGACTCAATCGCGAATGAAGTCGCGCGGGTCCGCTAGTCACATATAAGAAAAGAAGGGGTGACAGCCTAGTAGTGGGTGGTACTTGAGCTTAACATTAGGGTCGCCGAGTTCGAAAAGTCCACCAATCCATACTCGGCCAGCTATGTAGACTACGGCCTAAGCCCTACCCTTTTCGAGAGGAAACCCGTGCCCTGTAGTGGGCTAGTAATGGGGTGATTATGGTGATAACAAATAATATGTATGAAATCACAAGATATTATATTATGTTTATAGATGAGGTCAGTCCACGATGCTTGGACTATGATTAATGCCTTAACCTAAGAATCGCTTTAATCGGATGCCTATTGATTTAAATGATTCCTAGAGAACAAAAAAGTTTCACGTACTCATTTGTAATGTCTAAACGCTAACGACGGAAGGCACCTTTTCAAGTTACGACGCCAGCGGATCCTAAATTGACACTTGACAGAGGAAGAAAATATAAATTCGGTTTTTTAATAACCTTGAATCCTTTAAAATTAAGCTTTATTTGCTATACTCCGCGAAAAGCAGGAGAATCTGTATGGTGTTATTTATAACTCTTCAATCCTTATACTCCACACCAAACAGATCTTCGGCTATGTACCCTACGCACGTTACGCAATGAATAATTGTTAAAACAATTATTATTGTAATGTCAACATCTTCTGAGGATGTTCCGGTTTCGGGGCGTAACGTGCGCAGAGGGTACAGAAGGTTGCCGAAGATCTGAGTATAGTAAATTTTTTTTTTTTTAAATGCCTAATTTTCATAATATATAATAGTTTTCCGCAAAGTAACGCCTGCTTCTATTCAAATATGACAATGCAAATACGAACTACCACGCCTTGTAAACCATAGACAATTTAGGTTATAAAATTAGTTGCCCAGTAGAAATTGATTGGTGAAAGTATGCCTCGGAATAGGCGTTACTTACAGGCATAAGTACCGTCTATCCTCGTCATTCCAATCATCACTAAAGCTGAGGTTCGCATGACGGGAGGCACCCTATAGCAGAGCTGCCGTTCGTTCTCTGCACTGAATGGTGGTGATTACGGGACAATCCTCTTCTTGGGCGAGGCCTTTAGTCCAGCGATGGACGTTTAATAATCGGCTATTGATTACCAGTTAGCCCTTAACTGGAATCTCACCTGGTAGTGAGTGCTGATGCAGTGGAGATGGTAAAGGGTTAGCCAGTTAGGGGTACTATTATAGTAATCTATACCTTCCGGTGGATCTCAAATGCATATAGTAATAAATTTGAGGGAAGATAAAAAATTAACAGACAATTGATGTCTGACGTGTGTGTCACTGTGAATCAGTTTTCTCTCAAATTAGCATTCGCTCCTTTTCACTCTTATATGTTCAATCATACCTTACTAGGTATGATCCCCTCATTCCTTCATTCTCTGTCTCGCAACACATTTTTCTAACCTAGTCTCCATTCAAAACCCACGCAAGGCGAACCCTGTGTTTGTTAAAGACGCTGTACATCTTGAACGCGTGCATTTGACATGTCGATGTTTAATCCGAACTAATCATTCGTAAATTAACTCTATAATAGCATAAGGACCAACGGACACCTCCCTTAGTTACACTACCACGGGAAACCATTCATTCTCAGCCCATAAAAATGATTATAAGTACTTTTATCATGTTATTTCCTTGGCTTTATATATCACAGAGAACGATCGGCAGCAATGTATAATTAATTCGATTACTGAAATACCGAAGGAGCTAATGAACGCCGCATGGTGCGATAATACTATTATATTAGCGTGTGCGATATCAATATAATTTAAACTGACTTAAAAAGAACACGTTTTCATTAGGAATACTTCACCATGGACTTCATTATTAAACAAACAGTGCTTCTTGGCAAATTCTTGACGGAACGATAAGTGAGGAGACAGAAAATATGTGCCCCATACTTTTAGGTGTTATCTAGGGGTCGTAAAGTAGTTTCATGTTGCATTATAGAAGCCGAACTTTCCTTACTCAAACACGTAAATTTCCCTCCCATAACTATTTTATAATTTAAATTTTTCATCCCCCGCTAAAGCTGACTGCCCTAGCGCAATAATGACTACTGTTGTCTTATAAGTGAAAGGTCCCATGTTCGATCACCAGCAGAGGCAAATTGGGAATTTGTTTTTTTTTTAACTTTCTCTAGTCTAGTGGGAGGCCTTGGCCATAGCTGGTTACGATCCTACCGACAAAGTCCTACTGCTAAGCTCTTTAAATAAATAAATAAATATACTACGACAAAGCACACATCGCCATCTAGTCCCAAAGTAAGCGTAGCTTGTGTTATGGGTACCTACTAAGATGACTGTTGAATACTTTTACGAATAATATACATATATACTTATTATATACAGATAAACACCGAGACACTGAAAAACATTCATGGACATCACACAAACATTTTCCAGTTGTGGGAATCGAGCCCACGGCCTTGGACTCAGAAAACAGGGTCGTTGCCCACTGCGCCAGTCGGCGAATATGACTCTCATGTAATCTTAAACCCCCAATTTATTTAAGGGACTTATTTAATTTACAAAATAAAAAGCCTGTCTGTGGAATTCCTTTTTAAATCGGTTTAGGCCTTCTGAAGATAAACCAGACAAAATTTAGTGATAAATTTTGTACTACTACTAGGTTCTGTTATCATTAATCCAAATGAAAGGCAGTTAGTTAGAAATCTCAAGCAGAAACTGCAATTTTATTTACAGCTAAAGATTAGAACTTTACCTTTAAGTTAAGTGAAATGAAGTTAAATTTTGGAGCTTTAAAATCATCGCTTAAAAAGATATTTCATCTTAACTTAATATTACAGTTAATTTGACATTATGATGTACAAAAATAAGAGATTATAATCCTGAAACAGAACGTTTACAATATTATAGTAAAACTCTTTTAAGCGACCGTAGTAAGGGCTCAGTGCCTTTGTATGGCTTCCGTTTAGAAGTCCCTTCTCCAATGAAGCGTAAATAGAAAAGACTTATTACCACGTTATCTTCGCCTCACAACAGCGTCCAATCCACAAATTCTTATCAGAATACCAAAGCATACTATGTCAAGAACATGTGCTTTGGTATTGTTATCAATAACTATGATATTGGAATAACGTATTATCTATATCAAGCAGCTGCGAGACCTTGTAGTTTCAATTGATATATTATACCAATTTCATTTTTATACATATACTAGCGGACCCTAGCGACTTCGTCCGCGTATGAGTCAATCGTGAAGCTAGTTTAGATCTGATGCTAACGTAATGATCATCGTGGCTAGCTATGTACATATTATTATTTTACGTTGTATACTGAGTTAGTAAGTTGTCATTATATTAGTTAATCCATACATACATCCATCCTCACAAAATTTCGCATTTATATTATTAGTAGGACGGTATGCATGCATTCATAGTTTTCCCATATGCCTTGCAACTTTCTGATGTTTGTGAAGAGTTATGTCCTTTATCTCCGACAATATTTATCAGATCTTCATTCTAAATTAGACAATACATGCTTGATAGTATACACTTTTAAATAAAAAAAAAACCAAAATTGGTTGCCTGTAAAGTCGGTATACGGGCGAAAGTTTTACGTGACAACGAGTGGTAAAATAATTTTAATGTGAATATTCATTCGTATAGTAGGAAGAAGGATGAAATAATAGTAACAATTTAAAACATTTATTTATACAAAGAATTATATTTAAAACATTAATTTATACATAGAATCTCGCACTGAATTTCATATTAACAAAATTTTATTTTTACCTTTACACATACATACGTATTTATATACAAATATACATACAATAACTTGCAATATATTTGCGTACAATGAAACAGCGTTTACTACAAAGGGACGCGTGCCTTTCACTTTTTATGTCTGTCTCTCTCGCTCTTAGGCGGGCGCGTGCCTCTCACTCGCTCTCATTGTGAGCGCATAACGTGAGCGGAGCGTAACGCAGTTTCTTGAAGTGTCACCCGGCAAACCAATTTATAAGACGTTGTCACGTCAAAAGGAATGATTAAAATAAGTTCAAATTTAACAGAGCTATGAAGTAAAATAGATAAAAAATTTCATCCCATTTCCCGGAAAAATCTTATAGTTTATCGGGATATAAAGTATTCTATATGTTGACCCGGAATATCAGCTACCACTATACCAAATTTAATTTAAATCTGTTGAGTAGTTTTCATGTGATGCCCGAACAGACAGACAGACAGACAAAAATTAAATAAAATCTGTTTTGGACTCAATATCGATTATAAAGCATCCCCCGGTGAAAATTTTCAAAATATATTAAATGTACAGAAATCTTCCATTTAAAGTTTTATTATAAGTATAGATTATTTTAATGAAATCACTTTATATTATTACATGTACTATTTTTAATTTTATTATTTACTACGTATAAAATTATAGTTACATGTAGAAAATGTTATATTTAATGTGTGACGTTTTAAATAAGTACGTCATGTAATGGCGTTTCCCTGTGTCATTATTTTTAGTTATATCACAGCTCAGAGGTCAAATCAATATAAGCAAATAAAGAAGTGATACTGGCAAGGACAAGTAGAAGGATTTTGATGGTAATTTAATTTGCAGTTAGAGAATTTGGTTAATTTGTTGTAGTGCTTTTTGTGCCAGAGCGCGTCCGGGGAAGTGCCTCCCATGCTTATTCCCCAAGGACATGGTTGTTGGCGTTATTACATACACATGAGGCTTAGCTCCTACACATAATCCGTTGTTTTGTTATACTTTTCTTTTTGTTCTATGTACTTTTTGTGGTGTGCAATAAAAGTATATTTATTCATTCCTTTATTCATTCATTCATTCACTCATTCGTTTACTCATTCATGCACTCGTCATTAATTCACTCATTCATTCATTCACTCATTCACACATTCACACATTCATTCATTCACTCATCATTCATTTATTTATTCGTCATCCCCTTGGAATTGTTGCTCTCTTTGTAGGCTATAGTTTTCCAATTATGATCAAGTGGCCCATAAACTTGGTCTGCCAAATATTGCCATGAATGTTTTTCAGTATCTGGGTGTTATTCTACGACCTCCTTGAGCGCTGTGAATTTAAGTAAGAGGTCCCGGGTTCGATTCCCGGAAGGGTCAATTTGGTTATTTAACATTTCTGAATTTTCTCTGGTCTGGTCTGATGGGAGACTTTGGGTGTGGTTAGTTACCACTCTAATGACAATAAGGTGTTATTTAGTGTTCCGGTGGGATGTCGCATAGAAACTTATTAGTGGATATGACTACATTACCCGGCTAAGTTTGTTGTGGGCTCTGGGCGCGTTTGGAACCCTCGTAGCTTTAGGCTTAAGTTGGCGAAATAAGTTTTTACCATCCCCTTAACCCCTTTAACAATTATGTAAACATATATGTATGAACGCTTCATAAGTGCCTGTGATAGGCCTACATGAATAAAGAAATTTTGAATTTGAATTTGAAATAATCCCTAACAAGTTGGTCCGCTACCAAAAGCCGCTATTAATGTAAGTTAAGTGTAACTGGTATAATGGAAAGGTACTAATTTACCTGTATCTTAGTACCTACCCATTATACCAGTTACACTTACTTTGGGGCTAGATGGCGATGTGTGTATTGTTATATGTATTTATTTATTTATTTATTTACACCAATGCTAGCAATGGGTTCGCAATTGATTTTGAATGAGATAGATAAATAAAGATAGAGAATATTGTTTCACGTCGTACAAAAAAGTATAATTTCGTTCCTTTCTTTTCGTATGCTAACCCGACAAGAATCGTTTTAAAGATGGTACGGCTTAATGATATTTTCGGGCATCCTCTTGAGGATACGTGCGATGATTCACGTAATTTCTAATCTTTGAAACTTAATCTTAATACCCACAGGTGCACACGATTTCGTATTTCGACCTTTCAACAGTACCATACCTTATCGTGTGGTTTCATTGGTCTAGTGGTTACCATGTTTGACTTTAGATCACGAGCTCCTCGGTTTGATTACCTGTGCCTTGGAGAGCACGTATCTTTTTATCAATCATGTGTAACAATCATAGTTAAATTCCATCAGCCAGCTTTGGAACAGTTTGGTGGTCTATTCTCCAATATCCTTCTTACCTATGAATGAGACGAGGGCTTCTCCCAACTGTGCTTAGTAGGCTGATTATGTTCGGAGCATACCTACGCATAACTGATTCGTAAATTTAGCAGGTAGCGTGTCCTGGATTCAATTACCGGACGAGGGCTTCTCCCAACTGTGCTTAGTAGGCTGATTATGTTCGGAGCATACCTACGCATAACTGATTCGTAAATTTAGCAGGTAGCGTGTCCTGGATTCAATTACCGGACGAGGGCTTCTCCCAACTGTGCTTAGTAGGCTGATTATGTTCGGAGCATACCTACGCATAACTGATTCGTAAATTTAGCAGGTAGCGTGTCCTGGATTCAATTACCGGGTCGTGCCAAAGATTGGTAAGTATTGGGTTTTTTTACCAAGAAATTTCTGATAATATTCATTTATGAATTATATTTTTAAACTGAGTTTCTTGTCGAATACTTCTTGGTCGGTAGAATCTGCCTACCAAGCGGCAGTACAGTTGCTAAAAACAAACATTAATATCAAAAAAGCGATACTATATATATAATTTATCTTGATAAAGCAACCGGATAATGTTGTAATTAATGTTTAAACAAATATTACTTATGCACGGTTTCACAACTAAATCGATTGTGGCGAAATTTTGCATATCTAGCTTGCAACCTGATAACGGGCCTGGGATATTGTTTTCCCAGGAAATGAAATCATACGCAGGATTTTCAAAAAACGGAATTAACGCGGACGAAGTCACTGGCAACAGGTGTATAAGTACTTATGCAGCTGTTTAGAGAGATATCGATACAACACTTAGATGACATGATTCATAATAATTGCCTGGCTGTATTGTATGGATGACTTAACATAGCACACTAACTAAACAAGGGATGTTCGATACAAAACGTAGTCAAACCAAATAATAAGTCATTACTTATGTGATAAATCACAGCAGATTTTGCCCAGCCACAAAAATTGGATGACAAATGGATTTTCGAATTTTTCATTTGATTTTTTATTGTAAAGCATGCCTCGGTCATTTCAAAGAGGTTACAATCCCCGTATTCAAGGTTGTATGATCGAATAAAAAAAATAACAATGATATTACGGTACGGAATATAACACGGTACAGTTTAAAAACAATATATTATATCCATGCCGATGAGCGAAGCCACTTAAAGATAGTATTGTTGGTTTTATAGAGATAGGTAAAACCTACCTATATGGACATGTGATAATTAAGCCACAAAAACACGAAATAAAAGTGGCATGGTTTTCTTTCCCTACCCTCCAAAATTCAAATTCAAAATTCAAAATTTTTTTATTCATGTAGATCTGTCACAGGCACTTATGGAGCGTTCATACATATGTTTACATAATTGTAAGGGGATGGTGATAACTTCGTTCGCCAACTTAAACCTAAAGCTACGAGGGTTCCAATCGCGCCCTGGTCTAAGAAGAGCCCACAACAAACTTAGCCGGGTAATTTTTTTTCATTTGATATGTTCTGGTATATGAGTCAAAATCTATAGAACTGCGTGCTTTACCATCTGAGACTGCATCATCACTTACAACTATCTGATACTCCAGTCAAGAGCTTCCCTGTAGTTGATAAAAAAGATATATATATTTAGTTATATTTTCCTTTCTTCATTATCATTATCATCATGTCCACCAATGGATGTCCACTGCTGGACATAAGTTAATTATAGGCTCTTGTGCAACTGGTGTCCAGCGGCTCCTTGCGTTTGCTGTCATCTGTCCATACAGATTCTCCTGCTGTTCGCGGAGTATAGCAAATTAAGCTCAATTTTCATAATATATCATGGAATAAAAGTAAAGCCTGCTTCTATCCAATATTTATCATAAACATATCTAAAACCAAAAAAAATTGATTATTAACGTGTGTGGACTTTTCAAGCGTTCGATTATTCAAATTTAAAAAAAAATTGGTTGTCTGTAAAGTCGGCTTACTGACGATAGTTGAACGTGACAACGTCGTAAAAAAATACTGATGGAATGGTTGCATTTTTCAAAAGAAAATTTTAATTTTATATGTTTGATAGATATTATCGTTGCTATAAACAATTGGCACCACATTCACTTTTAACTGCACTTCATACTTGCCGAAAACATAAATGTATTATTGTATAGAAGCTGTCCACGCGGACGCATCGCTCACTCAAGTAGGAGAGAGACAGATGTCGAACGCGGAGGCCGACTGTGCCTCTTTGTCGCTCGTTCCGCGCTCTCGCTTGCACTTCAAGCCTTGAATGGAACGCCTCAGAGCGAGGTAACGCCGCATAAGTCATGTTTTTTCGTTCGTGCAGCCGGCTCTTTCAAATTATAAGACGTTGTCACTTTATTAGCGGTTGCAATACAGATGGACCGTTTATTTTTGACCACATAATGAGCAAGGTTTTACTCGTAAATTATTATATTAGTGAACTTATATATAGTTTTATTTAGACAAATATGCACACATTGAAGTTCCTTAGTTGAACAAGACCCTACAATTAACGTGTTTCCAGCAGAGGACGTCCGTTGGTTGACATGATGATGATGATGATTAAAAAGGAAAGTATATCACTAAATTTATATTTTTTTTATCAAGCGCGTAAGCTGTTCTAGCCTGAATTGCCCTGGACGTATTTGAAACCAACCAATAAGATTGTGCTCTATTGTCTGTCAGTAAAAGGCGTGTAAAGCGACTTATAAAAGTGCCTCGATTTCGTAGCTAAGCTAGGTAAATGGTTTAACCATAGTATAAAATTTTCTCGCTCGCAATCGAAGAGTCGTTTTCGGGCACTAAACTCTGTATCTCTGTCTTAGTAAAATGGACCTAATACTACTTTTCTTAGAATCGCAAATCCTATACTTCTGATTTTTTTTTATGAAACTGTCACTTAAAAGCCCAAACTTATGAATTCTAGGTAAATTTGAGCTTTAACACAATGCTACATACATTTTATAGTAAATTCATACTTGAAAAGGACTCTTGAAAAGAAATTTTATTAAATAAAAGATTTGCTCGCTCGTCCACCCCGCCTACATACAGGTCTCCGACTCCTTTAAAAGAAGTGCTCCCACCGAGCAAATCCAACGACCGAGCCGTAGTTACGTTAGTCAACCGAGAAATACAGATATAATGTGCTAGGTGGCAGATTCGTGTAACCGTTTCTAATAATGCTAAGTGGTGTAGCAGAGATGCTTAGATGTCGCGAGATAGCAAAACTGATACTCTCGCATGCCTAATTCACATATTTAGCTCCAATCCAAAAACACTGAAAAAAACGCGAACGAAATTGCGCACATAAGCTTGTCTTCACTAATATCGTAAAGGCGAAAGTGTGTTTGTTAGATTGTTCCTCCTTTGCACCTTAACAAGGCAATCAATTAACTTGGTTTTTGGTATAGAGCTAGTTGTAACGACGAAGAGTTAAATACTTTCCTTTTTAACGTAGGCAGACAATCGGTTCCTACGGGATGTCTAATAAACGTGAACGAAGAACGGCAAAAGCTAGCGTTTTAATAAACTTCTCGCCTCGCCACCCATCTATGCTTTGGTACCAGGCCTAGCTCTCTAATTTCGATACTTCAGTGCACCCACCCACCTCTGTTTAAGGATCTAGATCAAGAGGAAGTGCTCAATAGATGACTTCAGCTACTTCCGTCCAATTCATCTAGTTTGCGTTATTAGGAAGTAACGGTAATACATACTTACGCCTTTGTTCGTTGAGAATTATTGGAGTACTTATTAAATAATTCTCAACAACCGCAGTGCCCTTCTCAAAATGAATAAGAATAGTCTTTATCTATTTAAATTGTTGAATCATCGGTTTGAAGCAGTCTAGATACGGCATGTATCTAATCAGTACAATCTCTGTCTACTAAATATTTTCAACTTCATGTACAAATAAATACCAATATTTTTTACAAGCTTATGCCCGCTTTCTTCGTCGTCGTTTAATACAAATACCGTTTGTTTTACTGGGATAAAAAGTAGCCTATGTTAATCTCCGTCCTTTCAAGTAAAGTTATGTCTAAAATAAAGAAGATTTGTTGCTAAGTAAGGGCGTGAAGAAAGGACTAAAAATATTAATAAAGACTAGAGGTTCGGTCCGGCTACGCACCGGTTTATATAAAAAAATACTTACGTTTTATTGAATTTTGGAATTGGAAATACTAATAATCCACATCACACATCACATTAATAATATAAATGCGAGATTTGTGATAGTCTGTTACTGTTTTACGTAAAACGGTTTGACGGGTTTGGCTGAAATTTGGCATGTAGGTTGTTTTATAATCTGGATTAACACATAAAATACTTTTTATCCCAGTATTCCCGCGAGAATGGGTACAACAGGATTAAAACTATTTCCTAACTCAATTTTTTTTTTTTTAAACAATTAAAACGACTGCTTCCTTGGATAAGACTTCGACTTCAATTTAGGGGGACCGAGTTTAAACCAAACTACTACCGAGTACTAAATTATGTTCTGAAAGGAGTGTGGAGTACATCAATCCGCACTGGACCAGCGTGGTGAACTACGGCTTTAACCCCTTCTCATTGCGGATACCTGTGCCCTTGAGTCGGCCGGTAATGAATTGATATGTAGAGCAACAAAATCTAGAAGTGATCATATGCCTCCTTCTGCGTTTGTGAACACTGTCACCTAAGATTATTCCAAACAAAAAAAAAATATTCAAATGAAAATCTTATTTCTATATTTTCTGTTCCAAGTGAGCCACTATTATTTATGAACTACTATTCCAAATTTCATGTCGCTTGATAGCTGTGCCAAATGAAAGGATGAATGAAAGGATGAAGAAAGTCGCACCGAAAGGGTTAAAATTTTACAATTTTGGTACGGAACCCTAGGACCTAGACAACTTGTAGAAATAAAATTCAGAAATAAAAATTGTTTATTTGTTAACTTCATTTGCACGATAAAGTGCCTATAGTTAAATCTCCCATATTCGTTATTTAAATTACATATAGTTCAAAAAAAAAATCAAAAAAAAAAAATAGTTATACCTACATAATTTAGACAATTAAATTATTAACATGTTAGTCAAGGTTTTATAATTCTATTTTAATAAAGATTATTTAAATCAACTTATTTTATTAGTGAACTTACGAAATCTTTTTGCTTAATTCTGATTTGCAAACAATAGATACTTTATGCACCTCTACGTCTGTCTCTAGGAACGGAAATACGTGCTGCGAAATGTTCCAATTATGAATTTTAGATTAGTATTGAATTTTAACAATTTCCATGAACTATGGCAAAGGTTGATACCTTTACAGCCATCTTACGAAATAGGCGGAGAACTCAGCAGATTGCTCTTTTTTCAACATCATATTACAGTTTACAATCTTAAAATTTCCTATCTTGTGAGAGATGCGAGCGGAGCGACCTTTTTCTAAGCAGTCTTGTGTCTTGTGTAACCTAACCTAACTAACCATTTGGGTTATATTTTAAGTTTATAAGTATCTAAGTACCTACTATATACTTTCAGAGATGATTCAAAATATGACCAAGTAAACTGACATTATCATCACACAGCAAATCGGAAAACTCATATTGATATTCTACAAAACCTATAAGTACATGATTATTTGTTGATGATTGTATGAATGTTGTATGAAATGACTTCACTTCAATATAAATTATTTGTCGTGGTCGTAGAGAAAATTTTGCAAAAGTTGCATAAATAAACTATCAAATTGTGAAAACGCCATTTTGTAATCGGTTGAGTGACCAATTAGGACGAAACCAGACTTTTAACACCGCGCTGAATTATAGTACAAGAAATAGAGCTTGACCTGCTGCAAATTTTTTAATATTTTTATTTTCTTATTATTATTTAAAATATTTTTTATTTCACTTGCATTCTAGCTAAAACTTCTATTATAAAAATGAGCATTAATTTATGACTCTATGTTGATTGAAGTGTTATGTCTGAATTGTTAGCTTGTTTTATGTGGCATTTTATGATCTCGTATGATTCAAAAAGACCATAAAATATACGTCTTATATTACTACATTGTATTGGAAAAAAAAAGCCTTATTGAGAAAGAACTTGATTGCGAATTTAGCACTCATTTAGCTTGCATCCTGGAGACGAATTAAAGATTATATGTTTTATATTAAAGATATCGTATAGGTACAACAACGTTCCCCGATTCCGAATCGTTCTGATGCGAATTCGTACTTAGAATAAAGCTAGTAATAAATATTTTTATTTAGGTCATACCACGATCTTATCATTACAATATGTATTGATAACAGATGGTACCGATTCAGTTAACGGTGGTTATTTCAGTTACGAGATTATAAAATATTTATGAAGATAGGCCACTGTCAAAAGCACCAGCACGACATGTCATTAACCTTAGTGCTGAGTGATGCCGCCAGATCAAAATACAGTTGTCACAATCCCTTCTCTTACTGCGGGTTTTGTACGAGGCGACTAAGGAAGTACGGGGCGAGCAAAGAACTCTTATGCCCGTTTTTACTGAACCTAGGCATCGCTGAAATCGAATACCTAATTATTTAGGCGATTTCTATAGAAAAAACGTTCCACTAACTCCTAGGTTATATATAAGTGAACGGTGAATTGAATATATGCTTAGGAATCACCTTTGATAAGGCGTTACTTATCCAGACATTGCATTGTTTGTCGTTAGTGAAAACGGGTATTAGTGGCCTTCGTTGTTACTTGTGTAAGCTATAAACATGGCTTATGGCTTTCGCACACCATATCAACTGAAAAACGACTCAACTCAAAGTATACTTTTTTTTTATTATAATAAGTCTCGAAGCATGCAGATGGCCATAAACAGAGCAACACTTCGCAGGACATGCAAGGCACACGTCCTAAAAAGTGCCGCCCTGTGTCCATGGATGGATGTGGATGGATGTGGATGGATATGGATGGATATGGATGGATAGATGTGGATGGATGAATGTGGATGCTAAAGCTGATGTGCCCTTAATTAGCTTACATTGCTTATATAAGCTTCATATCAAATGGCGTATATAACTCTACACACTGCAAAGTGCTGCAGTAGTTGTATTTTTACAATTATTATTCTGCGGAGCGTTGTGCTTCCAAGCAAAGGTGGCTTCATTGGTCGGTTCAAAATTACCTCAGGAATCATGTTATAGAAACATATCATACTGAAAGTTCTGAACCATTCGACGATACTCAATTATCACTATTTTATAACCACTTCTAGTAAGTCGATTGTTTATTTAGTTTGTTTTGTTTACTTTTCGACAAAACTATATTATTACTAGCTGATACCCGCGACTTCGTTCGCGTGGATGAAGGTTTTTTATGCTCACGGGAACTCTCTTATTTCCCGGGATGAAAAAATATCTTATGTTTTATTCCATGTCAAAGGCTACGCCAAATTTCATCCAAATCCGGATAGCCGTTTTTGCGCGATTAAGTAACATACTTGATAACTTATGTTAACTTGATTTTTACTATCTTTACACTGTGGTATAGAGTAACAAAATTCGTGACACGTAATTTATGGATGGTTCCTACCTAAAAGAACGTTGCTAATTTAAAAAGAAAAAGTAATTAAATACATTTCATTTATCTTTGTTACAGAAAGCCGACCAGTGGAAAAGTGTGTGTAAATGGCCGGGTGAGAAATGAGAAGATGTTTAGGAGGCGTTCCTGCTACATCTTGCAAGACGACAAAGTTCATGACATGCTCACCATCCATGAATCCCTCACGATAGCCGCTGAGCTGAAGCTCGGAAACCATGTGAGCAGTAATCAAAAACGTAGAAGAGTAAGTATATATTTCTATAGTCATATTAATCATCATTTAAGTCGATAGTAGCGAAGCTGAAGTGGCATAGCTCAGAGAACCGATGGACGTTGGGGTCCCAAGGAGCTAGAGTGGCGACCTCGCACCAGTAAAGGCAGCGTTGGTAGACGCCCGACGAGTTGCATAGTGGCAACGAGCCGGTACAAGAGAATTTGAGAATAATCACATCAGATCAGAATTGCTCGCTGAGTAGCTTCCCTGAGTTGACGCCTTCTTTTGGGGCAAATGGGACAAAATATTAGCGATCGTACACCAAGCTTCATAATCTACAATCGCTACGGTTTTGTGTTCCTTGTATCCAGCTATTTCTGTGACTCTGTTTTATGTCGTCTGTCCACCTGGGGGGTCTACCAACGTTGCGCTTTCCAGCGTTTATGGTAACGGCGATGGTCGGGGTCTCTGGAAGAGATTCTCTGGAAGAGGTTCCGCTGCCAACCCCGACGGCTAAGCAAAAAATTATAACGCGCGTACTAAATAATAAATGCGCAAATGTATAGGTTCCGTCCATGTTCGACTCAACCACTGCATTAAAAAATAAATAAAAAATTGATCTTGTTTAAATAAATTGTCCACATATACTTATTGCATCCTGCAAGTCAATGTGTTTTTGTCAAGAAATTTTCAGTATTGGCCAGGAGTAAAAAAAATGTCGTTATCTGCTCTTGTGCCTCGTGGAGCAAATTTAGCGGCACTTCCAGGTTATCATTACTAACATGTGATTCCTAATAATACTTTAAAGCCCCCATTGAAGCAGCATGGTAGGTTAATATTATATTTCCATCTCTTCTTTTAGAAGGGTCTGTGCCCATCAGTGGGTCATTTATAAGCTTTGATTGATTGACCCAGTCTGCAGAAGATCCAACGACCGCACACATAAAGTGCTAAAACTGTAATCATTGTTCAAGTACAGAAAATCTGCTTTAATTTACACTCGGTTCGCATAATATTGTAAATTTGAGGCCAAGGTAAATGAGCATCGACTCCAATCATTGCTACTACTTTCATTTTTAACCGACTCAAAAAACGTAATTTCGCACAATGTCAATGACTTAATAATACATGTACCTACTCATAAGTCCTAATCTATATATCATAGACCGAAGTGGTAACTAGCTACGACTGAAGCCAGACAAAACCAGAGAAAAAAAAAAAAAAACGTTCCTTTTTCACGTTCTTTTAAGCGTGAAAAAGGAACAAACCCTAAAACACACTTTGGTATTTAAATCTTATATTACAAGGGCTATTGTTTCAGTAATAAAATTAATATCCTTGAATAGCATAAACAAAGATATGAGGCGAACCTTCTAGAAGCATACGTAATTCTTTAATGGCATAAATAAAGTTTTTTTTTTTGTCCATAAAATGAACAATTACATTGTATGTGGCGCCAAATATCTAAACTGGCCGGCTATGACAAAAAAAAACAACAAAAGTAATTATGAGAATTCACAAAAATAACGATTTTATGTACATTATGTACATTGTCGATGTACTTAGTTAAGACCTTAGTTGAATATTAAGTATACATATATACATGCACATATTATGTATGCATATATGCATGTATATATGTAGTAATATTTTTAGACTACCTAATCCAAACTAGTCCTAACTGATGTTATAAATGCTCAAGTGTGTTTGCTTGTCCTCCCTTTTCTTCTTAACTAAGCAACCAATCAAATTTTATTTTCTCGTGAGGTTTTTGGATCCACATCTTATGTGTCGATTTCTTGGTACTCCAGTTAGACGAGGCAAGGGTACTATCGTAAAAAGGAACCAATCAACATGCGATTCATGTATATATACAGTACAATTTCCGGTGTGCCTATTCCGCATAGGCTACTTTTTTGCATAGGGTTAGTTAAAAGGACGGAGAGTAACAGGCTACTTTGTTATCCCAGGAAAACAAACATTTCCCACAGGATTTGTAAGAAAACCTTTATAAACGCGGACGGAGAACGGACCACCGACGAAGTAAAACATCGTGAGGAAACCTGCGTGCCTGCCAGTTCTACGTTAAGTTATCATAGGCGTGTGAAGCGTGCCAATCGACCATCTCACCCAAGGACACCCGTGGCCTGCAGTGCGTTGATAATGATAAATCTTACTGGCATTTCCAGAGAACTTTTAAACAATCAAAAAAACAAACTCTAGTAAAACTATGATTGGTTGCTTCTTAATAAGTTAGTGTTTTTCAGGTAGAAGAAATAATAACCTCACTTGGTGTCTGTCAAGCCCGGGGGACCAGAGCGGGAAGTTTGTCGGGCGGTCAGAAGAAAAGACTCGCGATTGGGTTGGAACTGGTCAGCGATCCGCCCGTCATGTTCCTAGATGAACCTACAAGGTAAATTTAAAATATTTCATTTTCTTTTTTTTTTTAGCCTTTAACTAAGCTAATGTAAAGTCCTATTTCTGTTAATAACATCGTACATCAAATAACTATCTCTGACGAGGTTGTATATGGAATTTAAAATTAATAATACAAGCACAAAGTTGCGAGTATAAACCTTGATTACATTATAAACGCTTAGAACAGTAAGATAATGCCAATAAGCTAGTCAATAATGAAATAAACATAAAATATTGATCCCCGCGTCTTGTGACCCAAGAGCTGGCACTAATATAGCTGAAAGTATATCGAGCAAAGGCATGTTTTATTAGAATAAAATAGAATTGAACACACACGTCGAAGAGTTAGTCTACCTTTGTAAATTCAAAGATAAATTGGTTAAACTCTAAGTTTAAAAATATTACCCGTCCCAGTTTCCATTTTTAACTTGTCTAAAGAACCATACTACTACTGTCTTATACTACTGTACAACTATACTAAACTAAATGATCATACTAAACGCAGTGCCGGCGCGGCGTAGCAAATGCGTGGTACGTATCGCACGACTCCTCGTGTAACGAGTGTCATATATCTATTCATTGTCATCTGTGTTCCACAACAAAGAAAATTAAACTATTACGTCATCAACACCAGCTGTATGCACTTGCGAAGCACTGACGAGTTTCAAAGCTCATGATTCCCAACGTAACATGTTGCACCAAACTTTTAGTTTTAGTGCGGGTCTAACTAGTAACTATTGGTTTGCCAGTACTGAACCCTTGCGTCGATTGGATAAATACACCTGCTTCGAGAACGAGGGCCAAACTATATCATTGCTGTCATACAAATATGTAAAAATATTCATTGCCAACGTAATAAGAGGGACACAAGCGGAAGGAAAAGTTGTCATGGCTAATGTCTGTGACCTATAAATATGATGAATCGAATGGAATTCGGCTTCACTTTTGGATTTAATTTGAATACTAAGACGCGCCTCTAGTTTTCCTAAATTATCTGCGTTTCAAGCCATTAAAATATCACTTGTTTCAACAGTTAAGGAAAATATCGTAAGGAAACCTGTAAACAGTAGAGTTCTTTATAATGTTCGCAAAGGTGTGTGGAGTCTGCTGCTGGCCTAGTGCGTGTAAGTATACGCACTAGGCCAGCGTGGTGGACTACGGCTATAAACCCTTCTCATTGTGGGAGGATGGGATGGGAATGGTTTGATATGATGATAAAATAACTCGTAAATCAATGCCAATCTTCAATTATAAAAATAAGCTTAGTTAATAAAATTAAGCTTAATTTTCATAATATATAATGGATTTCCGCAAAGTAACGCCTGCTTCTATCCAATATTTACCAATCTTCAATAACCTTCTTCAATATGCCTAAATATATTTTTACCTTAATTTAACATATAATTTGTTGTGGTGCGCATACTTCATGCTCGATACATTTCGGTTATCAGACAAATGACAACACCTAAACATATTTAAACAAAGATATTTAACCTTTGACTCTTGGTCATCGCTATCGGAGCTCTTTGCAATTCACAAATCACTGTGATAGGTAGACACATTGTTAATTATATAACGAAGGCTTAAATAGCACTCACAATCTTATCAGGCATTGACTTGAAATTGACCAAAGTAATGAAAATTATCAGTTTTTTATTACCTCTTTAATATATGTCAAACTACATAATTTTGGTTTATTGATTAGTTCTCATCTCAAACACGGAATTTTTCTTAACTGTTGATAAATTAACAGGAAGAATTAGAATGTCTTCGTTTAGTAAAAAAGAATGTTTAACAACCTTTTTTACTCTATCGTTCCAATCATTCAATTTTGCTGTTACAGTTTGTTTAATTAACGTTATAAATGAACTGTGAAGTTTTCAAGTACCCAGGTGGATATAACCTACAAAAACGTGAGCATTTTTTGTACTAGTTTACAGTTATGATTTTTACGTACTGTTAAGATATTTAATTATAAACTAGAATGATCTTGCTGAGAAAGATTACTTAAATGTATCATAAAATTTCATTTTATGCTAGGATACAGTGTGAGTTTAAGTGCAGCTATTAAAACATAGTGTGAGATATTCTACCTACATATTTTGCCTGTTACCTGAAAGTTAACTACGATTTGTATGGATTCGAAAGAGCGCCATCTCGTGACAATGCTGTTTCACAGTTCGATCGCGTGAAAGTTAACTTCGATTTGTATGGAATCGAAAGAGCGCCGTCTCATGAAAATGCTGTTTCCCAGTTCGATCTCGTGAAGTTAACTACGATTTGTATGGAATCGAAAGAGCGCTATCTCGTGACAATGCTATCTCCCAGTTCGATCGCGTGAAAGTTTACAACAAATTTATATAAAATTTGCAATGCAGGGAAACAGTAATATAATAAAATAATTAGTGCTCCTTTGGGTGGTATATATGTTGTGTTAATATTCTTTCTCTAGTAGCTCAGTAGGTTTGTTTGAAAATGTTGAACTGAAATGTACCAATCATGTAATATTTCTCGTTCCAGCGGCCTCGACTGTTCGATCTCAAAGCAGCTGATCTACCTCCTGCATCTATTGGCTCGACAAGGGAGGACGGTGGTGATCAGCATGCACCAACCCTCAGCGATGTTGCTGCACATGGTGGACAGACTATACGCGGTGGCGGCTGGCAGGTGCGCCTATATGGGCTCCGTGCCGCTCTTGCTGCCTTATTTGAAGCAGATACAGCTCATCTGCCCGCCGTATCACAACACTGTAGACTTTTGTTAGTATGCATTGTAGAAAGCTTGATATTTTAAAGAAGCTAGACAATTTTTGTAAGCTTTATTAACGCTGTATGACTGATTTGAAGCGATGGTAGCGCATTGGGTACCAGCTCGACTTCACGGGGGGCGAGTTCGAATCCCAGCACGCACTTCCAACTTTTCTAAGTTATGTGCGATTTAAGTAATTAAAGTATCACTTGCTTGCATGCCTGAAAGTTCTACATAATGTTCTCGAAGGTGTGTGGCGTCCACCAATCCGCACTGGGCCAGCGTGGTGGACTACGGCCGTACCCCTTCTCATTGTGGGAGACCCGTGCCATGTCGTGGGCCAGGAATGGGATGATATAATGAACCTCAAAAGCACAACTCAGACTCAGTTGCCAGACTTGAGTAGCCAGTTTTTCCCATTGACTGCAAACTTACTTCCTGGTAGATGGCCAATGCCAAGTGGTGAGAGACTAATATGGCTGGGGATGATTCATGATGCATTGGTGTACCTATAACTAACATAAAAATAAATCATCAGACAAAAGACCCATACGATAAATGCTTACTCAAGTCACCACGATAATACTTCACCTAGATAATTTAAGTTGTCCAGCCTGAATAGCACAAATGCTAATTATTTTAATCCCGTGGGTAACTTTTGGCCAGCAGCATTTCCGGGAGAAATATTATCCTATGCCCATCCCTAGGATGCATGTTACGTGCTAAACTTCATCAAAATTTTGAAAAAAAGGTTGAACCGAAAATAATTAACAAACAAAGAAACTAAACAAACTAGTAGCTATATCCAAAAATAATAATAAACCCTTACTTTTTAAAACAGAAGTCCTGTATGGTGTTAAAAACATGCACTCTAACGTCGATTGTTAAAACTATGCACTAATAATCATTTTAAATGAAAAAAATTATCATGAAAACCGATTAAGTAATGTTTATGTGGATTGTTACATAAAAGCATTATCTCTGACAAAGTCTATTTCCCATGTAGTTGCAATACATCCTTATTCCTCACAAAGTTTAAATATGAATCAACAAATGAACAGTTGTGACACTGACTGAACCTCAAGGCAAAGAGAATGTACCTTTTGTTGTATTATTTTCTGTTATTAGTCATGTCCTTAGGAATAAAATGTGTAACGCTATGAAGTAGGTACTCAATTTATTTGTCTTTTTTTATTTCACTTAGCTCTTTACTAACTAAAATTGAAAACTAAACAAATTCAAAGCTGGAATCCTTAATATGGCAGTTATATTAAAAACATCTCCAATTCTACAAACATAGAGAGAGAAAAACCTTAATATGGCAGGTATATTTAAAACATCCCCAATCGGTTGTTACACGGTATCGCAACGGAAAGCTAAATAGCTTGGCGTCTTTGTACAGTAAAGCCTCCACCCAGATCAGTTAAGAAAAAAATCGTATATCATAAATTTCCACTGCCACGTAAGAAACCGGGACCGCCGACTTTTTTTTTTAATGTTCAAATTAAACAAACGAACAAACATTTAACATCAGCCATCCTCTTACAAACTTTGCGTTTATGGTGACATAATATCACGACACTTTTCACTGCACCAGGGAGGTCAACCTGCCGTTTAGTAGCAGTATGTATCATAATTCTATACTTTATGGAAAAAACGCAGTTTATTCATTCGTGATTCAATTTTATCAATGTATGCCTTGAACAATCAATCTCTATAACATAGAACTGCCATACAAAAAATATCATTGTTGATAAAAAATCACGTATTTTGCTTGATTAACATATCATATAAAGGAGAGCGGATAGCAGCGTCCTCTGCAAATACTACCATCTGCTGCGTTCACAAACACGTATGCCCAGCTTGGTGACTATGGGCAAACCCTCCTTGGGAGAGGCCATTAGTTCAGCAGTGAACTGTTTAGGCTATTGGTGAAAATGTACAAAAACAGACTTGGTTTATTAGTTTATGCACGTGTCACTGAACCATCGCTGAGTCTTCAGATTATGGAATAGAATAGAAAAACTTTGTAGCAACACAACACAATAGGGAAAACAGTAATAGAACTTAGTGCTAGGGTGCAAAGGCCTTATCACTAAAAGTGATCTTTAAAGCAACATGAGCGTAAGAAGCCGATAAAAAAGTGGAAAGTGGGTGGTGCATAAAAGATGTTTCAAAAAATAAAATAAACTTACTTCATTTACATATTAACTACAAAAATACTGATATAAATTTATATATACTATAATAGATATTTATGATATATATTTATGCTATTATAAACTTACATAAATCTCAATTACATAGATAAGTACATACATACATTACATTACAAAGATTATAGTATACTTACTTCGGATATAACCAAGGGTAATAGATATGAAAATTTTATGAAACCATTTTTTTTTCAGTTCTAGAAGTATGTGTGGAGAATGAGCATAGACTAGTGCAATGTTCGCAAAATGGAAAAAGCGAACAATGGACGCAAAATATACCCAATGAGACTGATAGAAAATTTTTAGGTAAAGTTGGTTTATTTTGTAAGAAAATTTTAAGTTTTATGCAAAAAGAGTTGCTAGCGCGTCATTATCTTGCTAAACAAAGAAAATTTTGTATTTGAATGTAAAAACAGAAAAGTTACTTGAGAAATGTACCGTCGAGCTATAAGACTATTATATTTAGAACTTTAAACTTCAATGGTTCATCTTTATTATTGTGTAAATTGGTCCTTTACACTTCTTTCATAATTACCGGATCACTACTGGGCACGGATCTACTCCCACAATGTGAACGGCTTAGGCCGTAGTCCACCATACTGGCCGAGTGCGACTTTGTAGAAATTACACGCATTTGAGAATATTATGGAAATCTATTAGAAATTCACGATGCCTCACGATTTTTTTTTCATCATTGTTGGACCAAGTGATATTTTAGATACTTAAAAAGCACATAACTTAAAAAAAGCTAGAGGTACGTGCTGGGATTCGAACTCGGCCCCCCGAAAGTGAAGCTGAAGTCCTAACCACTGGGTTATCAACGCTCAACTCTTCTTTACAAACTAAAAATAATTAAATACAAATAATAATATAAATAGCTCGACGATACAAGATACACAAATTACACACTTTTTATATGAGACGTGCTCTTTGTGTTACATAATGTATACTAAAAACGCACAAAGGTATAGATATCTATGTAAATATATACACAATTTACATATAGCTCATAGTAAGTATTCGGTAACTATGACGCGAGTTCCAAGATTCTTGTTCACCAAAAATCGCGCCTAAAGAAAGTTTCACTTCAAAAACGTTGTGCAATTGAAAATAATATTTTTATTTCAGAATATAAAAGGAGTAAAAGTGAAGAAGTGTATTTAACGTCATTACCAGCCCCCAAAGAAGATCCAACCCGTAAAATATTGCTAGCCCTAAAAAGCACATATCCTACCTCACCTTGGAAGCAGTTCGTAGTTTTAACTTGGAGAGCATTATTGGTATGGAAAAAATATTTAAAAACATTATTTTTAACTCAACATTTTCTACTAATCTCTAGTAGTTAACTTCTAGCCACAAATTTTAACCAAGTAACTAATACTCATTTAGCTGATTCTCTTTAGTTTAAAAGTATACCTATATATAGTATCCATGCTTTTGCCTCCAAGCAGTATTTCTTTGTTCCGGTCTGAAGGAAGTTGTTGCCGGTATAATTGCTCGACAGCAGTGGGCAGCAACCCCACTGGTTGGTAAATATGCTTTGTCCGGCGATTATTGCTAAAAAGAAAATAAGAGATGAAGACTTGAAGAAGAATATAGAATTGAGGATCTACACCATGATACTCGTATCCAATACGAAACAACATGTGGAAAAATATTATCTAATTTAATTATAATTAATTCCCTCTTAAGTTATTACTCATTGTTAGGAGTTTATGTGCAAATAACTTAATGAATAAATCCTGAAATTAGGTTTTTTGTATTGTTTTTTAGTCCATTTGGCGCAGTCCGTCCTTCACAATAATGATGACCGGTATTCACTGTTTCATGGCACTTTTTATCGGATTTCTCTACTACAATATTGGCGGAGACGCGAAGTACATCCGGGACAATTACAATTTCCTCTACTTCAGCCTAATGTTTCTTATGTTCACGGCATTTAATGCAGTTACTATTAGTTGTAAGTAAAAATCTTTATTTCAAAAACCCTGTACCGATCCCAGTATTTTGTATGATTTAGATTAAAGGATCGTTTAAGTTACATTAATATTTTTTGTAGACAAATATGTATAACATGGTAATATCCATACATATACGTGCCGTGTGGTGACGGCAGATCAGAATACTGTTGTCACCAACCCCCCACTTCCGGAGGGTGTCGTATGAAGCGAGTAAGGGACAATAACGGAGAACAGGAGCATCGTCTCCTTTTTTTCTACTACCCTTTACTGCGATCGTCAACCCATCTGCCGAGCGTGGTGATTATATGCAAACAATCCCGTTATACGAGGCTTTAAGTCTGTTGCACACATTGGTATTTTAAGGAGTATTAAAATATTTTACTTAAAATATTGTTCTATGTTATGAATTCAAATTCCGTTCCACCAGCATAGTTCTTGAATATAGTTAATTTAATCTTAACTGCTTTATGAAGTTTCATTTGCCGAACGATGTACTTTTGTCAGTTGGCCAGCGCAACACGATATAATATTTCTCTCCTTTCTAAGTTCCAGAACAGATCCCAGTTACAAGACGAGAACACTTTAACCGATGGTACAACACTGGAGCTTACTACGCATCAACTTTAGTATCCGCTTTGCCCACACAAACAGTGTGTACTATCTTATTTGCCTGCATCACATACTGGCTGACAGGTCAACCGGTGGAGTACAAGAGATTTCTCATATTCAGCTGTACGCTTATGTTGGTTTCGTTCGTTGCGCTATGCGTTGGACTTTTCAACGGTTCTATGTTTAATGTTAAGGTAAGACGGTGTTTTTTATTGTTTACTATGCTATCAATTCTTATATTTTGCCTGAGCAGTGTCCTACTACTACCAGCTACTGTAATTACCAACCCGGTCTGTACAGCGTGGAGTGACAACAAGAAGCCCTACATTTTGGAGAGGCCTATATTCCAGCAGTTGTGTTTGATGATTCAGCTACCTAGAAGAACCCAAAATTGATGACCTCTCTCTATCAGCTCACTCAGAATGTTAATTCTCTTATTCTTCAATTTATTAGTATCTTGTTCTACCCTATCTTCTGAACTAGGTTTTGTTACCTTTAGTACCTAAGCAGTATTCTTTTACATGTTTCAGAATGGCGTTGTCTTCGGTCCGCTCTTCATAATGCCATTCACAGTATTCTCCGGCTTCTTTCTAAGATACAGCGATGCACCCTTTTTTGTTCGATGGCTATTTCAAGTATCATTTTTGAAGCATGGACTGGTTGGTTTAGTTATATCCGTGTTCGGACTTGACCGGTCTAAGCTCAGATGTTCGGATTTATATTGCCACTACTCGCTTCCTTCTGAGTTTATAAAGGACAATGACATGGCAGGAGAGTTGTTTTCAATGGCTGTAATGTGCCTTCTTGCCATAGGATTCGTATTCATTGCGTGTGCCTACATAGTTTTAAAAATAAGATTAAAAAGCAAATGGTAATATATCTATCTTCATAATAAGTGATTAAAGACTGTGATTCAGACATTTTTTAAATTTAAATTTTCAAAACGTTTTCGGTAGATGGTGGTTTTAATGTCAGGGTTGAATGATATGTGTAATAGTATGTATACATGGAACTCAAACCCATTTTTGAGTTCTTTGTATGTAGATAATAATGTAAGAATCCATACCAAACTAAGTTATAAATATTATATTAAGATAGGACAAACATTCCAATTTTGTGTAACAACATTTCACATTTAGGTATTATGTGCATCTGTACTTCAGTGAATATATAGAAATTTGGTGAACTTTATGTACAGTTTTTGATAGCCTTAAGATATTGTGTCTAAAATATTCTCTAGTACCATAAGAATCTCAATGACGAGGTACTTTTCATACGCTTAAGTACAGGTGCTTTGAAATTTTTGGAAATACATTGTATCGCACAAATCATTACAAATATCAAATAGTTCGCTAGAAAATACCTAGTCTATGGCATGGCATGGCATTGTTAAGTTGCTAAGGTTTTTTTTTAAATACTGCTCAATTTCGTTGCATTTATGTTCAACTTAGTGAAGTTTATTGAATTGTATGGAATCCGTAAAACACTTTTGGATATAATATGCGATGAAACTAACAAGGCTAATAGAATGTTTATTAAAAGGAAAGCACGGTAGTCGGTAACAATAAACGTTGAGTCGCATCATACGCAATCTAAGTTAGCCGGACTGAAATGAGCCACAAGTGCCTGCGCAGATACAGACTCAGAAATTCTTAATCATAATCTTTGAGGTAATTTTTGTACATGGTATATGCGCAAGTGTCTTGGCGAGCACACATTAGCCCAGTCAAATATGATTACAAAATCAAAAGGGACACAGTTTTCTCGTGTCGAGATCAAAGATTTTTAAATATATTCTTAGTTCTATTTTCCACCTATGTTATACCCTTGCCTCCTAATGTTAAGCCAAGTCACATTCCTGGCAAGACTCTGATAAATTTCTTGATGAATGTGTATCAGAACACGCGTATGGTGGTTTTCCTTGCATATATTGTACTAAAAAGGCCCCTACACTCGCGAAATTCTCGCGTTTTTAATAATCCTGACAATACCTTTAGTTTTTCAGGAACAGAAAGTTTCCTAGGTCCGTTTCTAGAGTGCAAGATATTTTAATGCAAAATTTCGTCAAAATCATTTTAACTGTAGAACCGTGCATAGTTATCAAATGCGAGATTTTAAATCAGGAGAATTTCCGGGATATAAATTATTATATCTCCAGGGAAAATTTCGTCAAGATCAATTGAACTGAACTGAGGTATCACTAAACAAATAAACATTCGCACACATACACGTTCGCATGTATACAATTTTTTTTTAAAACTTGGTACCGTAATCAAAAATCAGAAATGATTAGAAACGTGCTTTCTGTCTTTATAATTTGTTTCAAATGCTAGAAGGTATTTCGAGCGTCGAGTTTGATTCTGGAGCAAGCGAGGGATTCTTAAATTAATCACAAATGGTTTCATATTGTATTATTGTGGCCGTAAAATCTTAAGCGTATTTTTGCGATTCATATTAACTTCGCACTCGTATACTTTTAACTTTTTCCACCTCGCTGGCTCGAAATGCGCGCCTTAGTTGTTAATCAGTGAACAAAATAGTATTTTTTAGTTCATGGGCAACGATTCTTTTACCACGCAATTAAATAATATTTTAAAGATTTTTGGATGTAGAATGCTGCAAATTGGTATTTCTTATTTCACACGCTTACGAGAAGTTTAGAACGTAGAATTTTATATCGCAATATTTTAGGTGTATCAATTAAAAAACTGTAATGACTTAATTTCGTTTCTTACATCATGTATTTTCTCGCTTGTGATTTTGAAAATATAATCATCGTCTGATTAAACCTACGAAACAGTAAATATATTGCATAGTCATCAAAAGCCCCCGTCTATATTTTTAGGTGGAACATAATATTAATAAAACTTCCATATAATAAAAATGATGAGATTACGTGCGGAAGGAATTTTAGGTAATTTAAATACTATTTTACCTTTTTGTTACTTTTTGTACATATTAAAGTGGTGTTTGTAGCAAATTATAATATTGATTGTTGTTTTATGTTTTTTTTTATCTTCTCTATCTCTATTCCCTAAGATTAATGATAGTTCTCAATTCAATCCTTTATTAATTTTATCATCATCAAAACAGTCATCAATCTTAGTCTTCTCCATACTTTTTAAAAACGGAGATCTAGTTATGTTATTTTATAACCTACCAGCTAATCCCGTTCGTTCTCGCATTACTCAATCGAATTCCTCTTATACAGATATACTGACACAATCGAAACTCGAAGGAGTTATCCTAACCTGATAATAAAAAAACCCTAATATCTGATAGCAGTATCACCTATAAAGAACAGTGTGAATCGAAAGCCTCCCGGGATCAGCTCAAACCATGAAAGACGCTATAGCTAACGAGAATAAACAGTCATCTTGCCAGTGAGTTATTTATCGAACTGTAAGGTTGGAGTTTCCTTTGACCAGATGTCGCGCGCTGGACCCTAGGCTAAACTACTCGAGACCACTACACAAAACGCGATGGTGCTAGTTGTAGCTAATTTAAGAATGATAAAGTTTTACTCACTCAGTGCCATACGCAGATTCTTAAACACGTCAAATTCAAATCGGAGTACCTTAGGGCAGCTGTTTGTCACCGCGCTTATTCACTGCTTACACGGCCGACGTCCCCAAAGTCGCGATCATTTGTGTGATGGTAAGGACGGTGAGGAAGACGTGCTCTTGGCCCAATATGCGTAGTGTAGTGTTTTGAGTAGGATGCCCATCAACTTTGAGAAGAACAAGACATCCAGTAGCAGACCTCAGTAAACTAGTTGAAAAATAACATATACCTACTAGAAGCTAAACACAATTCCAACAAGTAAAAAATCATGTGGTGAAAAATAATAAAGGCAGGACCCGAATCTTTAAGGATTAATTTAAGCAGCCGGGTAGCAAAATGCCGTCTGGGTAAGCAGGCGCAGCCTTTAGACCAGCCCGGATTTAGGAAATGGGCGTATCCTAAAGTTGGTGGACCAAATTAAAATCTTTACTTAACTTAACAAAGAACAAAAACCATGATCCCACTGCAGTGGTAAATGTATGTGATAAAGACGAAAGGATGCACCTCTTGTCTTTAACACATAATTTTATTTAAGAACTAGACTATAAATAGTAGGTAAACAAGTACCTACTTAAAAAAGGTCTATTTATTATTTTCAATCCTTTTTACTAAATATTTAATTTTAACGACCTTTTATTTACTATAATTTGAGTTTGCAGTCAAAGGTTTGGTTCATTTTAAACTGTTATTTGATCTAATCTACTATCAATTCCGTGATAACTCTAAGTAACTGTAATTATTTTCCAAATTATTAATGTGTACGGTAAGAGCCCCATTACTTGCTCAGGAATCTATATTAAGACGTAACTAACACATAAAGTAGGGACATAACAGTCCCTACGCGGGTGCTGCTGAGTGCCCGATCAGAGTGTCTCTCGAAATGCAAGTTCTAATTATTATTTAAAACAGCCCATTAAAAAGTAACAGCTAACGCCCTCTACCATCTATTAGCTTAATGTTTTCTGTGGAATTTGTTAGGTACACGAACGCCATCTGTTGGTAACGGCATGGGTTTTAAACGCTTTATTTACATTTGGGTCTAGATGGCGCTGTAGTAATTGTAATTAATAGTTCGAAAAACTAAAAAATCTTATTTTTTATATTGAAAATTTGAATAATCTTCTCAGATTAGTGTATTGTCATCGGTCCTAGATACAAAGTTTGAAAGAAGTCTGACCGTTCAAAGTGGGACAAAATCGAGCTCAACGGGGTCGGTTACATACAAACATACATACAGGTGAAGCTAATAAAAGCGTGTAAAAAAGGACAGAACTTGTATACTGTATAAAGTTAGAGAAGTCGGAAGAGATTTTTTCCAAAACCCGTAGTATGTAGAAACTATCCAAGTATCAGGATATAGATTTCACAACACTTGTCTTGACAAAAACAGCTTATGGGTATTTTTCATGAAATTCTCGAGCTTATCTCATGATAAAAACGCTAATTAACTGATTCTTGTTCACTTATCACATTAAATAATAATAATAAAGTTGTGAGCCGAAAATCAATTGTGCAGGTGGTCATATGCAATACATTTTAAATCGATAATACGGGTCCAGTTTTTTATTCTGATTCCCTTTTAATACTTTAATCGTGATCGCCTCATGATCACACTTAGTGACGTAAAAAGTGTCAGTCTTTTTATGAAGAAGTGTGAAGGAACACGTCACAAGATGCATTTCGTTTCAATGCCGTAAAGTACCCTCCTGATATGCAATTGACATTTATACCCCTTTATTATCGTATCTTAATAATTTAAATGTTTTCATTACTCTATACAAGTATGTTTTACGGATAGCAAAAAAAATCAAGTGCCTTTTTTTAATATTTTTAAAACATGCTTTACACTAAAAAGTAACGAAAGTGTTGTTCAAATTTCAATATAGCTAAGAAGAGACTTTGAGTGTGAATATACATGCAGTTGTGTAATTTCTGTGGACATGCCTACGGGCACTTGGACATTGTAAGACAACTAACCATTTCCGTGCGTCGTACTCGACGGGATGATCATATCCGCTCCGTATAAAAAACAAGTGAACCGAACAAAAAAATCGGAGTTACGACTAAAGGACTGTTAACCTATCACTTACCATAAATGGATGTGGAAATAGCAAAGGACGACGTTAGTATCTGTGATGGCTTTCATATGGTGTTCGAAGATATCAGCTATGCAGTTAACGTCCAATTTACCGGTAAGTTTATTTTTGTCTTACGGCTACTTTGTTATGAAGTAGGAATATCTTTAACATTTGCTAGTAGATTTCTTAAATTAAGTATACGGTGGTAACAATAAAACGCGTTCATGGTAGGTAGACTATTTCAACGTTCACAAACATTCAAACTCTATTCAACATTCTAATTTGGTAATATCTGCATATCGTCTGCGAAAGGTGCAGAAGACCTTTGTGGGCTTTAATAGGTATACACTTTTATAACATGATTCTGAATGTAATTTTAGACCTGCCGGTGCATAAGTTTCAACAATGTGTTAAAACACATTTGTTTATTATTACGCGAGTTACAATTGAAGAAATTGAAGAATTTCTTAATGTAAGTTGCTGTCAGCTCCGATGAAAAGGAGCAACTGCCGAATTACTTGCCGGCTACTTCTCCATAGGATCTTAAAAAGTAAACCTACTTGAAATAATTTTAGGTAATTAAATCCCTATCCCTATCCCTACTAATATTATAAATGTGAATGTAAGTTTGTTTGTTACGCTTTCACGCAAAAACTACTTAACCGATGCTCATGAAACTTTGTACACATATTCTTGGAAGTGTTAGAGATACCTACTTTTTATCCCGACATTAAGCTCGGTTCCTTTGGGAGAGGGGATGAGTGTTTGACGATTTTACACCATAACTCCGACAAATTATAACCGATTTAAATAATTATTTTTGTACTATAGAGGTTATAATATGTGTTTAATTTTGCCCAAACTTTGGTTGGACAAAGCGAAATGAACTCCTCAGCGGACAGCAGCAAACCTTTTTTTAGATTTTCAACTAAATTTAATGCTACATCAAAAAACAAAATCAAACGCAGACGAAGTCGCGGGCAACAGCTAGTTTAAAATAAAAAAGTAAATATTAAAAAGTTTGACAGCGGCACAAGTATTACAATGCAATATGAAAATAATTTTTTTTATCATGTGATACCGACACCTAGGTAAGTGCACTTCGACCCCTAGGATTTTTTGCACTTACCCCATCTTTTTAACCTGAATTCCTACTTAGTCTAAGAGATGGATTGTAATTTGTAAGATAGGAACCTTCTTATTTAGTAAGGCTATAAAACATTTACACATTTACATCGACATAATATAACATCACTGCTCCTTTGTTACCGAGGTTCATCTTAGAAATCATAGCCCCATTGTGATAGTGTCCTCAAGCATGGTCCTACTCACAAAATAACAGGCAGGTAGATGTTATAACTTCTTGGGTGTACTGTCGTGCTAGGACACCAGTCAAATGGGATCCTTAGGAAGCTGGCCTAAATCCTGATATATATTCATATCACAATCGCCATTAACGGCAGACTGGCGCAGTGGGCAGCGACCCTGCTTTCTGAGTCCTAGGCCGTGGGTTCGATTCCCACAACTGGAAAATGTTTGTGTAATGAACATGATTGTTTTTAGTGTCTGGGTGTTTTTCTGTATATTACAAGTATTTATGTGTCTTATATTCATAAAAATATTCATCAGCTATCTTGCCACCCATAACACAAGCTACGCTTACTTTGGGGCTAGATGGCGATGTGTGTAATGCTGTAGTATATTTATAGTAGTATATTTATAATGACGTAAATTTGATCACATCTAAAACATAAATACTAAAAAGTGGTCAATGCTCAATATTTATAAGTCCGTAAGCACATGCGTTGTAGTAGATTCCGCCGACAAAGGAGTTGAGATCTAAACTGGTGCCTACTTCTGAAGAAATTAATTTTTTATATTTACAAAAATTTGTCTCAACAATTTATGCTATTTAAAAAATATAGCGTCTCAAATTTTAATTCTAAAGTTATTCCATAAAGCAGGGTTAGCATAAATTTAATTGTAGAATTTTCCTTTGCTCCTTTTTGCCCGCGAAACAAATTTTTAGAAGAGTAACTTGTCCTCTGTGACTTTACACTATAAAGTCACTTGCGCATCACATGTGATTTGTAAAATAAAAGATAACTTGTTTGTGAAAACTAGCAAAGTTAAATCTTAAGCTTCAATGCTAAGTCATGTTCAAATTGTAAATAATTCGAATGTTCAAAATGAAATTACTTTTAGGGTTCTAATTAATTACAGTTACAGTAGATTATATATTCATGTTTTTATATTAAATGTCTGTCTGCCTGTCTGTCTGTCTGTCTGTATGTTTGTCTGTCTGTCTGTCTGTCTGTCTGTGTGTCTGTCTGTCTGTATCTGATTTTTTTTGTAGACTATTTAGCAGTACGCTGCGCTCAGTAATTTACACAGGCGAAGCTAGGGGGCAAAGCTAGTATAAAATATATAAAATACAAAACATACTTTATTTTAATTTACAATGTCAGTTAAATCTCTTACAGTGAGTCCTTCCAGGCAACCAATATGAAAAGTTGAAATAAAAGTTAAAAATTAAGTTACCGTTGTGACATTATTATACAATGAGAACATATGATATAAAAAAAAGACGTGCTGCTAAGCGATTTACTTTTCCGGTGCGATGTTGCGTAGAAACCAATTAGGGGTATGACTACCATACTACCTAACAGGTTGGCCCGCTACCATCTTAGACTGCATCGCCACTTACCACCAAGCGAGATTGCTGTCAAGGGCTAACTTGTAGTGGAGTAAAAAATAAAAAATAAATTTACAATCTGATATTTTACAGTATCAGCTATATAGTAAAACCAAGACAGCCCAAATGTCTTACTCCCTGTTGGTATATGATCAACGGTCTTACAAATTCTCTTTACAGATGCTGTCTTATAAATCTGCAAAATATCAATTTTACTTAATCGTGTATAGCAGATAATCTTTAATTCAGAGATGCGGTATAACAATGCTTTTCGCTTTAATAATATTTTATGTGTTTGAACCTCATTATGGAAAACTATGTCAACTTTTCTAGCAGATGATTACGCTCAAAACTCGAAGTTTATTCCAAATATGTCTCATTCCATGTGTTTATTCCATATGGTCAAATGCCCCGCAATCGGAGCATATACACCGTGAGAAGTGGGAACCAAAATAAAAGGGGATAATTTTGAGGTAAATAAACATAAATGTTTGTTAGTAGAGACTATACAGCTATCCGTTCGTAGTTAACCTATCCATTCGTAGTTAACCTATCCATTCGTAGTTAACCTATCCATTCAATCACCTCACTCCAGTGGGACACCTTTTTCAGATTCTAGGTAACGCCTCCAAGCCTTTTGTCTCTCAAGGATTTCAACATTTAATTAATTTAATTAAACCGAAATATATATATCTTTCAATTTTAAACTCTGTTTGTCCGTCTGGATTTTCTTCTTACTTTCTCAGCTTGATTATAAAGCACTCTCAAAGATGTAACCAATACTATTAATGCGAAAGTTTGAATGATAGTTACGCAAAAATAACTGACGTGATTTTGCTAAAATTAGAACTGGTGAGAGTTTTTTAGCTAGATACGAGATATGCATATATTTTATCCCGTTTAATTCAAAAGTTCCCTCAGGAATAACTGGATGTACCTATCCACAACATTTATAAGCCCTGTGGATGTTAAAAAATCCCTTTATTTTATTACTCTCAATGTTTTTTTCCCATGCTGAAGTCGACGCAGACAAAGCCGCAAGCGAAAGCTAGATTAAGGATAAGAAAGATAAGCATCTGTAGCTTCTGAAGCCAAATAAAAAAATATATTATTTAATTACATCTTTTAAGTATGGTGACGATGAACTACGATCATTAAAAATAATTACCTTAGGGTTTCGTATTTCGTTATTAAGTATACCTTAGACATATGAATAACTAATTGTTGCCGGCCACGCATTTTATTAGATTTTTTTAATCCCACGAGAAGTTATTGTTTCCCCGAGATAAAAAAAAATCCTTTTGCTGTACGCATTAAACTATGACTACTAAAGGAAATATAGTATGTAACAAAAATTAAAAAATATAACTTTATGGTCATCGACGTAAAAAAATTGCAGGTTTTAAGCTTAAAATGGCGAGATTGCGGACGAGGGCGGTGTGGATGTACCGTGGCCAAGAAGTTAGCGCTCGCTCCTGATACGATTTTATAATATTAAGGAGCTTGATACCATTTCTTAAAGCATCTATTTTGAAATGGTTTAATGTAGCCTTGACGTCAATGGAATTTTATAACTTACAGGCCATTGATAATGATAAACTTCATTCTTATACAAACATCGCCATCTAACCCCAAAGTAAGCGTAGCTTGTATTAGGAGTACTAAGATGACTGATGAATACTTATTATATACAGATAAACACCAAGACACTGAAAAACATTCATGTTCGTCACACAAACATGTTCCCGTGTTGGGAATCGAACTCATGGCCATGAACTCAGAAAGCAGGCTCGCTGCCCGTGAAGAGAAGTCAAATTGATGCCATAGTAATTTTTGTGACAAATAAGAACCTACTTTGTTAAAAGTCGATCTATTTTCTAGATTCTTTTTTTAGGTAGGTTAGCAGTTATATCTTAGTTATAATAGCCAAATGTCAATGGCTCATAACCTACAAAATATTGCTTTTCCCGAAGCCAGTTAGTGGTTGAGCAGGAACTTCACCATAAACTCGTTTATCGTGACGAGCATATATTGCTAACCTACTACATACCATAATCGAAGCGCTAATAGTGTAATGCTTATTATTGTATAATTCTGGAGAATCAGTCTCACAGCACTAACACCTTCAAAGATTGTCGCGACGCGGGGTCGTTCTCCTTAATTAGAGAGGGCAGCAATATCGTCTTGCTCAGAGCGTAGACGCATAGATCACGGGCATAGTGATGACCCGTAATCAGCGAAAATGAGTCTTATAAAGTAAAACATAAGTACTTATCAAAATTACAAAGCGTTTACGTGTAAATTGCATACAAACAAAATACGAGGGAAACTCGCTGTAACACCATCCTTGGTCTTTATCATCAGTTTGACGTGACTAAACGGTACATTTCGAAAGAAAATTCTCAAGTTACATTAAAAAATACTTAAATCTTTATATTATGCCAGTGCCCAGAATATAACAACAGTTCTCTAGATTTTACCAGGACGCCTCCAATAGATCTCCACCAAATTAATATGGTATAACCTTCTTAGGTATGGCATACCAAACAAAAAAAGAATCATCAAAATCGGTGTATAATTGGCGGAGTAATCGCGTAAGAAATACACAAAAAAACGTACAGTCGAATTAAACTCCTCCTTTTTTTACGTCGCTTGAAGACTGCCTAGGTGTTCATATGTGTGTTTATATGTATGTATGTTTTTTTCCACGACAAGTTAGGCCTTCACTGCAATCTCACCTTATGAAAAGTGATGATGCAGTCTAATATGGTAGCGGGTTAGGGAGTACGCCAAAATTTATTATTTTATATTTAAATCATACATATTAAAAAAAACCATCATAAGCTTTAAAAAATTTTAATTAATATGTTTTACTGTATGAAAATTATCTCAATACTTCGTTAATCCGTATGCATATGAGTAGCTTTAACAAGAAAGAAATTCATTATTTCAATATAAAATAAGTAGAACAATAAAAATATGTTTATTTATGTTGTAATGTTACCTACCTACCTTTGTACCATATTACAATATTTTATGGCATATTCATAAAAATATTATAATATAGTATAATAGAGGAAGACTCGGTCTGCTTGTTCATTTGTTTGTTACCTATGTTCGGTACGTACTCTACGCCTGCACCGATCTTAACCAAATTTTGCACGGATATAGCTTTCATCTGGTGAAAGATATATATAAGATACATTACCCCAACCAAAATAAACGATTTCTGCGGGATTAAAAAAAACCGAAAAAGATTTATTTTTTTCATTTCAATGACTCGCAGACTAATGCACCATTTATTTTTATCTTACTAGATTTCGTTTTCGTATTTGATAGAGTTCAAAGTATGCCCACATGTTTTCTCGTTCGTGATTATATCACTTCTTCTTATACAATATAAATGAGTAATAATAATAAATAAAAATAAAAGATAAACTGTAGGTACCTACAAGGTTATAAAATTTTTCCGCTTTGTATGGGATTTCTTTTATAACTTAATGACTTGATGAAAATGAGGCTGGGCAACCTTGCGAGCAAAATCGATCCACATGTGAAGAAAAATCGGTAAACAAAAAAACATACTGTCACATGTAGAATATTTTTTGAAGTCATATAGCTGACAAACCTTCACAGATCTAACCACAGGATGAGCATAAATTTGTTCCAGAACCTGTTTATACATAATATTTTGTACCGTGTCCAACTAACACTTCATCATTTTTTTTGTTATAAAAACCACTATCAATGATTTATAGAACATATCATATAATTATTTATTACTGTCGGCATGTAACTTTAGTGAGATTTAATTCAAGATATTTTAATTGGTAGATTGGTACCTATTTGTAAGAAAAATATCTTCTGTACACGTCATGGTAAATAACCAGGCCATGGGATCAAATACATTTGTTATAGCTAGCAGTTGTTTTCTATGAGCGACCACAACTATTCTACCGATGGTCTTCCCAATCTGTAGAAACCAAGCTTTTATTTACCCTCCTAATATAATAGTAATAAAAGCCTTAGGAATTAAAAAAAAATCCTCTCCTCTCTGCACGGCCAGCATGGACAGGAGACGATTATATCCCCGGGGGAAGGATATAAAGGATGCCGGAACACGGTTTCGTTTGGTGTCTCATTCAAATTGGTATCTTAATTTTTTTTTTTTAAAAAAACCTCTAAAGTCCCAAGCATTAACTTAGACGTGTAAAAAATCATTTAATCATCTTGTTTAAATATATTAATCAAAAGAGCTACGAGTACGTCACTTGTTTACGTAAAAACAACAATAAAACGATAAATACATATTGTGAACTACTGTTCCATGAATAGGTAGGTCCAATAATCGCATGTGTCGAAAATAACCTTAATTCACGAACTTAATGTGCTTGTTACTCTGAAATCCGGCGAACTAGAGTTTTTTTTTTTTTTTTGTACAGTATTGTAATTATTAGACCCTTCAAATTGAGATAAATTCCATGAACGCACCTTATAACTACTATGTGAAACCGAATCCGGCAAACGTACGGCATTCTCCTTTATCTTCTCCCACAGCCTTATCAACTCTCAGAGCACTGACGCACAAGTGGAAATAATATCCAAATTATATATGTGTAAATAATAAACGGGGATAAACTTCTCCTTTTCCATATTCCCGTGGTTCCGCAGGTGGACACGTTAGTTATATCCCTTATCAGGGGATATAATCGGGGATATAATTTTTGTCTCCTACCTATGCTAGTCCTACTGGGGTTAGTAAGTGTTCATAAACGACCTCTTCCTTACTTGCGGCTGAACACGAGGTTCAAAAAGCTTATTATTTACTTCGAACATTTATTTGTTTTATTTATACTCTTTATTTGTACACCACTCAGAAAAACGAGACAAAAAAAAGAACAAACACATGAAGAATGAAGCAGGATACAAATGGCGGCCTTATCGCTAAGTAGCGATCTCTGCCAGGCAACCTTAGGATTAGGAAAACTAAAAAGAAAACAAATAGGTGGGATACACTATTTAGTACATACATACGAATATCTACATACTAATACATAAACCAGACTACACAAATAAAAAATAGGTACTTTTGATAAATATAAAAAATAAATATACTAATACATATCTTAATATACCATAAATACTTAAATATGAGTTGAGTAACATTCCAGCCGTTAGGAATATATTTCTGAGATATAAAGTAGTAAATCTGTAGCCTAAATCTATCCTGCTATCTACATACAGTTAAAAATCAGTCAAACAGAAAATTAGGTGGACAATAATTTTCAAATAAGTTTGAATTACGCCTTAGTTAAAATTATCATAATATGAGCATGATAATAAGAGGCGTATTTGTATTTGTCTCGTCAATTATATTTATTGCTATGTATAGAGTAGATATATAAACATAAAGCATTTTATATTAAACTAGCTGACCATATTTAGGGGGATGAAAAATAGTTGTTGTCCGATTCTCAGACATACCGAATATGCACCCAAAATTTCATGAGAATCGGTCAAGCTGTTTCGGAGGAGTTTAACTACAAACACCGCGACACGAGAATTTTATATATTAGATTATTATTATTATTAAATTCTTTATTGCACACACAAAAACAAAATACAAAGAAACACATTTACAAAAATAATAAAAAAAACTAGTTTAGGTGTGCAAAGGCGGTCTTATCGCTAAAGCGATCTCTCCCAGACAACCTTTGGCGATAGTAGTTTTTGTAAGGAACGGGTTGGTACGGCAATAAAAAATTCTACCTACATAAAAATATTGTAAACTAAACTACATACTTACATGGTATAAATTCTAATAGATTTATTAGTCTGTCAGTTTAAAATAGCGTCGGGAGTTCTGAATAGAATGAGACCTTAATGTATAAAATTAATATTTTCATATTATGTCAATAATATTAATAGATATAATATAGTGTTTCTGCTTTGAACAATCATATTACTAAACGAAGCGTTTTTGTGTCTTTGAGGTCTTTTTATGTGTTATTCGTCAAGATTCTGCTAATTAAGAATTTGAGTGTGCGGTAAATATTTTATAGTGATTATTCAAATTTCCATTCTATACGTAACTAATTCCTAATTTTAACTGTTTATTTTATCTTAACGCATATATTAAAATGACTAACTAATTAAGAAAACGAAAAAGTGTGAATGCTTATGATATCGAATACTTCGATCATTTTTCGAATTGTTTCATTTCTAACCAAGATTTACCGAAAAATTAAGGTAGGAGCAGACTTTATTTTTATCATAATTGAATTTTGTATATAAAGAACCGGTTGGGTCTGAGAACACTGCCTTTATATTTGACGGCCGATTGGCGCAGTTTGCAGCGACCCTGCTTTCTGAGCCCAAGGCCGTGGGTTCGATTCCTACTACTGGAAAATGTTTGTGTGATGAGCATGAATTTTTTTCAGTGTCTAAGTATTTATGTATATTATTCATAAAAAATATTCATCAGTCATCTTAGTACCCATAACACAAGCTACGCTTACTTTGGGGCTAGATGGCGATGTGTTTATTGTCGTAGTATGTTTATTTATTTATTATATATTTATGCACCATAGGTAAGTGATACCTTTTGGCTTTGGGCACCACCGATTTCAACCATTGCTTTAAGTTTTTGGGTAGCTTTCGAATGTATTAAAGCAATCAGTAACTTTGACTTTATTACTTTGCCAATGTTACAAAATACTAATATTTTGACACATTAATCAAGTTTCCAAAACTTTGGATGGATAAAGCTTTTGAATTATACCCCTTATACCAACACAAATACCCTACCTACATTAATCATAATGAATGACTTAATTTGAATGAAAATAAATATCATAATTAAAATAAGATTCACATAAAACTAACTTAATTTAATTATTCTTATAATTATATCCACACCAACCTATTTAACCTCAGTGGCTATCTATTTTTAACACTGGCTATTTACCCAATAACAAATTAACTGGTGATTTCAATGACAATTATCACAATGAAGTGATAATAACCGGAGATGACGAGCTCTGCGAAGCTCGAGGGTGGACACCGCTAATGCCCTAACTTGGCTGGTGCTTAAAATTCTTTAGTGCTGGGCTATCGCTTGCCTCTCGGGGTGGACCGGATTCGATCCCCGGCACGCACCTTTAACTTTTTGGAGTTATGCTACGTTATGCACACTTGTTTTAAGGGTGGATGTTAAACATTGTTAAAAACCGTACATTTTTCGTAGTTAAAAGTTGCTAGTTTAAAAGTTGCGCTATTTTAGACTATACTCTATCTGTATTCTTAATTAAAACCATTACAAAACAGTAACAAATATCCAAATATCAGCATTTATAATATTAAGCATAGACACATATAGCTACATAAAAACTAGTTCTTGAATATGTTGCAAAATTACACATTTACTGCAGAACTTTCACCAATCGACGATCAACGAGTTCCACTCTCGAATCTCAGTAACCACAAAACTGAATAGGGATGTAACATCAACTGGTTGATTGGTACCTAAGTAGGTACCGAAGCCTTTTTTTGTGTACCACGCCAAGAAATAAAATATACTTGTGATATCATCGAATGTCTACAATTGATAAGATTAAGTATTTGAACTAGCACGATAATTATACTAGGGTCAAGTTTATGACTAAAATTAAAGATATTATAACAAAATATGTAAATAAATGTTGATATTCTTACCTTTGAAAACTTTGGAAGTATTATGTCTCTGCTATAAACACATAGTGTTTGTATAGTCTATTCAACTGCTTTGAAACTACTAGCGATCCCGGCAAGGGTGCAATTAAGTTTAGAGTGATTAATAATACCATTTCGTAGTTTATCAATTTTATCTATCTCGTAAGGTTAAGCCAGCATGCAATGTAATCGCTCAAAAATATATTTGTTACCACATCACATTACAAATCAAGATACTTCTAAAAGTCTTCGATAATATGCATGTTGTCTCCATAATATAAACCATCCTTTTGAATTACTCTATCTATTGCTGAAAACTGGATTAAAATCTGTTGCACATTTTAAAAGAACTAAGCGTACGAACAGCAGGAGCAACTTTGTTTTATACTATGTAAAGATAAAGAAGATTTACATTGCAATAAAGTGACAAAGTCACGACCAAGAAGTGTTATTTTTTCCTAATAGGTATAATTGTTCAATGGTAAGTTTCATTGTTGATTTATTGACAAATTAGCACTTACCTACAAGATATTTAGATAGATGCTTACACAAATTTTAAGTATGTTTGTGTGAAATAAATTAAATTCAGTAACAGTCTTATTTCTAAATAACTTCCACTTAACCCGTAAAATTATTTGTACGATAGTATAACCTTATACGTTTAAAATTATGAACTTGCTGTATGTGTGTTTATACGACTAAACTTTTGCACGTTTCGTAAGAGGATAACATTTTTAAATAAAAGTAACTGTCCTTGAGGATTTAGAAAAGATGATGAACTTGGCATACCAAATTTTGCCATAGCAAATTTAGATTTAGTATAAACTATCTGTGCCAGCGGCTAGGCCGTATATCTTACTATGTAATCATACAATAAGTTAGTATATTTTTTTATTTCTTGCATTAAAAAGTATTGTTTGTCCGGTCTCCGGAACGCCTGCTGTCACTGTACAAAATTTCATCAAGATAGATGCAGCGATTGAGCCATTTACATACTTATCTTACAGACATACTAACTCTATGAATGTAGTTTAGGAATGTAGTTATCGCCATCATCTTATTACTTACTATGCACTTTTAATATTAGTATGGATTGTACGCGTACCAAAGCACCGCATAACTACTTATTTTATTTATTTAGTGAGCCCTTGACTGTAATATCGCATAATCGTAATTTTTAAATCCTTTCTAATATTATAAATGATGAAGTGGATTTATTTGTTTATCCATCGCGTCCTAACGCAACCAGTCAACTAGATTTTTGGGGGTAGCATTTTATTTATCCAAGAATAAACCAAGAATAAGAAGAATAAATAAACGCGGACGAAGAACGCGGGCAACAGCTAGTAAAAATATAATTAAATGATACATATTAACTGCTTCTGTACCAAGATAACCGAGTCCCCTCGCACATCACTGGTTCCGTTAGCGAGTCAGAGAGAAACGCAGCACTTCGACCAGTCGTATTTGTTCCCTCCAATGCGCGTACGAGCCGTGTGAGCATTAGTAAACAAACCGCGTAAATCGTAAATAAATAAACGATTAAAAATGGACATTGAGTTAGGATGTGATGATAACATAAAAAATAATAAAAATTTAACCGTGTTTCATGATCTCAAATGCAAAATTTCTGGTATGTGAATATTTTTAAGAGTTAAATTTTATCTGTTTAGAAATTTGTTATTGCTATCTATGTCTGGTTATACTGTAATAATTAGTTTTACTATGTTAGGCGAGCAATGATCCTATATACATAATAAAGACGTATTAGTCAGACGAATATGTTTATGGATCCAGTTATCGATTGCTTAATATCGGATACAATACTCTTTGATCCTCACGTTTGCAATTTAAGCAAATAGCTCGCTATGAAAAGCAGGTCGACCACATATGTTGATCCAACTAACACAATTATGTTTGCTGTATAATTCACTGTACATATCAATAGTAACCAAATTTTAAAAACTAAGAAACCAAATATTCGATGAAAGCGTTTAGAAAATATTGTTGACAGATGTTTAACTTAACTCAGGTTGCTGGACACAGGGCGGCAATATGTAGGACCTTTTTATAGATGGTTTATAGGCGATGGTTTCCCACGTGGGCTAGTTCCCAGTTTGACTGTCAAAAAAATTCAAAGTTTATTTATTTCAAGTAGGCCTAATATAAGCATTTTTGTAACGTCAAGTATGTCCATTTGTAGTGACTCTACCACCGGTTCGGAAGGCAGATTCTACCGAGAAGAAGCCGGCAAGAAACTCAGCAGTTGCTCTTTTCCAACATAATGTTACAATTTAACAATCAATGATTATTTACAAACCTAGTACCAATTAGGTTCCACTTCATCCACTTATATTTATCGAGCAACATTAACTAAAACACACAGACTTTTGCTGAATATGTCACTTTATAAATCAACAGCAACTTAGCAGTTCGAACAGCTAACTTTGAATCTCACCAAATAAACCAGAAATGCGGTGAAAGTATTTAGAAAACGTTGAGCGTTGTTTAACTGTATATATAATAAATAGCAGCAATAAGTTCAAATAGTTCTATATGAGAAGCAGTTCACCCACTTATTTTTATCGAGCAACCTAAACTAAAACATGAATAATTTTGCTAAATAAGTAACTGTTAGGTACATACTAACTAAAAAGTTCAAACGTAGGTAAAATTTGATATTAAAAACTAACAAACCATATACACCATAAAAGATAGTGAAGGATTTAGAAAACATTGGTAATATATGTTGTAGCCTACATTTTGTGGTTAGTTAATTTACTCTAAGTTTAGAGACAAATAAAGGATTAAAAAAAATGTAAAAAAAACTAAGCAAATTGATGGCTATGAAAAACAGGTCTCTCACTTATGTTTATCGTTGCTAAAAAAAGTCGTACATAGTCGGCTAACAAACCGAATAAACGGTTAAAGGCAGTGAAGGATTTAGAAAACATAATTGATATAACATATATCATATATAGGTATTATATGTTATAGTCTAAATTTTGTGGTTATATAATTTACTCATAGTTTCGTGACAAAGAAAATAAGAAATACAAGACTAAGTAAATTGCTGGTAATGAAAAACAGGTCACTCACTTATGTTTATCGAGCAATTTTAATTAAAACACCAGAATTTTGCTGAGTAAAGCACTAGGTATATCAATATGAAATAGCTACTTAGCTAATTCGGACAGCTTATCTTAATTAATTTGAAGACTCTAGCAAAGCGAATGCGGTAAAAGTCGAAAATATAATTTGAAACAAACAAAATTTGAACCGTAGTGAAAGGATTTCGAAAAAGTTTATAAAAAGTTTGTTAAAACTTTCAACCTAAACCACAAACTTTATGGTGAAATTTATATGTAGAGTCAAAAATGTATTTTAACTGAAGTAGTCTGCAATATTGTAATAGTTTTGGGAGTCCTCAACTACGCAGGTCGACCAAAAAGTTTGTAAAGTACTCTAGCCTAAACGTCCGTAACGTCGTCCTCTAAACGTTATATCTACCTAATTATATACGAATAAAATAAACTTTTCCTTCAGAAGTAAGAATAGAACAATTCAATTTTATATGTGCCAGAAAAATTAGAAGCGCAATAGATACGGCGCATGAGCCTGCCTGACCCATTATTGTTATTAATAATGATAACAAATTGACAACTTTTTAACAATGATAATATATTATATACAAGTGAATGCGATTTTTAAATGCGTGAGGTTTTATAAATGGGACAACGCAAATAAATCGGTTGTGCTGGGTAAACGAGGTATTAAGAATTGCAGTTCTTCTTAAATCCTTATAAAAATATTTATCTTTTACGGTTGATTCACAATAGTAGTTAAAATGGCGCTATTTGCGACGTTATTTACTCTTATCGCATATGGATCCTTATCCAAATAAATATAATAATAATTTATATAAAATACCCAAGAATACTTAGGTATTTAATATAAATTATTAATGTCACGCTATATAACAGTGATAAATACTTTAAAGGTTTAAATCATAAAGCAACCGAAAAATAATTCATGGAGCTAAATCGTTTGGCCGATTATTTTGTTCGTATTGTAAAACGAAAAGTCAATAGTATATATAGTCTGCAATCATTGCTTATAATCAAGGGCAGTAACTTCACTCTACTTTCTTAATAATAATAATAATAATCCTTCATTGCCATAGTCTATTGCTAATCCAAGCACTCGAACTCAATTATTACCAATTTATTATTAACAATATGGCAGATAGCCGCAAACTCAGCCTTATGCTGTGCATTGGCAACAACGAGCAGCGCCGATTTTCAGTCTGCTCCAGTATCAAACTGAGCAAACAACCGCGTCGCCCGTTACCTTATTATTATAATAAAGAGTTACAATTTCATAAAAAATTTAAATAAACTGTAAAAAGAACAAATAAAACGAACACAATCATTACATATTTAACAGTAAAAAATTTAAAAAAGGTGTATTAAGTAAAAAAAAAAAATAATAAAAGGTGTAAAATAATAATAATAATACTTATTAACACCCGTGGAAACCCGGAGCCACTAGTAGTACTTGATTAAGTTTTAAAAATCCCGCTGCATTTCTTTATTTTCCCGGGATAAAAAGAGTGCTTGATTCGGCGGAGATTCATGCTACGGGCATAATTTCACCAAAGTCGGTATTACTAGAAGAGAAGTGGTGCACAGGTAACAGAGGTTATTTTTTATTCCAGTGGGTACCTCTCACTGGTGGTATTCCGGATATTATTCCGAAGTCCGCTTCGTGACGCAAGCAATTTCAGTGACAAATTAGTATAAACAAACAAACAGACATTTATAATATTAGGTACGTATGCAACAAAACTTACCAACGTGCACACAAAGCCTACAACCAGTCTACAAATGAGTATCCGACATTTTAGGTCAGGGCTCTATAGTACATTTGTAGTAATTATTTAACATTTATAATGAAACTAGATGTTTCCTACGGATTCACCCATGTCAACAACGGGTCGTAACCATAGAAATCTTAATAACATTGCATCGTTATTAAGATTATGGTTGTAAAGTAATGTTTAAATATTATACTTAGTTTAAGTAGGTCACTTGCCATTCACGGCATTGACGCCCAGTGCAAACTTGTTTTTTTAAGGAATAATATATGCCTAATAATAACGACTGGAGAATATCCTTGATTATTGAATAATTTTCAACATAAAATATATTATGGTACCCACCATAAAATCTAAAATAGATATAAATTGGTTCTGCAATTTTTTTAAGATCGTCTAAATACCTATATTTTTAAAGAATGTCTCTTTAAAAATTATTAACTTATAGTTGTAAATCGCAAAAATATAATATATATATAATAACCCCGGTAACTTTTTTCTTTTCTCTTAATGCCATTACCGGCAAGAAATATTTTTAATTTAGTTGTTATAATGTTCATTTTATGAACATTTTTTTCACGATGTCATTTCAGTATATGTACGGCTTTTTTTGGAGTTTTCATTAAGGTTGATTATATCCATTAACCCCGGCGTGTCCCGACAGGTGGGTCTTAGGTTATCTGTCATTGAAGAGGAGGGAGCGTGCAAAAAAAACTACGTTTAGAAAAACAGACTTCAAAAACTATTATTTTTCTTTCAAAAAACCCGACTGCTTTACAACTGAAAAGCAAGGAATAAATATATTCTTCAGCATTTTTAAGTCAGTGCAAAGTGAAATGTTAATAATTACTAAGTCGGTTTTTTTAGTCTTCTTCTTCTTCAGCTTTTTTTGGCTTTTAGGTGTGCCAAATCAGCACGTTGTATTTCGCCAATGTCGCGTATACTTGGAAGATCCACAAAGGTGATTTTTTTATTTATTTAAACATCTTTATTGCGTAGTAAAGGAGTAATGAAAAATATACTTTAAAAAAATTAGAAGCAAAAGGCGACCTTATCACTAAAAGTGATCTCTGCCAGGTAACCTTAAAGATAGTACAAAATAATATATGAGAGACGGGAAATCCCAATTAAAAATTGTGATTGTGAAAAACTAAATATAGTATACACTATACTTTTTAATAATGGTTTTTTTAGTCAAAAAATGTTGTTCATTGCGCTCCTTTAAATTATTACTTACTTTTAAAGAACTTCGTTTCGACACAACGTCAAATTAAAAATCCTTCATTTATGTAAACCTATCACGGGTACTTAGGCATCGTCGTGTGCATAAGTAGATATTATTTGAGTTAAATTTATTAATAAAAACATAGGTGTGGTGCTTATGTTTTAGTTTTCTCAGATGATCATAAAATTTATAAGTGGTATTATAAGAGCCTGAAATAGATTTATCTAAATAACTGACTTAAATTAAATAAAAAGCTAGTATCTAAAACACTTATAGAGAAACTATGCATATATCAATGGAAATAAAACCTACAACCTGTCGTTCTAGTCCCGTGTTTGTCATCGTTCATATTATAGAATCGGTTTTACATACTATCTGTGCCGCACGGTTTTACCCGCGTGTACTATCTATCGTAAAGTGAGATCTACGAGTATGTCTATAACTTACATACAACCATCCTCAATAAAATGCTTATTATAATATATAGGCTAAATTAAAATAACTGTAAAGACATTAATGGGTCCACATAAATCAGTACAGTTAAGAACAGTGAACAGTCTTATCGTAAAGTACGTATTGATTTCAAAACAAAAAATAGCAAAGTGGAAGTCAATAGGGTCACTTAGGGTTCCTTTACCTTTGAAATTAACGTTATATTTATTTTGCTTATGTATTTGTTTGAATTCATCGACAGCTTCAAGAATAGAAATTACCCGTTTTGTTTAGAACAGCAATACTGATGGATCTCGCGTGTGTATGGAGGTTAGTGGGAAACCGGTGTGAATATATTAATTTTACAGTAATCGTACCATAGTCCACCAATTCGCAATGGGCCAGCGTGGTGGTTTACGGCATTAACCCCTCCTCATTGTGGGAGGAGACCCGTGCCCTGTAGTGGGCCGGTAATGGGTTGATATAATGATGATGATGATGATGATGAATCGTACTATCACCAGCCCACTACAGGGCACGGGTCTCCTTGCAGAATGAGAAAGGCTTAGTCCGTAGGTCCACCAAGCTGGGCCAGTGCCGATTGGTGGACATCACACGCCTTTGAGACCATTATAGAGAATTCTCAGCCATGCAGGTTTCCTCACGATGGTTATCCTTGACTTTAAAGTAAGTGTCATATTTAATTGCTTAAATTAAAAACGCACATAACTCCGAAAGGTGGAGGTGCGAGCTGGTGATCGAACTCGGTCTCCCCGTAAGCGAGGCCCAAGCTCTAACCACTTTCAATGCGACGGCCGATTGGCGCCGTGGGCAGCGACCCTGCTTTCTGAGTCCAAGGCCGTGGGTTCGATTCCGACAACTGGAAAATATTTGTGTGAAGAACATGAATGTTTTTCAGTGTCTGGGTGTTTATATGTATTTATATTATTCATAAAAATTTTCATCAGTTATCTTAGTACCCATATCACAAGCTACGCTTACTTTGGGACTAGATGGCGGTGTGTGTATTGTCGTAGTATATTTATTTATTATTTATACACTTCGAACATATCCACGTTCAATTGTAAAATAATTCAGTACAATAAATATACGATCTTATCATTAGCCTCCTTCACCAACTTTTACCAAATCCAACCAATTCTCTTTTCATTTTTATCTTGCCAGCTCTGATTGGCTACAGCAAAAGCGCGGGAAAAGTAGTAATTTTTAATGACTAATAAGTTGCGAGTTTCTACTAAAGATAAAAAAATACATATAGATAGATAGATGATAGATAGATCACAGATTTTAAAACGTAGAAAATCATAAGACTACTTAGGAGCCATACGGTAGAAAAAATATACCTTGGACTAAGACCTCGCGTTATTAGTATGTAGAGGTCTGTAAGTCAGTAAGTAGGTAATTTATACACGTCATAAGCAATCCTGAGATATGTTTTTATTAAAATATGCATAAAAAGATCTTAAAACTTGAACACGCTTAGTGAAAATGGGGTATTATGTCATGATACCTAATCAAACCATTTTGTTTAATTACCAAACCAACCACAACTTATTTCCCGGGATCAATATTTTTTCTGGAATAACAAAAATATTATGAAATAAAACTGTAGGTCTATGAATTTTCCATTATTAAGAAATAATTGAAAATAACTTTAATATTTATAAAAATTACAAGTAAAGTAATATTTAGTTAATTGATTTTTCGGTTATTTTATTTCAAAGCCGATTTTCGATAGTCTAAGTTTTAAATACCTATTATAAAATGGAAATCTGTTATGCTCTTAAGGGGTGTACAGTTTTTAAAGTAAGGGTATTAATAGAAACTTTGGCTGCACACAACTGGTAAAGGCAATCGTTGACCCAAGTCAATAAATGGATGGGTGCCTTCGTTTGATTTGATAGAGTTGTGGAGAGTGGCATTCGCAATCTCCACGCCTATCACTAACAAAATATATATAAAACGTTAACGGAAGAGTCGAAATCGCGCTGTTTATTTACTCTAATTATAAAATATCAAATTAATTAATTTTAGCTTGCATATTCGATCTGATCACTGATCAGATATCTTATAAAGGCATTTTTCAATATCGGGAAATCGGTAGCAACAAAATATTTAATCCGGAATGTTATCATGTGTTGTAATGCACCTAACATTATGTTTATATAAAGATTTGATACATTGATTGCTCACTTGATTGATGTTTGGTAGTAATCTGCTCCCATTTCATCTGCACACAATAATTGAATAAATAAAATTATTTTATCAATAATTTGTATCTATTATTTATAATTAGTATGTTCATTGACTATCTGTTAACTTAAAATTAATTAGTTTTTTGTTTAATTGTATATTGGATATTTTCGAAAAAAAAAATGGCTTCCTTTCGATATAATCTGCCACTTGAATTGATGATAGTCACAAATACAGACTGCGTTTCAAAGAGACTTTATGTTGAGTAGGCCGAGTAGAAAATAATAGAAGCTCGAATTGTAGTTGTGCAAAAAATTTGCTTAGACAAATTTATTTCACTCAATCTAATCTAATCTGGAAAGCCATCCTCATTGTTTATTTAATTATTTCAAATTTGCATTATAAAACTATTTGAATAAATAAACTTCGACTTTGACTCTACAAATGAAATGTTTAATATGGTCATGATAAAAGTCAGAGTCATAACTGACGGACGCGTCGTCCTGTTTTTTATTGAACGTACTAACATTACATGTACAAAGTTTTTGACAAGGGTAGACATTAAGATATATAGACATTGTATAAAAAAATCCTCCGCGTAAAAAGGCATACAAAAATTTCAATGTATTATTGCTTCTTTTACTGCATTAAGTGCACGTCATTACCTACCAACATCAGATCTCCTATTGACGGGAAATGGCCCACAGCAGCGCATTGACCTTCTTTTATGGTGACGAGGGATGCAGAGCTCATACCTTCCAGGCTGCTCAAAATCGCCGAACTGCCTATTAATTTTCGAAAAAAGTTCATGCAATCATGAACTTTTGTGATGATGCTCCTAGTGTTGTTTGTTGGTCCAATTATATAGATGTTGATAGTTAGAAGTTATCTAACAATTAATAAATAAAAATAAATAAATAAATATACTACGACATCGCCATCTAGCCCCAAAGTAAGCGTAGCTTGTGTAATGGGTACTAGGTTGACTGATGAATCGTTTTAAATGAATAATATAAATACATAAAAACTTTTAATATACATATAAATATATACATAATATATAAATATATAAATGATATTATGTCACTTGTAGTTAAACTAATTACCTTTACTTAATCGCAACAATTTAATTGACTGATAGATTTTCTTTCTCTACCAATGTGTAATGTGTCAAGCAGTTATTATTATATAACAGTTATTACTAACTAACGGTATGCTGCGACTTTGTCTGCATACTAATTCTGATAGGTATATTTTCATCCTATAAACTTACTTCCGCTTTTCTACACAATATAGTTACCCGACTTAACGCGTCGCATTGCCCACCTGTTGTATTCCTTCGTCCGCTCAGCTCTTAAGGTGGTACGAGTACATGGATGCTTTATGGCATATAATTTGCCTCAGGAATTTGACTAGCAAATTCAAAAATTATTTTTCAAATCAAACCATTACTTAGTTTAAGAGATTAGCGCGTAATAGATAAATAGAGTACACCATTGTAATTAAACGATTATATATTGACATTAATATGGCACGTTAAGATTCTGGTTTATAGTTGTAACGCCATATTTACTTATTATATATAACACGCACAAATAAACAAAATAACAAACTCTAAAGCTGAACTCTACTTCATTGGGCGGTAAACATTGTTAATCTGTATTGATAATATGACCAATACTAAACATAACAAACGATTTCAAAAATTAATATAAAAGTTATACATAATATGCCGTCCTTTACTTTTTTTAAGGTATTATTTTAAGCTTTACAACTTTTCTATAGAACTCAATAATATATCTCACATCGTAAGGACAGCGTTCGTAAGAAACGTTTTCGTTTAAATGTTTACTCTGACTTACCTACGAAAAAGTCTTTTAATTTTTCTAAATAATAAATAGCCCGTGACAATCATAAATAATTTGGTATTCTATTGGTAAAAGAATACCAAAATCAGTTCAGTAGATCCGGAGATTACTCCCAACAACCTCACAAACTTACAAACTTCACCTCTTTATAATATTAGTAAAGATAGATATGTATATAGTTTAAATACAGCACATTGCTTACACGTGAACATCGATGACACATTTCATTACTTGCTTTAATCATAAATTCACAACAATTCCAAGTTTATGTCATGTTCTCTTACCGAAATGGTATAAAAACGCAACCTTTTTGGTAGTCTGTCTGTCACAAGTCATATTTCCATAATTGCTTTATAAGCGGTGAAAGGCTAGGGCTTTGGAGCGATTAAGATTTATATGCGGAAAACATTGTGAGGCCTGAATGCCTGAGAGTTTGTCATAATGTTCTTAAAGTCTTCATAATATATATACATTATACATACGTATATATTTATGTATATTATTCAATTATAAAACAAGCTACGCTTACTTTGGGACTAGATGGCGATGTGTGTATTGTTGTAGGATATTTATTTATTTATATACCTATATAGGTATTTGTCGCACATTATTTTTATTATTATTACTTTTTTTGCGCCTACGACAAGTTCTTAGAATGAACAAAGGTTGACTGGTAGAGAGTGCTAAGCATAAAAAGTTCGCCTTTTGTACATTGTATTTTTGAATTGCAATAAAGTTAACTAAAAAAAAAAGGTGTGTGAAGTCTACCAATCCGAACTTGGCGAGCGTGGTGTACTCCTAACCGTCCTTATTCTGCGAGGAGAACCGTTCACCTCTGAGCCAGTAATTTGGTTGATAATGATTATGAAGAAGAATTTTTTTGTGAATTGAAAGAACAATGGACAATATACCGCAATATTACACCGGGGACAATATACCGGATTCCCAAACCGGCCACTTCAGAAATGTTAATTATTTAATTCTTTAAGGTGATAACAAGATACGTCATTTGACCCAAAGCTAGATTAGCAATGAGTTTATAATAATAAGATATGATAAAAAAACAGGTCTATGGGTGAATTATTCATTAATTCGTTACACAATCTTCAGATAAATCCATTACCGGCCGTCTACAGAGCACGGGTCTCCTCCCACATTGAGAAGGGGTTAAGGCCGTAGTCCACCACGCTGCGGATAGGTGTACTCCACACACTTTTGAGAAAATACTGTAGGACTCACGTTGTTTTTCTTCACCGTTGAAGCAAGTGATATTTTAATAACTTAGGAAAGATAACTTAGGAAAACACACATATAACTTGGGAAAGTTAGAGGTGCGTGCTGGGATTAGAACTCGGACCCTCGCACAATACCAGTGCCTAAAGGTAAAACAAACCACGGTATCCACTCTACGTCATTAGGGAGTCGAACCGAATGTAACCCAAATCTCAAGTAGAAGGGCGTCTGGGCAAATATCACATAATTTATGTTCTGCAAGAATTGCAGACAAAAATTTTTTAATGCAGATCCACACGATTTTTCATTTCAACGTTACACACAATTATACACTACTAAATATGCAACGCCAATACACAACGCCATCTAGCCCCAAAGTAAGCGTAGTTTGTGTTAGGACTGATGAGTGTTTTTACGAATAATATATATATCAATACTGTATGTAATGTAAGGCCTTACAAAGAGGCAATAGCTTCAGGACTTTTGGGGCCCGTAGGTAATCATTGGGACAGCATATACTTCTTATAAATATTTTTACTTGTAAGCAGATAAAAATATGTATCATAAACACGAATTCACCATAAAAAAGGTATACGTAGTCGAACCAAAGCCGAATTAAATGATTACTCGGGGTCTCTAATTTAATCAACCTATTTTTCTTATCTCTCCACAGCTTTTGCCATACATAACGCAGATAATTATATCATAACAACTTAGGTATATAAGTAATTATACTTTTTTACGAATCAAACTAGTTTCGCAAGCGTTCGCAACGAGGAACCATTTGCCCATTGTTCTATGATGAATGAAAAAATGCTTTATTCGTCATAAAAGAAAAATGAAACAGTTTTGTTTTTTTTTTTCTGCACGGAATAAAATGTGTACCTGTTTTCCGGACTAGTCGAGAATGTGTCTCGGATAACAGGGCTAACCTACTCAATGACATAGCTTAATAATAAAATTAAGATCACTTGTATACCACAATACTTGTGGTTGTGTTTGTGAGTGTTATATGTGTCTATGTGTGTACGTATGTGTGTGTAACTATTATTAATTAGTAAACAGGTTTTTCAATTTACCAAATAAATTATACCTACTAGAATCTAACCCCGCGTAACTTTTGTTTAAGTACCCACTTTTTTAAGATAACTTTTATAATAATAACTACCTATTCTAGTGTGCAATGAAAAATAATGATGTAACTTGTTATAAAGGGTTCGGGAAATACAAAAAGATTTTTTACTAGTAAACGCTGCTTTGAGCTTTCTGAGAGTAGCTAGTTTGGGCTATATGTGCGTTCATTCTTGATTGAAGTGCGTTAGTAAGGGCTTCTTAAGTGAGGTTGCTAAAATAAACAGTTGACGGACAATTAAACTTGACAGCACTCGTATAACATGACCGTAGGACACAGGAGGATCTCTATAGCATGGTTATAGATAACTTTATATTATAACACTTGTTTAACTTTATTGCGAAGGAAAGTAGGTACTTTCCTTTACTAGTTAATTTAATTATTTAATTAAGATATTTGACCGTCTGTAAAACAAAGAAAATGCGTCAAAAAAACATAATTCAGGTTAAAGAATCATTTATTTCTCTTAAAGAATAATTTACATATTCTCTAGCAGAGAAATCATTTTGAACTTATATTATTTGATTAAACTATATATTAAACTTATTATTAAGGTATACATATAAATTATGAAAGATCTACTCTCAGAAACTTCGATAACCGTATGTTGCGAAATGCGAAGTCTTTGCCATAGTGTAGTCATAAGCGGTATTACAACATTACAACTGAGATAGTATGCGATTTTTTAGTTTGCGTTTGAAAATTGTAAACGACTTCGCATTTTTCACTTCCGTGGCTAATTTATTGTAGAGTTGTACTCCTTCAAATTTCACATTTCTTCGCCCGAGGCAGGTTCTAAGACGTGGAAGTAAAATATAGTCTCCTCTTCGACTGATTCTACTTTGCACTTGGTGTATTTTTGTAAATGTGATGTGTGTATGAACGGATTTGTTAATAATTTTTCTTATTAATATGCAAGTACAGTAGGTATGAAGCTGTTTGATGTTCATATGTTTTGTGTTTTTGTATAATTTCGTTGTAGGTGTTAAGTAGTCATAATTAAATAACATTTTAAGCATTTTGTTTTATGTAATTTAGTTCGCCTTTGAAAGATTTTTTTATTCCACTGCAAGCAGCCCTTGACTGCAACCTCCCCTGGTACTTGATGATGTCTAAGATGGTAGACTCATTTAGAGTCTAGTTGAAGACATCGTTTCCTTTCCAATGTTTTTTTTCCACTCATAATAAATATAATGAGGTTTTTTTTTAAATTTTCCGCTTTGCAAACTTCGGTGTTAATTGGGAGAGCGTTTATGTTTTATTTTTTTGTTATATTAAATAAAAACTTTACGGTGTATATGGAATAAATTATACTTATTTTTAATATACAAATTTGCATATATACATGTAACTCTTTAATTTAAATTAAGTCTACAGTTTGCAAAGCAAAAAAAATGAAAATAACTATTAATTGCTGGTGTGTCTTATGAATAAAAAAAAAAAAAAAAGTTCACCATCAAATGAGCTGAATGGGAAAAAGTTTGTGAGCTAGCTAACATTCCGCGGGTGTAATGCGAGAAGAGACGATTGTGCTGATTTTAACCATTTTTTATTAATAGAAAGCTAAACTATCACGGAATAACATAGGCTTATATTTTATTTTATTAGAGATCTAGAGAGATCTTTAGAAAATGGCAATAATATTGTAAGCTAAAGTAGCAAGTTTTGATTATAAAATTCATTAGTTGGCTTGAGCCATGAAAACTATTGATAAATTAAAGTTATGTTATTCATGATTAAAATTAAAAAAATCCCCGAGCTTTGTACGAAAGCTGTAATTAAAGCGGAGGAATTCGCGGTCAGCTAGTGCTCAATCAGCAGTTCTCTAGAAGTGTTTTTTTTTTGTTACAGATAAAGTATTATTTCGAAAAAGTAGAAGATCGGGGGCGGAGGAACAGTACATTCTGAAGGGCGTGTGCGGTGCTATTCGCCCAGGAAGACTGACTTTCATCCTTGGCCCTTCAGGCGCTGGCAAGACTACACTATTAAAAATACTAGCAGGACGCAAGTAAGGCTAGTTATAAACTAGATTTTTGACCTCCCTGCTCCAACAGTGAATTTAAGTAGGAGTTCCCGGGTTCGATTCCCGGCAGGGGCAATTTGGGAATTTAAAATTTCTGAATGTCCTCAGGTCAGGCTTTGGACGTGGCTAGTTACCACCCTACCGACAAAGACGTGCCGCTAAGCGATTTAGTGTTCCGGTGCGATGTCGCGTACAAACTGACTAGGGGTATGACTACAATACTTCCTAACAGGCTAGCCGGCCACCATCTTAGACTGCATCTTTACTTACCAACAGATGAGGTTGCAGTCAATTTAAATTTATTTTTATGTATTCCTCTACAAGTTCTTTGGCCAAGATATAAGCAGAGCAATACTACGCACGGCATGCTAGCAAGAAGTTCTACAACACCGCCCTGAATCCTATCGCGTAGGTGTGCTTGTAACCACAACAGCAACCACGCCCTTCTTACCATCTTTAGTTTAAGTATGTGTGTGCGATGTGATTAGTAAGTATACCAATATACCCGCCCCCACCCTCAGGTAATCCGCGGACTGATGACATGATTAAACTATAAGTGAGGATAGAGTCCTAGCCTAAAAAAAAAATCATTTAACTCCTTACTACCGAGAATGTGTCCCAACAACAGCCAACAAAGCGTCTCGCCGGCGAAGACGAGGGCCACGATTTCTAACGTCATCCGGACGTGGAAGGTGGACCCTTACCCCGTGGTAAGGGTCCACGTCCGGATGACGTGACCGTTCACGGGGGCGTAAACAATAATTAGTTCAAAAGTCCACCAACACTGAGATTAACTTTGAACCGAGCCGAGTTCCGAATCCTCGCAGGAGGCACCCTCGGGTCGACATCTCCTACTTCCCCCCCGATGTCGTCGAGCCCTGGGGCTCTTCTCATGGCGAGCTTTCGCGCTCTCCCACCTCCCCCGGTGACGCCGTAGCAACCCCTCAGGTGGTTATCGGCAGGTGTCCATCCGAAATCAAAAATCGAATTCATTTAACTCAATATGCCACACATACCATATGGTAATATTCACTTTTAAGTGATACAAGGTCCACTGTATTAACAAATGTTTTATTTAGACGACCGATCGTTAACTTATAATGTCTTATCATCATTATAATTATCAACCCATAACTGGCCCTGGTCTCCTTCCACTATTAGAAGTGTTAGGCAGTAGTCCAACACGCTGGCACAGTGCAGATTGGTGGACTCCACATTCCTTTGGGAACATTATGGAGAACAGCAGGTTTCCTCACGATGTTTTCCTCCACCGTTGAAGCAAGTGCTATTTTAATTTCTTAAACGGCAAGTTACTTAAATTCAGCGGTGCGAGATGGGATTCAAACTCGGACCCTCTATAGTTAAACTAAAACTATCATACTATATTATGGTCGACTGGCGCAGTGGGCCAGCGACTCTGCTTTCTGAGTCCAAGGCCGTGGGTTCGATTCCCACAACTGGAAAATGTTTGTGTGTTGAGCATAAGTGTTTTTCAGTGTCTGGGTGTTTATATGTACATATTTTCTAAGTATTTATTTATATATAATTCCTAAAAATATTCATCAGTCATCTTAGTACCCATAACACAAGCTACGCTTACTTTGGGGCTAGGTGGCGATGTGTGTATTGTCGTAGTATATTTATTTATTATACTATATATTCTATTATACTATATTATACTATTATACTATAATGTCAAACACTTAGTAATTACATGGTACCATAATGTAATGATAAATTAGACTTAAGTATAAAATAATTATTGTTCTGATTAGGTCACAGTCCATGACCATGAATACTGTCGTAATTGCATGAATGAATATGGTAATAAATATTAATAAAGTTAACGTTACCTACCTACCTACCGTACCCAGCTCTATCTATACGAATAATGTAAACAGGAAATATTTTTTTGTATGTTTGTTTGTTTTTTTTATAGTAATAATTGTCAAACCAAGTAGCTGGTCCACCTTAAAAGTGAAAAACCATCACCTATAAACAGAGTGTGGAGTGTCCACAGGGTATAACACGTCCTATAAATCGCCACCCTGCGTCCGTCAACCTGAGGGCGTGGGTGAAATAAATGTACCTGTACCTAATAAATTTTATGGACATTGGACTAAAACACTGCCGAATTGATTTAAAAAAATTGGTTTGCTTCTTTTATAGTAATAATTGTCAAACCAAGTAGATGGTCCACCTTAAAAGTGAAAAACCATCACCTATAAACAGAGTGTGGAGTGTCCACAGGGCATAACACGTCCTATAAATCGCCACCCTGCGTCCGTCAACCTGAGGGCGTGGGTGAAATAAATGTACCTGTACCTAATAAATTTTATGGACATTGGACTAAAACACTGCCGAATTGATTTAAAAAAATTGGTTTGCTTCTTTTATAGTAATAATTGTCAAACCAAGTAGATGGTCCACCTTAAAAGTGAAAAACCATCACCTATAAACAGAGTTTGGAGTGTCCACAGGGCATTTATTTACACGACCTATAAATCGCCTACCTGCGTCCGTCAACCTGAGGCGTGGGTGAAATAAATGTACCTGTTACCTTATGAATAAATATAAATAAATAAATAAATATACATATACTACGAAAATACACACATCGCCACCTAGCCCCAAAGTAAGCGTAGCTTGTGTTGTGGGTACTAAGATGACTGATGAATATCTTTATGAATAATATATTACATAAATAATTAGAATATACATAAAACACCCAGACACTGGCAAACATTCATGCTCATCACACAAACATTTTCCAGTTGTGGGAATCGAACCACGGCCTTCGGCTCAGAAAACAAAGTCGCTGCAAACTGCGCCAATCGGCCGTCGCCAATTTTTGGACATTATCAAAAAATCTTTAACCATAGAAAACTACATTTTCAACGAACATTTTATTTCAATATAAATAAGATTTCAGTCGGAAAAAAATGCAATTTGTATACCAATTCAGAAAGACCGAGCTGCTTAACCCACGTACGCTAGATAATAATTTAAAAAATAAACCGTTGAGTCATATAGATGCTATTATAGATTAGCCAGGCTAAGGTATTTTTTGCCAAAAAATATTAATAATTACAAAGTGCTTTTTTAACTGTCACTATTAGGTATAGAACAATATTTCGTAAAAAAAAAATATACTTTAGTATCAAGACAATTTATGTTGATAAACTTTGCCCTTTACAACATGTCAGTTGGGCGCATAGTATAGGAGATAATGAAAAACTAAAGCTCAAACACTTGCGGGATCAGAATACGGTTGAAACCAAGGGGAACAACTAGTAATGAATATTTAAAGTGAAATTAATATATTAAATTCAAATTCAAATTTCATTTCTTTCACTTTATAAGGACTTTCGAAACGAAGGACCTAAGGGTCGGGGGGGGAAATCAAATTACATCCCCTTACGGACGTAAATAGAGGATGAAAGATTTTTGTGATTTTTTTTATTATTAAGGCTATAAACCTAAAATTTTTAAAAAAGGTTTCTTTTAAAGCATAGATAGCAGTTATAAATTTTTTTTTTACCCAATTCTACCCCTAAAGGGGTGAAATAGGGGTTGGAAATTTGTATAAAAGATCCATGTTTTTGAAGTAAGACACCGAAATCTGCAAATATGTTAATAATTATAAATGTATGGGTTAATAAGAGTGGAATGGACGAAAAACCGTTGAGAAGTATTAATTGCGGCAACCAGTCCAGTAGGTACATGCAGGAAAAGAGAGGGATTAATACGGAATAAACGGATACTTATAAAACTTCGTTTATAGTAATGAAACGCAATATATACGCAAACGCAATATAATATAACTAAAAACCAAAATGGATATTTCTGTCTGTTTGTAGCCATCTACCGTAAAAAATATGTAATGATCTTAAGGAAATTTTCCTGTAGCTTTGTTTCTGGAGAAGGGCATAGACCCAATTAGGGATCCACTCAAACTCACGGAAAATCCAGAATTCTTCGCAAACGAAGCCTCGGGTATTTATATTTATCAACCTGAGGTGCACACTCCTAATTTTTATAATTTTTAACAGATTTTTTTTAAACTTTACTTTTAGATGTAATAGTTTAAACTTGAGAGTATGTATTTCTGTCTGATTGTGACCTTATAATGTATTGAGGATAAATCAATATTTAATCGGGGACGAAGTCGCAGGCAACTGCAAGTATATAATATGTATCTTTTTAAACCAACGTTATCGCATAGAACACACACAAACAAATAACATATCCTTGACGGCTCTGCACTCAGAATCTTAATTGTTTATTTATTATAATACGTATATATACTACCTTTAGTTGTACAACACAGCAAGTTAAGGACATAAATAAGTAAGATAGAAACATAAGGAAAGAAAGAGGATACAAAGGGCGGCCTAGAGAATTATTATCATCGCTTAATGCAGATTCTGATATTGTTTCTGACATTTTGGTTGAAATTATAAATCGTTATTTTACTCAGAACAATGAATTCATTGTTTTTTCGGTTCGGTTCGATAGGGATTCTGAATTAACGGTAAAAATATTAAAATAATACTTCTATAAACAGTGTTTAGCCCACTATCGCAAAGAAGCGATATAGCCCGTAAAACGAGAGATTTTTAGGGTTACGAAAAAGACGGTTATTTTATCCGACCGTCTGTATTTCACCACTCTTTTTCTCAGAGGTATATGAATATCATTTGTTTCAAGTTGACATACCTTAACTCCACCATATTTGAAAGAGCGATTCACCTTTCTTGGTAGCAATGTTCTCTTAAATCTGCGAGCTAATAACGACAGCTTGTTACACGTTCCTGCTAGTCGTTCATTGGCGTATGGCAATTCTTTTACGGTAAAGGTGGTTAATTTATGGAATGAGCTGCCAAGGGATATAAGACAGTCCAAATCATTAAACATCTTTAAATCACGGTTAAAAGACTATTTCCTGTCTAGTATGTAGCAAAATATCTATGTATTTTATGTGTATGTTTAAATAGTAATATGTATTTAAGTTTATATATTGATATATATATATATATATATATATATATATTGATATTTATATACAAATATATAAATATATATGTTTTACTATATATATGTAGTATTAGTAATAGTATGTAATGTTTATAATTAGCACAATTTAATTATTGCACTATCCCGTTTTCTCTTATATGTTTCTTCAACCAAAGGTTGTCTGGAGGAGATCGCTTCAAGCGATAAGACCGCCTTTGTGCATATGTATAGTTTTTTTATTTTTTTGTTAACCTGATTTTATATTTGTATGTGCAATAAAGACTTTTTCTTCTTCTTTCTTCTTAAACGCTCTTTAGAAAAGTAAGTCTGTATATTTGTTGTGGCGCTCACAACGGTTAGGAATACAGATTCTAAGAAAAAGAAGCCAGCAAGTAACTAAGCAGTAGCTCTTTCTATGATCGGTTAAAAGTTTACACTTATTATCATCAGCACTTAATTGGATGAGTTGGGACATTAATAGAATGAGGATGTTTTTTTTTTTAAATAACTTCAACTTGACCCTTAACTGCAGTCGTACCTGTTAAGTAATGATGCAGCCTAAGATGCTAACTGGCTAAGATTTAAGCTTAGGGGTATGTCAGTTATATTAAATTCATTGACCTAAACAGCTTCTAAGCTGTAGTGTTTGTGAATATGTAATATACATTATTTATTATAATATCTATTTGTTTAATAATACATTGTACACGAAATACACTGTCTCGAGCGCACCGCGTTAGTTACACGAGAGAGCTTAGTAGAGAGTGGATGCGTCTGATAAAGTGCCAGTGTCGAGCCTGTGCTACATTATCCAATAAAACACGGCAGACACGCTTACGTATCAGCGACATCGCACCGTAACGCTAAATCGTTTGGCGGTGCCGTCTTTGTCAGTAGATAACTTCAGAATCAGAATCCTGCCTTCCAAACTGATCCCTGGGATTTTACCCAGGCTCTATAGGGCTTATAAGAGCATAGCACTCATCGCTGCATCATGGGCCCATCAAAAATTACATTATAATTCATGTAGTTTTTTGCCTAGCCGGTAAGGGTATTTGGCATCCCTTTCGTGGGGACCGAATTCGGTCGCCAACACGCAACCGTAACTTTTCGTTAGTTATGTGCGGGCTTATTTTAAGCAATTAAATATCACTTTAATTAAACGGTGAAGGAAAACATCTTGAGAAATTCTGCATGCCAGAGAGTTCTGATAATGTTCTCAAGGGCGTCGAGTCTACCAATTTGCAGTTTGCAAGCTTGATTGACTACAGCTTTAACCGAAGGGTTAAGAATGAGAAGTCATTCCTATGGGTTCTAATGGGCTATGATGATAATTGTCGTTTTTTTACAGAAATACCGGAGTAACTGGCCACCTCCAAGGGGCAGGTCGGAACATCGTGCTTGTAGCACAGCATGCCACTCTCATAGACACCCTAACGGTGCGGGAGACACTCCAATTTGCTGCCGCATTGAAACTACCTCATGCGAGCCGACATGAACGTATCAACACGGTAAGTTGTAAATAGTTTACTATAATTTACTCAGTAAAAATTAATTCAGCTGAACACGAGTAGGACCAAAAGTCGCCACGAGATATGAATGTCTACTAATTTTCTAGTCTTATCAGATAGAAATAGGACGAGAAAATCGAAGCCATAAATTTCTCGCGGCGCGCATTTAGCCCCTACTGCACATTAACCGGGTTCTTTTTCTTTTTATATGGCAATGTCGGTATAGCGCCACAAATCACAGATAATAATACCATAGTTTGTGGATTACTTCCCTCTTACGCTAATTACATCATTCACATCATTAGTTCCTATTGATAATAATTGATCCCTGATAACTGTTTATTTTTAAAGTTAATTATAATTGATGATTTGGGGTAATCTTAACATTTGTCCCGAGGTTGTTAAAAACGGTTATATTTGAACGGTGAGTTCTAATTTAAATTATACCTTGTATAATAAACACAACTATCGCACAGAAAAGTGCAAAAATAAAATTTATTTTATTATACCTACCTATCTTAGGTTTGTAAATTACTAAATATATATATTATAAAATGTGCTATAATTATATACTTAATATTTTTTTTTTCAGTTAACGTTATAAGTACTTAAATACTAGTTAATTTTATCAACATATGCATATATACATTTAAAAATGTTATCTATACATCATGTATAAGTTGAAAATTGCAAGTTTATGTACCTGTCTTACCTAGTTGTAAAACAAAATGTCATGTTCTATATTTAGGTACGTGAAATACAGCATTTAAAACAGGTTAGGTAATTTTAGTGGCATTAAAAATGGTATTGACCCCTTAAGCCCGGACAAATGAGTCACAAAATTGTACTTTTGCAGCAAAAAATTGTACGTGAGCAGTAAAAATTAAATGCACAAGAATGGATGGCAAATTATGTTGTATCCAAATCTATACACTTTATTATATTGACAGATCTAAATAAATTAAAAGTTAAAAAAAAACTAAAATATCACGCTTGGTATAAAAAAGCCAATCTAATTTCTACCTTCGAGTTTAGTTTATTTATAAAAGCGCGCTTTTAGTTTTTCTTCAACTACTTACCTATTATTTTTATTGAAGCGAAAATAATTCGATTACCCATTAACAATCAAATTTATATAATCAAAATTATAGAATCGGCTAAAGATAATGGTTGGAAATTAATATTAACTTCAGTCCTACTTTATGGACTATACATGAAAATTATATAAATTAACAAAAATATTGTTTTCAAGTTAAAAATGGAATAATTTTATCAAATCAGTCCTCGGTATATTTACAAAGATTTAACGAAATCAGACCGTTTGAAGAAAGTCAAAATGAAGTCCGAAGAAGTCGGTTACAAACATAGAAACAAACTTACTGGTTACCTTAGCTTAATATAAAGTGTATAAAATAGTGTTTTGCTTTTTCATCAAGAACATTATAGTATACTTTAGAAATATCAACTTGTAACGTGAATTATTTCTTTTTTTACCCGTGCTTCAACAAGCTTTACATGTACAACAGAATCGGCACCATTAGAATTTCCTAACCAAGAAACTGGTTTAATCGCTTAAGGTATCCTCAATGACACAGCTCAGCGGAATCTAGCGTAGGTATGTACGTATTGAAGTGTACATGGTATTGAAATGTTGTCGATATCTTTATACTTGTAAATAATGTAAATGTAATTATATAACTAAAAATTTCATTATATAACTGTAAATGTAATTACTATTATAAATCATGTAATGTAATAATGTAAATGACATATGGCCGCTTTCCCGTATCCATATCTCTACAGAAGATCACTTTTAGTTCCACCAAAGATGTAGTCTTTGCTGAGTGGCAGTGGCTTACCTACACAGGGTTTTTGACCAGAGAGTTGACATGAAAAGGAAAACTCATATACTAGATAAATTTATGGATAGGTATTGCTTTTGTCAGTGTGGTGACGGCAGATCAGAACATTTGTCACCACCGCTCTTCTTGCGTGTGTCGTACGACGCGACTAAGGGAATATAACAGAGAACGGGCAGCAGTGTTCTCTGTGCTGCTACCGCTAAGGTCCGACGGATTATGGCCTATGGGCAAACCCTCCCGTTTGGAGAGGCCAAGTTCAGCTTTTGAATCTTATAAGTTTTCGATAATTAATGATTGCTTTTGTCTGCATCTATAAAGTTCACGCCACTACTGAGTGGAGACCCTTTTGGGAACAATCGCACATTTATTGTGTATATTAGGTACTCCTACAAATTAGCGAAAAGTGTGCAATAGTGTGTTTGTTCGTCTGTTTGTTGGGAGCGGTGATAGCGGGTAAGAGCTCCACTTCACTTTCGGGGGGGCCGAGTTCGAATCCCAGCACGCACTGCTAATTTTTCTTAGTTATGTGCGTTTTAAGTAATTAAAATATCACTTGCTTCAACAGTGAAGGAAAACATCATGAGAAAACCTGCATGCCTGAGAGTTCTACATTATGTTCTCAAAGGTGTGTGGAGTCCACCAATCCGCACTGGGCCAGCGTGGTGGACTACGGCCCTAACCCCCTTCTCATTGTGGGAGTACACCTGTGCCCTGTGATGATGGTCTGTTTGCTTGTTTGCCCTTTCTGAACGCTCTATCTAAGCAACCAATCGACTTGATTGGCATAGAGTTGTGAGAAAAAACGGCGAGTAACATAGGCTACTTTTGATCCTGGAAAAACATCCATTCATCATTCGCATTTTTACACCATATATCGACCTTTCTTACAACAAAGTATCCAAATCGCGGGGTGCTTAGTATTTTATATGTCTTACTTTTATATTGCAGATGGAATCGGTGTCGAAACAGCTAGGAATACGTGAGGTGCTCGACACAAGAGCTGGACGCTTGTCGGGCGGTGAACGCAAAAGGCTGACCATAGCATGCGAACTGCTCACCGATCCCACCGTTATGCTGGTCGATGAACCCACCAGGTACCAATAACAACACTGCGTAGTAGCTAGTTTAACTCTCACTCGGTTGTGACTAGTCGCCAGCTACCGTGATAGACGCGCCACCCGAGCGATTTAGCGTTCCTGTACGATGTTTAGATTACTGACAGCTTGATGGATTATTTTCCTTTCCTGGAGTTTTGAATACGCATCTCCAAAGAGGCTGCAAATGCTACGCATTACGTATGATTGTGACAATGTAAACATGGTGCATTCTGCATGGTGACTTTTGCTTTTAAAATATTCTTTATTAAATGCACAAATAACTTTCAGATATGCATTTAAAGAACTTCAGTTAAAGTCAATATGTACCTACGTAAAACATAATTCGCTAGTAGTAATAGGTATATCCAAAAGTGGATATCTTAAACCAAGATGTTTAATATTCAAGTCCTGGCCTAGTTAGACATCAGTTTTCACACGCAATAAATATAATAGGTAGTTATTTAAGACGCTTCTAGAATATCTACTCAGCCTATTATTTAATACTCTAGCGGTTGTCCAGTCATCAGTCATGTAAAATTTCTGTTAAAAGATATTTTCCAATGTATACTTTTATCGGATCTATGGCTTCTACGTCTAAGGGGAAGTTTTGAGGAATAAAAAGTAGGTATCCTATATTACTCCCAGAACAACCAGCGTTTTCACAGTTCAAACAGATAGAAAGGCATACAAAATATTTATTGTACTTATTAATCTTATGAGCTTTGCTTATGAGCCCGCAGAAGCGGTGGTAGTGGGTTTGACTTCGATATCACTTTCGGCGGGGCGAGTTCGAATCCCAGCACGCACCTCTTAACTTTCCTTAGTTATGTGCTTTTTAATAGTTCTTGAGTAAACCACTGCCATCGTTTTTACTGAAAGAAATCAGATAAAGCCGTTACATGCAAAATTAAAATAATGTGACTTCTGTCGCTTTATTAGGTAAGCGTCGCGTAGCGTAGGTACTATGCGGGTATCGGTCTTTTATCTTCAATAGGGTTGTCATAAGTAAACACTAAGAATGTTTTGAATTACTTTGTATGGAAAAATAAATATGGTATTTTAATTCAATATTTTAAAAGTGATTCCTTATGAAATATATCCTTCAATATTATTTCGTAAATCTGTAACACGTTGTATTTTTGTGAACAGCGGCCTTGACTCCGTATCATCCATGTCAGTGGCCCAAGCTCTCAAATCAGTGGCTAACAGCGGGAGAACAGTCGCCTGCGTGATCCACCAACCTTCCTCCCAGTTGTTCGCTTCCGCTGATGACGTCATCCTCCTTTCCAATGGCAGGACCTTATATGCCGGCGCAATCGCAGATGTTCCAGAGTTACTGAAGAAGTTTGGATTTGTTTGCCCACTTTACTACAACCTAGCAGATTTTCGTAAGTTTTATTACGTGGCCTTATAAACTACTGAATGCAATGAACTTTCGTTGACGGCCGATTGGCGCAGTGGGCAGCGACCCTGCTTTCTGAGTCCAAGGCTGTGGATTCGATTCTCACAACTGGATGTTTGTGTGATGGACATGAATGTTTTTCAGTGTTTATATGCATATTATAATTACATATTTATGTATTTTATTTATAAAAATATTCATCAGTCATCTTAGTAGCCATAACACAAGCTAGACTTACTTTGGGGCTAGATGGCGATGTGTGTTCTGTCGTCATATATTTATTTATTAATTCAGGTTAAATTTTATACAGGCTAGTTGTGATGGGTAACCCTAAAGACAAATCCGAGCCGCAAAGCGATTAAGCGTTCCGGTACGTAGCGTTGAAACTTAGTGGTATGATTTAATATCAATGGCATACCCCTAACAGGTAATCATCTTCGACTGCATAATCACTTACCACCAGCTGAGACTAGTGAATGCAAACTCGTGCCCTGAAGGGGGCAGGTAACGGTTTGGTAATTACGATGATGATGACACGTGTAAATACGAGTTCAAGTCATTAGATTTGTTTAGGGTTGTCAATTTTTGTCGTTATGTTTTTTATTGTATGTACGTTATTTGAAATTGTGACCTAATAATTTCTCTAAATTGAAAGTAAGTGATAACTTTTATTGGTGGTGCCCAAGTAAAGCTTTTCCGACTAGCCTAACTATAGAGGCATGCAGGTTTCCTCACGATGTTTTCCTTCACCATTGTCCTTTGAAGCAAGTGATATTTTAATTGCTTAGAACGCACATAACTTAGAAAAGTTAGAGGTGCGTTCTGGGATTCGAACTCGGCCCCCCGAAAGTGAAGTCATAGTTCTACCCACTGGGCTATCACTGTTTTAATAATTTGACATTCGAACGAAGAAAACCAAATATTGCGTGCGTGTTTCACCAAAATATAAGAATCCGATTTTCTTTTTTTTTGTTTTGGTTTGTTTGCCTGGATATTGGAGTCATTTATGAAAAACAACTCTAGGAAAATACAAAAGGTATAACAGTTGAAAAAACAATAAAATTCTTTCGCATGAGAATTGTCACTTCGGATTACTTTAGGTGGCTCGAATTTCTCCGGGCTATCTAATTTTTATATGAAACTAGCGTACCCAGCCCGCTTCGCCGGACTAGATTTTGCTTTATTTTATTTAAACAATAAACTTACATCATTAAATTTTTAATAAAAGCTGTATTTGACAGTTTGACAGTTTAAAAATAGGAGTGCTCCGATCGTCACCAAACTTTACAGGATTACTCGCCAGGTCAATCCGGAGATTCCCTGAAAGTTTAATTGAAATCGGTCCAGCCGTTTCGGAGCCTATACGGAACATACCCACACACTTTCTCTTTTATATAATAATATATAGATAGAAGATAGATACACTGACATTATGATGCTTATAGCTACAGATACAGTAGTAACACATTAAATCAATGTACTTATACAGTGAGCTTATAGTAACATATTAGGTAAAATTAATGTACTGATATGACTTTACAATTATTTTTGACAGTTTTGGAAATAGCAAGCAGCGGATGTGCCAACAATTTATCACCTTTAGAACAAGAAGCCAACACATACACAAATGAAATAAAAAAGATTGCAGACAAAGAGGTTCAACACCGGAATGGAAAAGGTAAACATAGAAAAAAATTTTGGTACCTAACTAAATAACCTTAGACCGCGCAAAATTCAAATGTTGTATTTATTGCATTTAGCTAAAACTTTTTGTTAACTGGTCGTACCGGTATTAGATAACTACCTGGATAGCCTAGCTAGATACTTCGGCTTGAATGCTTAGAACCATTCAATAAAACCAGTTTTAATGTTTATAGTAAAGTAAGTATCTTTAATTATTTATGTGCATGATGTATCTAAGTGCCATTCGTGTCGCAATTCTATAAGAATTATACACAAGGTGATGCGCAATTCTAAATTATTTGCAAATTTCCATAAATTTTATATTTTCCATTATAATGGAAGGTAGAACTTATCACGGTTATCTCAGACCACAGTAAGGCGTTCTGTGAGAAAGCGTACTCTTGGCCAATCACACTGCAAGATGGAACATGGAACGCCAAGAGGTTCTAGACAGTAGAAATCGCAAAAATTACCTTCGCCTCCCCTTAACGTAGGAGATGTAGAATTTCCTGAGGAATGAATAAAATTGATCAAGCTATCTTCTAAGAAAAATCGCATTAGTTCTCGAACCGTCGCAATACCAAGGTAGCAGTCAATTCCGCTTACTTACATTATTCTTGAGATCAGCACAATTTTATAATATCACTCCAGGATAACTTTATACAATTTAACGACTAAGTATTTTTCAACGCCTTCTGATACTGCAACCTTAGTAACTTAATTAATTCTTCGCTTTGACTTCAGATGCAATCGAATTTTAGAATTCCTCGTTATATTTTTTCACATATTAATATCTATAAAAAAAACATTCATGAGCACCAAAGAACCAAATTCATAAGGTTGACTATATTCTCGTACCACCTTCTACACCTTATATTAGTTGAGGCAAAAAGGGGATAATATTTCTATGCAACTCTTCGATCATACATTCTAAATATGCAGTTTGATAAACAATCTAACAGAAAAGTTTACGGTTTTTCTTTATACATACAATTATCTGTTCAAAAATACATTAGCTTTCTCAGTAAGCAAACAACGGAAAATGGGTTAACGTATATTGTATGAGTACTTATTTAACACCGTCACTTTTTGACGAGATATGGATCTATATTTCACCCCCAATGGCGTCGAGCGAGCTCATCGCGGCTAGCATGAGTAGGACAGAAGACATTTTTCTCCCCGGCGAAATGACAAAATTATAACTTCTCTTTCAGTTTACCAACTCTGCGAACATTGGTCCACGTGTGGAAATAATATCCAAATAATATGTGTAATAAAAGGGGAGAAACTGCACCTATTCCCTGTTGCCTCATTTTGGCCGGTGGACACGTAATTTTTATCCCAGCGGATATAATCCCCGGTGCCACTGTCAAAACCTTAAGGTTATCAGCTACGATCCTTCCGAAATTACATATAAATTTGCTATTGTTACAGATAACTCAACTGAAGCAGAAGCCCTATTAAGGCCGAAAATAGAATATAAGGAAACGTACGCAGCCGGATTCAGCAAGCAGATGTGTGCACTACTACACCGAGGTTACTTAGGCGCTCTTCGAGATGTCCATCTGACGCAGGTTATTTACCCAACTTAAATGACGTTGGATAGAAGCAGGCGTTACATTGCGGAAATCCATAATATTTTATAAAAAATTAAGCTTAATTTGTTAAGTGACTTAACAATTATTCATTGTAAAGTCAATACCTGAGGATGCTCCGGTTTCAAAGCGAATTCCTTCACTCATCTTAGGGGAAAAAATCATAAGATCATATATATCATCTTTCATCTCATGTTATTCTTCACCATTAGGTATTAAACCAAACTATATTTATTAAAACTCAAATAACCTAAAAAAGTTAACGGTGCGTGCCAGGGCTCGAATTCAGCTCCATCGAAAGTGACGCCGAAGTCCGAACTAGGCTATCGTTTCTTTTTGTATAATGTATTTAAAACAAAATATACAACAAATTCTATGTTATTGTCAAATCAAATATACGAAGGTCGGCATTGTAGGTTCATAATATATAACTCACTTTGTACTGATAACTTTTTGTACTGCGATAAAAAAATTACTTCCTCAACTTCGCCATCCTGTTACAGATAAGGATCACCACCCACTTCGTAGTGGCATTGCTACTGGGCGCACTGTACAATGGAGCAGGGAACGAAGGCAGCCGCGTGATGTCAAACACTGGATGTCTCTTCTTCTTCTTGCTTTTCCTATTTTTCTCAAACGCTATGCCAACTATACAGAATTGTAAGTTTCATTTAATAAACAGCTAGTCAAAAACGGTCGATTGTTCGCAGTGGGCAGCAACCCTGCATTCTGAGTGAGGCCGTGGGTTCGATTCCAACAACTGGAAAATCTATGTGTGATGAACATGGATGTTTTTCAGTGTCTGGCTGTTTATATGTAGATTATAAGTATTTATTTATATAATTCATCAGTCATCTTAGTACCCATAACAAAAGTAACGCATACTTTGGAGCTAGATGGCGATCACTCGAATGGCGATGTGTTTTGTCGTAGTATATATTTATAAAAAATAATGGACGCACTTAACTGATAGGCTATTTATTTACTGATGATCCTGAGATCGATACTTTCTGAGAAATAACTGTATAAATCAAAATTACGCAGTGACAACATCAGCCTAACATTTAAGGTCAAATGGTCACGGATTACTTCTGCAGTATAAAAATGTTATGTTCATAGATAATATTAAAACAATAATAATTTAAACACCTAAACGCAGCGTTGGTCGACACCCAACGAGGTGGGCAGATGACTAGAAGCCACTGGAATCAAACGACCTACCGTGAATTTAAGAACTCTCTACGAAAGACCTATGTCCTATGACCTAAGAGCGGTGGACGTTAATCGGTTGAAATTATGGTGACCATGATGAATTATACCAAACGTTCATAGGTATTAATGTAATTTCCAGAGATTACAATAATTAGAAAGGTTTGACATTACTGAAATTACTGAAACATAAGGTACCTATCTAGTTTTAATTTTGTAGTGTTGCACATAATTTTACTTTTGTTCTAATACCCTATTTCATAAAAAAGATAATGCCGCCAAGGTCCGTTAACAAGATCTATGTTGGACAAGTAGATGCCTATATTCGCTATTGATATAGTCCTAACCATAACCATTCATATCGTACTCTCTCGTCTCCTGTGTGCTTGAGAACAATTTCTTGGTGTTAAAAACTAGTATAAATTTACTTACTTTTTATGGTGTGACCACCATGGGATTTTTGATTATTAGGAACTATTTTTTTCATCGTAGGATAATATTATCACACACCGATGAAGAAAGGAATTAGTATATTGCTTTGATTTTACGGTGTGTGAAAGCGAGAGGCTTCAAAATTCAAAAATTAATATTAATTTATTTGAAGTAGGCCTAATCGTGCAACGTCCTTTTGCAACGTCAATTCTGTATAATTGTAGTAACTCTACTATAGGTTCAGAAGGCAGACTTTACCGACACGAAGTCGGCAAGAAACTCAGCAGTTGCTCTTTTCCAACATCAACATTTAGCAATTTTACAATCATTATTCTGTGTTGCGAGAGATTTACTATTAACTATAAAAATCATCAATTGTATAGTTAATAGTAAATAAATGTGTTTTAGCACGTTTATTACAGCTAAGTAGGTCCAAAATTGCTTTGCCCAAGAAAGACTTCTGACTTCTGGCATTTATATTTTACCCACTCACAATGCTACAGCAAGAAGCCCAAAGTGAACTATTATATTAAGTTGAACTGTTCAATGTTTATTTGCAGCAAGATGTAAGTGAATGATAAAATTGTTACAGTTCCAGTGGAATCGACTGTGGTGCTACAGGAGCACCTAAACAAATGGTATTATTTGTCCACCTACTGCGCTTCTAAGATAATAGTGGATCTGCCAATACAGGTAGGTACACAACCGTGTTTTCTACGTCACATTTTAGTTTCCTACTTCTCTTATATGCTAGAAAGGCTGTTGATATTTTTATACCTGTTAGCAAGATGATACTTTCTATTGCCTTGATGTACCTAGATACCTAACTTTAAAAAAGTGAATAGGGAAGGCTTTACCGCTTTAATATCCAATGGGCTGGGCCTGCTCTCATAATGAATAGAGGAATTATACTTATGAGCCTAAACTTGACCAGCTTAGCCACTTATTTATTAATTAATTTATTTATTATTTATGTACCATAAATTGTGAATAAGAACATATTATACATGAACTGTAAAAAGGAAAGCTTATTTCTATAAGAGATCTCTTCCAGCTACCCCATGATGTGAGTAAGATTATTTTATCATAATACTCAGCCCATAAATGTCTGTAGTGTTGAGCCTCCTATTTTTTAACCTTAAAGTATTTGTTTCACATAATATTTTAATAAAAGTTACACGCTCAGGTTAGTTCCTATCGTTCTTTAATGCAGCGGTTTGTTTTTCTGACACCTGGACTTATTTTCTTAAAGTAAATACCTACAAACACACACACACACACAACATTTTGGTATAGAACCAATCATTTTGTTGTGTGTTATTTTATAAAAAAAAATAACGTAATAAAGCAAAAAACCACACAGGTTTATCAGCAGAGGTGCAAATCTGCAACCATTTTCATAGGTAGGTCGCTTACACACAGCAATGTCTTTCTATTTTTAAGTTTTTGTGAAAAAGCTTTGGTTAACCGTACGAAAAATACAACATACGATACTTTAACAAAACTTGAACAGGCATCCACGATACAAGCTCACCTAGTGTAGGGTTCAACGATAATTATTTGTTTTTAATGGTTTGTTTTGTTTAGTTTGATTAAAAAACGCTATTCTAAGGAATAGCGTTTTTCTAAGGAAACACCATTGAAATAACAGAGTTGAGGCCCAAAACCAACTTATATCAGATATAAGTTGGTTCAATAATAACCAGACCCCGGAAAAGTTATTTATAATAGTTATTCTTTACAGTTACTATGTGCAACAATATTCATCTTCCCGGCGTGGTACTTGACGTCGCAGCCACTGGAGGCCTATAGGTTTGGGCTGGCTTGGGTCATCTGCGCTCTAATAACTATACTAGCCCAAACCTTTGGACTAGTTGTAGGTGCTGCTTGTGGAGTCAAGGTATATTATGACTAAATCTCTAACTTATTAATAATTAATAATTAATAATTACCTTCGATCAATAATTAATAAACGTACTGTATGCTACACTCTGTAAAAAGTGGATGTATAAAGTACTTCATGCCAATCATCCGTGTAGAATAAATGCAGGGTTACTTATCGAAACTTGATATAACTTTTTTACAACTAGGTATATATGTCTATGGAAAAGGAATTTCCGGTTTACAATAATTAAAGATTACATATGAGATAAGAGCTCCCTTTGAAGACGCAAAGTCGAAACCTCAGTTTTAGTAAGGTAAACATGTAATAGGGTTATTTTTTTCTTTTTTCAGCTGGGCCTCTTCGTCATCCCCGCGTTAAATATACCGATGTTAATGTTTTCCGAATTCTTCATTCCTTATCAAGAAATGCCTTCATACTTACAACCGTTCGCTGTAATATCGTATTTCCGCTACGCGTTCGATGCCTTCTTACAAACAGCGTACGGTTTTGGTCGGGCGAAATTACCGTGCCATAAAGTATTCTGCGCATTCAAGAATCCGGACAAGTATTTAAATGAATTGGGACTATCACAAAACTATACCAACGATGTGATAGCTCTGGTTGTATGGATTGTCATTTTGAAAATATCGCTCATATGCGTATTGAAATACAGAGTTTACAAAGCGTGTAGATAGCGTTATGGTGGCTTTAACAATCGGCGATAAAGATTTTAAATATAGCTATGTATTTCGCAATATTTTTAATATATAAGGTCAAGGTGCTACTCGATAGTCGTAACTACTATATATAGGTATAAGAAATAAAACCCCAAATCAATACTGTGATATTCATATTACAGGGTAGATAGTTCTTCAAAGTTTCATTCGATGGAAGGTTGATAAACTCTCTACATATTAACGTCCAACTGCTGGGCCTCCACATAGTAGAGCATAAACCCCCCCACGCTGCTCCAATGCAAGTTGGTGGGCTTTTACGACTATTATCAAAAGTTAGTGATAATAACCGAGGCAAGGGGGCATGGCTGTCTGCTAGATAAAATAAGTTAGAAATCCCTAAATTAAAATTGTGATATTCGTATGTACATAATTGATAGTGCTGTTAGGTTGGATTTGGTGAACAAAAAATTATCTTTATGACAGATTTTGTAATAACGTAGGTACCTACCTACTAATAGTTAATATTTTTCAAACATATCATACACTGCAAAGTAATAAAAATATTGTTTAAATAACAAGAAAACTAAGAAAAAAAGCGGTACACAGAGCACAAATATTTCGCCAATGTCATGTTAAAGGAGAATAAACTGCTCAGAGCATTACTTATCAACTGGTGACTTGTAATTAATTTCGCCTTTGTCCATTATTTTCGGTAGTCAGCTTGAGATATAAATAATAAATATAAATAAATTTACTTTTTACGACAATAAACACATCATCATATAGCCCCAAAGTAAGCATAGCTTGTGTTATGGGTACTAAGATGACTGGTGAATATATTTATGAATAAAATACATAAATCATAAAATAGATATAAACACCCAGGCACTGAAAAACATTCATGTTCATCACACAAACATTTTCCAGTTGTGGGAATCGAACCCACGGCCTGATATGATTTAGCAATAAGTTCTACAACTACCAATACAAAACTAACCCGAATTCTCTGTTGCAGTAAATACTCAAGTAAGAAATGACAACGTCAGATATAAAAAAAATATTTAACGTATTTTTTTTTAATTTTTGCGTTTAAATTCTAGCTCGTTAAAATAAATTCGACTATGAGGTTATTAACGCACACTGTTAAACAAGAATATAAATAAGAAAAAAGGTCAAACTGATAAGAGAGATCAATTGCCAAAGTTGTAGTAATCCAACCCTCATCATATTTGCATAAAGTGACAGGTCATCATGCTATCAGTTATAAAATGAAAACCAGTGACCCACCCTGGGCCCGTGTTTGATCTCAGGCGGGGATTTTTTTTATTTCTCAATTACCTGTGGTCTGGTTTCATGATAGGTTTTGAGAAAGACGTTCCCGCCATGCGATGTAGCCATAGCGTTCCAGTAGGATACCGCATATAAACCGTTTAGGGGTGTGCATTTCATACAACTAAAACCACTACTTGTCGTAGAATAAAAAAATAATAAAAAGTGCGAGTAGGGCTTGCACACAAGGGTTCCGTATGATATGAAACAATATGCAACATTACATGTGCATTAAGATTATTAGTATCGAGCATAAAACAACAAAAAAATCAGATTTATTTGATGGAAACCCTGTAACTTTCAACTTTTTGCTAACTATATCATTAGTTGTTATAGCGACAATAAAATTACAATGTATGTTAAACTCTAGGTTTCCATTGGCACATTTGAGCGCGGAACCCTAAAATCAGATTCGCCTTTGCAGTATTTATATTGTACCGATTTTATATACGTGTATCATTGATAATTTTGTACGTAAAATATAACCTACCTACTTAATGTTATTTTTGTATTAAACCATTTACTTAAAACCTGCTTTCTTATTTTTATCCCAAAAACATTTCTATATTCATACATTAAAACTATTGAAAGTATCCGAAAAATATGACAAATAAAAAGAAGTGTATATCACAGAAAATACTTTATTTTTCTACATTTATACATGATCTTAAGTTTTAATATTATAACATTTAACATCAATATATTAATAGATTACAAATATGTAAGTATTAGATACAAAATCCCCTCAGTGATAACCGTGATTTTATACACACTATGGCTTAAAGGTAGCCAATCAATTTTGAGATATACAATAATCAGCATAAGCATATATTTATTTTAAAAGGGTTGATGCCCACACATCAATTACGTCGACATTCAGTCAACGATCAGTCGCGATTATTTTATGTGTTACATTTATGTAAATAAGTAGTCACTGCAACACGGTTTACTGATGTGGGGAAGGGGGCGTATAGTTTACGACTTGTATAGATTAAATAAATCCTTATGAGCCTTCGGAACGTTGGCTCTAATACAAAACCATTCATAGTACATTTGAGAAACATCACATATACAAACAGAAATCCAGCTACATACAACAGTCCTAAAAGGGCTCCAATAATAAACGTGCCGTATCGTCGGAATAGCATGAAATGTTTTACCTCTATCAACTGATAGCCTAATTTAAAGGGAAAGCTTGGAAAAGCACTGCACAACTATTCCGTAGTTATGCCAAAGAACGCCAGTCGCGTATATCCGTTCTTTGGAGTATCCACGTGATTATTATTTTGTGAGTCACAACGACTATTTACGTGGTATACAATAAGTAATAAAACTGATGTGTATTTTGTGATTTAAATACAACATTATTTTACGAACTTCAATGATAAGAATAAAATTATTTCGCAATCAACAATCAATTTGAGCGAGAGTACCAAAATTTCCAATCATTTATCATATCAGATTATTACAGTATATAATATAAAATGTCCAAAAGGAAACAATATGTCGCATTGTCTCGAAAACAAGTCTACCAAAGATCAGTATGGGTAGGTACATGTTATATAAAAGATTTTCTTTATTCAGTATATTATAATGGTCTATCCAGAGATTTCATGATAAGTGCCCTTCCCGGTACATCGGGACAAAACAAACCAGAAACAATACTTGCTTTTACAACTCGGTCATTCTTGAGGTTTAACCGTACTGAACAAAACGGGACTGCAACAGAACTGCTTAACATTTTGCGGACAAAGATTCTTTAACTCATTGTACTGATGCGGATTTGTGAGCTGAACGCAGTTTATTGTGGGCACATGAGCCTAACTCTTTTCCTGATATATCTGAATAGACCCTAAATGCTATTACGTAAAAAGTTGAGTAGTTTTTAATGCACAAGGCTTAGTTGGAATGGGGTTACTATGCATGGGGCATTAATGATTATAGAAAACCTTTTGTTTCACAACTTCCTAAGAAAAATACGCGGTGACAACCATTAATGCAAACACATTTAATGTCAAATTGAGTCACAGATTTGAATGTCAACAGATAAAAGATATAAGTCGAAAATAATATTAATCATAAATTGACTATGATATACAATTCCCATTTAAAATTTTATAAAAAATAATTAATTACTAATTAGGATACGAAATTTTAAGATGGAGAAATTGGATTTGGAATAATATTAAATACAAGGAGATGTAGGTCGACTTGTTTTCAAACGACTTAAAAAAAATGGAACAGGTTCTCAATTCGACTGTAGATATATATCATACAATCATGAAAACTAAGAAAAAAAACCTTGAAATTATAATCTGTTTGGTACATGGAGTTTTAGTGATACTTTTAATAGGTGGTACTAAGATACTGGTATTTTATTACCACCTATTAAAAGTAATACTAATACTGGTATTAGTAACTCCTTTCCAAATTACCTTGTATCATTTCTCTCTTAATAGTCTTATTAACCCCAAAGCAAGTGCCCCTGTACTAATATTGTGCTCCTTAAAAAAAGGTTATATACATTAGATGTAAGGATTAAGTGATTTTAAGCGATAATAAGGCTTTGACAAATAAAGGATCTATAAATCTATAGACCTAAAAGTTTACACTCGATAGGGATTTAGTAAATATGATCACAGAAAATCACTAGGAATTTATTAGTCTAAATTATGATAATAAGTTATAATTTTGCATTGTAAAACTTTATGCCAAATTATACTAAGTACAGTTACAAATGCAGAAACAATTAGTTAGGTATTCATAGGAGATTTTCAGCCGGGGAGAAAAGTCCACATTTTAAGGTTGCATATATATATTATATATACATATATATTATATATATAAATTTCTTTGCAGTGTTCTTAGATAAACCGGCCACTCTCCTTCGTGACTCCACACTACGCGACATTGGCATGTTGCGCTTTAGCACTACTAAAACCCGAAAAGAAAAAATATTCTTTAGCAATCAAAACCTAATGCCCATTTCCACCAAACCCAGGCATCACCTAAATCGAATGCCTAATGTTTTAGGCAATGTCTATAGAAAAAAAACGTTTCACCAACTCTTAGGTGATAACTATTGGTTACCGGTTGATGTATGCCAAGAAATCTTCTTATATAAGGCGTTACTTATCAAGGCATTACCTTGTTGTTCGTAAGCGAAAACGGGCATTGGTCACATAAATTAAGTTAGGTTAGTCTTAAAGTAAGAGGACGATTCCTGTCAATTGCCATAAGAATAGTGAACATATAACTGGGAATTACCTACAAACAAGGCTTAAAAAGCGTCCAATTCAACTTTCTGGTGGTACTTACAAAAACTCACTTCACACCTGCGGAATGTTGCTAGCTCAAAAACATTTTTCCGTTTCCCATTTAATAAATAAAATAAATATTAAATAAATATACTACGACAATACACACATCGCAATCTAGCCCCAAAGCAAGCGTAGCTTGTGTTATGGGTACTAAAATGACTGCTGAATATTTTTTATAAATAATATAAGTACATAAATACTTAGAATATACATATAAACACCCAGACCCTGAAAAACATTCATGCTCATCACACAAACATTTTCCAGTAGTGGGAATCGAACCCACGGCCTTGGACTCAGAAAGCAGGGTCGCTACAAACTGCGCCAATCGGCGGTAAAAATTTTATGGTAAACGTTAGAACATTTGAGGTAGAATTAATGACTAATCGCCTGTTTAAAAAAGTGGAGTGGTTTTTGTATGTATGTTCCTAATTATCTGGGTATTAACGCAAGCATAAGCAATGGATTTACATATACTATTGTAACGTATTCAATGCTACACCGTTATTAGTTCGATAGAACAACAGAGGGAGCTAACATCTCTTTGTTGCTCTAGGATTCGGCTCTAAGGACTCCAAGATGGTTATCAATTCGGATTTTCATTGACAAGTCGAACGGTCAAACATGAATTTATGAATGAGTTTGAAACATGAGTTTACTGATAATATTTCACTGCCACTGATTTTTCCAATTGATATCAGAAAGTTCGGCCTTTTCAGTTAAATTCCATTTGCCAAACATCAAATCATATTTAATACTCTTTTAAGTACATTAAAAAGCAGATAAAATGTATTAATACAGTGACATACAAGTCTATCAACAAGATCTATTCGGAAGTGTCGATAAACACCATTAGTGAAAAAAAATGTCAGGTGCGAAAAGTTAGTGTTATTTTTTCAATCAATTAATAATGCTACGCTAATGGCATGCCTGGAGTTGATTGAAGGTTTTTTTTTTCTTCTTTTGCTATATATATATATGATTTAAAACAAAAAAAAATCACCATATATATTTTTTATTTTTGTTAGTTTTATCAACCAAGGTGACATGTAGTTATTCTTTAATATTTTTAATAATATGCAGCTCACCTTTCTGTTTTCTTTTTGTTTTCCTAATCACAAGGGCAGAGATCGGTACTAAGCGATAAGGCCGCCTTTTGTATACAACTTTAAGTTTCTGCTATTACTTGAATCTTTAACTAAAATCCCCATTAATAAACTGGCATCAAGCTAAGAACAGATTCTCAAGTATTGGTCAATCTTTGCTTAAAGAACTTGGTACCCAGATCTTAGATCGATGTGGACTCATTAATACAGGCCCTGTATTTAAAAAAAACAACAATAATTATGAATTTGGAAGTGAAACTCCACCGCCATAAATTTTAGAATTTGCTCTCACTTTGGAAATTGTGTGGAGATCACCAAGCTCAAATTTATTATTCTTTATTCTTTGTTAAACGGTTTTATAATTTGTAAATGAAAAAAGTGTCGGTTTTATTTTTTTGTGCCTATCTGAAACTAAACAGTTAGTACTAATTATCTATTACAACAAGCTAGGTTATGGCGTGAGCGTCGTGACAAAATTCTAAAGTGGTTAGTGTGACGTGGGCTTAAGAAGATTGGGAGCCCCTGTTATAGACAAAGGTTTTCTTTTATAGTTAAATGAATAAGTTAATAATTAGATTTTGTTAAAACACTGGTCACTTTAAGGCCCATGGCCAGTTTAACACGTCTCAGTTTCAAGTAAATTGTAAGTGTAATGTTTTTTTTTTATTCAATTCAATTAAGACTATTTCATTTGATCAACAATCGTTGTTTCGACAGAGTTCCATTTTAAAATTATGCTTTCCGCCTTAATGTCATAAAATATTAACACATAATCTATAACGACATAATCTTTTAAAAACAATAATTATCTACATCATTGAATCTACAATAATTGAAGACTCCTCAAAACACAAAAGAATGAATGTCGATTATTTTTTATCTAAAGGTAACAAACTTTGAATACCTATAATCTTGACAGTTATTTCTTTCATTCTGATTTTTAATAAAAAGCTATTACCACATAGCAAACACATATGTATATTCTTTAAAATCTGCCTTTGTTATTAAAAATGTCATTTTCATTTCACAGTCATCAACTATTCAAGCATAGAAAAAGCGTTTTTGGAATGGATTTTATGTTCCGATTAAAAAAGAATTTGGTGCAAAGAAATACTTCATCATTACTATCCTATAATAATGACTATCATGTACAACTTCATGTTAAATAACATCAATTTGTTAGATAAATTTATGTGTAGAAATGCGTTATAAAAATACCTTTTCTCAGATATACATCAAGCTCGCATACTTAAGATGGCGTTTCATTTAATCTGGTCAGATATCTGAAAATATAAAACGTAAACATTAAAAAAGGTATCATATTTCTATTATCATCATCACGCACAAACATACTCTCATAGGAAAGATTTATATCATAGAGTTTAGACCTTCTATTTTTTTTTTTTTTTATGAGTAGTGGACAATTTTTTTCAAAGTCAAAGGCACTTTTGATGCGTTCATTATATGAGAAATGTGTACACGGTAGTGAGATGACGGCGATAACCATATTCGTAAATTTAAAACTAAAGCTACGAGGGTTCCCGTCTAAGTCTAAGAAGAAGCCCACAACAAACTTAGCCTTAGGGTTTTCTTTTTTGTTATCACCATCTGTTCAGTTTTTAAACCATAGTTATCCAATTTTTGCAACTGGTAGTATTGAGTTCACTCCTGCTTACTATGGTTCCGTTCCGGCGATCGCTGATTGGCCGAATGCCCGGTGGCACAAGGCACCACCAGCGCTCCTAGCGGTCGGATAACGTATAGACTATCGCCATTATTGTTCGAAACAACGTTCGTTCGTAACGACATCAAAAATCAAAACCTATTACAAAAGAATTGCTCTAGGCGTAGTTCAAGTCCTTTTCTTCATTAGTTTTGCGTTGTGCCGTGCTCAATCAGCTGGAAGAAAACTGCTGCGTAACCTGGACGTTCCAGTAACTGTGAGTAGTTCTTTTTATTGCTTGTTGCCGAATTTGTGTAACTATTGGTAAAACTGAACATATTTAGGTCCTTCGAGATAAGAATCCCCCATTTCTGGCCTTCGAGCCGCATATTTAATAGTATATTTTGCCAAATACCTATGGATAACCTTAAAATCCACGACAATATCGTATTTGTTCTATAATTATTTACTTCAGTATTTATGCATATTTTACTCGTACGTAGACAATTCACTTATATTTACGTATAATTGATTATATATATTATTTTACAATAATTAATTGTAAATTAGGTATTGCATCATTCTTTTGAGTGCGTATCGTCGGTTGCCGGTAACATTTTCTAACTGATAAAACATGGCGGAACCTACGCGTACTGAAAAGTTAGAATTAAAGTTAAAGACATTGCAGTTTAAACGAGATTATCTCTTTACGAAAGCACAAAAGTTATTTGATTTGTCGAGATCTATTAAAGATGATACTAATAAGATGCAAGGTTTTCTTGCACAATTTGCCGAGTTAGACGGTGTCAGAACTAAGTTCGAAAATACTGTTATGGAGATTTTAGAAATTGACATGCAACTTAAACCGGGTATGAAATTATCTACGTCCCAATTAGATGCCTTTGAGACGTTATACGATAATTGCAATCTTGTTGCTCGAAAATATCAAGCTAAACAGTTGCGCGGTAGTTCGGAAAAAAATAATAGCGAGTTAGCTAAGCCGTCGCTTCCTAAGTTGACCTTATTTGAATTCAATGGTGATATTGAGTCATGGACAACCTTTTATGACACCTTTTATTCGCTCGTGCATAGCCGAGACTTTGCAGACATCGATAAATTTCATTATTTGCTTTCGTGTGTCAAGGGCAATGCTCTTAATATTATTAAAAAGTTACCTATCACTGCAGCTAATTATCCGCTAGTGTGGCAAAGCTTAGTTGATAAATATCAGGATAATCGTGCGCTAGCGGGTCGATATTTTGAAAAAATGTTAAACTTTACTCCGTTAAATAAAGACACAAGCGCAAACCTTACTTTATTTATAGAAACATTCGATCATTCACTTAAAGCGATTCAAGCGCTTGAAATTGATAATCTAAGCGACTATTTAATTTGCCACCTCGCTTTGAGAGGCCTTGATACGCATACTAGGAAGCTATTTGAAGAAAGCCGTGATCAGAAGGACATTCCTAAGTTTAGCGAGTTAGTGGACTTTGTTAATAAACAAATTAAGGTGTTAGACCACACTTTTCCCCAGTCGTCTTCAAATGTAGCGAAAACGAAACAGGGTAGCAATAATATTAATTTGAAAGGTACTCAAAATTTGTCTTCGCGCCAAAATTCAAAATCGGTTCTTGCTACCTCGCGAGTTAATAGGCCGAATGACGAAAATAAACTAAAATTAATATGCCCTCATTGCAATCAAAATCATATGATTTATAGGTGCGAACCTTTTAGAAAATTGTCAGTGGACGATCGAATTGACCGTGTCAATTCATTAAGACTTTGCGGGAACTGTCTTAAGTCCCATGATAAATCAGTCTGCACTAGTACTTGGACCTGTGGGGTCTGTGCAGCACCTCATCACTTTCTTTTACACAAAGATATGGGCCGCGCGAGTCAGGTCAACACTTCGGCCGTACCGATAAAACCACCCGCGCAACCCACCACGTCGCAAGCGCAGCAAGCGCTCGTGTCGGCTCGCTCCGTGAGTGACTCGACTGCGACGCAGAATGTACTGTGTTCGAATGCGGAGAACCAATACGGGGTAGTTTTAGGGACTACGCGGACTCACATTCTCGATATTAGCGGACATTATCAGGACTTCAGAGCCGTAATTGATTCCGGAGCACAAACTTCGTTTATCAGCTCAGAATGTGCCCAACGTTTGGGACTACCTCGTAAGAAATGTCCATTTTCTATTTCCGGCCTTGGCGGAGAATATATTAAAAATCAAGGCATGGTAACTTGTACCATAAAACCGCGGCGTCAGGACCGTCCAACCTTAATAGTGGACATGGTCGTAGTAGCTAAGGTTGCTTCGGAAATGCCTAACGTCAACTTCCCGTGTGACGTTATTAAACAATATACCCGCTTTAACCTAGCGGATCCAAAATTTTACAAAAGGGCTCGAGTAGATATTTTGTTAGGTAACGATGTCGTCTCGGAAATTATTAAAAGCCAGCCCTTATTTGTTAATGATAAAATTCCTAGTGTAATCGAGACTGTATTTGGTTCCGTGATTAGCGGTAAACTTATTATAGATTCCAAAGATCAACTTAACGGTGCGGCACAAAATTATTTTTTATCAATTACGGAGGATGAGTCACTGGACAAAACGTTACGTGCCTTCTGGTCTATCGAAGAAGTTCCGTGCACACCTTCGATAAACCCCCTCGATCAGTTAGCCGAAGACATCTTTGTTAAAGAGCACTCGCGGGAACCGAGCGGCCGTTACATAGTGCCGCTTCCCCGCGTGCCGAATCATCCGCCACTCGGTAACTCGCGCACCGCGGCTGAGCGGAGATTGTTGCTCACGGAGCGCAGGCTTGCGCGCACACCGTCACTGTCGCAGGCGTACGCCGCGTTCATGCGGGAATACGAGGCGCTCGACCACATGGAGCTATATGTAGGCGCGGCGCCTAGTAAATATATAATCCCTCATCATAATATATTGAGACCGGGTTCTTCTTCGACCCCTCTAAGAGTAGTTTTTGATGGGTCCTGTCGGAGCACCGATAATAATATATCGCTCAACGACATATTGTTGACCGGGCCAAATCTGTATCGCGACATTTCGGCGATCATTTTAAATTTTCGTCTTTTTAATTACTGCCTTGTGTGCGATGTATGTAAAATGTACCGAGCGATAAGACTAAAGGAATCCGATCGTGGCTATCAGCACATATTATATCGCTCATCTCCCACTGAAGCGATTAAATTATACGAATTAAAAACCGTTACCTACGGACTGAGTTGTTCACCGTTTTTAGCTATCCGTACCTTAATTCAATTAGCGCAAGATGAAGAGGAGCGTTTCCCGTTAGCAGCTCAGGTAATTCGAGAAGGAGTTTACATGGATGACATTCTATATTCTTGTAATACGTACGTAGAGGCCTGCACGATGCAGGACCAACTGATCGGTATATTTGAAAGCGGACAGTTTTTATTAAAAAAGTGGACGAGTAACAACGTGGAATTACTTGAGCGCGTTCCCACTGATCACAGGGAATGCCCCGTGACCTTTATAAAAGATGGAAACGAATGCACTGTTAAGGTGCTAGGCTTGACTTGGGTACCTCTGTCTGATAACTTTGTTTTTTCTATTTCCAAAACAGATCCTGTATTAACTAAACGGTCAGTCTTGAAACTCTTGGCATCAATTTATGACCCGGTCGGTTTTATCGCTCCATGCACTTTCATTGCAAAGTCAATTATGCAGGAGCTATGGAAGCTAGGCCTCGGGTGGGACGACCCACTACCACGCGAAATCGGTGATCGCTGGGCATCGTATATTGCGGAGTTACCACGTTTAGCTGAGATACCTATTGCGCGGCACATGCTGTTGCCCGGACAGACGGAATGTGAGTTAGTCGGGTTTTGCGATGCGTCATCGCGCGGGTACGCAGCCTGCTTATACGTTATCTCTAGAAATGAACTAGGTAACGTTAAAGTCTGCTTAGTAGCGGCGAAATCGAAGGTTGCCCCGGTTAAACCATTGACGATTCCTCGCTTAGAGCTCATGGGAGCTGTTTTACTAAGTAAATTATTAAGATTTATTTGTGATAATATAAAACGAGTTAAAATTACCCGAATCACAGCGTTAACTGACGCGACAATCGTATTGTCGTGGCTTCATACAGAAGCCTATAAATTAAAAACATTTGTTTGTAACCGTGTTACACAAATTACCGAGGTCGTACCTTCTTATATGTGGCGGCATGTTAACAGCGAGAATAATTTAGCGGACGTTTGTTCACGTGGAGTTTCACCGTCGCAGCTTGTGGCTGAAAGCTCGCGGTGGCTACAGGGCCCTGATTGGTTATACCAGCCCCCCACGGAATGGCCTGTGTCTGTTTTTATTCAGGACCACGAATCGCAACCCCCTGAATTAAAACTGTCACAGAATTTATTTGCCAAACAAGTTATACTTGACCAACCGGAGACCAAAGCAGAATTTTGTGAACGTTTGTTAAATAGATTTTCATCATATACGAAATTACAGAGATCCATCGCTTGGATTCTTAGATTTCGCAATAGGATACACGCACCTATCCAGTCACGATGCTTGAACACTGAGGAATTAAATGCAGCTCAAGAAGCACTGATCCGTTTGGTACAAGAGTCTTACTTTACGGATGAAATAGATCGTTTATCTAAAAATATTACTTTTATTCCGTCTCTTAAAAAACTATCTCCTTTTCTTGATGCAGGGGGCTTTCTCAGGGTAGGGGGTCGTATCACCTATTCGGAATTGCCTTACAATTCTAAACATCCACGTCTTTTACCGAAAGATAGTTTGTTTACTAGATTATTAATTGAATATTATCATAAAAAATATTTACATGTAGGGCCCCGCACGCTTCAAAGTATATTATCAGAACAATATTGGATATTATCCGCTCGTAGCATTATTAGATCTGTCTTATCTAAATGCAAGGTTTGTTTTAAAAATAAACCGCCTCTTTTGCAACCAGAGATGGCGCCACTGCCACCGACTCGGCTGCTCCCTCATAAAGTATTTGAGCATGTAGGGGTAGACCTTGGCGGCCCATTTTTTGTTAAAGAGGGCTTGCGCAGAAATGCAAGGGTTTCCAAGTCTTACCTAGCCTTATTCATTTGCTTTTCTACCAAAGCCGTTCATTTAGAACTCCTATCTTCGTTGACGGCCGATTGTTTCCTAGGATGCCTTGACAGGATGGTATCTAGAAAAGGACTATGTCAGACCCTGTACTCTGATCAGGGAACTAATTTTATTGCAGCCAGTAAGCATTTAACAGAAGTACAGAGATTTCTACGCGATAGCGAGGCTATTCTGGATGGTTGTGCTCAACGGCAAATTTCGTGGAAATTCAATGTACCTAGCGCACCCCATATGGGAGGTCTTTGGGAAGCGGGAATCAAAGCTGCTAAATACCATTTAGTACGCTGTGTAGGAGACAGGTCTTTGACATTCGAAGAGCTGTCAACGGTTTTCTGCAAAGTCGAAGCTATCTTAAACTCTCGACCATTGTGTCCATTACCAGCTAGCGATAATCCGGACGAATTTAACGTATTAACTGCGGGACATTTTCTTATTGGAAAAGGTCTAACGGCCGTGCCGGAATATAACCTGGAAGAAGTTCCGGTCAGTAGACTGTCTCGTTGGCAGTATATTCAGAAAAGTTCCCAATTATTCTGGAAACGCTGGAGTCGCGAATACTTAAACACTTTGCAACAAAGAGCAAAATGGTTCACATCTAAGGGTAACCTTAATGTGGGCGATTTAGTTCTTATTAAAACGGATAATGCCCCGCCATGTCATTGGCCCTTGGGTAGAATAGAAGTATTACACCCAGGCGCCGATGGTATTGTTCGTTGCGTTACGTTACGCACTCAAAAGAGCAGGTTACAAAGACCTGTGAACAAATTAAGCCCTTTACCTTATGTTGATTAAGAAAATTATCTTTTATTATCCTTTAACTTAGTATCTTATTATCTTATGTATATTTTGTAAGGCTTATATAATAACAATAATTTTAAATACTTCTTTCTAATTTTTCTACTCTTATCCTTCACCGCTTGGAGGAAACCATTATATGGTTTCGGTAGGGGGTGTGTTCAGTTTTTAAACCATAGTTATCCAATTTTTGCAACTGGTAGTATTGAGTTCACTCCTGCTTACTATGGTTCCGTTCCGGCGATCGCTGATTGGCCGAATGCCCGGTGGCACAAGGCACCACCAGCGCTCCTAGCGGTCGGATAACGTATAGACTATCGCCATTATTGTTCGAAACAACGTTCGTTCGTAACGACATCAAAAATCAAAACCTATTACAAAAGAATTGCTCTAGGCGTAGTTCAAGTCCTTTTCTTCATTAGTTTTGCGTTGTGCCGTGCTCAATCAGCTGGAAGAAAACTGCTGCGTAACCTGGACGTTCCAGTAACTGTGAGTAGTTCTTTTTATTGCTTGTTGCCGAATTTGTGTAACTATTGGTAAAACTGAACATATTTAGGTCCTTCGAGATAAGAATCCCCCACCATCTCATTAAAATTTTAAATTATTAGAACAACCTGGTAAGAGCAATATTTCACACCCAAGGTTCTGTATCGATTACGTAGTCCTTTATACTATAATAAGACTTTCTTATAAGCTTACATTTAATACAAATATTGAACTTTTTAAGAGACATTATCTCAATCGAGCGGGTCTTTAGTCTTTAGAGACGATAACCGGGATGGACTCTCCAAGGATAAGGAAAATTCCAAACAGTAACTCCAGTGGGGCACACCAGGGGTTTGAATGTTTTAGCGAGGAGCTTGGTTTCTTATGATTTCAGTTTATTCACTGAAGAATAAATTATTGTTATTGTGGCAAAGGTATGACGACAGAGTGGCGAAGTTGGCAGTGACCATGCGTTCTGAGTCCAAGGCTGTGGATTCGATTCCCACAACTGGAAAATGTTTGTATAATGAACATGAATGAATTTCAGTGTTGGGTGTTTATATATATATATTTATATATACATATATTATAAGTATTTGTATATATTATTCAGAAAAGAATTTCATCAGTTATCCTAGTACCCATGACACACAAGCTACGCTTACTTTGGGGCTAGATGGTGATGTGTGTAATGTCGTAATATATTTATTATATTTTAAATTTTACAACTTTAATACAACTTTAAAAGTAAATATCTCTGTAACCTGACACTTCGTTTTGTATTTGTGTCAGCTAGTGATTAGAATAGCTATTATGCAAGACCACTATTTAAAAGAAAAATCGGACTTTCCCGTAAGCCAAAACATTCAAAACCCCTTCTTGACAAACTAATTCGGTACTGTGATTCTTAAGTAATCTTCAGGTGTAATATAGACAACACATTCTCAATATGAAAAATTAAAAAGGAAAAGTATAAATTTTGATTACTGACCTGCAAAGCTCAGGAGGTAGAGTTAAAGTTTTGTACCACAATAATATGCTTAAAGCGACACTCCAGGTTCTCAAAGGGCCAAACATAAACGATAGTGTGCCATATTCCAGCCAGAAAAAGTATGCCAACAATAACTGTATCGATAAAATAAAAATGAACGGCAAATTTTTTAACAGTCGCTGGTAGGATCTGATATTTTGACAAAAAAGTCTAGTCTCCAGACAATGTGCCAATACAACAATGAGTGGTATCTGTACAAACATTAACTGTACACTGCCGTACATGTATGTAAATGGTTCAGGTATAAAAGATCCTTTAATCAATATCCCCCAGGCGAAAATGGCACCTATGTATCCATCAATTAGTTCTCCAACTGCCCATGGCCCCAGGGGTAAGTAAATCGCGTAGAGTATGATTGGATAAAACACCCGATCGATTTTGCTCAATAGCCAAACTCTGCGCAACATTTGCCGCCCATATTTTCTTCTATATTTTGGTGGTCTTTTTTGTAACCTCAGTATCACTAATGGCAAGACATTAATCATTATTAGAGTTCCAAATAGCGCCTGAAACTAAAAAAAAAACTAAGGTTAATGTTTTATTAACTCTTATAATAACTATAGACGAAGTTATGCGAAGTCGTTTCAACCCAATAAATCAAACAAAATTAAGGAAAGTTGCATTTCAGAAGTAGGTTTTAGGCACACGAATGAACACAAAAAGTAAGAATCAGACAGAACACGTGCTTTTATAGAAAAATAAAACGTACTCGTAACTAGGCTTTCTTGAATTCAAATTGGTATAATTCTAGATTGGAACATTATCGCATCCAAAAATGCGTCTTAAATTAACATGAAAACGTCACAAAATAAGGGAGATTCTTATCCCAGCTCGATCAGATTTTTATACAAATGCGTTTAATTTGAAACTATTAGATCCTTACAATTCCATAGATCTACTCATAAAAGGCGGATATGATTGCAATTCGGATAGTCATGCGTGTTGTTTTTTTTTCCTTGCCATAATTAAAAGGTTGTTCTATTAAGAGTTAATAAATAAAAAGTATAATTTCCAAAAAGTCTAACTTACCACTACACCAGCATCTAACATAAGTAAAATCCTCGGTATTATTTCAAATGTCACCACAGAACCATCTAAAGAAAACAGATGTTCTACATCAGTTTTTCTGCCCATTTCATCCACTGCGGAAACATATAACTTATGAACTCCATCTTTGAACACGTGTGGCAGCCAAAGGCACACGAAAAGTGGCTTGTTGGTACCTTTACATTTCATCCAACTAATATTATCGAAGGATATTTTTACACTTTCCATTTTAACATCGCTAAATGCTAGTATTCTTATGTGGGAGGATTTGGGCATTAATTGCAGCGGCTCACGTCCAGGCAAAGTGAATCGAGCGTGCTTCGGATTCGTTACCAGAACAAGTGGCCAAGTGTTGTGCTTTTGATCGACAAACGAGAATAATCCGTGGTCAATAGCAGCTAAACGAAACATTCGATTATCCTTCCAGTCACCCAATTCAAGTTCCAAGTAGCCCTTTTTATGCTTTGTGTACATCCTTGGGACCATTCCACCCATGGAATGCAGATGACCGCAAACGTAAACCTGTGATCCTTTAGTATTGCCCATAAATTGTCTCACATCGATTTTTTCCGAGTCCTGTTGCAACGGCAATATACACGATGTTGGATAGTGTCCAAACCAAACAATATGATCTGCATTGCTCTCTGCCTCAGTTTTCAATCTCTGGATAACTTGTTGTTCCTGGGCATCCAAGATACCAATAAAGTTAAAAGGTCTTCGCAATCCAGGCTCCGGGCATGCATCGATTCCCAAAAATGCCACACTCACGCCATTATGTTTTACAATATGAACATATGACCTTGAATTAGTACTTCCTTGTACTGAATAATTTCGAAAATAATTCTCTTGAGAATTTAAGGTGCGTATGTTGAAATTATCTAAAAAAAATATGCACAGTTAATTCAGATTGCCGTTTTCTAATAATTATTTATCCATGCCTCAAGAACAGTACTTTTTTTCTAGATAAAGGGGTAGGAAAACTGTCCTTAGGTGGGTACAATTTATCAGTTTTCGTACCTCTAACTACATATATACAAAATTTAATTATATCAGTTGAAGCGTAGTTAAAGCGTGATAGCGTGTTTAACAAACAAGCAAACTTAAATTCGCCTTTAGAATATAATTTAATAGCCGATTAAAAGGATCGTTCTTTCACATGTTTAATATAACTGCCTCAACTCTAAAAAGTGAGCCCGCTAACATCTTAGACATCATCCCTCACCACCAGATAAGATTCAAAGGCTTACTCGTAGTTTGTCAAAACTTAATTAAAATAAATGTTAACATACCATGATTTCCCCTTATATCTAGCCATGTTGTATGTTCAGTAACACCAGATTCTTTTATAATATTGTAGTAGTAGACCCATTCGGTTTTCACTTGGGAGCTGCCGAGATTATCCTTGGCTTTTGCATCGGTGAGATCACCAGTTGCTAATACAATGTGAGGCTTAATTTTCTTCACTGTACTGTCACAAAATTGTTGAAATTGCGAAATTCTTCCCGGGTCCCGGAATATACTGATGTGTATGTCAGAAATCTAAAGCGACAAAAGAAGAAAATATTTTTTAGTGTTTAATGTCACAAACCGTACATAACCTTACCATACCATACATAAACTTTATGAATGTATATTTCCGTCATAGCACCACATTTTATACCCTGAGGAACACCTCACCTCAGCGAATCGCAAAACTGAAGTGGAAATGGGCGGGGCACATAGCTCTGAGAATCGATGGACGATGGGGTTCCAAGGTGCTAGAGTGGCGACCCTGCACAGGTAAACCGGGAGCCGCTGGAAACAAGCGGACCTTGGATTTTGGAACCTAAAAAAGACCTACGTGTCCAGCAATGGACTTTAATCGGTTTAAGTGATGATGATTACAATAAATACAGAAGGTTTTTTAAACGGTTTGTAAACAAACTCTCAGCCAAGAAATTGCTGTTCCTGACGGCAACGGGTATTTGTAGACAACTAGATACTGCCGAACAGAACGATCGACAACAAACAACGTGGAATTGGGACTTGGGACCCTGCATAGCCGCTGCGAAGAAGACGCCATAGCAAAAATGCGACTTAGTGGCCCTTGTTGCCATTGCTTAGTTATACTACATTAGAAGTGGTAAGCACAAAGTATTCAGCACAATGCAAACAAAAGAGGAAAAACCCTTGTTTGCACATTTGTTAAGTGTTTGTGTAAATTTAATATAAATCAGGATTAGATAGCAATTGAAATAACTCGTATTAAAAAATATTGGTTTTAAAAATATGTAGTCTAGCTTTGCCTGTTCGGTTTCACGTGAATTTACTATATACAGCAACAAATTGCAAATTAGTAAATGAATATCTCATCATAATGATGTTAACCCATACTTCTTGCCAGGTCAACGCTGTTTGTCCTCCTTGTCAGTGGTCAACGCTGCGTTTACCGGTGCTAGGTTGCCATTCCAGCACCTTGGGACTGCAACAGCCCTCGGTATAATTAAGCTTTGCGGCTTGCTGAGCCACGTCGGTAAGTCAGGTTTATTTTCGGATCAGATCATTTCTAACCTGACCACTTAGATTCTCCGAGTATAGCTTGCTGCTGAGAGTTTGAACCTTCCTATGAGAGCCTAAGGATCTTAGTGATTATGCCTAGTCATAATCAGTGTTTCAACCCTTTTTTACAATTGGACCTACATAACTAGATTGTGTGTCCTAGGTATAGTGCTTCTTAAAGTTTCTCAACAGGTGGGCCTCTAACTCTGCTGAGGTCATTGAGCATTGTATTAAGATCTCCCAGAGTTAGTGCAATTGTGACCGTTATGATAAAGCCCAACTATCCACAAAGTTGAAGACTTCATCAAAGCAAAGTGACATGTTATATACATTTTGGTATTAAACCACATCACTGGTATATTTTCGGATGTAACACTGTTAGGGTTTAGTTTTTCTTCGTAATTCAAAATATTTAAGTGTTTAACAGTTTTTGAATGGTTGATTTTAATTTTTTTTAATGATATTAATTCCTCACAAGCTTAGTAGCTTCCGAGGAATTAATATCATTAAAAAAAATTAAAATCAAATCATTACAATGGGACCATACAGTAGAACTCCAATTATCCGAATTAATGGGGACCGGGACCCATTCGGATAATCAAATATTCGGATAATCCGATTTTTTTTTTTTAAATTGCCATTGGAGAGAATAAAAGCTACGTTTTGATATTGCACTATTTTTTTATTGAATTAAATGAAAGAAACATGAAATTTTCACATGTTTTAAATATAAATAAAATGTACTTATGTACAAGTTTAGAAATAAAAACTACAAACGCGGGGGGAAGTCAGTGTAGGCACAACGGCAAGTTAAGACAAGTCAAGTCAAGACTGTCAACACTGGCTTCGCAGGGGGAAGAATAATAGCGCACTTAGACTTTTTTTGGACAATTTTTTGTGATTCGGATAATCGGCGATTCGGATAGTCGGAGTTCGGATAATTGGAGTTCTACTGTATATTAAAAAAATATATGGTCCCATTGAAACTCTTCAGGTAAGGAACTCTAAAAATGGACAGTTAATAAGTTACTATGTGAGATTAGGTAAAGACTTTTCCAGAAAAATGTTTATTGTGTTTGTGTTTGTTGTGTTTATTGTGAAAAATGTTTATGCAGAGAAACGTGTGCATGTCAGTGAGTTCAATTATATAGTTATATTTATTTTAGGTATTTTGCAGTTTATGTTTGTATAAAAAAATTCAAGCAATGCCTAACAAATATTGCTCTTTCCACAATGCAGACCAAACCAGATATGGGTAGATCTGTAGAAGAACCAAAGTAACTGACAGCTCAAGGAGTTGCTAAGTTAAAGTGAGAGAAGATAGAGAGAAGATGATAAAGAGCTATTCAACGTTACTAATTTTTTTGATGTATATTGCGTTTGTATTTGCTATTTGGTATTCTTGACAGGTCTAAAACACCTATTTTACCAAGTAATTGGCACTGCTGGTCATTTGTTACCAAATTTTATTTGCACTGCGTGCACAGCATTTCTAGGCCAAATAAATTTATACAGGATCTGATAGTACTTGATATTAAATAAAATATTAAAACTTGCTGATGTAATGGGACACGGAACATATTTACAGTATATCACAGTAACATAGAAAACAGGTTGTTGTTTTTGTATTGTAATACCCAATTAAAATTTTAGGTATACAGTGCTCTAAACATATCTATTTACAAATAGTTCACAGCAGCAAAAACATTACCACAATGTATCCTAAACAATATCAATGTTGTACTTACTTGCAAAAACCATATCAAATTATGAGGCGAATCATTGATTTTGCCATATTTTTCTCCTAAATAACTAGTGAAATTCGCTCCTTCGCTTTGATTCTCGGCATAAAAGTTGTGATCTGTTGCGATTATTTTTAATAAATTTGCCATAAATACTGATAAGAGCAATAGAACACAAACTAAGGATATCGCTGTTTTTGAAAATATCATCTTGAAATTTATTGCTTCAAGAATTATTTACAATATTTAAAATATTTATATTAGTAGCCTTTGTTCCCGTTACTTATAGATTTTCTTCGTCCTAACATGGTCAGTATATTTTTTTAATAAACAAAATTGAATTACACTGATTCACTTCTCATTTCTTTGTCTACAAACGTAAATAAATCGACTTTTCCCTGATTTTCCAATGAATGTTTTGTGTTTTTGACTTTTGAAGTTTTGACTAGAAGTCACAGTGACACTGACGCAGTGACACCTAACGCACGTAACAGGTAATAACCTAGTAACAGAGATGAGAAACAAAAAATCGAACATTTCAATCAGAATCACTATCGATCACTTCCACACTTTTTTTTCTAATCATCGATTTTAACGTAATGATTTTTCATTATCAAACCATCTTTCCGATACGAATTAAAACTCTGACCCTAAAACACTGCCAACGAAGACGGTGAAATGAACTATAAAAAAAGAATTTGAATTATTTAACAGCCATTTTCCGTTAGTGTTCATTATAAATATACCAACATGGCTAGCCTGGGCAGAAGACATTTTCTCCTCTGGGAAAAGAAAAATGTTTCACATCTGTGCTGTATGTTATTTTACCCTTAAATTCCTACTTATCTTAAAGAGAATTTAGATTTTCTTGGAGTGCGATCCAAACTAAGATTCTGTCGTACGCCGACCTTGCGCATGTCATTCCACAAAACGAAGTTTTACAAGCATTCCTTCACTGTTAAAGCTACTGAATTGTGGAATGCACACTCAATGAACATATTAAGGCCGTCTAAGTATTTTTGTTATGCTTAAGTATGTATTTTATTTATTTATTAGCTTTTCATGGGAAACAAGTAAAAAGCACATAAAAGTAATGCCGTATTTTTATATCACGTAAACCAATGAAGTTTCCACAATATACGATAGAGATTATACATATACGATAACGTTTATTACAATTGCTTAGGAATAAGTATATAAAGTAATAATAAAGTCATTGATAAAGATGTTTAATAGCAACGGACCAAGATGTGATTCTTACTACAGCTACTTAGCTACAGCCTGAGTACGATCCCAAAGGTAAGAGGATAGCTATCGTAACAGGTCACCATGTATACCAATTTTATCTTGCTTCTGTATGAGAATCTCAAGCGATATTTTATTAAATGCAAATCAAAAGTCTAGTCTAGTCTATTTATTTTTATATATTTTATTATTAGTATTTTTTTATGTGTGTAGTCTGGTTTATGTATTATTATGTGATAAGTTGTTTGTTTTCTTTATACTTTTCCTAATCCTAAGCTTGCCTGGCAGAGATCGCTCCTTATAGATAAGGCCGCCTTTTGTATCCTACTACCTTAAGTATCTCCTAATTTTTTATTTTCCTAATATGTTGTGGATTACAAATTAAGAGTATAAATAAATAAATAATACAGTTTATATTCTCCCACAGTTTTATCCACTCTCCGAGCACAGGTGAAAATAATAATATCCCAAAAATATACGTGTTACCTTAAACGTATCCCACATTTAACCTTCTCTTTTCCCTGTGACAGAACATATAACGATTCTTTTTCAGTGAATATTACCGGGATACTAAATTTTTATTACGAACCTATGCCAGCCGTGCAGAGATGTTTAATTAACTGAAAAAACCGAACCTTTGTTTCGCGAAATCGATTGTTTCAATAAATCAATTATACATCCTTATGTTACTCGTATGTTGAATAAAATCGATTAGGTCAATCATCACCAATTCAATGCAGTAGTAACATATAAGTAGGTAAAACAACGGTTCAAAGACTTTGGCACTAAGAAAAATGATGAACTTTGATTCAATATATTACTATTGGTTAATAGCATTATGATATTAAATAAATGGTATATTAGTTTAGGCCTGGCCCCTGAGCTTGGGATTTTTTTTTTAAATTACAATCTCTTCTTCTTCTTCATCTTCTTCGCTTTTTTGGCTTTTAGTGTGCCAAATCGGCACGTTGTACTTCGCCAATGTCACGTATACTTGGAAGATCCACAAAGGTGATTGTCACAAGGTAAACATTATATAACTATAGCACTATACTTTTTATAAATTTTAGTATGCCAAAATAAAGCGTAATGGAGTGTGGTTTTTACAACCTCATAAAAACTAAACTAAATCTTAGGAAATTCTGTCAGTTTCATCAAAAATCATAATCTGTGATTCTGCTTCACAGCTGAATTACTGCCACACTAACATCTATATTGGGTAATTTATGCACGTAGTAGCAGAGCGTACTATAAACATATGTGAGAGAATATATATTTATAAGAAAAATGTGTGCTATTTCTATGTTTTTTACCTACGTTTCGCTATAACACTGATCTTCACGAAATTTGGAGATAGCTTACATCCTGGACACAGACGTAACATAATGATAAAAAAAAATGTGTTATGAAAAGTAGCAAAAGTGCTGTTCACGCGATATTTTATTATTTTTAGTAGAAGTAGAGCTTTTTGTAACAGAGCTGTTCCGGGCTAGTAGTACCATTATGATTATTTCCACCGCCAATAAGCATTGTCGCAATGCTGTGTTCCGATTTGAAGGGTGTGGTTGCTGTTGTAATTACAGGCACATTAGGCTTAACACCTTTGCCTCAGATTGATGGAATGGATGGAAACAGGGCAACACTTGCCCTGCACGTGCACTTGGGCAGGATATGTTCCTTGCATGACCTGAGAGTGAGAACTGTGTTGCTCTGTTTATACGCGATGGTCTTCCACAGTGAGATTTTTTTAGCTCAGATCGCAAGCGGTTGTTTCGTGATTTTTTTTAAAGGGTCCTCTATTATCGATACTGAAGCCAAAACCCCCGTTTCACAGCGCCTGTACGCATATTATTCGTTTCCGTCGGTTTCGACTCCTTCAGGCCGTAGGCTGTATCGATAGTCTTTCATTAGTAGTACATTGGAAGGAAATGCATAACTTTTTATTGATTTCTTAAATTATTATATTGACCTTTTCTTTAGACTATTTTTATAAAATTTTTAGACAATTCATCTGCCTAGTATTTGAATTTAGTACGCAGTGAAACCGCTCGCAGGTAGCCGCTGGATCCAAGTCGCAGGTAGCCGCTGGATCCAAGCGGCTCAGAACCGTGGAACTTTGAACTCCCTACAAAAGACCTATGTCCAGCTGTGGACGTCTATCGGTTGATGTGATGACGCAGTGAAATGAGGTTTATTATCCAAAACTGTTTTGTAACAATATTTAGCTTTTTCTCTTTTAATTGGTACTTATCTATTTAGGATTAATAAAGCCATTCATTAGCACCCAGGTAGGTGTACCCTCGCTGCTTCGGCAACTAGGATGCCGTCGATGATGGGCCCCGCCGCGGTCCATTATTGGAGTAAAACCGGGGCGGGGGTGCGGTAAAATTGCTCATAGGTTTATCGACGGATATAGAGTTTTTAGTGGGTGCGAGACCCGCACAACAACTCATTTAACCCCTACAGATTGTTACTATGCTACGCTCGGACTGCGCGCGTCCTGTCCGCGAAAGATGAAAATTGAAAATGTTAGGCTGCACCCGAAATTGAATATCTAATACCTAACTTCGTACCTATTTGTACCTACGTATTATACGGCCATCAATATAAGTAGGTATAACCTACGATTCCTAACAAAAAATATTTAAGTAGGAAGTCCGTTTCATTTTTGAATAAAAATATTATTGAGTATTATATATAGGTAGAACTGGCGAACGCATTCCAGGCGCGCGCGCGACCGACACGATAACGCAGCGCAGACGCACGAGGCGCGTCCGACGGCCATACCGGCGCGGCGCGGCGGAGGCTTCATGCTCCAGCCTACAGCGGGCCTCGGTCGGTACCCGCGCCACTATCTTGCCGCATTCCACTGTTCCAAGCCGCGGCGCGCCCCGCGCGTGCCTTCATGCCTTGCCGACCCACGCGCCCTCGCCGCTTCACTCACTCTACTCGGCGCTCAGTCGTTCCTGCGCGCTTATAGAGATTATGCGCGCCGTCGCCGCACTGTGAAACTACGATCGCGAGATCGCGCGTACAGTGTAGTGAAGTGCCTATGGATGCGGTTTACAACTGAGATTAATGCTATTGTGATCTGCTTTGGATTTGTTTATTAATGGTGAGTGAGGTGTTTGCCAACGACGCCCTGGACGGCCGCAGTAGATGCGCGCGCTTTCACGATGCGGCCACTTTCATTTCATACACATAGCTCGAATTCCGCGCCCGCGCCGACACCGCGCCGCGGCCGCTGACCCTGCGCCCGCGCGCCCTTCCTCACCACTGCTTGCCACCACTCGGCACTGAGCAGCCATACAATCAGACAATATACCAAATGGTATACAGCACCTTACCATTGAATACTCAACTATCTTTTGCATACCAGCATGGCCTACTAGTAGTCAGAAACTCTGACTTAAACAATGAGAGAACGTAAATTCTTGCTCAGCCGTAACAATGTGTAGGTACGTATAGTTAACAATAGTGGGTAATTTATGATAGGTAGGTATTATTATTCAGAAACGAGTAAATTGTGTTAAGTAGTTCGTTACTTTCTATTCTACTCCGCTGATGGTCCTATTAATTATTTTAGTGAATAGGTACCTTACTAAGCACGAATTTAACATCACTATAAATAAATATCAAGAGCCTACTAACTACTTTGGCTTTCGGACCTATAATTATCATCCTCTCTGAAATGAACAGTGATGAAATGTTAATATTATTACCTATTCATTAACCATTTCAAGGTAATAATAAGATAATGCGTGATCAACTCATTCTAAATCTTGTTAAAAAAATTTAGGGCTTCCGGAGAACAGACCATAAAGAAAAACCAGCAGGACACGGTTAAATCAGCAAAATAAAAAAAAGTATTACACAGATAATGTATACGTTTTAGAATAAAATTTTTATTAATTAACGAAACATAGGTAAGAATTTAAATACCGGCCAGCCGTGTCATGAGGTCATAGTCGAGCAAACCATTAGGGCGTATCAACAAGCCACTTGGTAAATTATAAACCCACACGAATAAAACGCAAATGTTAGCAAGTTACATAGATATAAACTATACCTACTCTGTTGTTTACATTTGTGTGATGTGATCCCATAGTATAACAAGCAAGCACAGGTAAATTGAGACCATCGACAAGTATCTTATGGAAGATGGAAAGACTAGGGTATGTTAAGATGTCAGGGTTTGCGTTTTCAGGCTAGTTACCGGTATATTGAAGTGTCGAGAACTTGGTATCAATTATTGATATTCCTACCTATCAGTATTTGCAATTCAGGTCTGAAGTTTTGAGCAAACTTACACAGCGTCGTCGGGGCGGAATCAAATTTGGGTTTTCCAGGATCAAGGACACCTTCAGGTGCGTCAGCAATGAGCAATCTAAGTTTACAAATATCACTGTTTTCAATTTTGGTTTAAAGTTGCTAAGCAATTTTCGGGCGAGCAGAAGAAACGGTCATAGCGGTTAAGACTTAAAACAAAAATTACTTGATTTTGCACCGTAAGATTAGGTTATTTTGAAGGAAAACCTTATGAGAGTTCTAGATAATGTTCTAAAAGAATATAATGTCTACCAATCCGCACTTGTTTAGCGTGGTGGACTACGGCCTAAACCTTTCTTATTCTGAAAGGATTCCATTCGTGGTTCGGTAATAGCTTGATAAGATGAGAATCCATCCAAAGTAAAAACATACGTTCAGTTTACAGCATGTTCCGAAACAAGGATCCAAATGCTCCTGACATACTAATGGAGCACTAACAGAACTAAGCCTAGACGAAAAAAAAAAAAATTCAGTGCATCAAACTTACAAATGAAGATCAAAGAAAGTTTAAATCAACACTTAAATGGTACTATTAAACATGATTATGAAGAAATTATGTCAATCATAAAATATGATGATGCTTGAATTTTACAGTACCTATTGATGACATACTTAATTAGAAACTGACCGTCAATTAGGTATAAACCCCAATCCGCTAATATTACTTCGTGATAAGTGTATATTAATAGTTAAAGCAATGTAGGATATAGTCGAGTTATTGATAAAGCAAATGAATCATTAGCTACAGAATGGTTGCGAGCGCGACCGCATTCTTTCGATAGCGACGAGTGTAAATAAAGTAACGATAGCCTACACGTAATGCTCGAACGTACTATGTACCTTTACCTATTAGTGTTAAAGTATAGCGTCGTTAAGGAACAGTTTTATGGATAATCGTCAGTCACTTACTGATGTAGGTTCTAAAGTTTATAAGTTCACCTTTTAAACTTGGACCTTTCGACGATGCGGGAATAAACTTGAAACTTTAAAATAACACAGCCCATTGATTCATGAAATAAGTGTTACTAAAGTAGAAACAAACGAGGAATAATCGAGGGTAAATTATGTGTTAGGTAAATAGGTACTTAAGCTGTAGAACATATCTAAGATTTTAAAAAACTTTACATTTGAAAAATGTATTTTGAGCTACCTCTGGGACAAAATAGCTCGAACTTTGATAGCACCAAAGTTGACGATCTGACCCTATGTGCTTGTATGAGAGCCTCCCTAAAGTTTCGTACACTAAAGAAATCTGTAAGACCTCGTTAGAGCCTCGTTACGTTCAGTCTATTATCAACAGAACCCCTGCTGGGGTGATCCGTATCATTCTGACATAAGCAAATTCTGCCGGTATTTCTGTCGTCGCCTTAAAAACTAAACAATTGTTTAGCATGCACAAAAGAGATCGCGGCTGAATTGCGAATCGACTGAAAAGTTTAATCTTAAATTTTTTGTTGTAATTTCGTAATATTTTTCGTGAAGTTATTAAAGTTGCTTTCTCGTTTAAGTCGTATCATAATCATGAACCTATTTACGTCTCACTACTGGGCAAAGACTTCTCAGAGGAGAGGGTTGCAGGGAGTGTAGAAGTTTGATAATAAACACCAATTCTCACACGTTTTTCAGACTAAAAACAGACTGCGTTGGTTTGGTATTTAGCAAAGTCGGTTTTTGAATATGTGACTTTTTAGATTGCACGCTACTGCAATCACACGTCATGGTAAGTTATGATGCGGCCTGAGATGGAGCGTGCTTGCCTAGAATATGCCTATTCACTGTTGATTTGAAAGAACCCATATTATAAATATCGGATGCCGGCAAAAGCATTCCAATCATTGTTGTGCGGATATGAAACAAGGAAGCAAAGCGCTTTGTAAAAGCCCATGGGATATCGACTAAGTACGTAACGATGTAGATCCTAATGATGCATTGCAGTTCGATGGTAGAAAGGTGAAGATGGAACCAAATTTAATAGTTCCTGGGCACACTCTCGGAAATATTTTTAATTATTAGCTTTTCAAGGGAATCAAACATCTATTCTACGTCTAGTCTACATATATGTAAAACAAAAAACAGGCAACTTTACGACAGTATTCAAAACTAAGACTACTGACCATTGCCTCGTCAAAATTATACTGTTTTCAGTATCAGTCCAGAGTTAAGAAACTGAAATTGGCTCTCTTAGCAATAAGCTCTTAACAATTTATTTATACGAGAAGAAGTTTGTGCTTCTGTGGAATACTGACGTTCTGACTAAGATAGGTATCCACTTAACCACTTATATTATGCACGTTTTGAATGTATTTCCTAATTTTTTTGATAACCTAATTAAAACAAGATTAGAATCAACGATGATATCTACAGTAGGTAATAAGCGTATCCGAAGGAAACGATTTATTAATTAACATTTCAAGTCTTTTTTTAAATCAGGAAACCACCTAAGTAGGTGAATAAAATAACTGATGTTAAACATACAGCTATAAATTAGAGACTATTAAAACGCATCAATCAATAAGGTATAGTACCTATTACGTGAATGGAAAGTTAATATTTAAACCACCAACATAAATAACCAAATACATAACATATTGTCTAAGAACATGTTCTGAGGTGTCATTTATATAAAGCTAAATAAAAAAAAAAGTAGGACCAGTAGTTAGTCATGACATGGTCTTTAAAATCCGGTCCGATGGGGATCGTTCCTAAACAAACGCCGGATTATGGCCATACCATAACTTCATACTGTTTGGTGGGATACCGAATGATAGTGTAAGATGGGAAGTTTGTCAGTCCTGAACAGGTTATCTAGACCGAATCTATAAGTATTTCATTTTATCTAGAACATTTCTGTGTGTTACCCGATTTCTGCCCGACTTCCTCAGAGAGAGGTCGGGTTTTGTGGTACATACTAGAACCGGAGAAATATACTTCGCCTTCTTTTTAATCTTTGTTTTAAAAAAAGAGTCAAGGAAGTCCAAACACTATTCTCTCGGATCTCCTTAAATTCGCACCGGTGCAAGTGGCGCTCCTTTCACGACACCCGGAGAAAAGAATTTTGTCTTATTCGTTGCTCCTTTATTTAAATATGTACTATTTAAGTAACTCGCTACTGTAATATTCAGTTCGTAAACGATTCAAGTAACATTGGAGTTTATAAGCGCAACGGGTGTTATACCTACTTACTTGCGATAAAAAATAGCAGCACATCAGCTAATTATCAAAACTAGTTTTGACTCGGTATGGTTTTTCTGACTAGTTTCGCCGGAATGCGGTCTGATGTAAGGCGTTTAAAATGCGGAGGACTCTTTCAAGCTTTACGGATAAACATAAAATTAACTACCTTTAGCCTGCAGCTCGGACCGCTTATCAAACCGGCTTGTGTACTTACTTTATATACTAATGTTTAATTAATATCTTTTGTAGAAACATAGTTAAACTTCCAGTATAAACGACGAGCGGAATAGCATTGAAAATTTTCAGATTTTTAAAACAAGAAAAGGCGGAGGTTTTCATCTCTTTTCATTATTATAATTTATTTACACCATAGACGTTTTGATTAAGTTAAGTTTCATGATTGACACCGTGTTTTTATAAATGCAAGCGACTTAGTCCCATTAAAATATATTCATTTTACAATGCATACGTAACTGTCATAAAATGATTCCTATAAATAGGTGCATTAATACATAAAGTAACAAGTACACGTGTTAGTGTGTACACACAACAAGACGTACCGAAGCAAAAAAAAATCTTGAATTTCCTTTTTGAGGTGGGATATATACTTAAATAATGTAGATTTCGTGAAGAAACTTACAATTATTTTATTTAGGTCGATGGACCAAATAATAACTATATTTGAGTATACACTGTCGTATAAAACCGTGGTAACACCCAACTGAATCAAAAGATAAAAGAGGCAACATTTTCAAATCTAATGTAATAAGTTTTATACGTAACCTACAAATAATTGTAAGAGAGAAAAAAACAGTTCAAAATAATTAAACGTGCCTACGTTGCGTCCTTGTGGTCTACGGGTCACCTCCTCAACTCTATGTTGCAGCACCAGTAAGTTCCTGCAAAAGAATACTGCAACGCTGATTTTCAGTACTCTGTCTCGATCACGTTTTTACTATTTCAGTTATCCCGATCGAATTTCAATCGATTTTTCCCAACCCATCGCTCCTCAATTATAAAAAAAATACTTGTAGATACTCCACATAAACTTCACGGAACACGTACAAAAATCCAGATGTATACTAAAATACAGTAAAACGTCACATATTAGCGACAATCACGATGTACGCATTCTTTTAATCCATATTATCAAGCGAAGGCTCTATCGCTGACGTCAGTATGACGTCCCAGCTCGTACAATGCTATGCCACGTGCGGTATCTGCGTATTTAGCGAACAACTGGTTATTATTTTTCTTACAATTTTGTTAATTGTTAATAGCATCAGCAATGGCTTTTTTATCCTATTTTTACAATAGGATTTAGGAGGACCAGGTTTTGTGAAGTCATTGGTGAAGTCAATAGATTATTACCATTATACTAAATTTTCTAGTGTACTGTTGTGTTATGACTTCTGCTTTAGAACTGTTAAAAATTTAGTGAAACTATTATATTGTTAATTTTTTTTACTGTTTCTCATCCGCGTCATAATCCGCATGGAATTATTTGAGAAAAACATTACTTTCAAATTTGCTATACAGATAATTTTTTTCAATGGAGTTGCATTAGAGATTCAAAAGAGTTTTAACCTCTATGCTTTCCTCTTGGTGATAGTTGGGTCGTGTTTATGTAAACCTGGTCAAACATCCACTGCCTAGAACAACACACGCCCAATACAAGGCCTATTTTAAAAAAGTACGACCCATTATCGACCCACTACCGGACACAATTCTCGTCCCACAATAAAAAGGACTCAGGCCGTAGTCCACTACGCTAGCCCAGTGCGGATTGGTGGACTTCACAGGCCTTTGAGAACATCATGTAGAACTCTCAGGCATGAAGGTTTCCTCTCGATGTTTTTCTTCACCGTTGAAGCAAGTGATATTTTAATTAAAAATTAAAACGCACATAACTCGGAAAGGGTGGAAATGCGAGCTGGGATTCGAACTCGGCCCCCTAAAGTGAAGTCAGAGTCCTACCCACCGGGCTATCACCGCTTCATGTAATGATTAGCTTTAACTATAAGATATCACATATTCTAGAATCAAGAGGGAATACTAATTTTTCGCCCCAATCTAAGACCTCGGGTTGGAAAAACAGAGAAACGCTATCTACAGATGAATTGGTTTACTGAAGTACGCTGTATAGCATGATGATGAGCTATTTTTTTTATTGAAACAGAAAAGAAGCATCTTTGCCATAAGTGTTAGTTGTTTCCTTAATTTTGTTGTGGGTCATTATGCCTTCAACATTTACAATAATAGTTCTGCAAACGATTTCATATCAGTGTCGTCCGATACGATGAATACACGATTTCAATATAAGCAACTTACTAAAAAACGTGTTATGCTAAACGATAAGGTTTGTTTATATATCGATAAAAACTCCATTATTATGCAATGCAATATAAGTCAGATCGGAATAACCTAAGGATATGAAAGTAGATACATATCTACATCTGAAGCTCGCTCAGGATTCCTTAAAATTCCGTTCATAACCGTCATACATAACAATGTGCGAGTGTCAAAAGTGGTGGCGAGATGTCGAAAAGTGGAGGCAACGTCGTCCGTAGGTATGCGAGGACGCAAGATGCGGCTGGCGTACGGGGAGGGGCGCTCGGCATCTGAAGGTCGTCCGCATTCCTCGCGTCGCCGACCGCTGCTGCCTGCTACCGCGCTTACGTAGCGCCCCCGCCCCCGCGCCGCGCCCCTCCTCGCTCGCACCCGACCGGTTCCCCCGCCCCGCCTGACCGCCATCACAAACTATCGCGCATTTATTAAAACAAAATAATACCAGCCACGTGCGCATCGCTACATGCGCGGAGGATTCCGTACCCATCTCTACTAATATTATCCAAAAAGCGTGTTAAGTATATCTATGGGCCGGAGAGTCATATATGAGATATACTACTTTTTATCCTGGAAATATACAATTTTTCTATGTAATAGATCCAAAGCGCAATTTTGTTACTATCTTTGCATACACCAAACCCAAACAAACTACCGTAACCTTAATACCAAACTTTGAAATCCCTAGATGGAGTATCTAGGGATTTCAAAGTTTGGTTTTAACGTATTTTAGGGCTTGCAATAATTTTATGATATAAGAACTGTACATTAAGGGGCAGATCTATTAAGATGTATTCCAGAGAGTGAGCTCACTAACAGTTCGATTTCGTTTCTCCTTTTACCTTCTTAAATGATAACAACTTAATCTAGCTGGTACTTTGCTGTCACATCGACAATATAGTAAATTAAGCTTAATAGCATAGCAAATTAAGCTTAATTTTCATAATATGTCACATCAACGCCGAAACTATATTATATCTCGTAGCTCCCTCCCCATTTTATCATCGCGCCGTCAGGCATCGTAGAGATCCGCACTGTTACCCTTAAGAAGAAAGGCCTGTACACTGTTAATCCCTCTCTCTAAAAACAGAAGGCTAATGAAAGGCGGCGGCAGTTGATAGTTTAAGGTTTCGAAACCTATAGGTACCTACATGACGATGATGTTGAATTTAAAGGTTCTCAATATTGAATGATGAAAAGCAATATCGCTGACCTAGGCTCGCCCAATGCGGTAAACTAATGCGTCGTCATTTATCCTTTTCTCCATCTCTTGCGGCAATACTCAACTATTCCTTAAATGCGACATGAAAAAATATTAATATTTCAAAGTTCTCAAATAATACTACTTAAACAATTGAATCGCTGGTTTATATACTTATTGTACCATTTTTAATGAAGGTGATAATTTCAACGTCGACTAACAAACTAAAGTTACAACGATACCGAACGAACCCTGATCTCATAGAAAGCATACAGCGAACTCAGTCGGATAGGCAAGAATTATTTTGGCTTACAGAGTTATAGCAACTTGAAACTATTTGGAGCAAATATTTCACAAAGATGTGACACCTGTAACCTTTTTTAATAAGATCTTTCAATTAAGCTTACGGTGGATGTAACTTTGGACACGAATTCACTTCGTTTTCATTTTCACTTCACACAGTATTAAAATAAATGTGTTAACAGTCATTTTATTCTACGTAGATTAGTATGCACTACAAGTTTGAAAAGAGTAAGGAACCCTACAGAAACATGTTCTTATGGCTATCAAGAGCCGAAGAGCCGCAGAGGTACCGGATGCGATGAAATTTATTCGCGTCTAGTTTTTTCGAAGCGAACTCGTGGTACTACATTCCAAGAAACATTTTATAATAGGTACGTATTTAAGTACGAGTACCGCAAAATTTGCTATTTTGTTTCATTTAAAATGGCGCGATAAAAATGTTTACATCTATTCATATTTTGCTGAATATTAAAATAACAAAACAGGTTGTTAGTTGATACCGCAGGTAGCCTAGGAATGTTGCAGAACAAGCTACAATTCGGCTTGGACGAGATACTTTTGTTTATTATCCTGTTATTATATTATAAATACATCTATTTACATTATCGGCCGTTGAAGCTGGTAGTCGAGTGAATACCAGCCAGTTTTCAACTTTCAATATCAAAGCAATGCAGATTGCGAGAGTGTTATGCAATGACCCAACAGTTTTCAAAATTGGACCTTTATCTGATTGGGTAACGTGAGATTGGAGAATTTTTTGAACTTTCAAATATAAATCCAGGTTATCCATAAAATTATTTTTTTCGTGCGAATAATATAATCTTTCTATTGAAGCTGAAAGTTTTTGGTCGATATTATAAAAGAATCAACATCTTGGTAAAAAATAATAAAACTTACATCTATTCTTATACTCTTTATCCATCTCAACCTCTAGTAGGCTACTTGCCGCGTGTGAATTATAACAAACAAATATTACAGTGAAGTACCTATGTGCTTACTGAACTAAATGTGCCTCGCACTTTCAGCCACGGTAACTTAACTCCACTCCAACCTAAAACTAAAGTAAACTGCACTCAACATAAACATCGGTAGTAGCATAGATCCATATACACACATGCAATTTGTATAGTACCTACGTATAAACCGCCAGTAAGTGACAACTGTATAAGGCAGAAAAAAATATATTTAACATAAGCAATGGGACACGTCCAGCTTTACAAAAACTAAAAATAAGTAAACTGTGACCAAAATTATATCTCTAGGTCTATATATTTTGGGATTTGTCAGTCTATTCCACCAGTTTGAATTGATATTCTTCTAAGAAATAATGGGGGATGAAAACTAGCATATTTAAACGTTTATGGAGTAGGAAGGATTTATGAAGTTATGACCCACTGGCATGGTTTTGTATTGCGTATACTTATGTGTAATATCTAATCAGATATAATAAAACGGTTAAATTCAATTATAATGCCTCAAAGTTTGGTTTCTACTCACATACCACACAACAGATTAGAGAAACATTTCTAATATATCTTTATAAACCAATCTATCAACCCTTGAATTGAGCAAAACAATATCAGGAACTTTGCGTCTAATAATGAAGCAAGATATTTCCGAAATAATACGCGATACAATGTGGGGTTTCAAAGCAGCAGGTAGCAAAAAGCAATTGTATGCGGGGAAAAAAAGAGCGGAATGCACATATGGTGCAGATCCCAACATTCTTGACAAAACAACCTTTTGGCGGACTATAAATGCTAGTTGATAGTTCTTATAATGTGCTTTAATTCAAACCCAGATTTTAAAATTATGCGTTACCCTTCGAATAAAATTGAGTTTGTACTTATTTAATTACACCAGGTATTTAAATTTGAAGTCCGCGCTAGGGAACCCTGATGAATATGTAACCCGAAGTTATTCCACTACAAGTTAGCCCTTGACTGCAATCTCACTTGGTGGTAAGAGACAATGCAACCTAAGATGATAGAGGGCAAACCTGTAAGGATTATTTCAGTTATATTTAACCTTTACCCCTAATCGGTTTCTTCCCCGCACGTCTTCGTCGGAAGGGTGCTAGCTAGCAATAAAACTTATGTGCATCTAACCCGGATTCTCGTACATATAAAACCACAGTGCTTACCAAGGATGACGTCGAAAGCTGAATGTGGTCAAACAATTCATTTTATAAAATAGAAAAATACATTATGCAGAGAAAAGAAAACCGCATGGTAAATATAAATAGGTCGGTGAAGACAATTTTTTTATATCCATAGATTATCAAATCAAGTATACTGGAAGCGACGTTCTTTGCGTGCCGCTTAATATGTTATAACCGCAAATAAACTATGAAACCGTGATAAAGCAAGTATTCATGAGTAACCAAATTGTACTGGATATCACCAGGCAATCAGTATCACATACTTTGACAATCGGGATTTCCACCCTTTGATGTCTTCCAACTTTGTCCTGTGACCAATGCCTTTCGTCTTTTTCGGCATATTTTTTGATTAAATGGTCGTAATTCTCGTGCCCCTTTTAGACAAACTTTTTCATTATAATGGTTGGCAAAAGCTCACATATTTGTTCGATGCCGATGATCCACGCCTCACTTATAGAATTAATTGCCAAATATACTGACCAACGTAGAAGTCAGATGCGCAAAAATATTGAGTATCTTCATTCTTGTCATTCACGTATCACGATCTACACTGAAATATGTTGTGCAGTAGACAGATCTTTATGGAATAAATCAATCATCCAATTATTTATGTAATGCCAGCAACTGGGTCATCTATTTTTCATTTCATTTATACTAAGGGGAAGAGCCTCTTTAAAAAGAGTTAGAAAAGCTATTCCCCAGACTTCTTCAGTGTTTTGTCAGGCTCTAGACTTTCGTATGCCACATTCCGGGATTCCTGAGATATTTTACCTTAAAGCAGCCACGTGCTTGATCCAAATATTTGTTTATGTCTAGATCGCCAGCCGTTGTCTACCAAGTTCTAGTTAATCAAATCAGGTGCTGCATTTGATATTTCAGTCTGTTAATTCCCTAATCGAGTAGTTGGGTAAAATTAAATGTTTTTAAAATTGTTACAGGGAGAGCAATAGACGTCTCGAGATGCGATATGCGCGCTCTGTGTTCGGTTCGAGGGCCGCTGGGCTGGGAGACGCGCGCGCTCGGCGCGGGCGCTCGCCTCCTGGCCCTGCGTATGCCCGGCCAGCCTCAGCCAATACACTTCGTCGTGGAAGCAAAGGCAAGGGTCAAGGAATTGAAGACTTTGGCTCACGCGCACTCACAGCTTCTAGGCATGGCCGATACCGAACTATTCGGTTTAGCTGTCATGCAAAGTAAGTTATCCGTTCAATACAGTTTTTGCATACCTACACTAGTATAGTCGGAAAAATGTAATAGGCCCGTTTTGACATTTGTGCAAGACCATAGAATGTAACTTGGAACGAAACTGAAAGAAACAAAAAAATAAAAATCAACTACATACAGTGTTTTAAAAAATAAGTAAATTTTTTTGGGATGTTAAATAATATGAAAGAATATATCGCGAGTATTCTTTTTGCGCTTACTTCATAGTAGCATGCAATTTATAATTGTTGCGAAACGTTCCGAAAACAGTGACGTTCTCAGTCTTTTTTTTTTTATACTAGAGCTGTAACCATTTTTTTACTGAATATCGAAATTAAATATTGTATAGTTATCTTTACTGCAAAGAATAAGCTTGGTTCTCAAAATGGGTTCTAAATAATGAGTCTGAGATGATGTATCTGACCAAGCGGCTCATGACTGAAGCGTCCCCGCGCAACTTCGCAGTTTTTCGTTCCTCATCTTGTAAAGTTGACTGTGCGCTCGTTTAAGTTTGATATATATTGTTTACTATTACGTTAACTATAGCTCTTCTATTTTGGACATTAATTTAAACATAGTGATTTGACTCGATTTTTGTGTTTGTTGTTATATAGTACTAACTCTGTTTCAACTTTCAACATGTTGAAAAGTGGACGTATAATCAACAGCCAGTCACGCGTATTGGTTGTGAAGTTAAAGGAATACTTTGAACGAACGAACACTTTACAATACATAATAATATCAATCAAGTACTGATACAAACTTGAATTGATTTATCGTGAGTATCGAGTACAGAGTCTTATGGTTCCATACTAGTTACGTCGCGATGACAAATGTCAAAACGGGCCTATTACATTTTTACGACTATAGTACTAAGAAAAATGCCCTCGAATTATAGACAGTACACAAATAGTTTATACCACTATGTGTAAATCATGAAATGAGTTACAGAAGCTGCAAATTAAAATTACTGGTACTAGCTATTAAACTAAAGTTTGTTGAAAAATGAAACGAAAAAGAATGCGTAACGTAAAGCAATTTTTTATATACTTATTAAAGTTCAAATTTATATAGCAGAAAGTATGATTAAACTCTCCTGGAATAGTTTTTCTTAGGTGTTATTAATTAATTTAATTAATAATTACTTATTTTTCAGATGGCGAATACTTGTTCGTGGATCTAGAAAGTAAACTTTCAAAATATGCGCCAAAGAGCTGGAGATCTTCACATACGCATGTAAGTTATAAACATGATATGACAATTTTGATTCTAAATATTCTTATGAGGACGTAATGAAAATGACTTTTTTCTTTCAGGGCTTAGACGCGAATGGAAAACCTCTATTGGAACTTCATCTAGTAATTCAATATTACATAGAAAGTCCGTTACTATTACATGATGACATTGGGCGCCATTTATATTTCCTTCAACTGCTTGAAAATATACGCACAAGGGACATGCTGCCTGCTGAAATACTTCTACTGCTAATTGGCTTAGCACTGCAAGCTAAATATGGCGATGAAGATGCTTATGAGGATCAGGAATATTTTAAAGTCGAAGAACTTGTACCGCCGTCACTCACTGGTGATTGGGTATTATCGGCTATACGTGCTTGTCACCGTGAGCATCGCGGTCTTACAAAATCAGATGCGGAAGTCAGATTTATTCGTGAGGTTTGCCTTCTACCAGATACAATCAACTCGCACAGATATCGGCTTAAGAAATCTAAAACAGAAACAGAACCGGGATCAATGTGGCTTCTTGTCACAGCAAAAGGTATTAAGATTCTGCCTGACAACGGTCCTATATCAAATTTCATATGGAGTTCCATAGGAAAGTTAAGTTTTGATAGAAAAAAGTTTGAAATAAGAACAGAAGAGGGAAAAATTACATTGTATTCTTCGAGTGAAGAAAAGTGTAAATACTTATTTGCATTATGTAAAGAAACACATCAGTTTTCTATGAAAATTTCATCAAAATTAAATGAAATTCTTAAAAAGGAAGAGGATGAACGAAAAACTTGTTTCGGCTATTCAAAGTCATTGACTTCTCAATACTGTCAAAACAAAAATGAGCAAAGAATATCCCTTATCTCCTCTACAAGCTCAAACACAACTTCTGGTATCGTGAGTGACAGGGTGCAATCCGAAGACGAGTTGGAAATAATGATTGATTCACCTCCGGCTCCATCCACTGAAAGCTTAGCATTTGCTCATTTATTAGATTACTCAAAATCTTATATGATTCGATACATTCCTCAAGAAGCACCGTCATTAAAAAAGTCTTCTTCGCTTCAACAACAAAAATGTAAAATGCGAATTAAAAAAAGTAAAGAAGACGAAAGTGTTCCTAAATACGATTCTTCATTAGAAGTCGGGCAAGCTTCAACAAATCAAACCGATGAGACAGGGTCTTTACCAGACCAAAGCATTGGAGCTGAAAAATTGACAGATAGTCCAATCTCAAGTAAATTAAAATGTACCGGATCACAATGCTCGTCTTCATGTAGCACTGTCATATTAAAACGTGGGGGCTTAAGTACACTAAGTAGAGTATCTAATGCAAGCAGTTTAGAACTAGGATATAGTCACACAGCACAAAATTCTATGCTAAGTGATAACAGTAATGTTGGGATAGACGGATTATATACACAGGACACCGCATCCGCTTTATATGATGGGCTAGGACAACCCGTCACTGCTGCTGCATCGAGTGAAACTAGTGGGGTTTATACAATGGGTAGTTCTGAATTAACAGCACGTTCAAAATTATATGCTCATTCCGAAGAAAGTCGTACAGAATACAGTGAATCACATTACGCTAGTTACGAAATATCGAAGGAAAACGATTTAGCTGATTTCGATAGTGTATCATCCATACTAAAAAACAAATCGGAGAGAACGAAACATTCACCGAAAGGTTTAAGATTAACCACTCCTACAAATAATTCTGACTGCGTTGATGGCACACCTCAATTTTGTGATGTTGAACACGACGATAAAGAAAATATTTTTCGTGAACGCAGCAATTCGAATGTCAGCGCGATTTCATTTCATGGTGATGGAAGCGATCCAACGGATAATAAACACAACTTACTAAGTGCAAGTGAATTGAGTGATTTAATAGTAGGTAGAGGTGTTTATCCTAAAAATAAATCAGTGAGCGACACGTTTGATTCTGTGTCAGATTACGTAAGATTGCCATTACCATTTTCTGGTGATAGTTACCTTCAAGGTCATGAGGATACGGCACCTTCAGACGATAACTATCCTAATAATTCGTTCTTTGATCGTCCCCCAACTCCACCAACAAGAATCGATAGCCGCAAAGGACTTAATTTGTCTCTACCTAATATACTGGATTTAGGTGAAGAGGTGCCAGTCTTCCCACTGTGTCCTGATAAACCGCCACCACCATATGAATATAAGCATCTTACACTTTCACCGCACGCTGCAATACCACCTAAACCACCGCCTGCTTATCCTGGCACACCAGTATCGAATTGTCCTATACAACTTGATAAGAAAGAAGAGGTTGCAGCAAGAGTTGTAACATCTAAGCCAATGATTAATATATTGAAAGCAGAAGCAGGCGAAGTCAATGCTTCTGGTGAACGCACATTTGCTAGTCCAATGGTTTTGGAACACCGCTTCCAGAAGTCAAAAAGACATCAAGCATCTAGTCGTAGAGCTGAAAGATCTAAGTTAGCACAGGGACTTAGCAGTAATCTTTCACCCTCGAGAGAAATAGCACCACACATAGATTCTAACGTCCTTGTTGCGATGATGAAACTTCCGCCACCACCACCACCACCTCGTCGGCCCAGACTGCCACCACCACCGCCAGTATCACGCCTACCTCCGCCGCCGCCTCCACACAACCCAATGTTTCACCAGCAGTTATATAGTGACGTCGATTATGTCTACTATCCGCTTCAAGATCCATCTATATCCCAGCAAAACTATGTGGACCATAAAATAACAGAATCACGAATTTCTAATTTGCACAAAAGTAGTATACAGTACCGAAGTACACCATACCTATCGACCTCTTTGTCAGCTTCATCTCCGTATGGGTCCATACAAAATCTTTCAGACTCTTATATTCAAATACCTGGCACCCGAACAAGTTGGTACTCAATGACAAGTAGAACATCTGTTAGTAGCCACTCTATAAATTTGGAAAGACCTCCAATAATGTCTTGTCTATCTACACCGGAGCCTAGTTTTATTCGAACGAAATCTCATGAAAATATACTTGCAATTAAGGATCCACCTCGAATAAAAACGAGGCGTATGCCACCACCGCCTCCACCGCCTTATGAACACAAGAAAAAGATTCCTTCCCATTTAAAGGAGTTAAAAGGACCAAATTCTAGCACATTTAATAGTGACAATAGTGTAACTAAACTAAAATCCACTAATTGTGATTTAGATATAAAAACTCTCAGAGAAAAAAGTAAAAACTTAGACTTGCCACTAATTGCTGCATTGTGTAATGACCGATCGTTATTAAAACAAACTAAAGCTTTTGGTGCCACAAAAATAGTTAAACAAACAGGTAGTGACTGTGAAAGTGACAAAAAAAGTGCCAAGTCTGCTCAAATCACCACCGATAACATAGATATTAAGAATAAACAAGAAATAAATGCAAAGCGTGTAGTGACCGGGCCTCAAAAAAAAATATTAATAAGAAATCCAACAGATAAACTTCCAGCTTTGCCCGGATCTGAAACTCACACTCCTAGAGCTCTATCCAATACATATGTTATGCACCCAAACATAGGGAAACTTAAAAAGAGCCAACCTAGCTCATGACATTGCTTTAAATCTAAGATTATTTAAAAATAAGATTTTCTTGTTGTGAATCCTTCCAGTGCTATGATTTTATAGTTTTCATCCACCATTTTTATCGTAACAAAAGACTGACATTAGATAGTAACAATCCCACTGATATTAATGAATAGATGGTAGGTTTTTTCAACTATCAAATATTAGAAAAAAATTATGTGGAAATCAGAAACTCGGCATCCGTGTGCTCGAGTCTTAATAATACAAACTTTTTGTATCAATCGTTACTTACAATTGACAACATTTCAAATTTTTAATATGCTTACATTATCGTTTGAAACTAGTGAGAAAAGAAATAATGTAACCCTCAAATTTAATGCATCTTAAAAAATTCAATGATGTCTCAGATGCATTAAAACGATAATGGCCATAATACTCAAATTAGTAGGACAGGTCTAAAAGCAGTGCTGTACTTACTATTCACAATATTTCCTGTAAAAAGGAAATTGCACTATTTTCAGACCAGTCAATTTAGTCAGAATTATCAGCATTGGCCTTGCGACAAGGACATATAATATATTAAGAAATGCATGTAATACTTTGCATGACAACCAACACATATTGGTAATCACAAAAAAAAAATAATGCGCTAAGAAATGACGGATTTTATCAAAGCTCTAAAAAAACTGCTATCCTTTTCCACAGAGGCTATAAAGGAAACCAGTAGTGCTTAACGAAATCTATAGACTAAATCGGGTCTAAAACTACTTTTAGACCCGATTTAGTCTATAAATTTCGTCACACTAAATTAGGCACTAACGGATGTAATTTTCTAAATACCGGAGCGACGCTTTCGACATTGGTTATTTCTTTTATAACAGAAACCAAACTTCCATATTTCCAACTTCTATGTGTCAAGCCAAGTAAGTTATAAAGGAAAACAGTGTTTAAAAATCTCTAAGCTGTCAAGTCCAAAAACAATTCGAAGAACGTTATGAAAGGGATAGCATTACTTTCAGATTTTTTTAAAATTTAATTTAATGTTTGTGTCTGAGACTGTATCGAATGGCGTCATCACAAGTTAGTTTTGATTTATTTCCTTAGAAATTTGTAGAAAAATTCAAGATAATTCTTGAAATGTTGTCAATTACATCTGTAAAACTTAATCGTTTCATGCTCTAGGATTTTGAGTTCAGTGAAAATGTCTAAGAAGAGTAACAAACTGTAAATTTTAAAATGTCTATATTAATTTTATATCACTATAAATAAATAATTAATAATTGCCTATCAATTTTAAGTTTACACATGTGTAAATTGTACAAAAGTAATTTATTTATTGAAATAATTCACTCAATATTAATTCACTATTAAATAGTGAATTATTTTTAAAACCACAAATATCATTTTAAATACTCACTTTTTATATTATTCTGAAGTTAATGTATTTGATATGTAAGTATCTGAAGTCATTACTAAGTCCTAGTTAATTATAGACGTGTAATATTTTTCACAACTATTTATTTCGATTGCAACCATGTACATAGCAGTATCTAAGTACATCTATTTTTCTAACATGTACAAATGTATTATAAAAGTAAAGTTTCTTACATGAATACCCCCGAGTATTATTTAAATACCTACCTACCCTATTTGATTGTGCGTGAAATAGTAAAGATCGTTAAATTCTTGGAAATTAAAGGAAGGTTTATTGCTATTTCAAGTATTTTGTGTTGTAAATAACTCTGAACTGAACTAAACTTGATAGGTATGGCATTAAAGTCCAGTAGTGATGTCCTTTTCCACAAGGAAAATAGTAAAAAGGGCAGCAATACTTTTATTTCTAGTCAATTTATTAAGTAACAAAAATTCAAAAATAACATTAAACAAGAGAAGTATGATTTAAAAAATATAAAACAAACGCAGAAGAAAGAAAAGACGATAGTATGGCATAATCTTTATGTAGGTTTGTTCTTAACAACTTGAAAATGAACTATAAAAAAATAATAAAGATCGTTTACATTATAAGACAGGTAAGGAAAAATAGACTTTAGATATTTTTGTACAACAGAATCATCAACAATACCTACATAATATTGTGAGATGATCCCAGAATACAGAACAAAGTGATAATGAATTGTACAGAGAAAACTGACGGGAATTTTACGTGTTTACTTTGAGCGTACATTATTTCGACATTTTGTTTATTTAATCGTTAACTTCCTTTAGAGTTTTATATACCTCTACGTAGACTTCAATCTAACCCAGCTATAAGTGATGATGCCGTCTAAGTGGGTAGCAGGCTTATAAGTGTTATGATGTGATAATGATTCTGATACATTTTTAACAAATAGTTAGTTCTAAAAATTAAAATTATTAGACTTTTAAAAACATTTCACAAAAATATATCACTTATAAGTTAACAAAGTATTAAAATATAAAAATTTGTAAACACTAACAAGCAAAAATAACGTAATAACATTTTTATGAACACTATAAAGAGATTATTTTATTAAGACTATTAAAATACTCAAATACAAGCTTTAGAAGATCTAATTAATGTTTGTTAAGTAACATTAGAGATTATACTGAAACTCTTTGGCATATTTTACAAATACAACAAATACTCAATGCAAAATCGTTAGGTAATATCATACATTATTGACTTGATCTAACGTTATAACTTAATATTAACTGATAACTAAAATCTAGGAAACTTGAATATGTCACTTTGGAAGATCTAATTAAATTTGTTAAGTAACATCCCGAAATTATACTGAAACTCTTTGGCATATTTTACATACTGAACGAGTACAAGGTACTCAACTCAAAATTATTAAGTAATATTAACTGTATCTAACGCTATTACTTAATTTAATAAGTACGTAACATTAAGAAACTTTAATAAGGTAAAATATTCTTTATTTACCTAAATCAGATTAACTGATGAAGTGAAAGTTTGATAATATATTAGAGATAACTTAGACAGAGAGAGTAACATAAAAATAACTAAAGATTCCTCATTTTTCCAACTTAAACATGACTGCAGAGTAGGGCTGAAACGTAATTTCATCAAAATATAAAACTTGGCCAACCAAAGAAGTATTTGAATTAACTACAACTGTTCCACCATAGAACATCATAGATAGGTCTGTAGTTATTGCTTTGTTGCTTAGATTTACAACTAAAACGCATGTATTCCGACGTGGATACCATCGTTCAATCAAAATAAGGTTATCCACTGTTTCACGCATCCCCGTATTTTTTAAAATACTGTCATCCTTATAATATTCTTTTGAATATATTGTTGGTGTGTTCAATCTGAACTCAATGAAAGTTTTAATAACATTTAAGTAATGATACCTGGGTTCCAAAGCAGATTCCGAAATCCATGGAAGAGCTGGTGCAGCATTGCTTACTTTGTCATTGTTAGGGAATGTCATCATGGCAACGTTATTTATAGACGCATGTTCATGGAAATCATGCTCAATATCATGATCAGACAAACCGCCAAGACCTATCTCATCGCCATAAAATATACTAACAGTACCAGGTAAAGCTAGCTCGAGAGCTGTTAATGGTAATGTATAATTTTCATATTTTTCAGACACTCTATCACTACTAATACTGCCAATATTCCAAAGGATCCACGGATAGTGTTTTTTATCAAAAAGAGACAAAATATTTTTTATATGATACTTTAAACCAGTTGTGCCATTATGCAAATCTAAATGAACCTCAATGAGATCAATCAAACTCAGAAGCACTGTTGAACTGGCACCATTAGCTTTCTCAAATGATAATTCACTGGCTATAAATATTTTGCCATTACCTAAAATTTGTTTCCAAAGTTGAAGTGATTTTTCAAAATTAACATCATCAACAAAATTTTCCAAATTTTTTAAATAAAATCCATCTACATTTTGTGCACGCGACCAATACGCAATTGCTGCAGAAGTTGGATCCTTACTTTCTTGAGGATCAATAGAGAACACAAAAGTATCATTCACATTATATGCTTTTAATGGTTCAGTCATACTCAGGACAGGGATATCTAAAATGATATTCATTTCCTTTTTGTGTGCCACATTCACTAATTCTTGGAAATCCTTTAAAACTCCCACACGCTTGTCTATTTGGAGCAGAGATGTTGAATTATAATAGTTGTAAGGGTAATCATTAGCTTCAAATATATAATTGAGGCGAATGGCAGAGCCACCTAGCTCTTTAATGTAGTCTAACTTTTTAATAAGCCCCTTGAAGTCCCCAAAACCATCATTATCTGAATCTTTAAAACTGGCAGGAAATATTTCATAAAAGACTTTACCTTGGTACCATGGAAGTTTGGGATTACATGTTGTGGGTATATTAATAACCATAGCAATAATGGCTCCAATACAAGCAACAAGACCAGTGAGTACAAACCAAAGTAGGATTTTCCTTATAACACTCCAATTCCAATTAACAAAATTTGGCAGCTTCCTGTTGTTAACATTTATGCTTCCATTCAGTTTACAAATTTCAGGCTAGAAAAAAATGCAAAGCATCAATACAAAGTGAAAATTTGTGTGAAATTGAACCAGCTGTGCCCTGCAGTTACACCCATGACCAGTGTCAATGTCAGGTCGCTGGCTTGCTACTAAATCAACATTACTTCATGAATGGGCTGCCTAGTGCAAATTTTTTTTCAATCAGTTTGTTTCAGACATACAAACAAACTTAAGCTTTATAATAGTGGGAATAATATAGATATGGGAACTTTGATCATCCATCATTCAAAACCTTCAATCACATAAACATTGACAGATCTTCTGAAAGTTTCTGACCTGTGTGATGTAATAGAAAACATAATGTCATCATACCTACCTGGTAGGTATGATGACATTTGATGTTTCAATTACATGCCACAGAACATAAAGGAAAAAAATAATGTTTACTCAAGTCATTGGTTGGTTTGGTGACCTATTTCCCTATCCTATTAAGTGCTATATATTTCCCTCATACATAAAATATGTGATGTGTTTGCATGTATTTAGAATCCTTAAATGTTACATGAGGGTGCTGATGGTTTACACTAAGGACTTTGCCCTCTATCACCAATAATATTGACAAAATCTTTACAAAAAATGGCATTTCCAGTGAGACAATAACTTTAAATCTTCTTTATATGTGACAGAGTTAAAATGTAAATTCGACAAAAGCTATCATGAAGGCGCCCTATTAAACCAGGTCAGGATCACAAGAAAACTACTGAGTTTTCTCATGATTTGTGATCAAACGGACAGACAAATATAAAATGAAAATCGGTTTTGGGTTCCACATTGATATTAAACCATTCCCCTGTTCAAATTTTTAAACTTTCAATGACAGGCAGTTTTATAGTAAGATAAAACTTGAACACTTGAACTTTGTCAACATTTTTCACAAATGCTACAAGAGTTGTAATTTTTCCGCAATAAAAAGTAGCCTATGTGGTAAATCAGGGTGTCATCTATCTCCATTCCATCTCTCAGTCAAGTTCAGTAGTTTTTATGTGAAAAAGTAAGAAACATCTGACTATCCATACAATAATTTGCATATTTAATATTTAGTATAGGTTAGATATAGATATAAAAATGGCATGTACCTGTCCCATGATTATGTCACCATTTTTGCTAAGAGTTTGGTAGTCTAGCATACTAATATTGTTAATTAGTTGAGCGCTAACTGGATCTTGAACTACAGAATTTGAATCTCCCGATGAACTGGAATCTCCAGCACAAGCATCACCTGAAAATTTTAAAAACATAAATAGCTACCTCTATGTTACCATTAATCTGTTTTTCAAGTATTTTCAGCTGTAGTACAGCTTCTTGAGACAGAACTTGTCCAGAAAAGTACTACCGCTTTGCTTATTCTTGCCACAAAGCAGTATTGCTGTGTTCCAGTCTGAGGAGTGTAGTGGCTATATCACAGGGCAGCACTTTTTATGCCTCTAACATATACCCTGCAAAGTGTGGCTCTGTTTATATCCAATGGGTTTCCACTTACCATGCCATCTGCTTGGTGGGCATTCAATTAATACTATTACAAAAAATGGAAGATTACATTGGTTTTTTGCCTAACGCTGTTCAGACCAAACGACAGACAATTAACATATTAGGTGAAAAAATCTAGAGTGTTACATCAGATCATTTTCGTAATATATGCGCGTGATTGTTTGCTTATTGATTGTGGTGATTGTTATTGGTTACCATTGCAGGCTAATGTGCAGTTAAGTAGATATTGTCCACTTTGATTTTGATACGTATTCTTTCATCTACAACCTGGAGGTATTGACTCACCTGAACTTTGCAGATCAATTTTGGGATCATCATTGAGTGTTAAAAATGGTCCTTCGTTCATTTCCTCTGAAAGCGGATGCTTAAAGTCTAACGGAGTCGGACTTGGAGTCAGGGGCAAGAGAAGATATGTAGAAGATTTCACACCGCGAAGATAATCCAAGGTCTCAAGATCAGTACCATCATTATTACCACTGGTTTCCGGTAAATCATCCATATTTTAATTTTTCTAGCTCACTCACGAACGTAATGAAATTAACAGTAAAGTCTATATATTATACCCCGAGACCATACCGAGTCCACCCCAAGACCAAAATAACTACAGAAAATAGAAGTACATAATACATTACATATGTATCAGAAATGTCATACACTTATTTACTGGTCTGTGTTGTCAAAATCAAAAATAATGATACCAATTTTTAACAAATATATTGTCAATTGTCATCCACATGATTCCAGCTCAGACTAAAATTGTAAAAATAAAAATTGTGTATATAAATAAACGGATTTATGAAATGTGAAAGTAGGAGATTAAGAAGTTGCCATAGTAACTTGAAAGACTTAAAGAATAATTAATTAAAAAATACAAGAAATGGTAAGGCAGAGCTTTTTGTGACAGAGCTAGTCCGGCCAAGTACTTCAGCCATGCTTATTTCTGCAATCTCAAAAAAGCATTGTTGCAATGCTGTCCTCCAGTCTGAGGGTGTGCTGGCCGGTGTATAGTCCTTTCGCTTATAGACTGTTGCCGTTGTGTCGTGCCACGTCGTTTTGGCCTGTGCCGCATTTTGTCAAAGAACGCGGCGTATATCCACAGGAGGATTTGGCATTTAATATCAAAGTGCCACATGCCATGCCGAGTGAAAGGTCTTGTTTGTTGACTTTGGCAGAACATGTTTTTTCGTAGTTTACTCAGTACCTAGGTAAAGTACAAAAAAACGACTAGGTATCGACATTCTAGTATATATATACCACTAGCTGTTGCCCGTGACTTCGTCTGCGTTTGATTTTGTTTTTAAAGTATTCAGAATCGCTAAGCCTTAAATGAGTATAGTAGTATATATAACATGCGACTGTCAATTAATTATAGACAAATAATTAGCAATAAATTAAAATTACGACTATAATTTGAGATTTAAACTATCCTATCTCTCAAGTTGGATCGAACTGCACATGGTGTGCGAATTTTATTACAATCGGTTAAGTGGTTTAGGAGTCCATTGAGGACAAACATTGTGACACGAGATTTATATATATTAAGATAATAATACAATAGAAAAATAATTAATTAAACAAACAAGTACTCACATATAAATCAATAGGTATTTACAAGAAAAATAAAAGCATAAATAGGTATAAACATGCAAAATTCTCTTGCTGGTGTACCGATACGATGAAGTTGAACAGACTATAATTATTACAAGCACATGGGACTTAACACTAACGCCTCAGGTTGATAAACTTAGGCAAGGCAGCACGTTGCAGGATGTCTTCTTAGCGTGCCCTGCGAAAGGTTGCTCTGTTTTATTTGGAAAACTTATTTAATTTACGTAACTTTTCTTTAGAAGCTTTGTGCACAAGTATCCGATTTCGGATGGGTTTATTTATTTATGAAAACGACGCCAATCCTCTTACTTTTGAATTATATTTTCAAAGTCATTTACCATCTGCGTGTTCTATCAGTTGATAGTTAAAAATAAAGTCAATATTTCGGTATAGGCCCGATACTTTTGTCTTTCCCGAGATCCTTTTATCAACAACCACGTCCGTTTTACAAAGGCTATAATTATGTTACGTAGGCATTCCCACGGGATAGCCATATGCCTGCTAACCAAGAAGCGGCCGTATCGCATCATGTTCAAGTTACGTCGGCGCAGCAAATTCCGGAGGCTAGCTTTAAATCGTGAAGCGATACCTTTTTTACCAAGCTTCCTATTAATTGTAAGACCTAGGTAGGGAGCTCGTGCCACAAATCATCCGAGCATAGTTAATAAGTTTAGTTTTAATATTATAATAATTAATAATGTAACTAATATTAGTCTTAACATTTTTTCATGCACCCTGCTGCGAGCCTAAATATAAGTATTAAAAAAATATTGTCATGTATCGAAAATCTATTAAGTTATCCGAGTATGTATTCTTATTAATCTGTATTCACTTATATCTGTGATTATTTGACAATTGATTGACATATTTTTTTTTCTATAGAATAGTATTTTGAATTTCCCCTGTTTTGAATTAATTTTGAGTTTGTGAATAAAGTAATATATGTTCATTTGTAGTATTAGTTTTATAATTTATGATTACTGTGTTATTTTCTAATTACTTGTAAAATGCATAAGATTAATAACGTGTACAATGTCTCAGTGGTGAAGTTAAATCTAAGGAGTTTTGCTAGTTCAGGAAAGAAAATAAAGGATTTCAACTACCAGTATTTTCAAAGAAGCAATGTGCCCACATTCCACTTTCAGAAGTCTTTGCCTCGGCTCCCTATACCTGAGTTAGACAAAACTCAGGAACGTTATTTAAATGCAGTACGACCGCTTCTTAGCAAGAGCCAGTACGATGAGGCGATTAAGAGAACTAGCAATTTTGTTGCTCACGAAGGCAGCCAATTGCAATCAAAACTTGTTTCTAAGGATAAATACAATAAGCATACAAGTTACATATCAGATTATTGGTTCGACCTATATTTAAGAGAACGAGTAGCATTACCCATCAACTACAATCCTTTCCTCGTAATGCAGAACGATGTGAGGCCAGAATACAATAACCAGTTGGTTAGAGCTACAAACTTATTAGTAAGTGCAGTTAGATTTATGCTTTCCTTAAGAGAGGAGATATTAGAGCCTGAAGTATATCACATGCAACCCAAGAAAAGTAACACACCATTATTTAGAACTGTAACTGGGTTACTGCCAGCTAGTTTATCTTGGTATGTATTATTTTTTGACAAACCATGTTATTAGTATGGAATTATAACTGAGCTGCCTGATTATCAAACTTCTCCAACATTTTCGAAGGTGTTATCCCCACCCAAATCATGAAATTAATTTTATATAGAAGCTTTAACTTTAAACAACCTGTTGAATGCTGCTTGCTCCTAGGTTTGAAAGGGCATGTAGCACAATGCTGAAAACTTTTTCTAGGTTATTTAACATATGTCAAACATATCCTGATCCTTGGAGTTTTTCTTTTTTATTTGAGCTTTTGAGTTTAGTGTTTAACCTAAAACTTATGGTAATGTTATATATATAGCATGATTTTTATCAAGATATTTTTTAATTTCTATTATTTAAATATTTTTCACTCTGTGGCCACTGGGCATTCAACAATATTTAAAGTAGATGCAGCCAGTTCAAAATGTATGATGACATGAGGCTAGAGAGTAATGAAAATAGCACTGAGGTGGAAATCAATGGATAAAGCTTAATTTTTATCAAAATTCATGGAAGCATGAAGTAAACTTTTTAATTTTAAATTTAAATGAGATGTCTATTCTTGCCGGCCTTCTTGATAATGAACGCTGATGATTACAATATCTCTTAACATGAACAGTATGGGTGCAAGTTACTACTCAACTACTTTATAACCTTCCAAATTTATTATATTATATATATATATAATTATGATAAAGAATTGTTAATTTGGATTTTTTGCTAAAATTAATGATGCTCTTTGAACTATGGTAGGCCAGACAATAGCAAAGGAATAATTTAACATTTCTTGTAATGTAATACTGTATAATTTTAGGTATGGTGCATACTTATTCAAAGCATTTCCACTGGATATGAGTCAATTCACCGGGCTATTTAATGCAACTCGTATTCCTGTAGTAAACAAAGACAAAATCTTCAGAGACCCAACTTGCAATCATGTTGTGGTGCAAAAGAATGGAAATTTTTACACCTTTGAAGTATTAGATTCAGATGGTAATTAATTCTCTAATTAAATTAAACTCTGTGTATATTGTTATTAGTCTATCATAATTTTGTGTGATAGTGTGAAGAGTGATGTGATTACAAAATCATTGTTATAATTTTGATATGATTAGAAATAAAATGTGTCTTCTCTGAGCTCCCATGATGATGATCAATGCAAGAGTTGAAGGAGGTTCCTCCGCAGTAATTTCATTATGGTCTGGATCTTGGCCCTAGATATCAAAATACAAATACCAAATCCCTACTTCCCTACTAATATTATAAATGTCAATGTAAGTTTGTTTGTTACGCTTTCACCCAAAAACTACTTAACCAATCCTCATGAAACTTTGTACACATATTCTTGGAAGTGTAAGAAGTAATATAGGATACTTTTTATTCCGACATTAAGCTCGGTTCCTTTGGGAGAGGGGATGAGTGTTTGACGATTTTACACCATAACTCCGACAAATTATAACCGATTTAAATAATTATTTTTGTACTATAGAGGTTATAATATGTGTTTAATTTTGCCCAAACTGTGTTTGGAGATAGAGTACAGGACTCCTCAGCGGACTATTTAAGGCTTAGCGTACTGAATACTTTAAATTTTTTTAGATCAACATCTAAATTTAATGCCACATCAAAAAACAAAATCAAACGCAGACAAAGTCGCAAGCAACAGCTATTAAATAATAAAATAAATTGTTAACAAAAATTTTTAAGAATCAATCATCACGTCATCTTTTTCTCTATTGCTATTTTAAATTGGGAAACATTTCCACACATTTGTAATATCAGGATTAAGTATGGAGATAAATACAATTTAACATTATTGTTTGCTTGTTATCATCAAGCCGGTTGGTGATTTCAGTCGATGGTAGTAGCAGATTTGAGGATATTGCCGCCGTTTTCTGTTATATTCCCTTAGTTGCCTCGTACAACACCTGCAGCAAGAGGTGGGGTGGTGACAGCTGTATTCTGATTAGCCGACACCACATTGCTAACATAACAAAAAATCAATGAATACACCTTTTTTTTTTGTAAGAGTTGCTGTTTATAAAATTTATCCAAAACTGTTTGTGGTTTCAGGTAATCTATTATCACCATCAGAAATTCAAGGCAATTTAGCACAAATTCTTAGTGACAATTCAAAAGCTGATTGCGAGCTGGGTGTTTTAACAACTCAGAACAGGGATGATTGGGCAAAACAGAGGAACCATTTGGAAGAAATTGGAAATAAAGAGGTGTTCCAAAAAATTGACTCAGCGATATTCAATTTAGTGCTAGATGATGTTTGTATAGACGATAATAAACATAGGCTTTTAGCACATTATTTACATGGAGATGGCTCAAACAGGTAATATTTGCTATATTATTTTTAATCATATTATTTTATAGATAAGGTATGTTTGGTTATTTGTTTATTTGTAACTTACTATTAACGTACGTAAAAACTACTAAACCAATTTTAATAATTCTTTCACCATTTAAAAGCTCTTTCAGCCAGAAGTAGTAGTAACATAAGCTATATTTAAATATTTGTATTTTAAATTGTCAGATTCCATTTAAAATCAAATAAATGCTATATTACTTGAACCACATGCTTATATAAAACTTACCTCAAAACTATGGAGGGTAGAGGTAAGGAGAGTCATCTTATATGGGAGAAAAGTTGAAAAAGTGTCCAGTGTATGCGCTAAATAACAGTTCAAAAATCCTCCACAATGGCGCTGGTGGATGCACAGGGTATGGTATGAATGTAGCAATCGTAGATGAATTGAAGTATGCCGAGTTAAAAAATTTAATGTCATTATCGACTAAAGTCAATGTACAAAATATTGTGGTAAATATAACCTTACTTCCTTGTTTATTTTTCAAGCCTACTCTAACAATATTTATATTTGGCGCTTCTTTTAAGAGTTACCCTGATGCAAATGTGGCGCCATCCTAATTTAATATATTTTGACGACACTTTTTCATATACACAGATGACTCTCCTTACCTCTACCCTCCATACTCAATAACATATATAGGTTACAGTTAAGAATTTAAAAAACTACTGTCTCCAATTTCATTAAATCTAAATACGACGGCAATGCTCTAGGACTATTTAAACATTGTAAAACATTACCTGTTCAGGAACAGTATAAATATACATAAGCGGATGAGGACGGCCAACCGCTTGCACGATTCGTTCGCTAACAATATATACGGTGAGCGAACGACCGCCTTTATGGTCCCTTATTCATGAAAAAACTACCTTCAACGTTGATCCAAAATGTAAACATTAAAAACATTAAGCATATATTTTTTTAACCAAGTTAGTTGGCTGACTATTTTGTATCTCATATAGTTTATTTTCATTTATTCTAGTACTTACTAGTATAAAAGGTAATCATTGCAGATAGGCAGGACGAGGACAAACCTCTGTGGTTTTTTCGGTGCTTTTATACCAAGCGTTTTTATGTGATTGTTTTATTAGATAAATAAAAAAAAGATAATTTAAGAAGTTTTAGTTGCAGGATTTGTAAAAGGTTTATATTACACTAGCTGTTGCCCGCGACTTCGTCTGCGTTTGATTTTGTTTTTTGATGTGGCATTCTATTTAGTTGTATTCAGTATCGCTGAGCCTTAAATGAGGGGTTTGCTGCTGTCCGCTGAGGAGTTCTGTCCTCTATCACCATTAGATGTACACTAAGTTTAGGCATAATTAAACACATACTATAACCTCTATAGTACAAAATTAATTATTTAAATCGGTTATAATATGTCGGAGCTATGGTGTAAAATCGTCAAACACTTTCATCCCCTCTCCCAAAGGAACCGAGCTTAATGTCGGGATAAAAAGTATCCTATATAATTCTTCTAACACTTCCAAGAATATGTGTACACAGTTTCATGAGGATCGGTTAAGTAGTTTTTTCGTGAAAGCGTAACAAACAAACTTACATTGAGATTTATAATATTAGTAGAGATTGTGCCACACCACATCCAATTTGGTTTATCTGCTTTGTTGGTCAAGTTAGTAACTTCAATCAAGGTTGTAGGTTTGAATCCCTGGATGAGTTAAAAATTGTTAGATATTAGGTTTGTTCTGACAACAATTCTATTAGCAAACCACTTCTGTGATTTGCACAGCACTTTAAGCCCTAAGTCCTGGTTATTAACAATGGCTTGTTAATTAATCCCTGAAGCCCGCCTATCCCCATTTGTGTAGTGTGGTGGGTTAAATAGAAAGTGGAACATCATTAGACTTCTGATGTAGCTCGTTAATATTAAAGAATAGATTAGATATTCTTTTGGAATGAAAGAATAGTTTATAATACCTTATCTTTATTTATTTTCAGATGGTTTGACAAATCATTCAGTCTCATAGTCACTAAGGATGGTGTGTCTGGTATTAACTTTGAGCATTCGTGGGGTGATGGGGTAGCCGTTCTCAGGTTTTTCCAAGACATATACACAGAAACGACCACGAAGCCATTTATAGGACCCGACAGTAAACCATCTGATAAACAAATCACGGTAAAAAAATTAGGTAAGTGCATAATATACCCAATTATGTTCAGCGCTGTGAATTTAAGTTGGAGGTTCCCTGCTCGATTTCTGGCAGTGGAAATTTGGGAATTTATAATTTCTGTATATACTCAGGTCTGGTCTGGTGAGAGGTTTTGGCCGTAGCTGGTCACCACCCTACCGTCAAAGAACCGTACCGGAACACTTAATCTCATAGGGGCACGCCCTAAGAGATTAAGTGTTCCGGTACGATGTCGCGTGAAAACCCATTAGTGGTATGACCATGATGACCAGTGGTACCATCGTAGACTGAACCATCACTTACCACTAGGTGAGATTGCAGTCAAGTGCTCACTTGTAGAGGAATATTCTTGAGTATTCCTCTTGATTGAGAAAGGATCAAGGCTGCATTATATCACGCTATGGCCCATAGCTGGTATTTACGTAAAACTCAGAATTTAGTAAGGAAATAGATCTTCTAGCACAGGAACAAAAACGTGATTTCTAGGCATTTTATGTTCTAAAAGTCCGGGAAAATTCCGGAAATTTAATTCCCATGCCAAGAACAGACTGAAAATAATTGAGTTATAACACGTAATTTTAAAATTCGATTCGCAGAGCTCAATATAGGTTTTATTTAGACCGCGTAGTGTTCCATCTATCATAAACAATGGATTAAAACAAAATGAACTTTGTACTCCCCCGTTTTTTTTTTTGAATAATCTTAAATAGTAATTTTTTTATTAACGAGCCTAGCGCTTGACGACAATCATGACCGTTCCTAGACCTATTAACTCTTGCCTTGGAAGTACCCACATTAAACGTGGCAGGAATCACAGTATAAGAAGATGTAGTACATTTTACAGAAGAATAAAACAATCCCACTAATTAGCAGTTTTTTTTATCAGCAATAATACTTTCCAGGCTGCAAACCTGCGTAAGAATAGCATGGGTGCATTCTGTTAAGCTTTAAATTTCTCACTCTCTCTCCAGAGAACTGATAATATAAGTTATACTTCTTTAGCGGCGTTAGGAAAAAATCATGGGAGTGAAATTATACGATGTAACAAAATGCGCGAGCACATGGATGGTTAAGTAAGAATAAACTTACAGTGCAATATACTAGGTTACATAAAATTCATAATTCGTTTAAAGGAAATTGCATAAAATTCTACAATAAACTACCAATTGACATCTTGGAGATGTCTCTTAAAAAGTTCAAAGTTTGTATTAAACGTAAGCTTATAGAAAAGTCCTATTATAGTATAAAGGACTACGTAAACGATAAAAAAGCTTGGGTGTAAAATTGCTCTAACCAGGTTGCTCTTCTAATAATTTAAAATGACATTGTGAGATGGTGATAACAATAAAAAAAACACCCGGCTAAGTTTGTTGTGGGCTTCTTCTTAGACCAGGACGCGCTTGGAACCCTCGTAGCTTTAGTTTTAAGTTTACGAATGTGGTTATCGCTATCATCTCACTACCGTGTAATTCTTATGTACGCATCAAAAGTGCCACCTATACTTGAATAAAGATATTTTTGACTTTGACTTTCACTTTGTTACACGATTTAAACAGGATGAAGGTAGTTGCGAAACCAAGTGAGAGGGGAATACATCGTCCGCCAGCTCACTTTTTACGGTGCGCGCGCACATCGCCACAAACAACTAACACCCTGAAGTTAGCTACAATCGACATTTTAGCTTTTCAAAAAAAGGTTTGACAGTGTAAATTTTCAATTGTCAAAGGCTCATTCCGGTGATTTAATTGATTCAATTGTACAAAAATCTCAAATTTTAATGTTGAAACTTGGTGGTCCGATAATGAGATAGCTATATATATAATGCGTTATGATAAAACTTTCAATGTATTTAATACCTTTTTTCTATTGTTAGTGTCGTTTACTCTACAAACGTAGAAAAAGGTGTAAGATAAAAAAATTTAAAAGATTGTTATCTTGTTACGCCAACAAGTCTAACGCGTGTACAAAAGTACACAAACGCTGTTTTTTTTACGTTTCCTTCTATTAGGTATACGAACCCCTAAGAGCGCAGTTTGTTTGTTTCTTTTTTTTTAATTTTTTTTTTTTTCAGAATTTAACTTAGATGACAAATCAAAAAGTTTCATTGAAAAAGCCAGAAAGGAATATCGTGATTGGTGTAATTCGTTAAGTATTGACTACATTTTATATGAAGGCCTAACAAAAGAGGCCTGCAAGAAATTTAAAGTCAGCCCTGATTGTATAATGCAACTTGGATTTCAGGTAAAATATGTTTTTTGACATGATATTATGGGAATACTGAGATAAGATATATCATACATTTTTCAATATATAATATCATATTTTCAGATACCCCAGATCTTAAGTAATATAAAATAAGAAACGTTAATATTATATGAATGGCCATGAGTTTAGATGTACTAAAGAAATGTCTTATACTATACATATTAGTTTAGATATTATTTTGGGGTAGCATCATAACCGATAGCACTGTGCAGATTGATGTTGGGGTCTCAAGGGGTGGTCAAATTATTTGAGTTTCGACTCCGTGCTGGAAAGAACCCAATATTTGGTGGATAGGGAGTTGCATGTCACATGAACGTTTGGTTCGAAAATGTCTCCAACGTCCAGCGGTTGATAATGAAAGCTACTTGTGATGTAGCTACCATCGATAAAAATTATTAAAAGTTAATTGTATATATTTAAAAGTTTATTTGACATACCATGACGTCCTAATAATAAGGATTATAATTCTGAAACAAAACGTCAATAATATTATAATAATACTGCTGTAAGCGATGGCAGTAAACACCTTAGTGCCGTCGCTGTAGAACTGGTTATGGTTCAAATGAATTGATTGCATTGGTCCGGATCCTGCGAGATTTTTCGCCGTTAAAATCAACATAAAAGCGGATGATATCGCGGGGAAAAAGTTGTATGAAAAATTTAAAATATAACTTCGGCTTACTTTTTAGGCGGCTCATCATCTACTTCACGGTAACTATGTGGGCACATATGAATCTTGCAGTACATCCGCCTTCAAACATGGCCGAACAGAGACCATGAGGCCTTGTACGGATAAAACTAAGGTAGGAATTTTTTTTTGTATATAAATTTTATTAAGTTTTTCTACCAAATCTTGGAGGAAATATAAATTTAAAATATTTTTAATTCCGATAAAATTTCTGTGGCAATCGTGGCTTGACCACTACAGCTCTCATACATATATAGTATGCCTTTTTTATCAGTCTTAGAGCAACTGTAGCCCCATCTAGTAGGAAACAATACAATTTTCGATCTACTCTAGAAAAAGTCCATGTTACAGTAAACAACTATTGAAAAAATTTGTAAAAATAGGGGAATATTTATTTGTAGGTTCATGAGGTTACTACAATCACTTAAAGTTTAAGATATTACGCGACATCGACCTCCTTTTATAATACATTAGTGGTCCCCCGCGACTTTGTTCGCGTATGCGCCATCCTTAAAAGATAGACATATGTTAGGGCAGACTTTGGATTAGAACTTTTAAAGAGAAGCAATTTGTGATACCTTATTTTGGCGTAACTTTATCTTTTAAGCATCGTACGCATTGGAACCCAATGTTTCATAAACAGAATATTTTTTTACCGTTTTCGCAACTTTTTTCATTGATCCTGCGCTGCTATTGTTTGTAGCTTAATGTTATATAGCCCAGTGATGTAACAGCACAGGGTATGCATAAAGCAGGCACATGATATAAATTTGAAAATTCCCATCCAATACGTAGGCAGTGCTTTTGTGCATGTATGAAGTGCACGCGACTGCCTATAACCTTTCTGAATAAGAGGATTATCCAACATAAAAATATTTTACCAATTCAAACCGGTAGTTCCTGGGATTAGCGCGTTTAAACAAACAATCACAATATTAGTATGGATTTCTTTAATGGCGCCGTTCGACTTATCCTTCAGAACTGTGTATCCCCTGAAAATGAAATATGTAATACCAAACTTAACAGCTCTTATAGCTGAAATAGACATATGTATGGTATAATGGACCTTTAGTCAAGTAGAACCGCACTTAAACATTTAAATGCGGTACAGTCTGGACTACATCATATTATACTAACAGGCGATATTGCAGTGAAGGGTTCCTTACTTCCGGTTTCCGTTCGTCCGTCCGTCCGTCCGTCCGTCCGTCTGTATGTCAGCGGGCTGTGTCTCACGAATAGGAAGTTTTGAAATTTTGACAAATTTCTATTTCAATATAGGTAGATGAAAATTAATAAAATAAAAGATAAAAATCAACGTGACCCTATGCAAGAAACGTGTTTCTGCTTTCACTTGCCAATGTTAATACTATAATGATATGAAATGTTTCATTTTTAATTAAAAAAATAGCTACTTCATGGAAACATTCTTAAGAAAGATCACTTATTTTTTAAATATCTACGTTATATTATGAGACAGTGAATCCCAGCAACAAACTGCTCTACAATTTGACGGAATTTTGTTATTTATGTAAAAAAAAAAATTGCACCTGAGTACAGAATTCTTCTTGTGCAAGGCCAATACAAAAATGGACGGTTATCTCACAAATTTCCCTTCCTTTTAGTTATTCTGCGACAGTCTCCACTCAAACAAATCAACAAAACAGGAGCTCAGATCCATTATGCAGGAATGTTCCACCTACCATTCCGAGCTTGTTAAACAGGCAGCGATGGGGCAAGGATTTGACAGACACCTGTTCGCTCTCATGAAGATAGCCGAAGACAATGGCCTGCCTCGCCCAGAATTATACGACTCCTTTGAATACAAGTTCCTTAACAAGTCAATCCTTAGTACAAGTACATTGTCTGCGCCCAGCGTTTTGGCGGGAGGATTCGGCCCTGTCGCGAGAGAAGGGTTCGGGATTGGGTAAGAGCATTATGAATTTTATTTCATAATCATGAATCATTTATTTGCAAAATCATATAAAATTGTAGATGTTACAAAAATGATGCAGAACAATGTTTTAGCACATTTTGAATTATATAAATTATTTAAATTACAGTGTCAATTTTATGTCAAATGCTATTTAATTATAATTAATTTTATTTAGGTCTTAAGTACCAGCAAAGTACTCATCTACGGAATAATAACATTTTTCAATATGATAAGATTTTTATCAGTCAGCTCTTCTGGTATTTTATTGTAAATCTTAGGTTCCATTATTTAAAATACTTTTGCCAAACTGCGCAGATGAATGATTTGAAGAAATTTCCTTGCTTTATTTCCTTGAGCTAATAAAACTAACAATTACTTTCTTCTTTCTTCCTTCAGGTACTCAGCGTTTCCTGATAAGCTTGGAGCAGCGATATCAGCTTATACAGCTCATAACAACAGCACGCAATTCGTTGAAGCTTTAGAAAAGTCGTTTGTAGACATTACAAAAGTTTTATCAGAATAAATTCTAGTCTTACATTACACAATACGTATCATGCAGGGATCAACCGAGGCATCCATAAATTATAATCAAAATGTGTCCCTTATCCGACCTTCGGCATAGGACGACCCTTGTCAGTTTCTACGTCTCGAGATACAAAGCTACTTTGAAAAAGAGACATCGATTGTTTACACTACGCTTCGGCTCTCTTAACACTAACCGACAATGTCTTAAAATGAAGAATTATATCACAGTATCGTAGTTCAGATTTTTTGCTTAAGCTGTTTAATCAGTCCAATATTATGGTGTACATTGTCCTATATACTTGTGTCAGCGATGCCCTACCTTACTTCGTTCAAGGTCAGTCTTCATTACCCACTCGCCAAGTCGCCTCATCGTCAAGTTAACCTCACTTTTGTACTAAAAACTAACCACCTAAAAACTAACAACCAATTAGGAAATAGTAAGCAATCAAAATAATATACAATATTTTGTAGACCTCTCAGCTGTCTTTAAACACGCGGACAATAGTCAGTAGATCAACTACACAAGCGTGTTAGTAGCACAGATATCATAGTACCGTATGCTACACATAAAACAATTTTATTGCATTTTCCCGTTTCATGTTTGTTTACCGGATTTGTATTCAAATTCTCATGTATGAGTTCGTAAATATTTACTCTTCCAGCTCGTCCTGAAATAATCTTACTAAACAGACTCCCCTGGAAATCATCATTAAACTCAAATACCGCATGTAACATTAATCACTCTTCATTATCCATCAGCTTATATTGAAAATCTATGTAATTTTTTTTCGTAAAGAAAACATCGTTAATTATGACATAGTTACTTATTAAATTTTATGCAGAGCATTAAATTGTGTGATGCTAAAGCAAACTTCTTTGCAGCAGACCTCCCTAAACAGTGTGTCCAGTCACTTATGTCAGGACCTTTAATATTATAAAGATACATTTTATCGACAAATCACCTATTGTATTCCATTTCCGTCCAACCATAATGAATTAGTGTTCATTAAATTGTGTATGTTACCGAAGCTGGGACGAGGGTGTTCATAAAGCAATAGCTATTCATATCAGGTCCTATGAACATAGGTTTCATACCTAAAACATATGGACCCAAAGTCTCTATTACTCTGAGGCCAAAGTTCATGTCACGATATGATCTACGAAATCTAAGAACTTCATATTTTTCTGGTACCATAGTAATGATATTCTATGAAAATACATCTAATTTTATAAACAGTTTCCGACCAGTACCTACAGTAAAGTTATTTGTCTTAAATTATCATGAACACTTTAAAATCATATCAGAATAGCCGAACCGAATATTTACATATTTTACAAAATTGCAGAACTGTTGAGTTTTGAAGCGCAGATGCGCATAGACTGATTAAATTATACATAGTAGGTATATCTTAGTTTCAATACTGATTATTGTGGTAGGAGGGCCGTAAATCGAATGATTGGCAGACTTCTGCTGCGATAGCCAAGGCTAGGTTCTGTATCCTTCAATTCATTTCTTGTTTATGGCTTTTGTCTATGCCAACTGGGCACAAGGTACTTCGCTAATGTCTTGTAGATGGAGAAGGCACGAAGGAGATTGATTGGTGAAACTAATGAAAAGTTAAGAAAGAAATTTCTGTATCCTTAGTTTTAATTTTCATGTTATCCGTCATTTTATACACAGAACCAAATTAGGGACCAAATATCAAATTGTGACAATTCCATTCAAATTTTACAGATTTACGTTACGTTACCTTCTACTTTGTTATATCTAGGTGTTTCTCCAAGCTACTTAACACTGGCAAAGTACATTGTGCTGTTTTGGTACTACGAAAATCCATAAATCAATAGAAGTATATCAAGGTTCTTTAAAAAAAGAATGTAAAATTTTGAACATATAACCATGAAATCATGTTATTATAAACAATTTTAAGTCCCTTAAAGTAATTTTTTGTCATTTACTCTTACTTATTTCAATTTATATTTTATAAGAAAACTTTTATAATTGTACGGCCTTTTTTAATTGAGTACTTGTAACAGTAAATAAATTGGCGTAAAATTTCGGTGTATCTGTTATCCGTGATACCAACTTACCTAGAATTCTTCTTAACTGACTGATGATATTATGTATGCAACAAATGAAAGCATTTAAAATTGATAATTTACGCTTGTTATATTGGTAATGGGTGCACGAAATGTTGTTTTTTTATATTTATGTGAAACAATATATTATAATAATATTTTTCAATTTATAATAAATCGGTGTTAGCGTGAATAAGGATAGCATTTTTATAAAAAAAATATTTACTTTGTTTTATATTTAAAAAATAAATATTTTTACACTTTTTAAAGTTTTTAATTATTTTATTATATATTTCTTATAGCCATTTTATCCGAAAAATCTGTTTTTAGTATAAAAAAATAAGTCAAAGTAAAATTAACTAATGCGAAAAGAGGAATTTTATGGCTTATTCTAATGTAGATAAATAAAACTAGATTGACCGTAGCCATAAAGTATTTTTTCACGCTCTGGCACATTTTGTTGATAGTTGCTGTTAATTGAAGTGTGGCAAAACAACAGTTATTTATTGCGACGTTATGCCGCGACGTATATTGTTTGACTTTGAGACGACGCAGTTCCGGGATATGACAGATTACATTTATCTCTAACCTAAGGTGTCTACCGATCTGCTAAATCTATGTATTAAGGTGCAACTGGGCTATTTGTCAAGCAGAATGGAAACCTAAAGAGCTTTAAGCTGTTACCCAAAATCGGTGAGTATTTAGATACCTATGGCGTCTTACGACACCCAATAGGTTTAGTTGATATTTTATGTCATAGCACGCTTCGATCGCGGCTTCCTTCGTCCGGGTTTGTTGCCGAATAGATAGAATAGAAGAAAAGGTTGAATAAATTTACATACCTAAGTACCTACTACATATAACATATAATACCTTTACCTCTTCATGAACTTTTTTGACGGTGTCTAACTGGTGGCAACCCAATGATTTAATCTGTTATAGATACATCAACTCAGTTGTGCGCGCGGCCCTATGTGTGGGTAAACCTTGTACATATACAGTGACTTTGTGTGCGTGACAAGAGGTACAGTCGGGTACAAATACAAATACAGTTATTTACGGGTTATATACGGGTTTTTTTTTAAAAAAACAGTTATTTGGTAATTTAATGTTTATTTATTGAACATTATTCTGAATCGCTACTTGAAAAATCAAATGATGAATTTTCGGATTCGCTGCTCTCATCAAGGTTAATTATGAATTCTGACTCCATGTCAAAATGTCTATAGTATTCTTCTTCTTTCTTTTGTACATGTCGACAAGTATTACCCCACATCCCTTCATCAATTTGACTTAAACATTCATTTATGAGTTTCATTATTTCCGTCACATTTTGGTCGACATTACGCGAAGCAATATAATTTTTTAAAATTCCCCACACATTTTCTATGGGGTTTAGTTCAGGATGATATGGTGGCAATCGAAGAACTTTTATGCCATATCGCTGAAGTATGTCATCAATCTTGTAACAGATATAGTTTTCTTTATTTTTTTTAATCAAATCATACAGTTCAATTTTTTTCATATCTTGATTAAAAGCTATATTTTTTTCTGTCAGCCATCTCTGCATTTCTATTTTTTTGGAATTCGAATTTGGGGCTCTGTCATTTTGAACGTTATGGTATGAGGCATTATCAAGCACAACCACAGAGTTAGGTGGAAGATTCGGTACTAGACGTTCTTTTAGCCACTTTTCATAGTTTTCCGCGTTCATGTTAGAATGGTAATCACCAGAAACACTATTTGCTTTGTATGTCAATAGTGCGTTAGGTACGAAACCTTGTTCTGAACCAGCATGCACAATGATAATTCTTTGTCCTTTCGACAGGTTTCTCTTTAAAGGTGGTCCATCTTTATTACCCCATCCTTTGTTTTGAACATGATTAGTTAAGATATAGCTCTCATCTGTATATACGATACACCGATTTTCTTGACGGTATCTGAGTAAATTTTTTAGGTAGGAAAATCGTAGTTTTTGGATGTCATGCCGCTCTATAATAACACGTCTGTTATCCACAGTTTTTCGCCATTTGTATCCCAACTTTAACAAAGCTGTACGCAGAGTCGAAATACTTCCATCATAGTTAAGTTTATCTTGAAATATTCCTTTCAACTTTAGCAAGGTAGGTAACTCACGATGTTCTAAATGGTAATTTTGAATAGTGGAACGTATAACATCAACGTTAAAGTTGTCTAATTCTAACTTCTTTAAACGTTTTTTACGGTCTTTATGCGGAGATTTAAACTTAGAGTCAGATTCTTTTCCTTCAGCCAATATATTAGTAACTGTTCTCTCTGATACCCCCACTGCCATTGCTGTTCTTTTCCGTACGCTATTTAAATGTTCACTTAGTTTCGATATTAAAATTGGACTTGCACTGCAAACTGGATCACTTACTAGTTCCAATATATCTCTCGCATCTATTTTCAGAAATTCGTATACCTTAGCAATGGTTTCTCGAGTCTAAAACAATAATACGTAAACGTCAACAAGGATATATTTTTTCGTATATAGAATCATAATAAATACCTATTCATTACATCTAAATTTAAAAATAAAAAATATTTACCTGACTCCTTAAACATTTTTTCCGTGAAGAACTAGACATTTTCGTAAACGACTGTACCCGTAAGAAAAAGCGATAGGAACACGTCTTGCTCGAACGACGACTGCCGCGTCACTGCCACACGAATGAAAGTTGTATATTTACAAGCGCACGCACACATAGGGCCGCGCGCACAACTGAGTTGAAGTATCTATACTGTATTTTTAAGCTCACTGTGGCAACCAGTCAAAAGAATATTTGGTACAAGCGATCCGCCCCGGCTTTGCACGGGTGCGTCACCCGCCCTGCCCCTTTTTACCTCTATACTTATAATAAAACTGTAACTGGAAGATTTCTGTACATTTAATATATTTTGAATATTTTAACCGGGGGATGCTTTATAATAGATACTGAGTCCAAAACAGATTTTTATTTAATTTTTGTCTGTCTGTGTCTGTCCGCGCATCGTGTGAAAACTACTGAACGGATTTAAATAAAATTTGGCATAGTGGTAGCTGGTATGGAGATCTGATAAATATTGTCGGAGATAAAGGACATAACTCTTCACAGATAACAGCAAGTCGCAAGGCATATGGGACAGCGATCGATTGCATGCGTACTATCCTACTAATACTATAAATGCAAAAGAAAAAGAATAATATAAATATTAAGTTTGACTGTATACCTGAAAATTCATTTTTAAATTATTCAAATTGAACCTATCGCTTAGAAGTTGCGACGGGTATAGAATAACACGTACGGCGACGCCGGCCACGAATAACATAGTTTGGAAATAAAACTGGACCTGGCAGGTAGCGCTGCAATTAGTTTCTAGGTTTTTTTAAGATATTAAAACGATTTGGTGCAGACGAAGTTGCGCGGGTCAGCGTATTCTCTTATATATTCAAGATATTTAGTTCTATTATAAGTATGCTGTAAAGGATAATTTTGATCCACATGAAATGCAGAACGTATTTCATGTATTTGATTGGGTAAGGAATAATACTTGTACCTATCGTTTGAAAAAGCTTGTACCAATAATTTGTTTGTAAAATGGAAAAGATAAAAATGGTTACTGTGAGTTATCTTTTGGAAATAAACATGTAAGTAACCATCGCGGACTTTTTTATTGAAAATTTTAAGATATACAATTCCAAATAAAATACATTGATTTTCTAAACAAAACAAACAAATCTATCTCGTAAGATTTAGTTAATGGTTTGTTAAGACATCCCATTACAAATCTTTGAATTTCTTGGTTTGTCTCTTGTATAATATGCATGTGTACTACATATAAACCTTCATGTTGAACCACTCTATCCATTGCTGAAAACTGCATTATAATCCGTCGCGTAATTCTAGTTTAAAAGATCTAAGCGTACCAAGGGCGGGAGTGCCTTTGTTATAGGTAAACTATTTAAATGGATGCACAACTAGAACTGTCTAATTATGCTAAAACCAGTTGGGAACCTATCGAAAAAGTAACCGAATACGACAGCAAGTTAGCGGGGCTAAGATACGCAATCCAGTGCTAACTTGTCATTGAATTAAAAAAAACATACACCCACCCACCCACGAAGAGATTCTGTCGAGGAAATCTCAAGTGAGTCAGTCGTAAAACTGATAGATAGTACCTTTATACTGGATATTAGGTAAAAGTCCATTAGATCGTAAGATCAATTTGGTTAAACCATCTCCTTTCTGCCATCGAACTGCGAGGCACCGAAATAATCTGCACTGTTACGTTGTTGAAATACCATCAACACGTACAAAGAGTTTTGCTTTTTTCTCACTGATCGGCACCGCAAGGGCCTGGGATGCCCTCCCAAGTCCCATCGTCTGTCTTCCCCGATACCTATAATTGGGTACCTTCAAATCAAGACTGAATCTTCTAGGCAAGCGCGCCCCATCTTAGGCTGCATCATCAATAAGCTGCAAAAAAAAGTACGTTCATGTACGTTTAAATTACCTACTAGTGTTTATTTTGTCTTTGTTACCTAGTGTGGATCCTCATTGTAGGTATGTAGCTATTACGGGTGGGTTACCTATAATAAATAATAAGCTATATCCTTCATCATGTAGAAACTGTTGATATGTACGTAGGGTACCTATAAATAGTACCTATTGACTACATCATATTATAGGATCTGTAGGTAGGTATAGCAGCATGGCGGATTCAACGAGGGCTGTTATCGATTTTCTTGTGTCCATCCTGTAAAAGGACACACATTCATAGAGAGGGATACAAATACCTCTTTACACGAGTTAATGGAAGAGACGATATTTCCTGTCTGTTTATATGTACGCTCATCTGTAACTTCGTATATATCCTAAACTGCCATCGAGCATGTCGAATTTCGTAATCATATGTAGATTGTATTATAAGGACGTACCTAGAAGAAAACAAAAATAACGGTAATTTAATGAATAATCTATTAATGTAGCATATAAAAATATAATGGAGGTTCACTCGTAATATGTAGTTTTTATTAAATGAAACAGCATCGAAATTATTTTATTAGCTGTTTATCAAGTAAATTAGCTGTTTAACAATTTTAAAAACAACGAAATACGATGGCATTATTTCTTTGTGGGCTCTAAATGTGCCCACTCGTAGGTAGCGGCGCAAAAGTTTGAAGAGATAATGGTTCGATACCAACACATAAATAAGTACCTTTAACAAAGGTATAGCATATGTACGCCAAATTGTTTTATTTGTAATAGTAATTGGTAAAGTGTGATAGGATTTATCAACTATGCACTACATTTAGTTATTATACTTACAACTCGAGACGTGACTATGAATACGACAGTCAGCGCGCACCTATCGTACCGATATGACCGTCGACGTTCCAATTTACGTTCATAAAATATTACGAACTTGAGCAAGATATCGAAATTCTCAATGTTTCTATTACTCAACAGCTGAGTTTAGCTGTATTTTACTAATTTTATAATAAAGTACAGTGTGTTATATTAATTTGTGATTGGAATAGTGTGGCGTTTAATAAACTTTTATAAGGATAAAAGACGAAAGGAATGGTGTTGAGCGATTGTGCCATGGACAGATTTGCGAAAATGTCAAAGTTCATTTGTAGAGGTAGTGTTCGATTTGTGAAAAAATAAATATGTTTGTTAGAAGGTGTGTAAGAAATGGAATATTGTGATTTGTGAAAATGTGTATTTATTTTATCACAAGCCTCAAGGTGAATATTAAGTGATTATGGTTTAAGACGCAAAAAACATAGCTTTTTTAAAGCGTTGCTATTATTTGAACGTTTTAAGAACGATTAGCTTAATTAACAACAATTCTAACATAGGTTCAATTGTTTTTTTACGTAGCTATTTCTCATACATAAATGTATAGGCTTAGGATTCAGTTAGCTTTAAATTAAATTATCAACGATTTATAAAAAAAGTATAGGGGAAGTAGGGGTAGAATGGTGCAGTTGTTAATTTATTTATTTTATGAAATAAAATTATAAGAAATAATTTAGTTTTTTATTCCTAAGTATGTAACAAAACAAAAGTGAAAAATATTCTGTGAAATTCATCTTAAAATTGTTTGTTACTTAGTTGCTAAGTTCAAAAAGACAGATTTGTCTTATCTGATATTATGAGTTTACGAGCTGTGCCCGCAGCTTCGCCTGACCCTTTCATAATCATATTAAAGAGTGAAATCACAATGTCCCGTATCAAATGTCCAGAATGCAAGATATCCCTGTGCCAAATTTCATTTAGATTGGTGTGGTGGTTGAGCCATATATAGATATCCAATAATTAACTTATCAATATCGTTAGTGTTATTTATTATTTTATTCAATGAAAAATATACATTTTTTATGTTAACATAACAATATCTGTTACGGCGTAACATAATCCCAGTCGGGTTAGTATAATAGTATTTCATATAAAGACAGTATTTTGCAATAATGGATATGTTGTGAACTATTCATGATAGCGTACCATGTTATTTTATATGGAGAACCAAACATCATAATTTGACTACTTTGTGATTCATTTTAGACAGATATACTATATTTTGACAATTGATACACTCTACTCTACACTTAAATTAAATCTTAAATTTTATTTGTTGTCCTTAATTTACTTATGAGTAAAAATAAAAATAAAAATAAAAATAGCCTTTATTCTCTGACTAAATACATTTTTGCTTATACACTACTAGTTACTAAATCTATTATTTAATTAAGTTATATTTATTCCTAAAAAAATTGTAACACCAGCGCGCTTAGTCAGGCTGTCCTTGGACATAGGCCTCCTCTAGAATACTCCAGTGTGCTCTGTCTCTGGCTATTCTGCGCCATCCTTTTGGCAGGTCATCTTCCCACCTTTTTTGTGGCCGTCCTTTTTTTCTCTTGCCATCTCTAGGGTACCAAGATATAATTTCTTTAGTCCATTTTTCTTTCGAGGATCTAACTACATGGCCAGTCCAGCGCCATTTTAGCCTCTTAATCTTTCTGGGGACATCCGTTACTCCTGTGGCCTTCCTAATTTTCCTTATGCTCCACTTGTCTTTCAGCTTAATATTCAACATGCTCCTTTCCATTCTATGTTGGCATACTTTGAGCTTCTGTTGGTGAGCTTTCGTTAATCCCCAGGTTTGACATCCATAAGTGAGGATTGGGAGAATACACATGTTATATACCTTGGATTTGGTTGACATTGGAATATCTTTGCTTTTTAGTACTTCTTTGAGTGACCAGTATCGAGCCCAGCTGTTGTTCACTCGCCTTTGCAATTCCTTGTCCATCTGCATGTTTGGTGAGATTATTTGTCCTAAATAGACATATTCGTCCACATATTCTATCTCTTGGTTGTTTACTTTTATAGTTTGTTTATGCCTATTTGTCATAACCTTCGTTTTGGAAGTGTTGATGGTGAGACCTGCTTTCCGGCTTTTTGATGCTAGTTGGTTTAGCATTTCTTGTAGAGTGTCTGGGTCATCGGTAAATAGCACTAAGTCGTCTGCGAATCTCAGGTGTGTCAGTTTGCATCCATTTATATTAATTCCTAACTCTTCCCACTGTAGATTTCTAAAAATTTCTTCTAGCACAGCTAAGAAGAGTTTAGGAGACAAAGGATCTCCTTGCCTTACTCCTTTCTTTATTTTGAACTCCTCTCCAATTCTTTCCAACTTCACTTTTGCTGTGCTGTTGCTGTATATATTTCTAATGAGTCTGATATATTTATTTTCTATTCCTTGACTGGCAAGGGCTTTATATATGTAGTTGTGAGAAAGGGAATCGAATGCCTTATTGTAGTCTATAAATGATATATAGTATGATTTACCATACTCATTATATTTTTCAACAACTTGTTTCACTACATGTATGTGGTCTACTGTTGAAAAATCAGCTCTAAAACCCGCCTGTTCTCTAGGCTGTTCTTCGTCTAACCTTTTAGTGAGCCGGTCTAAGATGATTTTAGAAAATATTTTATAAATTGTTGTCATTAGGCTTATTGGTCTATAGTTGTCCATATTGTCTCTGTCCCCTTTTTTGTGAATTAGCACTATAGTTGACCTGGTCCATTGTTCTGGAACAACTTCCTTGTCCAAGATGTTATTGAATAGGTTAGTCAGTGGGCCAAGCAAAATGTCTAATATCCCCTTTAGCAGCTCGCCGGTCACTCCGTCCTCACCAGGGGCTTTATAGTTTTTTTTGAGATAGAATGGCTTTCATGGTTTCGCCTTCTAATATGTGTGGGACTTCCTCCACGTTTGGGCCTTGGGCCGATATTGATAACTCTGTTGAGTTATAAAGATCCCTGAAGAAGTCGGTGGCGATTTTGCAGATCAATGCTCTTTTTGACGTTTCCATTTCCTTGTTTCCTTTGTCTTTACCCTTCATTTTTGGTATCCAAGACGAATGATTTTTAAGTTTATTCATTGCTCTCTTGATTCCTCCTGTTTTTTCGATTTCAAAATGAATTCTGTTGAGACGTGTCTTTTTTTTTATGGTGTCTTATACTTGATGTGATCTTTTTACTAATTTCTTCTATCTTTTTGATGTTCTTTTTTCTATCTGTTAACAATTTTGTTCTTTCGTTTATTAATATCTTTGCGTTATGTCCTATTCTGTCCTTATTTGTCCGTTTCATGTTATGTGTTAATTCGGTTCTTAGTTTGGTTAGTATTTTTTCAAGTTCATTGTATTTTTCTTGTATGGAATAGTTCGATTTAAGGTTGTCTAGTTGTTCTTTAGCTTTATTTCGTATATTTTCTGGGATTGGAATAGGTATTTGATCCGATATGTTTTTTATGTGTTTTCTTGTTTTCCGCTTGTTAGTAATTTTTTAAGGTGGCTCTAACCATCCTATGATTTGTACTAAAATTGAGTTGATTTATAATGCTAACATCATTAAATAAATTAGGCTTGTTAGTTAATATAAAATCTATTTCATTTTTATGTTTTCCATCCGGTGAGATCCATGTCCATTTCCTGTTTATTTTTTTCTTGTAGTAGGTGTTCATTATTCTTAGATTTGATTCCAGAGAAAGATCGATTAATTTTTGTCCGTTTTTATTACGTTTGCCTTGGCTATAGAGACCAATGACATTTTTTTCTCCTTCTTGCTGGCAACCTATTTGGCTGTTGAAATCTCCCATTACAATTTTGTTTTTGTTGCTTTCTTCAATGGTGTCCAGTAGCGATGCATAAAATAAATCTTTATCTTCTTCCTTGGCTTGTTCTGTGGGTGCATACACTTGTATAATAGACCATGGATCTTTTCCTTCTTGTAAAGCCAGATCTAAAACGGCAATTCTTTCTGATTTACTTCTAAATTGTATAATTGATTCTTTTAGTTCCTTTTTGACCATAAAACCTACTCCATGTAGTCCTTTAGTTTCCCCTTTATAGTAAAATATATAATCCTCATACTCTCGCACTTCTTCTCCTAACCGTCGAATTTCGCTCAATCCTAATATATCCCAGTTTATTTTTTCTAGTGCATTCTCTAGTTCTGCAAGTTTGTGATCTGTTCGAAGAGTTCTTGTATTTAAAGTTGCTATAATTAGCTTAGTTTTATCTTTTCCTTTTATGGCGTTCAATATAAATTTGGGTAAAAGTTTAGGTTTAAATGAATTTTCAAATTTTCCTAATTTTTGTAAGCATTCCAGAGGGTGTTGGTCGGAAATCCCAAGGTGACCAGCCTGATTGGGATCATTTATTGTTGTTTTGTTTTTTTCTTCTGTTTCTGACTTTTTAGTTTTCCGTTTGCGGTTGGTGTTACTTAGTTGCTAATTCTTGCTGCTGGTTCCACTAAATGAGAGCGATCTCGCTTTGTCAAAATAGTGAACTCTGCCCATTTTAGTCTTGTTGATGTTCAGTTTCTCTTCATTAGGTAAGTTTGGCGATGTTGTAGGTGACCTTTTCCGTTTTTCTTTGTTTTCTTTTATTATTAGTCGATCGTAGGAGATAAACCCTTCTTTGCCTTTTTCTAGTTCTTCTTTTAGTTTATTCTTTAATTCTTTCCTTTTTAATAGTACTTCTTTGGGATAATCTTCTGTTACATATATATTTTCTGGAAGATGCTTTTTATTCCTTAGAAGTTCCATTTTCCGCCAGTACAATGTGAGTGACATGCATATAGGACGTGTTTTACCATCATTCTTTTTCCCTATTCTTTGAACGTTACTTATCTCCCACTTATCCCAAGCTTCTATCCCTGTCTTCTCACTAACAACGTTCAGGGTTGTTATGACACAATTTAGTAGGTCAGTTAAAGTAGTTTCGGTTTCTTTAACACCATGGATAATTACATTATTTTTCCTTGATTGTCTTTCCAAGTGCTGTGTTTTGGCTTTCAGTGTTTCTACCTCCAGTTTCAACCCAACTATGTCTTTCACAAGAGGTTTTAGTTTTTCATCCATGGTTACATTCATACATTGATTAATATTAGCCGTTTGTTGACTCATCTCCTCCTTCATTTTATTCCATAATAGTTGAAATTGGGGGTCCATTGCTAATTAAAAACTACCAAATTAGTAGTAGTTTATTTATATCTGAGCAATGGCAACACTACCTCTGGATGTCAAGTGTCGTGTTATGTCACTGTCAGAAATGTCAAGTAAGTGTATTCAAAATGAAATTGCCGGTAAAATGGATTCTAACCTCGGAATTGTTTGTAATTACTTGCGTATTTTCCAGTTTTCTTGGATGTTTATTCGTTAAAATCACTGTGTAATCCGGTTTCGCTAGTCTTCACGATTTAAATTTGCGCTTTGGTGTGTGTTTTTCTGCACTTTAAACACTTTATCGGAATATAATCGCGGGAGCACTCTATTTAGCAGTCGGCTGTTTTACTTATGAGTACTAAGACTAATCTTAACTTTTGTAAAAATTAACATATTTTCTGGAAAAATTAGGTTTATTGATCTTTTGTTTTTGTTACAGAATAATTTCATCTAATAACTGATACAATCAGTAACCAAAATGTTAATCAAAGAGTATAGAATTCCTCTGCCTCTGACTGTTGAAGAGTATCGCATAGCTCAGCTGTATATGATAGCAAAGAAAAGCAAAGAAGAGAGCACAGGTGAAGGCAGCGGAGTCGAAATAATTGTTAACGAGCCATATGAAGATGGACCTGGAGGAAAAGGTCAGTATACTCAAAAAATCTATCATGTTGGTAGCCATTTGCCAGGATGGTTTAAAAGTTTACTTCCTAAATCAGCTTTAACAGTATCTGAAGAAGCTTGGAATGCCTATCCTTATACTAAAACCAGATACACATGTCCATTTGTTGAAAAGTTTTCCTTGGAAATTGAAACTTATTATTTTTCTGACAATGGCCATCAAGACAATGTCTTTAAGTTGAAAGGAAGTGATTTAAAAAATAGAATAGTTGATGTTATAGATGTTGTTAAGGATCAATTGTATGGTACTGACTATGTAAAAGAGGAAGATCCAAAGCTTTATGTTTCTCAGAAATGTAATAGAGGACCATTGTCTGATTCTTGGTTAGAAGAATATTGGAGGGAAGTGCAAGGAAAACCACAACCATTACCTAATGGAATGTCACTTATGTGTGCTTATAAATTATGTAGAGTTGAATTTCGCTACTGGGGAATGCAAACTAAACTTGAGAAATTTATTCATGATGTAGCATTAAGAAAAACGATGCTTCGTGCACACAGACAAGCATGGGCTTGGCAAGATGAGTGGCATGGACTTACAATGGAAGACATTCGAGAAATTGAAAGACAAACGCAGTTGGCATTGCAAAAGAAAATGGCAGGTGAAGCTGGTGAGGAAACTGATTTGTCTGAGGAAAACTCAAAGTCCTTGGCAGCAACTATGAGTAGCCTAGAGAAAACTGAAGATTCAGCGAGTCCACTTACAAACAAGAAAACTAATATTGAACAAAGAGGTCAAAAACAGTTGAGCCCAGAAAATTCTCCTCCTTCAGAACCAAAGTCTTCTAAATCAAATCTCAGATCCTCTTCTTCAGGTTCCCTCAAAAGTTTACAAACTCAAGTTGCTAACTGGAGAATGGAGACCTTAGTACGAGAATCAGAAACAGAGACTGGTTCAGAAGATGAATTTTATGATTGCGAGTCTTCATATAATAAATGGTCATCAATGTGTTCTTTGGATGAAGCTGAAATTGATATATCACCAACTCAGGGAGAAAATAATCAAGATGACAGCATATTTAATCCATCGTTTTTGAAACGAGTAACTTCTGAAAGAGGTTCTCGCCGAATTCCAACGTTGCACAGCCACCAGAGTATAGATGGTTGTCCTGAAACTCCGGTTCATAGTTCATGCCCAACAACTGTTTTAATTCTTGTATTTCATGCAGGCAGTGTCCTTGATGCAAATGTCGATATGACTGCCAAAAAGTCTGATGTTACAACTTTCAAAGGGGCTTTTGAATCGGTTATGCGACAACACTATCCTACATTAGTCGGTCGTATTACTATAAAATTAGTATCGTGCCCATCTATTTGTACGGAGGCGCTTGGAGTGCTGTCAACTTTGAGCCCCTACAGTTTTGATTGTTCACCTTCTACAATTGAAACTCCATCTCTCACCAATGACCTTATTCCAATCGGTGCTATACCGTTGATTGCAACATCGTCACCAGAATATAGTGACTATGTCAGTAAAACAATTGTATCAGCAAATCTTGTTTACAATGAATTCATAAAGTCAGACGATGGAAAAGGATTCAATGGTCAAGTGTGTATTGTAGGTGACAGCATGGGTTCTGTTTTAGCTTTTGATGCATTATGTCGTACACTCCGGTATCAGTCACGACATGACAGTGAAAGTAGTATACTTGACACTGAAATAACTATTCCAAGTGAGCCAACTGAAAATTATTTAAATAAATCACACCTACAGGCTCCTACGCCAAGAAGACGGTCTTCTACAGCTAGTGATAACCAGACAAAATTAGAATTTGAAGTCGGTGATATCTTTACTTTTGGTAGTCCATTATCGCTAATTCTTGCTTCAAGAAAAATATCTGATGACAAATTCAAAGACATAATGAAACCACCTGTACAACAAGTCTTCAATTTATTTCATCCTACTGACCCCGTAGCGTCTAGATTAGAACCTTTGTTGTCGGCGAGATTTACAAATCTGCCACCAATAAATGTTGCTAGATATGCTAAGTACCCACTAGGGAATGGTCAACCGTACCATTTAATTGAGTTAATACAAAGTCATCCAACTTTATTTGGAGATCATTTGCCAATGCCACCTACTCCAGTTTTAAGAAGACTTTCGGAGGCCTCTGTACAAAGCACTGTGAGTGGTATGGTTGATAATATACCATTAATTACTATGAATGCCCTTCAACAAAAGTGGTGGGGTCCAAAACGGTTAGATTATGCCCTGTATTGCCCAGAAGGCTTGGCAAATTTCCCTACAAATGCTCTACCACACTTGTTCCATGCAAGTTATTGGGAGAGTTATGATGTTATAGCATTTATTTTAAGGCAGGTAGGTCATTTTGATTTGGCGTTGTATAATCAAGCTGAAGACAAAGAAAGTGCAATGTTTAACCCTGGACAAGATAAAGAAAAATGGATGAGAAAGAGAACTTCAGTGAAATTAAAGAATGTGGCAGCAAATCACAGAGCCAATGACGTTATTGTAAGAGAAGGATGTCCGCAAACATTTACAGCCAGATTTATGTATGGTCCACTTGATATGATAACTTTAACCGGCGAAAAAGTTGACATTCACATGATAAAAGACCCGCCAGCAGGCGAGTGGAACTTATTATCCACAGAAGTAACGGACAAGACCGGAAGAATTATCTATACATTATCAGAAAAGCAAAGTGTAGGCTGTGGAGTTTATCCAGTGAGGGCAGTCGTTAGAGGCGATCACACGAGCTGTACCTTTCATCTGGCGGTTGTACCTCCGCAGACTGAATGCGTAGTATTTAGTATTGATGGTTCCTTTACGGCCAGCGTATCAGTTACCGGTCGGGATCCAAAAGTAAGAGCTGGGGCTGTAGACGTAGTACGATTTTGGCAAGACCTAGGCTACCTCATTCTTTACATAACAGGTAGACCAGACATGCAACAACGAAAAGTTGTTTCATGGCTAGCCGAACATAACTTTCCTCATGGCTTAGTGTTCTTTTCGGATGGATTTTCTACCGACCCTTTAGGTCACAAGGCTGCTCATTTGAATAACTTGATAACAGAGCACGGAGTTATTATACATGCTGCGTATGGTTCGGGGAAAGATATTACTGTATACAATAATTGTGGATTATCTCCGAAGCAAATATATGCTATTGGAAAAATAAGTAAAAAGTATTGTAATATGGCTACCACTTTGAATGATGGATATGCTTCACATTTGGCTGATTTAAAATTACCAGGCGCAGTTAGACCTGCTAGAGGCAATGCACGCCTACTAGTTCCACGTCGACTTCTAGCACCAGTTAGCAGTTCTTCAGTATCTCGTAGTCGTCGTTAAATACGTATATCTGGTGTATTCCCTACATTCTTTCTCAAGCTATGTATTATAATTATTATAATGCATTTGCAATTTCTTCAAATTTGTTATTATAAGAATATTTACTATCAAGATATTAAAGATTAACTTTTCCATTCGGTGAAGTCTATTATATAAACAGAATTATATTTTTTCATTGCAAATATTTCGTGTATTTGAAAACTAAAAAATGTAAATGATGTTTAAATCGTAAATAATTGAATTAAGTCTATTGTCACTGTGTACCTTACTAATTTATTATTAATGTACTATTGTCTATAATCAAGTTACATCTAGACACGGTTACTAATAAGCTAATCGTTTAAATATGTGGTAGGCGTATACTGTTAATCCATTTGTAAGGCTGGGAATCTCATCTTTCGATTTAAGTATAAATCTAGTCTCTTTACGTAACGTATTTAACAATTTAATTAGGTCAGGGCTTTACTAATACATGCTTTTATCTACTTTAACTGCACGTGGTGATTTTCATTTATAAAAATCGTTGAGTATTGATTATACATAATGATTGTATAGTATATGGCGCATTCCAATAAATATTAACTCAAATAGAGATTTTTTAAACGGTTTCTTATAATGTATTAGTAAATTTGACCTTTTTTTTTTTGACGGGGGGGAAATCTTCTCAAAAGATGCCCAATTCTCTGTGGGATAATTTGGGTTATGTGGGATTTCTACCCACATAACCCAAATTCGACCTAACAATGTTATCTCTAGTTATGAAATTGATTATGAATCTTTATTAAAAAAAAAAAAACTTACAAATTGCTTGCGATATGACAATCTTATGCCACGTTTTTATTGTACTCAGTATTCTTAAAAAATATTGATCTTTATTTCATGAATTTCTTATTCATAATTATTTAAGATTTTAGGATATATTTAAGTACCATAAGTGGTCACAATTGATATTAAATCCTCTTGTTATTTATTTATACGTATTATTCAGAGAAATTATATAATATTCCAGTTGAAATTTCGTAGATTTAAGAAATAAAAGTAAACGCTTTTATCTGACTGTGGTTAAACAGCAAATAGATTTTACTCCAGCTGTACTGCTTTGTGCTTATTTTCACTTTTATATTAAAGTTCTTAAATTAGACAAGAGCCATTCATGATACGGATTTTTCAAAATCTTAACTAAGCCATCTCAAAATTTTACCCTGTTATATTAACCAATATCACCAATATTCATGGAGTACTTTTACACCAACTAGTGTTTTAGAGGGAATTTACGTTTTCTAATTTGACTCACTTATTTTAATGCCAATAGTACAGATTCCGTTGTAAGTAAATTTTTAACTAAATCGACAAGTTAATAAATAATGAAGTCTAAACTAAGATATTTTTTATAAAAGAAAAACTATTTTCAAAATCGCTGCCGCTTTTCTAATCTATGCTTATCATAATTTTCATCAAGTATTTTATTGTAATTTCTGAGCGGAAAGTTAATATAGATACTGTTTTTCTCGTAAGTTATAAATGTGTAGGCGAACTAACGTTCGTACCTATTTGATATCAGGTCCTAGCCCTTTATTTATAATCGTTACACACTTGTAGCATAACAATGACACTGTTGCCATACATTTCTGAAGGAAACTTATTTAGTAGGTTTAAAGTAGTGCTCTTCTTTTACAAGAGAAACTTTGTGAAGAAGTCAGCACTACTGTTAGATCTATCAATCTAGTTTAAAGTTTTGCTTACAGCAAAAGAGGTTTTAAAATTATGTGACTTCATACAAAGGCGCTTCATATGTGCGCAGTTTGGATTCCAGGGGCCCGGTTTTGTTAATTAATTCAACGGGTTTTAGTCCTACTACTAATTAACTTAAACCTATAATATATTTTAGACCTTCTACGTGCTAGTTTTAGTAAGTAGTTGGTGTAAATTTTGTTGTATGTTTAGATTGCCATATAAGAAAAAGTACAAATGAATTGTTTTCGGTTTTCTAAGCTGCAGTCAGATTACATTAAGGACTTAATATTAAGTATATACTATGTACAGGTTTTGGATTCTTAATTACGAAGATCAAAAATATTATTGTTTATATTTTTGAACATTATGTAATTTACTGCGTAAAATTATTTCCGAATTATACTAGCCAGTGAGATATTATTACCTCTTTGCGTATTAAGCCAGTGCTCACTTACAGCACTGGCTTAATACGCAAAGATCTACAATGCCCTTTCAGCATCCGTGTTTTCCACCATCTGATATAGAGGTAATAGCGTCTCTCTGATATTATATGTTCCTCCCCTTAACGCGAATGTTGTGGATGTCAATTTTATAGCATATCTTCATGGGCTTTAGGGAGATTATCGATCTCAGGTTACAAGGTACAGATGTTTCTGAAAAAGCAATGTTGACACGAGGCAAAATATTGATCATTTATGCGCAATCTCGGAAATAGATTTAAAAATAAATTTAACTATGTAAAAACTAAATAAATTTATTATTATATAAAGGTGATTAAAAAGTATTTACCGTTTAAGTTTTAAGTGGTTGTTTATGCTCTTTTCCTTTCTTGCAAACAGAAATTTTGAAACATATATGTACATGTAAAGTCATATAAGGTCTTTGTTTAGAAGCTTTAAACTTCGATCCCTATTGTCGGATATTTATTTAATTTTACATGGTATTTTCATGGTTTTATATTATTTGAAAGTTAATCCCCTCTCTCCTCAATAAGCAAAGCTTACAATTTGTCCAAAATCGAGGTCAAAGTTTTCATTGTTTGGTCGAACATGACATACAATCCTAAATTAACCTTTCTGAGTTTTAAAATACCTTTTGTATTTCTGTATATACAAAAAAAAAAATTAAATTCCGTTAAGATATCAAATTATATAATAATTTGTTAAGATATCAAATTATTATATATTAACGGAATTTAATAAACTGTCATAGTTTTGATAAAACGTTTTGCGATTAGTTACAACACACTCCTATTTTACTTTTTATACCTGTTCTATTTTTACTTTATACTAGTTATCCATGTTATAGTTTTATATAAAACCAGATGAACTAACTCACTTTATAATTTATGATGTAAATAGTTTACATAATGGTTTGCACCAAACTCTCCGTCTGCATGAAGCCGTAACGGTGTAGGAAATATTTAGGTATGTCTAAAAATAGTTTGGGGAAAATTCTGTATTAACAATTTAGAACTTGCTCCTATATATGTGAAAAGTTAAACCATATTATAAAATATACTCTGTATCTTATTTTAATAATATAATTTTACCTAGCTAGGTTCCTATGTAAAGATGTTACTATAAAGTATTATTTTTGTCACATTTTCAACGCTATATATTCAAGACTGTTTCAGATTAAATCACGTGTGTATAGCCAAAACAGTTAATGAGATTCTTAGGTAGTTATAATTATTTTTTAATATGTACATCCTAAAAACGCAGTTTACACCTACCTAGTTGTTTTTTGCGCCACTAAACTTTTTGAAATTGTCACCCTTTACATTTTTTTTTGGTATTGCCGTACACTCCATTTTAATGAAAACAATCTATTCTTAATGAAAAAAATCTTTGCATAACGTCGGAATAGTTACACGGTGATTGTCACGTTTATTGATAAGGCCCTTTATGATTGCAAGCATGCCTTCTTACTTACCGATTTTTGGGATTAATCAATACAGAAATACAATATACGGAAGATTTATGTAACGCGAGCTAAAAGACACGCATGCAGCATGGGAGAACAATTTTCTTTGGAAGGGCCCTTAAGCTGTACACGCGATATTTTCCATCTGGGACATTTTCATTTATAATTCTGTAAAATGATTAGTCAGTTCGTGTCTCGCAGCGTCAATTCTCGTAAGCTAAGCTCTGAAGAAGCGGTAATAGCCCAGTGAGTAGTGCTTCGACTTCAAGAGTTCCAATCCCAGCACGTACCTCAACCTTTTAAAGTTATGTGCGTTTTTAAGCAATTAAAATATCACATGCTTCAACATTGAATTAAAACATCGTGAGGGAATCTATATGCATGGGTGTTGTCCATTATGATCTCGAAGGTATGTGGAGTCCACCAATCCGTTATGAAAATTAAGCTTAATTTGCCATACTCATATAGTATGGTGTAATTTATAATTACTTCAATCCGTATACTCAACACCAAACAGATCCTCGGCAATGTACCCTCAAAGTGTCTGGAGTATAGCAAATTAAGCTTAATTTTTATAATATATTATGGATTTCCACAAAGTAACGCCTGCTTCTATCCAATATCCAGCAATCCGCTCTGGGCCAGTTAACCCCTTCTCTTGTAGGATGAGACCCGTATACTGTAGTGGGCAGGTAGTGGGTGGATATGACAAGCTAAGCTCTAGGTAGCTAGACTTGCGGGGAATACCTGCTGCTGTGTAAATTAGCACTTTCATAATTCGCTACTCTGCATTCCGGGAGGCCATTAATGCCGGGTGCAACCAATGAATTTAAGCCCGCTTAACTGTACGTTCAACTTTTCCGTAATTGCGTGATAGATATATGCTATAAACCACTGTCAGTAACGTAAACAAACATAAAAGATAATATGAGATCGAGGTGTTATTAATTCCCAACTCAATATTGTTAACGCCTGGTGTAATGTTAACCTACCTTTTACGTGTGAGGCTTCTCTGACAAGGTCGATCGTGATGTAATGTCGAGGGTCGCGCTGAAAGTTTTGCGTAATTCAATTGACGATGCGAATCTCTCGACGATAAAACTCTGTATTTCTTAAATTAAATAGAAATTATATAAGCTTGCTACAATCAGCAACAACCGGACGAATCGGTACGGTTTTTTAAGTAAAAGCAACACCATGTGGATCCTGAAAAATACGCTCTACCTTTGGGAGACGTTGACTTAATAAGCGAAGAGTTTGAAAAAAATACACCGTAAAACTTTGTCTGGTTGTAGCAGATTATGGCAATCTACTATGGCGTGCACTTAATGTAAGCATAAAATCACTTACTACTCCATTCTTTTTTTTCCCACGAAAAAAATATATAATTTTTATCATTTGCCAGCCCAATGCGCAATTACGCTGGACAAAAACCATGTGCACGCCGCAATGGCATAAGGCATAAGGCTTAGAATTCTCGGGTTTGACTTTAGACCCTTACTTAGGGTTAAAACGACTAAAGATATTTAATGTTGTTAATTATCTGTATCGTTTTTAGTAATTACCAAAACATAAAAGTGACTTTGAGTTATCTGTGGATGTATAAGGGTAGTGTAAGGGCGTACAGATCGATTTCATTTTAACTGCAAACTACCTGCTGAAATTTGTAGCTGGTTAATGTTACCCCATCGAAACTGCCGACTACTAAAATTACTGCACGTATGCAAAATAATATTTGTACAGAACTGCAATATCACAAATGGCTTGCAGTTGAAATGAATTCTAACTCTATTCGCTTAGTTAAATATAGGTAATCCTGTGGTAGAAACTAAAACTGTTATTTATTTACTGATTAGGTATGTTCTATGTGTTAGACTGTGTACCTACCTTTATAAATAAACAAGTAATGTGTAGCAGTATCCTAACGAAGTATTATAATCTCAATTTATGTGCTTCCTACTCCGTAAAATTAAGTAAGTATTTTTGTTATATCCTTTGAGCCTTCATTGACAGGTAGAGTTCATAGCGTTTGGGTCGAAGCGAAAATTTAAAATTTACGTCTTATAAATATTATGTCGACAGTGTTTTGTAAAATAAAGAAAGAGCTCTATTATTAGTATATTTTCCGCGAGCGAGCAGTGCAAATTGATGCGTGCGTTGATGGAGTACTTTATGTTTCGCTTCGACAAACGTTAGTATGAATAGACCCTTACAGCGCAAAACTTCTAAGATGGTGTACAAAAAAACAGCCAAGGCAATTTAACTTAACACTTAACTCGTGCTATTATGAGGATTAAAAAAATTCTTTGCTTGGTTTTTATCCATAAGTAATAAACAAGTTAAGAAATGCTTAATGCGAGTGCACTGGTTGCACATTGCAACGAGTCGCTGACAATGCGATACAATTTTTCAGTAGGTAGGTACAAGTGCCGTCACATAAAAGGAGCTCTAAGCATAGATCGGCGCAGTTGACCATTCTTACAATGACGTGAAAATATGTACGATTATATAATTTCAATGTTTTTCAAATGTAATGAATATTAACCTTAAGTAATATAATAAAATTCTCATATAATTACTAATTTTTATGAATTGTCCACAACGCAGTAAGACCGTTAGGTTTTTGAAATGAACTACTTATAGTGGAACATGCTAATGAGGTCAGCAGTAGGTACACGTCAATTCTGAGTGATAATTGTAGGATCGACTTGTGCTCCGTTGTCATTAGGTACCTACCTATTGAAAAATTAGCATATGAAATGTGCCACTTGCGGCAGTCTGCAATCAGTCTTAGGCGCTAATCTCGACTCTAGTCTGTCCGTACAAGTCCTCTATATCGCCTGTGCACTTGTCCTATCCGAATACGAAAAAACTGGGAACGAATTAATTTTATGGTAAAACCACTAAAAATAGAATACTAAAAGAAACTATCGCAAAACTTTAAGACACGCGTATTGCTGTGAGTATTCGACACTCGATTAAATAAGCACCGACATCGGGCTTTGACGCTAAATTGTTTATTTTGTTAGTAAAATACAGAATGAATTATGCATGCATAGAGTATACTCGCACCTAAATGTCGAAAAGTATTTTCTAGTATTCGGATCGGACACAGTGCGATCTTAGTTTCAAACTGTTGTTAGCATTGATGTTGTTAGTTTTAAGCATAAAATAAAGGTATTACAATAAAACTATATATTTTATGTAATAATTTCTACCATGACATATTATTTTCTGGGATCAATAATTGTATACTTATTTAAATTCAAAATGATTAATTCACAATTTTTATAAATCATGTATCACCCCTTATTTGATATTAAATTTTATTTGTATGTATCTAGTTAATAATCTAAATGTGAAAAAACTATATTTATATAGATTTTAGGTTGATCTAAAACAGCGCTGTGCTGGCTTCTATTCGTTTTTATTACATGTACTAAATAAATGTAATCAAAATCATTTATGTGTGGATAAAATATAAATTATTGTTGTTGCTCTGTGTTTTTGTTCTGAATAAACTTACCTACATGCACCTTCAATTATAACTTGCGCTATTAAAGAATAGATTTCTAAAAGTTGGCCAAAGTTGCTTTATTATCTTGCTATCTCAATCCTTAGTATATTGTGCGTAAGGGGTAGCACAACTTCGGCGGCCGTTTATAAATAATTCCCTTGTGACGCGGGTTATATACCTAGTCCACGATGTGACTAAGATCTTCAATGCAGTGTTCGCAGATATACTACGTCTTATTTATCAAGCTTAATAGACTAAAGTGTAGACTGGCCTCGCTGCGAGCTGCGTAGTTAACGGGGGTGAATCCGCAGAGCAAAACTAGTTAACTAATATAATCGCATTCATCAATAACCTACAATAGTCCACCTCTGGACTAAAGCCTCTCCGAACGGGACGCGACGTTAACGCAGCTAGGGAACGCAGTAGATTTGCCGCTACATCGCGGCACATCTTTGCCGGTAGGATGGTAACCAGCCACGGCCGTAGCCTCCCACTAGACTAGACCAGAGATAATTCCAAAGTTATAAATTCCTAAGCCGAGGATCGAATCCGGACCTTTCACCTGAAACCACAGAGCGCACCGCTACGATAGTAGTAGCATAGAGGAGGAGGTTATATTCCCTTTAAAGTCGCCTAGTACAACACCTGCGGGAAGAGGAAGGGTGGTGACAACTGTATTCTGATCTGCCGTCACCACATTCATTCGCATACAATAAATGTCTACTGCGCAGATCAAAGGTCTTATAAGTGGCGCGATTTAATTATATCATAATTATTATTCATAGCGTCGCATATGATAGGTACCTGTACGCTTGGACCGTAACCATAGGCTCATTAGCACAAGCTACGGTTATATTTGAAATAGGAACATATACGTACTTACTTATCTACTACTACTAACAAGTATTTAAAAAAATCCTGTATTTCAAAAGTGTATTCATTCATCTAATTGTCTATGGACATTTTTTTTTTTTTTACTTGTCTCACTATAGTAAAATCAATCTTATAATTATGTTTAAGTGTAAAATGTAATAAAAACGTATATTCATAAAGAAAATATTTTTTAACACACTTGATTTTTTTTATTACTTTTAAAAATAATGGTAATGAACATAGGTATACAGGGTTAAAAAAAAATACCAGAAAGCTGTCGGCCTCTAGTAACAACTTATGTCCTATGACTTTTTTTTAACTCGATAGTTCGTAAAATATTGAATACTAGCGGACCCCAGCGCCATCTGTCGGGCTGATTTGTGCATCTAAACCATCCAGGGTGCCACCCAAAAGCATACCAAAAAATTCACTGAAATCGGTCCAGCCGTTTAGGAGTTCAGTGACATACACACGCACACAAGAAATATATATATGAAGATTTTACATATACATATATACTCGGTCAATATATAAACTTAAATCACGTGAATCCCTCCGTGAAAAATTTAAAGAAATAGGTATCCTTAGGGTAGCCTTACAATATATTTATAACAAGATAGTATTTTTAAGACAACATATTAGTCTTTATAAACAAAAAGTGGATATAAACAGTCGACTTACAAGAAATGGTCATAAATTAGTGACATCTGCATATCGTCTGCGAAAGGTGCAGAAGTCATTTGTGGGAATGAGTATACGCTTTTATAATATGATTCCTAAGGTAATTTTGGACCTACCATGCATTGGCATTGTAGAGTAAATTCAAAATTCTTTTATTTCAAGTAGGCCTACTTTATAAACACTTTTGAAACGTCAAGTATGTATGTTTGTAGTGACTCTACCACCGGTTTGGAAAGCAGATTCTACCGAGAAGAGCCGGCAAGGAACTTAGTAGTTGCTCTTTTCCAACATCAACATTTACAATCATCAATTAAATCGGGCCACCTAATATCGTTCGCGGTAGACATATTTACAATGTATAATTGTTATTTGCATAACAGTAAACGTCATATATCTACAACGTTAAAGTATTTTCGGAATAAGACAAGTTGGAAAAAAAAAGACCTCAGTGTTGTTCGTCGTCAGCTGCAGCTCACACTTATATATTAATTGGACTTCTTTTAAATGAGTCTTTGTGACGCATTTTACATTGGATAAACGATTTTGTGGCTTGTATCCAGCGACTACCAACTTGATGTCGTTTGTCTAACAAGTTGACGGGAGGGGGGAGGTGTTGATCTTCCAATTGTCTGGAAGACGTCTTCAAAGCATAGTCGTCACTAGCGGATTTGGATACCCCCAAAGTAGTTGCGTCCTCCAAATTAGTCGTGGTGGTTTTTCCAATAAAACATCATACAGAGATTATTTTATATATTTTATGCACATTATCTCTCCGGCCATCATTGTTCGTGAGGTACATAGCACATGACAACTTAATAAATTAAACACTAGACAACACTACCCAGACAATTTTAAATTTATTTAAAATGCAATTAATAATAAGTAATTAGTAGTTCTACTAATTAAAAAATATATCTTCGCTTAAACTATGCGTAATGCTATGTAATTTTTCTCGTAAATTATATACCTATATATTTCTTTTGTTTATCACAAAACGGAACTGTGCTTCTTGATAGTAAGTTTTTTTAAAATCACTGCAAATTTTAGTTACATTTGTTTTCCTTACACAGTAATGGAAACACAGTAGGTACCTCTATTATAAATGAAACCAATTGCTTGATGACATTATTTTGTATTACAGTTCCACGCCACGAAACTTTACCTCGGCTGTCCGGGTTTCTGAACTACAGCGCAGGCATAGGTCAGCCGATCTTACTTATCCAGCCTGAAGCTAAACGCTGACGCATCTATACCGACCAATTTCACCATTGAAACTATTTTGCAGGTCAATATATATCGCGTTTTGTCGGCAACTACAGTTAAGGCCGAAACAAATTATTGGGCGCACCATATAAGTATATTTTTGGGTAGTAAAATATTTAAGTAGACTGAACTGTGCAAAGGGGATGTGACCTTGGCCCGTCCTTGTGGCCCACTGGATGTTTTGTTAGCAGAAAATGTCTGCGTCCTTGCCAGAACGGCTTCAGACTCTTTCTGTTTTTATTCATGTAATAAATAAATAAATATACTAGAACAATCTAGCCCCAAAGTAAGCTTAGCTTGTGTTATGAGTACTTAGATGACTAATGAATATTTTAATGAATAGTATACATCAATACTTATGAAATACAGATAAACACCCAGACACTGAAAAACATTCATGTCCATCACACAAACATTTTCCAGTAATGGGATCAAAATACTGATTTATTTTCTTTTAAGTTGGACGAAGTTTGAACAACAGCCATCGCTTATTCCAAAAAAATGCCCTCATTTTTATTACTCAACACGCCTCTTCGTCAACCTTAGGCTTACCGACATCGGATGGGATGTAAATCGGAAACCTGTTTGCTGGCGAAGACGTTTTGTAGGGCGTTGTATCTTTTCTGTTTTGGCCGAGAGTGAAGATGCATTAGTGGGCCACCGGGTAGTAAAGGACGTGTTTGAGGCACCTTCCAAGTCAGGCGTAAGGGTTGTAAGACGTGTAACGGGACGCCTAAATCACTCAACAATTTTAGGGTTTTGATGCGGTGGGTCAAATTAAATTTAACGCGCAATCTAAGTTTGCCAAATAGAAGTATGGCGGTCACTAATTACTGCGTCAATAGTTTCCATGATTTCTATGGTAAGATGGTACATTCACGATGCCTCGGAGAGGAACCTATAGACCGGTAAAGATGGCGGGGTCCATGCGTGACGCGAATTGTACTACCGTGTTGAGCGTTTACGAAGATACCAACAATGCGAACCACCCAATATGCCCCTTTACAGTGATTTTAAAAATACATAGTAAAAAACTATTTCATACGTATAAGTACATTTATCAAATTTCATTAATAAAATTCCATTCATAATGAGAGATCTAGTTGTACTTTAAATTTCACATATTTACAATAAATTGAAAATCACATCATAATATTCGAATCATAAGCATTAAGGAACATCCACGTAGAGCAACTTCATAGCTAGACAACGTGATCGTGTTCACGTCCCTAAATCTAGTGTAAAGTGCTCTTGTATTTTTAACACTCGTAATATTTTTTATAAATTTACAAAATGTTCTAGTATACCTAATTAATAAACAAAACATTATGTTTATCTAATACATTAATAACCTTTGACAATAACTGCTCTACATGCAGTTTAAATATTAAGACATGATATTTACATGCCAGCTGTGGATTTTTGAGAAAGTGATCTTATGATAGTTAACCCAACCGCAAAGATTTGTTCTTGGAATCCATTGTTTTTTTTTAAACGTATGTAAACTGCATTCAATGTTTATAATAAGTCTTTTTTACACAAAAAGAAGTTTGAACATATTTTTCTATCTTTTGCGGTAAGGCTAGCAATTTTAAAATACAACTCAAAAATTCAACCTGTAGCCTTAGCATATAACTTTGACTACTGCAATGTTTTACTGATGTTATAACCGCTATTATTTTCGATTTTCTATCTCTTTCAGTTCAAAAGCGTATAGAGATCATAACTAAAATCGCAATGCTTTATGGGGGCCATAATAAATTACGTCCAATAAATTTCATGGATTTTTATAATTATCACGAAGCTTTTCACTCGTCCCACCTCTTGATACATTCTTTACTGATCCCCTACCTCTCTTAACGTGTGACGTTATTTTTGGACACGCTGTAATCACCGTTTTGTTTGTAGGGTAGCAGATTAAACAATTAATAAAGTTTTTTGGCTACTTGAGCCAAACGAGATGATTCTTTAAACCAAACTCCAAACTTTTTGAGTAGTAATGTACCATGTTTCAGAGTTAAATCATAACATCGTTAAGTTGCAAAATGCTTTATAATTCATCAGAATTAAAGTGACATATTGTGCCGTCCCCATAACGTATAATTAGAGACTGAAAGTGACAAGTATATCAGTGGGTCTCCTAAGCTGTATCAATACAACCAATCTCAAAAATCGATATAACCCTGCAAACAAGAACGTTGCACTAATTCGACCCACAAATAAATCAGCGCCATCTCTTTGAATACTCATGAACTAAATCGTATTTCTATCACTTGAGATGATACGGCATATCAGAAATAACTTATTGTATTAATTTCTCACTATCGCAATGTTAATAGATGGTTATGAAGTGCGCCCGCCTGATGTCCTTTTATCTTTTACGATACCAGTCCATACGCAGAAATATAACAAGCCCAATTTACTCAAAGAGTTCAATACTTAAACACCTTTTTCTTTAAGATAGCTACTATTATTTATTTATTTTATTTTATATTTACAGTGCAAATACTGTAAGAAAATCTTAATGGACTAGACAGTGATACAATTTCTTAGTCTACAGGGGTCAGGAGAGTGCTAAGGAACTTGTTTTGAGTGACACAAACAACACATTGTCAACCACGAAACATGCGTCAGCATCGATTTTGTCGGATATTACTTCTCTAGTTGATAGTACATTATTGCTCAATGTTGAAACCACAAAAGTTTATGATCGAAAATCCAGCCTGGTATTTTTATAACCTTATTGCATTACATAATTTCATAACTGCTATACATATTTTCATACAATCCATCTGATAATACATAGATGAAACTACTAAAAAGCTATGATCTACATACTAAGAAATCTAAGTAAGGGATTTATTGGCTAGCTTTTGGTGGCTTAAATGGTTTACTACTAATGGATCTTCAAAATCATAACTAATAATTTAATTTTTAATTTCTCGTTCCAATTATTATTTGAGTTATACTAAGTATAGATTTAAAATAAATATTCTTTCAATAATTACTTTTTGTTCCATAATTTATTCTAAGCTAGCAAAAGATTTACGTAGACATCAAATAAATAGACATCAATAATTTTACGTTTAGCTATTTATTATTAATAACACTATAACTTGACTCGATCCTATATTTACTGTAGCTTAAATTTAATAAATTCATTAACAGTTTACAGTTTGTGGCAGGTTTTTCCCACATAAATTGTTCTAAAAGTTTGATGCCATAGTTGTTTAAATTTTTTATTACGTAAAATTAATGTAGCAACATTACAAATGTTGTTAATTATTAATTAGACACCAGTAGGTATTTAATTTTAAATCTTTATTTTGGACAATTTCTGAAAGTTTCCTTTTGACCCGTTCCATGTTCTCATGAAATGTAATAGGTAGAGAGTTGAGAGTATTTCTTTTGCCACTACAACGAAAAAAAAAGATTTAAAAATTAATGGTAATTTTATAAAGTAGTTTATAGTGACGTGATAGACATCACCAATAAAAAGTCCCACTAATATTCGAGTAGGAGAAATAATCATAATTTCAACTAACATTCATTTCAGTTTCCATTTTTATTATTTTATAGTTAAACCACTTACACCTAATGTGCAGGTGGAAAACCATCGCTAACATGAAAGAACACGTCCTACAAATGGCCGCCTTAGGTCAACCTGAAGTTAGATGCTTAACCTCATGTGGCTTTAATTACACCGGAAACCACATCGTACATACCGGAACACAGCATATACATGCTTGGCGGCTGAAGTAAGACTGGCGAAAATACTTCCCAGGACGAGCTATGTCACTAGAAGCTCTACTACTACTAATACTACTCATTCAAAAGTAACTTAAAAAAAAAATAGTCAAACCAAATTATTGTTAAGACTTGCCGTAACACTTGCACTGGTGTGTGTTTAGTATTTTTTTTTTTGTTTATGTAATTAGGTAGTAGGTTCTTGTTATATTGTTTTTGTTGTCATACTTGTCTGTGACACCATTTGACCTTAAATGTATCCACTGCTGATGTCACTGTATATTTTTTATAAAATCTTTTAAGAATAAATTGCAAAACTGCAATTTTTCATTATCTGTAATTCTAGTTAAAATTGGGTAAAATTTTTCATTATCTGTAATTCTCCATCGAGACACAATCCGACTAGCTTCCACTATGTGAAAAGTAGTTGTTGATGTAAAAAAAAAAAATTATACTTGTATTTCCATTTTCCAGAATAAATTTCCAAATGAGCGGAGCGGATGCTACTATTTACAAGTAAAGTATAATCATGTCTTGAATTCCGAAGTTGATTTTTTTGTGAACGTGCTTATCAGAAAGAACGGTCTAGTTCGGTAAAAATGCATGACCAAGGCTAAATTTGCAAGTTTTACCAAACATGTAAATATATAATATTATATAAAATTAAATGTTTACATTGGCACATTGTTAAGCTGTACAAACTTTGTATCAATAATTCAAACGAGTTTGCGTTTCTCTTTCTAAAAGTTATAAATTATAATGATCTGCTATAATAAACATGGCCGCTAATTATGGGCGTAGGCATTTTCGGAGTACCTCTACGAGATCAAAATGGACACTGCAAAGTTTAAAATACTTTACATCATTTATCAACAAACGTTATAGTTTTTATGGTTAAAGATATTCTCTTGAGACTGCGATTTTGTTATAATTCAGAACTGCAGGTTTTAAGGCGTCGCTCGATCAGTTTATGATATTCTATCTAACAGAGTTCCTAAACACCTTTTCTATTTATAATAATTTTAAGTTAACGTGATGACAGAGTTACCCCACAGATGCAAATTGAAATCATAGCCAGAAAAGCTCCAAGTCTACCTGTTTGTGGCGTTTTTACCTGTAGTACAAAACATAATGAAAGGGTAAGTTTAGCCATAAATTAGGCATTTTATTTCCTTATTTCTTAAAGAGGAAATATAGTTATCACAATATTCTAACCGCATTCATTAAAACTTATGGTTTTTATGCGAGAATAACCTAATCATTTGGTGCCAATTTTTATTAGCTATAAGTAAATAAAGATTATAATAGTAGTTTATGCATCTATAGTCGGAAAAATGTAATAGGCCCGTTTTGACATTTGTGCAAGACCATAGAATGTAACTTGGAACGAAACTGAAAGAAACAAAAAAATAAAAATCAATTACATACAGTGTTTTAAAAAATACGTAAATTTTTTTGGGACGTTAAATAATATGAAAGAATATATCGCGAGTATTCTTTTTGCGCTTACTTCATAGTAGCATGCAATTTATAATTGTTGCGAAATGTTCCGAAAACAGTTACGTTCTCAGTCTTTTTTTTTTTTATACTAGAGCTGTAACCATTTTTTTACTGAATATCGAAATTAAATATTGTGTAGTTATCTTTACTGCAAAGAATAAGCTTGGTTCTCAAAATGGGTTCTAAATAATGAGTCTGAGATGATGTATCTGACCAAGCGGCACATGACTGAAGCGTCCCCGCGCGCACTGCGCAGTTTTTCATTCCTCATTTTGTAAAGTTGACTGTGCGCTCGTTTAAGTTTGATATATATTGTTTACTATTCCGTTAACTATAGCTCTTCTATTTTGGACATTAAAATAAACATAGTGATTTGACTCGATTTTTGTGTTTGTTGTTATATAGTACTAACTCTGTTTCAACATGTTGAAAATTGGACGTATAATCAACAGCCAGTCACGCGTATTGGTTGTGAAGTTAAAGGAATACTTTGAACGAACGAACACTTTACAATACATAATAATATCAATCAAGTACTGATACAAACTTGAATTGATTTATCGTGAGTATCGAGTACAGAGTCTTATGGTTCCATAACTAGTTACGTCGCGATGACAAATGTCAAAACGGGCCTATTACATTTTTACGACTACAGTATGGTAATATTCCATTTTACAGTCAAGGCGGTCTCACGCGCATGAGCTAAAAGCGAATGCGCAAAGAAAGCCGAGAGCGTAATAAGTAATTTTCCATGCACGTTTAATACAACGATTTTCACCACACTTGCGAGGAAAAAACTATTAATACTTTCTCAGAAAATAACTGACCATTTTTCGCTGTTTTTCCATTATATAACAGTTTCATGGGCCGCTCTTTAGAGATTGGTCGAAACAGGTTATACAATCGCTATAGTGCCTTGATTATTATTCACAGCTGAGTAAATTCTACTATACTAATTTAAACTGGACATTTTAAATTATTAACAATAAGCGAAAATTATTAACAATAAGTTTTTTTACGCGCGCAAAAGTAAACCGATATACAGCCAGCATCGTTTGCATTTCATGCCAGCAGCATCTCTTCGTATTAAAAACATGTTTAACTAATCATGAATTGTGAATAATTTGATAAAATGTTTAATTTTATCATCTATTGAGAAGGTAAAAATATTTTTTCATTTTTAACCGCATAAAACCTATTTGTTGATTAAGAAAATAATTCTTACCCGGCTTAATTAAAAGTGGTCTTCATATTTATAACTTGCAGTGAGGTACAAAATAAACTTAATCGGATATCATAAATAAAGCACAAGTACCTACGGTAATTTTAAAATAAAACACGCGAATTTAATATCGTGGATTATGAGTCTTATGTCGGCGTAATAAGTTTCTGCAAAAGCAAGTGTGATGAAAAATAAATTATAAAACATAAGACTTTATCAGCAACTGGTCATACAGTTATCCTACACTGCGAACTAAAATAATAACTTAAAAATTACACTCGTAATAATTTATTTAAAGCATAGCCATTGTTTCTTCTACATAACATTTACAGAGAGAGTTAAGGAGAGTGTGGTATGACAGCAAACCTAACCGAGTTCTATAGCGTGTTATTTGCTCTTTTCAAACTATATATACTATTTAAACGTATTAGGTAGCCCTTATGGACACGGGCATTTGTGTTATGAGTACCTTGAGCCAACCACTTTCTATTCTCATTACAAGGAGCGGCGCGCAAGTACTCAAACCTCGTGCTTTTGCAGCTACTGGGATACTGAAAACCTAATCTCAAAAACATAACTTTAGAATTTATAACATTATTCAGTTTGGGTAAATATCAAATGAAATGCAAATTATTATTTTACCTACAAAGTAACCTTATAAACGCTTATGAATTTATGTTCTATTTAGGATACATAGTTTGTGTTAAACTTATTAGCATACACAGACTTTAATCATTTCATCTGATTTCTCGGTACAGGCTTCTTTATTACATTCTAAATATAACAATCTCCAAAATTCGTGTTGTACAAATTGACAGTACTTATATTATACATAGTAGAGAGAGATTTATTAGAGCTCTGTCCATAAACGTTGCTTTAACGCGGGTCGGCGGAATTATCCCATTTTAGCGGGGACCGGGGATTTAACATGCTCTGTATGGCACGAGAGTAGACAATGCCAATTTCCGAACTCCGGGCGATACTCAGTATTTCTCGACGGAAATATCCAATACCTAAACATTTTTTGCCCGACCCGGAAAACAAATCTACGATCTCGTGATTCGTAGTCGAACATAAGAGCCACTACACCAACGAGACAGTTAAAATTTGCATCAAACAGCGCAATAAGAGCGAAGTTAAGTTATCAATAACCGAGATAGCCTGGTTTCTTTAATCAGTAACTTTTCGGACAGTTAAGAGACGACAAGTCAGCTTTATAAAAAACTTATGACGAGTCATATGAATGCGACCGGCTGCCGACATTTTGAAAAGTTACTGAATCCGGCGGTAGGTGACCCATCACTTTTCAAGGTACATATTTAGTTGCGTTGCTACGAGAACGCCACGCCATTCTTTTGCGGTCGTGCGAATATGACCTCTTCTTCTTCCGCGTTGATGCTTTCCGCTGTGAGCGCGACAGTGTCGCTGTGGACAACGTGTGGCGACTCGCTGAACTCGTCCAACTCGTCGATACCTGCTGTAGAGTAATAAAAAATGTTGTATCAAGTTTATAGGTAACCTCGACAATGTTCAGTAGCGCAGAAAAGAGTTATGTAACATTTGAGGTGCTGCGCAAACTTTAGGACACTTTCTGCTATCGACATGTGACACTATCACAGGAAACTGCGGTTGTTGTGTCCGGATCACGGCAACTGGACACAGTCACCGGTTGCTACTACTGGACACTAATAACAATTGAACACAGGTCCGTACTTAGATACGTACGAGTCCTTGTTAGGTTCAAGATGGATGCTGTGTCCTGTGTAGTGACGCAACCGATTAAAATATCTAAATTCGTACAATTGCATGGAAAGCCGAATTGCGGAAATGGACCAATTATTCATAAAGCAAAGCGTCGTTGATATGTAATTTTAAAGCAAATTTTACACTTTATTAGGAAATAAGTTGTCGTGCAATAACAGAACGCATAGATACTTTGTTAACTGGTTTAGCATTCTTCCAAGTAGCTCTTTTACCAGGCAGTTATTAAGAACGAAAAACATACATATTAATGTATTCATTTTTATTTAAATAAACCAAAAATATAAAAATATAATAAAAAGCTAGCATAAGCATATTACCAATTTAGTTTCAAGTCGCACTAAACTTTTTCATATTGGCTATCGGTGCGTGTCTAATAGAAACGATTAGACACCAACAGTGGTTGGTCTATCCCGCGAGGTGGTTGATTTCTTATTGCTTTTACGAAAACAAAATATTCAGTTCAAGCTTATAACCAATACAAGACACCAGTGTCTGCGCAGCACCAAAATGACTTACGACAAAAAAAAAACATTTATTAACACCAATGGAATACAGAAATAGGTGCTTTATTCAGATTTACCTGGGTTTTCCAAAGCGTCTGGGTCCAGCACTAACATTTGTTACAATTTAAGTAATACATTTCCAGTATTTGAGACAAAAAAAAAATTTAAAAAGTTACAAAACGGAAACAATGGGAGGAATTCTCTAGACACAACGGGAATTCCTCTTATAGAGGACACACAAAGTGCAGTTATACAAATTTAATATGTTACATCGGCAATATTCTTTAGTGCAGAATCCAATACATTTTAGTACATTACTGCTACGGGTAAAAGCTATTATAATCAACAATTTCACACAGGACTTGTCACTTTATCCAGGGTTTTTTTAATCTTCGTCATCGCGTTAGATCCAGCGTGTATATAAGAAGTAAAAAATCGTAGATAGAAGTTTCAGTGAATAAGATAAACAATTTTAGAAAAACAAATGGGAATAACTTTTTTTAGACGTGACGGGAATTCTCTATATTACAGACGCATCAAATAAACAAAGCACTCTCACACTCTTTAATTTAGCGCGAAAAGGAGTTATCAAACATTAACTTTACTAAAAACATAATTGAATACAAAAACTAGTATTAGAATGAAATAAAGGACTTGTTTTTTACTGATTATGATTAAGATTTCAAGGTCAACAATGAATGGATTCTCATGCTATCGAATCAAGGTCCGTTTTTTGAAATCGGTTATAAATCTAAATACACCAAAATAATCTTATATTATCTGTTATGTTATTATGTAACTATAGCAGAAAAATTATCAAGTAGGTTAACTTACCTGTATAGCCGGAGGGTGTTAACAGCAAATACTGCTCGGATCGCGTCGGCCATAAAAGGTGAGCCATGATGCAAAACGCCAGGCAATCAGCCGAGTAAGTTATACCTGTAAAAGAAAATTATATGTCGGAGAACAGAAGAATCATGTTATATATGGGCGTTTATAATTGCCTTTTATATTTGAATAACCACTTAGCTTTCAAGACATTTGGACCACAGTTCTAACATAACTTTCCGTTGTAACAACCAGCCTTTGGAACCCTATTCTAAATATTTTATGTAACAATTCACTGACCTTTATTAGTAACACAACTCGACTGACTCAACTGACTGTCCCTATTCTATCTCTATTTTATCTGACTATAGATTGTTGTAAGAATTGCTTAGATAATTTAACTGATAACTTATGTGTCCTTTTTTATACCATTACAAATTTACTTGTTTCTTTGCACCAAATGAAGTATTAATATACTTCATTTGGTCATAATATTGTTAATCAAATGACATTTTTAATATTGTCCCACATTTGATGCTCCACAAAATTCATACGAGTGTCTTAGGAACTAGTAATATAGTGTGTTTAGGAATGTTTATTGTAGTACCTTCGTCATATCAACCAATTACCGGTCTCCTACAAGAATGGGAAGGGGATAAGGCCATAGTGCACCAAGCTAGTCAGGCGCGACTATGACACCCGGGAAATATAATTTGCAAAACTTTTAGTATCTACAAAAATACGATATTTCTTGTATATAGTTATCCTGCCGAACATCGCAGGGCAAAATTAGTCACCATGCCTAATGTCTTAAAAACAATGAAGCTCCTAAAGTATTAAAATATTATCATTTAGAAATAGAATACAGGGATGGTATGAGTACAACGTCCGATGAAAGATCAAATTAATAGATAGATGCAACATGAACTTACCCAAGAGAAATTTAAATCTCCACAGCGGGCTTATCTGCAGAGCGATGAGAGCTATAATTGGCAAGTACACGAACCACACAAGGCTTGAGGCACCAAAGTGCAATAGGAAATTTAGTTTTGGCATGTTGTGCTCATACATCATTGTGTTGCGCAGCTCCAGAACAAACCATGTCATGATGGCCACCCGCAGTGTTAGGACTAGCCAGCCAGGCCATGTTTGGTATTCATCTATCTCTTCTATAATGTCCACTTCCGTCTGAAAGTATAAAATATCATACATACAAAGCTAGTTTGAGTTACTATTCCTATGAGCTATTACTGCCGCCAGCTTATAAAAGGCGTCGGCTATATCAAAGACTCGGCAAGTACTGTACATAAATGTACATAAAATTCAAATGACTATTACCGTTCTAGAGTTTCGTTGTTTTGTTATTGTAATAAATGAAAAAAAAATATAAATTGGTTGCCTGTAAAGTCGGTATACGGGCGAAAGTTTTACGTGACAACGACTTTGAGTGGTAAAATAATTTTAATGTGAATATTCATTCGTATAGTAGGAAGAAGGATGAAATAATAGTAACAATTTAAAACATTTATTTATACAAAGAATTATATTTAAAACATTAATTTATACAAAGAATCTCGCACTGAATTTCATATTAACAAAATTTTATTTTTACCTTTACACATACATACGTATTTATATACAAATATACATACAATAACTTGCAATACATTTGCGTACAATGAAACAGCGTTTACAACAAAGGGACGCGTGCCTTTCACTTTTTATGTCTGTCTCTCTCGCTCTTAGGCGGGCTAACCATGCCCGAGTGGAAGGGACGCGTGCCTCTCACTCGCTCTCATTGTGAGCGCATAACGTGAGCGGAGCGTAAATAAGACGTTGTCACGTCAAAAAAAACAATTGACCTTGATATTTAAAATTATTTTTTATCTACTAATAAATTACCAGAAGTTACGTAAAACGAATAAAGAAGTCCTGTAAATCATTAGCTGTTATCAAACTTCCATATTAAATGTGCACCCCTGATGTAATACTGACCCTTTGTACAACAGACTGACTGAAACCTTGAACTTTATATGAATGTTGTTACAATATTTATTTATATAATAACTTGTAGGGAATGAAAAGATGTAATTTATTATCATGTATACTGTGATAAATACAATACCTAAATAGCAAAATGTTAATGTATAGCAATTGATAAATATTGTAAATTAGAGTAACAGGTCAATAGATAATGTTCAGCTATAAAATTTACACTTACAGTATTCCAAACATACAGAAGTATGTGAACAATTCCATAGACCATCCACACTCCAAAAACTAATGGTTTATATGTTAGTTCTAGCCGTGTAACTGCCCAACCTTTTGCCAACAAAAGAAGTAGTAGCATGAAGAGGGTCTGGAAAGAGATAAAATCAAAACTTTATTAAAAAAAAAAAATGGAACTCCCTACAAAAGACCTATGTCCAGGAGCAGACGTCTATCGGATGATGCTGATGATGAAAAGAAAAATGGCATCAAGTTTAACATCTAGTGCTTAAGGGATTACATTTTGAAGTTAAATACATTTATTTACAAATAAAGTCTGTTGCTTCCCAGTCCCACATACCCTTCCAGAAACGGGTTAAATAATTTCTTACCTGTCTCCGGAAGGGATGCAATAATGCATTTCCCAGCTAAATAAAAAAAAGGCATGCTCAGCCAAAGTGTTTTGTAGGAGATTCTTATGTCCTAGTTCCTATCAAGATTCTGTTTCTATTGAGGTTGTCTGCTTAAGTGAGTACTATGATAAAAAAGGGGTAGTCACTGGCAACTTATATCATGGTGTCCATTTTTCAGCTGTGCAAATCAGTTTTTGAAAACCAAACCGCAAGCTTCTTGTTCAGATTGGACTTCTTATTTTGCAAGCACTGTAAACTTTGTAGTAATATTTGACGGACTAAGAAGATGGCCCACCTAATGGTAAGTCACCATCGCTTTTAAGCATAGCAACACTTTGCACGGCATGCAAGATCCATGATACACGAGCAGCCCGGTGACCCTCACCTTGAGAGGCAGGTGTTAAGCCTCATTCGTCTGTAATTACTCCAAACCAGAACATATCATTGCAATAATGCTGCTAAGCAGAAGAAATAAGCATTTGTTATTTCCTGGAACTCTGTCACATTTTGCATTTCTTTGATTACAGTTTAAATAAAAATAATATACTTACTCTGCTCATAATATCAAGTATATCACCAGCAACAGCTAACCGTGGGAAGCCAACACCATCTGCTGCAAACTTCATTGTGTGCAGCACATTGAAACAGAGAGCTACAAACTCAAGTACGAGGCTTGATGTGAATAATTTTGTAACAGGATGCCTTTGTGTCCTGAAATTGCATTAAATAAGATACTAAAACTTATAGCACAGATTATCACTATAAATAAAATAATTAGAGTTTCTTAGCAAGATGAGATTGAAATCTGTAATTGAAATCAAGCTAAAAACCTAATCAAGTTTTATTTTCAGGAAAATCTTCAAATTAAAATCATTTGTCTTTATGAGCCCAACACTCACTGCACAGTTAATTAGAAACAGAGAAACCTATCAAATGGGTAATCTTCAAAAAAAATTACAACTCATACAAATCTGCTTTCTCATCTTGATATCGGCCCCAATTATATTGTGCGAAAATCGCACTAAATCGACTAGTTTAAATTAAGATAGCACTATCTATTTCATAGTGTTATTTGTAAAATAAAGGAATCCACTATTTTAGGACTTTTAAATCTTAGTTTAGCGATTTACAATAGGCCTTAATTGAATAAGCAACATTGTTTTTTATCTGTTGATCACCAACATACATATTTAGAAATTCAACTTTTGAAAAATAAAAAAAAGTTAAGGCTGAACAACTCAGTCAGCGCGCAATGAAAAACTCAAACATGAAGTAGAAAGCATTTCCTGTTTCTCCTGGTGGCAATCAATGTTTGGGATGTATAGATAGTAACAATTAATGTGACACTAAAACTTCAAGACTTACATGGCCAATTCTCTAAGATGAAGATGCTATTAAAATATTCATATGCATTAAAATATTCATGTCAAATACCCTTTTACTAACCTGACTGCATAAATTTGAACTGGCATAAGTATAATATAACACAGCCAGAACAACAAATATAATTCCAAAGTATTTTGTCTATCAAATGAGAATTGATAGAACATTGTATTAGAAAGGGAAAGGTTGGGGCTTCCGTTGACAAGCCACAAATCGTATTCAATAGTTTGTGGTGTGTTTGTCAAGGTTTTGTTATCAGCTGATGGAGCACCAGTGTAATGATGCCATGTGCAGGTCACCTCATCCAAATAGCAGGAAACCATTGAAACATACCAAAATCTATAAAAGAAAAAAAATTATAATTTTACTTAACATAATTTTTTTAAGATCAATTATAACTATAAATTCTATGTAAGACAACAATTGAATTTCACTTTGAGTAAACTTTAATTTGTACATAATCTGTCTGTTTGCAACAGAAACAAATTTCCAACAAGCTAGTTGTTCCATTATACTGTTTTTAAAAAAAGGTCGGCAACAGGCCATGTCTATTTCTTAACCTTTTTTATGCTATCCAAATTTTATATTTGCAAAGGTTTTTTTGTAAACATGATTTCAATCCTCATTCAAATAAATATGTTTCTCATCACAAGTATTTATTTCAAAAGAAGTTGGAGATATTGCAGATATAAAATAACATCACAGCAAAATAATAGAACTTGATCATTAGGAAACAGTTGTGCTCGGCAACTACTCCTTTAATATGTTTTTACAAAATATCAATATATAATATTGATTAGATGAATAAGTTTAGTTTCAGTTTAGTTATTTTTGTTAATTATTTCAATGAAAGGCTCTTGAAGAACTGCACTGATTTTAACCATTCTTTAACCAAAAGAAAGCTAAACTATCACAAAGTAACAAAAAAATGGGTTACAAGACATTTTTTTTTCTCTTACTTTACCAAAATTTTGCATTTTAATTAACAGTTTAAAACTAAAGAAAATGGTTGGATCCCTAATGGTATTGCTCAATTGCAGTTGAAGTATAGAGGTAAAAATTTGGTAGTCAACATTTGGTCAATAAATAATACTGTCAATATTGATAATAGTTATATGATAATACTAGCGCTGCCCAGTTCGGCAAAATTAAACACTTATTATAAACTCTATAGCACAAAAGTAATTATTTAAATCGGTTATAATTTGTCGGCGTTATAGTGTAAAATTGTCAATCATTCATCCCCTCTCTCAAAGGAACCGAGCTGAATGTTGGGATAAAAAGTAACCTATATTACTTCTAACACTTCCAAGAATATGTGTACAAAGTTTCATGAGGATTGGTTAAATAGTTTTTGTGTGAAAGCGTAACAAATAAACTTACATTGGCATTTATAATATTAGTAGGGATTTTAAAACTGGGGTGTAACAACACCATGAGATTCCATAAAGAGTGAATCATATTTAGTACATTTCAGTTACCTTGGCTGTCCATTATTTTGGATGACATACGTAAATTGATTGTGTTTCACCACATTCCACGATGTATCCTCGTCCACACAAAGCTTGCCTTCAGGGCATGGGATTCTTCTAAACAGGTCTTGCCCATTAACATTGCATTTTGGATGATATGCTGAACCATTTAGGTGTTGGAACATCACCTGGCAAGCTGATTCCTTATCACTTATATCACGACTTTTGTAATAGTGTAAAAAGTGAGGTCTGTCTAAAACAGCAAAAGTAACAGGGTATTTAAAATTCTCGTTCGAAGTTATGTTACCGAAAATGTAGCCATATGTTTCCTTCTGGAAATGAATATCAGTCTTCTGGAAGCCGAATTTGACCAAGAACTTAAAAAAGTCTTGTGTAGTAAATTCTCCTTTAACATGAGTGGCTGTCGCAGTGAACAGTACCGAGGAAAATAGTAAAATTAAATATTTTTTAAACATTTTGACTTCTATTAACAGCACTGTATCTACATTCCTTTTAATGCTTGTTTATAGTTATACTCATTATGTAGTGTTTATGATGCACATTGTATACGATAAATACTCTTCACAAATATGTAACACATATTCCAAGAATTTTAAGATTATTTAGAGGCAAAATAAAATAAACCATTCTGTCACAGGCAAAATTGAAATTACACAGACTTGAGACCTAGATTCATAGATACTGTCTTAAATAATAACCACGGAATGGAACCATTAACACTAGAATGGACACATAAACACTTGTAGGGAAGAAGCGCATTTACTATACTAAGTATTTGCATGCAGTGACCAGGCTGCTGACTCGAAATACTCGCAATACTTTCAAATTATTACTTATTATTCATAAAGTCTCACGAAACAATTTTTTATTTCTACTACTACTACTTTAAAGATTTTAAAGTTTTTTTTATGAACAACATTATGCTTCATATTTAATACATTTCCATACGAAAGTATTTTAATTACCAAGGCTTCTGAAATAAATCATGCTCCTTATTCCTATCCCCGGAAAAAATACTTTTGAATGAAGTATAAAGCCCTAGTTTTTCGCACTGACATTTATTGGTGGACGTCCAGGTAAGTTAGGTTGGTACTCGATTCCACAGTACGACCCATGCCTAGTCCCTTGTGTGGAGATGCGGTAGAGATAGTACAATGGTTCCCTGTTATTTGGACTTACTTTGGGATGATATGATGGGAACGGATGGAATGCAGGCGGTTGAAGGTGGAAATTCGCAAGTAATTTTAACAAGCAGACAACGGAACGTCACAATTTATACAATTGATGAATTTCACGAATGGTCACACTATGATATACACAGATTGCTATTGATTCATCAGTTATCTATGGTTCAAGTAGAGTCTGTTAAAGTTGAGGTTGAGGGAGGGTTGAACTTCTGTCTCGCTCCCGCAAATAGAAAAAAGATAAAAGATATTATTTGATAGACCGCAGCTCGATCGTAGATTACACTAAAATTTTCAGTGGTTTTAGAAATGTCGATTAAACTTAAATAATAAATATAATAAGAAGAGATGTTTTAGCAGTTGCCTCATAAAGAATAATGCTCTACAAATTGTGATTCCCTAAGATGTTCACTAAAAACAGCTTTTCCGACTCGCTTGTCAGTTGTCAGCCATAGCAACTAGCCCATTCCTTTGTGAACTCTAAACCCATATATTTTATGTTAATTTGTGTTACTCCTCCGGTTTTTGTTTCTCCTCTTTGAGCAAGATTCATTTTGTTAACATGAAGTTTCGAAGATAACTCTTTGTGTTTACTATATGTATTTTAAAACTTTACATGGTTTAGTTCGCTTGTAACCTCAATGTAGCGGAAGTGACCATAAGTACTTACCTGCTGATTTTTGTGTATTTATGAATGTAAATAGTCTTATTAAATTTTGTACGTTCGTATTTCTCAAGTGTGTATTATAGCGCTATAATGGTAGAAATAGGCGTTCCGCAGCAATCGGCAGAAGATAGTTTAGAAAACGCCGAATGGTATTGGGGTGATATTACACGGTAGGAATCTTTTTTTTCAAATTAAAATAATGGCCATTTTTATCATCTTGCTGCATCATGTAAGAGAACCTAAGAGGGTTCTCTTACATGATGTAAAATGATTTATAATTATGAAAATAGTTAGTTTTTTCTTTCTATCTATTCAAAAAAAAAGTAAGATTAAATGAACTAACAGTCTAATTAGACTGATATAAGAATAAGATCTTAATCACACAAGCATCAGATAGTAATAAAATTGATATATAAAAGGTAATAAACTGATCCAACAAAATATATCAAGCTTTAAATATAAACAGTTTTCCCAACATATCTTTTGAAACCATGGAATTTACAACATTTAATCAATTAAATACATCATTGAGATATTAAAAATAAATCATAGAAGCTAGAAATATCTTTATGAAGGCTGGATCCCTTTTAATCAACTATGGTTCATTTATCATAGACCCACCAACTTGTGGTGGGTCTATGATAAATGTGGGATATAAATTAGACCCATAATAATTTACTATTTGTGATGATGAAATATAAATTTGAAAATGTAATAATTGTTGTGCTAAATAAATTACACTATTTATAAATATATTGCATGTTATATTATGACATTATTGTGTAATAACTGATGACAGTTTAGTTTTTACACAATAATGAGTTATAGGTATTTTACTAATTTCTTTAAATTTTTACAGGGATGAGGTCAATGAAAAACTTCGTGATACATGTGATGGAACCTTTCTAGTCCGCAATGCCTCAAACAAAGACAGCGGATACACATTAACAGTTAGGAAAGGAGGCACGAACAAATTAATAAAAATATACAACCAAAATGGACGTTATGGATTTTGTGAGCCTTTTGAGTTCCACTCTATTGTTGATCTTGTTAGATTTTACACAGAGTACTCACTGGCACACTGCAATAGTAGCCTTGACATTAAACTTATGTACCCCCTGTCTAGACATCTAGAAAATGAGGGAGGGGAAAATATCAATGATGAAACTCTAGAAACCAGATATAAGGAGGTTCATAAAGAATTTGTGTTAAAAACCAGAGACTATGATGAACGCTCAGATAAATATATGAGGCTAAGAGAAGAGGTAAAACTTATGAGGCAAGCCCTTGAAAGTTTTAATGAAACTATAATAGTATGTGATAAACACATCAAAACACAAATTGAGATGCAGACAAAAGCTCAGCCTCATGAAAAAAATGATCTAATAGAAAACAATAGGCTTCTTATGATACAAGTCAACAATTTTAAACAAGCAATAGTGCATTTGGATCATAGATTGAAAAGGACAGTTGAGTCTAATCTTTTACTTGAAAGAGAAATTACAAAACTGAAATCAGAAATTATTTATCTTTACACAGTAAAAAACCGTTACAAAGGGTAAGCTAGTTAGAAGTTTAATATCTTTTCAATCATACATCTTAGTATGTTATTAATAATTATAACTGAATCATCCTCATAAAACTACCAATGGTATTTATAATTATTTTTTTCTTATTAGACAAAAAAATCTTTAAGTAAATTTTTGTTTGCGAATATTTTTTAAATAATAATAAAACAATTGCACTATAAAAATTATAAATTATGTTTTTTATGTTTTGAATGACTAAAAAACAAGTTTGTATACATTATAAGTCTGGCAAGAAAGAATTAAGAATGCGGTACTCAAGTTAAGCTGAGAGTGTTTAATGTTCTACTTTTTGGGGTCTTCAAATGTATTATTTTTCCAATTTTTAGATGAAATTACCATCTTCTCTTCTCTATGATATCTTTATTTTTTTATTTGAACTTCAACTACTTTCTTCATCTATGATAATATACTCAAGGATTATTGTGACTTTGTTATTCACGTGTTTAAAATTTTAATACCAAAATTGAAATTGCACATAATAAGTAATTGAATAATTATATGCAATTTCACACTCAAAATTGCTATAACAAGAATCGTTTACTTTACAGATGGCTACAAAGACGTAGCAAGACAGAAGAATACCTGCAGGCCTTAGAAGATGACAATATACATAAACTTGAGGAACTGTATGCACATCGTGAATCTAAAACGTGGATGGTTGAAGACTGTTCCCGCACCAGAGCTGAGGAACTTTTAGAAGGGAAACCACAAGGCACATTTTTGATTCGACCCAACTCTACGGGTCAACGTGCTCTGTCAATTTGTTGTAATAATATGGTATATCATTGTATAATTTTCAAGACTGAAAGAGGTTATGGGTTTGCAGAACCTTATAATATTTACAAGTAAGTAGCTTTTAAATTTCATGTATTGTTGTCATGCAAAATGTGGCTGGTGTCCCCAGAACACTGTTTTTATTTTTCTCATTTGACTTTAATAATGACTTAACATCATCACAACATCACATTTACACTTGTAATTGTGGTGTTGTGATGTAATATGTGTACTTGTGAGTTAATTTAGTTTTGTAACTAGTTTAAATTTATCTATAATTTTGGACCCTCTTCTTTTTCTGTTTACTTATATAGACTTTAAGTCAAAGACAACGTTTTGGTTGTCACTGTAATTTTATAGCATACTAGTGGTCCCTCGCGACGTCGTCAACCTTAAAAGATAGACACGCTGTCGCCTGTACCAGGCTTTTTTAGAACTTATAAAGGGAGAAACTTTTTTATGCGTGATTTTATCGAAGTTGTTTAACTTTTAACCGTTTACGCAGCGCACGTGGCGTAAGCTAAGTGGCCGATTTTGAAACATTCTTCATTGGTCCTAGCTCCTTTTAGTCTTAGCGTGATGGTATATACTCTATAGCCTTCCTCCATAGATCAGCTACCAACCATCCAACACTGAAAGAGTTTATCAAATCAGACTCGTACCTGAATACCTGAAAACCAGCCGTTTAGTTGCAGTATAGGTAAATAACCTAGATACCGACTGCAGCGCCATCTTTCGGGCTGATTTGTGAATCTAAACCATCTAGGATGCCACCCAAACGCATACAAAAAAATTCATTCAAATCGGTCCAGCCGTTTAGGAGGAGTTCAGTGACATACACTCGCACAGAAGAATTATATATATAAAGATTTGTACAGTTATTTCTCTAAAACTATTGATCTAAGTAATTAGTGTTTCCTTATTGCAAGTATTATAATACTCCATTTATATAGTAAACTCTTTCCAAGTCAATTTCCATATGTTACTGATTGCAAAACATGAAGATGGGTTGGCTTTTCTTTTCACAATTTTTTATAAGTCTTTAGTGTGGTATCACCTAGTAGATTTTTTTTTCTTTTTGCAGAACTTTGAATGAGCTTGTATTACATTATGCTGTGAACTCATTGGAAGAGCACAATGAACAATTAAGAACCGCCCTGAAGTATCCTGTTAATGCACATTTAATAAAAAAACCAGACAAGAAAGTTCATGAAACCCAACAAACTGATGTCCGTCAAGAATACCACCACGAGTCACAGTTACATCGGAACACAGGCAAGGACAACACAATACACACCCATAATAATGTTTGATGGGCTTGGCCTAAGAGTATACTAGTCATTTTTGTATGAAAAAGGCTAGAATTGGATTTCAAAGTCATAATAATTGGCACAAATCAATATTGATTCTTCCAGTGAAGCTCTTTAGGATTGCAATCAAATTGCAATAAACGTGAGTTCACATAGATAGTGTATTTGTGTCTTCAACAATATGTGATATTTTTTTGGTAAAGTTATGTAAAACTCTCTGCCATGATCTGTACTCCTTAATGTGTTTTTTAATCCTTGAAATTTTTTTAATTGTACAGCCACTTTTAAATAACATTTTTTATACATTTTTATGGAAATTCGGAAGTTTACCGTGGTAAAATATTCTTACAGAATAATAGGATTTATGTAAAATACAAAACCCAACTTAATTTAGCGATTGTGCTACTGCCCTGTTCATTATTATTTTGAAAGATTTTCTGGTGTTTGGGGAGTTGATTTCTCCAGCTCTAAAGAACCTCAACTAGATTTATAAGAGTACTCTGGATGCCCCTGAATTCACAATAGCATTGTTGTAATTGGTGGACCTAATAAAAGCCAATGAAACATGAGTACATAAATGTTGAATCTCCTTTTTTATGTCAGTTAAAAAGAGAAAGGCCATAATTGTCCATATGTATCTGTAGGCATTCCTATATATATAAAAGTATCTGTACTTCATTGCAGATGCATGACACAAATTATTATATTGTAGAAGTAAGAACTGATTAGAGTTTGTTCCCATATATTGGTTTCTGGGCCACAGGAGCTTTGAAAATGATACTAGTGTTTAAAGATTATTCGGTCAGCCTGAAGTTATAGATATTTGTGCATATTACATTGTCAAGATTTAATTCGTAGAAACTGTATTTGCAGTTCAGATTACACATACAGTAGCTAAAATTGGAAGGTCTTAAGATAGTAATACAGTTTCCCCAAGGAACTTTTAAAAGAATAAAACTCCTGTTGGACTGGTCAATAATTTAGTGATATGCGTCAAACCATTTAATATTGTTTTATGAGTGGCGCGGTCAATAAATAGCATAGAACTTACAGACTATTTTTCTTACTTGTATTATAACGTAAACTATCTTTCTGTTACTTTTTAGTGTTACGAAAATACTGAAAACCCATTTACATAAAAAAAATCTTTTTCTCTTAAAAACTTTTTTCATATTTTTAAAACATACTTTACAATTTAGAGTAGTGAAAAGATTTTTTACATTATAAGACAATTAACAAAAAATAGACTATATACATATATAAATGGTCCAATTCAAGAAATCCCTAAGTCAAATTATTGAATACCTTAATTAACAAACATACCTTAATAATTAAGAAATTAATAAATTTTTCTTGCGTTCTATTTTGTTAACATCAAAATAAAAATCATATTACAAGTAACTATGCTTTTGTCGTTTTTGTCATACTTTATTATAAATTCGTTGCTTGGAAAATTTAAAACTTTGTTATGTCATTTCTACAAAAGTTGAGTTGACGATTTCTTGAATTGGGCCATCCATGCAGTAGTCAAGATCGCAACATTAAAGGTCTAAATACACAAATGTGAACAAATTCATAAAAAAATATTTTGTACAGTACATATTATATATCTATGGATTTTATTCTAACCCTAAAAGGGTAATGACCTTTTTATTTCTGAAAATACCATTAAACCTGTTTTATTTTAATTTTAAAGTATGTGTAAGTATAAATGTAAAATTGAAAAACAGTGTTGAGTTTTCTTAATATATTTTGAAAAAAATAGATTTATATTAATAAATTATTTATATTAGCCCAAGTGTATCTGTGAAAGTTGGATTATCCAATATTTTACAAAGATGGTGGAAATCTTTAATGAATTCCATGTTTCTGTTTAACATCAAACGACTTTCAATTGTTTACCTGAACAATGGATTCTTCAAAATATGATGAAACTATTAAATTTTAATTTATTAACTTATATAAATATTTATGTTAAATTAAACATTTTTGATCCGCTATTCTGTGATCCACCGTGTCGCATTACCCTCCCTTGTTTTTCGGTATTGCAAGGCAACCTAAGGTTAATAATGTAAGTATGAAAATTAGAAAATAAGCATTGTTGATTAATATTTCAGACCTACGAGTATTTCCATCTTGCTCAGGCAAAAATCAGAACTTTAAAATAAGCTCCCATTTTTAGACACAGATTTTGAAATTCTGCGTGAATTCCTTCTACGAAATAATAAAATTTTGTGGTAAACCTTTCTTAACGAAGTAAATCTTAATGCTTAAGACATAATCAGATCTGGCCCAATGGATGCTACCAAGGGGTATCGTGTGTGTGGTGAATTTGTGGTGGTGGAGGTTTCATAAAAAATATTTGAACTCTTCCTTAATATTGGAACATGACTGACACGTCATGAATGAATGTTGAAAAAAAAACTTGTTTCCTTTGAACTTTCTTTTAATTATTTTTCACAAAACCCCCTAAAATAACATATTTTTCCACTGTCCATTACTGATATCTTCTGCTATTTTTTTGCTGCAGGGTTGCATTGAACGTTTAACTCAATTTTTAAATAAATATCAAATACCGAATTGTAATGAAGATTCTTAGAGAAAGATTTTCAGATTGGTTATATTTATCGTGTTATTTGAAACAATAAATGTTGGGTATTTATAAATCTCCTAATTATATAATATAAAACATAATATGTGTATATATATATACTGAAGAATTTTGCTTTAATATGTAACATATTTATAGATTGAATTAATATAAGTTATAGATTATTTAAGTGAGATTAAATTGGAGTTATTTTTATATTTACTTCGATAGGTATTATTAGGTTTTATATGTATTAGGTGTTATTTATATATATTATTTTGATCAGATATCGTATATAGTGTATCAGGTTGATTGCAATTGCGTAGTAGTGGTAATAATCAATATGATCTCAATAATAACTTAGTTAACAAAACTGTATGCCATTTGCCAATTTGTGAAATATTTAAAAATAGATCGATCGTGTCCAAAAATTATAGTAACTATATTAGTGCTAGTGCTCTTACAAATTAACTGCACGTGTTATATTATAGGCAACACCATCAATGGTTGTCGACGGGTTATGAATAATGTATCCACAGAATTAGATATACGGAAACCGTATACACAACTAATATTGAAGCATCAAAAACCACTCCACTTTAGTAGTGTTTCTCGAACATGCGGTTAGTCACTTTATTTCATACAGCTGTTGACAGTAATTATTAAGCCTCTAATGTACCATAAAATGGGGAAAATGAGTAAAGTTTTGGAGCTATCAACGTTCCGTGGACACAATGCCGTGCATGCAATAATGAGGGTTCTGTATCTTAATTCTGAGGATGTATCCATACGAACTTAAACTTATGTAAAAGATTTAAGTGCACTGGTGAAACAACCGTGTATATCGATTAATAGAGTTTTATTTAAAAGTATTAATGAGTACAAAAAACATTAATATGTACACGGGGCTTGAAATAATTTTTGACAGTTGCGAGAACGAATTCGAGCTCATTCAATCATTTAATGCTATATAATAAATTTCTTTCCCCGGAACCGTTATACCATTTATTAATAGGTAAAAGCGAACCTTTTTTAACATAGAAACCGCTTTTATAGATTGATTGCTCAAAATGTTCTCGAGTCATCCAAAAATAGCTTTCAATCCCTGTTCTATATAAGTATCGTTAAATGTAAGGAACAGCGTGTACAAGAATCGCCGACCTACGCTATGTTTAATCCTGTCGTCGGGAGATTTCATTCAATTTGTAAAAGCGCTAAGTTTTAATAGATTATTGTATTGGAAAATGACGCCATCTATGAGTAATGTCATTCAAGTGTTGAATAAAGTTAATTACGATAAGTTTTTAATAATTGATTTTGTTTACATTAAATCCTTGAGAGGGTATGAATAGTTTGTGCTCGACTGCTATCACATCCAACTGTATACTTACAGCAAGTTCACAAAATTGGAGGCGTGCGGAATAATCCCACACCTCAAGCAGCTTCTAAACTGAATTCTTTCGGAACGCGTAATAGCTTTCTGTTCCTAGTCGATTTCGATATTGGCCCTCCAGATCCACTTTCTCTCGCAACCAACTCTGTCGTTAAATCGGAAATAGAGAATAGAAACGATTTTCATGAAATTTAGTATACAGGGTATACTAAATTTCATGAAAATCGTTGGAGCCGATTCCGAGATTGTAATTATATGCATATATATATATATATATATATTTATCGATAAAACACGAATAAAATGATATTTTCTAAAGATGAATCCTAGCTAGATCGATTTATCGCCCCTGAAACCCCCTGTATACTAAATTTCATGAAAATCGTTGGAGCCGATTCCGAGATTCCATTTGTATATAAACAAGAATTGCTCGTTTAAAGATATTAGATAATTACTTAGAGTTGTCATTTTTTTAGATTACTTTTAATTATTATCAACCAGAGCCTATTAACGTCCCTCAGTTGCTGGACCCAAGCCTTGCCTCTAATAGGAAACTATTTTAGAGCAGACCCACCACGCTGCTCCAATGCGGGTTGGTGGGCAATATATATAAATATACGGTGAAATAATAATATTTTTACGTTGTGTACTTACTTCCCTTACAAATGACCTCGTATAATATCTCCCGCTTATCAGGCTACACAGGCACGTCAATGCGCCGAAGGTCGTCAATATAATGATAAACGATAATTACAATAAAACATTAGACTTGCAGCAGCTTTAAGAACGTTAAAAAAATTAAAATCCAGAACCTATAGAGTAGGTGAGTATAGTGCGTAGGTAAGACTGAAACCACCATCATATTGAACTTAATTGATACAAGTCGATGATATTTTAGAAAGGATTTAAAACTAGAGTTGTAATAACTAACCTAAGCCCGCTGACCTGTATTGTAGTAGCAGTTAGGGAACTAAATCCTTTAAAAGGATATGCCAATGGGATAATTTAGATATTAAACAAAAAAAACACATATTAGGTACATACTTGAAATTATAGTTTTATTATGTTACATAATAATTATAATATGTCGATATCGAATATTGGAATTTTGTAATATTAATTGGACTTCTTCGAGTCTTTGGATGGCGAACGGGATCTTGATCGAGACATAGATCTTCCTTTGGAACGGGAGCGAGAGCGGGAACGGGATCGGCTGCGGGAGCCCGACCTCGGGGAGCGGGAGCGCGTCCGACGGCGAGACCTGGAGCGGCTGGAAAATTTACAAACACATTGAAACAATCATTATAATCCAAGAAAATAGGATGGTTCACATTTGTCCAGAGGAACATTACTTTCAATAAAAATTAAGACTTATTTAAATAGTTATTATAATACGATATATCACCACACCCTATCAACAACTGAACACCTGCAAATCTGCAACTTTTCAGGAGAGTATTTTTAAGAAAAATGTTTTTCAGGGCATTAATTTGCAGTATGAATCAACTGCAAAAAGAATTACAAAAACGTTATTTTTAGTGTGTGGCGATATTTTTACTTCTCAAATTGTGGTTTAGAATGAACATCAATAAACTATTTAATAATAAATTATACTAAATAGTCATGAAAATTAGAAATAATTGGAATGGAACAAATGAGAACAACCCAGAAAGATACTACAATTTTTACTAAAAACGCATCCCGCCCGAACCTCACAAGGGTAGCACAAATATTAGAATATAAATTCAGATTGCAGATATTTTACGTGTACGATAGCAGTCGATTTAATCGGAAAAAAATCCAGCTACCTGAAATGTCTACAGGTAAAGCTGCTGGACCTACTCCGACCGAACCGAATCAGGCTATGCATCAATAATAGCCAAATGCAAATCCCTACAATAATTTGAGATTACCTAGCAAGGCGGAGGGAACTTTGAACAAATTAGGGTTTTAAGAAAAATACCAGAAAGCTCTCGGCCTAACGTTGTTTACATTAAATCTACGAACAGCGCGCAACCACGACGCGTCGTGCGGTCACTGAGCAGACTACGCGACGTGCGCGTGGTCTAATCACATGTACTCAGTTTTACAGCGTAATGTCACTTACAGAAATAATATAATTAATTAATATTTTTATATGAAATAAATTAATACTTCATTTTGAAAAGTAGCAGAACAACAGTTGTTAGTTTTAATTATAGGGAAAGCCGCGGTTTTCTGATATTTTTTTATTTAACGCTGTATACATATAGTAATGGATTACCAGCTGCGCCACGCTGTGCGGTGGATGAGTCTGTACGCGTAATTTTTTTTATTAAAACTATATGTAGACTTGTTCATCGCGGAGAACGCGGGGCGCAGCTGGTATAAATCTAATTTCGAGGAAGTATTCTATTGCAAACTATATTATATTGTAAACTATTTAAAGCTCATCGACGTGAAATATCTGCCATACTCTCTAACAGGTGACCCGCTACCATAGTAGACTGCATTATCATGAGATTGCAGTCGAGGGCCTGACTTGTACAATATAAAAAAATCTATCTTTTTTCACAAATTGTTCATGAACCATTGATTTTTCTGGCGCAAAAAGTAGCCTCCAGAGTAAAATTATATATCTCCACTCAAAATTTCAGTCAAATCATTTTAGTATTTAACCGTGAAAGAGTAACATCCATATATCTTCACCTACTTTCACGTTTACAGCATGTGCCTTAGTATTATTTTATGAAAATTACTCTCCCATATTCAAGTAAAAACTATTTGAGAGATACAATCAGCAGATATTGCTCCTTAATATTTGCCTGTTTACACTTATCACAAAAACTACTGTAGGATTTACATTCAGATTCCACCAAAATCCCCACAAACGCCTACAAGCCAAAGCAGAGGGCATTTCTTTAAATTTAATTTTACGTATAGTTTAGAAAAACTGCAGAAGATAATAAATTAGACACAAGACATAGGCACACAAAAAGAAAAAGGTTGAATCCAGGTGGTCCATAAATCATTATTTCTTTGCTATGGATTGCAGTGCTAACCCAAATCCTTAGACAAAACTCTACTTCACAATTATTCAACTCATTTTTTTTGCATCTATTTTACAATTGTAATGAAGTAGTTTCGATTGTGTGATCATGTGCTGTGCAACAACATTTTTCAGATTTATTTCTTCTTGGTATGGATTTCTTTTTTGTGTGCCTGTTGTAAAGCTTTAAAGAAAATCCAAGTACCAGGAAACAATCCTTTTCTGAACAGAAAGACGTTAATTATAAAATTGTGAGATAGGGATAGAAACCAATACATATTATTACATCGAATAATTTGCATTTTATCAGATTACAATTATATTATTTTGATAAAATACAAATTGATAATCAAATTTAGTGCTAGTGAATAAGCAATTCAATCATTATCACTAAATGAAATATTAATAAATTAATTACTATCAATATTAATAATCTGTTCTTGATCTCTTCTGTGTCTGACTAAAAAGGTTCTATTTTCAGTCTGAATAAAATTTCGTTAAAACTAAAGACAGTCCTAAGGTGTCTGCGTTCAAGAGAAATATGGGATTAATAATGTGTAACTCACTGACGCACGTAGTAAAAACAACAGATGTGTGTCGCAATACGCAGTACAAACATTACACCCAATGTAACCTCTCAATAATTGAAGTGGGCTCAGGTAATGCAGTTCGCAGAGCGAAGTTACAGTTGCTGCCAACATTTGAGGAGTACACGATGCGAAGTGAACACTAGGTAGCGCAGACAATAAGAAGTGCAGACACTGAAGAGTTCAGTCTCGGTGCACAGGACAATGATAACCTATAACACAGTTATCATTGGTTTATGTGGATTCAAAGCATTGGAAAGGAATCTTTCATTTTAATAGGTTAAAAAATGAGCTTGCATAGTCTCAAAGATTCCACATAGGGTTGCCAACCACACCATAATTTTTACTGTAGATAGGTTTTATTACAAATAGAAAAATTGTATATTGTGGGCTCCTAATATATATTTTTATATTCAGATGTTACATTTATTTTTGTCAACTATGTAATAATCATTAAAGTATAAAAATAAATGTGATTGTGTGGTGTATAAAGTGTAATTATGAATTATATAAAAAAATATTATAAATATTTTGAGAATGAATTTTTTTGAATTTTTTTTTAGTATACCATACATGCCTGTCATCTTGCATTGCAGCAGTATTATATAGTTTAAGGTTTTCTCTCTCTCTTTTGGTTTTCACAAATATAACATTTTGCTATCTTGTAACATCAGAAAGTTTTAAGTAGCTAACTTTAAGATAGTGTAGGTAGGTCCTTGTTTCTAAAATGCAACTAGCGTTTGATCAATAAAACATGGTGGCAACCCTAATTCCAGTACATTTAAATATTTATCATTAATTGTAGAAGTTTTGTCACCTGCGGCGTCGACGACGGGTGCAGTCTCTGGCATAATGTCCACGGTCACCGCAGTCGTAGCAACGGTCATCGTAGGGGCGTGGAGGTGGTCGGGAGCGTGGTGGAGGCCCACGACCACCAAATCCACGACCTCCGTTTGACATTTCCACACGAGCTCTACGACCACATATCGTCCGCCCGTCTAAACCACGTATCTAAAAAGTAAGGACAGGCTATTCATTGTAGGCATTCAGATAACCAATAAATGTAATATATCAATCTTTTTATTTAAAAATGCTATTACAAGATAAAGGTTGTTTATTTTTATTATACTGAGATGGTGAAACATTAGAAGTTGTTTTTGGTTTGAATTAACAGATGTAGTAGTGTACCATCAGCTCACTAGAGTAGAAAAATTAGTTTATACCTATGCATGCCAATTAGTGTAGTGATGATCAGTACGGTGGAACTAGTGTTAAGATGATGTGAAAAAAGTGAACTTTATGTCAGTGTTAGAGACTGGGTTAAGTCATTGGACTTTACCTTAGTTAACTAAATAAAACTAGAAGCTTAAATCTTAACTCTCAAAATTAGGCGCTCAAAATTAAGTAACTCATTAGCCATGTAAATAGGATAGATTGTAATATGCTGTGGCATTTTCAAAAATACACCCATGTTTTGTCATAGGCCATATCAAAGTTAATGGGCAAAATGTAGGTTAACACACCATTTACACAAAATAGTTTTGAAGCCTTAACCCTAACAAATTAGTTAGTACCATTGCAGTGTATCATGCTTGTGCCATCTCAATAACAGGAAATTATGGTTACTTCAACATTTGTAAGGGATTAATGTTAAGTTTTTTTAAGTATAATTTGGTCTATTTACTTTTATTACTTCTTAATTAATTAAACATTTTCTTTATAATATTTATTAGTGTTTTTATCTACACCTGGAGGAATTATCAATTTTATAAATTTAAAATGCATGTAAAAAATTTCAGCACCGCCATTATTTGAACCTGCAACTCTCTGGCAGAAACTGCCTGAGCACTCTCTCCAATTAAGCTACAGCTCTCCTGCCATAGATGCCGAAATTAGTATTTGCCTTTCACATCAGTAATTAAACTTATTATTATTATCATTTTGCTTATAATTAGAGTATTTTTTCTATTTATATAAGTTCTTCAATTGTTTCTTCTAGCCACAGGTGTTGTTTGAGGCGAGTGTTATTTTATGGAACACTATGTTATACTATATAGTATATAGTTAGCGTGCATAGTGCATGTAATAGTGTCAGAGTGGTGATTATGGGCAAAGGGAAGGGCCTTGGGAGACGCCTTTAGTCCAGCAGTGGACTAGTTATTAAAAGGGGAAGACGAACAGGAATTAATAGAATAAAAAAACCGTAAATCAGTTACAGGAGTAGGTACAAAGAATATTTATAGCGACGTGAGAAGTTCACTATTTTTGCCTTAGGACCCTATTAGGCACTGGCTATATAGGCACTGTTAATTTAAAGATTTTATTAAAAAAAGTAAGTTTTACATTAGAAGAGTAGGTACTTACAGCGTCTTCAGCATCGCGGGGATCTTCGAATTCAACGAAGGCAAAGCCAGTAGGGTTCCTTGCCACCCACACATTCCTCAATGGACCGTAGTACGAAAATGCATCTTCCAATTCTGGCTTGCTAGCATTATTGCCTAGGTCTCCTACATAAACCTTACAATCCCCATAGCGAGACATTTCACCTAGTGACAATGAATTACAACATTAAAATAAGCAACATTTAAATGCGTCGAATATTCTACACTAAATCCCACGCTACACGAATACTTACATAGAGCCGGAACTCGAACCGATAGCACTAAGTACACTAGCTATTTCAGATTTAAAACTACCACTTATTAAAAATAATGCACATCACTCGGAAAACACAAAATAACAATTAAATTCACAAAAGAATATTCAGATATTTTTGAAATCGATTATCGATTACCTACAAACTCAACTTTCAAACCGCTTTTTGAATAGGAAAATGGCGGACAAAAAAAGGTGGCGGTATAATTCTTTTTTTTTTTCCCTTCTGGGTTTATACAGATAAGTCAATGTCTAGTGTATAATTCATTTACCTTTGGCCAGGCCCTAATTTTTAGTCTATGGCTCTTGACTTTTTTTTTTGTAAGTGACTGACCTCTATTATTCTACGCTGGACCGGCAATAAATTAATAAATAAATAATAAATTAATAAACATCTCTGTTTTAAAGAATTTATCACCCTATTGGGTGATAAATTAGATGTCTATGGGCCTCACTTAAATCATTAATTAATGTGCATCTCGTTCTAGAATGCACACATAATATGATTCAAACATTGCGTACTAACGTGTGCTTATATATTAATTAATTGCCTTTCGCCCTTTAAAAAGCTAGAGCCCGAAGCCCGAGTTTATCGAGCTATCGTACAAAAATGCGCAATGTGCCGCCATTTTCTCGTATGCGGCCGCCATTTTTAAGACGCGACGAAGTGCCGACTTGCAATTTGCGAATGAATTGAATTATATGATTTTAAAACCGCAATTGTGTTTCGATAATCCGTCGATAGTTTTAGTAGGGTATTTGGAGTGATCAGATTTCATGAAATCAATGTAATATAGATATTAATCAACAATTTGAGTAAGTAAACGTGTATGCACATCGCGGATGTAGATGGTATTTTTCAAGTACTGAACTGATTAATTGAAAACTTTTACTTTTTAGGGCAAAATGTCTCGTTACGGCGATTGTAAAGTGTACGTTGGGGATTTGGGTAACAATGCCAGCAAACCTGAACTTGAAGATGCATTTTCATACTATGGACCTCTGAGGAATGTGTGGGTGGCAAGAAATCCACCGGGTTTTGCGTTCGTTGAGTTTGAGGATCCACGGGATGCTGAAGATGCGGTGAGTGTTTATCCATACATAGCCTATAACTGCCACTGCCGAACTGAAGGCCTCTCCCTGGCTTGGCAATCTGGTTGGTGATCGCAGAAGATGGTAGTAGTAGTAAATTTAAATCAGGTGACATTGACTAGTAACGGTAAAACTGATAGATTTTTTTGTAGATTGTGATGAGCAGCACAACATAAATAATAAACTATGATAAACATATTATGTATAGCGTGATTAAATTAACTATTCGTGATGAATTCGTATAAAAGTTATGCTTTGCTTTTCTAGGAATGATAAAGTGAAAATATGCCCATTGCCAATATCATTTGGTGAACATGATGTTGGGAAACAAGAGTGGCATCACATTAGGGTACCGTCTATTCAACTTGGCATGTCTATTTATATTCACAATTTTGCCTTTTAGGTACGTGGTTTAGATGGGCGCACTGTATGCGGCTGTCGGGCTCGTGTGGAAATGTCTAATGGCAGTCGCGGTTCTGGTGGACGTGGACCACCACCTCGTTCTAGGCTGCCTCCACGTCCTTATGATGATCGCTGCTATGATTGTGGTGGACGTGGACATTATGCAAGAGATTGTTCTCGTAGACGTCGTCGCAGGTGACATATAATATAAACAAACAAGCACTCACAGTTTCAATAAATTTGTGAATGTTTATATGGTATGGAATCTTTATGGTATTTATTACTGTGTCCATTAGGTACATAAAATTAAATAATTAGACTTTTTTTGATTTTCCAGTTAAAGATTCCATTCCATAGCTTTGAATCCACATAAACCAATGATAACTATGTTATAGGTTATCATTGGCCTGTGCGCCGAGACCAAACTCTTCAGTGTCTGCACTTCTTATAATCTGCGCTACGTAGCTTTCACTTCGCGTCGTGCACTCCACTAATGTTGGCAGCATCTGTAACTTCGCTCAGTGAACTACTTAACTACCTACGTGCACACTTCGTTTATCGAGAAGTACAATGAGTGTAATGTTTGTACTGCGCATCGTGACACATCTGTTGTAATCACTGCGTGACACTGCACTCAGTGAGTTACACATTATTACTCATATTTATGTTCAAGGCAGACAAACATTTTAGGACTCATTCCATTTGTTTTTATGAGTTTGTGTTAGTATTGTTATAGGATACATTTAGACAACAAACAATTATGAAGAGTGAACCTTGAAGTTAAAGCCAGACACAGAAGAGGTGTACAAGGAGATGTAGGATGATATAATCATGTAATCTTATTTACAAGGGATATAATCTGTTTATTGCATAAATCAGCATTAAAATATTATGGGAAAATCTTGCTTGTGTCTGATCCTTCAATATATTTAGGTTTTATATTATTTGAAATTTGGAGCCCTCAATTTTGTTATGTTGTGCTTGTATCTAATGTGTACACACACACACACGCACACACACACACAAATTCCACTAAAATTTCATTGATTGATTGATTGACCCACCACCATCGCTAATAATTTTATACTTGGTTAGTTGGAAAGGAGTTTTTGTCTGTACACTCTTATATAGTCATAATAATAAAAACTTTTCTTTCCACAATATTTTTTGGAGTTCAGATCATTACTTGGGAGGAATAACTTCCAAGTGGTATAACATTCAAACAACTATAGCAACAGAAAAAAATCTGAATATAAAACAATAATTTTTATGTAAATGTTATTTCTAATTATTACTCAGGGTTTTCAATCTCTTTTATTAGGCTACTTTAAATGAAAACCATTATTTAAAATTATAATTATTAATTGCATTCAATTAATCAAGTGTTAGTGATACTTTCTATAGGTGATGTGGTGTCCCAGTATCCTCTTTTCCACTAGCCTTTCGGAACTGTGTCAAAAGAAATATGTACATTGCTAGATCTTAGTATTGGCTTGTAAGTATATTCATAAAATAATGACTGCACACAGATGTTTCATAAAATATGCACAATATGCTCTAAAATTAAATAATAATAGTAGGCTTCGAGCTGTAAAAAAGAATAGGCTAATGATTAATTTATTATATTTTCGATACCATTCGGATTAGACACAAGCAAATAAAAGTAAATGATAAACGTTATAGTAGGTATATATTTAGAATCTCAACAAATTTTTCAGCCGATCGAGGTCTCGCCGCCGTACGCGCTCCCGCTCACCGAGATCAGGCTCCCGCAGCCGTTCCCGTTCGCGCTCCCGTTCCAAAGGAAGATCTCTATCACGTTCAAGATCACGTTCGCCATCCAAGGATTCAAAGAAGTCCGTGTAAACTCATTCAACAATTATTATTAATTCCATTTTGGTCTTTAATAGTTCATATTTTTTGTTTTTGTTGGATAAGTTTCATCAATAATTGCAGATCATTCCTATTAACGTATCGAAAATGTGTAAGATGTAACAAGTATTGATTTTGTAATCAATATGAGCTATTGTCATTAAATAAATGTTTTACGTAACTTATGTTTTTATTTATACCATCGCTCTTGATCTTAAGACTATCCTGCCGTCGAGCCATAAGGAACAGTGGCGCATCTGACCAAAACATAATTGGAGAAAAAAATACATCAGTTTCGTACTATTATACTGTATAATTAGAGAACGAAAGGCCAAAAAGAAAAAAATAATAAAGGTAGACTCGCCATATTTTCTGGACTACTGAATGGATAAATTATAAGCGGTCCCTCACGACATTGTCCGCAATATGAGTTTAACTTGAAAGGTAGGTATGTCGTCGCGGACTGTATTTTAGAATTTTTAAGAGTAACAATTCCGTCATACCCAGGTCTCCGAGCGCCCAAAATGTATCGATCAGAATAGCGGGTGTATGATTTCCAAATAGATCGAAACTACAAAATAAAACTTTAGTAAGTAATTGTACTAGTTTTTATAAATGTACAGTAACGGGATGTAGTTTATCAAACATAATAATCTTGTTGACAAGATATATACCTAATTAAATTACTAAGATCTGAACAATTTTGTACTTTACTGACGAACAGTTTAAAACTCTTCATTCTGCGACTGTACATTATCGTATGCTTAGAAAACATCAAATTTAAGTGAGCTGCCATTCTGGTGTCAGGTTGGCGGATAAACTCTTACATTACTTTTTTTGAATGAGACATGACCAAATGACTGTACGTTAATGGTACATATTAAAATTACTTAAATTTTATACACGCTCCGATATTGTTGACAGTCGCTATCCTGACGTCAGAATGACGTGTTGTTTCTAAACCTGATTATGATTTATTTTAATAAATTTTATATCAATGAATTGTACTTATTTGGTACCTACCTGTCAAATTATAAAATATAAAAGTAAAATTCCAAACCGGAAACCCAACTACGGAGATTTTTTTTTTATACTTAAGAAAGTATGGAAATATAAAACTGGGCTACATATTATGGGCCACTACTGGGCCACTTCAAAAAAAGGGTTCAACAAAATTGTTGCAGTAATTATTGTCTTATTGTTCTTATACCACATGCAAGCAAAATTTACTGCACATCCTAAACGAACGTCTCAAGTCCTACTTGGCCAAGGAAGTAGCCCCGGAACAAGAAGCAATTGTTAAAGAAAAAGGCATCAGGGAGCAAATCCTAATAGTTCGCCAAATAATTGAGAAGTCCGGAAATTTAACAAAGCAACTTACATCTTGGATAAGATTTCCAAAATGCATCTGATTCTGTCAAATGGCCTGTACTATGGAAGACTGCTGGAAATGGGCACGCCAAAACACCTCGTACATCTATACGAAGATGGTACTGCATCTGTGAAGACAGATCAAAACTTTTCGGACCACTTTCAACCTAAGGCCGGACTTCGTCAAGGATGCATAATCTCGCTACTTCTGTTTACTGTATTCACGGAGCTTATTATGAAACGCAATCTACAAAACTGGACAGATGGAGTCGTAATTAGGGGCTGAAGATTTCAAACGTGCGCTACGCGGATGACACCACTCTATTCGCATCTAGTGTCGCATGTAGTGTGTGTATTTGGCCTTAAGATTAATCGCGCTAAGACCAAAATGATGATTGTCGACCGTATCAACACGCCGGAAGTAGCCTAAATAAGAACTGTGGTGTTGTCTAATCAGACTAATCGTATTTATTTAAGTTGCAAAAGATATGGACTAATCGTAATATGACGAAAACCACTAAGATCCGGCTAGGTAAAGCACTGATATTCCCCATATTTTTTTACGCTTCGGAGACATGGACCCTGAGGGAGGCTGAGAAGAAAAAAATAAATGCTCTTGAGATGTGGAGCTGGAGGAGAATGTTGGGAGTGACCTGAAACATGTTCCGTACGAGTAAATCGATTCTCCACGAACTCATAATCAAATAACTCCTATCTTCTGCAGTTCAAGCGCTAATTCTCAGTTTCTTCGGTCAAGTGTCCAGGCGTACTGACGTGTCCATTGAGCGCTTTGTGGTTCAATGGAAAGTAGAAGATACCACGCGGTAGATCAGCGATGTTATGGACGGCCAAGTGAAGGCCGCAATCGAAGCTCTGCTACATTAATGCGCCATTAGAGAAGAGTGGCGACGGATTTTAAAGCGAGCAACAACACCCAAATGACGATCAAGACCAGTCGCACCGCAAGACACCGGACACAATATTTCAAAAACTGAAATTTAAAATATTTGTTAACTCATAACATTATTTTAAGTAACTACTGTCACTTTATTAAGTACGCGTTGCGTAGCGCAGACCGTGCTATGCACTTGTCGGTCTTTAATCATCAAAAGGGTTGTCATAAGTAAACATTCAGAATGTTTTGAGTTCGTTTGTATGGAAAAATCAATATGCTTCTTTTGTCATTTTTATAATTATTATTAGTGTTTTCACCTACACTTGGAGGAATTATCAATTTTATAAAATGCATATAAAAAATTTCGGAACCGACAGCATTTGAACCTGCGACTCTCTGGCAATCGCGGCCTAAGATCTTTCTCCAATAAAGCTACGGCTCTCCTACCGTCAATGCCGAAACTAATATATGCCTTTCACATCAGTCTTATAGCGACTGTAGCGTCATCTGGTAGGAAACTAATGCCGAAATTAGTATATGCCTTTCACATTAGTTTACCAGCAGGGCTATCATGTGGCGGACACAATTAGCTCCCCGGGGAAAGGATAAAAGCTTATCTTCTCCTACAGCTTCCTCAACTCTCAGAGCACTGGTGTAAAAGTGGAAATAATATATTATGTGTAATAATAAACGGGGGTGAACTGGTCCTCTTCCATGTTCCCTTTCCTTTTCCATGTCCACGGCACCTTAATTATACATGGTTTTTGTCTCTTGCCTGTGCTAGCCCTGCTGGGACGGTTAGTCGCTAACTTGATTGTAAAACAAGTTGCTGAGTATTTGGGTTATTGAGTCCATCCTTTTTCAGTACTCCACTTCTCTGAAAGAGCTAAAAAAGATTGATCTCGATTTTTTTGGCAAGCTATCATAATATAATTAGATATATCTTTTTGTATCCTCTTTGCTGTTGTTTTTATAGTGTAAACTTTTACTGTATTAATTTAATTCGATTATATATTACTTAATAATAATCGAATTAAATTAATACTTTTAACTTACTAACTTACAGCAAGTAATAGAAAATTATTATAATTAGAAGTAAATTACAAACAAAACCTCGGAAGACATTGGCATGGCAACATCTAGTCCAAAGAAAAAAAAGTTAAAAGTAATGTTCATCGGACGGACGTCGTTTCGACTTTTGTATTCCATCATGCAATAATTTTTTTCATTCATGAATACGTCGTATAAAAGTGTCTTAAATGGTGTCGTCGTTGTGAAAACTAGTTAGATATTAGTTAAAAATGATATTTTAGTGTTTGATTTTGCATAGTTCATGTTGTAGTTCTTGATAGGTCTGTGACAAGTACGGTAATGGTGGCCATGTCATGAAAATCCCCACAGCCATGGATGATAGCTCCGTATCTCATCATAACGGAGGGCAAGTGGGATCTCAGATAGGAGTTAGTGTAAATAACAAACAAAATGAAGAATCTAGTCAAAGTGTCCAGTATTCAATACCGGGCGTTTTGCATTTTATCCAACACGAATGGGCGAGATTCGAACTGGAGAGATCACAATGGGAGGTGGACAGAGCCGAGTTTGAGGTATTATTTTTATAATTATATTGATTTTACTTTGTAATCCTAGTTATTTATTCTGTTGGCACTCCTTTGCTGCTTTTATTTCTTTCGTAACACCCACGTAATCCACTTTACTGACAATTTAATTCATTGACTTCCTAATTTTGTTTAGGTGCTGTATTCTTGTATGTAATATTAAATGTTTAGTTTGTTCTTTATAACTTATTAATCCTAGAACAACAATACGTAATTGACTTGCTTAAGTCTTTATTCCTAATGATTCTTAGAATCCTTTAATTTACGATGTATATAATAATAATAATGCATGAGAAGTCCTAATTTTGTAAGTAAATATAGTAAAAGAAAGTGAAGTTTGTGAGTATAATATTAATATTATAAATCTTGAGACTCATTTTTATTGCTAGTTGATATTTTACTCTGGAGTTTTCTCTCAACAGCTTATAATTTTATATATATTAAACATAACATTGCTCTTGCATATTCCATAAAAGATATAAGATTTGTATACGTTTGGCTTTTATATTTCTGTATGTCATAGGGTTTTAGTAGCTCTGTTACAGAACTTGTCAAGTGTAGTAAAGTTCAAATCAATAATTATTTTACTCAATTTGGTCTATAGACACTTGAAAATATTTTTATTGAATTATGATAATTAAATTGATTAATTAACTTACAACTAACGATTAGAGGACTTTAAGTATTCTTGCTATTCTATTTCACAATGGTGTAAATTCTATTGTACAAAAATATATTTAAATTTAAAGGTTTATAATTTCGTAATGAAAGCCTATGGATAAGGATAATATAAAAGGAAGAGCTTCGTACTAAATTGACTTTTCCAGGGGATGCAGTATAAAAAAGACAACAACATACAGCTTTGGACCTTTTTGTAGAATATCACTAATTTAGAACCATTTAGCTTAATTTTTACTTCAAACCTATTTACAGATGTTGATGAACTAATGATATAAAGAGAATCGTTTATCTTATGTAGCTACAAGTTTATTGATTATTTTGTAGGATCCAAAAAGTTTGTATTACATAGAATATTTTATTTTCACAAAATCTGTAGGCCTTTATAAATAAATCAGGAAAAAAATGTGTAGTTGTGCTTTTAACACATATTTTATAACATTAAACTATATTTTTGGTTAATATGCATGGTAAAAAGTGATTTTTTATAATTTATTTAAGGTTCAAGTTATTATATTCATAATGTTTAATCAAATGCATAAGTTATTAGAAAACCAGATGCATTTTTAATCAGATTATAACATGTTGATAAATTGTTTATTATAATTAATCCACTTCAAGATAATCTTTCTGAAGGTATAAGTTGGGAAAAAATTTAGGCAATTGTAGAAAGGGACCTTTCAGAGATAAAAGCTCTCTTTTTACAAATGCCTTAATTTTTATTTTTACTGTACTGTAAAATATTAAAGATTGAGTACAATGGTGCCAATTCAAAAAGTACAGTTGTACTTTGAGTGTTCCCTGTTAAAAAAGATTTATACCTGAACACTTATGAGATCGGTGTACAATATAATTGGCCACAATGACTGAAATACTTAAACCTATCAACATTTTAATCATTATGGCGTAATAATGTCCGTTTGAAATTCTAATTTATGTTTCTTGCATTCACTTATGGCCAGTCCAGTTTTGGTTCAGTAAACATAGTGTTATATAAAGTAGTGATTGGAACACTGTTTTATTTATTAATTACACACCACATATTCCTTGCACATTTTTGATGTATTATCTGTTTAAACTTTCATTTTATTATTTCATTTAATTGGAAATAAATACAAATTTTTTAGCTTTGTGTGGCCTATATTAGCCATTTTGTTCTCCATAATTGGATGCTTTATTTATATGTATCATCTAATTTTTAAAGTAGAAACTATCGAATAAGAGACATAGGTAATAGAAGATACTTAAGTTAACAGAATATCCACTTGATATTTACCTTTCCTGCTAAGCTCTTACCATCTTTCAAAATAGACTATATTAATGTGAGAAAAATTAACCTAAAGGCCACACTGTTCATAAAACATTTAAGTGACTGGCTAATGGACACACTGGCAATGCATGAATGACTGTTTAGGGCTGTCGCGCGAGAAACGCCGCTGGCATCATTTAACGAAGCATGCTGGTTGTTGCTTGTCAGTTGGGCAGCCAAGACAAATCTATAAATTTTGTGGTCAACCAGTCTACAAACAATTGAGAAGGGAATACGTAAACTAATATGAAACTTCAAGACAAGTGCGTCACTGTGAGTAATAGAAACTCAACCAAATTAGCACAGAAAAAAGGCTCTGCGCCTGTAGGTATGATTTTGTTCCTAACGTGCGAGGTGATACAGACAATAGTTTTGTTCTGTAATTTTACATTGGTATTGAAAATGTATACAATCTTCATTGAAAGTCTCAAATTAAAATTACTTATTGATTTTAGGCACGGATTGCCTTCCTACAAGGTGAGAGGAAGGGCCAAGAGAATCTAAAGAATGATCTTGTAAGGCGGATCAAAATGCTTGAATATGCTTTAAAACAAGAAAGAGCAAAGTTTCATAGGCTCAAGTATGGAGTAGAACTTCAGCAGGGCGATATGCATCCTCCACCAGATGAACCACCACAAGAACCAGAGCCTGCTGAAAGAGCTCAATGGAAACAGGGGCACCAACTCATTAAACAATACCTACAGGTAATGGTTAAAAGTGATAGTTTTTTGTTCTTAAAAAATGTATAACTCACTTAGAAATGGGATGTCTGTCTGTCTCTTGTGCCTCTACCACTCGTTAGGTAGGCAGATATAAAAAAAACCAGCTGGCAAGAAATACAGCAGTTTCTCTTTTTCAACATAATTTTAGAGTACAACCAACATCAATGTGTGTGATGAATAGATATTAATAAGTCAAAAAGAATTGTCTTTTAAATATTTAATGATTAATTATGGTTTATTAGTATGATCAATTTTGCTTTGTAATAAGTCATTTATGCGTTAGATACACTACGATACAATTCAACAAAACAGTTATTTAATATATTAACAAGCCCCCAAACTGATAGGATCTTAATTGAACTTGTTAGTTAAAAGTAAAGCTATGAAATCTCCAAAATTGCTATGTTATAAATAGGAAGCCCTTAGTTGGCTGGGTAAACTTTGTTTATTGTTAAATTAATTATTGTATTAATTCTCTTAACAGGAAATAGGATATACAGATACCATTCTTGATGTACGTTCAAACAAAGTAAGAACTTTATTGGGATTAACTAATGAAGAACAAGCAGAAGACCCTAGTTACAGAAACTGTGATAAACAGCAACACTATTCAATGAACACAGCCTTAAGTCGCAAGATGTATGACTATGGTATGTTAATTTCGAATTTAGTTGTGCTGAAATAAAATGAATGGAAAAGTGCAGTTTTGAAATTTCAGTATCATTATAAATATTGCAATACTTGAAATCTTAAACATGATAAGTATACAGTGTTTTTTATATTAATTATAATCAATCACGATGTTTATTATTAAAATATATAAATAAGGTAATGTGCATACATCAATCATGTGCATAACTTATTTATGCCATTAGCAATGTTACAACAGAAATTCTTACTACACTGTTGTATTTTCATTTGATTATATTGTCAATCGTACTTTTTAGCATGTTCAAAGTAATTTTTCCAGTTATGTATTCCAATACACTGCATATATATAAATGTTCATTAGTTATATGAAGGAAGAAGATATCATAAAACTATGCAGCTGCTGTAACGTTTAATACTAAGGACTTTATATTTAGGTAAGGAGCGACGTAAAGCAGGTGTCTCACAAGGAGGTGGAGGTTACAATGAGGAGGGTCTCTCTGTACAGGAGACAGCAGCAGTATTTGCGAATTTCGAATTCCTAGCTAATCAGGAAATGGACATGGACGAAGATGACTTAGATGCCAAACAAATGCACCACTCCACAGGGAAACAAGGTATTGCCCGTTGTAATTATTTCTTTTAGAAAAATTAATAGCTTAGCGGTAGCTAAATAAATCATATTAGCTGGTGGAAGATGGGTTTTTTTTAGTGATAGCATCTAATTTTTAAGTTATTGTATTATTACAGAACGCAAATCTAGTTTGTTATCCGTGTATATAGAGTTTACTGATTTTTTTATTGTTTGTTATAAGGCGAGGAGGTAGACAATGACACGGAAGAAGTATTAAACGAGCTGAATCTTCTAACGGAAAGCGAAGCTGACAGCGGTGGCCAAGGAGATGAATATCCGGCTGGTGAGTTTCCCTTTATTCAGCTCAAGCATGTTCGTTTTTCTTGATCGATGAACGGAAGCTGTGATAATCTGATTAGGACTCCGGCCTGTCTTTAGGGGCACTGAGTTCGAGCCCCTGCACCCCTTATCCCGTTATATCAATAGCTACCTCTAGCGGTGAAGAAAAACATCACGAGGAACCCTGCAAGCCTGATCGTCTCTCATAATTTTTTGTAAGTGGCGTGCCGAATCTAAAAATCTGTATTTTGACAGTGTGGTGGACTGCAGATATAAACCCTTCGCATTCTTAGGAGATAGCCGTGCCCTGTAGTGCCAACCATAATCGTTATCTACCCATTACCGTGATATTACAGGGCACTTTAATAACGCGAGAGTAATTTATGAAGTTTTATAGAACTGACTACTTTGGTTCCTAGACCAGCATTGCATGCGTGCCACGAGATAATTATCTCTTCACGTGAGTCGTATTTTTCTGTAGCAGTAGACGAGATAATGGTTAGACATAATTTTCTCGTGATGCTCATGCTAGCCTTACAGGGCGAGCTAAGAACTCGTCACATTAATTTCTTTTGGTTATCAAATTAAAAAAGTACTTTATTACATGTAAATTTCAATAATACAGCAGAGTATCCAGTATTCAGTTTCAGCTGAAAGTTTTCATTGGCAATCGCTTCAATTGTTTGTGATTTAGAGTTAACTATCGATGCATCCATCTTATAGATATTAATTGCAACGGATCGTTTTATATTTTGATGTCGAGTGCACCATCTGCACTGAAAATGAAAATTTTAGCAAAAGTTTTTTATTCTTCACCTTATTTCTGACTCAATTGCTATCCGCTGTTCCAATTAAGTCAAATAAAAATATAATTAAAATTAAATTAGGTTTGGTACGGTATGATAAAAGAAAAAAAAGTCAGAACGCCACCTCACGCAAATTGGCACTAGTTATTTATGATTTTTTTTGAATGCTGTGTGGTGACGGTTAATCAGAATACAGTTTTATCACCCCTTCTCTTCCCGCGGTTGTCGTACGAGGCGACTTAGAGAATATATATTTATAATATGGAACGGGCTGCAGTGTCCTTTGTGCTACTACTATAATCTACTGCCCAGCGTGGTGTTCAGCAGCGGACTGCAAGCCTTTGATGCAATCGCAAGCCAAAGTTTTCCTCTGCTTATTGCTGGCTTAAATTGATAAAGGAATGTTCAAGAAAGGAGTTTTTTGTGTTACAGTTAAGTTCCCGCATGCCGGTGGCGCCGCAGCGGGCACCGGTGAGGCGGACGAAAAGCCGCTCGCGCTGGGTGAACTGGCGCAGCTTACTGTTAGCAACGAGGCCGAGGGCTACGACGTGGCCAACGCCAGCAAAGAGTCCTTCCGCAAGACGTGGAACGCCAAATACACTTTACGCTCGCACTTTGATGGGGTGAGTTGTACCTACACGACGAGCTAGCACAATCATTCCAAGCAACGTAGGACTACGGTGCGGCTAACGCCAGCAAAGAGTCCTTCCGGAAAACGTGGAACGCCAAATACACCTTACTTACTTAATAGTTAAGTTGCTCTGTCATTTGACGAAAACAACGAGAGAGTTCTCAAAGCCGTGTGAAGTCTACCAATCCGCACTTGGCCAGTGCCGTCGTGCCTAAAGCCTTAAAATTCTAAGAAAAACTACGACCAAAACCATTCTCATTCTGAGAGGTGACCAGTACCCTCCAGTGGGCCGTAATGGGTCTATAATGATGACATATACTGATAATGACGTTTTATTTCCAGGTACGAGCGCTCGCCTTCCATCCGACCGAGGCGGCCCTAGTGACCGCTTCCGAGGACCATACTCTAAAGTTGTGGAACCTACAGCGTACTGTTCCCGCGAAGAAGTCCGCTGGGCTAGACGTGGAACCCCTGTACACGTTCCGGGCTCATACAGCGCCTGTCATGTGCCTCGCCATGGGCATGCCGCGGTCCGAGGAATGCTTCTCGGGGGGCCTCGACGGCACCATCCGCGTTTGGAACTTACCACCGCCCAGCGCTGATCCTTATGACCCTTATGATCCTGCTGTGCAGGTTAGTTGTTGGCATTACGGTCGATTTAAATAATAATAATAATAAATAATAAATAAATATTTTACGACAGTACACACAATCGCCATCTAGCCCTAAAGTAAGCGTAGCTTGTGTTATGGGTACTAAGATGACTGATGAATATTTTTAGGAAAAATATAAATAAATTATTATAATATACAGATAAACACCCAGACACTGAATAATATTCATGTTCATCGCACATACATTTTGAAGTTGTGGCAATCGAACCCACAGTCTTGGACTCAGAAAGCAGGGTCGCTGCCCATTGCGCTAGACGGCCGTCAAGTAATAATGCTGTCTTCATTCTTCAATCTTTCGTCCTTACATAATCGTTTTAAACATAAAAATTTGCTTGTGTCCGCAATTGGCAAAAGCGGCAGGATGATTGCGTATCTCGCGACAGGCTTGCGACAGGCGTAAATCTTGCAATCACTGCTGCCTAACGTCACTTTTCTATACAATAAACAAACAAAAGTGACGTTTGTCAGCAGTGATTGAAAGATTTACGCCTGTCGCAAGATACGTTATCATTCTGCCGATATAAAGACTTATCATATATCGATAAGTACAATCGATACCGACTACCACATCACTACTTCCTCGACGACTTTGTGAATGCACGTAACTGTTGCATAGTTCAGAGTTCTACCCTCGTTTAAATTATAAATATAGGATTCATATCATGAACTATTAAATGTATATCAATTTATTAATGAACGTATGTCTGTACTAAGTTCTACGAAAACAAGTTATTATCTTCTGTTATGTGGCTCAGTTCATAGGTTGTTAAAAATGTTTAGTTTGTATGCTGTAAAGTTATAAAAAGGTGTTGTAACCTGGTAAACTTTAAGTAATATATTATTTATTTGTTTAACCAAGGCACTAGGATATGAACTGTAATACAATTATTTAATTAATAAAGATATATTAAATACAAAAAAACAAAAAAAACTAGGGCCTCGTACTCCGCGATCACACGAACGAGGTGTGACTTTCATCCCATATTCTTATATGTATCTTGTGAGATATCAAAGCTAAGCGATGCTTCCAAGCAACTTAAGAGCTTTCCGATTTGATTTGCGACGCGACTGTCGCGTTGATTCTTCTTTTTCGCTTGTTTCTATTCCTGACTTATCTTAGCTTCGCAACATCTAAGAGTAGCGTAATGTTTATTAACCAGAAACTGTCCTCAAAGCGTGATAGTATTTTAATAAAGAATGTTTATCGTTCGCCAGGGCCCCGTGCTCCGCGACCACACGGACGCGGTGTGGTCGCTGGCGAGCGCGCACGGGCGACTGTTGTCGGCGTCGGCGGACGGCACGGCGCGACTGTGGGCGCCGCGCGCGCCACGCCCCCTCCTCGCAACACTGCGGGACGAGGCGACCGCGGGCGCTTCGCCCGCCGCCGCGGACTTCGCGGACGCCGCCACGCGCGCCGCGGTCGTCTACCGCGACGGGAACCTGCTGCTGTTCGATCTTGAAACGGGACAGGTAACTAGTAATTCATTCACACGTTCGTCCATAACTGTCTAGTTGTGGCCAAGCCTTGTATACTTTATTATATATAGTATATATTGTTTTTATTGTATACTTTATCCATATATATATATATATATATATATAATACAAAGTTGTTTTAGTTACACCATTTATAACTCAAGAGCGGCTGAACCAATTATTATTGTATTTGATTTTTGGATTCCTCTTAGACCGGAATAGGATAATAAGTACAAAAATTTAACATTCATGACAGCTAGTTATATATAGTTTATATTGTATTTATTGTATACGTTAGTACTTTGCTCAATTATATCTTCATTTGAACTCATTTTGTCAAAGACAATTACTTTTATATATCAATGACTATAGTCGTAAAAATTTAATAGGCCCGTTTTGACATTTGTGCAAGACCATAGAATGTAAATTGGAACAAAACTGAAAGAAACAATAAAATAAAAATCTATTACATAGTGTTTTAAAAAATACCTAAATTTTTTTGGGACGTTAAATAATATGAAAGAATATATCGCTAGTATTCTTTTTGCGCTTACTTTATAGTAGCATGCAATTTATAATTGTTGCGAAACGTTTCGAAAACAGTTACGTTCTCAGTCTTTTTTTTTTTTTTTTTTTTTATTCTCGAGTTGTAACCATTTTTTTACTGAATATCGAAAGCCGCGGCGCTTGTTTCTCAAAGCCGCAAATAAAATTCTGAATTGACGACACTGGGTTCTCAATAATGAGTCTGAGTATCTGACCAAGCGGCACATGACTAAAGCGTCCCCGCGCGCACTGCGCATTTTTCGTTCCCCATTTAACGTTAACAAAAGTTAACTTTTGCTCTTCTACTTTGGATATTGATTTAAACATAGTTATTTGACTCGATTTTTGTGTTTGTTCTTATATAGTACGAATTCTGTTTCAACAGATTGAAAAGTGGACGTATAATCAAAAGCCAGTCACGCGAATTGGTTGTGAAGTTAAAGGAATACTTTGAACGAACGAACACTGTACAATACATAATCATATCAATCAAGTACTGATACAAACTTGAATTGATTTATCGCGAGTATCGAGTACCGAGTCTTATGGTTCCATAACTAGTTACGTCGCGATGACAAAAGTCAAAACGGGCCTATTACTTTTTTACGACTACAACAACGAACAATAATAATTTTTCTCGCGTTAAAAGTGTTTTTTTTTTCCCTCTTCTCTCTTTAAACAGTTATTTTAATAAACCTTTTGATAAGTTACCTAATTGGTTGCCATGCTACGGAGTTAAGGTTTGTTTCATACTTTTAAATTACGCGACAAATGTTATTTCAGTAAACTGTGTAGTTTATTTGGCCGCTAAACCATGACAGATATGGATTTTAAAACAACTTTTGCCGGCCACTTTATTTCAACGCTGCGTACTCCCACGGTAAATATATTAAAGCAATACAGCCGCAAACCAAGAACGTTCCAAACGGAACTCTCGCACAGATGCACGCACCGACGAGCCCCAAAAGCTATTATCGCAGCATTTTAGTCGTGGGTACTTGTGTTGAGTGTGCTCGTAGTGTCCATACTGCTTGAATATATTTATCAATCGTCGCTCGGAGGCAGGGGGTTCGGTCAACAAAGTGTGCCGCACTGAACGCGCCCGTGTCCGCAGGCCGTGCTGCGCGTGGCGTGCGACAGCCTGGCGCACCGCGTGCGCTCGCACCCCACGCTGCCGCTGCTGGTGACGGCGCACGAGGACCGCCACATCCGCTTCTGGGACGCGGTGTCGGGCCGCTGCGCGCACGCCATGGTGGCGCACCTGGACGCCGTGACGGGCCTGGCGCTGGACCCCAACGGGCTGTTCCTGCTGTCGGGCAGCCACGACTGCTCCGTGCGCCTGTGGAACCTCGACACCAAGACGTGCGTGCAGGAGATCACGGCGCACCGCAAGAAGTTCGACGAGAGCATCCTCGACGTGGCCTTCCACCCGCTGCGGCCGTACATCGCGAGCGCGGGCGCCGACGGGCTGGCCAAGGTGTTTGTGTGAAGCCGAGTCTAGTCCCGCTTTAACGTATTAATATTGTAAACGTTGCGGACGCGCTCTCGACGTAGTGAACACTCATCTATGTATAGACATTTGAAATCTATTATAATATATTTTTAGATTTTCAGTACGTGAATTTTAGGTTTTTATCGCAACTTTTTCACCGATTTTACGATACGCAGTGAGAATATTGTTCGTTTCTATGCATCTGTAAGCGAGACCTTTGTAATAAATATCATGAGGATACCGACGATGTTTCCTTGATGCGTTTAACGTTTACGTGTCTGTACAGTTAGAGTTTATGCAGTATTTGCTGATATTTTGCAAAGTACGGATGGAGTGATTCGATTAGTTGGTACGTTTTATTTAAATAAATCGGATCTACCTATATAATATAGTTAGTATACTATCTTGTTTTGTCACTTATATTGAATAACTATGCTCTCACGATATCTTATACAAATGATGAGCGAGCGAACAAAAATGAATGAGTAGAAGTACTATATGGGAAGTAACATAAGTAATGTTTGTTCATAACGCATACTGCGATGTAGAATATATATATTATAAAAACATTACATATTCCTTTATTTTCCTCGAATTCTTGTACACATCCAAAATTGATAGTAAAAAAACAACGTAACCGAAACTCATAACTTTTTTTATTTTGTCATTCATAATCCTTAAACCTCACTTTTTTCATGGGATACAATGCCCTTACTGCAACACAAATAAATAATAAAAGTACATACATGATTTAATTATTTAATATTTTTAATTTCTCAGATCATTCTTCAAAGGTATTGATAGTCAGAGAGGGCGAACTTTTGGTGTTTGATCTAAGATGATCTAAGCTGAGTTCTTTCCCATTGTCAATGCCAATGTGATTACAGCTCCTATAGGTTTGCATCACTCATCAGTTATCTTATAAAAAGCCCCATTTCTATATTACGAACAATTTGTCAGTTAGTCTGGAACTAAAAGGCAGATTGATAGATCTCTGCGCTAGGTACCCAATTTTTTGAGTTGAAACGCAGGGCACAAATACTGTTTAATAATATCACCATTTTCTGACTCCCGTAGGACAATAAACGATATGATTGTTATCTTATTGTTTCTTTGTGTTTTGTTGCATTTAGTTTTTCTATATATCCATCACATATGGTTTGATTGGAATCTTGGTGCGTTTGGTAGAGGTTAAATATAGGTGAATATAATAGATACCTTAAAAAGTTAAAGTAGAGAGGAGTGGGGGGATGAGAGCTGATATCCTTTGTTGAGCTGATCATGCGCTTTTTCAGTGCGACCGCAGTACAATCTTCTACTAGTACTACAATTTTTTATAGTAGGTACTTACATTGTTACAAAGACAAAAAAGTGATATTGGATGGAAGCACTTTGCGGAAATCCATGATATATTATGAAAATTAAGCATAATTTGCTTTACTCCGCGAAAAGCGCTACGCTCGTTTCCATGAGAAGAACCGTTTAGTCCAACCGTTGGACTAGTGAGCTTTTTTCCCAGTAGTTCAATTGCATCTAAATCCTTTTAAAAGTTTATCTACCGGGACAAAATAGTGAAACTTATGCGCCTCGACAGAAATAAAAATTAAAGAAAGTTAAAGGGAGCTGATTAAATTAAATCGAAAAAACCTGCGAGTATTAAAAAAAGACTGATCTATTATCGACTAGTTATTGTAATGAGTCTTGAAAGTCAATTTTTATTACTTAGTCTATTCCTATATGAGTATTTTAAAAGAGGCTGGATGAAAAAGCCGAAAGACCCGTGTGTGGTGTGGTGGCGCGCTCTCGGAAAGGCCTATGTCTAACAGTGGACGAATCAGTATAGCGTGCTTCAGAGAGCACGTTAAGCGTCATCATTATGATTATCAACCTACGAGTATTACCAGCCCACTACAGGGCAAGAATCTCCTCTCAGAATGAAAAAGGTTTCTACCAAAAGGTTGTCACCACCTGGCCAGCATGGTGGTGACAACCTTTTGGTAGACTGCAAACAAAAACCCTTGAAAATCTATGGAGAACTCTCAGATGCTGGATTCAAGATGTTCTCCTTTACCTTTGAAGCAAGTGATATTTAATTGCTTAACATTAAAATTCTGCTCTTCATTTGGTTTAAAAAATATATACAATACCTATCAATAATTATAAATTTTTAGAAAATTAATTAAAATTTTTATTTTAAATCAAGACAGTCGTAAGTAGATAAACTTTGCCATTTTCAACATGTTATTCAGACGTATAGTTTGAGATAAATGAATTAAAATACCTGTGGTAGGGGAGTTTACGTCTACGAGTGATATCCTCGTATAACATTTAAAGGTGGTAAGTCGTTAATAGTGAGTACCTACCAAAGTGTCTATACCATACCTAAGGTTGCGTTGAGCTTCATATTAGGATTTATTATGAATTCCACGATGGTTTGTAAACAAAAAATTTATTCGATAATGGATATTATACACTGAAGAAAGAAAAGGAGAATGGGTCAATAGTTAAGTACCTAGATTTTTATGTGAATCTGTGCGTTCGTCTATCTCTGTTTGTCGCATATCGAGGAATAAAGAATCTGACTGTTGAATTCCATAAAACTACCTGCTCAGTTACTCGTGCCTAAGTACAGTCTGGTCAAGTTAGATCATGTCTCCACATCCATCGCTCTTTTTATTTTCGATTTGTCGCAGAGTACATCTGCGCGGTGTATAAAAATATGGAAAAAACAAGAATATGTACAAGCACACATACCCACACACACACTCACACACACACACATACACGCACACACACACACACAGAGAAACACACACACACACGCGCGCAAATAAACACACAAACACAAACTATTAAATGGTAATTCGTTATAGCATCGGACCTACTTATAATTTGTATTTAAAACACGTATAACATTAACGTCGCTAACATTATCCTTGAAATACCGAATAATAACTACATATTGTTATTAAAATCATGTATATTGTTTGTAGACTCTATCCCAAAATAGAAATCTTTCTTTATTGGGCAGTGGCATTCTCATTTCCTTATCATTATCAAGTTGCAAAAACTTTAGATCGCCATTCGTACTTCGGATCCACTCTGCAGTCCTAGAGGATGATGGTTTCCTGAAATGTTAAAGTTGGTAGGTTTATACAAAAGTTTTTACTTTTTAAACATTTTTGTTTTTCAAAATTTTTAGCACCAGTCCATATTTAGTAAACTGCCATCCCTTGATTGATGCGCACTTTAAGCCCGATTATTACGACTTGCAATAATAATTAATGCCTCCTTTTTAGAAGCGTCTATACTGTAGGTAACTCTCTTTACTATACATGGTCTTTGCCCAGCAGTGGGATGATGATGATGATGATGATATCGGTATAATCGGTACTTGTTCAGATGCGAAGAATGAAAACTTGGCCAAAAGTTCTAGCCTATACAAGGTAGCAAAATTTTGCCTAAAAAATTCATTGACGTGCTCTAAGCATCCATAGTTTATGGATGGTACTTAAAAGTTATTTACAAATACTCGTGTATACTTAAAAAAAAAAAAAAAACTCGTGTATATATATATATCATAAAAAATGAGACAGTGTGCTTTATGTTTGGTTTTCTTTAATGGATTTTCGGCCCAACCACTGTACTCATTTTCATGAAATTTAGCACATATTATAACTTATAAAATATATCGCTTGCATCTTGGAGATGGATCTAGGATATTTCTTAAGTCGGTAAAATAACCGGGAAACATTGAAGATAAAAAAAAAATGCCTTTGTAACCTACGTACATTTTTAAAAACTAAAACAACATTTGTTTATTGTTTGTTGAACATAAAACTTTTTCAGTGGAAACCATATTACATAGGTAGGTACCTCTTAGGCTACATTAAATTAAAAAAAAAGATTTACATCTTACCTTGTTTTGGCAAAATTAGTCCATAGTGTTGTCAGTGTATTAATCATTTTCAAATCGTTACCCTTTGGTGGTAATACTGGCATTGAATTAAATATCACGATATTAAACATGTAGCACAGCTCGTCCGCATGAGTAGCTCCAGGTTGTAGAGGTAGACCAGAATTGAATTTATAAAAATTCCTAGATGAATCGTATTTAAAATAATAATTGTATAATGTAATATTAGATGAAAGTAAAGAGTTTGCGGATATAATTGAAGGGTAAAACATAACGGTATCTGAAAAATAATCGATTAAAGAATCGTAATCAATGCCTTTTCCAAAGTAAAATTTTCGTATCTCTTGCGTTAGAGCTTCTTTATCTAACTCATTTGCGAATTGTATGTTTTCAGGTATTATTTCAGACAATGTTGAATTTAATTTTTGAAGTCCGTTCGAATCATATTGACCTGCCTGCTTTATTCCTTCCATATTATTATATCCTAATATTATATCTAAGTTGGGATCTGATATTTCTGATTCTACTAATTCTCTTGGGGTTTCTGTAATAAACGATTTATTTTCTTTGACTGGGTTTTCTATACAAGGTCTGAATGGATATAATTTTAAGGGTTGGTTTTTTGCATCCACCCGCGATGCTTCTACTATATCATCAGATGTGGCATTTTTAAATATTTTCAGCAGTTCTTTTGGATCATCTGTTTGAAATCCCATTTTCGACGCAATTTTTGATGCAGTCTTTATTGGATTTTCGTCAAACTTATTTGGCATTAAAACTGTTCCACTTTGCAGGATAGCTTTATTAAATAGCCCTTTATATTTTCCAGTAGTAATCATGTAGTGGATAGTCGATGCTCCAGCACTCTCACCAAACACTGTCACTGTGTCCGGATTGCCACCGAAAGCTCGAATGTTGTTTTTCACCCATCTTAGTGCAGCTGTTTGGTCTTTAAGACCAATGTTACCAGTTGCTTCAGTTTCATGTAAACATAGAAAACCGAAAGCACCCAGCCGATAATTAATTGTGACCATAATTACATCTTTTTGTACAAAGTACTTTGGATTGAACGTAAGGTCAGTGTTACTGCCAAAATCTAATCCTCCTCCATGAATGAAAACCATTACAGGTAATAAATTATTTTTAGTTCTAATTGGAGTAAAGATGTTAGCAACAAGACAATCGCTTTGTCCTATCGGCTTTTTTAAAGAGTCGGAGTATTGTTTGCATTTGATAGTCCCATTGATTGCCAGCTTTGTCCCATTCCATGCTGGTGCAGGTCCCGCTTCCTGAAATTTTATACGTAATTAAGTACTTAAACCTAATACTTAGGTAGGTACTTATTTCATTTCTTCCTACATATTGTCTTTCAATGTAATTTTTCCATCTTTCTAATTTATGATAATAATAATATAATAAATCAAAGAAAACAGAATCTATATTGTCATTAAAACTATCTAAAAATATTAAAAAGTAATTGCTATTCCGAAAATAAACTCGAAAATTGGTGAACTGATTCGATTTCCTTTTAGTTGTTTCTCTCAATAAAGAGTAGTTTACTATGCACAAAATTAGGAGAAACAGATCCAAAACCGATAAACTCTTTTGTATGGGAATGCCACTTCGGATAACTTTCAAAATATAATAGTCCCTTCGGTGTTTCACCGGCTCAGTAAGAATATCATCAATAACCTATAACAGGGCAGAGGGGATGATGATCGCAATAGATGGTAGTATTTGCGCAGAAGACGCTGCTGCCCGTTCTATGTTATATCTCTTAGTCGCCTGAACGACAATCGCCGTAAGAAGGGGTCTTCAGTTTGATTCTTCCTAAATTGTACCTTCTAACTTAACGCTCTATTCTGTATTTTGTGAATTTTCTGTGTGTCATGTCATGTTCATTCATACATTCTCGGGTCGGGTTGTAAATTTTTTCGTGATCAGCTATTCTGTTAAATATTTCTCAGTACCAAAATTGGCCGGTTAAAAGGTTATGCCGGTTTTCACACGGTGCCTCGGTGGGCGCGATAAAACCGTAAGTTCCGGTTGTTGTCACAAATATGTGAAAATAATCGTTGAAGTCTACCATATCGAGCAGCGTGGTTGTTTTAAGCTCTATGTGAGAGGAGGTCGGTGCCTAACAGTATGCAGAAACTAGTGATGATATATCGCTGTCAAATTCTGCGTGTTGCATCAACGGTACAGCAAGGAGGGCAGGAGACATTTTCTCCGCGGGGATAGGACAAAATGTGGAAATTCTATCCTAATAATATAATATTTGGCATAGGACAAGTTAGGCAATTGTGTTGATTGGTATGTTACAGGCAGATTATATAAAACTTATACGATACAATATATAATCTGCCTGCCTAAAAAAAGCCTAAGGCATGTATGGTAAGCCGAAGAAAAGCGGGGCGTTTTGGGGGTTCAAACCTACTGCGTATGCCTTTTTTTTTCTCGTGGGGAAATCCTCATGGATACCACTACACCACGGGGTGGTGCAGTGGTTATGCCGGACTCTTACCGACTAAAACCCCACGGTGTTCCAACTCATCGCCTGGTGACTGGGTCATGGGAACGCTTTCGCACACAACCGCAACCCAGCCAGCGGTGCCTACTGAGGCAGGCACTTCTCAGTAACAACATCGGTTACCATTGAACACCATCGAAGGCAAACCAGGAACACGAGGTATGACTTTTAACTCGAGGACTTAACTCCGACGGGCGACAGAATCCCCGTATCTATAATCCGGAAACCAACTCCGTATACCTAATCTAACCCAAATCATTATCTGCGGTAACCGTTTTATACGCAAATTACTAGTTACTAAAATATTTTAAAAGCAGGCAATTTGGAGGCAAGCGTGCTAGGACGTGGATTGTGGAACTCCCTATAAAAGACCCATGCCATGCAATAAAAGCAGCTCATGCTAAATTATATACATACGAAAAATAAAGCCATGTCTATTTATAGTAATAAAATAATAGGTATAGCTTGATAGATATGCGTGTTCGATATTTTGTATACCTGTTATTATTTAACCAAATAACTATTTTTTGCCTTTGCTTTAATAATAGTATGGTTTTTGAAATAATTAATCGCCTACAAAAAAAAGTCATCTTACCTGGAAGCGCTTTGTAACCGATGCATAAGGTACTCCTAAATAAGAATTGTAATTGTTTGTAAAATCGACTTTGCCCCTTAATTTTCCTTGCGCTAGAGTTATTACACTTGTCCAAATATTAATCGACATTTTACAAATGACGCATTGCAGGATTATCGCCAGAACACAAATAACACGTCCGCTTTGCATGGTTATTAATTAATGACTGGTTGATAGTAAAGTAGGCGAGCCAGTATCACAGTTCCGAAAAAACTAGCTTGTATTAAGATAAGCACCGACCGGTGTTAAAAAAGCGTAATGTACCATTTAGCGGCGAGCATGATACGTAACATATCTACACTCAATTGTTTTCTTACATTTATTATGTAAACAATCTTTCTGTAACTTTTATGTGTAAAAATTGTTTTTAAAAAATATTTAAAATAATAATAAATCATACATTCATACACATGGTTAAATATAACATATCAGGAAGCTTTCGGCCTGTAGTTGTTAACATTAAAACAAACAACTCTTGTTCTACGGCTGATACAATTTATTGAAGTCACAAAGATAAGCTAAATATTATTTAAATATTGCTAAGTTTAATTTAAGTGAAGTAAATAAGTAATTAATATTAGAATGAAAGATGTTCACACATCTCACAGCGACACTCTCGCAGAGCTTTCCCAATTCTAAAACAAAACGAGTTGTGAGACTCCATGCCAAGCTTAGAGCGTTTTTCCATTATTTTGTTTTAGCCACACTGAAACGAAGAGATAATTGTTGCTAATTTTGCTGTATCTTAAACCAATCTCAGGTCTTAAGTAATGCATCCTGTTAACTATGGTCTACGTGCAAAAAATAAGCATTAATTTAAGAATTAAATTCATTAAGACTAATTAAGGTGACAATGGTGACTATTGTGTTTATGGATCTCGTATAACGAGGAATATAACGGAGAACGTGCAGAATTATAGACTAATGATTGATGGTGCCAATTTTTTTCTACACGAATTAAACTAAATGAACATGTTTAAAAGTAGTGCACCACTTTATTAATCTATAATTTTTTTAGTCTTAACTAAAGAGATTTTTGCACAACAGAATCAGCACCATTGTGTAGTTTAAGAGAAATAAGGATCATTATGCAATGACGTGTTCGTTACTGCGGGCTTGAGGGTAGTTTCGAGTCGCTTTTGGTCATAATGACCAAAAATCCGTTCTAATGTTTAATTTTTTTTTATGTATTGTTTTGCTTCGTATTTGATGTGTTTCTTATATAAATCTCAATAACAAAACACTAGAAATGTTGTGTGCGCGCGAACGTGACTAAGGCTGCCAGTCCACCGGAGCGGAGCGAGGCAGCGGAGCCAAAAAACGGAGAAATATTAACCAATAGGATTGCACAAAATCTCCGCTACTCTTAAGTGAACCAGACACAGTACGCAACTGCGCTCCGCATTAGTCCGATCCGCCGGCTCGGCTGCCTCGCTCCGCTCCGGTGGACGGGCAGCCTAAGAGCACATGAATTGTTATTTCGTACTAGAAAAACATTTGTAACAATTAGCGACTTAATTGTAATTTTTTAACTAAATTGCCGCTTACACTGTTATCAAAACAACTAGTGTAGTGAGTACCGTACCGTAGTGAGTTGTGAAAAACGAAAAGGAAGAATCCCAACGCGCAATATTTCCACTTCAACATTGTAGTGGTACGGCCGCTTGCAATCGTTGCGTGTCTTTCAGCGACTAATGTTTAGTGCTAAGAAGTATTTCCAGTGTATTGTTACTAAGATTTCTATGGGCCTAGTTGCCTGAAGAAAACAAGTAAATACATAATCACCTTAACAGCCATTTCCATGCAGAACTCACGCCTGGCGCTCGGCTTGAGGAGGATGCTTAACAACGTCCACGCGCGAGCCGCCCGCCTGTCACATCTGAGCGCGTTCAGCGCACACATGGCTGCGTTGGCTGCGGCTGATTGTTGGCCTTTCGCTGCGTCTGCATCACCACCCTCGCCCATCGCACTTTGCTAATAAATTCCCCATTCTAAGGCTTAAAAAGATCACAAACACATTCTCCGAAAAAATAAGGCAAGGTCGAAGGTACGCGTGTATTTGATGCGCGTGTAGATTATATTAATAACAGCTCGTTATAGAGATATCATATGGAATTGAAAACGTTATGATGAGTATAGACTCTTCATTAGAGATAGAGCTTTTGACAATCTGACCACCATTGGTCGGATTGTCAAAAGCTCTATCTCGCTCCCGCCGAACTTTTTTTAATTTAGGGCTTCTCTTCCATTATTTCACCGTAAGGCAAAGGCAGGAAATATGTGCGCAACGAATTCGATTGAGACCAAAATACGATGTTTTCCTAGCCGGGTTTTCCAGAGTAAAAAAGTGAAAGGCATCAGTTCTCCATCAGTTTTCCACTTTGATTAAGTAGGTAAATAATTAATTATAGTATGTAAATATTTTCTTTTAATTAACAGTAATAACAATAAACGTCTTTTTAATAATTGTCGTTGTCGTCTTATCATATAATATTTGCCGCCAAATATTTCGGTAGCGTGACACTTTAAGACTTTGGGAAAGTGTGTTAAATGACATGTTTTGTTTGACCATGTGCCCGCTACCCAAATAGGTATCTATATCACTTTCGTCGTGCGCCGCGTTTTCAAAAAATAAAATGTCAGTGGGTTGCTATACCAGATCGGAACTTGCAAAGTTAAGTTCATTAACTTCATCAGTTGAACTGTGAGCACGGTTAATTAAAATCTGTTATTTTGTATGGCTCGCCAAATATCTCAATTCAACAACTCCACTCTACATTGACAAATAAACATCACTTAGTTGCCACGTTTGTTGACTTATAGACGTTAAAGTGGGGCATCTAAGTCACCACAGTCACAGTCTCACCTTCATCCAATCATCCGCAAATGCCATCCAGGTATAGGCACTTGGGTGACGGCGTGTGAGTTCTGTTAATATGGACTTGACTCTGCCATGATCGCGACGTGGCAATGACAACAAGGCACTGTTAAATTACAACAAAATAAAAATATTAGCTTTAGTCATTATTCTTTCTTGGGGAGCAGGCAGCAGCGTTCTCTGTGCTGTTTTCATCAACTGGGTTCAACAACCCGTCTGCTCCGAATGTTGGTTATAGAAAACCCTCTCATTATGACATGCCTTTAGTCCAGCAGTGGACTACAGGCTATTGATGATTGGATTGATCAAAAAAATTTCACTATCACCTCAATTTTTACTGAAAATATTATTTATCCAAATAAAGTAAAAAAATTAAGAAAATTTAGTTAAAAAGAAGATTTCGTTTTTAAAGTAGTTTGCTAGCTATACCACCATACAAAATTTTCAACCCTGAGCTGTCAAATTGTGCGTTTTATGGTGAGATAGTCTCACAACGCACGCACAATTTAGACAGTAACCAGTAGGCAATAAATCAGAATAAAAACTTAATATGCTACTTATTACACTCTTTAGTAAGAAGATCAATACTCGGGATACCTGGTGGCATTGATCTTCTTCAATTATTGACCTTCTTACTAAAGAGGGTAGGTGGTAACTGTCGGAAAAGTTTTCTGAATACGGGATATATTTTGTAGTGTGAAAAAGAAACACGAAATGTTACTACTTCTTATTATTAGTTAGTAGGTACCTACTTTATGAAACATAACATTGTACAGGTAACAAAAAACTGTGTGCTGAGTTTAGCAAATGCCAACTTACATATAAGGGCTGGTACAATATACGACTTTTTCAAATGACCTCATAGAGGCAGACGATTCTTTTCGCTTGTGGAAACACTCTCCCTCCAAACTCCTTAAGTATGTTATCTGTAAAAGTTTGGTAGAACTCCAATTGTTGTTCCTTTTATCTACATGCAAGAAGTTTAGTAATTGTGGCCCACCTGATGGCAAATTGAAAACTATCGCCTATAAAAACTGAAACACAGCATTTCATAGGGCATGCAAAGAACACAAACAAGTCCTACAAACTTTCAGAGCACTGGCGCAGAAGTGGAAATAATATCCAAATAATATATGTGTTATAATAAACGGGGATAAATTTCCCCTATTCCATGTTTCCGTGCTTAGCAGGGGGACACGTTAATTAGGGGATCTGTTAGGGGATATAATCGGGGGATATAATTTTTGTCTCCTGCCCATGCTAGCCGTGCTGGTGGGCCACCTGCTTGGGCGTCAACTATCACTATTAAGAAAAAGTATTTGTGAGCATTCAACAGTTATTACACCGGCAATTACGCACTTCAGAGCGGACTACGGCAATTATTCTTGGCGGTAGAAATAAGCATGGCTCATATTTCCACGGATTAGCTCTATCACAAAAACTCTCCTACTACTAAATATTGTAAAATCTTTAAAAAGCTACTGCTGAGCTTCTTGAAGCCTTCTTGTTAGTATTATCTGCTTTCTATATTCTGCTTTAAAGAGACATATCTAATTTTTAAAAGTGTTTTTTAGTTATAAATATTGTATTGACAGTTATGAGTAGAGTGATTATTATTTTGATAATATCTTAAAAAGCACCCTACGCTTTTTTAATATAAATTTTTTTTTTATTCACACTATTATTAAATTATATTTATTGAAATTTTTAACACTATTCGTAATTTAAATTTATTAAAATTTATTTTCTATTTTTTAGTTCGGGTTTCTATAAAAAGCGTGTTTTTTTAGTTTTTTTTAACTATTATTTTTTTTCTACTTTTTAGTTTGGTTTATTTTAAACTGTTATTTGATCTAATCTACTATCAATTCCGTGATAACTCTAAGTAACTGTAATTAATTATTATTTAAAACAGGCCATTAAAAAGTAACAGCTAACGCCCTCTACCATCTAGTAGCTTAATGGTTTCTGTGGAATTTGGTAGGTAGGTAAATCTGACCGTTCAAAGTGGGACAGCGGAGCTCAAAGGGGTCGGTTACAAACATACATACAAACATACATACAGGTGAAGCTAATAAAAGCGTGTTAAAAATTATGTTAAAAAACAACCTTTTTTTGTTTAAGTTGAGTAGGTACCTACATTCAAGGCAACAGTGAATGGGCATTTGCTGGGCAAGCTCGCACGATCCTTGACCCTTGATATTGCTGTCTATGAAGTTTGATTGACGACAAAGTAATTAAAAAAAGGTTCAATCCATCGATTAAGTAGGTATATTTTAATATAATCATGATAATATTAATGTTATATACTCACTTCACCATATTTTTCGATTCCTTGCTTAATATGGCATAATGCATCATCAACATTTCCTCTCAATCGGCAACATAGAGCGACCATGTGGAAGTACACGGCACTCTCACCAGTTTCCGAAAATCCACGAGCTATGCATATCTCTGCGAGCTTCAAGGATATGGGAGTAAAAAAGGGTCAACACCATCATTATTATCGACCCATTACCTCCGGCCCACTCAGGGCACGAGTCTCCTCTCCTCAGAATGAGAATGGTTTGGCCGTCGTCCACCACGCTGGGCTAAGTACAGATTGAGACACTTCACACGGCTTTGAGCATACTATGAATTCTCAAGCATACAGGTTTAATCACGTTAACGAGAATCTATAAAGGTTTTTTTTAAAGACAGTCGTAGGGACTGAATTTAAATAAAAACCATTAATACAAGGGATCTCCAAAAATACAAGGGTCATTTAGTATAAAGTTTACTTCCTTTAAATTGTTAGTTTGGTCTCTATGTCGGCCTGTCTTGTTTATATTATATAAATGTACTGTGAAATTATTACCAAAGAATGTGACTCAAAATTGTGCAGCATTTATTTGAAAACTGACTCATATTATATTGCAAGGACAGCAGATTTGATCAGCTTCTCAGAAATTTAGTAAAAAAATAGTTTGTCAGCTCACGGTAACGGCGCGAATCCTTAGAAGGAGGTCAGCAGCGTCGTAGTAGCGGCTGGTGCCGGGAAGCAAGGGGGTTTGGTCCCACCAGTCACCGAGCTCACGCTCCCAAACTCGGGGGAATGGCATCTCTTGTGACAGACCTTCGGCTTCTGTTCTAATTAATTTGAATGCAAGGCTTTTAAATTTCATACATCATTATAATTTATAATAACATAAAACCATATCGGTATTTAAGTAGGTATCTCTATACAAGAGAAGCGGTAATAACCCAGTCGGAGGAGCTCGACATCACTTTCGGGGGGCCGAGTTCGAATCCCAGCACGCACCTCTAACTTCTCTAAGTTATGTGCGTTTTAAGTAATTAAAATATCACTTGTTTCAACTGTGAAGGAAAACATCGTGAGGAAACCTGCATGTCTGAGCGTTCTACATAATGTTCTCAAAGGTGTGTCGAGTCTACCAAACAGCACTGGGCCAGCGCGGTGGACTACGGCCTTAACCCCTTCTCATTGTGGGAGGAGACCCGTGCCATCTAGTCGGCCGGTAATGATTGATATGATGATGATGATAAATAATTACTTACAACATTAGGTCGATTCCATTGACAGTTACTCATTGCGGAATAGAAGGTAGGACTTTCAGTGGAAGGCCTTAAATTATATATTAGGTAGGACAGTAGGTCGGCACTCGGCTCCTTCAGACGATATTCTAGTACCATCTGAAGATATTATAATAATAGGTTTTAAAAATTCTAAACAGTTTTTCCCGATCACCAAAGTTTTAGTTTACTTACTTTTTAATTTGCGCCATGATTTCGGTGGCCATGTGGAACAGTTCCATGTGCAAGTAATACGCGTTGGCAGCGACCCACAAGCTTAGGTAAAACGGATGAAATGCCATCAGTGCTGTGAAGAAAGGTTCTGCATCATCTGGTTCAATGTCAAATATCGCAGCACCTTTAGAGAGTAGACTGAAAGGAATTATTTGTTACCAGCTTTTATCCGAGTTCTTCGTTCGCGTTTATAACTGTTTATTTACCCGTGGAAACCGTTTGTTTTCCAGGGATAACAAACGGTTAGGGAAAAGTAACCGTTGTTACTCTCCGTCCTTTCAACTAACTCTTTGCCAACATAAAGTCAATTGTTAGTTAGGGCGTAAAGGTAGGACAAACAAATAAACACACTTTCGCATTTATAATATAAGTAAGGGTTAGCCGTTACCGTTCTTGTTTTTATCGGTTTTTCAAATCCCTCGAGAACTGTTAATTGTATTTACTTAGTAGGCAAAAAGTAAGATTATTAATTATTAAACGCACATAAGTAAGCATGTTTAATTCAATTTTTAAATTACACGGGATCGTTTCCAGCTTATTTTTCCGGGAATAAAAGTTGATATCTCTGAGCCTAATTTCATCAAAATCGGCGCAGCTGTTGAACCAAAAATAGGTAACAAACAAATAGAAACCCTTTACCCAGAAACACTTTAGTTTTACCATATACATATACCATTACTTGTCCACTACAGGACACTGGTCTCCTCTCGAAATGAGAAAGTGGAAAAAGGAAGGTGGGGAAGGGAAGGAAGGCCATAGTCCACCACGCTGGCGAAGTGCGGATTCACACTCCTTTGACAATTCTTAAGCATGCAGGTTTCCTCACAACGTTTTCCTTCACCGTCAAAATCTTTATTGATAAGCGAGATTTACTCTACCCTTTTCTGCTATATACCAAGTGCGGTGGCTGGAAGATTCTCATAAATTATAGCTATAAACCAAGTTATTTTTTTATTCAATGCAAAATACCAATTTTCATGGATAGTATTACCAAATTTCGATAGATAGAGTTTTATGAAAACTTCCTGTTTAGTCATCTCGAAAATGTTTAAAAAATATTTTCTCTCAATCTCAAAAATGCAAATTTATCTGACAGTGAGTTAGAACGAAGCCTTTTTAGTTATAGATAGATTCACAAGCCTTTGGGAACATTATTAAGAATTCTCAGGCATGCAGGATTCCTCACAACGTTTTCCTTCACCGACAGAGCTATATTTTTTACATCCTGATAAAAAAAACATATTACGCAGGTTTTTCTTATGTACGTGCCTACTAAGTACAACAACGTTTTAAAATAACAACAATGTACAACCAATTTAAAATGTATAGACGACACTCTATCGTTTTCACGAGGCTGCAAATGATAAGCGTATCACTAAGTTTCTGACGCGTGCCGTCGCAGACATATTACAATCAATATAATAAATCAGTCTTAAAATGCCTTTTAGTGTACTCAAAGAATGTATGAATTCCATTTGACTATACATATATAGCATTACATGGCATTAATAGCATTAATAGCACTATTGTACACAAAACTGTTTAAATTAAACTAAGTAACTGAGCATACGACGATCCAAATCACTAGCGATATTTAAAAAAGCAGTAAAGCTCATTAAATTGTCGACGACTATTAATAGTATATATTCACTCACGTATATATTTATTGTTTATTAGAGTATTTTAATATTTATTTGTTGTTATTATATAATATTTTTATATTTATTAATTATATTATGTACTTTGATGTATTTATGTAAACTTATGTATTAGTATGTAGGCATTCGTATGTACATGTACTACAAAAAATTTGCACCACCTTTTTTCCTAATTCTTAAGGTTGCAGAGATCGCTATTAAGCGATAAGGCCGCCTCTTGTATCTACTTCTTTCTTCATGTTTCTGTTTTTTTTTGTATCTGTTAATGATGGTATACAAATAATAAGTTGACTGCTGTGAAAATACCATAGTTACCTTAACGGATGCCGGGGATCCAACATGATTGCTTTGTTGAGGCAAACATTCGCCCAGTCGCTGTCCACATCTTTGAGGCACGTTGCGAGCTCACGCCAACTGTTCGCCTCTCGAGGTTTGGCTGCCACCAACTGAGGAAAATTTGTTAAATTATAGTAGTAGTAGAAGAGCTTTTAGTGACAGAGCTCGTCTTGGGAAATTCCACCGCAATGCTTAATTTCTCCCGCGGAGCAGTATTGCCGTGTTCCGCTCTGAAGGGCGTAGTTGCCGGTTTACTTAGAAGCAACCTACGCCTCAGGTTTATGGCCACAGGGCGGAACTTCGTAGCACGTGTCCATCGCATGCTCTGCGAAGTTTTGCACTGTTTAAAGGCGATGAGTTTTCTAAGTGAACCACTTCAGGTGAGCCATCTGCTTGGTCCGTCAATGATAACTACAAAAAAAGACCCCCACATACAGGGGAAAGGTATGAAGAAAGAGAAGAAATTATAGATAAATAAATAATAATAATAAATAAATATACTACGAAAATACACACATCGCCATCTAGCCCCAAAGTAAGCGTAGCTTGTGTTACGAGTACTAAAATGACTGATGAATATTTTTATGAATAATAAACGTAACTACTTATAAAATACATATAAAAACCTAGACACTGAAAAACATTCCTGTTCAGCACACAAAAATTTGTCAGTTGTGGGAATCGAACCCACAGACTTGGACTCAGAAAGCAGGGTCGCTGCCCACTGCGCCAATCGGCCGTCAATATATATGATAGCTTAGTAGGAAAATTACAGGCCTGTAAATAAAGATCAATAGCATGTGGCAAGTCCTGTATATGTCGAGCGTGCCGCGCCGCTCTCAATGTAGGGCTCAGCTCTTGTCTGTTATCAGTTGTCGTCTGCAGCGCCACGTTCGCGAGTCGCATGAGACAGGCGTGTGCTATCATTAGCATCTCCTACGGATAATAAATACAATGTGATTACGTAAACCGTATATTCCAACTTGAATTTATTTTTCGAAGACATGCTTCTAAATTTGAGAATTATTTCGACAACCTTCGAGATAAATCGAAATTGCTGTACTGGTACCAAATACACGATATAAATACGACGGGCAATGTACAAGCACTTGGGATGTCGCCTTCTTCTGGCATTGGTTGAAATAACATCGCAGAGCGAATCGAAAATAATCTTTATAAGAATTAATAAGAATTAAGTAATAGTTTTTGAAATTTTGTAATTGTAGTTTTATTTAAATTTTAAATTTTAATATTGTTTTTAATTTTTTTTATTATTTGCAATCTTAATTTGATTTAAGTTAGTATTGATTTAAGATCGTAGTCTGTACATATTTGCTTAACTTAACAGTATTTTTTTGTATTTTTTGTTTTAATTTTTGTCATACGGGTATTTGGCCTGAATTAAAGCATTTATTATTATTGTTATTATTAAATATATAATTTACTTAATATTATTGTTATTTTTCAAATCTAGTGGCTATTGCCATTTCTTAAAGTAGTATTATTTTAAATTGATTGTGTTTATTCGTTTAGTTATCTTCGCCTTTGTATTTTGTATATGTTTATATTTATATATTAGTGCGCTCTTTGCATTATTCTGCTGCTCCTTTGTAGTTAGTCCTGTCAAAATGGTTCCTTTTAAGAGATTGCTTGTAGCTATAAGGCCGCCTATAATTTTCTGTACGAACTTATGTATTGTCTGTATTCCTGTTTTGCGTTCACACTAACAATGTCACTAATTAGTTTTAATTGAGATCAATCGATCAATAAATCAATATTATCCTATCACAGTTGATGGATTTAAGGCTTCATCCAACAGGAGGGTTTACCTATAATCTTACGCTGGGTGGCTGGATTGATGAGCGCAGTAGATATTAGTAGCACAGAGGATCCTGCTACCCAATCTCCAACCAATTCCCTTAGTCGCCTCGTACGAAAAGGGAAAATTAGTGACAACTGTTTTCTGATAAGCCGTCACCACACGGAATGGTGATAATAATAAGGGCTGGTTAAGTTTTAACGGACACTTACTTCATAGGTATCATCAGAGTGTAGGAAATCTCTGACAACAAAGTTGTTGTTGACGTAAATAGCTGCGTCTATCCAGAATGACGTCACCAGCTCTACGCGAGTACGGGTTCCACTCAATACACGGTTAATGGTACACAAATCTGTCAATCCTGAAACATCAAAGTCTGCTTAGTCAAATCTACCTCGTAATGTAATAATAGGTACTTGTTGTAGTAGACGACTCCCTGGCGTAACGACGAGTGCTATGAATTTAAGTAGGAGGTCCCGAGTTCGATTCCCGTCAGGGGAAATTTTTAAATTTATAATTTCTTAATTATTTCTGTATCCTATGTCCATCTCCGGGGTGTTTATTTGCCAAATTTAATTAATATCGGTGCACTGGTTGAGGGGAATACAGCACACAAACAAATAAACAAATAGACATACTTACGCATTTATAATATTAGTATGGATTTATTACCATAGTAAGGTACTCGGCGTAACGAGTTAGCCGCACATCGCACCGTGGCTTGCCAGTCGCGGTCGAGTTGCCCACGCCCCGTGCTCTCGCGTTTAGTCGGTAGCACTTCCATTTCCATTAACATCTCGTTTATTTCAGACCTATTGTGATATCAAATAAATATCATCATCATTATAAACCCATTACCCCACAAGGCAAAGGTCTCAGAATGACATAGTTTAACCGAATCTAAATTGGTAGATGCGACACGCCTGTGAGAACATTATGGAGAATTTACGGCATCCAAGTTTCTTCACATGTTTCTATTGAGAACTAGGTGTGCCCGGGGTCAAAAGCCTCTCTAGCATGTTTTATAGCCAACCTTATTCTATTAATTAATTCATTTTTTTTAGTCCAGTAGGTACTTCGGGTAATTACTGATTACGACATAAAAGCTTTAAAACATTATCATACAAACTCTTCAGCGTAATATATATTTCGACAGCTTGCGAGCGTGGCAAGACCAAGCTGGTACTATAAATTTCTTGGCAGATAAACTCAATACCTAATAATTGCATATAGCTTGATGAATCACCTAATTGAATAACCTAAGCACTAGAGTCTAGGCTAACAAGACAATAGAGAGAGGAGCACTGTGCCCAACAGTGGGAATTTAAAAAGCTTAGGATGATAATGATACTTCGTTCAAGGTGCAGATCAGTACACATATAAAGTTTTTAAGGAACAGGGGTATACTAACATTGCTTTATTCTTATACATACAACTTACTTGAAATTTGCCACCACTATAATATTGCCTCCAGTTTTCACCTCACCTAATATTTGGATAAGTCATTTTTAGCCGTTCCACCACGTCTCTACCTCTAACTGTGGCTGCCCTTAATTTTATTTATACTGGCTGAGTTATTAGTTAAATGATGTAATATACTCACTCAGATATGTGCGGAGGTATGGAAGGCTCCTTCAAAGGATGTGCTAGGGCGATTTCAACGATTACGAAAGCACATTTGTCGTCGCTACCAGTAGGGCGCGGTACGTATGTTATTTCTCTCATTGTGCTGATATGTGCTGATTCAGTTGTAGCCCTTAGAAAAAAAAAATCACTTCCAATCCATTACCTATCTTTTGTTAGGCAAATGCCACATTTGCCACAACAGTTTAGAACCACCATGCCGCTCTAATGTGAGTAGGCAGGCTTTAACGTTTGTTTTTAAAGGTAATAAACAAGAACAACGATTAAGAATGCTTTCTGAGCTATGGCGACAACGCAAATTCTCTACTTCGCGTTGATCCTAGGAATTTCTCACACGAAAAATTAAACTAACGAAAAAATAAAAAATATTGATTTATTTAATAACGATGAAAAACTGATTGATTGGAAATAAATTGAGAGATATAAAAAACAATTAGGAGGTAATAAAAGTAGCTGTACGGTATCAACCAATGTAACAATAGATATCTGTAGATTACGCAAACATATTTAATATATAAGGTAATTAAATGTTCTTTCGTCGGGTGTTGATATGTTTAGAATATCTCAATATAGTTTCTCTCTACATACTAACTTGCTCGATTTCTGAATGGCTGACATGACAGATGGAACTTTATTATTGGGCGTGAGAAGCAGCTGGCAGCTACATTTTGCCATCATAATCTGTGCGTCGACCCATTGCAGTGGTACCACTAAGCGAACTGTTATCTCTGGAAAATTCAGTTAATATTTATATATTATATATTAGATAGCATTATATACCTATTTGAACATATTTATATGGATCGATAAGTTCCTTGAGAAAAGTTTCCCGAATCAAATATAGTATGTTTTAAGAAGAAAAATGCAATCCACTGGGTTTGAAACGTAACTTATTAACATAATTAACATAGAAGTATATTTAATTACTATTTTTAAGGCGATTATTTGCGGGACTTTCCCGGATTTCTCTATCATCTAATAGCTGCCCAAACACTGCCCAATTGTCATATCGTTTTCCTAGTCTCTTTACCTCCAGGATACAGAAGCCGGAAAAGATCTATGAAGCCCATAAAGCTGTATCCCTTGTTTTCTCCAGAAATGTGCACTTCTATCGGCCATTTATAGTTGCGTATATGTTCTGCTAATGATTCTTCTGTTTCTTTAGGCATTAAAACTCGGTGAAATGCTGTCCACAGGGTTGTAACTAAAAAATAAATAAAGGGGTATATATTTCAACCAGTAAGAAGGGGTAATAAATACCTAAGATTCGATAATAAAGCTGCCTGCTGCCGGAAATGTCTTACAGGTTATGAAATTGCCATTATTACGTAATCAATTTATATTATTTATAATTCAATTGACATACTGTAAAACGTTGACCTTTCAAAAGAGCAACTGCCGAGTTTTTGGTTCTTTTCAGTAGAAACTGCAATACAAACAAATAGAAGCATCACATTAAACATACGTACAAACTTGACTTTCAAAATAGTCTTTCGACAAATCTATTACTTTAAAGGATTTTTGTTTTTTAGAATCCTTTGTAAACTGGATACTATAACAGCCGCGCTTTACTATGACTCAGTCTAACATTAATTCCCATCCTCGTGCAATTTAGGGATGTAAAGAATAAACAATCTTTAGTAGAAATGCAAAGTTGTGAAAACATTCCAATTCAATTTATCGGCCATGTTTCAAATTATGTGACGGTTAAAAAAAGAAAAAGAAAATTTTTAATATATTCATTCGGGTATATAAGTGGGTTTCATTTTAGATTAATGACTACTACGGATACCAATACATATACTAAGAGTTTTTTTACAGTGACTATTTTAACATGCTTACAATGATCTGGCTTTTTATTTACGTAGTAATTCACATCTATGTTTTCTTCGTTATGTAATTCGTTTATATTATATTCAAATTTTTCATCGCCTCTAGTGAACGATTCCCGTGCAACTAGCAGGCTACCCCAATGTGGATAAAAGGACGTTCTTTTGGGTCTTCTAAGAAGTTTATAGCCGTTGTTGAAGCTAAAAACTCCAGCTTGCTTAAAAATAACAATAAAGAACATAAAATCTGAATTTCTTACGAAAGAGATTTAGTTAACATACTGCTGTCCCTGTCTGTTGGAACTTGGAAGTGGCAAAAGAGTTTTTCACTGGTGGTATATTGTGTTATACGTTCAGAATTACCGCTTTACATCTTCAGGAGATCTTAACAATAAAATGTTGACCCCGGGTTCAACTATTATACCTAAGGAGCACTTACTTTATTTATAGTAATCTATACTAATGGAGATATTTATTTGATTGGGTGCGTTTACTATTGTCATCACTAATAAAAATCGCAACCTGATTTAAACAAGGATTAAATAGTTGTTTTAAGTCACATTACAGACACTCCTGGATTTCGTACCACACCGCATCAGAATTATTAATATGGGCTAGATTTGACGAAGATATAGAGTAGGATTGTCAACAAAGATGGTTGTTTTTTTTTTTTGAATAAAACTGATTTTATCTTCTGTAAAAGCTTATATATTTATTTTGTCAGAAGATACCGATTTCAATCATTCTTCTTTATTTGATATGGGATCTCATTAAAACAGAATTATAGTTATTATTTTTTTATTCCATTACAAGTTAGCCCTTGACTCCTTGTGGTAAGTGGTGATGCAGTCTATGATGGTAACGGCTAACCTGTTAGGGGGTATGGCAGTTATATTAAACCCAAAACCCTAATCGGTTTCTACGTGACATCGTACCGGAAAGCTAAATCGCTTTGCAGTGCTTCTCTGTCGGTAAGGTGGTAACGTGGCCATGGCCAAAGTTGGGTAAAGGTATCCTCACCGTTTCATTAGGAAGAGGTAACCTTGATGCTGCAATATAAACACATTCTTCTTCATACGGTGTTATCATATTGTAACTTCCGACAACAGTGATTTTCATATAGTTCGCATTCTTGAACATTTTATGATGATTAACGTTTTCCGGATTCCTAATTGCGTTCAAAGTTAACGTGATTAATGGAAGGTTGTCCCAGCTTTTGACCACTAAGACGGACGGCTTATACATTGGTTCTAGACGTTTTTGCAGTTTCATCTTGTTTGTTTCTAAAATATGAATTTATTGTCAACGACACCACTAAATGGCTGGAGTTGGTGTTGAGCAAGCAACATGCTAAGTTACCTAATGGTTTTTATCATAGTAATAAAATCGACGGAAAAAGCAGATGGCCCATCTGTCGGAAAACAATTACGTAGCACTTCGCAGAGCATGCAAGGAAGTCGTATTGCAAAGTACCACCCCGTATCCATCAAACTACGGTGTAGGTGGTAAGCCTCTTGTGCTTGGTATTATATGCCCTATAAATAATATAGAAGACAGGTCATTCAGATATAGTGGTGTAGGTAATGTTATTATAAAATAGACCAGTACTCACACTCATGGGGTGATGTTTCAAACAATGCCTTGAAATTAAAAATATAAGACTTTCATACAATCTTCCAAGCCTCATATCATTCTTTCATGGGGATTAAAATCTACTAGAAGAAACCCTGTTTCTACTAGATGGACAGCCCTAAGAGGATCCTTCCTTAATGAGCTTCCGGTACCAAATGCCTATGTATAATAGGTTAACTATCTGCGAAAGACACGTCTTTATCTGTTTAGCCATTCCGAACCACAGAATGCAGAACAACAGAATGCAGAACAACTGTATTCTTAGAGCCTTAATATAACCAGACGGAGAGATAGATATAAATTTTAAAAGCATATATTTTAAAATTCGTTTCGTTTTGTCGGTTATTAAAATGATCTTATGAGCTTAATAGGCTACAGTTTGGCGGATTTTAAAATAAATTAAAATAGAAGAATCCTTTATGAGTTTACCATTAAATATTGGTAAAATATCTATGTTACAGCAAAACGTTTCCGTATCAGGTTTCGGACGTCTCACAGAGCTTGGTTTAGTAGATTCCCTTGATTGTTCAGGTGGACTATATGTTGTGTTAGAGATTTTCTCGTCGTTTCTCAAGGGATGAATTTTTACTGCAAGATAAATAGATTTTTTTTTAGCTAAGCGAAACTTAATATGTACATTCACTCTTCGGTCTCATCATCAAGACATGGAAAATCAAAAGAATTAAGAACCCGTCATGCTGCTCTTTCTTAATTCGAACTGCTAAGTTTGTTGCTGATTTCTTGATAGTAGAAACTGTATTCCAAACTGTCACAGTAGAGTCAAGACACATCAAACAGATTTGACTTTTCATAAGATCATGAATTAAAGTAACTACTTGAATTAAAGAAACCTTGTATTACAATAGAGTATATAGTTAATTTCAAGTTTTAGGTGACGATCGAGAGCAACAAGTGTTAGTGGTAATGACCTCTTAGTCATTACCACTCAAAGATAAAGTACATCCCATCGAAGAGGACTCGCCATAGTTTCAGCTTTGCAATCCTTTCTTATTGAAAATATATCCAGGAGTTAGCGTGTGTTGTAATGGTTCACAACTTCCCTGAGTCTAGATCGGGCCCAAATGTTCAGGGTATTTGGTTTTTCAGTCCCGAAATTCATCGGCGTTGTCGATCCCCGTGTCTCAGATAGCACGTTATCCGTTGACCTTAATTTTTATCTCTAACGTGTAAAAATGTGAGGGTATAAAGTTTATATCTCTTTATCTTCAGGGAGATAAAGCTTTTGCCAAGCAGTATGAGCCCTTAATAAATTGTAAAAGTTAAGTTGAATATACTCATTAAAGGATTATCGGCGAACAGGCACATTTTCTCATAATCTGATGGATCGTAATTCATCCTCCCCGAAGCTACAGCGTTTTTGCATTCTTCATTTACTTCCCTACCTCCCGTCGACGTTATAACGCATGATATGAGCAACTGGCCTTGAAACGTCACTACTATAACGTAAGGCTTAGGTTCATCGGGCACTCTTAAATTTAGGACTTTGATATCAATGACATCTAGAGGCGGCAGTGGCACGCAAACTTCTTCGTTATATTTTGAGGCGGATTTTGACAGCAGGGACACTTCTGAGCGATTCTGTAGATATGATTAGATTTTGTTATAAAACTATTCATGGCCTTAGTGGCCGGACTGTCGTAGTCTTCCGCCTTAATGCAGGTAGGCGTAGCGGTGTGGTGGGCTAAAGACGACGTAGACGCTGATATTGAGCGTGGGGATGTTATTTGCAATAAAACTCATGGTGTCTAGTACCGCGACTTCGAGCACGGGTTACGAGCACCTGCAGTAAACCTTATTCTACACAAACCCCCTACTTCTTAAGCCTCCTTAATTCGCACCTTCTCGCCTAGTGGGACAGTTGCTAAGGCATAGTAACAAATTCATTCAATGACGGCACAAAACGCCCCGACGCGACTCGCTATACAGTAGGTATAACGGTATCATTGGTTTAAAAGAAATATTTCGTAAATACAACATGAAAAAGAAAGTTAATAATTCTGTCATAGCGAACCTTTTTTTTCATTATCTTGTTCTCAGAATCTCCAAATACCTAGTCTAAGACAGTTAATTAAAATAAGTTTTTCAAATATTTCAATTGAATGAATTTCTTTATGTTCCTTTTAATATATTTTTTTAGTTTTTATGTAATTGAGAGATTTTTCCACAATGCTTTTGACTTGCAGAGTTTTAACAAGTCACTTTTGACATAACTGCCATGTTGTTTAATTTGACATAATACAGGGTACCTACTCCAAAAAGAATATAATCAATCTACCTGCCCTTTATTATTAATTGTTCTTAGACAGACCTACTGTTTGATAGGTATGATGTAGATACCAATAGGTTTAAAGTCTGGCATTCTTAGCTGACTAACCGAGAAGCTAGGAGTAGCTGCTAAGATATAATCATTGCTGATATTATTTGACGGCGGATTGGCGCAGTGGGTAGCGAACCTGCTTTCTGGTAAATGTTTGTGTGATGAACATGAATGGGTTTCAGTGCCTGGGTGTTTATCTGTATATTATAAGTAGTAAGTACTTATGTATATTATTCATAAAATTATGCGTTAGTCATCTTAGTACCCGTAGCACAAGCTACGCTTACTTTGGGGCTAGATGGAGATGTGTGTATTGTCGTAGTATATTTATTTTTTTATTTATTTGTTCAAAATATATAACATTGTGTATTATCCTCATTGATAAATGATTACAGCGACGAAAATAATAAATAAATGCCTACAATTCAAACAATAGGTAAATCAGTCAACGTTAATAAACTGGCGAAGTTATACCTACTTGCAGTGAATTTTGGCGGCACAACTCTGTTAACCGAAGTGCAAAACTGTTTAAGCAAATAATAGAATTCTTTTTTGCCATAGTTAGTTAGTTGAAAGGCCGGAGAGTAACATAATTATGTTTTTGATCCTGGAAAAATATCAAATTCTTGAGGGTGGCTTACAGGGAAATTCTTATTTTTAGACCAAATATCGTCCTCCCTTCACGATCTAACAAAGAAACCAAACGATTTATTCACCGCATTATTGTTATATGAAGTCTTTTTGTAGTAGGCATAGGATTAAAAATGCATTAGTATAACAAATTTACTATAAGTACATTTTGAATACCGAAACTTAACGGAAAAACTACGTTTGTGTTTGTATAGGTTATCAAAAACTACGTTTGTATGTGTTTGGATAGGGTATCTCATTAAATAAATTGTTAAAGTCAATTGATAAAATCATTTAAACATAGTTATGTTAAAACAATGTTTGAAATGAAATTACCGATGAAAAAAACCACAAATGGTGTCGAGACAGTACCTGGATTTCTATCTCCTCTTCAGATCCTGACTTGGGCAACCGTGAGAGCATACACTTTCAAACAAAATAAAATGGGTTCGCTTATGATGGACTTCCTCGATTTCCATGGCAACATTATATGATGTAGAGAAATAAGAATAAATACTGTCGAATAGGAATAATACTTGAACCTCATAGAAACTTTTTCAGTAAAAGAACAGAACAGTATTCCAAAAGTTCTAGCACCTGATCGAGGGCAATTACTGATCTTTCTAGAGGGCTTAACTCACTTCGATCGAAATAAACTAAATCACTGACTTACCCAGTGTTTATACTTCTGTGCGAGACAAAGTTATGTGCTCACATTCATCCTACTGAGTTTGCAGTGGCGGTACTTCTATCGAAGTCGAAAAGCCAGGCTTGAATGTCATGATGAGATAAATTAGTCCTTTAAATACAGTTACCTAAAGGACTAATTTATGTACTGGGCTTCCTCAAATTCAAGACTCTAGGAACGCCACTGGGAATCTGAGGGTCAAGGCAGAGACTTAAGACCGGCAAATTTGGAGATCCCTAAAATACTTAGCAGTGATGATGATGTCAACCCTACAAACAAGATACTGATTCGATCAAAACATTATATGATTAAAAATCCATTACACATTACAGTATGTCTAACGATCCTGTAGTTTACTGCAGGTTATTGTTGCTAAATCATGTATTCCTTCGTACGCTTCATAGTTTTAGTATTGTCGTTTAACATAGTTCATAATAACATAGTGAACTTGGGTATCAGAGACCCAAATAGCTACGTAAGTATGGGTTTTTCTTTGGTGTTTCTTGATTTTTTTACCCCTGAATGTCTTTTTATTTACAGGGGCCGTATAATTTAAACTATACAAGATTTGATTTATGTTCAGGGCCTAAGGCCAAGAATTTGACTGAAATCGGATTTTCTATGAGTTCTGAAGGATTCACATTTATCGCTCATGTCAATTTAACATTCTTTGGCCCTACCCAAATAGAGGAGGTGAGTGCAGGAAAGGAATTTTCAACATGCGACTTCTGCAACAGCGATGAAATGGAGACGGTGTGATTTTTGATAATCGAAATCGTGTGTTAAATAATGTGTGTGTATTCGCGGATTAGTTTGATATAGAGAGATTTGCATAAAAAATTACAGGCCTGATTTAGGATTTCCGAAATAATGATGTGATTTTTACTCAACGGGAGATGAAGATAAGCTATGAGATCTGTAAAATAATATTTACTGGTCTCCTAGAGTTACCAACATAGCACAACAAAGTAGTTTCAAAGCCGAAGTGGCAATAGGCGCAACACGTAGCTCAGAGAACCGGCATGCACCCCAACCTCCACACGTTGGGGTGCCAAGGCGATGGCGTGATGACCCAGCACTGGAAAACACAGTATCAGCAACAACGAGAACAGATGACATACAATGAGCTGCGGTTACCAACACCGCTACGTAGTAACCGTTAACGTACCGTACCGTGGTAACCGTAGCGTTAGTGCGGAAATCCCTAAAATAGACTTTATGTTCAGCAGTAGATATCCTTTGATTGAGATGATGACGTTTAATGCAGTTTTTTATGCAGTTGCAATAATGCAGTTGTATATATTCCCGTAATAAATAAAATAATCTTTAAAGTTCGATTATATTGGCGTATGAATTAAAAGACTAGACAATCAATATTTGTTATTTTACATCCTCTCTTACGCTTCTGGATGGAACAGACTTGGCATCGTTATTACAGCATGAAGTAATTCGAAAATTCTTACAGAAGTCTTATGTCCAGCAGTGGGAGTGTAAAGGTAGAGACATCTAGGACCGTATTATGTCTTTCACTTTACTCCAAGATATAACATTTTCGTCGAGTCATATTTTATTTATTAATTTAAACGATTACAGGTGAAAATAGTTGTATACTCAATGAAAAACAACAAAATGAGTAATGTGCTTTGGACGTACAAATTAAATGATCCCTGCAAGCATTATGCTTTAGCTACAATGATAAATACTTTATTAAAAGCACCGAATTGTATCGTAAATAAGGTAAGATCTTATTATCAAATAGCCCACGTGTTTCTGTTTTCCCATATTTAAAGATATGAGAAACTGATAAAGTGCGTACCGTAAGTACACTTTAAAGAATTAAAAAGCGCATTAATCTCCAAATATTTGTTTTTATTGTACATATTTTTTAGACTTTCGAATTATACCGCACGTGCTTATTCTAGCGTTAGCGTGCAGATCCGATCTGCAACTGCAAGAAAATTGCGCAGGCTGTTGCTATGCGAACTGTTTCTTATCAAGTTCATCAGTATAATTTAGTGTAATAATTTACTGTTTCAGGGAAAATATATTCGTGTTTTAAATTTCGAAGAAGTTCATACATTATTTTTTGGTACATCCTTCTTTTATGGTGAATTCCTTTTGAAGACAACTGTAATTTCGAAGAAAGGCAACATCTTGTGTTTGAATTTGGGTTTGTGGTTCACTAAGAAATCTAATAATAACTAGCTGTCCGATCAACTTATTGTTTACTGAAAACTAAATTTGGTGCAAAAGATTTAAACATCTTAACCTTTTATCGCTTTTATTATTTATTTATTTTATTTATTTATTTGGTATCTATGACCCATCACTACGCACTATACTAAAACATAAATAGAATAATTAAAAACTAAACTAAATCAAACAAAACTTACATTAAATATTAATATGCAATATAAAAAAAAAGTTACAAATTAAATATTCTGCGTCCAGGCAGCCCTACGTGGAGTTTAATATACAACTAGTAAATTGGAGAGTCGTGGTATATATGAATATAAATATATATGGGTATATATATTTATATTCATATATACACACTTAAAATGTGATAATCTCAGGATTAAAAAGGAAAAATACCTACTGTTTCCCAAACTTTTCTATCTTTGTAGTTCTTCAGATTTTCTAAGATCCTTATCAAATGTACGTAGGGGCCAGAGTCTCTAGATTAATTTCCCTACCTACAAATATTAAAGAGATAAGAAGACAATATCTTATTGTCTTTAAAATATTTTAGTAGTCATACGCCGTGACGTGCATTTAGGGCAGGGTAGGGTAAAGGGTTAGGGGTAGGTAAGTTATGAATATCGGGGTAGGCAGTGGCCTTACCTTCGTAACCCAGCGTACATCTTATACATACACAAAGCACTCTTTGTGTAAGTATGTATAAGATGTACGCTGGCCATACAATTCCCGTCTCTAAAACTTAGTCTGTGTAATATGTATGTTAACATACTTTCGTAGACTATGTAGTGCTGGACAATGGCCTCCTGTCTCATGAGAGAGTATACGAGCTATACATGTTCAGGTATATATCAGGTATATATCTTCTACGCTGCTTTAACTTTTGATAAATGAAGCTACTGTCGTTGGGTTCTGTTAATTAATAAACGTATAGTCTTAATATATTGCCTTTATTATTTAAACATCATGATTTTTTTCATAACATTGCGATGCAATCGCTTTTAAATTTTAAATAAATATAACATTAGCTTAAGCCTGTAAATATTTAGGTTACATAAATAAATAAATAAACGTAACGAATCACATCACCTTGTTGAAAAATGCTTATAAAATCTTATTTTTAAATATAATTATTATTTAATAAACAACTTAATTTGTCTGTATAATAATATTATTATTATCATGAAAAGCATATTAATTATTGCGCTTCAGAATTGTTCTATGGTACTGAAATCAATCGCTAATAACTGGGATCACTAGCGCTAGATTATTGCAAACTACCTGTAGTTTGTAAGTATGTACAATGTTGTGTACACATGTATACATGTACACCATATACATGTTGATCTTATGCCATTCTTTTAAATATATAACCGACATAACAACATTTTTAAGATTACCTAGAGAAAGTGAAGACATGGTTTGCAATACTAAATTTTGAATACACTTATGAGAAATAAAGAAAGAAATAGAGAGAATAGTAGATAAACTAGAAATTATTGTACTGGGAAGAGTGTTGCAAAAAAATTTTGTAGACATTTCGCGCCTTACATTTTGTTATGGCAAAACCCAAGATCTGACAATTTATTTGGCGCAACAGTGTGGCGTGGCTTGGGAAACCTGTGACCGAAATTTAGCAAACAGAAATTGCTGTTAACACAATATATTATAGCACAAACACAACATATAGGTGAGGTTTCAAAATATAATTTTTACACAGAGAACAATCGTTATTACAGCTGCAAGTAAAATTGAACATTGACAGTATATGTTAGATTTATCTTTCAGCTTAAAATCTGTAGAGCTATGAATTATATAAACATATCAAACAAAGGCACTAATACTTATTATTGGGTACTCCCACTCAGTGGCGTGCATAGAGGGTATGCACAGGGTATGCAGATGCTATAAAATGAAGAAAATCTCCAGTACGAGTTATAAATACTTAAGAATAGGCTTTTTATAACTCTTACAATGCCTATCCATAAGTTTTTTATAACTCTTACTGGAAGTTTTCTTCGTTTTTTATCATCTGCATACCCTGTGCATACCCTCTATGCATGCCACTGCTCCCACTTCTGAAAGAAATGCACTAGAGCCCTGAATCTACTAAGCTAGGAACCGGAGTTTCGAGACTTCTTTATAAAAATCTGTGCTTGACCACTATGTACATGAATATAAGAAATGTTTGTTTGTTTGCATAGAGTATATTACTACCATGCTTATTAAAAAGGTGACTTTTTGACAATTTGCTAAAACTGAGTTTTAGACTTGTGCTGCATATGCAAAATGTGCTCTAACAACATTCAGTTTTAAGAAATGGTAAAAAAATCGTTTTTTAGCACGGCGAATAACTCATAAGCTTATTATGGATATTACTTTATTTGTATGGTATAATACTAATTAAACATTAAAGAAAATTAGAGCTGTCTGTGTGTGTTGCGCTATTTAAATTCTACAGGACTTACCTCCATCGATAATGCCTGTTTTTAAACAAACTTAGTTTAATTATTTGAACACTTTATAAAAGTGACCTTAATCAATAATTATTACCAAAAAAATAACTAAATGCACACGTTAGTGACCTTTGCAGTGAGTTGTTATTACCCCTGAAGTGATAGATCTAATAACCTAGAATTAAACTGACGTGCAACTTAGATGTAATTTATTTTGAAGAAAACATACTGATACATTTTTTTCTCTCTCTTTTGATAATTAGTATCTTTATTAATTAATTAATAATTCATAAATGTTATTAAAATCTATATGTCTAGTCATTTGTAGGCCGTAAGAGATGGCGCATAAAGTAATAAAAATGAGAGTAATACAAAAACTTATTTTCAAATGAATAAAAATGGTCCTGGTACAATTTATTTTCCCGTTACGAATTGTGGCAGTTAAAGTTGGTAGTTGTTTTGAAAATAGTGTTTACTGTACAATTACTATTTGGAATAGCGTTTTATGACCATCTATATTATGTGTTTAGAAAGTAAGACAGCTAATGAAGCCGACATAAATTGTAATCTTTTTATTTAGTTGTGTTTATTTATTTATGGGTATGTAAAACTGTGTATCTAGGTAAGTAAGGAGGTTCCTGTAACCTGGACGAGCATTTTACATTAGTCTAATAACAAACAAGGCCAAAGGTTAGTTTTGCATGACAGTACAGGCTCTTGAAAGTATAGTCTAGAGGTAATGACATCTCACTGAATTCATTGTAGATAGTTGCCCAACTAACAAATAGAGTTAACAATATGAGCGAATTCTGTATTATCGCTCTTGTGTTTGTGTAATAATATTAACTCATATTTTAAATCTTTGTTTAATATTGGAAGTTCATCTTAGACCTACATTATAAATATTTATGAATACTGTGGGCTTTACATACATTACTAGCATAGGTAGTCTAAAATATATTACTCTACAACAGTGGTCGGCAAAGTTCGTTTTCTATCATGATTCTATCGTCAGGCCAATAGCCTGTCCCACTGCTGGCTTCTTCACTCATAGGAGAGAAGTCCGGAAGGAATTCAGAGCTTAGACCCTCCATTTTGCTCCAATGCATGTTTGCGGTCATTATACATTATCATAACAATTTGTTAGCCATTATAACTGGGAACAACGAGGGCTTAGCCCACTCTGCGAACCAAAGGGGATGACAACGCAAATTTACTACGTATAAATGCACGAGAGTTTTTGTGTCTTTGAGCTATGTACCTACTTTTTAAGTTTTAATTGTTATTGAATTTTAAATGCAAATATACTTAATTATACAATTTGCACACTGGACGCTGTATTTGCACCACGAAAAAATTCCCAATCAATGAAGAGGATGATAACTGAACATATTTTTCGGACCGAGCCTTCATAACTTGTGACATAACAAGATACAAGTGTTACTATAGGTCAATAAGCCGTGGTTTGCCGGCCACTGCTACGCAATCATAAATCACTTATATTAAAAAAAAAAACTTATAATAATATTGTACTAACAGGTGTTTCTATAAAAATAACGCTTATCGTTGACGATGCAGTTTAGCTGGAATAAAACACGCTACAAGGGTACCATATACTACGATCGCTACCTCAGTTTTATTCTAATACTGTTGACGTTTTTGTTTCTGAATTACAAAAACCGCTTGTATTATCTTAAAATTACAGTTCTCAGTTACTCTGAAAAAAGGATTATATCTAATTCGGTTATAAAACGTCAACAAATTTTATAATATTACCTACTGTTTAAGTGAAAGTAGTGGCTCCTGGGTCACCAGATCATGACACGCGTATGACAGAGCTCGTCAGGGGTTTTTTTTTTAAATATACTACGACAATACACACATCGCCTTCTAGCCCTAAAGTAAGCTTAGCTTGTGTTATGGGTACTAAGATGACTGATGAATATTTTTATGAATAGGATACATAAATACTTATAATTACATATAAACACCCAGACACTGAAAAACATTCATGTTCATCACAAAAACATTGTCCAGATTTGTAGTGGGCTTCCAAAGGGATAAAATTGTCTTACAATTATAGGAGGCTTGTGAAAGAAATGGATAGAAAACATGCCCGAATGTCTGGTTAGAAGCCAAATTACATCGGTATGCACTGAAGATCTGCTTGAAGCCCTTCTTGTTTTTCCTAGTAGATGAAGACGACATAATCTAGCAGGGAGAGCAAGAGGGCAAGCAGAAGAGTTATTTTGTCATTAATGACTGTTAAGTAGGGTAGAATGCATGCGACATGGATATATTGGTGTAGATCCTTTGATTTGCTGTTTTTTTAAGAAGTCTTTATTAGATCATTTAAAGAGAAACCATCTCATAAAACCTTATCCTCCCCTAACCTTTATACAACGCACGCCAAGATAACTCTCGGATGAAAGATTTTTCTGACTTGTCACTTATTGTTATTAGCAGGATGAGGGTATTATCATCCTTGTCCTATTAATTGCTCCCCTCTCATGGGATAAAAGGATTTAGAGCTGAGAGTTAGTGATACAATAACTGGGATCGGCGCAACGATTTAACGACATTTTGTACCTAATAATAATTGACGGTCCAAGTATAAGGCCCACTGATGGATGGTGGAAAAACATCGCCTTACAATAAAGCAACATTTCGCAGGGCATGTAAGGAACACGACCTACAAAGTCCCTCTTTCTGTTCATAAACCTTAGGCGTTGAGCATGTGTTTAGCTATATGTGTATGTAATTACATCTCTGTCTGAAATAAGCGTGATGGTAGCACCTCCCCCGACAAGCTCTGTCACAAAAGCTCTACTAGAACGTGCTCATATAATGAGGTAGGTACAGATCTAAAGCATCCAGAAATTACTTTTTGCCATAGACAATGAGAAGATTATAGTTTGTTCTTATATTTACATGATTGATGTTATTGTTAACGTGATCGATAAGTTGCATGTCTCGTACTATTTTTACATAGTCTTCCAAGAATCCGTCCTGCATTTCGGCTGGTATTTTGAAGGGGCTCACTGCGTTCACAGCTTCTGAAAAAACAAGTATAACTTTATTTTTCCATACATGTGAGGAGGAGTAGTCTAATTGGTCCAGTGTTTCCTTTTTTAAATGTAACTATTTAATCGAAAAGTGCAAAAAAATTTACAAGTCGACAGTCATTTGTCAGGTATAACTATATTCAATATTCGAAAATTATATTTTACTACGGTTTTTGAGGATTGAGAGGTCCTAAGTTGGATTCCAGGTCGGGCCAAAATATGGCAAATTTTGGACTTTTTTGTCAACAAATTCTCGGCACAAGCTCGGGACAGGGAAATTGTTTTCAAGCCATTATTAAAACCCACATTGGAGCAGCATGCACTCTAAACCCCCCTCGTCAGTGGAAGGCGGCCTGTGTCCAGCACTAGGATATTAATGGCTCTTTCTTTAGGTAGGTCTCCTTTTTTACAGGACTACCCAAAAAAGAAGTTTAAAATTTTCAGGAGACATGTTAAATGTATGGATGGGTTAATGTTTGTGTAATAAGAGTTTTTTTTTTATCCACCTTAGCTTCGAAATGCCTTAAAAATATGGATTTAGGGGAATCCTTAATTTTTTTTCCTATGTGGATATTGACAAGTTGCAAGGCTTTCTTGCAAGCAAAGTGCGATTAAGATGCTCTAACTGCAAAGAAATAGTGAAATCTTAAAAAAAAAAAAATTGCAATATTGTATCTTACTTTTGAGGGCCTCTACGCTTGTATAGATGAACGACTTCTCTACACAATGAACTTCAACACCAGTAAATCCAATTGTAGTCATCATCCTTTTGATATCTTTTTCGGGATTCTAGAAAACAATAAATGAAAATAAAGGCCTGATTTATCGACTCAACACAACAAGTCGTCCACTGGACGGTCGGACTGTCATCGAAAAATGGACTCGTTGAAAAATGAAGTCATCAATAAGTGGGCAATGCGTCGGTAACCAGTCTATAATTTTACATCGACTATCCCTCATGTCATACTACACCTGCACAGGTTTTTTATGTTTTCGCCCTCGCGTTTTTTATGCGGCAATTGGTCCAGTGGTTATCGACTACCAATAACGAGGTATTCGTGTTTGGTCTTCTTGTTTCGTTAGGGATTGAGTTTTTCTATTCAGATTTTTGTATTACGAGCCCGAAGTTAGGACATTTCTATTCTCCTCACTTTGTCTCGGAGAGCACGTTAATCTCGGTCCCAGCTATATAAATATAATCACTAACACGTGGTATTAATCTTTAAAAGCCTGCATACCCCTATTTTAGCAGCATGGTTGCTTTTGCTTTGTTTCCCTCTCTCCAATGGCTAAGGAGGCCAGTGCTCAGTAGAGGAAGAGACATGATAATTAATTGTTACCTGAGAGTCATGATAGGGAGAGACGAATCGATTTACGTCTTTCAGCCAGTAGCTCCACCTCGAATTGCGCGCCAGAATGCGATACACGTCGAACACCGGCATGTGGCCTAAAAATATAAGTAAGCAATCTCCTCCTTGCGCTAGCAGCCTGTAGATGTTTGTGAATGCGGCCCTGGAAGAAGAAAAAGTTTTGTTTACTTAACCTTTATTACTAAAATTTCTGTTATGTCAATACTATTTATTTCTGCTTAAATAACAAAACATTATCAATAAACTACCGTTGCAGTATATCAGCTCTTCCAAACCCAAACCCAGTGAGTTACAGTGAAACAACACCCCAAAACTAACTCATCTAATCCCTATTTCAGCAAGGGTAGATTTCCGAAAAAAACGTCTGAATGCCAATGCACAATTAGTTCAGTCGTTTATAAGTTAAGCCCGTTCAAACACACAGACAGCAAAGATTTTACGTACTTTTGTTTGGATTATGCAAATCATCCACTGAGGTTAATAAAAGGCCGTTATTTCGAAATTACAGTCTGATGTGTAAGTAGGCCATTTTATTTGATTTAATTTATTTGTAAACAGGTAATTATAGGTATTAATTATTATGTGAAATTTATATTATAAAAATTTCGTTTAGTAATAATAATTAAAGATTTTTAAGAAACATGATAATTAAAGATTTGTGTGTAGTTTATAATACATTATATTGCAGCGTAGGTAATATTTCCTTGTTGTGTATATAAACAAAACGTTTAAAAAGATTTCTTCGAGAATAATTTTCGACTACGGATCGAAAAGTCCCCGGGTCAGTTTACAAAGCATTCGACTTTCCTAGCAAATGGTTAGCGGTATCAGTTCGGTAGAATATTAATATAAACATAGGCGTTATTTCACCTTTGCGTCTTGGACAACACTTTAAGCCGTCGGTTATAATCATGTGATGAAAAGATCGTTACAGCCGTCGTCCCATATTGGAGAAGTGTGGAGAATCTAATCTCTAAATCCCTATGTACTAAGAGAGAGGAGGTCTGTACTCAGCAGTGGGATATTAATAGATATGATGGAATTAAGAAAGATAATTTTCACATAATCTATTAAATAAATAAATAATAAATAAATATACAACGACAATACTAGATTAATAGATGAGACAATAAGAGATTAGAATACAGTTGTCACGACCCCTTAAACGGGCAGCAACGACCTCTATGCTTTTACGAACTCAAACTGCGATCATAAATCCGACTGCCTATGGATTATGGGCAAACCCTCGCGTTGGGAGAGGCTTTTAGTCCAACACTGTTGGAGGTTATGGACGTGTGAAACTGATCTCCAATTTCTCCGAGAGAGGCTGTGACAGTACTCGGTTGGATAGAAGATTTCAATTTTCAATTCTAATAATACGAATTCAAATTGCGGCATTCTGTAAATTATCTAATAGGGGAATCTGCCTAGCAAACATCAGGTACTCACCTTATTTGAAGGACATTCAAAACACGTGTTCGATTCATAAGCCTAATACGTAGTTAAACTAACAAAAGACAGATAAAGCTATTCAAACATAATATTACTTAACAGATATTATTAATGAATTATCGATAATGCAAACCAATTGTTAAAATGTTTATAAATAAAAAAAGTTGTAGTTTACTGACTTTGTTAATCCCCGCGTAAGTACACATTTTGCACATGTTACAGGAGAGCCAGATATCGAAATTTCTGGTGCTCAGAATGAATTTTACCCACTAATCCAGGGGAAGCGGTGATAACCCAGTGGGTAAGACTTCGACTTCACTTAAAGTTTGAATCCTAGCAAGCATCTCTAACTTTTCTAAGAACGCAAATAGCATTTTAAGTAGTTAAAATATCACTTGCTTCAACGGTGAACTAAAATATCGTGAGGAAACCTGCAATGTTCTCAAAGTTGTGTGGACTCCACCAATCCGCACTGGGCCAGCGTGGTGAACCCACCCTAAGGCCTTAACCCCTTCTCGTTGAGGGAGGCGACCCGTGCCCTGTAGTGGGCCGGTAACGGATTGAAATTATGATGATGATAATAATGATGATGAATGCAGGGCTCCGCTGGACCAAAGCCGCACCAGACCATGGTATTTAAACCTCCCTATAAAAGACCTGTGTTCAGATTATTTAAAGCCTAAGAGTAAGGTTGTAGACTGTGCAGCAGTACTAATTTACTAATTACTCGGACGGACTCGACTGGCGGACTCGACTGAAGGACTCGACTGACGGACTCGACTGACGGACTCGACTGACTGATTCGATTGAAGGACTCGACTGACTGACCCGACTGACTAACTAGACTGACGCGACTGACTGACTCGGCTGAATCACGTGAACTAAAAAAAATATATTCCACGGGGCCCCGAGTGCTTTTCCAGGATAAAAATGAGCCTATGATCTATTCCAAACTATAGTTTATATAAGGTATAAATTAGTATGAAATTATATTATTATTTGTGATAATGACCAGAATTGACGTCTTAACGTTCTCTCCTGAAGCAAAGAGAACACAACGCCAATTTTCTAACTCCGGGCAGGTACTGACAATTTCAGATGTCTTTCTTGACAGAAAAATCCCATTCCCTTAAATTTTTTCCCAACCGGAGATTAGAACCAAGGTCCTTGTGATCCATAGTCTATCATACTAACCATTAGACCAGCGAGGCAAGTGGAAGTAATAATATTTATAAAACAATTGTATGTCACAAATCTCTGCACTAGCTGTGAAAAGATCTAAAAATATACCCAAAAGGGTCAAGATATTTATCAGCTGAGGACTGATTCTAATTAATAAACTGCATTGGAATAGGTCTATCCGTTTGAGCGTTAAGGTTAGACATACCTACACACCAACACACCGAGAGATAAAGCGGTAAAATTCATAATGTTATTATAATCAAACGAAATCAATAGTTATAAATAGGTAATTAATTAATTGTATCTGGCGGGAGGCTTCGGCCGTGGCTGGTTACCACCCTACCGACAAAGACGTGCTGCTTAGCGATTTCCGCTGTTGAAAATAATACGAGTATATATTGATACTTAATTTAAGCATTCACAACATTTTAAGTGGTCAAACCTATTTAAAGTGTTGTAATTTTATTGTAACAATAAAATGATTTTATTATTGACTTATTTTATTTAGCGTTCCGGTATTATGTCACATAGAAACCGATTAGGGCAGTTAGTTTGGTTATTTAACTGCCATACACAACAGGTTAGCCCGCTACCATCCTAGATGCATCATCACTGTAGTGAAAAAAGAAAAAAAAAATTACCGCGTAACTACAGAAAACAAATTTTCTAAAATACTAATCAGCCAAACTTAGGACTAGTTAATTTTCCAATGCACAATTTTTAAAATTAATATTGTCGGGCAGTTTAATCACTATTATTCACTATAAAACTTGACATATTTCAAACGGTTTTGAATAATTATCCGAAATTATTTTTAATATGTTAGTTACGTGCTATGTTTGTGTATTTAATAAACAGAACTATGCGGATGAATGTTGTTTATATTTTACATTTAAGTAAGTCAATAAATTACTTACTCTTGGTGTTTTATCCAATGGAGTGCGTAGAAAGAAAATGCGTGATCGAAATTTTCTCGCAGCTCGTCGGGCAAGATTCCCTCAATATCGAGCACAGAAAAGTTGGTACGGTCAGTGGCATGGTGGTCAATAGCGTATTTCACCATTTTCTCGCTTATATCACAGCCTACAAGATTCTTGTAGTTGTAGGGAAGAAACTTTTTCAGTATACTACTCGTAACACTGCCATCTCCGCAACCTATATCAATGACTCTATCACCATCGTATTTCCATTTAATTTTTTTCACATATTCTTCCAGACACTGCAGAGCATCCCTTTTCTGTAAAGTATTACTTTTTTGATACAATTCGGCATTGTTCATTTTTGGTTTTTATGCAGTTGGTTGTTTATTTTTTTTTAAAGGGGTTATATTTTTTTTTATCGATACGGTTGCGCGTGCGCCGCTACGCTCTGTTCGACGCGGTTTCGGCGGGCAGTCTCGACAGGAGCTTGCTTCGTATGTGTTTATATGTGCCACCGATGCACGACATCGTTGACGACTGTGGCAACTGGCAAAGATGGCCGAGGGTTCAGCTCTTGGCGAGAGACTTTCGAAACCTGAAAGCGAAGCATATGAAAATACACTGTAGGTATATGTAAAAGCTCGTACCGTGTTAATAAGCACGATATTTCCTGGTTATAAACGGGTTTTGTATGCGGGTTCTTTTTTCTCAAAGTAATTTGTTGTGGTAGGCAGGTTTATCTCTTTATTCGAAAACCTATTGTAATGTTACGTTAAATTAAAATTCTTTATTTTTTCTGTAATACTATGCTTCTTGGAAACGGAATGGAATGGAAATTTTAATATGTCTCTAATCTTTAACTACCACAATGCAAACAAAGATCTCTCGCTCTGTCAAATCAAAAACTAATCTATACTATGGGAACTGTACATTTTCTGTGATAATAAGTAGTCTATGTGCTATTTCAAACTATAATATATATATAAGTATATATATATATATATGAGTTAGCAATGAAATTTTCAAGAAGCGGTGATAGCGCAGTAATTAGTACTTCAGCTTCACATACGAGGTGCCGAGTTCGAATTCCAGCACTCACCGCTAACTTTTCTAAGTTATGTGGGTTTATAGCAATTAAAATGTCACTTGATTTAACGGCGAAGGAAAACATCGTCGGAAAACCTGTTCTCGATAATGTTGTCAAAGGCGTGTGGAGTTCACCAATCCGCACGTTGGACGCCAGCGTGGTGGACTGCGGCCTAACCTCATTGTGGGAGAAGACTCGTGCTCTGTAGTGGGCCGATAATGAGTTAATATGATGATGATGATGATAAAAATTTGACTGGAAAAATCAATTTTGACTAGCAAATTTTTAGAAATAACTAATAAGTCCATTACTAGCGCTACATAAACTCTATGTTAAAATAAAATAATAATAATAATAATAATAATAATAATAGAACTGCAGCTATTATTTTCTTATATTCAATGTTTATCGCAGCCTACAATTGTCTGCGGCTTGGCAAGGTGGTCTAACTGTTGGCTACTATGAACTGAGAGCAATCATCTTCATCATCGTCACTGGGTGGGAATTCATGTGTTTTCTCAGCGCTCTGTAAATGGAACTTATGCCAAATATCATACTGACTTAGACCTATTTTTTAAGTAATGCAACTTTAAATTATTTTAGGTTATTTTTTTATAAATGGATGTTATGTCTATTTAAATAAAGATTATTATTATTAAAATCATAAAGTTTGCTTAGAGAAATCATCTTCATCTTGAGCACTGGGTGGGCATACATGTGTTTTCTCAGTCAAAGCACTGAGACACATGTATGCCCAAATAGGATACTGACAAAGCTTATACGTCTTTTTTAAGTAATGCCATTTTAAATTATTCTAAGTTAATTTTTTTTTTATCTCTGCAATTAAAGATTATTGTTTGTTTGTTCGTTTGAATACTTTATTGCACTTCATTATTATTATTATTATTATTAAAATAATAAACTTTGCTTAAAGCAATCATCATCAGCATCTTTATCACTATATAGTACAGGGCACGAGTCGCCATCCAGATTGAAATCGGCATTCGACCACGACGGTGGCAAATTATGTATTGGTGGACTTAATACGCCTCTGAGTTTTGATCTTTTTTCCTATATACTGTCGAAAATTGTGCAAATTGGAATGATCCCATTAGTATTTTTTAGTTCTTCCAAGGTACACCCAAGGTAAATCGAAATAGGCACTTTCTTTCAAGGTACATTGAAAAAGGGACCCTTTAGTTTCATACTAACATCTCTAAAGGAATCGAACTATGCTGCAAATATTTTAAGGTGCGAGAGGAACTAAAATTTTCTTTTATACTACATTGAAGGTAGGGATATATACGCATAACATACGTAGATAACTTCCGGCTCTTGAATCTTAAATTTTCCATTAGATTAAAAATAGACTAAACACGGAATAGAAAATGTAAAGAATATATTCTACAAAGGTGAGCGTTTCAATTTGACTTTTCCATTCTTTTCTTGTCCCCATAGGATGTGCCTTTATCACAAGATGCCATCGGCAAAAGATTTGCCTCTGTACATACTTCTAATATTGTAACAATGTGCTGGCGTAATCTGACGACATTTATATCATACAGACAACCTTAGTGTGCACTCTTTTGTGTAGTAGTATAAATCTATAGCCTTGATCTCACCTATTTTTACATCCAACTCCTTTTAACTAAGCTTTGTCAGAGTTAAAGTAATATTTGAAGAGGTTTAGAATTGAAATAATATTATGAGGTTTATTTTTAAATTACAAGGACTGTCGTTCGAAATTGATAATGTATCTTTAATCCAAGATTTCAATCTATCTAAGATTGATGCATTTTGACAACAGATTGTTTTCCTATGCAATATAAATTCGCGATGGATGATTGACACGATGTACAAAATATAAGAAGCTTGAGCGTGATAGCTTACATCTGAGGGATCCCCAGAAGCACCTCTATCTGACCTTTCGGCGTTTTGAGCATTTTAATCATCACTTGCTTTAACGGCGAAGAAAAATATTGTGATAAAATCTGCATGCTTGAGTGTTTTCCATACCAACTACCAATTATCCAGTGTGGTGGACTGCGTAGTCCACTACACTAGCCAATTAGTAGTCTCTAAGCCCATCTTATTCTGAGAGATCCTTAACCTTCAATGATGGATTAAAAATGATTATTATGGTACAATACATTAAAGCCTTTTTATATAACATTATCACGAGTATCATTAGGTCCAGATATTATTTCGACACGACCTAGGTCGTGTCGAAATAATTGTGAAGTAAGTAATAAGAAGTGGTGGTCAGCGTAGTCAACCAAGCTGGCCATTTGGTATAGTCTAAACCCTACTTATTTTGAGTAGTTCCATTTCCGGCAGTAGTAGTATGGTATATGATGGCCGATTGGCGCAGTGGGCAGCGACGCTGCTTTCTGAGTCCAAGGTTCGATTCCCACAAACTGTGGGAATTGAAATTTTAGTGCCTGATTGTTTATTTATATACTATAAGTATTTATGTAAATTATTCATTAAATTATTCGTCAGTCATCTTCGTACCCATAACACAGGCTACGCTTACTTTGGGGCTAGATGGCGATGTGTGTGTTGTCGTAGTATATTATCATATAGGAAATAATGGATTGAAAATGATGAAGCATATTCACGAGGATCACGAGGTCCAGATTTTATTTCCTGAGTCCGGTGGAAAATTGTGAGACAATAATAAGTACGTACCTATACTTCGTTGTTTTTCTCTTTCATTATTGGAAATTTATATTGCGAATGCATCGGAACGCTAAATCGTTTTTGTAGGTAGCGTGGTATCTAGCCACGGACATAGTTCCACCAGACATGATTTCTTAAACCACATCGACTCGACTCAAATCAAAGCATTGAAATGTAGGCTTTGTGTTATGTTACTTAAAGTGTTATTTTAAGTGTGTGACGCGTAGACCGTGATCCATCCGTTGTCCACTCGTCGTTCACTACTGGCAAAGAAATATTGAAAAGATTGCTTTATGTCACAAAACATACAGCTCACATTCCAATGCGCTATAATTGCAGTGGAGTTGGTATGAACGTAATTGGCCGCCAATATGTAGAGCAACGCGGAAGGTCCAAGTTCTAGGTCCCTCTATTTTGTGAAAGAGGAAATCTGTACCCAGCTATGGGACTCTAATAGGTTAACGATGATGGCGATAAAACAAATATTCAGATTCAATATTTGTCTGGTAGGAGTCTTAGCTATTTACTGACCCTACCAACAAAGACACTTGGGACTTACTTCTTTTACTATCTATAACTTACTGCAATAAAATTTTTAGAAAATTACTATTTTTAATTTTTATTTATTTATTGAAACAATATTTTCATATTTTAACATATTAACATTTTAACATATTTTGTAGGTTCTTCGGAACCTTGTCGACGAGTCAGGGTAAAGATAATACCGATACATATTATATTCAGACACATTAATTAATTTCCTTAGTAGCATTCTTCTAACAATTATTGTAGCTATTGTTTTTTTTTAAATATTTGGACGACGATATACACCGGGATATTTAAAAAAAAACTTTTTTTTTTGCACTTTACCAAGTTGAGGATGCCGAGTTTCTGATAAACTTTACTACGACTTCAATTTTTTATTTGCGTAGACTTTGTTTGTTTTACATTGATTAGTAGGTAGTTGTTATTATTTAAAAATTTCTCTGCTTTGATCATATGCGTTTTAACTCTTTTTATAGTGCTGTACTGTAGGGTTAATCAAACTATTCTATTATATACGTTATATGTTGACGCCAAAATACATTTTTTATTTTGCAGTTTTATAAACTAAAGTAAATAAAAAATAATACCTACTTAGTAATGTAACTTATCTTATCCTACTTAACCCACCTTAGATAACATCAACATGGTTGGAAGAGCATAACTTAAACTGTTCGTGAAGGATTGTTAAGTGATTTTTTTAAAATTTATTCTATGTATTTTAATACATAGTTTTTTCAGTAAGTACTCAAAAGCTGGCGGCAGCATAGCAAAAAATATTCAGCCAAATGCGACTGAAACTCGAGTCGAAAGGGTTTCGTACCTTAACAGAAAAATGCCTTTACATATACAGTCTGTCTAGACACGAGCTATCGACAATACAGGGGCATGTAGGTTGTACAGAACGTAATATTATAGACACTTTAATGGGTGTAACCATAAGCCGCACCACAAATAACTGCTAGAAATAAATGCTAATAATATTGCCTATAAAATAGCAGAAAAATTGTGTAATCTTGCTAGGTCAAAAGAGATTCAGAATTTCAGATCGTGCATTGAAAGCATTAATTTTCAGATATTTTTCCTTAATGCCTATCTGCGTGCTTGGTAACGATTGTTAGTTAAATTCAAAGAAAATCAAAATCCATTTATTTCAAGTAGGTTAGTTTATAAGCACTTTTGAAACGTCAAGTCAGTCTGTTTGTAGTGACTCTACCACCGGTTCGGAAGGCAGATTCGACTGAGAAGAGCCGGCAAGAAACTCGGGGAAGTTACGGGGAAATAGCCACTATATATTTTGAAAGTAATTAATAGTGATAGTAAGTGAGTGAGATTTTTGATTTTTTGTTTACAAATTATAGGGTATTACTAATATCATTACTGTATGTTCATTAGTCCACCGATCCGCACTGGGCCAGTGACTACGGCCTTAACCCTTTCTCATTGTTAAAGGAGACCCGCTACCTGTTGTCGGTGGCGTGCACTTCATACATGCACAAAAGCACTGCATACACAAATTATTTTATATAATTCATAATGGGGGGGAAAATTTCCATTTTATGCCATGTTATGTTACGTTATGCATACCCTAGTCAAAAACCCTGTGCACGCCACTGCCTGTAGTGGGCCGGAAATGTGATGATGATGATAAATATGATTTTTTTAAAGCAACTCAAATATGCCATAAACTTTTCACGCCTTAGCCAATGAATAGATGTTGATAAAACTTCATAACGAGATAGATTGTATCCCAGGACATTTTCCAACATCCTATGTCTTTGCACTTAAACTTAATAGCCTGGTTAACAGAGGTTCCCTTTTGGTATCTTATCTTATACGAAACGTAATTACAGACAGACTAACGAGTGATCCTATAAGTGTTCCGGGTTTCCATTATTAATTTCGGAACCCTAAAAATTATCGTTTGGAATTTGCGGAGGCCATCTAGGATGTTGTGTCCCATTCATGCGTAGCGGAAATTCTTATGGAGGTACTATGGTGTTAAAGACATTGCGTCAGAGTTTTGTTGTTACTATCTCTTCGAAATCAGCATTATTTAAGCGCTCGTAACATTGAACTTCATTGATTAGAATCACGTTTCATACCTACGGGTATATAGTTTATTGTTTTTTAAAAGTAATATGGCGAATCAAGCAAATGGTTGTACTGATGAAGAAAAACCGCCTATAAAGCTCTAGCTTTATAAGACGCAGGGCATGCAAGGAGTACGTCCTAAAAAGTGCCGCTTTGTGTTTGTAATTATATTGGCAACCACATTCAAATCCTACAATAATTCACGTAAATATATTTATTTACTTATCTATCTATACTAATAATAAAGATGAAGAGGTTGTTATTTGTTTAAACGCGCTCAGCTCTTGCACTACCCGCCATTCTACAGTTCAATATTTAACGATAGATCAGGCGGGCGATGCGACGCTTTGGGTCGGGGTATATGACGTCGAATAGATGATGAAAGTTTGTATGAAAATCTTATAAGAAGTTGTATGCGGACGAAGACGCGAAGAACGTTACTATGATGTTATAAATGTGAGAGTATGTATTTTTGTATGTTTACTCCCTCACGCTACAAAGTCTGAACCGTCGTACTGCGATCACCAACCCGTCTGCCCAGTGTGGTGATTATAGACAAAGCCTCTTATTGGGAGAGGCCCTTTAGTCCAGCAGTAGACTGTTATAGGCTATTGATTGATTGGTACTTCTCTAAACATAGTGGAACTCAACTAATAGCATAAAATCCGTGGTTGCGTAAAATAGCAGCACCAATGCATGTCGCGTAATATTAACTTATACGATAGGTAGACTTATTTATTTGAATAGACTTCGCAAGCTTTTGAGAACGTTATGAAGAACTCCAGATTTCCTTACTATGTTTTATTACCCGTTAAAACTAGTGATATTTTTTAGTGTGTCTAGTGAAGTTTTTAAATAAAACAAAATTGACCATACTGCTGGTATTTCCAGCAGTGGTCGTCCATCGACCTCGATCATCGGTCTCCTGTTAGGATTCCTTCATTCGAAATGATTGTGTTTATTATTTAATAATTTTTTTTTTTTTATTATTTAATAAAAAAAATATATATAAACGATAATCGCTCGGCACGAGTTCTTCTTCTTTTCTTTTTAAATTACACAATAATTGTCTGTTTTTCCGGACTAATAAGTGTCTTGCTTTGTTTTATTAAAATCTTATGAATGGTTTAAATGGGAGAAGATAGCAGACTCACTTCACTTCACTCAGAGGGTCACTTTTAAATTTATATTATAAAAATCGGAGTATGGATTATATTGTAAAGGGTCCAGTCTCCTAAAAAACAGTGTCCATGCGAAATTATCAGAAAAAAGGGGTTTTTTTTGATAATAAAAGAGCAATAAATGATTAAAAATTCACGTTAATTTTGGAGTGTTGGGTTGGAAATTTCCAAATCACATTATTTATTTATTTCGATGCTACTTTTACTAGACTATTTAGGCTTTTTATGGAACTAAAATTACGTTTCTAATACAACTGGTAGGTATAAAAGCAAAAACCGGTGCCTGAATTATTATTTTAGTAAGATAAAAACATACCTGACGCTCTTCTTACTTTTATCAATCTGTATTCAGCCATAATCTTGTGGTTGTAGTAATGGTAGCATTTAATCAATTGTAAGTTCGAAAAGAATATTCGCAAATGCATCTTCTGTATCATGACCTTAGTTACACTGATTCGCATGTACCCACCTCACGTTTGCATTCCATTGCGTATGCATTACGTTTTTTGACTAACAACATAACATATTAGTTACCTTATAACCTTTGGATTAGATTTTATTTTCGCTTGGTTCTTGCTGTGCATTTGATTTGGAAGTGGTTCGCAATTCGCCACGTATCATTTGAAATGAATATCAATTGCATTCTTAACAAGGTGCGTTTTCGGTTATGATGTACGCCATTTTTAGGTTTTGCCCTACACAGCTTAGAAATGTCTTAAGACGCAGTCGCTTGAGTTAGGAAAAAGATTATTAAATGAATTAGTTACGGTGTAATGTTCTTTGTTATTGGTGCCGAAATTGTCATGCTATTCACAAATGTTGAGCAGGACCACGCGCATTCGATCTTCTTTGACCGTCTACAAAAACGTACATTGCCCCGATCTTGCGCCGCTTTTCAACTTTTTTATTACCTTTATTCGTGCCGTATCTACTCAGCTGGGTTAGGAGTCTTGACCTAGCCTAATGTGATTTGTATTGATCACACGACCGCCTTCGTATTCAATTAGATGACGCTACTAACGGTGTTTCTTTATTTGCATAATAATTATTATTCTGGTATGTAAATGTTGTCATGTCAGTAGGGTTAGTCAAAAGAGAAGCTTTGCATTGCTAAACCTATCGTTCTAACTTTTTAAGGGGTATAGGTAAATCGTAAATATCAAATTACGTGTGTGTGTTGTACCTACATAATATATCCAAAGATTTATAATTATCTTAGATAATGTCACTTTTTAATTAAATCTTAGTATAATAAACGAAGTAATTAAAAATAGCAGTTTAATGTTTCTCTCCGTTATATTTAAAATAAATATTTACGACACTACGCAAATATGTCCAAAGTAAACGTAGCTTATGGGAACTACCTAGATATGTAGCTGATGAAAATTTATTTGTACTTAATATATAAAAAACTATAACATACAGAGAATTCGAGAAATGCCTTAAAAATAGCAAAACAAATTGTGTGTAATGAATTAGAGCATAAAATTTCCAGTTGCAATTTTTTTTGCAATTTTAATGACTAACCCGACTCAGGTAATATATTCATCGGTATCTAGTGAGATATAGGTAATGTATGTACTCGGTAGATCTTTTTCCTTTTAGTTTTCCTTTAATTATGTTAAACTCAGAGGCGTCCCAATGAAATAGAATAGATAACAATACGAGATAATACGATTGAGTAATGACTATATTATAGGAACTTACTCGTATATGTCATTATTACTTGTATGTTATTAACTAGTATGTTATGTAAGTCTTTAATAGTCATCGTTCAACTCTACAAGCAATTCTGCTGCACCACCTCTTTGGGTTCGAGTCTCCGCCACTGTTTGCTTTTCTGTATCGCGACTTTTTTAATATCTTCTCCAGTTGGTTTATTCAACCAACTTTTTAGGTCTTCTCTCATTCTACATTCCACCCCTCGTTTTCTTGGCATGCTTTTAGTATTTATTACCACGGCGTCCACCGGCTTATAATTCTGTGATTTACATCATCTGACAATGGCTTTCTGGCCGAACAGGGCATCTTTCTCGATATTTATGCACACTGGACTAAATATATTCAAATACAGTGGCTAGCTGCAGTTCATGATTTAAGGTGTATGTCACAACAGCTCTATAATTAAAATTTACGTTTACAATAATGCAATAATATTCGTAAACATTATTATGAATGCAATTAATTATTTCACGGCCAAGGTCGTTTGCCTGCGACAAAATTTGCGTACGATTTCTGATGAGTAAAATTCTTCCATACAAACTTCATCCCTTGATTTTAATAAAATGAAAAAAAAATCATAATTAAACTGCAGGTTGTTATTAACAAACTTCAAAGATTGATATATAATCTTTAACTCTCATTTCAACCCCTTAGGGCTTCCGTACTAAAAAGTTCCATTTGATTACAAAACAATCCTTTACCTGCCCGTGAAAGTCTCGTCAAAATTTGTCCAGCCGTTCCATAGTCGAAACAAACAGCGACACGATAGACAAAAATTTTAAAAATGTTGCCATATCTTTCAATGAGTTTAATAAGAGCCAGTTATTTCAAAATCACAGACAGCAACATTAATTTTTTTTATTTGTATAGATGTATGTGGATAATGATGTTTTCGTAACTTTTCAATACTTCGTGAGATTTTCTAACACACTAGCTGTTGCCCGCGACTTGGGTTGTTGTTGTCCGCTAAGGAGTTCTGTCCTCTATCTCCAACCACAGTTTTGGCATAATTAAACACATATTATAACCTTTATAGTACAAAAATAAGTATTTAAATAGGTTATAATTTGTCGGAGTTATGGTGTAAAATCGTCAAACACTCCCAAAGGAACCGAGCTTAATGTCGGGATAAAGAGTATTCTATATTACTTCCAAAAATATGTGTACAAAGTTTCATGTTACGTAGTTTTTGCGTGAAAGCGTAACAAACAAACTTACATTGACATTTATAATAATAGTAGGGGTTATGATTATGATAGTTTTCAGTTCCTAATTTGAATTTACGCCACACGAAATAACCTCAGCCAAACACCCGCATTTAAAACACCTACCTATACCTACGTTGTACCTACCAGCAGATGCACTGTACGTATAACTTGCACCTCTGTAACTGAAGTATTACACCTGTGTGCAAACAACACGTTTTGGTAATGTGCAAGCTGTAATCTAAACTTGAAATTCAAGGACGAAGTTAAAAACCGGCGAAAAAAATTCAAGACGGTGCATCCATACGCCATAATGCAAGTGCACTGTACATTTTAAATGAGCCGCTCAGAATGGTTTTGATACTTTATAAATATTAGAAGTTCCATTCAAATTTTTGTTTTTATTTTCAAACCACTGTATTCGACTTTGTGTCTGTACCTTTATATATTGTTATACAATGCTGTAATGAAATTAAATAAGTTATAGTAAACATTAGGGGATCAATGCGTTATAAATGTCATATTACTGTTGAGCCTTTTAAACACCTACAAGATATAGCAGTAATGGAAATACCAAAATAATAGATCTGAAATGACGTTTTGAGATTCATTATGTTCATCCTCAATCAGTCAATTAATGCCCTATATCAGGCACAGATCTTCTTTCTAATGGGAAATTGTGATTTAGATCATAGACTCCTTACGTTCAGACAATGGGTAGGTACTTCTCCAACTGGTATAAAGAGTTAACAAGAACAGTTTAAAAATTTGTATTAACTGTAACTTATACAGATTTCGGACATGTTGTACCAGATCGCTTAAGTTAGTATTGTTGTATTATGTAAATTTTCTTTACTTTTCGTTAAATTTTTATTTTCAATTTTTCTATATGTTAATGTGGTGTACAATAAAATTGTATTCTTTCATTAAATCTAAATGCTATCTTCAGATACTAAAATGCTAAATACAGTTCTGATATCCAAAGTACAAGACAGGATTCGGCATTAGGTATTGCAAGAAACGCAAGTATCAAAAAGGGTCGCCGTTTGTGTACAGCAGTCCGCAATGTCACCCCGTCCGAGTTCAATGCTCAAGATCAGGAGAAAGGGCTCGTATTTAGGGAATTTTATTATACCATATACTTTTTCGGATATTTATGTCTTTAAATTTAGCAACTTGCTTTTATTATGGATACGAAATGTGTAATGGACGCACTTAAATTTAATTATGGCTTTAATCTTGTCATTTGTATATTCTACCTCGTTAGAAGAATCTCTTTACACGTTATATATAGGGTAGCTTTCGAATTTATCCAAGTTTGTCTCCAGAATGGAGATCTGTAGAACATCTTCATTTTAGACCTTTACTTTTGGAAATCTTTTCCAAGGGGTCTCCACATATTACCGCTTATGCCGCTTTTGTCCAATGTCTCCCTGCGAATAGTTTAATGTCGTCTTTCCACGTAGTTTACGGTTTGCACTCCAGCTGATGACCCGGTACTGGACCACAACGTCGATCCTTCTGTGCTCCGTACCTCGACCATCTCCACTTTAATTTCACAACTATATTTCTCGTTGAGTTTCTCTTAGCCTTCTTAAAAGCCCCTAGTCAGTGTGCGTTTTGGAGCGATACGCCTGGCCAAAGAAACTGAAGAAAGTCTTCTGGATTTTCTTAATGCCCTTAGGAATTTCGGATGAAAGTTGCTAGGTACTTATGAAGCTTCCCGAACACTGCCAATCCAAGCTATTATTTACCTCCGTAGATTTTTTCAATATAATATCAAGATTGATGAAATTGTTTACAACAACCCACTTTGTGTCCGTTTGTGATCTAGAAATCTAATAAAATTTAAGTACAGTAATAACAAATTGGGTTGTTTGTCATTACATAAGTATTTAAACACAAACAAACACTTTCTTCGACGAGAACAAGTCATACCAGTCTTTAGAAATGTTTATTATCTGGTTCCTATGCTTTAACAATAAATGTAATTGCTTGACGTGACGCATCAAACTAGTATTGGTGCTGTAGATGTTAGAAAGGGATTTTATTTAAATTAGGGATCCGTTCTTTATTTATATAAACTTAACTTACTTATATCAATCTGTACCACCTACCTAATTGCATGACCCGATAAATTTTTGCCTCGTGGAAGAAATTTCTTTACAGATTTTAGATCTTTTCCTTGCATGTCTTGTAATTTCATGTTCATTTTAATGTTTGGTTGGTTATCGTTGCAATTTTACTATTAATTATTTTACAATTTATATATTCAATTTAACTTATTACTATTATTTCTTGTATGAGTTAAATTTTATTGTTTTATATTGCAAACTTAACTTCGATCACTCTCAATACTCAACCAGAGAATTTTAAAAGTAATTTTTAGAATTCTTTAAACAAAGCTTCTAGGTTAAAATTCTTTTCGAGTGTTGTTCAATATTCAGGGTGCGCCCTTACCCGGGAATCTCAGGCCGTATTTTGCTGCCCGGCTCAAAAAAAAATTAAATTAATTATGTAGGCGGTAATTTAAAAATTCAAAAGTTCAGGGGACCTAAAGGTTTCCGTAAAGTTACAGGTGGTTATCATGCCTTCGGAGTTTCCATGAATTGCGTCGTTTTCGTCGCTTAAAACGCCCGTGTTGGTATCAGGTGTAGGTTGCAGGAGAAGATCACGAGATTGGGGACACCCGTCCAATACCATTGTATTGCATGAAGTGGTGCTTTGTCTGCACGAGCAAATATTGTGCCTGCAAGATGACGGGCCGTATTTCTCTACGGTTAATTTCTGACGTACCTTGGAGTTTCTACGATCAGTAGCAGGCATCGGTTCTGCTGGATCTAGAGACTAAAAAACCTTGATAAGGATATATACTACATGGCGCTACTGTTCTCCGCTAGATAAAACCATTTGGCGAGCGACAGCTCGCCAATGGTTAGGTCCGGCATATTAGAGAACAAAACCTGGGAAATATTTTAAATAACTTTAGTGGTAAATTCATTAATCTGGTTAGGCATACACAGTTTCTGGGAACTCCCGAACAAAAAAGTATTTTATGATGAAGAGTCTCTGGGTTATGAGCTATATTTTTTCTAAAATTCATGATGATACGTAAATTCACGATAATAAGTACTGCGGTTTAGAATAGTTTTAAATTCTTCGATGGGTTCTGTACAGTTCTATCTTATTACAATTCGACCACTCTAAATGACCTTAGGACTTTGATGATGAAACCAGGGAGTGAAAGTTAGAAAAAGTCAATATCACGAAGTGGCCCGAGACGTATCTGAAGTCCATAATTCGGTATCACTGTACCATATATTATATTACATTTTTAAAATGGAGAAAGCAGCTGACCTTGCCTCCGCATCTTAATTCTTAACTAATCATGCATTTTTAGATACGAAAGCATCATGCTGCAATAACATTTATAGCCTTTTGGTAACTTATGAGAATTTTAAGTGAAGTTGAGATTATCTTGTTTAGTAGTTACCTTGATAAGTAAATAAATAATTTGAGCAGTAAAATCTGAATATAATATATCCAGTAAAACTGGAATTTCCTATTATAAATTTGCTTAGATCGTGTTTTTATCTTCTTTAGTTTTTTGGTTCTGATAAATTTTGATCGTTAATGAAAATTTAAACAAAATAATATATCGATCTCGTTGGTCTACTTCAATTCCAGTCCTGGGCTTGATACTCAAGTTAGGCCAAGAGTTGTTAAGTATGTATATGCCCAGGAATATTTATTATTCTGTCAATAAATTGTTTCTACCAGTTTACGTTTTGCTAGAACAGTAAGGATTTTCGACAGGTTTTATTGAATTTTTAACTACATAAAAGTATTATGCTTGGTAAGAAGTATTAAGCTAAATGCAAAGATTCGAGGTTAGTGCAACCTAGTAGTGATGTTTGATCAACCAATTTGAATGGTGACTGACATTGGAAGTTCCTCTGGCTCTCAGTGTATATACATTCTTAAAATATTTGTAACTTTTTTTTTATTGTCATAAATGATGGACATAGTCACGGAGTCACCTGAAAAATTGTCACCTATAAACAGAACTTCGCAGACACTTCGCAGGGCATTCAAGAAAGAGGTGCCACCTGTAAAGTGCCACCAGTGCCAAAGTGTGCCACCCCGTGCCCGCCAACCTGTGGCGTTGGTATTAAGGCATATGTGGCTGTAGCTGTTTGGCATAAGAAATAACCACGTTGACATAAAAAGCTCTACAACTTCGATTAAATTAACTAAAAGTCGGTTAATTTCCAAAGACTGACAACCGACATAATGTGCAGCGTGTTAGGTCTTATATTTATTAGCTTTTTCCTTTAAGCGAGAAGGTATATGTCTAGAAGCTCCCATTAATGGTATATATATAAGCTAGCTAGCTCTGGTTGCTTTTGCTTCCAAGTGTTTAAATTTGTACGGCTTAAAAATGTAACTCTTTAAACTTGAATTATTGCAAAAATTGTACTTTTGTCCTCTCCCAACCTGTTATAGAGTGCATTGCCCCATGCATTACTACCCAAATTTTAAATTGGTATGCTTTCTTACTCATACTTACGTCATTTCCGTTTGTGTAAAAGAGTCGGAGCGACGAAATAAATTGTTTAGGCACCGTGCGTCGGTTAAAATTGGTCTCTTATTGAAGTGCAATGGTTCAGACATTAAGGCAGGTTATGTTTGAGGTCATAAAAGTTGTCGTAGGCTTAGAGATGTGACGCTACATACTCGTACGTGTGCATTATATTTGGTACCCGTGCCAGTTCTGGATTAAGTACAGAAAACTCTAAACTAAACAAAAATCGGCCGGTTTTAAACTATATAGTTCTGTCTTTTTCGTACTGTATCCCCTGGAAAAGGATAGCACTATTTCTACACGACTGCCCAAAAACGGAGTGTAATGTTTTCGGGTTATACAAGTTTTTTTAAATTAGTTCAAAATTAGACTGCAATCTAACCTGCTTGTAAGTGACGATGCAGTCTAAGATGGTAGCGGGATAACCTGTTAGGGCTATGTCAGTTATTATAAATCTCTGATCGTGTATGTAAAGTATGTGTGTTTATTTGTCATCATAACATCCAAATGCTTGAATGGATTTGGTTGTATGAGGTATCTTTACATTATTTCCATTATCCCGAGTGAAAATAGCTATAATTAAAAAAATATATGTAATGGCGGTACGTCGCTATTTCAATATGGGAAAATACTAAAGCGAAAGGACTTTTGGGGAGGTGAAAGAGAAAAATATAGAAAGGTACTCTGAAAACAACGTATGTAGGTTTAATGCTAATAATAATAATAAAAATCTTATTTTTTATATTGAAAATTGGAATAATCTTCTCAAATTAGTGTATTGTCATGTCCTCGATATGTCTACAAAGTTTGGACGAAATCTGAGTGTTTAAAGTGGGTCAAAATAGCGTCCAAAGAAGCCGGTTACAAACATACAAACATACAAGTGAAGCTAATATAAAGCGTGTAAAAAAGAAGAAGATTTATTAAAATCGTTCATAAAATATTATTGGGGAAATCGTTGTGCTTACGCAGTTCGAATCGATCGATCGAAAAACGATCAAATAAAAATAGTTGGGAACCTATGTCGTTTAAAATCGGCGTGGAAGCTTAGCTGCATCTACTTAATATTTACACATTGGTTTTCTTATGATAATCCACACTCTTTAATATGTAGTTTTACGTAATAATTAAATAAGAAAGTAGAGGAGTACTTAGATGACCGCCATACTAATAACGTTAAAAGCAGTATTATTATTAATATTGTTCAGAATCTTTCTTTTCTTATTTATGGGGACATCAAGGCATGGCGTCAAAAACTATCATTTTAAATTTATGCTGCTTTAAGCGATGGTACGAATGAATGAATGAATTATTGTAAGCCACTGAGAAAATTCACACAATAGAGACAAGGTATAATTTGGCGGCCTTATCGCTTCATAGGGATCTCAGACAAGCAAAGGCGTGAAAAGAAAATTCTGTTATTAGATTAATGGTACAATATATATATTATATACTAATATGAGAGGAACCCTACAGGTAATCAAACATTCATTCATATTTTTATGAACCTAGACGTGCTTATATGAAGCTCTGATATGCAAAACAATGTGAAACTTCTTATTCACTTATGAAAATGTAGAGTTGTGTAATAATTTCAAGTCTATATCTCAGTAACACTAACGGTGGGAGCGGAATTCATGTATACACACTATCTGAACGCCCGCAACTTCTATCCCGGTTCACACATGAACTCCGTTGCAGCGCCACCTACCGGTTCTAATGGTCAATTTAAACCATCCAGGGTAAAAAATATGAAAATCGTTCAGTAGGAATTAGGTGACCAACACACGTATAGAAGAAATATAAATATCAATATTTATAGATTGAATTTATATAACAACTTTTTGGCATTTAATAAGAAGAACTTAGGAGTGCCATCTACCTGTTATAACGTGCACCTCGGGAGTGCGATGGTGGTTACACAAGGCGTTCGTAGGCTCTTCTGGAGCAACAGAGGTTCGATGACGTTACGCTAGAGGGCGCTAAAACAAAAAAAAAACACTGAAGCAAGATGGAGCAACAGTAACTGGACACAATTTATGAACTACTGTAAATTTTCTGTAAAAGTTGGGATTAATAAGCTATTGTAGAAATAGAGGTTCGCCTCTAGCCTCTGGGACCTCGCGCTGTAAGTCATAAAAACTTTCACCTTTTGAGTAAGTAAGTCCCATAGAAGAAATAATGTAGTATACCATATTTTTATTGAAATAGATTGATGAAGTTTAACTAAAGTATATGATTAAAACTATACAATAGGCTCTGAGATAGAGTCGCTTTTGAGATGGAAGATACAAAATATATAAAAACAGCTATAAATATGCCTGCGATAAAATATAATTACGCCATTTTGCTTTTGAGCAGCGTTGTGGTTCTAAGATCTTAAACCCTCTCTCCTAATAGGAAAGAAGGCCTGTGCCCAGCATGATGAAATTTGGCACAGAGATAGATTATAGATGGAAAAAGCACAAAGGCTACTTTTATTCCGATGCAATTAGACCGAGCAAGAGATGGACATGGTTTTCTGCATAGGGATCAAAGAATAACAAAGGAATTCACTTCAAAATTGCACGCGAACAATGTCGCGGGCAACAACTATTATAAAACAAAATGAAGGTGTGTGTTCCCGAAATTAATGTTTTTTCCGACGCCGTTCATTACATACAAAGTATTTACTAACACAAGCACTCGGTCGTCACACAGAAAGAAAAAGTATACAAAAATATACAAAAAAGCTTTCCCAAGAATAAGCAGGACGGCGGCAGATCTTATTTTTCTCGCGGACTTTTCAGTCGCTCTCGGGTAGTGTGGCGAAGGGGGGGTGCCCACCCCAAACCACCCACTGCAATAATACTGCGTCACTATTTTGCGCCATTACCTACACTCGCTTCCTATTCTATAAGTAGCGTGGGTACTAGAACGTAATTGTGTAAGTCGCATGTAAAATATTTATTTATTTGGTAATCAGTTTTGTCTGGTAGTCCGCCAAAGTCCGTGGTCGTTACCATCTTGCTAAAATAGATGTGCCGCGGATAATTTAGCGTTCCGAACAGGTTAGGCCCGCTATCTTAGATTTAATTATCACTTAGTGTGATTGCACTAAAGCCCAAATTTGTAGTGGAATAAAATATATATGTGTAGCACAAAAATTAAATAGAATATACTACAATATTTAGTTGGATAAAGTAATCATTACTAACTTTGTGATTAAGAATAAATTGTTACTAACATACTAGCAGTCTATGGAAACGTGTGAAATAAATGATTATTATTAGAATTAAAATTAAGTGACAAATAGTAAACAAGAAAATTAGTTGACAAGGAAATACCTCTATGAGAGATGCTAGGCAGTGGGAGAGGTTGAAAGGGTAGGAAAGTACATACATGTAGGATATAAAATGTATTATTTAATTTAATTTTACCGTTACACCAATAACATTTACTAAACACAACAATAAATTATACAAGTTAAAAAAGAAGCAAAAGGCAAAAAGCATTAAAAGCTAAAAGATAAACCATTTTATAATAATTTGAATTAAATTAAATTTTACGTGTTTTTGCGAGATTTACGTGCGATTGTTGTCTTTTCAAATCGCCAAGGAAACTGTCAAAAAGAGACCGACCAGTAATTTAGATGCGAAAAAAGGGGGTCTGCCTTTCACTCAGCAACAGAGAAATGGATGGATTCATTTTATGATTTGCATAGGTTATCAGCCGGAGATTTGGCTTTTTATATCGAAAAAATGCATCTTTTCGGTAAAATAAACTGTAACCGTAATAATTCAGTTTTAAACTTTTCAGTATGGGTAGGTATAAAGTTATGTTACTAAGCAACACACAGGAACAATAACAGGAAACTATCTATCTGGCTGGACAGAATAAATGCGTAAGTTATTGGCTCGTCCTTCTTTCACGCAGCAACGCAGTAGGTACAATGGTGAATAGTAAAGAGCTGGTAAGCTAAGGGGGCAAAGACCCAGTAAAAAGTCATATTAAGTTAACAGTGACTTTACTACATTACTAGATAAATTTATTTTTACACAATTGTATGAATTTTTTCAACAAATTGAAAAATAATTTTTGGCATTGTTTACATTCATTTCTTATTATTTTGTGTTATGCTATTTCTTCGTGTTGTTTTCGATTGTGTGCGTCAAATAGGTATTTATGTAATAGCAATATTAAAAAAGGCCTATTCAAATGATGAAACAGCAATATACATTTTGTAATGGATATAAATACTTATAGTCTAAAGAAAAGAACGAGCTAAAAATATCAGTTTTCGTATCATTTTACGTCCTACGTCTTCAGGATTCAAATACATAGCGCTATGTGGAGCACTCCTTTATACATAGTGCTGAATGTGAGACTGTTCCAACTTTTACATTGCAACCTCACCATGTAGAATTTCATCTTTCATATTAAGCTTGTTGCAATTAGTCTTTTGATTAAAAATATTTGACCTTAAAGTTTATGTAATTCAAATTGGAATTAGTCTGTCCTTCTTTTTGTCTGTTCGTCTGACTGTGCCTTTCTTCTTCTATTGGATAGAAGCAAGCGTTACTTTGCGAAAGTCCACAATATGAAATTATCGGATCCATAATATGAAAATATGCGGAAATCTCTATTATGAAAATTATTAAGATTGAATATGAAAACTTAGTCTTAACAATTCATTGTAAAGTCAACATCTCCTGAGGATGCTCCGGTTTCGGAGCGAAACGTGCGTAGAGCGTATCTTGCCGAAGATCTGTTTGGTGTGGAGTATAAGGATTGAAGAAATTATAAATGACTCCATCCAGATTCTCCTGCTTTTCGCGGAGTACAGCAAATTAAGCCTAATTTTCATAAACTTTCTTCTTCTGACTTATCCGTTTTGAACAAGTTATCATTTCGCCGTTATTCGTACGTGGCACGAATAGAGCGTTATATTAAGAAACTTATTAAAAATTCAACAATAGAGCGTAGAGCTTAAAAATAAATTATGAGCAAAAAAATAATATGTTTGTGTAAAAACCTACAAACAAAAAAACCCTACCTGACTTGCGGTGTTTCCTTCGAGTAATTAGTTCAATAGAGCAAAACATTGTTGTTTTCAATATTTCCACAATAACTGGGAAACAATTCAACTGAGTTATTGGCGATTGGGAGGGTTGTTGTTGTACATAATAATTATACAATACAATAGTTCACACAACGTTAAAACACGTGTAAATTTTGATATCAAGCTATAAATTAATTTGTCAATTTATTTTTGTTATTCAGAATAATAATCATTTCTATATATTATTACTTAGTGTTAGTTGTAAAGGGTGATGTTCTAGTATCTTCAGGTATACCTTTACACAATGGCGTTTATAAAGGGTATGCACAGGGTATCCCGATGATATAAAATGAAACAAATCTCCAGTACAAGTTAACAATAGGGTAAGACTTTTATAACTCTTACAATGCCTATCTTTATGTTTTTCATAAGCCTTGTAGCGCACATCAAAGTGTATATATAAATGTTTGTTTTTTTGTTAATTGTATTTTTTCTTTTGAGTTTATGCTACACCTTTAAATTAAGACCTATGATGTATATTATGTGTAATGAGTTAATAAATAAATAAAATAAAAAATGTATTTATGTGACGTACACACACACTTCTGTAAAAGTTCCATTATAGAATTTCCTTTAATTTCAATATGTGTACTACCTACCTGTATTTACGAGTATTACAGTCATTATGCGGTGAAAATGGCAATGTAAACGATAATTTAGCGAAACTATGCATCGCCTAACAACAACGGCGCTGAACGCAAATTATTGACAATCGATATTATATGCGTTGATTGTTCCGAGAAGGCACAGGCAATTTTAAGGAGGAGCTTGAAATAAACTGTGTTTGACGGCCGTTTGGCGCAGTGGGCAGCGACCCTGCTTTCTGAGGTCAAGGTCGTGGGTTCGATTCCCACAACTGGAAAATGTTTGTGTGATGAACATGAATGTTTTTCAGTGTCTGGGTGTATATCTGTATATTATAAGTATTTATGTGTATTATATTCATAAAAAATGTTCGTCAGCTATCTAAGTAACCATAACACAAGCTACGCTTACTTTGGGGCTAGATGGCAATGTGTGGATTATCGTAGTATATTTATTTAATTATTTATATTTATCTATAATCATAGAATAGAATAGAATATAAAAAAAAAAAAAAAAAAACTTCTGAGTGGAATAAACGTATTATTTTACGTTAGTTGTAATATAACTACGTGTAATTACAATTTCTCTCTACTTAAGTATTTAAAAAAGCTTTTTAAATCATGTTTGACTAATCTATTGACGTACAACGCTGGTTTTTTTTATTCAGATTGACAATTAGTCGTAAAACAGGAATGAAAGTTTATTTGTTAAAATGCTTTAAAAGGAACAGATATGTGATTTTTTTTTATTCATTTAATAACTCAACTATGAAGCCCCCCTTAGTAGAAGTTGACTTATTAAATGCAAAAAATATAAGTTAATTCAAGAAGAAGCAGAGAAAACGAAATAATAGGTGGACGCCGTGACGCGGAGGATTGGTTTATATTGTGTTAAATCTCGGGAATTAATGAATGTATGGGAAACTTATCAAATGTGTACGTGGAAACCGCTTGTAAAAAGATAAATTTTTTAATTGTAACACTCGTAGACTCCCTATAAATATGAAGTAAACAAATAGACGCATATGGTTTTTGCAAGAACTATTCAGATATTTTTTTTGTTTTTACTACGTATTTTTTTAAGAAAGTTGACATTATTAGTTTCTAATAATCATGTTATACAGAGGATCTTTACTTAGACCTACTATTAAACAAATTTAACTTTGGCGAAGCACTAGCTGAAAATTTTCTACGGCCTCTCGGACCATATGCTTTAATACGAGCAGTCGGGTGCATAGCAACAATCTGTGATAAGGAATTCAATAAGCAATTCAGAGCTAGTAGCTTGAGCCTATTATGAGATATTACGTACCATATATTATTCTTTGATGTGATGTGATTATGTTGCGACAGCGCAATAAATCAGTAAATTTCACTCATATTCAAATCTAGTGATTCTGACTAGAAAATAACCAAAACCATTTTTTGGTTATTTTCTAGTCAGAATTATACCAAATATTCCTATATAGCCTAATCAAGTAAGTTAATCTCTTCTAGAAACACAACGTGGTGACTTTAGTCTCGTTTTTAATAACGAGAGAAAAAACAATACAATTGGGTCTGTATGTGCACTCTGTCTGTCTCTAAATGCTCAGACAATTTCAACGATCGGTAATATTCGATACACGTTGGACATAATCGTGACAACGATAAGTTGGAAATGAACGCCATTTCCAACTTATCATTGTAAAGCAGTAATTTAGTCCTCCTCTAACAACTACGTATGTATGTTAATAGTAAAGAAAATCTCCAGTAGGTACGAGTTATAAAAACTTATGGGTCGGCTTTTTATAACTCTTACAAAACCTATCCTTAAGTTTTTTTATAGGTAACACATACTGGAGATTTTTCACATACCCTGTGCATACCCTGTGCACACCCTCTATGCACGACACTGCTAGTACCTATACAGCTAATCGATATAATAGGTATAGATTTATTGATACTAGGTAATGCAATCGATTGCGTCGCATAATATGTTATTGTAGTATCGAATTGATGTTATTACAAATTACTGTGTAATTCTATTGCAATAACTGCACCCTGATTTCATTATGGCATTGAAACCTTGCGCACTAAATGCATTATGTGGCGGAGGTATATTTTGACAACACTGCATACAAGAACCGTCAGTTTTCGCAGAATACTTAGTATCTCAGATGAAACGTTCCCGCCTCGTCGTGCCATCAACTCGTTTCACCAGAGACACGCGAAGGAATTGTCATATCTCGTTGTAAAACCGAATTCTGATGTTGGTCTTCTTAATTTTACTTAAGACATTTTATTGTCTCTAAGATATTTCTTTTTGTAACACTTTTAAAATATGTACTCTTATTTTTTAGTATTTAAAAGCATATTTATAAATAAGTAGTTATGGAATAATAATGCAGCAAGCACATTTCAAATAAAAAAAACACTGCATATATGCATTGATTTAATTTGTTGCTTTTGCTCACTGAATATATATTACAATGATATGCTGCGTTTGTTATCTATCTATATACTTATAATAAAACTGTAACTGGATGATTTCTGTACATTTAATATAATTTGAATTAATATTTATAATCGATACTGAGTCCAAAACAGATTTTCATTTAATTTTTGTCTGTCTCTCTGTCCGGACATCACGTGAAAACTACTAAATGGATTTAAATAAAATTTGGTATAGCGGTAGCTGATATTCCGGGTCAATATATAGGATAATTTTTATCTCGATAATGTATCAACTAATATAATGACAACTTACTAACTCAGTATACCACGTAAAATAATAGTAGGTACATAGCTAGTAGCCACGATGATTATGATGTAAGCATCAGATCTATTCTAGCTTCTCGATTGACTCATACACGGACGAAGTCGCGAGGGTCCGCTAGTATAGGAATAAGGCTGTGGAAATCAGACCACGATGGCCAATAATAAATATGACGATATTCGTGGCGACTAAAATAACTTTAATGGTGTTTGATTGGACACTACATACAAGAACCTTGAATTGGAAACTAGGTCAGGCTAGGATTCTGGAGAGTAATCGTGGAATATCTTTGGAATAGTAATACAGTAAACATTGACACATTTAAAAAAAAAAACACTGCAAATATATTGCGATGACCATCATCATCACTTCAAACGATTGACATACACTGCTGGTCATAAGTCTCTTGTAGGGAGCTACAAAATGCACGGTGCCGGGCCACTTGTTTCCAGCGGCTCCCAACGACTCGTTTGTTGTCGTCTGCCTACCTCGTTGGAGGCCAACCAATGCTGCGTTCAGCTGTGCGGGGTCACCATTCCAGCACCTTGGGATCCCAACGTCCATCGCTTCTACGAGGTATGTTTATTATAAACCTTGTTTGGAGATAGCTATGCTGTGAGAATCCGGAAATCAGAAATGAGGAGATCCGTAGAAGAACTAGAGTTACCGACCTAGCTCAGCCAATCTCAGAGCTGAAGTGGCAATGTAATGCATTGTGCATCGTAGGTGGTGTTTTTAGCGGGTGCATAGTTGCGCTAAATTACTGCTTGCATAGCCATTTTCAACTTATCATTGTCACGATTATGTCCAATGCGTGTCGAATATTACCGATCGTTGAAATTGTCTGAGCATTTAGAGTCACTGCAAACAGAAAGAGTTTACATACACACCGAATAGTATTTTCTTCCTCTTATTAATAAATGGTTTAGAGCACCCAACATAGCTATCTCCAAACTAGGTTTATAATTGCGATGATACGCCAATTTTATTATAAACCTAGTAATAAGGACCAGGAAGTCAGACCGTGACGGTCAATAATAACTATGACGATATTCGTGACGATTTCATTACGGACGTACGATAGTTGCCAATATTGCTGCGTTTATACGGTTTAAACTAACGACGGATAAATATTGAGAACGTTATCATGATATAGTATTGCAAACAATAATTGAAAAATAATTATGAACGATTTAAATGACCATGTAATAATAAGCTTTGATTAAACAGTTCTGGTATATCTATATAAGATATCACTGTTAGGTACCAGCGTTTGATTTGCCTTATGACAGTGGATACCTACGATTTGATTTAAGACAGTGGATACGAAACTTATGTTTTTAGTTTTTAAACTTACCTATAACATAAATAAGCGTTTTTATTTTTGTATTCGATGTTTTACTGTGAAATCTTTTTTGTGTATTCGTATGTAATTGTTTTAATGTAGGTTTTAAATTGAAACCCCATGTTTGTTTTTTGCTCATGTTGTCGTGATCTTAAGGTTGCATAGATGCAGAGGTCGGTACTAAGCGATAAGGCCGCCGTTTTCAACCTATAACTTTATGTCTAGGTATCTTCTATTTTTGAACATAAGACAGTCGTCGTAGTCGGCCTTTGGGCGTATTTAAAAATGCTGTTAAGGCTCATTATCTCGCTCAATAAAGACGACTATTATTTATTTATCTACTATAACTCATATTAAAGTATTTATGGTATGTTCAGTATGTATAAGTATTTATATTTTTTTTATTTATCAATAGTATTGTTGTATTTGTGTAGTATGGATTATGTATTAGTATAAAGTTATTCGTGTGTATTACTATATAGTATAACTTTTCGTTTTTCTGTTTAGTTTTCCTAATCTTAACGTTGCCTGGCAGAGATCGCTCCTTAGCGATAAGGTTGGTTTTTTATCCTACTACATTATTTAAGTGTTTGTTCTTTTTCTTTGTTTTTCTGAATGATGTGGTGTATAAATACAATAAATAAATAAATTTTATTTCCCTAACTTTACTTGTGGTGTCAAAATATAATCAGCGGTATCTAATTCATACATCTATGCACAGACTTTCTATCTTACGTAGAAGAAGAAGGATACAGAGCTGCTAAAACCCAATTCAGGTATCGCGTTAGTAGGTACCGTACCTACTGTTTTTAGGGTTTTATCTTTTTATAGTAATAATTTAAGGACCTACCAGATGCCCCATCTGATGGTAAGTGGAAAACAATCGCCTATAAATAGAGCATAACTTCGCAAGGCATGCTAGGAACACGTCTTGTGATGTGCCGCCATCTGCCCATCTACCTGAGATGAAGATGTTAAGCCAAATGTGCCTGTTATTAAACCAGCAACCTCGCCGATCAGACCAGAACACAGCACTGTTGCAGAAATATGGCTAGCTCTGCCACAAAAAGCTCTACTACATCACTAGCTATAAGTCCACTATAAAATAAAATACGCTATTAGAGCAAAGTACCATCAATTTAACAAAAAACAACAATTCGATAATCGAGATGTCATTAAAAGAACTTTCGCATTTCCGTCTTTTTCCTGAAAAGGTATCTACCTATGCTGTGATTTTATGCTTAAATATAAAGTTTAACATTATCCCTATTGTTTACTTAATGTAAATTGTGTAGTGTGTGCTGACTCAAAATATTCATGACACATTATAGCGTAGAATATTATTAGAACGTTGTTACACAGCGTTCTAATACATATTATAAATAACTGATTCAGGAATTCAATTAACAACGGGGGAATATTTACAAAACAATATGGGAACAACTGGCGGCATTATAAAAGCATAAACAAGAGGCCAACAATGTTAAGCTTTAATAAAACTCCATGAATAGTTATGTATAGGAAATGCAACTATCTGGTCTGAGGACACCTAAGCATACCGTTGCAGATATAGGCTTGGAGACACAAAGTATTTACCACTGAACGAGTTTTACAACAATTTTAAATGCGTGCACATTATCCATTGCGTAATTGTTTGCATTCTTTTACACTGCATTCGTGTTAGCGGGCAATGTATGGGCTGTGGATTGGAGTATTCGTTCAATAGTAGTTAGATAGGTGAATCTCGTTTGGGGTGGGTGTGAGGCGACAGTCCTTTGATTCCGGCGAGATTAAACGTGGTGCAGACGGTGGCGCCTCTATCGATTGTTGTTGTAATTACAACGCTATCCTCGCCCAGTCGCAAATGAAATTGTTCGGGACACAGCCTGCTATGGACGCTTGGATGTTATTGCAGTTGTCTAGCATATATTTGTGCCGTATGCCGTCGATGATACCTATCGATAGCACCTAGTTGTATGTTATGTTGCGGTTGTTAATACAATTAAACGGTTGAGATATTCTGCGTTATTGAATGGGAAGCGTTAGATGTGTTTACTCTACCTGTTAGCCTATTAGATATGATTACGCTTCTTGAGGTTAAGTTAGTTATTTTGGGGCTATATTGTCACGCATATAAGTCGATTGCGTAGATGGAGCAACGTTGCTCCAACTCAATAAATGGATGGGTAATCGGCTACAATTGTGGCCTTAAACCATCTTTCTTTGTACAGTGCAGAGGACGTTAAACTGACTGTTCCAGTTCAACGAATATTAACAGTTGTTATCACTGTCACCTGCAGGGCTAGCACAGGTAAGAGATAAAAATTATATCCCCCGATTATATCCCCTGACAGAGAATAAAGCACGGGACCAGGGAATAGGAGAAATTTACCCCATTTAATTATGACACATATATTATTTGGATATTATTGTATGTGCGCCAGTGCTCTGAGAGTTGATAAAGCTGTGGGAAAGATAATTTTCAATCCTTTCCCCGGGGATATTATTGTCTCCTGCCCATACTAGCCGTGCTGGTGATAATCGTTCTACAATACCATTTTATCTCACATTCTAGCAATATGGTGGGACAAGCACAATATGGTTGGACTGACTGAGTGACTGATCAAAACCTACAGTTGTCACCAGTGGCCTGCATAGAGGGTATGCACAGGGTATGCAGAGGATATAAAATAAAAAAAATCTCCAGTACGAGTTATAAAAAACTTAAGGATTGACGTTGTCAGAGTTATAAAAAGCCTTGAGTATTTATACCTCGTACTGGGGATTTTCTGCATTTTATATCATCTGCATACCCTGTGCATACCCTCTATGCACGCCACTGGTTGTCACCAGCCCTCCTCTTGTCGCGAGTGTCGTACGAGGCGACTAAGGGAATATAACCGGAGACGTTTAGCAGCGTCCTCTGCGCCACTAGTACCATCTACTGCTGTCACAAGCCCGTTTACCCAGCGTGGTGGTTACGAGCAATAGATCGGCAGGGTGATTACGTATCACTTTTGTTTATTTATTGTATGGAAAAGTTACGTTTGACAGCAGTGATTGCAAGATTTACGCCTGTCGCAAACTTGTCGCGAGATTCGTAATCACCCTGCCGCGTTTGGAGAGATCTTTAGTCCAGCCACTGGGTTTCTTACCAGGGTATGCATACTGTAGCACAATTGCATAAATGGCAAAAGTTCTCCTACAACAAGAGTTGTATATAAATTTTGAGTAAGCATTGCTTTTGTGCATGTATGAAGTGCACGCCACTCCGACGTACCTTAACTTTTCTATGTTATGTACTTAAAACGTACATAACTTAGAAAAGTTAAAGGTGCGTGCTGTCATTCGACAGTGAAGCCAAAGTCCTGCCACTGAACTATCAGCGATATAAGAGAACAGATTATTTCAGTATAAATAAAATGATAAAAGCCTTAAACCAGTTACAGCAGAGTTTTGAGTTTTGAAGTGAGGATATAGCGGCCACAAATCCACATTCGAATACGGAATACGAATGAAAACGAAGAGAGGATTCCAATAAAACATTCGTAGCCCCAAACGTAGATACGTTTACGTGACGTAGCCGCCTACTATCCACGCATGCGTATTTCACTCGAACAGAACAAACCGACAGTGCCAATTTCAATTGTAGAAAAAAAAATAACCAATTCGAATTGGAGAAGGCTTCGCGGCGACCAATGGGAGCGCTTACAGTCGTCATGCCAACTGTGTAGGCGGGGCGAATGATATCTAGCATTGGAATGTGCGTTGTATTTGTTTTGCTGGATGCGAAGGCTTTATTGCTCGGTGTTTGAGCCTCTTTCCCCTTGAGGTTGGCGGCGGCGGAAACCTCGAATCGGTTTTGGGATGAGACTTTCACATTATATACCCAACTCCTTTGCAGCCTACGAAGTCGCAATCGTACATTTACAGATATCATCCATTTAAAACCGACGCCCTTCTATATCTATACCTAACTGTTTTAGTCCGAAAGGTGAAAGTATAGGTTATTACAATTGGATGCTCTGTTGTTTATAAATAGCGTTAAATCCATCATGGCAATGACTAGTGTCTTTGTAAGCTTTAGAGTAAAATGTATTTAAAATAAATCTATTGAAAGATTACTAAAAGCAATAAGAGGTGTCTTCCCATTTATATATAACAGTCGGTATTGATTTTTCGATAGGAAAAAACGAAGGCAACGATCTATGCAGATCTGGAGTGCTCTCGGCACATCAGATGGCACCGGCGGGGCAGCCTCCGCAGACAATCGAACGGTGGGGGGCACCCCCCACTGGAGGTCGGGGAACGGCAAAGACTAGACTTGGCATTATAGATAGGTACCTCTAGACCGCATTTTATATTGGAGGATAAAACCTCGAAATCACAATTATGTCCTAATCTATCAGACCTCTTAGTATTGCTTGAAATATTACTATGACAAAGTGCACCTCTAAAAAGCTAAAATTAAAAATAGTTTTATGCTTTATAAAATTGTTAGTAGCTAGGTTTTTCTGGTAAAAACTTGCAGTGCCAGCCCGGATTTAGACAATATGCAATATCCATCCCCGTGCGTCACGATTCTTAGCATTATAGCAGCGTGGTTGGTATCTAACGCCCAAAAGAACGTTAGGGGCATTTATAGGCTGGGGATGGGGCAGATGCTAAAGCTCCATTACTCCTGGATTAATATCCAGGAGTAATGGAGCTTTAGCATCTGTAGACTGTATAGATAGATAGATGGTCAGTCAGTCAGAATGCAATTTAAGACAAATAATCTCTAAGACCTCATTTCATGAATCACATCTGCGTTCTTTATCTTTGGTAATATCGACCCGTCGGCGACTTCCCATTCTCGAAGTAAAACACGGCGGGAAGGAAACCGCGGGATAAACCCCACCGCCCCCACCCGATCTTTACGTTTCAGGAATAAATATTTCAGAGCGTGTGCTTCGGAAGTTAAAGCTATGTATCGCCCAGCGGTAACAATCCGAGAATGAGGAACCCACTTTTATGTAAGTTGACTTTGTATACCTTGCGGGGGCGTTTTTTGACTATATTTATCCAGGACTTTGATAAGTTATACTTACGTGAGTTTTTCTGCGCGCAATTTGTTTTTTCACGATTAAATAAAGAAGTCTCAATCGCAACCAATAAAGCCTTTTAACTGAGTTTATTAATTCATGCTTATTAGGGAAGGGTAGGTATAGAAGCTTAAGAGATTTTTTATCGTTTGTTTGTTTGAACGCGCTAGTCTGTGAAACTGTCTAGTAAAATTTAAAAATCTTTTTTGCATTCATAACCAAAGTTTTGAGAAAGGTTATGGCTATTTTATATTACGCTGCAATCCGAAAATTCCCATCTGGATTATTCCTTATTACATATAACATTGAAATATGTTGGAAAAGAGCAACTTCTGAGTTTATTGCCGGCTTCTTCTCGGTAGAATTTGTCTAACAGGCAAGACTTGTCGTTACAAAACTATATTATAAAGTGGATCATCTTAAATTGACTAAATTTTGAATTTCGTTATGCCTGACATTTCTCCATCTATACGTTTTCCTGTTATAAAAAGGGAATGGATTATTTCCTGTTCAATTCCAAAGTACCTTTTTTACTCGAGATTGTTATAGTTACTCCAGAGGTTTTTAGTAGCGTAGATTAATTCTATTGAATAGTTACTATGCCTGTCATTGTAGGTACTTTCAAAGTCGGTGTAGCTGTTTTGAAGAGTACCTACCTACGAAGTAGCTAAGACCAAATATAACGAATACTTGTGCCAAGATACTTTAATAGATGTTTTTTTTTGCAAGATACCCAGAAAATGTTCTTGTTCCGTAATAAAACGCTAAGTAGTAATTGTACACATTTAATTACCAGCACAATATAATGTAACTTGGTTTTCTGTAATACGCTCTACCAATAAACGGGTTTTTTCGTTTATGGGTTTATCTGTAGACATATTTTTGTGGGAAACACTAAGCGAATAAAGTGTCAAACGTTTTTTTTTTAAAGTGATTAAAGACCTACCAATGAGGAACATTTTATTTAACTTTTAGTTTTTAGAAATAAGTAGTAAAAAACCAAACTGCGTTATCGTTTTAGAATGAATAAACTGAATATTAAAAAGTGCACACTAGACAGATTTTGCCGCTGAACAAGTGGTAATAGTGATTGATGTATGATCGGAATGTTGAATTTCTTGACGTAATGTTTGTACCATTTCATGTATAAACATTACGTCAAAAAATGTTATATGTGTTATATGTTATGTGTATGTCTTATAAACTTGAAGGACGATTCCTTTAAGTTTATAACACATAAATTCCAACCCAATGGGAATAAATAACATCAAATATTTAAAATTGTAAGACAAAAATACATTCATAATATTGATGTACTGAAAACAACGACTCCAATTACCTCTTGACCAACAAAAATCATAACATTACTTTGTGGTTAATTCAGATTCAATTTGCTTTTTATTAGATTGCTGGTGAAAAGAACGTACACAATAGTTTTAAATGTTCAGTGCAAGCGAAAGAACAAATTTTTTTATTGACCTCAAAATTTCCCTACCCATTCTGATCACAGGTCATCAAACATGTTAAAATTGAAGACAAGATAGGAACAAATTCCAGCAAGTATTTTTGGCTGATTTACCTGCCGGTATTCTCTGCCGATTTTTCTGCAGCAATATTGAACCGGACTAGCCGATTAGACACGTGCGGTTTTACCTATACGTCCACTCGTAACAACTATCGTTAAACGACTATAGTTATTTGATAAAACTGGTAAACTGATTACTTTCTCAACACTGTATACCAAGTAGGTATGTAAAGAAACGTGTCAGGACAAAACACCGATAGAACAATTTTTCCTAGTCTGCCAGAGGAGCGTTTAAACTTTTTGGAATAGGTCTGTTTCTTTTTTCACTAAACGAAAGATTATAAGAAGATTACAATGGTACTTATTTTAATGCTTTATCCTAAACGGCAATACTAAAAAGCTTAAGTTTAAACTTTTCTGTGGAATTTAATACACAATTTCACTGCTTTTTTAATTTAATAAACAATAATTTGTTAACAGGTGACGATTAAATATCATAGGTATTAATTAATTTAAATAACTTAACTTTTATTATTATTATTAATTAACTTACTACCTACACCTGTTTATTACACAGGTGATATTGCCTCTTTGTATTGCATGACTTATCTTTTGGCAAAATAAGCGCGAGATTCTTGTATTATAATGAATACTTAAAAATAAATAAGTAAAATGTGGTTACATACCCTTTTAGAACTAATATACTCTACACATTAGGATTCACACACACTATCGTCCACACACAATATTTAATAATTCACAGTAAGGAATAAATAGTTCACAGTAGACTGAAGATATTCACAGAGAATGCTGAGTAGGTAAATGAATGACTTGGATGAATAACGTTTATAGTGGTAGCGTAGGCAAATACGCAACAAATCTGATTACGCTATTCAATGCCAGCTTACCAATTAGCGACGGTCGAGTTGGAGAATTACTACGTTTGTAGATCTGCGTAATTTTTTTAGGGGTGCCATTTTTAGATCACGGTGTACGGAACACCGTGATCTAAAAATGGCACCCTCATAAGGTTAAAATCTGTTGCAGAACTGATGACGGGACCCACATACAAAGTTTTCTTTAACAATATGCATTTACAACTATAAAATGCCTATTTTTTATGAGGATATCATACAGTTATAATCTAAAGCACCATGGAACAGCAAAAGCTTTCGGAGCAAAGAGGCCTTCTAGTTAACAATGATGATGCACTATGAGACCACAGTCCATCATCATCACGTGGAAACTTATATTCACTTAATGAATCCTTACTAATTTTATAAATGCGTAAGTGTGTTTGTTTGTTTGTCCTACCTTTAGGCCCTAACTAAGCAATAAATCAACTTGATTTTTTGTATGGAGTTAGAGCTAGAGTAACATAGGCTAGTTATTAGACCCACGAAAACAAAGGGTTCCAACGGTATTTGTAAAAACAGTAATAAACGAAACCACAGACTAGCACTTAATAAAATTAAATTAAATATTTCATTCAAATAATTTAACTTTAAATATATTAATTGATCTGATCTTTTTAAAGTCTATTTCGATACTAATTTTTATATGGACTTAATGGACATATGAAATCCGAAAGTTATTAACTTTAAATCTCGTGTAAATTATTTTATCGCGGGACATATTTCACACAAAGCATGCAATACATTGGAGCCCTCTAAACAAAAAAATAATATCTTTGAAATTAAAATCAGTTAGGAATTCTAACTGAGATATCTTCTTACGTATGCTTCTACTATAGTCATATTACGGAACCTTTTCGGGTATGAGTTTTATTCACGCTCGACCGTCTTACTGTGTGCCAATTGATAAAGGTTTTGCACAATTTTCCGATAGGGAAACCCTTTTATTACGTAAATATACACTGTATTTTTGTACACGTTGCTTTTTATGCACTAAACTACTATTTTTCTTTTGTTTATTTTTTTTTAATTTTTGAACACTGTACTTATTCTCGTAATGTTGTAGGACGAAAAAAGTTAACGTGTATTTAAAAATAAGTCGCTGTCCGTTATAAAAGTCAGGCTATAAAACTTACATTTGACCGATTTTTTTTATTAGTTGTGTTGTTGGTTGGAGTGGTCAAAAAAGGTCAAAGTAATTAACCGCCAAAAAATCTCTACGAAGTTAACCGGGACATGCAACTAAAAATTTTTTTTTTGGATAATTATCATTCGCGTGATCTTTAAATTTTGACAATTATGAGCTAAATTTTCTATTGTTCATTAGAAGTTTCAAAGTGATCCAATGCAGCTCCGAAGCTAAGGAAAATCGATTTGGTAGCTATCTGTTTACATTCGTTATGTAGTTGCAAGTGAACCAAACACTAGCCCATTATAAGTTTACTAGTGCACCTTATTAGAAAATACCTCATTAAATAAGTACGGTATATTCATAAAGCTGTTATTTAGAGATAACAAAAATTAAATCTATGTAGTAGTACAGCTCTTTGTAACGGAGCTCTGGAGAAGAAACTATCGCCATGCTTATTTGTACTTATTTGTATCTGAAGGGCCTGTTTAGCGGTGTGGTCTGGCACACGAGGCTTAACACCTATGGATGCCTCAGGTTGATGGGCACAGACGGCTTTACATTCGTTATGTAGTTGCAAGTGAACCCAACACTGGCCCATTATAAGTTTACTAGTGCACCTAATTAGAAAATACCTCATTAAATAAGTACCGTATATTCATAAAGCTGTTTATTATATATATTTATTTAAATTATATATGTATTTGTATCTTTACATTTTGGTGTTTATGTATCAACACTCTTGGCACTATCCCGTTCTCTTGCTATAAGACCTATCTACAAAGGAAGGCTGTAAGAGATTGCTTGCTTGCATCGTGTCCTGTATACTCCTTACTGTTTCTTTTCCAGTGTGTTATACGTGCAATAAAGTGTTTCTTCTTCTTCTTCTTTTTCTTCTTATTACAGAGCATGAGTCTTATAATGAAAGTAGAGTGAAAAGAGAAATGCTGATGTAGAGTTTATTATAATGTATTGCTATGAAGCGGTGATAGTCTATTGGTTAGAAATTTGGCATCCCTTTCAAAGGGACTGAGTTAGATAGATAGATAGATAAATTCTTTATTGCACACAATTTGTTAGATCCTGGGGACACACCTCTTAGCTATGTGCGGTTTGATTTTAGTTTATTAAAATATATGACTTGATTAAACGGCGAAGGAAAACATCGTGAGGAAACCTACATTCCTGAGAGTTTTCTATAATTGTATAAATTTAAAATTTGACAGGATTTGAACCTGCGACCCTCTGGCAATCGCGGCCTGAGCGCTTTCCTACCGTCGATGCCGAAATTAGTATATGCCTTTAAGTCTTCAGTCTTATAGCGACTGTAGCGTCATCTAGTAGGAAACGTTGCAGTTTCGATCTACTTTTTCAAAGGTGCATATTACAATGAGACACGTTTGAAACAAGAGATGACACATTGCTTTTATATAATTTTTTTATTAGTGTTTTTACCTACACTTGGAGGAAATATCAATTTTATAAATTTAAAATGCATATAATTTTTTTTTTCTATAATGTTCTCACATGTAAGTGTACCAATCTGATGACTATGGACTATGCCTTCTATCTGAGAGTAGACTTGTACCCTGCAGTGGGCCGCTAATGGGTTATAATGTCGATGATGCCATAACATGATAGCTGCGTAGCGTAGCTACATATAATTACAGTAGCACGACACACGCAGGTAACGTGCATACGTATTAATGTATAGATAATTCCTCTTAATGAATATTTTTGCTGAGTCGTGTTTAATACGCAACTAGTAAACTATCGATAAATTATGCAGGAGCTCCGTTATGAGATCATTAAGTGTACCTATGACTATGAGGCCAATGCGCAACCGCTCTCAAACCTATATTAGCCGTTCGTCACTAGAGCCCTTCATAAACTGTTCACCGTGCTTTTATTTTATATTGAAGTGAAAACTCGAGGATATTGGGAGGCTACTTTATAGCTAATTTTAATATTCGAGTCTTCATCGGTATTTAATTTATAACATAATGTAAAGTAAAAGTAAATTATATGGGCGGGCTCTTATCTTTTAGTGGAAAAAATTTAGATACCTGTTTCTTACAAATGCTTAATTAAGTATTTCTTTAAGTCTTTTGATATTAATATCTTATAGGTCGCCTTCACCAATATTGTTTTTTTTTAAAAACTTGTTTAGGTGGTTAACTATTATCACTTAAGGTAGTATTATTTTAAAATATTAATATTTTAAAATTATATTTTATTTGACAAACAGTAAAGTTCTAAAAATAAGAATTATAATTATTCTGAAATAAAATATCAACAATTATAATATTATTATTAAAGTACCAAAAGATTACCAGTTAAAAATATTACGTTACTAGCCGCGACTTCGTCTGCGTTTGATTTTGTTTTTTGATGTGGCTTTCAATTTAATTGTAGTTCTAAAAAAGTATTCAGTGTCGCTAAGCCTTAAATGAGGGATTTGCTGCTGTCCGCTGAGGAGTTCTGTCCTCTATCTCCAACCACATTCATCAGATCTATACAAAGTTTGGACGAAATTAAACACATATTATAACATCTATAGCACAAAAATAATTATTTAAATCGGTTATAATTTGTCGGAGTTATGGTGTAAAATCGTCAAACACTTTCATCCCCTCTCCCAAAGGAACCGAGCTTAATGTCGGGATAAAAAGTATCCTATATCACTTCTAACACTTCCAAGAATATGTGTAGAAACTTTCATGAGGATCGGTTTAGTAGTTTTTGCGTGAAAGCGTAACAAACAAACTTACATTGACATTTATAATATTACTAGATAGATATACTAGAAAGATAGATAGATAGATAGATAGATAGATAGATATGCCCTGCGGCTTCACCCGCGTAATTTTGGGAGGCAGCATACTGCTGCATAGTCTACACGTATAGTCATATATGAGATTTTGAGATTTTTTTATCTTACGTAATTTTTTTTTCAATGAAAAGTATTCTATATTATTTCTAATACCTCCAAGAATATGTATAAAAAGTTTCATGAAGATCGATTTAGTAGTTTTGCGTGAAAGCGTTTATAATATTAGATATTAGAATGGATGTGTATAACTAAAAGTTTAATGCCTATGTCTTTTCCAACAGTGGTAATTAATATTCGATCTCTCATGTCAATACAAATTTTGCAGTGATCATAACATATGCCACTATCAAAGTATGCGTTCGATTATTTAGTTGGTTATTAGTCGAGTTTAGCTAACAACTACTTCACAGCACTATTATGTTTAGCAAAAGGCAATTATCAGGTCTCTTTAAAAACTGTTCTACATCTTCAAACTCAGTTACTTGTACGTGACGAGGTTTGGTCAGGCTTACTTCTATTTATCTTTCCTATAGCAATGATTAATAGAAAAAACTATTAAAGTACTACTGAATTACAATAAAGTATTATCGTACAAAAATTGTGTATTAAATGTTTTTTTTCAGGTTTCTTAATTTTTCCTAAACGTTACAGTTTAAAACATTACAAGATTCATAACTGGCTTCGCGAAACAATTCAATTGTTATGTTTAAAGAGAAATGGATGTAACAATTCAATTGTTTGATTTATTTTTCTTCTTATTAATATTAAAAGAAAAAGAAGTGAAACAATTGAATCATAGCTTACGTAATTAATTTTATTTAAGTTACTGTAAAAGGTTTCGAAATAAATAACTGTAAAGTGCCTAATATTTTACCGTGAAAACCCCACTAAAATCATAATTACGAAATTGAGTTTTGGTTTGTTGGTTTGTCATTTTTCCGATGTAACTATTGCATTGAAAACAATAGTAATTGTAAACGCGGGTGAAGCCGCATGCAGTTTTAGTAGCGTAGGCTGTATTTTAAAAAGGTTCTCCTCCTTCTCTTATCCTTTTATTTCGTTAGGATGTTTAATATTAAGGCTGAAGGTTTTGTTTTTGTTTTTTGTTTTGTCCGTGATACTGGAGATTTTTGTTTAGTTACCTACAGTGAAAGTTAAGAGAAGTTATTTACTAAAATCTTTTACGACATTTCACTCTCAAAATCTCACTTTGAGTGATCAGGCCGCCTTTGCAACCTATCACTAAGTAGTATATCTGGATTCCTTGTATTTTTTTCCTTGTGTGTGTGTTTTATTGCCATAAACTTTTTCCATTCTATGGTATTCTGCAATTTCTCGTAGAGTAATGCTTATTTAAGCGCTACAACTTTTTTTAACTCACGATAAATATTAAGTTAATGTTACCACTAGCTAGATCTGTAAGTAGACTGTGCGGTTTTCAGTCTAGAATGCCTGATAGGTAAAGCATATTTTTATACGTCTGTCACTACATTGTTCAATAGAAAAATATTCAATATTCGGTCTGCAATACGATTATTGTTGGAGCATCTGCAAAATTTAGTCATGTGCGTTCCTTGACATGTAGAGCGTAGATAGACAAAGCTTGAAGAATGATCTCAACGTGATGCAGCATTTAAAAAGAAAATAGCGTCCATTGCCTCTCTTAACGTAGTTTGAGACAATTTAGGGTTAAATTGGTTTTCCAGAATAGGCTTTCCAGAAATTGCATTTCATTGGTTACTTTCATTCGGTTGTTTGGCAAAAAATGCTTGAAGTGTCTTCTTAACTTTGAATGAATGTATGAATGAATATACTTTTTTTTGTCAACAATACATAAATCAAAAATAAAAATAAAATGCAAATAAAAAGGAAGGTACAATTTGCCGGCCTTATCGCTACATAGCGATCTCTTTCAGGCAACCAAAGGTGTAATAAGAAAAAGCTGTAGATGCAGGTAGTACCATAAATCAATATACTACGACAATACACACATCGCCATCTAGTCCCAAAGTAAGCGTAGCTTGTGTTATGGGTACTAAGATAACTGATGAAATTTTTTTATGAATAATACACATAAATACTTATAATATATAGATAAACACCCAGACACTGAAAAAAATTCATGTTCATCACACAAATATTGTCCAGTTGTGGGAATCGAACTCACGGCCTTGGACTCAGGAAGCAGGGTCGCTGCCCACTGCGCCAATCGGCCGTCGCCAAATAAATATACTAAAACATATAAATACACTACTTACAATACAAAAATAAATATAAACAAAGATCAACAAACATAAAAGGTATACAATAAAATACATAACAATGTTAAATCCTATCAATGCTCGACCGAAATAGACAAATATCTAGCGGCTGAGTACAAGATTTATAGAAAAATGAAGATTTACACAAGTTTGAGCCTAGAATGGCAGATGATTGCCTTTAGTTGTTTGGCTGTTTCTTGCATCGTCTTCGTTAAAGCTTTAACTTCATTGTACTTACAATTTACTTAAATTTACAAATTATTAATACTCCTGTATATACATATTCAAGAATAAGATTGGTTTGAATAAATGTTTTGTATGAAATTAATTACAAAGTAAACCTTGACTCTCTCTCTTTCTCGCTTTAAATACAGTCGTGACATTTAGAAAGTCTACCATCAAAGGGGCGAGCGAGGAAATTCGCAAAAAATCAGCAGCGATGACTTGTGGAATCTTCACTCCAATTCTATTCCGTGGCCAGCTACGTCCCTTAAAAAAATGTTTTATTGTCCTCCTCTTACATACTCCTATAGAAAGAGACGATGTTATTGGTAGATGTTGGTACGAAAAAATATATTTGGTTGGGTAACCCTTACGTTCCAAATCTCAAACCCTTTAGCAATATGATTTGCGTCAGTGGAGATGCGTTTAGAACTGATCACCGGACGGTAACCGAGTGGAAAAAGCGCTTCTCATCCGCTACGAAACACGGTTTGAATGAGTTTTTATTTTTAGTATAGCACGGTCAAGAGGGAAGAAATGGAAAAAATATGTTTAAAGCTAAATAATAATGAAAGTTTAAAGCATATACACAGGACATGATATTTTTTAGGATGTTCCAAGTTCGATTGTATAAATGAATGAATAAACTGTTATTGTAAATCACATAAACATACAGAAATTGTGAATAAAAATTTAACACAGAGTATACAATTTCGCTGCATAGAGATCTCTTTCAGGCAACCAATTACGTTTATTTGTAAATAAATCTGGATGTTTGAAAATTCTTTTATGGTTTGATAGCTCTCGAGGTGGAACTATTGTCATTTGTCATCAAGTTAAGATCTGATGAGGGGTTTCCTTGGAAACTAAGGGAAATGCTAAAATCCCATAGCCATGTAGATTGTGCTTGTTGAACTCTCTCAAATTAAATTTAATCTATTAATAGTCGCTAACTATGGGCCTCATAAGAAGGCTCAGAGTCACTCAGCGGGCGATGGAGAGAGCTATGTTAGGAGTATCTCTACGTGATCAAATCAGAAATGAGGAGATCCGTAGAAGAACTAGAGTTACCGACACAGCTCAGCGAGTTGCAAAGCTGAAGTGGCGATGGGCGGGGCACATAGCTCGGAGAACCGATGGCCGTTGGGGTCTTAAGGTGCTGGAATGGCGACCCCGCACCGGTAAACGCAGCGTAGGTCGGCCCCAAACGAGGTGGACAGATGACATCAGGCGAGTAGCTGGGAGCCGTTGGAGGCAAGCGGCCCAGGACCGTGCATTGTGGAACTCCCTACAAAAGACCTATGTCCAGCAGTGGACGTCAATTGGTTGAGATGATGATGATGATGATTAATAATTAAGGTGTGCCTGGGTACGATTGATCAGATGGGATTAAGTTATTTTAAAGATTGTTTTTACGTTAATAATTTGACCCTGTGTCATACCCGTTAATTACTAGTAAATGCGAAAGGGTCATTTCACAAAAGGATAATTTAATGCAACTTCGGATTTACGTTATTTTAAGAGAAATTTGAGAAATTTTGAAGTGCTTGTGTATATTAGCTGTTAAAATTGGTATGCTGACCTGAAATCAAAATATGATTAAATTTGGTATATTTTGATACTTTAATACAAGGGTACATTTTATCCCCAAAACCTACTTATATTAATAAAAATTTGATTTGTTTTGTTGACCTTCTTTTACGCTGCAGCATTTGCAATAATAGCATTAGTAGGTAAAGTATATTTTTTCTTGGAAGTATATAATCTTTTCGTTACGTCTTACGTTTTTTATTAAATTATTTTTATAGTTTATAAGGAAATAATATAAGCTAACATACCTAAAGAAAATACCTTTTTATTTTATTTGTTTTTATTTATTTTATCGCACTTGTTTTTTTTATATTTTTTAAACATTCTACTCTAAACAGTAATTAAAAGACTGTTTAGATTATAAGAAAAGTGAGAAAAAATGGAATGTATAGTAGGTACAAATGAATGGTTTGAAGCGGTGATTGCTGAGTGGGTAGGACTTCGAATTAACTTTCGGGGGGCCCAGTTCGAATTCCAGCAAGTGCCTTTAACTTTTTCAAGATATATGTTGCTTTAACGGTAAAGGTAAACATCGTGAGGAATCCTGCCTGAGAGTTCTCGATAATGATCTCAAAGGTGTGTGAAGTCCACCAATCCGCACTGGGACAGCGTGGTGGACTACGGCCTTAATCCCTCCTCATTATGGGAGGAGACCCGTGCCCTGTAGTAAACCGGGAATGGGTTGACATGATGAAGATGATGATGATGATGGTAGGTTCGTGGGGCAAAGTTTTTCTTATCTTCAACAGATTGGCATTAAAGGCATATATATCTTCTCTCTGAATAGGTATAAGAGTAACGTATTTTTGGATAATCCGCACTACCTTACAGGCTATTGTGTTTTCAAAGGCGTCAACCGCGAGGTGGGTAATGTTATCATTCCATTAATTACAACAACCGACCCCCTGCTTTTTAAAAGAAAATTAATCCGATTAAGGGGGAATCGAAGAACCCGCTCCGTCCGAGTTTATTCAGGCAACTTTCTTACGAATAATTATTTTTTGTAATTAAATCCATCAACACGATTTTTTTCCTAATGATTCCCCCATGGGAGTGGGGTGGTGGGAGCGCTGAGTGGGAGGGCTTTATTATTTCTTTTTTCCTAGTTCATAAAAATGCTACGTACGACGTTGGCGTAAATACGGATAAAGAAATTATTACGAGTATCTAACAGAAATTGTTGCACGTCGAGAACTTTGCGTTATTTGTTTTATTAATAGATGATTTATCATTGTTTATGCTATTTTTAGGTAAGTTCCTACTTTTTTATATTCTACGTAACCTTTTAGCATAGAAAGTACATATAGTTTACACCATGGTAATGAACCAGCAGAGCTAACAAGGGCAGGAGTCAAAAATTATATCCCCCGATTATATTCCCTGACGAGTGATATTATTAACGTGTCCACCTGCTAAAGCACGGGAACAGGGAATATGAGAAGTTCAATCCCGTTTTATATTACACATATATTTTTTGTATATTATTTCCAATTGTGCTCCAGTGCTCTGAGTAATTTATAAAGCTGTGAAAGAATATACATTTTAAATCCTTTCCCTGGGGTTATATATTGTCTCCTGCCCGTTCTAGCCGTGCTTAAGGTAAATTGAACCCACATATAATAATATTTCGAGTTTTTTCGGATTGAGAAAATGATATAAATTGGATAACCCTGGGATGTAGATACAGACTAGTAGATCCTGGTACTGATAATTACTACTATACGGGCTACTACTGTGTATTCAAAAATGCTGTTAAAGCCCATTATCTTGAGCAATAAAGACGACAGTGATTAACTCTTACTCATATTTAAGTATGTTTTAGTATATATTAGTTTATTATTTTTTATATTTATTATTATTAGTATTTCATGTGTGTAATCTTGATAAGTATTAGTGTGTTATTGTTCGTAAGTATGTATATAATAATAATAATACGGCCGCCTTTTGTATCCTACTTTTTAAGTTTATTTTTGTTGTGTCCATTGTTTTTTTTTTCCTATTTGTGGTGTACAAATAAAGTGTATAAATAAAATAAAAAAAAAATTGTCTTATTGCGTCAATCTCATTGGATCGGCAGAATTATAAGATGAAATATTTATTAAAGAAATTGGAGCTTCCCTCTTTTATACAACCGCTCTCCCCAGCCGTCGTGTTAATGATATCTCGCTTAGAAAAGGCACATCATTTACTTACTTTTAAGAAAATTAATTGAAATGAGTTCTGACGATGAAAAGATGGCTATACAAAGAACGGTGGCCGCTAGGTGTCGCTCAGAGATAACTTGTTCGAGTTTAATTAATTATTTTGCCGCAAAGAATTCTGGCCCACTTTGGTAATTTTGGCCCCATTCACTCATTTACGCAATTTATGATTTCGATTAAGAAGCAATATAAATAAGACTATATTCTTTTAATACAATTTTGGGCATTCGAAATTAAATTTCCAAGAAATTCTTTATTAGAATGTAGATGTTTTAGTACATAATTCTACCTAGAAAATTAATCATGTTTTTAAATTCTGATCTTATATATATAGCTTGTGTATTGGGCACTAAGATATCTGATGAATATTTTTTTTTTTATGAATATAATACACATAAATACTTATAATATATAGATAAACACACAGACACTGGAAAACATTCATTTTCATCACAGATCAAAAAATTAAAAGCAAAAGGCGACGTAGAAAAAAATTTCTATCTATATCGATATCGATTTATTATTTCCGCAGGTTCTCCAAACAGGCGTACCTCTCGGAGGTGATGAACCCCTACCCCTTGCCGGACAAGAGCCCCTCGTTCAAGGACTACGTGGGCAACAAGAAAAAAAGGTCGAAGATATGAAAACGTAGTGCGTACTGACATTATAATTGTAGAAATATCTGTTCGTTTATCTATCTTTCAAGCAGTAAATAGTTTTGTATTGAGGTAATTTCGGCAAATTAATACATACACAGTATGACCGGTACTTTTCCCCTACATATTGCCCGAACTTCAAGTAAATGAGATGACATAATGTGTTTAACCCTCGGCAATATGAGATTGCTATCTGATAGATTCAAATAAATTAAGAAAATTAAAATATTAGTTTAATGTAAGAAGCATCCTATGTAGAAGGACAGCGGTGCGGTGCGGCGGCGGTATAAATTAAATATATTGCGGTCGTTTTCTGCAGCAGAAAAATAAATCGCATAGGTACTTAATTTGATCGTCTGCATCATCCTCATAATCATTTTAACCCATTACTGGCCCACTAAATGGGACGAGCCTCCTCTTAGAATGTGTATTGGTAGACACGTCTTTGAGAAGATTATGGAGAACTCTTAAAGTTCACCGTTAAAGCAAGTAGTATTTGATTGTATTCATTAAAAACGAACATAACTTTAGAAAGTTAGTTGGGTGTACCGGAGATTCAACTCGGGCCCCCCGAAAGGCAAGCCGAAGCCCTAACCACTTGCTATAAACGCTTAAATTGATTAGCTGCTTTCAAATTTCTAAATGCAGAAATATTTTTTTAGATTAAAGGAGCTATCGAAGATAGACGATAAATATAATATACGGGGCGGGGCAGTCATTGGGGACACAGTAATTTGTATATTGTGGTGCGGTTTGATTATATGGTAGAAGTGTTTATGATCCAGGATTACATTACATATACTTTACAAAACAAAAATAATTAAAAAAAATAATAATAATCTAATGACATGGAAACCATTCCTTAGTTTTCTATGCCCTTTTTTATATATAATATATACTAATGACGCACGGAAGTATATCTATGTACCTAAGTAATATATACTACAGTATACATATAGCTGGTGGGTAATTTGTACACCCAAAAAGTGCTCAACGCACCTTAAACTCCAAAAACCATTGTGTATATACGATTTTGATTCTAGTTCTTCCTAGTTGGATCTCTTTAGATATACAATATCTGACGTCTCTATACGTTGCGGGGTCACATCTGCGTGCAGAACAGTATGTGGGCCACTTAATGTATCGACGGGGACCGCAGATTGATGACCCCCCTCCTCTCTCACCCGTGGGACTATACTGCAATACATCGAGGAGGTTTTGTTTCCAACGCGCCTCATTCGCCGGGAAATCTGATTTGATGATATTTCCGACGTTATCAGGGTTTTGATTGACCTAATTCGCCTTTTATTCCTTGTTAAGGGCCATTGAATAGGCGTAATTACGACTTTTAAATAAAGGACTAACGTAGGCATTGTTAAAAAACAATAAATTTGAATATACTATAATTCGAGCTAAAAAAAACATATAAACATAGAACGACGTATTTTTCTGTAACTATTCTGTTTTTTAGAATAACCTTAAATACAAAAACCGAATTTTTGAGAAATAAAATAAAACTAAGAGGTTGTCCGATAAACTGGCTACTTAACAAATTTAAATAATTAAAATAATTACTTCATAAATTCCTCCTTTACATATATTGACTATTTAAGATATGTAAAGGAGGAATTAGTCTTATTTGATGAAATTATCATTTTATTACTTTTATGCTATGCTTTGTTATTCCACTATGATGTAAAAGAATTTGAAAAGGTCGTTTATCTGAGTGTTTTTCGGAGTTAAAGTATTTTTTCAAACGACATATAGCAATTAATTAAGATCTGTGAAATTATTTTATAGCGAAATATGATATGCTATTCTTGACCATATTTCTGATTAAATTGTTATCCGCTATACGATAACGTAAAATTTTGCTCGCCAGAAAAAAGTGAAAAGTTATTATTATCGTTGTTTTACGACAACGTTTTTTTTAGATAATTATAAGAATTTGGGGTGAACTACAAATATGTGTAAGGATAACCTAACTAGCATCTTAGGAACTGTGCCTCGCTGCGGTGGTTTCGAGGACGTTTTAGATTTTATTTAGTTTTTAAATAGTTTATTTTAGGTTATAGTTATGTATTAATAAAAATTATATTTCCTAACTAACTAAGAATAGCGAAATAAGTGGGTATGGAAAACTTGATGGAGCATTTTAGTACTAAAATCTCCTTCAGTCTTTTTATTCTTCTTTGGATTATTAACTGCGCGCGAGCGATTGCACCAGTTACAAATGCTTCTTGAAGCAATATTGTTGGGTGATCGTGGGTCATTAATAACTTTTTTTTGTAAACGAGAAAAAAAAAATCTAAATTTTCTATTTTTTCATAAAAGGATACAAAATTTTGAATAACGTCCGTCATGTCACACTCTGAAAACGTTTGCAGTGGCACTGCGTACAGAAGAAGGTTCCGGCCGACCACGTACGGAGGCAAGTCAGGAAGGGAAGAAGAAGACGAGGAAGAAGCCATTATACAATGAGAAGGAGTTTAGGCCGTAGCCACGCTGGCCCTGTGCGGACTGGTGGCTTCTTACACATTTGATGTTTTCCGTTGAAGTCAGTAATTTTTAATTGCTTGGAACGCAAATAACTTAACGCGAGATTGTATACCAATTTTATTTAAAAAAAATCTGTATTTTTTCCTGGTGTTCAATAAAAGTTTCCTCATAAATACAAATTCCTTAAAAGCCGGCAACGCATCGGTGGCTCCTCTGGTGCTGCAGATGTTAATGGGCGGCGGTGATCATTTAACATTAGGTAACCCACTAGCTTGTTTTCCCGCTATAAATATATATAAAAAAAAAAAGTTTATATATTCATTCATTCATTCATAACTTAGCAAAGGGTAGCAAAGTTCTCAAATAGTATTGTTTATGGTGCTGTACATCAAACGATATGATCGTATGCAATTTATTATAAATAGACACATTACAGCTCGCATTCGTTTCATTGTTCTCCCGGAGGGCATACGCGGAAAAGTAATGTAGCGGCTTCCTATTTTTAAGATTATTTCCTCTAAGGGAAGTGTGAAATAATGTTTTGCTTTCTCTTTTATCGTTCCACAGGGTAATGTCTCTACGCCTACCATCATATGAATTCGTAAAAAAATATTCCATAGATATACTGTTATTGTTGTGTATATATTATGTTTATTTCCGGGATATTTCTTTATATCTTAATGATGCATGTTTATAATTAAAAAGTTTTGCGTCAAGTAGCTGACTAGAATAGAAAATAGGAAGGCGTTTTAAAAAAACATCATAATTAATTTACTTTGAATATAATAAATGTGAAAGTATGTTTGTTTATTATGTTCGGCCCAACTATAGCACCAATTGCGATGCGAACGAGTGCTAGATTGCAATACCTGATGGTAAGATGGAACGCGCCTAGAATATGCGTATCGATTTGAACCTACTTACCACCAACAATATGCGTTTCTTCAAATCCAGATGTCTCTTGATTGTCTCTTGATTGACCAGATGACTCATACACTCTCTTGAGGACTCTCGAGGAACTCATATTGTAGGAACTACTTGCACTGGGGAAAATGGAAGCAATTAGGTGTACTGATTGTATTATAAAGATTCATCATCAGAATTGCAGTTTTATATTATTTTTCCGGTAGAGCAACATGGTAACGTAGTCGGGGATTTAAAAATAGCCTTTGTTACCCATGCACGCCTTCACAGATCTTGACAAAGATTTACAGTGAGAAGTATACTTTTTACTCCGGGAAATCCACCTATTAGTTCCCGCGGGAATGAAAAAAGAAACCCTGAAACAGGACACCACGAATGACGAGGTTGTGGATTACAGCTAGTAGTCCAACAAAATGGTTAAAACGATTCTTCTGCGGTGCGACTTTATTAGTCTTCACACCACTTTGAGTTATAGAGGTCATTTCATGGTATCCAAAATGCTTATTCCACTTGATTGAAAATGAGAAAAAACTTAACTTCATTACTAATAACGGGGAAATAACGGCAAAAAGGATTTAATTTCGACGTTCCAAAACAGTAGTTTATTTATTTATTTGAACATCTTTATTGCGTAGTATAGGATAAATTAAGAAAATGAAAAAAAAAATTAAAAGCAAAAAGGCCACCTTATCACTAATAGTGATCTCTGAGACGGGAAATCGAAATTAAAACCAAACAATACATACATTTGCACACTAAAGTACATACTATTAATAACGAATATGATAAATATTAAGAGAGAAATAAATTTATATATGGTTATACAATTATAAATATTTATATACATGCATACATAAAAAAGAAACATAATTCTAATTACAAATAGTGATGCTTAATACGGCGACGAATGTCATCAGGGAGTGCATTCCACTGCGTTGCAGCTATTGTAAAGTAGTAATAAGTAAAATTCCGAGTAATTTTGAGAGTTACATTTCATAATTCTGAGAATATTCTCCCTAGCAGATCGCTGAGATTTAAATTAAAGCGTTGTTGAAGGTAGAGTGGTTTAATGATTTTTTTACCGTAAAGTTTTTTAAAGATCGCAAGAGATGATATTGAAATGAGATAACTTTGCTGAAAACGTATATTGAAATGCGAATAGAAAGACTTTATGTATAAAAATACAACAGTATTAGAACAAAAACATATAATTCAGTGTCAGAAAAAAGCGGTTCGGGTGTTATGGCAGAGATAGGATCGTTTGAGAAAGCGGCACGCGGTCGGGGGTCACAGCGGCGCCGATACATTTGCTCTAACGCCCTATACTTCACAATACTTATGATATAAATTATCTTTAGCGTTTTATATATTACAATTTTCATGATATAGCTTACGAATATTGCCGGTAGGTACGTATTACTGTAACTTTGCAAGACGGTCTAGACTACTTTTTGTCGAAAGATTTACAGTACATTACGAGTACCTTGTAGTTGTTACCCTTGAATTCTATAGTTATATCCATTTGCATACCCATGGTTAAGGGGTCATAGAATAACATATTCTTCTCTGAACCGTGAACTACCACTGTGTTAAAAAAGTCACTCTCTTGCTTCATAAAAAACAGAAACAAATATATCCTACGGGAACTTTAAATTATTCCGGGATCAGAAGGAGCCTATGTGCTATTCCAGACTATATTCTATCCCTGTTGTAGATTTTATCCAGATCCGTTTAGCAGGATTCAGCGTGACTGCATGAGAAAAAAACATTCCTCGAAACTCTTGCATTTATAATATTAATAAAGATCAAACTGTCAAATGCACCAAAAATGTCGGTTCTTGACTGGTTTAAATCCATTCACCTCGTGACTGTTGTTAGACATTTGAGACAAGTTGTTTCCATGTTTAAATAATACGAGTCTACTTAGGTTCCATGGTTGCACACATTGAAGGAAAAAATAATCTTATAAACATATGTATATTTCACTATTTGTGGTAAAGGTTTAGCCCAAAATAACAAGTCTTAATGACAAGGTAGCCTGGAAGCTAGCCGCTCCGCTTTCATATCACATAAGATAGAACAATGATTGTTAAATTGTAAAATGATGTTCGAAAAGAGCAACTGCTGAGTTTCTTGCCGGCTTCTTCTCTGTAGAATCTGCCTTCCGAACCGGAGTTAAAGTCACTACAAACAGACATAATTAACGTTTCAAAAGTGCTTATATTAAACCTACTTGAAAAAAAATTTAATTTGAATTATTTTAACTAAGTCAAATTATTTTGGGCTTTGAATTAATTACAAGTCAAACGAATACTTTATTTCAGAGTGGCCTGATTGAATCAATTGGGGCTTAGATAGAGTAAATATCTCACAGGATAGAAAAATTAATGTTAAATTATTGATGTCGAAAAAGAAAAACTGCTGAGTTTCTCACCGGCTTCATGTCGGTAGAGTCTGTCTTCTAAACCATTGCTAGAGTCACTACAAACAAACAAAAGTGTTTATAGAGTAAGCCTACTTGAAATTTGAATTCAAGATGAATAATTAAAGTTTCTTTTTGTAGTTTTTATACAATACTTGAAATACATCAGCGATTGAAACAGAGAAAATAAATTCACGTAAAATAGTTACGTAAATAATTATGATATGTACTAAATGAACCAATCATCATTAAAGTTTCATGGCTTCCATAATGATAGTTAACATAAGGACTATTGATTGATCTTCCCAACTCCGTGAAACCTATTTTAATCTGACATGGTGATCTATTCCATTATGTGTGTCTATACAAAGGTTCAGGTTTATATGTGTGTACGCTCGTTAATCATAATTTCAGACGTTTGTGCGTGTGTATGTTGGTTCATAATATTATGTTTTGGGGATAAGAAATTAGTTAGTGGACATTAAACTTCGGTATAGGCTAAAAATAAGTTTTGATACTTTCTAACTAAACACTTTCTACGTTAAGATAAAGCTCCGATCAAAGCAAACTGCTACTTATTTTTTTTGAAGTATAACCATGGAAAAACTATTTAATCTTTCCCGCATTTATCATATATTTTCAGAATCTAAGTGATGAAATTATTCGTTATGTACTAAACTAAGTTAAAAATATACTTTGGTTCATTTATTAATAGCTGTATTCGTTCGCGTTTATGATGGTTTTAGAGATCCCCTGGGAACCGTTTTTTTCCTAGGATAATCTTCCTACGTTTCTGTCCGTCTTTTCAACTTATTCTAAGCCAGAAATTCAGTTGACTGGTTGCTTAGTTAGCTTAGTTTGCAAAGAAAGAAACACACTTTTGCATTTATATCATCGGCAAAGATTTGTTATATACGTCATATTAGATTTTTATAGTACGCTTTAAAAATAAATAATAAGTTATAATAAAGCTAAAAACCCAATGGCAATACATTTCCCGTTTACAACTTACATCGAAGTAAGCTGTGAATGGGTGTACATACATAGTTTTTAGGAATTCAACGGTTGCTTATCTAGCAAAGCCAACTCTAGGCTGGTCTCGTAAGCTTGTGGGTTCTGTATGAAGCGTTTTCTTATTAGATCAAAAGCGTTTGCTCGCGCTACATGAAACTTGGTAAGAAACATTAAGGGCTCGCACATCGCAGGGACTGACCCGTCCTGAAATTTAAATCTAGATCAATACCCGCGCTTCTATCATTGTCTTCATTAGAGATAATTGGGTGCTCCCCATCGGCCAACTTTGTTTGCCGACTATATAACTTGAGACGAATTACTTGGACGTTATGCCTACGTCATACCTTGGGTTGATTCATTATCCCTGCCCGTCTTTATCGTGGACGTCCATTCGTTAGTTTAACTTGCGAAATAGGTGATATAAACCCAGCTAACGATAATACCTTATATGGGATATATACTCTAGATAAATAATTTAGTTTGCAAGTGGTTTGAGAAGTTCGATATCCAAATAATGTATCGCGAGTTTTTCAAACCTAAAATAAACTACGTTACTTTTCTTTTCTATTGGTGGATGGCAATTGCACCTAGCAATGTTTTGTACTCGCCTTTTTATCAAATAAAACAATCACATTAAAATGGTTAGTATAACAGCACCGACAAAACCGCAGAGGTTTGTACTCGTTGCTTATCTGCACCGATTACCTTAGGTGTTAATTAGAAGAATAAAAAACTAGCTGTTGGAAAAGCATACTGCTACATTGTAGAACGATTGGAACTAAGTAAGCCTGCAAATTTTTATCTTCAATAGTAGTAAGTACCAAAATAAATGAATATAAAGTATACTATATACAAAAGAGACAGCCAACTATCTTTGCTAAAAAGTATTCTTTCAATGTACGCCTTCCTGAACGGACCTGTCACGAAAAGCTCTACTAATTCTAAAATGTTGAATGTTTCTAAATTTCTATGAGTTCATATGATTGCCTGATGAATTGATGATCATCCTTACTAATCCTTACTTATATTTTAAATGCGAAAGTGTATTTTTTTATCGTTCCTTTACGCCCTAACTGAGCAGCCGGTCAACTTGATTTTGAGATAGAGTTTGTTGAAAGGACAACAAACGGATCCCACGGGAATTGAGAAAAACGTAATAACGTAACACTTAATTGTAATAAGTATTTGTGTGTTAATTTTTAAATTTTTGGAGTTGAGGATATGTTTGGGTGCTTATATATTTGTATAGACTGGTGGAATTTATAATCGTGCAAAAATTTTAAGTGCGTGCCAAAAATAAAACAATCAAGCTGTATGTATATTCAAAAGTAGTATAGCTATATTATAGGGTCACGATTTTTTGCCTCGTTATCAGAAAATGTGCATGGATTCGTTAATTATACTTTTTTTAACATAGTCTGAGTTTTTTTTAATGTTTAATCAATTGAGACAAGAACTTAGTTACCATTTGCGTTGGCTTATCAGAATTATTAGAATCAGCGGAAGGTAATTTTTCCCAAATTTGACAAAACGTTAGTGATTATTAGAGAAAGAGGTGGCTTACCGTACTCTCCAAAACATACACAATGCCAATTTCCAAACATCGGAAATTTTTCATTGGAATTGTGAGATTTTTGGTCACAATTGAGAATGAATCTTGAAGATTTTTCGTATTTTGACGTCCAATTGGCGCAGTGGGCTTTTGAGTCTAAGGCCGTGAGTTCGATTCCCACAACTGGAAAATGTTTGTGTGATGAACTAATGAAATGTTTTTCAGTGGCTGGGTGTTTTTCTGCATATTATAAGTAGAATAGAATAGAATAGAATATGTATTAAATTCATAAATTATTTATAAGTTATCTTAGTACCCATGACACACGGTTACCTTTACTTTGTGGCTAAATGGCGATATATATATATATATATATATATATTTTTTCATTAATTTATTGCAAGTAAATCCTTTATCTATAAGTTGATATAGTTGGCTTCTTGTATACATCGACAGGCAAGTAGAATTTTTGTGCAGAAAAGAAGTGGTACGTTTAGGAGCACCCATTTTAATTTGTTCAAAGAACTTAAAAAATAAAAATGTCAAGAATTAAATATGTACAAAAATGGAATATTTTTGTACATATACTTTCATTCTTTTGAACAGATGTTATTTTTAATATTTTTGCAACAGTTAATATGTAGGAAGGAATAATTTAGGAGGTTTTTAGGAATATTAAAACAATATCTACAGTTGTTTTTTATTCCTAGTTACTCCGTTTATATGTTTCGGTACGTGTATATTACATGGAGTCCGGTGGATTTTTTGTAAGTGTGCTCTTAAACTAAACAGGCAGTTAATCTAGAAATTTTTGAAAAAGTTTTTTGAGCGGAATTAGTGCTTATAACAAGTAAGTATTCCCTAGTACCATACTTCCCCCGTTTTTGTTGATTCCTTTTTTTCGAAACAAAGCTTTTTCAACAATCTCGTATATGAACACGAATAAAAATATTCGAGGCTTTCGAATAAATTTTAATTTTAATACCTACGCTCGTAAAGGCCTCGTACTCTATATTTATTTTTCATTTCCAGTAACTCCAATATGTATGAGTTGATATGATTGGCTGCGTGTATATTGCACGGAGTCTGGTAGAATTTATCGTCATGTAAAAATTTAAAGTGTGTGCCCAAAATTGAACAGGTAGGTCGTAAAGTCCCGCACATATGTTTTGAAGTACGTTCAGAAGCAACACTCATTTACAGCGTAATATGTTTGCACGGCGCGAGTACACACGATTACGGTGTAAGGGTAGTGTTTTGCTTTATGTTATGTTATTTACATTATGCGTAGCGGTGGCATAATAATTAGATGGATTTCTTTAAACTCTGTTACTGATCATTATACCTAATGCCCGACTTCGGGGTATAAGTCTACAGGAAATAAAGAGTACCTATTAGGGCCTTAAAAATAAATGTCGAATAACGTTGGAATAGTTTCGCAGTGTTTTGCATTTCAACTGAGATCTTAGCATACTCTGCCTTTCGAACCGGTGGTAGAGTCACTATAAACCGACTGTCTTGACATTTCAAAAGTGCTAATAACTCGGACTTAAAATACATTTATTTCTTTTTTTTTAAATGTCACACAGACAAACAAAGTATTCCGACGTTACAACGCCCGTAGTTCTGTGTTGCCTAATTCTTACAACATGATATATAGGCTTATTCTAAGCAAGCGACTTCTATCTTAGGCCACATCTACATTTTTCATCAGGTGAGATTGCGGTCAAGCGCTAGTCTATCACCAATTAAAAAAGGTAACCTTTGACTTACCTGGTGGTAACTGATGATACAGCCAAAAATGGTAGAAGGCACACAATCACAGGTACGGCAGTTATGTTAATCCCATACCGTTTTCGGTTACCTTAAACTTACACCACTGTCCACTGCCTAGGGAGGGAGACAAGAATGATTTCCTGACGAAATTACGTGTAAAGCAGCTGAGAACTTCTTGACAGAAAAACGCTATATCTAAAGATTTTGGCACGATTCGAGGATAGAAGCCTGACCAAATCACCAACTATGCTATCCACTAGAACAACACAACGAGGCATTTGCTACAAGTCTGGTCTTTTGTATTTTTATACTTTTTCAAGTGCTTAGTTTTATTTTTTTTACTTGACGGCCGATTTTAATTTTATTTGACGGCCGATTGGCGCAGCGGGCAGTGTCCCTGCTTTCTGAGTCCAAGTCCAAGGCCGTTGGATCGATTCCCAAAACTGGACAATGTTTGTGTGATGAACATGAATGTTTTTCAGTGGCTGGGTGTGTATCTTTATATTATAAGTAGGTATCTATGTATATTATTCATAAAAAAATATTCATCAGTTATCTTAGTACCCATAACACAAGCTACGCTTATTGTCGCTGTATATTTATTTATTTATTTTATTTTCACGATTTAAAAAAATATATTTAATGAAAATAAAGCATTAGTTCTCCTATGATGCGCCGCCAAAAAGTTTTTACAAACCTAACTTAAATAAAAATGTGGTAATTAAAGTAACTTTTGCAATCTTAAATGTATCCTGATTGTAACCTAAATGTTTGGACATAAATTCAGTATAATTTATTTCCAAACATTTAGGTTACAAATTACAAATCAGTACATATTTTAAAATTCAATTTATGTCCATAAAAATTTAACAAAATTTTATAAGAAAATATAGTGTAACAATATAAATATTAGAAGCAAAAATAAACTCGTGCAGTTATAGGCTAGGCTACATAAAATTGCTAATTCATTCAAGGGCAATTGTATATATTATTTTATAGCAAATTAAAGCTTGGGTGTGAATTGCTCTAAATTCATAGCTTAATATTAGTTTGCTGTAAGATGGTGATAACAAAAAGAAAATTTAACCAGCTAAGTATGTTGTGGGCTCTCCTTAGACCAGGGCGCGTTTGGAACCCTCGTAGCTTTAGGTTTAAGTCGGCGAACGAAGTTATCACTATCCCCTTACAATTGCGTAAACAAAACACATATATGTATGAATGCTTCATAAGTGCCTGTGATAGGCCTACATAAATAAAGTTTACAATTTAGATTATTGCCCACCATCAAGCATTGGATCAGCATGGTGGGTCCATTTCCTAAAACAATCTCCTATATTAAAGGTGGCAAATGCCCAGCGGTGGGCATTTATATGCTGATGACGAGAGTGAACATTAGATGAAAATTAAATGAACAATGAACAAGTATTTAGTTAGTATTAAGTTTATTGTTCATTTAATAATAGGTCGCAAAGTCCTTTACATACACGCATGTTCAGAAATACGTTTTTAAGTAACGCTCATTTTCCGCGTTAATATGTTTGCGTCCGGCGAGTACACATGATTACCTGGAACAAGGGTAGGTTGTTATTTACAAGTGCATTTACTGTCTACACGTAATTAGGTGAATTTACCTACCTACCTATTACCTACCTATTACAATTATCCTAACTAAAATTATAAATGCGAATGTGATTTCTAGTACCATTTCTATTTGCTGTGGCCATAGTAATTTACATAAGGAATGATATGATTCGTAGAAGACGGAGATTTACCAAAAAAACCTGAGAAGCTGAAGCGGCCGGCCGGTTTGACAGCCGATTAGCGCAATTGGCACCGATCCTACTTTCTATACGTAAGACTGTGGGTTCGATTCCTTCCCACAACTGGAATATGTTTGTGTGATGAATTTTTTTCAGTGTCTGGGTAAATCCTACAGATAAATCTGTATATTATAAGTATTTATGTATTTTATTCATAAATATCATCAGCCATCTTAGAACCCATACCACAAGCTACGCTTACTTTGGGGCTAGATGGCGATGTGTGTATATATGAACATGTAAAAAAAAGTGGCAATGGGTGGGGCACATAGCTCGGAGAACCCATTGACGTTGAGGTCCCAAGGTGTTAGAATGTCGACCTCGCACCGCTAAACGCAGTGGTAAAACGTGGACGGATGTCATCAAGCGAGTCGCAAGGAGCCAGTGGATCGGACCAGTGGAGGCGGCACAAAACCGTGGTATTTGTATCTGCCAACAAAAGACCTATGTCCACCAGTGGATGCCCATCGATTGCAATGCGTGACTCACTTAGATACCTATAGTGTTATGGTTGTCACAGCGTATTTTTGATGAAAACTTTGTTCACTTATTTCTCTAAAAGTATTGATGTTAAAATAAAATTGAAGTTTTTCATGTCTTTAAACATTGCCGGCTTACAGTAGGGAATGGGTTTTCTTCCGCAATGGCGGGTTTTGGCTCTAGTCCACCACGCTAGCCAAATGCGGATTGGTGGACTACACATGTTCTTCAGAACATTATGTACAACGCTCTTCAACATTATGAAAAATGGAAATGGTTGGGGGAGGCCATTAACCGAGAAGGGGCTCGTATTTCATAACAATGATAATCATAACAAAGAAACCGACTAACCAAACGTTACGTTGTTACTACTAACAATACGTTGTTTATGTAGATTTTAATGATATAATAAGTTCTAACTGACTAACAATAAATGTGATGAATGTGCCAAAAAAGTTCTTTATTTATTCATTTATGTTCAATTCCCACGTTGTTTTCGTTGACCGTGCCAAGGTTTGAACTAGGCCCCTCCGAAAGGAAAGCTGAAATCCTAACCACTAGATTACCGAATAATAACTAATACAGATTATCATGCCGTATAAATAATAAGAAATACTGTGTTACGTATAAAAGTTTATTAAAATATATATTAAATCCACTTCTGTTTTCCTTTATAACTGGGATGGATTTCTACAAGTTAAGCGCAAGTTTATTAATTTATCACGCGTTCTATGAAGGAAAACTTCGTGGGGAAAGCAATTCCGTCAGAAGAAGACATACGTAGGTTCTGACCTAGTATCCTATCCGTATTAACTAGAAAGTTTCTTTGCAATAAAAAAAATATCGATTCTGGTGCAGTTTGGGAAGTATATTTTCTAAATTTTCCTTGATTGGTCGGGTTGGAAGCTTCGGTCGTGGCTAGTTACCGTTTATGGCTACAGACACGAGCTGCTTAGCGATTTGGAGTTCCAGTATTAACGTAGAAACAACAACAATAGTTTTAAAATAACTCCCGTGCACTAATAAGAAAATGGTACCGACCATTAAATCACATCATCACTTACCAATGTGTGAGTTTACAGCAAGGATAAAACTTGTAGTAAAATGCATTTTAACCTCTAACCTAACTCTAACCTAAATATACTGAACTCGTTGGGCGTTTAGCGATGCCTGTGTATAGTCCACAGGGATCCCGTGTATTTTGTTCACGCAAAAAGTGTTTAACGCGTGATAAAGTTTTCACTTCAAATATCAGAGCTCTTTTGGCGATACGCGACCTACACTCGTCACATCGACCCATTACCGGCCTACTACGGATTCGAACTCTAAAGTGAAGCCGAAGTTCTAACCACTAGGCTATAAACTCACTGCGAAACGTAAAAATAATTTCATGATGTTTGGCAGCAAATCGCGGCAGCTGTTTATCTTTACCTTTCGAACCACTTAGCCGAGCATCTCCGCATAACCCCGGATTGATTTCCACTCGATCGTTTTCTAATCCCCATTTTCGCGATGCCATTACGATTTGAGCTCACCTTCTTCATATTTCGACGCGTATCTCGACGATTCGCAGAACCATTATTTTTTATAGCTCCAATACACGATGCTTACTGATGTCGCCACCCCACGTTTCAAGGTACAGTAAGTTAAGGGAACATTCTACATATATCCGCGACATAATAATGAAATATGGTAATGAACTTACCCTTTGAGCCTTTTTGGTTAAGTGGTTACCAAGGTCAGTTTTGTAGATATCAAGATTCACCGTTCATTTATCATCATCAGATTTAAAATTTTTAAATATTCGTAATATCTGTTAATAAATTTTCCGAGTTCCAGTTTCAGCTTGAGCCCCGGAGAGAAAGATAAACCGTCGGTTTTGTAGGGCTAGAATGCGCGCCACGAGAGAGTTATATCTTCCCATTATCTCGTCAATCTCTATAGAAAAAATCGAGTAACTGGTAGAGATAATTATCTCGTGGCGCGCATGGTAGCGCTACTGGTGATAATAGCCAGTAGAGCCCGTCAACCTGTATTAGAGCAGCGCGGTAGGTCGAAGCTTGCTGTTATTGTTCGACGAAATTACGATGAAAGGTAGTAGAATGTTATCTTAGGTTCGCCGTCTTCGTATAATAAACAGGATAGTATCATTTCAAAAATCTATGCAACTTATATCCTTACTATTCTGAAATACTAAAGTCGTAGTGCCTTTGATAATTTACTTTTGTTAAACGCTGGAAAAGACTGTTTAGTGTGATCTTTGTGCTTATGTAGTTTACGTGCCGAACAGTGATATATGCACAGTTATCTGTTCGTCCTGCTTTCCAGGGGAACGAGTTCGGTCCCCGGCAAATTTTAGCATAACATAGCTATAACATATCACCACATTTCCTTCTATTTTAAATCCTTTTCTGTTGAAGCTGTACGGAACTGGAACTCCTTGACTCTCCATATTAGGCATACTCAATCCCTAACTGCATTTAAGCAACGACTGAAAGTGCACTTTTTTTCCTCTCAAGCTTTAGTTTGCCTTACCTCTATTCCACTTCTTCGCTATTTAAACTTTTTCTTATATATTTACCTTGGAGAACTTTGCCTTTTACCTGTATTTTCACTTATTTAACCACTTTGTATTGTGTGCTTATATATTTGTAAGAATTTATGCACATATATATATGTATGTAGGTCTCTATATGTCTCTATAAATTTATTAGTTAAAGATTGTTACATCCATAACCCACCTGTCACTCATTATGTGCTCTACAAGTCGGTTGCCTGGCAGTGATCGCTTTTTAGCGATAAGGCAGCCAACTGTACAAGTTATGATCAATGTGTTGTTTTATGCCGTTATTGTATGTGTCTCTATGTGTACAATAAAGTATACTTTATTTCTTTCATATAACTTAATTTTGCACTAAGCTATTCATCTCCGTAATTTTACAAATACGTTTACGTATACGCCTGCTTAGCGTGCTAGACCATTATCTCGTGGTGCGCATGCTAGCCTGGCCAGCGTGGTTGGCTTTTTAAGAGGGAAGAACCATGCTTTGTTAGTGATGGGCCAGTAATGGGTTCAATCATATTAATGTCGAATGATGAAAATCCTCTCATTAATAAAAATATAACGTCAAAAGTGTAACGTTCGTTGGTAATTTTTTTCAGCATATTGCATTGCTTATATATTAAAATAAGTGAAGGAGCAGAGAAGTGAATATTACCTAGGTACATGCGGGTGAAGCGAAAATTATAATTCCATGAACTTATCTTCGCGGTCGTGCTCTTCTAATTCACCCCAAGCACCCGAGTCAGCTCCACTCAATACATTTATCGACAAATGTCACTGCCGCTGCGTGACACTTATGTAAATATTTAAATACGATCCAGTACAAGCTATGAATATTTTAAACTCTAAGTAAACCACTCGGCTTTGTACGCCGCCAAGATTGCCGCACATCAATAAACAAGAACAACGCATTACCGCCAACGCAATAAGGTTTAATATCGATTAGGGTGACTGCATCATTTAATGTGGTTCTTCTTATATCTATGCATAAAATGATTTGGTAAGTGTTGGCAAATTGGGGATCGATATTAAAGTGACGAGTTATGCTGATTGGATTTTTTCAAGTGGCTACGGGGGGGATGGTGAATAATTGAGTGCGATTTACTTTTATGAGTTTCTAACAATTTCCTTTTTTGAAATTTTATTGGCGAGATGATTTTTAATCTAAGTTCTTTAATTTTGATTCGTATCACTCAGGTAGCTATTTCATGGAAATAAGAAAATGTTCATCGGCATAATTTAGGTAACGCAAAGCTGGCCAAATGTTATGGAGGGATATCTATAGCTCTTAGCTCTTAGACCACCACGCTGCTCAAAACGCTAACAGTCTCAAAAGGTCGCCAACGCGTCCTTTTGATTTAAAGATTTCAGGCTGAGATCTCTAGAGTTCAGTCTAGTTCAGTTTAGTTGCTCTGACCTAAGAAAGAGGATAAAGTTATGTGACGCTATGGGCTGGTTATAGGCTTTTATTAGGCAGATTCTTTGAATAATTTTAAATTTTATTTATTGCACCACCTACCTCTTTTCTATGTTTTTTCCTTTTACGCCATTGGTTGCCTGGAAGAAATCGCTATGTAGCGATAAGGCCACCAAATTGTATTCTCTTGATATGTATTTATATCTCTGTAACTACTTTTCTTCTTTGGTGTACAATAAAAGTGTATTCATTCATTCATTATCAACAAACAAACACCTTTCGCATTCATAATCGATAGGGCCGACTAGTGCAGTGGGCAGCAAGTGTGCTTTTTGAGTCAAAGGCCGTACGTTCGATTTCCACAACTGGAAAATGTTTGTGTGATGAACATGAATGTTTTTCAGTGTCTGGGTGTTTATCTGTATATTATAAGTATTTATGTGTATTATATTCATTAAAAAAAATCATCATCATCTATCTTAGTGCCCATAACACAAAATTCAAAATTCATTTATTTCAAGTAGGCCTAATATAAGCACTTTTAAAACGTCAAGTCTGTCTGTTTGTAGTGATTCTACCACCGGTTCGGAAGGAAATTCTACCGAGAAGAAGCCTACAAGCTACGCTTACTTTGGGGCTAGATGGCAATGTGTGTATTGTCGTAGTATATTTATTTATTTAGTATATTTATTTAATATTAGTAGGTTACGTAAGTATTGGATTTGATGCTTAATTACCTACATTGCAATATGAAATTCTCAGGGCGTGAATCACCAATGCATTGTAGGTATGTGGTTGTACGATAATGAGTTATGATCTACCCGTTTGAATTACAAACGATTGGAAATTAATGTAAGACCCCCTTTGAGTAACAAAAGATTTGAAAAGATTTCGTTCGCAATCTCTCTGCAAAATATTTTACATGTGGATATCATGCATATTAAATACGATGATCAGTCACATTGCAATATAAAATACACAAGGAGTTAAGAACTTAGCACTGTTGCCTGTTTTCACTAACAACGAACAAGGCACCGTAATAAATAAGTAACGGAATCTCCTTAGATTAGGTCTAGGAGATTCCTAGGCATATATCAACCGTTCACCAATAGTTAAAAGCTATGAGTTGGTGAAACGTTTTTTTTCTTTAGACATCACCTAAATCATTAGGCATTTGTTTTGGGCATAAGGAGATAATAGTTCTTATCATCATCATCATATTAACCCATTACTGGCCCACTAAGGTGCACGGGTCTTCTCCCACAGTGAGTAGGGGTTAAGGCAGTAATCCACTATCCCGGCCCAGTGCGGATTGGTGAACTTCACACAATTTTGAGAACATTATATTAAGTATTGCATTATAAGTGATGAATTTTTAATTATTTTTGTAATAACTTAATATTTCTTTTTAAATTTTTGTGTAGCCCTATTTTTTTTAATATATGTTTAGTAATTCGTGGATGATGTGGGTCTTGTACTAATGCTATTTTATTTTTGGCTGTCTTTCTTGTTATATCTGTGCATGACTGTCTGTTGTCTAATAAATAAAATGAAATAAAAATTATGAAGAACTTTCAGGTATGCAGGTTTCCTCACGATGTTTTTCTTCACCAAGTGATATTTTAATTACTTAAACGCACATAACTCAGAAAAGTTAGAGGTGCGTGCTGGGATTCGAACTCGCCCCCTGAAAGTAAAGTTGAAGTCTTATCCACTGGGCTACCGGTTCTTATGAGTAGTAAGTAATCTATGATTAAAATTTTCATTCGTTTAACTGGATAATCTTCTTTGTGCCCTTTCCAGCTACGCGAGGTTGGCGAACTGCCTTGTTCCAGTTTGGCACAGATAAAAGCCAATAGTAAAAATTAAATTTAATTGAAGGTTTCCAATAAGGGCGTCTTAAACACTATGCAAAATACGTTACTTACGCGTTTTGAAGAAAATCCTGCGAATTCTAAAGAAAAAAATTAAAATTAATTGTAAATGCAGTATTGGGATAAGTCGTAAGAGTCGTCATCCTAACAAAGTACTTATATCAAACAGATGACGTATTTTTGAATAAACATACTTCTTCTTCATCTTCTTCTTCTTAGTCACTTGTGTCTGGTCAGAGGGATGAGGATTGCTTGACAATCTGTCTCAATTTCACCCTAATGGTAGCCGCCTTCCACTCATGGGTGCATTCATGTAGAGGTACTTCAATCGAAGCCTTTATTTGGTCCATTCATCGCTGGGATCTGGAATGCCCTTCAAGCTTTCATTTTCCCCAGTGCCTACAATATGAGTACCTTCAAATCAAGAGTGAATAGGCATCTTCTAGACAAGCGCGCTCCACCTTAGGCTGCATCATCGCTTACCATCAGGTGTGATTGCATTAAAGCGCTTGACTATAAATAAAAAAAAAAAAAAAAAATATATATATATATATATCTTCCCCGTGCTCTAGTACCTTCTACTTTGAATCATGTCTGGACTGGTCATGAATGGAGACGTTACTTACGTCTGGACAATTGATCGAAAAAACTGAGAAATCGCCCCTTAAATGTTGAAGAGAGACTCTGTTTGATGCTGACTTCTGGGAGAAATAGTTATAATCACACTATACTTTGATTTGCTGTATGGTGACGGCAGATTAGAATATAGTTGTCACCACTATAGTTCTTAAGTTGTATAGTTGTCTTCCCGCGGCGCGGGTATATTTCGAGTGACTAAAGGAATATAACAAAGAACGATCATCAGCGTCGTCTGTGTTACTACTACAATCTACAGCAATCTCCAGCCCGCTGCCAAGCGAGGTTATTATGGGCAAACCATCCCGTTTTGAAAGGTCACAGTCCACTGCTGGACTAAACTCTAGCAATGGACAGTTATAGGCTACTTATGTGATGGTAATGATACTTTGATAAATTTCTACTAACTTCTCGGCAAACCGCGCTGTATTTGCTATTCAAAAAGTTACAGGCACTTAAGCAGAAATGATTACAGATGAAAATTAAAACATGCTCCAAACAAGGGTTCGTTCGTGCCGATATCAATTGATCACGCAGACGGCACTCAGTGATTCGGTTCACAATCCACTCACTTGAAGCAGCTCTCTTCTTTCCGGTTTCAATCTTTTGTCAGGCGAACATTGAGTTGTGGCTCTTGAGACTTTGAGACTTTGGCTCATTCAGTTTGATACTGCATTGTTGGAGATAAAAAAAAAGTTATCTGTTAATTTTGAAGCAAATATTTAAAACAACAGTAGTATGATAACAATCAAAATTCAAAATCTAAAATTCAAAATTCATTTATTTCAAGTAGGCCTACTACTTGACGTTAAGTCAGTCTGTTTGTAGTGACTCCGGTGGTACCGGTTCGGAAGGCAGATTCCACTGAGAAGAACCGGTAAGAAACTCAGCAGATCACCTCCTTTAATGTCCCACAAGGACAGGCCTCGCCTACCTATCTATAAATACATTATTAAATCTAATTTAATTTAATTTCTTGTCTTGCCTTTTATTATTCTTTGGTTGACAAGTACAAAAAAAAACAAAAAATCATAATAAATAGGAAAAAGTAATTAAGTTTACCAAATTTGTTACGATAAATAACATTTTTCGACCAAAAATCTCTTGTGAATAAATGTCTGCTCCAGCCATTCCGCTCTGCTCTCTCAAGCCCGTTTTCACCAGCCACACTTACAATTGTATATGCCCACTGATCATTTGGGCGCCCCCTTTTTCTTATGCCCTTTGGACTACATAATATAATTTATATTTGCTGGTATGTGTTACTACGGTCACGGTACGGTCTTACAAGGTTTTGCATCTGACTTACAATGCTTAGAGCATTCAACTACTTAATTAAAAAGCATATAAAAACTTTACAAGCAAAATTCAAATTAATAAACTTCAACTTAGTAATATATATATCAATCGGCCCCCTATAGGGCACGGGTCTCCTCCCACAGTGAAAAGGGTTTAGGTCGTAGTCTATCTCGCTGGCTCAGTGTGGAATGGTTTGACATTGACATTTGACACACACACGCGTTTGAGAACGCTATGTTTTCCTTCACCGTGAAAGCAAGTGATATTCTAATTGCTTAACGCATAACTTAAAAAAGTTAGATTTGCATGCTGGGATTCGAACTCGGTCCCCCGAAAGTGATGCTGAAGTCCTAACCACTAGGCTACCGCCACATCAATAAATACAGCAGTATCAGAGAAATCACAAATTAATAAGGAAATAAATACATTAATTAAATGCAACTAAAAAAAGAAATGATAAAGTATAGATTGTTCTCAAAATGTATCGAATACGGACGGACGGTATGATCGTGTCGATATCAATTGATCACGCAGATCCCTGAGATGGCACTCAATGAGTCCGTTCACAATCCACTCGCTTGGAGCGGCACTCACCTATCTTTCCGGTACCAATCTTTTGTCAGACGCTCTCTCAGTTGCGACACTTGATGGGGCGTCTTTGTTACACTGTTGGTGAGTGGTGATACGGCTATATTGGCGATAAATGATATACCTACCAAGGTACGTTTAGAGGAATGAGAAAAACGTAATTAAGTGATGTGTAAGTTTATTATAAATAGTGGTCCCGCAGTGGTCAAAATTCGGCCTATATTTAATTTAAATTATAATTTTGAACTTTATTAAGGTTCTATAGTCAAAGGCGATACTTCTATTATCACAGATTTTGCAAATCAATGACACAGTGTTAACTGTTAATTTGCCTATTTTTTCAAAAAAATTATAATCCAAAAAATTACTGGAAACTAAAAGAGTTTAATATATAAGTAAAGTTTTTTTAAAATTAATTTAATGTATTTATTATGCATTATTAAAAAAAAATGATTCGGCACGTCTTCTCTATGTAAACTATAAATATGGGTAATTTCATACTCTTTCCGCACAATTTTCGTTAAAAGGGGTGTACGGTTTTTGCTTCACGTTTTAATATATAAATTAAATATTTGTGTATTTAAATTAAGTATTTATTTTATGTCATTACTGTGTGCACTATCCGTTAATAGCTTCTTACACTTAGGTTAATATTTATTTGTTATCTTTCTATCCAAAAGTGGCAAGTTTTAATCTGTGTAACATTTTGGTTTGATAATTTTTCTTAACTGCTTTTTTCTGCTGCAAGTTCGATGGATCACTAGGTGTTTGGGTACAAAAAGTTTTTAGGCTTTGGTGTTTAGAAATAGTCTCGTACTTTAGAGAGTACATTAGGTTATCGTTCCCAGTTATTATCGCTAACTGATATCTTGATTATCATGAAAGACCGCACAGCCGTATTGGCGTTTAAGCTCGAAATCCCGGTATATACCCGGTATTGGGATAATAATATATAGAAGGTTAGGCTAAGGATTCTGATGATTCATTTCTTCACGGTAAGTCTGAGATGGAAGCGCGTTTACTTTTGAGGGCAAGACCAGATTCCTAAATTTGCTTCCACCAGGAGTCGAACAAAGAACAGAACAAAATGATCCTTAATATTTAAGAAACAGCAAACACTGCAACACTTCACGCAACGATAAAAAATAAATTATTTCGACAACATTGCGCTCATGCCGCGATTGCCAGAGAGTCGCAGGTTTAAATCCTGTGGGTTCCGAATGTTTTTATATGCATTTTAAATTTAAATTTATAATTCCTCCAAGTGTAGGTAAAATCACTAAGAAAAAATATAAAACATTGAAATTTTTAAGATATTGATGTGTAAGATAAATTTGTACCGATAATAATATATACCTTTACTTTCCATGGTTAGAACATTGTATCTTAAGGATACACCAACACCAAAGGAGCACCATTAGCTGTCCGGGCCAGTAGCAGGCGAAAACATGTCATCAAGAAAAATACTTGGATATAAATTGAAATGCACTCTAGCACAGTACCTATATTTTTGGCACTAAACTATTCAACGATCGCCGCCATAAAATTTCGCAATTCCGGCCAAAGTGAAACCTAGATAATGATTCTTTAAAAAGCCACTATCCCAGGTGGCGACTATGGACAATATAAAGTATGCAATGTGGGTGAACGCTATCACCCCTATTAAATATACATTCACTATTCTGCATCGAAATGAAATAATAACAATCCTAACCTCAAAACTTTGACATTTTTACGTGTGTACAACACGTTGTTATCCTTTGGTATCCTTAATTTTTACACTAACCAGAACAATTCCTTAATTGTTCTGGTTAGTGTAAAAATAGATACGATGCTCAAAATGTCTTATATCTATGGAATTACACAATACACATCCCCCAAAGAGTGTTTGTTGCATAAATAAGCTACGGACCAGCTCAATAAACATTTGTTGGTAAAATTTAATTTATGACGAACAATACTACTCAGCACTTATGTTTAATTTGTAGGGTGTATTGAGATTTTTTCAAGTTGCTGACTTTTAATATCAGAAGTGGGATTTTTCGCGTGATAACTATAAGTATTGCACCTTGTTTTAAAGACAGTAATGCCATTAAAAAATACATGGCATTACTACCTTTAAAAATTATGACACATGAATCCACCGAAGCAAACTGTACCTATGACACGTAATAGAAGCTCGGTCGAGCTCGGGCGAATGGCATTGATCATAATATCGGCGGAGGCTTACGGGAGTGATAAATGGACGGCCACGGCATCACCGGCGCGGGATGATGCGGCCGCCATATTTAAATCGCCTGTCACATTCGAGTTGCGCACGGAGGTTTTACTGGAGGATCTATTTTAGGGTGTAAATACTTGTTACAATTATTTACATTTAAATACAGAATACTGGAGAAATCTATTGCTACTGATAATATAAATACGAAAGTGTTTTCTTTCTCTGTCATATTCACACAGTACCTAACAAGAGGAATGAGGTGTTTTCTTGCAAACATAAATACTTTGTTTATAGGCTGGGCCTACTTATCCTGAAAGAAAGCACTGTTCCTGTAGGATTGATCTTTTAGCACTGATATCATAAAATTTTTATGTTATACCTCTTGACATGGCAGTAGCTAAAAGGGTTTTGATTAAGTTTGGTATTAATTTAGTTTTCCTTTTCTGAGTCTAGAAAATACATAGGATACTTTTTCTGCAAATAATTACTCGTTAAAGTAAGTGAAATAGTACTAAAAAATTAGCTACAGTATTGATTTATTATTGGTAATTTTTATATCTACCTATCTAATAAGACTGAATTACATATGAAAAACCACATTATTGAGACTAATCTTTCAACATAACTACGACCAAAAATGGTGATGCTCGATAAAAGTAAATAAGCCAAACATTCATATTATGAAATCAGTTTACCAATAAAATTATTATGATGTAACAGCAAATAATCAATAACATTGTATATGTTTATGTCACCAGTGTCTCCGAAATCAATGAAGCAGATAGGAAATTAAAATCATCAATCAAACTAAAAAATACAAAAGCCCCGTTTCCCATTGTCGCCGATATGTTTGCGCAAAAACGACTTTGTCGCATCACAGTCAAAGTAATAAAAAATCTGCACATGAACATAAAGTTTGACTGGAAAGGACATTTTGTGATACATTATATCATATATTTTAAATTTGAACAAGTTTGAGGTCGTCTGTTCTAGTAGGTTTTCCATGTGTGTTAATCTAGTGCTAACACGGTTTTACATTAACATTTTTGGTTTAATAAAGTAGAGATACATACTTTACACGGACACTCAAGTTAAGATTGCGGTTAGTTTTTTTTTATGTAAACATAAAGTGTGACTTTAGATATTGTATTCCACTAAACAATGATGTTCCATTTTCTATCGACTACCAAAGTTTCTTAATAACCCTAAATTTTGAAGCAAATGTATTGCCAGCTTCTTTTTGTTAGAATCTTCCTTTCAAGCCGGTGGTACAGTCACTACGGACAGACAGACTTGACATTTTAAAATTGCCTTCAAAAGAAACTTTATGCCTTATTATATAAATTCCCAAGAGAATTGCATGTTCTATTACTTCATCTGGGTTGACAACTGAAATTACTAGAATTATGTTTTCATTTTATATTTGATGGGCACATTTTATATTTAATAACGTTATTTCCTATCTACTGAAATACTGAATAGGCCTGTTGGATGGTTGGAATGGGATTTCGATCTCATCCAGTAGTTATATGCGGCGGTCCCGAGAGCCCGGCTTTGTGATAGGACGCGTAATACGCTCACAATTGGTTATTGCGTCGCAATGACTTTGCGGTTTACGCCATGACTTTTCCAACCTAAGTGGAAAATGCCACCTTTATACGATGTCAACTAAAAATTTAAATATTCTTATCCATCTCGTTATATAAACATTCTACCCATATGACTTTTCCCGGCCCTTTCCCCTTAGGGAAAGTACTTTGTAAAGGATCCTGCTACTAACTTTGTGTGTTCCTTGATGGGCGGAAGAACGGGATGCAATGGCGTATTTACGACGCTAAGATATACGAGTATATAGATCTTCTTGAATATGTATTCTGCCAGCCACTGAAAACGGAATCAAGTCAAGGAGGACAAAGTCAAGGAGGCAAAACTAAAATTTGGTAAATACATATATAAAAGAGTCTAAGGGCAAGGTGGAGAATGCGTACCAAGGTGCCATGTGACAGACTACAAAATATTGTCATTACCTATTAAGAAAAAGAACAAATTTTCAAGAATTTCCATCTTTTGTTTTATTTTATTGCTCTAGCGGCAATAGAAGTACACACTTTCAAACTCTGTACCTATTGTAGTTAATGAGATACAGCCTGCCGAATGACAGACGGACGGACGTACGCATAGTTGGCGTAGTAAATAATTAGTGTTCCACTGATACGGAACCCTAAAAATAAGTTAAATACGTGTAGTAGAAATCAGATAGGTAGGTAAACAGTATTTATCAAGCGCGCGTCATCAAGCGAGTTTCAGCGGGAAGGGTTCGCGATCCGCAATGATTCAACACTTTCCATTGAAAACTTTATTCCAAGATTACTCTGTATAAATGTAATAAGCTTTGCTGAGAGATTAGACCCCAAATTTCACTCAGGCATTAATGACATTTTCAGTTGGCACGCGGGGGACTTTGTTGCTTGTTGGCTGAGACAATGATTTTGAAAGTCATTTCGTTAAGTTAAACTGCGCTAGATTTTGATGTTGGCTTTTGAATAAATCAAAATTATTTCATCACGAACAATTTTGATAGCATAAATTACAAAGATTGGAGAAAAAAAAATTGCCGCATAATTTGGTGGTTGGTAGATATTAAATACAATCTAAATAATAATAGAGTAATGTAATAACCGATTTTAATGCCTGAGAGTTCTCCATAATACTTTTAAAGGCTTTTGAAGGCTACCTATCCGCATTTCTGTCAAGTTGTTATTGTGGGAGGGCCGGTAATAGGATGATATGAAAGGACAAAGATGCAGAGGAAGACAAAAAAAGAGACCGATGGAAATGGATTGTTTGACAGAGGATGGGCATGTAAAAAGTGTTCAGTGAGAGGATGTCGATAAACATAAATAAAATTAAATATGGAAATTGATTTCAATATAAATATCATCACTAAAAAAAGTATTATTTTATTATTGTTGACGTTTTGTTTTAGAATTATAATCATAATTTTCAGGATGTCAAGGTATATCATACAAACTGTTATTTAAAAATTATACTGCTTTAAGCGATAGTAGTAAACCCGCAAACCCACATAGTTTAATACTCTAGCAATGGGCTGTTTATTGTAATTTCGAAAAGCTGGGGAAGAGCAAAAAATCATTTCTTCAAACCATCGGAACTTATTCGCGTTGTTCATCGGTCGTGCATGAAATGTACATGGAATTTTGTACTTGTAATAAAGAATGATGAATTGGGCCCGCATTGGTAATTATGGACAGTGAGCGAGCGCGCCGATATTAAATTGCGAAATTCAATAATTTTGTTATTTTACTTGTTTTTACGACAGATATTGCGGATGGAATACGACTGTGAATTGGTGATACTTTATTTTGCGTTAAGCGCGAATTTTGATACTCATACCAACGAGAGGGACACGTCATGTGACTTATTTCGTAAATAGGTAAAGAATAATACTAATTAATTAAACGAGGGATGAATGAGGGTCATTTTAACACGAATACTATTTTGTGATAGGAGGCTTGCTTATAGGACAGTAGGTAAGAGAGTTAAAGAGGAACAAATAAAAAAAAAGTTAAATCAATTTACAAAGAAAAAATTCAATTATGTATGGGTTTTGGTGGAATAACTCTGGTGTATTAACTTTGATTTATTGTATCGTAGTGAAATTAAAAAATTATATCGTAACACAATTTTGTCAGAGGAAAAGTGGAATGATGTGATTCTGTTTTAAATTTTGAATGCGTTTAAAATACTTTATGTTAAATATTATAAACTGTTGAATTTAATGATTTTAAAGATTACTTTATGCACTTGGTATAAACAAAGAGAATATTATTCAAAATCTAGGCGCTCAGAGAAAATTGCAGAATTAAGCCAAAGGCAACGTAGTGTTTGTATCATCCTTACTTATTGTCTTGGAAAGATGCTCATATTATTATTCCTTTTGCGAACCTTCGCACCCTAACACTCAAAAAGCAAAAGAAGTCTTGAAGCTAATATTTTAGTCTGATGACGTAGTGTTTATATTTTCTTTGGTCGGTTTCTATGAAAAATATTGGATTTCTTTCACCATGACGCTTGCCGCTATGGATACATAGTTACAGGAGGTATTCGTATATGGCTAATGGTTTTGTGGACGTAATTGGATTTCATACGCGTTGATTTACCGCGGCCACTTGAGGCATGGATTTTTGTCACGATACCATTTCGTCGACACGATTGCTCCTTGTATCAGGCTTTTCTTTCTTTCCTTTCACAACATTTTCTCATGTATTTTACATTTTTGTTAATAGAAGGGATATTTTATGAACGTATTGTGATTAGTTGGTATGATATCACGAGCCTTTCTCTTATGTTTAAATAAGAGTTATTTTTTTTTCTTTTCAGTGTAGGACGATAACGTCTAGTGTAAATACAAATCCTTTTTTTTTTATAGTGAAGGGGGCATAGATCCATTATTGGTTAGCACCAATGCGTATGATTCCGACTCTAAGTCGAGGACAATTTTTATCGACTAACAGAAAAGGAGGCTCTCAATTTATTTTATATTTTTGTTTGCTCAGAATTCTGTCATTTATAATCAGATTTTTTAATTTTTTTTGTTTGAGATGGTGGACTTCTCATGCGATCCCATTTGCATCAGATCAAGATCTGTTTAAGGGAAGTTTAACGGGATCTTGAGAAATTGGGGGAACTCTTCAAATATTATGGGAAAACCTATAAAGAGTTGAATATTTTTTAAAGTAACTTGAGCATTTTTTATCGAAAAGCACCATTTAGTCCAAGTGAAACTGATGATGAAGAAGTAAATGTTATTTTAAAGTTTTTGTATTAATATGCTTTCAGAAACATGTCGGGAAAAGGATATCTTACAAAGTCGGTCACCCATTCAGTTAACGATAAAAGTCAAGGTTGCTTAGCGAGTGCAATCGACTAATTTACCACAAGGCTCCATCTTTACATATCATACAAATTTTATGAAACCTGTTATGTAGAAATATAAAAGAAGTATAAAAAAGACCGTAGTACATAATCAAACATTTTAATATTTTTTCGATCAACCCGTAATTAAAGATTCCACGCGCACATTGTCTACCTAGTCATATAAGCGATGTTATCTATTGCGATGACATTTAAAATGATCTTTCAACGAAATTAACTGCGCAAATGTGACAATATTAATATTAATTGTATTTTTTAACCCCTTTAAAGAGTTGCATAAAATTGTAACAGATGTCTGGATGTCTGGATCAACATTTATTACAGCCACATAGTTTAACGGTTTATTTATTATCTACCTTTATGTATATCGTCATCGTCATTATCAATCCATTACCAGCTCACTACAGGGCACGGTTTTCTCTCAGAATGACGAGGGTTTTCGCGGTAGTACGCCACGGCAGTGGCCAAGTGCGAATTACTGGACTTGAGACCTTTGAGAACGTTATGAAGAACTCTCAGACATGCTGGTTTCCTCACGATGTTTTTCTTCACCGTTAAAGCAAGTGATATTTTAATTTTTTTTTTATAAGCATTTAACTGTCGAAGGCCGAATCTCTAAATAATGTATATATTTAAAAAAACTGTACAGAGGTATTTATTTGTGTATGTTTCTTGATAGCTGAGCATTAAAGGAAATGTGTTCGACGAAGTTATCTATGTTATATATATATAGCTACATAGGTGAAAACATCTTATCCTCTCTGCTACATTATGCATTAAGCATTAGTGTGAATGGTCAAATAGTTTCACGGCCTAACTATTATTTCGCTCACTGCTCAGCTGCGTAACAAATCTCTAGTGAAAAAGCAGCCTTACTAGTATACTTAGGTGATACCGTATGTAGGATATGGAAAATTTGAAGTCACCGGCAACCTCGTTAGAAAGGGTATGACACGTTTTAAAATAATCACTTCCCTGTTAATTCTTAATTTACTGCTTCGATGGTACCGTAATGTGATTGAGCGGCGATGCTGCCTCCGGCGAAACCTTACTGGACCATACACGCTGGCTACGGGTATGATCTTATTTTGCTGCTAAGATACGAGTTTATTTTCAGACTTAAGTCCCAGTTTCATCATTTTCTACTTATTGCTCGTGATTTTGCTTGCACGGACGCATCACAATGCTCAACAGCTACATAAACATATTCTGTAGGTATATAAAGTTAATGAAATTAGTTCGTCAATAAGATAAATATTATAATTTATATATTTATTATGTATGTATTTGTAAAATTTTATATCTTATTGATAGCGATAAGCGATAAGACCACCAAATTGTACTCTCTTGCTCTATGTTTATATCTCTGTAACTACTTTTTTTCTTTAGTGTACAATAAAAGTGTATTCATTCATTCATTCATAAACAAAGAAGGAAAATGGCTATTTGATCATAATCGTAGTTATGATGCTATAGTACTCCAAATAAACTAGGATAAAATACACTTGCGTCCTGTACACGAGACGTACTGAACTATCATAAAAGACACTAACAAATTGTATACAAAACGTACTTAACTATCATAAAAGACATTTGCGACCTGTATACAATACGTGCTAATCTTGCATAAAAGACACTTGCGACATGTATACAAGACGTACTAAACGTATATAAGACACTTGCGACCTGTATACAAGACGTAGCTACCTGTTACGACGTAAACCTGTTTTCGCTTCTCTAAGATGTGAAATACAGAACCGCGTAACTCGGCCAAGTACTCGGTTACTCGGCAAAACATATACTCGGTACATCTCTAGTAGTAAACAAACAGATCAGTTCCTTTAGATTTAAATATAAACTGATATTGGTTAAAGTAAATCAAACGATTATACTATTATAACAAGTTGAAAAAGGTTCCTGAAAATATTGCTCGTTCCGATGAAAATAGTGATTAGTTGAAGATTGGTAAGTAAACTCGAAAGGTTCAAAACTTCAAGTTTTCGTATTGGACTTTCCGAAATGCTTTTAAAACCTTTTCAATTTAATCCATTTTCAATGTCGTAACTAATTTAATAATTTCGGTCAATATTAATGAAAACGAAGCGAAAATTTAGTGCACCTTCCTGAATGATAGCGATCTTTAATATCGTATGAGTGGTTGAACCGTTTACCAGAGGTGAACGGAAGCCTCGCCCAAAGGGTTAACTGGCAACTGAATTCAATAACATCTTTTATACCGTCATCTATATATTAAAGATTAGATAGCGGTTTTACACGTCATACTTTTTTATGCCTTTAAATTATTTAAGTAACGGAAATTAGTGTGGAATTTATTTTAAAAAACAATACCTTCAAATATATTATTTCGACAAAAAATATTATTTATGTGAATACCGCATGTGCCTAATTTCTTTCAAATCATTTCGACTCATTAAGTATCATCAAGTAAGTACCAAATTGTACTCTCTTGATTTGTATTTATATCTTTGTAACTACTTTTTGTTTCTTTGGTGTACAGTAAAAGTGTATTCATTCATTTATTCATTCATCTAAAATTAATTGACCTGACGGACGTTTCACTGTCCAGATTTCGATCATTAGATGGATTGAGATATGATCGTTATTCGTGAGTTATATAGTCTTGGGTTCATGTAAATTTTCCATGCAGAGCACACTTACAGTTTTACCCTGTAGTTTTCCGATTCCTCTTCCAATTTTTCTTCTCCTGATAACCTAAATTGTTTTTGTCACATGTTCGTAATAGTCTGGCTATTACGAACATGTGACAAAAAAGCTAAGGCTGGCTAGCCACTCTCTAGTTATGTGCTTATTAGCAACGAGAAATACTATTTTTTTTTTTCACGAGCGACTGGCGAGAAAACATTTAATGATTTCCCTGTGTAATGTTTTCAAGGTCCATGTATGTATCGATACATATATGTACGTAAGTTGCTTGCACGTTTGTTTCACAAAAACTTCCAAATGGTTAACAAATAACATACCCACGAGTTAGCTCGCATGTTTCCAGTTTGCGAAAAACTGCCTTAGTTTCCTATTTATCTGCTCTTTCAATCACACTAACAGCATCAATGAATCGATTACGTTACCGGATCGATTGATGATTACGTAATAGCTTGGTTGATTTACTTTGACGTCCTCTCCGTCTATCATCATCAGCCACCGTTTACCATGAGGTTTGATTGCAGTCAAGCTTAATTTAAAGTCTTTTGTTTAATAAGCTGTAAAAATGTCAATATTTTTCTTCTATATATATTTAACTAAAATTAGCCGACTGTGCTATCAGTCAATAGGTATAGCGTAACAGTATATATTATATTTTATTATGCTTTTCCTTTAATAAATGTAAGATAAATCTTGTCTGCTAACAAAGTCTGCCAGTGCATCCTGAATTTCCGTATTGATTCGATAGCAAAAAGTAAGCAGCCTTCTTGCCATAAGGAAGCAAAGCAATCAAGCGATGTAGTTTTTGTACAGAACACCATGGTTCATCAATACCAATACAACCGGTACTAAGATGTAGCTTGTATCTTAAGAGGAAACAGTATTGACACATTATGGGCCTTTTGAATCGTTATATCTCAAAAACGGTGGCTCTTAGGAATAAAAAGTATTTAGACATTTTTTATAGATAATTATCTGATCTACAATTTTTGTCTGAGCTAATTTTATGATAAAACTTACCGTTTTGCCGAAAATCGAAAAACCCGTTTTTGCATGTACCGGATCGATGAGGACTTTTCACATTTCCTGTATAATGTAATTTAATAGTCTATTGAACAATCCTACCAATATTCAGCCAAGCCGGAATTTTTGTAACCTCATCCCTATTATTTAGTCTAATTTGACCGGACTAAATGTTGTAGAAAATATTTACTTCTTGCGTTTTAGTTGTTTTGAAGTCGGGTTTTTAGTGTTTTTTACGGCTGTAATAGGGTGTTCTGTAAACTATAGTAGGATTTGTCTAGTAATTTATGTATTAGTATTACATCAGTAATTTATGGACATTAATTACTTAATTAATACATTAATACTACGACAATACACACATCGCCACCTAGCCCCAAAGTAAGCGTAGCTTGTGTTATGGGTACTAAGATGACTGATGAATATTTTTATGAATTATACATAAATATATACATAAATACTTAGAAAATACATATAAACACCCAGACACTGAAAAACACTTAATGCTCATCACACAAACATTTTCCAGTTGTGGGAATCGAACCCACGGCCTTGAACTCAGAAAGCAGGGTCGCTGCCCACTGCGCCAGTCGGCCGTCAACCAAAAGCCGTAAACCATCTAAAATTACATCGTCCACATGAAAAAATGATCATAAAATAAACACTACGGCGCCAACGTAAGTATGTTAAATTTTTGGAATGTAATGGCAACTACTCTGCATCAAACTAAAGAAGAATTACGTCAATCGGATCATAAATCATGCACATGCATAAATAAATAGTAGTGAACATGCATATAAAAATACCAACAGCATGAGAACCTCCACCTTTTTGAAGTCGGTTAAAAATCTACACCAATTGCAATTTATTACTACTGGTTTATATTAATAGAACTACTGTGACAATAATTGTTAAAGTGTACTTACGTATACTAAATAATAGAGATGATTTAAAAAAAAAAACAGCGAATTATCAATTTGACCCTATTTGAAAGCCGCTTAAAACCAAGCATAACGGATACACTACTACGAGTAAGGAGTAGGTAGGTACCATGGTAAAAAAACGCGTTTAATTTAAGTGGGAAATTAGAACTAAAACCCTTAAACTATGTAAAATTATCATAACAGATACGTTGTTTCATCAATAACCATCCCCTAAGGTACGGACCGGAACTGGCGTCCCTAATCCCTCAGTTGAAACTTTGAATTTATTACTAACGTCAAATCTTAGTTAATAATTCTAGAAACATCATTAAACAGGATGTGGTCATGTCTTCCGCAAGGGATGCGAATAGGAAAATCTTATAGGAACCCACCTAACAACTACTGTTAAATGCCGGAAGGAAATTTCGATATAATATATCCATTTCAATGTACATTTGGGTCCATAGTAGTGCTCGATGTATCTTTGTACTGTACCTATACTGTATTTGCAGCGTATCATATGTATATGTATATTTATATGAGATTTGAATCAAATTTTGGTCTCTCTTAAATCCCATTAAATCATTGATTCAATATGTTAAAAATACGAAGTTCTTCACAGTGTAAAAGTTATATGTTGTTCTTTACCATAAATTTTCCACTGTACATGATTAAGTAAAGTTTTATAGTAAGGTTATTTATTTATTGAAACATTATAAAATATCATAATATCATCCCTACATATATATAAATATATGTCATTTAGTAATTATTTCGTTTAAGTAAATTTTATGAAAGCAAAATAAAGTTGCAAAAAATGTGTAAATGTGCAAACGATCAGGTATTAGCATTTAATGTCGCGCTTTACTTTGCAATGATTTGATATTCAGTCATGTCATATTCTTTTAATAATTAGTAATATTATTTTAACCTTAACTTATAGCTACCTAAGTACCTACAATAATTTATACTATGGGAGACACTTAATTCTTGTGATCTTAAGATTGAACTAGCACCATACTTTAACTATAGTAAGTCTCTCTGAGTGACTGAGCTTCCATTAAAAGCCTTACTTAGTATATTTAATACACTTTTATAAATTTTCATTTAAATTAAAGCCTTAAAAATGTAAGAGGTAAGCAAAGCGCTTGTAATACATTTAAGTAAGACAAACTTTAATTATAAATGCACGTTCGCTCGCTGCACAAGTTGTGATTGCATCCTCCATAACTTTGCAGCGCGCACTCGATACCTTTTGTGTTTGCGGGGCTGCACTGCCTTTGTAAGCCGGCAACTGGTACGTTTACCCTGCACTCACTATCTAACTAAATGCTCGTGAATAGAACACCTTTATTAGGTTGATGTATTATATTCTTATACTGGTTTCCCCACGCGTTTCTCCCTGCATGAAATTTTATCATTTCCCGCAGGTAGTAGGTACCAAAGAATAGGAAGAGCTATAGTTTTAGTAAAATAATTTTTCGGGATAAAATTATCGTATGGGTTTATCAAGCGGGAAATTTGTAGGCAGAAAATAATATCTTATCACTTAGGAGAGAGCGTTATTGGTCATAGATTCACGACGCTGTTGTAAAACGGTTTGATCACATATTAGTGATAATGTTGAGGAACAATGACTTAATAACACCCATGTTGTTTTTGTTCAACCCGGTAATCAAAACTATTACGGGACCACTACGGGGCACGGGTCTCCTCCCAAGATGAGTAGGGTTTACGTCCACCACGCTAGCCCAGTGCGAATTGGCGCCTCCACACACCTTTGAGAACATTATAGCAGGCATGCAGTTTTCCTCACGAATCTTTCCTTCACCGTTGAAGCAAGATATTAATGATGCTTAAAAAAACTCACATAACTAAGAAAAGTTAGAAATGCGGATTCGAACTCGGCTTCCCGTTAGTGAAGCTGAACTCCGGACCACTAGGCTGTCACTGCTTTCGTATATCCGGACATGTTCGCCACTAATTGACTAGACCAACGAGACAGTAACAAAAGCATGTGTATTTTTCTATGACATGGTTTATTTGCCTGCCATATTGCATTCAAATCGTATCAATCGTGCGCCCTGAGGGGACAAATCGAAAAATAACTTATCAAACGTTTCGATTCGATTGAGTAGCAAACGACATCTTTTGGCGCAAGTGAAGCATAGTTTGCTTCACATACGTTTTGTAAAAATCTGTTGACGCCCTTTGGGCACGGTGCAAAAACACTGTCTCTTCCCTCCTAATACAGCCAGAGGTTTTATTTATATTTAATTTTTGTACCGGCAATCATAAGTGTCTAGACTCGTAGAGATTCCCAACGGGGGCGATGGCCCGCACGCGTTTATCTCTTAAAATTAATATAATCTTTATATATACAAAAACAGATAATGAGCAAACTTATTTTATTATTTAAGTATAAGTAACGATTAGAGAACACGGATGGAGGTATCAGTTAAAACAAATCTTCGGAATACTCTCCATTTTATAAACTGACGTCATGACAGTCTGGGTTTGGCAATAAGTCAAATTGTCCAGTTTTGATCAAATAGTAGGAGTTGATATTGCGGTGCTCTGGAACTGAGGTTTGAGCTCCATGTGAAGCCGAAGTTGCGATTTAAGAAGCCTTTATGGATCGTGATGTACCGCTTCTTCTTCTTCACAGCTTTTCACTTTACCCTAAACGTTAACATATAAAATTCCAAAACTTTTAAATGGTGTAATGAGAGTGTTATGAGTAATATATTATTTATGATAAACTTATCTGTATCTATTGTCTTTTTATTTATTCCCATTCCTAATAATACCTTTTCTATTGTCTTATATATAATATATCTTATATATTTATCTATTCACATAAATTTAACTCAGCTTTGGGAAAACCTACAAACCTTCACCCACGTACTAACTGGGATATTGCTGCTATTGTACAATTTAACAATCAATGAGCTATGCAATAAAATTCATTTTATAAAAACGTAATTTATACCTATGTAAGGTAAGGTGTCTGTGGGTGTACGCCCAAAGTTAAGTTTTATCACTTAAATCAATTTTATTTCAATATTCCTTACTTATGTGACGTCAATATCATATGTCAGTTATACAGACATTTTCAAATAATACTGCTCGAAGCGATGGTAGTAAGCGCTATGTTATAAAATCTCAGAATGGTATACATGACTGAAACAACACAGTCACATAAGAAAATTGGTGACACGCATACATAATAACATCAGACACGCAAGAGCGACGACCAAACGCGTTAAAGGCAAAAGCGATAATCTCGCTGGACTCAGACACCTTCGTGAGACTAACTAAGTTCTTGAAATTCCAAGTGCCCCTCCTGTGCCTTCAACGCCGCTTGCCCTATCTGTAATCAAGTTTGGGTCTCATATCTTACTTATCTCGATCTGAAAACAAGCAAGGCTATGAAACTATTGCAATGTTGATAACATAAATTTAAGAACTAATAATCATTATTAACAACTTTAATTTATTTTTTAAATTAAATCCGAAGATAAGAAATAAAAGTTTACGTTCCTCACTTAAATTTTGCTTCCTCATATTGTGTTTTTTTTAAATCCTGTGTAGATTTTCACTAACAAGATACAAACCCCAAGGGTGAGTCCGTGCAGGCTAGTGTGGTAGTGGATACCAGCAAAAATTATTTAAAATTTCTTGAAAAAAATGAATTTTTAATTTAGATTTTTTTTTGAAAGGCTGGATTAATAACTTATTTAGGTATAAAACTTTGAAAATGTTCGAGTTTTGCGTTCTAATAAAAGCAGAAATATTTCAAACATTTCCATTGTAATGCCTAGGAAAGGAATGATAAAAAATATGTGCGCTTAAAATAAACTATTAGTTTTAATCTCTTGAAAGTTTTAACACAATAAACAGCATAAAGATTGACGAATAAAAAAAAACGTAATCTGCAGCTGCATTATTTTAATTTTAAAGAACTCTTTTTGTAAATAAAGCACCAACTTTTTGTTAAAATAAAGGAAAATTTTAATTTAAGCCTTTCTTTATTTTCTTTACGTGTACACTTTTATAACGATTCGGCCACCTGTCCAACACGTTATTTATTGATTAAGGACACATGAAGATACCTTTTTTCGACCAATTAATAAACCGTCCGTAGATCCTAAAGAGCCTTATTATTAAGGAAGATCCGTTATGATACACTAGAATTATAACGGCAAAGACAAAATGCGCTAAAAGCAAACGCGATAATCCTGCATCGTGCTCGTCACATACCGGAGTTCGACACCTTCGTAAGACTAACGAAGTTCTTATAACCTCCCTCTGGCGTCTTCAACCCTGGTTGTCCCCCCTTGTAATCGAGTTATTGTTCTGCATCTCATGTTTTAAGCGTTCTTAGTACTTGCTTGAATAAATTCATGTCCCAGGGAACATAGACTTGTAAAGAGCTGCGGTTCTTATGTTGAAAATTTCACTCGTCTTTCATTTTTGGTTTTATTAATCCTCACTGATTTTATTAATGTGGAAGTTTGTTTATTTGTTTGTTCTACCTTCACGGCCTAAATTTATTTTTTGGCATAGAATTTGATGAAAGGACGGAGAGTAAAGCAAACGGTTGCCACAAGATTTGTATAAAACCTTAATAAACGCGGGCAACGGATGGTGATAAATAATTAACAAACTTTGATTTATTTTAGTTGACGACGCATGTAAGAATCTGTCCGCTCCACTGTTTGAAGGATCTATGTGTATTTTTGAAATAGCTGCTTCGAGTCATACCCCATACAGAATTTTAAGATTTCATCTTATTGACCCATTAGCGGCCCACTACAGGGCACGGGTTTCCTCCCACAATAAGACGATAGTAGTAGTAGTCCACCACCCTGGCCCCGGTGGACTCAACATACCTTTAAGAACATTATGTGAAACTCTCAGGCATGCAGGTTTCCTCACGATGTTTTCCTTCATGATGTGATATTTTTTATTACTTAAAACGCACATAACTTAAAAAGTTAGAGGTACGTGCTGGGATTTTAACTCGGTCTTACAAAAGTGAAGTCGAAGTCCTACCCACTGCGCTATCATAGCTTTCTTCTTTTCAGATTTACGTATTGTACATCCGGGCTAATCTTAGGCATGGCTGAATCGATTTTGAGCTTTTTTCTTTTTTATTCCACTACAAGGTAGCCCTTGACTGCAATGTCACCAGGTAGTAAGTGATGATGCAGATAACGACCCCCCCCCCCCATAGGTTTCTACGCGACATCGCACGGGAACACTAAATTGCATAGCGGCACGTCTTTGTCGGTAGGGTGGTAACTAGTCAAGGCCTCGGCCTCAGACCAAACCAGAGAAAATTTAGAAAGTATAAAGTACCAAATTGCCTCTGCCAGGTATCGATCCCGGGAACTCCTACTTAAATTCACAGTGCTCACTGTTGCACCAGGGAGGTCCTAATTTCATTTCGAATATTAACTTCTAAGCGGGTTGAGATGGGGTTCGGATGATTGTTCAAAATTCCAATGTTTTGAAGTTAGACGATACATTAAATGTTGTAATAAGTTCTATTATTTTGTTTAAAATAATCTCAACCAGTGATTCTTAAAGCAATGGAAGAAAGGACAAATTTAAACGTCATTATTATCAACACACCATGTGGCAGGGCATGGGTCTCCGAATGAGAAGGATTTAGGCGCAGACCTCTTCGCTGGCCAAGTGCGGATTGGTGGACTTACCAAAGCGTAACCTGCACGCTGTTGTCCTTCGCCATTACATGCCGATTAGTGCCTGGGGACCCCCCTAAAGCGAGCGCCAAGTCCTAACGACTAGGGTACCATCGCTTAATGCAAATGTTTTTTTTTTCGAAGTCTGCGGCTACAGCTAACATCGAGTAAATGAAGAAAATATTCATTGATGTTTTAATGAATGTCAATGGAAATAGTAATTAATCGTTCTGTTCTTATATAGCCTCCATAGTGGTTCAAAGGGCGGGCTAATGGAGTCCAGCACGCGACTACTTCAAAATGCAATTGGTTGATAGGCGTCGCATATAACTATGTTCATTAAGTTGTTAAATTATAATTGTGTTTTTATATTCATCGTCATATGCAGCCTATCAAAGTCCTACTTGATTATAGCAGAAACTGCGACGACTATAGCAGATTAGTGATACTAACTGGGTCAGGCGGCTTAACGTGCTCTCCGAGTCACAAGTAAGCAAAATTCTCTATCAGAAAAGTCACAATACACAGCAATCATCGGACCGGGATTCAAGCCTAAGCGCTAGGATGAGATAATTATGTGTATTATTTTCTCGTCACAAGTCTATGAGATAAGAGGTGTAAATGGTTAAACAAAATAATTGTATGATGGCACGGATCTTAGCCCTACTGGTCTAAGTTCAAGCCCATAATGAATCGAGCTAAACGCTTTTCTGGTTTTAGCATCTCACTATGATATAACGGTACCCATATCTACAATAAGAAATAATAGGTATACTACAAGACTAACTGTAGACTACAAGATTAACTGTAGTCTTGAAGTTATTGTTTATCAAATGATTGAAGTACTATACCAAGTACCATTTATTTATTTTTTAATTCACGGTGGAAATAAGATAACATATTTGATAAGAAATATATATAAAAAATATATGTCGTCCAAATCTTTACTTATGGTCATGTCACCAAAAACGGCTAGGTGTAGAAATTAGCTTATAATAAATAAGTGCCACCAGCTCTTGGGTCATTCATTTCGGTTTAATTCATATAATTATGAAAGTTAATTTAATTCATATTTAGTTAAATTTAATTTACGCAATAACATGTTACATACTTAACATATTACATAAAACATTGGTATGTGTTATTTACATAAATTGAAAAATAGAACTATTATAATTGGAAAGAATTTAAAATAAAAGTTAACAGCCGGAATTATCTCAAATTAATTACGTTATAATAATATTGCGGTCGCATGAGAATTGCACTACCGCGGTGTAATTTGTTATGGTAATAAAATTAGCCATGACAATTATAACGGTCACGAATAATTGTAATTGAACACCTTACAAATTGATAATTTGTAAAAAACATATTTAATAAATCTATTTAAAATATATTTTTTACTAGTATTACGACTACTACGACTTTGTCAGCGTTATACTTCTGATAGATTAAATTTTCCGTGTAAACTTCCATCCCCTTTCTAAAACTTCAATCTTTTTAAAATGAAATGATGTGTATTTACTCAGTTTCCACACTCTAAACATTACTTCAGTTTTTCTGTAGACTAAAGATAAATTTTATGATTTTAAATGCACATAATACCAAATTAATATAAAAAAACATTTTACTTACTATGCAGACACACACATGCATACATAGTAATTTTCGACAGTAGCTTTCGGCTTTTCAAATTTGGAATCCGGGATAGTTCGATTTCCAAATTAAATTCGATTTGAAATTCTGCCTTGTTCGTGCCTTGATGTTAGTGATAACGCATGGGCTTGGTTGGTTGGTAACATGTCAAACTAAAGGTTATATCCCTACTGTCCGCATTGGAGCAGCATGAGGGTGTACCCTGTATTGATACCGTCTGTATTTTTTAGAAGATTTTAAACAAAAAATATCGATTACCGAAATAAATGTTATACCGAATAGTAAGTAAATTGTTTTTTTTTATGTAAATCAAGCTTGAATACTGTATTATACAACAGCTTCCAGTCGCTAAAAACTATGTAACTAGAGCTAACTTTGATAGCACTATTTACACATAAATATGAAAACATCTTCGTAACCCTTTCGAGTGTACATGCGTGATGTAAGTTTGTGTGATTGCGTAAGTACAATGCTCATGTATGCAATATCAGCAATCGCGGTGGAGTTGCTCTAATTTTTTGAAAAGGTCCGTTGTCTCTCTCCAGAACTCTTACCTATACTAGTAAACTCCTTTCGAATAAAAAAAGGATTTTGCAATTTCATCAGAGTATATAATATCCGCGCTGGGCCAGCATGATGGACTACGGCATTAACCCCTTCTCCCACAATGTGGGAGGAGACCTGTGCTCAGTAGTGGGCCGGGAATGGGTTCATATGATGATGCTATAATATTTATTTATTAAATTTTTTTACTTGACCATGGTACAAAAAACTTAGATGGTAAGCATAATTCATGATCTACATATGCAAGATTGGCGTGCAAAAATCTTTAACATTATTTTAAACTAATAATAACTACAATATAACGATGTTATGATAATGCAAATGAATTTCAAACACAATTTGGTTCCCAAAGTAAAAACTAGATTTAATACCGTAATAACTAGATTTAATACCATAATTTTAAAGTAATATGAAGAAGTTAGCCCGAAAATACATGACAAAAAATTGCTAACCTTCGTCTTCTTGAATTCAGTTAAAAACAGGCTTTATTACTAGCGCTAATTAACCTAATGTCTTATTTCTTTCGGAGGAAAACATAATTCAGGGAGTGATATTTGAAGCATTATCGACCGTCATTCGTACAGTCCTCTATAGCGATGCTTTGAATGCGGCTTCAAAATTTAGTTATAATTTCTGAATCGAGCGCAGTGGCTGCCGTTGGTGCACGACAAACAGCAGCGACAAACAAACCGGCATTGTGTGCCGCTCGAAGAGTGCTCTCGTTGCGTTGCTTTGCCAAGCGTAAGTCATAGCAGGTTACGTTTTAATTACTTCAATTTTGGTAATTGAAAGAGAAAATTACGAGGTCATTTAAAACCTCAAGTCTGTTTGGTTGTGGGGAATGAACCACTAGTTCGGAATGAAGATACAATCAAGAAGAAGCCGGCAAAAAACTGAGATATTGCTTTTTCAACAATTTATATATTTGGTCTTGTGAAAGATGAAAGCAAAGCGCACTACTTGCAAGCAAGGGATATCAATTGCATCATGTAATCTTTATTTAATAAATGAGTTGTAGCACATTGTTTAAACGTATTCAACTGTAGGTTTAAAATTACTATGAAACATTCTTGCGTATATGTATTTAAACCCCAATATGAGTTGTGCTTTTGACAGGCTATATGCAGATAAATAAATATAAATAAAACAACCTACAAACTTAATGCGATACAAAAAACATACGAAGTATAAAAAAAAAATTGTGTAATACTGTTTATGAATATAGTCCAATGTTCGCCCCCCCGTTTCTAGTTTCATTTCCATTTCACTAGAAATTACGTTTAGATAATTTTCTTTTAGTTAAACAATAAAGTAAAATGCACGTACTCCGCGATGCGCGTGGATAAAATAGTTGTAATTTTGAACAGTCCAAGAAAATAATGGTTTGCATTGTTTGGGCTTATTTTTTCTGTATTTTGATGTGATGTTTAAAAGTTTATTTATTCATTAATTCATTCCTTCAACAGTAACCGTACTTAGTTAAATTGTCCGTCTTTAAGGATATGGTTTTGATATAAAGCCCGCTGCCATCTTAATGCATCTTGCCACCAGGTGAGTTTGCATTTAACTTGTAGTGAAATAAAAAAGTTAATCGCTCAATGCTAAACTAGTGTACCACAATCAACGAATACAGCATTGTTGTGTTTAGTTCTGCCACGGTCTTTTGACGATGTGCTCCAAGTGATGAACGAGTAAGCACGGTTTTGGTTATCAAAATTTAAATATTAATAGGTACCTACCGGTAGTGGTGCCGGCGCAAAATTTTAGGGGCGTTGGCCAATTTCCATCCATCATTTGGATCAGGATCAAAAATATTTCGATGAAGGAGTTATATTTTTTACGTTTAATTTACGATTTTGGGAATGTTATTCGCCCATCTTGTTATTATTACGAACGTGGCTGTTTTTCATCCAAATTATTATTAGATGATGGTATGCGACGATGCGTGGCTGTTTGTTTACCCTCGCCCCGAAAATAATGGGTTTTATAAGTTTTGCAGTTTTGTCGGTAATATCTTAGCGCTAGTCCGATTTGAATGCGGTTTATTAACTTAAACTGAACCGAAACCGAAACTTAAACCATTGAAACGATTTCAAAAGTAGTTTAATCATTAGAAAGTTATTTTATCCTTAAGTAATATGTGCTATATTTAACTTCAGAAATAATTTTAGCCTGAAATAATGGTATTTGTAAACCAAGCCTTAAACTTATATATTTTTGTAGAAAACTGCCATTACAACTTAAGCTTAAAAAATGCTATTATATTTAATACAACAGTATTATATATTTAAATTATTGACTAAAAACTATTTTATTCTGAAAGATCTCATGAATGTACACATGATACCTGCTATTACTTAGGTTACTAACCAACTTATTTTACAATTGCTTTACATAAATTCTCTATAAACGAAGAGGTTGTAATAATATAGTTTAATATCTTTGTCTATAGCACATAATACTTAAAATATACGATTAAAAAATAGGTGAAAAGTGTTCGGATTAGTGATTAGATTATCCATTGAAAATGAACCGTTCAGGCCAAATCGTTTAGGGGCATAATAATCATTAAATGTATTCCCATTTTATTCGAGCTCCGACTCCGACCTCTTCGATTATGATCTGTATCCTTTTATCAGGGTACCGTAGGAGAATTAGTTTAAAGTTATTTAAAATGCAGTTTCCTATATCAAAGTAACTGGATAAAATGGATGATACCAGTTGTCAGACCACACCGTCTATCAGTGGCGTGCATAGAGGGTATGCACAGGGTATACAGATGATATGAAATGAGTTATATTAAACCAGTACGAGGTTTTTAAATTAAGGGTAGGCTTTTTATAAATCTCCTATAAAAATCCTTAAGTTTTTCAGAACTCATACTAGAGATTTATTATCATTTTATATAATCTGCATACTCTGTTCATACTCTGTATGCAAGCCACTGCCGTCTATAGAGCTGAGATTGCTAGTCCATTTTTTAACGCTGGGAAATGCGTATATGCATCCCCCAGCGCATCCGAAGCTGCACTGTTCCCCGAGGGGTATGTGGGAGTCACCGGCATAAGGCAGCCAGAATACCCACTAAAACCCAGCGATGTTCCTACTCGTCGCCTGGTGACTGGGACACGGGAACACTTGCGCAATCGTCCGCATCCCAGCCAGCGGCGTCTGCCGAGACCCTCCACAGGGGGACCTTATCAAGGTCTCCAAACTCCGTCAGAGGCGTACCAGTAGTCCTAGCGCAGGACTTAATAAGCAATGTTGAACGCAGTGATGGTCAGGATGAGTGACCAACTCTTAAGGCAACTTTACCTTTTTTTAATCTTTTCTACGCATCACACAGAGCGCACCTTAGCCAGCTATCTTATTTTAGCAATTTTAATAGTTTATTTTTGACGAAATAGTCCAGGCAGAAAAAGATTAAATATTGAATATAAAAACAAACGGGGTTTAGAGTTAGGGTTTGTTTGCTAGCCAGCGATCCACCCTTCGAGTAGCCTGTTGCATGTAAGCTCTCTATCCTCTTTTCTTCGAGTCTGTGCCCAGCATGAGGACATTCATTTTTAACAACAGTTAATGGATGATGCTACTTATTCTTTTTCGTATTTAATCTGGTAAATAAAGTCACTGCAATGATGTTATTATTTAGTTTTATCCTTTTAATTTTTTTAATTAAATTGTTGAACATCTTTGTAGTGTTCTTAATATTGTATCTTACAACTTGCATGCATTTAAATAAAATTAATCCGGAACCCTTTATTTTAATCTACACGATAGTCACTCAATTCAAAAGCTTTTATAATAAAAATCATATTCCAGTATGGGGGAACGAAAAAATAAAAGAAGTAGTATCATAACATGTAATTTTGGTAAATAGCTCTTCGATACGAATCAAATCGTTTTGGGAACAAAAAGCTGCGTATCGACAAACGAAAAGCCTCTTATGTGTTTCAATATGCACATAATATTAGGTTTTCGATTCCGTATTAATCAGACCAATTTTATTTTTAAATTATTATACTTATGTTGATTCCCAAGGCTATGTTTTAAGGTTTTAAGGAACTCACCTATCGTAAATATATAGATACCGTGTTATGTGTAACATATATTTACTTGATAACTTAATTTTGATCCTAATTTAAATGTTTTTATGCTTAACAATTAATATTTTATAGTCGAAACTACATAAATATTCTGAAAGAATCTGGTATTGTTTGATTTAATAGTTTAGGTTTTTTGTCCGTCAGGTACCTAATCTACGAGTAAAATATAGAGGTACCTTTACCGAATCATAATGCATTAGCCAAAAGTGGATTTTCCGAATATAGAATAGAATAGCAACCAAGGGTCTGCACCTATACTCACTCTATATATATTTCTAACATACGTACCGCTTCGCATCCTAGTTTCTAATTCTTTTCGCGAAATCTGCAATACCCTGGCTCCGTGACTTCAGCTTCTTGTCATAATGGTTCCCTCAAGTCAAGAGTTAAGCTCACTTACCATCAGAGGTGTATGCATTCTAATTTGTCGGTGATTTGACAGTTGAAGACGCTAGATGAAGATTAAATCGCATGATAGTAGATACACCCATAGAGTAATAATATACAACGTACTAGAGCAGTCATGAACAATAAAATTTATCCTCATTGTTACGCGACTCAAAATATCGTAAATTTTATCATATTTTCTTGTGTTTTTTGTACAGTTATTAACTAAGGCAGTAAGATTTGTTTTCAGTGATGAGTTGACACTTGCAGCCCAGTGGACCGCAAAGTATAGCGTAATAACTAGCAACGTCGTGACTCTAGCACCTCCGTATTTCAAAAATGTTATTTTTATTTATTTATTTATACTCTTTATTTTACCACGTAAAGAGAAAGACATGGAGACATGAAAAGAAGAAACTTAAAATAAAATAAATTATCAATGGGCTATCCTTATCCAACTCTTCCCTATAGACAAGAATAGCACAACTAAAATTAATCTGAGTACCATCTGAAGATTTTGGTTTAGATTCATTTTATTAACTTCGGGCGTAAAGTAATATCGCTTAAGAAGAAATTGTTTATGATGTCGCGATTTATTTATGATGTCAATTTGAATTCAAACATTTTGACGTCAGAAACTTTACAAACAAATGTGCCATGCTACGAACGTCATATAAAGATGAGTCTGTGGCTGATATGCCAACATAATTTGAATTTTATTTATAGAGTGGTCATTATGATTCGATTTGTTACTGTCTCATTGGCATCTTTGAATTCTAAAGTTGCACACACAGGTAAATTAATTACTTGCATGCATGTAAGTGCACGTGTGTGGAGGTGGCGTGCGGGCTGAGGCCACACCCTCGTCGACGCCTGCTCATTTTAAATTGTAATTACAATTTATTATTGTGTCTCTGTGCCGCCTTCGTCGCAGCCGACGCCATTTTATCGACTCTGGATAATTCCAGTCGTTTTACTTCTACCTTTATAGAGTAATGTAGACTGCAAAGTAACATGTTTTTAGCCATTAGTTTCCTAATTCTGTAAATGAACGCCACGGCTTTCTGCAATCTAAAGAAAAACCGAATAAAATCTAGAGAGATTCATTTTGGTACAGAAAAAGTAAACTTGGTAGAAGAACAATAACATCTTAGGCTGAATCCTCATTTACCACTAAATGAGATTGCAGTCAAGGGCTAAATTGCAGTGGAATAAAAAAATCAAATATGCTCTCATAAGAAAACTAAGAATCAGTCAACGGGTGATGGAGAGAACAAAGGAATGGGTATATCTATGTGAATATATCAGGTATAAGTTGCGATGCTAAAGTGGCTTTCGGAGATATGGCGTAGAGGACCTGGTGGATGCATAAAATGTGATAAAAGCGTTGCTTGACCCAGCTAGGTGCAGTTAGCCCTTGAACACAAGCATCAGACATAAATCTAGTGGTTCAAGGCCAAGAAAGAAAATCGCATTCGTCCTTCTTTACGCAGCAACGGGTAGTCTTTAGCTTAGTTTATTTCCAAATAATTTTTATTTTTTTGGAACTGAAATCAATTGCATTCAATCTTAGTAAAAAGATAAAATGTAGTTTCCTTTTTATTCAGTAATCACTCAAGAAACAAAAGGCTGAATGCGGCATTTTTTTTGTAATCTTTATTCATTTACATTTAACGAAGTTGAAAGGCGATTGGTTAACAATGAATTGTAACAACACTTCGCTACGAAAACATCTTAACCCTCCGAGGAAAGGGCTGTTATTCCAATTTGCATACCATCTGAATATCAATTCTTTTGCAGAAAAAAATCTAATAACTTCAATAAGTTCAATATAATTACCGAGACATTTTGTTTCTCATAATTTTTAATAGAAAATGTTTTAAATACAAAATACCATTACAAACTACTTATTACTACTTGGAAAAACATTAAAACAAGGTTTTTATTGCTAGCATGAGGCGTTTTCTTGATATCTTCGTCTAAATTTAAGTTTGTAGAACAAAAAAAAATAATTTCACATTGTTAAAGATATGATTTAGCTTTAAATTTCGGATAAATATTCAGTAAGATGACGCGGTGGAAACAGTTATGTTTATTATCATTTACCATAGCTCTACATCTCTTTCATAGAGTTTAGAGCATAGACCCACGAGGGTTTATGCTCTAAAATAAGCCTTACCGATTATTATCACTTATTAATAAACCGGAATCTACGGCTTAACGTGCTCCGCGAGGCACGGGTGGGACATATCCACCTCCAATATCAAAACTTCGGGCTGGTATGGATTTTTATAAAAAAACCCCAATGTCTATTAAATCTTGGCCCAACTCGTTATTCACACCTAGTTGAATATACTAGACCAACCAGGTAGTAACCTAGATATATGTTACGGTAATACGTAAAAAAAATAAAGTGTATTGTACTGGTTAACTAATTGAAAGAATCATCTTACCAGAGAGCCAAAATTCAGCATCACATAAATTTATTCTTGAAAATCTTTTCCAAATATTAATTGGCATTGTCGCTAAGAGAGTCGTAGCTTAGGGGAAAAGCGCTCAAGTCGCAATTTCCAGAGAGTCGTAGGTTCAAATCGTGTCAGTTCCGAATTTTTTATATGCAATTTTAAATTTTTTTTTTTTTTTTTAGTTCTTTATTTATTCGGGACTTTTCTTAACAATAAGAATGTCAGCCCCATCGTTCCCTTTACAAAAATTGATACTTCCTTTCTCTTATCTTAACTTAAAATCTAATAGAATTCTGGCTACCTCTGAATAAGGTGCCGCCAGGATACTTTGCCAAATCCCCACATCATGAAGATTTATTTTAAATTTACATATTAATTGGTCCCTCATTGGCCTATTCCGAACACACTCCCCCAACAAATGCAATTTAAATTTATAAAATTGATAAAATTGAGTTTTTCTTATTCAAAATAATATGTAAATACTGTGTTATCAATTTCATAGATTCCTCAAGGCAACGTTAGTAGGCACCGACTATTTAGCTAGAAATGAATTCCAACCGGCCGGAGAAGTTAAGTTAAAGTGACGGCAGAGGACCGTCTCCTCAAAGATTTGCATTAGCTAAGACGTTTCAAACTAACAGCCCTAAGACCGCCCGCTTTTAGTACAATTGGATTTAAAGGGAGCGTGATTTCAATAATACTCTTCACAAACACCTTTAGAGATGTCTTTAGGCATTAAATTGTATAAGTTAATAGGGATTTCATTTATTTCCTGATAAGTAATTAAAAGATTTAATTAATCTAAAAACATAATAAAATACGAGATGTACTTTGAAAATCTTCTAATCTTTTAACACGGATCCAAGGTTCTGTTTTTAAAAACTTTAAAACCTTAAATTAATGTATGCGATCCTGCTTCAAACACTTTTAATATTTGTAACCATCATTATATAATGCATATGTTGTGGCTTGTAACAGGCGTCCTATCAAATCGATAAACAGAAAACCCTTCTATTATATAACCCTATTTTTAATAATTTTCACCCCAACTCAAAAATCATAAGAAAGCCCTTAAGATCGTGACATGACCGGATTCAATATTAGTATGAAACGTTGCAATTTGCAAGTTTTTTAATTAAATAGCATATTTTTCAAGGCACTTTCTAGGACTCGACGAGTTCATAAGCGCTTTTATCTACGCTTGGAAGAAACATCAGCGTATATTTGTAACTAGCTTTTGCTCGCGACTTCGTCTCCATTTGCTTAGGATTTCAGAGAATCGCGATTTGGATTGAAAAAAACAAACAAAGTTCTCAGAAATGCTTACATATTATATAGTATTTTTAATTGTATCCCTTACTGTGTTACTGTATACTGTACATACATACATTTTAAATAGAAATATGATCACGAATAATTTAATTTTTTTTCGATGCGAAGAATAACACAGAATTTTGGATATTAATATTCTTTCTTCCTAATTTCGCAGCACTCAGCATCTTAATAATTACCCCTGAAAAATCATTATCATTGTATACGAGCAATATTTAACAAAATATTGAATTATATTCATATAAGAGTAGCGCAAAGCCTCCACCCTAAACAATGAACAGCGTAACAAGACAATAAACAAGGCCGTACATCACGCAGAACATAGCTCAAAGTTATTTAATTATAAGGAAAAACTAATCCGAAGGTAGAAGGAAAATTACGCGCGCCGTCGACAGGTGCCCTTATATGTGTGCATGCGTGTGCGTGTACAGGATGTTCAGAATAATTGTGCAAATAACTTCTTAGAGTTTATTTTAATATAATATAATTACTTTATATAAAACCATACATTTCTGCCATATCTTTAGTTCAAGTCAAAATAAAATTGACGGCCAACTGGCGCAGTGGGCAGCGACCCTGCTTTCTGAGTCCTAGGCCGTGGGTTCGATTCCCACAATTGGAAAATGTTTGTGTGATGAGCATGATTGTTTTTCAGTGTCTGGGTGTTTATATGTATATTATAAGTATATATGTGTATTATATTCATAAAAATATTCATTAGCTATCTTAGTACCCATAACACAAGCTACGCTTACTTTGGGGCTAGATGGCGATGTGTGTATTGTCGTAATATATTTATTTATTTATTATTTTATTAAAATCATATCTTCAATTTACGTTGGCACCGAAAGTCATAAACAAATTTAATTTTCTAAAAATCATAAACGGCTTTATCGCTACATATCGAACTCTTCCAGGCAATCAACGGCGTAAAAATTGAACTACACAAAATTGATAGGTGGTGTATAAATATATTTCATAACTGAAATAAAGTTACAACTTACAACAATATTGATAAATATATGCAAATTAATAAATATAAAACGTTAAAACTTAGTTAAGTTTCTGAAACTTTATAGAACTAAAATCAAAGCTGCCTTTATAGGAAATATTATATTATATTAATTCTTTATTTACACATATTAATTCTTTGCAAATTAAGGCAATATTTAGATACTATGCCTTTGAAACCAACTGAAATACAAAATATTAAAACCATGTGACATGAGAATGAAGAATGAAGATTTAGCATCTCAGAATTAACTTTAAGATGAGGCTGAAATTTCTTTTAAACATTTTTAAAACATTTTTTTTTTGTTTGTTAATGTTTAGAACATATATTACATAGTTTCGCAGCATCAGCCTGTATATTAAGACCATACTTCAATGGAGACTAAAGGCGGCAAGTAGCTGTCTCGCGCGACAATATTTATGCCCGCAATATTAACTGCGATGCGACTATTAACACGAGAACGTTTCGAAAAGTCCAACGTTAAATGTATCATATATGTATAATGTGTGTACATTATTAATTCATTATATTTTGGGGCATTATCTGCTTTAAATTGTAATTTTACGAGACAAGCCGTAAACATCGCATTTTTCAATAGACATTATGAATGGCGATAACAACGTCATCTAGAAGCTACGGCCACGGGCCTTTCTCTACTTGGTTATATCCCACGAATGATTTAATGTCGCATACTTGCAGTACCTACCTGAGCCAGGTAGGTGGAGTGAGAACTTTAAATAATAATAAATAAATAAATGGGTACTAAGATGACTGATGACTAATAATATAATATACAGACACTAAAAAACATTCATGTTCATCACACAAATATTTTGCAGTTGTGATAATTGAACACACAGCCTTTTGGTCGCTGCCCACTGCCCAAATCGGTTGTCAAACACTATCAGTCATACATTGGGATTAAATTAAATATCGATTTTCAACATAATTTTCTTATTAATTAGTGAAAACCATACTTATATAAAAAATTGCGGTAAGTAAAAATGCCCAAATGTACATCCCCCTTGTCACTCGGACTTAGATTAAAGTAGTTTTAGTGTCAACGTAGATCAATATTTAAAGAATTTATTTGAACGATATATTTTTTAGACGCTCCTAAAGTGTACAGCACAGTTCTAGAATGTCCTTTCAGATTCCGTATTTCCAACCTAATCTAACATTAGTGCTATCAAGTCAAGAGCAAAAATGAGCATGTTTGAGGCATCGCTGAGGCTTTACCTACCACCGTTCTGTACTCTATCGTATTTGACAAATTCAAGGCTCGCAAGTTGTTAATAGCTTAAAATAAAAAACTCTCGTGAAATGCATTTTGTATGGCTTAAGTAATGCAGTGATAGCCTAGTGGTAATGACTTCAGCTTTGTCTAGAGTTCGCTCGATTCCCGTCCTATAACCTACACATAGTAACTTTTCGAAGTTGTGTGTTGTGACTATATGCGTTTTATGCTTAAAAATTCAAAATTCAAAATTTATTTATTTCAAGTAGGCCTAATATAAGCACTTTTGAAACGCCAAGTCTGTCTGTATGTAGTGACTCTACCACCGGTTTGAAAGGCAGATTCTACCGAGAAAAAGCCGGCAAGAAACTCAGCAGTTGCTCTATTCCAACATAAACAATTTACATTTTATATTTTAACATTCATTTTTCTATCTTGTGAGAGATGAAAGCGGAGCTGGATGCTTCCAAGCAACCTTGACATTAAGAAATTCATCAATTGTGTACCTCGCAGTAATAAATGTGTTTTAACATATTATTCTTTAAACTTATGCATTGGTAGGTCCAAAATTACCTTAGGAATCATATTATAAAAGCGTATACTCAACCCCACAAATGCCTTCTGTACCTTTCGCAGTCGATATGCAGATGTCACTAATTTATGACCATTTTTTTATTTATTTATTATTTAACTCTTTATTTGTACACCACAATGAAGTTAGGAAAAAAAAAATTGGTTGCCTGTAAAGTCGGTATACGGGCGAAAGTTTTACGTGACAACGACTTTGAGTGGTAAAATAATTTTAATGTGAATATTCATTCGTATAGTAGGAAGAAGGATGAAATAATAGTAACAATTTAAAACATTTATTTATACAAAGAATTATATTTAAAACATTAATTTATACCAAGAATCTCGCACTGAAGTTCATATTAACAAAATTTTATTTTTACCTTTACACATACATACGTATTTATATACAAATATACATACAATAACTTGCAATACATTTGCGTACAATGAAACAGCGTTTACTACAAAGGGACGCGTGCCTTTCACTTTTTATGTCTGTCTCTCTCGCTCTTAGGCGGGCTAACCATGCCCGAGTGGAAGGGACGCGTGCCTCTCACTCGCTCTCATTGTGAGCGCATAACGTGAGCGGAGCGTAACGCAGTTTCTTGAAGTGTCGACCGGCAAACCAATTTATAAGACGTTGTCACGTCAAAAAAAAAAAACAATAGAAATACAAAGACAAAAGTAGAATACAAAAGGCGGCCTTATCGCTTAGTAGCGATCTCTGCCAGGCAACCTTTGGATTAGGACAAGATGAGAGAGAGCGGATAGGTGGTGTAAAATTATTATAAACGTACATTCAAATAGCTAAATACAAATACATAAACAAAATTGCACAAATAAGAAAAATATAATAAATAAATATAAAATAATAAACTAATATATACTCAATCATAAATAAATACTTATGAACATATAGATAATAAAAATAAACATAATCAAGGTATAATAAATGTCGTCATTATTGTGCAAGATAATTTCTTGATAGTCGACTGTTTATATTTAAATAAATCAAATAACACTTGTTTTTACGGAAAGGAAAACATCTTGGGTATCAGGTATGCTGCCTGAGAGTACCTCATAATGTTCTTTAAGACGTATGGAGTCTACCAATCCACACCTGGCCAGTGTGGTGGACGGCGGCCAAAATCCCGCTCATTCTGAGAGGAGAATTGTGCCCTGTAGTGTGTCGGTGATAGGTTGATAATGATGATGTCAAAGTCAAAGTCAAAGTCAAATATTTCTTTATTCAAATAGGCACATAGATGGCACTTTTGATGCGTTGATTATATACAAAATGTGTACATAGCAGTGAGTAGTGATGGCGATAACTACAATCGTAAACTTAAAACTAAAGCTACGTAGGTTCCAACGCGCCCTGGTCTAAGAAGAAGCTCACAACAAACTTAGCCGGTTGTTCTTTTTGTTATCACCATCTCACATTGTCATTAGAAAATATTTAAGAAGCAACCTGATGATGATGATGGGTATAACACCTAAGGGTGCATCATCACAGACCATTCGGTGTGATTACAGCCACTACAGTTCTAGTTCTAGTTCTAGTCTTAGGTAATATAGATGTTGCCCGCGACTTCGTCCGCGTTCGTTTTTGTTTTTAAAGCATAAGATAACTGGGTTTAGGAAATAGATAGGACCCACTTTGTAGGTTTAAAAGAGAATTTAATGTACTTCGGTTTTATCACTTACAACGAATGGTAACCGTTATATTAAGAGACAGCATGATAAACTGAGCTGACTCAAATAGGTAAAGATGGAATAAAAATAGAGTGGAGAAAATCATTTACGGTATACGGCGATCTATCAGTACAATAAGGGCAATATATTAAGTTAAGAAAACATTATAAATAGAAAACAAAAAATTAGGATTAAGAAAAATTGTATTTAACTCTATTATATTTAGCCAGTAACGTACTTAATTGTAAGGAATGTAAATAAAGCTTTATTATTAATACGGCGATCTAAAAAAATTAGAACCCAGAAGCTGTTATTGTGACTTTTTGTAGCTTATAATTAGTTCTTTAATCAAGATACTTTAAATTAAAGTGGGTAGGTACTACATTTTTTTTAAAGTAATAGTTTTTTCATAATGTTTCGTTAATTCTCAATCTCTCTCGAGGGGTTCGCTGCTGTCCACTGAGGTGTTGTTTTCTGTACTAACAACAATATTGACCAGATCTTCACGATGTCTTGGCAAAAGTTAACTAATAATACAGCCTTTCCGGTGAAAGAAGAGTTGTGAAAATTTGTTATGGAATGGCGGAGTTATGAAGTAATATATAAACGTTCATAGTATATCTTGAACGAACCACATGGTTTTTCGGGATAAAAAGTATTTTTATTTTAATCCCAAGTATCAGCTGTAAATGTTCCAAAACGCATTCAAATTCATTAGTTTTTGTATGAGCATCACGCAACTACAAACAAAAAGACAGATATATATATTTTGTTGACAAAAAATCCAAAAATTTCTCTTTTGCTTATTTCTAACCTCTCCCAGTTATCTATTTGCAAAAATCATTAATGTACAGACACTTATTATATGTAAATATAGATTAACAGTTATTGGCTTTAACCTGGGAATCGATTCGTAGTCGAAGCAAACAATTATCATAGGTCAGAAAATAAAAAATATTTATCAATAAGCGAAAACCTACGAAACGGTGTCCGAAATGGAAAAGGGATGCGTCGCATCACCGGGTCAGACGCCCCAGGCAGATATAAAAATCATTCATATGGACAAAATAAAATTGCATCCCAAATAACCCGGTGCTCATCGGCCGAAAATCTATTAGCAATAAATATGAAGTTTTCCGATTTAACAGGATTTAAAATGGCGGGCGTCTCTAATAAAATCGGGAAGTTCCTATGACTTTTCTGGTTTATGTGACTGTAGTTTGGTCATGTCATTTCATAAAACACGTTCGCCATTTTATATTTATTGTTTGCTGGGCGATAATACTCAATTAATATGCCTATCAGATATTGTTTCCAACCTAATTTTATAGAGACAGATGTATTATAATTTTTTTTTGCGAATTACTGACTTAAAACGCCACCCATTTAGCGATCACTCGATTATGTAGTACGTGTAAAAACAAAATTTGCTTTTTTCTATACAGAACTCAATTTTTGAAGGTTTAGTGCGCCTAGTAAGTTCTTGTTGTCCTTTTTTTCATAATGGCAATACACACGTTCTTAAAACTTTAATTCTGTACCTGTTACGGTTAATGAGATTAGTCTGGCTTCGACCGCGGTCAGGTTAGCAACCGCCCACACAAACCAAGACGGTCCGCCAAGCAATTAGCGTTCCAGTACGATGCAGCGTATAAACCGATCACCCTACTCTGCATCTACGCGGTTTGTGTTTAATATACTGGATCAAAACTTACCAGCAAGGGCTACTTGTAGAGGAATAAAAAAATATACAGACGGATGGGCAGGCGGATAACAGAGCCTTTGTCTCGTTGACACACTTAAGTTTTACTTACACCCTGTACTGAACTTTTACCGGTTCGTAAAAGACGGTTCACGGACGGACGCACGGGACCTTCCCTAGGTACGCCGTAGCTTGGAAGGATACTGCGGCAACTTGGAATATTCTACATAATCCAACCGCATCGGTAGGTTAGTCAGGGTCAGTGCCTATTTCTGACTCTGAAGTATCAGATTTTCGAGATAAAAGCTAACAACGTTTTACTCTTCTTAAATGAACAAACTTAAATCCAAGAACAAATGTACGAATTGGATTTGAAATTCAAGTCAGTTGCTCAACTAGCGTTCGACGGTGAAGTCAATCTATAAGGTGGAATTTCAGGACGAGTAGATATATGTGATTTTTCTAGCTACGTTATTTCCTATCGTATGTAGGCTTATTACGAAAGTCAAAGCAATACTTTAGAGCCAATATGAACGTTTTACTTTACTTTAATAATAATAATTATTTACTGATGGCATCTGTAGTAGGTGTACCTTTTTGATAGTTAATATTGCGGGAGGCAGACACTCCTTTACTAGCTTCAGCTCCGGAATCAGATTCCTATATTATATGGTGGGCCGTATATGTTTTACAAAAACATTCTAACGCATATTGCCTTAATTGATCATGTTACATCCGATGTTCATTTTATTGTTCTTAGAGAATCATAACAGGTAGCTATCTTGAAACAGTACTTTTTGTTCAATGGACGCAGTCAAAGTATGCTTTTGCCGTCTTAGTTGCTAGCTCTGGGTCCGCCCTGTTAATACTTAGCTTAACAAAATTGTATTTGAGTAAGAATAAATTGGTGTTTATTTTAACTATCTTCGAACAATCAAACATATTGGCCGTGGCTGGTAATCACCCTACATACAAAGATGTGCCGCTATGCGATTTAGAGTTCCGGTGCGATATCGTGCTTACCACCAGGTGAGATTGCAGTCAAGGGCTATCTTGTAGTGGTATAATATAATAACGGTACTAGCTTTCATACATTCTCTTGACAGTTTTATCGATACACTTAATTTTATTATTCCATTCCTAAACAAATATTAGAATGTGTTATTATAACGGATTGGTAGATGGCAATAGTGGCGCGTTAAAACATACAACTAAATTGTTATGATCCTTACACTAATATGTTTTCTCTTTGTACACATAAATAAGTAAGTAATACGTTTTTAGATGGTATCACGGGTTCTACTTAACCGATTTTGATCATTATTTACCACAAATGTACGGTAGACGATCTTTTTCAAACTTATAAAATCCCAATTTAGTACTATACTGCACCTACAAAGTTTTTTTTTGCTCAAATATCGACAACCCTTTTAACCTATTCGATCAACATTTTCAGCAATACTCATAACAATTGAAATTTACAACTGCGATAAAAAAAAATATGTAACATGAATTTCTGTATTTAGAAAGCAAGCAGCTTATCAAATTAAGTATCTATTCAAATAGTTTTTGCATTAAACGACCACATTTGATTAAATATATATAGCCACCGCACCGCACCGCTGACTTTCGATATAGGATGCTTCCTACTCACCAAACTATAAATTTAATTTACTTAAATTTTTTTTTGTTTGATGAATAGTATACATTTGTGACTTATTTACTAGTTGCACGACAAAAGAAAACAGTCACCATGTATATTAAAATAAAAAGTGTTTTAAAACTTAAATGTTAAAACTAGTTTTGGAGTTAGGGTATACGTGATGTATCAAAATTCAAACACAAAAATGATAATTTTCTTTTTTAATCTTGATATTTTCCTCTACGATACAAGGCACACACACAATTTTAAGTAAATTAAAAATAATAATAATAATAATTATAATAGCAATAATAAATAATAACTCGCTTTACGAACTGCAATAAACAAGACATTACAGTGTACACAGATAAGCCTCGACATAATAATTGACAAAGGAAAACCTACGCTAATATCGTTACTGTCTGAAATTTGAACAGTGAAACTTTCTCACATTTATAATCAAAACGAAAGAACCGATATGAAAATTCCACATTCACGCACTGTATATACAACCACACATCATTCATCTAAACATTTATAGTAACAGCTAAGGTTTATTTTAACGTCGTATTACCCATTACAGATAATATGTAAGAAATTATCGTCTCCAGCTCCATACTGAGATCGGCGCTTGACTTGACTTTTTCATACAGACTATTACATGCTTACTATATTTTGGATTTATCGGATGTCGACCGCAAGTTTGACTTATCCGCTGTGGCAGTAAAATAGTAAAAATCTCGCAATGCGACGTAGGCATTTCTGTTGGGATATACCAAAATTTGACGCCACTAAATGCATCCTTGGTGTGTTATGTTATTAAGATTTTAATGTCATAGCGACTCGAGACAATTTTGTTTTTTGTCACAGCCAAGCGCCAATTTAACGCTAGATACAATGTCTAAATCTTATTTAAACTATTTTAGATATTTAAAGTCATTTCGTAAACTAAGCATCGATATAAATAACACTATTTTATACTTTATCTATATTGTTTAAGACTACCGCACTTAATAAAATAACTACCCACGTACATCGACTGGATCATGAATATGATACAATAGTGCTAGTTTTGGCGTACAAAAATCCTTAAATAAATAAAAATCTACCAAAGTAGAGCTGTTGCTGTCACGAAAATGTTGGTAATACTTTAATCAGTCTAGTTTATTTTAGGACTTTTGCACATAAAAATTAGCACAAATATGATACAATGTCTTAAATACAAAGAAACCACTTACATTATATTGAACGCCAGAATGTCTCTTTGTGGGTATTCAGTCATTAACATTTTTTTGTAAAATTAACCATCAAAACAGCTAACTCAATATAGCTATCGTACATTTCTATTATTTTAACGATTACTCTAGTTATCAGTTATATCTAATCATTGCACTAAAATTGAATAAGTTTTATGATATTGAAGATCACATTATATTGAACTGAAAATTTAAGACTTGATGCTCTATTTTGCATTTTGAAGATATTAAGTATTAACAATGAATAATTGTTTCCAAAATGTTAAAATTTTGGAGAAAGGGTGTGTAACTTACTTTTTTATTACATTATTTATAATATAGGCTAAAAATTATGAGGAGCAGCGAACACGAAATAAAAAATTGACAGTAATGTTTTAAGTTTTAAGCTTTTTGATAGCCATAAAAACTGAATCAATGAGTCTATAACGCCAAAAAAACTCTAAGCAAATTTCATTTCGCCAGCAAGGTACAAAACTCTATCCAAAAAAATTAAGCTTTATAACCTTTTTAATTTAAACCTTTTAACATTTTATTAAATTAAGAATTAAACATCAACATTTTGTGTCATCCCAATTTCAAAATTCGCATTATTGCTGATCTTAATTTGTTAATCGATGGACTAGTGTGTAGAAAAGAAAATCAAGTTTACAAACGCTTAAAAAGCAATTCAAAAGCAGTCTTAGGTCAATTCCAACCGTTTTGCGATCAATTACTTGTAGCAATTTCAAGGAAATATTGATTGTTGTTAAAAATAAAAGTGTAGGCTAAGGATGATTGCTTATTTAAATATACAACTTGTAAATCATACTTAATGTTTAAATATGGCATTTAACAATAAGTTTAAAGGTACATTTCGTAAAAGATTAAAATATGTTGACGAATAAATTATGTGTATCGTCGATAAAACCGCTGAGACTTAACTCTAGAAATATTAAGAAATATTTACAAATTTCACTATGGAAGAAGAGTTTCTGAGACTTCGCCTTGCGCCACGAAATCTACGTGCTTATTTCGAGTTTAATAACAGTATTTACAATTAATCTCCAAGTAAAAATATTTTATCGAGATCCCGATACACTGAAAATTTTAATGCTAAATAATATTAGATGAATAACTTTTAATTTACAAACGAGCATATCGTTTCGGAGTAAGACGTTTGAGTGACCGACCCGTCACGAAGGTCCGGTCGATAGGATTATTTCTAAAGACAAATCTTTGAGTGTCCTATTTTTCCCTGAACTCAGGTTTAACGCTTATGATGGGTTTTCTCGTGTCGTCACTATCTTTTTCGTATTGTTGGTTGTCGGGGAGATCCGTGGCCCCGGTGCTTGTCAGCTAAGTGGCCGAGCTAAACAACACCGAATTCTTATAGTAGCTGGCGCGGTCTGACAGAGGGCTCTTGACGTCACGCTCCATGGCTTGCTGGCGAGATTTCCGTTCCATCTCCAACTCTTGCGCCAAGGACTCTGTGGACAAAGACAATAAATTATATTTAAAATTTGGATCCCTTTCAAAAGATCTTCAGAAAATGTTGACGAATATTTGACAATAGACGACGATAGATTTAGTAAGGAATACTCAGTAAAATAAAACATTGGGTCAGTGTTTGTAAACTCTTTATATGAATATTTATTGCTGTCTGGGAAAAGTTATCAATCAAAAATGTGTCTGCTTATTTAAAAAATGCATCTATATTCTTTAAAAAAAAATTACTCAACAATTCCCCATTATAAATCACACATACCTATCATATACATTAAATGGGTGTGTTGCCCGGAAAATGTCATTAGGGCGGTGGAAGGCTGACATCAAACGGACTCGAAATCCGTATGGCTGTTCCTAATTTAATATTCAATATTGCCTTTGATAAAAACGTGGTATATTGTGGGCTGCAGTTAAATAGCCAATATAGTTTTTATTTTAACATCTTGAATTGCAAGTTAATGTAACAGATCACTAAATCTTGAATTACTAAATAACAAGAACACATTATAACACACATATAACATACGAGTAAATATTGTTCTCTAGGAAGTGATATGTTGAATGATGTGGTAATTTTGTGTTAATTCAAGTTTTTCTGATAAAGTTATTGTTTATATTGATTCCTAAATACACTTAATTTCTAAAGCAGCGTATTTTTTTATCAAAGCAGCCAAAACGCACCCTACGTCTAACTTCTATATTAAAACGCTACTATATACCTAACCACTTATAGGAACGAAATGAATATTAGTAAACGCTAGTTTAAATTCTGGATATAGGTAATGTGCAGTATGTGGCATACTGTATATTTATATTTTTATTTCCAAGTTTAATTAGACACTTTTTCTGAGACATGACATAATCCCGAATTACCTTTTACGCCTCAATAATGTTATTTACAAGAAGCCCTAAAGGACAATATTGTAAACGCATTTACATTTTAAGACGAGATGAAAATAAGAATCTCGGCGCACAAACGACTTGAGAATAACTTAAACGAAATAAATCTTAAGCATTGAATATTTTCTAATAAGATTTTTGGGAAAATTGACAAAGTTCGTGAGGAGTAGGTGAGGTAAGGCAATTGTCTCCGAAAACGTCTACGTTTTACGAAATATGCTTATTCAATTTCATGCAACGCTTGCCGCCTCCTGCAATTTACGAGATATAAAAGATATAAACGGAATCACGTTTTTTGCTTACTCCCAGGGAACATTTTCTCAACGGGGAATTGAATTTTTGTACGAGATATTCGTTTAAGATTTGTGAATTATGAATATAACTCATATTGTCTTCTTTCAGGCTGTCAAAGTGTCATCTTAATTAGGTTTCAGAACCTATTTGTCTAATCAAAGTTAAATCACTCAAGAATAATGATAAGTTCCCAAGATGCTATGATAAAATCGAATGATACAGGCACCAAAAGCAATTTCTATGAACACATCTTGGAAACGGAAGATCAAATGACACTATTTTTGTTTCATTTGTCATTTGAAAAAACTCAATTATAATCCGATTTGTCTCAGCAAAGTCAGCTCCAGGGCATCACACTCACAAGTGTCGCTCATCGAGGGTTGTCCCGAAACAGAAACCTATTATCCCGGGCGAGATTATACGCCTAGGGCGTCACAATTAAATATTATACACTTAAAAGCTTCGGCCTTTGCCGTTTCACTTCGCTGCCACCCCTAAATGTCCCATTAGGTCTGTTTGAATACGTAATATTTTTGCATTTGCCGCTCCTAAAACAGAATTGCCGGTTCCTTTGAGAGCTGTAATCTATTTGTTCTTTGAAATAACTGTTACGCTTGAGCGCCTAACTTAAATAAAAAGTTAGCTTTTAATGTAAAAGTGCGTTTCTTCAGACAATTCTTCGATTTAAGACGCGATTAAATTATAAAACATAGTACCTTTCATTTTTATATTCTTGGTTCTAATATATTTGTATCGAGTAATGTCATACTTTTTGTTCTCATTATTGTTTGTGATGCTCACCGACTTAATTTTTTTTACATAATATAGCTTTCTTAGTTTTCGTGGTAAGACAAAAAACTAAACTATCTACCGGTTTAACAATTAAATAGAAAAATGAAGCAAAAAATACGCTTTCGACATTCACTGGCTCTAAAGACAAATTGTTTCTCTGAGTAAAAAAAAAACAATCGTATACTGTACAGATTGATCTGCCTTTTATTTTCCACTTTCAACAATGTCATTGATCCGAGGTTTACGTTTTTGATTAAAAAGTGATAACTTTTTTAGGAATCTAATACTTTAGAGAGAAAAAACGTCATCAAAGGCGATATTTTATCCTGTACAAATTCGAAGTAATCGACGCTTCTTTTTGATGAGACCGTAAAATTAAAATAATTAAACCCTTCCGAAAAAAATACATCTACACGAGTCTTTGCAGAATTTGAGATGGTTATGGACAAAGGGACTACGGATACCTAAACGGATACAGATATATTTTATGGCGCACCTTTGTAACCGCTGAGTGTTGGATGCCACTCAACAGTGGTCAGTTGGGCGCTACTGGTTCGTATAGCGTGTCCAATCACACTGATTGAATTGATTCTCTATTAAAAGTAAGTACTTTCTATTTTTTACAAAGATCCAATTTCTTCGTGACATAATTAAGTACGTTTCCAATGCCCTAAAAGGAAAAATAAACGCTTGTGTGATACCAGCTATAAACTAGTGAAGACAATAGGTTGAAAAATTATAAAAATTATATTTCATCCGTAGACAGTGTGGGATGAAGACTATGTTAAAAAAAAACCTGGTTATTATTCATAGAATTACTATCAATTGTAGCGATGGGCGTTATAAATGAGTTTTCATCAGATTTTAATTTATTTGTTTATCATCTCTGGTAGGTGCTATGTGTTATAGTCATTTCGTAAAGTGGGTAATTAAATAATCTTTTGAAAACTATTACCTACTTGATATTATATTAAATTGATAAGCATTTTAACGAATGCGCTAATAATTCCTTTTAATCTAGTAAATAGTTATACCAAATATTTAAAACAATATTTGATTCACAGACAATGTTGACATGACATTATGCCAGTGGGTATTTTGATATAAATACGGGTTAATTTTCGATACTCTCAGTCTTTTATAAAACTCATAAGATGCAAAGATACCTCCAGGTGTCCTATTAAAATTTGTAAGGCGATGGGTTACCATTTGTAAGGTGATGGTAGGAGAGTTACAGACACTTGGATGGCGAGGATAAAATTTGTTTCTATGAATGTGTTGTTTTCATATTATTTTCTTAATAGGTAAAATATACAGGCTTCTTTTTGAAATTCCAAAAAAGAACTATCAAGTAATAATAGTTCTGTTTAAAGTCTAAATGTCTAATATTCTTAAGTACAGTGAAATTGTGAAAAAAAAACGAAGAGGATTTCAAACCTTTATGATTTCATTAATTTAGGTATGAAGATAATTATACAGTATTAGATATCTATTTATACGCTTGCATTATTACGTCGAAAGCGAACAAAAAGTTAATATCGTCAAAGGTTTCGAGCGCACCTGTGTTGTACACTTTTATTTCCATTCATTTTACAAGCGTACCAAAAAAGTAGCCGGAGAAGTTTCCTCTTTATTAATTTTTCAACTTTATATTACTTAGCATCAGTTGTTTCATCTTGTTATCCACATTTATAAAAAAACAGTTTATTGTCAACTTACTATTTTTCAGATAATACATAACTTAGCTGATGATAAACTTATGATAGAGAATTAATAGAGCTCTTGCTGTGTTCATAGACCTACACTTGAAAGAAGTTTGATGACGCGATGGTATAAAAAAAAACCTTTCTTGCTGCAAGAGAAATTCCAGCTGTTCTTGCTCCTCTTCCTGACCTTTCCTGACTATTCATGTGTGATACTAGATTTGACAGGATTTGTATTATGATGACTACAAAATGAAGATGAGTTAGTGTCCCGGCACACGGGCCACTACCCCCAACCACGTAACTCCGCGCCGCCCGCCATGCCACCGCGCGGCATCTTTTCTGTAGTTTTCATATATTTTATATGGACTCACCGCCACACGGTTTATGCCGGTGGCGCCATGCGCTACAAATTGTCGCTGCTGCTCACTACGGAAAATATGCCCGTGGTGGTATATTTATGGTTGTGGTCAGTGGCCCGTGTGCTTTTTTACTTACACCTTAGGTTTTTGTTATAATGTTTCATGTGTACGTGCGTACGATTATAATGTCAAAGGTTTCATAGGATATTAGGGCCTGATATTATATTCTTTGAACACTACTAAGTACAATACTGAATAAAAAGTTATTAATTTACGAATACTGTGTGTGTTTTGGGCGTCAAGCAACAATCTATCATGAGTTAATTCAGATAGAAACAGCAAACGAACACATATTGTAAATAATATGTAACATTTAGTTCGTAAACGATAAATAATTACGACACATGAAAAGATATGTCAAATTATACTAATCCAAAAACGGGTCTGTACAAAGTTAATGGGGTGAAAAAAGTGTTAACTTTTACACTTCTATTAAAATACTACTTTCATATTTCAAGATCGCTGAGGCCTATGGCCTTTTCCGGATAGTTAAGGTATGTTTACTGATACTGTAATCATCAACACTTCATGAAAGCTAGTGTGTTTACATCAGTAAAACACTCGTCAGTCACACAACATTCGCTCAACCATTTCCTGCATTACCGACAAGTGTCCGACTTTGCTTTCGAGTAGAAATTGCAACCAATTTAAGTGTTGCCTTTTACCCTTTCGAAGTGTCTAACGCACGCGAACACGCGAATGCGGAGTTAATGAAATATTACGCTTAAATCTTTATTGTGTTACTGTCGATGGCTGCGACTTCGATAGAAGATTTATTTTTCAGTACGTTTATACATATATATTGATTGTATATTCATACAGCAGGAAAGATAGTTGACGAAGAAAAAAGAAGAGATGGATGTATGTGTGAAAGAGAATATGCGCCCAAAAGGAATGGACGTAGCTGAAGGCTTATTGAAGTTGATAGAAAAGGAAGACAAGTTTTGCTTACCCCACATATTGTGGAATAAGCATAAGCAAGGGGTATAGGTTAAACACTTTATCGTGTTTTGGATTCTTCCCCAGAACGAAAATCGCCAGTGGAAGCAGGACTGATGCAAAGAATCGTCATCAGTTTTTCAATGCCCCATCGCTGGGCTCAAATTTTCTCTCTTTTACGAGAGAGAGTTCAGACAAATCATGCTGCTCCAATGTAGATAGGCGGGCTTTAGCGATAATAAATTATCACTTGTTAGTATAACTGGTATGGATGGAATCGAAGTGTTCTCAGAAAGGCAGGAGTGGGCGAAACCTATTCATTGAATCCAGGCTGGTAGATAATAAAAATATTAACTTAACTAGATTCTAGAATCGAATCTTGGGACCTTGACATCTGTCGTAAAACGTGCTAACAACTAAACTAACAAATGCGGGTCACTATTTTTTAAAACATTTAATGGGGATTAAACATGTAAATATAAACATGAAAAAAATAAAATGAACAGCATTTCAAGATATTTTACAGTCGATTCTATTAGGTACTCACTTAAAGGAGATATGAGTCAAACCCAATAGAAATAGAAATAGAAATAGAAAATATTTATTAGAAAAACTCAGTACAATAAATCTTTGGAATCCTAAACTAGGAAATCCCGTATCTTAGGGACCAGTGCCTTCCAATCCATCAATAAAAAAGCTCTTGTTTTTATATCCATAAAAAGTTACGTGGATGGATGTGTCCATATCACACACAATAGTATGAAACTCCACTGCAGCCGGTGCATTTTTAATGAAATTTCTGGGCTTTCCACAAAGAGGATATGAATGCAAAAAACTACCGCTCGATTCGCCATCATGGAAGCAATATTTTTTGTTCTTTTGCTGTTTCAAGTTATGTTGACTATCGGTCACATATTAAATTAATTTATTATTGGTTACCGCGCAAGTTTTATCTCATGTGATGTTCTCTATTGTAATACATTTTGACAACTCCCTGAAGCAGCGGTGAGCGCTGTGATTTTAAACAGGATATTCCGGCAGGGGCAATATGGGTGATTATAATTTCTGGATTTTCTCTGGTCAGACCAGACCGTGGTGGAAGGCTTCGTCTGTGACTAGTGGCAGCACCAAACAATTAAGCTTTTCGGTGCGATATCGCATAGCAACCGATTAGATATCACTACCAGATTTACTCATTTATAACACTTCCAGATTTTACCGTTACCATATTAGACTGAATTCACTACATCACTTACTAGCAGTTAAAATTGCAGTCAAGGGCTAAATTATGGTAAAATTAAAAAAAAAATAACTGAGTTCGATTCCCATCACCCACCGCTAACATTCGAAGTAACGTACAATTAAGTGTCATCTGCTCTAGCATGTCTCAATATTTTATAATCGAACATTATGTTTCGTCAGAAATATTTTCATCATGTTTACTTCAGAAATATTGTCATCTTGGCCCACTAGCTAATACCATCCTACTGCTAAGAGGAGGCCTTCCTTTTTCATAGGAAAGAGTTTGGAGATGTCAGCAAGCTTTAACGATTATATTGTCACAATATGTTTGTGATAATGTACCGACAGCTGGCAATATTTTAATGAATATTTATATTAAAAGTATTAACCCCCATTATTGGCATTTACGAAAAGGAAAATTTACGAGTAATCGATTTGTGTAAAGCTCACCCCAATACAATTTCGACAAAAAACAGGAATGCGTGTATCGTTCATTTTGTGCTTTTAAATAATTGAAATTCTTGATTCACAATGGTATGTAATATGATGAGTATAAATTTCGCATGCCGAATTTTTTTACTTATTTCTTTTAGACCCTTTGCGTTCTATTACGTTCAATGTAAATATTTGCGTTTATAATAAATCGATTTGTCAGGAGTGTATTGGTATTGATGTCTCAGGGACTATCAGATTTATGAATACATTAGGTAATATGCATAGGTATAGGCTGACCTAATACAATTTGGTTTCGCTTGAGGATTGCTTCATCACCAACATGCTCCAGCCTATTAACGTTCCACTGCTTGGCACAGGCCATAGTCTCTCACAGGAGAGATAGGTTTAGGACCATATACCCACCACGCTGCTCCAATGTTAGTGTGGAGGATAACGTAGGACACTGATTTCTTGAAAAGTAACGACCCAATCGTTACTAAAGTGGATCTTTGATTCTTTTGCGCTTACTCTGGCCCTGTTTAATTTCTGGTTGATCTGGTAATTTCTGGTTAATTCATAATTAACAGCCACAAATGGCTTAAAAAGTTAATCAAGCATATTCGGACGGTAATCCACGTGAGAAACACTACATTATGCCCACAACTCGTCTGTGATCTTATTTCTAATTAAAATAGGATAAACTTTCATTCAGTAAGGATGGTAATCTGTTGGTCTTTGCACGCTCTCAGAATTCATTTATGTCAAGTTGGCACACCGCATAAGAACTCTCGAAATGTCAGGTCTATTTATTTGTGATTTTCTCACCAATTTGGAAGGCAGCTTGTAATGGAAAGAATCTGGCAAGAATAGCAGCAGATCATCTTGTCTTATATCAACAAATGACTTGGAAAATAAATAGTATCTGGACAGTGGTATCTATTAAATTATATAATTATAACACATGTATCAGGTTAACTAACATTATGTTAACTCACCAGAGTAGTTCTGCCAAAAAGCAGCTCCCCCACTCATGATGTCGACAGGCGGTGGCGGATAGTTCCACTGGGGCTTATCAGGCGTGCGTGGCGGGTCCCGCTGGAAGGGCGGCGACGAGGTGGGAGGTTCTGTGCTAGGTGGTTTGCTTTCCGTTCCATTTTCACGTTCGCGGTTTTCTTGAGACGGTGGCGATAAATTCTCTGTTGAAAAAAGAAAATCTTTAAAGTTTCTCTAGAGATGCTGATAAATGCTAGTGATAGCTAATAAATTAATGTTGATTATCGTTGATTAAGTATCAATTAAAATACTTTTTAAATCACATAAATTTCTTCAAATTTGTTTCCCAATTTTACGTAAGACAGTAAAAGCCTTAAGGTATTTTCATGAAGATACTAATAGTCCAATTTCGTCTGTCTATTCCATAATTTCTCACACATATACATGCAGGCTTTCCACGAACTGACAAAGTTATCACGTACGTGGCGAATTTTTTTTTAATTAATCATTATGCCTGAGTGTTACAAGTAAGGAGACATACTTCATATTTTGTTTATTATGACCAAGTTTAAATATGCCAATTAGAGTAAGTAGCAAACAGCGATTATACATGAAATTGAGTTCGAATGCGTGTTACTACATCGACCCTCATTTCAAATGGCCTGCGAAACGATTTCCTGACACGGAGATTAGCACAAGGCTTCACTAGTTTACCACCCCCCTTACGTCACGCACTCCATATATACTCCAAATAATTTGTAGCACAAGTGCTGTACAACGAACCATTAAAAATAGAATCTTATTACACATACAATATAGTTGAGATTTCGATGATATGAAGGGTACAGTGTAAGATGTTACGGTGCTTTGTTTTAACTGATACAAAGATTGTTTGACAGACGGCAAGTTAACATGTCAGAGGCAATCCAATGTGTTACCATGAAGTCAGTATACCTTATGTTAATAGAATAATAATAAAAAAATATTTTACTATTACTACGTATTCGATTATTAGTTTGGTTTATAACTAGAAGATATAAACATTTGTTCCTTTCTTTTTTTAAACGTTTGTTTTTCTGTCGTAATCGATCTGTGACCTTCTGTAATATTACTTTTTTATTGATAGCTATAGCCCGATTTGCATAAAGTCTGAGGGCATAAAAAAAAATTGGCATAACGTCGACATCCGTGTTTTATAGTAACACATAAATATTCCGGCGTTATGCCACGTTTAATTGAGTAAGGGCAAGGGCCTATTAAATCGGTATATAATGATAATGTAGCATTTGTTTAGTGATAAATGTAAAATGGAGATATTTACCAGTTACTATTCTGAGGATTTCTCCCGGTGCTCCTGATTGCTTCAACGCTTCTTCTATCTTCTGTCGTCTTTTTAGTTCCAATTCTAATTGATCTTGAATTTGTTGCCGCTGCTTTCTTTCTTTCTTTAACCTCTTCTGATACATTACTGGAAAAAAGAGATTTTTTAAGCGTTTTTATAATGATGCAGCAAAAGGGGAGTTCAAAACAATAAACTAATAGGAATCTATGGTCATTTTCTCAATTGGAGTGTCACTTGAAAAAGTGACTTTCCATTAGTCCAAACCAAATGAAATCCAAGTTGTAATTAAGTTAAAGTGTAAATTATTATCATCATCATCAACCTATCACCGGCCAACTACAGGACCGAGATCTCCTCCCAGGTCCCAAAGGGTGTAGACTGTAGACCTGGGAATTACACAGGTCAAAACCCTTTTTGGGTTTATGCCTTAGTCCATCAAGCTGGCCAAATGCGTGAATGAAATGGTGATAGTCCAGTTAACTTAACTAACTTAACTTTCGAAACCACTGAAGTCGTTACCCCTAGGCTATCAACGCTTCTAATTTTTTTACTAATATTAAAAAAAAAACTTAAGATAATATTTAAAGTCTGCTGGTCAATATCTTTATTGAATATGGAATCCATTTTGCTTACTTGTACCGTATCGAAACAACAATTGCTGTGCACGCGGCGCGGAACAAAACAAAACCTAAACTAAATAATCGCTTTAGCTTTTGTGCCGTACGCCGTACTCGGGATTCGTCAATACGCAGGAATTCAACGTCCATACGTATTATCCATATACGTAAAAATGTAAACTCAGAAATCACATTGTTTGTCCCTTTCTTACATATCAAACTTTACATCTAAAAGGCCATAAACGTGATGGAGAGAACAGCTTTTTGATTCGCCGCAGAAACCGATTTATGCTATCGACAGTAATCAAGAACATCTCTGTTTTAATGTAAAGTTTTATTAGCTGTCTCTTTCAATCTCTTAATATCTATCTCTGTTTTGCAGTTAAGTTTAGTTAGCTTCTTCAGTCAATCTTAGCGATTGCCTTAGTTTTAATGACGTATAAATGACACTGCGAAGAGTTAAAATGCTCTCATTTATGTACCTTCATGTCGAAGGAGAAATAAGTTTAACATTAATAAGAAGAATTAAAACCAAAAACAATAAACAAAATAAAAAGAATTAAAACAAAGGAATCTGGTTTGAAGTCAGCGGTAATGATGCGTCCAATCTATAACTCCAATAAATCTTTGTATCGTATTACCAGGTGTCTGAACAAATAACTGACAAATGATTCAGTTTAATGAATCGTAACACATTAGACTATTCGCATAGTATTTTATATTAGATCCTTGAGATTCCGAAGTATTAAGACGATTCTTATGCTGAATTCGGTAAAATGGAAAAGAAACGCGCGGATCGAACGCGGGACTTATAAAACCGCAGCGCTCACCACTGTACTTACGGAGGTCATCAGGTCAATTACACAAAACAGCCTAGAACAAATTAAAGCGCATTAGAAATAAACAACTACATGAATTTCTCATTAAAGATTCGCTAGTAATAATTAATGTTGTTGCTAATGAAGCGGTCGGGGTTCAACTTCTACGCATCATTTGTCATACAACCTCCGACATCAGTCTTATTAAACCCTCGTTTTTGTTCCTCTCTATTCTTAATATGATTTGCAAATGGAAATAAATAAAAAAAACTTTTTACAACTTACTCGTATAGTTAGACTATACGAGTAAGTTAAGCAGTGTAAGGTGAGATGACAATAATCTATTGCTTATAAGGTGTTCTAAAAATTGGTTCGAGGTTTTCTTGAAATCTACTAAACATATTTTTTAACCAGCTAGATCTGAAACGTGGTCGCTTACTATGGACCTTATGAGGAGATCTGTAGAATAAATAGAGCTACCGACATATCTCAGCGACTCGCTAAGCTGAAGTGCTAAAAGCTCGGGGAACCGATGGACATTGGGTTTCTAAGGTGCTGGAAAGGCGACCCCGCACAGAAGAGGCAGCGCTGATCGGCCTCGAACGAGGTGGATAGACGACATCAAACTGGTGGCTGGGAGCCACTGGAAACAAGCGGCCCAGGACCGTGCTTTTTGGAACTCCCTAAAAAAGACCTATGTCCAGCAGTGGACTTCAATCGGTTGAAATGATAATGATGAATTTACTAGCTATGTCCCGTGGTGAATAATTAGATTTTATTTGCAAGTGAGTGGAGCAGAAAATGAGTGGTTATACTAAAAGTAGCCTATGTTACTCTCCGTCCTTTCACCTATCTCTATGACATAAATCTACTTGATTGGTTGTTTTGTTAGGAAATAAATGAAAAACGATTTGCTGTGTAAAAAAGGAATGTTCTCTAAAACCTCCTCGGTAATTTCATTTATCCAGGACTAAAAGTAGCTGATGTTACTTTCCGTCTTTTTAACTGATTCTATGCCAAAAATCTAGTTGTTTGTTTACTTAATAGTCTAATGTGATAAACAAACACTTTCGCATTTATAATATTAGTAAGGGTTCTTTGTCGGGTTACACAATAATAAAATCTATTACATGTTTTTGGTGAAATTTATCATACTCACTTAAATCGTTAAAACTTAAAACGTTGAGCTTAAAGGTACAGTTTACTTTATCAACAGCAATGCCACAAAGTCGAACGAGTTTCACATAGCATAAAACGTATATTTAGGATGAAAGGTGAGGCGAGTGAGCCCCAAACGTCCAGTGAGTGGAAAATTCAACGGCCCGGCGAGTCCGAACCGGCACAGACCAACACCTCTGAAAAACACTTTCTCACTCGAATGACGCTTATTTTTGGACCTTTTCATCTCACCTCATTTGTAAATAACGCAGACATTATCAATTAGTGAGGTCAATGTGATGACCATGGTCCAATGCTATTGTAAATTTTGGAATTTCCGATTGGACGGACTCTTCCGACTATATTAATAAATAGGTAACTAAATAAATACTTTCAGGTGTTTGAGGCTTTAGCAGCAATGTATAGATACGTTATGCTATCAGCATGTTAATAATAATTACAAAAAATCGTATCTGCGTTATCTCTAAAGAGTTACTAATAGCTAACGAGTACCAATTACCGTTTGTTGAGATCATAATCAAACGTAAACCTGTCATCGTAATCATCAAATATTAAATAAAATCCCGGGCTATCCAACATATCGTCGGTACAACTAACGCTCTAGGTTGCGAAGCATTTAAAAGATTCAGATAGCAATCAAATGTCTTATCGAATTCAATACAGCGGGAGCGACGTCGGCGCATTGTTTTTATAAGTCAATATTTGTCCATAGTTCGTCGGCGCTCTTTGAAAATAATCCAGCTCCTAATACTTCGATAAGTTCATGAGTAAAGATGAATCGTAATAATTTATGAATAGATTATTCCCTTCGACTCAATGGAGCTTTCGAATAAAGAGTTCTAATCTTTTGTTGCTCTCGCTTTTGTGTCTTATAGTTATCATTTTAAGCAATCTTTATAAATGTTTTATATTCTTCTGGGTTTGATAATCAAAATCATTATTTCCTACCTGATTTATGTTGATCCACTAAATCCTACATTTAAAGTCTAAACAATAAAATTAATAACAATAAGAAACTTATACATTTTTTAAACAAAAATGAAGCTGGTACCTACTGATGTAGGTTGCACGGATTAACATTGATATGAACAACACAACAGTCAAACGGATTGATATTAAGCAAAACAATTCAACGACCGAGCGTATGAATAACGAACCACCGAAATATTGTAGGAATTCGTTCAAAGGGGAAAAATGCAATAAAAAGTCCGGCCCGATACAGAATGAGAGTGTGGTTAAAAAGCAACGAACGAATATGGTTGCGAGCATCCGCTGCAGACAAAAGTTCGGCTACTTGGCTATGCAAATTATATTTGCGGACCGCCGCGGTTGAGACCCGATCTCCAACGTTTCGTTTCACTTTTACGTATATACCGTGTATTCTTTTCATATTTTCATCCGATTTCCCTCCCCTCATTCGTTTTGTTCCGCTTTTAAAAGTCGCAGAACAATGCCGCTTTCTGCGGGGTTTATTCGCCGCGAGCAGTTTTCTTGCGCTTCTTTTCTTATTATTATTATATCTCTCTTTATGTGTATGTATCCGGTTCTCTTTTCTTTAATACTTTCGACTCATAAATGGCTGTTACGGGCCCCTTGGGTTCGTTGCTCAAATAACATGTAAATGAGTAAGGTTTGTGTGCACAAAATTTTATTTCGTTCCCTTGATATTTAAAAAAGTAATACAAAATACATGTCATAATAAAGGAACACTTGCATCGTTCATTTGATTTTTAAAGAAAGTTGATTGTGGTGTGGTAATAATTTCAAAATTATTTTTCTTTTAAATGTAGACGTATTAGTTTAGGTAAAATGGTTGTTTGTAAAAGCTTGAACAATGGCTCATCGATGGTGCTCCAATGGGTTGAGCGAGACACCCTTGTGGATACGGATGCACTTATGTTACGTTTTTCATTGTTATGGACATTATAGCCCATGGCAGATAATAAAAGGTTGTGACACTTTTCGCTATTGATAAGTTTTCTTTACTATTGAATAGCAGTCTCTCTAGCATTAGCGTTGGAGTACCTATTGTCGTTCACAATATTAATACATGTTCCCGTATGTAGTCAATACGTAAGGATATTCAATCCGCCATTCTTGGAGTAGAAAGTATTTGCTTAGTTTGTAATAGAAAGCAAAGTAATTATTCATTCAAGGTTAATGATAATTTTTTGTATTAATTTGTAATTTAGGCATTAAAATAAGAAGCACCTTTAACTAACTAGGTAATCAATAGTTTTTTGAGCGGCTTGATGCATTTTTCTAAGCGCAGTAGCATATTCTAGGTTCTTAAGGTATAGTCGAGATAATTTATTTTTAATTTAATCTTTTATTTTACAGAAAACATAATATATAAGTAAGGTGTCGCGCAAAGTGCTGCATAAAAGTAAAACCTGAACGTTTAACATTTCCCAAACAAACGTAAAACTTAATTGCGTTTCCTCTAAATCAAACTCGTGATAGTTTTCCCACTTGCGCCGGGTAACGTAAATAAAAATCGACGTTTATGACAGCCACTCCCCTCAGTCGCGCCCGAACCATTTAGATAAGTCTTTTTATAGTTCTTTATTGAAAATAAATTGCCTAGAATAAAATCAGACACAGTCGGAATGGCTTTCCGATAGATGTGTATGAAATAATGTTTGGCAGATAAGATGTGTCAGTTATCAGCCGTATGTTCGCTTGAAGGGGCATAATCGACGAAGATGACGAAGTGCTTTTCTTAATGCTTGATATGTATAGGACGATGTTACTTGAAGCCTTGCTGCGTTTGAGCATCATATATTTTTTCTAAAACATTACAAGTTTTAACATAAAAAATCTCTACCGAGGCCTATATTAGAAACTTTTGATGCGTTGGTGCACACATTTGTTTATTTCAATGTAGTGCGTGCATATTTGTTAATTACCTTAAAATTAAAGCTACGAAGGTTCCAAATATTCGAGGGTTTTTTTTTTTATTATCACCAGCTTATTAACACGTAAAACTAGGAGAGTCAAGCTTATTATGCTACAAACTTTCGGTTAATAAAAAACGTATATATTATTTAAACTTATTTAAAACGCCTACTCCGCATATTGTTAAACTATTGTTATGGTGTGTGACACAACGACAAGGTTTTTGTTTCTGGACATTTTAGTTGTAAGTAAAACTTTATAACGAAGTAGGTATTTTTTGTAAATTTAATATTTGTACCTAATAAGAGTCAATATTATGACAAAATGTCTTCCTTCAGATACGCTTAAGATTCATTTTTTAAAGGCTTTCAATTTGTTTCTTTAGTAGATCTTCGGATAATAAAAAAAATTACCATTATTGGCATCCGGTTGAGCTGTATTTTGGCATAGGTACGTTTGATATGGTAGTTGCCATAGGCTTAGCCTAATGTTGGATTCGGAAGCTGTTCGTAAGCGTATGGTTTGGTTTCAATGTTTTTTATCTTGTTTAGCTATCAACAGATCAATATTAAATAGGAGTTCTTTAAAAGTTTATTTAAAATATTTTCTCACTATTTCATAAATGGAGTACTAAAACTGTCATCGCCAAGTCTAGTACAGTCCTCTTGTCAAGGGATACCTTTTTATCTATTTCGTGTTTTATTCGGGCAAAATTTATGGGGCGAGTGGCTCCCGCGATAAACATTTTCCTCAAAATTGTACGGATTATTGTTCTTGTCGGCCGAGTGGGGACTCTGAGTTACGAGCTACGGCTGACCTTCACCCATAACGCGATATATCTACTCAAGATTGTGTACAGTCATGAGCGAAAATGTATTAGTGTTTGTGCTGATGTTTGAAATGTTCTTCCTACTTTCGAATTCAAAGTTCAATCTCAAACTTTGTAGTGACGTTTTACGTGTAAAAGAACATCTATTTTTTGCCACAAATCCAGAAAAAATATTATATAATATTTTTAAAAACTTGAAATATCTATTTTCTCTCATTATCACCAGTGAAAAAAAATAACCAGAATTTATAAAACAAATCAAAGACATCCGGAAAATAACTGCAAATTTATCAGTACTTAAAAAAAAACCGAATTGGGAACGAACGCCCATTTTAAACTAAGTAAGTAAATTTTACAGCTAATAAAATATTTTTAAACGTCATAATATTTATTATCTTAGATCAGTGAATGTTTGGAACCCTCACAGCTTTAGTTTTAGGTTTCCGAATGAAGTAGTTACCACCGTCATCTCATTACAATGTTAAACATTGTGATGTATCAAAAGTACATCTTTTAAGCTTATTTGAATAAAGTTTTGATTTGATTATGTTTCAACTAAATTTTTTTTATAATTATTTGTGTTTTCATCTTGTCTCTTATAAATAAAATAAGTCGTTATTTACGTGTCAGTAATTTTGGGCTTTCTAAATACTTAGTGCGCTACCTAATTTTATGTAGGTACTTATTTATTATACCAAAGTTTTTCAGACCGGCTTCGATTTTTTGCCGAATAAATTTCTCTAATCTTCGTGTTAACTGATGCGGAAATATACTAGCAAAGAACGTGTAGCATATCATGAAACACAACATTCCATTCTTTATTTTTCATACAATAAAGGGAAAGAAAAATTTTATGAAAAAAGAAAGAAAATTGCAGGCAGTTTTATCAAACCGATCAAAGGGCCGGTCGGACATTCCGACTTCTTACGACGTTAGTAAAAAATACAATCTCTCTTTATAGTTACCATTCCACTGGTTATTATATCCGTATCGATACGGTTAAGCTTACGGAGCGTGAAATGCTGGATTCGATATTGCAGCCCCGGGCACGATGCGACCAAATTCGGACATTTTAAACTTTAAAAACAGATTATTACGGATTAGAAGACTACCTTTTGAATGTATTTTTTTATATATAACAATAACAATGACAATAGGTTTTTCCCCTCACTGTCTTGTTTTTACGTAAATATCTTCAAACAAAAAATATGATACCTACGTCGATTGCGATATTTCCAGGAATAATTTTCATTTTACTCGTATTGCTGCATTCTTGTACTTTACGCCGTTAATATTTTAAGATGAACTGAAGCGCGTTATTACCATTTCTTTATAGTTAAAAAAAAACAAAGATTTGATTTATAAAGGCAAACACTATTGAACGGTTAGGCAAAAATTATACATGGATAACGTGAAAAATGACGAACTTAGTGGTCGAAAATGTAAAATTTTAAAAGCCTTTTTCAGACGGGAATCGATAAATCTTTTTTCAGATTAAAAGATTAAAAACATCTATAGTAGAGTCGTTTTTGATTATCGGTAAACTGATAGATTAAACAGATTAGAATAGAATTTATCTAGTTTGTTTTAAAGCTCATATTTGTCTACAGTTCTGCGGCCAGCGCTTGAGAAGTAACATCTTGTGACATTAGGTCTATTTTACAACTAGGTTTGCGAGAAAATCTTATCCATAGGGTACAGATTGGTATCAGGAGATAGAAATCCACAGCTGGACATAAGCATTGCCACACTCCATTATCTTGAAATCTAATCTTGTTTTTCACAGAATTAAGAAAATTCAGAACCCTCATCCTGCCAACTCCATGCAGTGCACTATAAATAGTGAAAACGCCCAGCGCTCCTTTTACTTCATAGCCGCGGAATGTTGCTAGCTCAGAAACTTTTTCCCATTTTCCCCTTTTTATAGAACACGTTTAGAACATTAGAGGTAAAATAATTACTGCCAACTGCTAAATGGAATGAAGTGACTCGCCGCCTGTTCGAGAAACACTACTAAAGTGGAGTGCTTCCATATTAGTCGTGTACAAGTTTTCCAAGGTGCTGGAATGGCGACCCCGCACAGGTAAACGAAGCGTTGATCGGCCCCCACCGAGGTGGGCAGACGACATCAAACGAGAGTCGCTTTTAGCCGCTGGAAGCAAGCAGCCCAGGACCGTGGATTTTTGCACTCCCTACAAAAGACCTATGTCCAGCAGTGGACTTCAATCGGTTGAAGTAATGATGATGATGATTTTCTGTATGTTCTTAATTCTGAGTTGATTATACGAAAATTGTATGAAAAAATTGCTGCGCGTGAGTCAACAAACTCTCCCGTGTGTAAGTACTCAGGTATTGGGGAGATATCAATAACCGTGTAATTTTAACGGTGATTGTCGTCACAAAATCGCTGATAGGTACGCACTGCCACGCACATCTCAATCGGGAGCCAATCTCATTTTTATCGCTTGTAAAAATAACGATAGGTAGCACTGAAATTAATGTTTTTAGCTATCAGTTTATTGAGCACTGTTAAGTTTTGTACTACCAATGTACATGCATCTTACAGAATGACACCAGATACATGAAATGATGTCTTAAAACACATTCAGGAGGCTAAAATAGCTCTGGACAGTACGTATATTATCCTAAAGGATATAAATTAAAAATGGATAAGAGATGTCACCGAATTGTATTGGAAAGGAAAAGGTATTAGAGTAAAGGTTATTGTTTCTATTATGACTTAAAATTAAGCATAGTGGGACAATTTCCCTCATTCCTATGAGAGTTAACCAGTAGTAAGATGGTAATAAATGATGTAAATCTCGATACAAAATGAAAAAAAATGTCATAGGTTTTATAAACCTCCCTGGCGCAACGGCGAGAGCTGTGATTTTAAGTGGGAGGTCCGGATTTCCAGGCAGGGTCATTTTGGGAATTTATAAGTTCTGAATTTTCTCTGGTCTGAACTGTAGGGAGGCTCCAGCCTTGGCTTGTTACCACCCTACCGACAAAGACGTGCCGCTAAGCGATTTAGCATTCCGGTACGATGTCGGGCAAACAATTATTAGGGTTATTGGTTTAATATAACTAACATACCCCTAAAACGATAGCTTGTTACCATCTTAGACTGCATCATCTCTTGCCAGCAGGTGAGATTGCAGTCTAGGCTAAGGTGTCTAGGATAATAATATAAAAAAAAAACTTTACATTAATATGTATGAAGCATACGCCGTGCTGATAACTTTAAGCTGATAAAGTTTTTAAAAGCTAACAAAACTACCGGGGCAAAAGCATGAATCAACAAAGTATCTTTTAGCCGATATCGCTTTTATATCTAAGATTTATTGAATTACCGCCTTAATTAAAAATCTACGTTACGTATGACACGAAATTATTATTTGTATTTAAAAAATGCATTGCAATAATATACCGGTCGTTGCTGATTCGATATTTATTTATCCACATCACAGGCTCAGCTTTTGACGTACTGGTATGTTCGGGACTTACAGGCTAAACTTAATAGTGGACGAAAATAAAAAGAAACGAGCAAGCGAGCCAATAAAGATTTCTTTGTTTTTTTCAGAAAGATTTAATTCAGTCGAAAACTTAATTTTTTCAAATTTTAACTGTAATGTTACTGGGATCCCGGACAGAGTTCGATCCCCGGAACGTGCCTCTTACTTTTCTGAGTTATGTGCGTTTTAAAATAAAAGCAATTCTCTATTAAGTGCTTTAACGGTGAAGGAAACCATTGTGAGAAAACCTGCATGCTTGAGAGTTCTCCATAATGTTCTCAAGTGGTGGAGTTGTACACCCTTCTCACTCTGAGTGGAGACCCGTGCCCTACAGTGGGCCGGTAACGGGTTGTTGATGATTGTGTTACTGCGACGAGCAAAAAAAATGGAATCGGATTCCTAGTAAAAATAACGAATTCGGGATCGAATGTAATATTTTCGACGGAATGGCTCACCGGGCCATGCTTCCTGCGACACGAGTGTGGTCGTAACGTGACACCTTTATTAATATGCCTGAATTAATAACGTAGATGTTTGCTGGAAGGGGCCATGTCGCGTGCAAATGATGATATCGTGAGGCTTCAGTGCAACGATTTGAGAAAAATATCGATTTACATTCGATTCCTGTGATAGAAATCGAACGCGGCTGTTATTATTTAAGGTGAATCGTCGCATGTTTGTTAGTTTAGAGAAAATAAAAAAGTACAATATTAAAATTCGAGATAAAGGTGTTGAACAACCAAATTCAATGGAATAAGGCGTTTTTGTTAATCCTACACTTGTCTCAATATTCAAAAAATCTCTTTTTATTCAAACAAACGAATTAAATCTATGAACTTCACTGTAAACTGTGAAAAAAATACATGCTCCTATTGACCACATATTTTTTGACTGACATTATCCGCTGTACACGATTAATTCAAAATGTCTTAACATAAAAATCACGAAGTTACCTGTATCTCAAATGTGTAGTAAAGCTTTTGTTAGCTATTCATACATAAATTTGGATGAAATAAAAAACTTTATTTGTAGAAATTATTGATTATTTTATTTTGGTTATGTTAAATTTTTTTTGGACCTAAAAATGCTACAAAAAAGTGTGTAAGGACTATTTCACAAAGCATTTTAGGTCGCGATTTAGTTTGATGGCTGATTGGCGCAGAGGGCAGCGACCCTGCTTTCTTAGTCCTAGGTATAGCCGGTTCGAATCCCACAACTGGAAAATGTTTGTGTGATGAACATTAATGTTTTTCTATTTATTAATTCATAAAAATATTCATTTAACGCTTACTTTAGGGTTAGGTGGCAATGTGTTTACTGTCGTAGAATATTTTTTTATTTTTATTCATAGTACGCAACGTTTTGAATTCGTATTTGGTCATGCCACGCTCATAAGAGAGTGGATATAAACCTTTTTTGACACCATGCTGCTCTTGTGTAGGTTGGTGGGCTTATTTAATGAGCTGTGCCACTTAGGCATTCAATATTTTCTTAAATGATAATTATCAAAACGAAAGTTTTTATCCTCTCTGAGTCATGGAGCAATGGTAAAGGTGAATAAAATTCGGAACTCTAGATAAATCCCCATTCACAGACGATACGTAAAGACTTCTTAATGCAGGTGTAGATAACTTAGGTATCAATATTGAAAGATAGTATCGAAAGTTAAAATTAAAATGATAGTACCACTAGCTTTTTGAATTTATCATATTTCTTGATACTTAATTATTTATAAGCCAGCTATCAAGTGTTGTATTATTATCGAATATTTATGTTTCGTTTTTATTATGGTGTCAACGCGATATTACTGAAATTGGATGTCTAGTCGTTAATCGTTATGGCCGACAAAAAACATTTAATCATTATTTATGACATATTGGACATTTCATTTAGGGATGTCACTTTACGCAAGCCTATCGGTGGGACTACATGTGGGGTTTATTATGTGATAATTTTAGGATAATTAAATTTTGCTAAATGTCAATTGATTGTTTTCTCCTAACATATAACGGCCTGAGGTACCTACTGCTTTTGATTTTAAGGCTGACTGCATATTATGTCAATAAATTCTCAGCACGGAGTTTGGAGTATTATTTCCTCCTTTGCCTTGGAGAGCACGTTAAATCAGTGGCCTTGTTAATTATCACTAACTTGATAATAATGTAATATAACATGATGAAATAATTGCTAACATCCGCCTATATGCATTAGAATGGCGTGGTGTGTCTATGCTCTATGTTCTGTTATTCTTTAAATAAATAATAATAAATATATATATATATTATACTACGACTATATACACATCGCCATCTAGCCCCGTAGTATAGGTACTAAGATGGCTGTTGATATTTGATGATATTTATGAATAAAATACATAAATACTTTTAATATACAGATTTATCTGTAGGATTTACCCAGACACTGAAAAAAATTCATCACACAAACATATTCCAGTTGTGAGAATCGAACCCACGGCTTTAGACCCAGAAAGCAGGGTTGCTGCCCACTGCGCCAATCGGCCGTCGTTCTATGAAGGAGAACGCCCGGGTCAAGTCGGTCATTCATAGAGGGCAATGATGAAACGTTGAAACGATTCCTAATTAAACGTTTTCCATTTAATTAAACAACTGTATACATAAGTCATAAATGTCATGTATATTATATAATAAAACAAGTGCTTAATTTTCCGCTTATGTTTTTTGACGACCTCCTTAGCACTGATGGTACGGTGGTGAGCGCTGTGGTCTTACATATGGGAGATCCGGAGTTCGATCCCCGATGGAGAAATTTGGGAATTTCTGAATTTTCTCTGGTCTAGTCTGATTGTAGGCTTTAGTCGGTGCTAGTTACCACCTTACCGACACAGAGGTGCTGTTGAGTAATTTAGAGTTACGGTACAATGACGCGTAGAAACTGATTAGAGGTATTATAAGTTTAATATAATCGCTATGCCCGAAACAGGTTACCCGCTACTATATTAGCCTGGATCATCACTTTCCAGCAGGTGAGATCTCAATCAAGCACTAACTTTTAGGGAAAAATTAAAAATCGATATGGAGTAAATATTAAACCACTCTAAACAAGTAAAAACCAGCTGTTCGTTATCATAAACGATTCATTACAACTAAGAGATAAGTCAAATAGAACCGTGAAAAATTTCCAGCTTTACGTTCAATATAATAAAACATAGGCGCAGGTAACATTCAGCAAATATTGACACTGGGTGATTGCAACTGGCCAGGGATCCCCTTGGCAAACTGCAAATTAAAACGGGGACGAGAAAAATTAATCCTAATGCGATTTTAATGAACCCGAAATGAATGAATGTAATAATGAATTGTTAAGCCGCTGGATATTCTTTTTGTGCTTATTAGAATCAGAATGGAATGGAAACAAGAAAAAGAATTTAATAACATCAATCTTTACGCTGGATACCTAATACTATGAGTCTGCTAACATAATTGCGTTATTATTATTCGCATCAACGTAAACAGTTTCCATTACGTATTACTATTTCCTACTCGTATATACTTAAAAGCCAGTGACGTATAAAGTATCGTCATTATCAACCCATTACCAGTCTACTACAGGGCACGGGTCTACTCGCAGAATTAGAAGGTTTTAGACCATAGTTCACCATGCTGGCTAAGTGCGGATTGGTAGATTTTACAAGCTCTTAAGAACATTATGGGGAACTCTCATGCATGCAGGCTTCTTTACCGTTGAAGCAGGTGATATATAATTGCTTAAACAGAACTTCGAAAAGTTAGAGGTGCGTGCCGGGCATCGAACTCGGTCCCGCAAGCGAATCCGAAGCCTTACTAGACTAGGCTTTCACCGCTTTTATAATGTAAAGCTTATAAACGTAGCGTATATAAGCGTATAAAGCATAGACGAGATAAAATGTAATAATAATTAAGGCTTAACATTTCACAAAGACGCGCGCCTTAGCATCGGGTATAAAGCACACAAGCGCTGAAAATGTACACCTGAAGTCTGTGCCCGCTTTTGCATTAACGAATGCGGAAGCGGCGCTGTGCATACAGGACGCGTTGCATCCCCCCTTCCACTAGCACCCCCTCACCCCCGCCCGCTGGGCCGCCATGCCTCTCGCTCCGACAGACGCCTCCAGCAGCACAGCATGTCCCACCCGTGCGTTCATTACCTCCACGCGACCAACAATTCAAGTTTGCTTTCCGCCACACAATCTACGCTACCAGACTGACTAGACTACGCCGTATAACGGCCACTCGAATAATAAAGATGCAGAAATTAACCCGTCCGCACTAAAAAAAGAGGAAACTAAGTGAAGCTATCTCGACTTGAATAGAGGTAATGCAACGCGAGCGCTCATACAGCGAATGAAAGAAACTCGTCGGGAACAGGATGAGTTTGTTGAAACAGAGGGTAAATGTCAACCGCGAAATAAAAACAGTCAACAGATAAATGCCCACGATAAACACATGCGACAACTGAAAAGGCGAGATACAAAAGTCAATGTTGACTCACCTCAATGAGCACTTGAAATGTATTCAAATAATTCCAGCCGCAAAACGAAGCTTTACTTGTGGAAACGCAATGCAAACTAGAAATCAATAAAGTTTCCGCACTAAATTTACTCCAGCCCATAAAATATTCAATTACGCATAAGCACACATTTGCTAAGGCCAACAACGACCACGCGGCACCCCCATTAAAGATGCCTAAGGGCCATTTAATCGGTCAGTGGATGTAAATTCGGCGGCCCCAAAACAAATATCCCGAAACTAATAAGGAAACGAAATATGTAAATCGGTTGCCATATTGTTCCACAAGTGAAATCTTCCTTTAATCTTATAACAAATCGGTGTCCAAATGGCCGGTCTGAGTAAATTTGAATACAGGAGGGATACCGCTCGAGGGTCACGTCTAGTTACGTCATGGTGAGGCAGGAGGTAAACGTATGCAAGACACGCACTGAGGAGATAGCGCTCATAATGTTGTCCTATGCACATATTGCAACAAATTAGTTGTCGACTTGTAAACATGAAGGTGGAAAGTAAGCTCGCTAAGACGTAGTCGGCGGGTAGTTTGCATGGATATGAGAGCCGCAATATGGGGCTTCGCAGCTGCTGGTTGTACTCATTAAGATGTTTTATGGACGGCCCGCCGGACCGTGTTCCCAATTTAAGATATTTCTATGCGGACGGCGCCACGTTAGTTTGGCTTCCGATTAGGGGATTAAGGTAGTCCTTTTAAGGCATTAGCGTAATAATTGTGGGGTCCATTATGCGGTTAGTATTCTATGTTATTCCCTTGGTAACTATTGTTAGAATAACCAGAGCGACAGATGTTACATTAAATATAATAAAGATTTAAATCCTAACATACGAATATTGAGCTATAGTTAATGAGAGTGGAAAAGGAAGTGTAAAATTTGGTCCGATTTGAAGCATAGGTACCTATTTCCCGAACGGCAAGTAAATCAAAGGGTGTTGAAACTTTACACCCACTTAAAGCCGGACACAGTAATAAAGCGTTCGAACTTCACCGACCCTGGACATCAAATAGGTGTAACCCCTTGTCGCGTTTTGTTCGAGAGAAAAAGTTTTTACATACCCCCATCTAAAATTTTCTCTCCTTATTTTTAGACAATTGATTGGAAGGAAATGCGACATTTTCTCTTGTGATTCCATTTCTGCTTTATAAATTTTCCTCTTCCATTTCTGCTTTACGAATTATCATTGAAAATATTTGGCTATAACCGAGAAAAGCAACTAACTGATTATGATGATTTTAGATAGAAACCATAGATAATTATTGAAAGTAGGTATAATAATAGTAGACTTGTAAAAGGATCTGATTGTTGTTGGGGTCGTAGTGTTGCGGTCAGCGGTGGTCATTTGGGATGAATAATTAAACGTCTTTTGCCTTTGAAACTTGAAACTTTGAGGATTTACTCTTAGAATAAGTAAACTAATCACAACAAATGTTATTCCTAGTTAAATGAATTAAACGAATACATAGAATAAAATATACTATATTGCTTATTGGAGTAGGTTTTAGAGCATAGACCCAACCCGCTGCTTTGATGCGGGTCAGTGGGCTACAGCGATTTTTTAAACATGTAAATGATAAAAATCAGTACCGACGGATTACTGTGATTTCCGATGCACTGAAAAATTTTCTAACGTCAGTTTGGTGCCAAGAATTTTTAACAGGACAATCTAATACCCCTGCTCCCAGTTGCGTGGCAGACATTGTAACAGTTAAAAAAAAGCCTATTTTTTAGTTTTTTATAACTCGTACTGGAGATTTTCTTCATTTTATATCATCTGCATACCCTGTGCATACCCTCTATGCACGCCACTGCCTGCCCCCCTGGCAATGCCCACGTTCTTTCGTTTTCTTAAATCTGGCAGCTTAGAACTTGTATGCGGACGAAAAAAAGACAAAAAATCGAGCGAGCCAATAATTGTCCTAGTCTGGCAGAACTCTAATAATAATCAATACGTAATAACTTTATTTCTCATCAACGTCCGCATATATATAGCTGCTTTAAATTTATACGTCTCTCCTTCGAACCGACATCTATTAGGCACCACAAAGACATCTTGTAAGTGCAGTGTCCCTAATCAAGACAGAATTAATTGTTTCTAAAGAGGTGATTCTGTCGAATATATTCCCTGATTAAGTGAACAGGTTGGGTAAGGGCCGAGGGTTATTAAATAATTTATTGTCTAACAACTATTCGTAAGGGGCAAAGCTCGAATGTTTCGCTAAGATTCAAAGTTTTGTTATGGTATTGCTAACTAAACTTCGCCTATGAAACTTAAATGAGTTAGTATTGTTGGGTTGAGATGTAAATTATTTGTGTACTAGCTGTTGCCCGCATTCTTTGGTTTTTACTACGGTTTTAGTGTTCATTTTACAAATCCCGTGGGAAAAATTTGTCTTCCTAGGATAATAAGTTGCTCTTCGTCCATTCATTAACTAGCTATATTCCAAAAATCAGGTCGTTTGATTGTTTAGTTTGAGCGTAAAGTAAGGACAAACAAATAAACAAACGAATAAACACACTATAGCATTTATAATAAATATCACTATGGATAATTTTACGTTTAAATTATATTTTTCTACATTTTCAAATGGAATATATTATTAAAGTACCGTTATGTAATATAACAAAATCTATTTCAACAAGATTCTAAGGTAGTTTCTGAGATAAGCGCATTCCAACATGCACATTCTTTATAGCTTGCAACTTACGGCACAGTTTTAATATTTTAAACAGCAGAGCTCTAGTCCGTGACGCTGTCTGCATTTGTCGTTTTTTTTCAAAAAACACACGGGAATCTTTTGTTTTCACGTAATAAAGAGTATTCGATATCCGTCTCCAGTTTACAATCTACCTTTATGTCAAATTTCAACAAGTATAAGGTTGGGGTGAACATAGCTGAGAAACAAACAGACTCCCTTTCGCATTACTATATTTTCATGAATAGGCAAAATAAACTTATCCGTTTACACGTTATGTTATAAATCACCCACTGCGTCTTTAAGGGGTCAGCGGTGTTTTTAAGGGACGTAATACCTACCTAAAAAAGCATTGCTTTTGTAGTTGATTTTAATGAGTAAATCCTAAACACAGCAACACAGCAAATTTAAAAAAAATACAAAAACCAAAACCAAGTAGGTAGCTACTTGGTCATGAAGGTGAGAAGTGAACGGATAAAAAACGAATTTCCAAACTCCGCCAATGTTCGCTGTAAACTTTTCCGATTTACTTGGGCCCAAACAAAAAACAACCGTGATTGAGTTTGGTCCAGTCCTTTATAGCTTTCAATGCGCATTTCGACCTGTCAGTGGCAAATTACACTGGCTGCCCATTCACGCTCAAAAATCACTCTCAATCGAGTGAAGTGGGACAAAATAAAAGGTGAATTCATCATGGGGGCGCGAATCACCCCTGTCGGGAAACCAGGGCGGGTAACGTATGTCCGGACCATTTGTACACACTAACAGGTGCCGACAGTTTATTAATTTAAATAGCGCACATTGTTTGGACTTATTCAAAATACTACCGACTTGGTCTAGTGGTCAGTAGCATATTATTTAGATAACTAGGTCGTTTATTCTATTCTTAAGCTGGGCCCGAAACTTCTGTTGAGAAATTATTAGTATTTACTTGCTTGGAGTGAGGGGAGGACTTTAAGACTTCCAACCCGGTTATAACGATTAACATAATGTGTTAAAAAGTTCTCCAACCTGCATTGTTGGCCAGTTATGGGTTCAAGCTCCATTTAAATTTTTCTTCCTGATAAAGTAGAAGAGCCTTCCGTTAGAAAAAAAATACGCACCTCGGTTGTTTACGGTTGTTTATATAATCATCTGAGACTTATCTCAGATGATCATATAAACAACCGGCCTTATCTCCAGAAAGGCTGAACCGACTTTGCCAGGAGGTAGAGATCTTTTGAAATCTATACACTTGTATGTATGAAATATAATAAATATATAAGCTGTTTCAGACAGACAGTGATACATACATGCGAGTGATCTCAAAAGGGTTTCGTCGTTTTATGAATAGGTACGGAACCCGAATAAACAGGAGTGGCTCCACATTGTAATAAACGACCACCGACAATGCCAGTGTTAGGTTGCAAAATTTTATTGAACAAAATTTCCGTGAGTAATTAAATAAAAAGCATTCTGTTCTGCGTAAGTATCCAATTTTTTATCAGTCAATTCATAAAACCGTTCACGTGGAGTGGTCTTTTATATCGGTGCAATATTAAGAGATTCAATTAATTTGATATTTTTAATTTGTTTTTGAAAACAATCTGGCCACCCTCTGTATATCAGTGTATCAATTTTCGGTACCCACTCAGTTTCTCATATTGGAAACCTTTTAAAACAACTTTGTATGAAAGTTTTACGATAGGTGTACATAGTGGATAGCTGTTGCCGAAAATGTCATAATGAAGTTTTTTTTTTACTGTTCAAATTAAATTGTAGCAAACATTTTCCAATAACATTAGCCATCCTCTTAGAAACTTTGTGTTAATAGTGAGGATGGCGAGTTCTCAAGTATATTAAGTAATATAACGGTCATGATCATTTATCCCACAACCGAATACTCTAATAGTGAGTGGACAGGTATTTAGGGCTTTACGCCTCCATGCTGCTCTAATGCAAGTTGGCGGGCTATAACGATTACTACCTACTTCTTCGACCTGTGCCGTCGTCGAGTTGCCGTTGTTTCGGTTTTTTTTAATCCCGTGGGAACCTTTTATTAATAGAAATATAATACTAGGATATTTATATAGAAAATATTGTCAAGATTAGTCTTGCTGTGATGCTGACATAATATGTAACAAAGTTAATTCCTTCAACTTCTTTTGTCTTTAGTAGTTAAACCGTGGATAGGTAACAAACATAAATTCACACTTTTGAGTACATAATATTAATTACGGATTACAAGTTAGCCATTAAAGCCGATCGACTGCTAAAAGTGCTCTCTGAGGCACGGGGATTGACAAAAGACAGTGGCCTTTCACTTTTATGTTGTATGCAACAAAGAAGAGATACAAGCGATCCATCAACACGCGGTGGAAGCCGCGGACACAGCTAGGGCAACTTATATATATAGTATCGTCATCATAAGATCCCACTGCTGGGCAATGGGCTCCAGCAAAACATCTTATAATGTTTAGCTGAACAAGGGTAATCGAAGCCAGGGCCTCGTGAACTTTAGCAGAACACACTATCACCAGACCAATTATAAATCCAATATGGTTTCATCATATGATATTATTATCGACCCTCTACAGGGTACAGGTCTCTTTCCACAATGGCTTAAAACGCACCTAACTTAGAAAAGTTATATTGATATATATATATATATATAATATATATATATATATATGGAGAGATACATATGGTTTAATAATGCTTTGTTTCACTATTTGTATAATACCAAAGTGCACTCACTGCTGTTGTTGAATGGGAGCATTCTGGCGTTATTAAATTATTCTTATGTGTATATACAGTGAATTGGTTTTGATGTATTTCAACTAAAATCCTATAGAAACATATTTAGTTAGTTCTGGTGCAACATTTATGGACGAGGGAAAAGGGTCACAATAAATCGAGTCTGCTAACATGATTTGATTATGACGGGGTTGAGAGCCCTGTTTTGGGAACATATATTTTTGTAAAGCCACTGTCTGGCCAGTGGTCAGAAGTATTACCATATTATCTACTAGCTATGTTTAATCGAATTGAAAAAAAAACGGAGGTTACCCACTAGGCGTGTTATTAATTTTTATGTTAATTGTTAGATTTGCGTGTTATTTTCATTCGGTGTAGTTACAATATTTGTAGAAAAAAAAAATGTTATAACTATAGCAAAATAGGGTATTAAATAGGTGCTAGGTCAAAAAAACACACATTTTCATAAAACCTACATCCAAAGCTTGTTTGTAGTGGAAACACGTGTGCATAGTCGGCACTAAGAATACATAACAAACTGCGCATAAGAAACTCGGAAATATTAATAACTTTCAATATTTTTTTTTAGAGATTGATTACTTTGTCTCTCAGAAGTCGGTTTTCTAGACTTTATAAATTTAGATGATTTTTATATTCTCAATCTCTGTAATATAATATAAGTGGATTTAAAATGTAAAACAACAAATACAAAGTAGTAGTAAGTATTCAATTATTCGCACCCTGAGCTGTAATAAAATTGAAGATAAATAAATACGGTAACAAAAAATCTAATCCAATCTCACGTCTGATAAACAGTTGAAGTAATAAGAACTTCGTAATAGCGCAACGGACAGCATAAACAAACGAATTCTCGATAAAAACCAATAACTCGATGTACTGAGAGCTTAAAGCAGAAAACGACTATTGCTACCGAATGAGAGTGTAAACGGAATCATCTTTCACGCCCCACCGGACGGTTTACACGAAAACAAGATTGATTTTATTGACTACGTACATCGTATGTTAGAGAGACGCGAAAGAGAATTCCTTTACTTCCCTACGTATAATATTTTTTCCGTCGCAATTTTCCAAATTGATCGTCCCGAAAATGCGCGCCACGATTATTGGTAAGTACCTATATACTTACTTTTTCTCCTTTACAACCTTATGTTATTTTTCCGATTTTCATGACTGATAGTTACAGAATTACCGTTCATTAAACACTATAGCAATTCGTCGAAAAAACACCTTTTATTTTAAAGCTTTTGCTTGGGGCTTCGGGTTGCCATCCTACCGACAATGACGCGTCGCTAAGTGATTTAACTTTCCCGTACGATATCGCGTAGAAAACCCATTAGGAGTTTGGGTTTAACGTAACTGCCATATTCCCCAATAGATATCCCGCTACCATCTTAGACTGCATCATCACGAATACGAATTCTGTTAATCATTTCTTAAAAAAGCCCAAAATCGCAGTTTTGAGCGGTAGTACATGGGATCACAATTTGTAAGAGTGTAAGATACATTATCTGATATAACTTATCATAGAAGAAGTACTAGGCTATCTAAAGGATGGTGATGACACGTGTCTTACCTAATGACAAGGTTGCTTGGAAGCATCCGGCTCCGCTTTCAGCTCTCACAAGATAGAAAAATGAATGTTAAAATGTAAATAGTTGATGTTGGAAAAGAGCAACTGCTGAGTTTCTTGCCGGCTTCTTCTCGGTAGAATCTGTCTTCCGAACCGGTGGTAGAATCACTACAAACAGACAGACTTGACGTTTCAAAAGTGCTTATATTAGGCCTACTTGAAATAAATGAATTTTGAATTTAGAATTTCGACGAAAGTATTATCAGAGAAAAGAATAATGATATTTATTTAAAACAACTGTTCGGAATAATCCACGTGTCCAAGTCTATGAAAGACAAAGTAACTAAGCGAACTTCAACAATAAAGTCCAGAGTATTAATAAATTCCAATGCGATACATCGCGAAACAGACATATTATCTGTTTATACTTGAATTTCAATTGGGAATCATGAAGATGCTATAACAGATTCAAAATTAGCTGTCTAAATATGATATTGGCAGCATAAATACGATATCCTGCAATCAAATCATATGGTTTCAATGGCTTCGACGTCTGCGCGTGTGTGGTCCGTAAACAAAGATCTTAATGGCCGTAGACTAACGTCAACAGTTTATCACCACAATCGACATGAACAGTTACAGTCGATTCAATGTATCGACTTGCGTTCGCTGAAGTAATGACGGATTTGTTACGGGTGGATCGATTTTAATTCGATGTGCCGATTTGTAACTCGATTTTTTCACATTAATGAATTCTGGTTTGCTTTTTTTATTTTTAGCTTATGTGTTTGAAGGTGGACTGAAATTCGAATGATCGTAGTTCAAAGTTCCATCCGTTAAGTATACGTCAATGGTAAACATTAGTAGCAAAAAGTGTACGCTACTCCTTAGCGTTAAATTTTCGTATTAGGTATAGAAAATATTTTTAATGTAAAACACGGCTTGAGTTTTGTTAAAAAAAAAACAGTGTTTATTTAGAATAGAGTTAATAGTCAAATACGCTAATTCTTGTCAAATGTTATTTATAACTCCAAATCCATAGTAATATCGCTAAATTTAGATTGTAATGACATCAAATTCGCAATTACAAGCGGTGCCAGAGCAGTCTGAGATCAATAAGCAATTTCCCCAAGATACCGGATGCGGTCTACCGGGCACAAGTTCAATTATTATTGAATTTCCTATGTCCGTGGCCGGGGAGGCAAAAACGTAGGGCTGTTATGATTCGTTAGAAATCGCGATCGTATATGCAAGTCTAGATCAGAATTTTTAAAGAACGCTTCAGCTTTCACAGCTTTAGAGTGTAGTTAAAACTATCAACACATATTAATTAAAAAAAAAGAACAGCGCAAATCCTAAATCTGTTTTTTTTAAAAAAGGTCGCGAGTTTTAATAACTATTAAAACTGCCACATGTTAATTCATTCTTATTAAAGTCGGTGTTTTAAATTTCAGACTAAATTTTTAAGGGGTCAATAAAACTGCTCATTATTTAATAGGGCTTGTGTCCTGTTTTTTATATTATTAAGAAATATATAGAATCTGACGAAGAATATAAAAGTATTTTACCATAGTTTAAAGTAAATTTTAGTTATATTTATTAGCAAGATAAAATTTTAAATTTATACTTTTAAAAGTACTAAAAATTATGTTTATGTCAAACATACTCACGTTTAAATATCACCAAAATTACAGAATAACTATTAAAATCCATGTATGTCGAAGAATAATTACTTAGCAAGTTATGACTGTCTTTTACGCGAAGTACGTTAGGTAGGTAGGTTACAATAGGTAGGTTTGTAAATGTTTATTTGTATAATTAATTCTAAAAACTTTCCCTATAATGAAGATGCCACTCGGTGTTGTTGTTTCATGGAATCCGGTTTACAAGGGGTTGCTTTCCCGCCTATTTTATTCGCTTTGTATTACTTGGGATTATTTCGATGTTTATTTACCCATAACTTAATCGCCTTTTAAGATATTTACAGCGGATCTTCAAAAGGAAGTAGTAATTTTAACACATTAAAAGTACTTACTTCGAGTACTTATTGGGTTGCATGTTACCTACTATTAGATATTTTTTTCTTAAACCTGTACACATTTATGAAAAAGAAAAAGGTGGAAGCGCTGTTAAGTTAAGTTTAAATATATAAAGGATCGCCCTTAAATTATAATAACTCGATCTATTAACGTTCCACTACTGGGAATAGGATTCTTCTCTCGTAGGAGAGAGAGATTTATTTATTTCCCATGTTACATTTTTGTCATTACAGGACAAAGATGCAATATCTAGCAATTTTTGGGCTGACCTGAGAGTCGAACAATGTACCTCGTGATGCATAGTTGAAAATAAAAACCAATGAATCAACGATGGATACGGCTATAAAATACATTATTGAAAATGGATAAAAATATTATGAGTTATGAAGTATTTGAAATATATCTCCATAATTATCGGGAAATGTAATGGGTAATTTACGAAAAATTAAACAACAATGAATTAAGATAAGTCCCTTCAATACGTATGTATATGTATAGTACAACGTTCAAAAGTAGTTCTAACTCCCAAATTTGAGTGGTAAAACTGAATAGAATGCGCGTATGCAAATTTGCTTCATTTCCCAAATTGCCCACTGGAGCGAATGAACTAGTGAGCCGGCGCTGTGCCGGTTCGCTTTGGGAGTTGGCACTCGAAACTGCACTACAATGACTCATTGCCACCGGTTACAGGCCACCCGTACGGGCGGGCTCTGACGAAACTTCGCCAAAAAACCTCATCTTAAATTCATCGAGCACAACACTCTTTAATTAAGGAAATAAATAGAAACACATAGACAGAAGAAGATTACAAAATGTAGAAGTGTGCTTAGTAGAGATCATCGTCACGCAACCTTTGGATTAGGAAAACATGAGCGGAAACAAACAAGTGGTGTAATATTATAAAAATTATAAATATTCGAATATATAAACGAAAAAGAAAAAAAAAATTATGATCTAAACCTGTACACATTCTACCCTGCAACTTCCCGCTAATTCCATACTTATTTTGTTCAACGAGCTCAAAAGTCTGATAGAAGTTTCATAAAGCAATATTTTTCGGATTTTTAAATTAAATTTTTCTAAATTTAGATTCTTAGCGTGAAGTTAAAAAAAAATAACATGATGCAATTATAGAAAATTAGTAGGGTGGTTGACTCTTCAGGTCCTTTCTTTATTGTTCCGTTAATTTCATACCTAAGTGCTTAAAACTGAATTTATTACATCGTTTTTGAGCTTTTCGTGCTCGAAAGTCGGATAGAAGAATTGCTATAACTTTTGAACGAATCATCCCATTTTTAAGTGCCATGAAAAATTTTCTTAGCGGAAAGTTAAAAATTGAAATATAATGTATAACTAGTCGTTTATGAAGCAGTATTTGTTTTACTCATACTAATATTGTTAACGCTAAAGTGTGTTCTTTATTTTGTTCTTCCTAACTAAGTAACCAATCAAGTTGATTTTTGTTTAGACGGAGAGTAACATAGGCTAGCTTTTTATTCTAAGAAAACTAACTGTTCCACGGGATTTGTAAATAAATGAAATAAACGCTGTCGAAGAAGGTGTGCAACAGCTAGTGTTAAATTAGTTAACATGTTGAAACCAACATCACAACTTGAATACCAGAAATTTCCTTAATAGTATAAATTGGTACCAAATATCTCTAGAATAACCATTAAAAGACCAGTAAAAGATCGAATTTCAACGCCTTGTTTATTCGTCAGATATCAGGTGTTGCGTAATTTGGATTATGCTCTCCTTTAAATAAACATTTTAACTTAAGAAGATGCAGTTCTTTCCATCACAGGTAGGGATTTAAGTGGGGCAGTTTAAAATGATTAATGATATAATTCCGTAATCCATTAATTTTAGCCAACGTTTTCCATCTAAGCATACCTACAAAAATATGTTTGTTATTACATGACATTACAAATAGTTGAAATGCTTTGTTTTTCTCTTCTATAATTTGCATGTTTGCCTTCCTTTTGAATCTCTTGCTGAAAACTACAGTCATCTTTTGCGTAGTTTAAAAGATCTAAGCGTACAAACTGCGGGAGTGACTTTATTTTATACAATGTAAAGATAAATAAATATACTACGACAATATATGACGACAATTTAGTACCAAAGTAAGCGTAGCTTGTGTTATGGGTACTAAGATGACTAGTGAATATTTTTATGAATCATGCACATAAACACTTATAATATACAAATAAACAGCCAGATAAAGATGTTGTGCCGAATGAATGTAGAGCTGAGTCGAGGCAGAGAATTTATTGAAAAAATATTGACAGCAGGAGAATTCACTGAAGTATTATTTTTTTTGTTTTATGTTTTAAATCGAGACATAATCGAATGATTGTCATATAGGCAACAAGTTTGTATCAGATTACAAATGCGATACGGTCGGCACATGGCGCGTGCAGTGAGTTGTAGATAAATTGACAATTCGATCGTAGCGAAATCAACACGATCCCGATGCAGTACATAGTAATAGAATCCATTGAGTTAAGAACAGAACTATTCTATTTCATTGAAATAAAATAGACCAAAAATGTATGGTACCTATAGTCATCAGTTACGATAGAGGTACGAAAAAACGAAAATCAAAACTATTGCTGCATTTATTATAAACATCTTAAATTTTAATTTAAGATGTTTATAATGCAGCAATGTAGTACTTCAAAGGTTTTAGATTACATTAATAATATACCCTGTAGCTAACCTATTTTCATCTAACTAGAGACCGAGTTTAATTGTATTTTAATCTAAATATGCATAAAAATCGACAGAATCACAAAAGATATAAACTAATTAATACGCAACAGTTTTGAGATTTTTAATGTATTTTTTAATAAAAAAGACCTCTCAAGACATTCGCGCGCGTGAATCACAATAGCAAAACAGCGTTAAATGTATAAAAATAAACATGAACAGTTGAATTTGCAATAACATCATCACAAGTTCACGTCAAGACCATATGTTTACTTTACGATAATAATAAAGCATTTAGTCAATGATTTAATGTTACGTATTTTTCAGCTCCGTATTCTTTTCGTATGATTGTAAATGTTATTCATTAATTTTTGATTCGACAGTTTTTTTGTTCAAAGGACAAACTAAAATGACGTCCGAACTGAGGAGCTTTCGTAAATTTCATTTCGTTAATAACCGGTGAGATATTGATAAAATGAGCTATTTCTCAGAGAGCAAGAATTAAACAAGGAAGTTAACAATCTCGTTAATATTTTATATACAAAGTTGTCTATATCGCGTATATTGAAACCGTGTTCTAACAATTTCACATACAATCATAAATTCTAATTTAGCGCGTTGCCGGATCGCGTTACCACCTTCAGTTTCGTTTCATTGTATGTTACTCCCAAGGCGGCGCCCTTAACGTATACAAAATTAATTAGACAAAATCTTGGGCTTGCAATATTTTATTATTATTTCCGTTACTGAGATTTTATTAGCGCTTCATATTTATTACTTTTACGTTGGATCTGAATGGGGCGTTGATTAGCATCGTTCCTGTATGTTCTCCTTGCTACAAGTTCGTAATTACAGAAGTTGTATGTAATTACACGGCCACGTACATTGTGAAACCTTCTCGGGACTTCGTTTTGCTTCGTTATCGCGCAGCGAATGATGCTTTGCTAAATTAAACGTCGCCCATACAGATATTTTCTTTATTAAAACTGCCTATCCACTTCTACGCAACTGTTTAATTTACTACTCTAACAAAGTGTAGCTTTATTATTATCATGATTACTTTTCGACTACCCACAACTAGAAAGCTTATTTTAATCGAAATAATATAACTGTCAGTAGCAAATATTGCTTTCATGTATGTGCTTCTGCCATTGAAATCCCCCGTAACTTCAACCTTGATATCAAACTTGACAATTCTTATATAAAGATTTTTGGCATCAAGGATCTCGCACACGACCCTTAGCACAATGAATATACTATTTAAATAAGATATACGTATTAAATATTTAGATACGAAATATATTATTTTTAGAAAAGCTAAATCATGAAGCAAAAGTTTGAAGTCCCGACAATCAGCAAGTCGATTGCAAATACTCACGTTTCGTAAAGGCATCCAAACAATAGAATAAGCGACTCAAAAACAATTAGACTACAATACCAAAGTCGGCTAAGGTTTTATAACGAATACAGAAAACACCTTACTTATAAGGCAGGCGATTCGTGTTCCTAGGACTCAGGATACAGCGTCTTCTACTTAGCGGTGAAATGTGTAATGCCTTTTATACTGATCTCTCAGAGCCGCCATTTACTGTTCCCTAACACGTATTGACTTTTACTAGGACAAGGTGGGAAGGCTAAATGATGCTACTGCATTGTGATGATAGTGATTCCGGCGATTCTTATTCAATTAATGTTCATAACAGCAGAAATTTTTATTTTGGTCTATGAAGTTTCTTTTATCGATATTTTTTACCCATAACTAACATAATTTCTGGGTTATTTTTATAAAAACCCTGCTAAAAAGTAATATATAATAGATTTAAAAAACCCACAACGAACATCAACATCAGGTAAGAATATTAAAAAATCGCATCAGGCCAGACGATTTTCAGTAAAAGGAAACAATGTTATTAAAAACATATATTTGAATTACTCAAGAAGCGAGAATAATATCTATTCGAACAAAAACCCCACATCCACACAGACAAAAGTCAAGAAAAGTTATTTAGTTTTAATTTAGTAATTAGTTTTTATAACTTATAGCGCCCGTCTTTTAGTTAGGGAGATAAAACATAAGTAAGAAAACAAATTGATAACGGATGTTACTGCTAAAACATCCATTGTATATCAGCATCAGCATATCAAAACGAGGCATAAATAATAAAATATCCTAATTGTCAATAACATAAACGATGGCATTTAACCGATGACAGAAACTGCAGCATTAAGTAGGTAGGGACGTACTCTCGTGCATTAGGGAGGGATGAGTTGACCAGTCGGAGTCGGCCAAATCTAATCATTTGCATTAGTCATGCGCGGCCGAAGCCCATACTGCGCTTCATTTCACCAGAACATCCACCCTTGATCCGATTTGTACGTTTGTGGCCTCGCAAATTGAAATTTTCCCTCAAAATAAAAGAGGTAGACTCATTAGGTTGGCCAAGAAAAAGAAAAATCTTTGGCTATAGGTTCTTATCGGCAAGAGCTTTTCTACCATCTCCAATGCAATTTAAATCGAAAGGAAATAACTAGAGAGAGATTTGTAGACATTTTTCAGGATTTCATTAATTCAAACCCTTCTTTGAGACACTGAATGGCAAATGGACGGAGTAGAATATCTTAGCCAAATAAAAGTTTATTTGATCGTCGGTCTTATTAGCAGATACAGAAAAATAAGACAACCTCTATTTAACTAGCTTTTCCTGAATATTTTTCCAGTAAAAAATATTAATTCATTAGCTGGTATTTGATTGCGCTGAAATCGGTTGAAATAACATGGTATCATGGATTTGGTTATAATCGAGGTATGTGAACGTAGAATAGTTTAGGCTAAATCTAAGGTTTCAGATTGGGTTAATGAAGTAAAATAATGAGCTAAGCTTTAAAAAAAAGATGAGTTAAATAAAATTTCTGTCTATGCTTATCACGTGATAAGTGCGATAAATTTTTAATTATTATGCACGAACGAGAACTTAAAGAAATTCTTTAGTTGCATGGATTTCGGAATTTTCATACAACTATTAATGTATGAAACTATCAAACTTTGAGGAAATAACCGTAAACTATACGTGGAGTATCGTTGATATTACACATATGGGACTTTTCCCCTAGTGACGTGCAGAGCATGTTTGACATCTACAAACAGGTCACGTTTTGCTGCAAAGCCAAATAAGTACTCAAAGGTATACATACTCGTAAATCTAGCAATAATCCCTGCTTTTAATTCAGATCTGAATTTCATAGAAAGCAAAATAAAACCTTATTGCAATATAAAAATGCAAAAGGCTTAAAACAATGTTTCCTAAGCCGCAACGGAACCGAAAAAAAAACGAGTAAAACATGTCTGCATCGTTCAAGTGCAAATATTTACTCGCCGTTCGCGAAAACGAAAATTTTCGCCGATAACTTCGCCCGATGATACCACAATTGCGAAAAAGTTGTAGCAATTTCAACCCATTAAGGTTCACTAAATGAAGGAGGTTCCGTAGTTACTCGTATACCCATGTCAACACATGTCAGTTAACATAGAATCTTGGTATAACTTTTTGATTAGTTTGTAAGCCAGATATGATTTAAATAACTTGATTCTCATTTATCAATATTGAGATAACTTCACGACATTGGAAAGTGGTTTTAAACCGTATCTAATCGGAACCTAGTCGGAATTATCTCTCGGATGGACACAGGTGTCTTAAGAGTCCTTATATTATCTGTTTATTCTGTCTCTTCGAGAAATTCGTAAAACTTCAGCAGAACACAAAAGTTTCAGAAGATACGTGCAAAAATGGGTAACTTTTCTGAAATTGAATTCCGTACACGACGCGTATCAAACTGGTATGCGTCGCACGGGCTTACACGTTTTTGCGGTCAGGATTTACCGAGTGTAGGAAATATTTTTGATTTCTTCTCACCAAATTGTTCCGGAAGCATTGGTGGTATTCCTGAAGATCGTATATAATCGTTCGTGCATTCCAATGCCAAATAATGCATTGCTTTTTGCGTGAAGAGAATTTATTATAAGTTATGTAGGTACTTATTTACTAGCTACTTCTAAAAATTTTTGATTTTCCTTCATAAGTTTGTCTGACTATGTTTACTTAATATTTTTAATGCGAAATTCTATTTAATGGTTTGTGTGCCGCACATTCTATTCCGGAAGAATGACCGATGGTTATATATTATCTCTTACCTATGGGATAGGTCTTGGAATAATATACAAATGAATAAAATTACTCATTACTCATCATTTTGCATTTCAGAAGCCGCTGAATACTTGTAGCTGAAATACTTAACAAGATAAATGATAGTGGAAAACATTAACTCAATAATTATTGTATGACTTCCTCCATTACTTGTTTGTCAAATATTCACACGTCAATAGCTCAGTACACAGCAGTTCCAATCGTAGAACGTGTCTATTGTACGTATTATTGGAAGTGTTTGCATTGCGGGGACGTGCCCTATGGTCGTCAGTAATGGGTGGTTTCCGTCTAATGCCGGCGCACAATAGCACCGGTGAGATGCTCATTCGACAGTGCAGATTGCGTCTATTAGAAGCTTTGCAGATCGACCGAATTGTTAGGGCTTCTGTGCACTGACTGAAATCAAACTGTTTCAAATTTCGATTATGCCTCGAGTTTGATTGATCTTTTCAGTGCAAGAATGTACATGGGTAGGTACAACGCATTTATGAGTATACTCATAAAGTTCTTAATTGTATACAGTTGGCCTTTTATACCGAGGGTTGGATTACTAGTAAGTATAATCGTTTATTAGATTAAATTAATCTTTTCGTTTGGGATGCCTTTCCGTAAGTAAAGGATTTAATTGCAGATTAAAAAAACGTTAATGATATTTTTCATCGATAATAAATTTAAAACGTGAATGAAAATATAACTTATTTTAGAATATTCAACTAAATTTCTTACAAAGGTTTTCCCCAACTTGGTCACTAGAGCAAAGAGCACTTAGAAAGGTAGGTATAACCTTTCTTTATATTAAGTTTGATAATTCATTTCTGCTAAGAAATGGTAAAACAGACAGACATACAGACTACTTACTAAGTGATCCTATAAGAGATTCTATAGACGTTAAATTAAATTATTGTTTTTCTGATTTCATGAACTTATTGTGTTCCTCCCTATCGCAAAAAGCATCGCTTTAGGCATTTCAAATGTAAATTATATTGCATTGTTATGACGTATCCCTAACACAGTCATTGGGGTGCATTAGGTAGCCTAACAATAGCCTAGAGTGACTACTGATGTATGTTGATACGATTGTTCCGAAATTCATTTGAATCTGACCACTCGCCTGTCCGATTCGTGATAGTGTTTGAAATAGATTGAGTTTCATCATAGGGAACACAAATGTAGCTACCTACATTTTCTAGCCTTAGTATGTTAAAGTAGTAGAGACTGAAACCACTAATAATTAAAATTTAGCATATTCTTTCTGATTTTCTGTCTTTTTTCTATTATATTTGATTAGACAGTTCAAAGCTTGATTATGAAATTGTAATGTACGGGTATAACTTTCATATCAATTACATCAAATATTAGTTTTAATTGTACAAGATATCGCACAAAGGGTGTGTAGCATTTTCGATACAAGGTACGTCGATAACCCTTCATTCCGTAGATAATGTTCACATAATTGGCGAAACATTTCCATTCCAACCCTTCCAAGACGTAATGGTACGCCCTGCATGTTATTTAATTACGCAATCGCGAACAATGCGAATTGACTCGAGAAGCGATTCCTTATGATGACGCAAATATTAAATGAAAGCATGTGATATATTATTATATACTGTTATTGCGAAAGATCAGTCCAATTGTTCTACTTTATAACTAGCAATATTTTCACTTTCTATGCTTTTAAAGGAGTGCCATCTGGTTACAATACTGGGAAACCGAATTGGCCCTAGATGTCGCTCTTTCGATACCATATAAATCTTTGTTAAATTTCTCACGATAGAAGGAGTAAACGTAGTGTAGTGTAGGAAATCTTGCACTTGGCACTCAGGAGGGTCTGGCAGAGTTACCAAAAGTTTAAAAGCAAAATTAGTTTCGAAGCTGTTGCGAGTATCTGACTAATGCCCATTTTAACGATCGAGGAACAAGGCAATGCCTAAATAAGTAACAACTAATCTAAGGGGATTCCTAGGTAGAATCAACCGTTCACCAATAGATATCACCTAAGAGCTGGTTTGTTTTTTTGTGTTCGGTGAAATCGGGCATAAGAATAAAGTCATGTTCTGAAATTTTTGTCTATTTTAATAGTTAAATAAATAGGTAGTAAGTCATCTGCGAGAGTCATTCCCATACCCAAAAATATAATAGAGCCAGACACAAGTTTAAATCTGAATTTATAACTAATCAGAGTTACTTTGGACTTGAAGACGAAACAACATCTACGGATTCATACGCAACCCTTCTACGAATATCTCCAGACAAAGTGGGAACCCTTCTAAGATAACCCTTGCAGAACTACATGTCCAAACCAATTATAAGTGTATAAATCTAAATGATGGAGTTAGGTGAAACAGATACGTGAGTTTAATTGAATTAAAACAGAAATCAATGTATTATAATATCTTAAAGATTTTCAAGATGACGGTATGGTTACCCAACTTCAATTACTTTAAATTCGTTTTACTATACGTAGCGTTACTTTTGCAATAGTTTTTGAAAATAAAATAATATTCATTTCACATCATATCTATATGTTTATTGTGAATAGCATATTGGTTAGAGCATAGGCTTTCCTAAAAGGGGGGACCGGGTTCCGATCCCCGGATGCTCATCTAATTTTCGGAGCTATGCGCGTCATAAGCCACCAAATATCATTTGCTTTAACGGTGAAGGAAATTAACTTGAGGAAACCGGCATGCTTGAGAGTTCTCCATCCTATTTTCAAATGAGTATGAAGTCTACCAAACGACACCAGGCCTGCGTGGTGGAGTAAGGCCTTGACCCTTATCAGTCTGACGTGAGACCCGTGCCCAGTAGTGGGCCGGTAATGTGCTGAAAGTTATGATGTCGAAGAACCTACAGTCAAATATTTAACAACTTTACGATACAGGTAGTCCTAGTGTGGAAATCACTGATCACGATTATTTCGTAACATTTTGTATTAAGCTACTTAATAATTGTTGTTGTGATCAAATAAATTATAATATAAGAAAGTATTATTGTAGGCCGTTGTCATTGTAAGGTGATGATTTTTTTTTATATTTGAATCAGCAATGGACTGCAATCGCACATGATGATGTGAAAGCTAAAGCGGAGTTCTTGCTTAGAAGATGCTTTGCTCTTGATCTAATAATTTTTATTTGGTAACTTTGACCCATCTATACTATTGCATAACAGAATTATTAAAAACTAAATCAAAAAAACTTACATTAAATATTAATATTCAATATACAAAAAGTAGCAAATTTGAATTGCTGCAGCCAGGCAACCCTACGTGGAGTTTAATATAAAGCTTGTAAATCGGAGAGTCGAATCGATTTATTTATGCTTTCAGAAAGCCGTTACTGCTTATCCACGTTCTTTTCATCAAGGATGCTATTTGTTTTCTTCTGATTGCAAAAAAGTCATCAGTATGAGCCTTCGCGAACATTCCAGATGCACTAGAATAACGTGGTAAGCCCAACAGCATTCTGAAACCATCATTATACTGAACTCGTAGACATTGATCTAAGAACTAACACATATTATAGATCAATGAGACGAGAAATTTTCGCCAAGTTGAAAATATCGAGTTGGAAAATGATCGGAGTTTATTTCGACAGATATTGAGTTTAACATAGCACACATCCCGCTGTTAAAATGGAAGGCGTATTTCACTACGTCGACACACAATACGCTATCTGATGATTGGTTTTTGGCAATTACCAGTATTGTGGGCAATGCGTGCACTCACCGTGTGAAATATGTATGGGATCCGCTCTTTGTTGCATCTATGCATTGCGATGGAATAACAGCTTGTTATTTAAATTAACTCTTGATTAATGGCTGTTATATTGATGAAGATTTGTTTAATCTGCATATTATATGGTACCTACAAGTTTACGCTCATCTTCACGTGGGATATCTGTTTTCTGGACTTAAAACACTTAAAAAACGTATCCAGGAAATTATCTGTCAAAAATAGTAATTACTAAACAAATTTTGTGGTTTTGAAATCGGAGGTTCCGAGGAAAATTATTATTTCTGAATTTTCTCTGGTCTGGCCTAGTGTGAGGCTTGGCCGTGGCTAGTTACCACTCTAATGACAAAGACGTGCCGCATAACGATTTAGTGTTCCGAACGCGTATAAACCATAGGGGCATGGGTTTTACTATAGTATTTAGTAGGAACTAAGAGAAAAGCTTTAGTTATTTATCATACTTTAAAGAACTAAAGCTTTCCTCTAAATAGGTAGCTATTTACACTCAATTTTTTTAGATATATCAGAAAAAACATCATATAAAAATCTTTTCATAACTTTTTAGGAAAAGGGATTTTCTTTAAGCAAGTGTTTTTTTTATTTTCTAAACAATTTGAAAATAAACTTAAAAAGTAACAATATTGTTTACATTATAAAACCGGTTAGAAAAAATAGACTATAGATAATTTGTGACTCGCAATGAAATAGTCGAAGAATGTAATATATAGTAGACGAACGAGAAGTATTCTTCTAATTCATTTTTAAAAAGAATAGAATTACGTAGTAAAATTAGGTTCCTGTAGTTAGCAATAAAGCTTTTCCACCAAGCCCAAAAAAAAAAAAAAGGGTCCTGTAGTTACTCGTATGATTCTCGTTATAAAACTGGACAGCGATGATATTAGGCAGACAAACAATGCACGGGGACTATCGACAAATAATTTTAATTGAGCGGAGAGTAATTGTCAAAAAGCTTTTAGTGCAACGGACACAAGATTGTCAAATATCGGGGGAAATCCATTAACTGTTAACTCCATAGAGCAATTAAATGAAATGAACCTGCGCTGCTCTTTAAAGCCAATGATTAGTATGATCTCATAATAATTTAATTACTTGGTACGTAACTATGTTACTTATAGCCAAGTAAAACCAAAAGCCGATAGATAGCAGGTAGATATCTGTAAGTAAATATTTTTTTATGATCTGGCAGTAGTTATATTCTTTTGTACTGCTTATTTGATTCACAGCATCAGCCTGGTTGTGCAACGCGTTAATGCAGCAAGCATTCTTGGCATCATTCCACACTATTAAATATTCTACTGATTAATATGTATTCATATTAATTAGATAAATATTTTAATTCTTCAATTTTCTTTCAAATACAAAAAAAAACATTAAATAATTATCTTGACGTTAACTTTAAACGCTAATGAAATGAATTCAATTTTGCAGCACATTGCACCTTCTCATTGCAGTCATCATTAAGTAAAAAAAGTATTTTAAATGCAGTTATTGCAGTCCACCGTTGCTGTTACCTGTCGCCTCTATAAGTTTATGTGGGAACTCGTTAAATAGAGTACCATTGAATAGCTTTTCTTTTGCATAGTATTACGATATTTGTAACGTTTTTAATAGATATATATATTTTTTTTTATAGAAGCCACCGGGTTTGAATTGCCACAACTTTGTTAGGGTGATAAAAATTTGCATAGAAGCAAGCGTAACGTTGCAGGGGGTTAGATACTCGTATAATCCATAGGTACTAATATTATAAGGTGTGTGATCGAACTTGGTTCCCCCTAAAGAGAAGCCGAAGCCCTAACCAATTAGCTATGAACGCTTCTGAAGCTGTGACTTTCAGTTAATTTTAATATACGGAAATAACAAATACATATTTAACAGTATCACTAAGGAAATGGGAAAAAAGTACCAGAGAGTCGGAAGAGCCCTTGAGTAAACCTATTTATTGAAAATATCATCCATAAAAGATATAGGTCTAATAATAACGTAACCCTTTGTTTCAAGTGGCACTGTCGTCTATACCGTATCGCTTGACATTTGTACAAAGGTTACCGCCTTTCAGTACGTTTTCTTAGCTGACACTGTTTTATTAGCAAAGAAAGGGTGTTATTGTATTGCGTGCAATTTAACCTTTGAATTGAATGGGGTGGAAGCGCCTTAATATGCTTTACAATGCTGAGTAAGCTATTATGAAAACTTAGCCTATAAATACTGAGCAAGCGACACACCCCGGATTCGCTCAAACGGAAATAAGTTTTATAATTAAGAAATTGAATAGGTATCCAATTTTATTTATATTTTGAATATAATTTTGAGCGCAATAACGGAATCTAACTAAATATCGAAACTATATTTATATTGCAGCAAAGAGCTGGACGATCAATATATATACTTAAATAACGCGAATATTATATTTAAGAAATAGGGAGCTTCACAATATATTTTTAATAATATAGTATTTGTAAGACAACATATTAGTCTTTATAAACAAAAAGTGGACATAAACAGTCGACTTCCATGAAATGGTCATAAATTAGTGAGATCTGCATATCGTCTGCGAAAGGTGCAGAGGTCATTTGTGGGATTGAGTATACGCTTTTATAATATGATTCCTAAGGTAATTTTGGACTTACCAATGCATAAGTTTATGTAATTGATGAATTTCTTAATGACAAGGTTGCTTGGAAGCATTCAGCTCCGCTTTCATCTCTCACAAGATGGAAAAATGAATGTTAAAATGTAAATTGTTCATGTTGAAAAGAGCAACTGCTGAGTTTCTTGTCGGCTTCTTCTCGGTAGAATCTGCCTTCCAAACCGGTGGTAGAGTCACTACAAACAGATAGACTTGACGTTTCAAAAGTGCTATATTACTAAGGGTTACTTGAAATTAATGAATTTTAATACTTAATACTTTAAAGCCAAGTGTTTAAAATGAATGCCCAGTAATAAAACTATTACTTTTTTAATCAAAAAGTTTCCAAGATATCAGCGTCTGCTATCAATAAACCCGTAAGTTGAAGAAATATCAAAACGTGCAATCAAGCCTTGGGAAAGCGAAGAAACAAACGCGAACTTGCCATTAATAAGATATAATTGTGAGTTATAACGTGTGAATAGGAAAATAAAAATGCATTTTAATTGAACATCCGTAACCTATTGTGGCTTACACAATTATTGAGGAAAGAAGACCAATGATTCGTTAGCACGTAAGGAAAATTAGCTGTATTTGGTTCCAGCGTTAGTGTAAGGCCAAACTAGACGTTTTTTATTACTTAACTTTTTGTCCCGTCACCTGTCTGCATACCGTGTCGCAACGGGAGATAGTTTTATTCGACTTCACAAAGGATAAAGTTTTCGCTATGATTTATTTATTTATTGGAAACTAATCAAAACCAATTTATTTTTTAATTAAAAAATTTTATCCGGGCTTATTTTAGATAATGGTTCAGTTCTGCAGTAGCTGCAGTTGAGTACTCAGTAGACTTTTAACAATTATTTTATATCACACGTGCAAATCATAAGTTGATGAGTAAACAAGTTGCTAAAATGTTAGTAAACTAAAACACCATTTTTTATTAATAATATTCATACAGAATATAACAAGAAGAAAAACGGTCGGTGTTTTCTTGCACATAATTCTGGAGGAGATCGCTTTAGCGATAAGACTGCCTTTGCACGGCTCCACGGATCCCGGAATAGTAAATATTCTGTGTCTTCTGTATGTGTTTACTTTGTATGAAATGTGTGTGTGCAATAAAGTTTTCAAATAACCTTCATTTTATGTTTTTTGCTTACTTTATTATGGCTGATTGATTGAAAAATATGAAAATAATTGGAATATTTTCATTTTTCGAAATAAATGCGACACATTGAATTTAGCATGAAGTCTTATACTCAACGACAAAATACGAAGATATCAAAGACACCATTATTACTCTTTTCTAATGAATAAAGTACAGCTCAACCTTTACACAAATTATAAACAAAGACAAATAGACAGCTTGAACTTTGTCTTCCTCGAAGTTGGGTCTATAGGATTTTTTTTCATTTGTAAGTATTTACTGGAGCGCGCAACGTTTTATCGAGCGACAAGTCGCTAGTGTGATCGTACAGTTGCTATTAGATAATGGTTTTATGTAGGAGATAAATAACAAGTCTAGGAGGTAGACAATGGTCGGGGTAATAAGATCAGCTGTTAATTTTGGTGAATGTGGAGCGTGGTCGTGACCGGAGATTTATGGAGCTATAGAAGTTACACCGCTCTTGTTTCTTTTCTTACCTGTTTGGAGATTCTTAAAGATAGAAGGGAAAACAGTTTCTATAGTTTCATAATATCATCTATCTACGTAAATGAAGCTTTCTAATAAAGCAATAAGAATTGTAATCTTACCTCTCATTTTTTGTTCGTCCAACAGTTGTCTTTCCAGGTTGTCTTTTACTTCTCTTTCTCTTAACACGTCCATTTTTAGTTCCGCTGCGAAACAAAGAAAAACAAAACTTAAAAAGAGCTTCTAAGTTTACTCACGAAATAGAAGAAATTTAAATCATCCTGCAAATTTCTTTGGGTGAGTGCATGTTAACCATAAAGGATAGTGCTTGTGGTTGTTTGTAATTTTCAAGCTAAATATATCTGCTTATCTTATATTTCAAACTCTCGTTTCTAATATCTAAGATTGATGAACACAATTCATTTAGATTAAACTTATCCAAACCCATATTACAATCAAGACATTCTGTATAAGTACGAAAGATTTTTGGTGTGCTTTTGCATTTGTTTGATATCGTTTCCATAAAAAATTTAGACTGATTTTTATGCGGTTTTTCTCATTATGTTATTGTTCCACCTAGATAGTATGCCAAGTAAGACCTAGTCTTTAGTTTTCGGCAATAGAAAACGCTACAATTATCGTGTTGTTATTAATATTTAACTAAATTATTTTTTTATTTAAAATATTGATTGATTTTGATGCTGGTTTTTGCAGTGGCTTAGAACAGTTACTTTTATATGTCTAGGCATTATGCGTCGACAAGGGAGTGCTACAAACGTTTGTTTCCAACGTTCGGTTTTTAACTGATTACTTATCTTAAAAGTATGAATTGTATAGAACAAACCTCATAAACAACAGATTAGCCTAAGTAAATGGGTAATCGGATACACAAAAGGCATTGTATATTCAATGTACAAGGCCGAGAAAGGGGCCGATTAGAACATAAACACGGATTAACTCATTCGGAATCCAGCATTGTGAAGGAGTTGATTTGGGAGATTTGCATAACTTCCAATTAAAGCTAACCTGACGGAAATGATTGGGGAGCAGCTTCCAAATACAGAGAAATGGATTTCGAGTGCTATTTGTATAATTAGATACAAGTTATTAAATAATGATTAAAACAAATTAATCTGTTTGAGTTTGAGAATTTTAGGAATTTCATGTTAATTATATGACAAAAACTGTAGGTACTTTTAATTTTATTGAACACCGATTATTTAGTTAATTCCTTCATTATTATCATCATCACCAGCCTTTAAAGGTCCCACTGCTTTGCACTACCTCCACACGAGTAGAAGAGATGGTTTAAAAGCATACACCCACCCCGTTGCTCCAATGCGGGTTGGCGGTCTTTTACACTTATAAGTGATAATACACTCATGGGTAACCTAACATGCTCTTGGAAGCACGGAAGTAGTAACAACCAATTTGAAACTCCGGAGTGGCATATCCGAGTAAGTTCTTAACCTCGTACTCAACGAGTCGAACATGCTTACCACAGTTCTAATAATTCCTTGCTGACAAATAACTATTAAATTCACTGGGCAACACATTGCATTGCATTTAATAAAATATCATGATAATGGAGTTATGACTTTATTTTCGTTGTTTATTTTCAATTAATATCCTGCATAAGAAGTTGCTTTGAGATTTTAAAATACTGCTATATTATTATAAGATCCAAAACCATGCCCCTACATCCTTTCCTTCGCAAGTATCCCTTAGAATGAGAATGGGCACGTAAGCGCATTACAGACGAATTTGAATAGAAAGTGGCGATGCCAGTTCCGTTTAATTTAGTCCCTTATTCAATTAGGTGAGTTGTCGTAATGGAGGTCGGGATAAGGCTGATTAACTTGCGATCTTAGCAGCTACTTTTCTAATACTTAGTAAACCAATTCGCTTTGCTATCATTCTTCTTAAGGGACCAACCTATTTGTGGGACGAAAATCGAAACTACATTTAAAATGTTTAAAAAGATATCGGAACTTTCAGTAGATGAAAAATGCAATGTTTTCTACAAGATAACGTTGCCGCCGCTATAAGAATGATAGGAGGATATATTATAATTTCAGGTCACATGTTTCTCCTCCCACAATGAGTAGGGTTATATAAACAAGTAAAAATATAAATAAATCTAAACGTTTGTGAATTTCAAATTCAAAACAAGTATTCAAATTTATATGATTAACAAATGTAAGCAGCATCCTCTTATTGTTTTATAACCTTGAAATATAATTGTGAACTGCTCGGAGTCCTGAATTAAGCTGATATATTTTTATATAAAAACTTCATGACCTCTCTTTTTTACCCACGGTGGAAGAATGAATAGAGATGAGACCTGTGTTTGGGGGTGTATAAATGAAATATCCCATAATTAACGGGAAAACGGACATTAAATAAAAAATAAACAACAGAAATACAGCTACATCTGGTGTCCATAGTGGTTAAACATATCAAAGATAGCAGTAAATACATATTTAATAAAAATTAAATGTAAATCCCAAGCAATTTACTGACACACAGATGGACTGACAAAACTAAGTGGTTATAGTTAACTACAAGGAGATGTATTATATCACTAGCATACTTTCTGATTAAGGTCCTTTACTCCGAACACAAAATAAAACAGTTTATCTTATAAAAAAAGCCAACGAAATGCACAGATAAGTACAATTCATAGCAGTTAAGTATTGTATCCAGAAAAATCTCCCGCCGATATCAATCTGTACTCCATTAAACCGAGATATTTTTCAGGCAGTACAGGACTGGTTCATATCGACAAACAATAATCTCGAAGATAACACAAAGACAAGTTAACTTGCTCGTATGCTTGTAATAAGGACCAAGATTATAGTGCGGGTACTCGCACTATCTTGGACGCTGATCTTGTAAAGTGAAACGTTGTCTTGTTCATTGTTTAGTAAATTTTCTGTTACTGTTTGCGTTTAATGCGCATTATCTACGGGATATTATAATAAATATGGTATCCCGAAAGATAATGGTGCCAATTCTGTTGTACACAAATCTCTAAGCCTGACTAACATGACAGATCTAAAATAAGTTCTTAAAATGTTGGAGAGCAGTACAATATTTTAAGCACTTATAACTTTATGTCCAATCGCACTACCTCCAAGTACAACTTGAACTATACACAACAAAATCATCCCCTCTCCCACAGAAACTGAGCTGAATTTGAGGATAAAATGTATCCTATGTCCTACCTCGTAGTAGGAACTTAAATCGTACAAAGTTTTATTTGAATTTATTAAGTAGTTTCAGCGTGATGGCCCAGATACAGACAGATAGACACGAATAAAAAAAAAGTTTTGAATTCAGTATCGGTTATAAAGTGCCCTGCTCAAAACATTTTTTTTAAAATATCTTCAATGTATAGGATAAATCGTACTACTAGAAGTTCCATTATTATCACTACCTAGCGATAAAGTTTTATGCTGAAGATGTCGTTTTATCACCTGGCGAATTCTAAACGTTTTAAAAAACCTTGTTGAGATACTTTACTTTACTTCACCTTTATTAGAGAGAGAAATAGAGATACACCACGTTACGGCATCAAAATTTTATTAAAAAATATAATTTTATTGCGAAATTCTCAAATACCGTTTTTGAGATTAATTTCAAATCAATCCAGTTGTGTGGTGTAATTTAGAGGGCTTTTAGTTAAAAGTGGTTTCGCACATGAGACGTAAATTACCTTCGGCGAGGCGGCCATTAAGACCCGCGTCGGTATGCGCCGTATCTTCGCATCTAGCGATTTGTGAGCTTAGGCGTCTTAACAAAAGATGCTCCCGGTGGTCTTTGAGTCCACGGCAATCTATCTCTGTATTGTTTGAGGTATTGATTCGAGTAAGGAGTTCAACGATAAAAACTGTACCGTCTATCAGTTTATCGCCAATATTATTGTTTGTGATAGTAAATAATGCTATCCATTTCCTGCTCTTCTCTTTGGATAAGGATCATCATCATGAGTTGGTGAACGGAGAGCACTTAAGCAATCGTTCTCGATACGCGATAAAACGTATTTCACTATTACAAAATATCAGTATAGGAACACTTCATTATAAAAAAAACTAACTTTACACTGAATCAATCAAATTTCAAAACCCGATAGAGTGGATACGAGTAAAAAATATTACCACTTTATAAATAAAATAACAATAAAAGTGATGCTTCGTTCAAGGGAATATGTAATTATGGACAATTATTATTATACCGAAGCTCAATGGCTGATAGATGATTGAAAGGATCGAAACCCATAAACAAAAGGATCGATTCCGGTTACGCAATTTAATAATGGCCTGAAGTAATTAACTGATATCGTAATCGATTCTTGAAGGATCGATATTTAAGGTTCCGTCTTAAAATGGTTAAATGGTTACAAAAGATGCTTAAATTTGCAACAAACCGAACAATACACGATCAGGATAATTCAACAAATTATTATAAAGATTAGATTAGAGATTCAATTTAATCTATAATAATGTAATGTTTAGAATACGTTAATGTATTATTGTTGTATCTGTGAATGAAACTTTTTGATTTGTTTAATTACTACTGCTAAGTTAATAATCAGCATGAAAGATTTGCAATTAAATAGTAATGTTTGTGATACAAAACCTCCTCATGAAACATCACTCACCCTTGACCGGTTGTTTCAAAGATAAGTGATCCCGTGAATTGAAAAGTCGTTTGGGAGTTATCGTCCGTATTTTTTTAGTCGATTGTCGGTGAGATGTCGATGTCCCGGAGGGTCGTGGAGGGAAATTTTATTTCTCTTCAATTTCGTGCACTCAGCAAAAGCAACAATGATATTTAAATTACGAATGTGATACCCTTACTTACCTGCCAACAGCTTAGCAAGAAACGGTAGGTACCTTTACAGATATACGATTTAATTTTGTAATTAATCGTAATATTTATTATACTAATACAAAAAAATGGCAATAATAGTCCACGATAGTCCACATAGGTTTTTATTCGTGGTTCGCTTGGAATTAGAAACATACTTGTATTTTGACTCCCTTACATTATGACTACTAGAATTCCAAAACTAGTTAACACGTTTGTATAGGAATATAACTAGAAAACAATCACGAACTTCTGTAAAGTACCATTTATAAATATAGTATCATCAAAGATAGCTTAATTTAAGCCCAAGTCGATGCCCATTTTCATTATTTCCATATCTAACTTATTGCTAAAACCTCGCAAAAATACGTTACGTTAAACACAAAACGCAAACTCTCAATGAGCCGTAACACATAAGTCATAGGGTGAGCGAATTAAGACATATTTTCACAGCCCCCACTGCAAGACTAAGTTGCGATTGCAGTTAAAATAACAATTAAAGTCCGCTCAAAATTTACGACACAAAACTGGCAAAATAATTTAAACGGGCGCTAAGGTGAATGCGACTGAAATGGGTCTTTGAGATGGGAAACAAAAGAACGCATTCACTCCTCCCTTTTGATTCCTCTTTGGTCCTTTTTAGCGCGATGAATGAAAGTCTTCAGCGGTTGAAGGTGAAATTTTAATAGTAATAGCATAAGGAAATATTACTGAGGAATATTGCTGATTAAAATGCTTAAGAAAACGGAGAGGTGCAAATGAAGAGGGATTCGGATTACAATAATATTATTAATAAACTTATCTTGGCTAGAAAAATGGAATTAACCGCTCTTTTGTTTATTTGTTGTAATAACTTTGAATCGGTACCAATTTAAGACTTATTTCACCTTGTGTTTTTTTAAATCTCTGGAAGCGATAAATATAAATTCGTCATCATCATCATCATTATATCAACCGATAGACGTCGATTGTAAGACATGGGTCTATTGTAGTACCGATTCGTGTAACCAATTTCTACACATGGTTCTGTGCCGCTAGCTACTCTTGTATCTAGCTACTCCCTGCGGCTCATCAAGACAGAAAGGCGACCTGCCTTTCGATTTTGTGGCTGTTGTGGTGTACCAATACAGTAGGGTAAGGTCAACAACTTATCCTACCGTCCAGTGATCTTTTAAGCTATGTTTCGGACGAACAACAATTATCATACAGTGGTTTTTTTTGCTCTCCTTAGTAACTGTATAACTTGGATTAAATCATCAATTGCAATTTTTCTGAACCAAAATATATATTAATGTGTAAACGGTTTTTTTAATTAGCTACAGATTAATCAATCTGAAGATATTTTACTAAACAAACGAGTTCAACAAATAAAATTGATTACTGACCTTCTAATGTATTTAGGCAATTTGCGATGTTCCTAAAAGCCAAATTCAGAGTAACGATAATGGCTGTCACGGCGCGAAAAACGAATTTTCTTCCCTATGCTTTTTAAATTTACAAACCGTCGGCAATTTTATTTTAGTGTTATTAGATTTTTCCGGCTTATGTCACACGGCGATGTTACAGAGGCGGATTATTCCCGCAGTCTCCACGCTAATAATCATAGGAATTGCCCTTCTTTATTATGTGTGAAATTTCGATCATAAAATCTTTGCGTCCATTACATTTTCATCTTTTTTGACGACGCGGAACAACTTTTGCTGTGACAATAACTTGAATCTGTTTTGCAAACGTTTTCTTACGAGTAATTCACTTTATTGGTATATTTGTTTCGAGGAAGTAGTAGGTAGGTACTTCGTTAAAGTACTACGAAACAAATGTACCAATAGTGTGTCACATATTTGCTATTCTGGTAAAGTTTAGTGTGTAGGTAGGCATCAGTATCTACGCTAGTGCATTAGGAAATTCCTGTAAACTAGTCGTAAGTTGGAAATAAATAAATAAATAAATAAATATATTCACAAGTTGTCTTGAATATTAAATTAACATATAAATATTGCCGTGATGCTTAGCTTAAATTCAAATAAGTTCAAAAATAATTTTAAAATACTGTTAATTAATAAAGCTTTAAAAATTGTATAAATAATATTCATTCCATATTTATAAATTCTATTTTAGCCAGTAGATTGATGTACAAGCTTTATTAAGATCTAGGCGTCTAAAACATTGTACTATGTAATAAATTGAGAATACGAATAATGAAGATGTCCTCGCAAAATGAGTTAAAAATAGTGGTGCTTCGAGCGGGCACCGCCAGAATAACTCGCGGTGTTATCGGCGCACGCGCACCCAATCTGCGATCGAAACACACCGGATAAGATTATCCGGTAGCCCTGTATTATTTTAATGAGACTACACGACTCCACGAGATTCGAAACGATACGAAAAAAGCTTAGGTAACGAAGCAAATAAAAAGTACACGGGTCAAGAAAGATATCACGGGCGGTGCGGGATGAGGCCGCTCGAAATGCGAACAATCCCCGCGGCCCCTCCACCATTTTTAAATTAGCCACCGAACACGATAAACTCCCGTACATCTACATACCAGCTGACGGCAGATCGGCCGATACCATTATGTCCCCGGTAAGGTACCGATTAAAAAATATCCACATTTATAAGCGGACAACATCTGGTATTTAAATAAGATATAAATGCGCGACTCCGCGAATGTTTTGTTTTTCAGCTTCATTTTTTCTCTCCCCGGCGGAAGCTTCCCCTCCTTGGATATATTGGTATTAAAAATGTAAGGGAGATTTATGCGAATGGCTCTAAGCTTTCATTAGTTGTTCCTTATGAGATGTTTTTGCGGTCGCTCCCTGACCGGTAATTTTTCATTTTTCTGCAAAACTTTCTGATGTAATGGGCGCGTTGTTAAAAATTTAACTGCATATAAAGAATATTTGTACCCCCGCGGAGTTCCAGCTGCTCGTCATGATTTATATTACTACGATTTCCTGTTCATATTGAGGGAATTGAAATTATGATAAATAGGTTTTAATGAAAAGTAACGGAGCACACGAAGTTTTAATGGACGCTTTTGGGTAGAGTTACCTATCTTGGGGAATAAGTAATGCTTTATTGTTTTGTCTTATTTTTCTCTTATTCAAAGTATTTTTTTGTTTACCTTCATATCTCTGTCAAATCTAAACCGATTTCAATAATTCTTTTTCCCTTTATTAATGTTCCTTTCTTGTTACTTGCAAATAAATGTTTCAATAATAGTAAGTAATGAGATGTAGAGTTCAAGCAGTGGTCACGTTTTCATTTGTCCTTACAATATTTCCGTTTTTAGTTGTGCAATTTAATTTTTCTTAGATTATAAACAGGCTCAAGATTTTTTTTATACAAAAATGATTGTCTCTTCCGTATTACGACATATAAAATTCTCACAAAAACATCACACTTCATAAACACGCTTCCGAATCGTAAACATATGGAACGACGTTATTCCGGCTTGTAATTCCGTATGTAAATTACAACTAGAACAAGGGTTCTGTTTCACCCTAAAGAGACAACGCATAACCAGTGTGTTATGAGCTTCATTTACCATGAAGACAATAGGCCTGTGAGGCTCTTGTTGCATTTGACCGGAATAACTGCTCCTAAACCTCGGTTTACGTCAGTTTTAAATATTAAGAACAGAGATCTACATACACGTAATTATATGTTTACATGAGGAAATTTGGTGTTTTAATAAATTAAGTGACTTGACTTGTACAATACATGATCATCACCAGTCTATTAACATCCCATTGCTGGGAACAGATTACATCTCACATAGGAGAAAGGGCTTTCGAATATAGAACCACCACGCTGCTTTAATGCGGGCTGGTGGGCTATGGCGATGAGAAGTGATTATAACAGGGACCAACAGCTTAACAAAATCTACGCACGAGTATGCACCGCCAATTATAAGCTCAAAAAATCTTATACCTAATAGTTCTTAGTCCGACGGTCCGTAAATAACTACTAATTTGCAATGTTGCAACTATCTTTAAACGCTTATAGTTATAGAGTAAGACACTGTTATCAAAACACACGTTAACATCCAAAATTGGAAAACGGACACGTCTAACGACTAAGCTGCCAGAAAACTGTTCAAAAATTATTATGCCTCAGCGGTACCTATTTACAAAGCTCGGATAGATAATGTAAATGAAATTTTATAAGCTTGCAGTATTACAATCTTTTTAATAAAGACATCTCGCACATCAGGAATAGGTAATTGGGCGTACGTCACATTAAATTATTTCGGCTAAGTAATTCCGGGCGGTTAATTATTGCGCACAAGCAGGGAGGAGAGTTGAGAATGTAATTATTATTAAACTTTACGATTGTCTCACTTTACCCCTTTATTTAAAGCAGGGACACGAAACGACACAACTACATTATATTTAACGAATAAATTTGAACCAACTTTTCAGTGACACAAGATCGAAATTGGTGTGTAAGTTTTAGTTTATGAGACATTTCAATTTGATATGTCGGTCCTAAGATCCTAAGGGAGTATCTTAGCTTGTTGCGGTACAGGATTCATATTTGAGCTACTGCCTGTAAATTTATAGATGTAGATATTACGACCGTAATGTTTGCATATTAAAATCTAAACGTGCTTTATTTGAAATGGATATCCAATTTAATATTTCATGAACTATAAATTAAAAAAAAATATATTATATAGGAACATGCAGCTTTTTCCTCAGATGTTTTTTTAATTTTTTATGTCACCACCATAAAATTCGGAGACGTCTGTCATTGACTTTTACGACCAAAAGTGTAACCTGCATTTCGAATCGCTATGATGTAATATGCAGTATGTTGGGAGAATAAAAGGAGTAATGCATAATTAAAAAAACGAGACTGCCAAACACACTAAAATGGGCTGCCATATAAAAAAAATCAACAAACTTGTAGCCAGTGTGACTTAACATGTAATAATTCTAACGATACTCCATACATCCAAATCTGTTCAGGCCTTTATAGTGATATTAGTTAAAGTGAAACAAAGAAGTTGAACAAATACAGGAACCCTGAAAACATAACACATTCTTTTTTTGGTATAATCGAGTAAATTACACGAAAATGAGACAAAGATATGGTCGGCAAGTAAAACAAAGCTCGACAAAGTGCGTAAGAGAAAAACGTATAAAATTTCTCCTCGACCAAAGATGCTACAGGCACGGAATGCGATGCGGTAAGGATCATGCAGTGTGGAGAGCCTCGGCATTTTAAGCAAATAAAAGCATCTTGCTGGAGAGGCATTGGCTACGTCGGATATTATATACAGAGATGTTTAATGCGTACATTCGTCTGATGACACAACGTACGGCAAGCAGCACATTGGGCGTGTCAAAATCCGTTCATTTCTTTTACATGCATAAAAGAACCAAAGCCTTGGCTAAGTGGTACGGACAAAGACGTTAAGCCTTTGATCAAAAGTGCCAAAGAGTAAGTGGTCAAAAAATGTTGAGAAGTTATAATTCACTAACGAATTATTAGGAGTATATATTCTCCGAAAATTTGCTCGTAAAATGTGTTCGTGTCCCCAAGTTTGACTGTATTGTTTGAGAATACATAATATTTTACAAATTTTAAACAATCTTTAGATAACCACCAGTAAAGAAATAAAGACCGGACACCATTTCGATTTTCTATGAGACTGAGAACGGTATGTTCTGAAGTTATGTTTGATATGTAATATTAAAACCCTCGTCGGTTTTATGTTTCTGTCGCCGGTATGCGAGTGTGTTGTCAAGGTTAGTGTTGGAGTTCGCGTCATCATCATCATCACAATGTAATTCATTTACATAATCCATCGATGTTTCATGTGTGTATTAATCAAAAGACAGCGCGCGTGTGGTCGAGTCGCGTGCGCAACGAAACCGGAGCGACACGCGCAAGTAATCCAATATGGCCGACCGATGTCACATATCGGTACATTGCAGGAATGTCATTTTAATACCCCCGTTAATGTCAGTTATTGTTTACTCCACGGCCAAGTGGCATGGAAACCGCGTAGTAGTGACTATTACACCTTATGCAAATGCATATTCTATTACATAATTGTCGGTGCAAGTCGGGCTTCTTCTTTCCTTTGTCATTTAACTTACGAGTATGACTGCACTTTTTGCTCATAAAAAGGGCTTGCATAAATTTCATGAGTATCAAAAGCCTATAGCATAACAAAAGCATATGGCCTGCTGGAAAAAAGGCCTCTCCCAACGGGATGGTTCGCCTATAATTATCACGCTTGGCAAACGGTCATCGCAGTAGATGGTAGAAGTTACCCAGTGGTAGTTATTGACTGTTCTTATTTATATCCCCTTGCCTCGCACAACACCATTATTCTAAATGAAACTATTCCAAAATCATCTCCAGGTTGTTAGCTATATAAGCGCCAAATTTCATCACAACAGGTGCAGTAGTTGAGCCGTGCATAGATAACTAGCAACCAAACAGACATACAAATATACACCCTTACGCATTTACTATATTATGGCAAGAGGTTTTTTGGAAAGAGCTGTGAGAGTCATATTAACTGTTAAAGTATAAAATAATGAGAATTAAGTAACTCCATAACTCAAGTCAGCACGCTGAAGTAAACAAACAAAGATTGGGCCCAGAGATGTTCGGCTGCACAATGGTGCGAAAGCTGGCACGATGCACAACAATGCATCGTTGGTATATCTCGTGAATCTTCGGTGGCTCGTTACCTGGGGGCGGTTGTTTGAGCTAGCGAGTTATGGCTGATCGACAACCTTACCAGTGCAGAAAATGTAAACAAGATCAGCTGCATATTCATTATTCTATGCTGCATTGGTACCATATGGTAATTGCGAAAATGAGTCTGTTTGTTTGTTGGTTGCCTATGTTCGACTCAACCGTTGAATTGATCCTGATGAAATTTGGCAGAGATGAAGCTTGCATCCTAGAAATTGGCATAGGTTTTTGTCCTATATAAACTGCTACTAGAAGGAGATTAAAAAGAAAATGACATTTGTTACCTATGCTTGGCTTGACCGCTTAACTTATCGTAAATTTATTTCGTATAGAAATAGTTCGCATCCTAGAAACAAAGAGTTCTCAGTTATTAAAAACCCTAAAAAACGCAGCTGATGTGGCGGGCAACAATAAGTTAAATTAGGTGCATTTAGGTTCTTAAAAATAAACTAAGAAAAATGAATATACAAATAAACGTGGTGTAATGTCAGAACAGACATGCAGATTTTTGTCACACTTAACCTGAAGGCACCTTGCAAATGGCAGAGCATGCACTCTCTTTTCCATCATTCTCATAGTCTGAATAGAAAGACTTTCGACTAGACTAGTAGTCGAGTAGACTAGTAGACTGGAAAGAGATCGGTCGCTAGACCGACAGCTTAACGTGCTCTCCGAGGCACAGGGGTCAATTACAGCCAATTCCCAAACTCTGAGCTGGTACTAAGAATTTTTTGATTGAAACACTTAATACGATTAATTTGCATGCGGTTCATGCGAATTAATACTTAAGTTTTTCAACTCAGGTTCTCGTGATCTCCGGTCGAACGTACGTGTCATTACCGAGGCAATGAATATTGAAGAACTCTTGTACGATAGTCAATCCAATAAAAGTTCAATAAAGAACAATGCATTTGAGCCCAATATGAAACAACGCAATTCCGCTAATTTGGTTACACCGTCGCATAATGGCAATGTCCCTGACAGTATTGTAAAAGCTTTCATATCAATTGAATCCATTAGCTGAGTACACAAGTCCTGTCTGTCTATTTGCTCATCAGTTTTTATCATTGGCCAGCTCTTGTTTGTTCCATCGGTCACTTCCACATTATTGATGGCCTTTTTCCCTCCAAAGCGATTCGATATCACTGCAAATTATATCATAAACACATCGAAATAAGAAAGGTTTTATTTTAATTGTATGCTATTTGCCTGTTGACTCTGTCAGACGTTTAAGCTTTCAAAGCTGTTTGTACAATTTAGTTAATGTATCGAGTTGATTTCATAGCAATTTTGCAAACAACTGTTGTCAAGATAGCTCGACATTCTTTTATAGCTGATGTGAACAGTCGCAATATAAATCTCGTTTTAATCCCAAAAAAATTACCCTAGCCCCGCCCATTAATATTCATAAAGTTATATTTAAGACAAGGCAATATTCAATATCAGGACCATGATTACAATGGTCCTCGACACCAGCTATCTCTAGATATGGAAGTGGAATTCCCTTTCTAACAGAGCCCCATAAAATACGTCCTATCTACTTGCGCATGTGCCATTTGTCCGTTGAACAGCACTTAGCTTAACAAAAACTGATAGTTGTAAAACAAAAGAGGTGAACAAAACCAGGTACAAGACCGGACCATTTGCTTCAGAAATAAACTAAGCGGTAAGAATTAACAGGATAAAGGATTAAAGAGTAGCCGAAGCGGATTTATGTCGCGGTGATTGCGATCGGAACGATTCTGCGTGTTACGAATGTTTTATAAACAAAGGAATGAACAATTAAATACGCTCTCGAATCGAAGAAATGGAGAATCGTTTTTAGAGATCCTTAGTAAAACTCGGAACCCTCAGAGTAACGCGTTATAAAGTCCCGTTTGACCAAATGTTCAAATGGCTATTCAATTTAATCAAAATTTTGATATTTATTGAATAATACCGAATAAATTATTCACTTTTATTCAATAACTTACAAAGATACTATAGATGCGTTTGCAAATTGAGAAGCTAATTTTACGTATCTAACTTTAATTTGTATTAGAAATAAGTTCAAAAATTATTTAAACTTTTTATTAATACCGATAATAATATTGTTTTTTAGTAAAAAAAAATCATACACTTGAATTTACAAACTCCTCTATTTTTAAGTCGGTTGAAAAAAAGAATGCTTACCTAATAGAATTTTATGCTCGCGAAGTCATCACTTTCATTAAAAAATAACATGTACTCGTATTGCAGTTATTACAATTATGAAACAACGGAAAACCAAAATACTGAGAATTAGTCATTTGAATCATGGTACGGCGGATTCAAGCATAACAACGCGCGACGCCCTCTTGTACACTACGGGTCTACACTATACACGCGCCGGATCTTTGAAGTAGCTGTCACCCGCCTTTTAAAATGAGCTGACATTCGCTTTCAAAATTCGCCATCTATTTGATGGAACGAACTGTACACAACCCTATCTATACCTGCCACCTGTTTACCAAAACCACCCATACCAAACCCAATCGTCAGACACCAGCACCTGGCGAACTTACAAACGACACCTATTTCCCATTCATAGCAAGCCTATTTACAGAAACGAATCGAAAGAGTTTTATCACAGAGCAGTCCTTTCACAGGACCCTCCAGCGTTATCTGATAACGCGGTGAATGCAGTACATTTGTCTGTGCGACACCTACTCACCACGTCTAGTGTAAAAATTGTCGACGAATACGTCTGATAGCGATCTGTCATTCCATATAGAGGGGCGACGGATAGATGACTTATGTTTACCACGTAGACTGAGGAACTGTTTACAGTCGAAAGATCCTTTTACACTTGGCGATAAAAAAAAGAATTTCAAACATAAACTTTATTATATAACGTCATCCAACATCAAAAATGGAAACGACATCATGTTGTAACACTTCAAGAACAATCAGGCGTTCGTGACAACCTTGTATTGCTGATTCCACAGTAAATTTAACAGAATACAACTTGGTCTGGCTACCACCGTGACTAGTTACCACCATACTGACGAAGACGTTGCGTTAAGCGATTTAGCGTGCCGGTACGATGTCGCGTAGAAACCGATTAGGCTGATGGGTTTAATATAACTGGTGTACTCTCTAACTGGTTTGCTCGCTACAATCTTAGACTTCATCATTACAGGTGATATTGCAGTCCAGGACTTTAACTTGTAGCGGAATAAAGAAAAAACGCGATATCTTACCTACCATATCGTAAGTATTTTCGTACAGCCGCTTATATCCTTTAACTTGATGATTAAAATGTAATAATGCGAACATAGTTTATTCATGAAACATGGTAGTTCATGAGTATTCTAAGAGATGGCATTGATTTATTTGTTGATAATTATTCAAAAATGTTAGTTTCGTAGGACCAATGTAGTAATTTATATCGATCATTTAAAACTCCTTAAAAATAATAAGAGACGATACTAAAATATAAATGAAATGAATCATGCATTCGTCATCGCAGAATGAGGTGGAATTTCAAGCAATTGGTTTAAAGTTCTAATGAAGTTTATCCGACTACAAAATAAAGAAATGAGCGTTGAAATATAGAGCGTGCAAGAGTGTTCAATTAAAACCAGAATAATTTTTTGATAAATTGTTATTATTATTAAATATTTTAATAATGATTATCGTAGATCATGAAATTATGAAATCATTAATTCGAATCAATTATAGATTGCGTAGCAGCAGTAAAGTTATTAAAATATTATGGATTGTAAATAGTAATTAATTAGTTTATTTTTCGTAAATATAAATTACTAGCTGTCCCGGCGAACTTCGTACCGCGGATCATTTTTTTTTTATGAATGTTATATTTTAATACTTATTATCCTATTCCGGTCTACGAGAAATCCAAAAAATCAAATATCATCAAAATTGGTCCAGCCGTTCTTGAGTTATAAATGGTGTAACTTTCTTTTATATATATATATAGATTTACAAAGGCATCGATAAAATAAAAGAAAATTCATTAATTCGAAGTTATTAACGATTTTAATAGTTGTAACAATGTCTTTTTATTTAATTTTTAAGTAGATCACCAATTGTCCCTAGTGAGTTCAAATATATAACCGCTATATTAGGTTGGAAGTATTACACAAATGCCTTTTTTGTTTTGTTTATTAAAACTTTATAATACGATATGAGTTCGAAAATACGAAAGCTTTCAACCAATATGCACCTATCATTTCGACCGAGGCGGACCGCGATCGGGTTATTGCTGTAATTTCTATAAAAAATCAACGGTAAGGTTCGCCAGATAACGATTCGAAAAAATGTTTCATCAACAATAATTTTATTATCGTAATAACAAAATTACGGGTTTAGTAAATAGATACACAATTTGGTATCTTAATGCCGTGGGCTTAGGCAGATATTTCTTTTGCGTTTACAGTTTACATGTCAGGGGGAGAAATGGAACCTTTTGTTGGCCTATAGCATTATTATTTCTCATTTTGTTTTGTTTATTAATACAATTGGCTCGAGGCGCAATATTGATATTCAAGTTTGATGATGAGTCGCGGCGCGAGTTTTCTCAACCTCTGTATTTTTATGGCTTTTTTAACAATTGCTTTCGTTTTGTTTAGGCATCGGCAAAATGTTGATATTGAATATATTACAATAATTTCAACTGACTTAAGGCCATTTCTTTTTCAACGGACTTCCAAAATGGCGGAGGTGCGCCATTTGTTGCTACGGCCGATTTGTATACCGGATTGGTAAATGGATTTAATGATATTATTTTGTCCACTATGGACTATTGACGAATAGGTCTGATTAAAATTTCCTTAATTATGGTAGTAGTAGTAGTTTTCTATTTATCTCCAATTATTAAAAATAGTTGTAAAACTAATATCTATAATAATCAATACAGCCCGTATTAACACTCTTCATTGGTGGGTATAAGTCGTCTAGTACGACTAGTAGTACGACTAGTAGTACTAGTATAGACTAGTATTAAGAACCTGTCCGGGGTCACTAGGAGAGTATGGGATAGCCCATACTTTGAAACTCTGCCATAGTTAATGAAACGTCTGTTTCTGGATTTTAATAAGCCATTGAGAACCGTTTGTACGTGGTTAGGCGCAAACGATCTCTATGCCAACTTTAATCAAAGGTCGGGTCGTAAAAAAGCGATTTTTTAATCACGCGAAAATGTTCTCTTTTGGAATAAAAAGTGCAGTTTTCATCATTTAAAGATGTATGTGGGCGGAACATAAGATAAGAAACAAATAACCCAACAAACAAGAAAAATGACTAACTATCCCATTTATAATATTAGTATGGATAGAGTAAAACGCGAATCTGATACCGATGAAAACTAAAACAAAAATCTAGAAAAATAAATCAACAGAGTTCTGACTTCTAACACGCTATCATACCTAAGGAATTATGTGTATATTTAAATTTTATACTATACCCATATGAATGTGTATAGTACAAACCAAGCGAGCCCATAGCGCACGAAGATATTTCTCATGGTGAAAACGGAATGACGTGAATAAATAACTTGCAGAAATATCAATTAAACAATTATGCTGTCCGAATGGAATCGCGGGTAATGATAGTGGGCTGTGCTATAACTCAGACGCATCTGTTCTACGGCTATTTGCCAAGGCACGACATGCGCCTGCGCTGATACTCGTATTGTAAACGAAATCTACGCTATCCTTAACATCTTATATTTTTATAACCGCGAAGACAATTTTGTTTAATAAACACTATAGAGGTGCTAAACACTATCAATTTCAGAGATATTGAAGACCTTTGTTCTTCAATATCTCTGAAATATATATCTCTCTATTTCAGTTCAGTATAAAACTCATATGTACATTGCATGCAATGTTTCTACAGAATTTTTTGTTGATAGTGACAACGCGAAAGCGGGAAATAAAAATTATATGAAATCACTCCAATAAGACATTGTGTACTTTATTCTTCGCCTTGAATTTATTTGCTAAGTAATCTGACTCAATCCGATCCAGTGCTAACCAATCTGACACAATTTTAGCTAAAATAAACCAATCCATGGCGACCCGTACGAGTCGATCCAACGATATCTAATGTCAAACCCAATTGGACCTAGATTGCCCTCATTTGAACCAATTTGATAAACTTCTTTGGAGTCGTCTGAAGTAGAACGATTTGGGGTAGATACTGTAAAATGTTTTTTTTATTGTGGTAAACAATCATCATGTTGATTTATGTGTAGTGTAGAGAGGGCAGTGTTGTTCTATGAGATTATTAAATTGGTATTTACGCCGACGAAGTTAATAAAAACAATTTTCTTTGAGAAACACTATCTTGACTACAATTATGATCCGCAGTTTATGTAGCGTTTTATAATTTTTATGTTTCAGATTATGCTGCAATAAATATAGAACATAAAGTGCGATATAAATAAACGTTACTTATAAAGCAGTAACTGGATGCAAGTATGTAAGAACTTGTAAGCTAAACGTACACGGTCACAGAACTAAGATATAATCGATCTTGCTATGCGTCCGATTACGGTGAATCGATTCACGCGCTATGTTGACTAATATCGATTATAGCATTTACATCACTAGGCCTTCCTGCTGGATAATGTCTTTGAGTCCTCACAAATCACAATGTTATAAGCCTTAATTTCATATGTAAATTACTAAATGCATACGCTTCAAAGATCCTTAATTGACATTGACTTCAATGTCTTCGTTGAGAATTATTAGTAAAATACCTAAATATTTCCCTACATTATCATCTATAGATAGTTTACATAATAGATTTAAGATAATGGTTAGCAAAACACTCTGCTTTTGTGTTGACAAATTTCATTTTAATGTTACTATCTACTTTAATAAAATAATAAATAATAATAATAACTTATTAAGCATCTGAAATCATGAAGTTCAAAGTATTTGATGAGGATAGGAAAGAATCTTTGATTTCGTGCAATCATTAAAAAAATCAAAAATTGCATCACATACCCGTATGCAGTTGCAGTTTTGTTAAACAATATTAAAATTGGTTGAAGAACTGAGTTGCAGATAAGAATTCTAGGATTGATTGCCGCTGACAGACAGACTAGATACATGACAGAATCAAATAAAGTACTGTGAGTACAAATAGATTAATCACCAAACATACCTTTTTCGTAACTGATTTGTCGTTCTTGTTGGCGGGCATTATCTGCCGCTACTTTGAGGAGACCTTGGATGTTTCTGAGGAGGGTCTCAGTGGAGGAGACCAAGGTGTCAGCAGTGGGGTCCACGGGCACGTTTGACGGCGAGCCTTGTGGGGGGTAGCTGACTGGTGCTGGTGATGAATTCGTAGCGAGGTCTCGTTCCCCATCGCTGAGATCTGCTCCTTTTGCGAAAAAAAAAAAGCTTTTGAGTAAACAAAAAATAAAAAAATTATAATTTAATAAGTGTCTGTTATTATCACAATAATACATGAATGAAATGTCTTTCAAAATGCTTAGATGAAACGTAATCGCAATTATGATGATAAACTACAATACAAGACTTGTGAAGTTAACATCATCAACAGATGCAAATGAAACTGATGTATAAAACGTAAATTTATTTTATACTGCATATATTATAGACTTCTAAGTCGAGATTTTGTAGTTTTGTAGCAATTTGGTTTCTAGTATTAATTATAACTCATACTTTTTGCACTTATGTTCTTAAGTCTTATTAAATTACTAATTATCCTTTTGTAAGAAATTTACTTTCAAGTCAGATCCCAGAAATTATCACTAATTACTAATATTTTCTTACTATAACTTAATTTAGGCAGCGTTATAAAACTAAGATCCAAAAACCCTTTCCTCCATGAGAGAGTAGACCTGTGCCCATCAATGACATATTCATAAGGATTATAAATAATTATTATGAAGACCAAATGTAACAAATTGTCAACTCTAATAAAGATTGGATATATTTTGTACACAATGTATTTATACCTTGTTAACTCTGTTTACAATAAATAGTGATGTAAGACGTAAGGTATATTTTAAAATCATTGTATTTATTTTAGACCTGTTAGCACTAGTAAGTATCTGAACTTTATACTGCTATAACTATATTATTAACTTTACACTAGCCATGAGACCATGCAATGTGCAATTATTTTTTTATTATTCCCATTACATCTGCATGATATGACAAAACAGTATTATTTTTACGGACTGCAATTAATTTATTGCACCGTAAGGAGCCTTAAGGATTCAATATAAAACAATCAAAAATACTCGACAGAGCTTTGCGTGCGTGTATCATTCGCATAACAATTATTGTAGCGAGGTACATGGAAATCGCGTGGTAATCCGTACGGTGCTTGGATGCAACAGCAAGGCCTATTCCTTTGGAATGCGACCTAACTTTATTTTGTATTTATTGTTCTCGATTATCCACGTTAAGTCTCATAAATATTAAAGTAAGATTCAACTTATATAGAACTACAAGAGCTAAAAATTGGCTTGAAAATTTGCGGATGGATTTTATTTTATTTGATAAAGAGTAAAAGTTTCATAGCGAAGTGCACTTGCAAATCCTTACTAAAATTATTTTTTTGAGCAAGCTAAGCATCCGATCAACTTTGATTTTTAGCATAGAGTTAGTTGAAAGCACGCAGAGCTCCAAAAGCTGCAGATTATTCTAGGAAAACCAACGGTTCCCGCGGCATATGTAAAAAATCTAAGTAAGCGCGGAAGAAGAAAGCTGGCAACAGCTAGTAAGTAATAAATTGAAATTGTAATAATTCCTTCGATACAAAGGATCGATTGGTTTTTAAACGCATATAGATCCTTGCGAAAACTTGTTGTCATTTCTAATGCGTTATATCCAAATTTTTACCTCAGTAATAACTCATTTATAACCGGGCAAAACGAAATATGATTGGCATTGTAAACAAAACATTAAAAGCAATATTGAAAGGAACAACAAGAAGGTACATCAGGGTAGCTCGATTTACAAGTTGTTTTGCCGATACTAGTCGGAATAAGGACATGTTAAGCCATTCGACACCGAATGGGCTGTCTCTAAACCGATTTATATATTCTTCGATGCACTGTACCGCTAGTTGTTCCTTTTGCGATTCAAGATCAAGCTCCAATACTACTAATTATAACGGTGAAAGTATCTTCGACCCATTGCTGTTTAACATTAACGCTATTTACAATAAACACGAATGTAATTAACTTATTTGGATTCGAGATAAAATTAACTTAATTGAATTGAACGGACTCAAATAAGTAACAGACGTAACTTGAAAAAAAAGAAAGCGTTCGGATTGGCGTCTCTCACGGCCCAAAGTAATCTATCGATACATTTAATTTAACTGACAAGATAGTGAACGCTCATCATATAATGAAGACAACATCGTTTCGTCATTGTCGATGCGCACGATAGCACTTTCGAGTTGTCACAACACCATCTTCCTAATAAGACCAATTAACAAAATTCTAAACAAGGCGTGCGAACGAAAATGAACTTTCCGACCTTGAAATTAAAAATTCAGTTCGATTTGTAATTGCTCGTGACTAACATTAAATAAAGATCGGGTCGCAAACGTGTGTGATGATTGAAAGAAGGAGGTAATGTCGAATCTTAAAAGATCAAAGTTGAATGACACGGACGTAAACGAAAGGGTTTTTGTGATGACCACGTCGATTGCGATGATCTCGAAGGTGTCAAAAAAAGTAATTATAAACAAAATATTATAAATTATGAATAAAAGTCTACCCAATAACAGATTTCAAACTAATTACCGATGCTCATTACGATAATTTTATGCAAATATTATGATCTAAAAATCACAGTTTTCCTGCGCTGCTTTGGTTAAGATATTTGAATGCATTCCTCTGAGTTCCCACGCTAAACTACCTAGCCTTTGACAATCACAATACCTTCATACGTACTCCATATTGTAGTCCTTTGATATTGTAGACATTAGTCCATTGTAAGCTTTGAGTATTTAATTTTTGGATAGATGTTATGATTTGCCGTGTTTTCATAGACGGTTGTCACCATGTTTTCCCAAAACATTGTTTCATCATCAGTGACGACAGTGGCATACAGGGTATGCACAAGATGTGCACCAAGCGGGCAGATGATATAAAAATTTAAAAATTCTACAGTAGAAGTTATACAAAACTTTAGGATAAGCATTGTAAGATTTTCTTAATTTTATATCATCTGCATACATTGTGCATACCCTCTATGCACGCTATTGCTTATTGATTATGTATAATATGTGTATTACAATAAGTAAAACTTTTGTTACTTGCAATAATAACCATCTCATTCATTTTATAAATTTCATTATGATTGATGATCTTTATTAATAAAGGGTATGAAAATATTTAGAGGTGTAATAAAAAAACAAAAACCTTTGACTAAAAAAGAAGAAATTGTAATGACATCCATCATTGATCTCTAATAGTTATGGTGGTTCCAAACAAAATCTTTGAAGAAGTCTCATTAGAATTATTAATCTTCTCCAGTAGCCATGTAATTTTTTCTAAAAAAAGTTAAGTTTTTGTATCGAATAAACTAATGATAGAAAACTACGGAGCTGTATTTTACTTAACATTTTAGCTGTTCCCGATATTTATTATAACTAACATCTTCTTTTGAATTATTGATCATAGGAATCGTACTGATATTTATTATACTTGTGTTAATAGTATCCACAGAATATATGCTATTCGCGGTGACAATTGGTGATATATATTTTAATTAATAATAATATTGTTATCAATTTGCATCAGTTTCATTAAACCTTACATTACTGCTATGACATGACTTAGAACTTTTAAGTTTGTACGTCCACACACAAACGCACTTTTTACTTATTTGATCTAAAATGTTTCAGGCAAGGTGTAAAATTGAGTGCATCCATTTAAGTGGTATTCATACACCATTAAATCCGACCTCGGCTTATACTCGTAATAAGATTTTATTATATCAGACCATTAAAAGTAAACGTGCGTTGCTTGTGGATGGAGACGAGAAATCATTTAGGAACCAGCAATCAAGGTACATTTGCAACGAATAACACCAATTCTTACTTCCTCTAATTCTGTAATAGAAGGAACAATTTACTAAGCTTGTTGCACTACCTTTCCAACTCGCTAACATTTATAGACCAGCTGTTATTACAGGCAAATAAACGTAGCTTAGGTTAGTCATCGGATTACAAAGTAAGAAGAAGCAGTTTTTAAGTTTAAGTGCTTTAATATGGTCTTTAAAATAAAAGGTGCTTTTATTGCCGATAATTCTGAACTATGAATGTCGAAGGCTTTGCGACTATTACAGGGTAATTTCGTTCAGCTTAATATGACGTTTATATCAGACGAGAGGTACAAGCTAGTGCTAATGCAACACGGGTACTTTCTTGTCCTATCTGTGATTACGTATAATGAAACTTATTAATAAGATCAATTTTCAATAAACGTGTTTCACCAAAGTACGTAGGTATAAGGTACATAGAAAGGCATGAGCCATACTAACAGAAACACATATAAAGAAGCACCGCACTGCTTTCTAACATAATATCAGAAAAAGCAAAAAAGTGACGAAATAGTTTTAAGATGATAGACATTTATTATTATGATTTTTTTTTAGTTTTTGATTTTTTTATGTTACTATATATAAGTTTTAACAAGTTTACCTACTATTAACGCATAAAGCCGTATTTTTACACTATTGTTGGCGCCCTTGTTTTAGCAGTTTGGGATTTATTAATATAACTGTCATATCCTTAACAGTTACCATCTTAGATTGCATTATCAATTACCACCAGCAGCCTTAGTACAAGATTTTCTCACTCGTAATCGAGAAGTCGTTTTTGAGAATTGAAATAATTGAATATTGAAATAAAATGTCATATATATATATATATATATATGTGTATATATATATATATATAGTGTGATAAAGCTAAAATTTGCCTACAATTATTTAACTCGTTTTTTTACAGAACGTTTGTAGAACAATAAACAGGAGGATTAGCGACTTTGGGCCGCGTGAAGGTCCATTTTACTTTGACTATAGAGAGTTTAATACTCGAAAACGACTCCTCGATTGCGAGCGAGGAAATCTTGTACTACGGCTACAAGGTCAGATAGCAGTCTAGGGCTAACTTGTAGTGGAATGAAAAACAAAACAAATAACTCACCATCATCCTCATCTTTGACGTTGTGATCGTCCTGATCAGACAGAGCAGCGTCGCTTTCATCGGTATGAGAGCGTGGGGAAACCGCCGCGGCAGTGGAAGGTATACGCGGCGGTTGCGGCGTGCGACGGGAGGCAGCAGAACTACGTCCGCTGGCCGACCCTTCGCCCCTCTCCACTCGCTCCCGATCCCGGTCCCGGTCTGACCGTTCCCGCTCTCCAGAACCAGATTTTGACAGGTTTAGCACAGGACTGTGGCCCGGAGAGGAACCTGGGTAGAAAGAGAATCCTTTTAAGTCGTTAATTACCGCCGAGGACTAAAGTGATACGTGCTGATAGTAATATCCTAATGATAGGTACAGGTTTTCTCATTATTCGGAGAGAGTCGCTCTAAGATTCTGTCATTCATCTTTGAGCTATGATCCAAGAGAGTATTGGAGCAGCGTGATGGTTTATGTCGGTTATAAGGAGCACATGCCAGTGATAAAAACTAATGTTTTAACATGCTCTACATGTCTCCAAGGGATGGATAACACCAATTTCCTAACTTTAGGCTAGTACCTGCAGATAAATTTGTAAGCAAAATAATATTTTCTTACCCGACGTTGTAATCGGACCTAGGATTTCGTTATTCGTGGTCAAAAAAGGTAGTGGCTTATCCCAAATAAACTTAAACTCTTCCCATATAGTTTGTTAGAGTAGATATAGAGCCTTGATCCACCACGCTGCTTCAATGCGTTGGTGGGATTCAAGTGAATGCTATCTGTTAATTTGATTTTAATTCTTATTGTAAAGTAAGTTAAAGATATGTTTCTTTTTTTAACTAATTTAGCTTAGTAAGTATGTGTAATAAAATAAATAAATAAATAATGTCTAGGTTATAAATACTATATACATGTAGTACCATAATAAGTAAATCATAGTATATACAATAAATCTATAAAATGATCAGGCTTTTTGTCAGGTTATGACAAAGTTTGTGGAGTTGTACAGTTTTCTTACAGATCTTCGTAACTTTCCTTGCATGTCATGGACATCAACAAAACAATGTCTGCCTTTATTAAGTGAAATTAATTCAACTATTAAGTATTCTCACCATTATGTGAACCCTCGCGCGCCTTGTCCATTGCTATAACACGTTCTATATCACCCCGTTCATCACGCAACCTGTAACAATGTAAATTTGTTTTAAATTTGTATAAAGTAATAAATATTGAACAAAAACATATTTTTTTGAATTTTTATGAAATAAATGTAATAAATGTTTTTTCAAGGGTAAATTCCTACAACCAAGATTATTTAGCTTTGCAGAGCTTGATTTTCAGATCAGTAAGACGGAAGGGTTTGAAATACCTACTCGTGACTTGAAGACGAGCCCGGAGGCGCAACGCTTCCGCGTGTTATTATTTTGTCGCGGTTCGGATATGTTACTCCTAGAATCTTCACTCCCACGTATTTGTAAGATTACTATCTAAACATATCATATACATTTGCAAGATGATTTTGTCGACCTCCTTGACGCAGTGGTAACTGGTAAGCGTACAATAAAGCATTAGGCCTATTACTTATTGACAAATTAAAAAAAAATCAAAACTCATTTATTTCAAGTAGGCCTAATATAAGCAGTGAAATGTCAAGTCTCTCTTTTCTGTCGTCAGACACAAACACAAACACAAATATATTCAAAATTAAAAGAAACAACAACAAAACATCTGGAATAAGGCCTTGCTGCATACACCTGGTGCAATGTTGTCTATAGAGTAAAAGTTTAATTTCCAAAATTCTCTGAAACGTTTCGAAGCAAATCAAGTCCCATCAAAGATAGATATATATTTATATTTATATTATATAAATATTTATTATATTATTTTTATGTATTTTGTATATATAGTATATTCGAATGTTATTGTATTAGTATGTAGAATTTTGTTATTATTTAGATATATTAAATATACTTAGTAGTTATGAAATATATTGTACCTTTATTTGACCTATACCACAATTAAATCATCTTACTCACATCCTGGGGTAGCTGGAAGAGATCTCTTATAGAGATAAGCTTTCCTTTGTACACTTCATGTATCTTATGTTCACAATCACAATTTATGGTACATAAATAATAAATAAAATAAAATAATAAATAAATAAAATAAAGATCAAAGTGAAATTCGAATTACAACACTTGTTTGTTCATAGAGTTGTGAAAGCGCTATCGATATCAACGAACAAAGCGAATGATATGTCAGCACCTCGTTATAGATACAATCGAAAATCATAAATACCGCCAATCGGACACGACACAACGCAAAACGAATCCAAACAAAGCCACTGACAAACAGTTTTATCATTTGAAACCATAAAGCATGCTACCCACTGAGTTGCGGAGCTACCACAAAGGGAAAAGTATAATATTATAAGACCCCGCTGAGTTCTTTAGTGAACGGATGAAGACGGTATGTGTAATTATTTTGTACGGATCCGAACCGCTACCCTAATTCCGTAGGTTCCTTTTGATTGTGAGTTATTGGTCTTTTGATGCTTCCGTTTCATTTCATTTTGTGCAAATGTTTGCAATTGTCCTCAACATAATGAGTTGTTTGTTTTAGATCTAGAATTATTAAATCTGGAAATAAGAGGACTACTAGATAGTGCGTAGGAACTTTACTCACGCGAATAAGTAAATATAACTATTGAAACAACTATAACCACTCGGATATCTACAAGTTATAAATTTCTAATATCAAGTTGCTTTTTCGCATGTAGCTGAATCAAGAATGGTTATCTTCAATCATCGATGAGGTGATATCAATAGCGTCGAGCTTAGTTGGCAGAGAAAGGGCTGTTTAAATCATTCTTCATCTCACCTGCTTGCGACGTACAACTATTAGACAATCCAGAAAACCATGTGGAATAACTACTAATAAATAACCATTTACAGACAAAAACAAATATAAATGGTTAAATAGTCTTTCGATTTACAACATTCCATTTCATTTGCTGTTTTCTTTGAAACTTCTTTAATTACCGATACTTAAATCGATTCATCGTTTGATACAATTAGTTCATTAAAATCTTTATTAATGTAACAGACGTGATCCATTACCAGTATGAGTCAGTATATTCATAAAAAAAAACAGATCTTGAAAAATGATTTCCCTTGTCGGAACCAATTTCGCTCATTTCAAAGGGGTTAATGCTACAATTTTTGCCCAGTAATGCCTTTTGAGCATTTGAATATAAATGACGTCTGAAAGTGAAATGTAACATACATAATAAGTGGCTGTTTTAAGCCTTCGCGGAACCCTTTTGTGGATTACAGAGTAATTTTGGGGGAGAGAACTCATAAAATGATTTTCTTGGAGTGCATTTTTCACATACTCTTCATTTTAATAAGGAGACCAACTTTAGTTTTACTTTGTTAATAATAAATTTGGTAAAATTAAGGTTCAAGGTTAAGGAGTGGCAACCTTGCACCGGAAAGCAAGAAAAATGTGTTTTTAAGAATAATTAGCCAGAAGGTGAATACGCATCAAGTGAGTCGGAGTAAGTTACTAGACTCAAGCAGCACGAGATCGTACGATCATATGCCGGAAAAGATTAATCTTGCATGCTGGAGGATGTATTTACTAAGGTTTATTTTTCAAAATCATTTTGTTGTACCAGTTATTTTTTTTCTGTAGTCATAGTAGTTGTATTATATTTTATACAGTATACTGGTTTCAAACAAGCAGCTGATATAATTACCGCGTATTTAATAACAAGCAACGCTCTATGCAACAGTACTCTATGCGTGAACCCTTAAAATGGAGTCGTTTGGTACTTTACTGACGAGTCACGGAACTTAGTTTGAATTTAATACATTTTTCATTTCCGCCGCTATCAAAATGTAAATTCGCGCATCTTTAAAATATCTGAAAGATAAATTTTGACAACTTTCGATTAAAGAAATGAAAAAATGGACTCACCGGTGCCATTTCTGTTGTAATATTTAGACTCACCTAAAATTACACGTCTAGTAATAGTGCTATTCTATTCCAGTAGATACAGTCTCAAATAGATAGCACTTAGTACTTTTAAATATGTCAATTTAGTTTAGTTTAGTCATTTTATATCACCCTAGTTAGCACTATTAAAACTGTATTAATTATCATTTTTATTTTGGAAATTTTCGTAGTTTTCGTTGTCTTCTTTGCCCTCTCCTTTGACGAAATCTAGAACGGAACTCACAAAAAAACACTTTATTTTTGTTTACTCTCTCTCTTTAGTCGGTCCCTCATCACTGTGGATCGTGATCACTGGTATGGCGAGTAATCTTGTCATATAAGATCTCTCTCCATCGGGTCCTGTCTTTGGCCATTTGTATTGCGTTATAGAAGATTTTTGTTTACATCTACCTAAAAATCTACCGCCTTTAGCTTATAATTATTGACGATGCGCGACAATAGTTCTGCTATTTAAATATATTCTCAATTATTATACGTTGTACAATAAAGTGACATAGTTCTCTAAGAGACTACCAGAACTGGCAATATGCAGGAAACATAGCTTTGAGGACAACTTGACGTTGACATCTTAAGATGCAGTAGTAGCCAAACTCCATTGAAAAATTAAAGCATGGTGAAATTTGCAGATCTCTTCTACAAATGTACGATGAATAAAGATGCTGACTTGCCGTTCAATATTTGTACAAAATAAGCAAATTAATAAAGTTTTTATCAATTACTTTCCAAAACAGGATATTATTTGACAATCCAATTTAAACGAATTGAAAATAAATGAGGCCTCGCATCCTGAACGAATCCAAAAGAAATGACCAAATCATCACAGTACGATCGGACAAAAGATAACGCCTGTATCAATAAAGTAATAAATTATTTCCACTTCCTTCGTTTTTTTTTTCGTCATCACAAAACTGTTAATGTGATCGATGATGTTTGAAATTTTGTACGGTTCATTTGAAGCGTTAAAATTTAAACCGACTTTAAAAGCGACAAATGTTATTTTAATTGTGCAGGTCAAACATTGATGTAAGCCATATTCATACATTTATCCAAACAAGTTAAGTCGAAGTGTCTGCTTGTAATGTGAATAACAAAAAGGTATATAAAACAGCATTATCAAAACGAAAAGATTTTTTTTTGTGTTTTTTGACTGTTAAATTGTGGTAGCATAATTTAGACGTTATTAAAATACACTTTTTTTGGAAGAGAGTTATATTTTGTTGATTGAACAAAAAATTGTTTAGCTCTTTATTCTTGATACGACCTAAAGATTGTTTAACGCTTTCTTTAGCTGTATAACACTCATTAGCATCATATTGCTGGGAACAGGTCGCTTTTCCCAATGGAGGGAACTAAGGGTCTAGAGCTTTAACGGTTTTCCAACACCGACTTTTTCATGTGCTCTGTGAGACGCTGGGATGGGTAAAAATTTGACTGACTCATCTGATCATTTCTCACGTCAGGAACTTAAACTGTTTCGGTGCTAACAAACTCTAGGGGGTTACAAATACCTAATATTTTTAACATCGTCTAACATGCTTACTAATTGATCATTGAAACAGTTTATTACTAGTTGTATTAGTGATTCGTACTAACATAGAAAAACAAAGGCCCTCGTTAAACGAAATCCACTTAGCCGTATGCACTTAAATCCGCCAAATGCAAACAGGTTAGGCAGGTAAATAGATGAGCCGCACTACCAAATCTATTGAATTTTATGGGTATGCATATGATTCTATCGCAAACACCAAATGGATATGCAAATGCTCCGCTAGCGAAATTATGAAGGTTAACTAAGTTAGTTAACGTTAACCATTGCCATTACAGGGCGGGCAGTGGCCTAAACAGATATTCCGGAGCCACGAGCGCGGACAATGCGATGCAATCACCACACGAGCCAATGTACGCTGATTAGTTAATTCTGAACCGTTCGTACTGCCTAATATTGCAGCGCTCCACGATCATAACCGTTCTTGTATGCATAATCTGATTATCGTAAGTATTATGAAGCTTTTGAGCGTGTCGCCGATTTACACGAGAACATTAAAATCGACGAAATACGTTCGAATAGCTATTAAGGCCATCAATTAACTGCTATCAACGCTCTTCACGATTTTGTTTTCTGATTTTAATATTTACCAGCTGTTGCCCGCTTTCTTTGTCCGCGTTTATTACGGTTTTTTACAAGTCTTGTGGGCACCGTTTGTTTTCCTGGTATGATAAAGTATATTACCAACATCTTAGACTAAGCAAACTGTATGCAAAATTGGCTTATAATAAACAGCTAATTATGGAAAGAAACTCTTCATTGCACATTCAGAAAAAAAGTTTAATAAATATATATGCGTAAAGGCGACCTTATCGCTTGAAGCGATCTCCTCCAGACGACCTTTGGTTGATGAAGCATATTAGGGAAACGGGATAGTTCTACATTCAAATAAAAAATACATAATTAAAATATAAATTAATTATAATTATATGTAATTTACATATACTAATGATGTGCTTATGATTTATTTTTATTTATTTAATGGAAAAATACGTCGTCTAATAAGAATGAAAAAATAGGAGTGATTAAAATAAATAGTTCAACCCTAGTAAGTTTAGAATCTGAAAACATCGAAATAGACGAATACAGTAATTAAAATCTATGCACCAGCAGTTCTTCCAATTTGCATTGCGCGGAATCGATTAAGAAAATCAAATCCTCTCGGAGCGTCACTGCGTAAAACATTTGCTTGACACCCAAATCAAAAATCGTTTTAGCTCACCCTCCCGAGGGGAGATTGGGGAAGCGTCGACGCCTCAACATTTATTATTTCAGACATATCACTCACATGCAAAACAAACTCCGTCCGATCCATCAAAAAGTTTCCTTTTCCCCCGTCTCCTCTTCGACACAAATCGAGTGTGTAAGTACTGCGGTTAGGAACTAGGGTCATACATTCCGGGAGTCTACGACTTGGCAAAGAATCTACCCAATTGTTCTGTTTCCCCTTGAGCGACGTATGATTAATTTGCGGTAACAACCTCATTATTAACTGTGGTAACAGGGAACAGGAATTCAACAAATTAGTTGGGTTGCTCTCAACTAAGTACTTTTATTGTAACTATACAAATAAAACAATTGCGGAGTAACTAACTTATATTGATTCAGTAGGATATGTAAGAAATAAATAATTTTATTATTACATTTTTAATTTTATTTTTTTGCCAGTTGAGATGAAAATAAGTGTTTTATTATAAGCCAACGTGTTGTCTTTTTGTAATACGCTAGGTTTATTAATAGAAGACGATTTCGCACTTTCTAATAAGCTTGATAATCGTTTTGTATGCTAATATATATTAACAAGTTTTAAGGGGGCTTACTCTACAAGCACTTTAGTACTTCAAGTCTGTTTCTAGTGACTCTACCGTGAAGAAAAAGCCGCTACATTGTTAGTTATACCTCTATCATGTGTCTTGTGGATTGCATGTTCAACTACGATCACAAAGTCCTGGGTCAATTGGGAAGTCGGGCCCAGCTTTGGTAGGTATTGGTTTTTACAATTTAAAATTCTGAGTAACGCAGTTAGGTCATTGGTCCACCTCTGTGCCGCAGAGAGCACGTCGAGCCCAGCAGTCGTATGTATGAAAATGGCTTAAGATATGCTTATATTTACTAAAATGTGTCACATACACTAGACATTTTATTGTTTACGTAAGTATATGTAAAGTGTTTGACGAATTTGACGCATTAAGGTCAGTCAGGTTCAGTAATTTTTTAAAAATATGAACATTTTAAAAACCTAAAAAAAATCACCTCCTAATTCACAACGAGAAATCTAATCTGTTCATAATGCTGCAAATTACAAATAAAAAATATGACGCCAACTAGAGTGGAAAGATGCTGTAATTGGAATATAATATATTCCAATTACTGGCGCATTACTGAAGGCGTATTTCGAAGTTCGTCGCTATAGATAGATAATCCCAATTGTTCAGACTTCAGTCTATAGACAGCTGATATAGCAGGAAAATAAATAAGCTTGCTCATCCACAAGAAATGAGCATTGTAACCCCCCCGTAACAGTCAACAAAGCTTCGAAGAAAATCGAGCGAAAAAAGGCTAAAAACACCTTAGGGGTTTACTAATCGAATAAAAAATATCAGCGGCCGATGCCAATGTATGGGGGAGAAATGGAATAAATTATGAAGAAAATACAAGTAGCAAGGGGCTGTAGTTAAGCAAAAAGTTATATGTTTATGCAGATAAAATACCTTATGTTTTGTCTAATTCGAAATCCGTATTATTTGTTAAAAATTGTAGTGTTTATTTTTGATATCGTGTCAGAGCATAACCTTAATAATTAAAAAATGAAAACGCAATACTTTTCTTTTCCTTACGAATGTAAGGACAGACATACAGACAACAAAGTAAACCTGTGAGGGTTGTTCGTCGAAACGTTCGAAACCCTAAAATGAACCTAACGAGAACTGCAAATTTTCCTTCCTCATTTCTTATTTTTAGAGGATGGTCAAAAATATGAATCATATACGTAACAGATGCGGATCGCAAAGACAAAAGCAATGGTGAGTCCGACTCTTAAAAAATTAGGAAAAATTCGTTGCTGCTCAAGAGTCAAGACCCCTTGCTGCTCTTGCGATTAAGGTGCTGAGTACGTACTGCTAAATTACGTTGAAAGAACTATTCAGTACAACCATTTTATTACTGTAGTTCAATACAGCCATAAAATTCTGGGATGAAATAACTAATATTATAATTTGTGAACATTAATTACTGAGTGTTTCGGTTGTTTATAATTTATTTTGAAGCCAATTTATGCTGATTTTTTCTCCAAATGTAGGTATTTTTTATTAATAAACTTTTAAAATTTTATTTATTGACGATTCCAAGAATGCGTGATAATTTGGCAAAAAAATAAATTGCAAAGTTGCACACTTAAATCAAATTATGTCATGCCATGAACTTTGAAAATAATATACTGTGCGTTCTCAAAACTTCTAATCGCACAAACGATAACACAAACAAGGTTTTCTATGTGAACGGGACAAAAGATAAACACTTAGGGCGGAAAAAGAACGACGAAATGCAAAAATAATAGGAAAGAAGTAACCTGATGACTTGTCGGCCGTACCACCCTCCCGCATAAACGTCACGATGTCATTTGTAAAAATTGTGGCCTCCTAACTTCTCCGATTTAAGAACAGAAACGAAGAAGAGTGGAAGAATTTTTTTTTTGTATAAATAATGTTATGCTTCATAACGTAAAATGTATAATATAATAATGAATAACTAATAAAAAATGTCACTAATCGCATGAACAAAAAATCCGATTTGAGAAATGTGATAGGCCATTTATTAAGAAACCGCGGATCCAGGTAACATACAAAAAGACTTTAGTTATTATTAATCTCATTAACCTGAAAACTGAAATTAAAAGTATTAAAATTAATTCTATTACAGTCGAACACGGTGAATAGATTATATATAATACGTAGAATTAGATACCAGTTTGCTTTAAAGTCATAAAAATATACCTTAAATTTCAAGTGAAGACATTTATAAGTAATTGTAAGAAGATGTATTGTAAAATAATTTCAAAAACATGTACTAAATGTTTTTGAAATTATTTTACGGAAAGATATTCGGACATAAGTGCAGATATTACCAAACCAGTACTTTAATCAAGAAAAAACCAAAAACAAATAAATCAATCGAATTAGTTTTGAACGCGCACTTTTATTTTTTTATATACAGGGGTAAAGAGCAAGAGGCCCATGTGATTTGCCTGGAAACGAGACGGAACCTGCCTTTTACCACATTAAGAGCTTTGCCATTCATCCAGTTCTTGCTTATCTAGGTTCGAACGAATTACGCGCTACTCCACACCATTATTTTTCCAACCAAGCCGGTCGTAGGAAAAAACAAGATGCCGAGGGTGACAACAAGAAACGGTAGTCTACGGGACCTTTGCGGGGGAAATCGGAGACAGTTATTTAAATTTGAATAATATAATATGGAAAAAATTACGTCACTTAATACCGTAATAAAACTGCACTAAGCGACCGGGGCATTATGCTTGCCAAATGTAAGAGGGACAAGCAAAATTCGCTTATGAAACGTGAAATGAAAAATAAAACGCGTCGGGAAGAAAATAAAATATGTCTTGGAGGCTTTAGAGCTCATTATGATATTAGGAAAACGTGAGGAGATTGAAGTTGTCATTGGAATGTAATAGATGAACGAATACAGAAGATGCCTGAGGAAGTTACGTGAATTTTAATGAGAATACAAATGGCACTTTATAAGAACTTATTCAACATGGTTTATGTTTAGCTGCTCTCTTGTTGCCGGACTGAAAAGTTTTATGATAGTTTTCCGACATATGTTAAATAAATACTCAATGTTTGTCATTACCATAAAGTTTTAGTATTGGGTTCTGTAACTTGAAAAAAAATTCATAGGAGACCACTGTTAGTGTAACTTCCCTTCAATATATTTTTTGAAATAATAACAAAATAATTAATCATTAAGAATTCTGAGATGGTTTGTTAGCGCGTCAGTGTAGTCTTTTTTCTTTCAACAAATCGGCACGTAGATTTAAAAAGGTTCGCCATTCCTGATTTAAGAAGTATGGAGAACAGAATAACAACCTATTTGTTTGCAACAGATTACAGTAGCGTAACGAGATTCCGATCGGATCCGTGCGAGGTTATTAGGATTTAAGCGGCAGAGCGTCGCCTGTCTCCGGGCACAATGTTGGATAATTATGCAAAATTGCTTCTACAATTCGTACTCCCCGACTTTTTAGGGGCATTGCCATTATCTGTAATGGGAATGCTTTTTAATAATGTTGTATTTCATTGTAATATCTTTAGGGACTGAGACTGCTTCGCTGTTTTAGCATATGGAATATGTTAAACCAAAGAGACAGTCTCAGGATTTCAAAGTCCTGAGTTCTTTTGACAAGTATCTAATTCCCACTACTAGGCACACCCCTCAGTGAGCATGTTAATCCGTTTCACCTAAGTTTATATCGCTAACACGTGATTATGAAACATGTAGAGGTCCCTAAACATTTTTAAACTCTCACACGCAAGAGAAAATCTTTGCTTTGAATTTTATATAAGATTGTGTAGTTTTTAATTTTATTTACAATAAATTGTTTGACTGTCGAATGGCGCACTGGGCAACGACCCTGCTTTCTGAGTCCGAGGCCGTGGGGTTCGATTCCCAGATGAATGTTTGTGTTTATGAACAGGAATGATTTGCAGTGTCTGGGTGTTTATATGTATATTATAAGTATTAATGTATATTATTCATCAGTCATCTTAGTACCCATAACAAAAGCAAACTTTTGGGGTTACTTTGGGGCTAGATGGCGATGTGTGTACTGCCGTAGTATATTTATTTATTTATTAGATGCTTTTGTAGTTGTTAATTTTTGTGGTTGTTAATCTAAGTAGGTATATCGATATAGTAACTTCCTTTAATTTTTAAATAAATTAAATAAATAGTCGTTCATCTTGTATGCGGTCGTAAGCCAAAAGAAAAATTAACGTGTACTTGTATGAAACGTAAACAAAATTTTAACCTAGTGGAGGAAACAATGATTTGATATGTTACCACACCTACGTTTACGTCTTACTATAAATTTGTATTAACGTGGCGATCTGTCCTTGTACACTTCGGAAATACGCTTTAAACCAATAAGATTTTATCCGTAATGTTTTTTTTTCCGAATTGGTAACTTTAGACATACGATTGGCTGACCGCAGATTGCATAAATACGGCTTCGCGGCACGCAGCATATGGGATAACCGCAGAAAATGCGCATACATCGACACACTTCCAATTCAATTCCTTGGATAATGTGACGAGACAAATCCTTCCTTATCTTCAGTGGCTTGGACGTCGCTCGTCGAATAGCATAAATTTCTCATAGTTGGACGGTTAAAGTCGTTCATCGGCTGTGACCACTGGATGCGCTCAGTCGCTGGGTAATGATTGCAGAAGTGGACATTTGCGTTCACCGCAACATGGTCCTAACTAGACATTAATGGCAAGCGGCCAATATCTTTGACTTTTGAACCGACTACCAAACAAGGAATTCCGTGCAATTTTTTATACATGTAAACCTTCATCTGCGGTGTTTCTTGCGTTGCCGAATACGATGTTGCTAACAGAAAAAAAACGCACTCAGATGCGTTATTTTTCTGATAGCAAATTCGTATGGAGAGTCGATAAAAAATTTAACTTTAACTATGTCATGATTTACAAATTTAGTTAGAAAGAATGTCAAAAAAAACGTGTTTACGTACTCAATTTTCATTTTTATATTGTATATCTATAAACAAATATATATAGAACTAGCTGTTGCCCACGTTCTTCGCTTATTACGGTTTTCACAAATCTCGTGGAAAATGTTTATTTTCCTGGGTAGTAAGAAGGACAAACAACCAAACACACTTTCGCATTTATAGTTAGTCAGAATATACCATATTTGTAATACAAAGTTAATCTTAAAGTAAACTACACAAATCTTAAGTGGGCTGTTGAAATAAATTCGATATTAATGTCTTAGATATAATCTTATAAGCGGACACTCTGAGGTTTTTTATCTTGCATAGTCGGCGCAGGTCACATCCATCATAGTATTGTTCAGACCATTGATAAACTTTACATTATCCTATAGATAAGGTATTAATTTTAATGAACTTATAAAATTATTTCCTGTTAGAATAATGTTTGAATTTATTATAATTATTGATTGCTGGGGCTAATGGCGGCTATGGAATTTAACAATGACCTATGGCACATAGTTACAAAAAAAAACTAATTACACATATTTTTATGTAGAGTTCAGATTTTTTGCGGGACTTATGTCATGAATATATTAATTAGCAGTAACCTAACCTCAGTTTAATATAGACATCCGATTTATGGCATAGTAAAAAAAACACTTATTATCACTTACACACACAACACTTATCGGCATTTAGTTAAAGAATTAAGATTTTTTTTATTGGGAATCAACATTAAGGCAGCAGCATCAACAATACGGTGTCAGTATTTTGGTCAAATACATAAGTTATGTATTTTTTTTTTCAACCGCTCATTTGAAGGGCTTCATTGAATGGACTATTTAACACAACGCTAATTTGCCTAAAACGATCTATGACTAATTGTATAAATTAACGATCCATGAAAAATCTTATCAACCGAATCGGCCAGCATCAGTAATATAGAAATTATATTTTTTACCGGGATTGTAAGTACCTACTCTATGAGCGAAACCTTTAATTCTTAGCCAATACACTAATTTGGAAGCAAGCAGCCCAGGACAGTGGATTTTGGAACTCTCTACAAAAGCTCTCTCTCTTTGTCCAGCAGTGAACGTATCAGTTGAAGTAATGCGTTAGGGCTTTAAAACTGTTATAGTTTGTGAAGCGCATTGTCTTGGATATTTCCGCGCGGTGGCTAGTGCAAAAACGTTCTTAGCATATGATTTGCATGCTTTAAATCGAAGGGTTGTTTTTGACTCTAGAAACATTGCTGCGTCAAAAGCCTTAGTGTGCTTTGTTGTATGATAATTATTTAATCTGTTTTAATTTTACTTTCGTCACTAGGAGCGTTACTCGAGCGCAAACTTTAGAGTAAAAGATACAGGTGAAAACGTTGACACTGCTATTTAATGGTTCTAGGCAGGTGGATTGCAAAGAATGATTGATATCAGATGGAAAGTCATGAAATAATTTGGTAACTGTTTGCTATTCAATAAACGCAATAGAAACAAAGCCATCTGTTCCAAACGTCCATACAACGGGGAGTTTTGAAAGTAAACAGAAAATATAATTTCGAAGCAATTTAGCGCGATATGTCCGCAATCAAATTGTCTCGTTAATATCCCTATCAAAACATTTGATTTGTGGCTGGGGTTGAGGTTATTTAGCCATTCGATGCTACGGCCCTTACTTATGTAGTCAATTATTAATCCCCGCTGTCATCAGTCGCGTCCAGACCAGTCTAACAGCCTCCCAACGTTTCTGCAAACTTGGTACCTACGTTACGATTGGTTAACGTTTTTTAACCCAAAGCATAAAGAGGGGTGTTTTAAGTTTCACCATCCTGTTTGTTTGTCTGTCAATCAGTCTGTCTGAGTATCAGTGTCTTTGTTTTATTGCAGCACAAAAACAGAACTACCGATTTGAATGTGGTTTTTCATTTGAATTAGTGGTTTGAGCCGTTTTATTATTATCAGGTCTTTTCTCAGTTTGTTTATCATTCATACTCGTGCTACTTAGTTATTTTTAATTAGTTGCACTGGTCTACTCGCCTTTAAGATTGATAAAGTATTAAATTCTAATCACGCTGCGATATTAAAGTACGCAATCTGATGCTGCGACCAAGACAATATGCAAACGAGATACCCAACTTGCTATAGCTTTAAAAAATATAGCTTGTCTAGCTAAGTACGTAAGGCTTTAAAAAAATTTTTATCTGTCCCTTGAGTAACCCTAGATTGTAGTTGAGACGAACTACAATTTAGGTTTGAATGACGAACACGTCAGATGGGAGATTGTTCCACAGATGTTAGACTAATTGATTTGGTATTGTTAACTTCAACATAGCAGGCAACAAACAGGAAGTTGGCTACAGATTAATCGCCTATTAGTTATAAGTATTAGTAGGTTTTTTTCCGCCAATCCTAATTGTCTTAGAGACATAAAAAGAGAGACATAAAAAGTTTGAAAATAAGTTGTAAATTACTAAACTACTACGATGTTAAGTTAGATTAGGAAAATTCTTTTTTTTGCTTTCTTATTAGCAGGTTTGATAAAGACTCCGAGCGATCTTCTGAACTGATAATTTAGTATTAGTGTGACACAGAGCTATGAATGACTCTGATTAAACTAATAGAGCGTTATTTGAGGAGGCCGCATTAGTAAATGGGGTAAAATTATTTTTGGATAGATAGAGTAGGTATCTGTATATTCTCTATTTTTATAATATTCTAAATCGATATAAAAAAGAATAAGCATAAATCAGCAACGCAGTGGAAAAACATTTTTTAGTTAAACAATTAAATTTAAGGTACCATGCCATGAATAGTAAGACGGCTTATATTTTTTGTCAATATTAATGTTAGTTTGTAATTATTATTATGTGTTTTCTAATTGAAATTATATTTATGTATTAATAAAATAGAACAAAAGTATATTGAACGAAATTTTTAAGCACCTCTCGTAATATTTACCTAGCCATGCAATAAATTTTCATATTATTAACAGATTGCCAGCAAACTGCTTAGTAGAAAAACTATGAATACGTAATCACACGTCCTGTTAATACATCGGGGTAAATCAAATATGATCCACAGATCAAAAGAATTCATTACAATGTGTAAATCACGATTTGCATGTGGCGCAAAGTATCATGAATATGCATCCCAAACGCCTGAGTCTGAGCAATCCGTGCTACGTTTGGACAGCTCTCTCGTGATAGCTTCGTACAAATCGTCAATGAATTTCAAATGCGATTATTTGCAAAATCAGTATTTCACGCAAAAAAATATGAATTCAACTTATAACTTACCTATTACATTAGTTGTGATTTTTTTTATTTGATATTTGACTTATGTATCCAAAGTGTGTTTAAGTACAGAATATGTTTAATATACAAAATTACAGCTTTTTGCATAACACTGTAATAGACAGCTACGAAATAGATAACATCCTATGATACAAATCCTAGGATGTTATCTATGTCCGAGTTTAAGTCAAAGTTTTTACTGTGATTGAATAGTTTTATGCCAGAATACTAGTTAGTAAGTACTAGTTTTTACTATAACTTTATAGTGTTGCAACGGACCAACGAGCAAAGCCGATTGACCGATGTGAGATTATCTTTATTATTAGGAAGTAATCACCAGTCCTGTTACACCTTGTTAAATATAATATAAAAATTTTAATGTAAATATAGAAAATAATTATAAAAATGCCTGTTAACCGTTTAAATACTCTATAAAATAAATTTATTTCGTTTGTGGTTTATTTCCTTATGTAAAAAATAACACTTCCAAATGTTGGCCCTTCTTTTTGTTTACTTAAACAACTTTAATGTTTTAAGTACGACCTCTTGTTCTTATTATTCTAGCAAGTACAATTGAACGTTAGAATGAGCGCTCCGTCAGCCAGAAATGCTGACTGCGCATCAAACCGGACACTTGCCATTCTGTTCGCTTCCTGACCTTTTCCCGTTTCCCGGTTTGTTATGCAAATCCACCGGGGAAATTACAACGGGAATAAAAAGTATTCTCCTGTTTACTTGCTGACTTGGCGCCGACTACGAGCCGAGTGTGAGCACGCATATATCAAAGGAAACCGCTTGAAAAGTATTCTTTTATAAATTCAATGTTTACTTTGAAATATAATTATGATTTTCAACAGAAATCAATTTCCGTATCATCCGTTTTTAGATCGCACACAAAATTTAATAATGTAAGCTTAGTGACAAATTCGCGTCCGTGGTGGTCCTAAATTAGGACCAAACAATATCTACGTAAGTAGGATACGAATTTGTTAAAAAAGATTTTTCATACTATATAACTTCATTATAAATCATAACAATAGGTATGAAACAAAAGATATATTATTGCTTTTCATTTTGAGCAGCCAAATTTATTTTTCCACAACTATTGTTCGTTATTTTATAAATTTACGGAACACTCAGCAAGTGAGTGTGACTTCTACTTGGCCATATTGTTTTATTGATTATAATTCTAACTATAAACGTTTGAATAAACATAAAAAGCCGCAGAAGCATAACATCGGCTTAGCCACATTCATCCTCGAGTCGAACGGAAAAAGGGCTACTAAAAATTACATAATTACTTTACCGATACAACTGTTCCAAAGAAATGCAGAAATGACAAGACGATGACAAATGAGCAGTGCCGTCCAACACAGTCGGGTGGCGGACCTCATCAAATTATTCCCCACTTAAAAAATCTCCGTAAACAAAAACTCACCAAGGGAAAAAACATTTGAGTCGCGGGGTAAAAAATAGGTATTGGCAACATTGATTGATGCGTACTAATAGGGCGCGAAGGAATGAGGCCGCTGCGTAATTAAAGGAAAAGTGACATCTTCTGTCAATGACAGTGTGGCCAACTTTTAGAAATAGAACAGTCACGCCTTTTCGGGAGGAAGTGATTAGTGTTGCAAACTTATTAAAAATTATTGAGTGAAGGCAGCTAATTGATTGCCTGGTAGCCGGTCTCGACACACTTCGTTAGGTATGTGATTTATTTTATAATTCATTCAGTGCAACTCACTAACTTTATCTAGAATCATGATTATAGGAGACAAGCTCGAAACAACGAAAGCGTTAAACCGGCAGTTAATTAAATTGAATAAACCAGCCTATTTGCAAACAAAAACATTTTTAGAGTGACACCCGAATAATGAAGGGAACAATAAATCTTTTTCACTCCGAACGCGCTACCGCATAAAATTTAATCCTAATTTCGTATTAGCATTCCGATGACGTATATAACTATAGTCATAAGAAGCATGATCATGATGATATTTTTAAATTACGGAAAATAAAAAGGACATAAAGTAACTTAACATTAGTGAGCTAACATAAAATCGATGAAGAAAGTTGATACCTCAGAGGTTTTTATAAACCATCCCTTAACGCTGTGTACATATCATTAGTAATGCAAAATAATGGGATACGGACACCTCGTGCTGTTTGCGAGCTAATGATTAATGCCGTTCGCCATTAATTCTTATTTTTGATGAGAAATTTGACTTGTGCTGTCAGGCGCCGGATCCAGATTAATATAGGCTGACGTTGCAACTTGCTATACAATGTTAGCGCTCCCCGGTGTAAAATGCTCCAGCTATCTTTGTGTTTGTGATCTGTTTACGATATCCTATTATTTCTATTTATTCTAATATTGATGCTGATTCGATAGTTCCTTTTTCGTTATAACGGTTTTATAAACGTCATTTCTGAGCTTAAGATCACTGTAATTAGTTTTAATTAAAGAAACATTCCATGAGTGTGGCGGTTTGTAGCGTTCTTGGAGAAGGTGTAGTAGTAGAACTTGTAAAATAGGTAAAATCTTCTACTTTACCAAAGTTATTTAATATAAATATTCATAGTTATTTAAACTGAAAAGAGCTCGTGTCTTTTCATAGCATTAAAGTTCTGAATTCTGTGCATTATAGTTTATAGCGTAAAAATCTAGTACGTTTAACGATTATGCGTTGTTCATTAAGCTCTAAATTAATATAAATTAACCAGTCTTACTTTAAAAATTCTATTAGGTTGGAAAGATTTGTGTAAAACCAAGCAAACTGCATTCATTAACTTACATGGCGAAAGACAAGTAAGATCTAAAGACTTAGGCGATTATTTGAAATACTTAGCAAATTTTGTGTACACAATTCAAAAATAGTGAATTCCACGCAGATGAATATCAAACAGGTACAGGGTATCAAAGCAAACGCAATAAATAGTTTGGTTCACCGGCGGAACTATCCGAATAGTTTCAGCCATAAAAGGGCAAAGTACAAAGAGCTACATAAAATGCCAGTACGACCGCATCGGTGACAAACTCGGGAGGTATTCCGAGGGACTGCCGTGACTCGGCACCCTTTGCGCAACGCCCTACGCATATTAGCCAACTGAAAATCAAAAGTCGCTATTATTAATGGTTTCGCGTCATGACAATCTAAATATCTGTGCTGAAACTTGAGCCAAGCACGCAAAAATACTCTCAAATGGCAACATAAATGTACAGTCACCAGATGCGATCTCCAGTATCATCCTTCAAATAGTAAGCGAGGAAAAATTATTGAAGATCAGAAGCATTCAGCATCTTTATCTCACGGATACAAGAGTTCATTTTATGACCATTAATTTTGTCTTTTCCTCGGGTGTTTTATCACAGCGACGGAGCTCTGTCGCGCGTCTCATTAATCAAAAGCATTTGTTTACAACGAAGGGAATTTGATTTGATTAAAATAATTCGCAATATCCTTGATAAATATCACCCTCGGTCTTCGTTTGATCTTCGTTGAAATTAATGGTGGAGGATTCAATCACGCAAATGTTACCGCCGCGATTCTTGACGTTTTCTACTACACGCTGATAAAGTATAATTTTACATTAGCATGCCCTGTTTTGTTATAATTTAATACGGCATGCCTTTCAAATTGAATGCGAATCCAGAAAGACAGAATTTTAAATGTTATAAATTGACTTACAAGAGTTCATTTTTTATTTCTGATAATGTAAATTCAAGAGTACTTGGAGAAATCATAAACGGATATAAAAGGCCATAGCACACATAATACTTTTAGGAGCAGCTTACTGAGATTTTGTGCCGATGCTGGATTGCTGTTTATCAATTGTATTAAATGGCGTATTTTTTCTACTTGGTGTATTAAAACGTCGTGTTAAATTACTGCGCCGGCTGGCACAGTAATATTTACAGTTGCCAAAGCCTGAAGCCCGATGAAACTAAACGTGAGCTATAAGTCAAATTCCAAAGGGATACATTAGTATTTTTACACCAAATATCGTCGTTCCTTCACATTTCACAAAGCAACCAAACGATTTATTGACCTCGGGTAACAACACCACGGGGCGTTGAGCACGTAATATTATAAATTTTATTAGAACCACGATGTTCAGTTACTATTTATTTATTTAGTACTAAATAATAAAATTAACATGAAAAAGAGCAGGCCTTGCACAAGGACAACATATCTCATAAGAGATTTCTTCCTAAAGCCCTCGAATGTAAGAAAAATTGAACGGGTAAATGCTGCGTAGGTACTTGAAGAAACAACCCATACTTAGAACACGGATAAACATAACATAGACATGCACATTGCACAGATATATAAACTAAATATTAATTGTAACTTTAAAATTTAATTTCCAATGAGAATGCTCTAATTCAGCTTTCCAATTAAACGTCACTAAAACCCAGAGCTGAGGGTGACCAACGAAGCTATCTCCCCGGAGCACGGGGCTCGATGAATAACGAGCGCCGTCACAGCGATGTGCGCGTATGGCCTCCCGGCTTAACCCGACGCACGCCGATTAATCGCGGCTAATTCGAGCCGAATCGGAGTTGAACCGGACGAATGCAGATCCAAACGATTTGTCGACTGTTAATTGACTTGGATTGTGATTAACTGCGCTTTAGATTTTCGATTTGCACTTTTCGATCCAATTCCATTTATATTGGCTAGAAGTCTACTACTGTTCATTGAATTTTATTGATATTGTTATTAAATAGAACCAGGAGTTACGATTGTGGATGCCTTTATTCCTGCCTCGTATGCCTATAATTATACAGATACCGCGTCCTTCACATAGGACCAATGTTGCTTGGCGTCTGAATAAAGCCTAGCAATGGGTACCTACTTCACCAGGCGAGCTCTGTCACAAAATGCTTTACTACCGCTCATAAAAACATTCTTTATTACTAGTCCAGTGTTAAGCGATTCAGCAGTGCGACTATACTTCTACAGTACTAAAAGTATGAAATTAGGTAGCTGGTGGAATTTAAATATTTCTTAGTTAAATGTCTGAATTTATACCTCTGTTCTCAGTTATAGACTAACTTCAGAACTGTTTATGTAAAGCGAAGGCCAAACTATCGCGTCGGACCTTCGTCCTTATTAGCGTGACCAAACACGCCTTACGCTTTAATGCGACTTACTTCGTTATGGTCACACGCTGGGCGCAAACTTGGATGCCGCTAAAGACTCAGATTTGACGCCGCAGTCTGGTCTTGCCTCAAGCTTATAGAGAGTTCATTTAAATTATCCGAATACTATAAATTCATTAACTTAACTCAGTTTATAAGTATCTTATTATGAGTTTCTACCACTGATTAGTTTCATGTTAATAATATTAAAACGCTTCCTTCACCAAATAAATATACTAAACAAAAAAATTTACAAAACTTTGTTTTATTTAATGGAGTATAACTTTTAAATTAACAATAACTATAACCTAATTTATCACCAAAGCTAAATTTTTTTTCACCAGTCCCTGCTATTGATTTGTTTCTAGTCTATATTAAAAGTGTAATAATGTTAGTTTATGGCCAAAGCTCAGTGAATAGATCCTTAGGAGTGCCTTCTTCTGACCTGTTTCATGTTAATTTTAGAACGAGATTTGGAAAAACGTATTATTACGTATTACGTACGTATATTTGGAAAACTATATTATTTATAACTAAACTGTACAAAAAAATCATGTTACTTTATAGAGAACAACACTTTAACAATAGAATTACTATTGACCTATGATGATATTTTCAAATGCTATTAATTATTCCTGTTTTTTTATTTTATGATGAGTGCCTACAAGTTACATCTGAGTTATTTCACGCTGTTATTAAAGCGAACCCTTTACAAAGATTGAGCACAATTTAAAATGATCATTATTAAAGCAACAAATAATCACGGACGAGTGCACTTGAAAGATGCAAAACAAACAGTACCTACAAATTATATTAAATCAGAGATAATCCTGTCAATTAATTGGACTTAGAGCAGAACCGGTCGGCGCATGCGCGAATCAAACGAGCCGGGCAAAGAAACGAAGACACTGAATACAATGTTGCTTGTTATAAATGTCAATATCGAAATAATATGATGTTAACACTGTCCTAATAATTTATTTGCTTTTTGCATTATCTATAAATATTATCTTTATAACTTCAATATTTTATACACACCACCTTGGACGTCTAGCTGGTTAGCATATCGAACTATGGATCACGAGTTTTTGGGTTAAATTCTGGGTCAGACCAACTAGATGTTGGATTCATATTCTCATAACCATACAAGAGTTGTCCAAAAATTGTTCCTGTTTTGGTATAGTTCATATCAGTATGGATTATTTTTTATTTATGTCTTTTAAACCTATAAAATTAGTAAATTTCCTAGACGATATGCCCGAATTAATTTTTCGATAGGCGGGATGAGAATAAATACTGTAGGTGGAAAGAACCAAAGGTCCCAAGGTGCTAGCAAATCGCACGGGAAAGCGCGGAGCAGTAAATTTGTCGGATAACACAAAAATTAGTCATAGGGAGTCCCTGGACAAGCGAGACAAAACCGGGAGTTATTAGTAGCAAATCCTTACAAAAGACCTATATATAGCAGTGGACGTCCTACGGTTGAGAAAATTATCATGATGTGTGAGGATGCTGTTATAGGTTTCACAACGATTAAACAATGAGGTATTAAAAAATAATGCAAAATTCGCATTAAAAAAAGAGAAATGAGTCTTTCTAAATTTTAGTGCGGAAGCGAAAGTTGCAAATGACCTTAGCATGTCACTACCATGTCACCATCATGCCGTGCTACTTACGTCACTCGCATTTTCTTTTGAAAGTGAAAAATTTGTTATATGCAGACTATGTGTATTTTGTGCCGCTTGAAATTTTGCAGATCTTACAAAACCAATATTTACTGACTACTTACTAATTCGTGTTCAAATATCTAGAGCGTGAAATAAAACTATTAGTTGCTCGGACTCATTTTTGTGATTTTTCTGATATGCAAGTACCTAAGTATATTCAGCAACATGATCCATGTTTTTTTTCATTTGTTAAACAAAAATATCACTCCGTTTCGGTAACATTTTAATTTATTTGAATACTAGTAATTTACCGCGTTTTTCGGTTATACCTAACGGTTTTTTTAAACGTTTGTTTTTTGTGAGCTAAAAAATAGCCTATTCATTTCTCCGTCTTTTACTAACTAACTCTATGCTAAAAACCAAGTTGAACACACTTTCGTATTTATATTATTACTAGCAATTATAATTTAATAATATTTTAATCGACCTTATTTCCATATTATCGACATGCACATTTCTAAACAAAAAACCAATAACTAAATGTTTGCAGTGCCCTGAGAAGGCACTTAAATTAAATAACTGCCTTCAATTTAGGCATTGCGGCAAAGAAGTTTTAGGGCTTCTCATACGCGGTTATCCCTACTATTTTTATAAGCTTCATATGTCGTATTATAATTTACAAAATCTGGCTATCAAATTACAGACTTAAATAGGTACCTTTTTATTCAATATTTGATTTCACAGATTTGTTTACAAACTAAATTCTAGAAGAACAGGATAACTTTTGATGACATGACAGGACAGCCAGATAATAGAGATGTATTAATAAATATTTCCATCATCATAATCAGCTGATTACTGAACTGCTGAGCACTAATTTATTATATTGGTGCATACATTATACATAAAGATGGTTTAACAAAAATAGTTACCGAAGTTATGATAGTTTGATTGGTATTCCGTAACCAAACAGCTTGCAACAAATCGCAAAATACGTTTTATCCCAAAAATTCCGGAGTAATTTCTTTAAAAACAGCCTTAATCCTACCCGTGGCGGGCGATCGGCTGACAGTGACACATCGGTACAAGGCTTGCTGTCCAACTGTAATTCTACCCATCCGACACTCCGGATCAGGGATATGTTTTATTTCCAAATCTATAGGATTAATTTGCAACACCTAATAAAAACCCAGCCAAATTTGCTTAAAAAAGTTGTCAAGTAAAACTATTTTTGCATTTCCGTTATCGTTTAACTTGTTAGCAAAAACTAGAATCGTAAAAACACTTATAACAATTTTAGTTTCACACAGTTCGTTTAAAATGTTTTATTAAGTCAGATTGCTAAACAAACAGTGTAGATACCTATGGTATTTGAATAAAGTGACTGAGACTAATTGGTAAAGTGAAACCGTTAATAAAATAGAGTCATTACTAACCGACAGACCTACATGACGTTACAAAGAGTAGACCTACATGAATCAATGAATTTCAAATTTTAAATTATTTCTCGTACCCTCTAGGGAGGGCCTAATATCAAAATCGGATACAAACACTCAATCGCGGCACTTGAAAATGAAGTTAAAACCGCGAGCATCGTTCAAGCCCGCCGATCAATCACCATCCATTAAACAAGAAAAGAAAAGCGTTTCCCCTAACCATTGGCCCTCGAATCGGGCCAATTTACATGAGAGCCGCATTTTCCTCGCATCGAGATTAGCCCAGAATGAGTTTGATGAATTGTTCACCCTGCACAGTCCCTCGCCCGTGCCGTCAGCCGAGCGGTCATTTGTTAAAAATACACCCGATCCAACGATCTAATTGTCTCCTCTAATTTCACACTCCCCCGTGATATCTGCGAGCCGCTCAAATTAAAAAAGATTTTATTTTCTCATTTAAGTGAAACAATCTGTTTTGAATGTATTTAAAACAGGTAAAATAACTAAAAAAATAAAATAACTACAAAATAAATAAAAACAACTCAAACAGATGAGTGGATATGTCATATTAGTGTCCAATCCAATCGATCATTTCGGGTATGGTAAGCATTATATCTTACCTTTCGAGATGTTTAACGATGTCCTCGTATGCTGCTCTACAATTCTCCCAAATACCAGATCTGTCGACAAAGAAAAAAAAATAAGAGGAATGAGAAAATAATACAGAAAGTATAAAACATAGAATATCAAAATCAGAAAATAAGGTTTTAAAAGATGAAAAACTATGATTGAAACCACCCGAAAATTTGAATTAAACATTTTTTCTCACAAAGAATCTCTTTCTAGAATCTCAATTTAATAAGTCCTTAAGAAAGACAAAACTTGCAACAAAGTGTTCTTAAGTATTTAAAAAATAAAAGTTTGTGAATGAAAAAGGGTTTTGAATGTAAAAGGAATAATTATGAGCACTCAATATTAAATGTTCCGTTAGACTGAGCGAGGGTCGAAGAAATTAATTATGTTTTTAAAACAATCGCTTATATTTGTGTCGTAACAACTCATGCGTGATCGTCGAAATTGTTTCTCAATTGCTTTAGCACTTTGTTTTCATTAAACTTTTCTTCGAGGGAATACTTCTTACAATAGTTGAAGGGCTCTGCTAAGGGTTAACTCATTCCCATCCGATGCATACCTTTGTGTCCCTTTGAAAATAGGCTCTCTCTGAGTACTCTTATATTAAAACAGGTACTCACTGTTGTTTCAGATACAACATATTTATTTCATTATGGATAGTAAATATTTACGCAAAAAACGTACACCTCTATAAAAAGGATCTCTTTGAAAAAAATACAGGTTAAACATAACTCTTATGTAACACGATATGTAAGCGAACGTAATACATGTAGGTTATTGTACTGACCGTTGAATCATGGGTGGCAGTAAGACAGTGGGGTAAGTCAAGTGAAGTCGCTGCGGGTCTTCGGGCGGAAGTGAGGGCAAGTGTTTGTACTTTTCTTATTGGATTAGCTCAGTCATTTAACCTGTATCACTTGTGACCCGTTTTACAGGCTTCCTTTCTATTCCCTTATGTATATATAAGCTCATTACGGTTTAATTAGTTGTAATTGCTTTGGCACGTTTAGCTGTAAATTCTATATTTTATTTGTGGTACTCTGAAGGTCATTCTAATACAGTGGAATTAAGAACCTGTTCTATACTAACTTAAGCCGAGACTATTCTCAGTTTCCCTTTAAGGCTTATGTGTTTTATAATGGTCTTTGTAAAGATTACGTATATCGTAAGAAAATTTGATACTTAGTGACCTACAGTTCTACAGACTGAAGAGAGATGGATAGTTTGCTTGAAAGATGTATGCGCAGAAAAAATTAAAGTAAAGGAAGTGGAAAGTAAGAGGACTGTTGATAGAGAATGTCACAAAGAAGACGTTTGTATAAGACCTCAAATAGAGAGGACAAGAAGAAGATTATAAAGTAGAGGAAATTCAATTACATATTAGCCCTAATTCCGTTTTTCCAATGGGAGTTCTTGGATGGATGATGCCAAGGTTATATCTTATTGAACTATATTTTGACACTGTCGTAGATGAAATCCAATCTGATTTGCGACCTGTATTTAAAATAAACGCTATTCACGACTGCTAGCGGCAAAATTATCACATCCCACTAAATAGTAGCTTACAGTCTCTCTCTGTTTGGAATGACTTTTGGCTATTTAAAAGGGGCTGAATGGATTTCATTAAAATACAACTATATAAAGTACTGTTACCTAGTAGCCTAAATGGATAAAACTTCTGTCCACATTCTGGAGGATCGAGTTTGATTCCAGGCACAGCAATTAAATATTATTTGCTTTCGTGGTGAAGGAAAACATCGTGATGAAACCTGAGAATTCTCACAATGTTCTCAAATGTGTGTGAAGTCTACCAATTTGCACTCAGTCACTACCGCCTTAGCCTTTTTCATTCTGAGAGGAAACCTTTGCCTTGTAGTCTGATATTGGGATGATAATGTTAAATTTAATTACAGCTAGACCGAATGTTTTGGATATGGTTGTATGTGTAGCAATGTATAAGAATGTTAAGTTTATGTTAATTTGGATTTGAAATCCTTATTTAAGGGAGGTCAGAGGTACATTTACCATATATTGCACACCGCAGACGCGCAATATTTTTGACAATAGGTACCCTAAAAATTACCAACAATATTTTTTTCCTGTGTGCGAGGCGTGCAGAATTGAAGTAGGTATTAAAAATTAGTGTTGATACTAGTATTGGCACAGGAAAATCATGAAATTAGTTTTTTACACTTGTCTTAATATCATATGAGGTCTTGATGACTTATATTAGTACGCATCGCAACTGTCGCTGATCTAATATTATATTTAAATATTAAACATGTTGGTTGCGAAGATTAAGTTCAAATAGGTCAGTATTCAATACCTAAAATTTTAATACGTGGACTAATTTATTTTCAAAAATTAACGTTTGTCTGCAAGCTATTACCTTGTTTTTACTGTTCGTCTCGAGATAATAAATATAATTTTTATTCACTCTTTCCGTTACGTTGTCATATATTTAGCCGTCCGGATAATTATCACGAAGAACGCTCCGTGTAAACAATTTAGTTCATAAAACGATAAATATAGATCGTCTGTCTGTCGTTTACACTTCAATCAATAAAACTAAAATAGACACGCTATGCCATTATTATTAACCCCGTGAAACTGCGTCGAGTGGTTGTCACATCTAGTTATTGTTCAGAGTATTTTGGTCATACCTAATTTTTAGCCTTAGCTTGGTAGTTCGCAGTTTTGTCACGGAAAACGAGTAAGAATTGCGCTTATGACGGTAATACAGCAATTAGTCACTAATTTTTTCAAACAAAACAAACGATATCTTTCCTACCTTTATCCGTTATAATAGTTAAATGGTCAATATATATGTTTTTTGTCTTTTTAATTTTATATTTATGACATGCCATTTTAATAAATTTATACTGCAATTTTAATTTTAATTCGATATTGTATAAAGTTAATTATTTATTTTCTTGCAGTTATAGATATAGAATAGCTGTACTTACTATGAATTTATTTCCGTATTCACTCTTTTGTACAATATGCGGAATGTACTGGATAAAACTAGTAAAACGTAACAAAAAGACACAGAAATACACACGTAAAACTTAACCCATCGTCGTTGCCCAGTATACGTTGATACTAAATTAATTCCAGCTCGGGCGATATTGTGAAGCCACAGTTTTACGTAACCAATATCCGCTGTAAGCTTACTTTATAACAATTTATTTGTTTATATACGTTTTATTTAAACGGACCGTGAAATACATCAATTTAAACAAATTGGGCTTTAAATTTATTTTCAGTTATTCATAGGTAGATATTTATAATAATACGAAGTATTCATGATTCATGGAAATAAAATAACATATAAGCAATCGGTTTGCTTTGATGCCCAGTAAAGATGTCTTGTGTAAGTATCTATCAAGTCTAGATCTTTACTGGAACCATAAACAAACTTCTTGAACTCCTAATTAAGGCTAAATAGCAACTTTGGGCGATTTGAAATAACCATTTACCTACTCTTGTCATTTATTTAAAGCTACAGATACTTACTCGTATGTAAGCATTTCTCTAGACTCATCCTTTTTTTTCCTGCTACAAACTAGCTCTTGTCTGCAATCTCACCTAATGGTAAGTCTTTTGGTACACCAATATTTCCAAATTTAGGAATAAAACACTCATCACAAACGCTCAACCTTGTCCAGAACTTGCAAAAGTGTCACCCTCAATAGTAGTAACCATTTTTGGTTTTATACCATTGGATACCATTTGATTATATAATAACCTATACCTAATAAAGGTGCACATTCTTATAAACCTTCACTTGAAGGAATGTTTTTAAATACTACTTAGCAAATTTTTAGTGTTTAGGTAAATGTGTCACTAGATGGCGTTAAGAACAATATAAAAAAACTACTGAGATTAAATCTTCAAATTACAACGATTTGGTTTCGCGCTATTTTAACAAATAAAATTTAAGTCTAGATTTTCTTAATACTTACTTTGGTCTAGTTCGTTTCCATCATCTTTATTAAAATTTAGCGCATTTGAAATGACAATTCCTAAATCTCGAATGAATTCAGTATCTACCCAATTTTTATTGTTTATACTATGACTGATTTGAATCCAACAAAATATAAATAGAGATAATCTGGATTCTAATTTTAAACTGAGTCTGCTTCGCAACCGGAAAACTAAGTACAATAATTCTTATAGTACCTAATTACTCGAATTAGGATCGTATGTAGTGCACAAGCGTTCATGCAAACAAAATCAAATAATAAAACTTCAGTTGGAATGTTATGCTTCAAATTTAAATGTTTGAACTTTGGAAAGCGAAACTCAGATTGAGTGCACTATTATTCAACTACAACTTAGTCCTTGACTGCAATCTCACCTGATTTTATGTAATGATGCAGTCTAAGATGGTAACGGGCTGTTAAGAGTATGTACGTATATATGCCTTGTGGACGTCTCCGTCAACAGCGGACCAGACTAATGCCGGGTGAGCGAATATGACTGGCAAATCCAAATTTGGTTTTGAAAAATTCGGTTGCATAGCGCAAAGTGAATTGGCCAGCTGTATTGATGTGTTGTTGTAGGAAAACTTCGGCTGGGTATTTTAGTCAAGGCGTTTCGCGTCGAGGTCTTTAAGTCGACATTCCTCAAAGGTCTTAACGGCCTTATTAACAGATTTGCGGCACTCGAGTCTCTGTCGAGCAAGTACCCAGATTACCCACCGGTCGCTTCGTATCTTCGTAGCGATATGACAGTTATATTAAGCACATAGAGGTTATAATCGCACCGGAATGCTAAATTGCTTAGCGGCATTAGTTGTCTTTGTTGGTAGAGTGGTAACTAGCCACGGCCATAGCCTTCTACCAGACGAGACCAGAGAAAATCCAGAAATTATAAATGGCCATCCCCATGCCGGGAATCGAACCTCGAACTACTTAAATTCACAGCGCTCACCGTTGTGCTAGGGAGTTCGTCGGGATTGGTTATAGCACTCACTGCTGCACCAGAAAAATGGTGGCAAGCTTACATAATATATTAAAAGTAGCTAACCTTGCTAGTGCTTCCATGTTGTGCATTGGTTGTCCTTTTATGATGGATCCGTCAGGCCTGGGCACGCCCGGGTGAGGCATGCCCGGGGACATGAGCGCATGCTGGTGCATGAAGCCCATGGGCCCGAGGTGGGTGGGGGGTGCGTTGTACCCGTTCGCGAGGAGCGGGGATTTGTCCATACGGGCCATTTCTGAAACAAACAAAAGTAATCATTAATTCATGAATAGACTTTAATAGTCTTCAACAGTCCGTGGCTGGACCAAACGCCTCGCATCGGGAGGGTTGTTCGATTATCGCCACATTGGGCAGACGGGTTGGTGATCGCAAGATATGGTAGCAGTAATACAGGTGGTGCCTGCTCTTTGTTATATTCCCTTAGTCGCCTCGTACGACACCCGCGGAAAAGAAGGTCCAACCCCAGGGGTCAATTAGTTATGAAATACAGTATATTATACTACGATTATAACTGCATCTATTAATGGTATAAATGGTAAGCATGTTTAGCTACGGATCAAACCCCGGGTCCGGTCACAACATGTGTCACAACGCTGCAATTATTTCTTCTGCGGACTGAATAATATGCACTACCTATCCTACTATCAATTACATTATTCTCAGCCTATTTTATCACCTGTCATATCATCATCGCACAGGCATCCTTTTGTAGTAAAAAGAGTTGGAGACCCACCAAGCTGCTATAATGCGGACTCACGTGACTTGAACAAAAAGTATTGCCTTCGTGATCTGTAGTAGAGCAAGCTAATCCTCCACAAATGTGGCTAGTAAGGGCTTAATAGTCTTATATCAAAGTTACAAATCGAAATTATTTGAGCCATTTTAATTTAACATAAATGACAATTCATAGCAGCGAAGGTAGGCTTGAAGGCCAAAAGGGGCTTATTAAAATTCGGGTCGTTATTAATAATAATTTCAATTTTCAATTCCTTCTAATAAATAGCATACCACTTAAACGTAATCACGTACCTACTCAGGTAAAATCCAATTAATACCCAGTATTATCATTTAATTACCCGTTCCAATAATCGAATCGCCCATAAAACGGTGTATCAACAATAATAAAATGAGCAATGAATTTCGAGACTATTGTTTTCTGGGTACCACAAACAACCCGTGTAAACATTCAGGGGGTGTACAAATATTCTTAAAATGACCCCCTATGGGGATCGGTGGTCTTTCCATACCGCCCTGGAGGTCACCAAACTGGGGTGTCAGAAACAATTAACAAGGTGTCGAATTATACACGAATTAACGTTTGGACCGTTAAGGAAAACCCTTTTCCATTGTGCGGTACAAAGGATTTGAGGATCGCTGAGTATTTAATATGTGTTTCGCTTTGTTATACGATTAGGGAACAGGTATTTAGAAAGTAAACATCAGAAACAATTTGTGAAATGGAAATATCGACATTTCAAATTTATTTTCAAAGAGACAATAAGTTGACACAGACCCTCACTTTTAAAGCAACACAAGAATCTAAACTCAATAAAAGATTCGTAAAAATCAGATGGAAAAAATTATATGCTGTATTTAATATTGTTATAACACGATATAATAATAAAGTGAACAAAAATACAGACAGAAATAGGTAGATGGTCGAAAGTTTTACACTCAAGGCTTATACAAAGTTACAGACAAACAAACATTATGACCAATGGACCCTGAATTAATTTGGGTTTATTTACTTAGTTAACAGCCTCGGTTATCTTCTAAACCATACGGAGCATTTAATGTATTTGTTGTTGGCTTTTACGTGTTTGTTTTCTTAGTTGTTTTTGTTAGAGCCGAAAAAACAAAGTAAACCTGTACTAAAGGCAACTAAAATGTAAATATAAATTTGTTTACCAACAAACCTATTTATAAACTACCTATTACACAAATGTTGGTGTTCAATCTTTATGTGAGAAAAAATTAATATTATTATTTGTGCGCTATGCTACGCTTTAGATAAGGGTCAAGCTTTTGATAAGTTTAACTACGTGCCTTTATAATAGACACTATTTTGGTTTGGGATGGTGTTCCAAGATGTTTATTGTATGCATCAACAATTCGAAATGTCTCTGTAATTTTATGAGGATACCTTGAATATTCTAAAACCGCGAACCGGAGTATACCAAGACAATGTATTGGGCCCTTTCTAGTAAAGTTCTTATATGAAAACTCGTGTTGCATACAAGAAAACGGAGATATCATCATCATCATCATCATCATATCAACCCATTACCGGCACGGATCGACTCCAACAATGAGAAGGGAACAGGCGTCCACCATGCTGGCCAAGTGCGCTCCACACGCTTTTGAGAACATTATGGAGAACACTTAGCCATGCAGGTTTCTTCACGATGCTTTCCTTCACCGTAGAAGTAAGTGATATGTAAACTGCTGAAATCGTACATAACTTAGAAAAGCTAGAGGTGCGTGTTGGGATTCCAAATCTGCCCCCGAAAGTGAAGTCGAAGTGCTAGCCACTAGGCTACGGCTATCACCGCTTTAACCAAATGCATGAAAATTTTAAAGATACCTATATCAAAGTACACATTCGGCAACAAAACCACAATCAGGTTAGTGTACCAGAAATAATATTTACAAATCCCTAAACGTAAAGAACCCGACCGCACTGGTCAACCGCACTTACTAATTAACTAAATACGTGTTAAATCTCGTAATAACCTGCGGTTACCACAACCCTTCCTCACTGTCTCATTCTAGCTTGAGCGCTTCAAATCTCTCTGTCTCTTTTCGATTGCTATCCCGGTCAGTTACCTACTGTGCTGCTTAGGTAAATCCAGTAAACTGGATGTTTTATACTGATCCCTCATTTTATTTAAAAGTCAAAATTAATAACTTAATTTGTAAGCTTAATGTTTGTTCAAAATAAAAATTAAGCTCAATTTGCTATACTCCGCAAAAGCAGAAGAATCTGTGTGGTGCAATTTATAATTTCTTCCACCCTTATACTCCACACCAAAAGATCTTCAGCAATGTACCCTCTACGCACGTTTCGCTCCCAAACCGGAATATCCTTAGGAGATGTTTTCTATGCAATGAATAATTGTTAAGTCATACAGATTCTCCTGCTTTCCTCAAAGTTTATTAATTTAGTTTATTTATTTGTTTATTTATTTAAAATAACGCCTGCTTCTATCCAATATTTGATCAAAAGTTTCTAAGAACTTTGTTATAATACCAATAGATTAATGTTACTGTCGTAACGAATTAATACTCTAATCTAATTAAATAGTTTTCGTTCGATAAATCGATAGCATAATGCCGTTACATTTCGTAAATATTTTGATAAAAAAAATTTAAAGCATTCTGTAGGCATCAAAGACATTATCGAATATTGTTATGACTATTATTATATGAAACGGCTGATCAACCATTTAAAGAAATGAAACGCCGATTCTCGACCGCTATTATATCGGTTTTCATCGATTTATTGATCGAACACCGACTGTCCTCGACAAATGATCGCACTAAATTACCGGCCATTATTTAGAATTAGAATCGATAGAATCGGGACCCCAATTATATCACTTATGTGTTTAAAGGAGGTTGGGATAAAGGCAGTCATAACTGCAAACTTTAAGGACTACGTTCTTTAAATTACTTTGGAAAAAACTTAACTGCCGTCATCTGCGTTGAATTGTTTATTTTGAAAATGTATAAAACATTTAGGCACTTTGATGATACAGAAAAAAGCTTTTGTGTTATCAATAATTCCACATTACACAAAAAGTCGTAGCGTCTTGCTCTTGTTTCTGAGTTAGAAAATGAAACAACGAAATAAACGATATAATAATTTTTCCGCTGTGATGCGATCTGTCTAAATGTGAGCTTTAGATACATAATGATCTTGTTTATAATCCCTTTTAAACGGCCGAGGCAGAAGCATGATATCTCTGATCTATAACTGACGATCAAAACTACAAAATCGGTTGAGAAATAAATAATTAATTTAACTTGTAACAAGCTGAACTGCTTTTACATTCGCAGGTCGAGATAATATAATGAAACAGACATAATAACCATTGAGTTTTATTACGGAGATTACAAAATGACCATATGAGCAAGGCATAAATGATTGGCCATAAAGAGCAAAGAGCGGGCGCGGTGACTGACATTGTATGAGCAAAACTACTTTTTTAACGCGCTCGTTTAATTTCATCAAGCTTTTCTTATGAGTTTTTAATCCAATGCAACTAATGATATTAACTTCTCCATTACTAAGTGACACTCAAACTATTGTATATTTAATTATTAAAGCAAAAAATATTGCGAGTCGAAAAATAGACAATGTATTTCATAAGCCTTTAAGATTTTATAACGGAAATATTTTAATGATTATCCTTACTATAAAGGTATACAATATTGCAGGTTAAAATTCAAATAGCACCAGGTATGGAAACTTAAATTGTTGTATAATAAGATCTATTTATTATTGACAATGTTGTAAAATAAGTACCAATAACGGTAAGCGAGCTTCGATGAAGGACCCCAATCAATACGCGATAGAGGTTTGAACCATGTAGTGTCATCGCGCAATTGATGAAATTGGTACTAAAGAATCAAATCGGCTCGCAATAATATCTAATAATGGTTATGTAAATATATGATTACTCATGGTAATAGAAGTAGAATAGAAAGTATACTATCTCATCTATCGTATACTGTATTTTGTTTTCCGTAATTTTGGTTTACTTTAAGAAGTTTATAACTTAGCTTAAAACATATCCAACGATCACAGAATGTGATGTCAGACACGCATTTCACCCTTTAATATCATATATTTCTTGCAGTCTTATGAGTTTAGCTGTTACGGTTGCACATCATCATTATTTGCACAAATAAATAGCTTTTTAGCAAAAACTAAACGACCGCTCTGAAGATCATGGAATCCGACAAATCTCGACGAACGGCAAAATAAAGAAACCCGAAATGATACAAAACAAGGCGAATTAAAAGAAAATTACAGTCGGCTGGCAATCGTAGCGTTTACAATAAACACATAATTGTACGGTCAGTGTACCAATGGCATATACGATTGGGCAAAATGATTGTCTGCAATTTGGGAGATAAATCGCAGCTTGACGCTTGTACTGTCATGTTGGAATTGTATAATTTGTAGAATAACCAAAATTATTCTTCGTTGGAATCTAATATTGAGTGAAGGTTGGGGCAGATAAGGATTTGTAGATCGTAGATGTGGCAAACATCTGCAAACGTGTTTATATTTAAAGAAGTAAAAGAATGCAGAAAATATATGATTTTTAGCCTAGATTTATAGAGGTCGATCGATTCCTGGTTCGGTCAAAATCTGGGCTATCTTTTAGAAAATTGGCATTGTCCATCACCGTGCCTTGGAGAGCAAGTTAAGCCAGCGGGTCACTGTTATACTATCCTATAGTGATAAGTCTTTTGAAAACTCTTTGTTCTTTTTTATTTTGTTATAGTAATATTCGATGGACCAAGTAGATAGCCCTGATCGAGTCGAAAACCATCGTTTATAGCAGAGCAACACGTCGCACAGGGCATGCAAGGAACACGTCCTGAAACGAGTTGCTCAGTGTCCATCAAGGACACTGATCTGAAGGTGTTAAGTAATAAATGTTATTGACTTAACATACTTATATTATGTTAAGCCATACTATATAGTAACATATTTTAAATTGGCATGTTAAATTCTGGGACAAAAGTACTAGATAGTAAAATTAGCAAACAGTATATGATATGTTCTATTATTTAGACTCTAGGTTCTTCTAGAATAAGTTTGACGACCTCGACGACGCAGCGGTGAGCGGTATGATTTGAAATTTTAAGGCATGGGAAATTTGGGAATTTCTGATTTTTTGCTGGTATGGCCTGGTGGGAGGCTTCGGCCGTTGCTAGTTACCACCCTACCGACAAAGAGGTGCCGCTACGCGATTAAGCGTTCAGGCACGATGTCGCGTTGAAACCAATTAGGGGTTATGGCATTAATGTAACTGCCATCCTCACAGGTTAGCCCGCTAACATTTTAGACTACATAATTTACCACTTTTGGCATAAAAGAAAGTAGTGAATGAATTGTGTTAATACTGACAGGGGGAATAATATGTACCTATTTGACTTCTCCGATTTCCGTTATTAACGCGTCGTAACAAACGCTTGTACAAAACTGTATCCACAACAGAGACAAGCTATAATCGTCAACACAAGTCACGTGCGTGTACAATCAATAACAGTAATACACAATGCTGGCAAAATGTACAAACGGTCAATATCTTGAGTCAACAACTCGGATGAGTCAGTGTTGCCAGACGATGAGCTATCACTTCCCTATATGTGAAGTTAAAAATTGGTATCTACATATTTATGGAGTATTAAGATAATAATTAAACTATAATATACAATACAAATACTTCGAATTTTAATAACACATAAATATAAATGCCTGTTCGTAAAACTTCTACAAACCTAAGCTCAATATAATAATAGTTCCAGAAAGGCTTAGTAGTAAAAAATAATTTATAAAAAAGAAACCGCCCATGCTTTTAATAAAACTGTAATTTATTCTGCACGTTTTGATCAATATAATTGTTCATGAATAGGTTACACATTTAGTGTGTAATAAAGCGTAGCATGAAGCTTATATACCTATATTATATTATATTTTATAGTAGGTAATTAATGTAACCACAAAAACATAACCGCACTTACAAAAACGGGGAAAAGTCCCTCTAAGTTGCAACACCGACAGACTTATGTGATCGCCATAAACTCTTTCATTTGGCTCGGACGAGCCTTATGAACAATAAAACGTTGAGAGCGGGAGATTTGGACTGTAATAAAATATTTGCCCTAACTCGCGCTAATCCGAGTCCCTCACTTACTAACGCAATTTGAGAAGTTATTGGCGGGAGTAAAGCGACATCTTTATTTATATACTCGTAACTACAACTACATAATGCACGCTATCTTGTACGTGTGAAACGAGATAGGGAACTTTTCTTACTAAAGTCTCTAGCTTAAAATAACAACAATATCTTGCAAGAATGTACCGTAAATAGTAAAATTTTCTAAAATTTGCAACTCTTTCTATAACAGGAATGATGGCTAATTTTGAAAAACTGCTCTGGAAATAGGTATCAAACTACATCCAAAAAATTTCTTATTTTTGCAGAAAATAAATGTTTTGTAAATATAAATTGCCATTTATATTTAAAAATAAAATCCCCGCGAAAACTTGCCGGGTGTCATGGCCGCACTCGTGACATCATAGGCAAATTAGAGCTTTGGTAAGTCCTTGTTCCACAGCTAAAGATTAATGATAACAAAAAACTAAGCTAGATGGTTGGATTGTAAATTATATTGACGTGACATCCTAATTTTAAATTCGGTGTTTCACCTTTCATGGCGGAGTTTTACAATTTTATCTATTAAAAATAAATAAATCTCACTCCGAATATAAATTTTACATCAAGGTACATGAATACATCATTAAAAACAATATTATAGCGATTCTTTGTTGCTGGCATCATGCCCATTAATATATTTTGCGCTTAATTTCTCAACCTCTTTTACGATTTTATTCGTGACAGTTACACTAGACAAAGCAATTATAACAGAAATACCATTATGATGTCAGTATATAATAAAACAAAGGAATATGCATCGGACAATTTTCTTTTTATTGTGTAAACATAATAAAACAAACAAACTGTTATAAAATATTAAAAATACTTCTTCGCGAAATTTCCGAGTGATTAAAGCATACTACAGACGGTGAGACGGTGCATCTTTTTATAGTAATGAATATATTATAACAATCACCAGATAAAGTTGAACTATTGCGGACAAAAAGTTTAATTCTTTATGCACGTGTTTCAAATGCAAATGTAATCATAGGTACGAGTCTAATAACCCTTCGCAGAAGTTAAATGAAAGATTAAGTTTAAATATTTAGTAATTTTTTGATTCCACTACAAGTTAGCCCAATCTCACCTGGTGGTAAGTGCTAATGCAGTCTAAGATGGCAGTGGGCTAAAATGTTAGGGAGGATGACAGTTAAATTAAACCCGTATATAATAACCGTAATAGGTTTTTTCGCGAAATCGTACTGGAACGTTTAATTGCTCAGATTTTGTCTGTAGGGTGGTAACTAGCCACGGCAGAAGCGTCCCTCCAGAACAGACCAGAATATTCGGAAATTAATAACCCAAATTGCTCCTGCCGGGAATAGAACCCAGGACCTCCAATTTAAAACAGCGATCACCGCTGCACCAGTGAGGTCCTCAAAAATTCATTCATTTATAAAATAAATTCTTATTTATACCAAGTAATGGTTCCACGATACAAAATTACAGACTAATAGTAAAGAAGTTTAACGCAATACGAGACTATCAGCTCTATGAGGCAAATAAAACCCTCCCTCGGTGTGCGAAAGAGGGTCAGAGTTAATTACTCGTAAATTGACCGGGATACAGTTTTATCCCGGATAAATAAATGTGCCGGGATTAGAATGTGTCATATCCGTTATTATGTGCGTTTTAGTGACGGAAGATTTCTGCGAGTGTTCACTAAAATGTTTGCTTACATTATTTACGTGTATTTTAAAAATCTTGCAAGTTTCTCATGGCTTCGAGCTTGAGAGTCAATAGTAGTATGTACGCCTATTTAGGTACAGTTGAAAGCTCGATCTTTAATTGAACAGAAATACTACAATTGCTAGAAATAGGTATATCCATTTATTATAGGGAGGGACATATTTTATTCTCACACTCCATGTTCTTGCTCCGTTTGCGTCCAGTGACTATCTGAGACACGAGCATCAGCTGCTAGGTATTAAATAAACAAAATTACAAACGTTACCGAATATCTATTGCAAGAAGTGATACAACTTCGTAACTCACGATTCACGACTCGACCGACCTAGAACTTGTTGAGACCAACTCATCCGTAAACTTTCACAAAAGAACCGATTCCATTGTTACATAATAAGTATCAAAGATACAAATATCCAGCCATATTTTTATTAATATCAACGCACAATGGAGGGATTACGTGTGGTTAATACCAGCTGCAGCTACCGAATCAGAATTGATACAAGTTCTTATTGAATATCGATGTTTTATCTGTCAATAAGATATTGAGATTGTTTGGCAGATGCCCATGTATTTGTATGGAACAAAACATAGAACCATTCTCGATTTCTTCACAAGCCTATACTAGGAATTTGCAAATAACATCTTCATCTTAACTGCTGTTTGAACTGCTGGGTCTAGTTTGTAGAGATTTCCACAACGACTGGTCTGATGACATTTGCCCACTTTGTGGGATGGTCTACTAAGGTATAGTATGGTATGGTATGGTACAAGGTGCCAACTGAAAATCAGCGCTGTATGCTCCCACTGGCGCATGCAGCTCAATTCTGAGCTGGCACCTTTTATCTAGGTTGTGCCACACATACGAGTAACATACGTAGTGTCGTTAATATTGTAATGTGTGGCGAAATGTAAAAAATATTTTTTTCTTTCTTTCTTTACTATGACTGTGTTTGCCGATGTCAAGTAGCCATTCTAGCATTTCCTAGACACAAGTTACTAAGCGCTAGTTCTTAAAGAGAGATCTTCACTTCTGATTTGATCATGATATACTCCGAGCATATTATATATGCTTAGTGGCTGACTTTTCCTGTGCGCCATGAGCTCACTGGTAGTACACACGACACACCATGTCGAGAATCTTAGATAGTTTCTGAGTGAATTTTACTAGTTTTCCTAATGGAATATGGTCTGTTAAGTTTAACCTAGGGTAGAACTAATTATTTGATTTGAAGTGACGAGCATTTTTTAGAGATATTATGACAAGTTTGATAATCAAAAGCTTGTTTAAAAAAGGTCTGATATGAAAGTTATTCATGAAGTAAGTTTCGATGGCCATATTTATTGACGCACTTCATGACGGGCAGTTACTTGGATGAATTAATACAGTGTTATTACTGTCGCCGAGCGGATACCCAACGTATTGAGTTACGATGCAGCCTATAATTTCGTTTTAACTCGATCAATATTTTGGTTCTCCACGGGTGGTTCTCAGCCTAGCGAAACATGTTATATCAGTATTTTAACCTGAGTTTCTATATCTTCAGCTAACTTCTTTGTTTACTTATAACTTAACGTCTCTATTACGTGTATATACTAGCAGTGTGGTCTGATGATTTGTAGTACAGCAGTAACATAATATGAGCTTACCTAGTAGTAAGTAGTATAGCAGTGAATTCAATAACCATATCATTTCTTAGTGACAAGGTGGATTGGAAGCACACCGCTTCATCATTCGCAAAACAGAATAATGATTTTTAAATGCTATGTTGGAAAACAGCTACTGCTGAGTTTATTGCCGGCTTGTTCTCGTCAGAATCTGCAAAAATTATTTTATGCGATTGTAAATTGTGTGTCGACTAGCTCCGGTGTTCAACGTAGTCGCAAACTATGTCGTAGTCGGTAGTCGTCTGTAGTCGCCTACATATACCAAGGCAAAGTGATCTCTATGACAAACCTACAAACCCTTTGGTAATGAAGTTTAATATAATTTTTTTTTTATAGTTACAATCGTTTGGCACCCGATTGTAATTGTAAAACCATCGTCTATAAACAGAGGAACATTTCGCACGCCATGCAGAGAACACGTCCTATGAAGTTCCGCGTTGTGTCCATCAACCTGAGGCGTAGGTGTTTAGCCTTAAATTCTGAAATTATAAATTCTCAAATTGTTCCTGCCGGGGATCGAACCTGGACCTCTTATTTAAAAGACCACAGTGATCACCAAAGCGCCGCGGAGGCAAGTTAAATTAAAGAAAAATTTAAATGTCTACAATGCGAAAATTTCAAGAAAAACTTTTTACATTACAATTACGTATCAAAAATGTTACCAGTGCCGACATTCAAAATACGCCGGTATTGCTAATTAAAAGAAATTCCGTCGTTATGCTTTTACTTGCGCAAAAACAAAATGAATGCACGATGACTGCGAGGTGTGAGTAATGTTGTAAGTGGCAAAACAACATTTTAATTGTAAAGCTTGGCGTTCACTGCATCAAAAAACCGCTGAGTAAGTCACAAACACCGTTTTGTGAGAAAGATTTATAACTATATAGGGGTTTATAACTACCTGATAGATAATAATCGTTGTGCATCGAACATTAAGATTTACTTTTACATAAGTTTGAAGAATGTATCATAATACTTTGAATACATGGAGCTATTTCGTAATGACAAGGTTGCTTGAAAGCAAGCCGCTCCGTTTTCATCTCACACAAGATGATTATTAAATTGTAAGACAATGTTGGAAAAGAGTAACTGTTGAATTACTTGTGTTCTTCTTGGTAGAATCTTTCTTTACTGTTCGTTTCGTCATATGGTTCGTAGAGTTACTGCAAACAGATATAATTACGTGACGTCTAAAAAGTGCTCATATTAGGCAAAATAATGAATGAATGGAATGCTTAGATATAACTTTCAATAAACAGTGCATATCAGTACTTGACGTTGTTACATCTAAAGCCACTTAAAATCGCTGCTGAGAAAAAACCTAGTGAGCCCTACGCCTTACTCGTTCCACTCGACAAACAAAACGATGGGAATTAAACAGTTTATAATAGTTTATTGCTAATGTTGGTATGGAAATGACGTACAAGAAATGTTTATTGCCTCTAACAACGGCATAAAAAACCAATTCTACTTCTCAAGAACGGTTATAGACAAAAGAAGTTATTACAACTTCATCTGATTTATAGGTACGGCTAACAATAAAATCCTTATAAGGAATTGTGACACATGGAGATAGTCGCATTAAAAACACTAATAAAAAACACCTATATATTAGGTGCTCTTAAAAATAAATAAATAATATACAGTAATAAAATATAATATATTTTTTGAAAACCTCCCAAAATTAACTATTCTGGGCAGAAACAAGTAGAAAAAACAATTCGGTCATTGTATCTATTTTTGCCAGGAAAATAACCTGAATAGGTACGTCTGAAAAGCTCTCAATGAAGATTATTTTTCTTAAGATTCCCTATTACCAATTTTTACCTAGAAAATACTTCTCTTGACGCGGATACAGGTAGCTTTAATTTTAGGAAGGCTTACTCTACCACTGCACCGGTTCTGAAAGTAGATTCTAGTAACAAGAAGAGGCCGGCACGGCTCTTAAACACTGACATTTTACAATTCAACAATCTGTGTTCTGCGTGATGACCGACTATAATATTATAAATAAAAAATCACACCGTGTAAACCCTCCGGATGTACAAGTAGGTACTATATTCTGGATTCTCGAAAATTTAATCCAATACACGATTCGAATGTTCGGAACGCAAAACATGGAATGACATATATAGTAGTGGAATGTACAAACGACTAACCCCATTGTTCATTTTCAGTACCGAATTTTAGGTCACATACCTAAACCACCGTGACGTCATAAATTATAACTTGGTATTTCGCTTTTGATAAGAGTATCTCTGATGTAGTAACGTAATACAATTCTTAAGCTTTGACGCTTTCGGAATGTCTTGAAACGTACTGAGAAAAATTCTAATTGGAATCTCTTAGATATTCTAACCGAACAACGTGGTTATTCGAATAGGCATGGAAAAAGTAACAAAAATCACTAAAATATTGTGTCTAATGATATATGATTCATGTATTATGGAACACATATTTTTATTTATATTCGAAGTGAGATGAACAAGAGAGAGAGTGAGGTACACAAACATAATATTATGCAACACAAAATGTTTTAAATTCAGAAACTCGTTCTGTTTAAAAAACTTACGTTGAACGAAAATTATACTTTGCATCCAAACGAGCAGGTTTTTTATTTTTTGTTATCGATTGCAAACGTAAAAATATCGACAGCTGGAGTAACAGTACTCACTCATAGCAGTCACAGTAATAGCATATTATTATTATTTATTACCGTTGAGTGTATTTATCTGTGGTGCGGTGCAATAAACGTGGAAATCACACTTGACGTCCCACTGACGATGATCGTAACACTTCGCCGTTACGCTTCGGTTCGGCGTCTAATAGACATTGCTAACAAGGCCTAGAGATAGTTGTTATATTTCATGCAGAAGAATCTGTACGGTGTCATTTAGAATTTCTCAAATCCGGCCGGCACACTGCAGGACACGCGATTCCTACTACAAAGAGAAGGGGTTAAGGCCGTAGTGCACCATGCTTGCCCAGTGCGGATTGGTGGACTCCACTCGTCTTTGAGAACATTATTGGGAAATCTCTTAGAAAAATCAAGTGATATTTTCGTAATTAAAACGCAAATAACTCAGAAAAGATAGAAGTGCGTGCTGGGATTCGAACGCGGTACACCGAAAGTGAAGTCAAAGTCCTACCTAGCTAGCACCGCTTCGATCGTATAATCCTTATATGTAATACACACCAAACAGATCTTCCGCAATGTACTATATACGCATGTTTCGCTCCAACACCGGTGCACCTTTAAAGTCAACATATCCAGGATGAATGATGAATTTAGGAATAACATGAGATTTGACAGTGATAATTTATCGCAATCAGACAAAGTTGCAGAAAGCAAGAAAGCAGAGAGCAGAGATAAACGAAGTTAAACCAAAAATGGGCAGGGAACATATCTTGGACTGTAGATGAACGGTTGCAGTCCTGAGGTTCTGGAATATTGTAACCTTAAAACACTGCGTCAACTAGGTGAACAGACGACATCAAACGTTTACGACATCTTAATCTTGCTGCTTATAGTTTTATGTATTCTATAGTACTTCAGATTAACGTCAGTCTCTTAGACTACACGTATTCTTGCCATTTCCTTATACATCTGTAATTTGTTTCACCAACGATTGCTTTTAATGTTTTAATCGCCATTGCAATTCCTGCGACTGCACTGATCATTACGTATGCACTATATGCAGGTAAAAACAACTTATAGGAAATTTTTAATTTGCCAATTGTGGAACAAATTGGGTTTTTATGTACCGATAAATGTTGGATTGCGTGCGCTTGCTTTTAAAAAAAGACAATTTGAATAATAGCAATTGTATGTCAACGTTTTTTTTTTATTATTCGCTTAATAAGCTGTTAACGTTAGATATATAGACGATAAAATTGGAATGTTGAGATCGTTCTGTAGACAGTAGATACAATAATTATGAATTTTAATTTCTAATGACTACAGATATTACTTGTAATTACAGTTAATCCACCTGTAACCATTGCTGCATTTTTGCGCTTAGTTTTAAATAAGATTGCAATAATGGCAATTGTACGTGTTTTTTTTTGATTATTTTCTCAATTGGCTAATAATAATGTTGGTAATAAAGACGATAAAGTTGTAATTCTAAGAGCGGTTATTTTTAAAGACTATCTTCAGATGTGTCTTTAAATTACAGTTAATCCATTTTGAACTATTTCTGCGTGTGCTTTTAAAAACAGATTAGTTAAATAATAACAATTGTATGAAGTTTTAAGTCATTAGTTCTTAAAGTTATATAAATGTTGGATTGCTAAGATTGGTCTTTAGACAAAACAAATTTATTGACCACAGATATTTCAAGCAATTACAGTATAACAGTTTGAATATATTCCGTGTGTCTTGGAAAAGGCAGTAAATATTTGCTTTGAGGTCTACATCTAGACAACGTTTTCTTTTTTCTTACATCTCTGAGGTATAATTCTTGTATTGTTTCTATTTCATGTTTTGTTAGACGGCTTAAAAAATTCAAATACGAATACGTTGTGCTAGTAACGGCCTTTAAAATTTTTCGAAATAAGTTTAATCTTAAAAAAAACCATGATTGCACATAAAGAAAGATTGCCAAGGTTCCCTTAATACTAACTGTTATTTTACAATTGATTGATTGATCGATCGACAATACAATTAATAGGAATTTAATTTCTAATCACTGCATAGTTCTTGCAATTACAGTGAATCCATCTGTAACTATTCCTGCAACATTGTATGTTTTGTAATACGCATTTTCTTTTACTGTTGCTTCCTTTTTATAAACTACATAAGTTGTTTATGTATTTCATTATTGGACTTGAGACAAACAACTCGTTGGTCATGTTAATGCCTTCCGATTTCAACATTTAATCAGAGTTTTTAAAAAGATTTAAACCTAGTCATTGGTACGTAAACGTAATAACAGGGTACAAACAAATTTAACGTCAACAATTTTCCACAGCAAAGTTTTTAACTTTTTTGTTACAAGTTGTCTGAGTACAGTAGCGAGCTTTTCATAACTGTCTAACCTAAAGACGCTTTGATAGAATGCTTTGCGATATATTTTTTCAATTTTGCACCAACTGCAAGCTTGAGCAGAAAAAAGCTTGGTATGCATTACTCTAGGTAGCAGTTGGTTACCTAAGCTCAGTGCTAACCCCTTATTTTGTCATCTGTAACCTCAGCTGCTAATCAGGATGACGTCCCAGGAACTCTGAGTCTCGAAATCTTTGAACTTTTATATTCACCGAGGTATTCGTGGCCCAAGAGTTGGATTAGGTAAACGCTTGTAGATGAATATATTAATCTGTGTTTTGGGCTTCTTATTAATACAGATGCCCAGTAGAAAACCATTGCCTATAAACAGATCAAACGTTCGCAGGGTATGAGAGGAACACGTGCATTAATGTGCTGTGTCCGTCACCCTGAAGCAGAGGTGTTAAGCCTCAAGTGCCTGCACAAGCACAGCTCTGCTACTCTGGCAAGCACACCCTTCAGTTACTCAGGCGACAGAAACAAGCTTGGCAGTACTTTCCCGGACGAGCTCAGTCCCAAAATCTCTACTACTACTCTCTCTGTCGGGGTTAACCCCTACCACTGTTCTAATATTAGAACTTGTTGCTACCCAGCCGCACCACCCTCAAATAACACAATAGCTTTATATTCAACATTAAAACAATTATGATACGAAATCCGGAACAAAGGCGTGAACAGACAACCGAGTCCCAAATTGACTGATCCGCCATATCCCTCTCCCTTAACATAAACAGGCAAATCCTTACTTAATTTCAGTCGCAGAATTCAATCAGAATGTAAAGCTGTATACCCCTGCGTAATGTTATAATGCCTCACATTATCCCCCCGTTTATATAGCATCCGAATCGCGACATCGCACGAAACCTTTAATTATTATCAACACATCATTTTCATGCCAGCCTCCGAAATTATAGGTAGGGCTGTCAATTTAATACGGATATTGTAAAAAAACATTAAGTATCGAAAAAGTTATTTATGTTTCTATTCGGGACTTTATGGCTGAGTTGGAAGGTAATGATGATTGTCGTAAAACCTTCTAAGCTTAACTCATAACTATAGTAGTTAGTACTAGCTTTCCTCATCATAGGTAGCATTTTAATGTCCCACTACTGGGCTCAGGCCGCCTATCTCATAGAACCGAGAGGTATTCTCTTCGCTATGCTATAGCTATGCTATAACTTTTACGACTATTATGACTTGTTAGCGATAAATAACCTGAACCGGCTTAACATGCTCTTCGAGGAATGGGGGTGTATTAAACATATTTTTTAACTCTAGGTTTGTCTTATATATAGGTATATCTTACTCTAAGTATTGCTTATGAGTAGATGACAAGATTTTACATACATTACTTTACCGACCAATCTCCTTCGAGCCTTCCCCAAGCTACTCCAGACCCTTGGCGCTGTCCTTATTTGGCGTGCTTATAAGATAATAACGACATGTCAGTGACACATATCCGGGACCCACGGCTAAAACTCTACGAGACACGGGGATATACAAAACCACAAAAAAATATCAGAACTCCAAGTAACTAAAGTGTCATGTTCTTGACTGTTATGCTTATAAGAGCAAGGATAGACATACAAAGGTCCAGCAATGCTTATTAGACAGAGCAATCGTGTGGTAAGTCCTACTCCTTAGAAATAAGGGACCTGTCTATATGGTACCGGTATTTACCACGAGATCAATGGAAACCCATATATCTCTTCTGTAAACTCTGACTCAGGGGCTATAACAAAAAACAACACACTTGTCATATAATAATAAAAAAAACACAAAACTAACACAAGGCGTAAACAAAACCTTCGAATATATTGTTAAATGATAATTTTGTAATAATTAAATAGAGACATTCTCCAAAGACGACATAAAATTTAAAACAAATAAAATTAAATGAACATCAGTTTTGATTTATCGTCAAAAGATAAACATCAACCCTTTCACAATACACGTGAACCGACATGTCCCTTCCACGCATTTCATATTCCTGTTCCCGTTCCGTTCAACCTCCTAGGAGGATTATATTCTGCGATGTTTTCGTATCCTATTATTATACGGGGTGAAAATGGGCCAGATCGCACCACCCGCCACCTTACCCACTCATCCAAAGATCCATTCATGTATGAGGTAAACACACGGCGTCTTACATCTGTGTGCTACCGAAGACTCAAGAAAATGCGTGTGTGTTTCATCAACTCATCAACTTCAAACCACTGTCAACGACTCGTCAAAATAATATTAGTTTAACATCGGATTGTACCTATCTCAGTGAAATATGGTAACGTAATCTACACAAAACTTAATTACAGTTCTATTTAGATTCAATATTACCAATTGTACATGTTATTAATGGTTTTTACTTTTAGATTTGAAAAATGATTGTTAGGTAGGTAGATATAATATAACGTATTGAACACGGGGTACATCGTGAGGTCTAGCTACTGAAGAGTGTAAATGCGCTTGTGTGCATTTCTGGTTATTAGTCTTACAGTGCTTAACATGTTTGAATTTATTTTCCTATGCCTTGCACTTATAGGCCCAGTTATATTTAGAACTACTTTATTATTTGTTATCATATATATTAATGGAAAGGAATCTTTGGGCTAGAGCAAGACAGCATTAAATAATTTATTATATGATTTTCCTAGTAATTATGTTTGAGAACAGTTAAACATTCTGCGATGCTCTCCGGTAAACAATTTAATTACTCCGAGTGAAAACTAAAAACTTTTTAAGAGGAATATATAACTAACTCGGGTATCGTTGTATTGATCCCTATCACTATACATATTAAACAATGTTATAATGTATGAAATAACAACAACGAAATGCCATGTGTAACGAGAGGGCACGGGGTAAAGAATAACAAAACAATACTTACCTTCACGAGAGTGTTTCGAATTGCAAATTTGGGGAAAAAATGCGAACAAACTGCACTCAAAGCCAAACGCGGCAGTGCGCGATAAGCAAGCGTCGCTTATGCAAGATCACGAATGTAATTGCTCCCTTGTCTGCTACGACACTTCACGCCAGAAGGAGATAGATCGATTAGAAATCATTGGCGGGAATGGGATAGAAGACAAAATAAGCAACAATGGCGTAAGCGACAAAAATGATTGATTGCCAGCAGTCTTGCGCTGAGCTCTATTTAATCACTTTATTCCCTTTTCTCCGTTTGTGTTGGGATAATTTTGTATTTGTGTAATTTGTATACGAAATGAGAAAGCATACCACCCGAGGAGGGTTTCATATCCGGCGCCTAACCGGAGTATAGGCACCCAGTATTAACGCATCGCGTTATCTTTGATCATTATGCTCCATGTTATTAAGAAGGTTAATTTGGAATGTAAGTTAAATAAATGATCAATAATAAACGTTGGAAAAATACGGTTCTATAAACAAAATTAGTTTGTTGTACCTACCTACCAAAATCTGCACAGGTATCAATTTATACATCATTACTCTCCATACTGCAGGATCGCTTATTATCGTGGAAAATTAAAGAGATTTTTTTAAACTCTACCGTTGTTTATTTTTCGCTGGACTTAAATTTAATGCCGACGACGGATAATAAAACAAAACACTCACCACTCATATGTCCATTTTCATAAGGTGAGTAGTCCCCATTTTCTAGTCGGTGCTTCTTGAACGGGTGGCCCGGGAACTGGGTGGCGGCAAGCGAAAGACCCACTCCGGAGGCACGCTTCGGAGGTCGACCCGGTCTGGAGCTGCGGACATAGTAGCACGTTACTGCCGTTTATGACGGTACACTTACATTGGTAGAGTTGGGACTTAATTCTACCTAACATGAACCCGGAACTGTAGTAGACAAACTAGTAATGCATTTAAGTACTTGTTTCTGTTTATATGATTATTTGTCAGATCGATGACGGTATAATATTATATTTACGTTATTATTATTGTAGTATTTTTCTGCCGAGTTAAGACCAAATTCCATTCTCATTTAGTGCCAACATATATCTTGTAGCGATACAATGGAGGCAGCGTAATAATAATTAATTAATATCAATTAAAAAAGAACCAGGGGCAGTATCTAAATCGCCTTGTACAAGTCTTTTGCGGGACTTATCTAATAAATCATGTTCGCGCGTGAGGGTAGACACAGATTTATTTTTATTTATTTCACTCCCCCAAGATTTAATACAAGACATCGTCCGCAGTTTCCACAATTTCACGCTTATTGTTTTCCCATCCGTGATTTATGGGCAAGTAATAGTCGACGGTATATTCTTGGCTGCAATAAAGTTTGTCACCTAAATCTTGGCTCTAAGCCTATTGCGCGCCCTTAACCACGTTACACAAAATACACTGCTACGAATTAAAGGTTTACCATCTCATAAAACAGAATGAAATACCAATAAACTTCGCAAACCTGTCTCGTTACTCTCAATTGTACAATCTTTACGTATCACCACGTAAATAAGTCCTAGAAACGAACCTACATTGACTTTCTAAGTAGGTATAACGTGCGAATACCTACTTAAGTATTTCATTTTTATGATACATTCATCACAATTTCTCACTCTCAATCGCTAAGTAGTTTAGTGTTAAGTAAATTTTTCAGCGAGTCGCTTAAAAAATTTTTATTAATCGCGTTAGGATTACTAAAATTGTCTTAAATATTGGCTGAAGTTAAGACAGAAATAAAACACGTCAATTTCTTGTTAATTATCTATCATTTTCTAGACTGCATATTTTTTACAAGTGTCTCCGAACAAAGGAACTCCTGTTATATAATAATCAATATAAGTCATAAATTTAATTAAATAATGTTTAAGTTACGCTAATATTAAGTACAAAGTTCACTCAACAGTTGCCTAATTTAGCAAACGTAAATTTAAGGTGATTTCAATCTTCGACAGTGTCTAAATTTGTAATAACGCACTTCTAAGTTAGTTAGCTGTAAGGAATAATGATATTAGATAAAAAAAAAAACAAGCAAAACCATAGAATTGTCAATATTAACTGCTTCTGCAACTAATTGGTATTTTAACTTAGTGCAAGGTTATGAAATCCCATGCCAAAGAGAAAAAGTAAAGAAATACGAAGTTTTTTTTTGTGACAAATTATTACAGAAGTCTATCATAGAATCCATAGTTTCCTAGATGGGAAATTATAAGCCATATGCTTAGGACCTATGTACAAACTTAACAAATAATTTGAAGTCTAAAAAAAAGTTGTCTGTAAAGCGGAAGAATAGCCATTAACCCCAAAAAAAAACCCAATCATAGAGTCCAATTCCAGCAGCAACTAATTCAACATTACTATCATGGTGTATCCTCGGACAAGTTCGGCAATTATCGGGGGAGCGATGCCGTTATCATAGTATCAGCTTACGCAGAAACCGACTCTCGCCTATTTATTTTTATGTCAGCAACCGTCATTATGAGACACTCCATTAGCTTGGATTGTGGTATCTCGTTTTCGGTAGGTGGGGCGCGATTCGGTAATATGACGATTTTGTTTTTGTGCGGCCTTTTGATAAAGGATTTAATGAGAATGATGAATTGTTTGCGGTCAGGGATATGTTATTATGCGATATGCTTAAAATTAGTTGTATAACCATAGAATGCCAATAAAACACTGACTGTTTAAGTGGTGTGTTCTAAAATACTTTTACCCTTATTCCTCTCTGTCATAGGTTGCCTTTAAGAGATTGCTTGCAGATCTAAGGCCGCCTTTGCATTTTAATTTTTATTTTTTTTATGTTTACTACTGTATTTTATGTACATATATTTTGAAGTTTCTTTAATTTTTGTTTTTTTTATGTTTACTACTGTATTTTATGTACATATATTTTGAAGTTTGTGTGCAATGAAGTATGTCTGCTTTTTCTTCTGAAAGAACTAGCGCAGAAAACCAATTGACTATCCCCAGCAATGGGACATTAAATTACCAAGCCGTTAAGCCGTCAGTTCCGGTAATTATCATTAACGCCGCATTGAAGAAACATGATAGGTAGAAGCTCCATGTCCCTATCTCTAATAAGAAAGGAGACATGTTCCCAAGTGGGTGGTTATGATGATGATCACTACCTATACTTATTCAATCGAATAGTCAAAACAAGAAATTAAATTCCGATATAGCGAAAAGAGATATTTAATTTAAGTAACTTTAAATAATAGGATTAAGAAACCGTTTCACTTCTTCATAAATAATAGTACCTATCACTGTATTACATTATGGAAACATTGACAAAATCAATATTACGCTGCAACAATGGATTATGTTTAAGGTGTAATAAAAAACGTCTTTCCGGTGGTCGCACATGATGTCGCAGATGTATCTACACCGAAATAGCGACAATAAATAAGAAAATGACGCTCACAAAAATTTTATCTAATTTATTTTTAACACCTTACTCTAGTAATGTTGGGAGCGTAAAATCAAACAAAGCGATGACAGCGGCGTAATCGAATATTGGGTTTCAAGGTGCTACGCTTTAGTTACTCATAGTAGATTTTTTTGTATTCAAAATTATTATAAAAGCAACAATTTTATTGAAAACGTGGTAAAAACTAAAATCAAACAATTACGAAAAAGTTCAAATAAAAAATCAGCACATTCTTTTCGTAACACATTAATAAGATACGTTATACTATTTTACTTATAATATCCTAGTATATAGGAAACTATAGGAAAACAAGCCGTAACCTGTACAATGTGCCTAACTACTAAATAAAATTTATGAAGCGTCTCAGGTTTTGGACCACCATTGTAAAATTTCCAATTATATTTAAAGAGTAATATATCAAATGAATTTTAAATTTAGAACAAACAATCAGAAGCGAAACATCAAATAAAAGACATGGCGCGAAGAAACCGAATATTGAAAGTGTCGAGGGACACAGATAAGGAACGCGTGCTCCCTTGCCGCCACTTAGACCGTAATCTGAACACCAAAGCTCACTCCGATAAACTGCCATTAAAAAGCGTTCGATTTATTACAAGACGATTTCCGAACGATTTATATGGACGTGCAAAGTGCAAAACACTATCGAATACTGAGAGTATAGCAACTGTCGATATAAAGTGTCGTTTACTTAAGGATTCACTGTTGCCCGTGTACTCGTTTATAGCTCGCATTACGTATCAGTTTAAATAAAATGTATTTTAAATCTTGAGACTTCGTTTAGTTAAAACGGGGGAGCTTGCAAAGAAGAGTGAGGAAAGATTAACCATTGAGACATTATTGTTATGATTATTATATATATTTATTTTTATACTAATAATTCACGGACTAAGCGTCCTGTGTAAGCAATATGTCTATCTACCTGAGGTATAGGTTTTAAGTCTCATCGAGTGCCTGCCATTACACTGGCAACCACGCCATTTCGACCGGAACACAGCAATGCTACTTGGTGGGAGTAGTAAAGAGTTATTCCAGTCTTTATAAAAGCTTTACTAGAAATAAAAAAATCAGGTCAGAACTAAGAAAATACTGCACCCATAGAAAATAATCTGAATAACTGACATAATCCATAATGGAGACCATTCAGCAACTTCAAGATAAACTCACTAGATGGCCAGACGGACATCAAATGAGTCGCAAGAAGTTGCTGGTCACAAGAAATCGTGCTAGTGAAAATAAAGAGATATGTCCAGCAGCGTGACAGCAAATTCGATTAAAATTATTATTTTATAATATGGCAGATTTCTAAGTAGGAACTTCGATGCGAGAACCCGGAAATTACCAGAGGAAAAATACTTGTTAGTAGGTATGAGACATTGTTTTGAATATATGCGCTACCAACCGAATTCGCTAACAAAATACTTGCTCTCCAACACCAATATTTGCGAATGTTATCTACATTTGCAAATAGCAAACATCGGGCCATTTATATGCCGCATTTCCCAACCCTACCCTAGTGAAACTAAAACCGGATAGTTTTGCTTTTTATATTTGCCTGGCAATATTCATCACTCACCACCCATGTCACTGATCAAATAGCATTCACAAAGGAGTCCCCAGATATTTCTAACTGATCTACCCTTGATAGATAGTATGACAAACATACCGCATAAATCGACGCGATAAATACAATTTAAGTATTTATGCTTGTCTTTAAAACTTAAGTATGGAAATGGTTTTGCTTATTTTTACTTAGATAGTGAACCTACCTACCGTAATTCTTAGCATTAGTGTAAGGCAATTATTTTATACCAAATCTTTGTTTAGCTTGCTTGAAGAGTATTCGTAGGTACCGTTTCGCCAGTGAGGGGGTTGCATTATAGGTATAATAGACACACCTATAATCTAGATATTGAAAAACTAGTCCCAGCACGTAACCTTGATCGGTGCAGTTCAATAAACTTCACTCACTTCACAACAGCTTTATGAATTATAGCTTATATCGATATCGGGAACAGCTACCTGCCTATTAATAAAAAAAACAACGACCTTCAGTCATGTGGATACCGGATGGTACCTTCCTTTTGATAAACTAAACTTTTCTATCCAAAAAGTTATTTACTTTTGTTTTTGAATCTATGATTAATGAGTGAATAAATTGATGAACCTCCGTACGGATATAAGGTGGAATCTAAAGCTTGTCGCCGCATTAACAAATTTGATTTTTGTGTTTCTTCCTTGCTTCCTTACGACATGTTGATCGTACTTTTGTAAAGGTCGGAACTGTTTTCCTCTCCTTTGTTTACTCTACAGTAACTACTTAAGTTGAGGTATGCAATGCCTCAGGAATATAAAACAGATCCATACATAATCACATCTACAGTAAGTACCAAATTACATCAAATATATATATATTTTTCCTTTTTTTACACTTTAAATGTCTTACTATTTAGATTTAAGTATTTTTATTATATATTACGCTAAAAGTAAGTTTAGAGGCTTTACAACAGTGGATCCATGAACTCATATTGTGGACCTTTACTTTTAAATAAGATATGGTACCTTATCAAGTTTTTATTTCAAAAGTTGATTGCAATGAACAGTCTAATTATTTTATTTAAAATTACTGTTACCGTTGTATTAAAACAAAGTTTTCTAACATCCGGAATTGTTTGGTATATAATTTTCAACACTAAATTGCGGTGTTATCAAAAAAGAGTAGAAAGGCATTTATAAAGCAATATTATGGAAGACTCGTTATTCAGTCATCCGAAGAACATCAATATTTTCTATAACACAATCATTGCTTTCAGATATTAACTGCCATCCGAGTTTTACTTCAAAGTATAAGCGGTTGCTCGCGACTGCGTTGGCGTACAATTTGTGTAAGTAATAAGTATTTTTTTTCCGTTACAAACTTTGATCCCCTTATAAACCTTTGAGTACTTTATTTAAAAAAATGCATTGGCCTTCATACTACTCGTATCTGCAGCTCTCATTTTAATCCCCTGGAGGTGAATTTTATGGACAGAGGTTCAAGAAGGTGGCTGTTGGCACAGAGCAGGTGCTGAGTTTCTTGCCGGCTTCATCTCAATCTGCCTTCCGAACCGGTAGTAATAGAGTCACTACAAACGGATATACTTGTCGTTTCAAAAGTGCTTGTAACGTAAGCAAACTTGAAATAAATGTATCTGGAATTTTGAATTGTACTTATTTTTATAGCTTATTTATAAATTAGTGAATGCAAATCCCAATGTCTTCCTACAGTGACATCAAGTTCATAACAATAAATGCATCAAAGTGAGTTTTAAGTTAAACAACTCAAATGCTCAGCTATAATACAAAAAGACCAGTCTAGCTTTCTAAACCTAACTAGATTCATGCGTGAAGCTGACTCGCGATGGTGATCTATATCGCGCCATTTTGAGAGTGGAAATACTTACTTTTTATTTTCTATCATTTATTGATTTTCATTTTTTTTTTAATTCTTAACAATGATTACAAAAATTAAAAAAACTATCAAAAATTTATAAGAAAAAAAAAACACCCTCCGCTTGCAGGGCTTTTGAATGCCCAAGCAACCGGCGGTCAGGGCTCCAGAGTGAGGAACCTTCTTACAATACGCGCCGTTTCAAGGACTACTGCCTTCTGTATCCGACCCTTGATCCAACAACCAAGCGAAAGCTTCTTAAGATGTTGGTCAAAGCTTTTCGCGAGAAGACCATTGACTGAAATGACAATCGGAACAATAACGGTCGACTCAACATTCCACATGGCGGTAATATTAACTTTTATTGTTACAAACTGCATTGTTGGGAACTGACATCGCGCAATTTCCCGCCATTTTCATCAATACATTATGCCAAATTTCAAAGAATCACAAAACATACCGATGTAGGTAACGAGCGTAAAAAAGATAATAGGAAACTTAACACGTCTCAACAGCTATTAGAAGAACAAACAAACGCTTCATACACTACGAATAGCCTGCAGTCTCTGTTATTATATTTGTGTAACTATTCTCGACTTCTTAGTGAACGTGTTCACACTCGCTACCAATTACTGACACTAAATCATAACATACAACATAAACATCCTTTCCTAGCAGTTAAAAAACTAAACACCAAATAAAACACGCTGACAGCCCGTACCAAGCTAATAGTCGATATTTATCTATAGTACATATATCAGCGTTGTTCTCAAAGGCGTGTGTAGCGCACCAATCCGCATTTTAACGTCCTAAACTTTTTGATTCTGAAAGACGACCCATACCATGTAGCGGGGCCGTTATTGGATTTATATAATGAAGACGATGATCAGAGTTATTTGCTTAGTTATAAATTGCAGGATGGCCATAGAGCACTGATAGCCTCGTATGGCTGCGGCTTCTCTTCGGGAAGACAGAGTTCGATCCCCGGCACGCACCTCAAACTATTCGGAGTTATGTGCGTTTTAAGCAATTTAACATCACTAGCTTCAATGGTAAAGAAAAACATATTGAAGGAACGTGCATGCATAAGAGTTGATTAAAGACACCGCATTACAGAGTAAATTAGCGAGTCTAATGACAAAAGTCAATACTGAAGATTCTACCTACTTCTGGCTTATGTGGTGTTTCTTAAAATATATTCTGCAGTCCGACGGCAAACGGAGACAATGTTCAGTTCCATGTCCCCTCACACCTTTCACGAGAGTTTCTAATGGCCTATCACAGCATATTCAAAGACGTGGAAAAAACTGAATATGTAGACATTTTATTTCAACTTAAATAGCCCGTAAATATACAAACACAATAGACAAACGCAGCCCGTTAAAACTTTAAAGTACGGACTTGCTGACAACGTATGGGAGGCTAATAGTAATATTGTGTATAGTTTTTTTAACGGTTCACATATTTATTTACTCGGCACTACCTACCGTATTGAGAATGTTTATCCATAAATTTACATCGGTTCTTTGTTCAGTATCCTTAAGACACTAGTACTTTTACAAATTTAAGTGAGATGAAGGTGCTAATGGTATGAAGTAAATGTTAAATTAATTTTAGAATTGAATTACAGTATATATAGATAGCTATACGCTTTCAAAAGTAGAAGATCCCAGAGACTTTGTCTTTGAATCCTTATTAGGCTATAAGATAAGAATGATGCCTTTAAAGATTTGAGAAGGCTGAAGCTTTATTTGTTGTATTTCTGTATCTGTATACACAAAATTGTTGCCCTAATCCTATTAGGAACATATAACAGTTAAGTGTTCAATGATTAACGAGAAAAAGACTATTCCAAAGGTTAGACTCAAAGATTATTAAAACAAATATCTAGAATACGTAGATTTAGAGTAAACGACAATGTTTCCTTTTCATAATATTCTGATCTCGGAAACACCGTGTCTGTGTTATACCAAACAACGAAGCTCTGTCTTAAAAATGGCTCGGAAATCGGTAGACAAGGTAAAACAAACGTACCTAATCTTATCTATTGTAAACTCAAACGCAGTAGCAGTTTGTCTTGGGTTCAGTACAAACATGATAAATGATTTCGGTTATAAAAAAAACGTTGTTCTATTTTGTAACCGAGTTCCGGTGAGAGGGAGACGGATTCATTCCTTGATTAAGTTATAATACCTATTCACCTTGAGAAGTACCTGGAGAAGAAGAGAAACCAACATTATTGACTGTCCAGAAAATCTACTTATCTATTTCTTAGTTTATCTAATATTAAAATTAGAAGCAATAATAAAACTGAACCAAAGAATATGAAAGACAGGCTTCATATAATTAAAAACAATGTTTAATAAAACAGCAAAGAATATTTAACTGCAACCAAAAATTAGAGGGCACATCGACAGTAACAATAAAAAGTGAAAGCAAAGCCACGTTTAAGCGTGTCGTAAAAATAAAAATTAAACAAAAAATGCTAGGGGTGGAAAAGTTTCGGAGCGTAATTTTGCCGTACAATTATTTCTTGTTCTGGGCATATTCTCTTAATGTTACCTGTCCCTAGGCTATTAACCTAAACTAAAGAGCAATGAAATATTATGTCTGTGCTCGTAAAAGTATTTCAAATTAAATTTTTCATTATTATTTCCTTGTGTTCAAAATTTCTTTAATGTTTCATTAACCTCGAGCTGCGATAGCGGAATATTTGATTAATTAATAAGAGTATTTTTCCTCTAATTTAGTGGCAAAGGAACACTACATGATTATTGAAGTGTCCAGTATAACTAAAAGAATTTAATCTTATCACAGGTACATCAAAAATAATGTCTTGCACTAAACTTCATAGTAAGGTTAGGTTAGATCTAATTAATTGTTTTCATCGAGTACGCAAAAGCAACTTAAATTATTTTCTTACAATCACATGTTAACCACTAAGGAGGACGTTAGTTTCCACATAGTATCGTAATAAAACTCTAACTCACTTGGCATCTATTATTTTTTGTTAGCATAAGAACTTACCCATAGCTGAATTCTCCTGCTAGATTTTAAATTCTCAAGTTCGAAAATTAAAGATCTAAAAGTGATGGTACAGCTTCAGTCTTACTCGTAGGAGCTCGGAACGTACAAGATTTCACTAGATATTATTATCACCATAATATATAAGTGACCGGGACAGACTGCGTTTCCGAGGCATGGGAGTGTGAACAGAACATCCAATATATCCTAATTTCGGGCTGGACTAAGACTTATCTTAGCAGAAAAAAAATGCCTGAACAGGTAATCATACCCTGGGTAATGATAACGCTTAGACCAACGACGCAGTTATATATATCAGAGACGAACCCTATTTAACTACAGACTTGTACTTAATGACCATTTTTTTTAACTAGCCTTATTAAAAAAATATATAAAAAAAACTAAATCAAATATTTTTTCCCTCAAACTTGCGTTTTGAGCTAAACAGTAACGAAAATATTCTGTGTAAGACAGAGCAGAAAATTGGACTGCGCATAACTACATTATTGTATTGTTAAGAATAAATGCAATAGACCTCTCACAGTTGTAACAGCATTTCGTTTATTGGAAGCACAAAGAAATCATAAGCCAATAAAGCAAGTCACCGCAGACAGGTAGCGCGTACGTTTCAATTTCCCCGGGCATTTTATTTACAAAACTAATTATGTTTGTCTGATAGGGTATTAAACAGCACCGGGTACCTCTTGATTCGATGACAGTTAATAAAGACATTCCAAACGAATATAAGATCAGACTATTTCATCTCTGACTCCGTTTGATAATGAAGAAATGTTATTATAGTCTATTTATTTCGTATTAGAGATTGTGATTTAAAGCTAGTCTATTTAGACAAGTTATTAACCGCTACTTTGTTTTGCTCTTTATGTTTTAGGAATGCATTTTTAATCTGGATCTTCATTTTATCGCCAATTAGATGGATGGAAAAAAAACTAAATGCTGCCCACGACTTCGTCCATGGTTATTCCTTTAAAATGAACACCTTCAAACTCTATCATGATTCATGAGACTATATCCGTGGTACCATTTAATTGGTTTATCATCGAAATTTGATGTCAGCAAATGCATAGTGATTTACAGAACCGGAAAAACCCACTGTAGACGGAGCAACTCTATAGAAAGATTTTAATAAATTATTATTATGCATTATTAAGCTTGTTGGGAAGGGGTCCCATCTAAGCTGATACAGTAGATACAGTAATAAAGATAAATGTCTGTCCCACAACTGTTTCCTGAGACATAACTGTTCAAAGTTTTATAAAATACGCAGTGGCAACCATAACTTCAGCTACATGTACAATGTTTACATTTGAGGTCAAAATGGGGTCACGGATTACTAGCATGGAAAAAGGTTACGGTCCTAGATAAAACTATCCTAGATATAACTATACTAGCTATCAAAATAATCTAAATAAGATTATAGATAGCTAGCTATCAAAATAATCTAAATAAGATTATAGATAGCTAGTTGAGTAAGTTCGTTGAGCAAGATCGCTAGATTAATTAGTTAAGTAAACGTCACTTAAAGACATTCTGATTCTTACTACTAATAAAATCTTGATATATTTAACGACTTAGCGTTGAAGTAATCTAAACAGTAGCGATAAATAAAATTACCCACCTAATTCCCAAGTTTAAGAAGGAATGACGTTTTTTATTGTTCTTTTTTTTGAATTTTTATTGCTGCTGGCACGAACTTGGTCGGCACGCCACGTGGTTCAGATAATTGAAATGTCCAAACATTGGATTTATGTAGCTTCTATGATGTATCTATGTAGTTGGTATGTTAACTACTTTTAATTATTGGAGTGATCTTTATATTATGAGTAGACATTGTGTCAGCCCAAATGAAGACTTCGCGTTATAAGTTGTTTTTTAAGCGTAATACCATTAATAAACTCTCTTGTTATTTCTATTTGATTACTCATCGATTTATATTAGAATTTAAAATATTTTTTTGTTACAATAGTTATGCTGCCATAATCTTCCTCAATTAAATTTTTTTAACTTTTAATTTTAATTTCATCTTCGTGCCGTAGATTTACTTAATATTTGTAAATTTCAAGGTACACATTAATACATTACATCCGAATTAGAGAATGAAGTAGGTAGATAACCTACTACGAGTACATTCTCTAATTCGGATGTTAATAGTGTAATTGCTCTGATAAACGATCAAAAGGAAAAGTGTATTTTTACAAAGTAAGTACATTCTAAAACTTTACTTATTTTATCTTATTATGATATACATAATATATGATACTCTATAAGAATTTGTTGAAATCGAATAAAAGAAAATTGAATAAACTTTTCGCTCCCAGTTCCAGCAGCAAAGAAAATGCTATTATTTCCTAAACAAACCCTTACTACAAATATAATACTGTAAAAGCGGTCCCGGCATCCCTCCTACCACTAGGGCAACACAATCAGCCCCCAAGGGACAAGCTCTCGTAATTAGCGGCTGTTCATTTCTTAATTTCAATATTTAATTACAAAGGAAACTCGATGACTGCTTAGAAGAAAGAGACGTCATCTTCAGAAAGTCTCGAATCGGTTTTGTTTTATTCATTTAGTATTATCAAATGCTTTGGCTTCTGTATTAATTCTTAGAATCTTTGTCTGTAGAACCATCAAAGGGTAATTTAATTGTGATTTTATATTGTACCTACTTTGCATAAATACTGAATAAGTTCTTTTTTATATATATGTATGTTTATATATTTCTACATTTATAACTTAAAAATGTTTATAGTTTACCCCCAAATTACGGATAAAGTTACGTCTACAATCTAATCACAAATCTCGTCATGCATTATTGAATTATACACTAACCTATGCAAAATACATGAAAGTGTTCCTTTTGAGGTATGATATTATCTTCAATGTAACTTTATCTCTTTCACTGAAGAGCCTTCTTACGATTCCCTTTGTCGTAACTCTATTGTCAGTTTGGTAATAGCTCCCGACATATTGTCGTTTTATTTCATGTCTCGGGATCAGAAGCTTTTATGAAATTTCTTTTTAACTATTACCCGGTTTTGTACTACACGTAATAGATATTTTCCTGCTTTGCGGCTCTTATTTAAAAATTAGATATTTATTTTACTGCAACTTAGGCCCTTGTTTTTCAATCGGTATTTATAACAAAACTAAGGAATAGATTTCATAAACAACTGTCGTAGCTTCAAATTAACTTCTCAATTTATTGATTATGCTTGGATGCTCGTCCGTCGTCGTCGACCTCTAAAGGGCAATCTTTAATAAATTTGGCTGACCCATAACATATTTCCCGCACTTTTAAAACGTCAATGACATACAGATTCCAGGCCCAGTTAGTTCCTTTACAAATTGAATCAGTACGTACGTCAAAGCGAGAAATAATTTCTCTTTGTAACTGTTTTTCATTTCCCACTTTTCATTTGGTCGCGCCGGTTGTGCGTTTGGCATGTTTTGTTTTGGCTCTTTGACGGCTGCTGGTTCGGACGCAACCATTCACGCCGATTGTATTGGTGGATGTTGTGTAAAATTATATATTTCTGGACAAGTGACCAAGCCACACGCCTGTTTTGCGTTGTAACGCCCTACGTTATTTGGCCTAATCTAAATGAAATTACTGACTTTCTATAAAATATAAGAATAATTTATGTGTTTGATACCATTACTCAGCACAATTGTAGAACAATAATACCATTTTAGTATAAAGGCCAAACCGCAATCCAAAAATCAAAGTAAAACAAATTAACAATGCATCAGTCATTCTGCAAATTAATATTAGAACCGGGCGCGGTTCCTGGCGCCAAGTTTTTTTGCTCCCAACCAACAAATGATTAAAAGAAATTAAAATTTTTCGACCCGTAGCGGCTACACCCAACAACACCGAATCGTCTACTTTAGAACATTTCGGTTTTGTGTCGCTTTTTAAACTTAAATAGTTTTCATTAACAGTGATATGGTTCATCAATAACAATCGGGAACTTCTGCTACCGTTCCCGTCCGTTTGTTGTATTTTTTATCCGTAAACGGCCTGCTGTACATTGAAAAAAAACTAATTGCTACCTGGCCAGCAACACATTTCGTTGGTTCCTAAATTAAATTCATCTAATTTGGGCATTGGAAATTGTCGAGTCATATCAGTCATATGCCAACACAAGCTTTTAACTATTTTTGGATAGAAAAGAAACGATTCCATGTTTTTCACCAAGCAACATTGAAAATAAACTGTCTCATTTGTTTAAATGAAAAAGGTCCAGGTTTGTTTACGAATTTTACATATTATTTATTTATTTTATACATAGAAGTTTACAAAAAAAAGAAAAATACTTATTGCTCGCACCAGAAAACCACCCGGGTTTGTAATACATATATGCTAACAAGAATCTGGTTACGTTATACAGAACATTATAGTTGAATACTTTATTGTGTATAAAATATGGAGACTTAAGGTTTTTCTAAATATCATCCCGTACATCAGTGGGTAATTCATTAATAAGCCAGGGAACTAGATGCGCGTTTGTGCGCTTGCCATACCTATTGAGCGTGATCGATAAAAAAATGGATAAAAAAATATTTATTTGAAAGTTGCAGCTAACGCCAAAAGATTAAACAAAACATTTATCCCACTCAAAAGCTAGCCCTATTCAGTCCAAGATGAAAGTGGGTTAAACTATTAAGAATATTGCAAATTAAACCGAAATTTCAAATCGGTTTCAACTCAATGTCTTTGTAGTGGTAACTAGCCACGTCAGAATCCCACTTACCCACAAGAAAAAACTGTAAAACTACGTTAAACACGTGCAATATGATAAGTCATTTGAATTTCTGTGTGTAGTATTTTTACAATTTTGTGTTCTAGCACTCCATAGTTTACCAAGCATCTGTTTGAAATCGATTCTTTAACTACTCGGTTTTTGTAAACTAACAACAATATTATTGACAATAGAGTTTATATTAGTGGTTATCAACAAGTTTTCCAGTTCTTTTTTTGCTAATTATGCAATATTTTTGCAATGCTTTGTGCTTTCAAGTAATAAAAACATAAAAACCGAACGGGGTCCATGCACTTTTCACAGTAAAAAAATACTGACCGATTGACTCACACTTTTTACCTTTTTATCTCTAGCTTTGAAAGTAAAATTAATGTAGAGCGATGTAATTTACAAGAGTGAATGAGTTCGTTATATATTTTATCTTTTACTACTAGGTAGCTCTTTTTTTAGCTATTTGTTTTTTTTATTATATGCGTATTTGAGTTTTGTACTAGGTCAAAAACAATCTTAATATCGCGGAATTAAATTTGACTATTCACTTTTTTTTTGAAGTTCTAATACAATTATTGTTATAGTTTCTAATTTAATAATCCTTAGTTAAGTGTACCTGGACTATCATTAGTATAATATAATTTAGACTCGTAAATTGTACAAAGCATTCTTTTACAGATTTGCATCTGCATCAAAACCAAGCTTTATAAAAATAAACAAACCAAAGATTTGTAACATCAACTCTCGTTCAGCATTATACGCAAAACAAACTTAATATTTGTTAAACATGTCATTAGAAAAACTAAGTTTTCGATACGAAAGGTAGGAAATCATCGATTCAGCCAGTTATAACTTTTGAACTATATAATCAATTAACAAGTTACTTTTTTATCTTTTCTAGAAAACGATTTCCATTTCACGCAGTTAAACCACTGATTGCTACTGACTGATGCTGTACATAAGCTGCAATTTAAATATAAATTTGTGCAGCGAGTAGGTCTTAAACCTAATTTTTGTCGATACTAGCTGATATCCGCGGATACACTCGAGTTAAATGTTAACATTGGTTTGTAGCAAAACGTTATATTAGAGCACTACACATACACATACATACACATAAACCATCCTCAGGAAACAAGGGTTGTCTGCATCATCTTCATATCAACCCATTACCGGCCCACTAAAGGGCACGGGACTCCTTCCACAATGAGAAGGGGTTAAGGCCGCTGGCCCAGTACGGTTTGTTGGACTTCACACACCTCTGAGAACATTGTAGAGAACTCTGAGGCAAGCAGGTTTCCTCACGATGTTATCCTTCACCGTTGAAGCAAGTGATATTTTAATTACTAAAACGCACATAACTTAGAGTTGCGTGCTAGGATTGGAACTCGCCCCCCCCCCAAAAGTGAAGTCGAAGTCCTACCCACTGGGCTATCACCGGTTCATAAACTTGTCTTCATAAACTCGTCTTAACAAAAAAATTGGTTCTTAAAGAATTAATATTTACTATAAATCTCTTGAATCGTGTTTGAGTTTATCTTTACATAATAGATATATACGAAAAAACTTTTTTTTGTTTGCGTAGTATTAGTTTAGTATATAAGTTTCAAAATGGAAAGGATGCTATCTAACTTTTCGCTGCGCACTAGAAATAAGGAATCTTCAGATCAAAAATCAATTTATTGTGAGTGACCCTGTTACGATGTTCCAAACTATAGAGTCTCGCATTGCCTTGTCTCCCCGAAAAATCTCCTAGTAAGACAAGCCCCCAATTCGAATGCATCAAACTAATACTTGGCAGAGTCATCCCATAAAATTGCATGGCAGTAATATTTATTCAATTAAATTAAATTTTAATGTTTTTTGAAAACATAAAAAAATATTTTTTTCTTACTCCTTTTGTCAAACATGAGCAAGAGATGCTACTCCAAATCGGGTTGGCGGGCTTTCATCAGGTTAGTTGAGTAAAGTAGGTACTCAGGCTACTAAATACAGTCATAGTTGATCAAACTTGATTCATCTGCTAATAATGTACAGAAATTGTACCAAAGAAACTAAATGGTATCTAAAATATACAAATCGGTATGGATTTCAATACTTGTGGGAATTTTAAAATAAACAGAAGTTATTCATAAATCAAGAACGTAATAGTTACACTCCGACGCTGTGTAAGACTGTAAGTACGTCTGAAAAATCTTTTGTTTGATCAGACTCAAACATCTGGATGTATAACAGAAGTTCATAATAAAATATGAAGAAAAAACACGTTAAGTCCTTTTGTATCGACCGCTTCTGTTTGTAGTGAGCTATGAATGAATGATCTTGATACTTCTAAGATTACGTTTGCTTATAATAATTAATTTCGTAGTAAAATGTTTAAAATAAATTAGCCGGTATAAGCTGTTGATGTATTGTTTTTATCGCTGAATCTTCGTCAATTAATGGACAATGTTATACCAACCACAAAAAAATATAAATAGTACGCTTGAAGGGCTGCAGTGTAATACGTTAATTGCATTTATTATATAGTGTTTAAAGGAAAAAACTGTTAGTAGCCATGAATAATGTCCATATATTTTATTAAATGCCAGCTCTACCGGTTTTATTGTTGTGCCAAGAGGTTTTGATGTAACTTTTCAGATCAATAAGCTTTAACTATAAGCTAATTAATTTCAACACCAACCACCATTTCATACATGCTCTTATGTTTTATTTATCCGTGTAAATAAGATTCATCCTTGATAAAAATTCCGTTAGTTCCATTACCAAATGTTTTTTATATAACAGATGATAAGATATCTTGATGTAGCGAACATTTATCTACTCTGTAGCAAAATAAATTAAGAAGACAGTTTTTTTTTCTATTATTGCTAGATAGATTCCAAAGCTATATATGTATTCTCCTATCTACTAACATTATGTTCGTTTTAAATATTAACAGTATAAAAAAGGTGTACCGATAAGTATATAAGCATGTTTTATATTCATTTAGATTCAATTTAGATTGATTATGCCTTAATGATGAAAGCAGTGTTCTAAAGTGCGAGCAACTTGAAAGTCATTTACGTTTTTTAAGATCTTTAAAGGCTTGCCGGGTACAGAAGGAAGGCTCAGGACCGGATGAAGCGTTTCTTAGTAATGACCTATGTTCAACAGTGGACGTTCGCAGGCGGATGCTGATGATGAAGATGATGCCAAAAGTTGGCATTGTTTATTTTATGATCATAACTTCACTATATTAAAACTATGATACTCCTAAAGTATTAAAATAAATTATGTCTTGTTAATAAATTAATCAAGTATCAAGGTGTCTGAATCGCACCAATTGCAGACGAAACGTACTCACTTCATAGTAACTCCCTGAGATTTGTTTTGATAATACATCATAAAACTATTAAATATTGGATCGCTGAGTGAGAATACCCGAACTGTTTTTACATTTCAGCGCAAGTGATAACCGACAGGCGAGCGTGGATATTATTAATACAAACAAAAGAAATCTGTTCCTTTCCTGTTACCGTGACTTCATAAGCCTATGCCCGTATTGAATCGATTAGTTCTCACCCACGTTATGAAGTTTCAGATCCTCAATAAGTTTATTACTTGAACCCAAATATAGCATCGATCGTGGCGTAATCGGTTTGTTATTTCAGCGTTTAGACGATGTTTGAACCTTGTTTTGTTTTCTCGGAGGCATGTGGGAATCATTCTATTGTGTTCTACATCCGGGTTATGATTTGCTCTTTTAAATTTAATTTTGGATTGATAGACTTCAATTTTTCTACAGAAAACTTAAAATAGATATGAGTTATATTGAAATGTTCACCTAAGAGGTGGTCGTGGTGCACTGGGTTTCTTACCAGGGTATGCGTACGGCAGTATAATTGCATAAACTGCGAGTAATATATTAATTTTAGGGTAGGCTATGCTTTTGCGCATGTATGAAGTGCACGCCACAGTACCTAAGTGGTTTACAATATGCAATATGTAATTAATATAATCAATCTAATCCAATATCTACAGATAGCAGATTGAAATTACTAGTGCCATAGTTTTCCTTTCGTTCCCTGCGGATAGCACTACAAAATTTTGGTTTAAGTCGTCTCATGTTAAAATACTCGTAAAAATTAAGGGAACGTATTTGAAATTGGGATCTTCAACTCTGTTGTAAACGACATAACAATAAAAATATTCTAGTTTTTATTTCAAAAGAGTCAAATACGGAGCGTCCATATATAAAATATTTAAATCTCATAAAATAAGTGTATCTTGTTTATTTGCAACTTTTTAGAGTATTTTGTTGCAAAAGTTTTTAGAATCAAACAACTATATGACGTTGACGGCCGATTGGCGCAGCGGGAAGCGACCCTGCTTTCTGAGTCCAAGGTCGTGGATTCGATTCCCGCAACAGGAAAATGCTTGTGTGATGAACGTGAATGCTTTTCAGTGTCTGGGTTTTTATATGTATATTATAAGTATTTATGTAAGGTAGGTTATTCATAAAAATATTCATCAGTCATCTTAGTAGCCATAACACAAGCCACGCTTACTTTAGGGCTAGATGGCGATGTGTGAACTGTCGTAAAAAAAAAAAAACCAAACAAACAGTTCTTTATTGCTGGCCAAATATTTACAATGCGATTAATATCACTGAATTTTCTAAAATACGCTGTTCGTGGAAAATACCGCGATTTTTTAAAAAACAGCGTTATAACGAATTTGCGCCCTGCGGGGTAGCGTAATCCTATCCGGTTATTATAATTATTCTTATTGTTTAACTAGCTGTAGCCCGTGTTCTCGTTAGTTCATTCGTTCCCGTTCTTTACGATACTTTTTAAATACCGCGGGAACCGTTTGTTTTCTTGGGATTAAAAGCCTATTTAATTATTTGCCTTTTAACTAACTTTATATATGCCAAAAATCAAGTAGATAGTTTGCATAGTTAGGGCGTGAAGTAAACACAAACAAACACACTTTCGCATTTATAGCAAGTAAGTATGTAAAGAATTGAAGGTGTAAAGAATTTGTACGCATCAAAAGTTCCTTCTGTGGGTCAATTTCAATTAGCAATGTTTGATCAAAGAATAAAGTAGACTACGGAATGTTTTTTTAAGGGCCTAAGTTGATCTATATACATAGATATGCCTCTGTGGCATGATCACTTTTCACTTTCTATAAGTGAATGAATGAATGTACTTTTATTGTACTTACAACACGAAAAGTAAAAAAAAAACAGAACCATACCAAGGCATCGAAACTCAAATATATATCTATAACTCCAAAGCATTAAACATTAACAGAATTATAAAATACTAATTTTAAGGTAAGACGATATCATTTAACCGTGAATGGACCTACATCTCTCATTCCCCAGGCACACTATCTGCGGCACTTGACATGCGTCAGCAGCCAACTTCCGTTCCCAGCCTCCACTTATCTCGAGCAAATATAAAATTAAACTAATGTAACATGAAAAATATGTCTTTCTTTTCATCTTATGCAATCGTGTAAATACACCTGACGTGTTTGTACTAGCCGGCAATGAAAAAAAACAATTTGTTGTTTGATTATACACACGTCTAGATAGGCCCTCTAAAAATCTGATAAAACACATCAAGAACCAATAATTTGTAGCACACTGAGATATTATATCTATACCTACATATGATTTATTTTATCGTCAAACATCAGCAAAATATGTAACCTTCTGTTGCATGAAACGACCGCTAATGGATGAATTGATAAATACGCCGCATCGCACTGCTTACACTCTACATAGGATGCATCTAACAGCATTAGGGTACCTGTGCATTCGCAACTAAACATATCTAAGCGAATTTATCCATTGAACTAGCTTGCGTCCTTGAAAAGGAATCGGGATACTTCTTATCCCGGATTCATCCCGAAGGATATATTATATGGAAACACGCGAACAATAGTTTGACAAATATGTAATACATTAATAGATATAGAGGCAAATAAATTTGGTAATATTAGAAGAACAACTAATTCCTATTTGTATTTAGTGAAAAGAATCCAAGTCATTTACTACTGAAGTAAAATAGACTCAGCCTTCTTCAATTATAAGGACAAAACTCATCACTCCTGCAAATGGTACGCTATTATAGGCTGATGATAGGATGATGATGATATCTATTTTAAGTTAAGGGTGTATTTACCAAATTAAAACAACTTTCCAACTTGGCCATGTCTAACCGCAGGTCAACGACCGAGTACAATACGAAGCTATAAATTTTCATTCAAAAGTATTTCCAAACAAATTGTGAACGTGAATAGGTTTCGTATAATTGTAACTTCATAGATCCAATTTTCTTATCTATTGTACATAATAAAGGCGTGAATTGTATCAAAGCATTCAAATTACATAAGTACTTACTTCTATACCTATAATTGGTAATTTTGTCAAAAAATAAGATATTTTACAAGCCCTATTTTCGTACCTTGCAAGATACGTTGCTTTATTGTTTGTTTGTATTGGTTTGTTGACCTCTCGAGCGCAGTGGTCAGCGTTAGCTTCATTCATTTGGGAAGTGCCGCTTTCGGTCCCCGGCAGATTTTGGTAATCTGTACCGGTTTGTTCCCGTAGGAGGCTAGTGGCAAAGACGTGCCACCAAGTGTTCCAGTAACATGCCTCGTAAATCCGTTTATAGGTTGAAATTTGATGTGAAGTTAAAATGTATATCGAAATTCCATACAAGTGTAGGTTAAGCAGTTGTAAAAGAAAAAAAGACAGTTGTCATTGTTAGACAAACAGAAGAGGCGCCGTATTATAATAGCCAGGGCTGTCACTTAGTAGAAACAAGTTAATGGACATAATCAATTTGCTCGAAATTGTGTATGGGATAAAAAACGTATTAAGCTGACTAGTCACGCGATGAGAGCTGTCAAAACCCAGCTCTCACTTGTAGGGTTCGCTAACGGTTTTTAAGTGCACTCATAATAGGCAATATCAATAATTGACTATCGCCGCTTTGTTCTCGAACCTTGTAATTATAATGACACTAATGTGATCTGTAACCTCTCCTTTTGATGTCTTAATTTAGAGCTTTGCCAGTTTGTAACCCAAGTTTAGAAAAGTTTAAAGTAAACTTTTTTTTCTTTACTCAGGAAGGTTAAAATTTTTTATTTTTTAATCTTATTAAAGTATTAACAACCTTATTAGTTTATTTTTTTAAACGTTTAACTAATAATAACTAATTGATTATTCATGATTTGAAATTGTGTATTTTTGTATGAATTGCTTCAATAGTTTGGTAATACTATGGAAGTCGTGTAATAATTGTAGAAATGTTACTCCCACAAGTTCGATATTCGGTATGTCAATACTACGAAATTAAGCTAAAATACTTTATATGCTTGAATTTGCGATGACCGTTTTGGTTTAGTACCAAATTTTAAGACGTAAGGACTACCTGCTTACGAGGGTATATTTTGTAGAAACCTAGTTATTTGGTTCCACTCCAAAAACTTTTTGTGACTTAGGTAATGAAAAGCACATTAAAGTGAAATTTATGAATTGAAACATTCTTTTTGCATTTCATTTGAATAGCGATCGTAGGTATTATGTTTCCAACTTTGTCACTTAAACTAAATAATAAAACCAGCATTTGAATGAGTTTGACCGTGTTGCTAAATTCTTTGGAAACGGTTTATTTCTTTTTCTTTACCTATTTAAAACTGGCATCAATGAGAAGAAAAGTAAATGCGGATTCTTTGAAACCGTACTAAATTTAGATAAAAAGTATGTATACCTACAAAAGTAATAAGGAAAGTTTAACACTAACTAAGAACGGCATTTAAATCATTTACAATTACATTTTTTCATAATTTTTACTTGTTATAAAAACATCAATCTTACTTTACTTATTTTGATATACGTGATTACAACGAGTTTTGTTCTTAGAATTTTTTATATATAGCCCGCTACGATCTAAGACTGCATCATCACCAACAGATTAGATTGCTGACAAGTGGAAATTAGAAGAAATAAAAAAAGTCGGAGGACTATAAAATTTCCCATACTTATAGTTTAAAAAGAGAAGGAGTGCAAAATGTTAATACTTTTATTAATTTTCCATAAAACATACTTTAAATCAATAAAAAAAAACATCACACACGCAAATATACCTACCATTTTTAATCATTTTTTGTATTATAATTTGAACAAAATACCACAATGTTCAAACTTATGATTTAAATTAATTATGTTCGAATTTCGACCATTGGTCGGCCACTACTTAATTATAATAACTTCTCTAAATCAAGTATTAGTGACATTTCTCCTAGATAGTGCCATGCAGTGGCGTGCATAGAGGGTATGCACAGGGTATGCAGATGATATAAAATGAAGAAAATTTCCAGTACGATTTTTAAATACATAAGGATAGAGTTTTTTTGGCTCTTACAATGCCTATCCTTAAGTTTTTATAACTCGTACTGGAGATTTTCTTCATATTATAGCATCGGTATACCCTGTGCATACCCTCTATGCACGCCACTGGTGCCATGTAACACCTTTTCAAATAGCCTTAGAGGATAGGCCTGCCCATTAGTTGGTGCTGCCACCTATCGAATAATCACAATATATTCCAATGTCGATTATGTCGATAACACGATGCACTTGGAACAGTCGCGTGCCGCGGTCTGCGGTTAACCCTTATTGCGCGCGTTCAAATCGTTCTATTCGGAGTATTAACTTACAGCAACTTTTAGGCTAGCGTTTCGAATGACTTAAAGAGTAGATGTGTATTGTGATACGACTTAGTAATGCCTGCTTTTATTTTTATGTACATTAATTTTACATCAAATTTGACGACATGCCTGGCACAGTAGGGAGTGCTGTGGTCTTATATTTATAAATAAATAAATATACTACAACAATACACACATCGCCACCTAGCCCCAAAGTAAGCGTAGCTTGTGTTATGGGTACTGAGATGACCGATGAATGTTTGTAGGAATAATATATATAAATACTTAGAATATACATATAAACACCCAGACACTGAAAAACATTCATGCTCATCACACAAACATCTTCCAGTTGTGGGAATCGAACCCACGGCCTTGGACTCAGAAAGCAGGGTCGCTGCAAACTGCACCAAGAGGCCGTTTGGAATTTGGAAGATAAAGGGTTCGATTCGCAGCTCGGGCAATTTGGGAATCTATATTGTCTGATTTTTTGCTGGACTGGACTGGACTGGCGGGACTGGGTTTAGCCTTGGTTAATTGCCACCCTACGGGCTAAATGATGCCGCCTAGTGATTTAGCGTTCCGGCACGATGCTGTGTATAAACCGATCAGGGGTAGGTACCTTTCTATCTGTTTAAATAGTACTGCCATACACCGAACAGGTTAGTCCCCAACCATCTTAGACTGACTGACGGTCGTTGGGGCCACTGGGCAACGACCCTGCATTCTGAGTCCAAGGCTATCTTTGATTCTTAAGTATGGGTTTGATTCCAAACTGCAAAATGTTTTTCAGTATCTGGCTGTGGATTTGTACATTAGGAGAATTTATATATATTATTCATAACAATATTCATCAGTAATCTTAGTACCTACTCTGTACCTATAACACAAGCTACGCTTACTTTGGGGATAGATCTCGATGTGTTTATTATCTTAGTGTATTTTTTTTTTTATCAACATCATCATCACATAAACCCCTTACCGGCCCACTACAGAGCATGGATATCCTCCCGCAATGTTAAGGGGTTAAGAAAAATCCTATTATAATATTAAGGATTACTTAAACGATAAAAAAAGCTTGGGTGTGAATTGCTCTAGTTTCATAGCTTAATATAAATTTACAGGAAGATGGTGATAACAAAAAAAATTTACCCGGCTAAGTTTGTTGTGGGCTCTTCTTAGACCAGGGCGCGTTTGGAACCCTCGTAGCTTTAGATTTAAGTTGGTGAACGAAGTTATCACCATCCCTTACAATTATGTAAACAAATATGTATGAACTCTTCATAAGTGCCTGTGATAGGCCTACATGAAAAAAGAAATTTTGAATTTGAATTTGAATATTAAAAAAAAACTATACCTACAAAGTTTAACGTAAACACGAAAGTTTTTATTGCAAAGCGTTAAAATACCATTTGGAATCACATTATCACACACACTCTTTCATATTGGCGACTACAAATCAACACGCACCCCTTTAATTAAACTGGCGGCACTATGTCAACTGCGACTATAGGTGAAACTAACAATTAAGGCATGTTGCACATGTGACGCTTTGCTGCGGGCATACGTTGCACGTTCACAAAGCTACAGTGCGACATAATGCAAATCTAGTGTTGGATACGTTACGTTTACTTATTCGAAAGTTATCTACGATTTATACGGAATTGAAGGAGCGCCACCTAGTGGATACTGTAGTGTAGTAACAGTATTGTAGCGCCAAGAGTATTGTTACTACAAAACTGTTTCTTAGTAAGTACCAGGTTCCATGGTAGTTAGATAATTTCACACTTGGCATCCTGTAAAGGAAGTTCCTTTCTGATTTTTAATGAAATTAATGCCCGTTTTCACTAACCTACGAATCGCCTTAATCAGATGCCTAGTGATTGAGGTGATTCCTAGAGATAAAACACGTTTCACGAACTCTTATGTGATGCCTAACGACGTTAGGAGCCGATATACGTTATGACGCCGGTTCTGTGGATTGTTAAGATTCAATACCACACCTTTGACCTTGTGGCAAGAACAATAGACAAATTAGGTTATATGAATTGTATTCTAGGTTGTCTCTGTTCTCAGTTTTGTCAACATCGATAACTATGTTAAAGAGATAAGACATTCCAAGTGAAAATTAATTATTAAATCGCATTATTATAGCAGTTGAATCGCTTTAAAGAGTTGCTGTGTTCATAGCCGTCGTACATCAAATAAAGTCGAACACAATTCACAACTATTATTCTCCCACTTTGTTTGCTTTGAGGTTAAACTAGCGCTAGTAATAGCAAACATTGGGGTTCAAAATGGTACCTGCCTATGCCACTGCTATTTCTTCATTTGACAATAATAATTTTGACGTAATTTTGATAAAATATAATTTTGATCTTAAATACATATGTTGGTATTTCGCAGAATGTCTTATAACGCTTTTTTTCCTCATGCACCAAGAGTGCACTTCATACATGCACGAAAGCACTGCCCACCCATATTTTGTATGTCTCATAAAAGAGCGTGAACTTATACTTGCATGTAATTTTTGAAAGGCTTTAGGTATTATTTGTTTCCTGCGAGTATCCTTTTTTATATAGTAGCAATTGACGTACCAAGCAGATGGCCTACCTGATGGTAAGTGGAAAACCATTGCCTATGAACACAGCAACAGTTCGCAGCAACACATCCTACCTCTCCGCCCTTTGTCCATCAACCTAAGGCGAAGGTGTTATGAGTCTTGCTCCTGTCATTACACCGGCAGAAATAAACATAGCACTATAACTTCCGTGGATGGCCTATGTAACACAATGCTCTACTACCAAAATAATTTTTAAGCAAATCACTTTGCTTATGCTAGCGTGGTTAAAGACGATTATTTTCACAAAAGAAATTACAAATTCACTCAATGAGAATACTTACAACTTATTTTTATGTAGGTAGTATTAAAATACAAGCAACGGCACGTATAAAACAATCAGAAATTATACAAAATAAAAAAGCTTACGTTTTTAAGAGAAACTCAACCTAAGTAAGGTAATTCTATATATAATCCTCATCTATTGTTTTATTTATGTAAGGAAAAGTAATCCATAAATAAGCAAAAACACAATTTCGTAACAAAACAGGTGGACAATGAAATTTCCTAAACTCCCGATTCTAAATTCCTGATTGAACCTCAACATGAACAGACTGCCGACTGCCTAGCTATCGAATGAAATAATCGAAGCAGCAACGTCCATTCAATTATCCCTGAAAATTGAGTCTCATTAAAATAATAAAGCAGCCGGCGGCGAAATCAAATTGAACGATAACAAAAGCTTGTATTAATTCGAGGCGCTGCGTTTTGCTCATATGCGATAAGAGCATTCAGTTGTACAAGTCCGAGATTTACACTATCGAGACTAGTTTAACATTTTCAATTCCAGGCACTTTCTTGTAACATATCAGCCAAAATAGTAACATTTTGCGTGAGTATAGAGAATACCAAGCAAGTGCAGGTAGAGACGCAAATAATTTGCAGCCGTGGGAAAAACACTACTTTTCTACTCCCTATATAGAGAGGATTTTTAAAGAAAAACTATTTAAATTTAATTATTCCATTTAATTAATCAATGTTTTATGAATATCGTGAGTACAAGCCGTGCTTCTGAACGATACGTAATGTTTTTTTTATTATTTTTTTATATTTTTGGTGCAGGCATCATTGTTCGTCACGTTCAAATTTCAAACTATCGTGCAGAAAACAAAAACAGCTAAAATTTTAAAAGTTAAACGCATTTTTTTTTCGTACGCTTGTAAAATAAATATTCGCTGCTAAACGAAAATAAATTCTGTGTGGCTCGGACATTTAGTTGAAATTTTATACGAATTACTTTTCCACGTTAGCTAATAAAATGGACGTTAGCGCAAAAGAAAATCCTACATTCTTTAACTCTAGAAATACGGCTACAGGAAGCGTTTTAAGTGAGTCGCAAACGAATACTGAGCTATAAGAAATAATATGGCAATCAAATACACATATACTACGCTACGCGATTTTACCCGCATTTAAAAGGAACAATGTTGAAATTACTATGCAACAAAATTATACGAGTAATTTTGATATTCCCACTAATTAAACATCTAATCAACAACGTAAACATATTCGCAATAACATATTTCATATAGTGCATAATGGTATCTGCAATTCAAGCACTAAATTTAGTTAATGCATAGTGGTGAACGTTGCATAGATCATAGGAACGACCCTGTTTGCACAATAATAGTACCTCCTCAGTCCTCAATGCAACCCTAAATGCAATTGCTTACATTCGCGCAGTATTGAGTTACAGTAATGCGATGGAAACATTTGCATCCACTGCCGATAGTTAACTTGAGGTGTGGGTGCCTAATTGCCTTTCTGTATTACTCTGTTTATACTCGCATATTAATGTTGTTTTTATGAAATATGTATTTTTAAATCTTTAGAAACTTATGGTCATCATCGTTATCATCATATGAACCCATTACCGGGCCACTTCAAGGCACGGGTCTCTTGCCACAATGAGAAGGGTTCTGTTCAGTTCTGTTCTGTTCCTGGGCCATTTCCGCACATGGCTGGTCTTAAACCGTCCGTTGTACGTATGGCCAGTGATGTGGCTCCCCGCTGGATCACTCCAGCCAGCCGAACTCACTCCAGAAGCTTAGCAGGCCGCCCAGGTCGCCGAGTGCTTCATGGAGTGTTGCTGAGGAGCCAAGGTGTGCTGCGCGTTATTCTGCTACTCTATTTTATGAGAAGGGTTTATGCCGTAGCCCACCACGCTGGCCCAGTGCGGATTGGTGGACAAGATACTTATATTGGAACAAAAAATAAATTTCGTCGAATCCTTTTACCCAGGATGAAGCCTGTATCCTATAGCCGTCTCCAGGATTCAAACTAATCCTATACAAAATTTCACCAATGTAATTTAAGCAGCCAATTCACACAACACATAGCTGATAAAATTATATATTTTAAATCCCGCTGATGACTTTTACCGGCAGGTTTTCCGGCATAAATATTATACTTTATTCTTCTCGAGATCCAGCTACATGTCTGCTACATTTCATCAAGATCGGTTATACTTTTGAGTAGAATATAGGTAACATACAGATTACAGACACACTTTTGAGTTTATAATATTAGTAGCTATTGGATACATGGATACATGTTTATTGCTGACTTTATTTTACAAAATGGTCTTTTACATTTACTTTCGAAGTCGATAAAATCAAGGTAATCCAAAATCTGCAGATTTAGTAATGAAGTAGGCAGAGTCTGCCTTATTGACACGAAAGAGTAAGAAAATTAAAGCACTGCAGAATTCAATCTGCGATCTAATGATTTCAGATTAGACTAATTATTTTTAGCGTTAGAAGTAAGGCTGAGCCAGTAAAATCATTGTATGAATCACAGTATTGCAGTACTACAATGTTTTTTATTATAATGTATTCAGTTAAATCTTAAAATCCAATCTTATAATGCAAAAGACATATTCTGTTTAACCAAATTGTCGAGCAAATGATTTAATGAACCTACTACGTCATTCAAAACGATAAAAGGTCCACATTTTAAAATAATATCTACGCTAAAAGCTTGGTCAATTCACAATTGTTCACAGATTCGCAACTCCCATAAAACCATCCACCCCTATTTGGTGACCACTTGGTGACGCTAGCCGGCTATCCCGCAAATTGCTCTTCCCAAACAAAATTGTCAATAAAACTCATCTGATTCGCAGTTAAACAAGCGGACGACATTATTAATTTATGCGATGTAATATGGCGCAAGCGTTGTCGGATACAGTGTAAATTATTAATAGTGCTGGGGTAAAAATTAAGCTTAAATCGAATGGGTAGTTTGGACAGTAACGTCTGTTTTATGTTTCTATGGGCAGATTAATTTGTAGGGCGATAACAGTCCCCGAAATCTCTGTAATAATAATCGCGCGAATATTGCATCAATATACCTATGAGGACTTCATAATGGCGCTGATAAAATGCACATTACGAGAGTTTCAAAATGGAATAATGATTCAATTTATCAAGTAATCTAAATTCAATTATAGCAACGTTCTTATAATTAGAAGGCAGCTCGAAGTTTACGAAGGTGAACATGAAACAATCACATTTTCCGACTGTAGGCAGGTACTGAAAGCAAATAGCTCCCTCGCGTCTTGATGTTATCTTAAGAGAAAGCGATTACACAAATCTGAAGAAGCTATTAATCCGGCTCGCTGCCCTCGAATGGCATCATGGTTTGTTTAATAAAATCGCGAATTTACATATCAAAACCTACAAAGGGGCATAATTGGACCCGATGACTTAGAAAACGTAGTGGGTGAGATGGGAGGACCACCCCGACAACAAACAAAGGAATTATACCCGCCTCAAGAAACTTTTAGCAATGGAAAACGCCTTAACAAACAGACGCGTGTGTATCTAATGAAATTCCTATGGTTGCATAACATACCCGTGAGCGCGGAGCGTTATTAGCGGAATTATTTCTTAGGGTAAAATCTTTGAAGGCGGCTGCTCTTTCGGAAAAGTTGTTAAGAAAATGGGTTGAGTACTTTTCAAGATTTCATTAGTTTCTAACTATGTGATGTGCTACGCCAGGCATCTAATTTATTGGGTAGGCGTAGCCAAGGGAACGAATGGGCAGCGAGCATTTGAAAATGGAATAGAATTGCCGAATCACGCCGCTTTGACCCGATGCCGCCGCGACACGATTCGTTAAGAGACAAATGTTTGGATTCAATTCCAATATTTTTTCGGTGCTAGGTAATCAGTAACGGTATATTTAACCCGCATAATTCGATCCGCGACTTCGGTAGCTTCAGTCCTCTCCGATATAATTATTTCCTGTGATGTTTTGGTACCTTTAGGGCGAGCACTTTCCGTGAAGAGTGCGTTTGCTTCTTTGCAAGCAGTGATTTCACGGCTTCATAGTTGGCATAACTAAAGTAGCGTATAAAATCGTTGGTATCTCGAGTTTTAGCAAAAAAATTTATCCCCATCAGACAATAAAAAACTCTACACCCACCGCCACTAAAGTGGCATCATACTAAATAAGCATTTCTCACAATATTTTTAAAATAGGTAGGTACTTAAAGAATACAGCAGCGAATCAAATCGTCTTGTGAATCGTTTACAGTAAACTGATACCTGATAGCTTTGCTATGGGAAAAGGAAAGGGCTATTACGAATTTAAACGCCGTTTCGGGAGGTTAAGGGAACTGTTGCATATACTATTTTTTTCCAACTGTTTGTTTGTTTGTTTGTTGCCCGTGTTTGGCTCAATAACTGCACTGTCCTTGAAAATTGGGACATAAATAGTATCTATAGCATCCTGGAGGTAAATTTTATCCGGAAAAAATAACCGGTTAACGTCCCCGCGCGAATAAACAAACGTACGCACTTTTGCAATAACGTTAGTTTGAATAGCATTGATAAATACTGAATTCCAAATTAGATTTGGGCTTTCGCCCCGACGCATTTTAAGGACTTAAAAACGCGTTGTTTGCAGCTCGCCTCTTATTTCTTGAAAATCATCATCATTCTCAACGAATCACCGATTCGCGAGTCCGGGCATGAGTCTCATCGCAGAATGAGCTGGGTTTTGGGCATCCCCCACCCTGGGCAAGGCGGGTTGGCAAACTTCACACAACTTTGAGAAAATTATGGAAAACTCTCAGACACTAAAGTTTCCCAACTATGTTTTCCTTAAACCTCAAATCAATTGATAAATTGATTAAATTAAAATTGCAGTTAACTCTGAGAAATTAGAAGCGCGTGCCGGAGATTGAATTCAGTCCCCTCGTAAGCGAGGTCGAAGCACTAACCACTACGCTATCACCGCTCGCTCGTCTCTTATGTGCGGCGAGCTTAACTGTTGTGATACTTTCTCGGTCGTTAGGAGAAATTAGGTTTATCAGCGTCGACATGATGCCATCCATCGTCGGATCGAGTGCAAGGCGTGACGATGAATTATCGGATCTATTAACTCGCACGACTACGGGATTTGATCACGAGAAGATCTAAGTACTTTTAGACATTGCTGTCGAAAACGAGTCGACCTTCGTTGGTATAGTGGTTAGCAAGTTTTAGTGGTAGAGCTTTTTGAGATACAGCTCGTCCGGGTACTAGTGCCATGCTTATTTCTGCTGCTAAGCAGCATTGCTGTTCTTATAACAAGGTCGTGATTACCGGTGTAATATCAGGCATATTTGGCTTAACACCTACGTCACAGGTTGATGGACACATTGCGACACTATGCAGGACGTGTTCCTTGCATGCCCTGCAAAGTATTGATTTGATTATCGCGGTGGTTTTACACTTGCCATCAAGTGGATCATCTGCTTTATTACTATAAACGAAGTGGGTATGGATCACGGGGCCCTTGTGGGATTGCTAAATTGTATTTTTTTTTCTACTACAAGTTAACCCATGTTGGCATTTCATTTGATCTCATCTGATGATGCAGTCTAAGATGGTGGATGGCTCTCTAAGTAGTATGGGGAAAATAGTTATAATAAACCCACACACCTAACCGGTTTCTATGTGGCATCCAGAACACTAAATCGCTTGGCTGTATGTCTTCGTTAATTGTGTATTTAGCAAACCAGAAAAAAATTATAAATTCCTGATACCCAAACTGTCCCTGCCGGGAAATGGACCCGAGATCTCTCACTTATAAGACCACAACACTCATCACTGGTCCAAGAAGGTCAACATAACGTTTATTCTACCCATGACTGGGCCAGTATGGGTAGAATAACTAGCGGGGGGTAGGTAGATATAAATGTCAGTTGACTTAAGTTAACTTATTAGTGTCCTACAGAATGGGTACCATGTTCTTTTTATTCGCGACTGTCCATAAATTCAAAGCTCTATGGTGTCAAACAGACGATTTGTACTAATTATAACGCGCGAACGGAGCGCGATGCGATTATCTTTCACTCAGGATTGCCAAGGAGTTTATCCGCGGCAGGGGAACACGGGAAACTTCATAATAAATGCATTATTTCTGTGGTAATTGAAGACCGTCTGGTCCAGTAATTAGAGTTTAGCTAAGTTAGGTGTTTTAGATTCAGTTCCTGCAATAGTTTAACACAAATATCTACCGCCCCTTTAATTTATCCGATTTGCTCTGCCCACGTGTGCTCTCTCTTTTTTTTATTTCACCACAAGTTAGCCCTTGTCTGAAATCTCATCTGTATAAGGCTAAACACAACATGCTCGCTACGAGATAATACCATTTTGCTGATATTATTTCTTCGTGATAAGACGTGGTAATGGGACAAAGACATAATTCTATCGTGACGCGCATCTTAGCTCTATTGGTGGTAAGTGATAATGCAGTCTAAGATGGTAGGCTAACATGTATAAAATCCACAAATCTAATTGGATACTTCAGACATCGTACCAGAACTCCAAATCGCTCGGTGGCAAGTCTTTGTCGGTTGGGTAGTTACTAGCAGACCAGAGAAAGTTCTGAAATTGCAAATTTCCAAAATGGACTTGCCAGAATCTTTGACATAACGTCTCCACTACCCCAGCTTCCCTTTTTCTCTTATAAATGCACAAGTTTCTTCGCGAAAGATGGTATAAACACCAAATTCATTTTGCACACTAGTAACGCGATAAAAGTATCCTTTGTATAAGGAAAAGAATCATTATCGCGGTGTACTGTATATTTTATTAGTTGCAATGTTGATAAGGAAGGTAATGTATCAAGAATAGCGGCAATATGCGCTAATTAAAACTACCTAAGATACCTTAACGCAAGTATCATCCAAATCAACTCAGCCATTCTATTACGAGCAGGATGCCGAATTGCGCTTTCGATCTATTCCATGGAAGCCCAGCATGATCCGGCCCATAACCTATCTCTGTGAAAAATATCACGTCAATCCAATGTTTCGTTAAAGAAGGGCAATTAAACAAACTTTCACATTTATAATATTAAGTTAATATTATCGACATAAGCTCGAAATCAAGAGTACGACCTGTGTTAACTATAGCGACTTACAATAAAACAAAGCCATCCGGAGATGTAAGGAAGAAAGGATGATAGGCACACGTGTACCGTTGTGGGTAGTGTAACCTAACACGTGCTAGAACAAAAGGCACAGACAGAAGTGTCAATATCCCCGATGGAGAGCCACAAGATGCCCCTATGACAGCGGCTTGCACTTCATTCATATCGCATAATGGCACTTTACTTACCCGGTGGGAATGTTAGAAAACACACAGTTATTGTAACAATATCTGGTTAACATTATTGGTCAGCGTTAGGAGTTTTGCGGAAAATAAATAAAAATTTAAAAGTAGATTAAAAAAGGTCATCTTACATAGAAATATACCAGCCAAAAACGGTACGATTCTACTTTACAACTGATATTAAATTAAAAATGTATAAGTTACTTAGTGTTATTACAAAAAGTTATCATAAATGATTATTGTGTTATAATATGTATATATATGTGTAATGTAATAATATTCATTTACAAAAGTTGCATTCTTAAAAGTTTCTCAGGCACTCACGGTCCTTTTAAGTATTTTTTCTCTTAATCACATTTGCTAACTTAAAACGACTTACCAGGCTTCAAACAAATGGTAACTAGATGAATTAGTCAAGCACAAAAATAAAACTTATTTGCTGAAGTTCCAAAAAAAAATCAAATTTCTACCTACTTGCGACTAACAATGAAATGCATTAAGAAATTTAAACAAACAAACAATTCTCCAAACCCAAGCGAGTCATTGGAAATTTACGTCGTAAGAAAGCTTTTAGATTCTATTAATGTCGATATTCAACCCCCTAAAGAGTTAGAAACACGGAATTATGATTTCCCCTAAACCAACCATTATAGGAATTAGAGGCACAATAATTTATTCTTCTTCAGGGTCTAATATTTTCACCTTCTCTGTACTTAATTTATAGTAATCTCTTTTGTATTACCTTTTTACATTTATTACATTGTACCAATCATATTCAGTATTAATGAAATATTTATTTTATTATCATCCTCAATCTGTTAAAGTTCATCTGCTGGGTACAGGAATCCACTGTCATAGAAGAGAGGGTATGCTACCAAGTAACTCAAATTGGTGGGCTTTGATCACATAATATATATGATAAAGAGGACCCACAAAGTACGGGTGTTGAAACGCCTATTTCTAAACATCTAACTGATACTGAGAATTTCTTAAGAGATGAACTCAACAACTTAACTTTTAAGCCCGTATTTGCCTCCCAAAAATGGAAGAACAACTATTTCACGTAATTAATCGAATCAGTGAATGTTAAAAGGACAAAATAAAATTATTCATCAATACCGAAACCAATTAATTGCTTGAAACGTAACATAAATACTTACCGAGGCAGTAAGTTATAAAATCTTAAGCGGGAACATCCAAACACATTAATTAATAGAACCAAGCAAACTTTAGAAGTCTATGACCGTCTTGCCCCGACAACTTTTACATTAACACCAAAAGGGGAGCGGTTACGATTGCACCTATTACTGATGTTAAGTTTCGTACCGTCATCGACAAATGTCGTTTAGCTCATAATGATATTCATTTTAAAATGAAGACATTGTATGAAATCAAATAAAAGGCTCTTTAATGTAGTTACAATGTTGCTTTAGCCAGAGATATTTTTATCGTATCTTCTTTGTTTTTCTTTTGCTTTATTTCTACTTGATGACGATAAATTCACATTTATAGCATACATATATGGCAGTAGTTGGTATTTCATAGGGAACTCATCAAGTTTCAAGCTATTTGCCTTAGTCTTTAGTTGATTTATGAATAGTTAGTGCAAAAAAGTTATATTACTGCATGTTTCCTCGCAAAAACGAATAGGTAAATATAATTTTAAAAAAACATTTTTAAAACTGTCAAAATCACTGTCTTTATTGAAACGCGCGTTTGATTTAAACTCATTTAACAATATATAAAACGTCTGGAAAGCTTGCAAATAAGCTCTTATTATGAGTGCCCACAGATTAATGAAAAATTGCATTTGAGTCATTAAATGCAAAACAATAAAAACTAATTTATACTGATAAAATACAACATTTTTTACTACTTAATTTGCGCAACAATGTTACCAAGAAAACCAATAAACATATCAGCACAACAAGCCCATCAAATAAATCCAACAAATATTTTAATGGGCACATGCATCGAGCCTCTTTATTGGCAGTATAAAAGCGTCTGTAAAAGAACCAACCCTTCCAGGACAAAGTCTAGCTGAACTATAAAATAAATCTAGCGAAGTTATCGTCCACAATAAAGAGTCACCACAGAAGGCTATCGCCAATTCCCACGCAAAGTTGCTGTTAATAAAAGCAACAAAATTATATATTCAAGAGTTTGGAGGTGGTGGTTTAGCAGTTAGGACCTTCTACGTGGTCCGAGTTACAATGCAAATTGCCGCGGAGGGGTGCGTCGATGCCCTCTAACTGTGCGACTTGCAAAGATGGCCGCTCTAATGGTGAAATGAAATTATTAAGCATTGTCTTGTGAAATCGGCCGCAGTCGACACCTGAGACTCAGCCACGGCCTGTGATGGATTAGCGTGGATATGCCGCACGCTGATCCCCTGTACTATCCGTTGCAACCACCCGAATTGCGTTAAGATGTTTCATATAATATCTTAAGATAAATTAATATCTAAGATATCTTAGAAATTAATTTATTTTTATACTTTCTCAACACATCTCAGCCGCATCCTAAATGGTCAGCTAAGAGGCAAATTACAAAAAAAAACATAAATTTTGATTTTATTTTTTATTTACGAAGTCACTCAGTTAAAGTGCTTCCCTAAACTTCTTTAAAACTTTCACATAACAAGGCAGTCAAAATTTTTTTTTCGTATTAGCACTTCCACCCATTTCCAACGCCGAGACATTACTTACGACCCTCGACTGAAAGCTTCGTATTAAAATTTAAATCTACTTTGCAAAGTGTATTTTATACACGTGCTCGTGCAATTTTGATCGTTCATAAGGCCCCGAACAGCTACTATTATTACATCTTACCTTTGCGGTATTGGGTGTTACATCTCCCTAACCATTCCGCTAACATTTCGACTAAGTCTCCCACGAATTTTGAATTCACAATGTTAATGTATTATAGAAGCTTTAATTACTCGTTTGTGGTGCTCTTTACGGTTTCAGAGTATTGTTCATTTCCCTTCATTTAGGATTTTAACTGTTTGTTGGAGAGTAACGTCTTTTTATCTACTTGTTCATGTATAGTAATGTTGTTCAAAATTAAATTCCAGTGAAAACTACGTGGGCTATCAGTTATCAATACAAGATTGAGTTCACAAACTAATCCATTCATTCTTAATGTCTCATCAAAACAGCTATCTGGAGGTAGAGAAGAATCGATAGTTACCAATTAAGATCTGTGGAATATACATATCGAAGTACTTAAAAGTGCTTAATCCAAACTAGATAAGAAAATGTTTATAAGATCAACGTTGAATGATCCATTAAAGGCGCTTCTATTATTCCGTAATGCGAAATCGATGTAGAGTCCGAATTTGCGTCCTATAAAAATAAATTAATTTAAAAAAAAATTCTCGAACAACAAAGGCTCGGGTCTCTACTTATTGGAAATTCGTCTGAAATTCATTCTTAATCCAACGCATGCCCACTCCGCGTTTTTAATTTCACACAAAAACAGTTCGGTGTTGGTGATCAATCAAAAGTCGCGTTAGCTTTTTTAATACCCTATGCAGTACGTACACTTTCGCCTTTTTGTAACCGCTATAAATGTTAAGTTATTATATTGTTTGCAAAAAGGCAATGGATATACTTTGAATTAAATTAGTTTGATGGATTTAGGTTGCAATAATAATAATTTATCCCCTCATTCTGATCATTATTACTTCACTTATGATTTTATTATTCAACCAATTAGAATATTGTTTGGCGTAGACTTATTTCGAAAATCATGCCTAATGAAAGTGCTGGAGTTTGTTGGGCATTATACTTTCCTAAATTTACTTTTTATAGTACGTGAGAAACATGGCGTCACAAATTATCCAATCACAGTATCTTTATCAACCCATCATCCATCAGTACAGGCTGCGCAAAAAGTGCTCGCTATAAATTGAGTTCGCCTCGGAGCAAACATCTTATTCATAGCAGAACTATCGTTGTTTGATCTTTTTAGGAGTCAAGTCACTGTCAGTGTTTATTTGTATTGAGTTTTTGTCGATAGCAGCTTTGCGCTTGACCGCGATCTAACCAACTTTGCCTGTAAGATTATATCACTAAGATTACTATTTACCTGAATTTGCTGGTAGGCAATAGTCAATACAATTATTTGTACTACGTGTATTAAGTCAATGCAAATACAAAACACTACTTATATTTAGGGTAGGTACTTACTGTAATTCATCTCAAGATTTTTTTACAATCTGTTATTGAAAATCTCAGCTGCGAACAGATTTCCGATCTTTAAAGCAGCATAACATGTGTCTCTTTAATAGCATTTGAAAGAAATCCACAAACAGACCTTTTTTGAGATAAGGCGTAATCTTCACATGCAGTTACCGGCAATCTGCACAAGATCCAATTTGAAGAACACGCAACAGCGGTTTTTAAAAGAAGGCTCTTAAAAACTTAGAGTACTCCCACACTTATAAAAAAGTTTTTACTAATGATATTTCGTACTTTACTTTTTGCCACTTCTTTATGCAATGGCGCCCTTGCGTGTAACACCAAAAGCCATTGTCACGTAATCCGGATTAAATATTGTAAAGGTTACCGTGACACTATCATTGATATAATACATGAAAATTACTGATACGATGGTAGTATTACAAAGTACAAAAGCGCTTGGTAAAATTAAAGACGGTATTACAGTAGTTTAAATTATTAAAACAAGAGAACCATCAAGATAACAAGTTTGTTGTGTCCACATAATAATTAATTAATTTACCTAACAATATGCATTGAACCTACATTATATTTTTAAATAGATAGAATAATAATAACTGTTAAAACTAATTGTAAAGTTGAAATTAACTTTTTGGAACTTTAGGAAGTACTGCTACACGTATTGGACAAACAAAGAAACACATTACAAAGCCATAAACCAAGCACCAAAGAGACCGCCATATACGTGTTGAAACTGATCCATCATGTCTCCTTTTAAAATAACAAAAAACTCATATGATGTACGCAACAGATGTCTTCGTAAAAAACCGACCCATCGACCCTTATATAAAAAACTTAAATAATAAAAATAAAACAATCGTAATTTCTATTACGATATCTGCTATTTCGAAAATAGCTTTCTGACAGAAACGTTTAAATGCAAATTTAGCACTCCTGGAGTATTAATATGGTCCTAATTTTGACAAATTGGGTCGGGTCATTTATCATTTGTAATTAATTTTGTATCAAAAGTGTTCAATTTCGATAATATTAAGATGTTGATTCTTTAAGCAGGTGGTGTTGATGGTGGTTTAATATTATACATAAATGGTATCTACTTTATCACTGTCTAGTGTCTATGTATTTTAGATGATAATATGTACTTCAATAATAAAACAACATGAAACTCTGCCAATGACAGTTTAATTTATCACTACTTGACTCGCTGCTAGATACCTCCATTTGAATTACAAACATCAATATCAAAAAGCAAACATAATATCGACCAATAAAGAGTCCACATATCAACATGCAAAATTCCAATTAGATTCCAAACGTATGGACGTGATAAAAACCGTTATTGAAGTTGCTTATCTGTGTAATTAGAAAGGAACTAAGCTGTAACCATTTGCTTTTATAATGGGAACCTTTGAGTGTTATACAGTTGTTTGATAACAGATATATTTGATATTGATTTATTTGAGGTGTAGCTGGGACTGCACAAATTACGTAATTATCATTTATATCAGTAAGTATTAGTAAGAATACAGAACTTCACAATATAGCACCCCCGTTAAAAGCGCCATTCAAAAAATTATCGCTCACCAGAATTGGCCCTTTCCTCACACCGCGGATTCGTCATAAGGGAATGCGCCATCAAATATTCAACTTTAAAACAGCCGCTAAAAGCCAAACGTCATCGTCTATACAGACGCAGCTGGGACTTAACGATTTAGAAATTTTGATACAGATGGGACACGCACTTCACAAGAGAGATAAAATAAGAAATTGCATTAGCAAAAGTGATATTTTAAATGAAGATGGCAAAAACATGGCTTGGCTGTATTAAAATAATAACTGTTTAGAGGGTGTGTTGATGACACATCAAGGTGGTTAGGGCGGACGGGCTTCCTGAAAATTACTCTGTCAAGTACAAGAAAATGGCATAGAGTAAGAAAAATTTCATTAGCGCCAATCAAAATGACGAGATCCAAAATGAAGCGCGCAAAGAGAGTCGTAATCATGGACTTCAGCAGCACCCCTCAACGTGAGGTCTTATTAAAGGAATAATATTTACAAAACGATACGCCTCAGAAATCCCCAAATTAAGATTTTGCCGAAACCCGCCCAACTTCCACAAAGTGGAATCATTAAATTAAAAATGTAAACTTTTCTCTTAGCAAGGTAATGGGCATCCCGATGTAGATAAATAGATGGAATAGCTGCAAAAAGGAGCATTTTCCTGTTCATTAAATTTTTCCTTCGCTTTTTTATTTCGACCCCTGGTGCTAATTTTGTTGGAATTCACGCCCCTCAACTCCTCCCGCTGGGGCTCAATCACAGAAATTTTATATCCGGAATTAAATAAGTACCCGGCCGAATTACGAACCAAATTTAATATGAGCTTATTTTTAGCAAAGCATTTTATTTAATTAATCAGATACAGCATCTTACTTATTAGGTTCGTAGTTAATTCTGTTAGGCCAACTTAAAACAGATTAAAATTATTACTTTTCGTTTTCCGTCTACCGTTGCTTTACGACTGACTTTTGAAGTTGTTCAAGATGTCAATCAAGAAATATTCTCATCAGTGGCAAGTTATTCCGAGGGTGGTTTATGTCAGTAACTCAATTGGCTATAAGACCGAGCTGTAGATACTTGGCAGGAACGTAAGCGAGGTTGGTAGCAAATGCAATTATATCAACTAACATGCCGTCTGCGACGGACGGCGACGCCACCGGTTCACAGCTTCAAGCGATTCTACCCTTTAATTGTTTTGAAGGGATCATTTGAAACTTTGTTATTATTATGGTTCAACTGAGCATCCGTTTGTTGCAACAGTTTGAAACACATCACGATTAAAAACCTTTTCTGATTTTATTTTCGACTTCTAAGAGCAGACTACTTCATGTTAAAATGTTAAACATTACAGATTATGGGTTATTTTTTGTTGTTACATTAAATAATAAATAATACCCGTAGTTATTGAGAAAACATTGAACTCCTATCATGGCCTTAATATAAAATGTCAAAAGCCAAATGTCTTTGGCCATGATATCGAATTCCCTAATAACATATTGATTGGTGCAAATAAGGAAATCAAATTATTCAATGTCCGCCTCTCATTTGTTTCCTCTCCCCTAAAGCAGAGATGAAGAAATTCTTTCGGAGTTTTCGATTACTTGTCCAATCAATTTTATAGATTCATTTGTCTTACACGTTTTGAAAAATTCATTCGCTCAACATTAAATGGAGATTTTATTTATATATTTATTATATACCTAATAATATTTCGGAAATAACTTTTCATCTCTTTTAATTTCTTTAATAAGTTTTGATAAGCATTTGTGACAATTGAGAGAAATCAATCATTTTTAAAGATTAATTTGTTTAACAGGTTTGAAAATGCATATGCTGAATATATCGAATGGAGATTTGGATTAATTTTTAAATCGTTATTTATATTACAATGTTGTAATTTTGTCATTGTATTGCAATGTACTTTAAATTCCTAATAAATGAGAGAAATCAATCGTTATATACTAATTAATACATCTAGACAATTTTCAATCATCGAAGACGTACCTACCTATTTAAAAAAAATACAAATTTCACACATTTTTAACAGTAAATCACGAGGTTTTTTTCAAAAATAAATTTATATTCCATTATCAGATAAAAAACCTAAAACAACATGTCTAAACATTTCCGAAGCCAATAATAGACTCCCTCATGTCACTCAGAACATGTTCACAATACATTTCATCGTGTTACTACTTGAGTGACCCGCACCCTCTGACTTGGGTCAGGGATGGCTTGCTTGCATACCTCGAGGCACAGATGAGAGGGAAAGTCCTCACGCCTCCGCGCACAACTGGGTGAATGCGGCTACCGGCACCCAATGCACCGACCACTCATGACATAATTTGTAGAAGGCCTCATTAAACACTAGAATTTACTGTTGGATTATGATTGATTGTTGAAACAATTTATATGATTCGATATTAAGTGCGATCTTAAGCTGTAGTCTGGGCTTCGCACAGCGTCTATTAAGAAAAGTAATCTCTTCTACAGAGGTTTTAATAAAGACAAGGAAAAGTTTCTTCGTATTGCTGTAACATCAAAAATTACAATGTATATTTATGTTTTTAATAAATTCAAATAAAATTGTAAATAAATTAAAATTTAAATGATGACACGAAGCTGTTACGTATTTAATCGGACATTCAACAATATTCCAAAGTAATATATACAATATTCCAGTATTAAGTCACTCTGAAATTGATTGATTCGATGCAATGATTAATTTTATTCATTTGATATAATAGACTTAAATGAATATTTAAAGGAACGAATAATGAATGATTATAAAAAAGCTAAATGTAGAGATTGTCATAATTTATATGCAATGCACCAATCGCCATTCTTAATTCGATGAATGCGGAAGAACTTAGTGAAAAATACACTATTTATTATTTAATTCATTTTGAATGTCCACTTACAAAAAAAATATTATGTGTAGACGGAAGTCTAGTAATTGAACTCAAAAGTTAAGTAAACTTTATTTAGATTCCAAATAATATGAATAAAACTGCTTTGAAAATAACACCTACATTCGACACCGCGAATACTGAGGTGTTTACCCCTTTTAGAATCCATTTCCATTCCGTTTTCCGAAGTGAAAATTACCCGCCGACGACGGTCAAAGGGTTAACGATTTAGTGTTTATTTGAATTCGTCCTTTGTTAGTATAAAAGGCGTCAGAATGTAAGCGGATCCTTTGTTGTGATTTCTGTTTGTTTTGTTGGAAACGTTCCGTAAACCTTTTAGAGGTGTGCCAATTTCAATGTATTCATTTTGAGAGTATTTGACTCTAACGCATACCTACTAACCTCTGTTTTTAACACTTTAATTACCTATAAATATTGAATAATATTCCGTATTATGTACCTATAGTAACTAAATGTCTCGTTTACAGAAATGTAATATGGCGAAAAATATATTATTCTTTATTCCACTTCAATACACAAATTAGCGCTCTACTGCAATATCACATGGTGGTATGCAATTATTCAGTCTAAGAAGAAGAAGAAGGGCAGTTATAATAAACCAATACCCGTAACCAGTTTCTACGTGGCATCTTATCCAAAAGCTGAATCAATTGACGACACGCCTTTGCCGGTGGAGTAGTAACGAGCTACGGCCAAAGCCTCACACCGAAGACCAGAGAAATAATAATTTCTCAAATTGGTTCGGCCGAGGATTGAATCCGAGAACTTCGACTTATAAGACCGCAGAGCTCTCCACTGCGTTAGGGAGGTTATTAAGAGAGAAGTTTGCACTTTACTTTTTGGTTAGATCTAACTCATCTTCTAACTAAATGCAATAAAATGTTTGTGTACTTATCATTTATTCGACCCAACTATGAGACACATCGCCAATGTCTTGTAGATGGAGAAGTTAAGTCTCTATTTAAATGTTGCATCGATACCAAACAATACAAAAATGTTTTAAAGAAATGCTACCGAACGCATCTCTACTTAATACAGTCCTATCCAGTTAGTTTGAAAGTGGACGGACAATCTTATTCACTCAAACTTTATCTTAATACTTACTTTGATATTCGGATCAGGATTCAAAAGCGAAATTGACATAGATCCGTTTTAATTTTGGAGTCCATTAGTAAAAATAATCTGTATAATAACTATTCTGTATATCTGTCATCCTCTTTGTATGGGCGGCAAGGGATTATAACATCTGTCAGAATTCTATAACATGTGATGAAGGTAGCTGTACACTTTGTTCTAAAATAAATTAATAATCTGGTGTTTTTATTTAAATCCGAATTAAAGAAACAGTGATACATGTTTTAAAATATCAACAATTACTATATTCCTGTACTTACTCACCTTAGTGCCTAGATATCAATGTTGTTCAAACTTTTCCCAATCAACGTTGCAAAAATTTTTTTTTATAATCTATTCGTATGCTCGTATTTGCCAGATGCAAGCTTTAGTTACACAATACAATAATCAATGCAAACTCTATGACACGTACGGAATGCATCAAGGCTACTGCAACCAAAACATGAGAGAACGGCTACATCTTTGTGTTCCTTTATAAGTACCACAGCATGGCATCATTCCTCAATGAGATCTCACAGTGGGGAGCCCACAGTAGCTCCGCGGTCTCTTTTTGTGCGGCCAACGTTTTATCAAACATGTTAATGGCCGGCTTTATGATGCCAACAAAAGAAGCGTGCCAACGGAGGCGTTAAATCCTTTACGATTTGATGATGATGATCACGAATTTGTCATGGGTTCACTTTGGACTCTTGTTACTCATGCGTGTACCGATGTCGTATTGACTATTGTTATTATATTCCTCGCTTTAAAATATTTTGCTATATTAAAAACACTTACCTATTTACGTGTGAAAGTTTTAAAAAAAAATTATAACCACACATTCATGCTTACGAAACTAAATATAAACAAATGCATTCAACAAATAAACTAAACTACTTGTACATGTCTGTAAATTTATCTGTGGTTTATTAAGGATAAAATTATCATTTTGAAAGAAAGGGTATAAACCTGGAAGCAAAACAACGACAACTAACAATCACCCACATTTTTTCCACGTAAATAAAAAAAGTAAAATAAAACACACCACCGAAACATGTGCAATCGATCGTAAAAAGAGAAAATGGCCAATCAAGCAGTTAAAAAGTAATCGAACAAATTCAAATGCCAATGACATGAAACGGACAAACATTAACTATGTATGGAATTGGCAAAATAAAAACATTTAAAAAAACACACATTAATAAGCAATTTTGATGGAAAAATAATACTGTGCTTAAAAGTCCTGCGACGCGGGTGTGTAGTTTCATCGTGTGGTCTTCCAGGTTTAAACCCTTTGCCTTCGAGCCGACCGGTTTAGTGGCCGAGCCCACCCGAACGTTTCCGAACGTAAGCGAATCCGGCCGAACAAACAGAAAGCGCGAGCGACTTAGCGACATACCTGTCTGGCGCTTTCATTGACAGGCACCTGAAATGAAGAAAAAAATCCATCCAATTCGTTGAATATTTCAAATTTAAGTAAAATTTTGTTGCAATTCTTTCTGACACAGATAAATTTACATGCATTTCGGAGACCTAACAAGACTTTTAGCAGCTGTCTAATCATATTACATTTAACGCAGATGGAACAAAGGTAGCGTAACCTTATCCCATAAAAGTGTGATCAATGAACAGTAAAAAAACAGTCTACATAGAAACAAACGGAGAATAAAATGAAACAGAAAAATTAAAAGTAAACATTTCGAAAAAAAAAACGTACAAACAATAATGTGGCAAAAACAGTTAAAAACAACATTGCAAGATGTATTAGGACAGTTGTTAAAATATGGGGTAGCGTGGAAAGGCTTGACTCCGATGATATTGGTAGCTCGCACGCGATCCGCCCGTGTTTGCGTTCGCGCTGCGATACGCTGCACTCCGTAAGCTTCAACCGATTTATTGTTTTATTGATTATATCTCGTAATTGGAGTTGGATATGCACAAAGTAATACCGACATCATGTCTATTATTATATTAATCTGTGTACATGATCTTAAGAAAATCGAGTTGTATCTATTTTATCTATTTAGGTACAAATTAATAAATTTGTAATGTATTTTTTTGATTTTGAATTAGCTTTTATTTTAAGTTATGCTTATCATATGATAAATTGAACAACATCATATTAAAAAAAACAGGTTTTAAATTTTATATGTGTAGGTTTGTCTCAGAAAATCTTTGGAACGGATGTAGGTACCAATTATGAAGAAGATTTTACTGACAAGGTACTTTTTATTTCTTATGTAAGAAATCGATACAGTAGGTGTTAAGAAGATTGTATTAAACTCCGATGTAACTCCGAAAGATTTAAATCGGTTGTTATATTAAATTATAATAATAATAAATTACGTACAATATATGTCGTTAGTTTAGGAATAAGTAGAATATGTGATGAATGTTTGTATGGCAATAATCTTACTTATTAAATATCGTACGCGGACGAAGTAGCGCGCAACTCTTAGACAAATTATAGCCTACATTATAACATGCTTATCCGAGGCTTATTAAAAAAAAACATTTATATCTTACATAAAAGCGTTGTTACATGTTAGTGTTCGTAATAAGGTTTATGTAAATAATCACAAGACAATTATTTAACAATAAACATATGATAAAGTTTAATCCAATATTATTGTTTTATGACATTCCTATGAGAAGATAACTGGTTGTAATCTACTTAATTCCAGCCAAGTGGTTTGATACCTTCAGTGAAAAAAAGAAGAAAACCTTAACGGCAAAATCCTTAATAATTATAGACAATTTTTTTTTTATTCCATTGGAAGTTAGCCCTTAACTGCAATCACACCTGGTGGTAAGTGATGATGCAATCTAAGATGGTAGCGGGCGGAACCTGTTAGGGAGTATGATAGACATACCTCTAAAAGGTTTCTACGCGGCATCGCACCGGAACACTAAATCGCTTAGCGGCACGTCTTTGTCAAAGCCCAGACCAGAGCACACAATAGAAAATTCAGAAATGACAAATTCCCAAATTCCCTCTGCCGGGAATCCAACCCGCAACCTCTTACTTAAATTCACAGCGCTCACCGTTGCGCCCCGGAGGTCGACTAAATTATCTGTTTAATGGTGTCCTCACTTTTTGGGTTTTGCATGGTATAAGTATTAAAGACAAAAAGATTGACAAAACCTTTTATCCAGAGAACTCAAAGGATCCGTAATAAAAAAAAACTCCATACGGATGAAGTAATGGCAAAAAATATACCTACATAAAAGTTAACTGACTAAGGTGAGCTTAAGAAAATAAAATGGAATCTTTTAAATAAATAATGTAAACAATTGAACGATCGTCTACTTAGTTTCTTCACGATTACCTGCACCGATAAGAAGCTCCGCATACGGAAACGGTGGTAGCGCCACATCAATTGCAGACTTAACTTTTATAAAAGCGTGATATTTGTGGAAATACCTACTAATGTAAAACAGCACGAAACTAATACATGTTTTTTTACGTATATGTAATTGTAAAGGGAAAGGTAGAAGGCACTAGAGCGCACGGTAGGTCACCCATGCGATGGACCGATCAAATCAAATCTTCATTGGGAGCATTGATGAGGGATAGGAAGCTTGCTTGAGTGTACCAGACTATCTGCAAATAGGGAGAAGTGGCGAATGATCGTGAGGCGAGTAACAACTGCCACAAACAATGTCCCACCGTGATGACCACGACCACTCTGGCAAGAGTGTTACGACAAAGCAGATGAATTGTAAACGTAATCTCTGCATACGAAAATGGTGGTTATGTATTATAAAAAGTAAACTAATATACATGTATGTTAATATGCTAAGTATAGCTTGATTCTCAATAAAACGGAAACAAAAGTATAATATGAACAAATTGGTCGATTAATATTGAGTCATTAGGGTATTGTGCTGCCCTTTCCCAATGGACGAATTTATTAGATTATTACCGGACGAGATCACGCAAACGAAATCGTAAAATTAAAGGAAGTCAATTTGATTAAATTGAATCCAATTTCATATACTTCATTTCCTAATGAATCAATCTATAAGTGCTTTTTAACTGAGTTGAAAAAAAAGGTACTAGCATTTTTTATGTGCACAATGCACATGCACCGATTGTTCTGAGATTCAGCTATATGAATGCAATTCATTGTAAATTTATGTAGGATTGACGATAGATGGCGCTATGCATTAAAAATGTAATTAATAGTATTTTACTCACATCCATTTTTGTGCAACTAGTGGTTCAACTTCCGAAATTATTAATCAATGTTATCTAAAATCTACCGATGGCAGATTATACGATACGATAGAAATAAGTTCTATCCCTTTTCTAATCTTTCGTATAGCAATAAGCAATTGAAAATAAAAAATTAAAAGTTAATTCATTCGCATATCAACATAGCATTAGGCGGAAACTTCTGCTATAAAATCTGTGATTTGTAAAATAAATCAGCCATTTCGATTTTCGATCTAATCAATAACCTAAGGCGTAAATTCATTTTTAAAAATGAGGATATCTATCTACAGACATGAGGTATATCAGGAAATTTTATAGTTTATTGTGTTAAAGAGCTGTTGTTTAGTACATGTACGTGAATGTATCTTAAATCTGGAAAACTCTTCCGGCATCTAGATGTCCCATTTCAGTATACTTAAGTACTTTAAAATCAAGGGTAAATATGTTTCTTCAAGGCAAGCTTCACGCTTCACCTTTGGCTGCATTATCGGAATCACTTACCTACTTGTAGTCAAGTCGAAGTCTATGAATTTAGTTATTTATTATTTAAATTGCTATTATCATTACTACTTTCAACACATACGACGGAAGAAATTTGTAAAATAAAAACTATTTATGGTCATTTCTATTTAAAAAAAACTAGTTATTTAAATGACTGAAACTGATGTACGTACTAGGTACAATAAAGCCTTCGCATAAATAATATGTTTCGAGTCTGAAATCAATTGACCCATAAAAAAGTAATGAATATATCTGTACCAGTTTAAATATTGCAATACAGACAGTAAAATTCGCGTGTTTCCAATTCGCTCCTGATGACTATCAGTTTTTTCATCGATATTATAATCGAAGTAACTTACAGCGCAGATATCAGAGCACACACGTAATAAATTCAAAAGAAACGAACTCGAAAAAACCAATCTATCAATATTAGAACACAAAAAATAATGCAAGTCAGTTAATAATCCTCAATCGGCAATCGACAATGGAAATAAAGTCACAGTCACTTTTTTAATAATGGCAACTCAGTTTCCTTTTTTATCGCCACCCTAGGTTCGTTTGACATTTGAACCGGCTGATGACTTGGGCGCCATGATTGATCGCCACGACCCACTAAATAAGTGCAATTTAGCTTTTATTTTCCCTCCTGTTGTATTGAACAACTTATTATTAGTAATAACTGAACTACCTCTGGCACCCGTAATAACGAACATTTCTATATTATATAACAGAACATCTAAACGCACAGCATATGAGAGATAGAACTAACCAATGACATTATTGTAAGATGACAATATCTCTTTACCTATGAGTAAAATAATAATTTGGTTGGGATAAAAAAATTCTAATAATAACTAAATCACATATAAATTAATAAGATAATTCGGTAATCATCATATTAACCCATTACCGGCCACCTACAGGGCACGGGTCTCCTCCCACAATGAGACGGGGTTAAGGCCGTAGTCCACCACGCTGGCCCAGTTCTGATTGGTGGACTACAAACCTTTGAGAACGTTATCGAGAGTCCTCACGCATGCCGGTTTCCTTACGATGTTTTCCTTCACCGTTGAATCAAGTTATATTTTAATTACTTAAAAACGCACATAACTTAGAAAAGTTAGAGGTTTATGGGATTCGAACTAGGCCCCCAGAAAGTTCACCGCTTCTATAGCTTGCATTTTCCAAAATACTTTGATACGTTTTAAAAAACTTTTAAAACTGATGTGTTTTTAATATTAAAATACAAATAAGTTGTTGCAATGTGAATGGTATTCACTTTCATTTGTCAGTCTGCAATGTCATTCAAATCTCAAAGTTTAAAGACGATCTGCAACAAAATGATTTCTGACGCAATTTCATAAAGTTCAATTTAACATTCCTGTTTTGTATCCAACCTGAAGATGCTATTCTTGTGGATATGAATGATATTGAATCGTAATATATACTGAATATAGTTTACATTCATGAGGAATTTGGTTTGGAACCGACGTATAATGAGAGAATTCACACAATTTATCATCGAAGCAAGTATCCGCCCAAACCGCAACGAATCTCTAGTAAATAAATTGACCATAAGTGTTTCGGGCGTATACTTCAATACAGTTTTTACTACATATAAAATGTTTACTCACTTTAATTGACAAATATAGTTACAGTATTCACACTTGCGTTTAAAGTAGCTGGTAAATAAAATATGTTATAGAGGGTCCCAATGTATCAAATAAATTAGATATGACAGCTCATAAAATCAGATTGATATGTTCTAGGCTACACGGGCAATTGAAAGTGATGCCGGGATGTGGGGGTCTAGGATCATATTAAAGGCTGTTTAAATGTCTAATATAAATTATGCAGGTTTAAACGCGTCTTCTTAAGCAGTAGGGTAAAACGTGAATTTCCGGAGCGCGAATACCCTAAGCGTCTTAGATTACTATCTACTATTCCACCCTCTTGCCAAGTTCTAGGTACGCACCTACAATTTTTTGTCTCTATACGTTCTGTATTATTTTATTTATTTCGGATCCCTCAATGTGCATTTTCAGGTATATTTTGACAAAAAGTCTTCTACTATCATTAATATCACAAGAATGTCTTCTTAAAAATGTTCACGTAAAGTTGTTGTTACATCAATAGCCTATAAAAGTGTTGGATAGAAGCAGTCGTTACTTTTCGGAAATCAATAGAATATAACCGAACAGATCTTCTTAAAGTCAACATCTCCTGAGGATGCTCCGATTTCGGAGTGAAATCTACCCTACATTGCCGAAGATCTGTTTGGTGTGGAGTATTAATTTTCATAATATAAGCCTATAACAGTCCACAAAAGGACCAAAGGGAGAGTCCATCGCAGCACTGAGACGGGTTGGTGATCGCAATAGATGTTGTAGTAGCACAGAGGACGCTTCTGTTTATTCTCTTTTATATTACCTTACTCGCCTCGTACAACATCCGCGGGAAGAATGGAGGTGAGAAAAGAATTGATAATAGAAATATTAAAATACTGCTAAAAGACCATCTAAGAAGGTAAGAATAAATGTCATACGTGAATTCCAGGTTTTCAATAATCATTAAAAAGATGGTCTTTTTCAGACACGGATTTTATGTTTTTGGCCCTACAGTTCAGACGCCGAAAATGGAATTGGATCGGACTTGCACTGGTCCTATCTAAAAAATTTGTCCGGATAGGTGTTGTATTGGAACCGGCAAGACAGAAGAACGTACGAACAGCCCAAACAGACACAGTCAACGATATTGGATGATGTAGGAAATGGTAGACCTCACCTAAAGAAATAAATCAAGCAATAGGTCTCTCTTAGATTAGCTTAGGTGAATGTAGTCAGACTCGTGCCGCGAAGGGTTATTACAGTATGTAACAAGAAATATGACAACAGATATTTTTAAATCATTAATACCTGAGAATTCTTAAAAGCGAACTCTTTTGAAGGATCAACGAAAACGATGTTACTTATTTGATATAATAGCAACTGGCAATGATTTCGAGGGTCCTGAAATTACAGAGCTCTCAATTAAAACGAAAAATAATTACTTTCCACCCCTTTGTTAATCTGATTTGTAAATTTATTAATAAACATTACGAGTGTTCGTATATCTAAATGGAAATTTAAGTATTGTTCTGCGAAATATTTACTTACCTAGTGAAACGTTTACGTACCTGTTTGAAAATTTAAAAAAATTAAGGAGGTGTATTAATTTTAGTTAAACATATAAGCCAACAATTTTAAATTGCACGTTGTTAGTTAATATAAACATTTGCTATTTAGTAAATCAACATTAATTAAAACATGCTAACTCATATCTCATAACACGTAGGTAGATACCAACTGACGACTAAGACTTTGTAAGACTAAGCGTCATGAAAACAAAAAAGTACCGTAAACAAAACAGAGCATAGCAACTCTTTTACCACACCTGCCCCTAAAACAAACTTTTGACACCATTTTTCGAGAAAAATAATTGCGCATTTATCCTCTCGAGGGCATTAATTTTCCGACACTCGCGATTCAGCCCTGGAAACAACCCAATTAGTACATTAGATGTCAGGTTTCAAATAAGGGCGCTATCACTATCAGTATCTATAATATATCAGTATGTGTATTTATTATTTTGGCTCAACCTCACTGAAGAATTGTTCCTTCTATTATGAGGTCATATAAATGCCAGTAGTAGAGTATTATGTAGAAAACATGCTACAATTAGCAAACAGATATATCTAATAATTAATATTGGCTTTCTCAATAAAAAAATACGCCTTGTTACTCCATATATAAATTTCTTATGTACCGTGGGATTTAAAGTTTATCTCGTAACAGAAAGAAACAAATACTCATAACATGGGTATATCCATAACATAGTCTGTCATGAGCTGTTATAATCTGATCAATAAAGGATATGGCCGCCTATTGCACCTTTTTTTCCAGTTGATAGTGGTGTGTGTGTATGTGAGTGTGTGTGTATTAAGTACAATAAGGTACAGAATATTTTCATATCATTTCAATATTTCTTGTTTATAGTGTTGGTGTGATATGATAGCTTGCACTGGAGCAACAGCCTAATCAAAATTTTCCCCTTTGTTATTGGTGGGAGCGCGAAATCCTTTCTTTTCTTATTTATTATAGTCTAAAAGAAATATTATATCTGAATCGTTTAAGTCCTTGCTCGCTCGGTACTTGTAATCCTTAAGATTAAAATGTTTGTCTACCTCTAATTAAAAGGGTTACTTTTTTACAAAACGATTAAATACTTGTTTTGTTTTAACTTTATCTGTGTTTCATATATTTATTTCATTTTTTCGAGCTTAATTAAATTAAGAGGTTATTTTGTATAAAGGCAGAGGGCCTACTATTTAATGAATACAACTATATAAATATTATTTATTTCAAATAGTCCTACCTTAATGCTCTTTCCTAATGTCAAGTATATGTTTGTTGCAACTCTACCAACTGTTCGGAGTTCTGTTTCTACTGAGGAGAAGCTGGCAAAAAACTAATATTAACCCTTCGTTTTTCAAATGTCAGTAAAGAAAGTGTATCTGTCTGTTTGCTTGTTCGTCTCAATCGTTGTACCTATCTTAATGAATTTTCCACAGAGATAGCTTGCATCGCGGAGACGGGCATAAAATAATTATTATCCCGGCAAAAGAAATGATTACTACGGTATTTATAATGACATTTGTGTTGTATTATCTCTATGTTAGAATCAACTGCTAAACAAATCTTAACGTAATTGAATATATAGATAGGTAAAGATTGAAATCTAAAGATGGTCAAAGAACACTTTAAAATCAGAGAAATCAAAAAAATAAAATATATATATATGTACATTACAATAAACATATATATATAAAATTAATAGTACGGTTTCATAAAACAATAAACGCTGTGCGGTAGTTATATAATAAAGTCAACAAGCTTTAAAATAAGAACGTTAGAAAAGGCCTCCGAACCCCATGTCAGTTAAAATCAGCTACTTTTCCAAATATATTTACCTTTACATTTTGATAGCAAACATGAAAGGAATGCGAAATCTGTCTTAGTAACCAATGATCCGAATGAGCTATTCGCAAAGACTGGATTTGTACAATTGTCCTGGGACATATTCCTTACATTATAGAACCTAAAGTCAAGAAATGAGAGAGGTATAAAACACAACGGAAGCGATTAGCTGCAGGCATCGACCGAGTGCGTGCTCACGATTTATTTCACATAGGCAATATTAAACATAACATCCAACATGAACAATTAAAGCGAAATACTCCCTATTTACATATTGACAAGGAATTATATCGCACAACTGCATTTCGTATACCGCATCGGCTTACCGGGATAGTAGTCTGAACAGTTTAAGGAAGATCTTGTCTTAGCTTAGAACCAGTTCGTATTGAATATGATTGGAAAATATAGCCTAGTTCTGAAGTAGGCATTCGTTATAGCGAGTAGCAATTTTAACGATGATAAACCTACAAAATCGTTGAGCTTCGGGCTTAGTCAAACAAAGCTGAATTAAGATATACTAGTTTAACCTTTTCAAGGTCTACGAAATTTTAGTGATATTCAGCCATGTTTGCCTCACTGAAATAAGTCACAAGTCATTGTTTTTACATGAAAGGATTGCGGCTAGAAGCCAATTTTAGGCTGGCCAAGCAAGCTCGTGCTCTCTTTATTTATTTTTTCTAGTCTTAATTAGGATCTATACAGGGTTAAATAAAAAATACCTGAAAGCTCTTGGCCTTATATAGGTAGTTATATCATCAAAACTAACAACTTTAATTTTATTCTACGACTTTTCAAAATTTAGTGTTAGTTTATTTCATACAAAAGAATTAATAAATCATGTTTATCCTGTATTGTTACATTACACTATGAAACCCAATCCGTGTGATTCGACAATGTCGCGTAGTCGGGTCAGTTAACACACGATAGAGTCGTGGTTCGCGCGCTGTTGCCACTGTACTTTACAGAGTAGTAATAAGTAGAGTGTCTATGTAAAATATTGAATATTTAATTTCTCACAAACTATCGAGTTAAAAATGATGAATTTAAACAACGACAAGCAAACGTCGGAAAGAAACGTCAAAAGCATCAGTAATATCGAAATAAAGGCCTCATAGAACGAAAAATTATGCTAAAATAAATCGTAACAATTTTAACCAAACTGTTCAGTTCACGCAATCCCGTAATAAATCTTCTATGTCGGATTTCAAAATTTTTATTACGACTTGAAAACTTTAGATACGATTGTTAGCAAATTAATCTTTAGACCTCATAATAAAACCAACTTTATCAAATTAACTGTCTAAACAATCCATATATTAATAGGGAGATGTTATTACCTCTAAAGTCCACACTCAAATAGTTCAAACTAACTTTTACAGACGAATACCAGTCTGGTTGAAATGGTAAGGTTTGTTTCTGTAACCTGACATGGGGTGGAATATTAATTAAAAACTCAACTAGCCCCTACGGTATTGTATACTTAAACGATTGTAAGGTATTAGAAAATAAGAAAATGAATATGTATACAAAAGTATTTTGATTCTTTCACCTTAAAATAAACATCTTCAATACCACGCCAGTAACTTGCACAATAATTAATCTAGTAATACCTAGTGCTAAATTGTGTATTTTGATTACAAAACCTTATTACTCAGTGTGCTTTATTGGCGCCTTTTATAAAGTGCTTATGTCTTCAAGGGTAATAACATCTCACAATATATCATATTTCCGGCGACTCATAGTTCCGGTTGGCGTACATCATTCGAACGGTATTAAGGCATCAAAACACATGGGGCAAGGAACAATTTGTATAATTCAGGAAATAGTGCATTATGTTGAACCACAACAGTTTGCTATAAAGAAAGCTACTGTTTGTTGGCTTTGTAATGTTTCCTTAACATGTCTATAATGTTTATGTCTATTCACATGGTAACAGAAACATTAACTAAGAAGACATAGATTGGACATTTTTTTTTCAGGAATTCGTATTGGCATCTAAAATTCCCTGATATTTACACTACAATACCCTCAGTACTTAGTAAAAAAAATAAGAAGTAATATTAGGTACAACAAAATTTGGTTACAGGAAAAACTATAGAAAATCGTTCAAAATTGAAATTCAAAATTCTTTCATTTCAAGTAGGGCTAGTTTATAAGCATTTTTGAAACGTCAAGTCAGTCTGTTTGTAGAGACTCTGTCACCGCGTTCGGAAGGCAGATTCTACCGAGAAGAGCCGGCAAAAATTCAGCAGATTGCACCTTTTCAACATCTATCTTGTGAGAGCCTGAGCGAAGCGGCCTGCTTTTAAGTATAGTAACCACGATTTATTAAACATGTTGCATTGGTAAGGCAAAATAACCTTAGGAATCATATTATTAAAGCATATACTCAATCCCACAAATGACTTCTATACCATTCGCAGACGATATGCAGATGACTAGTCAGATTTTACATTAAGAATCACCCTATAGCAAAGCGTATCGCAGCGGAGGTATCTTTAAATGTTCCGGTCATTCACTCTAGCGAAAATATATCCGAAAAGGTTATAAGGCATTTAACCCGGTGTTTCAGAATATAGATTTATTATTATTTTAATAAATATTAAAATAATAATAAATCTACCACGACAATACACACATCGTCGTCTAGCCCTAAAGTAAGCGTAGCTTGTGATATGGGTACTAAGATAACTGAAGACTATGTTTATGAATAAATACATAAAAACTCATAATATACAGATAGGCACCAAGACACTGAAAAACATTCATGTTTATGACACAAACATTACTATTGAATTAAACCACTATCAACTCTAAATGATTGAAAGCAGTGATATGCACTACGTAGTTACTACAACGGGAATTCCGATGTAAGACAATAAACATGCCAGCTTGTGTAACAATTTCTTTTCGATAATGTAGTCTAATTTTCTCGAATCAAAACAGTGTTGTAAGCGCACAACTCAATCAGTGAAAATTACTAATTAGAGAGCACGAGCGAAACGTCCAAGCAATCCGTCTGAAACGGAGCAAGCGAACTGCTATCTAACCGATAAAAAACCTAACGTAACAATGCACACACTGACGTCAAGACATACGAATATACGAGACCACTAGCCCCAGAGACACCGGTAAGAAATACCTTTTTGTACCGTAAAAATATATTTTTTTTTTTATTTTATTACATAAGGATAGGTCGATAGATCTAAGTTTCAAATCCCGGGTCAGGCTGAAAATGTAATCGTTGGTTTAGATTTAAAATATCCATAAGGTTTAAAGGTAAGCAGAATAAGAAGAGGAAAAATTATAAAGACAATGATACTATATTACTGTAGATACATACATAAATCTTTGCCACAGTCTCTTAATTCATACCAATTTCAACGTGTTCAACGTGTCGTTAGCAAAGCACATAATTCAGTGCACTATTATGCCACTTGATGCTAAACAGCTTTTATGTCCCACGGTAAACAAACATGTCGCATTGTGCTGCCATTACAACTAACACGTATAACAGACTAAAGCGCTCGTAATACTAATTCGGCAAACATCTTGACTGTGTGTACAGCTTGTTTGATGTTCGATTGACACGAAACAGCTTACGAAACACAATAATTACTGTTGAGGAATGGAAAAAATAGCTGAGAATTCTGATTGCCAGATAAACCAGCCCGATTGTGTGGGATTGCATATTGAAAAAGCATGCAACAGAGATAAGCGTTACATGGTTGAGCGACGTAAAGGCATCGTCGAGCAGTGGCTAATTGCATTTCCTACTGTGTTACTACATGGGTGCATAACGTGCTTAGCCACTATTTAGATGTACAGTTTTGCTAGACATTTTTCTATCTCCGATTAGTCGTCTATTAAAACATATTAATATAGTTTATCTTCATCCATTAGTAATCTGATTGTGTTTATAATTAGAGTTCGCAATTATCTTTTAACAGTTGCGTTAGTACAAGATTTGACTGCTCGCAATCGAGAAGTCGTTTTCGAGTGTGGAATGTTTGAAAAATGCGCAGTAATATTGATCTTATTTGCGTTGCATTTAACTCAAATTGGCCTACAATTCTTTAGACGGATCGTTTGTAACACAAAAACAGAAGTACAGGATTTGCGACTCTAGAGCTAGTGTCATTAGATCTATTTTACTTTGACGATACAGAGTTTAATACTCGAAAACTTTTTAATACTTCGTTTGCGAGTGAGCAAATCTTTAACTAAAGCTACTGGCTAAATTTTACTGCTATAAGATGTAAAACTCTAGCTTATATAAAAAATAGTAAGTATTGAGAGAAAAGCATATTAAATACTACCGGAAAAGCTATTAAAAAACAAACACACATTGATAACATTAGTAAGGAAAGTAAGGAAAAATGAATATTATCAATATTAATTTCATCTTTTAAGCTTAATTATTGCATTATAATCTAATTCGAGTCATTAAATTGATTTCCTTCTACTGCACATTCATTATAATATCCATGCCTACGAGCTTGAAACATTGCAAGGAAAACAATAAAATAAATAAAAAATAAATAAATTAATATACAACACCAATACACACATCGCCATCTAGCCCCAAAGTAAGCTTAGCTTGTGTTATGAGTACCTACTAAGATGACTGATGAATATTTTTATGAATAATAAACATAAATACTAAGAATATACACAATGGAGAATGATCGTATGTAATATTGGAAATCCAGCGTTTTTCCGTGTTAATACTGACTTTTTACTAATCCGTGCTGTTTGTAACCATAGTAAGCAACGCTTCATTTTTAGAGCTACGGAATCTAAGTCAACACATCGTTTGACAATTTAGTTTTGCTTTCTTAATATAAAATCAGCATAGTTATAATCTGTTAGTCTTCGCTAGTCCGTTTCGATAACTATTGTGCACCAGTAAGGTGGAGCATACTCAAGAAGATGGGTCTTATTTCTCTATTATGTAAGAATTAATAGTTTTCTTTGAAAATGCAAATCAAATTCACTAGTTATCTCAAACACAAGCACCAGAGCAAAGCTGTTTACGGTCTGAAGGGCATGATTGCTAGTGGCGTTACTAGCACATAAGGCTTACCACCTATGCCTCAGATTTTGAAGGGCGGCGGTTTTTTTTTATGCCCTCGGCCTTTAGACGGCCGAGTGGCGCAGTGGGCAGGGACCCTGCTTTCTGAGTCCAAGGCCGTGGGTTCGATTCCCACAACTGGAGAGTGTTTGTGTGATGAACATGAATGTTTTTCAGTGTCTGGGTGTTTATCTGTATATTATAAGTATTTATGTGTTTTATTTATTTATTATATAATTTTTTTTTATTTATAAAAAAAAATATTCATCAGCTATTTCAGTACCCATAACACAAGCTACGCTTACTTTAGGGCTAGATGGCGATGTGTGTATTGTCGTAGTATATTTATTTATTTATTTATTTACTGGACGACTCTTTTTAGGACGGGTTCCTCTCATGCCCTGCGAAGTGTTACAAGGTTCTCCGCATATGATCAGGTGGGATGTGTACTTGGTCCGTCAACTAATACGATAAAAACAACCATAATGCTTCAGTACCACATATCATATACATATTATGAATTGCAAAAAATCCGTAAATACTTATGATAGTATAGTTTTAGATTGAAATTATCCATTTGAGACCAAATGGACACCACAACCGCTGTCGGTTGTATAAAGTTAATGCACATTATCGCTGCGTCAATCGTGATGACCATTAACCGCAACCTGTAACCCAAGTTGCGAATGGGCCTTGATTTATTGCATGATATGTTTTACCATTATTGTGATAAATATTAATACCGCCATTAATAGTTTTTAAGTGCAGGGTTCCAGTTTTACAAAATTTACAAACATCTTTACAATCTAGTCAAAAACCTTTTAATAGCTCTCTGTGAGATATATACAAATAACGGTTTCATTACCTGGATGATATCGCTATGTGGCGTTATGGCCAATAAATTGTACCATGTATCTTGCTTTTAGTAACTGAAACAAATTTGTTTTCTTTGTTTCATTTCATTCATTCATTCATTCATTCATAATTAAATACATTATTTATACCTTAATTATTAATAAGTATTGATAAAATCGTATGTGATATGAGAGAATATCTAAATAAATTCAAAGTCAAGTCAAAGTCAAATATTACTTTATTCAATTAGACACAAAGATAGCACTTTTGATGCGTTCATTACATACAATATATGTATATAGTAGTGAGTAGTGGTGGCAATAAATACATTCGTAAACTTAAACTACGAAACTTGGTCTAAGAAGAAGTCCACCACAAACTTAGCCGGGTGTAAACATAGCTCAAGGAGATCCAAAGGTTAAGGAGAAATGGCAAAAGCCCTGACGGCCGATGGATTTGCGATCGGAAAACCAGAAAACGCAGTGATTCACTGACCTCTATTATTTATACTGGAAAATATTGAACTACAGCTTCACAACGTAAAAAATTACATTTATCAATTGTAGACAAACTAAACAGGCCAAAGCCTATCTAGTGGTCAGTGCAATGAAAGTGGAACCCCAACCAGGTGGACAGAAGACAAAGTGAGTCACAGGGATACAAACATCACACAAACATTGTGTAGAAATCCCTAAAACAGCTACATTCAGTTGAGCATATGAAGATGATAATTGTCTCTACATATAAACCACCATTGAGGTTTTTTTAAAGAAAATATGAATTCAAAATATTCGTTCGCGCAACTCTTTGGGTGATGCATTACGTCGTTCATCTCACTACGGCCGAATATCATTGACGGCAGTATGAAAGATACATAGAACAAATATTTGTGTGTGCATCCCAATTCGTTATTTAGGGTGTAAGTCATCGATCTTATATAAGGCATAACATATCAAATAAGAGACTAAATTTACAAACTCTCAAGATTATCTTTTGGCTAATTGGCTCGGACTTTATCAAAAGTTTCGATGACATTTACACGGGACCACCTTCACGGGTCTTTTTAACAAAAAAGATTGTCAGGTATTGGACACGATGAGTGTCGATGTGTCATCTTATTAGCCATTTTTTTAATATAATTATATGGAGTTTTGCATCTTAACCAAAACAAAAAAATAGCTGGCAAACTATTATTTATTTTTTCCCCCGAAATAACAACAATGCTTTAGCATTCCAACACTCTCTCTACATTTACAACCTGTTTTAGTATTTCCATTGAGAGGTCTATATCATGCCTATTTATTCCTCGGACACACACGTCGTGGGTATATCAAACATATGAAACTTTCATCATTTTTAAATTATTATAGTAAATTTCAAGTGCGGCAACCTTTGTCCTCGACAAACAATACATAAAGACTAAAGAGGCCTATTCATAAATTTTTCCCGTAAACGATAAGGGCAGATTAGGCCACCGGTATAGCAGGATGCGTAGCTAATCTTGTTTGTTCAACATTGAGCAAGTGTGTACTTGTTTTAAAATTCTATAACCGCGAGATAAAGTTAAGTTTGTGTAACATGTCACAAACCACAAGTATAACGAACGCTAATTTTATTTACAGTAAGCTTAGCCTAAGGGTGATTTTTAATTCATTGAACAATATTGCCATCATCACCGTTTAAAATGACAACCTTACGTACAATACCAAACGTAATTTATAGTTGTATGAACCTTGGAGCTCTTCGGCAAGATGGCTGAAATTTTTCACAAATTATAGAGAACTCAGTAATTGTAAAAATATCTGTGACAATAATAAACATTAAATCAATGTACGAAACACTTCTAATACCTATAGGAAAATTTCTACTGACTATGTATGTTCATCTCCGATCTCAGGTTCACTTTTTCTTTGTAGCTAAGAAAAAGTGCAATCAAAATGCAATTGGAATTCACATGAAATGAACTTAAATAAAACAAACGATAACAAAACAAAGAGCATTACGAACTGGTGCACCGGTATAAATCAAGTTTTTCAATGAGCTTTATGCATTGAATATCAGATATCTAGCCTATTAGCATGTTTACACGCAAACTAATGATCACTAGAAACGTATACAGTATGTTGAGGCACAATTCAAAACTATAACGTGGACAATAGAGACATCTGATTCGTAACAATGCATATGTATAGGAATTTTAATTGGAAATATGAGCGAATGTTGTGCATTTATGATTTAATACCCTTTCTATCCTGTCTTGGCTAGATTCTTGCAGTTACGAACGTTTTATTACCATCGATTTCTATTCACAGCTCAATCTTAACGGTAATTATTGGATTTTACTAACAGCTAGTTCGTAATTTGTAACTCCCTATCTCGAGATCTGATACAATTATGTTATTAAAGATCATGTTGAAGTTTTTATGAATTTCATTTAAAATTCAAAACAGGGAATATATTTTCTTGGCAGCAGAAAATTAAAAGAAAATTAACGACGAGTCAATTACACCCCAAAACAAAATGGCGCGGAATGTCCGTTACAAAAAAACTGAGCCAAGGGTTGGCGAATTTCTTTCCGGGTCTGTACATTTATTTAATTAATCACATTCTTACGATTGGGGCCATTGGGGGCTTCCGTCCGAATGTCCGAATAATTTGAGTTCTTTCTGATCACGCAATAACTCGGTACTGTTGGCAGCGAAATTATAGCGTGGATTCGTGCATATAGTATTTTTTCCCCCTATTACGAAGCGGAGACGCGAAATGTGTTTGGGGTAAAAGAATTTTGTTTATGTATGTGTGAGTGTGTGTGTATTTGTTCGCTTGGGTGTTCGTCTGTTTCTCTTAAAAATACTGGATCGCAATGTTAATATCACTAAGTAGACATTGATATCACCTCAGACCACTGACATATTTTTATCATTTTAGCTTGAAGTGAAAAACGCAACGTAAACCCCAATTTCTTCTCTACATGGTAGATCCAGAGCATTATCCAGAACATCAAGTAAGCCACTAAACATAAGCGGACACAAACCTTGGAGTATAAAAATCTCTGCAAAAGAGATCTTTTGCCGGTAGATGTTCACGTGTAGACATATCTATGTCTACACGTGGGCATCTACCGGTTCAGATGATTATTATAAAGAACCTACCCTAAATCGGCTTTTGGTAAAGATATTTTTTTTTGTTGGCTTAATACTTGGCTTGGCTTTTAGGTATGTATAAAATACCTAATTATAAAAATTCAAAAGCATATTCAATATTTTGGTATTGAAATGATGTTTTGGAAGGGTTCGTATTACGAGTCACTTTGCAACAATCTCGCTTGTAATTATGTTAGTCTGACAAAAATGGGGGCGCTTTGTAGACCTACGTGCGGATAGACATGGATAAATACACGTTAACTTAAGTTACCAAAACTTAAGTTTAACTGCTTTTTATGTTACTGTGCGAAAAAAATTGTATGCCCGTAAACCCACCTACTAATTACTTAATCTGTTAATTATTAAACCATCAAAACATCTTTTATTCTGCTACCCGCTAAATTTGCTTCAAGTTATATACACAAAACAACTAGCTGTTACAACTAAAATCTTTATACCTTATTTTTACTACACGTAGCATATTTAATATCATTTAAATATAACAAATATGTTAAAAAATTTACTTTTAAATTTTAATAATGATTTAAGTTGTTTTTTTTGTTTTTAGTGCAAATCTTAGAGCTATTATTTAAAGCTACGTTACTGATATCACAATATTACTATTTTTTTAAAGAAGGCACAATAAAAGGTATATAACTTCTTGACCAAAGTTAACGCAATTTTAAATGAACCTATAAATAACGCACATCATTCTGAAAACCTAAATGAATTAAGGGTTAAATAAATAAATAAAAATACATAGTGACATTTCGAATTGATCATTCGTCTGCAGACAATTAAAATAAAGCATGACACAGCTAATAAACCGGCGCTTTACATTCTGTACAATTCATAGGTCTATCACACTTAGAGCTAAAACACACACAAAAAAGAAAAAAGAAAATAAAAAACTGCCAAATCATATCGCTGTTACATCTCGAATGGTCCTTTTTTATTTCAATTTCGAGGGTGTGCTAAACGTTTGAGCGAACTCTATTATTCGGTATACTGTACCACCGTGACGTAAGCACATTCAGCACTCAACAGCCGTTTGTTATTAAATGTAATAATATATATCATAACGTATTCATATCTGCAATCTCAATGGATATGCCAATTTCATTATTTTGGCTCCCCGAGAGTTGCATTTGCCGCTTTTTACCACATGGCGAGTGCGTTTTTGTCGTTTTTTTATTAGAAATAAGTTGTTGTTTAAACTGACTATATACGTTTTATCCTACGAGAATGACACAATTTCTCAGAGTAAAAGAATCCTAGTTGGCATGGTCTGTCTGTGTCCCAAATTAGATTAAACTACTGTAGATAAATTATTTACGAGTATGATTGATTCAGTAACAAGCAGCGGTATTATATTCACAATTCAATTGATCTACAAAACTCACAACGTGAACAAATTCGCTGTAACCAACTTACGAGTACCGAAATCTACAATAAAGTGATAAGATATGTGCGAGTATTTTAAAATGAGATGGAGCATAAGAATCTATGGAACGGACTATTTTACCGTGCCCTTAACTGCATGTTATGGTAGTGGAGGACTACCTGGGCAGGGTTCAAATCAGTATATAAATAAATATCATTTTTACGACAATACACACATCGTCATCTAGCTCCAAAGTAAGCTTAGCTTGTGTTATGGGTACTAAGGTGACTGGTGAATATTTTTATGAATAATACTTTCATAAATACTTATAATATACAGATAAACAGAACAGACACTGAAAAACATTAATGTTCATCACACAAACATTTTCCAGTTGTGGATATCGAACCCGCGGCCTTGGACTCAGAAGGCAGGGTCGCTGCCCACGGCGCCAGTAGGCCGTCAAATATAAGTAAATGATTATGATTCCGCGACCTTTTTAGGTCTACTTAAGAGCTTTTTCTTCAGGCAATTACCTAAATAAAATATAGCCTGTATCACTTCTACATAAAATAACTTCCTTATAGTAAAACAATATTATAATTGGTTGTGTAGTTTCAGAGTTCATCATACAAACTAATTCAAACAAAAAATATTTCATCTTCATTATATTGAAGTAGGTATAGAATAAGTACTGCGATGTTACCTACTTATTCTAAGTAGTGGAACCGGAATCATGAGTTATTATCAAAGAGAAATGGTTCATTACTCCTTCCTTACGCATTACGTCATTTTCTATTTACCACAAAATGTTTCATTTGCATAATGGCTTTTTTTCCTGCCATTACTATTTACGTTAATATTCTGATTTGAGCGGGGGTCGCACGCACAACAAACATAAAGACAATCTGTATGTGGCGGCCATTTATGTAAATAGAAATCTACGATACTGTGCTATTATGAAAATTGTAGATACAGAACGGGAGTGCCACGTATTTACGTAATTCTTGGGTGTGGTTTATTGGGAGGAAATATTTAGTTTCTTTACTAACATTTTCGATACCAAGAGCTACCAAGATCTAGAAATGTCACAATGGCACGTGTAAGGTCACTTCGTAAGGAATTAAAGATTTATTGCCGGTATAGGTTCAGCTAAACACTACTTTGTATGTGTTTAGGAAGTTCACCCTATATAATAGTATGTATTTTTACGTGTATACCATTGTAACATAATATGTTTTTGGTTATTTTAACTTTAGCTCGTAAGTAGTACCTACAAGTGATTCTTGCTTATTATTAAAAAAATCTAAACTTTTAAATAATTAATTTTGCGTTTCTTAAATATAGTTCAACTGGTACAAACCACGAAAATATCTTTGGATTAGTCGATCTTTTAACCCAGATGCCGATATTTCGTCGATATTTCAACCCGTGGTCACGACGGGACCACGATCCATGCAACTGGGTCGAAATATCGACAAATCCTAAAATTATGGTGGTATGTACCTACCCGTTGAAATGTATTTAAGAAATGTTGATTAACCACGAAATTCTTAGTTTAAAATCTTAAATTAACTTTGCGACCCAAACACATAATCAGAATGTATTCTAATGATAAGAGCTTACTTCCTCATGAGAACGTATAGAAAAAAAAAGTTCGTTAAAACAAAATAAACGACTATCAATTCTGTGTGACAGATGAGCTGGTTAAAACACGAATAACAACAAAGATCACAAGAGCGGATTCACATAATTTTTAAGCATCTAGAAAAAAATTAAAAATAAACGAAAGCGAAACGCGAAAATAAATCAGCAGAACGTGTTATTAATAAAGTTTACGTTTAATCAACAAAACATCAGAAAGCAATGAGTTCTTATGGGTCCGATAGAATTTCTCATTTGATTCGTCTTAAGTCGTCAGAAACAAAGTGCGCCGTCAACGGTGGTGTTATTATCGCGTCTTTATAATTACAGGGCACATCAATCAAGGGGCATATGCAGATAAAGTAGAGCTACGTTTTGTGCGAGTCAGGGCGCACTCGGCTCACTGTGCAACCCTTTCTTTGATATCTATAATGATATTTCGAATGGAATTATTAAAACACGCTCCGAAAATTAACTGGAACACACGGGAAAGGCTAATGCATGCCTTTTTGGGAATTAAGGCTTACTTGATTAGATGCTTCGATATTAAATAAAGGAAGGTTACTTACATATACGCAGCTAGCAGTAGAGTATTATTTAAACAGCTAATCGAGACACATTATAAGGCTACCTTTCTAATCCCTTTTTTTAGATTTATAGTTTCTTGTTGTTTTGCGTCTACTCAACCACTAATATAATATTTTTGTCAGATTCGTTCACAATAATTTTTTTTTTAAATATTAATAGCGGGCAAACGAGCAAGTGGGTCACCTGATGGTAAGTAATCACCGCCGCCCATAAACATCTGCAGCACCAGAGGAGCCACCGATGCGTTGCCGGCTTTTAAGGAATTTGTTTATTTTTGTTTATTTGTTAATTTAATCCTTTTACCGATGGTATCTAGTTTAAAAAGTTCCTGACGAAATGTTTAATTATATTTCGATAGAACCTACTCGAAGATGAACAAAAGAAATGTGCATAAGTACATTAAATAACTCCCACTGAAAAATTAATAAGTGTTTGTTTTCATTTACTACTACGACTACTCTCTGTATTTCGAAAGACAATTTGTAAGGAAGTCAAGTGTTAGATACGATGATATGCACAATTCATCCAGAACGTCACAAATGACCGTAATTAAGAGAACAATAAGAAGCTTCTTTTCCCCAAATCTAATTTCCTCGATGGCAGACCTTAATATAAACGGTAATATAACGCTAACAATAATTTACATTGGGAACACAAGGTGCATCTACCTACGATTTTTACACATAAATTATTGTGGCTAATTTTCAATACTTATCTAACCGCGGATAGGTTCAACTGTATAATCTTAGATTTCTGATTGAAATCATAATACCTTCTCATACAGTTCTTTTGCTTTTGAACTTCCTTCTGTTAGTAACATATTTGTTTGTAAGCTGACAAAATGAAACATACAGGTATGACTTTTTCCAAAAACTGGATCCAAGTAGAACCTGGTAAGGATTATATAATAAAGTTTTTAGCTCACTGCAGTAAGATTACAGCTGTTTCGGTTGCATGTAAATCTTCAATAAAATTTAAATTAACAGATTTGATAATATACTTAGTAGGAAGACACTCCTTTCAAACTTTTTAGCCACACAAACACCACTATCTCGAAACGCAATGCAGAAGAAAAACTGCCTACCTAAGTTAAGGTAAATACACGTAGAATTTTTTATAATTACCTAGAGATTATAGGTATACGAACATATCACCTTTACCTTCATTTCAGGTTTTCATATGAGGTAGTTACTTAACAAAGTTATTTGACAAAGTCATGCGACAAGACAGATCTTATTTAAAAACTTTTACATAATAAAGCAAGCTTTAGACAATGTCTTTATTCATGTGCTCATTCATTAACTTCCAATAAAACATGTGCGAAAGTGTAAAAATAGTTTAAGAGGGAAGTCTGCTCATATTTTTAAAATACACCGATCAGCTGTTTCGTAACCATGAAAATAATAATTAGTCTTACGGCCCTGACGGAGTGTTATGATCTCAGTGGGCCATCGCGCACGCGTCAAATTTTGATGGAGACGGACGCCTTCACGTGGATCTCACCAATCATCACTACATTATATTGTCACGACTTAAATCGTTTAAATATCGACAGCGACAACACTAAAAGCGCCGACATATTGAACTCTAAGAACTTATGAAACAAGGTTTCGTTTCCGCAAGCTTTTTCTCTAAAGTTCAGCCTAAACTGGTCATCATCGCTGTCTTTGAAAGCAGCCTAATTAAGTTTTTAAGACTATTGAAATTCATTGTTGATTGGCAGATGGCGCTAGCGGCATATTTTAAATGAATAAAATGTTATTTCCAATGCCAGGAACAATTATTGCGTTTCAATTGTTTTGTGATTATTTTTAAATAGAAATAGAATAGACTGTCAAAAGTTCTTTTTCATTGTTAGAGTTGTGAGAGGCAACGTCTCAACTAATGAAATGAATACGGAGGTACGGCGCATGGGAAAGGACTTGTGCGTTGTCACGAACCAGTTTTGTATGCATGGCCACGTTTGTCGAGAACTGATTTCAGTCGACGCCCTTTTCGCATTTTTAACTTTGCATTTTCCATCATATACATTGGTTTAATCTATTTACACGGTCGTAATAATCACATGATCCGAGTCGCAGACACGGAGCGGTGCCAAGCGACAGCCAAAAGCAGGAATTATAAAGAATCCATCAACATCAGCCCAACACCGATCGCGGAATCCGCCATCAATCATAAAACATCAGAAAGGATTAAAATCTACGTTGCACCTTCCGGAGCTCGAGTACCCTTGTTTTTCTCTAACCCGTAAATACTGAGGGGCGTAAGTATGGCCCGGGGGCGGTAAATATTATAAAGGGGGGGACAGGGAGTACCCCCCGCCCCTGAGGGGGGCACTATCCCTTATCGCGAGCGTTACCCTCGCTGGCGCGACCGCTAGACCGCCAAAATGTGGGGCAAATCGATGACTGTGCCCCATTTTTGTGCATCTGGACCATTATCGATTTTACACTGGCTGTTGAATATCGATTATTTTATCTGTCTGGCGTATAGTTATTGATACCACGTTGAGCACTATAAAGCACTATTTACATGTAATTTTTATGCTTGTAGTACGTAAACAAATTAACAGTCTTCAACGCCATCTAGGCCTACATTCTATGTAACACTGAAATGTCGCTTGTTATAAACTTGTTGTTGTTTTTTAAAAGAGCAATTGCAAGTATGATATAACTAATTTTCAATGTCATAGAGAATCTACTTTAAGGACATATTAGAAATACTTTAAGCGTTACATTTTTTTCAAATTGCATAAAACATCAGCTCGAATGTGTGCACACCACGCATGCATACATAAAATGCAAAAATTAAATCAAAATTTTATATTTACTATTTATATTTTAACTATCTGCGTTATTTATTGACTTTGTTACGCAATAAATGCCATAGATGCACTAAACTAGGACCTATAACACCATAAATTGCAGACAATGTAATTTTAAGTGTGGCTTCAACAATTATTGAAAATATCTACGCCGTCGAAATGAAATAATTTTATATTAGCTATAAATTTATTTAATCGGAGACATAACACCGGTACCTGTGACCCGTGGACTGCCATTTTATATGAGTTTAAACAACTTTGTAATACACGAGTTATTCAAGGTTACCTTTATATTTATATTATTTTCATTTTACGTTTTACATTTTTGTTACACGTATCGAATATGTATTAAATTTACAGTATTTTATACACAAATACCAAATTCTGTATCCCAAGCGATGGGGCACCTTGCAGACTCTTTTGAATTGTTCTCTGTTTGTAGATCGAAATGCAAATTCTACTTTGAACTGGCAATAAACACTGTACCTACTGGCTATTTTAAAGGATCAACAAATACAAATTAACTTTAATAATAATAGTAAACTACAATAATAGTTAACCGGCCCAGAACAGAAATTTTTCATGGAACTACTAAATGGATAAGACAATAAACTTTATAAGTATGCTTCAATTAACAAACCCTTCAACATTGGTTTTATTCCTGTATTAATTGTGATATATGATTAAAACAAGAGGACCAAGACGAGAGCTATAAAATGCAATTTACTATCCTCACCGCCCGCGTCTTGATATTCTATAACTTTTTATCGATTTCTCTTTAAATTGTTGCGAATGTTTTATTAGTTTTTATTACGAACTGTACAAGTATATGGATTTAACGAGCGGCTTAAGTAGCCCTTATCAAGTTGTTGCTTTGTTGTGCACCTTTTGAGCTGTTTCTAGTATAGCTAGTATATTTTATAGTTAAAGTGCGCAAATGACCGGATGGGTAGCATAATTATTGTGATTCAAATCTTTTCATAGTGAGTATGATAACATTTTATCTACATTTACACTTATTTTCCAAAATTATTACTAAGTCTGTTGTCACTGGTAGTAGTAGTGAATTTAAACTTCTAGATAGTTGAATAAGTGAACGTCAATTATTGTTGATGCATATGCAGTAAATCCATATTTTCGTCATATTCATTTTAAAAATTACGTTTTAAAATATTACCTTGTTATAAGTCAATTTTGTCTTACCTTTTCATTTGTTTTAGAGATATAATAAATTTGTTTTATTTTGTTTATTTAAAGACCTTTGTTTTTTCCGTATCCAAAATATAAAGTATATTTTCAAAATAGAAGAAACAAGGATCTAAAAAGTAAAACTAAAAAGTAAAAAGAGTGATAAAACTGTTAAAATAGAGTGGGTATATTATGTAACACCATACATAAAAACTATTGCCACCATTCGTAGTCTAACAGTTAAATAAAGAAAGTAAACATTTAAAATAGACCTGTGTGAATAACGGTCACAAGAACAGAAATTGTACCTAAGTATAGATTCTCCTATATGTGAAGTATAATTAAATAATGACTTCTTCATGGATCCGCTTTGTAAAATGATATTAACCATGAGATAGTGTTGCTTCGACTCGCATGCATCTTTAATTGCAATTAATTGTGTGAATCTTTGTTACCGCAGCGACACTGATATGTTCATATTAACCTTCTTTGCCTTTTCCCAGTAATTTGACAATGATTTCAAGAAATAACCATTCTTACAATACTACCTTATTACCTTGTTCTTCATGTATATTCAACTAAAATTAAACCGACGTTTTAAGGGTACCTAAATAAATTTTTGGAAAGTGGAAGCTAAAATATATTTTGCAATAACTTTGCCACCAACCATTTTGTCTGCGGTTTGGTGTTGTGTATAGTTTGTTTCTTCATTAACTAAAACGCAATCTATTTTAATTACAATTTTTATAATTACAACCTTTTAGCTACAGCCCTAACAGGTCACGAAAATACTTAATAATGATATTCCTAGTGATTTCAGAATAATATATCTTATACATCTAGGTAAAGTTGATGTTGATGTTGTTGAAGTTAGAAAATAAGTTTCTAAAAAGCTGATCAAATCATTGATCAGTTAAAATATCTTGAATGTGAACAACTGTACAACTTAGCAGCAGAAACACCAATCGTTGTAATATCACTATAAGTTAATATAGTATAGTAAGTACACGATGTTAATAGTTCGTTAAACTAAATAATATAAATTTAATCGGTTAATTTGTTATTCTCGTTTTGACCTTTTTGGCAATCCGATTTGAAAACGATTAAAAATTAATAGGACGATTTGACAAATACTTTGATCAACAATCATCATTACCTATGGCAGTCTACCGCTGGACTAAAGCAATCTCTTAGCTTTGCTGTGCCAACAGAGGACACTTTGCTGCCCGTTCTCCGTTATGTTCCCTTAGTCGCCTCGTACGATATCCATGGGAAGAGAAGGGTGGTATCACTGACAACTGATTTCTGATTTGCCGTCACCACACCGCACATAGATCAATAAGCAGCAGTTTAGAAACTGGGAGATAATTTATTAGCAACGTTTATATTGTTGCTATGCAAGATGTAAGGTATAATTCAATGCGATTGTACAATTGGTCTCGTTCTCACCACGAGTGAAGCGAGGCGCGCAAAAACGCCAATACCCCGTGTTTCCACCACCTATTGTCTTCATCTCAATCGGCTTTGGATTAGTACTTCTAACTGTACTGTCACTTACGGACCAATCTTCCTGAACTTATTTTAATACTTACTCATTTAATTTTTTTATTGTTTGCTGTAAATGGAATACCCAATGTTGAAAAAAAGTTGTGCTGATCTTTCTTTTTAACAAAGTCATGATTAATATATTGAAAATATGTACCTACCCTAGGTTACATACTATATTGCGTATTATTTAAAAGGCAAATTATATACGATGGGAATCGATCCCGTAATAATTCAACACGGGAATTCTGCTAAAAGTGATTCAATAACTGCATCTTCATAAAGCTGTAATTTTTAATTAATTAAACTTGTATTTAGTGTAAGTTTCATCTTGGTCCCTTAAACCTTTACTGGTATAAATGGTGCTGATGCAGGGACGTATTGCATAAAATACATAAACGTGAAACCTTTTCTCCCTTTTTCTATTAGGAAACCTAACGCATGAAATTGGGCGAGTTGTTGTGCAGGTGCAAGCATTTCCATAGCTTTTGATAAATATGCATACAAGAAATTTCGAAAAACTAGTTGACTCACCCGTTGACCCAAGAGCAAAGCGATTTCCTGCCCCATTACCATACTAATACCGTGAAGTAGTGCCCGCAGCATTTAAGAAATGCTGAATAAGAGCTATCTATAAGAGATACGTTTAATTTCAATTTTGTTTTTTATTTCTTAATTTCTTTACAGTAACGTAGAAACTATAGTTAGTTAATGAATGAGATTTTCAGTATTGAATGAGTTAATCTATCAGACAACTAAAGGATTTCAAACACTTTACTTAAGGATGCCTATTTAAACAATTATTTGACTTTTCTTAAATGCTCTAAAATAGAAGTTTCTAAGATCTTGACTCTTATGCTGTAGCTAACTGACTGGAATAATAAAGAAACAGCAAAATTGGCATTTTTCTATCTCAGTTTGTACGTCTGTAACAGTTCATCTCATGATAAACGGCAATGACTTCTTCTAGCTATAATTAAACATGATTAGAGCTCAACACATGGTGCAATTATAAGACGTTACAACGGCTACCGCACTACGTTACACGCTATGCAATATATTCTACCAGCCATTCAATAGCTGGCACGGATGCGAGACCGAAACAATGTATTTGTGTCTTTTTTACTCGAACAAGCTTTTATTTAACTAGCTTCTTTCGAATCTCTTTCTGGTTCAAAATTTGTACTTTATCCGTAATTCAACATTCTCTTCTCCGATTAAACTGGAATATCATAACATCGGTGACAGTACACTCAAAACACTCAAGTTTTAAATATTTTTAATGACAGTTGTTAATAAATAGAGACCCTATCTGTTAAATCTATCTGTATCATAGGGTAGGCAACTGCATTTTCTATACACAATAAATTGTGCTTGGTGACTTTTTGGTAACTTTTTGATGAAGCCGGAAGGTGACCAGATAACCATCATGTTTCAGCTATTTGTCTAGAGTCGTTTACTGTACTATATCAGGCATAATAGTGTGCCTTCCATAAACCTTTGAAAATATATGAAGATGGAGATATCCAGTACCTAGTCTGGAAAAACATTTCTTACAAAAAAGGACCATCTATCTCTGAGGACTAGAGTGAGGAAACACAATCAGAAGAGGGCAATCATTTCAATTGTCAAAAATACGCCTAAAGTGACCAAGAATATGTCAGCTATGAAAATATATAGACTTTACTTTATTGTTCAAACGCAAATCGTGTTCCGAATCCTAATGCGTGGAAACATTACGCGTCCTCCGAAACACACTTGTGAAATTGCTCCAACCTCGTTTGGAATCCATTCAAATCCACAGTCATGAATGAAATGAAATGAGAAAGAGACGATAAGATACACCAAGCCGTTGTCGGAATGGGATGGAATTTAAATAGTACGCGAAACGGAAATAGAGCCCGAGATAATTCCGTCTAGCCGGAGGGATTCCCTCGTGTCACTTGTGTGCGTTTTTCGAATTGTACAAGAGGATTACGAATGTCGGCGTGCGTTTCGACTGTTCACTTGGAGTTCGGAGGGTCCTTTATCGGTGTTCGTTGCGATCCGGGTTGTCGGTGTTGGGGTTTCCATTCTTTCCGTCTGACTCGAGTGTTCCCCAGCTACTTGTTGATCAATCGTAATAAATTGCCTCCATGATATTCCCATTGTGGAACAGTTTGTCGCTTTACTGCCTTTGAGGAAATTGCGTTTACTTAAGCTACTTCAGTTTATTTGACGCTTCAGTGTTCTCTGAATGACAATCGGCGAGTTTATTTGATTACATTGCTCTGTTTTGTACTGACTGTTTATCTGATTAAGAATGAAATTTATTCTTTGTAAGTAACTGCCTCGTTATACTGTCGATCCATATTGACTACGTATCTTGTCTGAGTTAAAATTTAGTTTCACAACTAATTTCACAAAATTCAGATTTTTCTATAGTAGAATTCTCAATACTAGACTGCAATCAGCAAATTTGTTCTATATGCCATTTTCGGGGAGAAAACTTTACGGTTCAGGTTAATAACATGAGAAAGATGATAGATAATAAGGAATAGGTTGGACTCAAGTCTCCCTTTCAGGAGATCGAGTTTAATCTCCGGCAAGCACCTCTGACTTTTCAGAATCATATGCGTTTTAGGCAATTGAACATCACTTGCCTTAATATTGATCATAAACATCGTAAGTAAACCATGAATGCATGCCTGACTGTTCGTTCTTGGCTAGCGTTGCGGAATACGGAATGCGGAATACGGAAAACAAAGGATCTATGCCCTATATAATGGGTTAGTTAATAATGATTAAATTTTAATAATAGTTAAAGATGATAAAGAAACTATTTTTAGTTTATATGATTTGTATTTCTAAAGAATAGTGTAAAAATAAGTACAAATAAAACATTTTGTACCTAATCAACGTAATTTACGTTGAACTTTAATTGGACAATAGGTAAAAGTGGAACGAAAGTGTTACAATACCGCAACTAATGGCACGTTTAGTTGATTTTAGCAGGTTGGTGAAAAAGATTTGGAAGTTCTCGATTTTGTGTCGCTAAACAATAGTCGCAACTTTTTTGGCTGACTGACGCGGACGTCTAAAGATGGCGGGGAATACAAATTTTAGGTTTTTTTTTTTTATAAAGGTATATGCACTGATTTCTCCACCGTTTCTTAAGTGGTTTACTTGAAAATGAAATAAAATTGAAAGATCAGAACATAATAGATTATAATGGCTTCATATTTATATTCCGCATCACTTCATATGTAACAGTTTAACAGAGTTTGATGAGTTATGAATAAATGTAGATTAAATGATAAAGAAGCAAGGACATAGCATGCCTTACCTTTCTTAACTGAGTGTAGCAGCAAACTTGCTGATACTTTGGTAAAGAGCTTGCTTGCACCTTGAAAGCGGTTAGAGGCGACTGTTAACAATAAAATAAAAGAAATACTTTATACCTGCAGGAAAACAGATTTTCTACTGCTTATTGTGCAATATCAATTAATGTGTTTGGTGAAGAAGAAATTGCTTATCCAAAATAATGGACAAGAACATTCAAGATTGATATCTTAGATTACTTTCAGTTTGCGATTTAACAAGGATTGTTGTCTAAATATGGATATATTTACCTATACACTTTAGTCTTGCACTGAGACTCAGGCCATAACTTACCTTTGATTTGCTTTATCATCATCATCACAAGCCTCCTCACTCGCAGAAGAGATAGATATCAAGGATTGAACTTAATCCAAATAAAATAAATTGACCAGTACGTAAAATAAGTAGGTATTATAAAAAAAAATTGGTATTAAATAGTCTAAAAACAACCCCAAAACTATAAAGTTGTAAAATGTTCTGGGCTAGTAAGAAACTTGTTGCTGTTTGGTTATATTTGAAAATACTGTAAGTTGTTTTAATTTACAAAGTAGGTCAGTAGCTACATTAGAAGTTTCATAGAAAAATCGATAACAAAGAGCGAAGTTCGAAAATATTTTGGCAGAGTAAGCGGTCATAGCGATGATGGCACTCTCAGAGAGTTTTTTCTACCTTTTCAGTGATATTAACTATTTATGCTGTCGACTAAGACCATCGAAATTGTTTTATCTTAGACTAAGCAGTTTTCTTCAAGAAAAACTTTAACAAATTGTTGAATTTTGGCAAAATAGACATACATAAAAGGTAAAACCTTTTGAAGTTAAAAGTAAGCTGTTACATTCATCATCATAAGCCTATTGACGTCCTACCCCAGAAAACGGGGAGAGGAGTCAAGACTATAGACCCACTACGCTACTCCAATGAGGGTTGGTGGGTTAGTTGGTGACAGTAATCAATAAAAAATTAACACAAACACCTTCAAACACAAAATAGGTACGAGACCATCGGCTTGTGGAAATCATTAAAGACCAAAACAGATATAGGTAGTCAACAGTCCATCTGTTTGCGACGACTTCATGCAGTAGTTCTAGGCCTTGGCGCTTAAATCCAAGAGCCGTTAAGCATAATACGAGTAGTTTAGGTAACTAATTTCTCCAAATAATTTGGCGCACATGTCTGAGACACTACACTGCGTCTTGGTTTAATATTTCAATCAGTACCACAGCTTGGATCACAGCCAGTGCATAGCGGCCCACCTCGATCATTCATAACAATGTTGCTAGCATATGCCATGCACAGTACGTAGTTTCGATTTCAATCTGTGCATGTTGTTTTATAACCTAACTAGGGAATAGTTATTGTTTTAGCAATCTGGCACTTAATAACAAGCATGCTGATTGTAGCCAAACTGGGTTTCGTGTAGGTATTTTGTTGCGCTATTTTAATATTAAAAAACTTCTTTAGTATTTTTCCTTGTGACACCCCGAAACGTTCTACTGGAACACCAATCATTACTACAACTATTTAGGATTCAGTTTAGTTTAATGGCGAAGCTATAACATATTTTGTAGGTATATCGTGTGTTTCTTTTACGCCCAACACTTGGCGGTGTTTTTTTATGTTAAATTATATAAGTATTATCCTCTAGGAATTCAACCAAATTATATATATTACACTGAAATGAAACGATGTCATAATTCCAAAGTAGTCGCTGAAGTGCTATCGGTTATTAAATAACTTCTATATTACAACAACTTCTTCATTTTTATTAATTCCGAAGTTTGGTTCTCTGAATATGCCATAAATATCTTAACAGAATCTAAGACTACGTGTATGGCGTCAAAACCTGACAGAACTTAAAAATAAATCACACATAGTAAGAAAAGGATTAGTCTCATTCGATTATGAGTTGATCACTGATGACAGTTATAGATATGTACAATGATATGGTAACTGCGCATCCAATTCGCCAGTGCTGTTTTCCTAGGACTTGAGTCATGAGCTAATAGCTATCTGTAGGTGTTAAGGTGCTTCGCCATTATTGATTAACATAATTTATTTATATCCATAACGTTACATTGTGAAATAAAATAAAATCTATTTATATTGTTATTTGAATTCTAGACAGCTTAGTTTTCCTAATCCACAAATGTTTTTGATCCGTGTTGCAATCAAAAGATAGGTGTAATTGCGCATTGAATTCACTTGTATTGTATTGGTAGGACTTGAGTCATCGGTTAATAATTACCTTGGTACTTAACTGAAGGAGAGAATCATTATATCCTCTTTAACTAAAATGAATAATGCTGTAGCGTACTATGAACTTCACAAGAGTTTTATAGAAAAGTATTTGGGTAAAAAGAGGTTATAATAGGTGTTAAAGCAGCTGTAATGGAAATGTTACGCAGGAACTATAAACTAAGTATACGCGAGTGTTATAGCTATTACACGGTTCTAGTTACGTAACTCTTCAATTTAGTTTGCTACGAAATGCTAATATCTGTGCAGTGGATGACCCGAACGTAGTGACCAAACAAACAAAAAAAACTTACTTTGGTATTTATAATATTAGTATGGTAGTACGAATGCATATAAGTATATAAGGATGTTTTAAGGGTGCGTTCTCTGCATTCGGAACTGATGGTTGAGTCACGACAAACAGATACACCTACTTCACGTTTTTAGAGGGATCATAAAATAGGCCTACGTAAAATGAATGAATTTCGAATTTTGAATTTTTTGAATGTTGTCTTGAAATTTTGTGATTTTACTTTTTGCTGATCGAATATTCTATCTGAAGCTAAGTAGGTAAGTTATATGATACTTTTGCTTTAAATAATCGTCATCAGAAGAAAACCCAATATCTTCGATTCTAGGAACAATTACAATATAACAGTTTGTCTGATTGAAAGCTCAGCAGAACATGATATTTTTATTTCTTTAAAAAACGGGCAGATAAGCCTGTAAAAACGTGTCTACTGTGTACAAAACTGGAAAGTTTACTGAATAAAAAGCAATAAATTGGTATTTAATATAGGCTAAATGAAAACCTAAATGGTTTTATTAAGCTAGTCTACATAAACAATATGATCTCAGTTCTCAATGCCTGTCTGTGCATTCGAATAAAATACACACTTATGATATTTATATAGGTACATTTTAAATTGTTATCTGTCGGTTCTAATCAATCTTTAAAATGGCTGAACTGATTTTGATCGGACTTTCTCAAGGTACCTAGATCATTACGCATAGAGTGATAGAAAACATTTTTCGGAAAAAAAAAATTACTTTCTTCAAAGTTAGAGATATTAATTTAGATGCTCGTTTGTATTAAAGTGTATGTATTCGCTAAAAAAACTGTTCGGAAGTACATATCAGATATTGTACGAGACGGACAAGGCAACTTTTGCCTGCTGGTAGGCTTCGGCCGTGGCTAGTTACAACCCTACCGACAAAGACGTTCCGCTAGGCGATTTAGCGATCGGGTACGTTTTCGCGTAGTAACCCATATGGGTTTAATATAACTGCTTTACCCCGAACAGGTTAGCTCATTACATATAAAATCTATAAAAGTACAATTAAATGTCACTTGCTTTAATGGTGAAGGGAAACATCGTGAGGAAACCTGCATGCCTCAGAGTTCTCCATAATGCTCTCAAATGTGTGTGGATTCCACCAATCCGCATTAGGCCGGAGTGATGGACTACCGCTTTAACACCTTCTTATTGTGGGAGGAGACCCATGCCCTGGCCGGTGATGGGTTGATCAGTGGCGTGCATAGAGGGTATGCACAGGGTATGCAGATGATATAAAGTGAAGAAAATCTCCAGTACGAGTTATAAATAGTTAAAGTTATATAATAGTTAGTTAGTAAAGCTTTTTATAACTCTTACAATGGCTATCCTTAAGTTTTTTTATAATTCGTACTGGAGATTTTCTTCATTTTATATCATCTGCATACCCTGTACATACCCTCTATGCACGCCTCTGGGGTTGATGTGATGATTATGACGATACGTTCGTTTAGTTATTAAATATGGGTAACGCAAACCAATAATTATATATCGATATATCAAATCGATGTTAGTTATAATATTCAATATTCGATCAAACGCAATGACAAATTACTCACAATCAATATCGCATTTACGTTAGATGTGTTCACCTTAATAGTTGATTAAACTCTAAGGAAAACCTATTATTAAATAAGATATCTTTACTTACTGGTAATCTTAATAAAGCACTAAATGTGATTAATGCATGATTATTACAATATTATTTTTCTCGTTTGTTTAGCAGTTAGCATGTTCCACCACGAGTCACGAGGTCTTGGAATCGGTTACCACAACAGGTCAAACTTATTAAGGATTGGGTCATTCGAAAAATTCTCATTAGCAATCGGTTAGGGCAGTTGGGAAGTCGTCTCACAAAGCCAACCAGACGGACAAGCCCGACGGATTTTGAGGGGGGAGTCTCACATACCCTCCGTCCTACCAATGACTCGGATGGAGCCAAAAAGCTTTTCCACCGCTACCAAAAAAAAATTGGCATTGTCTTCCCCACATGCCTTGGTACGCTATGCCCTCGGGCCCGGAAGTGGCATTGATATATTTGTGATTGTCATTTGTGGTTTTTTAACTAAGTAGGTGCTTTTCGAGTCTTTAACTATCTAACCTTATGAAAAACTTCTTATTTAATGGTTTTAAAGAAAGTTATTAGTTGATATCTAAGTATTACAAAACAGAATAACAGAATTGGAAATAAATATGAACGATATACAATACCTACCTGAATAAAACCCTATAAAATATTGCGTATTTGAATCAACATAGTATTTCCTATTCTGATCATAATAATTCATGAATTCAATTAACTTCTAACATTAATGCCATAACTTCAAATGTATGTGAGTACCTATAGGTGTGAGATAAGTCTAGTTCATCGTCCTAAAAGTCTAAAAATCATGAAAACTCTCGGGCGCAGCGTGAGAACGGACTTCAAACGGTGCCGTCATTCCAAATCCTTTTTTATGCCGTAATCCTTCCGTCAAAATTCAAAGTTTAAAACTACAGCAAATGCTACCGAAACTCCGTCACAGCTCGCACCTACCGGCTACCGGCTCTACAAAGGTAATGAGCGTTATTTCAGTGCTTTGTTTATTTACAAAATATCACTCTGTTTGAAGGCGGACCATCAAAATGAGTCGTAAAGCTGAAATTCCATAAAAAGTCGTGTTGATGACCTCCATAATTGAACCTCGCTTTGTGAAGCAGAGACAATGGACGGAACCAACGCTTTCAATGTATTGATTAAGAAATAGCTAACTCAATAATCAAATTATATTTTACTGAGTTTACCACTTCGTTTTATACTAAGTAGTTAAATAAAAAAACACGCCCAAGTGCAAATCGGACTCGTGCACGAAGGGTTCCGTACCATTATAAAAACGGCAAAGAAATCATGTATATTGGAGCCCGCTTGAATATTTATTACTGATTTCTAGTATTTGTTGTTATAGTGGCAACAGAAATACATCATCTGTGAAAATTTCGACTGTCTAACTATCACGGTTCATTATACAGCCTGGTTACAGACGGAGAAACAGCGTAGTCTTAGTATTAGGGTCCCGTTTTGCCCTTTGTTTGTGGAACCCTATAAATATCCTATATAAGGCTGGAAAGGGGTAATTGGGGTGAAAACATTCATAACTTAAGAGAAATAACTGTAATAAGTTGTGATAGAAAATACGCAGTGACAACCATAACATCAGTTTGTTCATCAGTTACGTTTAAGGTCAAATGAGATCACGGATCACTACGAGGAAAGATTATAATCCTAGATAATATCAACACAATAATTCACTCACATTTTCATGCACACACACTAAATGTTATTTAAAATAATTGCACTTAATTAGGCTTGTCAAATTTTTTTTTTTTTTAGGGTAGGTACTTAAAAATAAAAACTGAGATCTTTGATATATAATGTCAGCCATTTGTAGGCCTAATTATTCTTCTTCAGCCAATCAATCAGTCAGCTAACCAGTCAGTCTGCTATCTATGCTTTTTATATTGAGTTTCCCTAAGATTTTTTCCTTCACCGTTGTTAAGCAAGTGATATTTTAACTGCTTGAGACGCACATAACTTCGAAAAATCAGAGGAGCGTGCTGCGAAGCTGCAACTACTATGTTATCACCGCATGAGTTTGGATATACAACGTGTAACGGAATTACGAAATACCGTTGAAGGGTGCATAAGTATATTTCATAAGGAATCACCCTGTAAAAAATTTAAATCAAAAGGAGCATATTTATTTTTCCATACAAACTAATTCAAAACATTCTCAATGTTTGGTTATGACAACCCTATTGAAGATAAAAGACCGACATGTGCATAGTAACTACGCTACGCAATGCGTACCTACTAAAGTGACAGGACTTGATTTTACTTTTGCATGTGGCGTTAGGGCTGATTTGATCGACTGATTTCTTTCAGGAAAAACTATGGAAATGGTGTAGCTAACCGAAACGCTAATAGTTTTTGAATACAAACACTTTTAGCGTTTCGGTTTCACACATAAGTCTCAGAGACAGCAAATAATGTAGACTCTGAAGTAGGTACACGTTGTATACAGATAAAAAAAAATATTTTAAATTTCTTTGCGAAGCAGTAAAGTAGAGTATAAGTAGTTGGTTTAGAAATAGCTACTTGCGTAGAAACTACGCATAATCTGAGGTATGGACTGTAGAGGTAATAACAGCTCAACGTAGGTAGTAGACGGTTTATCCAAACGGCCTTTGTAATTCAATTAGAACTTCAAAAGCATTACTGGTACTTAAAAGAGTTGTAAGTCACAATCACAAATCACACCCGTGGGGTTCCATTCCACGATCCGTAGTAACCTGATCCTCATTTATCTGCCGTCGAGCAATTATTGAAGCGTGAAAAGGAACGTCCACCTATTATTATATACGTTTTGTAATGCGGGCGATGCCTTAAAATATCGAGTTACCTAGCTTATAACCCGGATAAATATTGATATTATTATGTACATTTAATTACGTACTTTATTCGATTAATTTTTCATGGACAAAAATCTTATATTTCCATGAAAAATTGATCGACAACTAAAACTGCTTCCACGTTATTTGCATGGATTGTATTATCCTGGATAAGGCTGAAAATCTTAAGGTATTGTGGTATGTAAAAACCTTTAACTCTCATTGAATTGTTGTAGAAGCTCTAAAACCCTGACTCTCTTGAAATATATTTGCCCCAGCAGGGTGTGCAATAAGGTTATGATTGGCTGCGATTACAGCTGACTTATTATTTATTCCCTTTACTTAGAAGATTATTGGCTAATTCACTTTTAATTTGAAGGAACTTACTTATATTATAGGTGGTGGTGGAAACGGAAACTGGAAAGGTATTCCAGATCAAGCATTATGAATTAGAATGCGTAGCACTTCTTACCTTACCAGTGCAAGGGATATAAACTCCGTAACGGCAAGGTGCGATTTAAACCCACTGCATTATACCATTTTTAAAATTATTCCAATGCAAACAAAAGTTCACAGACTACATTTAAATCTTTAAATATTATTATCGATACGGTCAATGCCTGAATGCTGCAAAAATTAAAAAAAAACCTAAGCCGCGTCCACACCGAGGTAGGTGATACAAAAAACATGTTATTTGTGAGTCGGCTCTCGGATTGAACCAGTGAAATCGTAATGGCGGAAACATGTCAATACAGATTAGTTTGATTCGACCGCACCGACTGCAGACATTCATATTTTTTATTCTTATCTTTTATTAACTGAATACTTAAGAAGATACTTTTGTTGTGTTTATGTTGTTTATTCGTAATTATTGGTCATAAAAGTTTTTACTTTTTGGTAAAATAGGATCCTATCTAAAAAGTTACTAACTTAACTAACTATACTTAAACTAGATGAATAAATAGTAAACTCTGTTTTTTTATCGTGTTACTTCAGCACTGTTTATCTTTATCTACATTCTACACTGATGTAAAGAATCTCTGGGAATTTATAAATATAATTTTAATTTCCTATTCTGGTGATAAAACAAAATAATGCTGTTTTGAGACAGCAGTGTCTAATATTTTTTCACTCGAATGAAATACCAGAACAGATGATAGATAACACCGCGACCCTTGCAGTGTTTATAGGGTGTTACTGAATGCACCAAATTGTAAGTAATTTTCTTTAACTTTTATTGTTTTTTGATTTTGTTTAATGGACAATAAACATTGGATACATTAGCTGGGTCACCGTTATAAGACAAGCAAAACGTCATGAGTCATTGTGTATAACTATAACTTATGAAATCAAAGTTACAGTTCTATAACACGTAAGAACACGCGATAGATGAATTCCCTCGTTTTAAGTACAACTCCGTACGCAAACACCGATTTAGAAATTTAAACAGTCGCCGTCGGCAGTCTCCGGCGACTTGTTAGTCAACAATTCTCTAAATATTTGTTTTTTCTTAATTTTCTTCAATATAATTTAAGTAACACACAGAAAAGAAAAATAAGATATTCTTTGTCCTAATTCTTTAATTGTAATCTTCTAATTTGTTACTTAATTATCGTATATTTTCATTGCATTAGTAGACTAGACTAGGAACCAATATCTGGAAGCATGAATATCGGTCCCGTGAATATCACTGTCGTTGAACGGAAAGCTGTGGAAGCATGTTTAGGCGTTTTGTTATATGTATTTTACTAACTATGTTATTAAATGAAACATTTAACATAAGAACGCGTTCAAGAATAAAGCGTATAAATATGATAATCCAGTGATGAAGAAACTTATAAAACCACTGGCACTAATTATCTAATTAGAGAAGCCACGGACGGATGGATGCGAAGTGGAAAAGCGGTATCTTTGGAAAACATTTATTGTGGCAAATGTATGGTACCTACAAAGTAAGGATTCAAAAGCTGTTAACTATGAAGACTAAATACTGAATAAGAGGGTCATGTTTACCTTTATTTTTGTAATATTTTGATAGTGATATGTTTATTTTGTATAAATAACTATCTAAAAACATTATAAACAGGATTCTGCCCTAATTGCACCTACCTAAGGTTTGTAATATGTATGTATAAACAGTTATATAACACGCAATAACGTAGTTTACCTACACCATGCAACATAAATAGCCAAAACCTTAAATGTTCTAAAAGTTTTCTTCAGAGTTCGCCAGGTGTAGTGAGTAAAACACCCATTTATAATTGCCGGTATAAATTCCCATATCGTATAACCAACATGTTACGTGAAGCTAATAAAGTTTTCTAAAACGAATCATTCCAATTTTGAATGATAACCTATCTACGGCCCTTTTTTTCGCCTTTAGCATTGAAACTAATTTTATTAAACATTTACGCGGATTATTGATTAAAATATTCCTGTATCATTATCACTATTTTAGGCCTATCGACTTAGTTCTCTGCTGGCAATTAAAACAATTCTTATAATAATAAAGAACGTGAACCAAATTATTAAACATTACCACGACCGCACCTAAAAATAACTTCCGAATATTTATATTTAGTTCAATTATTTCTCATTCCGAATGAAGTAAAAACTTTTGCGGAAATCTTGAATAGAGACTCTTTAAATAACATATAATTCCTTACCTATGTAGTTAGGTACGTAAAATAAATAAAAAACAGCTTAACTTACAAACGTGGCTGTAACTTGACAAACTTTTTTTCTGTAAAAGAATTTATATATACTATTTGGGTATATTGATTTAGTAAGATAATTAAGTATTTTAGTCTGCACTACACAAAAGACCATTGTCTAATTTATATCTAATATTTTAATTAAGACGTGACCGAATCGAGATAAAAAATCTTCTAACAACTAAATAATATTTTGTACAATGTGTGCATACCCTAACAAATTGGTAACATTTATATGAGAAACCAAAGGTTCTACCTAGGCAGCCTTAAAAACATCATGTCGATAAATATATTGACAAAAGCTGCATGATTCATTTCCAAAGCGCTTAGAAAGTTTTTATTTTATATAAACTATGAAATCTTACAAAGTGAATATTCGGGAAGAATTAACTGTAACTACCTATAAGGTAACTAATACTAAAACTAAATATCCGCCGGCATTAATTACCTAAATATAAAACCACCACAAGACGGCACGGTGTAGGTCAATCAAGCGGCAGCCTTTGCCGAATTATAGCGAAACATCCAATTCAATAAAATCTTGCCTACCTACTACCATAGATAATATAGGTACTCGTACCTACCTACAATAAATATTGAGCTCGCCGCGAAAACCAGAGAAATCTGTAGGAAAACGTGCTAATTTTCCTGATTTTCGCGGATTATAGCAAAGTAAGCTTAATATTTATTGTAGAATGAAACTCCGCAAAGTAACCTCTATCCAATAATAGTAACTACCTATAAGCTAGGTACGTAGCTAATAAAAATCAGAAGTGACTAATTAGGTACCCACCTACTTCGTTTATAAATACCTAGTTATTAATTAACCTACCTAGACTTATGCCTAATGGTGATGACGGACGTATCTTTATTTACTTGTTAAAAATTTATGTCAAAAAATATTATCGCTGTGTTAGCACTAGTTATGCAGTAAAATACGTCCGCACAGTCTGCTTTAAAATATCTAGTATAGGTACAACAAGCTACCACACTAGTTAAAATAGACTAAGACAGACAGTGGATATCTATAGCAAAAATCGAATGTAGCATAATTTAAATAACTTGGCTAAGTATAACCCACTCCTACTAATGATAATTTTGACAGTTTTTTAGAAAATAAGCATGGCATAAAGAAAATATTTACTTTAGATATCAGAAAATGTTTTATAATGCTTTACAACACTCAGAAACTTTCTACTTATTATTCGAATTAAGAATTAATTCTTACGTAATTGAAACCTCTTTAATACCTTTACCACAGATTAAATAATACAAAAATAAGGTTTTATTATATTTGTAATAAAGTAAATACCTACTATATTAAGCTTTTTGTTTAAAAACTCCTAGTCACTTTTTTAAATTTATTGTAAACGAAATTAAAATGTAGGTAAGTCTAAAATGCTATATTTATAATAATGCGACCTGAATTACAGGCCTGCTAAACATATGGCATCATTAGTCAAACGAACGCAACGTGATTTCATAAAAATCAAACATAAAATGAGTCACAGGGTAAGCCCGGCCCGTGTGCCGTCCCAAACGTTTCCGACCAATAAACAAACATTAAATATTACAAACACAAAGCGTCAATAGCGAAAAAATTAAAATTTACGCCTCCCAAACGCACTGTTGGCAAAAACATTACATTTTTAAAACCACATTCGGGAAAGCCGATATAGGCCTACCGGGTAACGCGCGCAACGTAAAACAAGTTCTTTTAATCAAACTTTAGCGTTTGTAAAAATTACTATTTAAAAATTTAAACCTCGGCCGCTAATTAACAGGGAATTAACCCTTCCGTCGCCGAAGCTGGTTTAAATATTTAACCCAGTGGAAATATTTGGCGCGTATTAAAATATGAAAAATTAATGCGCCGCGCGACCCTCCGTCGAAATGTTTATGCACAAGTCGGTTTTCTCGCTATCTTTGTTATCCATTTCAACTCTACTCTAGTTAACAATTTTGATGTATGAAGAAGATTTAATATCTTTTTACTTAGTTAAATATAATTCTTTTTATATTCGTATTATTTTAAGTTTTTTTTTATTTTTGTAATACTCTACCATTCTGTAATCTAAACGTCTACCTGATATTTGTGCGACTCTACTATCAAGTATTTACGTACGGTACGAATAACTTACAGGACCTATGTTATATCCATCTACGGGTATAGTATAGTTAGGTAGGTGTGAAATGTAGGTACATCTAGCTAATATTGGAGACGAAAAATAAATTAAACGAAACGGTCCTTCGGAAAAAAAAACTACAGAAAAGAAATCAAAGAATCATTCCAACTAATCTGTAGCGTTAACTTAACCTATGGTTTCACAACACGAACTAAAACTTTGAATTCCTCGGTTTCACAAACGAAACGTACCTTGCCGTAGTGCAGTCCCGGTAGAGCACGTCGAAGTCCTTGCAGGAGAGCAGCTTGCAGCGGTTGACGCCCGGCTGGATGGCGCCCAGGCCACGCAGGATGCGCACTTGCTCCACGTTGCACACCAGCGGCACTATGTCCAAGCGCTTCAGCTTCGTGTACACCGTGTGCAGTCCGCCCACCAGGTGCTTGAGGAACAGCTCGAACGCCTGCGGCAGGCACAGCATCGTGTCGCCTTGGATTATGAACGCGGCAACCTTCTGGCCGCGGTAGTCGACCAGCTTGCACTCGTTGGCCGAGGGGTCGGAGGTGGAGATTGGTGGTGGGCTGCCGTAGCGGTGAGGGTTGTGGTGGTGCGCCGCGGCCATGAGCTCCAGCGGCGAGTGGTGCATCATCTGCAGCGAGCCCAGCAGGCCCAGGCCGGGCGGCGGCAAGGCCATGCGTGGCGCCAGCAGCTGCGGAGGGCTGAGCGCCCGCGCCGGCGACGCCGCCTTCACCCTCGGCGAGCCCCCGGACGAGCCGCTCACCTCGCTCGCGGTCGACGCTGAGTCCACGGCGGACTCCATCTTCATCGGGCTGTTCACGCGCGCATCACACACCCGTCGCGCGCGGTGTTTCGCGCAACAATAAATAAAAAGCCCGAGCGAAACGAGGGCGCGGCCGCGTGCGCGCGTCCTCCCCGGCGTTAGTGTGCGATTGGCCGGTCGCCGTCTGTAGTCGGATGCGATTGGGTGCCGACGCCGCCGTGATGTCTCCGCCCTTTTTTCCGTTGCGTTACGAACGCGCGAAGATACGTTTCTGTTTCTTTTGGGTGGCGAGTAGAGCGGCCGCGGATCGCGCCGGTCGCCGGAGCCGGGTGTAGCGCCGGCCCGGCAGCCGGGGAGTATTGATAACAATGTCACCAGCAATCAATATGAGCGCGGAAGCGTCGCGATTCGCGGTTGCTCGCTGCCGCAATCCCAATCTTTGTTTCTTTCTTGATATTTCCTAGCACATTTTTTACTTTTTCGCACTTAACACACATTAAAGCAGCTTACCGTATTAACGTAACGCATTCAGCTCAATAAATGGAGCAAAATATGAATGGTTGGTTTATGAATTGATAATAATGAATCAAGATTAGAAAAAATTTAAGAAAATGACGGCAGACTGTATCGTTATAGGAAGGTACTTATGTAGTGTACCTAGTAGCGAAATTTCGTAACAGGAGCGCGTAGTTGGCCCGTCTTGTAAATCAGTGTAGGTCGTTATTTGATATCGGGGTCACGGTCACCGAAGGTTGTTAACTTCCTCCGACTTGCTGCTAAGCCTGTAGGTATACCCTGAAATACAACGTACGTACCTACCTGTGTATATGTTATGAACTACTAGCTGTTATGGTAATGTTTATCACTAGCAATGCCCGCGACTATATCTACGCCTGCGTGTAATCTTGAATGTACAACCTTGTTTATTTATTTATTAACCTTTAACCTTAACTGCAGTTATAGGAAATAATATACTATGAAGAAGACATTTAATTACTTATTAGATACAAATGTATCTTACTGATTAAAAGTAGGTATGGATCCCCAAATCAAGGATGCAAGTTTATTTATTTAATTACAATTCCATTACAATATCATTGTATTTGTATCTTTACATTTTGGTATTTATGTATATCTATCAACACTCTTGGCACTATCCCGTTCTCTTGCTGTAAGTCCTATCTACAAAGGTTGCCTGTAAGAGATTGCTTGCAGCAATAAGGCCGCCTTTGCATGTCTACATTGTGTACTGTATACTCCTTACTGTTTCTTTTCCTGTATGTTATACGTGCAATAAAGTGTTTCTTCTTCTTCTTCTTCTTCATTTTCTCAGATATCCTAAATGTAATAAACCCTGCTTCCATATCCCATTATATATATAACCCATAATACATATAATATTATAAATGTCAATGTAAGTTTGTTTGTTACGGTTTCACGCAAAAACTACTTAACCGATCCTCATGAAACTTTGTACACATATTTTTCGAAGTGTTAGAAGTAATATAGGATACCTTTTATCCCGACATTAAGCTCGGTTCCTTTGGGAGAGGGGATGTTGACGATTTTACATCATAACTCCGACAAATTATAACCGATTTAAATAATTATTTTTGTACTATAGAGATTATAATATGTGTTTAATTATGCCCAAACTGTAGTTGGAGATAGAGGGCAGATCGCCTCAGCGGACAGCAGCAAACCCCTCATTTAAAGCTTAGCGATACTGAATACTAAATTTTTTTTGGAACTACATCTAAATTTAATGCCACATCAAAAAACAAACGCAGACGAAGTCGCGGGCAACAGCTAGTAATTATTATAATTTCCAAAGAGAATGCCAATCTAATCTTTACATTTGATATGTAACCAGATTGACTGAAGTTATTTCAGTGCCGATTATAATTTTACTTACCTTAGAAAGTATTCAGCGGTTGAGTGGTGCAGTGATATCTAACAAATAAATAAACAAACAATATAAATTCAATATTCATTTATTTCAAGTAGGCCTAAAATAAGCACTTTTGAAACGTCAAGTCTGTCTGTGTGTAGTGACTCTACCACCGGTTCGGAAGGCAGATTCTACCGAGAAGAAGCCGGCAGGAAACTCAGCAGTTGCTCTTTTCCAATATCAATAATTGTCATTTTTTACATTTTAAAATTCATTTTTCTATCTTGTGAGAGATGAAAGCGGAGCTGGATGCTTCCAAGCAACCTTGTCATTAAGAAATTCATCAAATGTATAATAACCTCGCTGTAATAAATGTGTTTTAACACATTCTTTAAACTTATGCATTGGTAGGTCCAAAGTTTAAAGAATGTATTAAAACACATTTATTACAGCGAGGTTATTATACAATTGATGAAACAGACATACTTTTGCATTTACTTATACCTACTTAAGTAATATAGTAAGAAGGTGGGTACCTTATTATTGACTGTGATGTTTATTTTTGACCTATCACTCTAAAAGTAGGTCATCGAAATTTCTTGCCCTAAATTAAATAGTTGGTTATAACGGCCTTCCTATACCTATCGTTTACCCGGCTAAGTTTGTTGTGGGCTCTTCTTAGACCAGGGCGCGTTTGGAACCCTCCTATAGCTTTAGATTTAAGTTGGCGAACGAAGTTATCTTCATCCCGTTACAATTACGTAAACAAATATGTATGAACGCTTCATAAGTGCCTGTGATAGGCCTAGGTATATGAATAAAGAAATTTCGAATTTTGAGTTTTGAATTTTTATCTGTTTTATTTAAAAACACGTAAAATATTTGACATTTATTTAATTGGTAACATAAAATTTATATTTAAATAAGGGGTGATTTTTCAATCCAGGAATTATATCTAAAGTAAATGAGAATTTTTAAGTAAGTTAGTATTTTTGGAAGCGGTTATAGTGCATTGGATAGAAGCTCGACTTCACTTTCGGGGGCAGAGTTCGAATCCCAGCACGCACCTCTAACTTTTCTAAGTTATGTGCGTTTTTAGTAATTAAAATATCACTTGCTTCAACGGTGAAGGAAAACATCGTAAGGAAACCTGCATGCCTGAGGGTTCTACATAATGTTCTCAAAGGTGTTTGGACTCCACCATTCCGTACTGTTCCAGCGTGGTGGACTACGGCCCTAGCCCCTTCTCATTGTGGGAGGAGACCCGTGCTCTGTACCTAGTGGGCCGTAAATGGGTTCAAGTGATGATGATGAAGTATTTATAGTTGTTGCATAATCTATATCTCCCGATTAAACGAATAAGGCTCAGGTTTTTTTGTGTTCCAAGTAGATACCTACCTAAGCTCTCGACTGAAATCTCACCTGGTGGTAAGTGATGATGCAGTCTAAAATTGTTGCGGTCTAACCTGTTAGAGAGGAGGTATGGCTGTTATATTTAACCCATACTCCCAATCGGTTTCTACGCGACGTCGTACCGGAACGCCAAATCGCTTAGCGGTTAACTTAAATAATATTATAATAAAATACCTAAATTAAATAGGTAAATACATAAAATTTACCTATTTAATTTAGGTATTTTATTATTTCGAAAAATATTTTCTTTGTATTTGGAGTGGCCAAATACAAAGAAAATATTTTTCGAAACAACACTCATAGATAGATCTACTTTCTATACCCTTGTGTGTGTGTTCATGCGCTTTAGAATATCGTGTGTTGATTATCAAACAAAATCGCACCATATTTTCTTCTTACCTATCTATTTACGCAATTAACTGTAAATTTTGTATGAGTGTTGCCATCTCTGTAAAAAGATAGAATTATGGGTATGCATGAAACAGGAAAGTGGCATAAAATGGCAAAATTGCCATCCTAGAATATAACTTGGGTAAGCAGTGCTTGTGTGCATGTATGAAGTGCACGCCAGTGATAATAGGTAACTGCAGGCAGAAAAAATGTTACACTTTAATTCAAGCTCTCCTCATTATCTTGTTAGGAGTAGAAAATACCTTCATTGAGGAGACCAATAAAGGGTATTTTATTCATTTCTATTTAGTTAATTTCTAGTTTATTTAAAGAATGTTCTATCAAAATTTAAATGTTTTTCGAATAGCTGTTTAAGCTGTCGGTTGTCTGTCAGTCAGTGAGTACAAAGCCTTTTATAATTGGGTAGATGTCCTAAGTAGCTGGATGCCAATCACATCTGCCTGCATCGTTTCCTTTTACTCATTTCGATACAAAGGGGTTGGAAGTGTGGACTGTACATACCTACTGTAGAATAGAAACAATAGCCGATCTCTATAGCCTTCAACTACTTGGGACTTGGCTACTTGAGTTCATTTTTAGGGATCCGTAGGTAGAGCTCGTTCGCGTTATTGTCGATTTGGGAATATATTTATATTTATTTTATTGTTCAATTTATATTATATTACTAGCGGACCCCAGCGCCATCTGTCGGGCTGATTTGTGAATCTAAACCATCCAGGGTGCCACCCAAACGCATACCGAAAAATTCATTCAAATCGGTCCGGCCGTTTAGGAGGAGTTCAGTGACATCCACACGCACACAAGAAATATATATATAAAGATGGCGATATAACTACAACTTTCTCTGGTCTGATCTGGTGGGAAGTTTGAATCGTGTCTAGTTAGGTACCCCTAACAAAGTCAGGTTTCCAAGCAATTTATCTTATCTTTACCCGTAAGATGTCACCTAGAAACCTATTACTTATAGGTTTAAAGTAACTGGAATATATACGAGCATATAACGTAATTTATACGTATTTAAGATACGTATTGAGTATTGAATTTTATTGTTACCACTTTATACTTAAGAAAAATATTGATTGTATTAGTTAGCAATACGGCCGGACATTGGTGTTGATTCGCTTACCTTACCTCACACATGTGCTAGATTGCCTTACCTCATGAATAAAATAAATTAGTCTAGTGTGTGGAACGTAAAGAGTCCTCAACTTAATTGACTGTAAATTTACACTTTTGTATCTTGAAAAAAAAGACGTTTCGAGTTTCGTATCTTTGATGGCCAAAGGCGCAGGAGTGACCCGACTCTCCTTTCTTGTTCCAAGACTGTGGGTTCGATTCCCACAACTTAAAAAATGTTTGTACGATCGACATTAATGTGTCTAGGCGGATATCTGTATATTGTAAGTTTTTATGTATGTTATTCATACAAAACATTTAACAGTTATCCTAGTAGGTGCCCATGCCAACCTAACACAAACTACGCTTACTTTGGGTCTAGATGGTGAATATGTTTTGTCGTAATATTCTTATTTATTTATTTATTAAAAAGTATAACTACTAATAAGGTCTAATTACCCGGCAGTGTCTAAAACACAGAACAAAGAGTGAGGCAAAACTTAGTAAACTTGAGTAGAAAAAAGAGTGAGGCAAAAGATTACTAATTTATAAGTGAATTTGAAAAAACCTGTGCTAGTTCGAAGCATTGTTTTCTTTTTCTGAAAACTTAGGTAATAGACTTGAGTAGGTATGACTATTTTTATGAAATCACACATTTGCCTTAATGAACTCTAAGTCGAAAGAGTCTAAAGAAACCCTCCTACACCGCGACTCCACTTTGTTCTTGACGATATTTTTTACTATAACAGAGCAATACTTGAGTTTATTTCTACCACATCAGACCAATATAGACTTCAGTGCAAAGAAGTTCGATGACCAACCTTTGTTTACTCTTTTCTTTGTCAATCAGTAGGAACTAAAGTGTAATTTTCACAAAGCTCTCAAGTATCTTTGACAAGAAGGGTCGCTCTAACGTATTTATGCAATTATTGTTTACCCTAAGTAAGTTGAGAACTATAAAAGACAGTTGTTTTGTATACAAACCAATCAATATTACTATATTATTTATTGGTTCGTATTTAAGTACTCATACTCTAGTCTTTATTTTTAATACGCTGTTATGTACTGCAGTAAAGAATATAATTTCAAACTCCTCGGAAAATTTTGCTTTTGATGGGAATCGATTAAGTCATTTCAACTTTAAAAAATAGCCCGTACACCGAAATAGCCTTGCGAGACTTAGGAACTGAACCCAATACATAGTCAAGCGTGTAACACCATTAAGCACATAAAGAATGCTTAAGATATACAATTAGATGAAACATATAATACATACGTAAGCAGTGTATATAATAAAAATATCTCGTTTAAAATTATCGTCAATGATAAATCTTCGCGATAATGGCCTGTCAGAACAAAAAATGGTGGAGAAACTGAAAAACAAAGGACACTTCTTATCTTTATTTACTGAAACACTAATTCATAATGGCTTCAAATCCCTGTTAGTGCCTTTAAAACTTAATATGATTTAGGCGTGGGCTTCTTAAGGCCAACAACTAAATTTTAGGCCGCACTTACATAAAGCTAAGATCAGTTCTTCTTATAAGTAACGCTCACTATATCTGAGAATCTATTCATATTATACGGAGCTCTATGATGAACATTCCGGTTAAAAAGCTCAGAGTCACTCAGTAGATGATCTGTATAGGAATCAGGGTGGCCGAAATCAAGCTCAGCTAGTGTCTAAGCTAAAATGCAATGGGCAAGACACATATTATGTCGGAAGACCAATAGAAATCTGGGTTCAAAGATGGTGACCCGAACTGATGGTGGCATCAGAAAGCATAGCGTTGGTAGGGCCCCTAGGTGGTCAGAAGACAAGGGTATTTTGTTACTATTTCAGAATTCCACAGTCTTGTACTGACATTGTTCATTATACTATTTGTCCATCTTCTTGTCTGACCTTATCTTGAAAATAGCTAAATGTAGTTGACTTTGTAAACTGTCTAGTAAGATTATTATTCCCGCGAGAAATAGGTATTGCAATGATTTTCAAGAAACTGGCAAGGATAAGGGAAACAAGGCTAAGGGAAACAAAGATAAGGTTATAGATAAAAAAACAATGCAATGCTAGAAAATAACAAAACTACAAGTAATAAAGATGTAACATTTAATCATCATCATCGTCATCAATGTTTCACTTCTAGTTAAGTCTTAAGAAAGAAAAACTGAAATGTTCCGTGGACGAAGTCGCAGATAACTGCTAGTTTGTAGTATATTTAAATACCTTCCCCTTAAATAATAATCTGTGTCGCATAACGCATTTAAAGCGCGGAATGTTTTACTTGTCAGATAATCTCGAGTTCTCATTATATTATCAACAAACAAACATTAGGTACCGACACTAATCTGTATCAGATTTGCGACTTTACCACAATTTTAGTTACATATTGGATGGTAGCAGGCGTTACTTTGCGGAATTTCATGATATATTATTAAAATTTGGCTTAATTTGCTATAGGTACCTACTCCGCAGAAAGTAGGAGAATCTGTATGGTGTAATTTACAGAATTTATTTGAATTTGAGAGAATTTAGAGGGTACCTACCTATATTGCCGATCTGATCTGTTTGGTGTGTAGTATAAGTTTGTCGGCCGAGTGGCGCAGTGGGCAGCGACCCTGCTTTCTGAGTCCAAGGGTTCGATTCCCACAACTGAAAAGTATTTGTGTGATGAACATGAATGTTTTTCAGTGTCTGGGTGTTTATCTGTATATTAAAAGTATTTATGTGTATTATATTCATAAAAAAATATTCATCAGCTATCTCAGTACCCATAACACAAGCTACGCTTACTTTGGGGCTAGATGGCGATGTGTGTATTGTCGTAGTATATTTATTTATTTATTTATAAGGATTGAAGAAATTATAAATTATCAGATCTTGATTTTTCTACAAGTCTCTTGGTTTGGTTTGTGCATGAACATGCTCATTGTTTTAGCGGGATGGCTGTATTTACTATTTAAAAGTCAAATGTAGAGCAACTTAGGTTTTCACATTCAAAAGCTCTTGTCGATACACTGATGACTAAACTACTTCTACCGATACTATACCAAGTTGTTTATGAGAGAGAAGGATAATATTCCATTAATCTCACTGAAGAACTTTGTATAGAACATTATTCCTTAGAATTTTTAATTTTATTTTATTGACATTATTTATTTCTTAAAACCACTCATGGAGGTATAAGTCTGGTTTACGCATTAATATACGTAAATTTAATCTCTTAACACTTGGCAGCCACAGTCAGATACCCAGCCTAATAACTCATTATTAAGGTGATACCTCACTATTAAGGTTGAAACATTAAATAAACAAGTTCAAAACAAATGTTATATTTTTCCCTAGGCTTTTCCACATAGTGTTGTAATGTAAAAGGGAAACTACATCATCAACTTAACTTAACTAATAACTATATTTTTTAACTATAATTTTTTATACGAACATATACTAAATATTATGTTCAATTGTAAAGAAAGGAGGAAAGATAAGGAAGAAAATTTTCGGTTTTTCGCTCTCCTGTAACATTCTAATCACATGACTAAGGCCTTTTGCCGTCTTGATTTTAACAGGCGCCTATGAAAGTTAAATAATATAGTTTTCATTTGTTTTAGATTGTTTTACGCGATTCTACCTGAAGATATTGTTTGTTTGTACATTTAGAACATAAAAATTTTAAACTTTTCGTACGTGATCCCATAGTTATCACTTTAGGCATGCTGTGCGGCTCGTAAAACCCTTAAATTAGCATTTTTAAGTAGGTACTACTAACACATACGATATCTATTTACTATATTTTTGTAGCATGACTTAGAATAGGTAGCAGAAGCCGGAGAATTACACCAGTCAGCATAGCCAGTAACTATACGAATACCTGCATATTCTTAACAAAGCAATGAATAAATCCCATAGGATATCTAGATTTGAATCCCAGGATGATATAAATATCCTCGTGATTGGTGTGGCTGCGCAGTGCTGAGCTCGTAACTCATCTCTCATTAAAGGTTTAGAGCTTTTAGAGCATAGTACCATCACGCTGCTTCAATTTGTGTTAGTGAGCTTTAACGACTTTTATCACAAATAAGTGATAACCAGGACTGACGGCTTGACGTGTCCTCGGAGGGTTCAACAACGTGAATTTGATAACTTCGGGCTGATAATGAGAATGATTTAACTGATAAACCCAACGTCTAACTAGTTGTAGCCCGGATTCGAACGCAGGACCTCGCGATATGTAGTTAAATATAGTTACCACTTGATCAACGAAGCAGTTAGCTTGGTAGTAGTTTAGCTATAATTTATTTTTGAAGCCAAATCGAATAAATTGATGTTAGTTAGTATGAAGCTTTTCTTTACATAGGTAGATCTTGTGATTTTTCCAGGGATGGTAGCACTAACGCGTTGTCGAAAATATCGAGATTTTATGTTACCACCTCTGCAGCAATTTCTGATATATGTTGGTAGCTTTGTTTTCAAAATAACACGATGGAGGTCACGCCATGCCAGGGAGTAATTAACAATAAATAAATATAAATATGATATGACAATACACACATCGCTACTACAAAAGCTACACTTTGGGGCTTGATGGCTAGCCCCAAAGTAAGCGTAGCTTGTATTATGGGTACTAAAATAAGTGATGAATATTTTTATGAATAAAATACATAAATACTTATAATATACAGATAGAACACCCAGACACTAAAATACATTCACGTTCATCACACAAACTTTTTCGGTTGTGGGAATCGGAACTCAGAAAGCAGAGTCGCTGCCGACTGCGCCAATTGGCTGTCAAAAATACTTGAAATTTAAATAAATAAACTTAGGAATAAACACTTGAGTTTTCGCGGGAATCTACTGGGGTTTAGAAAGTATGACATATATTTACCTACCTTGTTGGTCTTTAAATTGCCACGCCTTGGTTTAACTAGTGAAATTTAAAAAGTCTTCCATTCTTGGCAGGTCTATAGGCGTAAACATTATGATATTTGGCAACCCTATCTAGGAAAAAGTTAGTATTATAAAAGTTTTGCATTGAAACAGAGCGGCGGCGGTTCTACGAGTATAGACAGCAAAAAGTATTGGAAATAAATGGTCTTTAGCGAGCAATAAATCGGGCTCAGCATTGCAGCACAGACTGTGTCCTCGTTAAACTTTATTTTTGCATTAAAGCCGTAACTACGACGCGACGCGACGCCCGCCGAGGTAATCCGGGAAATGAAATTTCAGATGCGTACCTGTAAAATTACCAAAATCCATTCATTCATTAGCTAGTATACATCTATCTGTAGGACCGAAATGTGTAGTTGTTCATTGATCTATGAAGGAAGGATGGCAATTCGCTTTGCAATTCGTTACAAGCGCATTGCACGTGTAAGTATATCCGTAAACCTATACCCTTTTATTTTTTTTGTTTGCGGCATAAGCAAGCAAGATACTCGACTTCTTTGGGAAGAATTCAGGTTGTGCGGGATTCTAGCAAGCAGGAGACAATTATATCCCCGGGGAAAGGATATAAATTAATCTTCTCCCACAGCTTTATCAACTCTCAGAGCACTGGCACACAAGTGGAAATAATATCCAAATAATATGTGTGTAATAAACGGGGGTAAACTTCTCCTATTCCATGTTCCAGACTTCCAGTGATTTAACAGGTGCGCACGTTAATTATGTCAGGGGATATAATCGGGGGATAAAATTTTTATCTCCCACCCGTGCTAGCCCTGCTGAAGCGGTGATAGCGCATTCGGTAGGAGCTCGACTTCACTTTCGTATTAATATTGCTACATTTTAAGGTGAAGTTACTCACAAAAGCGTCGATAGCCCAGTGGGTACCTAGGGCTTCGACTTCACTTTTGAGTGGCCGAGTTCGAATCACAGCACGCCTTTAACTTTTCGAAGTTATGTGCGGTTTTAGTAATTAAAATATCACTAGCTTCAACGGTGAAGGAAAGCAGCGTGAGGAAACCTACATGCCTGAGAGTTCTCAGTTTATTTTAATTGCAATGGAAGAGCGTAGAATTCAGACACAGGGTAGTAATACTACTCTTAAAAGAAGACTTCAGCGATATATTGATACCACTTTGTTTCTTGCCAAAATAAACTATTTTTATTCTTTTTATTTTTTATTTGAAATTTTCTACATAATTACTTTTAGTGATAAGGCCACCTTTGCACCCTAGCACTAAGTACTATTACTGTTTTCCTTGTATTTTTCCTATTGTTTTGTGTTGCAATAAAGTTTTTCTATTCTATAATGTTCTCAAAGGTGTGTGAAGTCCACCAATCCACACTGGGCCAGCGTGGTTGACTACGGCCTTGACCCCTTCTCATTGTGGGAGAAGACCCGTGCTCTGTAGTGGGCTCGGTAATAGCTTGATATGATGATGATAATGAACCCCTCGTTGGCCGTCCTAAGCGCATATTGAGAAGCTCCGGCATTGAAGCAGCATGGTGGGCTTAAGATATCAAACTCTCTCTCTTATATAGAGGAAACCTGTGCTCAGTGGGACAATAATAGGCTAAGATACATCTGTTAGGATTTAAATTTAACTAGCATTATAATTTCCACTTCTTTGTTATTTTTTTAATTTAATCTTATTTTTGAACGAGACGTTCGGTTGTAATTCTCCGATTGGTTAACGCCGGTAGACGCAAAACGGCGGGAACCAATCAAATTGCTTGGATTCTACCTGGACGCTATGAGTTTTGGCGGGAAATTGGGTTTTCTTCTTGGCGTGTTGGATCGTTCTTTTAGAGGGTCATGAAGTGAATTGCGAGGTTGTAAAACGATAAGTTCATATTGTCATAGTTTATAAAGTAAATTAATAAAGTGATATTTGTATAGTATGTTTATTTGCATCTTTTCGTGGCTTCATCGCTATCCTACTACAGTTCTAATACATCTTAATGTAATTTAAATTCTTTTCAAATGTCCAACTACTTAAACATACGCAGTGATAAATTATTGATAGTGTTACGTCCCAATTACGTGGCCATTGTATTAATACATTACATAATTACTAAAGCAAAGACAACATACAATTTGCATACATTAAAACCCGGAATGAAGGTTAAGGCTATGAACCTATCCATACGTCAGTATTCCTAAACTGCTAAACAGTAAACTAGGTATATTTTTTACAAATATTGGTTCGCCGCAAATTATTACCTCGCTTTGTAACTCTTACACACATATTCGGCGTATTACTAATTTAATAATAATAAGTTTATAGTTTAATTCGTATGATTCCGTCAACTGAAAGAACTTAACTGTGTTGCTCTGTAACAACAACGAAACGACATTTCAAGTTTATTAGTAAATTCACAAATGTTTTTTTTATTTATTCCGTTATGAACATTATTATAAGTCACGCACAATGACACATAAACTTGTCTTTTTGACTGCCATATTTGTTACTGTTTTATCATAACTTTTGAACTGCTTTGCCGACGGCTTGGAGCGCGGGAAAATTGAAGAAAATTGAAACTCTATAGAAATATACTTTCTTTATATATAAATATTTAACAAAAAGATTTTCTTTCAGGCGTAGCCCATATGCAATGCAATTATCTACCATATGAAAGAAAAAATTACATTTAAAGAAACACAAATTAAATTTAATGCAATCATTATAATAATAAAATAAACACTAAATAACTTTAGTAACAAAGACAAAAACAAATATATATATTTCTATTTGATAATTGACTGATATGAGTTATGAATCGTTACATGGTCGTTACATGGATGTTTTGAATCGTTATAGTAGTTATGGTTGCTTACTTCGGACCTCATGAGAATTTGAGACACTCAGCGGGCGATGGAGAGAGTTATGCTGAGAGTATCTTTACGTGATCAAATCAGAAATGAGGACATACGTAAAAGAACTAGAGTTTCTGACATGCTAAGCTAGTTCCGAAGCTGAAGTGGTAATGGGCCGGGCACATAGCTTGAAGAACCGTTGAACGTTGGGGTTCCAAGGTGCTTGAATGGCAATGACATTAGGCAATACCCCGCAATTCTAAACGCAGCGTTGGTCGGCCTACAACGATGTGGTCTATATACAGAAAGCGTTAACACCTGTAATATTGAAGCAGGAAAAGCCACTCCACTTTATAAGTGTTTCTCGAACAGCAGGTTAGTCACTTCATTTAATTTAGTATTTGACAGTAATTGTTTTACTTCTAATGTTAGAAAGTTTGTGAGCTAGCAATATTCCACCGGTGTTAACGCACTACCACGCTGTTCCAACGTGGGTTGGAGTGCTTGAATGATTATTATTATAACACGTTGGTTATACTAACCTAGACGCCTTGAGGTGCCTCCAAAACAGGGCATAGGTACTGTTTTCTCACTATAGGCTGAGAACATTATGAAGATCTCTCAGGCACGCGGTTTGCTCACGATCGTTTCCTTCACTGATAAATAAATGCAAGTGATATTTAAATTGCTTAAATTAAAATGTCTATAGTATCTATACTATCTAAGTAGCACAAAGGACGCTGCTGCCCATACTTCATTATATTTCCTTAGTCACCTCGTACGACACACACACAGGTCAACAACACACACAAAAAACCCCATTAGTTAAATAGCAATGTCGGTAGCACTCAGCCAAACCCGCAACGCTTAGTCGAATTATTGCCTTTTAAGTTTTAGCTACACTGAATTTTCGTAGATACCTGATTATGCACTTTAAGTTTACGATTACTAAATTGTTTAGCAGGTAGTCTTTAATCAATAAAGTAGGTTTACGATTAATTCGAAATTCATTTATTTCAATTAGGTTTAATATTTAAGCACTTTTGAAACGTCAAGTATGTCTGTTTATAGTGACTCTTCCACCGGTTCGAAAGGCAGATTCTACCGAGGAGAAGCCGGCAAGAAACTTAGCAGTTGCTCTTTTCCAACATCGTTTTGAAAGCGGAGCGGCTTGCTTCCAGGCAACCTTTAAGAAATTCATCAGTAGTAATCTCGATGTATTAAATAATAATAAAAGATTTATTATAAATAGAAAAAAAAAGTTTCTGCCTATAAATCTATAAAATCTTTTTATTAAATATATTTCCATGCTCGCCTAAAATGATGTAGTTTATTCATAAAAAAAGAAATCTAACGCGTCGTCATAACACACTAAATTGGAGGGGCAACCTGCAAAGAGCGTTTCAAATGAAGAAATTCACAAAGGGAATAATCATTGCTTATTCCACCTCTACGTGTTAGCAGACGCTGTAGTTTTGAATGAGATATACAAAGAGGATACAAACACTACGCGGGTATCTATTTAGGCTGTGTTTACGAGGTGTGATGCAGTCGGCGTCGCTTTGATGTAAAACTCATCCGTCTCTCCCTTATGAGTGCCGCGACATATTGACACAGCTTACCGAAGTGCGTTGGATTTCACTGAAGACGGAGATTATTCCGTACCTTACGTATTTACAAAGTAAAAATTAGTATGATAATTTATTACCAGTAACTCTTTTTTTTGTTTTTTTTTTATTTTACAAGTTAAGCCCTTAACTGAAATTACTCTACTGGTGGTAAATGAGATAGATCCAGTCTGAGATAGTAGCGGGCTGACCTGTTAGAGGTATGGCAGTTATTTTATAACATTACTGCTAAACGGCTTTAAGGTGGTAATGTACTGGAACGCTAAATCGCTTGGCGTCACATCTTTGACGGTAGGGTTTTAACTAAAATCTGCCTTAGTATCCAGGCTCTGTGTTGCAGTACCATGGCAGTAGGTTCGTGCCAAGGTATTCTGCAACGCTGATTTATTTTAGTAGAGACCGAACGGTCGTTAATAAGCCATAAAGTTATTCTTCAATGACAACTGTTATTTACTTACTGTTATTTATTTCAAGTTTTATTCGTAGTACACAGAGTAATAAAAGACAGAAACCTCATTCGGCCATTATTGGATGCAGTGCATTTTGTCTAAAAACAGTAAAAACGCCCGCGCACGTAATCCTGCACCACACCTGCGGAATGTTGCTAGCTCACAAAAAATCCTATTTTCCCAATTTTATGATAAACTTTTAGAACATCAGAGATAAAATAATTACAGTCAACTGCATAATGGAATGAAGAAACCGCCTCCTGTTCGAGAAACACAAGTCTAAAGTGGAGTGGTTTTTGATGCATCAATATTAGTCGTGTACACGGTTTCTTTGTGTTCTTATTTCTGTGTCGTACTAGGTATTTGATGTGCTCTTTAGCTTAGTTCAAATTAATTTGAAGGCGTAAGAAAAATTGATTTGCATTTTTTAAATAATCACTAAGATAATACGATATCGACTTGGGCCTTTTTTTATGTACGCGATAAGTAAGGTTGACTTATCGGTCAGCTAAGATCCCAGAATAGGACCCCGTGCAACCCGCAGGTAACTGGGGAGCTAGGGGGGGCTCCTTTATTATTTTTTCCAGTTTTCATCACTTCACGCTCAGTCTGCCTTTTGATTCAATGGCTGTGTAATGTGGTGTAGCCGCATTTATTTTGCACTTTTCCTTTGGTGTTGCTAGTTTATTTTGCATTCTCTGCGTGTCGCTATCGCTTTGAAGTCAAAGCTCTTTTGACTGCGCTTACTCGACGCTGACCGCAGTGCAGAGTGAATGATACTTTTGCTATGAATAGCGAGCTGGCTCATCTAGTGCATATTGAGCTTTTTTTCAGCAAACAAGGATTTCTTTTACATACCTATCGGAACAGTCATAAGACAAATCATTATAAAGAGCGTCAAATGACTAGATTCATTCACAGAACGTTGCAACTGAAACTGGCTACATACAATTTTAGATCGCGACTCAAAGACTGAGGCTGATCATTTACGATATATTTGTTCTGAAAAACAAAAGAGTTCAACAAGTGGAAAGGGTCTGAGATAAATAAAAAAATGAGTAATAAAGGTAGATAGACTTATGTTTTGGAACATAGTTTTTTGGTAGGTAAATAATTTTTAAATTTACGAATGTTATACCTAGTTATAGCCATCATCTCACTACTATGTACACATTTTTTATGTAGGCCTATTTGAATTAAAAATAATTGACTTGCCATAGAGTATTAAAGTATGCATCGTCTATACCTACTTATAATAAAACTGTAACCGGTCGTTTATACATTAGAGATAATGAAAAAAAATTTTGAAGGGCAGTTAATAATTGACACAGAAGCCAAAACTTTATTTTTTTTCATTTTTCATATTTATTTCAAGTTTAGAGTAGACAGTGCTTTTGTGCAAATATGAAGTGCATGCAACTGTGTGTCGACACCACGTATCCTGTGACACAGCTGATAGTAAGTCGATACTCATAAAGGGCATAAGAAATGGATGAAAAATTATTCACACACGCGAGTATTGACTTTACACATATTGACAGGGGTGCGTGAGCCTGCGTAATTGATGTAGGGCTGTCTCAGACATGATTTTTGACAATAATTTTTTCATGACTCTAATTATGCAGAAACTATCGACATAGATATCTTTCTTAATAATTAAGTAGGTGTAAGTAAATAAAAAACTTACAAATACACAATAGAGTAATTGATGATCAACTGACTTTAAAATACGTCTACAAACCCATTATTTTACTTTACATTATTGGCGCACATGGTCGCTGACATGTACCTTTTGCAGGTAGTCTGGTACGATGCCACTTAGACACCAAATAGGGGTATGGCATAAAACTGCCATACAGGTTACTCGCTCCTATTAAAGGCTGCATCAACAATTACAACCTGATGAGATTGCAGTCAAGAGCTATTTTTAGAAAAAAACGACCCTGTTCTGCTTTATTTTTATTATTATTATTTAACTCTTTATTTGTACACCACTATGAAGTTAGGAAATTAAAAAGAAAGAAGAAGAGAGAAGAAAGCCTTGAAGAGTTTCCGTCTGTTTCCAGTTAGTGAAATTTCTATTTAATTGGAAATCTATGCCAAACATCTAAATCTTGCCACATTTATGAGAACGGAACTAAAAAGGTTTATTCTTGATTACCTTAGCCATAGGTACACCATTCACCAACTCTGAGGTGACTATAACTATTGCTGAACGGTTTAAATGCCTAGGAATCTCCTTGGATTAGGCGTTACTTATTTAGGCATTACCTTTTTCGTTTTTTCAATAATAAAAGATCTAAGTTAGCAATAAAATATTAATTGGTTGCAAGCCCTGCACCAATTCTGTTTGGGAAGCCACCGAAGTCGGATGTCAACGCATGACGCGTTCTGAATGTACTCCTCCGCGACTCCGTAATAAATAGAATTTTTTTTATCGGCGCCCACACTCGCCGCACGCAAATATTGCGCCCGTAATCTGACTGGGAGAGCCTTTGTCAAATATTAAGACGTGTGCATAAGTCATTGATCCGGGAGAAAGGTATCGGAAATACGTGAATCTGAATCTTAATGGAAATAAAACGCATAGAGAATATAATGTTTAAGTTGTAGTAAGTAGAGGTGACAGAGCTCGTCCGGGGAAGAACCATTGCCATACTTTATTTCTGCATCTACGCTGCATAGCTATGGGGGGTGGTTGCCGGTGTAATTATAAAAACACAAGACTAAACACTTAGGTACTTTAGGCTTTGTGGATACGGGGTGGCACTTTGTAGGACGTGTTTCTCGTATGCCTGCGAAGTTTTTCTCTGTTTATAGGCGATGGATTCCCACTTGCCATCAGGTTCATCTTCTGCTTGGTCCGTCAATTATTACTTCAAAAAAACAAAGAGGACACAAACGCTACGTTACTTGAAACAATTTAGACACATTGACGGCCGATTGGCGCAGTGGGCAGCGACCCTGCATTCTAAGTCAAGGCTGTTCGATTCCCACAACTGGAAAATGTTTGTGTGATGAACATGAATGTTTTTCAGTGTCTGTATGTTTATTTGTATATTATAAATATTTATGTATATTATTCATAAAAAATATTCATCAGCCATCTTAGTACCCATAACACAAGCTACGCTTACTTTGGGGCTAATTGGCGATGTCTGTAGTGTCGTAGTATATTTATTTATTGATTGGTATATCTGTAAGGAGCATGTATTGAGTTAACTTTTCAGAACAGTGCTCATTCGGAGTACCGGCACGCAAGTAAAGCTGAGCCGGCCTACCGCAGGTCTCGCGGGCAGGGGGGGTCCACCCCATCACTCCTCCGTACCGCACCCAAGCGTTACCTAGTCGGGCGGCATAGTTGTCTCCATTTATACTGATTTCACATGCAAAAAATAATATTTGAAATGACATTTAACATTAGGTACAATGTAGCATAACTCGGAGCTTACCAAAAGAAACTACATAGTTAGTATAAAGCTGTTTCTTTTGATATTACAAACAGCTTCAATTCCATTATTTATTTAACTTAATAAATTCATATTTTGAGATTTAAAGTACGTAACAATTTCGGCATTAATTAGTTATTATTATGCGACTATGTAGGTACCTAGTTCCGGCAGCGCTCTTTAATCTAACGTTATTAATAGCACTAAGCTTTGATGCATTTTAGTGAAATTCAGAACAACGTACATTTTGCTTTACGCGCGAGCACCTAATCTTGTGTTATTAGGAAAATGGCAACATAATCTGATGAGGTTATGAATCCACCTGAAAGGCTACATCGAAAATAAAATGTGAAATAATTGATGTGTTTACGTCCGCATATGATATGTTAAAAATAAAGGTTGGCACACAGATAATCAAGAAAGAAAAAAGAAGATGTTAGGTATAAAAGTCTATCTTTCCATAGCTTAACAAAAAGGTTGAAAAGTCGCAGGTGGTCATTAAACCCATAAAAATATGCCAGTGTAACGTTTTCTACATAAGTGCACAAGACGTTACTGCAAACAAAAAATACCTAATACGATATGCTATATAATATGTAGTCATCTATTAGAATTACGTGATTAACTAACCTAGATAGCAGATGCCTAACCTACACCTGTTTTTAAGATCAACTGAGACAACTTTTATTCATCATCTGCATCGTCACCAGATCAACCCATTACCAGCCCACTACAAGGCATGGTTCTGAAGACGATCTTAGTTTTGTTCTTTAATTTTTTATTTTTTATTTTTGCATTTTTGTAAGTGTATCTATATAATATCTTTATTTCTTTTTTAATTTCATTTTATTTTATTTCATTTGTTGAATTAATGTAAATTGTTTAATGTTTATTTGTAATAAATGATTATTTTTATTCTATACTTGTGGCTGTTTACGATCAGCTTTAAAAACAATTCCACCTGAATTAAATCATAAATCCATTGAACCCAAAAAATATTTTATATCGCATACATCGGTCTTTCAAATGCTCCTTATGCCGCATTACCGACCCAATATTACCAATATAAAACATTTTAAAACGCCCCGAGGAAATGGCCGCTGAAATGCGTAATTCGGCATAGCGATCCCCGGTCACCGTCTAAAAATGTAAAAATGGTTCCCTTGCATATTTTCCTAAGTGCCATAAAGTATGACATTTATTACGGTCAGATCTGCTCGAAACACTATTGATAGGCAAATGAGAGAGTTTTTTAAAAGAAAAACGATGTCTGCTTTTTATGTGTTCTTTGGATAAGATATTTTTTTCAAGTTGCTATTTGAACTGGCATTATAATAGCCTAATCAATAACCACACGCGCGTTAGGTAGATTCACCTAACTTTTTTGTTTTTTGCTACTCTGTCCTTGTCTAGTAGAGCTTGGCGTAGTTGTCGGTGTAATCACAGACACAGATTTAATACCTACGACTCATGTTGATGGGCACACAGGGCGGCATGTTGCAGGACGTGTTTCTTGCATGCCTTGCGAAGTGTTGCTCTGTTTATGGGGATGGTTTTCCACTATTCAACCGACTTAAAAAAATGGCGGAGGTTCTTAATTCGACTGTGTGTTTTTTTTTCACATGCCTATTTGTTTTTTTTATTGGTTAGGAACTCCGCCAATTATAAATTTTGAAGTTATTATATCTATAATTGGATAATTGCAAAAGTACCTACGAAAATGCGTGAAAAAATTTCCTTGACAAAAAAGCCGACTTTGTTAAGCAACTATAAAGCAAGAAATACATGTTTTCTATAAAATTGTATAGGCGGTGCCAAGTAAAATGTAAAATTAATAAGTTTTAGTACCTAGCATACTAAAGAAAGTAGGTACCTAATAACTAGGTACTTTCCTCGTTCCTATAACCATGGTAAGCATCCGTGAAATCATACGAAGAAGGAAATAAAAAGGGCTCTAATTTTGCGTAGCTCACAAAATATCGGTAAGTATATATTTTTTTTAATGCGTTTGTTTTAGCATCGTTGCCGTTTTCTTAAATTTTGCTAAATATTTTAAGCGTGTCTTTATCTCTGAGATCCTAGTCCGTTTTCATACGCAAAATGTATTAAAAATGATAAAACGGCGACGACTCTATCATTGATAACAGCAATAACTCCTCGAGTAGGTCAAGCACAATAGTGAGTGTCACCTATAATCGTATATTAAGGCCCTTATCCCAAAGCACCTTTGCGACAATAGAAAGGAATAAATCGCCGAAAAGTGCCCACATAAAAATGACTTACGGTTTTCAATAGCCAAATAAAGGTACGTGCAGATGAAAAGCACTTCTTAAGATCTTGGAGACAACTTAAAGCCCCTTAGGTACTTAAACGAATGTATGACAGAAACAATATACCTTGCGGAAATCCGCGTCATACTTATCGTTATCTACGATGATTATTATGCAATCGGACAAATGATAGGTAAGTATTAAATTGTGGGCTTCATTTCTTGTATTTTAACGTAAGATAAAATTGTTTTGAGGTATCTTAAGACTGTACATGTCATGAAATGGCAGACCTCCATAATTCGAGAAGAGAATCTACAGAAAATACCAAGAGTAATAATTCAGTAGCAGTAAAAAACTTTGCAGGAATAAAAAGCTGCCGCAACAAATATTTATGTCAATATACGGGTCAAACACCTACCACCCCATGTATTTTCGGCGGGGGTTAAAACTCAGTTCACGCACCAGGCGGCAAATGCGAAATCGTAATAAAACTATCCATATCACATGTAAAGTAGGCAGTCATAATATTGAAAACTTCTAAAGTCCATCAATAAATGTGACGCTGAGTGGGGAACTTTACGCTTTATCCGACTAATAGGGCTTACCGCATCACGATATCGATATTTGATAGTCGATAAATACTAATACATATTAGAGCGGTCTAAACAGGTAATATGATTATGCGTTATGCAAGTATGGCAACTAAGAGATAATCACTGCTCGTTTTGGTTACATTTCCCCTCATTTTCTGGCTTTCAGCCTGAAAATCGGTAATCTACTTATTGTAATACCTATAGCGTGTGCAAATCAGGTAGATATTATCTAACACGCACTAAGGTAGGTTATTCGATAATTCCAAATTATGCAATTACTCCTTAAAGACTCATTATTTCCATTGAAGAACTTTACCTGGGTGACAAGACAGTATACTTTCTATTGCAATATAATGCTCAGTGTTTTAAACTACAGGAAACGCTAAGAAAGTGTTTTCATGAAATAAAAAAGGTCTTACAAAATGCATGTTTTCAAAAGGAGGTCAGTAGAGTACCCCAGTAGAGTAGGTTCTATGCTGAGCGATTTGACTGTATAGTACCGTAGTCCATTTAGTTTAAGTTTAAACAGATCTGTTATTATTCCGTTAATGTCTAAAGGAAGGGCAATTAATATACGCACTCGCATTTACGAGTATTTTAGTAAGCTAAGACCGGCTTAAGCTATTACCTACCGACCATATTACAATCATAATGCATAAATTATTTGTTATGATATCGATATTTCTTATAAACCATAATCAATTTATCGATGTTTTCGTTTGGCTACACTATTTGTGACAGCAAAGGCGTCGATTCGAAGGAACCGCAACTATCAAAGAGAAATCTTTTCCGTGTATCAATAACGCCGACCGAGGCGTCGACTAGACACATTGCGCTCTTTTATGTGCCCTGACATCGTAGCTTATCGTATAGAATCACATCGCAAATGTGCTATGATTCTAAGGGTTTCTACACAAACTCATTGCTATTTCTTTGCAGTGTACTTTTGATCGATCACAATATAATCTGCAACGGTTATTAACATTCATTTTCGGGCAATCAATCAAACGATACGACGAACGACGAATTTTTGACGGCTGATTAGCGCAGTGGGCAGTAGCCCTACTTTCTGAGTCCAAGGCTGTGGGTTCAATTCCTATAACAGGAAAATGTTTGTGTGATGAACTGTGAACATTAATGTTTTGCTGTGTCTGTGCTTTGATTTATATGTTATAAGTAGTAACATAAATATGTTGTAAATAATTCATGATTTTTCATCAGCTATCTTATTACCCATAACACAAGCTAAGCTATTTCGGGCTAGACGGTGATAGATAGATAGATAGATAGGAAGTCTTTATTGCACATACAGAAAAAAAACAAATTGAACTAAACAAAAGGTAAATGAATATAAACCCCGCAAAGGCGGCCTTATAGCTTGAAGCGATCTCCTCCAGACAAACTTTGGTTGGTAAAGCAAGTTTAGTACGGAAAACGATTGATGTGTGTATTGTCGTAATATGTTAATATTTATTTATATTTAACAGACTATATGTGTTTTAAAACAGGTTTAGTATCAAACTGGTGTGTATATCACGATTGGAGCAGGCACTTAATTTGTAGCATAGTAGAGCCAAATTTTGAGGGTTTTAGCAAACAAAATATACAACCTATTACCGGCCCACCACAGAGCACGGGTCTCTTCTCAGAATGACAAGGATTTAGGCCGTAGCCCACACCACGCTGTCGGTCACACGACCTTGAGGAAATTATGGAGAACTCCAAAGAATGCCGGGTTTCCTTCACCGGATATTTAATTGCTTAAAAATCACATAACTCAGAAAAGTTAGAGGAGCTTGGCGGGGATCGAACTCGGTACCCCGAAAGGGAAACCCAACCACTAACCCACAAAGGTATTACCGCCTATTCCTATGGATCGTTAATAATATTACCCTCAATAGGGATATCCAACTCAACGTTGTGAAAAAGAACGCTCTATTAAAAAGCTTTCGATTTCGTTAAGTTGAAAGAGAGAAACAAAATTAGCATCAATGTACAAATGGTTAACACCACCGTTACATAGGTAGTACTTTTAAAACTCTCTCCCCTGTTTGTACGCTCGGATCTATTGAACTACAAAACGGATTTTAATGCAGTTTTTAGCAATATATAGAGTTTAAATGTTAGTAGTAAACATGCAAATTATAGGATGGAAAAGAAGATTTAATTCAAGAATTAGAATTCCAAGATTTGTAATTACAAATAGGTACATAGTCGCAAACTTATTCTTGTGTTCTTACAATGCCAATGCGGGGGCCTTACGAAATAAAATTAGGTACATTATATACTACGGAATCGTATTATTAATCACTCTAAACACATCAGTATCTACGTTGCACGCGTGCGAAGCTGGGGCGGGTCGCTAGTTGTAGTAAGTATAATCAATAAGCTCATTAAGTAATTTCTTAAACAAAAAAACTTCCACAGTGCAACCGTAAAGTTTTGATCCTGGCCCCGTCACCCGTAGGTAGGTAGTAGTTTTAACTACGCAAACTACTACAAGGTATATCAGCTAATTTTAAATTTGATACACACAACAATAGAGCACCATCTCAATATAGCGAGGGCGTGAAATTATTTTCTTTGGCGCATGCAGATTAGGGGTGCGTGGCGACGGGGCGCGGGATTAGTTCCGGTTTACTTTTTATAGGATTGCGATGATAAATGTTGCTGTTCGATAGGCTAACGGGTGGCGCGTGAAAAGTATTCAAATAACCACTTTTCCGATGCTTTGGTGATTTGAATATTTTGATAGTACATCAATATTGTTCTTTAGAAATTTCTAAGGCAGTTTATCGTACTCTAGCGAGCGAGTCATATTTATTTGCTGCATTTGTACACGCATGTGGCGAAAAGTTTCTAGTTTTATTTAATTATTTTGAAGCGGCAATGTCGCGTAGAAACTTTTTAGCGCTATACTACCATACTCCCTAACAGGTTAGCCCGCTAAAATCTTAGACTGCATCATTACTTACCACCAGGTGACATTGAATTCAAGGGCTAACTTTAGTTGATAAAAAAAAAGTACCTGTAAGTAGTCGAATATGGCTCAGCCGATGAACGGATCGTTATGAAATTTGTTCCTTTCATCCTGGAGTTGAACGTAGAATATATACATCTAGGCATTATAGTATTTGGACAGTATAGTACGTAATATATAGTATTAAAATAAATATACTTATATATATTACGTATAATATGTTTATAGTATTAGAATTGAAGAAGTTTTTTAATTTTATTTTAAATTAAATTGCCGCACTAACCGGTTCCTTTGTTTTTCCCAAACGCCAAAGGTTGTCTGGAAGAGATTGCTTTTGAATAAGACCGCCTTTGCACTTGACCACCGCTTTCTTATGTGTTTGTTACTTTGTACTTAATGAGTGTGTGCAATAAAGTATTCAAACTAGCAAACATTTCTCCCGGAAAAGCTGTCACCCGTGGGATTAAAAAAAAGTATTTGTTACCTATGCTTTAAGTGACCGCTTAACTAACATTGGTGAAATTTTGCAAAGATATAGTTTGCATAGGTACTCAAGACGGCTATGAGATACCTTTTATCCTGGAAAAACAGACGAAGTCGCGGACAACAGCGTAATATAACATACCGTTCTCTCCTATAACATATATGCTCGGTTTCGAAGTCAGACAAAAAACGAGTAAAATCACGAGGCAGACGGGAGGACGGACGACTGCCGAACCCAAAATATGATTTATAGATCGGCCGTCATCGGCAATGCGCTTTCTATACGTCAGGACATGTCACAGGCTCGGGTGGCGGCTTGGGGGATGAAGAAAAATACATTTCGCTGTGAATTTGGCTCCCTATCTTCCCATTCGCGATGTCAGGAAGCGATGTCATCGAACATGTTATCATACCTACTTCATTTTAATATTTTAATATAGTGATAACCACGTTATCTTTGCATTGTATGAGTCTTTTCTCTGTCTGAGAAAATGCAGCCTTATTTTTGCCTTATCCAACCGGCATTATGTCATGAAAATTCACTGTAATTTTAATTATTTCTTGAAAGGATTATTAATTAAATATGTAATCATTATTTTCTAGCACATTCGTTATGATGCTAAACAATTTAATAAAATTATCAAATACATAAATTTATTAAAGTTATCAAAAGATTAACTATCTATCTACTTTACAAAAACTACGTACTTAACAAAAACCTACCATCGTGGTCAAAATTGCAACCCATTCGACTCACTGTTGGGCAAGGACATTCTCCTTACACAACTATTATGTCGCTAGTGACAATAATAATTATTGGGATCGACTCATCTTGCAAAGTTAAAGTCTTACCGGTTGGTAAGACTTTGATTTTTTTTTGTAGTTAACCTATCTTTTAGCTATTATGTTAACTAATTTATAATAATAAAGCTGAAGAGTTTGCTTTATGTTTGAACGCGCTTTGCTCTCGATCTACCCGTCGGATTTTAGAAATCTTTTTTTGTATTTGATAGCCCAATTCTTGAAGGCTGAGGCTTTAATTTAGAATTATGTAGGGGATGACATCCTAGTCCATTAATCCGCACTGGGCCAGCATGGTGGACTACGACCTTTAATCCTTCTCATAGTGCGACCCGTGCCCTGTCCCGTGCCCTGTCATTACAGGGCACGGGTCTCCTCCCACTATGAGAAGGATTTAAGGTCATAGTCAATACATTTCGCCCTATCATCATCTCAACCAATGGGTTGATATGATGAGGGCATAAAGTTTGTCAAGTTATGTTTATCGATGAAAATTAATATGTAGGCTTGCAAATAAATTGGCCAAAATCCATGCTTCAGGTTTAATAAAAAATCCATAGCCAAAAAGGATAAAGAGGGAAAGTTTGTTTGTTAAAAGTTCTCTTAACTCTGGAACAGTCCGTTAAAAAAAACTTTATTTGGATTTCGTTCGTTTCCCAACTCTTGAGGACCGATCCTACCTCTGTTATAACCGCGCCTATAACAAATTACAGGTGTAATGATAAACTTCTACGAATGATAGCCAATGTTGTATTCTTGACAAAATCTATTATGGCATTACTTATCTCTGCGAAAAAAATCGAGGTAGATACGGCGGAACATTTGTATGAAATCGAACAATAATCGCTCATATTGTCAGTTACAATACAATTTGTTTGAAAACTCGGCGCGTGATAGAAATAATAACAAATGATTCGCGCCCTAACACCGCCTGGCGTTGAAAGATCACGCCTATTGCTCTTTACTGATGAAAAAAGAACAAGCATTAACCTTCGCATACATGTATAACTAGGTAGCGAAACATGGTAGTTCTCATTTAAATTGGTTTGTTTGTTTTTTCTTTTATAGCAAAAAATTAAATTATGGAAGAGACCTGTGATTACCATTTACGACCAACATGAATCCAAGCGTACCTAGGCGTGATGGTGAAATTTTAAATAAATTATAGGAGAATACAATTCTTTACAATTTAACTCCATACCATAAGGCCTGCAAATAATTTATAAATGAAACGGTTGCGTCACAGCAGATCGATTGGGTATCAGCTTCTTGGCACTTGCCAAGCACTTGCTCATCTAATAATAAGCAGGCAAAGGTATGGCTATCGCAACGTTGGATGAACTTTTTACTTAGGTACTGCCTGGCTAGTAGGTAAGCGGTTATCAGCCAGTGAGCGAACGAAATTTTCGTTTCGTGCAAACTGCAGGTAGTGCAGCTGGTTAAGTAAATAGGTACATATTAATATATTATGGTCTTGCATTCCTACTTTGTAATTATTCAACTAGAAATCGAGTCTGAGACTCTTTTATGGATAAATAACATTTATACAAATGCGCCAAAGTATGTTATGCAATATAACAATAAACCATTAACCTGTTTAACCCCTTACTAACGAATACCTACAATTAAAATATAATGAGAATTAAAGTATTCGTCTTTTTTGGTAATCTTCGATGTTTGTCTAAATTTGCATTAATTTAATACGCTACTAGTCAATTTGAATAATATTAGTAGGTTGATATCTATATCAAATTAGAAGGTAGTTTTATCCAAGGTTTGTTAGAATGTGGACGTCAAGTCTGTAAAGCAATCGTTGTTCTGAGTAAAAAATAACAAATTGAAGTGGACGTTTAGTGGTCGTCACTGACCTCTATTTATACCCTATAGTATAATAGAGGTCAGTGTTGGTCGTATATACATAATATAATACAAATATATTATATTACGTATATACGACTATGAGATATAATGAAAATGTTTTTATCTATAGGGTTGATTGTTATAGTCTGTGAAATAATCGTAGGTCTGTCAATGTTATCTGTAATCTGTCAATCCAATGTCAACTTTTTGCAATTGTTTTGCGTTGTGTTTTGCAATTTGCAATAGTATAAATTAATATATTACAAAAATATGTACTAGTTTAGTGAGTAACTTAAAACGAAGAAAATAAACTCAATAGTATTACTATAAAATAAAAAAGTTTAGACCTGTAAAAGTAAGCGCTTTCATTGAGGAATGTCTGAGCATATTTTTCGACTGAAAATTATTTAATAGTATATATTATTAGTATATATTAATAGTATTTATTTTTTTTAGAATGAAATGGACAGTGCATATTGAAGGGGGTCCTAGGAGGGTCAACCATGCAGCTGTATGCATTGGAGACCTGATATATTCTTTTGGTGGTTACTGCTCAACAGAGGAGTACAAAGATTGGGATCCTATTCCAGTGCATGTCTTGAATACAAATTCTCTTCGGTGGAAGTCAGTTAGCTGCACGAAACGAGATAAAGGCATACCCTTGCCCTTTCAAAGATATGGGCACACAGCTGTTGCATATGGAGACAAGGTAAACTCAGCAATAAATTTCTTTAAAGCAGAAGTAGTATGTAGTATGTTCTCCTTCGTCCTATGTTATAAATATTCTAATACCCCGTTTTACACGTACCCTCACTGCGAATTAATATTACAGGGTTTTTAAAAGTTGCTCAAATTTAGCCAGCATTATACAGCGCTATTAGAAAATTCTGTCATTTGTTTGTCAAGCAATACAAAACTATTTAGAATTAAATTGATAGCCAAGTAAACATATCCGTGTAGCAATGCTAATTTTGTCATACTTCATAATACTGTGTAATGGGCTGATATTAATTTGACTGAGATATCTGATTACCTATGTTTTTAGGTTTACATGTGGGGTGGAAGAAACAATGCTGTAGCATGTGACACCTTGTCTTGTTTTGATACAAAGACGTTGGAGTGGACCACACCAAAAGTGACTGGCATGGTGCCATATGCCAAAGATGGGCATTCAGCTTGCATTATTAAGAAAAAGATGTACATTTTTGGAGGATTTGAGTATATCTTTGACCAATACTCACAAGATGTTCACTGCTTGGACTTAGAAACTATGCAATGGAGCTATGTTAATACCCGTGGGGTTCCTCCCTGCCATCGGGACTTTCACACTGCTGTTGCATATGGTGACAGGATGTATATTTATGGAGGCAGGGGAGATATAAACAGTCCATATAACTCTGATGAAGAAATGTACTGCCCACAAGTTTATTACCTTGATGTAGTTACTGAAACATGGGTTAATGTGAATGCCACAGGTACATTGCCAGAGGCTAGACGCAGTCACTCTGCTTGTAAGTAATTTTATAACATGATTGATTTTTTCAATAGTTAGTGAAGTAGCTAAGTTCATGAATGTCCTAGAAAACATGTGAATTTTGCTTTCTTACTGTTCATTTAAACATGTGAATATTTATAAAATACTAATATTATAATACAAAAGTTTATTTGTTTGTCCTTCCTTCATAAGCTAACTGAGCAAACAAAGATCTTGATTTTTGGCATAGAGTTAGTTGAAAGGATGGAGAGTTACATAGGGTACAACAGGTGAATGGAATGGAGAAATACACCATGATACATGGTTTATAAAAGCATTAAAAACTACAAAAAACAGGTTAATGGAGAGACATGGCTTACGCAATCTCTTTAAAGCATTTCAATAGTGCAGAGAATGTTGTACATTTGCTGCTTAGTAGGTAGGTAATCAAAGGAATTTATATGTGGATTTTAAATAATAAAATACCACTTGTTTAATCAATATTTAAATATCCCACTTTTACTGAAGGTGAGGGAAAACATTATGAGGGAATGCATGCCTGAGGGTTCTCTGTAATGTTCTTAAAGGCATGCAAAGTCAACCAATCCGCACTTGACCAGCTTAACATGTTCTCATTCTCAGTGGAGAACCTGGTTCTGTAGTGGTTAATATTGATGATATTTGTCTTTATAGTGAATCACTTTATACTCCATAAAAAATTTAATAATATTGTAATTTTACTTTACAGGGTTATACAAGGAACACATGTATATTTTCGGTGGATTAAATGCAAAAACAAAGACACATTTCAATGACTTACACAGATATTCAATAAATGGGAACTATTGGGAGAAACTGAATGTTAGTGGCATTGGTCCATGCCAGCGGAGGCGTCAAGCGTGTTTGAATTATGAAGACAAAGTTTATCTATTTGGAGGAACAAGGTCGACATATAAATATATATTTAAATCCTTATAATATGAAAACTTTACCTCTGATTACCTGTGTGATCAGAAATGTTTTACATGTAGCTTTTTTTGTAACCATGATATCTGCAAAAGGAGCAGACGCCTATGGGGGTTCAGTGTACTCATAAAATCATAGTATAACTATGATCACAGTTTAACTATGATTTTAAAAGTAATTCTGGAGCTTCCAGTCAGATTACTTAAAGCAAGGTTACTATACCATTTCTTACTTAAATTAAGCCTTGTTGGCATAGAAACAGTTGGGTCAGGCTCGCTCTTATCTCCGAAGATTAAAAAAATTTTTGTTAATTTTAAAAGATGTGGAGTTTGAAAAGTGCTTCAGGCCTACTTGAAATATATGAAGTTTGAATGTGGGAAACACTTGCTAACTAATGACGATTTCATTTTTTTTGTAAAATAAGAGATACAAGTTTGAAAGGAGAAAAAATATGAAACTTGAAACTTAGAAATCCCTAACACTATGTTATGTGGACTTAGTTGCAAGCAGCCGTTTGTAACGTAATAAGAAAGTAAAGTAAATTGGATTCCATTTTATTTTTTATTCATAATAGCACCTGATTAAAGTTATAGATGTGTCAGCTTGGCAAGATTCCGTCTTATTGTAAAAGTTTGGAATAAGAACTCGGATTTCATTTTCAAAGAAAATTAAGCTTAATTTGTTTAATACACTCCACATCATACAGATCGTCCACAATATACTCTACGCATGTTTTGCTCTGACAACGGAACACCCTTAGATGTTGATTGATTTTACAATAAAGTATGCCAAGCAATTAATCATATAATATATTGATCTTAATTTTCTTTATATATTCTGAATAGTAATGCCTGCTTCGATCTAAAATTTCATTTTTTTTTCTTTTACAGCCCTTGTACACTCAACAATTATATCAGACCATTTGATGACTCTTACGATAGCCCGGAGAGATTGATTGACAACAGTGATTTGCATGTGCTGGACTATGCACCAACATTAAAGACATTGGCCATATTAGCTGTTCTAGAGCACGACTTGGATCTTACCTCACTACCACAGGATATTATGTAAGTTTCTATTTTATTTCAACTTCATTGTATCATTACCGCCCAATATGGGGCACGGGACTGCTCCCACAATGAAAAGACTATACTCCACCTTGCTGGCCCTATGCGGATTGGTGAACTCTACACACCTTTTGAAAAAATAACGGAGAAGTCTCAAGCATGCAAGTTTCCGTACGATGTTTTCCTTCGCATTTGATAGTTTCTATAACTTTACTCTACATAACCAGACCGCTATAATAAATAAATATACTACGACAATACACACATCGCCTTTTAGCCCCAAAGTAAGCGTAGCTTGTGTTATGGATGCTAAGATGACTGATGGATATTTTTATTATTAATAATATACTCAAAATAAAGTACATATAAACACCCAGACACAGAAAAACAATCCTGTTCATCACACAAACATTTTTCAGTTGTGGGAATCGAACCCACGGCCTTGGACTCAGAAAGCCGGGTCGCTGCACACTGCGCTGCGATTGGCGCGATAAGAAACAGTATATTGAGGTGTTTACAATATTATCTTTTATAAAATGTGGCAATACACTATAATACTATGAAGACTGTAATTTAGTTTTTATAATAATCTCTGTCAGTCTGGCCATCATAGCATAATGTTGCTATAGCATAACCTTAGTTTTAGTAAAGCAAATAATTTTTGTTTATTTCTTTTCAGACTTGACATAAGAACAATGACATTACCAAATCGCATCAGCAGACCTATCAACCAGTCTGGATGACTCTTGCTATATTAAGGCTCCCACACAAGGCGAGCCTTAACCCAACGCGGCTAAACTAGCAAACCTCTTTAATCTGTCTGTTTAAATAAAAAAGGATTTTGTTCATATAAGGTAGGTTAAAGGCATAATAATGTTACACTTTTGTTAAAAATGGTTTACGTTTTGATCCCGCAATGTGCATCCCATGTATTACGCTATATCAGGGGTCAGCATAATCTGATTTCAAAAAAGGAATCCTCTAATTTCAAACCGCCATTTTGTTAATTTCAATACTCGCACCTCTACTCTATTAAGGTAAGAGTCTTTTTCGAGAATTTAACTTATCTATATTATATGTAAATATTCTACTAAGAGGGTAACCATTTATATGTCTTAAGCATTTCTTATTGAAATACTTTCATGTATGTGCTTTACGAGGTTTGATAGTTTAGCCATTCTAGTCTTCGTTTAAGTAAATTTTGTGTAGCTTTTCGCTGCAGGAAGTGATTGGCGATGCGTTGGGGCTATGTCACTTCAGGGTCAGAGATAACCCACTACTAACTTAGTAGATCTAAATTAGAATAATTGGTTGTATGCCCAAAACTTACATTGCGTTGTGAAGAAAAGCTTTTAAGTAGGTATTCTTCCTTATGTCTATTTGATAACTGACTGACTAGAGTTTGATGTTCAAGTACGGGATATAACTGTAATTATACAAACATTTTTTTAGCTGAGGACATGTTTTTAGAAGTGTTTGAGATATACCCGAGAACAAAGTATGTCCTAAATACAATGACCGTGATGTGTAATATATTGATTTACTATACTACATTTGTTAAGTTGATTCTTTAACGTTAATAGTTTTGCACTTGTACAATAATACAACGATACATGGTTGAGTAAAAAATTTACGAATGCTCTCGGCCTGTTATTGCATGCTGCATGCATGCAAGTTGCATACTTACAATAAAACTAGCAACTTTTGTTCAACTTTTTTTTTAACTCGATAGTTTGTGAAATATAAAATACATAGATACTCTTTTTGTTACTGCTCTAAAATATAACATTGGCACACGACTATCGTGCGGCACTGACCCGACCACGCGACGTCGTCGAATGTAGTCGTGAAATGTCACTTTTCAGAAACAACGTTTTTTTGAAGTAAAACTTCTTCTTTTTTTTTCTGACGGACTTTTACGTCAGACGTCTGTGTAGTTTCCGCTATTTAAAAATAATAATTGGGATTGGTCGTAAGTATATGTAATATACTCCGCGCTTCTTGACTTATACGCCAGTGGCAAATATCATAATAAATTAGGATTATTTATTTCCAATATTTTCAAACGGATAAATTGTGAATAGCAAGTGAATAAAAAATTCAACAGTTTAAAAAAAAATCTTTTAAAATGCAAAGTTTTTTGAAAATCTCTAAATATACTTGTTTATTTATTACTTTTGTAATAAATAAATTATTAATAAATTTTCGGACATTGCGACATTTTATAATATTCAATGACAAGGTTATATTGACATGTGCTGATCTAAACTTCAATTTTCTACTCTCAATTATTCTATTTGAAAATACAAATGAAAATATTTTTAAAATGTGAAAGAGATATATTTATTAACTAACTTCAAAAAAGATCTTAACTCGAAAATATAATTTTTATTAATACATAACTATAACCTAAAATAAACTATTTAAAAACTAAATAAAATCTAAAACGTCCTCGAAACCACCGCAGCGAGGCACAGTTCCTAAGATGCTGGCAGCATTGCCCCTTTGGATGGCCAAACTAATTCGTCGAGAAAAAAGAGAAGAAAAAAAAAGATATTAAAGAGATATTAATAAATTTAAAATCGAATATAAAATTAAATAGTGAATATTGAATGAAATGGCGGAGTCCCAGGAACATTTTACTCTTACATGAATAAATAATAATAAAAGTTTTACTTCAATCGCGGGTAAAGGTTACCTACACAATTTTTAGTATGAAATAAATTAATACTGAACTTTGAAAAATCGTAGAACAAAAGTTGTTATACTTTTCTTATTATAGTTGTTATACTGGCCTCTGCATTACAATTGGAACCTCCCGGTTTGTTCAGGAATGATGGCAAGAGACCAGACGGTATGACTATAGTACCACAGACGATGGGGCGTGCGCTGGTGTGGGATGCGACCTGCGTTGATACGTTGGCAGGTTCTCACTTGCCGAGTACGTTCCATAAAGCGGCAGCAGCTGCCGAATTGACTTTGACTTTAACTTTGAATCTACTCAAATGCTTAAGCGCCGTAAATACTCCGTTATTTGTAATGACTACGTTTTTGCGGGGTTTGCGTTTGAGACTCTGGGCCCACGGACACAAATCGGACACGAAAAATTTTACTAACCCAAAATTTGGACTTGACGTCTGGTGTCAAAAGCTGGCGCTTATTTAGCCCAACGGCTAAGTCTAGCAATTCAAAGGGGCAATAGCGCCAGCATTTTGGGTACCAAGCCCCTAAGTGAACAGTTAGAAGGCTTATATTTATAGTTAACATTAATTTTAGTTTGTAATTATTATTAATTATAACTTAAAGTCTGATTTTAGATAATCATTGTAGTATACCAAGCGAGTCAGGTCTGCCGAAGTTCTTAGTCATGAGCTTGTTAACGCGCCGCATATTTATTTACTGAGACGGGCTGACTGCCTCTTACTTATATGATTATGGTGCTTAGGATTTTAAATTAATCGGGCATTCTTCGGGCTTGACATCACAATGTTAAACCAAATACATGTGATCAGAAAACCCCTGCGTAGTGAGTTGCTAAGTAGAGCATCTATGTAAATATTGAGTATTTAATATTTCACAACCTATAGAGTTCAAAAAAAAAGTCGTAGAACAAAAGTTGTTATATTTTTTATGATAGGAACTACAAGGCGGATATGTTTCCAGTATTTTTTATTTAACCCTTTAAAAGAATAGCCAGACAAGCCCCGAATAAATGTTTTGTAGGTGAATCGCACTCCAGATTACTTTCAATAAGTAGATTGCATTATTTGTTGTGCGAAATTCACCTGTAGGTACATCTTTAGTCCATTTATTGTTACTAGTCTACATACATACATACAATATTTTCAACAGCAACTTTTTAGTGTAAAGTATGTTTTATGAAACATAATTTACACAAAAAGTAATTTAAAGGTTGTACATATATACAAGTTCACAGTATAGTATAGTTTTTATTAATAATAAGTTGCTGTAATATATGGTTGTATTCATTGTTTTTATACTTTAGTCTTTAAAAGATTTCAACCTAAACCAACCTTCCTATTGGGGGGTCTACAAACGCTTTATTTCCAGCTTTCTATCACACCAGAAATAAAAATTTACTCAATCTTCAGACTCTACTGCTATTGCATTATTGTTTGAAAATGTAGTATTACTATTCACAGTATTATTATAAATGACTTCATATACCTACGTTAATATCATTGAATAATCAATATTACATAATACTGTTATAAAGCTATGATAGTAAGCCTTCTCATCCATTGTTAGTGACTACTTTTAATGTTAAAATATGTCAGTCAGTCATATCAACCGATAGAAGTCAACTGCTAGAAACGTTCTTGTGAAATTTGATGTACAGTTAGTTAAATTAAAAATCTACCAGCTAATTATTTATTTATAGCTTTACTTCGTGATGTACAGTAATATTTATTTTTTTTAGCATTATAAGATATAAATACATTAAAGCTTAGATGAACACTATGCTTTCAAAATAAAAATTAATTGTTCTAAGTTACTCTTAAATATTGCATAATTTATTGTTATGAATAAATGGATACGCAAATTTTTTGACAAATTGACTTATAAATACTCATAATAATGACTCATAATATGTGTACTAGATTTTCATTAATAAAAATATAGAATGATGGTTGCAAGTATTTATTGTGTGGTATTAAAAAAATATATAAATGCAATATTATAGTTTCATTCATCTTCTTTAACCACATGCTTCTTGCGTTCAGCGACAAATGGTACTGCGCCAGGTTTACTATGGGCACGTCTATTGGCATCCTTGCGCTTGTTCTTTTCTCTGATAGTCTTAATTTCCTTTTGGGCATTCATTACATGCTTGGGCACATGCCTGTGACGGGCAATTCTTTTAATTTGTGGATGGTTGCTAAACTTCTCCTTCAAAGCCTCTGAATAATTTAATGCTGTGCGTTCACGTGGCTTCAGCTGCAAGGAAAATGGATTTTTTACAAATTTTTATGTTACAGAGAGACAACCTGTTATAAAAACACTGAGGAAGGTCAATAGACATACCATGACAGTGACAATTGTATATCTATTGACCCAAAGTACCCTAAAATAACGACAAACTATAACTGCAACGTGTCACGAGATTTGCCATCATCTCATATCAATTTGCTCAATACTTGACTGTATATTTGAAAGTGTTTATCTAACTTTTCATTACTCTATAGTCTATACAGTAATAAGCAAATGATAAATATACATATTACAATAGCTTTTGAACTTTAGGAGATATTGTGGGTAGGTTCTTGAAATACTGTTTACAGAAAAATATACAACATGTAAATGAAAACCAAAATAATACTTTAGAGGCTTTAGGTATTTAAATAATTATTTATGTACATTATCACTGTCTCTGAGACTTATCTGTGAACCGAAACGCTAATAGTTTTTGAGTAAACCATTGCCATAGTTTTTACTCAAAGAAATCATGTACAGTCTTTACATCGCATGCAAAAATAAAATCAAGTTAGTTTATTATAAACGCGTCGTTCGCCGACACGTGCCCAGTACCTACCCGCGTAGCGAAGGTTACTATGCACGTGTCGGCCTTTTATCATCAATATATTGTTGGTTGTCATAAGTAGATACTTAGAATGTTTTGAATTAGTTTGTATGGAAAAATAAATATGCTTCTTTTGATTTAATATTATTACATGGTGATTCCTTATAATATATATTTATGCACCCTTGCAAAAGTATTTCGTAATTACGTTACAGGTTGTATACTATATATCTTAATATATATAAATCTCCTGTCACGATGTTTGTCCGCGATGGACTCCTAAACTACTTAACCGATTTTAAATTAAATTGGCATACCGTGAGCAGTCTGGTCCAACTTAAGAGATAGGATAGCTTAGATATTTAATTATAGTCGCAATTTTATTTTATTGCAAATTATTTGTCTATAATTAATTGACAGTCACATGTACTCATTTAAGGCTTAGCGATACTGAATACGATAAAAACAAAATCAGACGCAGACGAAGTCGCGGGTAACAGCTCGTATTATTATATGATGACAATTCACACATCGCCATCTAGCCACAAAGTAAGTAGATTGTGTTTATAGGTACTAAGATAACTGATGAATATTTATTAATAATTTATATAAACACTTCTAAAAGGCTTACATTAGATTCCATGAGACATGGCATTGGATCTTAAATGTTACATGAATGTTGCTTTGTTTTAGAAACCAAAAGATTTACTTACTACACCAAGTTTTTCTGAGGCTCTTGCTTTCCACATTCTTATATTCATTTCATCAGATCCAGTCAGTATATATTTGTTATCTAGTGACCACTTGACACATGTGAGTCTTTGCATTCTCTTAGTATGGTATACATCTCTGGAATGACCCTTTAGGCTTTCAAATATTCTCACTGTTTTATCATAGCTTCCAGCCACAAACTCCCTTCCAGTTGGTGAATAGTCTACATCTATGACTGCAGATGTGTGGTCCATGTGAACATTAATTGGTTGTTTTAGTTTTCTAACATCAAATGAGTACAAACTGAAAAAAGGATTTTAAAGATAATATTTGTTTGTAATACTGTAATCTGTACTAATATTATAAAGAGGTAAAGTTTGAAGAGGTGAGTTTGCGAGACTGTTTTTGGGTAATCTCTGGATCTACTGAATAGACTTTGAAAATTATTTCACCTTATTGGTGAAATAATTTTTAAAATCTGTTCATTCATCAAAGCAACATTGTTAATGAGTACCATTAGCTAAATTCTAACCTTATAATAGCTACCACGATCATCAATAAGAAATATGTATTGCAAAAACTCCAAAAAATAAATCTTTTTTTTAGAGATTGCGATGCGTCCGATACGAAAAAACAAAGGAAGTATGTAGTAAGTATGACGAAATTTTTCCTCTACCTTTAAAAAACAGGCCGCGACAGCATATGACTTATCTTTTACGGTTGACTCATACGCGGACAAGGTCGCGAGGGGCCGCTAGTCTTTTTTTATTTAAAGGATCAGAAGTGGTGAGTTACTGGTGTCTATACACCCATACACTGAAATACATTAATGTTCGTCACAACTATTTTCCAGTTGTGGGAATCGAGCCCATAAACTTAGCATCACTTCATACAAGGAGCAGGTCCTGCAACATGCCACTCTGTGTCCAGGTGTAAAGCCTCTTGTGCCCATAATTACACCACCAACAACGCTCTTTAGACAGGAACAAAACAGCTCAAAATGCTGTTTATTGGCAGAAATAAGCACAGCAATATTACTTACCTAGACAAGAAAAAGCTATACTACTACTAATAGCTCTACAGCAGTTGGTTTGCATCCAGTAATTTAAGGGCTATGCTGTAGGGCACTAGTTAGCTAGATAGTTATATTTAAAATGTTGGAGTTTAAGTGGTTAAGATTTAAAAATTTTCTTCTAGAGACTTAAAAAGGGTTCTAGATTCCACTGATGGGTTTAATTGTTATTTACAAAAATACTGAAATCAACCGGGCTGCCATTATAAGAAGTATTGTAGTTAGTCTGTGATCTTTATAATAAAATTAATTACTTGTAATCTTCATTGGCGACAGTAAATATAAATGCTTCCATCGGATTCCATGAGAGAGCATTGGATCTTAGTTCCATTACAACCTTCCTTAAAGGCCCCGACTCACGAAAATCATAGAGTATGATGCTTCTGTCGCTTGCACATGATGCTAGTAAATTGGTTTCTACCTGGAAGTAATATAAAACCAAATAATATACAAACATTGTAGAAACAGGTATATTTAGCTTTGTATCAGATGATTTCCCATCCATAACAATGAATTTATAATAATTTTTTCTAGTGAGAGGATTGCTTGTTATCAAATTACTAGGTTAGCTTACTACCATTTTACTTGGTGGGGAAGATTACATTTAAAAGCTAACTTATAATGGCATACAAAAAAAGTGAATGTTGTAGCAAATGTATGATATAAATAGATATTGCTTTGTGAAACATGTAACAAAGGGAAGTTTATTAAAAAAAAGCAGCCTGGGAGGGGTCTCCATTGCAACACTGTTTTTCACTGTCAGTGTGTTAGTTCAAATCATTGACCATTATGTTATAAAAATTAATAATACCTGATTGAAAGCTACATGATGAAGACTATCTACACCCCATTTAAAAACTTTGATTGGCTCATTCCTTGTGTTCTCCCATAATTGGCATTGTTCGCCGCAAGTGGCAAATATAGGTTTAGATCTGTGATGTGTGATACCAGATACAACTGACATACTCAACAGTGTATTTGTAGGTTCCTCATCCTCCTCATCACAGACTTCTGATTTCCAAGTTTTAATGGTCTTGTCATCTCCAACACTCATAAAATTCTGGCCATCTGGTGTGAAACATAATGAGCGGACCCAACCCTCGTGAGCTGTAAAATGTCTAGTGCACTTTCGACTCGCCAAGTCCCATAATCTGATTTCCCCATCAAAAGCACCACTTGCTAGAATTGCCAACCTACTTGGATGTTTACCCAGACTAGATACTCCATCAGAATGACCATCCAAATTACCAATAAAAGGCTTGGCAAACACCCTCTCCAGTTTGACTGCATTCATGGCTCTAACATACTCACGGGGTCCCTCCAATGGATGGAGCCTGGGATCATAATTTCTTGGTACTGAAAGTATGTAAATATTAAAGGTTATTTTTAACCTAAACTAAGTACGAAATATAAATATAAGCAAGAAATAAGACTGGCTGCTAGATGCATTTCAGGCAACGTTTAATTGTGCAGCTTAAATCTCACATTAAGGTTATATTTACCTAAACTTATAATAAACTCGGCATGGTCAAGATAATTAAATATTATAATGTATGTAATAATGCCTACTTAAGTAAACTTACGTTTATGAATATCCCTCTTTGTAGCCCGTAAGTAATCTTCTGGATTCCGACTTATTACTTTAATTTTTACGTTCGACATTTTAACGTTATTTGCCGACAATTAATAGTAATCTTATTTAGCAGCAAGGACAGTATTTTTTAGTTAACTAACTTGATTGCAAAGAGAATATCGCTATGTTTTAGTTGATTGAAAATTAAAAGAAAACGTGATCAATCTCGTGTTTTGATGGTTTTGTTATTATTATTGACAGATGACACTGACAGCTACGCACAGACCAGCAAATTTTGGTTTAAATTATGGAGGGTAGAGGTAAGGAGGATCATCTGTGTATATGAAAAAGTGTCGTCAAAATGTATTAAATTAGGATGGCGCCACATTTGCATCAAGGTAACTCTTAAAAGAAGCGCCAAATATAAATATTGTTAGAGTAGGCTTGAAAAATAAACAAGGAAGTAAGGTTATATTTACCACAATATTTTGTACAACGTAAGTTGTTGAAATTCTCAATAATTAACTACTTTAGTCGATAATGACATTAAATTTTTTAACTCTGCATACTTCAATTCATCTACGATTGCTACATTCATACCATACCCTGTGCATCCACCAGAGCCATTGTGGAGGATTTATGAACTGTTATTTAGCGCATACAACTGGACACTTTTTCAACTTTTCTCCCATATAAGATGACTCTCCTTACCTCTACCCTCCATAGTTTAAATACAATCCTAGCTTCGGCCCGAGAATTCATCTGCGTGGATTTCAGAATTGGGTCTGAAGCTTAACTATTTAATCTTACCACGGGAACTATTTGAGAGATCATTATAGAAAATATATGTCTGACATGCATAGGTACCAAATACTGCTTAACTCGTAAACAAATTTAAATTTTCCCTCGGAAACTACTTAAGGAATCGGAATAAAAAGTAGACTTTGTTCTTTTACATGCCATAGGCTACATGCATGCCAAATTTCATCCAAATCCGTTTCGCCGTGTTTTTATAATACACGTTGTTTTCAGATTCCTGCGATATTTAATTTCTTAGGATGGGTTCCAGGTCACTCAGGCATCATTGGTAATGAGACAGCTGACGCCTGGGCTAAACTTGCAACCGAATCGGGTTTTATGACCTATTTTAAAATCCACCCGCAAGACCTTCGTTGCTTAGCAAAATCAGACTTGGAGAAATCTTGGAACTCAGTGTGGGTCGAATCAAAATCGGTTAAAGGAAAACAATATGCTCCAATCCAGCCTAATATCCCCCGAAAACCTTGGTTCTTTATTCATAAAAAATCTGTTCGCTGGGTCACGTCAACAATCAGTCGTCTACAGATTGGACATGCTTGTACCCCAGTACATTTGACAAAAATAAGAGTTCGAGATCATTCTCTGTGTGAGTGTGGCCTGGACGAAGGATCAGTCTCACATATCCTTTTTTCCTGCCCGAAATTGCCCTTTAATCTGTATGATATACTTCCTTCTAAAATTCCTCGTCCCTTAAATGTCGAGTGCGTGTTAATGTCAGTGTATAGTCGGGATGTTAAATATCTATGCAAATTTATTAAAATTAACAAATTAAAACTATGATTTTTATATTTTGGATAAAAATTTTGAATTTTATTTTATCTTCAAATGATTGTTAAATTAATGCGTACTTAGTTCATTTCACTAACAACTACTATTGCAGGTCGAAGTTATGAAATAGACATTTCTTTTTCTTTACAGACCACTTTAGTTCGTGCCTTTCCAAGCTACTTGACACTGGCAAAGTAGGTACATTGTGCTGTTTTGGCACTACGAAAAGCCATAAATCAAAAGAAGAAGAAGAAACGGATTTCCATTTACTATTCATACTTATAATAAAAAAAAAATAGTAAGGTGTTGCTTGTTTTATTTTCTTTATCTTCAAATTTTTATATTGTTTATAATACTTTATTTTTCTTACATTTATTTTATAGAACGCTCGACAAGAAATTTTATTTACTCTCCAAATAAGGACTTAAGTTGATCTGGCAGCATCGTCCGAGCGCGAAAAACTACAGTAGAGCTATGCGAGTTGGAACCCTGTGATCACAGAACAATATTACTCCAAGCTGTGATTTCCCCACTGACCTCTACTATAGAGGAAAGTCTTCTTCTTCTTCTTCTTTTTGGTTTATTGGTTCTGCGCGCTGAGCGATTGAACCATAGTCAATTGCTTATTCTGTGGTCAAGTGTTGTTCTTATTTATACATTTTTTTTAAACGAGGAAACTTTTTACATTGAAAAAAAAACTAAGTTTTTTATAAAAGGAAACGGAATTTCGAAAAGAATTAATAGGATCAGGAAAGGATTAAATAGTATAATAATATGGATTTAATAATAATATAATTTAATAATATGGAATACTTAAACTAGCTACTTATTTACAACTTAATATCATACAATAGGATAAATGAGGAAAAAAGTTTATATATACAAGGTTCATTAATGGACAAGAGGATGTCAACGGAAGTAGGAAGTGGGATGTTTAACTTAATAAGACCCTGGTAAAATGAATCCCGGTTATATTTTGAGCATCATAAGAATATGTGGTTCAGGTCACCCACCACATTCGCACAAATCACTATCCACAATTCCAAATTTCGCCAGTTGCACAGGAGAACAAACGTGGCCCAAACGCATACGCGTCAAGATACATGTCACTCTCCTGCTCAACTTTAAACCCGAGAACCATTGCTTTGACGGAATAGAGTTTTGAATCCTAGCGAAAGATTTACCCTTTGACTGGCTAGAAATCGACCAAGCCATTTTCCAAGATTCCTGAAGGGAATGTTTTGGCAGTGCACATAAATCATAGGCATAGTTACAATAGTCGGCAATATCTCCACATGATATAGCCTCATTGGCAAGCTGGTCAGCACGTTCATTTCCAGAAATTCCAGTGTGACCCAGGAAAACACCACTGTATAGCCTTTTTCATTACAAGTAAGCAGGATGTTTCTAATTTTTAAAATAGCATGGCTTATCTGGGCAGACTTCAATGGAAATCTAGATAAAGCTTGCAGAGCACTCATAGAGTCGGTAAATATGATAGATTCCTTAAGTTTGGCAAGAAGAATATATTCAACAGATTTTAACAAACCAAAGCATTCTCCAGTAAATACTGATGATTCCGGTGGAAGTTTTATTTTCTGGACAAAAGGAAAGTCTTGATAGTAGAGGTCACTGTCTTTCCCACAGATTATTTTTAATTAAAAACCATTTCACTTTTGTTATTATTGGTCTGTGGTCTGTGACTGTGTTTTTTGTTTATCTTTCAGATTTCAGATTCCAGAAATCACGGGCTAGTACTTACTAAAACTGTATGAATTTAATATGGAAGAATGAAAATATTGTGCTAGCTTGTGCTATTGTTTTTGAAATATTAGGTTGTGTAAAGTTATACAAGACAAACGAACGTTCGTGGTAAGTAGGTGATTGGAAATTAAATTATTTAGATATTATTTATTTGTTAAAGTTTTAAAATAAAACTGGGGATTGTTACATTGTTTTTGATTGTATCCAACGTTTTTATCAGGATAATGTAATACTATAGAAAACATCTGTATAATTAATTACCCGATTAAATATTACATCTACACATCATTTAATGATTTATATGTTCATAGAAGAAATTGGGAAAAAAGAATTTTCTATGTTCTATTTATTCAGCTTTCGCATAACTGTTTTGCTGAAAATGTTTACACAGTATTCATAAAAACAACAAAAAATATTTTTTGTTGTTTTTATGAATTAATTTTATGGTTTAATTGTTTTAAAAATCAGCCTAATAATATAAAGTTATTTCATTTAACAAAATGAGATCTAGTCTTCTGTGTGAGTTTTCACAGCAGAAGACTATCAACCTAAGATATGTCAGGTGCAGAACTCTGTTCCTTTCCATGAATTCATATCTGTGCTCCTTCCATATTATTAAAAGACCCAAAATAGTAAATACTAAAACAACTTCATCAGCCTAGAAATTCCCACAGCTGGGCACAGGCTCTCTTAAGGGTCAAAGGGAATTAGAGCAATAATCCACCACATTGCTTAAATTTGGGTTTGTGGGCTGAAACATTTTATATCAAAATTAAAAAAAGAAGTATATAAATGATTTAATGGTTTTATGGCTATTAACCACAAAACAATCATTTCTTAAATATTATTATAGATTACTAAAACACTATTTAAAATATTGAATATATACACACACATATAATATGGTTGATAGTAATGAACCATATTATTTATTTTATTCAGATTTCTGTACCTTTATTGTTTTTACATTCAATATAGAGGCTATGTTTGAAAAAATTATAGCTCACTAATTATTAAAAAGTGTCTTGCCACTATGAATTATGTGGGGTCAGCGCAACATGTCTAAGAAAGCGTTTCTGCCAATTGGTCCTTTTTTCTTTCTTCTTTCTCACCGAGACCCCTCTTCAAGCTTTAGCAGCTGTGTTGACTTTTCTCTCTTTTTCATAATTATATTGCAGGTGTCTAGCCTCTGGTTCATGGCTGCTATGGGTATTTCCACACAGGGAATCCGGTCCACTGACTGATCCACTGCCACTGTCACACGCAACAATGTATTTCAATATCAAAATGGCTACATATCCAAATAAATGTTTGTTTCTAGCCAAAATATATTTAGTATAGTAAAATGTTTTTTTATCCACATTTCTGATAGGAGTCAGCTCAGTAGCTCTTGGTACCTGTGTTTCTTGCTGATTAGTTCCTATGCAATGAAGTTCTCCACCAAAATCTTACTACCCATAGCATACAAGGCTCTCCAAATCTTTGAAAGCCGCGCGGCACCCTATCCCGCTACGGCGACAGGCGTCCCATAACCCTACAATCCCGACCTCAACGCCGCGCCGCGCCGCGCCGCGCCGCGTCGCTCCCTTGAGAAGACAAACCACGTCTTTTTCGACGCAGACGATCAATTTCGACTTACAAGTGACAATTCATTACAACCGTCCAACCGTACACATTTAACATATCGACTCCTACGAGATTTTTAGCTTCACTCTCCAAGAAAGACCAAACGGTAAAAGCGCCGGCAATTTCCGTTCTTTGTGATCTTATTATGGACGCACCGCACCAACTGTGTTGTTTACACAGTCCGATATTTAACTTCATCAGACTTAGCCTAACTTATACCCTGCTCTAATGAGAGTTTGAATGATTATTAACATGTTAGTGATAATAACCGCGACGCGCTTATCGTGCTCTCCGAGGTAGGTGGGTTGGACACCGCCAATTTCTTACTCCAGAAAAGACCAGATTTCTTTACAGTAAAACCTAATCTTCGCGATGAGCCAAACAAAATATCTAAATATAAAATCCGAAAATCTAACCTAGGACCTAGTATCGTATTTTGTTAGCATATTGAACGGGTGTAGTTTAAGATGCTTAATAAAAGACCAAAGAGGCATTAATTAAAAACTATAAAAAGTGGGTACTTATCATGAAAAACTTTCAATACAGTAACACAAATTTAGACATTCATGTGAGATAATTTATAACGAGACAGGGATTTTTTCAGATAGTTACTACTAAGGCATAAACTAAATCTTTTATAGGAAAACTTGCTCTTAGATAGTAGATACCCATCTGGTATTTCAATCGTATTTTTTTTTAACATTGCAAAGATATGTCATTAAAGCATATGGACCGCGTAAGTCGGTACTTTATATAAAGACGTAAACTCCCCTCCGACAACGAGGCGATTTAATGTTTAATTATTTACTTACTTATAAAAAACACTGCAACACTTATAATAACTAATTATAGTTGTTAGGTACAGGTTAACTACCTGTACCTAACAACTAGCTAGCTAGCTAGCCTAGCTTGCTTAAAAAATAAACTCTCGATTTGTATGTCCATCTCACATAACTAATAAGTGGTATATGGGTTAATTTTTCATTGCCTTACATTGATTTGGATCAATAATTAATTACAATGTAAGTAGCTACATTCAATATTGACATAACTATAGGTATTAGCATTCAGAGTCAACTTTATTCGAATTGCAAAATTGTTTATATAATGTATGGTAAGATGGATAATTTATTGAAATCCTTTGAATTTTAATTGAGAATATTGAACCCTGTCAACTGGTTTTTCATTCTACTCTTTTATAAGCACGAAGGTAGTATGTATTAAATGTTAAAAAATATGCACATTTTTGCGTTTTATAATAAACTTTTGCGAAAGTTTGTTCGTATGTATTTTACTTAATCACGCCAGAACGGCTGAACGATCTGGATGAAATTCAGCACAGGGATAAATTATAGGAATAACGTATATAGGCTACTTTTTATACCGGGATAAAATTGTTTCAGTTTTTTCACGGAGAAAAAGATCAAGTTTTGCTTACTTATATACATTAAAAATTAACAGATATACAGTTGGTTCCAATTCAACGTTAAATCATTTTCGGAAAATTGTTAACTATTGAAATGTTATCATGCCTGCCCAGTGCATACCCTCCAGTGGCGTATACTATTGGCGGTATGCACTGGGTATGCACTAAGCGGCCAGGTGATAGGTATCTATAAAATGAAAAAAATCTCCAGTAAGAGTTATAAAAACTTAGGGGTGGGCTTTTTATAACTCGTACACTTCTGTTTTGATAACTAGTACCGGAGATTTTTTTCCATTTTATATCATTTCCTCGCTTAGTGCATACCCTGTACGCCTCTGCATGTCCCGAACCATTACGTACGATTTAAGTACGTTTCAAGAGTTATTTTATGGACTGAGGAACTCTGCTTTAAGGCTTTACTTTCGAATATTTACATTAGGGACGGATATTGATTTTTAAATACCATCGTAATAATGCACATGAAAATATCGGATGTACATAGATAGGTACGAGGTTAGAATTCCATAAAGCTCGTGTGGTCTGTGACACTATCTCTCTTTTTTAGGAACGTTATTAATATAACGTCACAGTTTGATAAGGTCACTGGTTTGTCGCTAGTTTCTGCGCAAGTTTATTTGTCCGTTGACCCGTTGTCGGGGTGTTGCGCTGGCGCACGTAGTCATCATTGCTCGTATGTTGCCGCCGGATGAAGGAAGTCAGATTTGATTTCATATGAATTATATTTCGTTTTGTTTTGTGTAACTTTTCTCGACTGTTTGAGATAAGTTTCGATGTTTGGCCCGTTATATTTTAAGTGATTTATAAAGTGTATTAGAAATAATAAATATTTCAAGATAAGAATTTACGTACGTATGTATAAAATATCAATATGTTTATTCGTTTGAAAACACCTCATAAAATGTTTGCTGCTAACTCGCATCTAATTTATTATTCCGACCATAAAAATTTCACCTTCATTATACTAATGAAATTTAATCACCGGTTTAAATCAAATGCGCTAAAATATCGTTATTATTAATGTTTCAAAAGATTTATTACATTTTACAGAAATTAGTAAAATTTTATGGACCTAATAATATCCCGCCGACATAGAATAACAGTAGCATAATAAGATGGACACATCATAAAAGTATTTAATAAAACTAACTTAGGTAGAAATATTTGTGTAATTTATTGCTATATGAATTCTTGTTTAAAATAAAATGTCGCTTAATTTCCGTTAAATAAACAATACCTACCTATATAAATAGAAGCAGATTTTTGTAAAATGTTATTGTACATCAATTGTTAACCTACATTATTTAATAATAAGTAGATATATATATATGTGTCCTGGAGACCAAGCCGACTAAATATTGCCATATTCAATTGAGACATGTGACGATAGTAACATTTAATCAGTTTTAAATGAACCCGATGGTCAATAGGTATTTGCCCTAGATAAACTCCGAGGAAATAAATGGACTTTTTTGTAACTAACACATGCTTTTGTCATTATCAATTGCGCTCATCACAGTTCTGTAGAGTGATGCAATGAGTGGCAAAGTTTAATATGAGACATGCTTCACTTGTTATAGGAAAGGCTAGAGACAATATCCCCCACGATGAAGATTTCATATGTTATATGCTTCACCGTATTAAATTTATGGACATTTACGAGAGGGGAATTGTTCACCGCCATCTCTGATGTAGAGCCTCTATTGGAGACACACAGGAAGATTATAGATGATTTAGACGATTATATAAACAAGGAGGAGAGGAGGTTATCCATTTTAAAGAGGTATTTATTGTCTATATATAAGAAAAAACAGGACTTGGTGCGAATAATTAGAAACATAGAAATATCCGTCAGAGACATGGATTATGTTTTTTTAACTAAAACAATCCGGAAAAGGTTAAGAAGTAAACCTCAATCTCCATGTCTCACGAAAAATAGAGCTTCCATTATTCCATAGATTTAATTTTCAGTGCAATCTTTCACAAAGCGTTAAGTTAAGTCCTAAGACTCCTTACGACAAAAAAAATTGGTAAACGAAACTCTTTACCTCAATCGTACGTTATTTATGTACTGATCTACATTAAATATAAGAAAAGTAGATATATAAGTAAAAAAAAAAGTTTTTTTTGTTTGTTGACTTACATTAATATAGGTGAATCTTGTATCTTTTATTCGAATAACTTATTTACTTATTTATTTATTCCCATCTTACCTTTTTTTTTGTCATTACAGGAAAAAGTTATCCTAATACTTGTATTTTATATTATATTTCGCATTGTTTAAGTTGTATTTGAACTAATAATTTAGTGATTGAGTAATTATTGTTTATATTAGCTTTTATGTTGCAATCTTCTTGTACGTTATATGTAAAAAAATATTTCATTGATTAGCTTTGTGTACCGACCATATAATACTTCAATCATTAATTTGAACATTATTTCCAGGCATCTATTTAAGTATAAAAATGAACACGAGAAAGCGATGGATGACATCCCCAATTATTTGGGTAATCCAATAAATGCATTTACATTGATAAAAAGACTGACAACAGATTTGGATATAATTGAGAAGGACATCGTAGCGGGCACAGGTATGATATTAAGATGTTTAAAGCTTTTAAATTCAACCTTTCAATGCTTAAAATTTATGCACGTTGCCATAAAACTGCATCGTCCGTCGACAAATTGTAGGTATATTTAGCGCGCCTTTTCCTTATGAAGGTTGGCGATCATGAGAACATTTTCAACTGTGGAGAATCAAAGCTCTGATCACTCTGTCACATACGTGAGGAGGCTTGTACACAGCAGTGGGATGGCTCTTCCCAAAAGTAAAGCAAAAGTCGCTTAAAATACTTACTTTTACGATAATTTAGGTCAAAGAAAAATTGACATAATATATCCCTATATTTGTATTCTTAGTATCTTTTAAACCTTTTCCATTCTCTGTAGCTAAAAGAAATATATAATTTCTAATTTCTAAAATATATAGATAAACCTGTAAAGTTCATAAGTCGTTTCAGTTAAAGAAAGCTAAAGAAGTCTTAATTAACCTCATTCAGACAGACTGCATAACGTGCTGCACGAGCACAAGTAAATCTATCTCGTATCACGTGCTTACACCGTGTCAAATTTCTACCAAGCTAGTGAAAACCCCTTTTTAACCGACTTCAAAAAGGCGGATTAAGGTAATCAAGTCGGATGTCATGTATCTCACTCATGGATTTGCAATTTTCTTTAATTCGAAATGAATTTATTCTGAAATTGTCCGATTTAAATTTCATAATTCAAAAATTCAGAATTCATTATTTCAAGTAGGCCCAGTTTATAAGCACTTTTGAAACGTCAAGTCAGTTTGTTTGTAGTGACTCTACCACTGCACCGGTTCGAAAGGAGATTGCACCGAGAAGAGCAAGCAAGAAACCCAGCAGATTGCTCTTTTTCAACATCATTTTACAGTTAACAATGAATAATACATATAATATAATAATATTTTTTTTAATCTATATAATCTTGTAAGAGATAAGAGCGGAGCCTGCTTCCAAGCAGCCTTGTCGTTAAGAAATTCATCAATCCTATAGTGGCCACTATTTATTAAATGTGTTTTAACACATTATTTTAATTTATGCATTGGCAGGTCATATACTCAATCCCACAAATGACTTTTGCAACTTTCGCAAACGATATGCAGATGTGACTTACTTATGTCCATTTAATATAGATCTGTAGATGAGTTTCGGACACAGACATCGGAACTCTTCAAAAAATGACAGCAAATCAAGTTCGATTGCTGTTATCTTGATTTATACAAAAAAAATAGGTATAACATTTATTTAGGAATGCTGTTTTTTTGATTTAAAAAAATCTTATATGATATACTAAGAGTGTATGCATGCATTTTCAATAAAAAACAGATATAAATTCTGTAAACATTACACGTTCTTATTCGTCGTTGATTTCACGAGCACGTGAAGGGTCAATTTATTTGCTGTCCCTGTCTCCCTAATTCGAGTGTGGGTCGACAAGCAGCTATATCGAAAAGGTATATCTCGGCAAACCATCGAAGATATTTCAAAATACACTCCGCTTGAGAATATTCTCGCTACCTATATAACCAAGAAATATTTGTATAAGGTCGGTTCGTTTTTTTATGTTTTGGTAGAGAATATTAATAAACCTTTTTCTGGTTTGCGTTATTATAGGACTTAGATTATGTGTATGTTAAAAAATTTCTTATATAAACAACTAAGTATGAGTAAGATTTGCCCGCTGTGAGGGTTCCGTAGAATAAATAGGTGGTAAATTTGGCATTGAGATAGACCGTGTCGAAAACATTTTCTAAAACTGGCATCTGAATGGCCAAGCTCTCAATTTATATTTTGAAAAAAAAATGTTATAAATAAATACATGTTAATAAATAAATTATTAATTAAAATTAAAAAAGGTAATGGAAATTAAAACAGTTTTGGGCCACCACTTCAAAAGCTAAATTAAGTGTTCGTTGGCCAAATAACTAAACTAAGTTGATAGCTTATTGCATTTTCGCTAAAAGGTATGGATTCGTAGCATATGGAATGGTGGAAATACAAAGAGCAGAGTAACAATAATCAGCTTCCGTTTTGCTATTTGAGTACGGAATCCTAAAAAGTTTTAACTTATCATCATCTTATGTATATTGTATTTAACTTGTTGTAGGCAATAAAAGTAAACATTACCAAATCTCATACTAAGTACGATATGTTAGCACGTTATGTAATCATTTGGTAGGTAACAAATTGTAAATATGTACCCACCTTCTTATTCCTACTATATAAGTAGGTAGGTATATTTTGAATTGACATAAAACAAGAGTTAACTTAGGTACTTGACTATAGGTACATTAGAAACGTGCATCACGAATTGTATTATGACCCAATCGTGCAATGATTACGGCTTCATCATATTGACATTTTATTTTAGTAGATATTATTTAATTTACTTTATATTGACTATCGTCCACGACTTCTTTTATCGTAGAACTTTATTTATGTATTTTTTTTAGTGCGGTAACTATTAAATATCAAGTAAGTTATAAGTACTTATCTACTTAATTAATAGATCTATCTAAAAAGTTATGACAAACTTTAAAATTGTGATCTCCAAGGAGATTGTTTAAATAATTTCCTTTGAATATCTCTGTCGTAGTTCTGAAACTACCTTTACTATACTATACTTGTGAAACTACACCTTAGGGTTGTTGATATACCTATCTGATATTTGCGCGGTCAACCTTTGAATACAAACTCTTAAGTTTTATGTTATATATGTATAGAAAATAATTATTGAGAATACAATAAAATAATTAATATAAGAATATTTTAACACGTATCTCGTTGTCACAAATGTTTCGCAAAACTTTAAAAGTTTGCCCAACTTTGCAATTGTTCATTGTTTCTGTAAATCCTTGCAAGTTTGAATACAGAAACCGTTTGGAATTCGTTGGTAACGTCATTATACGTGAGAGGATTGTTATATCGATTATGTGACTTTAATACAATGGGCAACCTTTGATTCTCTTGACATAGCGGTACCTTTTATGCACGAATACACTATCTCAAACCGCCTTACCTACATTTAAATCGCGACACTAAGGTGCTGAGTGCTGCTAAATGACGTTGAAAGAACTTAGACTATTAATAATCTATGTAGTTCTTCACAGCGAAATAAAAAAAAAGAATATTTTTGATTATATTTCCGACTAAAAAATGGGTGTCGCTTTACACGTTTCAGTAAAATTTATTGGATAGAAAATATTGTCGTAAGTTATTTCTAACGAACTTTAGAATTATGTACGTTTTTTTTGTTATTTATTGTAATTTTTTTATTTATATTTACAGCATATATTAAGAATATTACGATACTGAACAATCACAGCGAAGTGAAGTACCCAACACTTGAGGATCTAGTAGGTGCCGCACAGGCGCTCACAAGGCTACAAGAGACCTACCACCTCGACGTGACCGATCTCTCTGAAGGAAGATTGAACGGTGTGATTTATAGGTGAGTTTATTTATAAATCTTTATACTCATGTATTTGAGTTGGTTTCTTGATTCTATTTTCGTTCGTGACATTTCGCCCACGCTCTATTAACAATATAGTTATAAAGCGGCTTTGAATAAAAAGTGTTCGATATTATTTTTACTTTTAGGAATTTTAAAATAAGTGTTATGTGGATTTAGTTGTTGATGGATGTGTGTTCGTTGTTTTATAATAGATTCGTTTAGAAAAAAAAGTACTCGATATTTCTTCCGTGGTTTCGATTATGAATTGTACTGCTGAGTTTCTTGACGGCTTCATCTCTGTAGAATCTGCCTTCTGAACCGGTGGTAGAATCACTACAAACAGACAGACTTGACAATTCAAAAGTGCTTATATTAGGCCTACTTGACATAAATTAATTTTTAATTTAGTTTTTTTTTTATTTAAGATTGTAGTCTTGTGCCAGTTTTCACCAAACCTAGGATACGCTTAGATCGGATGCCTAATGATTTAGTTATTCGTAGAGAAAGTTACGACTCCGATTCGACGGTGCGTCATATACAGGGAATTCGTAAACTGACACTTAATAGATGGAAACATACATTAGTGTTTTTTTAATAACCATTAATCCATACTATAAATGGAAAATATGATAACACAAATACAAAATACCACATCCTGTGGCAAGAATCATAGATAAGTTAGGTTATAAGAGTTCGTGCCTTGGGAAAATGGAATTTTCTTTGATTAGGCGTTACTTAATTAGGCATTGCCTTGTTTGTCGTTACTAAATACGGGTATTAGTAACTTAAATAGTCTTTAAAAAAGGGATCAAATTTAGATGTTATTGCTAGGGTTTGGCAATTTTATGTTTTGCATGTTAACCATGAATTCACCCCAACATTAAGCAGATACTTAGTATTTTTTATTAACTAGCTTTAAAGCTATCGGATTTTAGTTTTTTTGTTAGTCAGATAGTGGAAATCATCAGTCTAGAAAATATAAATTTATTGTAACCTTTTATTTAATTGTCAATATGTAATTTTACAGAGATTCGCCAACAATTTCGTAAGTAGCAATAATTATAAGGATGATAAATAAATTTGGATTTAAAAATATTGTTTTGTAAAATATATAGCACACTTTTTTAATAGTTTTTATTTTTATTTTATTACTATTTTCACTAGTAGTTTCTTTACAGTAAAGATGATTGGATAGCAGTGTCGTAAGTTACTTTAAAAATTATTTGGGATTCTTCGAGTTAGTTCGTTTGCTCTATCTATTATTTTGAATTTGAATTTTTGGGCCATCACACCGGACTTCTAACTTTACATATATATTATTAATATGGTGATGGAAATTCGAATAGGCACTTAGAGTCTTTAACAAAGCATTTCTTGACTCAGTTACATATCTGAATAACAATATAGGTGCATACTTTTGCTATATTTATGTTGATTTTTATCTAAGATATAAGTTTTATTGGTGTGTTTTTTTTTTATAGAGTTGGCTCACACAGGCATTAATTGCTTGACAGAAAAACAATACCCCTTAACCGGCTCGCCTCGCGAATCGAACCCAGAACCACGTTATCCATAGTCGAACATTGTAACCAATAGACCAAAGCAGCATTTAATAAGGGGAATAAAATGATACCTTCTTAATTTGAAAACTATGCCCAATAAAATAAAACAGTCGCTACTTCTACAATCATAAACTCAGTCTCATAACTTTTTGTTCAGAATACCAATGCTTATTATGAATCGTATTTTTTATGTAAAGGTGATGGTAATAACAACATGCATTAACATGAAACTAAAGCTCCGAAGGTTTAAAACATCACCCTCTACCATTTTTTGTCACCGTTGTAAAGGTTTATCCTGGGTACATGAGACGAGGTTTTTATGTCTTCAAAAATTAATTCAATATTTTAACAATTTTTTTTTCCCAGTACGTCTATGAGCTCCAGCGACTGTTACGAGCTAGGCAAGGCATTGTACAATGAAAGAGACTATACCAACGCGCTGGCGTGGATGATGGAGGCATTGCGCAAGTACTCCGAGAACGACGTAGAGCGCACATTCACAGAAGTGGACATTCTCGAGTATATTGGCTTTTCTCATTACTTGCTAGGTAAGATAATAATCCATAACCATAATCTATATCGACCTATTATCGGCCCACTACACGGGGCTCCTCTCCGAATAAGAAGGATAACGGCCATAGTAAATCACGCTGGCCAACTTGTATATCATTTTATAACAAACTACTAGATGAAATCCTTAAGATGTCTCTCAATAACTTCAAAGTTTATATAAAACGTAAGCTTATAGAAAAATCCTATTATAATATTAAGGATGACATGTATGATGAAAAAGCTTGGGTATGAATGGCTCTAACTTCATAGCTAAACATTAACTCCACTATGAGATGGTGATACCAAAAAAAAACCTAGCTAAGTTTGTTGTGGGCTCTTCTTAGACCAGGACGCGTTGTGAACCCCTTCTAGCTTTAGTTTTAAGTTAACGAATGCAGTTATCACCATCACCTAACTTTAGTAGTAACATTTTAAATGTATAAACGCGCCTAAGTGCGTCTAAGTGCCATAAGTCTGTGACAAGGTCAATATGAACAAAACATTTTTTAATTTGATTTTAAATTTGAATTAAATTGAGGATTGGACTGTACACGTCTTTGAGAGCATCACCGAGAACTCAAGGTACACAGTTTTCATGATAACGTATTATAATATTCGATAAATTTATTCATTTTAGATAAATAACAGTACAATTTAAAATGTAACAAAATTTACAACCACTATTTTTTTTAAGTTGCAACTATAACTATGTTAATAATTGCAACTTAATCAAAAACTTTTTAATTAACTATGTTTTATCATCTTGAGTTGAATTACTCATAGCAATTTTATACTCCGTAAAGTTTATTACCCCAATTGGGGTCATTACACTTAACCTAGACGAATTATAGTTTCAAAAAAAAGTAAAAAGCTTGAAATGATAAATGTGTCGGAAACCAATTCTAAAATCTCGCCCGTCAGATTCTTATGAAGCATAACGAAATAAGGCCACAGCGATCCTCTGTAATATTTAGTTTAATCCTGCAGGTATGACATCTGCATCACGACGTAAATTATGTCTACCATTTCTAGTCTTATTTCTATAACATAAGACGAGAAAATGGGTACACAGAATTATCTTTTAAACAAATCTTTATAGATGATGTGAAAACGGCGTTGTTATGGACAAAGAAGCTACTTGAATTGGATCCAAACCATACGCGCGCCCTTGGTAACCTACCCCATTATAACAAGGCCATGGACGAGATTGAAGCAAAACGGAAGCAAAGACTGCGCGGGGTGTGTATTAGGGTCTATGCACACGACGTGTTTTTTACGGCACGACACGCTTTGGCGCAACCAAGACACGAAATAATCGTTTCTTTATAACTTTTAAGCTTTTCAAAGTATAAAAAAATACGTGCGATTTTTTTTTTTCAATTCTGTAATAGTTGCAAATATATACATAAACCCGCGCTTGACGCGATTCTGTGCAGCGTGGATTAAATTCGCAAGAATATTTGGTCGTCACATATTAACATATACAGAAAGTGATAAAAATTACGTGTATATTTATTAGCACACAGTGCGGTCTTTTATCGATGGCATATAGGATACATACGCGCCGTGCTATTGGTTGATTTGGAACTTGAACTAAAACGAAAACTTGACTGCACAAATATCGTGCGCAAAAAAACACGTCGTGAGCATAGGCACTTAGTAATATTAACTAATTAAATATAACAAACCAGTTGGTCGCAATCAACAAGGATCAATTCTAACACGTGTAAATTACTACACTTCATCATCGCTCGCGGTCAACGACACGCCGCTTTCAGAGAGATTGCTCATGCAAATCAATGCAAACAATTCACATTGTTGAACCCCCGACCCGCATGGAAGAGTCTTCACACAAAATACTTCGCTGCTGATTAACGATGCGTACTCAGACCGCAAATAGTCAATAATTTGTCATTCACTTATCAGCTGAATCAGTTGAATCCAGTACTCATCGCGTATACACTTGGGAAAGGGGTTACATGCCAAACACGCCTGGTGGGTTATTAAAGCATTATATATATTGAAAGTTTTTAACTTTTTACTGTAAGCGAAATAACTTAGTACAGTTATGTATTTAAAAGTCAGAATCTTTTAAATTTTCATTAAAAAATACACATTGACAACCATATCATAGCACGGGGTCAAATGGGAGCTCTTGGATTACTAAGGCAGCAGGAAAAACAATAAGTTTCTAGATAATATTAAAACAATTATTTACAAGCACATTCACACACACACAAATACGTGATAACAATTGTAACTATGTGTCAGTATAATAATTAGTTTTAGGGATTAAAAAAAAAATTGTTTTGTTTTATGACATCTAAATAGTACATTATATGCTGATATCTTAATCATTTATTTTTATCGATTATAAGCAACGATCACTAATAAAAAGTTACTTTTTTTTAGTGATCGATGATTATTAGTAATACTTTCTACATGTGGTTTGCTAGAACCACCTTTTAAAATGACTTTGTTTACGTACTGAACATAATTTATATTTATTATTAATTCTTACATAAAGTGTTCGTTCAATATATTTTATATTGAGATCAACATCCTGAAATGAACGAGATATTATCAATATTATTATTAAACTTCATGTCTCTTGTCTCACGGGGATCCTTGTCTCCTGGGGCGAGCTAGTGTTAATGAGCAAAAAAAAACACGTTGTTTCGCGGATAATTAATAAAACGCGCATTTTTCGGTGAAATGAGAATTTTCTAATTTTGTCATTATCCATCCGAAAATCTCACCTGTCAAAACCGGATAAAAAAACTACTAAGCCATTGTAAAATAATAAAATTAAATATAAATTACTTTAAATTGAACAGGATACCGGAGAAGTGGATATAGATGAATATATAGTAGATGATGATATTACGCAGAAAAAGCCAGTAGAACTTACCACGTATGAAAAAGAAAGAAAGGCGTACGAAGCTTTGTGCCGCGGGGAGATGGAAATATCTAAAGAAATATCTAAAAAGTATGTCGCTATTTTCTTTTGTGATTTTGCTTTTTTGTACAGGATTGTGTTGCCTCAATTTAAATTAAAGCCAATTTACTTTAAGAAAATTGTTCACAGTGTCTAATTGCCATTTGCTTAAGGCGCTTCAAATGAAATTGTTGTGTTTTTGCGCGATTTCCTATTTAATTTACTTACTTTAATTCTTAAAACAAATACCTCAATTACATAATTCTTGAAAAATATACCTATGTGAAAATATTGTAATCTAGTGATTCTGATTAATATATATTGTTAATGAATTCATTTTAATTTGAGATAATTAAATATATTTCTATTTACTTAACTTTTGAAATATATATTTTTTACCAATTTGAATACACTACACTGCGCAATATACTAGACTACATAAAATAAGTAATTCATTTAAAAAAAATTGTATACTATTTTACAATAAATTACCAGTTGATATCTTGGCGATGTCTCTGAAAAAGTTCAAAGTTTGTATTAAACGTAAGCTTATAGAAAAGTCGTATTATAGTATTAAGGACTACGTTAACGATAAAAATGCTTGGGTGTAAATTATTGCTCTAACCAGGTTGCTTCTTTAATAGTTTTTAAATGACATTGATATGAGATGGTGATAACTTCTTCTTAGACCAGGGCGCGTTTGGAACCCTCGTAGCTTTAGTTTTAAGTTGACGAATTTATTTATCGCCATCAACTCACTCCTATTTCATATTTTACATGTAATGTACGCATCAAAAGTGCCATCCATGCGCCTATTTGAATAAAGAAATATTTGACTTGCCTTGACTTGAAGTTTCTGGGTTGAAGAACTATATTTTAACTTTGACATGATACCTTTTAATGTCCTTTGCAAACACGATTGCTGAGTGTGCATCGCTTAGAAACACTAAATTACTTACGTCTTAAGTTTTAAGATCTTACATACTACGCTTCTATGATACGCAATAGAGAATAATTTTAGATTTAAAATTTATTTCCCAGATTATTTTGCCGCTATCTCACAGAAAATCACCCGTTCCTGAAATTGGCGCCTGTGAAAATGGAATATATGTACCTGAATCCTGATATTATGGTTTTCCACGAGGTGTTGAGTGATTTAGAGATAGAACATATCAAGGAAATGGCGAAACCGAGGGTAAGTATGTTATTCACGAAAACTAATAAAGTTAAAGATGGAAATAATAATTTGCAGGGAAGAAACTTAGCAGTTGCTGTCCAATATCAACAATTTTACATTCAGTTTTATGTCTTAAATACCCTTTGAAAACGCCAACTGTTTGCAGTGAATAGTGTTGCTATGGGAATGCAGTTTCTACTGGGAAGCCAACATTAAACTGAGTTTACAATTATCGCTTTCGGTAAACTTGATACTTGCACATTAAAATTATAAAACTTACCCAACAGTTCCGACGTGCAACAGTACACGATCCTAAAACGGAAATTCAAAGGCTACTTTAAATACCCTTTGAAAACACCAACGGTTTGCGGTAAATACTGTTGCTATGGGAAAGCCGTTTCTACTGGGAAGCCAGCATTAAACTGAGTTTATAGTAATCGCTTTCGGTAAACTTACAAAATTATAAAACTTACCCAACAGTTCCGACGTGCAACAGTACACGATCCTAAAACGGGTGAACTGGTTCCCGCTAACTATCGCATCAGCAAATCCGGCTGGCTCAAAGATGAGGAGTCGCCGATGATTGCGAGAGTTTCTCGCCGCGTTGCCGATTTCACTGGTCTGAACATGATGTCCGCTGAAGAGTTGCAAGTGGTCAATTACGGCATCGGCGGTCACTACGAGCCACATTTCGATTTTGCTCGGGTGAGTGATGATAACCTTCCAGAGTTTAACGATAGAAGTCCTGAGATTGAAGCTTGAAATTATAATGTTCCCGATGACAGCAAGAGTATCTCATGGGATCGACTTTACTGGCCTGTACATGATATACGCTGTAGCCTGATCTAATACGGCATCGGTGACAACATGAACCGCGTAATAATTTAGGTCGATTAATTTAACCTTGCTTGAATAAACTTTACGCAATTCTATAACGCAATACAAATGGCCAAAGACAGGAACCGATGGAGAGAGATCTTATATGACAAGATTACTCGCCATACCAGTGATCACGATCCTCAGTCATGAGGGACCGACTAAAGAGAGAGAGAATAAACTTGAATGCTTTAACGATTTAAAGATTTGAAAGTGCGTTGAGGAAATGGCTCATAGAAAATGTATTTAGTTATTCGTTCAAAGTATTTATTGGGCACATTATTATTACCTCATTACTTAAACTCTCATTAATCATCATCGTGATATCAACTCACTACCGGCCCACTACAGGGCATGAAAAGGGTTTAGAACGCAGTCCAATACGCTGGCCCAGTGTTGGTGGACTGCAAACACCTTTTTGAACACTATAGAGAACTCTAAGGCATGCAGGTTTCCTTACAATGTTTGCCTTTACCTTTGAAGCAAGTGATATTTAAGTAGCTAAACACGCACGTAACTTCTAAAAGTAAGAAGTGTTAGCTGGGATTCGAATTCGAACTCGGCCCCCGAAGTGAAGACCACTAGGCTATCACCGCTTCACACTGACATTACATTTATTTTCTCAGTATTTGGACGCCGATCACATGTCAACCAAGTACACGTAATACACAAAACTTAATCATATATATATTATAGGTAATAGATATATTATGATTTCCATGATATATTTTCATAATATAAAGGATTTAAATTTGAATTTAACATATTTCGAATGATTGCTTACATAGGTTGTATGTACGTTTGTTTATTACTAATTTCCTTAAGCAACTGGGCCAATCTTTTTTCTCTGTACTGTTCAATCACAAACTGGCTTACAAAAGAAAGATTGCAAGCTAAAGGACATAAGTCTAATCCTCTTTGCGGCGATTGGCCAAAGTGTAAGTGTAATTATGTTTTTTTTCCATGTCACCATTTTCTATAATTCTACAGAGCCGATTTTTAAGCGGTTTATGAAATCAGAGATTATAAGTCAAAGGCGGTAAAGCGGAAGCGGTTTCGGCTTTCTTGATAATGATTTTTACTTTTTCTATTTATTTTTTTGTTTTGTCTCGTTATAGAAACAAGAACAGGCATTCGAAAAATTCAACGGGAATAGAATAGCGACTGTATTGTTTTACGTGAGTATTATTGTTAATGTATCCAACGCGTTTGTATCTTCTGCAGACGAACATAAATTATCTTATATAATAATATAAGATAATTTATGTTCGTCTGCATGTTTTTAACTCCTGCTAAGAGAAGATGTTTAGTATCAGCCTGTCTGTCTGTCTGTCTGTACCAGTGATCTAACGAATGGGTAAATTAGGATGAGGTTTACGGGTTAAAACCACAACTATATTACAATATTTTAATGCTAAAAACGAGCGCGTCGAAATATTTAAGTGGGCTTTTTATTTAAGCTTTTTTTTAAACGAAGCTACATCAGGCGAGTCGCTGGGAGCCGCTGGAGGCAAGCGGCCCAGGACCGTGCATTGTGGAACTCCCTACAAAAGACCTATGTCCAGCTGTGGACGTCAATTGGGTAAAGTGATGATGATGATGAAGCACTTAAAACCACAGCGCTCACCGCCAGGAAGGTCGTCAAAATGTAATCTTCGACGTCTTACCAGCTTAAGTTGTCAACAGATGTCGGATGTAGCGCAAGGCGGTGCGACAGTATTCACCGAGCTTGGCCTGAGCGTTTTCCCCGTGAAGGGCGCGGCTGTGTTCTGGCTCAACTTGCACCCTTCAGGTGAGGGTGACTTGGCCACGCGTCATGCCGCCTGCCCCGTGCTGCGAGGCTCAAAATGGGGTAAGTGGTGTTTATTTTTCTTCAAAGTAACATTTCTTTAAAAAAAGGAATAATAAACAAAAACATACAAGTTAATTTACTCGAGCTCTGCCTCGATTACCATCGCAGGGGTTTCCAACTTTTTTAACCGGCGGCACACTTACAAGTTACGGCGCCCCAGGGTGCCCCAACGCCCAGGTTGGGAAGCCCTGTTTTAACATAACTTAACTTTACGTTTTCGTAACAACCTCAATAAAGACATGCGACTGTTTTATAATATCCGCTCTTTTGCAATCATCCTTGTTTTTACCGATTGTCTAATTGAGAACCATTTTCTCAAGCGATACACCAATCTTCAGCATAAAAGGATTTTTAGACAGCGATACATAACCCATTCAATTTGTACTGCAAACTACAGTCGTAAGTATATCTTGGAGAACGGAGCCGACGGAGGTTAGGGTCCCAAGTTACTGGAATGGCAACCCCGCACTGGTACGAACAGCATTGGTAGACCCCCATAGTGGTGGGCAGACGACATCAAGCCCATCTGAGGGGAGTCGCAGTTCGCAAGTGACACAACTTCGTGGAATACACGACAACAGATCTGAATATAGTGGTCATAACCTGAGATCACCAACCCGTCGTCGGCTCAGCGTGGAGATTAGTGGGCAAAAAAAGGCCTTTACTGCAGCAGTGGAAAGTTGATGATGAACAGATAAATTATGACACATAATAAATGTTCAACTATTTACAGGTTACTCAAAAAAACCATTCTTATTAAAAAAATTAACAGTATAATATTTTATAGGTAAAGAAGCTAGGGGCACAGAATTTAGAACATACAGAAACCGTGTACACGACTAATATTGAAGCATCAAAAAACATTCCACATTAAAATGGTTTCTCGAACAAACTGTTTGTCACTTCATACCATTTAGCGGCTGACAGTAATTATTTTACCTTCTAAAGGTTTACCATAAAATGGGATAAAAAGAAAGTTTGTGAGCTGGCAACATTCCGCGGGTGTAAAGTGAGACGTGCCTGGGGCGTTTTCACTGTTTTTGGACACAGTACACTGCATACAATAATGGCTGAATGAAGTTAGTTAGTAGAAATGAGTTAACTAATATGATGATATAAATGTTGCCCTTGTTTTCAGTGTGTAACAAATGGATCCACCAAGGAGGCCAGGAGCTGATAATGCCATGCGACCTCGAGTACCAATCGGAGGGCATGACCCGCACTCCCCTACGACCAGTGTCAAAAACTTTCAGATAGAGGTTCCTTAACAAGCTACTTAAAAGACCTGGTGTGAAAGGGACTTGAAAAAAGTGCTAAATGTGTTTATACTATTGTTACGTTCTGATTGAGCGTTGATAGGCTTTATAATAGACTTCATTACAAACTGAAATCCAGTGAACAATATGTGAGTACAAAATTAATCGCCATTTTAATTCCTTTTTCTCCGTCGGTTTATATATACATACGAAAAAGTAAACAATTTTGATATGTACTTTAATGTAAATTTTCATACTACAAACTATTTAAAAAATTACAAATTCATACCACACTAATGTTATAAAAATATTTTATATAAATCATCAATCATCAACCGCTACATAAATATTGGCATCCTGTCATGGATATGTTTCATCCACCGAAATCAACTGGTTACAGTTCTGGTGTGATTTTAAAAGTATAATTTTATACCTATGCAAAGCTAAACTGAGTGAAAAGCCTTGACCACATCTAGTTAGGAGCTTACGTCCTAGAAACCGACATAGGATACTTTAAATCCCAGGGAAACTAACCGTCCCTGCATGACAAAAAAACTCCTTTAAGTTATAAACTTTAAGATATCCTTAACAGATTTTTTTATTACAAAGGCATCTCAACCTTGTTTACATTCTATAATTTACCTAAACCGATATAGTAAAGCGATTAAAATGGAGGAGAAAAATAATGCCATTATTGCCAGTAAAACTTTTCATCTATGTTAGCATAATTCCTACAGTGTATAGTAATCTGTAAAGTATTTTAGTCAATGTATTATACCTATAACAGATCGTTCCGATCTTTTGTAGTCGCCCCATATCTATTTGGGAAGTTAATGTTCCGTGTTTTGTGTCTGTTGAACGTGAATAGTTTTAATCAAAAGTACTAATGTATGTTAATATTACATTTGGAAATGTGATTAATATTAATAAGGCTGTGGTTAGTACGAATGCAATTTCTTTGCTGACTTAGCAAAAGGTGCCTGTTTTTGTACTTTAGCTGTAGGAAACGCTTTTCGATGCGAGAATGAGCGTTTTATAACGCTTGTCTATGTTGTTACGACCTTGGTTTCAGGGTTTGGAAAAGCAACATGGATGCCTCAAGTTTGTATTTTTAATACCACGTACACAATCTCATTAGAAACTCAACTCTCACTATTTCTAGACGGTTATCGTTTCAGGACTTTCCTTCTTAACCTCTACTGTATTTGGCTTCTGTCCTTAAGTTTTGTCGTCTCGAGATTGCCTATTTACCCAAAAACATAATTTTTGAAAATCGAATTATTCTGTTCTGAATTTGAATTTGTAATCTTTTACATTTTCTGAGGTTTCTGTTTCTGAAGATCTCTGTTCCATTTTCACAGCATGGGCATCCTTTTTTTTTGAAAGGCCTTAAAGGACTTGAATCCATGGCCGTAAAATAAATTTAAAAAAAATGGGCATCCTTGGTCTATGAATTCTTTAAATATTTCAATCATAGATATTTCTTAAAGAAATCTATCCTTTTATTGTATTGGCCTATTTACTAAACCGCCCTTGTCGCCTCGAGGTTGATTTATTCCTAGTGACGTCGATCACCTACAATTAAATCTTTGAAAATCGATCTAAATTTGAATTTACAACCTTAAGATTTACAACCTTAGGATTCTTGAAAAATATTGACAGATCTTTGTCCCATTCGCACTCAAGGCACCTTCAATCTTTTCTCTTATAATATTTCGATAATTGTAGTTCAATTAGTAATTGAACCAGGATCTATCCTAACCACAATCCACGGGTTAATACGTTCCTAACCAAAAGACCACGTAACAATCTCGACTCGTTAAGTTCATTAATTTCCACACATGCAGAAAATCCCCGCATTTTCAGTATTATTAATCACTATGAAAAATGCGCTCGTAAAGAAGTGGAAAGCACGTAAACCTCACTCATCGTCACCACATTATTTAAAAGTTACATTAACGGCAACTAGGAAGATAGTCAAATAAAACATAGGTCTAACAATTACTAAATTTATTGTAAAATCCTTTAACCTAACTAACTTTTGCATAACTATGTGTAAAAGCGGATGTTTCAAATTAGATCTAACTAAAGCTAAGTACTCTAACCTAGGCTGTCTGACTACATATTATCGCAGCCTTAACATTGGGTAAAGCATTTAAAATTTTTACCACGTCTTGATAAACTTTTAGTCTAGTGTATACTTAGAGAAGAAGTTAGTAATTTTGCACATTGCAGTTGATTGCAGACTGCCTTAAGAGACGCTATGCTCTACATAAAAATCGCACCCAATCCGTTTCTCAAGTTCAAAAGAATCTAAAGGCTTTAAAATGAAAATGTATATGCTCTCTAATTATTTTTAATGCTGCACTGTCGGAATAGGTTTTCATAAAGTTATTCAATTTAATAATATTTAAAATTGAATTTTGATTTTTTAAAGCCATAGTGTGGGTTTCTGCTTTTAAATAACTAAAGCTTAATGTTATAGTTTCTTAGTTAAAAATACCTGAAGCTGTAATCTAACACTTTTATTAACTTATAAAATTTGAAAAAATAATCAATATCTAGTGTCACAAAATAAACAGATATGTTTTAATAAATTTAGAACTAATTTTTATATGATTTGTGGAGTTTATGGTTTTGTTATCTCAACCTTTAGATATGAACTATAATAGCGTTCAGAAGGTTCCGAGAATGATGACTCTTAAATCTTATTTGGCTCGAATGCTAACTGGCTCCCAGTGGCGTGCATAGAGGGTATGCACAGGGTATGCAGATGCTATAGAATGAAGAAAATCTCAAGTAAGAGTTATAAGAATCTTAAGGATATGCATTTTAAGAGTTATAAAAAGCGTACCGTTGAGTATTTATAACTCGCACTGGAGATTTTCTTCATTTCATATCATCTGCATACCCTGTGCATACCCTCTATGCACGCCACTGCTCCTTAACATTTTAGCCCTGGCCCTTAAAATAAGGGCTAAAATAATTTTCGCCGCTGCTGAGTACTGTTGACGTAATACGCATGATCATGAAGTGATAAAAGATCCGGTTTATTCGGCCTTTGTGCAGTCTGCAAAAACATAACCAAGTCATAAAAAGGGTATAAAAATAATTTAATGCTGTAGAGGCTGTCACGATGAGTTTTTATAAGTGACATTATTGCATAAAAATATATTAAGTACCTAATATATTATATCTGTATTAGCTGAATAATTAAAAAAATAAAGTTTTACTTTATTGTTTATGGCCACTAAATGTTGCATTTATTATTCCTTTAATTATATGTTATGTTTCACGCTTTAATATGTTTTATTAATATAATATATTTACAAAACCTTTTACGATATACTTAGTTACATTAAATCGATGATACGAATTCAGTTGTACATAAATAACTATGTTGAGAGATCCTAAATTAGTGCCATCTTTTTCATAATATTGCCAGCGGAAAGGCGTATAACTTGTTTTAAAACAGTGTTTTTAAGTTAAGAGATTTACGTACAAGCAAAATAAACCTTATTTTAGATATATATAAAGCAAACGATCAATTAAAGCATCATATTAATAATTAAATAAATGATATAGAATTAAATAACTATACTACATTATCTCTATAAGATATTTTGTAACTACACAAATTCAAGAGGGCAATTCCGCTGTCGTAATAAACAAAATTGTACATAAGCAGCGAGGTGGGAGGAAAGGTTTCTGCTTTAGATTTATATGCTGATGCTTAACTTATATATTAACATCTGGCATAGCTCGAGTTCCAGAAATAATATTTCTTTTTTACATCAAGCGAAAAATCCTTAAACACGATTGCTGTAATAAAGATATTGCTAAAGCAGAATCACCTCTAATCTTTTATTATCAAAAGTAGGCATCAAGCCCACTTAGAATTCGATGCACTTATGCTTTAATTGATAATAGATCTGATACCAATACGTTTCAAAATATATTTTTAATATTAATTACATATAGTTGTTGAAAATGGTTTTTATCATATCAATCATGTACATTAAGTAAATATAAGTCTGGTTTTTATACGTTGTATATTAATTGAATATTTCATTATTTTATTCCTTATTACAAATTAGAGCTGATATGATATGAGTACTGTCTACGAGGCTTGTTATAAAACCGAATGGGCGTTGCAATTTTCATATTACTGAAAAACTTTTGTTCCATAACTTTTTCTTGAGATAAAAACTGTAATGAAATACATAACTACAAAGATGTCATAAAAATACGCTGTGCCAGCCATAACAAGTCCCAAGTGTTTCATAACAATTGCGTGTCAGTTGTATAGCAATGAAGAAGTAATTCGTGACTTACTTCGGGACTACTAAATCGCCATTATTTTATTCTGACATTTTCTAAAAGCCATCACACACCATATTGCCTAAACATCGATTACTCTCAAATTAATGCATTGAAATGTAAGCTTTATGTTACGTGACATAAGGTAAACAATTAATTCGAGTCGCTTTAGTTGATATTGTGTGCGAAGGTCAGTACTCACAGTTATTTACTTGAAGTCAAGACGAGACAAAATTTACATTCCTTAATGCATTTTCTGATTACAGAAAAATAAACATACAAATTGAAATAAGAAACCGCAAGTTTAAATCCAGAGTAGTATAAGACCGCGCCGCGCTGTCAAAAACTCTTGATTCGATCTTTATAATTGTTGATTTCTTGAGCCATCTTCACATCGATGAGTGGAGAGCAATTTAAGACAACAAAAACGTTACATATAGAATTATTCGTTTACTGTACATAACATTCCTGTTGTTTATACATTACCCTAAGCTTCTTGAGGCGTCATAGAGACATATATCTTGAAAATATTCTTGAACGTCCTTGTTGCTAGTTGAGGCATTTCAGAACAAACAAAGTAAGTACATGCATGATGAACTTTAGCATTGCACGTTACTGTGTTTGCTGTGAAACGTCCAACATTGTTTGAACTTCTTCAGTTGCATCTACCTTCTCTTGTTATTCTTGCTGGCCTATAACCTTAGTAAAGAAAATTCTTGTTTTTGGATGAACCGATGATGACGAATTATTAGGCTTTTATTGTGTTACAGTTGGGAACATGCTCAATCTCAGATATGTTAAGACCATTCATGTCTTGATGTACCGAAAAAGATTGAAGCAAATTTCTTTATTTTTTTAAATAAATAAATATACTTCGACAATACACACATCGCCATCTAGCCCCAAAGTAAGTGTAGCTTGTGTTGTGAGATAGCTAATGAATATTTTTTTATGAATATAATACACATAAATACTAACAATATACAGATAAACACCCAGACACTGAAAAACATTCATGTTCATCACACAAACATTTTCCAGCTGTGGGAATCGAGCCCACGACCTTGGACTCAGAAAGCAGGTTCGCTGCCCACTGCGCCACTCGGCCGTCAATTACATTACATCGTTATCATTTTATTTTACGACCTTCCTGGCTCAGCGGTGAGGGGCTGTGGTTTTAAGTTGGAGGTTCTGGGTTCGATTCCCGGCAGAGGCAGTTTTGGAATTTATAATTTCTGAATTTTCTCTGGTCTGGTCTGGTTGTAGGCGTCGGCCGTGGATAATTACCACCCTACCGACGCAGACTAAGCTAAGCGATTTAGCGATCTTGTACGATGTCGCGAAGAAACCGATTAGGGGTATAGTTTAAATATAACTGGCATACTCCCTTACAGGTCAACCCGCCTGCCATCTTAGTCTGCATCATTGCTTACCGTCAGGTGTGATTGCAGGCTATATTGTAGTGGAAAAAAAAAGAAAAGAAAAATCATCATTATCACTACAGCCCTATTAATATCCCATTGCTGAGCAAAGACCGCCTTGTTACTCCATTTTTAAATAATCTCATGTCAACAGCGACATAAGTTTAATTGAATTGAATTTATCTCGCTGTTGAACGAGGTTATAAATGTATTCAATCCCTTTGTTTATAGGTGTATTCAAAGTAGATGTTTATTAAGTGTAATTATTGTTACGTTGTTACAATAGTTTAAAAAAATAAGTGCACGCTTCATAGAAGATACAATAATAGTAACTACGTATTTTGAGGTCGGACAATCGATTATTTTCTTATTGCAATTAACAAAATAATCGTTTTTTTGTTTAATGCAAGTGATCCAGAGATAACTTCTCTATATAATCAGAATTTCTCAGACCCCACGACAATCTGCAGTGTTGTCTTTCGTCGTCAGAGAATAATGACTCTTTGTTGTAAGGTCAATAGCGTAATGGTTCTCGTATTGCGGCGACGGATTCCATTTTAACCGGACAACTGTCTTTGGTTGCCTTTGAAACAGTAACGTATGGAAATGTTGGTATTTGGACTATATGCAACTCAGTGCGCGCGCACTTAACTTTTGCACAAAAGCACTGCCTACCGTATAAATTGAATAGGCGGAGGGGTTTTTATTTAAAACTTGATCCCGATCAAAACCCTGTGTCCACCACTAATAAGACTGTTTGGATAAAAGCTAAAGTTTTTTTTTTTACTTTATTTATTCGTGATACGTAATGCGTTCTAGACTTTTTAGCTTGGGTAACCGGCTTCCCTTAAAGGGTTCAGAGTTCAGGCTCCGGGACGGTACTGTTTAAGGTTTCTGTGCTTAATTAAATATCACTGGCTTGTACGGCAATGCAAAAAATCGTGAGGAAACCTGCATGTATGAGTGTTTTTCCATATTATTCCCAATGGCGTGTGAAGTTTACCAATTCGACCTTGTCCATCGTGGTGGACTACGGCCTAAACATTTTTTTTTCAGTTGACTGATAGATAATAATAGGTTAGGTTGACAATGATGAAGATAATATTTAATAGATTCCATTTTTGAAAGCTAAGAGTGTTTCTAGATGAAGTTTATTTCATACGATTTACAAACGTAGCAGCAAAATTCGTGAATGCTTACGGATCTTTAATATATCACTCGTCTAGAGCGCTTCTTAGCGTCACGATGCAGACTGCAGTATCTAATCAAAAGTTTAAGAGCAAACTGAACCGTTTGTAAAAACAGAGCAAACAAACAGAATTCCATTAAGCTTACTGAGCTTAAATGTTTAAGTTGGGAACAGTTAAAAGAAAAATAATGAGCACAGGGTCCGACCTCAAGCTGCAAGCAACTTGACCTTGAGTATTACATACAAGCGTAAGATACGAGCGTACGAAATATAGCTATACCTCTATCGCGTCGACATACTTGCACTAAATCAAAATTAGTATAAAAATAATTTTTAAACATTGTAACAAAACAAACGACTAAAGATAACTTCATGTCACTTAGGGTATCTAATTATTTTCAACGTAACATTACTTATATATATAACAAATGTTTCGCTAGATATGTTTCATTTAATTACAATAAACATTGTCATAACAACATATCCTATGTCATTTAGGTATTCCTATAAATCATACAAATGCTCACCTCTTGTATCTAGATTCTAGAGCTCCTAGATGTCCAAGTACCTAAATTGTATCACTTCATAAGGTTCAATGTACTAATTATACGATTGAGTCAACTAATCCGATGTTTTCTACTTTGTATATCTAGTACATTTTCAACTTTAGTCTATTTTTAAGGCAGGCAAGTATATTTCCAATTGTATCTTTAAGATTCAATCTATAAAATTTAAGTTTGCTATTAAATTACTGATTGTATAAAAATCCATGTACTGCCTGCAATATGATATTACAATGAAGTTTTTACTACTTTACATCACTTAACTTTCGTGTCCTAGTGCTAGCTTGAAACTGAACTGTTGGGCAGCAAAGCCGAGTCGTCGCTCCGAACGATGCAACCGGAGACGAAGTATAAACATCCCATGACAAGAATCCCCAGTCGATTGCGTAGCTACTAAATCGCTATACACGTATTAAGTATTATATGGCCACCATGAAACCAAAATATGCTTAAGGTTATGGAATTATATAAAGGGTTGTGAATATTTTATTTCGGAACCTGGATTACCTACGTGCTACTGACCGCTATTTTAATTTATAGCTGGAAGTAACTCTTATCAATATACAAAAATGTCTTATCATTAAAAAATATCAGTTTACCGAGATATTCGCTGTTAAAGTTTTAGTGGTAAGTAGTACTTATGCCATCATCATCATCATCACATCAACCCATTACCCGGGTTGCACGGGTCTCCTTCCACAATGAGAAGGGGTAAGTAAGGCCGTAGTCCACCACGCTGGATTGGTGGACAGTACTTATGTAATGAACAAATTTTAAACTGAAATGAAACGTTCGGCTCGGATAATTATTATATGATGACCATAAGTCAATTTTCAGGGTAGGTATCTCAAATTTTTGCATGGTATGTATTTTATTACAGGCTTTAGTCTTATAAAACAATTAACGACAAAAAAAAATTATGCAATTTTTACCTACGTTTTATTTTAGATTTATTATTCCACTGAGCTAGTATTAAAACTTTTGTAGCTTATATTTTGTAAACTTTTCAATTGATCTTATGCACTACATGTTTGTATTTATGCCAGTAGGGTGCCTAGTGTGTGATTTTCAACCAAAGTTTAATTATTCGATCGCGTGAAAGTTAAATACGATTTGTGTGGAATCAAAAGAGCGCCATCTAGTGACAAGTAAGTAGTAGGTAAATATAGATAGAAAATCTCACGCTAGGCACACTTGATTAATATTAATATAGATGCGTGTTTCTATTTAGGAAAAAATAAATAATATCCACACTTTTTTAAGGTGTAGTATTAGTTTAAATTTGCTCTATTATTTAGAATTTTATATTATATTTATTAATTTACATTTATGCTACAAAAGTACTTCAATCGTGTTTTGACCCGTGAGAATCATAAGACTAATTAAGGTCTTAAAAATAACATACTTTTCCCAAGTATATGTAAGTATGTATATACATATTTGTTGTACTTTCTAGAAAACTCTTTTTAGCAAATCTGAACTAATACTCCTTTAGGTAGACCTGAAAAAAAGTTTGGAATTTTTTACGGCACGCTTTTTCTTAATTTGAACTCCTCCCGCACCACCCCGGTATGGATATGAACGTTAACAAGGTGAGACCTGTGCCGTTATGCTCCGGCGGTACTCCGCGGAACCCCAGATAACGATTTTGAAAGCAATCGGCTTAGTATCCCAAAACTTCAAGATGGCGCCCACTTTTGTTTTAATACAGCTTCGGTGTCAGAGTCCAGACGGCCATGTAGATATCCATTTTGAAAGCATTCAGTACATCGAGAACTTCAAGATGGCGGCTACTTTTTCTATTAATCCTCATAGGAGAGACGGTAGAGCATAAACACACCATGCTGCTCCAATGTGGGTTGTTGGGCTTAAACGACTATTACTAAAATTATGCGATAATAACCGAGACCGACGGCTCTACGTACTCTCGCTCGGGGTTGAGATCGCCAATTTCCTAACTCCAGGCGAATACCAACATTTTGTTAATAGAAAATACACAATAAGCACGTACATTTTATATTTATTGCCCGATCCTAGATTTCATAGTTGGAAATGACGTATGCTTAGTCTAGTCAACTAGGCCATAATTCTATTATCGGATGAATAAAAAAACCAAACAATCAAAATTAAAGTATAAAGCAATGAATGTTTGTTACCACACGCATTTCCACATTTTTTTGGAAAAAAAAGAAAAAATCCCTAACCCACTCCTATTAAGTTATTAGATACCTACCTTATTCCCCTTTAAATTTTGAAACTAATAATGTTTTTAGGAACAACTGAAGAGATACATCTACTTACTGAAGTATTTTAGCAAGAGTCCAGCTTTTCATGGCAGAGCTCAGAAAAGTATTACCGCGATGCTTATTTCTGACGCCCAACAGCATTACTGAGTTCCGGTTGTAAAGGTGTGATTTCCAGTGTACCTACAGGCTCATAATCACAGGATAGCACTTTGTCGAACTTGCATGCCCTGCGAAGTACTACTCAGTTTACATGGTATAGTAATATAATATGGACTAACATTTGGAATAAATAAATAACACATCCAAACAAACAAATTGTAATAAACAGCACTAAGAATCAGTTAGGATTCCCGATTCCTGAACGAAAACTGTAGGTCTTGGTAGGCGGAATGTCAATTTCAGTGGGTAAAAAGGGAGAATTAACCGGTGATGGTGGAAAAACAAGCATGGTTAAAAACTAAAAAGTACAGTTGGTAGAAGTTCAAAAGGTCATTCTGTTCTCTTACACCTAATTGTGAGAAGAAGTAATTGTTAATAAAGGAAAGTAAAACGAACAACCACTTTAATTGCGAGTCATTGAAACGTACTTTCTTATAAACCACAAGTTGCTGACGAGATTGGAGATGAGTATTAACACATTTACATTAAACCTAGTTGCTAGAAGCCGTTATACCTAGGCACCATTGTGACAAAATAATAATCGGTTATAGTTTAGGCATGATAATTAAACTTTATAAAACTATTCAAACCTATTAAGTCGGCAGGTACAATAAATTATAAGTACCTGCTTTAAATAAAGCAAAAGCAAAGTATTAGTATGAAAAATGTTTACCTAGTAGGTAACTAAAATAAATCTCGAAGTACAAAGTAAATAAATAACTTAAATATGTGCACTGTATTTTATTTATGAGAGCCTAGCCCAATGTTTCTAACAATAGCGATGGTTTCACGCTTACAATCAGAACAAAAGGAAAGAAGGAAAAATCATCTTTATTTTTTCACATTTGTGTAAAATGTTACATTTGTATCATAAGGTTGTTAAAAAAAATGTGACTAAGAGCTGGCTCAGTATAGCTTCGTACTTAAAAGCGAGCACTGGTTTTCTGCTAGCCTTCTTATCTTCGTCGTCGAATCCTCGCGACTAAACAATAAAAAAAAATCATAAGAAGGTAACACAGAACATAATAATAAAAAAAATAAAGTAACCCATTTACATTAACACAAAACTGAATTACTTACCTATGAAGGACATCATCAAAGACAAATAAGTACGAGGTAAATAATAATAATAAAACCACAATAAAAATAATAAAAATAATACCTACTAGAGACTACCTACTACTACCTAAAGAAAAAACACAAAAACTAAAATAAAATTGAATATTAGTGTATTTATTGTCCATAAAAGAAAAAATTATATAAAGTTGAAAAAAAAATATTAGCGTTTATTGAGGTTTTTTGTACAATAATTAACTCTATTTGTATGAGGTGGCCCATCTGCTTGGTACGTCAATTATTAATATTTAAAAAATCCAGAAACCTCATAGAAGAACGGAGCTCATGAGTCATGACGCTTATGGTGATCGCAACAGACCGCTATGAATCAAAATAAAGTGAATAATATTATGATGATAATACCTAGCAAATTATAAATTATATCAGTACGTTTTTACCGTGTTCATCCACCATGTAACAACACATGTTTTGTTTTACAAACTATATTGCATAAAAGGTATACTTCCTATGGATAGGTATCTACCTACTTCCTGCGACAGCACGCGCTGTTTGTTTTCCAAGCAACAATTTACAGAATCATTAAACAACACGCCTGCGCGTAAGTTCAATTATTTCTTTGTGTTTCATACTAAGAGACGCACTACGGTATACACAACATCCTCAGTAAAAAATGTCATCAGACAAAAACAATTAACACTTGGGGGATTTACCAGCTCCAAACCCAAATAAATTTGAACTGACGCCTCTACAGGCGTTAGGCTTTTATTCTTTCTTGGAGCAAAGCAAGTCCCACCAGCCAAGAGGCCATAAATTGTAACGGATCAAATTCCTTTTAAGACATCATCTTAAAGATTTTGAACGTGTACCTACCACGATGCCTTAACAATCCCAAGGGAGGATAATGAAAATGATAATTCCAGCTATTAAAGAAAACCTGCTTGGCCTAAACCCTTCCCATTCTATAAGAGGAAATCTTTGCCTTACTTTTGCCCATCAATCATCAATGACATGTCATGATGATATCGATAACTACAAAACTAGGTGTAAATTTTTTAAAGTGGGTACAGTTGAATGTTTAAAATCATCGTAGAATATAAATATTTTAGGAAGCTAGAAACGTTCGAAGGGACTCAAGACGTGCGATGTTCCTAGAGGCTCCGAGATGGTTAATCCGGCTTTACTTAATGAGACCTAAGAACCTACCTACATAAGAAATTCCCATAAAACGACCTACGTCCAGTCGAGGACGTCCATCGGTTGATATTATTCATTGACCTGATGCTATTACCACAGGACAGTCTGTCGATTAACCTTGGTAAATAGTGGTATCTAAGACGTTATGACTATCTCAATGGCGCAGTGGTTGACGCTGTGGTATAAGTGCGAGGACTCTGCTTTTATCCTGGGCAGGAACAATTTGGAAATTTATAATTTCCTTATTTTTTTCTTCTCCGATCTTGTCTGTCAGTTACTCTCTTACAAACATGCCCCGCCAAGCGATTAATGTTCCAGTACCTACCATGCCGCGTAGAAACCTTGGCGTATGGGTTTCCTGCATGTTCCGCACCCCTAACAGGGTTGTTAACAGGATAGCCCGCTTCCAGCCTCTCACTAGACTACTTTAGATAAGGTAGGTTTCATGCAACTGCTATAACCCTAGACTGCATCATCACTTAACGAGTGACCACTTCGTTACGGCACGTTTTTGTCGGTAGGGTGGGTGTACCCATAGACGAACCCCAGGGAGGCTTAGACTAGTTTATTTATGGTTGGTTTGTACTTGCCAACACAAAGCAGAAAGCAGAGTTTACTCTGCTTTTTCTGCTTTGTGTCGATACAATCTTGACATTAGGTAAGTAAGTATGTACTAAAGGAGATCATTTGATTTGTAATCCCTAGTACCTAGTTTATTTTGACACTAAGGTAGGAATAGGCAAATAAAACTCTATTAATACTTGAAGTAAATTTTATTGTTCCATTTAGATATTACGTCAAAAATAAAATGTATTTATTTAGAGATTCATATAGACATAAAAACATCAGATTTAAAATCTACTACACTAGTAATGTAACGTTTAAACATTTCAAAACATCCAATAAAGAGTAAATACTGATGAAAACATTTAACACATATTAATACTCTAAATCCTTATATCTAGCAACCTGGGGCTCACATTTATCTAAACATTTATTGGAGAAGATTCAAATCAATATGCACTTTAATATCAGTTGTAGATTTGTCAAGGTTACATAAAAAAAAAAATCGTCAACATAATCTATCCGTCTCTCATCAATACCCTGTACTTAAGTCACAACATTTCAAGTTCTTCGCCTTCCAAACAAAGGGTTATGAATACTTATAGCAAGATAAATAGTATTTAAAGAGGATCAAAAATATAACTCTTCAAAATATAATAGAGATTCTTGTAAACTTTACATATCGATTGTACAGCAGCAGAAATGTAATAATCAGACTCATATGTTTTAGGAATGTGCGTAGCTTAAAGCTAAGGGTAGGCTACGTGTTTTACATACTAGAATACCTACTTCTAAGCCTGGGGTTCTAACACCGATAAGTAAACACTGAGAATTTAAGAACATTAAACACTGAACATTTAAATATCGAGTGACATTCGAGCATGTTGTTCCATGAGCTGACATGATGAATATTGTGCCCATTAAATATTTATTTTACCATCTAATCATTAACCTAATTATACATACATTGAAATTCAAAATACTCTAATAATAATGGCAAGGGATTGACAACCATAAACTAAAATAAAATTTCAACAAAATTTTCACTAAGAGATTAGGGCACAAATAATCTCTTGCGTTAACTAAACATGTTCACAAATAAAAATAACGCAGCATGAGATTAGATCTCATAGTTGCGGAATTTGGAGATAACTTCAGATGGAGGCTCTTGGTTGCCTCCACCCCAGCGGCCCCAGAGAGCGGCACCACCCTCAGAAGCCCTGCGAGCAGCCGGATTTGTTGGGCCGAGGCTGGAAGGCCCAGAAGAGCGCCCGGACTCGTCTTCCAACATGCGATCTTTAGTGTTGGGTTTGGACCAGTGCATAGATTGCTGGATGTGATCCTTCATGCCGAGCCACTGTTTGTAGCCCATGGAGATTCCGCTCTGCCTCCACTTATCATAAAGAGCTCTCTTAGATGGATCACACAGAGTTTCCTTTGCCTCCTGAATGAAATACGTTAAATTAACATTTTATTCAGCTCATTAAGAAGTATTTATGTAAATAGCCTTTATTACAATATACCTATATTCAAAACAAGTTTAAAATTGTGTTGTTGTCTGTATTAATTAATAGATTTCTTGAATTGCGCTCCGTGGTATTTCCCGGGGATTTTCCCTAAGTTACCACAACTTAATTTGCTATTATGGAAATAACTTTTACCTTTAGTTTTTGAAACTTTGCTTCTGCTTCTTTGTCTCCATCATTCTTATCGGGATGGCACTGCAGTGCCAGGATTTTATATTCTGCAGTTATTTGTTCAACCTACAATAAGAAAAAATTAAACTAAGTACTAATTTTCCTCGAACTAATTTAAACACTAAATTTAAAACTGTATATCATCATCATATCAACGCATTACCGGTCTACTACAGGCCACGGGTCCACACGGTCCCACAGTGAGATGGGGTAGTCCAGCACATTGGCCCAGTGCGCATAGTTGGACTGTAAAATTAGTTTTTGCTAAAATAGGAACTTGCGGACGGACAGACAAAAGTCGCACCGTAAGGTTGGGGCCCAAAAACTGCGTTGATTCGCTCATTTAGCAAAAAAACTCCACGAAAAGATGTCTAAAATTAAAAAGCCTCATGACGATGCAGTTTATTTGAGCGCTATCAAACGAACACTATCGTTAATTACAAAAAAAACGTATTAATAATAATAACAACTTAATGTTATTTAAACAATTCATGATACAGTTCCATTTTTTCTGCAAAATATTCCAGGATGTAGGTCAACATTCGCAGCACGGCCTCTGAATAAGGTCACATTCAGAGAAATCAATAAAATCAAACTTCACCAAATAACTGTAACGAAATAACAAGCAAACTTACACTGGAGTTTTCATCGCAACCCAGCAATCCATAGAAGTCGTCTTCAGGGTTTTTCTGATAATTTAGTATTTCGTCCACTCCGGTCATTTTCACGACCCTCCCTATCGAAACCCCAGTGTACACTGATGAAATATGTCAATGTAGGTGTTGATAATATTTGTGCAAACTGCGTAGATAGATTGTACAGCCGTAGTAGAGTCGGGTCACTAGTGTGATTGCGCTATTATACACTGTATGCTATGCAGTTAAAGTCTATAATAGAGTAACGTTTTCGTTAGGAACTCTGTACCACGTTCTCTCTCACTTCACTCACACTAACGTGTTATCAGTTATCACACTTAAAATTTCATTCTATATGTACATTCACTCACACTACCTAAAGGTTACTACGTAAAACGGAATGTACGATAGTATATACATAGTCATACATTGCTTTCTTCATTTCTTGGCTGAATTTCCATTTTCAACGTACCCAGTAATGTAAAACAAATCAAGGCAACGTCACACACTAAATTTTCCGTCATAGTAGGCAGTAGTGGTACCTACCTATATAATATTTTCTATACATGCAAGTGAAGCTCTCACTGCGCAACTCAAGGAGTTAGATCAATAATTCAGCAGGGTTTTTTATCTTATAATTGTGAACTATGTCACTACCAGTTAACTTTAATATTTTAAATAGGTACGGTAAGTTAGTAATTCCGTTTTTTTTCTATAATGCCTCCTGTTTTATTATACTTAGCATGACTGTGGTGAGTTGTGTTTGCTATACTGATTCTATTAGGCACTTCGATTATTCTCGCTTAACAACAAAAGGTTTAAGCAATAGCGATTCTTAATAGCAGATAATTATACCAATTATACTTATGTTTAACTTATTAGGTTGGATATGAACTTCACAAGTTATTGCAATTGTTTATGCCTTTAGTCAATCTAATTTTCATTTAGGGATCGTGGTCCAACTATTTAATTCAACCAGTTTGTTCAAGGTTTTTCTTGGTATCGTCCGGCAATTATTTTTAATCTTTTTGGACCATCTTATAATAAAATACTCTTGGCCAAGATACATACTTAAACAAACACGACATAAACTACAACAACGAACACAACAACACTTTCTTCTCCAAACATCCTTACTAATATTATAAACGTGAAAATGTGTTTGTTGGTCCTTATTATACGCCCTAACCAACCAAGGATTTGTATAAAAAAAACAAACGCGTGCGGACATAAAAGCGGGCAACAGCTAATCGCGAATAGATCAGTTGGATAATGGGTCTCGTTATCAGAATCACTGACACACACTGACCCCAGTGATGCTGATTTTGTTGTACCTACCTAAACAATTCATTCATCACCATCATTATCATATCAACCGATTACCGGCGCAAAGCACGGCCCGGGTGAGAGGAGGCTAAGAGAACTTACAGATATGCAGGTTTCATAGCGATGTTTTCCTTTACCGTTGAAGCAAGTGATATTTTAATGGCTTGAAACGCACATTACTCAAAAAAGTTAGAGCTGCGTGCTGGGATTCGAACTAAAGTCCCCGAAAGTGAAGTCGAAGTTCTACCTACTGGGCTATCGCCGTAAAACAGAATTGGCACCAGTGTCCAAAATGGTCCAAGAAAAATAGTTATAGTAAAGAATGGAACCCAATTTTGATAAATTTATTTGCGTAAAAATATATCTTCATAGTTTTACAAATTAATACATATATAGCTGTATTTTATATTGAAAAACTAGCTTTTGTCCGCAACTTGATTCGCGAAAAAATGTTTTCCCAGGATAAAAATAATACGTGACTCTCTGGCTCTTGAACTCTCTAGGCAATGAATCACTTAGATTGAGCTCAGTTACATCTCGAGAAAATAAACCAATTAACACAATTTCGCTTTTTAAATTAAATTATTAAAAATGATAAAATTTTAAAGGGAGTTCGCATCACGCAAACGGTTCCGTATTCTTGTCAATGTTCAATAATAAACATCTTAGCATAAATTAAAATAAAGAACAATGAAATTAAATGAAGTTTAAGAATTAGTTTCGATTTAAGGGAGATTTAGGATGTTCCATGAGTGAATTCGATTTCAGAACGTTGCGAACTAAATGCAACCTTACATTCTACGTGGCCGATCTGCGCACTTTTCACTTTTTTTTTGCAATTTTTAGTTGCTTTAATAGAATTAAGCATAACCCAAATATACAGTCATTCTTATATACAACGTGTAACGGAATAACAAAAAACTGTTGAAGGGTGCAGACGAATATTTCATAAGGAATCACCCTGTAAAATTATTAAATCAAAAGAAGCATATTCTATTTATATTTCCATACAAACTAATTCAAAACATTAAAAGAGTTTACTTATGACAACCCTATTAAAGATAAAAGACCGTGCATAGTACCTATACTACGCGACGCGTTCCTAATAAGGTGACAGTAGTCACTGGATTTTAATTTGGCATGTCACGTTTGTATTTGATTTCTTTCAGTAAAAACTATCAGTTTTTTTTGAGTACTCAAAAACTGTTAGCTTTTCGGTTTCACAGATAAGTCTCAGAGACAGTAAATAATGAACTGCTAAAGCCTCTGAAGTATTTTTTTGGTTTTCATTTATGTATATGTATATAGTACTATTTCTTATTTTACAATCATATTTTACTTCATGGGGCTCAAATCACATAGGTAGTTAGTTAGTAGGATTTTTACCTACTATTATAAAATCTATGCAGCACATTATTATTATCTATGCATAACCAGATTTTTAGAAATTTGTTATGTTTATTTTGTACCGCTGTCAATAAATTCATAGATTTATAATAGTTTGTTGTCTGAGCATTTAGGAAAACTCATCATACTAAAAAGTAGCCGCGCTGCCCATAGCAACTAAATACACCATTGTCTTCGTCGATAATAACTCGAGAGTTAATTGATTCTCAATAATCGTGATAATTTTATTAATAACTTAGTACTAATTCCAAATCTTAGAATTTTACTGTATTTCCCAATACCGTTCTAATAAGGTAGGTAGGCTACCGTAATAAATAAGGTTCGTAATTAATCAGTTAAACGGTACCTTCTTAAAAATATAGAATTTAATTGTAATTTTTGTTTAACACCTTCAATGAATAACTTCAATATTCAGATCAAATATCTAATTTATAAGTGATGTCCTCCCAAATCTTCCCTGTAGATTACAACAGCTCTACCACGCTATACTAACTTAATTCTGAGCGGATGATTTCGGCTTCGATTATTAATTTCGGGAACCAAGTCGTGTCTATTTTGACCTATTAACCTATTCACAATCAATCTATCAAATCTCGTACATATAATATGTCCTAGATTTGATAGATTCTTCTCTAGATCTACTTACCTATCTAAAATTGTATACACTATTCGAAGACTTATTGAATGTTTTTATTCTAAAATAACCGGTCAGTACTCAGTATATACTTTATCTATATAATATACATATTACATCAATACATCTTAAATATGAACCTATGTACGACGAAGTTACAGCCATCAACGACGAAGCCATCATCCATTAAAAAGTAAATAAATAATTAAACATAGATAGAGTCATCTCACTCAAAAGAGTTACGCCCTTAATAAGTTTAATTTTATATATTTGGAACAAAATTAAAAAAAAACATCAGATAACGATATGATAAAGAAAAATGTGACCATCGCCACTCATTAAATAAAAAAGCTATAGAGCTTGTAACTCAGATAAATAATTAAGGATGGAATGATTTAAATTAATATTCAGGTCAAAATAAATAGTTAAAATCTTAAAGACGCCATAAAACGATACTATATACACACATTAGGTATGTGATAAACGCCACCGAATAAAGAAAGAAAAAGATAATAATAGGTACAATTTTATATCTAAGCATTAACATTGAACAAAGTATCTTCATATACATTAAAGGCATGAAAAATAACATAAAAGGATAAAGCAGGGAAACTAACACTCGGCATTAACATCAAGGCAGCGAACGACATTGCATATTCCGTGCATGCTCTAGACATTGGCGCTTCGAACTCCCAACACACTTTTGCATCAAAAATAGCCACTGAAGACGATCTCAACGCAAGTTTACGGAGCTCATCGGCCACATCGGCTGTGTGCCTCGCTTGGGGAAATTAATAATGTTTACACCTTGCGAATAAATTTTCCGCGGGCTTGTGTTCGAATCGCTCATTTGTTATTCGAAAAGTAGTTCATATCGTGGTGTTGTTATGATACAGTATCGGGGCCATCGACGGGCGCTGTCAACAAACTAGCCGTTCGAAGATCCTCCATCTTTGGCAGCGGAAGTAGCGGCGGATGTCCCGGCAATGGGTGAGTGGAGTGGCATATGAATGCTTGACAACAATGCCTCGAGCTTTGTTCCCACATTCTCTATTCGCCCCGTGTCCCCGCCAAAAGTTTGTTCAACCTTTAATTTTTTGTTGAGATGGATTTAATATGTAGACGCGGGTATCAGTCATTGTGTTTAAGATAGGTGTATTTTTATTTAATTGTCTTATTCTTATGTGGGCAAGTGCATAGGTACGTGAGCTTGTGGTTACAAACATATTATTAGTACGTATATTATTAGTTTACCTATACTTTGGAACTTATAATACCTATATTTATCTATCCTTAAATATTTTTACGTTAGGTAATATGTTACAAGCTTCACCGAACTTCATGACTCAAAAGTGCTTAAATATTAGTGCATATGCATTATACTAATTTTGTATTTTTGGGTTGCGTATCCAAAGGATACGGGAACCTAAAACTAAGATTCCGCTGTTCGTCCGCCTGTCTGTCTGTACCTTACGAACACAGTGTTGTATGTATTACTGTTGCCGCTGTAACAAAAAATACTAAAGTAATTTTTTTTAAAGGGGCTTTAAGGAACCCTTCGTGCGCGACTTGCGACTCGCAGTTGGCAGGTTTTATTTTATTGAGTAAACGGGCTCATACCCATATTTAACGCAGGTAAAAACGCTGGGCTCAGCTAGTATAATTAATTATTATAAAGCAAAAGAGTTTGTTTGTTTGTAGACCTATGTTTCATAGCGATGTGAGAGGCTATTTTTGCTTAACGTGTTCCGTTTATTCAAGAAGGTTAAAAGGCTATAATAACGCTTCGACCCATAAAATAAGCGCGCTATTTTCATAAAAGATATAACTCCATGTTATTATATAGGTACCTACACCGATACCTAAAGCTAAAACTCATGTAGAGTGTTTACCAACTAACTGTTTATTTAGACAGTAGGAACCTGTGTTAGGTTAGTCCATTTTATACATAATGATTTTAAATACAATATAATTTAATTTTGTAAATTATTTTCTCGGAAATCGTATTTATTCTTAAGTGTTTGCACTGGCAAATACACTCACATAAGTCTTGCAAGACCTTCTTGTTACCGCTTACATATTGTTCGTTAAAGTATTAGGTACAAATGTTACTGGTGCAATATACTTGCACATTAATCGTGCATGAGATATGTATACAGAAACCTACTATTTACAAAAGTTACTGACAGGGCTTTCTACTTTCTGTGATGCCACTGATTCCACTGATGATTTCTGGTATAAACCGACCGACCGACCGACCGACCGATTGCATATTATGTAAGGAATTACTCCCGAGTCTAAGTCCTCCGCAACCTGACCTAGGCGGTCTGCTAGGACTCTGGAACAAGCATGGATGGCTTGAATAACAATTCCAGCGGGTACGATTTTCCACGTAGGTACTAACGTAGTGAAGACGCTCTGATGAGATGGTGCATGCTTGTAACCCAAAGTTTCCAAGCGATGGATCGCTGCGATCTGCGTACAATCGATTGCTACCATGGATTTCCTAGGGGATCTTTATTGAAACACATCAGTAGCTTTCGTACCTACAAGATTTGTCCGCTCGCAATCGAGGAGTCGTTTTAGCATTGCAAACTATGTATCGTCAAAGTAAAATGGACCTTGCATCGCACATTTTAGAGTTGCATTTCTTGTACTTCTGATTTTCGCTTTACAAAATTCTATGCAAAGCCCGAGCTAAAGAATTGTAGGTAGGAATTGTATTGAGCTTTATGGTAGAAATAAGGTCTACTTTAGTCCTATGTTTAAGTAGGTTATTAATCGAAAACGACTCTTCGATTACGAGCAAGCAAAACTTGTACTAAGGCAACAGGTTGCAAGAGGTAGCAAGGAAGATGAAGCGCTTGAGAGCATACCATATGTATATATTTTAACGAGCGTATTAGAAACAGGTAGCAACTAGCAAGACGCATATCTTATAAACTACGTAACGGAGTAGATCCTTGTAATATATTTATGTTTAATGATGAAAAGGTGAGATAAACAAAAAAAAAGTAGTTCCTGAGCACACTCTATGCCATATGATGACGGCAGATAAGAATACAGTTGCCGAATACAGTTGCCTCCACCCCAACTCTTCCTGCGGCTGTCGTATGAGGCGACTCAGGGAATTTAACGGATACCGAGCAGCAGCGTCCTCTGTCCTACCATCTTCTGCGATTTCCAACATGTCTGCCCCACGCGGTGATTTTAAGCAAACTCTTCCGCTGGCAGAGTACTTAGTCCAGCAGTGGACTGTAATACTTATACTGATGGGGATAATCTCCGAAATCTACCTATCATGTGGTATATTTACCGTAGGCTAGATCTTCCACTTTTAGACGACAACACACACGAGAGTGCGTAGAATACGCGAGAGAATCCCGACCTTTCAATTATACGTCTATCGAAGGACACACAGAGTTTTAGTGGGTGGAAGTCCCATAACTGCTCCGTTTCCCCCAACGGATAGGTATGCATCAGTAATTTTCTCTGTATAAAAATAGGGCACAGCACAAGGTTTAGGAAAGTCGCTAAGTCTTGCTATCTGGTAGCAATTAATATTTCGTATCTAATTAGCCTACTAAGTACGCATGACATTGACAGGGCGGTACTGTTAGCCTGCGAGCCAAACGCGTCCACGGCCCCGTTCCGACGAAACAATGCGTTAATTAACACTTTATTATTCTTCATACTGTACTTACTATACTTGAATGCTGGGCAACTAAAGTACAATCAACTGTTTTGGTATGAAATCATTCCTACAAACGCAAAGCTCGACGTCGGAGATCATTTCGTTGAGAGTTGATTGATCGTTGTGACCCGTTATATTTTTTCTGGGGGAGGCTTCGGCCGTGACTTCTCAACCCCCTAACGACAAACGCGTGCCGCAAAGCGATTAAGCGTTCCGGTATGTTAAATATAACTGTCATACTCCCTAACAGGTTCGCCCGCTACCATCTTAGACTGCATCGTAAATATGCACCAGATGAGATTTCAGTCAAGGGCTAATTAATTTGTAATAACAAATGATGAAAAATTTGTATATTCAGGTCAGTTTCAGGGCGGTAACCCATATGTTTGTACTCGAATATGTATGTACAGGTATATTGGATGTTTCATATTGTAGGACATATTTCAATTGCATCCAGTTCCATTCGAGCGGTTATTGATTATGCAACGGGCGGCCGTATGCCTACCTGTATTTAGCGCAGCTATGTGGGGCACCTGCTGGATGACCTACTTCTCCCACTGTTCTCGGGGAGAGCCCGTTACGTCATTGAATCAATTTAACAGGGATTTTCATGGACCTACAAACTTTTATGGAATATCTTTATATCTATACCAAATTACCAAGTATTATAAACATTATCATAATATAATACTATCTGTTTCCCGCATTCTTCGTTTGCCGTAAAACCGTAATAAAATTATGGTTTTAAACAAATCCCTTGGGAACCATTTGTTTTTCTGGGAAAATAAGTCAAGCATGTCATACTCTCCGTCCTTTTAATGGACTCTGTATAAAAATCAAGTTGATTTGACAAACAAATACATTTTCGCGTTTATAGTATTAATATGGATTCAAGATGATTACCTGCTCACTGTTCAAAAATAATAGAACATCGTCTATTCATCACGTGATATGGAGATTAAAACCTGAACAATTGGTTGGTTGCTATTTTGGGAGCGGTCAGTGTGACGGAAATTTAAATTATTAATATGTATGTACATAGGTATTAGGCAGCTATAGAGATTGGACTAAGGAACCATGTTGTCTATTTTAAATACCAAACTTATAAAGAGGCAAACATTTTAGGGTTACCCAAAGGGACACTATTACTAGGACTCCGCTGGTCGTCCGTCTGTCCGTTCGTCTGTCACCAGGCTTTATCTCATGACCCGCGGTAGTTAGACAGTTGAAATTTTCGGAAATGATGCATTTTTGTTGCCGCTATAACAGCAATACTAAAAAACAAAACTGATTAAAAATTATATGTAGTTGGGTTTTTGCTCTCATTTGGAAATATGGAAAACTACATTCACAGCGAATCAAATAGGCTATATGTTACTTTAGTAATAATAAGTTTTCAGGATAAAATAATTGTATTGGAGAACTACCGAGAATAGCGTGTGCTAACGAGCTGCTTTTCTCGCGTTCCTCGATTAAACAGTTTTATAGTTCGCCGATTAAAGTTACGTTACTATCCTAAAAAGAGCAATTTAAATATCACTTGATTCAACGGTAAAGGAAAACATTGTGAGGAAACCTGCATTCTTCAAGTTCTGCATAATGTTCTCAAAGGTGTGTGGATTCCACCAATCCGCACTGGGCCAGCGTGGTGGACTACGGCCTTAACCCCTTCTCATTGTGGGAGGAGACCCGTGCCCTGTAGTGGGCCGGTAATGGGTTGATTTGATGTTGATGATGAATACTATTCTACCGACTTTACAATAATTAGGCCTTTGATCGATCTCAAAAATTAGAAATAAGCCACGATAACGCAGTTTCTATTGAAAATAATTTAAACATGAATCTGACGGGAAATTTAATTTGAATATAATATTAAGTGCTACCTTCTCCAATATAGAGAAGAAATAATTTTCTGTCTTAATTGATCTTCAAACACGCCCTGTGACTTCAAAATTTGCCCGCCGCAGGCACCCATACCCCAAACTCAAAAATAAAAAATATAATATGTCACCAATGGTTCTTTAACTGTGTGTGAGAAGTGACTCCAGAGGGATTACATCTAAGGAGTCCACGACAAACTTAGCCAGTCAATAATTTTGTTATCACCGTGTCATAATATGTATCAGTTTTGCAAATGAAATGAGATAAATGCGCAGTTAGTGGCTACACGGTCAGTATAGTCCGAACATACAAGGGTCAAGCCTTATACCATGAGACGTGCTAAAATATCCACTCTACGCAATAAACGTAAAGGAATGTAACTCTTAATTATCTATAAATAAATATTACATTCGCATAGGACGTGACGACGTATCCCCATCGTTTGCCTACCGTACGACGTATGTGCACAGGGAATTAATTCGACAAGCGGAAGCATCCAATTGTATCTAAGCCGTAGCTTCGCCGTCGCCATCCATCCGATAATGCCCATCTTTGTCTATTGACCCTTATTTCGTATTCTATGTATGTTTTACATGACTGTAAAAATTTACATTGTCTACAACAAGCGTATTCTATCATCTATCATTTAATTCCCTCATTGGTTAACGTTTAGCTTTTAAACGTAGCGTTGCGTATTTTAAATCTGCTCATGTGGCTCTGCTAATGTGTCAGAGGGCAATCAATCACAAAAATTGTAATATTAATAATCATAATAATAATAATAATAGTGATTCAATATCGTAACGGAAATACAAGTGATTCAATATCGTAACGGAAATACAAGCCCAATGCTGACAGCGCAAGTAAGGAAAATCATGGACCAATACAAGTTACATTCTATACATGAGGGACCAAACTCATGCATTACACAATTTATAGATACTCTCAAACAAAAACTTATAGTTATAGCCAGTAGAATTAATAGATATCGAGCATGTACACTACGAAAAACACAAAACAACCAATTTCATAACAACGAAAAAAACTTCTATCGGAATTTAAAATTATCTACATCTAATAATACATCAAGCAATCATCCCTCTACTCCTAACACTCCGGAACCAGATCTGGTTCGAAAATTTTGGGCTGACATTTGGGAGAAACCTAAAGATCATAATGATAAAGCAGATTGGATCAGAGATGAATACGACAGAAATAGACACGTACAGCCAATGCCCTTTGAATTTATGACACAGACTGTATTTCGACATTTCGACATTTACAGACTGTATTTCGACCGTGCAATTCTTACAGATAGAACAATCCATTACAATAGACCTGACATTACACTTCAAGATAAAAAGAACCGAACTGCAATCATCATAGACATACCCAACACACATAGTTTACAAAATACAATATTCGAAAAACTTTCTAAATATACAGACCTTAAAGACGAGATAAAGCGCATGTGGCGGCTTAATGAAGTTAGCATAGTTCCCATAGTATTATCCACTACAGGTGTCATTCCCAAACAACTTCACCAGTCACTCGGCTTACTCAATTTACCGGAATTCACCTACATATCTCTCCAAAAAGCTGTAATCCTGAACACTTGCAGGATAGTCCGTAAATTCTTACAGGGTAGTGAAGAGCCTACACATCGAAATGGTGAACCCACACACAATCACAATAATGTCCAACCACAACCTTCTACACAGACATGACATTTCCCTCAAGCACAATCCTATACACATACAAACCCACAACCTTAATAATTAACTTAATTAATTATTAAATTTCTTTTTTTTTTTTTTTTGACTCTGGGTGTGCACTTGACTTAGGTCCGTGCACACCTGAAATACCAGCTGTTAGCTGAGACACTAAAGTGTACACAGATAATAATAATAGTAATAATAATAGTCAGTAATTAGTAATAATAAACGAGATAACCGCCATGAATGTTGAGTCGACCGTTGTTGTTCCGATTGTCGTTTCAGTCAATGGTCTTCTCGCGAAAAGCTTCGACCAACATCTTAAGAAGCTTTCGCTTGGTTGATGACGCAGCATTGACCGCCGGTTTCTTGGATGATTCGTGATTGAACGTGATTCTCCGCAAACATTTTTGATGCACTGCAGAAGCGCGGCATCCCCTACTCTGAAGCCATTATTGTATTGTATACGAAGGTCGTTATAAGCCCTCTGTGTGTATATAAAATGTTGACAATATGCTCTGAAAAGTGTAAGCTTCACTTTCGTGCAAACTAAATTCATGAATAATGATAATTAACAATTAATGAATGGCTGACCAATTGTACCAGCAACCTTAAGTTTCTTCACAAATAATTATTTAAAAAAAAAAATATTGCTGCTGATGGAAAACATGTTTCAAACAATTTTTTTGACAATGAATTGTTGCGGATAATATTATAATAGTTGCAAAAGTTTTTCATCCATTTTGTTTTTTTTATTTGTATCTAATTCTTATACCACTGAATAGGCATGATGACTCATTTTGAAAGACTGCTTAAATACCAAATATATACATTTGCAGTAAATAAAGGTTTTGTTGATATAAATTGCAAATTATATTTTAAAAAATAATTTAAAAACGGTGTAGTTCCAGCACGCTGACCAAGTGCTTGTGACTTTATATAACTTTGAGAATATTATCGAGAACTCTATCACTCTTATGCAGGTTTCCTCAATAATGCATACCGGGGATGAGCTCTGCTATCGATCTTGTTCTATTTTACTTATATTAGCCGTGCCTTGCGGTTTCACCGGCGTCAGCTAAGGATCGCAGCATAGTGCTTCTTAGTCTACAATTTCCTCAATACAGCCTACCAAGAGCAGGTTTTTGACAATATTGAACAGATCTTCACAAAATGTGAGCATAATTAAACTAATAATAAACCCACCTTTCCAGTGAAAGAAAAAATATTAAAATCGGTTAAGGAATGGCGAGTTATGGAGTAAAATTCACAAAAACTTTAATACTCTATCCCGGACGAACTGAATTGTGTTTCGTGATGAAAAGTATATATTTTTTTAATCCGGAGTATTAGCTATAAATGTACCAAATTGCACTCAAATACGTTCAGTTGTTTTTGCGTGATGCGCGCCCAACCCAAAAGACATACAGACAAACAGACAATAAATTCAAAAATTGCACGTTTGCGTTCTATTACTTATTTCTAACGACTCCCATGTATTTTTTTGCAAAAAGCTTTAATTTACAGAGACTCGATTTTATTATTTGTATAGATATAAATAAATAGCCTGTACTGAAATAAATCAGATTCAGCCCTTTCATCACATGCAAAATTAAAATCACGTGAGTCCTGTCACTTTATCGCGTACCTAACGCGTCGCTTAGCGAAGCCCGTAGGTACAATGCACGTGTCGGTCTCTTATTTACAATAGGGTTGAATTCGTTTGTATGGAAAAATAAATACGCTTATTTCGATTTAATATTTTTATAGGGTGATTCCTTACTAAATAAATAAATAAAATAAAATACTTATGCATCCTTTAACATTTATTCGTAATTCGGTTACACGTTGTATATTTGTGTTAAAGTAAATGCAGTTAAAGTTAAGTTTAATAAAAAATTTAAATGTTCGTTCAGTCATACATAAAACAAACGAGATGCATTATTATGAAAGGCAATGAACGTCCAGCCTAAAAACAACCTCTGTGGCAAAGCTCAGCTTCAGGCACATGTACTGTGGCCAGGCATAAATAAACACGCAGGCATTCCGCAAATACCCCGCGGATTTTGAACCCAACAGCATCACGGCTTAATTTTATTTTCATGTCTTAATTTGTCATGCGGTTTTTGTTAATCGTAATATTCTTGTTTGTTTTTGCTAAAAGTAATAATGTATTGCACACTGTAGAATAAAGTGCAAAGGTGCATTAAATTCCTGTTTACCTGTTGTCTGAGATACTGACCATAATACCACCGCTTAAACAGTAACATCGAGTTTATTGGGCATGGCTTGACGTCTGGAAAATTAGATTTTATTTATAATTCTGCAATAAAACGTCAATAATATTATAATAAAACTACTGTAAGCACTGGTGGTAGGTAGATTCAGGGTAGGTATTGGGTGTGGATGGATAGTGAATTAGAAAGTCAAAAGAAGATTGCGATGAATTAAGAACCTTCTCATTTTTTGAAGTCAGTTTAAATAAAAATGGGAAAAAAAAACACAAGAAGATATAAATGAATACCTGTACTATAATAAATGTGTTACTATTTTGAGTATCTTACTGGTACTTACTTAATTTGAGGTTCGGTTTTGATTGAATTATTTATTAAATATTTTCGCTGATTGCAATAGGGTATGCAGATTTTAAAAAAATTAAGTTGGTACGAGCGCTCGGACAAAGCTGTACTGCTTCTATTTTAATGTTTCCCTTTATTATATCAAGAAGGGTTAACCGTAAAAACCCAAACTTCACGTTCAACAAAAGACTACGTAGGTCTTACTCACACTGATATTCAAGGCTAATTATATTCTTTAAATTTGAGAACATTATTATTTGGTTGAGCTAGAGAAATGCGTAACGAAAATAAGGACAAAACAAAGCTGAAAGCTTAGATATAGTCCTTTATATTTATATCATGCCTACGTTTATTTCTCATCATCATGTTTACAAATCCATTGTCCGGCCCACTATAGGGGTACGGGTCTCTCAGAATTAGAAGGGTTTAGGCCGTAGTCCAACGCGTTGGCCAAGTGCGGATTTTTATACTGTACACATATTTGACAACAATATGTAGGCAATAGGCATGCAGGTTTCCTGGCGTTGTTTTTCTTAACCCTTGAAGCAAATTATGCTTAAGACATACATAACTCCGAAAAGTGAGAGGTGCTTGCCGGGGATCGAACTTGGAACCTCTGAAAGGGGTCTTCATACATGTAATTCTATCCAACCAGACCTGTAATATGCAATAAATGAATTTGAATTTGAAAGGGATGACGAACTCCTGATCACCGCTCAAATGCCGCTTAAAATTAATATGTATTATGAATATAAGTTATGTAGGTACTTCAAGATAAACTAACAATATTATACATACAGTATTAGGTACACAATTTTCCTTACGGAACGGAACAGTAATATCTTTGAAATTCTTACTTCCATGTACCCCATTGTTAATCTTTGGTGGTACAAAAGTGAGCTTTGTTTTACAAGCAGATGTAAGTAAACACCGTCAGATCGACATCTGGCGTATTTTTTTTTTACTTCCACTGGCGGCGCGGAATATTTTATAACCGTACGCTATTTTTACGCGGTATAAGTCACTTTCTGTGACTTATACCGAAATTGTTCTAGGTGGACTAATACTTAATAACAGTACCAATTGGTTTCACCCGCGTCCACTACAGGACGTAACGTGATATCACGTGATAGCTGACGTTTAGCCTGACAATAATAAACAGTCCAAATGTAAAGTAAAACGCTTACTCATCACACAGATATTCCTGATATTATTTTTATTATTACTTACTACTTTGGACTTATATGCGATAATTCTGATTTAGAAGGGGGTTTGTTTATTATGTAGTGATTTTTAAATATCTTTTATCATTGAGTTTTAAGAAATTGATAAACTCGTGTATTTAAAAGTCGGTTTCAACTGAAAATCCAAAATTAAATTTATTAAAAAATGAATAATATACTTGAAAAGTTGAAACACTATCTATCAGAATTGACGCGACTGAATTACGAAACCCCTTGGAACAGGGCATAGCTAGTGTATATAACGCATGCGACACTGAACAGCTGCGTGCGCTTGCAAGATGTCGCCCCTTGTCACACTTCTCATTTTACCGAAGCTCAGTCAAAACTCGAGATTTAGAAATTTAATACACGTCATTATGCACCATTTCAAATGCAAATTTGAAAGGACATATTTTTAACATCGGAATATGTAGGTTTACAGTTACAGACGATGTTTATATAAACGATGCATTTATTTATTAGTAGTTCACTTGTACAACTCTGTTGGGTAAATACTGTTTTTTTGCTGCCAACGACATTTAATTGTCCACACTACTAGAAATAATTTTCTCAAACTTTAAGGAATGCTTTATCGCGATTGGTTTAATTATGTTAGATTAAAATCTGTTCAGACCCCTAAAGATATTAACTCATTTGTGGGGATTTCAGACGTACTATTAAATATTACCTGTGTTACTGCTACCCTTTTCGTAATGTCACAAGGAATATTTGTGGAGTTCCGTACTCCTGGACAACTTACTGCAGATGTGTGCTACAGAACAAAAATTAAGTCCTAGACATTAATAAAAACACAATGTACGCATACGTTCACGAGCACACACATATTTGTTTACCACCATCGCATATAAACAGAGAAACACTTTGCAGGGCATGCAAGGAACATGTCCTGCAAACTGACGCCCTGTGTAGGTACATTAACCTGACGCTTAGGTGTTAAGCCTCATTTGCCTGTATGTATGTGATCAGGTCGAATTATATAAAATAAATAGATCGACGTTACTTAAAATTGTTATCTAAATTTCTCTAAATCGATAACAGTTTGTGATAGTTTTAGTTGCTCTTTGCTAGTAAGTACCTACTCTCTTTCCAAATGACCTGATGAGATGAAGCAAACTCGAGCACTTTTATAGATTTATTAAATTACCCCTGGAGCAAAGCTTTTATCGCTTGTTCGGAGACTTTCACACGAAATTGGATTGTGCGGGACTAAAATTTTGATGAGTAAAACGATAAAGACTGTTATATTATCTCACTATCTTAAAACATATAATTCTCTTGTACGAGTGTTTGTTACCTAATTTCTCCGAATTGGCGGGACAGATTTGAATGACATTTTGTCAGTTGTATATTTCAATGGTTTCTAGGCGTATTTAAAAACACAAATGAATCTGTATGACAGCAAACCTGATTTATCAGACAGGACGGCCTGTGCTGTTTGCCGGGTCCGTTAGTAGATATATGTATAAGCAAAAGCAGAAAAGCGATAGTTGGTCTATCAATATAGCTGATTATTTGTACGGAATTTCGAATGGAAAACAGCATCGTGTGCTCGTTTCCATACTATTATTCGATGGCATATTATGTTAACCGAATAGGTAAGCGGAACCGCGCCGAATATGAATGGACGTCAACATCAACATTGTACGGCGTTTATTTACAAACATTAACGCTGGCTCGCGCTACCAAAATGGACGCACACGCGCACTCAAATTAAACCTGGTCGCAGGCTCCCCTTCGTATACGTTATTCCATAGCTTTGGTAGGGACGTTTCCTGCTCGCGCGTGCTAAGAAAGGCTCCCTTCCTGAAAGCAGTGAGCACGTGTGGCTTAGTTCGATCCACCTGCGCGCGCGCCCGCCCATCGCATGAGATCCGAGACAGGACGCCGCAGAGCCCGCCGCGCGTTCGACGGGATGTGTCGTGCTTAGTGCGTTGATCTCCGAAACTATGGGACCCCAGTTCGACTATTGTCTACGAGCCACCAGTAAGTGCTTTAAACGTCTTTTTTATGTCACAGTCTCACATTCATAATGCTCCGAGAACAAGTTTGTTGCAATTTTCTGTCATCTATGACAATCTGTAGCTAGGATAGTTCAAAAATAACCGATCGTTAATTATTATGGTTGGAACCGTAGAACAGTTTAAAAAGTTAAGGTTTTATGTTTGTTTAGTGAATATTTCTATATATTTTGGTTTTAATTGGGTAGCCTTCTATATACCTATAAATAATAGGTACCTATTATTAGAAATGTGAAAGTGTATTTTGGTTTGCCCTTATTTTCCGCAGAAACGACGTTCTTATTTTTTTGGATTGATAGCATAAATAAATAAATAAATAAAATAAAAAAGGCTTTTGTTTATTCATGGAACATAAAGGATTAACGAAATTTTTAAAACCTAAATTCACCAGAAAAGAGAGTAAAGAATATATACTTAATTAGGTATATGAGCATAGTTATATATTATCATATAAATGCAAGATTACTTTTTCAAATAAGGTCTAAATAAATAAGTTCCTTCATCTTTTCACCAGTCCAAGGACGTCGGTTCGACTCCCACAACTGGAAAATATTTGTGAGATGAACATGAATGATTTTCAGTGTCTGGGTGTTTATCTTTACATTTTTTAAGTATTCATGTACATTATTCATAGAAATATTCAAAAGTCATCTTAGTACCCATAACACAAGCTACGCTTACTTTGGGGCTAGATGGCGATGTGTGTATTGTCGAAGCAGATATATTTATTATCATTTATTATTAGTAATATTGAATTGAATAATTCTTATGACTACATTATTGTTAAAACACGTTTTATCCATACCGTCCGTACATAGTATATACGAATTACGAGTATCTGAGAAATCTCCAGAAAACCAAATTAATTATTCTTCCAGCACATTGGGCACATTTTACATATATTCCCAGAATTCTGATTGATTCATCACCCAGCAAACGAAACGGAACAACAATGTTTGTTCACATTTGTTATGATTGTTTCTTATTATTTACAAGTTAATTATGTATCGACCTAAAATATTCTTAACAATTATCATTATTTGGTTACCTAATAATCAGTGGCGTGCGCTGGATTTTCGTCCAGGGTATGCATAAAGCAGGTAGATGGCATAAAATGGAAAGAATTCCCTCCAATACGAGTTATATAAAATAATTTGGGTATGCAGTGCTTTTGTGCATGTATGAAGTGCACGCCACTGATTTACTGATGAACTTTGTTTTCAAACGGTAACTTATGATGCAACTAAGTGCTTGTCTACTTGTCAACATAAAATGTAACCTATATTTTACTACGTTACGCAGGTAATTACGTTAATTTAGACGCTTCCATAAACTAAACGTACCTATTGTTTAAGTTTAGAGATTAAATATTTTTGCGATACCCATAGCGATTGCGGAAATAACTTTTAATATGTTTTACTGTCTGTGGTAGGTAAAACGTTGCCTTCCAAGGTACGGAACCCGGTATGACTGCTTTAGGACACTTTTTTGTTACCTTACACCTTCACGATAATTTAACAATGAAGTTTGTACAAAGATCAGAATAACGATAATATTTTAAAATTTTATTTAGTTGTCTAGATAAGTAACCTATAAAAAATACTAATAAAATTCATTAAATGTAACTAAGTTTCCTCGCCCTCCTTATTAAGCTCAAATGGGGGGGGGATATATTATATATTTTGGTTTTATCATCAGCCTATGACAGTCCATGTGGTTTTTTTTACATAGCAGAGATTGTCAGTGGAGCATTAAATTAATAATTAACGTCAGATACTTTCTCACGATAGGTATTATGACTTTAATCTCTAAATTATCATTAAATTAGATACGTTGGCTTGCGAGTGGGTGCTCCATTGTAAGTCACTTATATTTTTTGTGGTACACTACACGTGTCCCGAGGGACAATTCATCCCGCCCTGTGGAAATGGTTGAACGTTGTGCGCGGCACATGCGGGTTAATGAAACTTGGATAACTACCTACTTAACATTATTTTAAATAATATTAGCGGGTCGGAAACGTGGTCGCTTACTATGGGCCTCATGAGAAGGCTCACACTGTAAACTCAAATTAGGTTTAGGCTCAAAATTAATCTGAATATGTTACTTATTAAGTTATTAACATATACCATTGCAAAGTTCCTTTTATGTACCGACATGCGGTAGCTTGCAACTTTGTCCGCATAAGTATTTAATGATTTGGCATTCTAGTAATCAACGGATTATATCTGCATAATTCTCTACCGGCCAATGAGGTCCCGTTAAAATCGCTTCAGCCGTTCCAGTGCAGATCGAACTAACAGACAGGTAAAAACCTTAAAAATGTGTGGTTTGATGATGCTATCGTATAAAATAATCATTTAGAAGCTGTTATTTTAAAAACACAGACAGACACGTTAATTTATTTAAGTATTATACATAGTCAGTGGCGTGCATACAGGGTATGCACAGGGTATGCAATCAGCGAGCAGATGATATAAAATGAAAAAAAAAACCATCATGAGTTACAATAAACTTAAAAAAGTATTAAATATTAATTATCAGAAATTGTTGTGTAATAATAGACTCACTTTTCAATACTTGATATGAAAGAGTTGTCAATAAGATATAGACTGACCGACACGGAATCTGTTTAACCAACAAGCAAGTTTGTAAATGTTTAACTATTCACACTGTTATCACTCCGTACTATCGAAGCAAGCTGCGCGCATTCTTTACATTATTCAAAGTGGGTCAAACGCCGAGTCCCCGTAGGTTTATCGTCAAATCGAAGTTAAATACCCTTAGTTTGAAGAATACTCGCATTGTAGAATCGTTTTTGAATATTAAAATACGCACAACATACGTACAGAGTAAAATGGACCTTGATGCAAAGAGTAAGTTGTTAAATAAAAATCAATAGTTTATACAGAATATACATGTGACTTTAGTCACTGATATACCTACAAGGCACAATGGGAAAAGTTAGAACAAGGAAGCCCTTATCGATAGAGCTTAAGAGAAGAAAACCCAAAATGAGGAACCATTTTACTCTAGATTTTAATGTATCGATTCTCGAAAACGACTACGTTAACGATTTTGCAAATCTCATGCTAAGGTTATCGTATAGGAATAAAGGTTTAAAGCCCCTAATCCATTGGTGCTATTACGGTGGAACCCAAAACCTAAACTAACAACGTGTAAGTTTTCTAATGATTATTGCACAATATTTGCAGTTGTCTATAACCGAGCCCCTCACGTTCTGTTAGGCTCTTAGTTTGTTGGAGAAATTCTTCTTCCTCTTCTTTTATTAGGCCGTTTAGCTCATTTAAGGCTTGTACGCCTTGTCACTGGGATGGTTAGTCCAGGTATCCAAACTTTGAAGAAGATAAGCAGGCCGTTAATTTAACGGCCTGCTTATCTTCTTTGGTGTCTTTAGTACTGAGGTCCAGGTTGATATTGGTACGGAGATATGATTTCTCCGTCCAAGCATTGTTTTTTATTTAGGTTTTAATAAAGTTGATGTCGCCTTAGTATATCTGCAGTAAGTTGATTTCTGCCACCGCTTTGAAGTGCTCCTTTGTATGTTCAATCATGAAGCCATGGTTTTCATTGAAGGGTATAGATATACAATTGCTTAAGCCCAGCTACGTTACGTTAGGTTGTCATGGTTAAAAGCGGTTACTATTTCTTGGAGAGCTTATCTACAGATATTAATATATAGCTCGAAGCATTAGCTTAGTGAATAAAACATGCTTGTAAAAATATAAATCCATCGGTCGACTGATATTTGTCATTTACAAATTTTCGTCATTAGCCTCATTTAGGAGTAAAAACGAAACGGAAATTATATAAGTAATTCGCTTCCGACTTGAAACGACACTTTAAGGGAATCAAATAGCAATACTTTTGTATTGTATCCAACCTCAGTAAAAAGTAAAAATATTTGCGGCTCATATAACTTTGCATTAAAATTTTGCTTGTTGCTAAGTGTATATCAGCACACATTTATGAAGAAGAATTTTACTGGACACCAATGCAACTAGACATGAACTCTGATCCAACCGTTTTCACTAAACCTAGATATCGCCTTAAACTAATGCTTAATGATTTAGGCGATGTCCGTACAAAAATAACGTTTCACCAACTCTTAGTTAGTAACAATTGGCGCACGATTGATGTATGTCTAGGAATCTGCTTAGGTTAGGCGTTTCTTATTGAGGCATTGCCTTGTTCGTGGTTAGTGAAAGCGGGCATTAATATCCTAGCGAGTAACGAACTTATGAAATAATACTCACTTTTATGTTTAAATTATCCAGTGGATTAGGGTCTTCTCGTGCAGATGAAGATTGTTTTCAATTCGCATTTTCCGGCCTACAAAAGTAGGCTGGTCTACGGCCCGTACTGACTGGACGTAATAGAGAGCCGTTAGTTCATTGTCGTTATTGAATAATTCCCGCGTCGCAGTCGCACGGCACTGGTCACCGGGCCCCGCCGCTTCGGATAACTGATGCTGATCATTGGTTAGTCGGGATTTTAATAATCGTAGTATTTTCAATTGATTTTTCTTGATCACCTGACAAAATTATTTTATTATTAGTAAGAGATTTAGCCATCAACTCTAAGTTGTCCTGCTATGATATAATTATCGAATCGCAACAGATTAAGGTATTGTAGTTTAAAAATATCGATGGAATGGGTGGCAAATGTTATTTATTTATCAAAAATCATTTTGTTGCAGATAATCCGTCATACTTCGCGTTTTCGGACAAAGATGTCACAGACAACGTTCCAAATGCTTCTGGAGGTGAACAGTATTCCAGATCAGCTCCTACTAGGGCTTGGGCGGATGGAGGTCGACCCCTGAGCTCTCCTCGCAGAAGGGAACCAGAAAGCCCTAGAAGAAAAGAATTTCGGGCCCTTCTGAGATCGCTTTCAGCGAAGGAACCAGAACAAGCCGAGGCATTCCTGAAGGGCCAACCGAGACCAGGGGACTGTGCGCCTGGTGACATGAGGACAACATACACTGCGCCGCGGATTAAGTAAGTAAACTTAAACTTTTTGGTAAAGGTGGCCTTTGAGCCTACTGAATTTAGTGCTGAAAATCATGAAAATAGTCCTCGAATACTACTTTTTGAATTGGAATACCTACGCCTAAAGATGCTGCCAGGTTGAGCTGTTTTGCTTGCTAGGCGCAATCTTTCATGTGCAAAATTTCACCCGTTACAGTTTTATTATAAGTATAAACATAAAACAATCAAAATTAGATTCATCAGTTAGTCTATTACTTAGAAATTGTTGAGATAACTTTTGATTAAATCATTATGTCATAATACTCGTATTCTGTCAGAGTCCAGAACAAAGATTTATGTGATAAATAGAATTTATAGCGAAAACCAAGTGCATAGATTTTAGAGTTTACAGTCATGTGATGATGTGTTATATGTTCATGATTGTATGGACATGAGTACCTATAAAAAAGTTGTTGGTGTATTTTATCAATCAAATTTTTTTATTCATAGAAAAGGCAAAATTAGTGCAAAAGTGATGACAGCAGATGGTACCAAAGAGCAAGAGGAAATATTCTACACAATACCCTTACATGGGCGACGGCGACATTCCGTTGGGGGGTACTTAGCCACAGGATCAGCGGGAACTGGCGAAGTTACTAGTGTGCCCAGCGAAGTTCCAAAGATGCCACCGCCGAGGTTTACTCAGACTGAAGACGAAACTGTCAAAAAAAGGCGACCGAAGAATTTCGCATTTAAAGGTAAGTTAGTTTAAGAATTAAGATTATTAGTAGACAATTTTTTTAAGAGAAGGATGAGATAACAAAATATGCTTTGAGGTAAGTACCGTATTTTTTTTTTGCATTAAACTGAAAATCTGAACTTTGATATAAATGCGAGGCTATACTATATACTTAGACTTTAGTATCCGACATAAATTAAAACATCTTCACTTTAATTTTTTTCTGAGAAAGAGTACTCGAGATACCTACTCAAGACAGTGACTGTCTGTTTGACAGACTGACAAGGAAGTAACGAGCTTAAACATGAAGTACACGAAACAAATGCAATCGAAAAAATATACGTTTTAGGGCTAATGATAAGAAAAAATCCTCTCGTTAATTTCTATTAATAGGTAATATTGTACGTGGAAACGGACAGTTTGATAAATGGTCATAAACAATGCGTTAGACGTAGGGCGCCTATCAGTTCAGAGCATTGCACCCGAACTCTTCGACCCTTTGTGATAACAAAATGCATTGTCTCAAATACATAACATTACCAATCTTTAAAAACTCATTACAGCCTCTTATTAATTTCTACTGACGTTCCCCAAATATAACACCATATAATGATATAATATGAAAATCTCAGCATCAAATGTTGTTTAAGCGTCTAGTTTCGTTTATACATATAATGATTTTCACCCGACTTTCATTTTTAAATCAATCAGTTAATATTTATTTAAGAGCAGAAAGTGATCTTAAGTCTGTGATCCAGATAAAAAGACTTATCTATTTTCAAGAGCCGTAATGTCCTGCGATTAGAAATATCGCGTATGGAATACAATCGGGTGAATTTGTGTTTACATTTGACAGCATCGTATTTGGCGAACGATAACGTTCAGGAAATATTTACTTAGTCCTAAAATGTGCCCGAATTCGTTCGTGAAGATTAGGCGACAGAGATGGTGTCGCGATTATCATGTGGCGACGAGCTTGCGTTTTAGTGCTTTTAGTATGCGAAGTGCGTGCGCGCGCGCCGCCTGACGCCAGCGAAGCACTCCCGCGCCCGTCTTGCCGGCGCGCTCCGTACTCCGCGACTTGCGAACCGACACTTCGCGACGCTCTCTTCTCAGGGCTCAAGCTTCCAGGCTTGCTCGGTTTGCTTATTCCGTACGCATTCTAGTGCTTTGCGACATCGATAGTGCAATGTCATATGTTTGAATTTGGACTATTGTGCGTTCTTTTCTTAATATGTCGCCAACTATCGAGAAAACTGATGAAACAATGACAGATGGGAAAGCAAGTAAGTTCTAAGTTGCTTTTAATTTTTTTGAGATGAATCTTTATTAATTAAGACAATAGTTTGGAAAATAAAAGAACGTGAATCATAAGATAAGCTTAAACGAATCCTAGTGTGAAATGGAATTCTATTTTGACCACTTTATTGACTAAGCAGTCCACATAATGGCGCAAAAATTAATTATGGTTCGTCTTAAATTTGATTACCATTGTATAATTTAAGCATTGTATCAACTTCTGTATATAACTTTATATACTCTTGGAACGCATGAGACATTCTCCAAAACAGTGTTAAAGTAGAATCAAATCTAAATTCCTCGTTGCTACAAAATCTGCAGGTCCGTCCGAAAGAAATGTCAAAGGGACACCGTAAAATTCATTACCAAAACAGATTTACCATCGTAAAAATCTGTTTTACAGTATATTAGTTGTTACTGCGTTGCGTTAGAAGTGATAATCGTATGTTCAGTGGATTTTTGTGATTTGTAGACATTACTGATGCAGGGTGGCAATACTGGCAGAATAAACATGGTGTATTTTACATGCATCGAAGCAACTCCCGTAATGTACTCGCGGTAGGAATATAAATGTAGACGCCTATTTTGTTCTCCTACTCGAGTAAAGGATCCCTCCTGTGCAACAAAATATATATGTCTATAATGTACATATAGGTAGGTAGGTAGAACGTGCTTTATGACATCCGCTGTTTTGAGTTATCTTAAAAAAGACCTTGTTTATTTTGTGGCAGCTGTTTTCAAAATGATGCCGTTGTCGCCCATGTTAGTAGATAATCACGAATATAAAATTTGTTTTAAGTAACGATACCTAAAGTGCGTACTCGTTATCAAAATCTAAAAAATAAAAGAGAAATTTGAAAATTAAACTTCAATCGATCTCTAACACTCGGAGTTCAACTGAGTAATTTCGAATACAGATTGGAAATGAGTTCTATTCATTAACCCCCTCTGAATATGATTTCCTAAAAGTTCTGGTTTGATTCATCACCTCGACAGGTAATCAGGTTACATGAATAGTGCATTAGGAGGATGTTTATGTTTCTATGAAAATTATACCTCAGTATGTATTTTTCAGTTCTACCTATTTTGGGAATGTGGGTCAAAAGTCTGTTAAAGGTTTTTTTTCACCGATACCATTTTCGTTTATTATTGCTTCCGGTAGGTTAAATTCATTAGGATCTTCATAGCACGGTTAACCTGTTTCTTAAAATAAACCATAATTTATTTTTAATATACCTATTAAAAATAAATTATGGTTTATTTTAAGGACTGCGATTATTAGCAAGTGATTTTAAAATTAACTATGTTTTATTTTAATTGTAATCGGGGTTTCTAACATTGCTGAATTCAATAGATAATTGCTGTTAATTCAGTAGTACATAAGGGTCTAAACGAAACTTAATTGGCCTGTCTCAAACTAGTGCTAAACTATTTCAAGGCTATTCAGGACGAAACGGATAGCTGTCCTTCTAGACCTATCAATTAAGTTTAGTTAAGAAATTCGCGCAGCAGCAATGATGTGCTCACAAGACTTGAAGATTAATTTCTGTATTGTGTTCTACCTATACCTACGCTACGTGCTATCAAAATATTGCTAATCAATATGTCAGGGACGTTCTCATAGGAGTTTTATTAGCCACATAATGAGGCATTTCATGTTGAGTTAATGGTCGTATAAGTACATACATACATGATACATGAAGTTCTTATGTATTCACGTACAGTCACTTGATTACCTAAAAGAGCAAAATACTTCCGTAATAGGCTAATTTGAATATATTAACTATAAAAGGGACATAAAATCTCAATGTTGAATCATCAATTGTAAAACTTTTTAAAACAGAAGTCAGAATACCTAGAGACTTTATGCAAAGCATAATGGATGATTTCAAATTTAAAAACGTTACATGTTTATCACCTTTAAAGTAGCATCAGTTATCTACAGTAATTATGTAGAGAACTGATATAGAAAAAGTAAAATTCACGTTGACATTCTTCTTTTAATTGTACTTAATTTGTTCAGCTGCTTCAAAATTTCTGAGAGCATTATTTAATGTTTGAATTTTTTATCTACTTATATAATTTATGTTCAACAAATTGACGTTCAAAGCCGTTACAAAATATAAAATAAATTTTATTTTTAGGTGTAAGTTTTAAAGTTCTTATGGTCGCCCGTGACTTGTAAATACGGATCGCGAGTTTCTGGTGTCGATTGCCGGGTCGAGCCAAGAATTGTATATTTGAAAATTGGTGTCCTTCACCAATCCCGATCCCGGTTATCATTCATCAGATCGCTAACATGTGATAATAACCGTTAATAGTAGAACTAGCGTGGTGGGTCTACGCTTTAAAATCCTCCCTCTCATGTAAGCGAAGCCTGTATTTCAGTGGAACATTAATAGACCGATGATGGTGACCATAAGCACTTTATAAAAGTGAGACAATGTTGATGGATATTGTTTTGTTTATATTTTAATGACACATTGTCAACACGACAATTATTAATTTGAAGCTGACGTTGGTGATGCCACCCATAGTTTTTGCTCGTATCGACGACGTTTTCGAGTATCGAAACACATAACGTTAAAGTAAAATGGACCTCAAGAGAATGTCACATCCCGGCAACCAATCAAAGGGCACGCCTGTTTGAGTGAATCGACTCTGGAGTCTCGTGATTGGGTATACATATTCCTGAATCCATTACCTCCGTGAATGAGCCTCCTTCTCATTTTTTTTGCATTTTTTAAGGCTGGCTATTGAACATCACACTACGACCCTAAGGAGTGGAAGTTTGTGGTGAAATGAAACTTTGTATAGGGATAAAATTACTTATCTATTTTATACATAAAATAAAAAAAAGTTTGCTTTATGTACCAAAACAATAACATAAGCTTAAGCAGAACAAAAGCTCATGAACAAATGCATTAATTTCTGTCGAGTTAAGTCGCCATAAAACTGGGACAGTAACTCAATAAACTGAAATATAAGTACATAATATGACTAATAAAAAGAATGATGAACTGTGCTAATTAACATGTGATGTCAGAAAGTGTAACATTTGAATGATTAAGTACAAGGCACAGTCTGAAGGCACAGATAGAGAAGGAAACGTTTATTTTAATATCATGAATCATTGTCTGAAGCCGCCAGCTCAGAGTTCACGCTAAGCGAAACCATAACAGATTCTTTGATATTATAAGTAACATTGTACACTTATTTGTTATAGTAAATAACGTTTACATTGCATGCAAAATCACGCTGTTTAGCAAACGAAAGCTCATAAAATTAGCCTTGTTACTGAAAAGTAACACTGGAATTAACTAGCTTTTTATAGTGAGCTTGTTATAGAGCTGCTAAATGACTTCTAAAGAACTAAAAACTAAACAATTAATAATAGTCTGTGTAAGTAGTTTATCGCAGCAAAAAAGGTAGGTTAATCTGGTCCATATTTCTGACATAATGTAGGTAGGTTATGGTTTTACACGATTCGGTAAAGTATTCTCAATTGTAAAAAAAGGTTATAGTTATTTATTTATTTATTTATTTATTATTTATGTACCATAAATTGTGATTGTGAACATAAGATACATGAAGTGTACAAAGGAAAGCTTATCTCTATAAGAGATCTCTTCCAGCTACCCCAGGATGTGAGTAAGATGATTTAATTGTGGTATAGGTCAAATAAAGGTACAATATATTTCATAACTACTAAGTATATTTAATATATCTAAATAATAACAAAATTCTACATACTAATACAATAACATTCGAATATACTATATATACAAAATACATAAAAATAATATAATAAATATTTATATAATATAAATATAAATATATATCTATAATAAGTAAACAGTGATAAATATACTATAAATATACTATGACAACGATAGATAATGCTCCTTTACATTGTGTTTAAAAGAGTGCACCGATCGGCAGTGTCTAATATGTTCTGGTAGTAAGTTCCAAAGGTGTGTAGCGTGGACGGAGAAAGATTACTTACTATAACGGATTTTGAATAACTTTTTTCTAAGTAATTAATTAAATTTTTCGGATAAAATATGAAAATAAGAAAAAATATTGTGTATTTTGGTTTTTTATTTTGTCTCAAGTGTAAGTAAACACACTTAATAATAAAATTAATTTCATGCGATTTGTCACTAGGGTTATTTGGTTTACGGATACTGATTTTAATACTACGCAAAGACCAATAATAAGATATTTAATGTTACTTCTAGTTCTAGTAGGTAAGTACGAATTCTAATTTTAGAGGTAAGTGCCAGTATTGTTAATTTGGCGTCTTTTCACAAATAATGAATGATTTAATGAATGAATATACTTTTATTGTACACCACAAAAAGTAAATAAAAACAGAAAAGAATAACAAAACAGCGTATAAAATTTCGCGGCCTTATCGCTTCATAGAGATTTCTTCCAAGCAATCAATATTCTGCTTTTCATGATTTGAATTACTTTGGTATTTTTTTTAATTTTTATTTTAATGAAAATAACTGCTGCTCTCGCTAGCCTAAAGTATAAATACTTAATGTGCTTATTTACTAAGTAATTGTTGAACAAGGGTACTTAAAAGCTGGATTCCCCTTAAACGTTTTCTATCATAACTTGTGGTACTTGGAGTAAAGTTTACAGCAGATGTTTCCACTCTTAAGGTAAACTATTGCAGGTTCGGTTATCGGAAATACTTTGTAATAATAAACATTTGTGTAACCAATTTTATTTAGGTACATTAGAGAAAACAGTAGATCAAAAAGGTAGACATACTGGAAGATGTAGTAGGAAACTGCAATATTTCAAACGATACATCAAAGACATCGGACGTTGAACTGAAAAAGGCCAGAGCAGGCACGCCTATTTGCTGATGTGGTTTCAATCTTTTATTCGTGCACTCTTTGACTTTCGTTTGAGATATGAATCATTATGATTATTATCAAATAGTGCGCGATATATAAAAGCGTTAATAGATAAAAATGGTGAAATTGTGTTTTAAAATTACTTGTTTCAAGAGCTTTCTGTACTCGTATGTTCCTTGATCTTTTGTCTTCACAAGATCTTAAGAGTTGTATCCGGTTTCAACTGAATCCCTAAAGAAGGTTACCAATGCATTTTTTAGTTTATAAGACATGTCTTAAAGTTTTAAATTATATGACGATTTGATGCAGATATAGCAGAAATACTTTCATGCAGATAAAGCAATGAGTGCTAGGGTTTGAAGTAGTTATTTAAATCCTACTATTTATCGGAGGGACGTTCTATTTATAAACAATACCTTATATGCAATATCATGTAATAACTAATGACATAGCCTGCCTGAAGTAGACAAAGTTTTGAAAAAGGCAAATAGTTTAAACCAATCAAAAACTTGATTCACTTTTCCTGGTAAATTTTGTGAATTAGCTTTTGCTTAATTATTGATTAAATATGTTTTAATTGTTATGTATTAAATCTATTTAATGTATGTAGAATACCTACTTTGTAATTTTTAGGCCTTAAAGCACTTTAGTGATAAACGAAATACGTGTTATAGCAAACTGTAGTTTTGATATGGTTTTAACTCTTTTATATCACTAAAAATATATAAAATTTAAACCTCACCAAACTCACTGTGAGAGAGGAGGCTCAGTTGTGAGACGTTAATATAAATGATGATGATGTCGTAAATAGTCTTACTTCGTCTCTTCATAGAGTCAGTAGGTACGTCTAAAGGGTTTCATCTCATACGTCAGTAGCACGTAGCAAATCAATTATCGGCATTGAAATGTAAGCTGAACTATAGAAATTAACCTCAATGCAATAAAGAGTAAAACATTTTCAATAAACACAAATGCGATCCTATATACCTACATAACCTTTTATATCCGAGCGTTACCGCTGTTTCTAATCGCCCATAGTTATTCCAAGCCACACTGATAGACGTTTGTCTATTTAGGAAGCGGATATTACATTTAGTTGGGTCTTCATTTGGCGGCAGAGGTGGGTAAGTATAAATCCGTATGAGTTTCCGGCGCGCGCGATGCATAGCATATTTTGTAAGCACCCGATGCGTATGCAGTGCTGGATGCAATAAAAACTTTAACGGCCAATGTGTTTTCATTTCGCTGTGCTCTCCGAAGAAATGTGTTTTTGGGGCGGAGTGACTTTTTTATAACTTATTTTAGGCCTGTTTTAAGTCGTCAAGAAGTCCCCGAATAAAATTAACAGGGTGGATGGGATGTGCGTTGGCAATTATTTTGTTAATAAAGAAGATATCCAAAAACTTGATACTAGTATTATTATTCTGGAGCACTCATGAAATGATATAAGTCATTTATTTACTTTACTTTACTTTATTATTATTTATTATATCGTAGAGAAGTTAAGATATAAATTAAGACGTGTAACGATTTACAGTGAATACAAAGACTCTATAACGTAGACACCTTCGACCTACGTGCACGGATGAATATAAGCAATCCATAATCAATCTTTCAAGTCTAAATTTACATGCATTAATGTCTGTCTTAAATTGTATTAATTGATTTCAAGTGGCATTAAGGATAAACGGTCTAATGGCAAGACAAGGGCTAAAGAGCGGGCGTTCAGGTTACGGATCGTGCAACTGTAGCAACAGATGTCTTTGCAGTTTATCATATGGATTGCGCTTCACAGATTTAAATATTTTTCCAAGGATCTACTTAGGAATCTTAACTTCACGAAAAATTCGTTTCAAATAATATCAGAGCGTATTGCTCTTACTAAAGTACACTGACAGTAACCCATACAAAGCCGGGGTAGATAATAACACCACAACAAATTGAAGAACCATCAAAATACAAACAGTAACTTACCTACAAATAGTAACTTACAAAAATAATAAACATGGTGTACTACTCTGGAACAAGAAAGAATCTCTGTTCCAGTTAAAGTTCAAAGCGTATCCAGCGTATTTAAGTTATGTGTGGAGCTTTATGATGACCCGTGAACCCAGCCAACGACCTAACTCGGTATCGAGTGAACGACATCGTTCATGCCTTGATTATCCCCTGACAACTTCCTCTCATCGCGAGGCATTTGTTTTACTTGGATTGATACATTCACTGATTGATGAATGTGATGATTGAATTAATTATACAAAAGGAATAACCAGGGCTGTATAACCCAATATAGTTTAGTTGTAGAAAAACTATTGTTGTTGTAGTTGTAGAAGAACAATATAACAACGAAACACTGTATCGGAAAACTAACTAATATTTCAAATGCGAAAGTGTATTTGCTTGTTTGTCCTAACTTTACTCCCTAACTAACCAACCAATCGACTTGATTTTTGGCATAGAGTTAGTTGAAAGGACGGATAGCAACAAGCTATCACTATACTTTTTATCTCAGAAAAACAAACGGCTCTCACGGGATTTACGATAAACGCCGACGAAAAACGCAGTCAACACCTATTAGTATTATAAGTACCTCCTTATTATGAGATAATATATAATTACGAGCTCCGCTTAATTAAAACTTCCGATGAAAAGAATACTGATAGCGGTGAAAAAACTTTTAGGCTTTCTAAAATGATTGAATCTGTAGGTATTGAGACGTTGAAAGTTCACCGAACGAATCCAGACCATCATATAAAATAAACGGTCGACAATTTGTTATACATAAGCATCTTTATGACACCATATCAATCTTACTTGATGTACACAGTTAAGATATTTAAGGTACTTCCTTGTTAGATAAGAAACCTAATAGAGAACTCGGGAGGACGTAGAAGTAACCGATACTTTGTTCTTAGAAACGATAATTTCTACCAGTTATCTTTAACTATAGAGTTTAACACAATCTAATTAAATTTGTCCCTTCGGTGTTGAAGAATATAATAAATTCTAAGTTTTACTAGGATAGATGTCTAGGAGGTTGTTATTCTTTCACGCAATAACTATTGAACGGATTGTTATAAAACTTTATAGTAATAAAGCTTACTCATCAGATTATCATAAGCTACAATTTTAAATATATTGTTCGAGTTGGAAAGTAAAAAAAAAAATGCCACCTGAGAGCTATCTTAACGTGGCTATAAAGCGTTAGAGTAATACGAACGGAATAAAACATGTTATTAAATAGTTCGCAAGTTCATTACCTATCGTCAAAAAATGAATCATATATATACATACATATATACATATATATATATATATAAATCCAGTTTAAATGTATATATATATACATTTAAACTGGAGCCTATAATAACAATGACAAAAAATAAACCGGTAAAGTATTTTAGTAAGATGAACTTTGAGCTTACGGTAAATAATTAGGTCAAATTGTTTGAAAGTTATCGACGATGATCTTTAGCGAAAACGTAGTTACAAAACTTACTGCGGCGTTCAGGGTGGCAGAGTTGCTACTCCAAAACACTTCTTACCTAATGTGAGATTCGGTTGTTTCGTATTCTACCGTAAAATTGAACTTACACCGGCGAAGATTCAATTTTATTTTTTGTTACGAGCGAAATGAGGGTGAAAATTTTTGTGGTATTTGTTCAAGTTTCCAAAAATCTGAAATTAATTTTCTATGTTCTGTTACAGAGATGGAAGACATTGCGATTCTGTGGAGTTCAGCATCACCTGAAAGCGGACTGTGGTCAGATTATCTAGTGGATAGCTTCGATAAGATCATGTCGCAGCGTGCAAGACATCACTATCGGTAAGTAATAAATAATAATCGATTGCCAATGAAGTGGAGTATCGTCTTTGAAGCTTATAGTCTAAATATTTTCCTTACGTATCTACTTATGATATTAAGTTAATATGGTATACGATGCACGTAAAATCAGTCATTACTTCTGTCATTTATTTATTAATTCAGTTACGTAATTAATATTTATGTAGCTCTTACCAACATACTGTATTTGATTTATTGTTGGATGAATAGACAATATAAATGAGTAACTAATTAGATATACTCGAATATCCATTATTTTCTCGTCGCCGTACCTAACTACTGTCGTTAATTATTTACCTTTTATTTTGACTATCAATGCAGTTTAAATATTGCTGATAGTAAATATTATAAGAGTATAAGTATGTTTTTCTTTGTGTTGACTTGAATTTCCTGTTAGAAATGTAAGTATCTCAACTTCTCATGTTATAATTACTGTAGGTAAATGAACCGGACGTTGTCGTTTAAATTTTTGAATTAGCATGATGTCTGATGAAACAGTAGGACACTTGCTAGATTGCAACATAGCTATTACAAAATTTTTCGTTTAGCGTTTATACTGAAGTAAAATTTTCTTTCAGAGTTACACCAATAACTGCGGAGGAGCTAATGTCTTCAGACTCGCAAGAAAAATTAGAAAAACTGTGCAAAGCTCAATTACAAATAGTTATATTATGCCCTAGTCTTACAACCAAAATGTCGGAATTAAAAAGAGACCTGAATTCCGAGAATTTATTCAAAGTCGATAAAGTGTTAGTCATGCTTCTTGGCGTGGAAAAGAATCATGTTGTTGCTAATAATTGCGAAGGTAGGTCATCTATTTATAATAAAACTTCATTAGATATTATTTTCGTATGTAAAACACATTGACCAAAATGATAACAGTTCTTAAAATTATGTATATAAATTTGAAATAATATTTCGACATCTTTGTAGTTCTATGAAAAGGTTTACATACACTTCCGTTTAACATTTTTAATACTAAAATCTCTTGTAGATTACCCAACAATAGACCAATGGCAGATGATGTGTGTCCGAGAGAAAGATACCTCATTTGTTGACACATTTCTGACTGCTGCTGTCGGTATACTACGTACTAAAGACTGTAAGGACACTGCCACGGACCGAACAAGCTTTTCTATTGTACCGAAGAAAGTTAAAATTGTAAGTAACAAAGATATTTGCCGACCGTTTGTGCTGTCCTTGTTTTTCTGTAATTTTTTGCAGTGTTCATTCATATTTAATATTAATATCTCATGTAATTTTTTGATTTATCTTTTGATTATTACTGCATTTTAATTATTCTGTTATATAATAATGTAGATGGATCATAATAAACAAAGAAAATTATTGTCATATTATATTTCTCTCCATTTCTACGTTTTTGTACAATTGAGTTTTGTAGAATTATAGAATATAGAATTAGGTACCAAAGCATAAAGTTTAGACAATGGGTTCAAACACTTGACGTTTAAAAAATTCTTATATTAACTATACTACGCCGTCGAAATAAATTAATTTTGAATTTGAACATTTATGACAGCGAAGTTACTATACAGTTGATGATTATTTCAATGGCACGGTAGTTTGGTTAGCACCCGGCTCTTGTTCCATCTCTATCAAAGTACGATCAATCGAATTTTTGATATCGGATAGAACAACTGCCGAGTTTCAATTCAGCTTCTTTCCCCAGAATCTAACATCCAAACCATTGAGTCAACACAAAAGACATTCTTGCCTTTTGAAATAAATGAACGGAATGGAATGGACTTGAAATAAATTAATTTCGTGTTATTAAAATAATGAAATGCTTCATAATAGGTATTACTTGTAAACAATATAATGAACTACTTACGTTTTATTACATTGTGTCTTTCATATCATACCAGGGTCAAAGTCGAGTGATAGCACTTCTCAACGATCCCATTAGGGAAGAGGACAGTATAAAGATAATGGTTGACAAAAAAGGAGAGGTCATTCAAATACCTACTTTCAAAAAGAGAAATCCATATACTCTACAATTTGATATACCAGGTAATTATGATTAATATTTTTATTATTCCTAAAATTGTAAGAATTTGAATCTAGTGTACCTAGTAGGTATAACGAGAGTACAAGCTGTGACAGTCTAGTGGTTAGAGCTTTCGACCTCCCTTTCGGTGAGACCGAGATCTAAAACGCACCAAACTTTTCGGAGTTATTTGCGTTTTTAATTTAGGCAATTAAATTGTCATTTGATTTAACAGTGAAGGATAACATCGTTAGGAAACCTGCATGCCTGAAAATTCTTATAACGTTCTCAAAGGCGTGCGAAGTCTAACAATCCGCAATTGGTCAGCGTGTTGGACTACAGCCTAAACCATTTTCATTCTAAGAGGAGACCTGTGTCCTGTAGTACCTATGCCGGAAATGGCTTCATAATGGTGCACCTATTTCATTTGATTAAAAGTAGAGCCGATCGAAATTTATATCCTATTACATTATTCGCTGTAATGTCAAAATAAAACCTACTTTATAAAATACTATAAAAGCGAAAGTGTGTAAGAATGGATTTGTCACTCTTTCACGCAAAAAGCACTAACCCGTTTTGACTTAAATTTTGAATAGAGATAGATTATATCCAGGATTAACACAAAGGCTAATTCCCGGATGTACGGTTCCCGCAGGATTTATTGAAATCCAAAAAACTAGTCTTAACAATTATGAATTTTAGAATCGTGCCTGGAAGTTTCAATGTTGGTTTGGGTGCGAGTCAGCAAGAACGGCCAGTCTTTGGGAAGAAGACAAATTAAATGCGAGAGTCGGTTGAGAGAACTGGACCAGCTGTTGAGAGCATCGGATCATCCTTTAGAATTTATGTGCCAGGTAACTTTTTCTACTCTTGCTACTTAGGCTACGCATCCAAAGTGCATTTTTTTAAACAACAACAAGTTAGCCCTTGACTACAATGTCATCTGATAGGTGATCATCAAATGTCAACAGGTGAGATTCACCATCAGCTCACCATCTCTATTAAACGCATACCCCTTATAGGTTTCTATGCGGCATCGTACCGGAACGCTAAATCGCTTAGCGACACGTCTTTATCGGTAGGGTGCTACCGATAAAGACGTGTGATACCGATAACTAGCCACCAAAGTCTACAAACCATACCAGAGAAAATTCAGAAATTATATTTTTCCTGCCGTAGACCAAACCCGGGATCTCCACCCCTAAAACAACTGCGCTCCACTGCGCCAGGGAGGTCGTCAAAAAACCGTTTTATTCGATTTGCAGTTAAAACTTATTTACCTTACTTTCAGACATTAGGATTTAAGACTACCAGTAAGGAACAATTAGACAGCTGGATGTTGAACGCTTTCCAGAAAAATATTCCCCCACATTTTAACTTGCTCTCATCAACGGAGCAGTACAACCCGAAAGCTGACATGACAAGTGAGTACTTAACCTCAAAACTAACGATTCTAGAGACACCATTAACATATCCATTTTTATAACGGGCTAGTCTGTGAGGGACTACTCCATTAACTAAGTACTATATCTCGTCTTAGCTATATCATTATAATTTCAAAAACCTCAAATTATATCTACTAAATACATCTTCATTAAAATTATATACGAGTACATATTACATATAATAGTAGTAGTATAGAGCTTTTTGTGACAGAGCTCGTCCGGGGAAGTGTTACCACAATGTTTATATCTGCCGCTAAAAAGCATGTTGCAATGTGTTCCGGTCTGAAGTGGGTGCCGGTGTCATTACAGCCATATGAGGTTAGCTTAGGTTGATAGACACAGAGCGGCACGTTGCAGGACTTGTTCCTTGCACGAACTGTTGATTGACGGACCATCTGCTAATGATCCGTCAATTGTTACCTACTATAAAAAAAAGAATCTAAAAAAAATATTTATAATAATGATTTGACATTTCATTTACACTTGTACCTATAATATGATTGCGTATGAGAATGTTTGTGAGTCACTGTTTTTAATAGTTTAGTTATATAGTTATGTTGGCGCAGATGACGTTTCCATGGTTATATGTTTACGGCAGATTTGTTTGACCATTCGACGTCATTGTTACTTCTATGTCATATATTGTCATCCTATTTTAATAAATCTTCAAACCTGCGTATAACTGTGCTATTTTTAATATTCCTTTTCAATAGTCTACTTAACAAGCCCGTCTAAATGAAACATTTAATATTGACGGCATTTCAATAATTAATGCAAGGGTATTAATTATTGAAATGCCGGAAAAACACACTAGGCATCCTGGCGACCAATTATTATAAAATAAAAATTTGTTATAGTTCTTGTGTGGAGTGCTTGTTTGTTTTTTATCCCAACCAAGAATGAAGCCGACAAAACGTTAAAAAACCGGATGGTCACAAATCTCTTTTCTATGTTAAGGCGGTGAGGAATACCCCACACTGCTGCATTGGGCCGCGAGGTTCGGCTTGGAGCGTGTATGCTGGCAGCTGCTAGAATGCCCTGGAGGTGGTGCGGCCGTGGCGCTACGTAACGTGAGGCAACGCGCACCCGCCGACCTAGCGCGAGACCACAAGCACCACCGTCTCGCTGACATGCTCGCTGATCATCTTGTACGTATGTTTTAACGTTTACGTCGACGTTTTAGTCTTTTTATTATGTCAAAAAAAAAAGTATACATTTCAGTAGTGTGAAGCCCTGTCTCCAGCACGGCTTGGTATTTTATGTTCTCCCACATCTTGCAACTTTCCGAGCATTGGCGCGAAACTGGAAATAATATAACAGTAATAAACGAGGGTAAACTTCTCCTATCTAGTTATACAGGTGGACACGTTAATTTTATATATATAATAATGGGATATAATGAGGGGATATCATATTGATCCTGCCTATATGGTAGCCATGCTGCGATAGTTTAAACTGTGTTATAGGAGGCAGTATTGCATCAAATAAGTATCTATAAATGTTATCAAATAAATAGGTTTTTATTTGATAACATTTCAAACAGAGCAACACTTCGCAGAGCACGCAAGAAACACGTCCTACAAAGTGCCGCCTTGTGGCCATCAACCATATGTAGAAATATAAAGAAATAAAAAAACCTCAAAACTTCTGCTCATCATATATTTCGAAATCTTGACCAGTTTGCAATAACAGTTTATTTTCCGTTTCAGAAAATAAATGAGTTCTCAAACATGTATTATTATTTGAAAAATATGTCAGACAATGACAAAGAAGACGGTCAGGAGGAGGATGAAACAAATGAAGAAGAACTTTGCATAGTCGAAACGACCGACACCGTCGATTCGCCAAACATTGAAAATATTAAGGATTCAGAAAGCGCAGTCGTAACTGATCCGTTCAGCGAAGCCTGCACTCAGAACTTGGAGGAAACACTAGCGAAGAAAGAAGAGAGAAAACCGAGACCTAACTTAAAAATACCGAAAGTAAAGGAACAGTTTTATCAGAATGACTTTGCAATACACGTGCACCATGACAAAACTGCAGATCGAATTCAACAAGCCATCGAACACGATTATCTTGTGCAACCCTCCAATATAAAAGTAGAAAGCCCAAAATTCCGCCCAAATAATCTATACGCAAATAGTTCGAGACTGCTTCCCCACCAATCAGATATATTCCTATATTCCCCCACCGAAGAGTCAAAGACTTTTACAATTGACACTCCAACAAGTGATATTAGTCAAGTAAATTTAAGTACCAAAGACATCCGCCATAGCGGTAGCATAAAATCTGGTAAAGATGCAACGGGACAGGAAGAATTAGCAGAAATAATTAATGACTTTAAAAATAACGTATTTACTATTTCTGAAGTGGAAAAACTAGTGATGGAGTGGAAAAATAGAAACGAAACGCAGCAATCACTTAAAGAGAAACAGGAACAATTGAACAAGATGCGCGATGAATATGATAAAATTCAGCAAAAAATAAAGGATAACCTGAAGAGGCCCACGCCGTTCGAAAGAGTGAAGAAAATGTTTTCGAAGAGTAAAAGCAAACGTAAGCAAACACAACCCTATGTTATTAAAAAAATAAGCCAGTATATTATAGTGGTTTTATAACAAATCATCTTTGTTTTTAGATCATGATAACAACACTGGCACGATTGAGAAAAGAAACGGGAACACAAGGCCAAACAGTAGTTTGAGCGAAAGTAAGTTTTTTATCAAGCAAAGTAACTTTTGCTTTATTTGGTGATGTGTGTTGGGTGGTGTTTGATTCGTTTTATCTTTTGTTTTAGGTTCTTCTTCCTCCGGTCGGCTTAGTACAGTTAGCGGTGGCAGTGTAGGAGAAACGAACAGCGTTCAATCAGAATTAGACGATAAAGCTAGATCTATAGTAAGTAAAAAAGTATTTAGACATTCTAGGTTTTTGTTCATTCATGATACTTATAACATAATATACTGTTAATATAATTAGAAAACGCTTCTTTCTACTGTAAAGGAACACATGAGCTATTATATCAAATACAACTCGTTTATTTTTAGATATCCGCGAGCACTTTGACAATGAATTCGTGCGACAGCGACAATCGCCTTGACGACTACTTGATTCCACCGCCGCCGCGACCCCTCAACGGATGTCCTCAATTTACCACATTTGGACATCCGAAACACGAAAATAGGTAAATATTATGACTACTTGGGAACTACTGCAACTGCCTCGTTTGTTTTATTACATGCGTATTTATTTTAAGGCAATTGAAATTCTTCGATTGCGGTTAAACATAACATTTCAATATCCAATATTGTATAGAAGTAAAAGTTTGCGGATGTTCTTGAAATACACTAAACATAACGCTTTTATTCTTAATCAGCGAAAACCAGGCAAATCTTCATGGTGTTATAATTATAATTTCTTTAATCTGTACACACGTGACTGGCAGTCCGTCGCGATTTCGTCCGAGTATAAGTCAACCTTAAAAGACTTTTCGCCGACTGTCGTCGACTTTTTTTGAGAGCTTTAAAAGGGAATCAATTTTTATCATACACGATTTTATCGTAACTTCAACCGGTTACGCAGCGCACGCAGCGGAAGTTATCAAAAGAAAAAAAAACACGATATTGAAACATTCTTCATTGGTGCGTTGCTCCCATTGGTCCTAGCGTGATGATATAATATAGGTTATAACCTACCTCAATAAATGGGCTATTCAACGTTAAATTTTTTTTTCAAATCCGACCAGTAGTTCCTGAGTTCATTGTGTTCAGGTAAACGTTGGTAGTTTACTTGAACACCATGAACTCTCAAAAACGCAAAACAAACAAATATCAGATGAAACGCAGACCCCTAAATGCGTTTCTTTCCGAAATTCGAGTATCCTCTTTAGAACGATATCTTTGCAATGTAAAATTTCTAAGTATACCTAGTTAACTGTGCTGTCATGTGGTTTATAAAGATCGAAGAAATGATATAAATTACACAGTGAAGATTTGACTTGATTTTGGTTGTTTTTACGAATTTTACAGAAGCATAATGTTAATTACAATATCAATAATTGACACATAATCTCTATTTCCTATCCTTAGCCCTGGTTAACACTTTGTTAAATGCAAGTTAACACGTCAAGAGTCATATGTACACAATACGCAACCAGTGCGTACATTTATAGGCCGAATTTACTAATCAATAATTAACACTTGCTACCAAATGAAAATCAGGCATATTGTACAAATAATTAATCCATAAAATAATTGTCTATTAGAGCTCAACATATGGCGACGATCGTCGAAAAAGAAGCTTCGGCATCGAGAGAAAGATTAGACTGCGATTCTGATACGAGTTCAACACACCTGCGACTGAATTTCGTCCCACGCGACAGATCTGTCGCCAGCCGTTGCGATGATCGCGACGGGGCGCACATGTACATGAACATTTCCGCCACGCACACATAATCAAATGAAAAACCAGAACCTAGTTCAATTAAAAAAACATTTTATATATACTTATTAAAATCGACTGCACGAAATACAAAAACTTAAATTAGTAAGTGCCAATTTCACGAAAGTACCCTTTCACAGAAAATCTCATAAATCACAATAGTATTTCAATATATCTGTAAATTATTACGAACTTTACCGTGTGACTTTAACTGGGTTGGCTAAACGCAAAAGTTGAGGGATCCACTGAAAAATATATGCAATTTTATTATATCCAGATTCAGTATAATATAAGATCAAATCAAGAATTCTATCATCAGTTACAGATTCTTTGAACCTTAGATTAGACGTCATTGCAACATGGACCTGAAGTCAATCGTTTTAGAGTCGCCAATTCGGTGCGCAATATTTTATTAACGTTGTGCCAAGCACTAGCTGTAGAATTGCCGACAAATTTGAGCTTTAAAGCTATACAACAAGTTCCATTTTACTCTGGCGTTCTACTCGTACTAAGGATACTGAACTGTTTGAATTACTTCTGCGTAGTGTAATTATTTGTAGTTATTATGATCCTTAGACGAATTATATGATTGACAACATGACGACAGTGAACCATATTAAGAGGTACTAAGTTTGACAAGCAGCAATGTGGTTTGCATGTTTAATTAAAAGTTAAGAATTACAACCGCACGGTTTGTGTCAAAAATATTTACTGTTTTTACTAGTCTTTCAAAATGTACCTACTACCTAAACCTTACATAATAATATTAATTAAAATATATTACTTGTATTATAAAACAATTAAAAAAAAAAACGTGTTCGCCTAAATCGCCTTGATTTTTTTTGCATACCTATTTTTATATTGAAATGAAATTAACATTCAAAATATATTAAAGACTGAAAATCATTCTTGAAGTCAACGATATGTAAATATTTGTACATATATTTTTACAATAAGATAATTTTGTAAGCACTTCTATTTATTTTTACAAAATTTGTTTATAATTAAAAGTATAACATATTACGAATTTAGTTTTAATTTAGTGTCGACTAGGAAATATTTCTATTAGATTTTCAGAATTGATAGAGAAGGAAATTTGTTAAATAAAACCAAGATTGTTATATAAGATTTGTTATATTAACTTCCCGACATGCATTTACAATACAGTATACATAATAATAATAAAAGATAAAATCTAATGTTTTTCTTTATTACCTACCCACTATGCTGATTTGGCTGCAGAATTGTGAGATCGAGACATAAAATAATTGCTTATTTTGTCTTTACATGTCTTTATAAAAGCGTGTTAAAATACTAATAAAGATTTATATAATTGCAAACTCTGCCGGACGGTTTTCAATCGTTATATAGAAATTGAAACAATATGTAAGGCCACCAAAAAGGCTGAGAATATATAATTTCATCGATATTTTATTTTTTTTCCTAAACTTTTCGTTAATCATTTACTACTTTTAATGAGACCAGTCAGGCTATAAATTATGAAACTGTGGTATTGTTAGGCTTCAGTTAAAGGCCTTACTACGCATTCAAGCACGGCTGTGGTGGAAATGCAGCCAAAGATGGTGCTATTGTAACTTTCATAAATAAACATTTCATAAACAAGCTTCCATTAAGCATTTTATAAAAATATAGTCTTTGGCTTAATATAATGCACCTTAACCATTATATTAATACAACTTCAATCTTTCTCTATATTTAATTATTATAATAATAGCGAAATGAGAGACAACTCACTTCAAATTTCAAGTTGTATATTGAATGTTTTTAGAGCTAGAAACATTAAAATATGCAGTTAAACCATTTGAAATACAGTAAGGAGCGATTGAAATACAACCTTTCGAGAATAATAGATTTTTTTATTGAGATAAAAGTTTTTATAAGCTACTTTAATTTTCGGTATTACTTACTTAAAGAAATATATGTACTTCAACAAAAATTAAGAATTAAAAAACTATTCAAGCAATATAAGTACCTAGTATTACACAACTCAACTCGAATATAGGTACTTAGATACTTTAATAGTTTTTTCAAATTCATTTCGTTATAGTCAAAACTTCTATATTTATATATATAATTCTTCTGTGCGTGTGTATGTCACTGAACTCCTCCTAAACGGCTGGACCGATTTAAATGAATTTTTTTGTATGCGTTTGGGTGGCATCCTGGATGGTTTAGATTCACAAATCTGCCCGAAAGATGGCGCTGCAGTCGGTATCTAGGTTATTTACCTATACTGCAACTAAACGGCTGATTTATTCAGGTACGAGTCTGATTTGATAAACTCTTTCAGTGTTGGATAGCTGATCTATCGAGGAAGGCTATAGAGTATATACCATCACGCTAAGACTAAAAGGAGCATAGGACCAATGAAGAATGTTTCAAAATCGGCCACTACGCCACGTGCGCTGCGTAAACGGTTAGTTTCGATAAAATCACGCATAAAAAAGTTTCTCCCTTTATAAGTTCTAAAAAAGCCTGGTACAGGCGACAGCATGTCTATCTTTTAAGGTTGACTTTTACGCGGACGACGTCGCGAGGGACCACTAGTATACATATAAAACATGTAACCGAATTACGAAAATAATGTTGAAGGATGCATAAGTATACTTCATAAGGAACCACCCCGTGAAATAAAAAAACGTTCTAAGTGTTTACTTATGACAACCCTATTGAAGATAAAAGACTGACACGCGCATAGTGCCTACGCTACGCAATGCGTATCTAATAAAGTGACAGGAATCACATTATATTTATTTTGCGTGTGATGTTAGGGCTGTATCTGTTTTCATTCAGTAAACTTTCTCTGAATCTGAAAATCTGTTTACCCAAAAACTATTCAGTTTTCGGGTTCACAGATAAGTCTCAGATCAGTACATAATGTACCTCTAAAAGCCTGTAAAGTATTATTTCGGTTTTCATTTATACGTTGTATAAACAATAAAAAAAACCAGAAAGCTCTCGTCCTGGAATTGTTTACATTAACTCTAACCACTTTTCTTCTACTTTTTTAATGCGATAGTTTGTAAAATATTAAATATTCAATATTTTACATACCTACACACTCTACTTGTTATTACTCTGTACTGTAACATCGGCAACAGCGCACGACGACACGTTACATGTATTTGGTTTCACAGTCTAATGTCACTTTGCAGAAATGAAATGTTTTTTTTTGTATGACATAAATTAATACTAAATTTGGGAAAGTCGTAGAACAAAAGTTGTCAGTTTTAATCATAGGAATTACATGGCTGGAAGCTTTCTGATATTTTCTATAAAACTCTGTATATATGCTATTATAAATAAAATTTACCTACGCTAAAATAAATCTAACCTTTTACCACTGTAAAATTTCTTGGTGTCGACAGAAAACAGAAATTTTGCGAAAACCAAAATACGTTCGTCGTAACACTAATTCGATGTTAATCGAGATTACTTAATCTATTATTTATATTATGATAGTAAAAACATTTTAGAAAAGCGATTGTGCTTACGTATAATAAATTAATACTGTGCTATGGGTACAAATCATGGGCGCCACCAGCGATGCTTCCACAAAGACAGGTTTTAGGAAATAGAGATAAAGGAAAGATCAAAAAGAATCTATATCAAAAATATATATATTGATATCAATTATCGATAGTGGACACGTTTTGTGCTATGGAAAATATAGTATTTGATAAATTCTCGATATTTGATTTTTGTATTGATAAGGTGTATCGAAAAGTAATAACACATCACAAAATATAGGTTAGCTACCTATATTTTTTCTACAAGCCTATCAGGAAATTGCCATTTTCATTTCCTGGAATTATGATTATTATTTCCCGCTATTATATTGCTACATATGAGTATGAATTTAGTCAACGTTATGTACTTACGTTGACTAAATTCATCGGAATGTTCATCACCGCCACTTGTTGCGCCCATGGTGACCTATGACAGGGAAATTAAGTTATTAGATTATATGAATAATTACTCTATATTATGACGTTTCCTAAGATACCTACAAAAATGGTAGACTACAAATAATATTGCCATTCCTAATACTAATTTCGTTTAATAATCTACTATGTAGATTCGAAAACTGGGCCCTGAATCTCTTACCTTACTTTGTGACGTATAAGTTAGCAATCCTTGTATAAACCGGTGTCAAAATTAAGGTAACTACACGTAATTCGTGTATAAGATTTTTGTCTCAAATAGAGTCCTTGCAGTTTTTAAATGCAATATTATTTTTATTTACTATTAATTTATCATAATTTTAAATATATTTTCTTTAAATTGTAATAAAAATACTCATGTTATTAATAGAAATAAAGGAATACGTGTATTAGTTTACAAAAAAGGTTAACACTTCAATAATTTGATTTAATTTTATAAAGATAAAATTAAAACGTACAATCACAAATTTATGTCGTGTAAATATCACAATGCATTTTTATTGGATTACCGAAAAGTAATAATCAAAACATTATGATAGAAATATTTAAATAAAACACAATATCGCAACCCTTTACCGGGCCACCACAGAGCACGGGTCTATAATCAAAACATTATGATAGAAATATTTAAATAAAACACAATATCGCAACCCTTTACCGGGCCACCACAGAGCACGGGTCTCCTACCATAATGCATTTTTATTGGATTACCGAAAAAGTAATAATCAAAACATTATGATAGAAATATTTAAATAAAACACAATATCGCAACCCTTTACCGGGCCACCACAGAGCACGGGTCTCCTACCATAACGAGAAGAGTTTTAGCCGTTGTCCATAACGCTGGTCTAGTACGGATTTGCCGACCCACACTCTTAGGCATGCAGGTTTCCTCACGATCGTGAAGGAAAACTCGTCCACCTCCAAGGTTGAAGTGATATTTAAATTAGTTAAAACGCACATAACTTATAAAAGTTGAGAGGTGCGTGCTAAGATTAAAACTAGGCCCCCCGAAATGGAAGCCAAAGTCTTAAGCGTTATCACCGCTTAACACAATATATTACAAGGAATTTAAATATCGCTAAATGTACCTATAATCAATAACTTAACAAATGTTAACTTATCTATTCTTCTATATTCTATGATTTAGGTACGTTGCGACAAAAGACCAATAAATTAAGGTGTACCTACTTCGTATTCATTAAATCAATGCGTCTAGGGTTATCTTGTGTACCAAATAAAACAAAGAAAAAAAAATATTCCTACCGTTCATATATAGCGTAACGAACACTTAGCCGCGGTGGGACGGAGACAGTGGCGTGCATAGAGGGTATGCACAGAGTATGCGGATGATATAAAATGAAGGAAATCTCCAGTACCTACGACCTACCCCGTGCATACCCTCTATGCACGCGCCTGGAGGGGATGTTGATTTTAAAATAATTCTGTTACTTATAAGACTATAAATAATGTTTAAGATGGCCGTCATGACATTGAAATCTAAAATGTGCACGAAATGTATGTATTTTGTAACATAAATGACACCGTTTTATACCGTACCGTAAAAATGTACCTACCTAGACAATTCGTGCCAATAAAATGCTAGTATGCAATCGTAATTGTGGCGATAAAGATAATACTAACAAAGTGGCTATTATAAGGCGATCCTTAAGTTACGATATTTTTCTTCATCGTTCAATAAGCGATATTTATTTGTCTAAAACACACAGCTAAGAAAAGTTAGTGCGGTTAGTGGTAAAGTGTATTTACGATACCAACAACGAGGCAGAGCGCGAAATGACCATTATTTCTTGATCATCTAGTGTAAAGAAAAGCTCGTCTACAGTTTCTTGATCGTTGTTATTTACACCAAAATAACAACGATCAAGAATAAGAACAAAGGAGCATTCTTAGAATATTCTATAGAATCTTGCGAACGCAGACAGTACAAAATAACGTACAGACAACAAAATGCTGTACGTTTGTTTACAGTAACAGAAATTGATAGAGTGGGGATAGAATGAGCATTCGCTCGTTTGATGAAATCGGTTTGTAAGCGAGTGCCGAGGATCAAACTAGGCTATCACCGCTTCTCAAGCGAGAATTATCAAGATAGATTTAAGATTAAATTATCCTTGTGCTTGCTGTTTGAATAGTTTTCCAATGATCCCCCACAAGCTTATTTTAATATACCCATGTATTTTGAACCCTGTTTGTGATTGAAAGTTCAATATTTATTTGTATCTTTTATAATTTTCATAATTTTTGTTATTTTCGCTTTAATAATTTGCTTTTTCTGTGGCTTTACTAATTGGCTTTTTTCTGTACGACCGACGGACAAACGTACCAAACTCATTCGCATTTATCCACCTAAGGTGTCTACACATTAAAGCGAAGACTTGGGGTCGATGGGACAGTTTGAGGCGTCACATCTTGTAATAAGTTACAATCAGAAATTCACCAACACCAAGCCGCCGGCATTTTTGCTGTCTCGACTTGCCGGCGGCTTTTTTGTGTTGACTCGTCAAGACTGACTTCGCTCGGTCAATTATTATGAGCATTTAATTGAATTTAGATATTTGATCTTTATGATATTGGCAAATTATAGATATTTTCTTAGAATTAATATATGCGATGAAATGCAAATATTTACAATGCAAACCATAGGTACAAATGCTTTCATGGACGTAAATATTTAATGCAGCCCTTTCGGATTATTCTAAGTAATGTTAAATTGATGGTGTATGTTTACCGTCTATGACATACTAACACAAATATACAAGGAAAGGTATACTAAAAAGTCACCAATGAAAAAAGTAACAATAATAATAGGATAAATAATTATATTTCAAATAACGTATATTTCAGATTTCATAAAAACATAACTTGAAATAAATTGAATAAATTGAAATAAATCCCTAACTGTAATCGCTTTAACACGTGCATGTGTGCGTTTGACTATGTGTTCACAGAATTCATTGTTCCGCTTTATGTGCGTGAGTTAATATAATTTAATCTTTTTTTCTGTTGCCATAGTAGCCCGTGAGCTCATTCGATTTTTAAAATAAGTATACAGCCGATGTTTTATTTGTCAGTGCATATTTTTTATTTTTAAAAGTTATTTCCTAGGAAATAGGGATATAAAGAACAAATTTATTTTATTATGATGACCTTTTGATCTAACCTTTGTATATGAAAGGTCTAACATTGCATTTGGGATAAAGTTGATAAAATTAATTTCATAAGAAAACTCAAATAAGTAAGGACAGCCACATAATCTATCAAACATTATTGTAAGATATATACCATCATTTCAAATGAGACATCTATTTTATAACTTCATTCTTGCATTCTACTACTCATGGTTCTACAAATAAACATAGCATTACGTCAGAGTAGTTTTTTTGCTTTACCAAACAATCCCGAATGATTTTATAGATCTTAATTTTTCGTTTGAAATTAAACTTTATTTATTTTATTTTCTTATTGTTTGTGTAGTACTTTTGTTTTGTTTAACTTTTTTTGTATCATTAATAATTATAATTTGGTCTTCAAATCGGTCATTGTAGTAAAAACTGTGCACACCTTGAAGTGGTACACTGATTAGAAACAAAATATTCTTAGCATTGCCCTTAACTTATTGTGAACAGTTCTTAGTGTTCCGTTAATAAATAAATTAAAATAGTTTAGCCGTATTTTTTCATTTACATTTGAGAGATGCTGTTAGTGAAATTGTGACAAATTACTGCATAACAAGTCTGACGTTACGCTACGTTTATTTGTAAGGCACTTATGAATCAAAAAAAGCTGGTAAACGCAGACTATTAAAATTACCGGCCCACCACAGAGCACGGGTCTCCTCCCACAATGAGAAGGGGTTAAGGCCGTAGTCCACCACGATGGCCTATTGCGGATTTGTGGACTCCACACACCTTTGAGAACATTGTGTAGAACTCTCAGGCATGCAAGTTTCCTCACAATGTTTTCCTTCACCGTTAAAGCGAGTGATGACTTAAATCGCACATAACTTAGAAAAGTTAGAGATGCGTGCTGGAACGAACTCGGCCCCCCGAAAGGGAGATTCGAGCTTCTGCCCAATGCGCTATAAACCGCTTCATCAAAAATTCATCAAATAATGGCTGTACGTTTACACAATATTAATATTGTCGTTTTAAATCACAAGAACTCTTACTGAACTATGATATTCAAATAATTGATTGTTTAACAATATAATTTCATGATATTTTCACGTAAAGAAAAACAAAATCACTTGGCACAACGTATACTTTTGTAGAGGTTTGAGAAACATTTTAAATGTTGCTTTTTTAGTCTTGTATTTGGAAACAAATATTCGCTAGCACTATAAGTTGCTTTCGTTTGCGAGGTGAGGTTGACCGTTGTTGACCGGTGCGGGGGGACAGGGTCGGGCCAAGATGGCCTGGTACATCGACCATATCGCCAGTGGTCGCATGTAGGCAACGGATCGGTGGTTGCCGTTCTCGTACAGAGCTTCCGGCGTTTCGAACGCTAGGCCCATTTTCATCAATGTATTGTGCAACCCACCCGCTGTTACGAAGGCTTGCTCGTGCATCCCTGAAAACGATTGAACTGTTTCAGATTTCCAAAAAGACATACTATCGTACAGGAAATGAACATATTAAGTAAGTACAGTATATTCTGAAAATTTCAAACTGAGGAAATTTGAAAATGAGGAAAACATTATTGTATACCTAAATGAGTAATATTAAATAAAATATTGTTAAAAGTGCGAGAGACGCGTTTGGCTACGGTGTCAAATACAGTTCCGGTCACTTAATATAAAGTAATAATTTTAGAACAGGTAAAATAGATTAAATTTGATCAGGTGTTAAAAAAACTGGAAGTGTAAGTAAGTGAAATATGTAAATTTAAAATAAAAAACTCCGACTTTCAATATAGTGTACATTATTGTACTAGTCAAGCCATTTCATTTGATATACATACTGAGTGAGTTGTCAAGAAAATGTTATACGCCATTTTGTGGTGGCGGCCATCTTGATTTTAAAATTTATTACAGTGCACACACGCACGCACGTTGTTTGCGAGAGCGTCATAGCAATACATTTAAAATTTATAGAAAAGGTGATTCAAAAGCAACCGATTCAATAATACAAGTAAAAAATTTAACAGTAGGTACCTTCATAAATCATAACAGCGGCAAGTCCATAAGTGACCCCAGTCCACACCTCTTCGCTTTGTAAAGCAGTGGTGTCGACATGTCCTCGAGCTCCTCTAACAAAACCATTAACTGCGCCCATACGACCGTTTAGGAAACGCATCACGTTATTCTCGTATATCGTATTTAGGGCCTTCTTAACGTTCTCTTCGGGGAACACTTGATCCGTCCAACCGGAAGCTCGAAGGAACCTTGAAGTTCAAACGTTTATGTATTTTTTTCACTTGACTGCAATTTTACCTGATGTTAAGCGCAGATGGAGTCTAAGAGGGTAGCGGGCTAAACTGTGCGGTTTTATTAAATCCATACTCCTGATCGTTTTCTGCACGACATCGTAACGTAACAGAACGCTTAAATGCTCAGCGACACGCCTTTGTAGGTTGGTCGGTTTAGCTACGGCCCAAGCCTCCCACCAGATCATAAATCTATACAATCATTAACAAATGTCTAGGGAGTTTCTTCAGCCTACAGATAAAACTTTACTTGACAGAAATAGCATACTTTATCTAACCACAGATAACGCATCGAGCTTATTCGAGAAGCAACATATTTTTCAGTACTGGGTGTTGTCAACATTTAAACTCGTCTTTGGGAATATTTGAACGACCAAAGATCATAGCTCTTTTTTTTCATCTCATATGATGAGAAATCAGTCTTAAAAATTCTGCAACATAAAGTCTGAATAACTCTGTCTTTCAAAACATTTATGAAATAGTTAATAAGACTAAATAACATCTTAGTAAAAATAGTATTAAAATTAACAGCGCATTTAGCCATCAATAAATGTTACTATAATTTTATACTATCTATTAAAGTGTTTTTACTTACACTTGGATGAAATATCAAATTTTAATATGTTATTATAATTATGAAAATTAAGCTTTAATTGAATTTTAATAAACTTGACTTTACAATTAATAATTGTTAAGTCCTTAACAATTATTCATTGTAAAGTCAACATTTATTGATGATGCTCCGGTTTCGGAGCGAAACGTGCGTAGAGGGTACATTGCCGAGGATCTGTTTGGTGTGGACTATACGGATTGAAGAAATTATAAATTAAACTATACAGATTCGCTTGCTGTTCGCGGAGTGTAGCAAATCAAGCTTAATTTTCATAATATATTAGGGATTTCCGCAAAGTAACGCCTGCTTCTATCCAATATGTTTTTATAATTATATTTGATCACTACGATTATATTATCATTATTTACATATTCTTCATACATACCAATGTCCAGCCAACTGATCTGCCATCACCACATCTCTGTTAGAAGGCTTCGTGTCAAATCTATAAAATGAGCCATTCCATAATTTGTTTTCCAAGGAACTTCTAGCTTGCTCCAACAATTTGGCAAATTCTCTTTCATCGTCTTCCAACTTGAGGATACGTGCCATTTGATGTACAACACTGATTGCTGCTACCCATAAGCCACCGCAATATGCGCTAAAATGTTCCAAAAGAAATAATATCCACATACTTAATCTAAACAAAAAAAAACTAAGTTTTCATTAAAATTAAACATTTAAGTATTGTGTTCTAAATCTTGTGTATACCTTTACTTATATCCGTTTTAACTAAACCTATTAATCGCCTAAATCGAATGATGTCTATAGAAAAATAAACGTTACACCAAATCTTAGGTGATAACTATTGGTGAAAGGTAAACCAAGGCTACCTTTCACCAATAGGATATGCCAAGGAATATCCTTAGATTAGGCGTTCTTCTTCTTCTGCTTGCGTCTCAGGTTCGCCGGACCCCTGTTGTTACGTCGACCGGTATACAATCTATTGTGGCGTAGATTAGGCGTTACTTATTACGTAGTTAGTGAAAAGGGGCATAAGTAATGGCAAGGATATACTACAAGATTTATAACTTTACAATTTCTTTTGTTATAAGTTGTTAGTGTTAGGTCTTAATAAATAAATAATAGTTTACCTTGGTCCTGTCATAACCCAAGCATCGTACGTCTGGTCGGGAAAACCACCGTTTTCTATTAATCCATCACCGTCCTTATCCCACTCAAGGCCACGTCGTAACAAGGCAGCGCACGCTGGGTACAAATCCGCGAGGTACTGTCGAGAATCCCACACAGCAACGGCAGGTTCCCGAGTTTCAACCTTTTCTCCACACTCCTCTACCACTTCCGAGCTTCTGGATAATATTAAAAACGAAAATAAAGTTGGTACAAATAATATGTGGCTAGGACACCCATTAAAACACGTATAGCAATCTAGCTCAGTTGGTCTCGTACAGCCATGACGAGCCAAAAGGATCGATGCCTGGATCTCCCTGATTGTTCTTAGAAGCCAGATCATTTCTGACCAAGGGTTCGAAACGACACTTTCAAATTGGGCTACTCAAAACGTTGTCGGCCAAGCGCTACGTATGTAAACGTATTAGGTTTACGAAACTCTTAATTCTATAGTCCAAACTCAAATTGTTGTTTGTTATGAGGGGAAATAAGCTGATAAGTCTTATTTAAACCTATCAGACAAGAGAAGACTTTAGAACAGTTAAACCTGAAATCCTGATTTAGCTCAATCGAAAAAAGCTTGGTCGCTCGCAAGAGTGCATTTAACTCTTGTTCAATTTATTACGGACAGTATACCTATGTTACTTTAGGGTTCATATAGAAGCTAATAAGAGTAGGTAAATTTCGAACGCTATATTTTGTCTACACATCCATATCATTTGAACATACAACTCCTGAGGACTAAGTCAAGGACAAAGTATGATACTGACAAAATACCGTCGATTTGTTACATCCAAAGACTTCTTCCTCCATCCTGTAATTTCCAAGATTTACCTGTACAGCAAATTCAATATATCTGCCATGCCGTTCGGTCGGTCCATCGGGATAGGAGACGGTTCCGGGGACAGGTCGCAGGACTCATCGGGCGATAGGTCGGTGTCTGCTTGGCCGGTAGATCGCGAGTACAGATCGTCTTCGGTTCCATCACGGACGTCGTCTATGAAGGCCATGGAACGGTACCTCTCGTTGCCGAAAGGCGCGCTGTACGCCCGCAGGAGGCGATAGTCACGCATCACTTGCAGTATGAACTTGAGATTCAGGTCCCGCCATTCGGACACGTCGTGTATGTTGTACGCGTTTATTTGCGTGAATGGGAGGCCATCTGAACGCAAATAAAAAGTATGAGAATCCTATATCGATTCTTAGTAGGACTTTGAAGTGTTTCTTGCAAATATTGATCGAATATTAAATGATCAGGGGGGAAGAATCGATTCTCTCGATTTAAAGTCGCATAAATTCCAGTGCCAGTGTCACTCCGTCTGACTGCTTCAGGGTGACAGGTTCAAAGTTTTACAAACTACGCGGATACGCATACAGTATCGATAAGGGTATAAAATAGCGATGACGATATCTTGCAAATCTACCCCTTCACCGATAGGATTTACTGGTTGGTTAAAGATATTTTGAAAATTATTATACTCCGCTAGTGCTCGCGGAGTATAGCAAATTAAGCTTAATTTTCATAATATATCATGGAATTCCGCAAAGTAACGTCTGCTTCTATTCAATTTTTTCACGAAATGCTGCGGACTGAAGTTTGAACAGTCTTCTTATGCAAAACTATTTTCTTTATTCCTCTACAAGTTAGCCCTTGACTGCAATCTCACCTGGTGGTAAGTGATGATGCAGTCTAAGAGTGTAGCGGGCTAACCTGTTAAGGAGTATGGTAGTCATACCCCTAATCGGTTTCAACGCGATATCGCACCGGAACACTAAATCGCTTAGCGGCACGTCTTTGTCGGTAGGGTGGTAACTAGCCACGGCCAAAGCCTCCCACCAGACGAAACTATGGAATATATGACCGTACCGTATACGAGGAAACGGGACTCCATTTAGACCTTTTTCTTAAAATAGTGCTTTGGTTGAGACAAGGTTATTTCATCTTGTGATACAGTTTGACATAAAGACAAAGCATCTGTTATTCTAGCTATAAGTATAAGAGTAATTAATAAAACCGTTAAAAATAACCAAGAAAAATTATATAACTCACCCGGGTCGCCCAAGTCGTGAGGAACAGTGTCTTTAACCTTAAATTTACAAGATTTTCCATCGTATAATGATTGTCTCAGTTTAGGGCTCTCTAACGCTATCGAGTCGCGGTACATATATTGCAATACCACCTGAAAAAAATAATATAGGAATATATATAGGTTAGCTTTGTATTAGTGCGTATGCGTATCCAAAAGAACTTACACAATACATTCATATATTTTTGGAACAACTTACACACGAACACAACTTACAACTTGCCGTGAGGTGACATCAGATCAAAATATAGTTGTTAAATTGGGCCTTATGTAAGCAGTGGACTGTTACAGGCTTTTGATGGTGATTGATGACACACATATGTGTGTTTTTATGTTATCCTTTGTACTTCGTTTTGATATTATTAGACGTTACATTTAAAAATAAGACGTTGCATTTAAAAGATCACTTTTAGTGATAAGGCCGCCTTGGCATCCAAGTACTAAGTACTATTACTGATTTTATTGTGTTTTTCCTATTGTGTTGAGTTGCAATAAAGTTTTTCTATTTCAGTCTATTCTATTCTATGTACCCACATTTTTCTTTGCATTTTTTAATTTCTGTCTGTGAGAATTGATGTTTCGAATTGACACAATTTAATTGTTGGGTGAAAATACAAACTACTTACTTGTAAATTAGGCCATAGCTGTGCTAACGCGAAGGACGCATAAAAATGAACATCATATGTGTTGTACATCCTATACTCGTGTCCTTCCAAGTATCCGAACACACCGAATTCGTGTCTGAAACATTTAGAAGACATTACTACAGTGGCCTTAGTACAATATTCGTTCGCTCGCAATCGAGCAGCCGCTTTCGAGGTTTACAACCTGTATCGTCAAAACAAAATGGACCTAATATCACTCGTTTTAGAGCAGGAAATCCCTTACTTCTGATTTATGTTTTTGAGCCCTAGCTGATGAATTGCATCCAATTACACGTTACAAAAGTTAATTGTACAAAGTTATAACATACCTTGGGTCAGTCTCAGGGTATTCATCGGACACATCGAACCAAATCGTCCCACCGTCTGCGATGAAATAAAGCTCGTTCATTAAGGCACTTTTTAACCAATCAGGTATGTTACTGAAAATTAAAAATAAACAGTTAGAACTACAAAATTAGAAGGAATATATGCTATATGGGCCTCATAATAAGGCTCAGAGTGCGATGGAGAGAGCTATGCTCGGACGTGTTCAAATCAGAAATGTGGAGATTCGTAGAAGGACCAGAGTTACCGACATAGCTCAACGAGTCGCGAAGCTAAAGTGGCAATGGGCCGGGCACATAGTTCGGAGTAAGGATGGACGTTGGGGTCCCAAGGTACTGGAATGGCAGCCCCGAACTGATAAGCAAAATTCAAAATTCAAAATTCATTTATTTCAAGTAGGCCTAACATAAGCACTTTTGAAACGTGAAGTCTGTCTGTGTGTACTGACTCTACCACCGGTTCGGAAGGTAGATTCTACCGAAAAGAAGCCGGCAAGAAACTCAGAATATGCTCTTTTCCAATATCAACAATTTACATTTTACATTTTAAAATTCATTTTTCTATCTTGTGACAGATGAAAGCGGAGCCGGATGCTTCCAAGCAACCTTGTCATTAAGAAATTCATCAATTGTATAATAACCACGCTGTAATAAATGTGTTTTAACACATTCTTTAAACTTAAGAATCATATTATAAAAGCGTATACTCAATCCCACAAATGACTTCTGCCTTTCGCAGATGATATGCCGATGTCACTAATTTATGTCCATTTCTTGTAAGTCGACTGTTTATATCCACTTTTTGTTTATAAAGATTAATATGTTGTCTTACAAATACTATATTGTTATAAATATATTGTGAGGCTAGGCTACCGTAAGTATATCTACAATATAAGCGCAGCGTTGGTCGACCCACAACGAGGTGGACAGAGGACATTAAACGCCGTAGTAGCAGCTGGATCCAAGGGGCGCAGAACCGTGGAATTTGGAACTCCCTATATGTGTCCAGCAGTGGACGTCTATCGGTTGATATGATGATGATGATATAAAATACATCAGGTACCTGTTGTTTAATATGGGATCCTGCCACTCCGAGAGTTGCTTTTCCCAATTCTCGTAGTTCTTAAGCGCGTAAGCGGCTATGCTGGGACCTGCTATACCATCGCTACCAAAATACTTCGTGTAATATCTAAAATTAATTAAATAAAAATTATCTCATCTCATACGACTGCTGGCTTCACCTAAAATGTGTGGCAATATATTTTGAGACTTAAGATATAAGCTTAACATATTGTATAGCGTTAATATAAAATACCTTTTATGTATCTTTGAGTCCTTATATTTAATGATAGGCATATCCCAGACTAGACAAAATTCCGCTGAACCGCATCCCCCTGGGTCTAAAGATATTGTGCTCGACAGTGCTATAGAATCATCTGGAAAGAACGAATAATTTTTAGCTAATAAAGACTTTTTGAAAAAGTAATAAGCTACTGTAAACCACGTTATTGCGACCCGTATTTACAGGGAAATCAAAGCTACGCAAGTTTATGTGCGTTCACGGTTGTGAGAAAATTACACGCAACAAAAAATGCGACTTCATTCTCGAAGAAAAAACCGCGTACTCAAGTTGGATGTTTGGATTCAAATGTACAAAAGTTTTTTTATTAGTAATAAGTCAAATATCACGGTAAAAAGTAGGCCCATAGATTGATTGCACTTATGATGCATGCATACCTACTAATAATATAAATGTGAATGTAAGTTTGTTTGTTACGCTTTCACGCGAAAACTACTCAACTTTTCTTCATGAAACTTTTTATACATATTCTTGGAGGTATTAGAAATAACATAGTATACATTTCATTGAAAAAAAAATAGTACGTACGATAAAAAAGTGTTTGTGAAAAAATCTCAAAATCTCATATTCATATATGATATTGGTGTATGTGTAGACTATGCAGCAGTACTACGCTGCTTCCCAATATTACGCGGGCGAAGCCGCAGGGCATATCTAGGTGAAAATAATGATAGATAACCATATTCGTAATCTTAAAACTTAAGCTGCGAGAGTTCCGAACGCGTAAGCTTTTTTTTTTTATCACCATATCACATTGTCCATTAAAATTATTAAAAGTGGAATCTGGTTAGAGCAATAATTCACACCCCACCTTTTTTATCGTAACCGATATACACTTTAAACTATAAGAGGAGTTTTAAAAGGGGTAATATTTGCTAATATAACTTACTTTTGTAAATCTTTTTAGCTTTTTCCTTTCCGTTCTTATTGTCCATCACTTTCGCCGATTGATTGTGATCAGGTTCTAGTTTGCCATGTTTTTTTAAGCACTCCCAAACATAGCGGGAAGTTTTAGCCGAGTTCCATAGACAATAGGCGTCGTGGATGGTCTCGCTTTCCTGTTTCTTCTTTGCTATCGTGAAAGTGCAAGGCTGGTCTGCTATTTTCTGCTCTAGGGTCACGCCGCATGTATGCTCCTCAGCATACCTTTCTAAGTCTAGCTTACCTGAATGAAATAAAAATTAAATTCAAAAAAATTCAAAATTCATTTATTTCTAGTTGTCGTAATATAAGCACTTTTGAAACGTCATTTCTGTCTGTTTGTAGTGACACTACCGCCGTTTTGGAAGGCAGATTCTACCGAGAAGAAGCCGGCAAGAAACTCAGCAGTTGCTCTTTTCCAACATCAACAATTTACATTTAACATTCATTTTTGTATCTTGTGAGAGATGAAAGCGGAGCCGGATGCTTCCAAGCAACCTTGTCATTAAGAAATTCATCAATTGTAAGCTCGCTGTAATAAATAAATGTGTTTTAACATTTAGTGTAACAACTGTCTAGGTTCACTAACTACATATTAACAACATCGTCATCTGCTAAACAAATGTCACCCTTGTTAACTTTAAAATTGGCTAAGTAGATATATAATAAGTAACAGTATAATTTAAGTAAGTAAAATATATATTGCTTCAACGGTGAAGGAAAAGATCGTGAGGAAACCTGCATGCTTGTGAGTCCACCATAATGTTTTCAAAGGTGTGTGGAGTCCACCAATCCGCACTGAGCCAGCATGGTGGACTACGGCCTTAACCTCTCATTGTGGGAGGAGACCTGTGCAATGCAGTGGGCTAAGATAAGTAAGATAGCGGTGATAGCCTCGTCGGCATGGCTTCGGCTCCCATTACGGGTAGCTTGACGTCTTTATCCCTTATTCCCGCTGTTGCAAACCATTGGTCTCCAGAACCCCTATCAATAAAATATACAAATTCATATCTTTTTATTTTACTTTTAGTCTTATCCCTTGCGATAAAGAACTAATTCATAAAGCTATAATATTGTTATTTAACAGTCTACTAATACGAAATATCGATAATTAAACACCTGCAGTATTTCCCTATTAACATTAAAGCTAATTTTCATGCTATAAAAGGCTCTAGCTTACATAAAATAAAGAACAAATTCGATCGCTCAGTAAACATTACAATAAACCATTGATGCTTGATAGTTGATAATCAATTCGATAATCAACGCGGTCGTTGTTCGGTATGTAATTAGCATATTTCGATTTACGTGTAAATATTACGTTATCAAGCGTGCGCTTTGTAAATACACATTACACATCATTTGTAACTAGGTTGGGGCTTCGCCAATTTTCGAAGGATTATTTTCGTACGCAGAAAATAAACAGATTTCTTGCATTGTTTAATTGCTGCAATTCTATTCGACATTTTGATTTTGAAGTAATAATAGAATTTTGTTATACCTACGTCGAAGCTCAGTTGTAATTAAGGATCCCAATTGTCTCGTCTCGTTACATATAACGTCATCATGATTTTATTAATATCAGCCTAATTCATGTACTATTAAATAAGAGAGGTGGCGGAACGTCGGTACCGTTACAGTGTTTTTTTGCACGTTCTAACATTTGAAAGATATGTCTCCCTCTCAGAATGAAATGAATAGGCCGAAGTCCATCACGCTGACCAAGTTTGAGGTAGTAGACTCCACACGCCTCTGACGTTATGGAGAACTCTCAGGCATGCAGGTTTCCTCACGATGTTTTGCCTCCAAGTGATATTGAATTGCTTAAATTAATAACGCACATATCTCCGAAAAGTTAGAGATGCATACCGGGGATAGAACTCATCCCCCCTGAACTCAAGCCGAAAATAGCTGCTTTTTTGTGTGTTTATTCATTGAATAGGACTTACCAATATTTTTCTTTTTATTTGGTTCTCCCAGAACCTCTGTCCATGTAAAAGAAATGCTGACGTCGCGATGTTCATTGCAGACATTTTTAGCTGAAAATACGAAAACGGCACACGGCAAGCTGCTGTCCTGGAAAGCAAATCCCATTTTATTACGAATTACGTGGCATTTGGCGCGTATCGAAAATGCTATTTTTGAGTAAAGTAATCTGCACATAAAATATTTGATACTTTTAGTATTAGTTACGATAGAAAGCCTTAATACCTACAGTTATTTCATGATTAACATAACTATAGGTATTAAGGCTAATGAAGGCATCTGGGTCTGGGTCTAAATCTAAGGGTCTTTATCTCAATATTGCGACCAACATGTACGCTCAAGCTACTCTATACTACTACTATAGCAGGTAGTACGGACTTTTACTCAAAACGATCTTTAACATTTTGGTTTAAAAACAAGTTTCAATAAAATCACTAAACTATCCCTATATATATCTATGTGAAAGTAAGTTTGTTTGTTACGCTTTCACGCGAAAACTATTCTTGGAGGTATTAGAAATAATAAAAATTACGTAAGAAAAAAATGTTTGTGAAAAAATCTCAAAATCTCATATAAGACTATAGGTGTAGACTATGTAGCAGTACGCTGCCTACCAAAATTACGCGGGCGAAGCCGCAGGGCACATCTAGTAATCAATAAGCTACAGTAAAGATAAATGATTATGTCAATAAAATCGCTTTTCAATTTGTTTTATAATTTACACAGGTATTTTTTTTCTATTTATTAAAACATAGGTAGTTTACACTAAAAATTACACGAATGATTGATTGTTCACATTAAAAGACAGGTCAAACAACGCATTTTTTACGCATTCAAATTATAGTAAACTAATTTACACAAAGGACAACATAAAATACTACGAATAAAAACTGCGATAAGTAGGTACAATCTGCGAGCAATTTTTGTTTATTCGAAAAAATCAACTCTCTTTTATTTACAAAACGAGCCAAATGAATATGAATACAATAATAGTAGACTGTGCAACAAGGAGGGTAAAGGTAATGCCTTACAATAGATATATTCTGAGTGTAGAAAGTGGTTTAGGGGCGCCTAGAACAAAGAAACCACTTCACCCTGCGTTACTACTTAAAACTATGTCCACACCTCGTGATTAATTTGAACTGCACCACAATAGATATAACGTTTCGGGGAAAAGTATTGGTAAAGAGTCGCATTTGGCGGAATAATTTCTTCGAAAATGGGATATTTCTTAATTATAATACAACACATAGGGGATGATTTTGTAATGGATTTCAGTACAATATTAAAATTTCGGAGCAAAAATACAGTATAATGTGACACGGTCATAGATAGATTCAAGGCGCGTAGCTTGTGAAACATGAAATTGTACACTTTATAAACAAGTCACTTAAAATAAATCAATCTCAAATGAATTTTTATGTACCCAAGGACATTAGTGTGAACGTTTGTGTCATAGAATTGAGAGTGATTCATTCTAGTACTTCATACATTTATACTCAATACATTACACAAACAAACCTTATAATTATGAGGTATGACTGGTGTTATCTGGCGACAAACTAATTTTATGCCGTATTTTGTGAGGTCGTAAGTAGTCCAAGCTCTCGGATATAATGCTGTGTATTCACAATCGGACCCATTTAGGTTCCATTCCCATGTCTGAGGTGCTTTCTTCGGTTTACTACAACGAATAAAAAGGTTGAGGATTTTTTTAGAATAAACTTAAACTGAACATTTACTACTAATAAAGTCAAAATCATCCTACAGCTAGACCATAACAAATTTAACTGTTAATTTGATAAAATTATTCACAATTCAATGGGTCATTTTTTAAATACGAATACATCCCCTTTATTATGATTTAAATTAGGCTGTATGCAGCGAACGATGCGGGCTGTACGTCGGTTTACCCTGGCGCGCGAAATAAAACACCTTCGCCTCAAAAGCAATAAAAGTTCTGAGAATGTATTTAAGGTTTAGCTAGTTTATTTTCTACCAAGTGTGATGAAACTCGGCGTATGAAACGCGTATTTTTAATACACACTCGGCTTTCTTATCGCCTCGACTGTAAAATGCAATTTAAGCGTACTTGATGTACTATTGTGTATCACTGGCAAAAATTAAATTCAAACTTTGTCTATATCTCAGCTGAGAATACAGTATTTGATCTGTAGTAAAGCATATAATACTATAATAATGTATTGTTAGGACAATAAAAAGGAATTAACTTACTTATAAGTAGATAAAACTGACTGGAAAATGGTATCTTTCTTGGCATCCCTAATGTTTATTATGAACTGGCATTCAGGGACTGTGACATATTCATAAAGGCCAGGATACAATTGGAATCGGCAAAACTCCCCTTTAAATCCCCTGCCAATAGTGCCACCCCCTATGCCTCCAATCGGACAACCTTAAAATGTCAAGAAATAAACAGGTTGTTTGAAGCAAGATTACTATGGCACTTGTTCAATCCATATTCCATCTAGAGAATTTCAGACAATATTAGAATATATTGAAGAAAATAGAACCTTATGAGCTTTTGAAATTGATTAAAAATTTAAATTGGGGATAAAAAACAAAACTGGTTGTTAAGAGTTAGTCTTAGTCTTAAGAAAGTTTCTTAGGCTAGGAAGCTTTAGTTATAAGTTAAAAAAAGTTACCATTACCTCACAATAATGTATGTATAAATGCTTCATAAGAGCCTGTGATAGTCTACATGAACAAAATATTTTTGAATTTGAAATATTTGAATCAATTATTGTCATTCTCTATATATAATCTTGAAAATATAACATAATGAGAATGATTGTTGTTGGAAATAACAATAGCACAACCTTGTTTAATTACATACATACTATAAAAAAAAAAACTTTTGTCTAATACAATGTCCTTCGAAGGTTAAGTCGTAAAATTATGGGCAACAGCTATGTAAAACAACTCTTTCTTACTACTGACAAAAATAAACAAATACACACTAGACGTTTTTAATACTAGTATATATTTATACATTCTTTACTGGTCGATTATCGATTATACTCTAGGTTTATCGAATAGGAAAAATTTAAATTGAAAACTTCACAAGGCAATAAAAAACTTATTGTAATAAAATAAACAGCTCATAAATTGACTCTACAATTAGCTGATAAAACTATGAAAACTTCATAATGTTGTTTTTAATTGTAGTTGAAATGAAAATAATTTTTGAAGAAGCTAATTAGTATTTATTAAACCTTGATAAATTAATATAAAATTTAGCACATATGTATCGTCAATTAGTCATTAAATATAATGTATATAAATAACTTACCATACATCCTCTGAGCAGAAATCATGTTAACATAATCCATAATAGGCTTTCGTTTCTGCATTCTCTTTGCTAAGTAATATTTAAGATACCTAAAAAATAGTTTGGCTTTCTACAGGTATCCAAAATAAAATATATTTAAATGTACTTTGAGAGCCACTTGAAATTCAATGAAGATTAGCCCCAGCTGAGTTGACTATGGGCTCAGCTCTCAGACTAGATTTAACAACTATACATTTTACAGCTATAATCTACTAAAATATCCTCAATGGAAGCTTATTGGAAGATTGAAAAAAAAAATCTATTACAAATAGAGAGACAGGGCACTTAATATATTAAAATGATTTTTCATAATCATTTAGCAATAATATAATATAATAACTACTCATGGATTACAAAATAATGATTTTATGGTGGTCAATGTAGCCTCACAATAATAAAAGAAATACCTATATAAAACGTTTATATTCAAAAAAATGATGTCTTTTAATTTTATATCATAAGTACTAACCTTGCTGAGAGAGGCATCATTTCAAAGATTTGCTTCGGTCTGGGTATGATCAATTGCTTACTCTTAAGCGGAAATTCATGATTCAGCAGGAGTTTCAGACCATATCTTGATGGTTCATCAATATCCTCATGATCGCCGGCTGTCTCGATTTCCATATTTGAAAGTTACAAATAAAAATACCTACAAAGAACCACATACATTGCGAAAATATATAAGTATATAATAATTGATAATATGAGATAACAAACCAGATAGTACCTTTACACGAATAAATAAAGTAATTTTCCTGTGGATATACACTGTTTTAAATTGAAGTTTTAAAATGAAGTTCACGGATCGTACAAGTAAACTTCGATATTCACTATACTCAGTAGTGGAGTGGTGAACTCCCACCAAATATAAAACGACTAATGAAAATTGTAAAGAAAATCCTGAAATGTTGTATTTTCGCCTCTATATGTATTTGACATTTGTCATAGTATACATACGTTGATTTTGAGTTGTTTTTTGGCATGTGTCATTTGTGACTTGACATTTTATTGCAACTTGACACTTTACAGCAACATCCCCGTAGAACAGCCCTAAGATATTGTATCATATTACTATGTGGATACTATAGTTCTAAACTTAACGTTCACCATCCTGTATTTGTGGTGCCAAGGGGCATGATGACAGTAGCAAAGAATCGCTTAAATATTGTATTGTTCTAATGAAAAATGATAATGTTATTATGAGTATTTTTATTTAATTAAATTCTAAGTGAGATTGGCATTTATTTTCAATAAATGAACCCTTATAGAGCAATAAAAGGGTAACTTTTTAAGGTTAGGGATACTACTAAATGTTTGAATCCGTGTCCAGGCCAATTAGACCCATAAAAGGTTGTAATTTGTTTTTATACAAACCTATATAAATAGGTTTACGTTTTGTTTTCCGAGGCTGTTTAGCTTCATGTTTTTTTTATGCCAAACAGTAACTAAATATTAGTTATCACGAGGTACGATTCTCACTTTCTTTAAGTTTTTACATTAAACTGCAACAAGTAGCTATCCCCATGACAGGTGGAACGCCGAAAGATGTCACCTAGGTCAATAATCTCGGCACTTGATTTTGGGTTTGCAAAGTATTTTGCAATTTGAAACTATTTGCTCAGTTCGTAGACTGAGTAATATTGTATTACTCACTCTACGGCTCAGTTGCTCCTTTTGTGTTAACGTAATAATCTTTACGAATGGAACAAGATCTTCTCAGGCAAGAAAAATCGATTTATAAATAATCGATTTTTCTTCAGAAAATAATCGATTTTGTTATATTAGTCGTTTGTTTCCATTTGCCAATTAATTTCAAAATAGACGACATACATAGTATATCAATAGTTTCGTTAATTAAAAATAAACAACAGAAATAGCAAATTCATAATCAACACAAAAAGTAAAGTTTTTACGATCAAATGATAAAAAGTTAAAATTAAAATGTTTTTCACATAAATCAACAAAATTAAATTATTCAAAAACTAGAAATCTGTAGGCAACAAGTTCAGGAATAACAGCTCGTTTGAAAAATAAAGTTTCACCTACGAATCATTTCACATTTGGTTGGCATATCAACCAAATGTTGGTAAAAAAGTACAGTTCGTTGACTTCATCTAGTGAATTAACTGTATCAAAAGCACAGAAGGAATGCCACCAGTGATGCACAGATGGCGTTAATGTAATATTATGGGGAGTATTCATTGGCAGTTCGCGTTCCGGGTTCTGGGCCAAAAAAAGCAAACTTAATGTTGGGGGGTTGAAGATAAAAACTCAATAATATAAAAAAAACGATTTCTAATCGATTATTCATAAAAATAAAATCACGTATTAAAATAGATTTTTACTTTTAAAAAATAGATGTTTAACCCATTATTTCCATAATCGATTATATTTTCACATCCCTAATCTGGGATATCTGTGGATTGTTAGTTGTTTAGTGTTTGTATCTTAGGTACAAAAATAAAAAACATTTGCCTCGTTTACTAACTTTTACTTTAAATAATAAATTCCTTATTAAACATTAAACACTTAAAACTTGACCTAAAAGGAATTATGAGATTCTTGAAATAATAAACGTGTCACAGTGAAGTACAGTATGTGAGCAGAGATTAGAGGGTTTGTAATAAAATTAGACGAAAAAGAGCTCGAAAATGGATATACCAGTCCAAATAGCTATTCGGCTTAAACCGCCCAGCCTTGCCGACTCTTTACAGTGTATATTTAGCAACCCAGTAACCCAAATTGTTATAACGGAGAGTGGCCAAACCTTTCATGTGAACAGAGCTTTACCAGTGGACTGTACTCAAGTCCATCTGTTCAATTCATTTATGATACCACAAATAAATTGCTTTTTGGATGGCTGCGATACATCTGTTATTGTTTTCGGACAGCCTAAGTCTGGAAAAACTTACACCTTATTTGGACCAGGTAAGATTGTACTTGTATTACTATTATCCTTTGCTAATTAAATTTCCCACTGCAGGCTTCTTTGATAGAAAGGGGGTTTTAGAAAACCAATGTGGGTTGGCAGAGTGTACAATCAATATCATTTTTTACATCTTAGTATTAATAAATGGGTCCTGGTTAGTATTACTTTAACTTGCTACAAAAGGCATGTGAGGCTGCTTTAAAATTGTTGAAACACAATACATAAATGACATATTTAAATCTCAACCTCTCCAGGTAAGTATGGTATGGGCGTAGACTCATAAGTTACTATACTATATAAATTTTTTAAAAAGTAGTATTTTTAAACTAGTTTTCAAGGATAATTTACAAGGTTACTAAAATTGCTAAAAAAAATAATCTGTGTTTTTTGTACAAGACCCTTCTAAGTTATGTATTTATAAATAGTTTATATTGATATGAACTGTTTTAACTGAATTAATTTTAATGTTTCTTTCAGGTTTTGAATGTATACATAGTGAATGTGACCAAGGAATAGTTCCAAGATTTTTGTCAGAAATATTCCATAGGCTGGGTCAGCTTCCAGAAAGAGAATATATATTACATATAACATGGATGCAAGTAGTGAATAATAACATCTTTGATGTTTTGGGCGCTGGTTTGGTGAGGTGCACCAATGTCGAGGAAGCTTTCCAGTATCTACAATTAGGTTGGCGACAAAGATGTCTTGGTAACAACCATACAGTTTTTACTGTCAGTATGGAGCAAAAATGGGTGGGAAGTAATGGTATACTCAACCACAGAATGTCTACAGCAAGTTTTTGTGACCTGGCAGCTTATCCTGAACCAGGCCTATTTGCCTTAGAGAATATTATAAAAGAACTAGTGGCTGGAAACCCACCTAAACAAATAAACTATGATAGGTGTATATTAACTGCTATGCTCAGAGATTCATTTGGTGGAAGAGCATTTACTTGGGTCATAGGATGTATAAGTACAGAGCCTGATGATTATCAAGATACTCTCAAAATTCTTAACTTATGTTTGTTTTGTAGAGGTATTAAGAATTTTGTAACTGTAAATTTATTTGCTGACAATAATACTCCTGTATATACAGATAAAGCTGTTATTCCAACAGATAATGCATTTAATTTACAATTTGCCACTACACAGTGGATAAAGTTAGTATCAAACGCTGAAGGTCTTTTTAATAAAATTTTACAATCCAAATCTTTATCTGATACTGATATGAATCAAGTAAGCGAATGGCTTTTTTTGAAAGCTGAGTGTGATGAATGTTTGAATAGCGATATGACAACAGACAATAAAGAAACAGGTACTAAACAAGGTTTACCTAGAATAGCAGAGGACACAGAGCCAAGTGAGCCAAGTGAATCAGATGTTGAATCTGACAGTGAGGATTCAGACTCTGAAACCGTTTTCCAAGATAAGCTTGAAAAGTTAATGGAATATTTCAGAGAAAAAAATGATCAGCAATTTGCTGAAAGATGTGAAGAATACTTGAACCATATTGATTCTGATGATATTACAATATCAGAAACCAGTGGTTCCCAATCATTGCCCATCATGACATCACAGTCAAATTCTGGACGTAGAAGGACTATTCAGCCTGGGGAAAGTATTTCTGGAGCTCAGCTAGAACTCCTAAGAAAAGTGGCTGCCAAAGCAATTTCACCCGAATCTCAGAAAATCATAATTGAATCTCATAAGAAAGAAATAGATCCAGAACCAAAGTTGATTGAAAGAGAACTACTTAAGATGATTGATTCTCCTAAGATGAATGAAATATGTAAAAAATACAAAATTACTAAAGAAAAATATACACAAAAACAAATTTTAGCTCGTAAGTTATCAAAGGAGATTAGCAGCAGCCAAACACAGTTAAAAGAATTAATAAATCTTTGCATAGCTAAGCAAAGATTGATTGATGATCTGTGTAAGACATCACAAACACGCAATAAAGCGTATACAGAAAAGGTTGAATATAGCTTTATAGATCATGATACCACAAGAGAAATCAAAAGGCATGAAACTAATTTAAAAACTTATAAGAAACAAATTGAACAAATTAAGAGGCAAATTAAAAAGGATGAAAAACGAAAGAATACTTTAGATATAGAACTCCTTAAGGATAAGTTAAAGTTGGATGAGCTCTCTGAGTCTTCTGTTGATACAAAGGATAGAAAAACCCATTCAATAAAACATTTTACTAATAGGATTACACAATTAGATAGTATTTTAAAGGAAAAAGCCAATGATTTAGCGAATTTAGAATTATCAAAAGAAAAAGAGTTATTGTTACGTAAGGAGATTAAAAATTTACGAAAAACCAGAGAATGTTTGCATGAGCAACGTTGTAGTTTAGGTCATAAGCGAAAAATGTATAAATCTCTCTCAGACTCTGAGGTACGATAACCATTTGACTAATGCTATTTAACTTGCTAATATTGATTTCCGTTTAAAAACAACTTTGTTTCTAGGAGCGCAAGATACTTGAATGTGAAGAGGCTATAGAAGCAATAGACACTGCAATAGAATATAAGAATAACTTGATATGTGGCAAGTCACCCTCAGCATCTCTGTCTGACTCCCAAGATAACAAGGACTCCAGGAGCAGAGGGGAACAGATGCTAATGGCAAGACTCGATAAACTGTCACATGATGAGATGAAGACTTTATTATATAGGTATTTTCAAAAGGTAAGCAATTAGTTTATCAGTGAGAAATAAAACGTCAAGGTCACTGGTCTTCTATAATGAGAAGGGGTTAAAGCTGTAATCCACCACACTGGCCCAGTACAGATTGGTGGACTCCACACGCCTTTGAGAATATAACTAACTTAACTCTTAGGCATGCAGGTTTCCTTCGCAATTGATTTGGGCTTTGACAAATAAACACACAAAATTTTTGGTATTAGTGTGTGGGTGTTTTTATGTGGTTGGGTGTGTGTGTGTTAAACCACTGTCATAGCCCAAACTATCAGCAAGTTGAAATGGCATTGGGCAGGCTATTCTAGAATGGAGACCACGAACAAGCAAGTGTAGTTTGGACGCCCTCCATCATGACGGACCGACAACATAGAGTGCCGGAGAGGGGGTGGATGACGACCGGGTGTGGTTTTCGTTGCGTGCGTTGCTTGGGCTGAAATTTTAACGACCTCCCTGCGCAGCGGTTAGCTCTGTGAATTTAAGTAGCAGGTACCGGGATCGATTCCGTGCAGGGGCAATTTGGGAATTTATAATTTTATAATTTTCTCTGGTCTGGTCTGGTGGGAGGCTTTGGCCGTGGCTTGTTACCACCCTACCGACAAAGACGTGCCGCTAAGCGATTTCTTGATCCGGTGCGATGTCGCGAAACCGCTTAGGGGTATGACTACCGTACTCCCTAACAGGTTAGCCCGATACCATCTTAGACTGCAACATCACTTACAACCAGTTGAGGTTGCAGTCAAGGGCTAGTAACTTGTAGAGGAAAAAAAAGAAATGACAATGATGATGATGTTGATGATTGATGATTAGTGTGTGTGTGGTATTAATGTCAAAAATAAACCTTGAATGTATGAATGAATGAATATACTTTTATTGCACACCACAAAAAGTACATAAAGAAAGAAAAGTATAACAAAACAACGTATTATCGCTTCATAGCGATTTCTTCCGGGCAACCAATGGAAAAGATAAAAAAAATCAAAATAGAATAGAATAGTTAGGTGGTGCATATATACATATACCCATAAAATAAATATTTCACTACTTAAATAAAAATATATAATCTTAATATATATAAATCTCCTGTCATGATTTTTATCCGCGATGGACTCCTAAACTACTTAACCGATTTTAAATTAAATTGGCACACCGTGAGCAGTCTGGTTCAACTTAAGAGATAGGATAGTTCTATAAATGAATGGATGAATGAATACACTTTTATTGTACACCAAAGAAACAAAAAGTAGTTACAAAGATATAAATACAATCAAGAGAGTACAATTTGGTGGCCTTATCGCTACATAGCGATTTCTTCCAGGCAACCTATCTATTTTTCTATCTATTTATTTTATTGCAAATTATTTGTCTATAATTAATTGACAGTCACATGTTATATATATATATATATATATATACAACATATATATACTACTATACTCATTTAAGGCTTAGCGATACTGAATACTTTAAAAACAAGACGAAGTCTCGGGCAACAGCTAGAATATTATAAAACAATATTTGTAACTAAAAACAAATAAATAACTACCTTTATAAATATAATATATAAAAATGATATATACTTAAAAATACTATAATAAATTAAATATGAAACAAAATAAATAAAATGAATAATCCTTGCACATAAATAGTAAGAAATGAAAAAAGAGAATAAGGGAGCAGAAGAATTGTGAGAAAGCACCTTTAGGATAAGTTTCCTTGCAGTGCGGAGAACTTCACCTGGGCGACATGCAAACTCAAATTTCTCCTTTAAGTAAGGCGGAGTAGAAGGATGAAACAACACAGTAGAGAACAGATAGAATATGCAAATTCCGGCGAAGTCCCTTGTTTGTTTGCTTGGTAGAACAACACACAGTAGAGAATAGATAGAATATGCAAATTTCGGCGAAGTCCCTTCTTTGCTTGTGAGGATCGCAATTGATGTGGTAATTTTATTAATTAGGTGGTAGATTTGCGCGGGGCTTGTGCGGCCTTGGAAGCGGGTGCGGCCGAGGCGGCGGAGGAGGCCGCGGCGTGGAGGGCTCGGGCCGCTGCCGCCTGGCGACACACGCAGCGCGCACGACCTCTACCGCACAGGTAAGCAGAATCCTCATTCAGACAGTGCAGTGCGTTGTGTCCAAAAAAATATGTGTGAGCCGACACAGGACGCCTGCAAGATGTGAAACATCGATATTGTTTTCTGGAAGTTATTGCAGATATTGCATAATGAAATTACAAATTTGTTCCACAAATAAAAATAAAAATACAACCAAATGGATAACCACTCGTTTTTGTAAGTCGGTTAATAATAATTGTTTTTTTTTTACAAAATTAATATTCATTTTTATTGATACATACGAAATAAAAAAAAATCAATCATATAGCGTGGCGAAGCGTCGCCACGGCCTGTGTCACCACTCCAACAATCAGGTTTACCCTCCGGGCTCCGCCTATAGATGTTTCACATCATCAGTGAAAACGCCCCGCGCATTTTTTACTTTGCACCCTAGCACTAATAACTATTACTGTTTTCCTTGTGTTTTCCCTATTGTGTTGTGTTGCAATAAAGTTTTTCTATTCTATTCTACTTCCAAACTTTTTTCAATTTTCACATTTTATGGTAAACGCTTAAAACATTAGAGGTTAAATAATTACTGTCATCTGATAAATGGTGTGATGTGACTAACAGTTTGTTCGAGAAACCATTCTAGATTAGAGTGGTTTTTAATGCTTCAATATTAGTCGTGTACACGTTTTCTGCATTTTCTTAATTCTGTGGTAATAACACAGCTGTAATCCTCGAATTAGCGTAACCGACAATTTTTCATAGCCAACATATTATATTTTTTATAATCCATAAAATTTTTCGCCACACTCTCACTCGTTTTTATCGCACATCCTAAGGTTGGCTGGTAGAAAATCTTTTAGCATTAAATGCTTGTTTTGTAAACCGTTTTTATAGGTACCTATAATATACTTTTAATGTTATATGTATTTACACACCACCTATATATCATTTATGTCACTGCCATTTACGCCATTGGCTGCCTGAAAGAGATCGCTATGTAGCGATAAGGTTGCTAAAATAGCGGGTTCATGCCAACGCTTGTTTGCAAAAATTTAATACATCATTGTTTTCGGATAGGTGTTTAGATGGAGGTAACGCGGAGCAAGCTCTGTCGTTCGGTATGACGACAGATTCAGAGACATCAGATGACGCCATGCGGTTGGTCGACCGGGTTCGGCAACTAGCTAGATACCCACCGGTAAGATATCAATTGCTTATAATTTGACGAGTAAGTGTTAAAAACCGAACTGGACTAGTCCTCCGGTTTATTGTATCTTCTTCATAACCGTACGATGCCTAGTAGATGCCTAGTATTAGAAGATTAGGTTTAATATAACAGAAAAAAGTGCAGAAAGCCTTCCCGAGATACTTTTTCAAGCGCTGCTATGGCTATTAACCCTTGATGTACCCAACCAAATTTATTTTTGGTTGCTTAGAGTTCAACTCCCTGGAGGTTAGACGGATTTGCGACCAACTAAAAATAATGTCACGAGGAGATGTCGATGCTCCAGATATTCATAACCAACTGTGTTGTATATGTGCCCCAAAAGACCTTTGTTTACGAAAAAACTAATTATTCACGGCCCCTTCCTGTAACACTGTTGCGCGAAGGATGGCACCTTTACCGCGTTAATTGTGCTCTTGGATAGCAATGCTGAATGGGATCTATTCCATGACGGGTGGACAGCATTGTTCCTTGAATTGTTGAGGTACTCTGAGAATATTGAATGACCTTGACTTCAATATTCGCAGAGTTCACTAAATTACACTTTATTAATATCATGTCTTTTATAATGTTTAATGTCATCTTTCATTCCCCCCTTTGCCTTACAGTTATCCATAAATTGTTTAGTTCCATCTAGTTAGTGTAAGTGGTCCTGACGTACTAACAAGATTTAAAATAAATAAAAAAATGCCATACCTCATATCATGGTTGTGGGCGATCATGTATGAGCTACCATCTTTTTCTGTATCTTCACTTAGCAGGTGTGATTGCACTCAATTGTAGTAGGATAAAAGCTAATGACACTTTGTATAACCTAACGGGTTCGAAAAAAGGTTGCAAGATTCGTAATTCAAGTTTCATCATAAGTCTGCTTTGTATACAAAGCAACACTGGAATCTCTAAACAGTTTCTTCCTGTACGCATATGTTATATATACAAAATATATAAATACAAACAAATTATGCAATACATAGTTAGAGAAAGTGGCAATTAAATCTGAAAACTCAAAACATAAAATATGAGTATTCCCTCTAGGTGCACAAACGACAGATGTTATGTGGATAGCCAAATAACATAAGGTACATGTTTACATACTGCAAATTCATTTTCGGTTTGAGCCTAAATGTATTCTGTTATTGCTAAAATATTCACCAACGAAGAATTATTTTCTTTCTACTTTTAAAAATATCGGCACCATGTTTTAAATAGTTTTGCATATCGAAAGATAAGGCAAAACCAATAGTACGAATTGAATTCAATTCAAAAGCTTCATCCATAACCCTATAAAAAAGTTCAAAGTATCGATAGTGTTATCGACATCCTAAATAGTTTAAGTGGTATATGATCAAACTATCAATAGGTTTGCATCATGTTTAAGAATAAAAATGTTTAGATAATGTAAGCTTCTGATGGTTGGTTCGATGTTTTATTTAATATTACATTAATTTCAGGCTCCTGTGATTCCGAGACAAAACTTGAGACAGCTGATGCCAGCGACAAATCTACCTGTAGCAAAAGTTACAAAGGAAAAGAACAAACTGGTGATTGTACAGCAAAACAAGAAGAACTGATATCCGGTTATCATTTTATGTTTATTTCTCAATATCATTTTAGTTTTCTCTATTTATTTCTTGTTAGTCCTTCTGCTTGACCAGACTAACTTAATCATTAATTCATTTAAAGTTTAAAATCTCTTGCGCCTTTTGAGGCATTTTGCTATCAAGTTTAAGCATTGTTTACTTATAAAATATTTCCAAATTGCTAATACATTCTACTTCTCTCGTTATCATCTTAGGATAGTTGTTTCAATTCTGTAGATTTTTTGACATACGCTATTTCATATACGCACAAGATGTTGTTAAAGTAGGATATCATACCTTGCCATTGAAGACAAGTCAATATAAAACGCTCTCTCTTGCATATTGGAAAGAACCCACTAACTTTTCTCACGATTATATGAAATCAATCAAATCAATCAAAATCAGAATACACTTTATTGTACACCATTCACAAAGCAATAACGAATACAATTGAAAGAAAGTAAAGTTACAATAGTGATAAATTATTATGGAACAACCATTTTTTACATATTGTATCTAACTAGTTTACACTATAAACACTTAAGCCAGTTTGAAGTTTTGCTTATTTTAAGCAAGCCATGTCAATTATATTGCAATAAATAGTTTTCTGGGTTTTGTGGGTGATTTTTTCATACAAGTATTGTAAGTGTTCATTGTGAGAATAAAAATGAATAGCTTTTATTCGTAAAAAAGGCATTGGTAGGCCATGCCGTTTTTATGTAGGTGTGGCGGCCGTTACATCAAGAAAGTCCTATAGTAGAAACCGCGAACAAGCAAGAATAATAATCGGTGAAATACATTGATGTGAAAGATGTGAACGTAGCCTAGGTTGATTGACCTCTCCTTTTCAATCTCAGAGGAGGTGTGCATTATCTTGAGTTTCTTTGAACCCGATTACATTGGAAGTAACTCATTTAATTCGCGGTCTGATGGAGCGTTCCCGAAGACGAAGAATACTATCCAATGAGCATGCCAGAGCATCGTCAAATCAAAAACTAATCACAGTAAGCAGTCAAGAAAACCGATCTAGGTCCATTATTTATCTGCGGCTAATGACGTGAGTTTCCTTATTTTGCTATTCTCTTGGTCGATGCTGAATCTTTTAAAACGTGCCCTTTTTAGTAGGTTTATTGTGATTGAAATAACTTAATGCGTATTGGTAATTTTTAACTTCCAAAAAATAACGCCCGATTGTATACAGTATCAGTTTTTTTCATTAAGGCTGTAGTAGCCGTCCCCTAATACGAGTATACAAGAAAGCCAGCCAGCGAAGAGTGGTGACGGATAGTCAAGCGTGCCACACAACACTAAAAAGATGACCACAACCACTCTGATAAGAGCAAACCGACTGAGAAGAAGAATAAGACAAAAACTGACTGCAAAGTAAACCGGTCAAATTTTACTAGGCTAACCATGGAACTTTGGACCGGATTACTTGGACAAAATTGGATCTTCCACGTGAATCAGACCGTCAAATGCTGTTAACATTTTTACATCGACTGGGTATGGTAGTATCGGAGATTATCGTTCTAAACACAAAAAACCGAGTTATTCGGCTTTATTATTAGCAAAGACTGGTACAACCGTATTAACACCAATAAAATGACTACTACTATGTATTGCACGGCAAAGAAATAAACCAGATAAACAAACAGTAAACCAAGATAGCCTAACGATTAGTGAGGCTCGTTTAATATTTATTTATTTATTTATTCCCATATAAATAAATACATATAAATAAATAACATAATATAAATCACTTAATAAAATTGTGTTAATTGTAGCGATCCTACCCACGTGAATCATCGAATACACGAATTTAATCAATTAGTTCTAGAGAAATTTGCAAATTAAACAAAAACTAAGGGGCATAAATTATAAGGGCTAACTGTAATCTAAGTACTTAGCATAGTTTATACGAAGTGATATTGAGACTGGTAGCAAATGTTGGCATTGTATAAACAGTTCTTGAAGCCAAGCCAGCAAGGTAGAAGACAAAAGTTATATATAAACGGGATAAAATTTACGTTTCCACCTGCCAAAGCACTGCAACAGAGAAAAAGAAAAGTTTTCCTTCGTTTAGGTATTGTAACACGTATATTATTTGGAAATTATTTCCACCGAAGCTACATACATAGCTTGGAGAGTTGATAAAGCTGTGGGAGAAGATACAATTTTATTTTCCCCGCTTTCATACTAGTCGTTCTGAAGGGGATAGAGCGCTCGCCTATTTTTTTTTATATCCAAGCTGTTTTTAACGACATTTTGGCCAAAATTAACCCTTATTATTCAATCTCCCTTCAATTTTTGACTAGCATTAAATATATTTAATAATAAATTGAGAGCAATAACATTTTAATTTATAATTATTGAAATAAAACAATTGGAGCTTATTAGACTGATTTAATATACCTATTTGTAATTTTTATTATAAGCTATTTCATTCTTTCTCTTTTGAAAAATTAACTAGACATTTCATTAGGTACATTTTGCTAATGTATATTTTATTTAGTTTCTCTTAGTAAATATTGGAATTGTATTATGGTATTGTACTATTTTTTTTCATTTGTATAGATGCTGTAAATATTTGTAATATTTTGATTCTGTCAATAAACTCATTTTATCTTGATCAATAACGCAGTTTTTTTCACTTAAAATTCCAAGGTATGCACAGTACTCCCTCCGACAGCACGGAATAGTAATGAGTGACGTATAATATATTTCCGTGTAATTTCTGAAACAAAAACCATTTAAACATTCAAACATAAAAACCGTTTCCCTGACCGATTTCAGCCACGGTAGTCAATATCCAAAGATATACTACGCGGGAGAAACTATTGTGCTTCGCAGGCATGCTTCCCTTTCGTGGATACAGAGTACGGTCACAGGCACGCACCCAACTGGACGGCCGATTGGCGCAGTGGTCAGCGACCCTGACTTCTGAGTCCAAAGCCGTGGGTTCGATTCCCACAACTGTTAAGTGTTTGTAAACACAAACATTTTCAAAAAGTTTGTTTATCTGTATATAATAAGTATTGAAGTATGTTATTCATAAAAATATTCAGCAGCCATCTTAGTAACCATAACACAAGCTACGCTTACTTTGGGGCGGGATGGCGTTGTGAGTATTGTTTATTTATTTGACATTCCGGAGTTATGTGCGGTTTAAGCGATTCAGTATTTATAAATTGCTTTCATTGCGTAGGAAACTATCTTGACGAAACCAGCATGCCTGAGAGTTGTCATAATGTTCTCAAAAATGTGTAAGTCTGTTTATGTTATTACGTGAACTAAACTGAATGTTTTGAATATTGCTTAGAGATTTTAACGACCTTCCTGGCGCAGAAATCTTATAATTGAGAGGTTCCGGCTATGATTTGGTTATTATTAATTTCCGAATTTTCTATGGTCTGGCGTTTGAGGCTTTAGCCGTGCTCGGTCACCTCCCAATCTTTAAAAACGTGACGCCAAACGATACTGCGTTCCGGTACGACGCCGCGTAGACATCGACTAAGTGTATGGGTTTAATTTTATTTTATTCCACAAGTTAGCCCTTGACTGCAATCTCACTTGGAAGTAAGTGATGATGCAGTATAAGATGGTAGCTGGCTGACCTGTTATGGAGTATGGTAGTATATACCCCTAATCGGTTTCTACGCGACATCGCGCCGGAACACCTAACCGTAGCGGCACGTCTTTGCCGGTAGGGTGGTCACTAGCCACGGCTAAAACCTCCCACCAGACCAAAGAAAATTCAGAATATATAAATTTACTAATATTCATCAGTCATCTTAGTACCCATAACACAAGCTACGCTTACTTTGGGGCTAGGTGACGATGTGTGTATTGTCGTAGTATATTTATTATTTATTTAAATTTATTGTGGATTATAGCAAAACTGATACTTAAATCGTGCGATCTAATCACTAAGATATATTTTGCGTAATTGTTATCTTACCATTCCTACTTTATCGATTCGAGTGAGTAATCTTTGACAGCACAGGATCATTAGTCCTGGCGTAATGCTGTCGTCCTTTTGAAGTTCCAATAAGCCAAATCTCTCCTTGACTTCGTTATGAAGCGCTTTTTCCACATGTTTATTGCTGTAACAAATTGTATTAGTTATTTTTTAGTATTGCTTAGGGCTAAGCAATATTACAAGGGGTTATAGCCTAGTGGTTAGGACTTCAACTTCACTTTCGGGGGTCCGAATTTGAACCACTAACCTCGTACCACTAACTTTTCTTAGTTATGTGTGTTTTACTATCCATCCATCAGCTATATAAATGATGTCACACTACAATCTGCTGTGACGCGACATATACATATATACACAAAGTGTAAATGAAAACCGAAATATTACTTTACATGTTTAAGAGGTACTGTGAAACCGAAACGCTTAAGTTTTTAGTAAACCACTGCCATAGTTTTCACTGAAAGAAATCAGATACGGCCATAACATCACTTGCAAAATTACGCGTCGCGTAGTGTAGGTACTATGCGCGTGTCGGTCTTTTATTTTCAATAGGGTTGTCATAAGTAAAAACTGTTTTTTGGAATTACTTTGTATGCAAAAATAAATATGCTTTTTTGATTTAATATTTTTACAGGTTGATTCCTTATGAAATATATTATACACCCTTCAACAGTATTTCATAATTCCCTTACACATATATTATATATATATATATATATATATATATATATATATACAGTCAAACCTGGGTAAGTGAGAACTGGATAAGTGAAAAAACTCTATAAGTGAGAGTAATAGCCAGGACCCGTGATTTTAAGCTCCCAAAACCTCTATTAGCGAGAAACAGAAACCTTTGTAAGAGAGAGTCGTTATTCCCTCACGGACCTCCGTAAGTGAGACTGCTACTTATCTATACCTCTATAAGCGACAGTCGAGCAAGCAATTTTCGACAAAATTTATGAGTTAAAGAAAAACATTCAAAATACAAAAACAGAAACCCAAACGAAATTAGCTTTATAAGCGAGAATGAGATTGTGCTCCCTTGAACTCTCGCTTATCCAGGTTTGACTGTATATACATATATATAAATATATATTAATTAAAAAACATTATCAAATGAGTAGAAAGTTTAGAGCATTACTTTAGGATATCTGATATAGCCTAAACTATACCTCCCAGTGTCTTTAGAAACAGTGAATAACTCACATGCTATATTCGGTGAGAAGTAATGTGGCTTCGTCGAGGTTTTTCGCGATGAATGGAATAAGTTCCTCCGCGGGACAAGACGATGGCGTGATAAACTGACCAGTGGGGGACACCATCAAAGGGCCTGCTTCTCTAAAATAAATAAAAAAAAGTCAATAATATTAAAATAATACTCCTTTAAGCGATGGTAGTAAGACGGGCATTTTTCGAACCGTAGATTTTTAGAATCATACCATCATCTCAACAAATGGAAATCAACTCTTGGACATAGATCTTTGGTAGGAAATTTCAAATATAAAGGTCTTGTTAATGTTAAGGTCTTGGGTCCTGCTACTCGTTTGATGTCTCCATTCCCCCTCGTCAGGGGTCTACCAACGCTTCTACAAATCTCCTCTTTCCTGATTTGATCATATAGACATAATCCCAGCATAGCTCTCTCCAACGCCCGCTGAGTTACATCGTCAAGAATCATACCTTCTTTATCATCAATTCAAGATCGTCATACCACCGTTATAATCAATCAACTCCCATTAGCCGCTCACTTCAAGTCATGGGTCTCCTCTCATAATAAGAAAGGTTTGGGCTGCAGTTCACCTAGGCCAAGGTTACAGAACACTCTTGGACATACAGGTTTTCTTCAACGTTAAAGCAAGTTATATTTAAACTGCTTACATAAAAAAACATATCATACCATTACAATGCAAATATTTCTATTTAGATCACCATTGAAAGTGGCTTTAAGGCTGCGATAATACTTGAATGAAGAAAGTTTTTGACTTCATGACTTGATTCTGTTACTTACGGTTCTACAACAATTTCGTATTTACTGAGAGATTCTGGCACAGATTCTGGAATTTTCCTGCCATTGCCATAAAAGTCCCCTATTGATGTAATCAATTGTCTAAGATGACTGCAATACTGGGCTGCTGACACTTTCGGCATAAATTTTCTAGAAGAAAACGGTCATAAGATTTTTTATTTCATTACATTAAATTTATTTAATATACATTTATTTAATTCAACCCATGTGTTTTATTGACTAAACAACTTACCTTCTACAGATGTGTATATTTCTTAATATACTGGATAAGGCCTTTTCATATTTAGGTATCTCTATTAAGGCGCTGTCTTCTTGGCTGACTTTTTTGATTAACTGAAAAACATTCAAAGTTAAGTCGGTTAAAACTAATCGGTTTCTACGAGGCATCGTAAGGCAACGTTTAATCGCTTGGCGGCAATCCTTAGTCGGTAGGGTAGGGCGACAGCCAAAGCATTCTACAAGACCAAACCGGACAAAATTCGGACTTATTGTGTTGAAAATTTGCACAGAAGTAGTTAGCATCCTTGACACAGCCATAGTTATCCCGGGAAAATAAAGGGACAAAGTCGCGGGCAACCGCTAGTAATTTAAGTAAGGAATAAAATTATCTATAGAGTAACTCACCGAAAGCCACTCATTTCGGACGTCGATGATATTGAGAAAAACGTCACCATCTAAGCTTACACCAGTGAATTGACCTAACGCTATCGTTCTGGCTGTAATCAAAAAAAAAAACATCATCTTTGATATAGCTATTATGACAAAAAATTAAATGGGCACTGACAAAAAAAAACTCAAGCAAACCTTTTAAATTGCCCATATGTTTTGTATGCTGCGAAGCCATAGACGCAAGACTTTGTAAGGCCCCTCTAATGTGACTGATGTTCCATCCACTATCATACTTAACCTAAAACCATAAAAATGTTAAGTTATACTGTTATACCTTTCAAAATAAAAAAAAATATCACAAGTCTATTTGAAAATGCTTTGGCAACATTGCCTCTTTACATTATATATATTTAAATTGTAGCAAAACGTATTTTTGTGTGATAGCAGATGCATCTCCCCATTTCACCAAGTCTAGCAGCCCACTGCTGGACTAAACGCCTGTCCCAACCCGTCTGACCGTAATCACCACACTGAGCAGACCGGTTTGTACTCACAGTAGCTAGTCAGTAGTAGTAGCAGAGAGGATGCTGCTGCACGTTTTGCGTTATATTGTCTTAGTCGGAGGAAGTCCTAGGGGTTATGACAACTGTTCTCTGATCTGCCATCAACACAAACTACCTTCTGCATTTATAATATTAAATTATTGTTTAAATAATTAAATTTCCATATACATTGTAGTTTATATCATAGTGAAACGAACTGTCGCAGTATACAAATATACACACATCAGAAATAGAACATAAGACAATTTCTCAGATTGTTTTTCATGAAAGGGTGAGATTTGTCAAATAGATAAGAGAATATTTTTTATATAACCTTGAGATAATGTTAACATTAAAAACTAAAGCATAGTAAATACTTATAGTAAATATAAAAAAATTTAACATCTAACAAATTAGAAAAAGTAATAAAAAATACTCATGTAGGCTTTACCAACTTCTTTTATACCATATGTTTTGCAGAGTTGTTCAATAAGGGTTTTAACTTGGTGTCTTGTGGCACTTGTTGATTCATACTTTTCCTTTGCAATATCACTGTTTTCATATATCCACTCTCTGCAACATGATTACATATCTTTATCATTTAGGTTTTGTTTAAATTTTCATCAACTATTATTCTTTATCGCAGTTTGACATACTATTACATACATAATATTGTTGATAGCCCTCTTTTCCTCAACTTTTCTTTTCACCTCAGCTGCTTTTTCAAATTCTGTTGAGTACTGTTCATAGGCTTTAGTAAAATCAATGTTCCTAAAAAAGATTCAAGTTAATTAATTTAAGTAATTCTAATACATTGAATTGACATTCTTTTATGATTGTTGCCCTATATTATATAGCTATGTAATTATATAATGTATTTATTTTTAATTTTAATTTTCATAAATGAAATAAAATTTAGTAAATACTCCTAGTAAAAATTTACAAAATATATGGTACAACATTGTTAACTCAAAAGCAAAGTGCCAAAAAACTAGGACTATTGCCTTCTTGTATTGCAAAAAGCTTGTAGTCAAGCATACTCATAATCATTTTAAAATCTGACAGAACTTCCAAAGCTATAGATTAGGCTAGGCTTGTCATTTGTAGAGCTTTTCAAATGACAAAGTTGATTCTACAATGTTAATCATCCAAGTTGTCTGTCCACCTATTTCACTTAAAATAGAAATATGATTGGTTGATTTTTGGGTCCAAATTGTATTAAACATTGATGTAAATTACCTGGAATGTTGTTTAATAGAAGTTGTGGGTAGTTTATCCACAAAACTTGTTGATATATCACAGGCATTTAAGATTTTCACTATTGTCTCTCTCACATTTCTGCTATTTAATTGTATATTAACTAGTTTGAAATTACCTGAAATAAAAGTTCATTATTATAACTTGCAATCTTTAATGTTTAATATAATCAAAAAATAACTTAGGAAATACCTTCTGGCTTGTCCTTTTGTCTTAAATAGAATGGAAGACTTGGTATAGACATATTATGACTAGATTGCTGGGCTTCTATAAGAGCACTTAATTGTTGTAGTGAATTTTCATTTATTTTCTAAAAAGTCAAAGTGAATGTCTTCATTAAATTGAATTGAAATATCAAATCATAGGATGATTTTGGCTGAAGGAAGAGTTTAACAATGCAAGAGTCGAATTTAATAGGGATGCAGAGAAGTTTGCACAAAAATAATAAGAAGACTGAACTGACTGACTGAACACTGGGTCTTCAGATTCCACCAATGGCTTCAACTGATATACTGCTGAATAAGCTGATGTGCAAGCAACCATATTTGTGGCTATAAGAACATCAGCTTATTTAAACATACAAACAAGTGTTGTTTAGACAGTATTTGAATGAAAGGATTCAATGTGATTTGCTGCTGTTTTTTAAGGGGCTTTGAGCTAGATGTGCTTACTTGATAACCTGCCAAGTTAGCCTGCCAATGTGCATTTGGAGTGATGTAAAGCATCCCAGTGCTAAATCCTTTTGTTACGAGAGGCCTGGGCCCTGCAGCTTTACATATAAATGTGAAATAGATTGAAAATGATGACTTGTAGCATTCGTTTCTAATATTATAGAAAATATTATAAAATCAGTACTTATGTAATTACTAACCCTTTGTTCTGGATACTTTCCAAATAAATCAGGATGAACACTAAAATAAAAAGGCCTTAAAGCTGTGGATATTTCCGCTGAGCTTAAAGATCTGCAAATAATTCCTCCTACACAACTGCATCTGAAAAGACAATTTAAGGTTATATGTTTTGTCCGTTCAAATATAAATAATTGTGTATAAATGAAAAAAAAAAAAAACGGACGGTATTTTCAGGCGGCAATACATTTTGAATAATAAGTCTCTTCTAATTAGAATGAAACTATTTGCGCACTATTTTTTTTAATTAAAAACATGTTTGTGTAGATTTTGATTGCATTTTCTTATGTCTTTTTCAGTTTCAATTTTAGCAACTGCTATTGTCAAATTGACATCGACACATGACAATAGTTTGAAGTTTAACCATATCTATAAGGGTTGTTTTTGTCCCCGTCACGATAGGCAAAGATCCGTAACCATACAGCCACAGTATTTTGTATTTTACGCAAGAAGCTTATATTTCTAGCTGTACGAATGTTAATTTTTTGGATATACCACAAGTTCCTAACCTCCGAAATATGGACTAATAAAATAATGGAGGAAAGATATTCGATCTGTTCTTTTAACATATACCTACAGATGTAAAGTTATTGGCGAGTCGTTTTTATTATTTTTGACCTACTTATTTTATATAGTATATACTCTATCTAAATATTGATGTCAGCTGTTAAGGTTATGGGCTCGGGTGAGAAGATATAGCATAGATTTTTAAAAATTAAAACGCTTTAAGGAACTCTTGTATGTTCCTTGGGAAAGAACGAACTCGAAGAGAATTTAATCAAACGAATACATTGTGTTTATTTAAATTCTCTTTACATGTTTTTTACCAATGAACACATTGCCCTACGTTATAGTATTTAATTATTCATGGCAATACACTTCGTAGAGTAAAATCTAATGGAAGTATTTTTTCTATACACTAGAAAAAAAGGTGCATTTTATTTCATGGCATGCATTTTATTTTGATTTTATTTAGAAGATACAGACAGTTATAGCTATGTATCAAAATCTGAGAACTTTTTTGGAGCGAATGTACCTAAATAACTTAAAAATTATTACATATTTATAGATTATTGATTAACACATTTAAGGTACAAAAAATGTTACTACATTGTCCTTTAAAAATACTTATATGAGTTCCATCTTTTCTCTACAGTAAAATCGTTGGTATGATATTATATGTGCTACATCAAACTTGTAGGACCAAATTGTTGAAAAACACAGATACAGATTAGTGATTGTGCGGTGATTTATAAAATTCCCTTTTTATTCACCTACCCTCATGTTAGACTTGTCCGTTAGAAACAAGCTGGTACCTACTTAAGTAAGTCCTGAAGATGCAGTCTCACCTACACCTTGAGCTTGCATGGTCTAACATGATCTTTGATTATTAGAAAATTTGACATCAAGGTAGGTGACCACAAGATGCTTTCTGAATAAAAAATAGACAAATGCCCACTGTAACAGAGGTTGGAGGTTAATGTTTGAAATAGTAACAGGTGAGCATTGGATTAGCCGAGATTAAATCTGAAGGCTGCGCGTGCGCCGACAGTGCGGATTGTGACGCAACAGCCGAGCGCAGACGCGGTAGCGCCGCACGTCCTCTGCCAGCCTTCAGCGCTTGCCACTTGCCAAGCTGCCTCGTAATTGTTATAGAGACGAGTTCAATAATTAAGCGATAAATATACCAACAGAGTGGCGGCAAGCGGAGGGCGGCAGTCGAGTGGCGGCCGCGTCGCGTATCAGACACTCGTGCATGTGATGGGCTTGGAAGTTCATTCGACATTTTTCTATCGGACATCGAAGGAATCTCACCGGACTGGTTCCCGCGCAACGCTGCGTTAGTGCGCCGCTCTGGTGAACCCTTTCGCTTGTAAATGTGCCGATATTTACATATGCGCGCTCGATCTTGCATCGAACTTTCGATCTGCGCCCGTAGCTCAATTGGTGTGCTTCGCTAGCTGGCCGCAACGCTCGCGCCGTTGCCGCCGCCCCAGCGCGCTCACCTCCTGCACAGCGTGCGATGATCCACGTACGTTACCCATTCTGTTCACACACCTACTGTCTTCGACTTCATTATCTGACTCATTCACCTCTATTTGGCCTAATTGGTACCTACCTGCTACACTACTTAATCTGGTCACGTTTGTATGAATTTCTACTTGCGTAATCGCCAGTTTAAACACTCAGTCCAATATAGATTTCTACGCTTTAAGTAATCTAAACGCCTATAAAATAATACATGTTGAAGCAGCTTTAGCTTAAAGTCACTGGATAGGTAGGTACGTGGTACTTAGAGTAGTAGATATGCATAAAATATTTTTCCTTCATGTCAATTCAATACTCCACAGTAGTACGAGTACGTAGATCTCCGTTAAGATATCTCTGAATAAAAATAACTCCTGACTTGCTAGTAGGTACCTCTTTAAAAGTATAATATAATCTATCTACTTAAAATAACTTGATAGTAAAGTGCTAAAACTGTTTCTTAGCTCTATCTCAACTTAACTAGTCTAACCTGTTATGTCTCCACTAACCTAACAACGTCACATGAACACGGGCTGGTTTATTTTAGTCATAAATAGATTATATAACTCTATTATTTTTAATGATTCTTACAGGGATGTAATGCTATTTTTGAAATACCAAAACGAATGAACATAATTTTTTTTTTTATAGAAAAGACATTTTTATTTTAAATTTGTAATTTTATATATGTTATCGTTAAGTAGTCAGAACTTAAGAATGTGTTTTTGAACTCGTGGTTATTTCGTTATTGATATTTTTTTATAATTAAAAAAAGTAAATATCCCTTCAAGTGTATGATCGATTGAGTGTGGAGATCGAGTGGCCCTTTAAATTTCAAAATCATATTCTGATCGCCACGGATCCTATGGAAACGGTCTATTTTAGATATGTTAAATGTTGCTCCACAATAAAAAAAAACAATCCGATACTGAATTTACCAAAATATCAATAACAGAGGTTCATAAATTGATGTAGGTAGGTAAATAATTTTATTCACATTAAGTTTAAGCAAAAGCTTTCATAGTTGGGTTTTGGTTCGGTTGTACAAAATCTCTAAAGTAATATAAATGATAGGTCTAAAAGTAGTGCTCTCCTTTTCACAACGTTCCTTGTAGAAAAGGACAGCACTACTGTTAGGTCTGTCAACATAGCTTAGAGATTTGTGTACATAAGAATCAGCACCACTAGGTTTGATTAACACTATATTTACATAAAATACCTATGATCACTCTTACTGCTAATCTCCTACTTAATCCATTAGTTTTTAATTGTCATCGTAACATAACGATAAGGTCAAACTACAAAATCGGCTAAACTGCTAGTTGCAAAGAAACATCTTTTGCTAAACCAAACTTTAAGCGTTCCAATACCAAAACCGGGACAAAAGGCATAAGACAAGCTACGTGTTTAACTGCCATCGTAATAAAGCAATAAGATTAACTGAAAAGGAAAATCTTAGTTGTCAAAAAAACGTTATGTTTATAAACCAAACATTGAACGTTCTAACACTAAAACCGCGACTCAATAAGGCTGTCTAAAATCAGATTGTGGTCTTGACCCCTGCGGTCTCTAGGATTACTTACAGTATGAAAGAGGTCATCTCGACTTTATTGTGTCATTAATTAAACGTTTAATAGGGGGAACGAGGGCACTCCATTGTTCGTCTTATATTTGTCACTGTCTAAGAATCAGTCTAATGATTTACCTCAAGCCACCACCTCTACATAATATTCTGATTGTAGCCAAAACCAGGGTTCTTCTGTCACATTCTTAGTACCTACTAATCCTAGCCTAACCTAGCTAGAATTTTTCGTTTACCATACGGCATACCTGTGGCTAGAAGAGCACGTTAAACCGTCGGTTTTGGTTAATAATATACCTAATAATGTGATAATATTTAATTGTTAAATTCTGCCAATCTTGACTTCACGTTAAGTGATCTACTATCGCTTACGCCGTATCGTACCGCGAATTTTTTAAGACAGAACTCGTCCGGGGAAGCAGGTACTAATGCCATGCAAAGTTCCGGTCTGAAGGGCGTGGTTGAGTTAAGCGTAAGTCTTTTACGCTTCAGGTTTATGGGCACAGGGTTGCACTTCGAAGGTCAAGCTCTTTGCATGCCCTGGAAAGTGTTGGTTTTTTATAGGCGACTAATTTCCCCTTAACATCAAGCGTACATCTACAGAAACAGAGGAACTATTTAGGGATAATTTAAGAAAGTTTGTTCTGGACCGCAGCTAGAAGCCGGTTCCGCCTAAAAATGATCGGCTGTAAGGGAACTTCGAAGTATACCAGCCTAGGTGTTGAGGATATTTGTTTCTGTGACTCTTGGTTCGTTCAGAGAACTGATAATATGGCAACAGTTTAAACAATTTTTCAAAACATTTTCTTATATAGAATTGTTTGAAAACGATGCGCCAAAATTTCTTTGCTGGTACGTTTGAAGTTACCAAAACTTGATCAAGTTATTTGCAAGTAAATATATATTTACCTTTCAAGTAGTTGTGAAACTGGACTTCTTTCAAAATTTAAATCAAAATACCTTTAGACGACAACATGGGTAATTGCTGAAAATGGAGTAAACACTTTCTTTCTTGCGGTAAACAGGCACACTGATATTTGGAGCTTTAATATACGATATCTCGATGTCAGACACAAGTGAGGTTCTATAATCCCCTTGTTAGGGAAAAGCTTCAGCACGGCCTTTGTGCGCGCGTAACAATGCAACAAATTAAGCAACATGACATATTATGCAGTATGAATGGGATGGGTTATATCACTGAACCTTGTGGAACTCCAGCGTGTATGACTTAAGTTCATAGCTAGAACATCAACGGTGACTAAGACTTCGCGCTTTTAAAAAGTTGTCGATCAAATCACACGGCTTCACCTGAAGTCCTTAAGCCGGTAAATTCAACAAACATACCCTTTGCCAGACACTATCAATAGCCTTTGCAACATCCGGGCTTGATAGCAGCCTGCCTCTTACTATAAGGCAGTGGTGATGGTTTTCGCGTGAGTTTACAACTAATCAGAAATGGTTCCATACCATTGATACCATGTTTTACATAATATAAATAAGAAGGTAAAGAATAGGTTATACCTACCTAGATTTTAGGCATAACAAGTAATGACTACCTTTATTTTATTGTATTGGATAGAAGCAGGCGTTACTTTGCGGAATTCCATGATATATTATGAAAATTAATGAATGAATGAATGAATGAATGAATGAATGAATGAATACACTTTTATTGTACACCAAAGAAAAAAAAGTAGTTACAGAGATATAAATACATATCAAGAGAGTACAATTTGGTGATAATTAAGTTTAATTTGCTATAGTAGAATCTCTATGGTGCAGTTTATAATTTCCAAATAGATTACTAGCAATGTACAATCTACATACCTCGTCCATACACATTCTCCTGCTTGTCGCGGAGCGTGGTGTATTAAGCTTAATTTTCATAAAATACGAGTATCATGGAAATGTGAGAGGGAGGCTTCTATCAAGCCCTGAAAAACATATAAAGATTCTCCTGCTTTTCGCTGAGTATAGCAAATTAAGTTTAATTTACATAATATGAAATTATTGTCTCAGAAATATATCTATTAAATCTTCATTTCGTATATTTTTACGCGCCAAATTCCTCACTTTTTGTGTGTTTCATGTTTGTCCCTGGAAAATGTCTTGTAGGTTTTAATGAGAGGCTATTACTTAAAATATGCTCTTTGAATTATCACATTTGTAAGAAAGGACAGCTGTGTGTCTGTCCAGCATCAACTCTAGCATCTTTATGGCTATATATCCTTTACAAGTATTCAATTGTTTTCCCTTTCTATAAGCAATCCTATAAGAATTTCTAATTAGTTACGGAACCCTTGCAATAGTGCAGTAAACAACGTGTTCGGATAGGGTATGCCCATCCTGATTACATTGTATATGTCAGTGTAACTGTACACTTGTAATGTCATTTTATATGCCACTGCCAGTGCTTGACAGTGCCTTTTGACAAGACCTGTTATTAAGAGGACAGTATTTCATTAAGACTTAGCAGGGTGGTAAGTACTCGTAATTCTGTAAAGGAATCCATCCGAAGAAAATTATGTTGATACAAATATTCATATTTCGCTTCTACGGATGACATCCCTCTTCCTCGCGAAGTGAATTTGGCAGAGCTTGTGAAGCGCAAAAAATAAAATAACGATTACAGATACTTCCCTCTAAAAATGACTTACCTCTGTAAGTTTGTTATTATAATTAATCGCGAATAAAAATTATAATAATAAGCACCGGAAAAATGCTGTCGTAGGCGCCTCGTAACCTCTCGTTACACTCGTATCCTAAGACATTGCATTACCCTAATCTTGCACAATCTGAAATCTGTAAAATGTTGTCAAGTAGGTAATTTGTATATAATAGACTTTAAAGTAGGTATTTTTTATGTAATCGGTGTGCATAGATAGCTACACATAAAGTAGAAAACGGCTTTGTAGGATTGGTAACCACCGAAGCATGCAATCAGTAGGCCGTTAAAATTCACGGTTGCTGATTTCACTAGCGCCGCCCCATACACCTTTTTTTTAATCTAATAGTTTTTTTAACTGATCGTGTTTTGCTCAATAGTAATGTGGGAAATATTACTTTCAAGCAAAAAAACTAACATACGATTAAAGTGTTTTTTTTTTTAAAGAAAAGTTATAAAATATTAGATACATATGTATATTTCGAAGGCGGAGGGCCATTAGAAACGACCGAGTGGACGATTGCCGGACTTCGAAGTACGTGAAGTCGACTTATCTAAAAGACTAGTTTGTTTGCACCGCGCACAAAAAGCGTTGCATTTCAAGGTGCAATATGAAACATTACATAAGTTATTTTTTAAGGCTATATTTAATAATATAAAACACCTAAAACCTAAACACCTAAATATAGATGGATCTACACGTGATGATGAAAAATTACCAACTCGTCCAAACATATCTTTTAACATTTTCCTTAAACTAAGCGTCTTAATAGACGCTTCCTTGCTATACCTCTATTTCCTTTTAGTTATTTTTATCTTGAGCCACAGCATTCCAATTCCAGTATTATTGGTTTTTTACATTAAGTATAGATTAGAAGTCCTTTTCAAGCTTTGTCTCAGCAATCCTCCCTACAACTTGTCAGCAGGTTTCTATCAACAGTTTGACCATAATGTTTTCGTAAACATGTGTGAGTGTGTTAGTTTGTGTGTGGACCGGTCTAACAGACGCAGGCCACTGATACGAGCACATAATTTAAATATATGATGAAGTCCCGTGCAGTGTTTCACAATAATTAAAACTGTTAAAGATGACGGAACAGCCAAATTTTCGTTACACATTAAAATAATTAGAAAGCAACACCACTGTGGTCTGTAATACGGGAGATGAAACGAAAGTAGGCTGTTCGATCTAAGACACATACCTACTTACTCTTCTTCTATTTTTATTCCTGATAGATTGATTGTTAGATAACAAAACTAGTCATAACCTTTTTATCAATTCTTACGTGGGTATTTTTCTGAACCTGATTAAATAACTCACGCACTACTCTTTATTGCTAAATAAAACATAATATACGAACTATAAAATGTCAGTGCCTTCTTAGAATTTCATTTTTACATTACAATTAATACTGATTTGTGGCGGGGCTGATTTGATAATACAAAAATATTGAATACATGAAAAATAACTTTGAGGCTGTGTTGTATATTTGTTCCTTAGGGTCTGCTAATGCTTTAGAACCAACTTTACTTCGGAATTTTAGGTTTTAAGGCTTTATTATGTCTGAAACTACTCAGTCAGTAGGTTATTAAGTTTTAATTTGCTTTTATATATAGGTACAAAATGATTATACGTTTGACTCCTTTCAACAATATTCCATTGTGCTTCCAGAATATTGACATCCCTGCTTTATTCCTTTTAAATTTCTTAAGACTATGTATCTTTGACGAGGTGTAACAACATTTTACACTTCTTAATAAATAGTAGGTACTCATATCTGATACAGTTTGTCTATAAGGTAAGGTAATATAAATTTGCGCTTTTTAACAGTTGCATTAAAGGCAGTAATTCATTCAATGTTATTTCCCTTTTATAAAATCAGAAGAGTACACATTCCATTACTTCATTGCAGCAATGAGTACATCTAAAGTAGTATACTCATTTGGTATTTTCCCTTTTTTAATTTCCGCAAAAATTAATTCTTAAACAGGGTTTGCATATTTGCACTTCTTAATAGCTACTTTTCTGCCACATCGAATGATTGCTGGATAGAGTCAATCCAATCATAAACAAGCAACTTTTCATCTTGTTTTCTAATTGTTGTTCCGATGTACACTCACTCAAGTCCGCTTTCCGTCTAAACTTTCTCCACTTTGTCCGATCTTTAACGTCAACCTTTAATAGTTAAAGCTATTCTGTTAAACAAGAGTTGGATTTTTCCAAACTATCTTTAATATGTAACATACTTGTATTATTTTCGTTAGAAGCAAGAGAGGATCGATTGTTTTTATTAGAACCTAAGTCTACATTATAGACGGCCGATTGGCGCAGCGACACTGCTTTCTGAGTCCAAGGCCGTGGGTTCGATTCCCACAACTGGAAAATGTTTGTGTGATGAGCATGAATGTTTTTCAGTGTCTGGGTGTTTATATGTATATAATAAGTATTTATGTATTATATTCATAAAAATATTCAACAGCTATCTTAGTACCCATAACACAAGCTACGCTTACTTTGGGGCTAGATGGCGATGTGTGTATTGTCGTAGTATATTTATTTATTTATTTATTAAAAAAAAAAAACATTGAATATATTTTTAACAATATTGATTTATCTTTTCGGCCATTACTTTATACGTTTTGTTACGATTTGAGGTCATAAGAATTTCTAATTCGTTTCTAAATTACAAACTTAATTTATTAAAAACTTAATGTATACCTTCATTTGATTAATGTGGTATACATTCCAAAAAAATATAATATTCTTTCCGTCAAACTAATAATTTATGGAAACAAACTTTATCTTTTCATTTAAAAGGTTTGTTTTGTTTGGCTCACTGCTTTTAATAATAAGTAAATAAGTAAGAGAACACGTTTTTTTTGCGCGTTCGATTATTGAAATTTCTCAAATATTTCTCTGTTTCCCAAACTTAAATAGTGTTGTTAAGTGTAGTCTATTATTGTGAATTTATTAATTATCATATCGTTATCGTCTCTGTTATATCGCAATCAACTCCGTTATGGATCATGATTCTTTCTGATTAATATTTTTTTCATATTATTGTAAATGTGTCATTCATCTTTTGTTACAGATTTACGCTAATGTGACTTTAGTTTACATGAAAACTTACACTAACATGACAGAGGCGTAACTTGATGATAGTTATTTCTTTGTATCCTAGGCTAACCAGTAATATATTCATTTTCAATGATATCCGAGTACCTTTTAAAACGTGTAGGTACACTGTACATCAGCTTATATTTTGGAAAGAACACCCAAAAAAAGGTGTTATTATTTTACGTGTAACCTATTAAAGTCGCCATTGTGTTAGCTCTTGGGAGTGTTTTTTTTCTTATACACTAAATAATTTTGGGGATCTACTGATTTTCTCGTATTGTGTGTAAAACGTTGAGTATACCCGATAGAATAAACTTATTTTTGGTTCGTGATATTAGTTTTGCATAACAAGTTTTCCAAGGTTATTATTTGTACAATATGGATGTCTCCCTGTATATCAGACAGTTTTGTCTCCGCGGATACCGGAATCTTAATAAAAATTCATTTGGTTATGATATTTTTTCATTCATATAGGTAAATTTTTTGATTAAATTTAAAGTTTCTGTGTTTTTTGCCGACTTTTAATACTACTTAGTTAAAAACATAAAATTTTTCCGAAGAATGTCCTGGGCCGACTTATTGTGGGAAAAGTGTTTAGTGCATGACTAGTATGGAGGGCTGTAGCGGAAAACAATGCTACAAAAGCACTGCAATGCTGTTACGACCCTCAGTAGGTACCTTGTAATAATGCGCCCAAGAAGAGACTTAAATTTTCATTAAGCTGTGAAATCCACTTTCCTATAAGAAAAGCCACAAGTACATGGATATTAATACGCTGAGAATTATGATAATGAACATCATAGCCATAGAGATAGAGATTTATTTCGTGAACAAAAAGGTGGTGGTTATGCGCTATTGTAATGAGGATAACGTCACGAGCCTGCATTTGTCCAACACTGAAAGTGCTTCAGTACAATCTTTTATCATCTGAACCGGCTTCACACATTTGTCTTAAACGTTAAAATAAAATAGACATATGTGCGTGCACCATATGTCTATTTTATTTTAACGTAACGCTTTGTTTATCGAAAATAACTTTTTTTATTGTTGGCGTGCAAATAGGGGTACCATATCAAGGTAAAAAATTGTAAATTTTCTGAAACGGTTGATAACTTTGTACTTTTCCTGAATACAAAATACACCTATGTCCATCTCCAAGATGCTATCTGTGCCAGCCAAATTTTATGAAGGTTGAAGAACGTAGAGCCAAAAATATATAACAACTAAAAACAAATGGGAGACACACCTTCGGGCCCTTACAACGTTTGCACATAGCCGATTATACTTTTCATTTCCTATTAAAAATTAATACTAATAATCGAGAGGTATGAAGTGTGATAGTAGCAGCACAAAAAAATTGTCGACTGCGTTGGGTAAGCATTTGAGGTTTGAAAGAGATTTTGGCGTACGTCGTCGGATTCAAATTCATTGACTAACTACGAATAGTTATCATTAGGTTAAAAGTCAACATTGTACCTAATCTTAGATGACTAGTAGGCAGAAGGTTAACAAGAAAATCTATAATTTTTGTATAAAGTGTTAGCGATCACGCCCTTATATAATATGTGGCATGTGTGTACGTATTAATTAACGTTAATTCTTAAGTGAGTGGGTTATTGCTGTCCGCTGTTGTGTTGCTGTCCGCTGAGGTGTTCTGTCCCCTATCTCCAATAAAGATCACCAACTCTTTACAAAAGTGGACAAAGATGATACAATATTTCTAATAAAATAAGATTTATTAAAATCTTTTTAGACATGACAGTGTTATGGTGTAAAATAGTCAGTCTTTAATCATCTAGCCCGAAGAAACCCTATGTTATGTAAGAATAATAAGAGTTTAAATGTTAAAAAAGGAAAAACAGATTTGGTTTTCTCCATCGATATTTAAGGTGATTGGAGTTAAGGAATCGTCCTGTTGCAGTTATATAGAAGTAACTCTATAGTTACTTCTATAATAACGTAAAGAATAACGTTAAATCTATATTTAACGTTATTCTTTGTTATTTTCATTCCATTCATTAAATTAATTGAATTTGGTGCTTTAGGTATAACCAGCCAGAATCATTCTACGAGTACCCAGAACGTGAGAACTTATATTTAAGCCATTGCACTAATTACGTTAACAATGCCGAGATAATTAGACTACTGTTCCCACTTGTTAAGGCCGAAGGATTAGTTTATCTATTTAGGTTGCTAATTAAAGCTTCCTTTTATACACTCTTTTCATGTAAGGCTACTTTGTAGTGTAGTTCGGTGTTCTCTTATTATTCTTACTCATGTTTGAGGAGCTACGTTTTAATTTTTGTATGGTTTGTCACAAATTCAATAATTTGCAAGTAGGTTCCTAGGTATTAAATATAAAAGTGTGTTTATTATTTGCATTGTTTGTTTAAATTGGTGTGTAAAGTTATCACTTTGATTTGAAATATTTAAAATCAGCTAACTACCTTTAAATATTTAAGTTAAAGTTTTGTTTAATAGTTTACAAACAGTAGCAAAGTTCTGGCTGGTAATCTGACCACCGCGTGGTCTATCTATATTTTATTCTCCATAAACTGGCTAGCCAACCCAAAATTATTTTTTTAAACTGACTTTTAGTCAATGTTTGAAAATCCGCACAAATAAACAAACTTGAATCAGTTTTCTTAACAAGATTAGTTTGTAAAATTACTGCTCTACTTTTTTAATCATTTTGAATTTTTTTTAAATCACTTAGGTATATATATATCTGAAATGAAAGCATTGGAATGTGAGCTTTATGATATTTGATTCAATGACATTCCAAAGATAACTTTTCAGTATTTTTACAGTATCCGAAGAGTGAGCACCGCGTTGACCACACGTCGACCAAGCGTCATAAACTTAAATACACTTTATATAAAGTTCAAAGTTGCTACGCTCAGTGTTGAGTTGATAGTGAAGGCTATTAACCTGCCACTAAGTTACAGCCAATATCAAACGAAACGCAGGGAATCTTTGGTCTAGTTGTTAGTATGTTCACGAGATTAGTGGTAGCTTTTTGTGACAGAGCTCGTACAGGGAAATCCTGAAATCATTCTTATTTCTTCCACCAAGCAGAATTGCTATGGTCAGGTCTGAGGAGTGTGGTTGCCACTGTAATTACAGGTACATGATGCTTAGCACCTACGTTTCAGGTAACATGGTCACAGGGCGGCACTTTATAGAACGTGCTCCCGGAGGAGTGGGGCTCTGTTTATAAGCGAAGGTTTTCCAGTAATCATCATGGGCTATCTGCTTAGTCCGTCAATTAAAACCCGCTCTCTTGCAGCTTTTCCTTCTGCCAGAGGTTGCCTGTAAGAGATTGCTTGCAGCAATAAGGCCGCCTTTGCATACCTACAATTCTAGTTCTCTTGCTCATTTTCTATTTTATGTATATTTTGATGTTTGTGTGCAATCAAGTATTTCTTCTTCTTCTTCATCTTAAAACTTAAAAAAAACCCTAACTAAACTCAGGTTGGGTATAAATTGTTAGATTAGGGTTTTCTGGAGTTAGCAATTTGGAGTTTTTCCATCTTCGTGCCTCGGATAGCACTTTGAGCTGCCGGTCACTGACAAGGGATAATATTTCCTAAAACCCTCTAACCCGGATTGGATCAGCGTGGTGAGACTATGCTTTAAAAAGTCCTTTCCGAAAGGAGATATGCGGATAATAGGCTAATACTCGCGTTAACACCAGATTAAAATAAAAAGCAAAAAACAACTCTACTTTAGTAAAGTTTCTTGATTCCATTTAGCAGTTAACATTAATTATTTTACCTCTAATGTTAAATATTTACCATAAAATGGGGAAAATGAGAAAAAGTTTTTGACCCACTATGTGTATATTTACCTATGTGAGTAAATTCGGCCTCATACTTGTTACAGAACATACTATATATAATACATATATAAAGCTCTTAATGTCTGTACGATTGCCATTAGCTTATTAGTGCGCCACTTCTGGGCTGATTAAGACAACGCATTCAATGAGACGGTTTTTATCAAATATTACTGATTCTTTAAATATTTTAAAACCTTTGTCCTAGTTTCTACAAGTACAGTACTTCCTCTTACAATCCCATCGATCGCATGTGCCGCCTTTATAATGATTTAGTATCAAGTAATCGTAATATTGTCATTTTTAACAAAAGGATAAATATTTTTAAAAATCAAATTATTAACCACTATTCCACATAATCTTTAGGGAAATTATATATATATATATATATATATATATCGTTTTTTAAGCGTTTTTTTAGCTTTAATTTTATGTTTACCTTTTTGTTTAATTAAATTCCAAGATGTGTACACATACTTTGGGTTGTAACTTAGAACAAAATGGTTATTACTTATATTTAGATCTACTTTTAGTTATTATCTGTTTTGTGTACCTAATAACAATGAATAAATATTCAGTAGAAAATAAAAGAGCAAACAATAAACCGAATGGCCTGCCTAGCACAATCATACTGCTATATAGTGGTGAAATGGTTCAGAGATAGAAGAATAAGTCGAATAGGCCTGTTTACTAGATACTTATCTAATAACAAAGTTTCCTGATTTATAAAACCTATTACGTATTAGTGACAGGCAATTATAAAATATGGACTGCATTAACAGAATGGCGTATTACCAATCAGATAAAGCTATAATCTCAATAAATATGCGTTAAGATTAGCGCGTATCTCGCCGCTGATCTTCCGGAATGTGTCCACGACCTTCAATGTGAAACCGAGCTGACTTTATCACATTATGATATATCCTTGCATATATCAGTGCATTTGTAGGCTTCTGCCAATGCAATCGGAACCTACCAATGCAATTTTACTTTATGACTAATCTAAAAAGGACTCTATTCCTCAAGTAATAAAGAATATAACAGCTTTTAACGCGCAGTCTGTTACAGGGAAGTGAAATCGAAGCCTAATTGGTAGAAATACGAATCTAAGTTGTTCTTTGTAATTTAGGTTGCACTTAGATAATACTAAGTACACGTGTAAGTATCATAAAAATTAAATTGTAAACTGGCAGCATGTGTCTGCAGGTTTTTTATCATTATGACAATCAGTCCGATCAAACGTACGAACATCCCAAATATAGTCATCATTGTCAACTCATTACCGGCTCACTACAGGGCACGAGTCCAGTGGCGTGCACTGAATACATGTATAAAGGCATTGCATACCCTACCCTCAGTGCTTATCAGGGTTTTGGAAACAATACAATCAAACCCTACCGATTCTTGACTAAGCAGCAGCTGTGTGTGTGCATTTCATAAGTGTAGTAAAACATTGCTTTACCTGAACATTTTCTAAAACCCGTATTGTTTTTCTATGCTGTTTTATATTGTTGCCTTTTTAATGCATACCCTGGTCATAGATCCTTTTGCACGCCCCTGCACGAGTCTTTATATATATTATATATTATTTAGTTATAGCTAGCTAGTGATATTATGATTGCTTAATTTAAAAGCACACATAACTCCACATAGCCGAAGCCGAAGCCTTACCCAGTAATCCACCAACTATCGACTAAAATATAGTAGGTAAGTTAATCGTATCAATTGTATATAAGATATATATTATTATTAATTATATAAAATATATGCCTAGATATTCAGTACTACTTACTTATGTTATCAAGTGCGTACCCAGCCTCTGGTCTATGGGGATCAAATCGTCAAAATATTTATCCTTTCCCTCTAAATAAAAATTTGTCTGTCTGTCTGTATCTTGGCCGCCATACATTTGGAGTTCATACATTTTCTGCGAAATTTCCAGGGAAGTAAAATTCCAGCTGCCCTCCCTGCTCCCCTTGGTTACGCCCGTGAACGCTGTTCCAAATGGATTGGTTTGCCCATCATCACCGAGCTGGGCGGGCTGGTTGGAGTTCGCAGAAGATGTTAGTAGTAGTTCAGAGGACTGCTGGCTTATATCCGTTATATATATCTCGAACCTTGACGGACGCGATTTCCACAACTGAAAAATGATTGTGTGATGAACATGAATATTATTCGGTATCTATCTATATAATTTATGATTATTTTTCATTAAAATACTCATCAGTAATCTTAGTACGCATAGCGAAAGCTACGCTTACTTTGGGGCTAGATGGCGATGTGTATATTGTCCCACTATTTATTTTTATATTAGTATTTATTTTCATTTTATCGCCTCGTACTTACTTAATATTTTTACGAAGATACGTGATATTTTTATTGCTTGATATATACTTACGAATTATAAGAATAGCTATTGAAAAGTTATATAATAAAAAAAACAAACTACGGACGTTTATTTTAAAAGAACTAAAAGGTCTTTCATATCATGTTGTATTATAAAGATACTGCGGTTACAGAATTCCTACAGATGTACTTATTGTTAGAATCTTAATCAGATATATTACTTGGATATTACCATTGGAATGTTATGACTAATAATTATTGTCCTTAATACAGTTCTATAAATACATTTGGTATAAAGCGAGCAATATACAAGCTAAAACAAAATGTCTAAGTTTAAAAAGTAAACAAACCAGTTCATGCCGAAAGTACAAATTGTAAAACACTTAATATTGGATTTAAATAAAATTTCTAAGACCCAGATTTCCTTTTTGTTACGTGTCTGACGAAGACAGACGTAAGTGGGCTGGGAAAGACGGGCAAACTATTACTGGTATAAAATAGCTGTACATTAGTCGTACACCTGACAGGATGAGTGGAAAATGGCTTCGGAATCGCTGTTTCCAACCGGCATTGCGCGAATGAGGGCGTTCGACTTATTTATAGATAATTTCAGCCCGTTTTAATTGACTTAAGATAAGGCGCAGACTGTTTTAGAGGGTTACGAGCCGGAAAACGGAACCATTTTGTTATCACTTTGTTCTCTACCTGTAGAAGATGTCTATGTTTGCAATTAAAACATTTATTTTTGTATCAAGAACCTAATATAGGGAGACTTAACAGTTGCACAATTCCTCTTCGCAGTGCTATAAAAAATACGGCGAAGTACCAATAAATGTATGGTACCAATAAGTGTATATAAATCACACACAGTGAGAAGGGGTTGAGGCCGTGGTCCACCACGCTGGCCCAGTGCGGATAGGTGGACTTCACTCACTTTTAAAAACATTATAGAGAACTCTCAGGTATGCCGGTTTCCACACGGTGTTTTCCTTCACCGTTGAAGCAAGTGTTATTTTTATTGATTAACGCACCTAACTAAGAAAAGTTAGAGATGCGTGCTGGGATTAGAACTCGGCACCACAAAAGTCAAAGTCCTACCTACTGGGCTATCATCGCATCAATAATAGTAACAATAAAGAAACACAAATTGCTTATATCACAAATCTATGTATTTACATTTTAATCAAACTTCTGTGATGTCCGATGAGTACAGAGTAAAGGAATTGGTTTGTAGACCTTAATCACCCAAGCCAACATAAAAACACAAATAGGGTTCACGATTTGCTCGAATGCTCCAATATTATCCAAGTGTTAAGGAAGATTTGTTTTAATATGTAAACTGGCACACTCATTTTTATTATTATTTGATTGTTAGGTTAGGTAATAGAATTTGTCTTTTTTATTATGTTATTGTTTTGTAAAGTATGGCATATGCCTTGTCATAGCCTTGTCGTGTGTTTTATAAGGGCCTTGTTGCCTGATGCAAATAAACCGTTCAGAAACCAGGACAAGTATTAATTCTAACAAGTAACTCTCTAGGAAACTCCATAGTCCATAAAACACACAAAGGAATTCTTGAAGTTGCCTTTTAAAACAAGTCAGTCACACTAAACTCTTTAAAAGCAACCTTGATGTATTGTTTAGATAAGGCAGGTCCGTTTGTAATTTGCAGATTTCACGATATCTGTAAATTGTTATATTTTATCCCGAGTTCCATTGAAACCGGGGGACGTAATCCTCTCAGCTATTCCCGACGGTCGTTGATCTAATTGAGCATTTGAGCGGTGCGTGCGTGCTAATGGACTAATTACGTACATGAGAGGAGAATTGGTGAGTAACGCAGGACGCGAGCGGCCGTGGGTGGCAGACGGCATGGCTCCGCGGCCATACTCCGTCGTTGTGTAACGAACTCTATCTACCTCTACCTACTCTATATCTATGTATTTTAAGGTAAAATTTTCATAATTTGTTGATTTCACGTAAGGAAGCAAGCGGACTATACACTTTTGAAACGTCTAGTCTGTCTGCTTGTATTGATCACGGTAAACAAATAAAACTGTCTAAACACCAAAGCCGCCGATCCTGAAAAATTATAATTACAGTACAAAATAACATTTTCTGAATTCATTGTGTTCAAGTAGCTAAGAAGGTTTACTAAAAGCGATTAAAAATTGTTAAAGAAAACGCCCGCGGCTTGGAGTCGTCGGCTTTATTTTATGGGAATCTTGCGGACTAGTACCGGCGTTTCCCGACGAATTGCAGCGACTGTAGTCATCGAGTCGCCGGCATATTGTAAGCGTTCAGTTGTTCGGTAATTTCGAAGTACATCATCATCATAACTTCAACCGATAGACATCAACTGCTGGATGTAGGTCTTTTAAAGAGAGTTCCAAAATCCAAGTCCTGGGCCAGCGCGGTGGCTCATCCGTCCAACGCGTCGGGGCTCACCAACGCTGCGTTTAACCGTACGGGTCAGCATTCCAGCAACTCGGGGCCCCAACGTACATCGCGACTCGTTGAGTAATGTTGGTAACTTTAGTTCTTCCATCAACTTGATGGAAGAACTAGAGTTAGTCAAGTCACAAGTTCTTTAGTTCTTCCTCTGGTTCAGTGGTTAGTTACGGAACTGAAACGAAGGCGCTTACTTATAAGAAGGCTCGGACAAACTGAGATGGAGAGAGCTATGTTGGGAGTATTTCTACGTGATCAAATCAGGAATGAGGAGATCCGTACAAAAACTAGAGTTTCGAAAGTATATTAAGTAGTTATATGCGTTTATTATATGACTCCCAAGGTAATTTTGGACTTACCAATGCATAAGTTAAAACACTAATAAATAAATAATTTAACTATAATAAATCGCGGTTACTATACGATAGATGAATTCCTTAACGACAAGGCTGCTTGCAAGCAGGCCCCGCTCTCATCTTTCACAAGATAGACATTTTTAAAGAGTGTTAACTGTAAAATGATGTTGAAAAAAGGCAATTTGCTGAGTTTCTTGCTAGCTCTTCTCGATAGAATCTGCATTCCGAACCGGTGGTAGAGTCACAAAAACAGACAGACTTAAAGTGCTTATACACTGGGCCTTATTGAAATAACTGCATTTTGTTTTTTATTTTTTTTTTATTTGGTGTGTATCCACTGACTAGACCGACGACACCGCCGTGTTGTGATGGCATATCTTTGGTGTGTACTACTTTAAACCTAATCCATTTTTTATGGGTAACATATGTATGACAACTGTTTACTAACGCATAAATATCTGATTATATTTATAAGCGCAGTAGGCACTGAACGTCGCAATTGATTAATTTATTGCCAATAAAGTAGATTTATTACTATGGATATGCCCTTGATGGGACGAATATATTTTACATTATTTACTAAAAATCATGAAAGAGTATCACGTAGGGATAAGGTTTTAAAGGGGCACACTAATTTATAAACAGCTTCAAAACTCTCCAGCTCAAGTCATACTACATAGACAGCTTTTATATCTTCCCGAGAATAAAAATTATGCAAAGCAAATAAGTAAGGGTTGGACTTGAACATGAAGTAATTATACCTACCAGTTGTACCATATTAATTTGGTTGCACGAGGAAGCTAAAACCTTTTTTGTATACCTACTGAATTCAAAGTAAAGACTAAAGCTAATTTTTATTTGTACATAAAACAATTTTTTTGTAAACCAGAATCTAATCTAATCTATATATTATGTTTGTTATATATTTATATATATTATGTATATTTTCTATTTATATATCATGTAGGTATATTTTATATATTACGTATATTTATTTAAATTATATATGTATTTGTATCTTTACATTTGGTATTTATGTATATCTATCAACACTCTTGGCACTATCCTGTTCTCTTGCTGTAAGTCCTATCTACAAAGGTTGCCTGTAAGAGATTGCTTGCAGCAATAAGGCCGCCTTTGCATGTCTACATTGTGTACTGTATACTCCTTACTGTTTCTTTTCCTGTATGTTATACGTGCAATAAAGTGTTTCTTCTTCTTCTTCTTCTTCTAATGGCAAATAAAAAGTAAAATTTTAAAGTCACTTTAAAAAAATATATATTTATTTAGAAAAGTCACAATTCCAATTTATACCAATTGTAGTGAAAAGCAGAATGATTATTTTATCATTGATATAATTCGTATCTTATATCTAAATCTTAAAAGGTATCATATAAAATGACTTGACTTAGGCACTTATTCTTAGTACAATATCCTATCTATATTCTATCTATTCAATATTATATCTATTATCTTATTTACACACGTGAAAAATAATATATTTCTAGGTTACTCTAAAAATAAAATCATAACCTACTCGTATTATTATTAGCTGACCGCAATTATCATCTGTGGCAATGACGCAGCACATATTATTGGCTTGTAATAAGTAACCAAAAATTCTACAACCTCAAGAAAAACTGGTATAAAAATTCCGAGCGACTTCTAACTTTCGCTGGCATAAGTATAACGGATCGCGAGAGACACGCGCCAAAAAAAAGGAATTAAAAAAACATGAACAACAGTTCTTTATTCGCGCGTAACGGCCCCGGTAGCCGGCTATATCAACGATAAGCCATCTAAGTAATTTTAATTTAATGGATGCGGCCTTATGACAACTTAGCATGAATTTATTAAAATATAGCTAGCTTCGTTTGGTGACTTTGTTGTACTATGTCACTGATAATGTCTCTCCGGTCTAGTTAGTTAACGCAGGTTCGAAAGTTAGTATAGGTTCGATTCCAAGGCCAAAAATATTGGACATCAGGTTTTTGAAGTTATACTTCTTTTGGCGCGTTATGGATAATGATGAGAGTAAATTTTTAAGACACGCGCGTGCTAAAAAAATATAGAAAGAGGAGGCCCAGGTATTCAGATATTCACTGCAATACCCACAATGTTCAGGATGGCACTTAGATCTTTCACATATACATATGTGTACATACAGTATTATTGAAGCTAAATACCTAGTTTCTTAGCAGTAATCATTTATTCTCATGACTATTATTCTTCCTTCCTATTAAAGTATTCATTTTATAAAAGAAATCTTTTAAGCCCACCAACCTGCTTTAGAGCAGTGTTGTGGGTCTGTACTCTATAAACCTGACTTTCCAAGGAGTGAAATAAAACAACTGGACTGACTCTAATACTGTATATTAAGCTTCTCTATAATTCATATTACTTGTTACCTTCAAATGACTCTACAACCAGTTCGGAATGCTGTCTTCGGCAGAGAAGACCACTGGCAAGAAACTCTACCGTTGCTCTTTTATTCAATCAATTAAAACAAGACTTATAAACACAATTACAACATTATCATATGTTATAACGCTAGGCCCTTTGATACAAGACATATAAGACAGGTCAAACATAACTACTAGGATCACTTATAACATCAGGACTTTTGAAACAAATTGTTTGTATAAAGCAACCTCTGCTACATACGCTATCTGTATAAAATAATGCTAGGGCTCCATATATTATACCTGAATAACCCAAAGGATATAAGAGATATACTTATCTGCTGCCACATCAGGTACCAACATAGTACCAACAACTTATCTCAACTCCATCACCAATACATACGACTCTTGTTTCGTCACAACAATATTTCCTTAAGTGTATCGTTTCCATTATAAATCATCTATTCCCAATTTGTAACGTTCTATCCACAATACTTTACTTAATCTCCTTTTCTCAATTAATTAATTAAAATCCGTGCTAACTTTTCTTTCCCGCCAATCGATCTTGTCAAACTCGCGTCTCCCGCCATAGATCCTATATTTTTCTTTGACAGTCTACTAAAGGCCATTATTCTATTTTCAATACACTATCAATGAGTATACAAACTATGATTTGTTGATATATTTAATATAATCATCGGGTTTATCATAGATAAAGTGCTATAATTCCCTATTTCCTAACACGCGCACCGTCACTAAAATCCGACATTAAGAAGTTAGCTATAAGGTTTGATAGTGTACACTTTCAATTGTCAAAGTCTGCGGGCTCATTCCAGCGATTCAATTGATTCAATTGTATAATCTCAAATTTTAATGTTGAGTGAAACTTGGTTGTCCGATAATGAGTCTATTAGTATTCCCAATTTAATTATGTTTATTATATACATTTTTTTAATTATGTAGAAATATTTTTTTTGTTATATTTAAATACACTTCATTTAACTAGGTATTGCATTATAATAAAACTTTCAATGTATATCCCTTTTTTCTATCGTTAGTGTAGTTTTTTCTACAAAACTTAAAATAAAGCGAAAGATAAAATTTTTGAAAGATTTTTATCTTGTTACGCCAAAGAAGTATAACTTCTAACGCGTGTACAATAAGTACACACACGTTTTTTTATTTAGATAAGAAATACCAGTCCGTAGTTAAAAAAATTGCATTTTCCATCCCCTGCTTTGGAGAGTACCTACTTATAAGTTGTGATTATATAATCAATAACATAACGTGATAATAATCATTAAAACCCACAAACGCGCACTAAAGTAGCGTGGTAGATTTAAACATTGTATCCTTTTCTCTTATGAGGATCCCGGTACCCAGCAGTCGGAGATGAATCGGCTTTGGATGACCACAGATTGAATCGTTGACGAAAAAACTATAAAAACTAGTAAGTGCAGTTAGTATTTGTAGTGCCAGTGAGATGATGATTTAAAAAAAACTTACGGGTAGTCTTTTTGTATGTAGTGGGCTTCTTCGAATTCCAGGTGCGTGGTTGGGCCATAAAGTTTATGTTAAGGAATGAAGTTAACACATCCGAAAAATGGCGAAGTATCGGTACCTACCTTTTTGGTAACAGAATTTTCGGTTTAATTTGATTTGGCGTAGATCAATGTCATATTTTCTTCCAAACCTCGTTTGGAATTATAATTATTAAACCAATTATTAAAGCCATTTCAGAAATACTAATCTACATTTTATTTTTTGTAGAGTTATATGTAATTTAATTGCAGCAATAATCTTTTAAGATACTTTTTAGAGGGTCAATCCCACATGCATGAATTTAATTGTGTTACTTCGAAAGTTCGATAAATTTAGCCTTCAATATGGGGACTTAATTGTAATAAATGTAGAGATTTACGAGTGCGATTGCTTTTAGGTGTTTTAATTTTATTTTATTATCAAGGGCCACAAAAGGTGAAATTAGCCATGTCGCTAAAGTTTCATGTACGTAAAATGTCCTGTGGTTAATATATTTTTTTTGATTAGTGGGTTACATAACACCATGCTAAAACTGGAATACATACATGTTATAGATACATGTCACGGAACGACGGATTTACAGATAGAAAGCTAACAAAGCTATCATACCGGGGTTAAATATATCATTATGGTTATGGTGGTAAATATAGGTAATTTAAGTTCGTACGTCTTCATCCTAGTAGAAATATTTTTTTCTTTGGAACTGATACTTTTCGATAGATAAAAAGTATCCAATGTTTTTTTAGGACATGATCTACTTGAGTACATTTAACATGCATATACAACAGCGGGTAGGATAGCGTCCGGGGGTATTTCCTAATTTGGAACACCCGGCCTGAAATTTGAATTAAATAGGCTCATAGATAGAAAATCGATCTGCAATAATGTCCTGACTGGGAAACAAGTAAGTATATTTTAAATTACAGAATATCTTCTTATGCTGCTAATGATCATAATGCCTTGTAGAGTAAAGAAGTAAAAGAATTCAGACATCGTGCATATATACCCTCCGAAACATATCCTGTATATGACCGTTAGACAGCAACCTTGCATCGATCGTGTTAACTGAGTAGTTTTGCCTTGACTATAATAGATATTTATTAATAAAGCAGGTAGTAAACAAAACGCAGACAGGTCTCTCAATTTAATATTTTTTCACTCAATTTCACGGCAGTTAAGTTTGTAACATTTTTTTTATACCTCTACAAAGTACAAGTTAGCCCTTGACTGCTATCTCTCCTGGTAGTCAATCCTGGCATGTCATGATGCAGTCCAAGATGGCAATGGGGGACCTCCCACTTATAAGACCTCAGCGCTTACCACTGCGTACGGAGGTTTTAAAGGCGTAGGAAATATTTATATCAAGTAGGCTTAATTTATAAGCACTTTTTGAACGTCAAGTACGTGTGTATTTTTGTAGTGACTCTACCCCGGTGGTAGAGTCAAACATACTTGTTCGGAGATAAAAAATCTATCGAGAACAAGTCGGCAAGAAGCTGAGCAGTTGCAATTTTTCTTTATTAACACTAGCAATCATTTTTATAGCTTGTGGGGATTATAGTGGAAGCCAAGCTAACAATTGTAATAAATGTATGTTAACATGTTGATTAAACTTATGCTTATATATGCTATTGGTAGGTCTCGGATTACCTTCACATAATCTATTTCCTAACTCCAGCCTGAGAAACCTTTACCCGAAAAACCCAACCTAACCTACCCTAAGCTAACACGGTTTGGCCTGATTCGAGATTCAAACTTAGTATCTCGTTATCCACAGCTGCTTGCCGTTTTGCCAACTAGGAACTTGTACATAAGAATCAAATTAAAAATAACCGTCACTTTCAAAAATCCAACTCCGAAAGCAATTTGCAAAACACACAAAAAAAATTGCTTGATGATTTTGAATAATATAGTCGGTTCCATGCTAAATTAACAAAACTTGTAGAAGCGAAATTTTTATTTTATTTCGTATTTTTCCTTTTAAATTTCCTCAAGCTCAACATCCCAGGGTCCGTCTTAATATTCCAATGAGGTTGACAGATTATTATCAGTTTTTACTGAGAGCGATTGCCTATGTGACCTCTGCTCAGTTGTTGAAACAAGTTGTTAGAATATCATTATACGTTAACAAGTTTGGTTTTTCATAGACATTGCGTCCTGCTATTGTTCTTCCGTTTATATTAATTTTGATATTTTATCTTTTGCAATATTTCGGTTGGGTGTTTCTCTAAAATAAATATAAGAGTAGTAAAAAAGCCGGCAATTAATCAAGAGTCAGAGTCACGCACACGTATTTTTCTGTTCCTCAGAAGGAAACGTATAATTACCTAAATTATTTGGTTCAATAATTCGAATACCTCTAAAGCAAAAAAGGTCGTTCGTTTCCATCACAGGTTACAAAGTACATTTTGAATCGATGTTTTCATTCATTGTCGTTTAAGTCCAGATGGAAATTACATTATATACGGAAATTACATTATCGTAACACGTATAAGATTAACACGTATAAGATTTGAGAACAAAAGTATCTAATACCTAATGACATCTTTTATGGTCCCCCATTATTTTTTTAACTTATAGTATTATAAATGCGTAAATGTGTTTGGCTCGACTCGTCTCGACTTGTACTAAATGAAATTTTGGCTAAAATTCGACAATAGGGAATGTCAAAATATAATAATGTTTTTTTAGAAAACCCGGTGTTTTTAAAAACAGAATCTAACGCAGACGAACAGCTAGATAATAATATTTGTATGCTGATCTATGAGCTCCAGACAAAAAACGTTACAGAAACGTTTTTATTAAGTTTTTTCACTTATTCTTCATTCGCTAAAATTTGTTTAGCTAATTTTTCATGTTTAACAGAAAATTTATTAAAAAAAAAAATCGGTTTGCAAAAAAATCAATATGTAACATCAAATATCAGAACTTTAGATTTGTAATTACAAATTTACAAATCTAAAATTACAGAGTTAACAGAGTTAGAGCTCTGTGACATATGGATGGAAAGAAATAAAATAGCACGGAGAAAATAGTAGGGCTGTAGAGGTCCTTTTCCTATACATTCTTTGTATTAGAGCCTCAAAATGTAATTAATACTTATGTTTTTATGTTTTTAATATGCTTATGTTTTTAATATGCTTTCTAGTTTATGAATCTCAGAAAAAACGTAAGACAGTAAGGACCTACTAAAATTAAATAATAATGATCTCAAAAAATACTTGATTGACATTGCTTACTTTAATTAAATGAATACACTAGCTATTTAAACTGAATCTCTACGATCATTTATTTTCTTTAACAAAGTGTTCAAAAAAATTAATGGAAATCTAAATAGTAAAATTAAACAAAAAAACATAAACATTACACGTTGCCAAAATTGTCAGAAACTTTTTTATTACTATATAAACCTTTTTGAATTGACTTACAACGTAGTATCATGCCCATTGTAAGTATACACTTTTTGCCGAACAATTTATCACTGTAGTTTTTGCTCATATAAAATGAATGATAAAATTGAATATAAATAGTTTTTAAGCGAATTAATCACCCACTCAAGATGTTACACTACGATTAGGAGATGCGGTAAAAAAGTGAAACAATTATTCTTAAGAATTTGTTCAATGAAAAACTGTGGCTTAGGTATATTTTTTCTTAGACATCTGTTCCGAGCACGTGCGTTGATATAATCAAAATAAAATCTCTCGCCACCTGAGCGAAGCTTCCTATCATTGTTAAAAGAAACATTCATCGTTCTGACACGCACGTAACCATTTTTCTATCAATACACACTAGATAAATTGATACCTTTATTGCATACGGATTTGTTAAAATGTAAACCCCGTACGTATTAAGTTATAATCGTTGGTATTTAAAAGCGCTTTTATTGCTCAATCAACCTCTTCCAGATTAAAGGAACCCGGATATACTGAAGAAAGTATTTCAATAGGTGTCTAATTGCTGGATACCTTAGTGGCGCAATATACCTACTTATTATATTAATCCATACGATTAATAATTTATTTATTTATTTACTTGCATCCATGCCTTAATATAGTCATGAGTATGATGAACACGGCTCGGTTCGGTTTTACTCTCGGGGGGCCGAGTTCGAATCCCAGCACTCACATTTTACGTTTTTAAGCTATGTGCCTTAAGCAATTGAAATATCACTTGCTTCAACGGTGAAGGCAACATCGTGAGGAAACCTGAATGCCTGATATTTCTCCATAATGTTGTCAAAAGCTTGTGGTGTCCATTAATGCAAACTGTGCCTGCGTGGTGGATTACGGCCTAAACCTTTCTCATTGTGGAAGGAGACCTGTGCTCTCTTGTGGGCCGTTAACGGCTTGATATGATGATAAGTATCACTATCATCATCATCTCAACCACCGGACATTGGTATTTAGTAGGGCTTTCTACTCTGTATAGTTTTGTTGCATGTAGGTACATACAGCCTGTACCTCTGTATGCCTTTAGATCTTTATTGATTAGGCGTTACGTACTTAGGTGGACTTACTTATAGATTTACTGTACTTACGTACAGGAAATCTTCGTCGTCGTCATCTTAATAAAAAACATCATTTATATTTATATAAGCATATTTATTTATTTATTTAGCATTTGTTTAATTGCTGGCTAGGTTAGAGCGTAGACCGGATGCTAACGATATAAATCGAAACCGATAGCTTAGTGTGCTCTCCGAAGCACGTTGGTAGACTACACCATCAATTTCCTTACTGTGGCTTCGCAGTGCTGGTACTAAGAATATTTTCGCCAGAAAAACCCAATTCCTTACAAAATTGGATATGTCTCGGAAATTGAACTCAGGATTTCGAGACCCATGCTCATGTTAACCATTAGACCAACGAGGTAGTCTTTTTCCATATTTTAATAGATGAAATTTATTTTTATCCTTTGCTGATGAAATATTGCAGATACATCACAAACACAAGTTAATAAGTTTATCTATGAATTCAAAACACCTGGCTTACAGGAAGTAGGATTAACAGCAATTAAATACAATTAACTATCTACAAAACGTGAAAAATTTAAATACAAAAGTATTAAATTAAACGGAAACACTTTGTATATTTAACGATAAAAGTTACTTTTGTGTTCTCTTATCATCGACGGTAAGTTGTGAGTAATAGTTTTGTAAGAACAGTTAATGTGAATATTTTTAGCACTTTTAACAAAACTGCTGTATACGTACAGTACTTACTCATAAAACCTAAAAGGTACAACATTATTTTAGTGTATACTACATAATTATATATGTTGTTATCTCAAAATTCTACTTCTGTTAACTGTTGCAAAACGTAAAGCTCCTTAATGATGAACGTAGCATATCGCCGAAATAGATATACATTGTTTAACACGTTCACACTGCCATTATCATTATCATCATTACCTCAAAGTCTTGGAAAATTATGTATGAATGCTTTACAGCCCTGTAATACTTTGAATGAAGAATTTTTGAATTTGTATTTGATTGATTAACTTAAAAATCCTACCTCTTATTTTATTAGAAGGAAATAAGCCACACCATGCTGTTTCAATTCGATAATTTTATAATAATAATTTCAATAACAGATGTCCATAGTTGTGTTAAGGTGTTTTTAAACTCCATGGTCGTTTGCAGATTGTGTCTATCGATTCCCTGCGAGTATCCACTATCGTATTACTTTGATAAAAATATTTCTACTGTAACAATTTTTCACAAAAAACAATTATTATAACCTATACCCGATACGTTATTCATGTATTTATTAAGTTTTTATAGTTAAGACCATGAGTGATATTAATATAAATTTATCACTTTATTATATTGTTTATTAACGCTTTTATCGGGTTGTCTGGTAGAAAATGGCATTATATCCGCGTTTTCCATCATTATTTAAATGTGTGTAATAAAGAGAAGAAAACAAGTTTGTTTCACAGATTGTTCATTGTACCTTGATCTGAGAGAGAAAACCATGTTTGAGTCATCGCAGCCAAATATGTGAGGCTGATTCACCCTCATCCCGATGGGGGTGAGTTATGTAACTGCGCTTATCTCTGCAATAACGGTAGGGGGCGGCGTTCTTAGAAAATCTTAGCTGTATTATCCTACCCCCACTCTGAGGAGATGGGCCGGGGCCGTAGAGTCTGGCCTGCTTATAATTACGACTATTTACTTAAAATGCTCAGTGATTCTGAGACAAGCCTTTAATGTGACACCCGTCAAAAGCTCGTGCCTCAAAGTGTGACAAAGTGATAACATATTATGTTACGTGAAATATTTTGAAGGATTTTAATGAACTGTTCCGAAGATTTTGTGCTTTTGGATTTTTTGGAGTTTTTTTAAATTTTTTATTAAGGTAAGATTTTACTGAAACGACTAAACAAACCTATTATTACAAAATATAGGTATAGCTATAAGCACAAAAAAATACTTCTTTTATTCAATGTAAATGTAGAATTGAGTGGTTAAATTTTCTTTCCTTTTGGTAATAATGAGTTGGAAAAATTTTACTAGTTATAATCTCAAGTTAACATTTTACAGAAATATTTAATATTATATTTTCTCATCTATTTATTCATCTTATATTTGTTCCTTTTATTGGGTTTTCCACAATAGCTGAGAAATTTAGGTAACAGGAATAAATTATATATAATTAAATATGATCCTACTGAAGCTAAAAATAATTAAAATAATCTTAAACTTATTAATTAATTTTTTTTTAATTTTACACAAGAAGTTTTCCAAAAAGTTCACTATAAAAATAGGTATGATATAATGCTTTGAAAAAAATACACAAACAACGGAACACAGCAAGGACAGAAAATTAGTATCAATTTGCAACGTCATTTTTTGCACGATTAAGTTAAAAATTTATTCATATTGATTGATTCTTTATTTTTATGACCGGAGATTTCAATTTTTCTAATAAAGCAATTTCATAATAACTATTTTTTTTTAAATATTTTTTAAGACGAATTTATTGAGCCAGGTTCTTGATTGTACTAAGTGCTGCACGTAATTTAGATACGCAATCTTCCTTAATACTAATACATCACTCCAAGTGCTTCCAACTTTCAAGCCCGTTAAAGTCAATTTATAAGTACTTAAAGTTTGAACAGTTCCTAAAATTAATCTACGAGTACGTTTATTTTTTAGTAATCAGTCTTGTAATATCCCTACAAACTTAGATTGTTGATTAAGCTTGCAAATTGTTACGTTTTTGTGAGTTACTGTTTTGAAAAACACTTAAAGATTAAAGTCATCATTTAACATCATATAAGTATTAAAAAATTTTTTGTTATGTTACATTAGAATAGAAACATAGGACGTTTTCACGTCGCTACTTTCATGAAAATATTCCTTACGTTAGTGTGCGTTGCGAAAGAAATGTTTAGTAACATTCAGATTATTGGACTTGAATACATAACTGATGAGTAGCATTAGTTTTAAATGAAGTCAAAACTTATTTATTTTAGAGCAGTGAATTGTAGTGAAGTCACTGTAGTCATTCTCGTAGCATTTGTCGTAGCATCTCATACGGGAGATGTGGGTTCTAGGTCTGGAGCATTGTAGGGTGTCAGAGGCTGAAGGGTAGGCAGAGATGGTGCGGTGGTATTGTGGTGTAGTGGGTGGTGCGGGGCGGGGGCGGGGCCGTGGCCGGCTCGGCCCGCGACGCACGACGCCGCCGCGTCTGGAGCGGCGGCCTCCTCTCATTCGAGCCGCGACCGCGACGCTGTGAGCACGTGATGCGCGCTAACGCCGCAGCTCTGTCCGCCGCCAAACCACGCGCGCGCAACCGCTCCCGCGCGAAAACACGCGCCAGTTATGTTACCGGTCCGCTCTGTTGTTATGTGCCAACGGTTCGAACGTGAACGAGTGCGCTTCCATTTGTTCCCGAAGCGCTGACAGCGCGCTCCTCTCAACAGAGCACCACGGATTGCGGATTTTGTGTGACCATCGGCGTTGGATGCGTTAAAATTTCGGGTGAGTGAGAGAGTCGAGCGCTCGCGGCTGGTTTGACCGCATTATTTTCGAAATACGTACGCCATGATCCGGTCGACCGCGCTAGAGCTATCAAAACACTATAAAAACAAACTACGTATCCGATATGTACCTACATACTATCTAATCAATGATATTATTGTAAACAACCGAAAAATATAATTTCATATGCGAAGTTTCTAATAAGTTTAAGTAACCCCTGTAATTGCAATAGAGAAATCACGATAAAACTGATTTCTAATGATCTATGAGGTCTCTAATTATAATAATTGTTATTTCTTATCGTCATTATAAATCAATAGATTTACGCTAAAATTTTCTCCGCTAAAACAAACTTTGAATATTTTCACCGTGAGCTTATACACGAAATACGTATCTCGTTGATGTCTTTTACTTTAGAGTTTTGGAAAGTGCCTCAGAACGTTAATTTATTTCTATAATAGAGCCTGTGCTTGATAACAGTTTAAATGTGGTTTTTTTCAATAATTTCTCACTTATTTCTATTTAAACATCACATATTGATAGTACTGTATGTAATATTGTTACTTTCTGATATAATTATACTGTTTGTTATAAATAATTGCAGCGTATTTTCTTAACCTATAACAAATAGGGTGTCTAAAAACCGTTTCACAACAATTTTAAAAGTCTGGATACTTTAAAAGCCTGTTAAAAAAAATAAAGAATTTGGTTTCTAGAAATTATATAAGTAAAATATAAATTAATACATAACTAAAATGAGTAAATACCAGCTGACTTAAGCAGCTTTAGTTTCTTTCAATATTTAGAAAATAATAATATACCTATATGATATGATTAGCATTTTTTTAGAGCCATTATTATGAATACAAATGGCTGAATTAATACAAATACGACATTTTCTGTGACTATCATATGCACCTACTTACAAGTGAGGAGGTAGAGTGAGACAGACGTAAAATTCATCATACCAAGAGTAAAAAGTACTGAGTTGTACGCTAACTTTAAAATACTAAGAAAGTAAAAAATAATATTTTCACATGTCTTTCTCTAATGTCTTTTCTTCTTCTTTTAACGATATTTCGTTTAATTAGGTACTTTTCGTATGTCGAGGCAATGGATACGTTAAATATTTAGCCCGCAAACATTGTCCACATTAAATTGACATTTCCTTCGCTATAGGAATTTTTTTCTTGCTTAGAAATGTAGCATAAATAGCCAATAGTATATCTTGGATGACGTTGACTGCGTATGCAAGTTTTATGTAACAAAAGGTTATAAACCCTTGCAAATGGTCTCTTGAAAAGAGGTAATTTGACCACTTCTTTTCCTGTTGACTGTTCCTGTTTTACCACTTCGAATAGTGCGAAAATAAATTATAATTTTAGATTTAGGCGCCTATATAGATTTTAGACCCTAGGAAATAAGCTTTGCGTTGTAAGTTAGTATTAATATTTGTTGGTACCCGTTTTTAAGATAACAAGTGCAATATTACTAAACGTTTTTTATCCACGTTTCTGATACGTGCCGCTAAGATGTGGAACGCCCTCCCGGTAACTGTGTTTCCTGCCACGTATAATTTAAGTACCTTCAAGGCTAGAGTGAATAGGCTTTTTCTAGGCAAGCGTGCTCCAACCTAGACCTCATCATTGCTTTCTAATGGGCATGATTGTCGTCAAACGCTGGCCTATCGTTAATAAAAAAAAAAAAAAAAAATGTTCCAAAAAAAACCAAACTTTACTTGTCATGAAACAGTAAATAAATCTTACAAGCTTTGCTTAAAGAGCCTGGGCTTTTAGAAATTATTGCACTAAAAATTTATTAGAATACAGGCAATAAAAACAATCGAATCCGATAAATACTAGACCATCTCTAGTTTACCAAGTCACGTTGTCTCTTTATATAGCCTGACATCTCAAATTGAAAAGAAAAATAATTATAATTTTTTTAATACGAATATTACGTAGGGAAGCAATGTTAAACTGTAAAAGCAGCAAAAGCATTGCGGCTGATAGTAAATAAACAAATCATTAGCATGCATTAAGTAATCTCTTCCCAGAGTGAGAAGGGTTTAGGCCTAAGTCCACCACTCTGGCCCAGAGTGGATTGGTGGACTCCGCACGCCTTTGAGAACGAGAACACTATGGAGAACTCTCAGGCATGCAGGTTTTTCCACGATGTTTTCCTTCACCGTTGAAGCAAGTGTTATTTTAATTGCTTAAAACGCACATAACTTAGAAAGTTTGAGGTGATTGCTGGGAGTCAAACTCGGCCCCTCGAAAGCCACCGTTGATAGGATGGTGATGATGTAGGTAGTAGCATCTTTTATCTTTGTGTAGTAAAATATTATATAGGTATAGAGTCTGTATAATATGTGTTTGTTTCACGGACTCGTCTCAGTAACTGCCAAGTCCTATCCGGACAGCTCTTAGAAATTTTCTAAATGATTGCACTAATTTAAAGTTATTTTTGGTGATCCGTCTAACGTCGTACCATTTAAATGTGACTAACTAGTGAGTTAGTAATCATTAAAAAAAAAAAATTGTCATCGAGAAGTGTCAAACTACATGTCACAAAAATGCACTTTATCATAATGCCCAGATTTTAGCGGCAATTATAGTTCTTGTAGCTTTAATGTTATCTTTATTATTTGGGGTGCGCTTATAACCCTCGTAGCTTAAGTTTTAGTTTACGAATAAAGTTATCACCATAATTTCACTGTCATGTGCGCCAGTAAAGAAATATTTTACTTTAACTTTAAACTTATAAAGTTGATTGTTTATTTGAAAGCGGTAATAGGTATCAAGATCTAGCAATCTGATCTCAAAAAAAAATTTTGCTTTACATAGTTATCTTGTTAAGGAAATCTATTACCTAATGTAGATTTCGATTATGACCTATATCTAGTTGACTAGCATGACACCACGTGGCGTAACATATATGTTTGTCTTTTACATCCTTATAATTATTGATAAGCGATGCTGCCATATATCGGCAAATGAATAGTAGCGAATATGTGACATTAAGTACAAAATCATGTATCTTCATTCCTTAGAAGAAATTGTACTTTGTCCTTCTGCTCTGCCCGCGACGCCAGAACTAGAACTTCGCTCAATGAAGAATTACATTTACAATTACAATTACAAGCCTTTTAAAGTACGAGTATCGGTTTGTAGTGACTCTACCACGAATAGGCAGGCGCATTTTTCGGGCTTTACTTATGACTATCAGTTGTATGACAATCATATATATAAAAAAAATCAAAAATCCAAAAGAAATCAAAATTCATTTATTTCAAGTAGGCCTCATATAAGCACTTTTGAAACGTCCAGTATGTCTGTTTGTAGTGACACTACCACCGGTTCGGAAGGCAGATTCTACCGAGAAGAAGCCGGCAAGAAACTCAGCAGTAACTCTTTTCCAACATCGTTTTACAATTTAACAATCTTTGTTCTATATTCTGTGAGATGAAAGCGGAGCGGCTTGTTTCCAGGCAACCTTGTCATATAAATATATACATACTCTATTTCCTATTACTCTTATAACAGTAATTGGAAATAGAGTATGTAAAACCAAACTTTCGATCAGCAATATAATAAAAAATTTGTTTATAGTAATGAAACTTCAAAACCATTTAAATATAGATAGAACCCTTTTTGATAGGCTAAGTCTTATAGTAAGTAAGTTTTGTTCCCTTTTGAATGGATATCGTATTGACGTTAATATTTTTAGCCTTCACGCATTAGCAACCACTGTTTACATACTGGGAAATGAGAACATGGGAATACATGCACTTATTACATTATAAATTAACTCAACACGTATTAATAATAACTTTGATGGTTACCAGACCGTGAATGTTACAACACTTAATTTGTATAATCAATTAGGTTATTACGGAGAAACAAACAAACACACCCACGTGCAAACAATCAACCTAAACATAAATGTCTTATTTCTGCAGCCGGACGATAAAAAGCTTTAAAATTAAATGGTTAAAAGGGGATTTCGATAGTGAAATTTAATTTATTTTTCATCTTCATCATACTCGTATGTTACAGCCGGGCACCTATTTTTCTTAGGCATTATGATCCCTTTTAGAAGTTAAGGTCCATTCACGGTTTTCCAAAGCAGGTTAGTTGTTTCAAACTATAAAAACGGGACTAGACGGGACTGTCAGGTTAACCTGCTTGCCGAGACTAAGGCCATTTTGCCTCGGGAGCACGATTTCACAGCGTACAATTTCTTCTTCTTCTCGTTCTCACTCCCTCTGAGTGGAGTCGGCACAAAATGTCTTATTTTGGCACATCTTTGACGAACGGCCTTCTACATGTTGTCCTCCTTGGGAATGTTTTTATTGGAATTAATGAAACTTTTTCAATTCAAAGGAGTAAGGTTGTAAACCCTTTCAATCGCAATTCAGGACCCTTGCGTAGATGTTCCTCTTCGTATCAGACTAATTTTTGATTTCAAGGTCTCCACTTTTAGTCTTATCAGCTATAGAAATTTGTGAATAGTAAATTTTATTTCCAAAGGAATTGTGTCCATTTCAATGTTTACATAGTTGGCATATTTTCAAATACGGCATTAAATTTTCTTTGATTCTTTCTTTCTCGTTTAATTTTCCGGAAGCTGTTAATCATTTCGAGGATATTTAAATATTTTTTCAGTATAACGATAACTGACGTTTGTTCCGATAACCTATAAGGAATTCTTGTGTCACAGTGATGTTAAATTGCCTTATACGGCCCGCCCCAGTTGTTGTTCTTGCAAGGAAAAAATACTAATGAATGATGTAACGTACCTCATTGTCACTGCTTTATTTTTATCAATAGCCGCCGCGATTGTTGATGCTACCTTTCCATCAACTTCTGAGTTAGTGTTCGTATTGTGTTTGAACCACACTCGTCCACTGCTAGACACTCATTTTTGTAGGGATTTACGAATCTCACGGTCTTATGCCACCTTTGTCCAGCAGCTCCTTGTGATTACCTTGAAGTTGTTTGTTTTTATGAACATGAATGTTTTTCAGTGTCTCGTTGTTAATTGAATATTATAACTATTTATGTATGTATATTATTTACAAAAATATTCATCAGTCATCTTAGTACCCATTACACAAGCTACGTTTACTTTAGGCCTAGATGGCGATATGTGTATCGTCGTAGTATATTTATTTATTAAATTTATTTTTATTAGGCGATGTGTTCCGCACACCGCCACTTTAGCTTAACAAAACGTTGAGACTTGAGCCATATCAATGACTGGTGCTTCCATAGATCTCACTCATCACAATATGAAACTCCGAGCATAGTTTACTCCGTCACACATTGAGTAACTCTTTAATGTATAGTAGTTATTATAAACGGCGTTTTTTTTTCTATAACATCGAAAGCACCTCTAGTCTATCCGATCTGAATTATATCTAGGCAAAATTCAAAATAGATTAATTTAACTACTTAATGATAAAAACAGCAGCAGTTTTGAAACAACTGATCCAATTAAGTGACTCTAATATAGTTGAAACTAGAGTGATTGACTGGAACTGTGATCGATAACGCCGCACATATTCGATATAGGTTTCTTGATATCAGCAATATACTAGCGTCTTCCAACTGTTTACCACCACGCCATGTAGACCTCGTAGTAGATGGTAGTGGTTATTATTATTATTATATTATTATTATAATAGACTAAACAGCTTTCACTGATGCGTCTATATCATTTCTTTTGCTCTTTTTCTTTTGATGATTGTCCAGTCTATTCTTAAACTGATTCAGTGACACTGCAGTCACTACATCTTCAGGCAAGGAATTCCACATTTTCTTTGCCTCGTACGACACCAGCGGGAAGAGTAGACGTGGTTACATCTGTATTCTGATCTGCCGTCACCACACGGGATCAAACTTCTTATATTTTTTCTTTTTAAAACTTATTTTCTTAGCAGTATATCGCAGTATACAAAAAAAACACTGTTTATCGTATTCTATTTATGTGTTGATAGTGATCACACATAAATTAAGTAAGACACGTATGCTCATTGTTTAACTAAACTCATTATAATTGTTAACAGAGGTATTTCCAATTATATAAAAACTAATAGCGTTTATAATAACTCAATTCATAAATAGATGTAAACACCCGTTATGGTGATTTAGCTCGCTTGTTTAGAATACACTCATGCTTGTAGTCGGAGTGCGGACATTACAATGTGACGTTGCGTTTATTAGGAATAGTGAGAAGTGAGATAAACCGACTACCGGTTATGCACAGTGTTGACCTTTGTTAAATAACTGGTAAAACGAATAAATGTTGCTTCTGGCAATTTAACTGACTTTTACTCAGAATTTAATTGTTTTTTAAGCTTATTTAAATCTAGATACGCTATGGCTTATTACCTATCAATAATTCGGGATCTACTACCGCCATGGTTATTTATGCCGCAAAGCAGCATTGTTGCAATGATGTATTTCAGTCTGAAGCGCATGGTGGCTGGAATAATTACTGGCTCATGATGCTTAACACGTACGTGTCAGGGTAAAGGACGCGGGGCGGTTTATTGCAGAACATTTTGCTGGCATACCCTGCGAATTATTGCTCTTTTTATAGGATATGGTTTTCCAGTAACCAACAGGTGGGCCATATACTTGGTTCGCCAATTGCCATCATCACTATCAACCCATTACCGGCCCACCAAAGGGTCTCCTCCCAGAATGAGGAGGGTTTATTCCGTAAAACACCACGCTGGCAAAATAACGGTCGTAGATTTCACACACCTTTGAGAAAGTTTCAGAGAACTCTAAGGCATGCGGGTTTCCTTACGGTGTTTTCCTTCACCGATCGAGCAAGAGATATTTTAAATTCATTAGCTCTGAAAGTTAAAGGTGCGTGTCGGGATCGAACTCGGTCACCCCAAATCGGAAACTGGAGCTGTACCCACTAGGCTAACGTCGCTTTCACCGTCAATTAACATAAATATAAAAAAAAAACCTATGCAATCTATTCACACACGGCGGAAGTGTAACTTCTGAAAAGTGTAGCCTACGAGAGATTGAGGTGGATGTAGGGTATCAGAACTATTAGGATAAATGTAAGGTTTATTATTTAGTTTCCGTGGTAACTAGAATAGGTAAAAAAATGAATAATGTTTTTTATCTCACTCTGTCCTATACATTTATGTTTGTTTCTTTATTATTCGTTTTCTTTGGTTACTTAAATAGGACGGATAAAATAGTATGTATATTTCTGTCTCATTGTTTGCCGGCTTCATCCGACACATTTTTGTATTTGTGTCTCTTACCTGTCGTTTTTCCGTTGCATCCGGTTTGAAATCACAACGATTCTAAAGAAGTTTCACTTCAAAAAAACATTTTAGCAGCACTCAGTGAACGAAAGTGTTCCATTTGTATTAACGTAGCGCTTTTGATTGTTGCAGGTGGGTCGAGGAGAACTATGCGTGGGGCGTGCGCGTGCGCGGTGGTGTGCGCGTTGGTGGCGCTGTGCGCGGCCGCGGGGCTGGACGAGGCGACGCGCGCCGCCGCCGAGAAGCAGCTTTTGGCGCTGTTGGGGATGCCGCGCCGGCCACCGCCGCGCCGCGCGCCGCCCGTGCCGCGCGCGCTACGCGTGTTGTACGACGAGCGCGCGTTGCCCGCCGCCGCCGCCAATACGGCTCGCGCCTTCTACCACGCGCCCAGCCGCCTCGACGAGCGCTTCCCCGCCGAACACCGCTTCCGCCTCTTCTTCAACATAAGCGGCGTGCCGGCCGACGAAGTCGCCCGAGGCGCGGACATCACGTTTCAGCGAGCCGTCGGCACAACAGGCCGGCAGAGGCTCCTGCTCTACGACGTCGTCAGACCCGGCCATCGGGGCAAAACCGAGCCAATCTTAAGGCTCCTAGATTCGGTTCCGCTTCGCCCTGATGAAGGCACCGTCAGTGCTGACGCTATAGGCGCGGCGAGAAGATGGCTCAAGGAGCCAAAACATAACCATGGACTTTTAGTGCGTGTTTTAGACGAAAGTGATACGAGCAGCAGTAAAGACGCTAAGTTTCCGCACGTGCGGGTCCGGAGACGCGCTACAGACGATGAGGCTGAGTGGCGGACGATTCAACCGTTGCTCATGCTTTACACGGAGGATGAAAGAGCCCGTGTCGCGCGGGAATCGGGCGAGACGCGGCTAACGCGCAACAAACGCGCAGCGCAGCGGAGAGGTCACCGTGCGCATCACAGGCGCAAGGAAGCGCGTGAAATCTGCCAGCGAAGGCCCTTGTTCGTCGACTTCGCCGACGTGGGCTGGAGCGACTGGATCGTAGCCCCGCACGGCTACGACGCGTACTACTGCCAGGGCGACTGCCCGTTCCCGCTGCCGGATCATCTAAACGGCACGAATCACGCGATAGTGCAGACTCTCGTCAACTCAGTGAATCCCGCGACTGTGCCCAAAGCGTGCTGTGTGCCCACGCAACTTTCATCTATATCTATGTTATATATGGACGAAATGAACAATGTGGTGCTTAAAAATTATCAGGACATGATGGTGGTAGGTTGTGGTTGCCGATGACGAAGGCGCGACCGGCTCGCGCGGACCTAGTGATATATCGTGGACCCAGTGTATATATAGGAGTGGCCTCGAAAATTGTACATAATATATTTGTATATACACTTGTGTAATTATTATTTTATTGAGAGGATAATGATGTAATAAAAAATTTAAATATTATGCATGGATTATTATTTATATCTCTTTCTAATTGAATATTGAATTGGTGAGGTGCAATTGCAAAGATATGACTGATGTGTTATATTTTAAAGCTTAAAGATTAAAGAATCACAAGCTTATAAAATTAATTTTACTTAATTAAATTAAACCTATAACCTAAACCTAAGCCTAAAGTTACTAAACTGATCACGTTGTACATAAATCTCTAAACTAACTTGGCAAGTCTTAAATTACTATGATCCTATTCTACATCAAACATTGTGAAAAATACAGAACTACCTTTAGACCTGTCAGATTAGTTTAGTTAAGATAGGTTTAGAGACTTGTGCATGACAGCATTCGCACTATGTGCCCAAAAGTTCCGTTCTGTATCTCTGTAGATAAAATTTCAACAAGACAACTCGTGCAACTACTAGTTAAAAATAAAAGAGATCATTATTACTTTGAAATCAAATCATAAATTAACGATATTTAGTTAAAATAGTTGTAAAATTTAATTGAATACCTACAATCTTTGACTCTTCTTTATAATATTTATATACTGTGAAAGTATTACGATCCAGTTATATCTTAAGTAGACAATGATTTCTTTTTTTAGTACCTATCATATTTCTATTATACTTTGTTGATTATTAAGTCCAATACTTTTGGTCACAGAAAACATAATTTTATGAAAAACGAGAAGTTGGCTGCCCTTGTTAAGTACTCGTATGCTGTCAATTTTTATGTAAAATGCGAAAGTGGACTGTTAAAATTTGATGGACTTTAGTTTTTATTTATAATTTGTGGGAAAAGGGCTCAAAGGCGGGTTTTCCACTACAGATCTTGACTGCAATTTTACCTGGTTGCAAGTGATGATGCAGTCTATCATGGTAGTATGCTAACCTGTTAGGGTTATGGCTGTTATTTATACTCCGAAGCGGTTTCTCTGCGACATTGTACTGGAACGCTTACTTTTTAAGGAAGACTTCAGTCCAACAGACCATATCATACAATAATCAGAACGAATCGAACACAGAACTTCCCACTTAGTTCTCCACTGCTCCAGGAACAAAATACTATAATATAAGTACTGAACATAAAGAATCCTTATTAACCCTTAATGTCTGCCACCTAAGACACGCGGTTAAAACAGCGCTCGACGGTCATAAGGCAATTCTAAACTAGATTCACAAAGTAATAACAAAGATAGACGTCAACGCTAAGGATGCCTGCTGTGACACTCAGACTTTCATAGTTTTGACACTTTAGATTTCTTGGACAAGGCTACAAGTATTCCCCCGTCACCGTGGATAAGTCCATTCTGAGTCAGAAATTGGTGACCTTCTGGGGTCTGCGTTGGAGAAGGCACTGGGGAAAGGTTTTATCTTTGTGAACAGAATGGTTGTCGTGGTGTCACAGCAGGGTGGGGTAAGAGGTTTGATTTCTATGGCTCGACAAAATTGCAAGAAACAACTCCTATGGACGTATACGACGGAGTGGCGTGCATAGAGGGTATGCACAGGGTATGCAGATGAGATAAAATGAAGAAAAACTCCAGTATGAGTTATACATACTTAAGGATATGTTAGAGTTATAAAAAGCCTACTCTTAAGTATTTATAACTCGTACTGGGGATTTTCTTCATTTTATACCATCTGCATACCCTGTGCATACCCTCTATGCACGCCACTGCCTATGGAGTCGGACCTCGATTTAAGTTATTCTTTGGGGGACATAAGAATTCAGGGTCCCGGTCTTTGAGGCTTAATGAGATCAGAGGTTTTTATGTGTGAAAAGTACGCCCGATGTTCGTTTTAGAACTTTCATGATTAACCTTAGTCTAAACAATGCGTTAAAACATTTAATAAGTGGAATTACAATAAAACTGACCAGCTTTATCTCAGTAGAATATACTTTTCTCGGTGGTAGAGCTACAATAAGCAGACATACTCTTAAGTAGAGATTTATGTGACAGAGCTCGTCCGAAGAAGTTCTACCACCAGGCTTATTCTTCCGCCGAGCAAAGGCCGCGGCAATCTGATTAGTCCGACACTTATTTCTTTACAAAAGGAGTATTTTGTACAGTAATATTAAAAATTGTTTAAAAATACAGTCGAGTACACACAAACACAAGAGGATTGATGGTAACACAAGGTAAAGCTCAGTTTGCGGAGGACGCGTCTGGCCGCCCGCCCTCGCTCTTTTATCCCCGGTGATGCATAAAATTGCGTACTGCGCAGCACTGTTCGCGCATAGAGAGAGATAGAGAAACCATAAAGCTATTTAAAACTGATAAAGTGATCAAGCCCTATGTCAAGTGCGATCTGAATTTGTGCAGAGAAGTTTCGCATAGTAAATTTTCCAAAACATGAATTACCTTATAGTTTACTTGTAAAGTATGTGTGAATTATTGACCGCCCTCTTTTAATTTAAGCGCTACATAGACTCCTGTAAGGTTTTTAATTTTCCATATTTTTCATCAAATAATAATTAATGTAATCTTCATGAAATCTGAAATTTTCATAAAATCTGAATTAGCTTACACCGCTAGGCTAAAGGGACACCTTGTTCTGTACATGTAGCTAATTTAATTAATTCAGTAGATTTGAGAAAACAGACTGTGGCAGACGCATAGGTAGGCTAGTGGTCCTATAATGGATCACTTTTTCCATTATGCCATTATGATAATCCGATAAACTGCCACTATAGGCAAATACTCACTCGGGTCTCAGCTGAAAATCAGCGGCATGCATGTACTTAGGTACAATGCAAGGCAAATGCTGAGCTGTACACCCTTTCTGTCTGGTGTTACACACAGACATTATTATTATTTATTATTATTATTTTGACATTGTTACTATGTTGTTACTATAAGATATAATAATATAAGATGTACTGTTTGTAACACTTGACATGAATAAATGTATTTTCTTTCTTTCTTACGTACTACTACTAGTAGATACTATGATAGCTCTACATAATTAATTATAACATGACTGCTAATTTTCTACAAGAAAATCGTTAAACCTGATAGAAAAACCTTGAGTCTATAAGGTCCCAAGGTCTCATAATACTTTTTATAAAGTCAGGTACATTGTAGTTTCTTTGAAACAGCACGAAAACTAAGGATCAGCTCTATCATAACATTAATAAATAACTAATAGGAACCCACCAGACATAACATCCGTACCATACATAAAAGTTATAAATGAGCCTTTTGTGCTTGAATTACAAGAGTAGCTTTGACCTCTCAAAATCGTAGTCAAAATAAATTTACTACATCAACCTTCAGCGGCCTGATCTTGTATGACATTGATGTGGCAACATGCGAAACCAATTTTGTTACGTCAAGTTACCAGTCATACAATAACTGGCAACATTGTCGTCACAAATAACAGTATATAAACGTAATTATCAACAAGAAGCATCCACTGCTGAACATATGTATTTCTAAGAGCGCATGAATCATCCAGCAGTTCCAAGCAAACTTCGTTAGGTCGTCTGTCTGACCTGACTCAACCAGGAGTTTCCGGCAACCAGCAGTCCCACACTGTGCTCACCGGTTCGAGGTACTCTGCGCCAACGTCCATCTGTCCTACAAAAAAATGTTCCGCTTTCTGCCATTATAAAGTTAACATTCGGAATTCGGATTGGCTTTCCTAATTTCATAATAGCAGTATATTCAGGTTTCGACTCCAAAAGTTTCCAGCAACCAGCAGTGTGTTTACCGGGTCGAGGTACTTTGCGCCAACGACCATCTGTCCTACAAAAGACAAGCTCTACTTAGTGCCATTTTAAAGTTAACATTCGGGCTTCGGATTGGCTTTCCTACAGTTATGATGTCAGTATATTCACGTTTCAGCTCCATATCCCATTACAGATAGGACTCCCACACTAACTGCAGTTAGGAGTCAATTGTTAAGTTTTGAATTAAACAACATATCCCTATGTTCCCTCATAGACTTTGAAATCGGCTTTATGTTTTTGATCTTAAGAACTAAAAAGCACATTCCAGTTTCAAAGATCCTGATAGGTCTTAAAAACTAGGTAGGGGACTATATTAGAAATAATTAAATTTACTACTTTTTTAATTTATTCTACTTTAAGGGAAGAAAATTATTGTCACTTCAGGCTTTGATTTTAGATTCCAATCTAAGAAAGTGCTTGAACTTTATGTTTAAGTTTTTCATATTTTTAAATTGTACGGAACACCATATATGTAGGTATAACCTACGTCGTTAATGGTACAGGTTTTTAGATAGGATAAAATCAGACGTTTTGACAGATGTTAGTCATAGAATAAACATAGCATTTATTTATTTATCTATTATAGTCTTTGCTTGAACATTGTATATAAACATAGATGTAAGCATAATCCATGATCTATATATTCTGCCGAGATATCATGGGAAATCAATCAATCTAAAATATAATATATATTTATAATCAGCACATAGTCAAATGAAAATTATGTGAAAAGGTTATGCTTAGCAAAGTGCAGATTGCAGATAAAATAAAGGAAAAGATGAAATAGACAACTAATGACCGACAAATTGAAATGACTACCTTCCGAGGTAAAATTTCACGCAAACTTATAAAGTCGTCGAAAAAGAATGTTGGAGATAATATTTAAAGTGAATTCCATTTAGAGTGTGGCAGGTCTCCAAATTTCAAATATTTCGTCACAAGGCGGCGATATATCATGTTTTTGCTCGAACGCAGGAATGCCCGCCTGTATAATTTGGCTGGCCACCCGGCAACTCCACGTCTGCCGCGCCCGGCGACCTACGTCTATATTATCAGTAGATAAATTTAAGCTTTGTCTTTGCCTCGTATTTCGTCCTCTCGAAGTATTGCTTTTGTTTTTTTTTACCGTGGCCGCTAACAAAAAACTGAGTGGAGGCGAACGAAGTGGGTATAATTTATTTTATAGTCGGCTCGCTCGTAACTTGGCGGTGGACGGCTGGACGCCGATTTATCCCCATCTCGACGTAATTAACCTAAATGGATTGCCCAGAGTCGGTGCCTCTGAGTGCTCGACCGCCTGCGTCCTTCTTCCTCAGCGGGCACTCGGTTATCCATTAACGTTTTATGTGGACTAAGCAAAGGTTTCGTTGACAGCTCACTACAGTAATCCAGTCTAATCCAATTAAGCCTACATTTTCCAAAACCGCAACACAAATAAGATAGCAGAAGAACGAAAATCGTCTGTGATTATGGTCTCGATTCCCAAGGACTGCGGCGACTTATCCCCGGGGGAATTATAATTGTTTTGCATTCTTGCACGGGTATAAAAACAAAAGGGCAAGACACGGGCCCCCCGCACTGTTGGTCTTACGGACCAGACCAAAGTCTGACGACTCGCATTCCCTGAGACAAAAAGCTACGAATGAATCGGAGTAGGTAAGCTTGAGCACAAGCTTTCGAAGTTCGGCATACCACATACAGCTCGGTATGTATAGAATAGCTGGTTATTAAGTATGCTGTCACAACAATGTTGCACGAATTAAAATAAAATAACCACATAAAAAAAAGCAAAACTGTGCCGCGACTCATTTAGGAGGGGTATTCATATTTACGATTTCTTTTTCAACTTTAGCACTACCAATGTCATTATCAATTTTATTTATGTCCATTAAGGAAAATAATTCAATGTTTCTTTCGCTAAACTTAAAGTACCTTCGGGATTTTTGATACTCATATATCTTTAAATGTTGTCAAACGAAACTTTAAGTAGGAATGCGACCAGAATAATGTATTAATGTATTGATATGGTAATATGCAAGTGAAAGGTGTTGATTTGATGAAGTCTATTAAAACCTCTGAGAAAAAGTGTCGATATCTGATGGTGATACTGATTGGTTAATAAGGTAACGTGTGTAATGCATAATTATTAGGTGTCACTCGCATATTATATGTAGCGCGAGGCAGGGAGACGGCATAAGGCCATCGAACTCAGGCCTCTTCTCAAAATATTCCAAGTATGCACATATTAAACTGGTTTTCCTTGCATTATTTTATTACTTTTATATAAAATATTATTTTGTGAGACACGATTTAATAACGACTACGCAGTCAAGAATTCAATTAAACCGTTGTGGCTATCAAAAGCGATTCGCAAATAATATTTTTCATCATTAATTCAAGGTACGAGTGTATAGGTACCACTATGCCTTGAGAACTTCTTGACTTTGTGAGGAAAGTTGTGATCACATATATTTTGTATTCGGAAAATATATCAACCCCGCTATATGCTACACCTTTATTCATATATATATATATACATATATTATATGTATGTGTATATGTTATGTATATGTATGTGTATACATATATATATATATATTATATGTATGTGTATATGTTGGCCGGGGTAAGGTAAAAGTATTCAAAAAGTTTGTAATAAGGAAATTTATTACATTTTTCTTTTCAGAAAATTTCTTCAAGTTTATTGAAGCTGATGCACTTTTCAGTCTTCTGATATTAATTAACCTTCTAACTACTTTTTATTCAAAACAAATGTTTAAAGGGCTACCCCGACTAAGTTTGCTGTCGGCTCTTCTTAGATCAGGGCACACTCTAAAAAAAGAAAGCCAACTAAGAGAGATTTTCTCTTAGTTGGCGTTATATAAATTATAACAATTATGATAATAAACATAACAACAAAAGCTGATTAGTTATAGCAGCAAGTTCATTATAGATTGAGCTAACAATGTAGGTATGTTCATTGATTCTAACAAATAAATACGTTGTTTCTATTATTATTTACTTCTTTGTATGATTAAATCATTTTTAATTATTTAGCTTAAACAAGTACGTAAATTGAATCAGTTAAGAATATGCCTTAGTTAAGTAACAATAATAGGAGCAATACAGTTGCCCAGTCCATTGAATTATGATAAACAATCATTATCATCTTATTTGATGTATCTATGTTCTTGTTAGGCTCGAATGGAATCAAGATGCTTGATCACAACAATCACTATCTTGATAAGGAATAACCAATTTGTTTTTAAAGTGCACGTTTGAAACCCTTTTGTTTTTAGTTTTAAGTAAACGAATATAGTTATCTCTATAGTGACTCTTTTGTGAATTTGACTCATTTCCATCCCTGCAACTCTAAAACACTTCTTAGCAAACAAAACAAAATACTCTGTACCTCTGTTGAGCTATTCAGTGCTCCAATCGCCGGACACAAAATTATTTTTTATAAATGACACAGCCATAGTTATTCTAAAGTTGTGCTAAAGTTTAAGAAATGTTATGTAGGTACATATCTTATCTTAATCTTATATCTTTAAACGAGCAATTCTTGTATATATAACATATATAAAATTGGAATCTCGGAATCGGCTCCAAAGATTTTCATGAAATTTAGTATACCGGGGTTTCGGGGACGATAAATCGATCTAGCTAGGATTAATTTTTAGAAAATGTCATTTTATTCGTGTTATTTCCACAATTATATATATATATATAATTGGAATCTCGGAATCGGCTCCAACGATTTTCATGAAATTTAGTTTCGGGGGCGATATAATCGGGGTTGAACTTTGTCTCTAGACAACCAGGTTGACCAATAAATAAGGTTACCAATAATGTTTTTTTTTTCAATTTTGTCTGTCCTTCAGTCTGTATCTTGGCCGCACATCACGCTGAAACTTCTAAATTAATTTAAATGAAATTGGAGTTCGTCGTTGAGGTAGGACATACTACTACAGGTACTTTTATAGTGAAATGCATCACAGTTTCTTCTTCGTTGGGAAGAGGAGGTGGAGTGTTACACCATAACTCCATCAAATGTAAAGCGATTTAAATAATTATTTTTGTACTGTATAAGTTGTTACATCAGTTCAGTCTTATCCTGTCCTAATTTCGTGTATATCTGATGAAAATGATTGGAGAAAGAGGACAGAACTCCTCAGCTTGCAGCAGTGAACCCCCCTTATTAAGGCTTTACTGCTAGATCTGAATAAAAATGTTAGAAATTTTCTTCGTTAACCTTTGATACTTCGACGTTTCGATATGGTACTATTCTTTGTTAGTTATAGGAGCTGAGACTAATGGATACCTTTATGTATCAATCTTTCATAGTTGGCTACCCACCTCTTTACTGACTTGGGTCATCGTTGGTTACCCAGCACTACCGACTAATATGTGGTGTTGCTATTAAATGGCCCACATTATGTTCATTCTGATTGGCAATGTTAACGTGATTGCTGGTCTTCTAAAAATGAATCCTAGCTAGATCGATTCATCGCCCCCGAAACCCCCTGTATACTTAATTTCATGAAAATGGTTGGAGCCGATTCCGATATTCCAATTATATACATACAAGAATTGCTCGTTTAAAGACATAAGAGAAGATAAGATGTTAGGTTTTCCCGAACAGCTGAGTCTTTCAGTGTCTGCAACGCTAATTTCAGTATCTGTACTACTGTAAAAAAATCTTTACGTTAGGAAGCTGATTTATCGATCAAGGCTGAAGACTTTGTAAACTCTGCGTCAGATAGTTCATGCGTATGAAGCCACAGGACGCAGCTAGTTTTTTATGTAACCATAACAACATAAACAATTGGTATGTATTTATATCTAGGTATATATTTACGTATATAAATATTGATATTGAGGAATATTTGACAGAACGCTCCTCTCACTATGCTCTTTTCTGGTGGGAGGCTTTGCCTGTGTCTAGGAACCACCCAATGTCGCTTAGAAACCGATTAGGTGGTATAGGTTCAATATAACTGCCATACTTCCTAACAGGCTAACATCTTAGACTACATCATCACTTATCACCAGATGAGATTGCAGTCCTAACTTATAGTAGAATAATTAAAAAAACTGGTTTAATTAGTAACTGTGTTTGCTGTAAGAGTCAAGTGACAACTGTAATATGTGTTAGTTTGGATCCGTCGAAGGAGATATCTTCGATTACGTGAGTGTCAAAAAAACATTTTAGTATAATTTTGAGGTGCTCGCGTGCCACGCTCGCTCGCCACGTGCTATCGTACGCACCTCAATAACAATCTACTTTCACCGTAAGGGCGTCGTCACATCAGGTAATTCGTTAGACCTACTAGCGGAAAATTCCGATAAACTTCGGTATATTGCCAAACTTGTATATGAACCACGCGTTGTCTATAGCAGTAAGTATATTCGGGGTATATCAGGGGACACAGATTGTTCCAACTATGCTATATATAAAATTTATATCGTATCGTAATTTATTGTTTTTTCATAGAAAATACTAGTCGTCTAGTGGTCGAACTTCAACCATAATTAATTTAAATTATAAGTTTGAACATTATTGGTTCTGTTGTCCAAAATTATACTTCTTTAATTACAGATTTTGCAAAGGCTGCATTGTTAATTTGTCTTATGTCACTACAGAAAAAGAGTACATAAGCGTATGCGTCAAATAGGTACATGGTAATGCGTGTTATGTTGTTTTTATTGATTCAATATATTTATTAGCATAATTAAAAAAAAAATAGCATTCTGCACTCCTTCTCTATATTTACCATAAGTGTGGAAATATCCCCTCCTCCCTCCGCGCAAGTTTCTTAAAAAGGTGTACAAAATTTGTGATTCACGTATTAATATATAGATATAATTGACGGATCGAGTAGATGGCCCTTTCCATCCCAGATGTTGAATAACTATTACCTATAAACAGAGCAATACTTTGCAGGCAATGCAAAGAACACGTCCTACAAAGTGCCACCGTATGTCTATCAACCTCTATCAACCAGGTACACCAGCAACCACGCCCTTTAGACCGGAACACAGCAATGCCACTAGGCTAACATTAGCATGACCGTAGTATATTACTTCCTCTGCTCTTCTTTTTGCTCTGTCAAAGACTTTTTCTACAACTAAAATTGTTATAGCATAGTTTTATACTTTACTTCGCGTAATATAACTCGCAGTAATAAGTTTTCATTTTTAATACAACACCACTATGTCTGACTGACACATTTATAATCAGAGCACGCACGAAAACAGATTCCTCTACGAGTGAAAAGAGGGTTAAAGTTGGTAGGGAGTTTCTGTTATTGTTTTACATAAAACTGTAAAATTTGGGTTTTAATCTTACAAAAAAATAATCTATTTAGAATCAATTCAAAACTTATGTATGTAAAATCAGGATTGGCATAAACTGTTAAAGTAGTTTCTTAGTAACAAATGTTACTTTAAAGGTCTTGAAATGTCTTAGTTCCATCTTGAAACTAAAAAAAAACACAGGTATCAGTTTGTTAGCTAATAAAATGTTTACATAAACTATTATCAGTATTTTAAATAAACGGTATTATTTAAAATAAACTTATTCGCCCATGTATTTATTGACATATGTCAATAAATACATGGGTATTTATTGACATATGTCAATAAATAATAGGTAATGCAGCATAGGCTCTTTTAAAGCTTCCGATAACTTAAATTAAAAGTTTAACATAGTCGATTTTAGCCTAACAACAGAAGATAAGCGTAAATTATAGTAACGTATTGTATTCACGAGACCTTATTAATTTAATACAACTGTGTGCCGGCTACGTTTCAACAAGCTACAATCTGTGTACCTAATTCGGTGCGAAACTGCCGAGGTTGGACTAAATAATAATGATTTTCATCCGGTCCGCACTTGATAAGAAATAAAAATAGTGGTATTATGATCGCGGTATGTACAGCGACTTGTCACTCACGTGCCGTGGTCGTATAACGGTGGTGACATATTTAACCGGCTGCCCGCGCCCCGCACTCGGATCTGCGACTGTGAGACCTGCGCCCGCGCAGGCGAGTTCCCGCGCTAACTGGAAAACCGCATTTAAATATTTTTATCCTTAACCACAATCTAATTAGGTACTCAGTACAAATAAAATTTCTTGTTGGTGACAGCGCTTCACCACGATCTCACTTCATGGTAAGTTAATGCACGATGACATCTGCTGCTTATGGTCTGCGGAACTACGGAAGTCACTTGTGGGTTTTGGTGTCATTATCATTATCATCCTCACTTATTAACGTCCCATAAGTTCACGAGCAATTGAGAGTATAGGTTTAAATTCAGTGGATTTGACCTAATATTTTGAAAATAAATACCTAATACAACATGTTATGGATGACCGGGATCGATTGTTACATTGATAACGCGAAGTTTCTTAATGCGGTACTGAGCATATTCTAGAGTGAAAACTTCTATATCTTACAATTCTTGCAATATGAATAGATTATTAGAATGATGTTTTAAATTAAATAAATAATCTTTTAAATACTATCCAATCCGATTTAATTATCATCAACATAGAGGTGTAAACGCACTAATCAGGAAATGTTTTACATCTCTCATATCTCGGTTGTACCAACACGCTTTTGTTTTAATAAAAAATGTGACAAGAATACTTTGTTACATTAATTAGTGTAGGTACATTAAAAAGGCTTGAAATAAGAAGTCAGAATAAAAGATATTTTAATGTTAGGTATTAAAATTTATATTCATAGAATGTGAAGCAACGTAAAGCAAAACTTGTTTACATGGCTGGTATTATGTTAGTTGAAAGGAAACTTTTCTCTTTACCCTAATCAGAGACAGGTTGGTTCCTGTTTTATTTCCTCGTTTCATAGAAGTTGTTAATATTTCGAAAATTCAAAATATTAATAATAAGCAGGCGAGTGCAAAATATAATAATTTATAGGCAACATATTATTGTCTAGTTTTTCATTGTATTGTTTATTTGTGCTTTTTTGCAATAAAGTTATTTTATCTATCTATCTAGTAAACAAAAAAATCTAAAGCGCTGAGGTCCTCTGCCTTATTTTCGGGTAACCGTGTTCGAACCCCACCACGCACTACTAAAATTTTCTAAGTAATGTTCGTTTTATGTAATTAAAATAGTATTTCCTTCAACGGTGAATGAAAACATCTTGTGGATACCTGCATTCTGAGAGTTCTCTATAATGTTCTCAAAGGCGTGTGATGTCCTAAAATCCACACTGGGCCAGCGTGGTGGACTACGGCCTAACCCTTCTCTGGGAGACCCTTGCCCTGCAGTGCGCCGATAATGGGTTGATATGATGATGAAACAATGATGCTATTACAAGTCATGTCTGCGTGGAATGTTGCCAAAAATTCGGGCTGCATTTTCACGTTGCACAGCCATCAGCCGGGCTGTGCCTTTGCGCAATAAATAAGCCAGTAGGTATTTCCTTCCTTAGTAAGGCTATCCACACTGCGAAGTAATTACCTATGTCTATTATTTTCTCGTCATTAAGATTAGACGAGATAATTGGTAGATATCATTAAACATGTCACACGTAAGCTCAATATCGTCTGCATCATCTCATACCACCAAGTGAGATTGCATTCAAAGGCTAACTTTTAGTGGATTAAATAAAAGCGTGCAACGTTATTCTTACCTCCAAGTTATAATATTTCTTAAGGGATTTGATTAAATTTCATATCAACGCATTGCATTATCTTGGCATACCTTCTGCACAGGATATTCTTTATCCGGAAAAACCTTCCACAATATCATGAATGCGACAGCGAGTCTTTTTGTTTGTCCATCTTTTTCACATTTGTTAAATTAGTAGGAAGGTTGGGATAAGTCACAGGCGTATGTAGTAAAATAATTATTGCTTTTTCAACATATTAAGTTGGACGTGTAAGCCTTTAAATTGCTTGTCCTGTTCCAAACACCGTGCAGGAATGTGGAGAGGCTTAGTACCCGAGTGTGGACTAGACAGACATAAACAGTAATTTATTTCTGGCAACGAACTTGCGTCCTTGGCGTCGACCTTATATTGCGCAATACCGGTTTTGAAATGCGCGCACGCACGATCTACGTACGCCTGTATTACTTTAATGACAAGCGATGACATGTCTATGTAGTGGTTTTTAATCGAACGTATTAATTAGGATGTCATTTAGTTAAATCACTGCCCATGCATGTATAGTTTCAAGGAATCTCGTCTTGCTAGTTAATTTTTTATTAATGGGTACCATGTATTCAATTACAATAAGTTCCTATTGCGCACTAAAAGAAAATACGTTTCCTTTACGTATGTCACAGTGTTTGTATAAAACATGTACTTTATTGTAAATTTTGATAGACCATGATCTTCCTATTTTACTAACTACACTCGACGCTGTGGAAGCCTTGTTGTAAGGTTTAGGCTTTTCTTTCAGAAGGACCGTGTTTAATGTCCGGCACGCTTCTAACTTTTCGAAGTTGTGCGCGCACGCACGATTTATCTACACCTGTTATATTTTTATGACAAGGTATGAAATGTCTATGTAGTGTTTTTTAATCGAACGTTTTAATTAGTATGTAATGAACTTAAATAACTACCCATGCATGTATAGTTTCAAGGAATCTTGTCTTGCTAGCTAATATTATATTAATAGGTACTATGTATTTCATTAAAATAAGTTCCTATTGCGCACTAAAAGTAAATAGGTTTCCTTTATATATGTCATAATACATAATACATAATATAATACTATTAAGTATTCATGAAATCCGAGTAATCATAATTGTGAGTATTTGTGAGTCTTTCTTCAATGAAGAGTCTTCCTTTTATATAGATATAGGTTTATATAGATTAGGGTTTGCTAACTTTCGAAAAATAAATAGAAGGCATAGTTGGATTTTTAAGAAAGTAAATAAAGTCAACGTCAAAGTCAAATATTTCTTTATTCAATATGGCACTTTTTATGCGTACATTACATGTAAAATAAGACATAAGATGGCGATAGTTAAATTCGTCAACTTAAAACTAAAGCTACGAAAAATAGCTATTAATTAATTCTTTTTACTGATAACATGCAACATGTTATCAGTAAAAAGAAACATTTTCGACGATCAATATAGGCAAGGAAAAAGTGTCGGTGTAAATACATAAAAGGGTCTATATTTAGCAGATTAGCGGCAGATGGCAGAAATTAATGGTACCACCGTTCTGCTATCAAATGATTGACAAATATTGTGAAGAAACGCGAAAGCTATCGTAGCGAGTTGGCAACAATAAGTGGCATAAAAACGTGCACTGAATACTGACCAATATCTGGCAGCTCCCGCTGCACTAAAAGAATCATGCATTCGGCGTTTCTGATGTCTTTAAGATGGTCGTTTATAACTAGTTTAAGTATACCAATAATAGCTGCCGCTATGCCGCTATATGCGGTAATAGCGCATTGGGTAGGAGCTCGACTTTACTTTCGGGGGCTAAGTTTGAATCCCAGCACGAACCTCTAACTTTTGTAAGTTATGTGCGTTTTAAGTAATTGAACCGGTGTGAATTTCAAAAAAATTGTTTTCTTGTTTACATCATAATAAATTTAGCACGTGATTAAAATATATAAAAATATTTTACTTACATGATACAGTACCTTTTAGGTAGGCCTTGTTATTTGTACTAACTTAGAAAATAAGGATTGTTCTCGCGTTGTTTCTAGAACTTTCCTGACACAATAAATAAAAGCAAATATTATAATACACAAATTACAAAATTTACAATGGGCGACCGATCAATAATTAATTACATGCCCTAAGTGGATTAAATAGTCCTTGGCAGTTTTAAATGGATCTATTTGAATTTTTTCAAACCATAACATGCGTATATAAGTCAACATATTTCTATCAGGAAAAATGTGCAATTACTTATATAATGTTGTCACCCAGCCGCTTCATAGCATAATGAAGTATTTATTAATATTTAAAACACATCTACTTCCATCAGTAAAAACAGTCATCCCTTAGGTGTTTTCAGATTTTGAGCCAAATGAAATTCGACAGATACTTCTATGATCGGAATTCATCTAAGTATAATTAAGAACTCCAGAGGTGAAGGACCTTAGTTACAATAGATCAAGTTTTCAGGCAATTAATTGCTACCTAAGGTCCTTTACCTCTCAACTATGCTTCGTTTGTACCTACAGTTTTTTCCCTTAGCTACATGAGATGAACAAGTCACTGGTTTCGCCTGTTGACGCGTTGTACACGTGATTTTATCGTGAAAGATAAAGCAACATGGTACCATTGGAAAATCTCGGAAAATTAAATATACCTACTATAAAAAAGGATATGGTTTACTACCTTCACAAGTAGTTTTTTTAACCTACTTTTACTTTACTACTACTACTACTAAAAGCGAACGCGGTTTTTTTATAACTTCTAAATATAATATACTAAATATTGTATTTAGAAGTTAACGAAGGAAACGAAGTTTTAACTTGATATGGAACTAATTTCTTTACAGTTATTTTGTCGTTCTATGTAACGATATTTAAGGTGGCTAGATGCGTCCCTTGATGAAGTCGATTTTTACCAAAAAAAAAGAACCAATTACTGGTTATATTTCAATCGTAGAAATATAAAATACTATACATAACATTTAAGACATTTGATACACACAGTTGTATATAATATACCTGCATGTTCCTAAAATAAGAAGTATAATTAAGAAACAACAGGGTAAACAACATAAAAATTATACCGGTACTAAGCCACCCTGACTGTTTAGCGCGGAATATAGGCAAAACTCGGAGCACTATTCCATGTTGACATGACCTGTAGTAATTAGTTTTGTTTTCGGGATGATTTCTAGTCACTTTAAGCCATCATGGATTAGTTGGGATGATGCGGGACCTGATCGATGGACGCTGATTTCCTGAGAACTTGGGCGAGAGCTTTCGTGGGATATTATAAAAATCATGCTTCATTTGCTATAATCCGTGAAAAACAGAAGAAATTTTTAATCTGTATGGTGTAATTTATAATTTCTTCAATCCTTATACCCCACACCAAACAGATCTACGGCAATGTACCCTCCACGAACGCTTCACCGGACACCGGGGCATCCTCAGTAGATGTTGACTTAACAATGAATAATTGTTAAGTTGCTTTCATGGGACGCAACATGCATTGACACATTAGGCTCATATCAAGGAGAATTTGATTAAAAAATAATGAACGGGTCAAACTGATTACCTATTTAAAACCATCGCCTTAAAACAGCATGGTATTGGGCATGCATGTAAGTCTAACATGATGCGCATTCAAAAGGTCCAAAACAAAATTCTACGGGTAATCACTGATGCTCCCTGGTTTGCACGCAACGACGAGATTCATCAGCGACTCGAAATGCCAACGTTATTTGAGGAAATCGGCAGGTTGAATGAATGAATAAATGAATAAATACACTTTTATTGTACACCAAAGAAAAAAAAGTAGTAACAGAGTTATAAATACGTATCAAGAGAGTACAATTTGGTGGCCTTATCGCTATATAGCGATTTCTTCCAGGCAACCAATGGCGTTAAAGGAAAAGACAGAAAAGAGGTAGGTGGTGCAATAAATAAGATTTAAAGGTTTTTTGCAGGTTCTGCAAAAAAAACAAAGAACACTCAGCCAAACACCCCAACCGTCTTGCTAGCTCACTATTAGTAGCTCCACGTATGAAACGCCTAAAACGAGCTGACGTGCTCGACAATTGACGGACGGTTGAGCGATGGCTCCCTCATCTGTAACTGCTAATAACTCACCCAGCACATCTAAGTATATAGTCCCGCGACTGATTGCAGATATATATAAAAAAGGAACATGCAAGGAACACGTCCTGTACCCTGCCGCCCTGTGTCCATCCACCTGAGACGTAGGTGTTAAGCCTCACGCACCAGTAATGAATGATAAAACTATACTTTCTTAGAGATACGCTTGCATTCTGAATACTATACTCTAGATACCGGTAAAACTAACTTCCTAAAAAACCGAAGACGCGAGCTAGTAATAAAACTGTGTTTCTTTATTCTTGTAACAGCTATATCAATGTATGTTTGTTTGCTTACCTATGTTCAGTACCTATATTACCTACCTATGTTAATTGTACGTTTTATCTTATTGTGCTGTTGTATTTGTATCTCTGTAAATTTTCTCTGTGGTGTACAATAAAAGCGTATTCATTCATTCATACATTCATTCAGCTTACCGTGGGACAGTAGAGTAGTTTGTATCCTAGAGATGGAATAAGTAGTTATCCTGGAAAGGCTGCGGTTAAAACACGCGGATTTACAAAACACATTAGTTACCTATGCACGGCTTGACCTCTCAACTTACTTGGGTGAAATCTTGCATGAAAATAGTAAGCCATATACATTTTATGATGAAAAAATAATGGATACCTACGGGATTTTTCAATACAAAAAATAAAGGCAAACAAAGTAGCGGGCGACAGCTGGTTTTCAATAAAGCTCTATAATATGCAATGCCACCTCTAAGTCGGTTGTTTCTTCATAGTTGCATGGTCCTGTGGCAGAGTGAAAGTGCCAGCAAGCCCCCTGCCTCTCAGCCAGTGAAGGCCGACGACGCGCATTGAGCGTAAATAATAAACACCGAAAACGCTGATGCCATAGAATGTTTACTTACATTTGGTACTTGGGATAGCATTTAAGATGATACCTCCATGTCGCAGTGTTGAACGCTGTGGTTCTTATAAGTGTTACACAGGTTCGATCACAGGGGCAGTTTGGGAATTAATTCAGAACTTTCTCTGGTCGGGTGAGAGGCTTTATCTGTTGCTAATTACCTTACCGAAAAACAAGTGATTTACTGTTTGCCAAGACGTACGCTTAGAACCCCTTTTAGCCTTAGTTGGAATCTTATGAATGTATCCAGTTTTCGCCATAATCTCCATATATGTCCCCATTTCATCACATTATAATGTACATTATCTATGTATATAATATGTAATATTTTTTTATAATTTGCATCAAAAGTGCCAATTTGAATACAGAAATATTTGTCTTTGTCTTTGACTTAGGGGTGTGGTTTTAATAAAACTTTCATGCCGCTAACAGGTAAAAGCGCGGCTCCATTCTAGACTAAATAATTTATCACCAGGGGCGAACTTATAGATAAATAAAAAAAAACCTTAGTTGGTAATAAGCATTTTCAAATTTCAACTCCTGAGGTTCTTTTCCAGCAGATATGACCAAGCTTTAAAAAAAATAAGTAAAGATCAGGTGCCAAGAATTTCATTCATTTCCTCAGTTTTCCCAAAAATTGCTAAGCATTAGGTTTTCTATAATTTATTCTTAGTACCAGCCCGGAGTTAGGGGAATTGGGTTCATAACTATGTGCTACGGAGAGCACGTTAAGTCATCGGTTGTTGACTCTACTCTGCTCGTCAGGCCGCAAAGGAGCAGCGTGGAGAGTCTTATCTCTAAACCTCTGAGAGAGGTGGCCTGAGCCCTGATTAATAACACAGTTAAATGTGACTTTTCAGTTTTACTGGAGTTTTCATCACATTTTAGGATTGTAGTATTTCGTTTTATTTCTATAAGAATCAAATCATATGAATAATTTGATAACGGTGATAGTCACAATGTTACTGGATTAGAATGAAATGTAATTAAAATATAAAAAAAATCGATATGTTTATTGTTTTTTTGTTCTCATTTTTTTCCAACTCCAGCATTAAAAAGTCTTTAGAAAAACTAAACACACATAAAACGGACACTTTTACGTATAAAAGTGGTAGTTAATGAGTCGTTCTCGTTAAAAAACCAGACGAGCCGGTCGAATACAATAAATCGTACATTTTTTACGCATTGCCACTAAATTGAAATACAAGGAACACGAGTAGCTAGCGGTAACCGAAGTTGTTTTGAGTAATAAATTTAAGGAATACTTATTACAGCGAGAATCCGGATATATATAAATCTTAAAGGCAAAAGCTCTGTTTGCAACGATAGTGCCTGCGGCCCGCTGTGGTTCAGTTGTGGTGGCCAAATGTACCGCGAATTCCGGATTGACCTGGATCTCGTCAGCAACCTTTTGGAGTCCTTTAAAAGGATAATACCAGATCATGCCCAGTTATTTGCAAATAATTTAATTTTCAAAATAAACAATTACAATCGGAAAAGAAGTAGGTAAAGGTTGCAGATTAAAATAAATGAAGAGTAGTTTATTTCCGATATCTATAATAAACGACTTTATACGCAAACTCGGCCATTTCCTATGAATCTATAGAACCTGTGGGTTAGTGGATACCTATTGGTGTATCCTCCTTTATTAACAGTTATGTAACATTAAATATTCCTGCTTCGAGAGACTACAACCGGTTTACAAGACAGATTCTAAATAAAAGAAGGCGGCAAGAAACTCAGCAGTTGCCTTTTCTATATAGTGTGTAGATAAAAGTGAAACGTGCAACTTCCAAACGATTTAAAAAAAATCGTTGAAAAGATTATTAACTTTTTGGCCAACAAACCTAATAATTCATACAGTTACTTTTTATGTTATTTATTTTAGTTTACTTTAAATATAAGGAATACCTACCCACCTAAATAGCTACCCACTGGTTGCGACCCTTCCAGGGAAAAAGGCGGATTTGGTAAACCCGCCATATGGTATATAGCCAACACAAAATTAAGTTGTATAGAAACGAAAGTAAAACACGTTCATCCAGCAGTTGAAGACCAATTTTCATAAATCCATAACAACTGCTCATTTATTTTAAAATATAAATGTCCCAGGAAATATAGTTTTATAGAATCCATAAGCGCGAAGCTCGGCGCGCACGTTCGGCGCAATTACCTCCATGGCCCGCGGGGCATTCCATTGAACGTTAAGCCTAATTAGTCCAGTATGCGATGAGCCTTTGTCTAACAGTTCACCTTGCCAGCTTTTTACGTGTGGCTTTTAAATGCTGATCGTTTCGTGGACGACCTTCCGTAGAGGACGTGTCCCTTTTGGCACTAAACCGCCGTTGCGTATTGCCGATTGCGTGATATGTTGTGACCTATAGACACAGATATTAAATTTAATAGATATTGGCTTCCTTCGGTTTTAGCGCACCAGTTTGCAACTAAAGCTGTTTCACTTACGAATTATTTATAAGGCAATGATAAGTTGGTCCGATAGGTACTTCTAATAAATAGCTTTAAATGTTTATATAAAGTAGGGTGACATAAATTTTCACTTGATGTTTTAAAAATAAGTTTGAAATAAATCATGTCAGCCTAGTTGAAAAATAAAAGATTATTTCTTTTTAAAACACCAACTTAACTTTTAAAATATAATATTTTAAAGTCTGCCCGCTCTGTATAATATTGAATTAATTTCAAGCAATAAAATATTAAATTATGAGTCTGTCAGTCACTGAATATAATTAGAGGCCATATCCCAACGTATTTTGAAGAAGTAACTAACATTTGTTATAATTTTTAATAAACCCTTTATTTGTGTATAATGCATATTTATATATTATATTATTTTCCAATTAGCTCAACCGATAGATATACCAAAAAGGAAATGGGTACTTTCATCTAGAAAAAAAGTATCTACTAAAAAGTATATATGTAAAATAACTTTTGGAAATGGATAACCTGAATATATCGCAAAATCTATAATCACGCGAGCGAAGCTACGGAGTGGGGCAAAGCTAGTTACATTTAATAGATAAAGATAATATTCTCGTAAAACAATTATGCCATTTAAAAAAAAAAATGGTCGACCTCTATTTCTCTTTCCATTTCGTGGGTAGCAGTTTTTGACGACTTTGCTGCATTTTTCCTGTCTATCTCTTTGTGAATGTCCTACCCATTTCCATTTTTGTATGTCAATCTTACTTAGAATATCAATAACTCTAGTTTTATTTCTAATGTTGTGGCTACTATATCGGTCTTTTATCTTCACGCTTCTTCATGCTTCTTGACATTGCTCTTTGGCAAGTTACTTGTTTTGTTCTATGATTTACATTTAGAGCCCAAGTTTCACAGCCGTTAGTAAGATAGGGTAAAACACAAGTGTTAAAAACTCTACTCTTTCTCACCAGACCAAGATCTCTACTTTCATATTTTCCTTCATTACCCAGTATTTCTTCCAACCATTTGCTATTCTTTAGACGTTGAATCTGTAGGTGATATGAATTATGCCATTTAAACACCTTGAATAATCAACTGTTTGGCTTTATTTGCATGTTGGTTTTATCGAACTCGCTGGTGCAGTGTTGAGCACTGGTAGACTTAGGCATAAGTGGGGAGTTATGGGTTCGGTTTGCAGGAGAGGCAATTTAGGATTTTTCTCTGGTCAGTTTTGACTTGTGTCATAGCTAGTTAGCCAGCGTTCCGGTACGATGCCAAGCAGAACCCGATAGGGATATGGCTATAATATAACTTCTTAACCCCTACCATATAGTCAGATACAATTTTAGGGCAAAGTTGCGGCCAAGATCGATTAAGTTGAAGTGGCATAAGAAAGTTTTCTACTACTCTTTTTTATAATTTGGTGAGTTCCAGTTATTTGATAAGTTGGTTTGCTGGTTCTATAGATAACAAATATGTAATATAAAAAGAAACACTTTTTAACTGTTTTAAATTATTTATATAATAGGGCCCCATTGCACAACCAAAACGTTACCTATAATTGGATATATAATACAACAAGCATATTTTATAATCACGCATCGTCGGTTGGTTTAAACCAGTGAAAACAAAAAAAAATATATATGTAGCTTTATAATTGGCAATTGCGTAGTTTAGTATACCTAATTGTGAACACACATACCTAAGTTATACATAATACGAGATATGTACCTATCTAAATATTGATATATTAATAAAAAATGTGTACTTAAGCAAATCCAGATTCCACTTAGTCCAAAATAATTCCTCGAAATTCAATTAAAAAACAATCACGACATGAGTAATGTCAAAGCAATGTTGTCCAACATACATGTAGATAGCGGTCCTTCACACGGGCGGAGAGCTGTGGGCAAACACGACTTCGGAAGCCGATCTGTGTTTGCCAGTGCTGCGTAAACGACTAAACGCTCTAGCCGAACTGTTACGTAAACATGTCGAACATAGTGCGCAAACACCGGCTGCACTGATCGTTAAAAATAATATTTATTCTGCTACCGCGAACCAACACGTTTTTTTTAAACTAATGAGTTATTCGAAACAACATAGATGAATAATAAACGGGCAACCTGGCGCAATGGTATGTCTCCTCTGCGGCACGGGTCACGGATTAAACCAATGTTTACATTGACCACAGTAACGGAAGTTGGTAAAGTGTCTACTGCCGCTGATGCTACTGAACCGGTAGCATTAAAATTCCTTCAAAAGTTCTTGAATCCGACAAAGACGTGCTGCCTGATAACAGGTATAGGTTACTATAACTTGCCTTACCCCTAACAGTTTGACCTACTACGCATCTTACACTGCATCATCACTGATAACTTAATATACTTAGACCAATATATATTATTATATCACTATATGTGCAGAGACCGATGTACTGCTGGGATAGCTCTACGAAACCAGTTTTTATTTATTAATTTTTAATTGATGGACTAAGCAGAGATCACAAATTATGGTAAGTGTTAAACCATTGCCTATAAACAGAGGAACACTTCCCAGGATATGGAATACATTATGCAAAATGTTGCCCTGCGTCCAACAACCTGAGCGGTAGATGTTAAGCCTCATGTACCCATAATTACACCAACAATCACAACACTTCAGACCGGAATACAGCAATGCGACAATACAGCTTAGCGGCAGAAATAACTAGATATTACTTAAAGAATAATGGTTGTAGTACTTCCCCGGACGAGCTCAGTCAAAAAAGCTTTACACTACCAGTTGTAGAGTAGTAGCGTACCTGAAGACTTATCATTCGTTGAGCAAAGAATACAACGTCAAAACTGCGCTGTTTACAGTACCAATAAAATGTTGCCTGCTAAAAGATTGTTTGAATGATGTTACTTGGTTACGTTATTGTGCTCAAAAACTTCACAATTTTCTTCTCTCCATAGGAAGGTCACAGCCAATCAATTTAAGTTGTGGAATCCTGTATCGGCAACCTATATCCAGCATCGGTTAGCTAGAGGTACTTGGCGACCGAACTTCGTTTTGCGAAATGTTTTCGTTAATTGGAATCAAGCACGGGCGTAGATGGCTGCCAATTTCTCAACTCTGGGATGATACTGTGGAGAGAAAACCGCCCTATAGATTTATAACTAATTAATGTTTTAGTAAATAGTAACAACAACCTGGCCAACACCGACATTGATAACTTTCACGATACCCTAGAAAGTTTTAGGAACAAAATTGTATGTAAATTAAATATAAATAAAAAATCTTAATTATAAATTTTTATTTTTATTTAATATTACTTATCAATCTGTTATAATCGATTAATTCATATTTACATTATTATTTTTAATACTTTTTAGTTAAATACTTATTTAAGTTTTTTTTTTTTTTTTTAATTGTGACCGGAGATAACAACGATAATGCTGTATACTAAAAATATGTGATAGAATTTGTAATTCTAACACATAATTAATTTAACTTAACTTTGTTGGGTTGCCTGGCAGAGATCGCTTTTCAGCGATAAGGCCGCCCATTGTACCTGTGTTTTATTGTGTTGTTTTTGTTTATAATTTAATTTGTGTTAGGTGTACAATAAAGTGTATTTTCATTTCATAATTTTTTTATGAATACATTTAATTGCTAGTGTGTCTTATGAATAAATAAAATAAATATAAAATAAATAAATATACTATGACAATACACACATCGCCACCTAGCCCCAAAGTAAGCGTAGCTTGTGTTATGGGTACTAAGATGACTGATGAATATTTTTATGAATTATATATACATAAATACTTAGAAAATACATATAAACACCCAGACACTGAAAAATACTTATGCTCATCACACAAACATTTTCCAGTTGTGGGAATCGAACCCACGGCCTTGGACTCAGAAAGCAGGGTCGCTGCCCACTGCGCCAGTCGGCCGTCAAATAAATAAATAAATAACTCAGCCTCGCGATTCGTTATTCAACATACTACGACTAAACCAACGATGCAGTTTATACATTATATAGTCTATAATCAAAGCTAAGAATAAAATATCGCTAAACTTTACGATACGGGTAAGCAATATTTCACTAAAACATTTTCCGCAAAGTAATCGCGGAAAAGGATACATATGGAAAAAACAAAATCGAATTTAGAAATCGCCTGTTTTTGTAGTCGATTAAAAAGTACTAGGCTTAAGCAATTAAGCCGGACAATGAATCAGAAGCTCTTCTAATGCATAACGCAAACTAGGACTTGCAGAAAATTATTAAGTAGGGAAACTACGTAACTTTTAGCGGAGTTGTATTTTGCAGAGTACAAATGTTTGTATGAAATTCTAGGAGAACCTCCGTGAGCTCGTTGTTAGAGTACAGTATTTAGAACTGTTACTGCACAAAGATTACAATAGGTAACTAACTAGATATGACTAAGTCAGTTAGAGATGGAAAGTTAATTAACATCTTTTTATATTATTGTTTTCATAAGAACAATATTCACTAACATAATAATTTAAAGGCTATTCAAATTCAAATTCAAATTCAAATTCATTTATTTCAAGTAGGCCTACTTTATAAGCACTTTTGAAACGTCAAGTATGCATGTTTGTGTGACTCTACCACCGGTTCGGAAAGCAGATTCTACCGAGAAGAGCCGGCAAGAAACTCAGTAGTTGCTCTTTTCCAACATCAACATTTACAATCATTTTGCTATCTTGCGGGAGATGAGAGCGAGGCTGGCTGCTTCCATTCTACCTTGTCATTGAGGAATTCATCAAATGTATAGTAACCTCGCTGTACTAGATGCGTTTTTACACATTTTTTAAATGTATGCATTGGTAGGTCAAGAATTTCCTTAGGAATCATGTTGTAAAAGCGTATACTCAACCCCACAAAGGAGTTCTGCACCTTTCGCAGACGATATGCAGATATCACTAATTTATGACCGTTTCTGGTAAGTCGATTGTTAATTTCAGCTTTTGATTTATAAAGAGTAATATTTTGCCTCACAAAGACTATATTATTATAAATGTATTGCGAAGCTACTGTAAGAATACCTATTTGTTTAAATTTTTCACGAAGCGATTCGCGTGATCCAAGTTTATATATTGATCGTACGGCTCTTTTCTGTAGTATAAATATACTTTCAATATCTGCAGCTTTTCCCCGCAGCAAGATCCCATAGGACATAATACTGTGAAAGTATGCGAAATAAACAAGCCTAGCTGTTTCAACATCGGTAAGCTGTCTAATTTTCCTGATTGCATATGCAGCTGAGCTGAGTTTACTCGCTAGGCTTTCTATATGGGTACCCCACTGTAGCTTACAATCTAAGGTCACTCCTAGAAAAACAGTGGAGTTTTCTATTTCAAGTGTTTCTCCATTTATTATGATGTTTTTATCAATTTTTTTTACGTTAGGCAAAACAAATTCCAAACACTTGGTTTTTTTTGCATTTAAAAGTAAGTTATTAACAGTAAACCAGTCTGACACATGTGACAAAGCACGGTTTACGTCGTCAAAATTATCTTTGTTTCTATCAGTCTTAAAAATGAGAGATGTATCATCTGCGAACTGTACAATCTCACAAGTGCCCCTTACATGGTGTGGCAGATCATTTATTTACACCAGAAACAATAAGGGACCCAAAATTGAGCCTTGTGGGACACCCATTAAGGCAGATGATCCCTTAGACTTTATGTCTTTTACGCATACCCTTTGAACTCTATCACTTAGATAAGAGGCAATTAAATTGAGTGCAACGTTTTTGATGCCATAGTGGCTTAGTTTTAATAACAACGTTTTGTGTTCAACGCAATCGAATGCTTTGGACAGATCACAGAAAACACCAATGGCATTCTGCGAACGTTCCCAGGCATCGTAAATATGCTTTATGAGTCTTGCGCCTGCATCCGTTGTACTACGACCTTTAGTGAAGCCGTACTGCTCCGGATGAAGTAAGTTATTTACATTAAAATGATTTAAAAGTTGATAAAGTATAATTTTTTCAAAGACCTTACTAAGAGTTGGCAAGATTGAAATAGGCCTGTAATTGTTAAGGTCATTTTTATGACCGGATTTAAAAAGGGGTATTAATTTACTACATTTCATTAGGTTCGGAAAAATACCCATATCAACACATTCATTAAAAATTACAGCTAGATAAGGGGCAATAACGTCAATAATGTTAGAAATGACCATCACCGACATACCCCACAGATCACCGGTTTTTTTCAACTTTAATAACCTGAAATTCTTTACAATATTTATTGCAGATATATGTTTAAAATTAAATAAAACATTGCACTCTTTAACATTATCTCTCAATATACGCTGAGCTGCTATTGGTGAAGAGCTTAGAGAATCTGTTAACAAAACGGGAACATTCTGAAAGAAGTTTTCGAAAGTATTAGCAACCTCCCTGTCAGACGTCACTTTATTGTTATCAACAATAAGTTCAAAATCCACATCACGAGATTTAGTTTTTCCTGACTCGTAATTAACTATTTTCCAGGTTGTTTGTATTTTGTTATCAGATTTCATTATACTATATTTAATGTGTAGCGATTTCGCATTAGTGCAAACATTCTTAAATATTTTAGAGTATTTTTTTACGTGTTCTACGAAAGTTGGAGTATGATTAAATTGTTTTTCATCATACAGCTCATACAACTTCTCCCTACTTTTATATATACCTACAGTAGCCCAGTCACTAAATTTTAATTTATTACTGACATTGATGTGCTTAAAGTTGAATACTCTATTAAATTCGTTGTTTATAGTATTAAATAGTGCACTATAAAGACTGTCCGGATGAAAATGTTCGCACGCAATACCAGGGATTTTCGCAGTAATTTCACGTTTGAATCGCATTAATTTAGTCTTAGTTATTGGCCTACACTTTATAATTTGTCTGCTTTTATTGATAGTATTTAAAACAGTAATAAGTTGACCACAATGATCTGACCTTAAATTATTAATTATTCTTTTATCTAAAATGTCACAATTGAAAAAATATTATCTAAGCAGGATGCTGAAGTTGCAGTTACTCTAGTAGGTTCACTAAAAGTGTGACACAAATTAAAACATTTAAATAAGTTAAGCAATCAGTTGTTGCATTTTCTAGTAAAATGTCGACATTGAAATCGCCACATACAATTACTTTTTTAGTAGAAAGACACAAACGCTTTAGTACATCCTCCATGACATTCTCGAAATCGCTAAAATCACCTGAAGGGGGTCGGTATACACTCACTATTATAAATCGCTCTAGCTCCACACAAGACAGTTCTGCAATGCGTTCAACAGAAAGACCAACTATGTCTTTTCGTTCTTTACAAATTATATTATTACGTACAAAAATTAAAGTTCCACCGTGAATTGCAGTCCTTCTGAAGAACGCACTTGACAATATAAAGTTATCGATGTTTACTGCTACTTGTGTACCAGTGAGCCAGTGCTCAGTTATACACAGAATATGTACATTGAGTTTCTCCACAAACAGCTCTATTTCTAATTCTTTGCCGGTGAAGCTCTGTATATTTTGGTGTACAATGTTCATATGGCAGAGCTCCTCCGTTGTCTTATTAACTAGTTTAAATCATTATAAAATTTCTTAATAGTACTAGCGCAAGTACTAGGGTCAGTAATAGAAATAGAAGTACTTGAAGTACAATTTGTAAAAGTGTCAATAGACTTTGTTACAACAGTTGTGACAGTATCATTTAAATTATAAGCTAGTAAAAACGCTATCTGCTGCTTACACTTTTTAGGCAGATACAATTTATCTCTTGTCATTACAAATGATGACGTGAATTTATTAATGTCAAAATAAAAAATTGCGTCGCTATGACGGTATGTCAAATTATAGATTAATAAGTTTAATTTATAAATATGTTCATTTTGTTTTGAGTTTAGTGTGCCACAATAAGGAAAGGCACACATTACAAACTTACATTTAGTTTCGTTATTTAAAAGCAGTAATTTTTCAATGCATCTTATAATCTGATGCTTTTTGACATTTAAACTGTCCCCTAACAATAAGACAACATTTGTATGCCTATCTAGATTTTTTTCATTTAGGCTATTAATGACACATACTATTACGTGATAAGAGGTCTGCTAACATTGCAACTCAGGGCGTGCTTAACAAAAAAATTAATATTATATTTGCCAAAATAATCATATGCAGCTATCCGTAAAAGTTATACAAAAATATAAAGGTAGTATGGTACCATTGTAAAAATCCCAATATCGCAAGTCATATCTACGTTATGAAGTGGATATTACATATAAGTATTTCATGTAAGTTTTCAGAGTAATCAGATTCTTTTTCATTTTGTATACTGACTAATGTCCAAGACAATTTCGTATGTAGTTACGACTACGCAGCATCGTTTCGAAAATTCATTTCCTTTCACTTAATACCTTTACATGGCACCATAAATGGGCACATCTATCCTCTGACATAGGAGAAAAGGATACGCATAGAGTTTTGAGTCTCCATTACGGTGGACTTTTACCAATAAACAATGTAGGTGTTTGATAACCCGTACCGAATGTTTAAGGTGTTCCTCGAGGCATGGAGCCAGACAGTGCCAATTTCGCAACTCTGCGTTGGTGCGGGGAATTATTTAAAAGAAAAACGTTACAAATAGAAATCCAAATTGTCCTCAAGATCTGTAATAGACTGATGAGGATAACAATATTATATTATCATATTTATTTATATAAATAACATTACGGAACGAGCTTATATACTAATTTACTACATTAGAATTATTAGGTACCTGTTTTCTACCTATACAAGTTTTCGAACGAGCTGTGAAGCGGTGATTGCACAGTGGTTAGGACTTCGGCTTTTCTTTTGGGGGGCGGGTTCGAACCCAAGCACGAACCTCTAACTTTTTTAAGTTCTGTGCGTTTAAAGTAATTAAAATATCACTTGCACGTGTACAGGTGAAGGAAAAATCGTGAGGAAACCTGCATGTCTGAAAGTTCTCCATAATGTTCTCAAACGCTTATAAAGTCCACCACAAAGACTACGGCCTTACCCTTCTCATTGTGGAAGGAGACCCGTGCCCTCTAGTGGGCCGGTAATAGGTTGGTATGATGAAGATCAGCTGAAATTGAATCGTATAGAAACAAAAGCCAACTAAATTGACCACGAATTATTTTGAAAAACAACGTTAAATTGCTTTATGTTTGTTCTAAATTTCATATCAAACCACACCATATTATATAAATAAATATAATAAATTAATATACTACGACAATACACACATCGCCATCTAGCACCAAAGTAAGCGTAGCTTGTGTTATGGGTACTAAGATGCCTGATGAATATTTTTATGAATTATATACATAAATACTTAGAATATACATATAAACACCCAGAAAATGAAAAACATTCATGCTTATCACACAAACATTTTCCAGTCGTGGGAATCGAACCCACGCCCATGGGCTCAGAAAGTAGGGTCGCTGCAAACTGCGCCGATCGGCCGTACCTCATATGACCTCAATTCGCGATTGGTTTAAGTTTTTAAAGGCTTATTTTTTCTGACAGTGTGCTTTTCTATGTGCGGACTGGTTATAAATAGCCCACGGTTAGGACAGGTGCAGCCGCGAACGCAGACTGGCGGACGCCCCGCTTCCGCGAATCTGCTCAAAACGTCGCTAGCAGGATTTAATACAGCCGCTTGGCATTGCCATAACATACCCGCCTCTTAAGGAATAGCTTGGTATGCTTTTAAACAAATTGCATTGATTACCTTGGCTTGATACTTAATTACGAGGCAGGTTAAGCAATGGATGTAAATAAAATATTTATATCGTGCACCGTGAGCGGAATAAAAACATGTTGCCGCTCATGGAAAATAAGACTCAAACGCAGTTTTAATGGAAAATTATCAGGAAATCATCGGCCAGCAATATCAATGTCCAACAATCATGGTTAAGGGCCATCCTTCAAGCTTAATATGATAAAAATGCAATACACGCTTTTGTATGACTAAAAATCTTTTTCTGAAGCTCTAAAATAATACGATGGTTACTAAACATTAGGAATAAATGTGAACAAGAAAATTACACAATATGTAATAATCAATTTTAGAAAAACCTATGTAGGTACTAAAGAAATACAAACATATTCGTCATCGTTCCCATAGGATGCTAAGAATACAAAAAAACTAGAGAAACTTTGGAATTTTTAATCCATCGTAAAAATATGAAAATTAGCAAAAAAAAACGGATAATAATTTATCAAAATCCAAATAGTTTTCAACATATAGATCTTAAAAAGCAGGTATACGCACGTATACTTATGCGTATGAAGTTCCCTAAAAACATACACCATTCAAACAAAATTTATTTAGAGAGATGGTTAAGTTAGCAATGTTTTAGTTACTAGTCCCAAGAGTTACATACTTGCTGGTTACATAAGACAATTTAAAAAGATAGACAAGATACAGAACATTTAATAAGATAAAATATTCAAAATGAACTGCACTATTATTATGAATAAATCATACTCACTAAGCCGAAATTGAGGTAGGTATGTGTAGTACGACGCAGGAAAATGTGACTAAAAATAACCAAATACAAAGTGGATTTTGATGATTTGCAATGTGGAATATTCATTGGTCAGGTAGGTTCCATGCAACAGGAAAATAAAAACTGAAATAAATTCGAATCCTTATCACTCGTTATATATGTACGAGTACGCGCAGCAGATATCAATTTAGTGTGCGTTTACTTTAATCTTACATATACACACATACACACACACACACGCAGATAAGTCCATTGCTGCAGCTCATGATAATAATAATAATAATTATTATTAATAATAATTTAATGTTCATTACTGAAATGAACTTCCTATCTAAACGTATTTTAAATGATGATAATATTTATTTTCTTTTTTAGGGAGAACAAGGGAGATATTTTAAGGCAAAATTTGAACCTTCAAAATACAAACATAGTACAAACAATATTGATGTTTCCTTTGTAGTGACTAACAATTATATAACCACCTGTAACTTTCCCAACAAATTATTTTGGCCTGATTATCAATTATATTGATATTATTTGTTCACTATTATCATACTTATTTGTTAAAGTAAACGCCTTTTTAATTTATTTTTATTCCAGAGCATACCTACCAAATTTTTTTTTTTAATTTAAAAGACAAATATTAACTTACTGCAAACAAGATTATATAAAAATGTGGCAGAACGTTGCACCGTTATTCCCATAACCAGTGTCAACAAAAATACTTTCTTACATTTTTTTTAAGGAGCCTGTAAGGTAGGCCTAATTGAAATCCTCTCCTCTTAGAATGAGACAGGTTCAGGTCTTAGTCCACCACGCCAAATTAGCGCGGTAGACTTCACACGCCTTTGAGAACGTTTTGTACAACTCCCATGCATGCACGTTTCACGATGTTTTCCTCCACCGTTAAAAGAAAGTGATAATTATTTGCTTAAATTAAAACCTACATAACTCCGAAAAGATAGAGGTGTGAGCCGGGGATCAAACTCGTTCCCCGAAAGGGAGGTTGAAGCCCTAAACTTAAGGCTATATTCTCGGTCGTATACCAAAATGCCAGGATAAAAGGTCGGCTGGTAAATACATTTGGATGGGCATAATGATAGGCGGTTGGTAGACGATAGGGCGCCGTGAGACGTCGCCGCGCCGCCTGAGCGTGTCGCATTACGTATGGCACATACTGCCTTGAGCGCTGGCCAATGGACAACCTCGGCTCACTGCCGTTCATGTAACAGCGGGCACTTGGTTTTTTCGAATTCAAACTTCTTTCGAAACGTTGTGTTTGAAATTCGATAAAACAAAAATGTTTCACGATAAAGAAAAACACAAAGATACGAAAAATTAATAGTCGAGACAATGAGATAGCAAAAAAGTGACACTTTTAATATAAAAAAACGTGTGTGCACTTATGTACACGCGTTAGGAGTTATATTTCTCTGGCGTAACAAAATAAAAATCTTTTTAATAATTTTATCTTTCGCCTTATTCTGCGTGTGTAAAAAACCACTGTATCAATAGAAAAAGGTATTTAATACATTGAAAGATTGATTATAACGCATTATCTAGTTATCTCATTATCGAAAAGCAAGTTTGTACGATTAAATCAATTAAATCACTGGAATGAGCTCGCAGACTTTGACAATTCAAAGTGTACAGTGTGTTGACTATTGCTAACTTCAGGGTGTCGATTTGTCGTGACTGTGTGCGCGCGCATCTCAAAAATACTCTCATCAGTTTTCCCTAACTCGCCAAAAGAAGTATAACTTCAAAAACAATTAATACTCATCATTCATATCATCAGGTCATTTTTCCTAATACTCCTGACATTGTATATCCATCTCAATCTCTCCTATTCTACTTTTCAGAAGATTCCCTGGTTTTCCCTGGGTGTAAATAGCTCCGGATTTTTTTTAGCAAAATAAACTGCCTGGTTTGTCTAGTGATTTACATGCCCAATCAAGAATCACTAGATCCTGGATTCGACCTCGGGTCGGAATAAAAATGTTGGGTATTAGATTTGTCTGAAAATTACGAGTGCCCCGGAGAGCACGTATAGTCTGCGATCCCCGTTATTGTCATTAAAGTGACATAACATTACATACCTTTCATATGTTAATTAACGTGTACTCGTACTTGCACTGAATTTCCGCTCAAAGTAATTCACTCGCTTGTAACATCATTGGAAAATAATTTTGTTGTACATTAATATTAAACAAAATGTCAAAATTATGGTTGCGAAATAGGCTCTTAACTTTCACTAGAGAACGCTATTTTTTCTGCACATGGGGATATGAGAATATTGTGAATATGATTAGCACTACCTACTCATTTTGCTGTCAATTTCGTTTTTGTTTATAATTTGTGTACATACAACGCAATTAGCATACGAAAAGAGACTTGAATTGAAAAGAGATGAGATATAATACAGGATTGCTTGGTTATTTTCTTTCCAATTGAAATCAATAACCACATGACCTTATTCTGTTTATAATCAATTGATATTAACCATCAAAACATCGATTTAAGTAGAACATACTAATAAATTATACCTAATGTGTTAGATATTGTACATTACGAAAGACAGCGAATATTTATGTTATTGCATATATGTTATTATCAACAGCCACGCGACGAGTCGGCACTACTTATGTTCATATATCAGCTAACCCTTTGAACCGTGGAAGACTTAATTTCTATGATTATTTTAGCTACAAACATTTTGCGACAAAAGTATTATTTTCCTTCGTACTCTTATCATAATATTTATTCAGATAAATGTATAATATTTATTTATTATCATAATAGTTTATATAGTCATATATATCTTTATATTTTTGTATGTCAATTGTAGATGTCGATGTATTTTTCATATTAAATTCAACCTCTCTTGCATAATTCTTCTTTCTACTTACCTTGTTTTCTTCTATTTTTAATACTCTCCTACTTTCAGTGTCACTAGAAGATATTTCTTGTACCTACTTAGAAATACGTGTTTCACACAAGAGACAAAGTCAATACTTTCTTAATTAAGATATAACAGAAGGCATTCTTTATGCGTACATCATTCATGTTTATTATTAGACGCTGCTTTTGGCACTGCTGAATAAATAGATTAAACAATGATAATATACAAACTTGCCATAACATAAAATCTTTTACAAATAGCGAGGATGATCGTCAAATAAAATGTTTCGCTATTCACATCAAAGTCAAAACATTCTTCAGTCACATATAATTGTAGTAGGTATTTTTTATGGGTACATTTTAACATCTTTTCTTGTTTATCATTCCTTTCTGCGTTTGGTACTGCTGAATTAATAAATAAAAGTAAACAAGGATAATAACTAGTAAATAACTAGCGGCGGTAACTTAAAACCTTTTATAAATAGTGAGGACGATCTTCGAATAAAAAACAACAGGTTATTTAGCATTAATTATGTAGGTAGGTACACGTTGAATATTTGATGAGTCGATCCAGGTGCTTGATGTCCTCGGCGACGGTGTGTCTCTCATCTCGAGTTACCGTATAAGCCACCTGCGCGCACCACCAACACTTGCGTCATTTACAAGTTACAACTTTAAAATAATAAAACTGGTTTCGATTGTGATCTACTCGTATAAGAAGGTGGATCGACGATTAATGTTCCGAGACACACCTGGCAGACCCCGTGCTGGCACGACACTCGATACCTTCGCAAGTCACGACCAGGACTGCTGTTCAGAATCCATATTCCAATAGTAATTACGGCAATAACAATTATGAATATATTTGCAAAATGATATACGTTTAGCATTTGTAAATTGATAGCTTTTAGCGGCAAAATACAATATATAACGATTAAAATATCAACTTTTGGACCTGATTGTCAGCGTCTCAGGTTACCACCAGACATCTTGTGATGAGATCATTTGGGTATAAAATTTCGAATATTTAATGAGACTCGTTAAAAAAACCATAAACTACGCATTTATTACAAATTAATATTAAAATTTGGGAGTCCTTTTCTACTTTTAATGTTTTCCTTTGTTGTACCTGCCTATGTTTAAAATGCTTTAACGTCCCACGAGGATTTCAATTGCTTGCATTCTTTGAACACAAATGTAGTCTTTTGAATCACTCCTCAACCTTAGTTGGCTTTCCGTACACGTATGAAAGAGACATGTGTTTTTTTAAACAAAGAGCGGGGAGCAACGACCTGCCCTTATTTGGTAGAGCCAGCGCGAAGGCGACATATTATGATGAAGCTGCGTTACGAACGGCGCGATTGCAGTGCGATGTGCAACACAGATAAAGAATACAGTGTCCCATTTAAGTACACAGAAAACCAACCACTTAAAAAAAATACGTAACTTAAAAGATCTCTATATTCCATTCTATACGTAGTTTAAACGTTACTATGTTTTTTATATTTTTATAGTTCTAATTGGGGGACCTAGCACTCGGCCCACCTGATGATGAGTGGAAAACCATTTATTAATTTATTATTCATGTACCATAAATTGTGATTGTGATTGTGAACATTAGGTACATGAAGTGTATAAAGGAAAGCTTATCTCTATAAGAGATCTCTTCCAGCTACCCCAGGATGTCAGTAAAACCATCGTTTATGAACAGAGCAACATTTTACAGGGCATTCAAGGAGCACGTCCTGCAACAAGCCGCCCTGTGTCCATCAATTTGAGGCGTAAATGTTCAGCCTCGCGTGCCTTTAAATACACCGGAAACCACGCCCTTTAGACCGGAACACAGCATTGCAACTATTCTGCTTAGCGGCAGAAATAAGTATATCGATAGTTCTTCCCGGACGAGTTCTTTCACGAAAAGCTCTACTCACTACTACTACTAGGTGTTTACATTACTTGGTTTAATTTTTTTCTCTTCATTATGATGAATCTGCGTTACGAAAGGCGCAGTAGCAGTTGAAGCCTGTTTGTAGGTCAGATCTTTAAAACTAACCAACAGACGGTAATGAAAAACATCGTTGGGAAACCTGCAAACCTGAGAGTTCTCCATTATGTACCTACTCAATGGCATGTGGAGACAACCAATCCGGACCGGACCAGCGTGGTGGACTACGGCCTAAATCCTTCTCATAGTGCGTCCTACCCGTGCCCTGTAGCCGGCAATGGAGTGATATGCTGAAGGAATTACGTGTTTATTTTCACAATAAGCAGCTATAATTTACATAAAAGCTACGTATTACCAGATACAAATGGACGTGTAATCGACGGATTTAGAAAAAGATAAAAATAAAATTTTAATAGTCTACACTGTGTGGAGTTGACGTGAGTTTCACAGGTGTACCAGCAACCTGTCCGGGCCTGATATCACGTTACACTAGGTTTCACATTAGGAAATTTATACGACGTCTCATATGACTACCGACGCTGTTAATTATTATTTTATTAACAAAATAAATTATTATAATATTAATAATTGTTTCTGCGAATACGCTGCAAAACAAAGTGATTCATCGTTTACTAGATACACCAGTGGACTTTAGGGCTGTCAATGTGTTCCGTGATTCTTCTCGCCCTTTTATTTTACAAGCAAAAGTTATCTTTGAAAGGTTAGCGCTGTCACCAATTCACTAGACTAAGCAGTTGCAAAATTTACGAATACACAAAAAAAATTAATTGTCACAGGACGCCCGGCAGTTCTAAAACATCGAACTTGAATTAGAATAAAAGAAATATTTAAAAAAAATAGAAAGGTTGCTACTAAAATTAATGTATTATTTTTCTATTTAGTTTAATTATTTACAAAATATTAATGCGAAAAAGTTTGTGACGCGGGGGCAAAGAGAGTGCGGTTTGCCTAGACGGCATCCGACATTGTTTTACTTTCAATGAATGCCTAAAGAACTTAGTTTGAAATTTAATATATAACAAAGAGGTGAGTTGGGCTACCAAGGTTCAATATAAAATACTACATAGGGTTAACTTTAATAAGATTGAAAATAACATGTTCCTTTCCTTTAATTTTTAACTTTCATGTAAATACACATTCTGTGAAAATTTTATCTCTCGCATTGACGAGCCTCGTTTTTTACTAATTCGTTCAAACGGGACTGATAACCACTTATGAAAAGACAATCGTATACATAGAGAAAAATATACGAGTAGGTATATGTTGACCTCGATCTTGGTCAATTAGCAGAGGTCCTAATCCCGCTCTCATATGAGCTCCAAGGCGGGTTAGTGAGGTGTCTTTCAATTTTAAAGTATTTTAGGAGAACCAAAGTTAGCCCTGTATATCAAGACATACCTGACAGTTTCAAAACCTGGCAACCTTACTCGTAGGTCGCTCGCACTCCGCACAGATGTGTGCCCTCGCGGCGGGGAACATTGATTAAATTAAGTGACATTTCATTTTAATTCATCGACATAAATCTCGGACATTACGAGGAGTATTATCGCATTGCAGGTGCCGCGCCCAAGCCAAAGGTCTCGCTTGCATATCAGCTAACGCGAAACGACATCGTGTCTGCCTCGCCAATGTTTCGATTGTAAGTAATCATAAATTATCTAGCTCGGGAGCGACTAATACATAAGTTTATAGCAGTCACACAGATCACATATTATGTGCATTTGTTTAACATACTTATACAAAATTGTTTGTACAATCATGTGCTAACTTGTTAAATGAACTTTTTATGCATCTTGTCCTAAACTCACTATATGCGGGGTCGGCACATCATAATATCTTTATCAAACTTGAAACCATAGATAAATAGACTTGTAGTCTGTCTGAGCGTTGGCATATTTCTGACAACCAACCACCTGCTTGACGTCAATTCTCCTGAATGATTTTTTTGGTGGAAAAACTACCACTCTTCGGTTCAAAGGGGTAGGGGCCTTATTAATCTTAAAATCAGTAAAATTTCTCGAGCATTCGCATGATATCATTCCAGCCCCTTATATCTCGGAATGAAAACTATCTCATGCATTTATATCATGTCGCATTTAAAAGGATTTCGGTAGTTTTGGAGACAGTGCTTCTGTGTTTGGGGGAAGGTGGTGGATTGGTGGATTGCGGTGCCATTACGATCCCAATTAAACACCTCAATGTGTGCATTATTGTATATTGCTTGGAATACATACTATTGCCATGGTACTTGAAAGATAGTAATAGGGTCATAGGTATTATATTAATGTAGTTCAATGTCGGTTATCTAATCAAACGTATAGAGGTGAAATATAAATAATTTGAGGGTCAGTTCCGGTGAGTAGGAGAGCTGGTATATGACCTTGTTTATAAACAATTATTGTATATAATTTAGAGGTTATTAATTTGTTATGAATGATGGCTTTGAACTGTGTTCAAATTTGGGTTTTCCGCTCAGATATCTCAGTACTAACCTGAAGCTTTCTATTCCTATGACTCTGAGAACGCCTTAAGATGTCATTCCTGGCCAGAGCTACACCAGACTAACATCACCCTTATCTCCCTGTATACCCATGGGCGCCACTTCTGCACATCGGTCTTTTGTAACGAGGTCCAAATAGCACGGTCTTGTGCCGCTTGGGATTAGCCACTCCCTGCGGCTCGTCTGTCCAATTCGTGGACAGATGATATCAAACGCTGTTCTAAATTCTAATCTTATGCTGTTTTCGTACTCTGGTTCTTGTACGGATCTCCCCCTCCTTATAATAAATAATCGATAGATACAGCTCGCCAATCAGCATTGGTATGGAAACCCTCTCCCCTGTAGGAGATAAGGGCTGTGCCCTACAGTGTTACAAATTGTGTGCAATACGGTAATATATATTTTGAACTTCGAAGTGCCTTGATACTAGGCAGTTTATAATACCGATATAATTAGAATTTGCTTCTGTAGTAAGTAAATAGCCGTGTATACTTACAACTACTCTCTATTCCGTAGTTGGTGGCAAGCCTCGCTGACAGTTTTACGCATCCACTTCATACATTACCATGTATATTTGTATGTCAATATTCTGCATTTGCATAAGCGAAGCAAAGGAAATATTAACTTATGCACCAAGTACTCGTAGTTAGGTACGACATACCTGAGTTCCGCGGTGCGTTTCCATTTTGCAATAAAATCAATACTATGATACGCTAACAGTAGTTTAGTAACGGTAGGATTAAAAAAAAAACCGTTGGTTTTTCTTAAACAAAAAGTAGCCTTTATTATTCTACTTCCTTTCAACTAACTATGCCTAAAATAAAGTTGATTGTTCCCTTAGTTAGGGCGTGGAGGAAGGATAGATAAAAAAGAAACACTCTTTCGCATTTATAATATTAGTTGAGATTTTCATTAGGAAGCATTCTTTAAGTATTAGATGTTATATATTCAAGTTTATTTTTCTTTTCATGGGAAAAGATGTGAGGCATATACTTTAAATTATTCTTTGCGAATAAAGACAGTAAGTACCTAACGCTCGTGTATCATTGGCACGCCTCTACATTAATGTCTAGATGCAAGACTGTTGGTTACAACTTATTAACATAAATATTTATAAATCTCCGTGAAATAAATCGTTACTACCTATTTTTAACCCTTAACGCAATAACGACGCGGTGTTATAAGTTTAGCGTGTCTCTGTGTGTGTGTTGCGTGTGTTGGTGTGTGCATATATGTGTGTGTGTGTGTGCGTGTGTGTGTGTGTGTGTGTGTTTGTGTTTGTGTGTGTGTGTGTGTATGTGTGTATAAAAAAAGGTATATATAAATAGGACAACACAGGGTCTGCAACAAGCGTAGCTTGTGTTATGGGTACTAAGATGACTGGAGAATATTTTTATGAATAATATAGGTAGGTACATAAATACTTATAATATACAAATAAACATCTGGGACACTGAAAAACATGCATGTTCACCACATAAACATATACCAGTTTTGGGAATCAAACCCACCGCCTTGGACTAAGAAAGCTCGGTCGCTTGCTGTTGCCAAAATGACTTCACGACAAATAGTGTAGATAGAAAATCATTCTGCAATACGAGTTTCAATGGACAGTGCTTTTTTACATGTATTAATGCACGCCACTGACGATATGATTAAGTTAAAAGTTGGTTTTGGCTTTATAGATCCTATCTTCGGTCGATGTAACCACATCCTTTCGCTACACAGTCAACCGCGCAACTGTGCGAGGATTATCTTACCAGGGGTGCAACCTTAATATTCTTAGTAAACAAGAAACTTACACGTGGATATTACGTGCTTATACTCGTACCAGTATTAATAATTGTCAGTTATAATTACAGCATGAATGAACGTATTCCAATGCAGACATAATTGTTTTCCTACATGCAAGCATTTTTAAGAGTTCTTTATCCAACTGTTTATCTACTTTAAATAATTTGGAACTGCTATAGATAGGTAACTTATGCTTGCCTACCTTCATAATTACAAATTAAAAACAAATGAAAATATTTGATTAACGACCTCCCTGGCGCAACGGTGGGGGCTGTGAATTTAAGTAGCAGGTCCCGTGTTCGTTTCCCGGCTAGGGCTATTTGGGAATTTATAATTTCTGAATTTTCTCTGGTCTGTTCTGATAGGCTTTGGCCGTGGCTAGTTACTCCCCTACCGACAAAGACGTGCCGCTACCCTAACAGGTTAGCCCGCTATCATCTTAGACTTCATCATCACTTACCAGGTGAGATTGCAGTCAAGGGCTAACTATTAGTGGTCTAAAAAAAAATGTCGTAGAAAAAGGCAAACATAAGGATACTAGATTAAGTGGAGTATCATATGAATGTACAATAAAAAAAAACAATTTCCCTGACCGATTTCGGCCACGGTGTTCAATTTCAAGAGAGGTTTTTCCAATAATGCTCACTAGATCCGGGGATCGAATCCAGGATCTCTTGATTGCAGTCGAACGTTCACACCACTAGACCAACGAAGGTGTAATTCCAAACCTGATGTAAAATATGCATTTCGAGATTTTCTTCCTTATCGTGAACAATGCCTAAAAACACCATTCGGTGTTTTCAAAGTGCTCAATTCATTATTTAGCCAAATATCTATTTTACCCAGATATGTTTGTTGTAGGCTTCTTCTTAGACCAGGGGGCGTTTGGAACCCTCGTAGCCTTAGTTTTAAGTATACGAATATGGCTATCGCGATCGTCTCACTACCATTTTTCATGTAATACCCGTTACCATCATGAGGGCCATATATGGGCCTTCTTCAATACAACTGTTATTGAATTTGACTTTGACTTACGTTTCCCTACAAATAACGGAACCCTCACAGCGATCCGGGCCGCAACTGCCTAGTTTTAAATGAGTAACAATTTAACAAATAGTAGCAATGTTCACTACCGAGCCACTGGTTGATTGGTTTAAAGGTAGAGTAGGAGTCAGTCGTAACTTGTAGCTAGGGGTTCTAGCTTGGGCGGTGGCCTCTCGCTCCCAAACAATTTTAATGATTCAGTGCGAGGCAGTCTTGAATGCCACAGCCTCCTTTTGCAAGGAAGTGATTTCCGCAAAGAAAAACATGAGAAGGATGTTCCAGCGATACATCCCTCTCGCAGGAGACGCAACGAGTAGCGGAGGGCGATACCGACCTCCGACTTCAATGAATTGCATGACGACCTAAGAGGTAATGAAACTTGCTCGCCCAACAAAAGGTAGGCCCGAAAAGATGAAGAATCCGACAGCTGCCAGGTTGCTGCTGCCAGAAAGTCAAAGCCTGGAAGGAGTGCGATCAATAAGCAAGTGCATCTCCCGCAATCTCACCAACTGGTATTTTATGGAACACACAGTTTTTAGCCACACATAACCACTCCGTTTTCAAGTTAAGACATTTTCCCATTACGAAATATATGGTTGGGTTAGACTGGGGATGGGTTAGCTACCCGTGCTGTGTTAGAATACAGTTGTCACCACCCTTCTCAACCCCGGAATATCGAAGCGACTATGGGAATGCAAAGTAATAATGGATAGCAAAGTCCTCAGTGCTACTACCTCGAGATACTGCGATCTCCCGACCCTTCTGCCCAGTTTGGTGATGATGGGACAAGCCTCCCATTGGAAGAGGCTTTTAGTCCAGTGGACTGTTATGGGCTATTAATAAGGCTAGCTAAAGGTTTGCTGGCCCGGTGGCCAGTTGCTGGTAGCAATACATGGTGTGTCCCACATGCGCAATGCAGTAGCGACCTTGCGGACGGCGCGGGCGCTGTATCGAGTTACGAGTACCGTCCACATTTCTGCTGCTTGTGTTAGTGATGGACAAATCTCAACAATATTAAGTCAGTTATTTCTTATTATATGTATTAAAAGTCTTTTATACGAGCTAGAGAACTTGAATGTTAAACGTACAGACATACATAAGTACACGTGTATACAAATGATTTTACTTAGGTACTTTGTTTGTAATTGTTAGAGTAGAGTTTACTTTTTATTCTAAATTAATAATTATAATAATCAATCTACTTCAGATCTAAGAATAGGTAGGTACAGATAATAAAGACATCTGTAATGTATTTAATCTTTAATCTTAAGATTTTGGATTAGATACGATATGAACATCAGATATTAGTAAGCTACATAAGAGTACACATAAATTTCGGCAAAATAATTTACATAGTTTAAGCAATGAATTCTTATAAAACTTAAGCAACGCTATCTTCATATACCTACACATATTTTTTGCATACACGAGGTCAGAATTACAGAAACGGATATAGGCTACCAGAACAAACGATTCTATGCCTATACTGATACAAAAATAGCTGCGGGTAAAAAAGGGTAAAAATTAAAACAAACAAATTCTATTCAAATCCTAAGCCACAAAGGTGAATGAATCGATTAGCTGATATCTATCACCTAACAATAATTCACATCACTATTTCATTTACCACATACCTACCTACTCCGCGCGTGCGGTTCAATTGACAAGGAATGCCCCCATCACTTGATAGCCTGACTTAACATTTGATACACTCTCCACATTGCTGGAACGCCGGGGAGGCAGCCAATGTATCTAACTGTCTAAGAATCCATGATAGGTTTCACGGCTTGTAAACACAATCAATTTACAACCAGCTATGTGCTAAGAGGCGTTATTCTGACCTCTTTTCTCCGGGTTTCTTACTTTTCGTCATTAATAATGCCTTTTCATTAAATGCTGAGAGCAGCTAAGTGGAGTCAAAAGATTCTAAATATTTATTTATACTCTTTTGTACACCAATTGTTTTCCTTGTAAAGAAAACTTTTCATGCAAACACAAGCTTTTCTTTAAACAATTTTGACGGCAACTACTCTATCTCTAGAAGAATTGATCCTCTTAGGATTAGGAAATTTAGAAACAGACAGTAAGATACTTTCGCATTCATAATATTAACGTAGATTTCAGTAAGTATTCCATGTAAGCTTTCCGTATTCTAAAGCCATTTGGAATTTCTAATCCATTTTGGATTTGTTTTTGCTTTTTTCTCCGTTCCTCAGATTTCATGATACCTTATACAGCGTGTAACGGAATTACGAAGTACTGTTGAAGGTTGCGTAATTATCTTTTATAAAAAATTACCGTGTAAAAATATTAAATCAAAAAAAGCATATTAATTTTTCCATACAAACTAATTCAGAGCATTCTAAGTGTTTACTTATGGCAACCCTATTGAAGATGAAAGACCGACATGTGAGGAGTACCTACGCTAAGCGACGCATACCTAATAAAGTGACAGGAGTCTCTTGATTTTACTTTTGCGTGTGATGTTAGGGCTGTATCTAAGTTCCTTCAGCAAAAAATATGGCAACGGTTTACTCATAAACTAGCGTTTCAGTTTCAAACATAAGTCTTAGAGACAAATAATATACCTCTAAATCGTCCGAAATATTATTTCGGTTTTCATTTACACGTTGTATACATGCCAGAATCGGTATAATAAGTTTGGACATACACATATGTAGTAAAATGCCAGTGCGAATGACACCAATCCCTATCAAATAAACGCATAATATAATTTATGTGTCTATTAATAACACCGATAGTAAGTGTGCCAAGTTGATATGTAGAGACGTTCACATGCCCCTCGAATACTTAGTCCTTTAATTAAAATTTATTTAAGTATTGGAATTGTAAGCATTCTATAGTTTATTCTGTTTTTTCATCTATGGTCTCGTGTCATATAATATAGACAATCTATTCGTTTCTTTTAAGTGTAAATTTTATTTTAACATTGTTAAGAAAATAATAAAAAAATACAAAAAGTTTATTTGTCACACCTGTTTTTATAATGTTAATTTTAATTTTCACAACCCATATATTCTATTCATTACTCAGTATCCACCCAATCTTATGACCAACTCGACTTTAAAACAATTCTCTTAAACCTTCATTTCATTTTACGTTTGGCTTTGGAAGTCGGTTTTTTTAATACAAGTTTCATAATAATTATGTAAGGTGTATAGAGTACCAACTTGGAATAATACCGATTGTATAGGCCGATACATGGACCTAGTTACCCGTAAATCTTAATAAAATAATAAATATATTCACGTAAACGCTTATTGATATTCCTCATTACTTACGCAAATTGTCAATACATTTATCCACTTAATCTCCTCAAAATCATGTTTATCATGTAAAATAATATTTGCGTATACACAATGCAAAGACGAATTCTCAAACGATTAGATCAACGACTTTACTAAATACCTACTAAAAAATATCTTTTACTGGAAGTGCCACGGCATCGCCCGCATTTTTCCGAACAGTTGTTTTTTTCGAAATAAAAAACATCCTTTGTAATTTTTTATGAGCAAGCTGACTTCTGTTTATGTTTAACTGTTAAGTAAACATAAACAGAAGTTGCTTACATAGATAACATGCTAGCATGCATTCAAGACGAAATTATGTCTATGCCCTTCTCCAGGACGCCTAACTATCTGATGCATGCCATAATATTGTTATTAATGTCATCATCATCATCATCTACATATCAACCCATTACCGGCCCACTCAATTGGTTTCTGGTCTCCTCCCACAATGAGAAGGGGTTAAGGCTGTCCACCACGCTGGCCCAATTCCTACCCACTGGGCTATCACCGCGTGTATTTTCTAATAAATTTACAGAAATTGGTCGCATGCTTCGGAAAGCATTCATCCCCGAGAGTAAAGTACAAAATCATCTCTCCTTTGAGAGAAAAGGGAGAACTTTACCCATCAATGGATATTAATAAGCATGAAAGGATGATGAGGAACAAAATCTTCACATACCTACCTAACTTCTACAAGAGTGTATAATTTTAGACTTGATAAGATGAACTAAATAACTAAAATGGAGGCTCACTATGACAATATAAAGTAGTTTACAATTATTAATACTTGTAACATGAGCATGTCTGTTTATTTTTAGCCGCGATCATTGCACTGATTGTACCTAACCGCATGTAATAAATAAAGCAAAATAAGGTTTTCGTATCATAATTATATAATATTGATGCGAAATATATAATCACGTAACTTTTTTATTCGTTATTCGTAACATTGATGACGTAATATTTATAATTATTATATGTATAGATTACGTCATTTTCCCAGGCTGTTTGGGAGCTAAATTGTTTCCGATTTAACCTCAAAGATCAGAAGTTCAAAATAATTTCAAGTCAACCAACAAAACGATATCCCTATTCGTGAACCTCCATAAACCAACCAATGTTCCCGAAACGCTGAAGACCGTAACAAGTGAAGGCGCATCGCGGGGGCTGCTGTAGCCAAAGAAAATGTAACATTGCCAACCACGACCACTCTGTCAAGAGTGAACGACTAAGGAGGATTCGTAAACCGGCAATTTAAAAAAAAAACACTTTTCATAATCACTACGGTAGGCAGACGGGCTGGCAATCGCGGTAGATGGTAATAGCAGCACAGAGCACGCTGCTCCGTTTTGATTCCCTTAGTCGCCTCAAACGACACCTGCGGGAAGAGGAGGGGTGGTGACAACTGTATTCTGATCTGCCGTCACGACGCAACAAAATCTTAATAGTTATTAATAAGTGTCACGACGTGTTACACCAAAAAAACTGTCATGTTGACAGAAGCGATTGCCTATCAACGCGACAGTTTTGTATGAGGTGACAGACCGCGAGCGATTAACGACTGCAATAGCAATTAGCAACTGTCACGAAAATCTCATCCGATAGGCCACTACCGGTTAGCAACCGCCAGAAGAATTACCTAATGCGGAAGCAGGTGAGACCGGAGTCAAGTTCAAACCTGAAAAGCACCTATTTGTGATGTAAAAAATCTAATTAAAATTCTCTTACACACAGAAGAAGACAGGTGTGTTTACAAGGTACCTCAACCGATTTTGGTTTCTTATCGATATCGGTGTGTCTTGTGATTATTTCAGAGATGGCAGCATTATAAATGTTGACAAAAGCTAGGAAAAATGGAGTGTGGCCATGATCACACTATGCAGTTTTTATTTCAAGATTTCTGCTGTGCTCAGTTGTCAAACTGGCGCAGTGGAATGTGAAGTAACTTCGCTGGCAATTAAACTTAAATCACCATTTGAGCTTAAGTTTCAATAAGAGTCCACTTAAGTTCAGAAAGTTATTTCTTAATAGCTTGTATTGGAGTTTCTAATTACTTTTTTAAGGTGCAGTGATAGCCTAGTTGGTAAGGCTGAGGCTTTCCTTTCGGGGTAACTTTACGGAGTTACTTGCCTATTTTTGTAGATTACTTCGCCGAAGTAAATGTGATACAATTGAGTTATTTGTCCGCAAAAAGTAAGCACAATTACAAAAATCTTGTAACTTGTGAAATCAACAGCTCATGTATCGGAGAGAAATGTACGTAGAGAGGATATTTTGAAAGATATGCGTGGTTTTGTGTATTTGGAAAGGAGTTTGAATAACAACAATACTGATTTTTCGGGTTGTTGCAGAGTATAGAAAATGCAGCAGAAGGTTTATTCCTATTTATTTTTACGCTAGTGTTGCACGCGATCGTGCGTGTTGGTATGGGTTTTTTTTTTTAAATCCGCTGGAACCTTGTTTTTCTATTTTTATGTAAAATTTCACCAAGATTGATGTATCTAATACCATCTTTTTAAATTACTATGATCTGACTGCTGGAAGGTTTGTGATTACAATTTTAAAAAGTAAAAAAAAAAATAACGTCCTTTTGCCTCGTCGCATAAACCCAATGCGGTTTGAGACAAGGTGTGTTACCTAGTTGTAGTTAATTGTTATGCTCTAAGTTGATCAATAAATAAATAAAAAAACAATGGTTATGTTTCTAGTCTATGTTTCAAAAATCCTTCTGCAGACAAGCTGTACCTATTTATGTGCCAAAGCAGTGGCTGCAAAGGCTAAACTAAGGTTACAAACAAACACATCCGAATCTATAATGTTGGTACTATGGATACATTCGTGTAAGAAAGATTGAGCAATATAGATGCGTATAGAGGTTTATTTCTGAATAACATTATGACACATTCGTTCTCACCGTAGCAGGTACCGTGAAGTCTGAATCGAGATAACCGAACTTTTAAAGGGTTCCAAAACGGAGGTCTGTCGATCGATCATTAGAATTTATTTGTTTTTGACGGTGACAAGACACAGAGCGGGTAGTGGTGAACAAGTTTCGGTTATCTGGAAGTTGCATCAGACCATTCGTCATGCTGTCAGAGGGACAGGGCACTACGAGACAATCAAAGTGACCGCGTGATAACGGTGATGGCCTCATGACGGCCTATTGATTCACCCAACTTACCTAAATTTTCATATTTTTTTAGTACTCACGACCTCCCCTTGCGCAGTCGGGAGCGCTGTTGTCTTATAAGCTGACTCTTGGTCAGCTTGTAGCATAATATTTTTTCAAGCTTTTAAGAAGCTACTGCGCCAAAGAGGTCCTCCTTGGCACAGTGGTGAGTATATAAGCGCAGGTCCCGAGCTATATCCCTGGTATTGTAGCAATTTGGGAATTTATAATTTCTGAATTTTGTCTGCAGGAGCGTTAGCACAGGCAGGAGACAAAATTCAAAAAAAAATCTAAATTCATTTATTTCAAGCAGGCCTAATATAAGCACTTGTGAAACGTCAAGTCTGCCTGTGTGTAGTGACTCTACCACCGGTTCGAAAGGCAGATTCTACCGAGAAGAAGCCGGCAAGAAACTCGGCAGTTGCTCTTTTCCAATATCAACAATTTACATTTTACATTTTAAAATTTATTTTTCTATCTTGTGAGAGATGAAAGCGGAGCCGGATGCTTCCAAGCAAACTTGTCATTAAGAAATTCATCAATTGTATAATAACCACGCTGTAATAAATGTGTTTTAACACATTCTTTAAACTTATGCATTGGTAGGTCCAAAATTACCTTGGGAATCATATTATAAACATGCTAGTAACGTATCCTACAAAGTGCTCTATGTTCATTAATCTGAGGTGTAGGTGTCAAGCCTCTAATTACAACGGCAACCACGCCCTTTGCCGGAACACAACGCTTCTTGGCGGCAGACGTTACAAGCATTACGACTAAAACAAAGCTATTTCTTCTACTCTACTACTATTGCAGCGTTTATTGGACCCAATATACGCAGCACAAAATAATTATCGTAATTTGATATAGTCTTTTGGAAACGGTTTACAGTTTACAACGAATGTTTTTGCGTTTCGTCGGCAGTAAAGTGGAACGGCATGTCAGATTATGGAAGGCAGGTTTTGCATACCGCAGGCCATGTCTATAAAATACAATACATTACGAGCAGTTCGCGGGCTCCTGTATTACGTGTATATACAGTTTTAATAATATTCAGATTAATAAACTGTAAAAAAAATCATACTCAGAAAAAAGCAGTGATTCCGGTTTAAAGTCTTTTGTAATAGGTTTTTTTAATGAAGTAAAGCCTTATTTACGATAGTAATTCAATGGTTTTCTTAACATTATCCATAGAAGTCTTAAATTATGGCGTTGAATATCTCGAAGTAACCGGGACTGACGCCTTTAATCCTCGCCATTGTATTAAAAGAAAAAAAAATCAATAACCAACATTTTATATGATCTGATCCAGGAACTGAACCCATTACCACGTGACCAGTAAACGTATGCTAACCACGATTCCAACAAGGCCCTAATGGTGATTAGTGATCGGTATGCGCTCCGAGCATGCTCATTCATCGCCTCCTCTCCAAATAACATAGAATCCCAATCCAAAAACATCGTTATCTCTGTTCCCACTCAAATCATGAAACAATAAAATTTCGATGGCCCAAGAAAAACGGGGCATCACGATAACTATAAATTTGGGCCGAAACGGATGGGACAAATTTTTATAATGGGCCTCCCCCATTTGGTCGCTGCGCCGCGTTAATGACAGCCTAACAGTTTGTTTTAACATCATTATAGGAGCGTATCGGGCATTCCATCTCAGGTAGGTACCTGCGCCCAGTGTATAGATACACATGTAGAACAACACGATGCGACAATGCTCCTGATTTTGTTGATTTTGAACGATTTCATGACATATATTTCGTTAAAAACTTTTGTATCGTTTTTAAATCATCAGGTTTTTTAGACACGTTTAAAATTCTCCTTAGGAGTTTGCTACTAGCTGAACTCAGCAATAACCACTGTAGCTCGGTTAAGTATTACTCAAAAAATATACTTATTATTTAAAAGTAACCAACGTGTGTGTGGATTATTGTTTTAATACATTATGAGATCTAAATCGTTTTTTTTTTTTGCTATAATTATCCGTCACCCCATTCGACCAAAGCTGTTGCTAATGTTATTGCTGTAACCTCGTGCGTCGTCATACGAAAACTTTGGATATTGGTTTCCGCAGCCAAGTTTTGACTTTCGGAAAAAGTGGTGGAACAACACTTTTTGATTGTTGTTTATACTGTTGTACTCAATTGCCATAGTATAGCCTTGCATGACCTTGTATCGCGATCGAGAGTTTTGAGATTTCTTCACTGTTAACAAAAAAAACTTATCGCCCTTTATATTGCATAGATTGAATAAAGGAATTTTGATAACTGTTAAATTGCTTAAGGCAAATTTGTTGTATAGCGAGTGGTCGAAGCGGACAAGAGGGCCTGCGCGCGTCGGTTCCAGCCTATCCAACCTGTCCGACTCACCGACAATATATCCGAGGGACAGCTACACGCATTCACAATTACCTTATCTCACTTCAGTTCGGCTCCTGACATCACTCGACAAATATTTGTGATCATCGAGCGAAACTACACTAGTCATGATGTTTTAAAAGTATACTATTTTAAGAATTATTATTTTCTGCTCTAGCTTGCACTGTCCCAGGATTTAAGCCTGCTTCTGATCTCTTTAAACACAATATACTTAATATTGGTTCATTAAAGGATCGAAAGTCTGAAGACCAAAATATTTTAACAGTGAGTGATGGCAGCATGACTTACAGGCCTCATAAGAAGACTCAATGTCACTTAGAGGGCGATGGAGAGTTGAGCTTGGAGCTTTCCTCAGAGTATCTTTACGTGTTAAAAAATCCATAAAACGACCAGAGCTAGAACCGTGGACGTTGGTGATCTGGTGATGGAGTGAAGACTTCGCACTCTAAAGTTGAGCGTTAATGGAACCATTACCGCAGATGATATAAAACAAATGATGGTAAGTTACTGGATTCAAGCGGCACAAAACCGTAGCGTGTAAATATCTCACAAAAGACCCATGCCCAGCATTGGGTTTTTCTACTAATTAATTGCCACGTTCACGATTCGAAGATAGAAACTGGACTCCAAGCTCTGAATCACTTTCTACCAAGAGAAAGGAACAGTGTAACACTAAAAGACTGAGTTTGTATATGAGAGATTTTTTTAAAGGCAATAGAATGCAACGCATACAAGTTTTTTCTAGTTCTCACAATACTCTATCTCATTTTGCAACGTTAAAACCATTTGAAAAATGTGAATAAGGCTCATCTTCTCGAGACCGTGTCCCAATAAAAAAGGGCTTTACTTATATTAAACCAACAAAACGAGCGGCCCATATAAAATGAAATACAAGTTCCATTCCTACTGAAACTCATTACGAGCCCAAAATAAAAGAGCTAGGAATGAGGCAAAACCGCATGCCCACCGCGAAACAATATCGAAGGTGACTCTTAATTGATTTTAGGCGCACGAGCACTGGGCGATGGCTAAGAAATTGACATTTCAATGGCAAAAAAGGAAAGTGGCAATCGGTGGAGTGGCAACCCGCACGGCAATGATTTAGCGCGACGTACAGGCCCGGCCGCAGGTTCCCATGGGAAAAAGCCCGCAAATATTGACACTGCAGCAACATGTTTATATGCACTTAATGCATCGCTCACCTTTTTTACATTTTATTTGTTTTATGCGTTCGAGGCAGACGGAGCGTCGGCCTCTTGTTTGAGTTTTTTTTTGTCATAATTTTATTTAGCAGGTAATATCTTCGTCTACGTCCGTTATAAAATGATAAGCTTGAAATCGCGATTGTTGTGGTGGTTTTAATATTGTTAAATAAATTTTATCAACATCAGTTTATCAACTTAGTAATGTACATAACCTTCTACATGGTAAAACTAATAATATTTCACACATAATATTACTTTTAGCACGACCGCGAAATGGTCCCATGTAATTCTACATTTAAAGTATGTATATTTTTTTTAAAGCAAGTTTATTGAAAAAAATTAATGGAAAACATCGCGAGGAGACCTGCATACCTGACAGTTTTCCATAATGTTATCCTTAAACTATTCTCATTCTGAGAGGTGGCCTGTGCCTTGAAGTGAACTAAAGATGATGATGATAAAACTTCACGTTTTAGGTAAATAGGGCTACCATCCAAACATTTAATCGAAGGATCCGAAGAGAAAATGTAATCCAGAGATTCAAAGTTCAAAGTTTGATTTCAAGAAGACCTAATTTTTATTATTATTATTATATAATAGACTAAACAGCTTTCGCTGATGCGTCTATATAATTTCTTGTGCTTTTTGTCTTTTTGATGTTTGTCCAGTCTATTCTTAAACTGATTCAGTGATACTGCAGTCACTACATCTTCAGGCAAGGCACTCGACATTTGTATAACTCTATTGCTGATAAAGTGCTTGGAAGGATTAGACGATGCCTGCTGAAATCCAAATTCTGGGGTTACTCTTTTTTGTAAATATTTCCTCAAAATTTGGAATGTTGTAAAACTTATTTAATATTTTATAAGTTTTAATGAAATCGCCCCTTTCTCGCCTACTTTTGAGGGTGCTGAGTCTTTGCTCATATGAAAGGTTTCTCAATTCTCTTGGCAGTTTCGTGGCTCGTCTTTTAACCTTTTTAAGAATTTCTATATCCTTAACAAAATCCTTAGTAATATAAGTTATTTTGAAGCGTCTAGTACGTCTGTTTGTATTGACTCTACGAACGGTTTAGAAGGCAAATTCTAGCGGGAAGAAGCTGGCAAGAAACTTAGCAGTTACTCTTTCCCAACCTCATTTAACAATTTTACAAAGATGAGTCACCTACCTAAATTTTTTATACTTAATAACCTGACAATGTTCAATACTATAAATAAATATAGTAATCATAGTTCGGCTTTACTCTATATTAGGGCAGGATACCACAGTGTGAGGGTGGGCAATTTGTGGTCAAAGTAATGGGTCAAAATTATGAGTTGTCCTTGGTGTGACCATATGGGAATGTGCAACTTATTGCGTCACGGCCCCCCTAATTATTTATGTCGATGTGAATGCACAAATTATAGCTTTTCGATGTCGGTGGAGGCCGCTAAAACGAATGGAACATCTTTTATACCTTTTTGGGCCAATTACTTTGTATAGGTATCTATTTTGTTTTGTTGTTTGTTATCGACATCGGTATGTCTTGTGATTTTTCTAACGCAGCAAATTATGTTAGTTGGTTGCATTAATAAAAAATAGCTAGATCGATATACTCATTACTCTCTATCCTTAGTAAGAGGAAGCCTTTGCACAGCAGTATTAATAAAGCTGATGATGATGATGATATTTACAAGCGTTACAAATTATATTTCAAGTTGGTAGCACTGTTTTAAAATGGCGCGAATCGCAATTGGGTCACATTATCGGATATTAACGTTCAATCACCATTCGAGATTCTTCTAAGATTCATTTATTTCCTTAAGTACCTACAGGTGTTTAGAAAGTAGATCTAGTTGTGTGTTAAAGCGGTTATTGGCTATTTTTATTACCTATTTTATTAAACAATAAAAAACTAGTGGTTCCTGCCGCACAATAATGGATTGCCTACTATATTAAATATTTTGTCGTATGTACAGTCATTAAATGGGCAGTGTCAAAATTAACCAAAAGTTACTTTGATATAGCCGACTGTACATTGCAAGCGCTAAGAATTTACATTTGAACGGTCCTTAATTGTCTTTTTTATGCATTGTTTGTTTATCGACTCCCTATTGTCATTTATATACCTCATACTGATTTGATTTTAAAACATAAAGTATGCTTTGCTTCGTCATGACAACCAATAGGTTTTTCAACAAGCGAAGAAAAAGTAGCTGAGACCAATGTATCGAGTAGGTAGTAAATAAACGATCCGAGATTGTTAACATTAGTAAAATATACATTATATAATAGGGGAAAAAATTAAAGAGAAAATAGTAACCTAAGTACTCGTAAATAGAACTTAGGCGTTTTATTTCTGGAGCTTACTATTTTGCTAAGGTACGTATGAGATTTTTATTAGCAGGAACTAACAACTTTGTACTTATCCTTTTTTTTATGATCCTCAAAGTTTTCTTTTATGTATTATGTACCTTAAGCTAATAGGTGTGTTTTAACTTTTAATTATGAACTTTTATAGATATTTTGATATTCTAAAAAAAGACATATTTGGTACGGTTCTTCAGGCGACTTCTGAATTGTATTTGTTCCTGAGGAATAAAAGTAGAGTTGTTGAATAATTTGTTTCCATTTTGCAAGAGTTTTTTTTATTTATCATAAAGGGCCATCCATAAAGTACGTCACACGAATTTTAGGACTTTGAACCCCTCCCCCCGTCCTTGTCACAGGTTGTCACATTTTTATAACCCCCCCCTCCTGATGTGACGTCACACATTTTTTAAATTTATGTATGTGTTTAAAAAAAATCGAGAGAAAACAGCTATTTTCATTTTTTACTTATTTTTATTAAATAATAATCTAATAAAATCAAAATTTTTAATTCACATCCAAACTTTGCGTTTTAGTATTTTAAATTTTAACATGTGACGTCACAAAAGTATTGACCCCTCCATGCCCCTTGTCAAACGATGTCACACTTCGGTGATACCCTCCCTCCCCATTAACGTGTGACGTACTTTATGGATGGCCCCTAATATCTTGATGATGGATTAGTATAGAAACGCACAGCAATCGCTTTGATCTTAAGCTTTTGTCTGTGGCGATGAGATAATGTAAGTTTGCGAAGCCTAAGCTTGTATAAACATAAAAAAAAAACATTTGGGTATATGAATGATCACCCTATTGATAAATAAAGATAAGTAGGTAATAGACAATTGACATAAACAAGATCTTACAGTAAACTCTATTAATATTTACATACAAGGGTCGTGTTGTGCTTGAGACATCAAAATCAATTATTATTCTCGAGCTGGACTCATCCTTTGAGTTATTTATCATTATGATCGTGATCATAAAAGGTAAAAGAATCGGAATAACTTATTCAAGTGGTCCACGGGAGTGTGGACTTTGTAAATGGGAACGTAAGATATTTATTCCTTCTTAGTTATCAATATGATGCTTGGAGCGATTTCGATTTGGGATACATGAATGCGTGCAAAGGATTTGGACTGTTTACGACTACGTGGGTGGTTGTAGGCGTGGCGTTTTCCTTCTCCTTCCCACCTTCGGGCCCAGCGTATACCCTGCTCTCCTCGCGGCCGCTCCCACAGGACCTTCTTGTTAAGATGTTTTTTGTTCCTCTCAACTTGCTTTACGAAATGGTCAGACGGGCAAATATTTACTCACGATTTTGAAAATCTTATTATCATACTACCAGCTTATGAAACCTGCGCGGTGATTCGTTACACTTTATGATGTTGTTGTTACATTGTTAATAACAAGGAAATTCTGGGGAATACTGATAAATAATTAATAGATAACATTAATTAGCACCAATGTGTGGTCGCTATCTTAAGTACCTACGTACGAAATTACCATTATTTTAAGAAGAATAAAATAGTTTATCTTATTTATCCACAACACATTTATCTTCTTTTTTTTTATTCCACTACAAGTTAGCCCTTGACTGCAATATACCAGGTGATATTGCAGTCAACGGCTAAGTAAGGTAAGCGGGTTAACTGTAAGGGGTACGGCAGTTTGACGAATCGTGGTTACTACACGATCGATGTATTCCTTAACGACAAGGCTACTTTGAAGCAGGCCACTCCGCTCTCATCTCTCACAAAAAAGAAAAATTCTAAAGATTGTTAAACTATAAAATGATGTTGGAAAAGAGCAATCTGCTGAGTCTCTTGCCGGCTCTTCTCAGAGGAATCTGCCTTCCGAACCGGTGGTAGAGTCACTACAAACAGACTGCCATGACGTTTCAAAAGTGCTTATAAACTAGGTCTACTTGAAATAAATGAATTTTGAATTTGAATTTAAATTTGAGTTACATTAATCCCTATTTTGTTTCTCCATGTATGAAAAGCACGCCTCAACGTACTCTAGTTAATTAAAAATGATTATTTTTATTCAGAACGATTCAGTCCGAGAAGTAGTAGTAGCAGTAACAAGCATTCGAACATACTTTCTTCGATATACATATTATTAGTCGGGAAGTCCACTAGGTACACACCAACAGACTTGACGCCTCAAAAGTGATTATAGAGTAAGCCTACTTTAAATGATTTGTCTAGTGGGAGGCTTCAGCTGAGGCTAGCCCGCCCTACCAACAAAGACGTGCCTTTAAGTGATTTAGCGTTTCGGTACGATGTCACGTAGTAGGTAATCTATTTGGGGTATAAGTTTAATATACCCATAACAGATCATCCGAAACAGTGGCTGTGACCGAATACGGTTAGATTGTTTGATTGATTGAACAGATCACCCCGTTGCCATCTTAGACTGCATCACCACTTACCAGCAGGTAAGATTGCAGTCAACGGCTAAGTTGTAGTCAAATTAAATTAAAAAAATTACTTTAATTTAAATGTAAATTTTTTCAGTTTAGCTAGCAGCTAAAGATCGCATTTTGAGTAGAGACGCCACATAGCACCCACTTGGCCAGCGTGGTGAGCATAGATCTAAGGGCCTTCTCTCTCTCTCTTTATTCTTCTTCTTCGGGTCTTCTCTTAGAATGAATTACCCTTATCATTCTAAGAGAAGACCCGTGGCTCTGATGCAGTGGACCGGTATAATGGGTTGAGCATGAACACACCTTTCCGGGATTATTAAAATACCGAACAAAAACGCTGATAATTTTGTTGGCAATAGCTGGTACATTACTTTTGTATTTTGTAACGAATTCGTGTGCAATAAAATGTGTATTTATCTATCTTTCAGGCAGGGCAAAGCGGCGGCGTATAAAGATGAGGTGAGACCGCACGCAGTCGTCGATAAAGAAATTATCTTTTTCCCAACTAACGAGCCCCGCATGTATCTAATTGGTACCCTGCCGAACCACTGATTCATTTATACGTTCCCTCCGAAACGCGTCGAAATTAATGATGATCTCATACTGTATCAATAAAATCGTGTAAGCTACGGAATTTTAAATTATTAGAAACAAGCCCTGGACGTGGTTTCGCCCATGTGTTATTAGTATATTTTTTAATCCATAGAACCACTTCCTTTTCCGAGATAAGAAGTTGGTAGGTACCCCGCGGCCGTGATATTACCCGTATAAAATTTGGGTATTATTTCCACCCGTTCGCCTATTCTCGGAGTGGGTAAATCTGTGGAAGAAGATAAAAATTTTATGCCTACCCCGTGGAGAAAATATCTCCGGCCCATGCAAGCCGTGCGATGATTTCAAATGTATAATTTTCTTTTAATTGATTCAATCGTCAAAAAAACCAAACATATACTCCATCACTCTTATACTATTTGTATGTGTTCCATACTATTACTATGGATACAAATCTTTATTATTTATTTAGTAACAAATATTAAAATTAACATAAAAAGACGTCCTGTAGGTACCTACACAAGAACAACTTATCTCTAAAGAGATTTATTCCAGAAGCCTGTTAAAAGTAAAAGGTAAAAGCAAAGTAGTTGCCAGATTCAACTTACTATAGCTAAGGTTATTGCATTAAAACGATGTAACAATTTGTGATATATTCTTGGTATTTCTAATATCCCGCACGATTAAAATAAATTTTCGGGATAAAAAGTAATCTGCGTGTTTAACTAAAAAATCTATGCTTTCTGTGCTTATCTTAATATGTCATTAATATGTCAAATTTTAATGAACCCTAAACAGACATCCACACTTTAAAAAACCTTCACAAACTTCCAGATTTAAAATATTGTAATAGATAGAAAGAAAAATTGTCTTTATCACCCAGTTGTGTAAAATGTTACATACAAATCATAAAAGTTTTTAACACCAAAATGTGTGACAAAAGAGCGGGCTCAGTATAGCTGCGTACTAAAAGCGCAGCACTAGTTTTCAGCCAGCCCTTTATCTTTGTGTCGTCGCCGAATCCTCGCGAATAAACAATAACAAAACAATCATAAAAAGGGATAATAAAAAAGAATACAATATATAAACAAACGAAATTTGCACATTTACATCAAAAACAAAATGACACAAATCTAAGAGTTCGAGTTAAATAATAACCACAATTAAAAGAATAAAAATAACACCTACTATTATTTAAACAAAAACAATAACTATGAAAATAAAAAAAAACACATTCATGTGAAGTGTGATAAAAAGATTGGATAACAATGTTTGTTATCCAATCTTTTTATCACACTTCACCGCACAAATATTCGTAGATCTTCACAAACTTTCACATTCATCTATACCTACTGGGATATGGAGAAGACTGAAACATGATGTGTAACAATTTATCTTATACTTGCATTATTTATGTATACCCACCTACTAGGTACAAGTTATTCTATATTCATCTGTTTTTTTAATTAATCAAATAAATTGAAGAATTGAAGATTTTGGTAAATTTGTAAACCTAATAGAAAATCTAGAAACGAAAATAATAATTAAACTAATGTGACTATAAACAATAAGGTGCTGATGAATTCTTCCCATTCGTCTTCTGTACTATTTCATTGTAATTTAGCCAAAAAATTTCCACGTTTTCTCGTCACATCAAAATTGATATTTATATTTTCGAAGGTAAGTGAAAAAAAGTTTCATGTAGGTACGTTGCTTGTAGGTAGTAGCTTTAGTAAATGTGTCAGTGCAGTATAATGCATTTAATGATTAATAAATAAGACAACTGCGTCTTTCAAAAGCTTTTAAAAATGAAAAAAAAAGTCGGACACGTTTCGCCATGTTATAACACGTATGCCTTACATTCCCTAGATAAGGATGAAAAGGCTCTATGTCAACGCTTCTTACAAATTATATCTCACAAGGAATCTTTCTAAGGGTTTAAAATAATAAAAAACAGGTGACTCACTTAGAGCTCACAAAATGAATCACAATGCAAAACCGCTAACTTCTAACGTTTCACCAAAGATGATAACATTAAACACTTAACAATTGGACCTCTAAAAGGCCGCAACATCGGTAAATTTTACCAGAAAACTTTGAGACGTATCTCATGAGGATTTAGATTGTCAAGTATTACATGAAATACGTAAAACAATTCTTTGTAAATAGGTAAACAATAGCTAATGCTTCTAAGTACAGGAGCAGTCAAGAAAATGCCGCCGGCGCTTCGTCTACAATGGCGATTATCTATACGGACAACACACAAACACAGCAGCTCCTTGTCAATACAAGAGAGAAAAAAACAGTCAAGTTACAATGAAACTCAGCGCTGAGAGGGTTCCGTACAATTACGTTATATTTCCGATAAGAAAATGATTTATTTTTTGAATACTTGGTGTACATAACATACTCACCCATCGTGTAGAGAATCTCCAGCACGAGTAAAGAACCTAAGGGTAGGCTTTTTATAACTATTGCAATGACTGCCTTTAAGTTTTTATAAAACTGTGTCTTACTGGAGATTTTTTCATTTTATATCATCTGCCCCTTGTGCACATCCTGTATGTACTCCAATGTGTAGGAACATAAAAGTTACCGCGTAAATAAGTTTGTTGCCTAGTATTACCAATTTGATGATTTTGATTTAATGATTTTCGAAAAACCTCTCTCCCTTATTTTTGAAAGGTAGTTTTTATTGCATCGTACTTAATTCTAAGCCTGGCTTGAGACCTGGAGTGCTAGGCAGTGGGACTTTAACAAGTCCCACACTACCGGCATGATCGAAGCCTTGATTGCGACATCGCTCCCCTTCGCTGTTGTGACAGTGCAGAGTGCTTAAAGGAAATGACGAGGAAGTACTACTTTTCTGCGAATAAGCTCCTAACTTGAAGTCTTTTACATTGATAGCCCTGACGGAAGAAGTCCAACATGTAAAAGTATTTCGACCTATAAACGAACAAGAAAACAACGTGATCCTTTTGATATTCCGTGCATCTGTATTTAAAGTACGGTACCCTAAAAAAATCAATAACACTAAGGGAAAGTTGGCAGTCAAAAAGATGCTCGATAAAGTGGACATACATTTTGTAAAAGCACGCACAATACGGTACCTTTTTGTGTTATAAGCGAATAATGGATTACGCTCAAGGTAAAGAATTATGTACTGCTACAATTTAACTTCGGGTTATTACTTATTTTGTTGTAAAGGTTGTAAAAAAAAATGGCGTGTTACCCACTTTATTTTTAATAAAGCCACAATAAATATTTTATCACCAATAAACCAAATTCCATATAAAGCGCATTGCGCATTTCTCTGTAAAAACTTTAATTGAAATCGAACCTTATCCGTAAAAACTTTGCCGCAATAATCTAGGTCATACCCTACCCTTCAATATTATATATTTTTCCAATATCTAGTCAATATACATGACATTGTTCGCGTAGGACAAGTAGCCCTTCAGCAGATCGGAATATAGCAAAGCTTCGGTAATAAGCGTACGTGGTAGTAGTACTTCGTCGGACGAGCTCTGTTACTAAAAGCTCAGCTAAGTTGGTACTATTAAATAATTGTTACATTTATTTTGTAAGGTAGGTTAATAATTAAACTATAACTAATGCTTATATAATAAATGAAGAGTTTTCAAGAAATAATTAAAATTATAATCGATTCACTGCCAATGTTTATGACATTGTACCAATGGGTTCTTTGATATAAATAGAGGTGCATTTCGCTACACTACCGTCTTGCGAAAAATTCAGATGGCGCAAAGATACCTTTATAGGTGTCTAGTCTTTATCATAATGCAGACTTCAGAAATTGTTTGAACAACGCGGCAAGCTCCTACCAGTGAATAACTATAGAGTTGTAGAATATACATAAAAATAAGATGCCAATGCAAAACACCCACGACATGGAAATGCCGATCTGGTGACGCACGTCAGGTACGCGGCCACTCTACTCCGGCGCGCAGGGTACAAAGTGTAAAGCGGGGTGCTATCGAGCTATTCCGCCTCGTATATCACGGCCTTTGTGTCCAAAATAAGCGCCACCATAAAAAAATGTACCGACGGAAGTAAAATCACAAAGCGAATGCCAACAAGCAAAAAGTTGACGAAAAAAACTGCATAATGCGGTCGAGAGGCAGTGTGGGCTCGGACCGCTCTTGTAAAATTTATAACAGCTCTATTTTGTTTACCTGCTTGACTCCGCTTTATATTGTCTTGTAATTGGAGGCATTTGACGATGAGTTATTAATTTATTGACCGTCGTAGTTTCGCTTCAGTTTTTATGGAAGTGCTAAAACGTTCGTCATTCTCGGCTTTTGTTTTTGAGCGCTTGTGCAAGATTCTTTTAGTTTTATTAGAAACTAGCTTTTGGCTGCGGCTTCGCTTTCGGGTTGTCCTCTACTATAATCTATATTTCCATCGCTAGGGAACAGTACTTGTTTTCTGAATCAAGATATATAGCTAAGTACCTATAAAGTATGGATATGTGAATTTGTTCACATTCGTATTCATAACACGGTGCGGTGATAGCGTAGTGGGTAAGGCATCGGCTTTCCGTTCGTGGATACCGTGTTCGTGCTCCGGAACGCACCACTGACTTTTCGTAGTTATGTGCGTTTCGAATTTAAGCAATTTAAATATCACATGCCTGAGAGTTTTCCATTATGTTCTCAACAGCGTGTGAAGTCTACCTATCTGTACTTGGCCAGCGTGGTAGACTACGGCCAAAACCCTTCTCATTCAGAGGAGGCCCCGTGACCCGTAGTGGGCCGGTAATGAGTTGATGATGATGATGATTCATATATATATATATTTTTAATAATAATATCTTTATCTTATCAAATGATGATTTATAATATTAACATAGGATTTCATTTTTATCATACGAGTGAGTGCTAAACGTAGGTACCTACCTAGGTATTCACTGCTCAGATTTCATAACTATCTACCTGCTATTGATAAAGTGTGTATTGGTATAGAAGTAATTGTGGTTTCTAAATGATTAAATAAATATACTACGACAATAAACACATCGCCATCTAGTCCCAAAGTAAGCTTAGCTTGTGTTAAGAATACTGAGATGGCTGATGAATAATTTAATGAATAATTTACATAAATACATACTTATATTATACATACATACATACTTAGATATAAATACCCAGTCACTGAAAAACATTAATGTTCATCACAATAACATTTTCCAGTCGTGGGAATCGAACCCACGGCCTTGGATTCAGACAACAGTGACTGTGCTTACTGGGCCAATCGGCCGTCAAACAATAAGCAACAGCTGGTATTAAACAATACCAGCTGTTGCTCGCGTTCTTCGTTCGTGTTTAATACGGATTCTTACAGTTTCCTCAGAAACTAGCCACGTTACTCTCCGTCTTTTCAACTAACTCTATCCAAAAATTAAGTTGATTGGCTGCTCAATTAGGTCGTTAAAGCAGGACAAACAAACAAACACACTATCGCATTTTTAATATTAGCGTAGATTATGAAGTAAAAAACACAGAAAATAGTTACTGTCTAGATCACTATTTAAATATGGTGAGTCTATAAGAAAAGCTGTCTAAAATAAAAAACTTAAAGTTAGTTTGATCGTTCAAAATAAAATAGGTTACTGATAGTTAGACGGCCGGATGGCACAGTGGGCAGCGACCCTGCTTTTTGAGTCCAAGGTTGTGGGTTTGATTCCCATAACTGGAAAATCTTTGTGTGATGAACATGAATGATTCTCAGTGTCTGCGTGTTTATTTGTATTTATGTAGATTATTCATCGAATATTATTATTAGTCCCCTTCAAACTAATCTTTTATATTAAGTGTAATTTTCCCTATCAAGGTAAAAGGTATATTTACAAATAGCAGGGTTTCCGTAAAAGTAAAGGCTTCTGATATGCACGGGAACACGGGATGTGCCTACCAACTTGTGGAATTAACTCTGACACCCGAAATTATACCCATACCCACGGCGCGCATGTCCTACTTAAGGAAGAAACCACAGTCATGAGCTAACCGTTTGCGCCCAATACTCCTCCGGCCGACCGGATGAGAGTTCATATCGTTCCTCTACCGCCTCCTAAATCACCATCAGCGCTTAGAAGGAAACTAGCAATAAGATTACTACCCTCGAAGCAGAATCAATACCTAAAATTAAAATCAAGTCAACTGTTCAAAGTGAAAACCTTATTAAAGTTTGAGTTAAAGTCTAAACATACCTAGGTACCTGCCTACATTCATACATTCCATTTAAACTCTTTCTTTATTCCGTACAAAATTAAGTGAGTATGGCGATCTTTCGATTAAGAAGGCAGGTAAGTAAGAAGTTACGGAAAACCACTGTTGATGGAAACTTTTATAAAATAAAAAGAAAACCTTGACAGAATGCCTATGAAATCACGTTCTGATGCCATAACTATAAATTATGTCCAAGCAATGACATATTCATTAACTCGGCAGACACGCGCAACGCTAAATATTATTGTTATAATTATGATTCGCAAATAAATTATTTTATTAATATGATAAATATTATAATTTCTTACAACCATCACGCAAAACTAAACAAGTTATGCATATCTTGGGTGAGGAAAACTTGGTTACAATATTTATTCGTAAGCCTCATCTTAGGTACTATTTGATTAGGTACATGACAGTTTTTAAAATTCAAATATTAAAAAAAAAAAGTGACTTCGACAGCAAATAAAAAAAAAACTTATTTTTAGGTAGGTACACTGCATATTATGAAATGATACAATGGTCCATTACGTCCTCAGAATACCGGAGATTGGGACATTTCCCTTGCCCGGCTTCAAAATACCTGCACATTTTTTTGTACTTTATATTGGATTTGAAGCTGCTGTTTTTGATATTTTATTTTAGACTTTTACTTGCAAAGTTACTTTGTTCCAGCAGACTGTTATATTTTCCACCTTAACAATTTGACCATATTGTGCTATCGACTACATATGTGTGAAAAAGCATTGATTTCTATGCCTTTTAGTTTCGCCAGTAGATACCTAACCATAGGGTAACAAACGCAATTTTTTTTTTCCATAATTTGATTGTATTCAAACTATTCTATTATTAATAATCGTTCTCAGTGTTTAAGAGCTTCCTAGCTCCAATAAGTTCTATCGTTAGCACGCATCTATATTTAAAAACTTGTCTATGCGTTGCAGAACTTCTCTCCCATGCAAAGTGGAACCAATTTCCTTCCGCGATTTCCACTTGATTTCAATATGGGAATATTTAAGGGGTGGGTATACAAGTGTCTCAAAGGCCGGCAACACATTGGCGGTTCCTCTGGTGCTGTTTATATTCATGGAAGGCGGTGTTGATGACCACTAACTCGTTTACCCGCTGTTTATTAATTTAAAAAAAAACATAGCTTCGTTTAAGATGTTTCCAGAAGTGCTTAGCTGAGCTATGGGAATGAATGGTTTATAAATATAATTGAAGTCCTGTATAATTCATTACACCCAGGCCTGTATAACTTTACGCTTTTGAACTTTAAAAACGTCAAGTCTGTCTTTTTGCGGTGACTCTACCATCAAATCAAAATGTAGCTGGCAAGAAACTCAGCAGAAAATAAATAAATAATGCTCAAAATGGAGCTCTTCTTTGGAGATTCACCTTTTGTTTTTAAGTTTTATTTATGGCAATCGTAAAAGTATAAAACAAGTATTAAAAATAAAGAAGAACGTAAAATGTAAAGTAATCGTTATCATGTTCAGCTATGGATCCCGAGTTACTGGGTTCGAATCCCAGGACGGGGAAAAATTATATAAGGTATTGTTTATTTCCTGCCAAAAGAATTTTCGGAGTTAGGAAACTGGCGGTGTCAACCCCCGTACCTCGGAGAGCATGTTAATCCGTTAGTTCCGGCTATTATCACTAGCTTGCGGAAATCTTCGTTAACCGACGGTTAGTTCGCCAACTCGCATTAGAGCAGCGTTGTGGGTCTCTGCTCTAGATGACGATGATGACATGTGTTTTACCGCATGCGTAGCGTCCCGTATACATAGATATAGCGTGATGGTACTCTATAGCGATTACATGTTAAAAAGTCGAATAGGTGTTAAGTGCTAAAGCAAATGATACAATAATGCATCCGTTACATTTCCACAGCGCCGTCGCCTGCGAGTCTCGTACGGTACGTTACCAACAAAACATCAAATCTTATAACTATTACAACTTACGTTTGCACTACAATGCTGAATTACTTGCGACTTAAAAATTAGGTTGAGTAACCGCCCAGCAATGGTAATGGAACTAATTGAAAATAATGTTTGAAAAGTGGTCCTCGTATGGTAGTGAGCATACAAGTTGTGAGCACCTGCAGACGAATGTGCCATTTACATTGTAATGCACGTACAGCTTCCAACCAGTTCGATTAGGTCGGGAATGCTGTCTACATACTTACTCGGCTCGGCTTAACTGATAAACTTTGGTTAATGCATAAACGAAACGCTGTCTCTAGATATATATTTGACACTCTTCTTTAAACTTAGATAGGATAGACAAAATTTTAAATAACATTTTTCTAGTATTGAAATAAGCTTGGTTTAGCATTACTGGATAAGGCCGTAGTAGACTCAACACACCTTTGAGAACTTTATGGAGAACTCTCAGGCATGCAAGTTTCCTCACAATTAATTACTTAAAATGCACATAACTTAGGAAGGTTAGAGGTGCGTGCTAGGATTCGAACTCGGTCCCCTGAAAGTGTAGCCGAAAATCTAACCATCGCTGTGTTACAATATATTTTTGTTTTAATGGGTAGATCTTACATAAAATTATCAAGACGTAATTAATTTAAGGGTAATTTTCTATGATTTACTATAAAATTTACTTTACCTACCTATCTACCCACATACCCATTTTATCTGATAGATATAGTGAGGTCTCTACATAAGTTAAAAGTGTATATTGAAAGTATAGGTACAATCTTCTAGAAAAACCCTTTTATTTTATACTTTGCAGAGTGACGTTTTTGATAAAAAAAACATTGGTAAAAATAGTGAACTATATATATATATGCTTTTATTTCACTTACACAGTCTCAAGTACACCTAGAGATGGTGTTAGCAAAAAGAAAGCTCTCTTAGTTGGCTGTGGAATTCTTAGATCAAGGCGAGTGTAGAATACTTATAACTTAAGATTTATTTTTACAAATGTAGTTATTATGTACTAAAGATACATTTGTTTGTAGGTTGGTATACATCAAAAGCACCTTTTTTATACGGAGAAAATGCCTGACGCATACCACTCCGTTGGGGGAAACGGAGTAGTTATGTGGGACTTGCACCCACTAAAAACTCTGTGTGTCCCTGGATAGAAGAAGAAGCACTTTATTGCACGTATAACATACAGGAAAAGAAACAGTAAGGAGTATACAGTACACAATGTAGACATGCAAAGGCGGCCTTATTGCTGCAAGCAATCTCTTACAGGCAACCTTTGTAGATAGGACTTACAGCAAGAGAACGGGATAGTGCCAAGATTATTATACCTATTAGTGAGAGCATATCAAAAGTACCTATTTAGGTCACCTTGCTTGTTATTTTTATATTAATAATTGACGGAGTAAGAATATGGACCATTTGCTGGTAAATAAAAACCATCATCTATCAACAGAGCACGACTTCACAGGACATGCAAAGAACACATCTTGCATGCCCTGTGAAGGCATGACGGCCTTTTGACGGCCGATAGCGACCCTGCTTTCTGAGTCCAAGGCCGTGGGTTCGATTCCCACAAGTGGAAAATGTTTGTGTGATGAACATGAATGTTTTTCAGTGTCTGGGTGTTTATATGTATATTATATGTATATTATTCATAAAAATATTCATAAGTTATCTTAGTACCCATAACACAAGCTACGCTTACTTTGGGACTAGATGGCGGTGTGTGTATCGTCGTAGTATATTTATTTATTACTAGATGTGCCCTGCGGCTTCGCCCGCGTAATTTTGGAAGGCAGCGTACTGCTACATAGTCATACCTATAGTCATATATGAGATTTTTTCATAAACATTTTTTTATATTATATAATTTTTTTTTTTCATTGGAATGTATACTATATTATTTCTAATACCTCCAACAATATGTATAAAAAGTTTCATGAAGATCGGATCAGTAGTTTTCGCGTGAAAGCGTAACGAACAAACTAACATTCACATTTATAATATTAGTAGGGATTATTTATTTATTTATCTTGCAAAATCCTCTATTATCCTGAGGCGTAGGTGTTTATTTATTTTTTTATTTATTCATTAACTCATTACACATATTATACATCATAAGGTCTTAGGTGTAAGCATAAACTCAAAAGAATTTTTCCGTACACCTAGCCGTTGACAAATTTTTGCTTTGTTAGTCTAATAGATTAATATATTAACATTCACAATTAATGCTACAAAGTCGTACAAAATGCTACATAAGCCTCATGTAGCCTATAATCACACCGGCAAAAACAAAAATTCAGAAGGATCATAACGGAACACAGCAAAGCTTCTTGCTTAAGCTGGTATTACTTCCCTGGACGAGCTCGGTCGCAAGCAGCTCTTCTTATACTAAAAATTAAATTCGTTGGAAAATGATTTGTAGAGTTCGGAAACTGATAATGGAAAAACTGAACTTTTATTGTTATCTCCCATCTGATGTTTCCTCAAAAATACAATCTAGGGTTATTAAAGAGGCGGATAAACAAATTATTTAAAAGCCGGCAACGCATCGGTGGCTCCTGGTGCTGCAGATGTTTAGGGGCGGCCGTGATCTCTTAACATCAGGTGACACACTAGCCCGTTTGCCCGCTATTAATATAAAAAAAAGTTACATCGAAGCCTTGTCTCAGTTTAATGTGTCTCAGTTAAATGTTTTTTCTTAATCGTCTTAAATTTAGCCCTTGATTACAATATCACCTGCCGTTAGACGTATGGCAGCTATATTAGGCAGAGCCCATACTCGGTTCCTACGCGGCATTGTACCGGAGCGCTTAATCGCTTAGCGGCATGTCTTTTCTTCAGGATGGTAACAGGCCACGGCCGAAGACTCTCACAAGACAAACGAAAACAGAAAATCAATGGTCTCTAAACTAGTTCAATTCTAGCTAAAACATTTTAAGTGCATAGTTCAAAACACCTTATGTTGAATTAACTGATTGCCATAAAAATCCGCATTTTCTTGGTTAACAAAAATTACTAATTTCTCTAAATTCAGGAAATCTAGGAAAGTTGCGATTTCAAAGTACGCCTTATTTTGGATATTGTTATTTGATGATCTGATTATGTTATTAAGGAACATAGGCTACGGAACTTTCAGTTTAAGCGCCAGATTAGCACTTGGCTCGTCATAGGTAGGTAGGTAGGTAGGTAACTTCCCAAAACAAGTTTAACCCGACCTAAAATGAGACTGGCCCATCATGGTGTCTTAGTGTTAATCTTAGTTGATTACTTTTAGATGCACGATCAAAATACGATTTATTAAATCAGTTGTAGAACCAAACCGTATTTATATAGAATAACTAAACCGTAAGTCTCATAAAGAAGCATTAGGTATAAGTCGCGTCACATAAAAAGAGCATCACAATCTAACTGCGCAGTGGGAAGTTTTTATTACTACACCAGTAGTTAAAGGCAATACCTGCGCGATTAATCCATCTTTTTTTTTTAATCCTGCGCGATCCATTGTAAAAGTTCTAAAATTCTATGACCATACACAGCTATCTCTATGCAAAATTTTGCCAATATCGGTTTAGCTGTGAAGTCGTGAATATATAAAAAAGGCTATTTTTAGTCCCTCTTGAACGTTTTCCGAGGCAAAAGTATCGTATGTGAATCTCCAGTACGCAGGCACATAAAGAGCTTTAGGTGCCAAATCAAGATCCGTACTTGTATATACCAAACATAAGTGCCAAACAAACAAAGAGAAACACACACTTATGCTATAACTATGGATATAACTGAATGCATTCTGGTAATTACTTACTTTTAATCATTAAATTTTATTATTTCATTTTAGAAAACATTCTACATATTCCCATGTAATGCAATTGTATAAATTATAAACTCTGCAGTTCGGACATCAGCGTTCTTTTAACATGACACCTATAGTATACTCATCAAAGAATAGTTAAATAATCAATAATGAAAGCAGTACAGTAAAGGCAGGCATTGAAAAAAATGGGAAAGCGTTCATGATGTAAATCACTCATTTCTTTTTTTAAAACATCTTCAGTCTTCACGCAACGTTTACTCGGATGACAATAACAAAACATGTGTACACACAAATACGTGATTGATTCCGGAGCGGGGTGCGGGGTGGTGGAGTGGCAGGGGGGAGGAAGGGAGGGGGGGTAAGACACAGGCAGTGACCGCTGCAGCCAGGTGCGTGCGGCCATCGACACCATAAAATTAATAACCCGTCGAGCCTCCTAACCAATGCACTCTTGAGTCCCATGTACACTTCACACATGCTTCGGAAAAACGTGCGTTTCGGTGGAAAATTCAAAAGGAAAACCACGACGTGAACTATTAAAGCAAGACATTTCAACGATTGAAAAATTTAAAAACAATCTTATTTAAATTTTTCAAGCGGGAAAAAAAAATTAGAGGGCAAATAAGCAACCTGTAAATTTTATAACAAGAGAAAAAAGTGTTACTCTTGAGATATTCTAAAGATAATTTTAAGCGTAAATTAATAAAGCAGGAATGAAGCGTAAATTAAATAAGCAAGTGTTAGAAAAATACAAAAGATAATAATTTAACTTAATTAATAACAGGGAAACCGAGCGTTTGCCTTAATTAAACCCGAAAAAAGCCTGAAACTCTCCTATTTAATTTGTACGAATTGATAGCTGTACCTACCACATTATTTCGCGGGCCACGAAAGTGTATTTATGGGAAGTAAATACTTTAAAAAAAAATTATATCATCATCATCCAGTGGCGTGCACTTCATACATGCACAAAACCCTAAAATTTATATTATAACTCGTATAGGAGGGGTTTTTTTGCTGTTTTACGCAATTTTCCTGTTGTATGCATACCCTGGTGAGAAACCCAGTGCACGCCACTGTCATCATCATGCTCAACCCAATGCCGGCCAACTGTAAGGTACGGGTTTCCTCTCAGAATAAGGAGACTTTAGGCCGTAGTCTTTCTTCCACACTGGCCAAGTGCCGATTGGTGGACTCAGCACATCTTTGAGAACGTTTTGGAGAACTCTCTGGCATATAATATTTGTATAACTACTCAATTTTTATTAACTAATTGATCTGTTAATTTTTTAGTCTAAAGTATGTTTTAGAAATAGAAAAGAAAAACTAGCCTTTAATAGGAAGTAAAAGTAAACAGCAATGAAAATATTGTGTACATAATAATACAAAAACAAAAAAAAATTAAATAAAGAAGTACTGAGCGAAGTGCAGGAAAAGAAAATCTCTCCTCCATTTACAGTATGAAAGAGCTTTTAATTCTTATCGAATTGTTTAAGTTACTGCGTTCTCGGAGTTATGTCTCTGTATAATACAGAATGTAATTGATTTTTTCTAAAACTTTTTACTTTAATCCGTTCGTCGCATCCGCTGTGGCATCATGCGATATAAAGATTGTACAACCATGAACATGTTATGTTTTTTTATAAAAATCAACATTTATAAACTTTTAAAATGCATATAAAAATTTAGGAACCGACAGGATTTGAACCTGCGACTCTCTGGCAACCGCGGCTTTTTATATGCATTTTAAAAGTTTATAACTTTGATATTTCCTCCATGTCTAGATAAAAACACTAGAGTAAAAAAATATATAGTTCAAAATCAAATATGTTACATACTTATATGTTTTAACACAATTCAATAATTTAAACAGTTTTTCATAATCTCCGTTTGTGATTTAATATAATGCCAATTTTGGCATGGCTGTACCATCTGTAAGATCTACATTTTTTTTTCTGTAACACCAATTTACCTATCAGCAAATAAATAACAATGTATTGAATTGAATAAAAGGTAACATTTGGATTCCCACAAATTGAATCATCATAAATGGATCCTTTCAACGCGCAACGCTCCATTCATTTCAGTGTTGGCATTTAATAACGACTGTGGACCAATTTGATCCGTTTGTGAGGTGCGGGGCAGGGAAGAGACGGATTGTGGATCGGACTCCGCCGAGACGGTAAGTCTCCTTGATAAAGGAGGATTTTATCCGCTCGATTTAGCATGAAATTGAAACACAAAGTGAATAAAGCCACAAGATTGTAAACATCGTGAGGTTCCTCTTTTTTATTGCGGGCTTTCGGCTTATTTACAGTTTTTCTTTTTATTGGTTACTATAGTGCCCACCTCAAACCCCTATTTATTACCTTGTTAACTAAATGTAGTTAAAGTGCTGACCTCTCTGTACCAAATCGGTGCTTCGGTGCATTTAATTGAATATTTATCGCTTTACCCCGCAATGGTTAATTGATTTGCGAAGTAAACGATTATTAAATTGCAGTAACTGAGGATTAAGGCCGCTACTCGTCGTCATATGGAATTTAAAAAGGAGGAGTTGAAAATTGAAGTCTATTTTAGAATTTTAAAAGCTCGTAAATGGGCTCGAGTGTAAATCACGAGTGCCGCTCGTTCCCACGCGGTGCGTCGCTTCCACCAGAATGAATGACTCACTGAACTCGAAGCTCCATTTCCACAAGTCATAGTGCAATTAATAATATACGGCATCCTGTCGAATTATCTCTCGTCGTGGCAGGGGTCCGGGCGGCTTTAATTTACCACAATGGAAGATGGTTCTGAGAAGCGCTGGTCGGCGAGGCGGGTCGATTCTTCGACGAAAACAAACAGAAAATAATTATCATAAAGATGAAGAGCGGCCGCTCGAGGCTCGCTGCTAATGGGGGCCCACCTGGCAGCGCCCGCGCCCTCCGCGCCCTCGCCGCCAACACGCCACACGCTACACGCTCACACATTCCACAATCCACGCTCCGCACTGTCCGCGCACAGGTCGATCCGTGTCCAGACCCGACACAACCAATCTAGGGTTACCAAATTGCTAACCTCTAGCATATCTCTTTATTTTCAGTCCGTTTATAATAATTGTTCATTGCCTGGCTAAGTTTTAATTTCAGACACCGAAGAATACATTACAGTAGGAATACAGTTGTAAATATGAAAGTGGTGTCTGAGAGTTTATTTCACGATGAAAGATCTTGATGCAATTTTCCACTATAAAGCTTGCATCCTAGAAAAAATCACCATGGTAACGTTCTTGGGGGATTTTAAAATGATCATCATCATCACGATCGTATTCGGCCACAGCGACTTTCTAGATCTTGGGTTCTATGATATGATATGATAATGGCTCGTTAGCCATTAGAGAGCTCAGAATGGTTAACTAGAAATTCGCTCAAATGCAGCCGCAGTCTGCATTTCAGGATCCCTCCGATAAAATTATAATTGATAGGTGAGTGGCCTAACCGTCAACTCTTTGCGTTTAACTAAGTCGCAGGAAATAGCACACAAGTTAATACAAGTTTTAACACAATTGAGGCATTTCTGTGTTTGACAGTCCATGGTATGTAAAACATTCTATTGTAGCACCCCCTTCCGAACGCATCATTTTACTGTCTTTCTCTGATGTGAATAGTGATAATAGCGCAATAGTCTGAAGGAGACTTCAGGCTGGCTTAGGCTTCTTTTTTATAGAAATCATATAATATGTTTTTTATATTGTTATTTCGTATAGCATTTTCTTGTATGCCGTTGGTTGCCTGGAAGAGATCGCTATTAAGCGATAAGGCCGCCGAAATGTACGTTCTAGCTTATTGTGCTGTTGTATTCTCTGTATACAGTAAAAGTGTATTCATTCATTCAGTCATTCATTCATGTTGAATACTCGACGGACCAATCAGATGGTTTGCCGCCCTGTGTCCATGATGGACATGGCCCGAGGCGAAGGTTGTAAGTCTCATGTGTCTGTAATTTTAACAGCAATCACGCCCTTCAGATCAAAACACAACAATGCTGTTGGCGGCAATAATAAGTATGGCGGTGTACTTTCGTGGACAAGCTCTGATATAAATAACTAATACTAATTAATGAATATAATCAAATATCAAGGGGCTTTCTTAATACCCGTTTATCATTTCATTAGATTATTTCAGTAATTTAAAATTATTTATTTTGTGCACAGGCGTAAATGTTTAATATTGTACTTTTACAAAAAGCAGTCGTTTTGTTTCAAATTCTAATCCAAAATTTTCCAACATTTTGAAGTACCCAACCGGGGGTGAATCTATCTACTCTTCAGTTTTAGATGTCTTAGTGTGAAGGAATTATTCAAAATCTTTATCTAAAATAAGACCTTAGGAAACTTTAACTTAGGAACTTTAACTTTTAACTTTTGAAAAGTCAAAAGAAAAATAAATATCGTAATGCTGAATTTTAATGATACGTCTACAGTTCTATTTAGCTTTTTGGTTTTGTAATTCTTTTTTATAATACCTGTAACTAACACTTGCGTAATTTAGTAGGATCAAATCATAGACTATGTGGTAACCCTATTGACCACAGTCTATTGATCCAGCCAAGTCATCTCAACCACGGAATAAGGGCGTGATTGATTTTTGATACCCGACTTACCAACACTATTTTAATTTTATAAACATTTGTATTAGAAAAGTTTAATCTTGACTAATTGTTGAAAGAATTGAATTTGTTAACTTAGTCGTATCGAAAATCTTGTAAGTACTTATTCATTGACCTATCTTGCAGTGTTTTGTTTCACTCTCTCCATCGCTTTATTACACCTTGTTCCTCAATCCGTCGGTCCATCTATCAGAGCCCTGATACGTCTGAATTAAGGAAAAAATTTACTTCTATGAAGTTGATCTATGGCCCAAATATAATTACTTATAAATGAAATTAGTGTAGCTGTTACGCGAGGTCTTCGTTTGAGTTTACTACCACTTTACAAAACCCGTGGAAACCATTTGTTTTTCTGGGATAAAAAGTAGCTTAGGTTACTCTCCGTTATTTCAATTAACTGTATGTCAATAATCAAGTTGATTAGTTGCTAAGTTACGGCATAACGGAAGGATAACAAACAAATAGACCAACACACTTTAACATTTATAATATTATTAAGGATTTTCCACAAATAATGCATTGAGAAGAGACATTTTCATAGCCCCCAAAACTTCTTTTTAAATATACTAAAGATTAATACTTTTTAATGATTTGAACATTTAGTAAGCGCACGCGCAAATAAAGCGAGAAACCGCACGTATAACTAAGTCTTCTACGTGATACGGGCGGTGATAGCCCAGTGGGCAGGACTTCGACTTCCCTTTCGAGTTCGAATCACAGGACGCACCTCTAAGTTTTGTGCGCTTAAAACAATTTAAATATCACTTGCTTCCGCGGTAAAGAAACACCGTGAGGAAAATCACCTCACCTGAAGAGTTCTCCCTGTTTTCAAAGGCGTGTGGAGTCCACCTATCCGCACTGGGCCAGCGTGGTGGACTACGTCCTTAACCTCTTCTCATTATGGGAGGAGACCCGTGCCCTTTAGTGGGCCGGTAATGGGTTGATATGATGAACGCAAATTTGTATCCCATTTTGTTCTGGTTTGCTTTACCAATGCCATTATCTAAGGCTAATTTAATTAATTATACCTGAAAGGAGAGGATAAAATAAAGCCGTGACTACAAGATAAACCAGCTTTCTAATGGGGAAAGAAGCATAAAAATCAGTTCAGAAATTTCAGAGTTTATCGTAATATAGCCTATTAATATTGGTAAGTACTTGTACACAAAGTAAGCAAAAGCTGGTGTACAAGCGAACCGTCTAACCCAAAAATATTTTCCAAATTGGACACTACGTTGTTTCTGAGATTTGGGCGTTAAGCTATAGAAAGGAAGTCTATGGATGATAGTAATTTTAAGTTTATGTTTAAGTGTCATGTTTTACACTAATTTTTTTATAAACAAAACAGCTCAATTTTAGAAACAGCTCATTTACAAAGGGCCTATAGCAATCCGCATGAAGTATGAAGTATTTATATGCGTAATATTAAGCATTGGGTATTTGCAGTAGGTTCGCAAACATGCTTTTATATATGTTCGGAATGGACCAATCGAAGATATCCTTAAAATACCTAGAGTGACTGTTAGTTTGTCAAGTTGCAAAGCAAAAAATAGCGGCGGATGAATAGACGTTGATGTTCTAATGCTGGGAGTACGACTACGAACTATTCGGGTTACGACCCCGCACTGTAAAAGCTACACACTTGATAGACGGATGACATTTAGCAAGTCGCAGGGACCCCATCGCAGAAGCCAACCTTAGGGGTAAAGATTTTCGATCTCTCTAGCGCCGTGGTGAGCGACATCACGGGTTTGATCCCAGACAAAGGATTTTTAAAATTTCTCAATTTTCTCTGGTCTGGTAGGAGGCTGTGGCTAGTCATAATTAACACCAACAAAAGCATGGTGCCAAACCGATTTAGAAGCCGATACGAGGTATGGGTTTAAGCATCATCATTTACCATCAGTTGCTGCAATCTTAAATCGTTGATTAAAAGATCATAACTAATCTTTGCACTCTAAACTATAAGACAGAACCTACCTATAAAAAGCAAAACTAATACTAGAATTAAAGTTATTAACAAAATTCCATGAAAGTATATCACTACAGAGAACGGGTCTTCTCTCAGAATGAGAAGGGCTTAGACCGTATTCCACCTCACTAGCCAAGTGCGAAATGGTAGACTTCAAACGCACTTAAGAACATTATGGAGAACTCTCAGGCATGCAGGTTCCTCACGATGTTTTTCCTTCACCGTTATAGGTAGCACAGTTACACACAAGTGATATTAAATTGCTCAAAGCTTACGCTCGTAACTCTGAAAAGTTAAAATTCTGCGTCGAGGATCGAAACCGGTTTTCCCCGAAAGGGAAGTTTAACCCTTGCCCACTAAAACTATCACCAATTTCATAAAAAAGTTACGAATAAAATGGTAAACCTTAACTAATTCTAATAACTTTTCATAAATTATTTTACAGATGTTTCTATGTTTAATTAAATAGCATAGGATATAGCATAAGGATGTTAGGATAATTTTTAAAAAAAAGCTACACTATCGCATTAGGTTTAAGTATTATGTAATGATAGTGTTAAGAATATAAATAAATACGTAAATAAATGTGTGTTTGAATTAATGAATTAATACACTTTTAATGTACATCGAAGAAAAAAAGTAGTTACAGAGATATAAATACAGAGCAAGAGAGTACAATTTGGTGGCCTTATCGTTACATAGCGATTTCTTCGCGGCAACCAAAGGCGTAAAAGGAAACAACATAGAAAAGAGGTAGGTGTGTTTGTGTGTAAACCTGAATCCAAACCTGAAACCTTTGTTAGTTAGTAAGTTAATTATTTGTGTAAAAGTATTAATTCTGGGAATCATTTCTTTATTATAATTAATACTGTAAACCCCATCGGCTAAATACCCCCTTCTGAACTAGCCTTGCATAGTTTGTTGTACCACAAGCAAACCTTGCTTAATACCCGGAACACGGTAGGATGAAGAAAGTTAAATAGGTACTTATTTTAAGTATAAAAATATATAAAGATTTATCGACTAAGTGGCAATCGTTGATGTTTTTATCTATCCCGGTGTACAGTTACCAGCACAATTAAGCTGTTCAAGTGAAGACGATAACAGTTCTTAAGCGACACTACCTACATATCCTGAGAGAAATAACCAATAATGAATGAATGAAAAAACCTTTCTTAATCATCTGTGAGAGGCCGCTATTTTATCTGTGGAATGTTACATAATCTAGGGTACATGGGGATTTTTACGGTACTTTTTCTTGAGAAATTAGTTAATGTTGTCAGGAAAATTTTAATCCTACAAAGAATTAGTAGCGTAGCCTGCATCTTTAAGAACAGAAGCGATAATCTCATACAATAGGTACTTTTGGCATATCCATGAATTGCATAAGAGATGACCTCTACCATTTGTTTTGATTATTTCTTGTGAATTTTCTTTTTATATAAACTAACGCCAAATAACGCGGCCTAACTCCACATAAATGGTGTTTATAGTAATTAATTAATCTTGCATTTTAAAATTGTTTTTTTGGTAAAATGAATATTTCACTTGTATTCAACAAATTTAATTGTGCTTCCTCAGTATTTTGTGTTCTATATCCAAAAAAAAAGCAGGAATAAAATAGGCAATTTAGGCATTAAATAACAAGACAATACTGTATGTTTGTCTTGTTATTTAATGCCTATTCAAACCATATGCATGTACCTATTCCGTGGGTAAAGCCCGTAAATCTACTTTGTAGCAGAGCGTGAGAGTTGAGAACTTTAAAACCCTCTGAGCTATGATAAAAGAGGCCACTGTCTACCAGTGCGACAATAGTAGTCAAAAGATGACAAAGAATAAAATCTAGAACCCAAATTGTTTGTTTGAATATATCGCTACCAAAATATTCTAATTACCTATCGAAATTCTCATGTTTAAAAGGGTCTCACTTTCAAGCGATAAGGCTATATTGTCAGCAGTGTGACAGTGCGACCGCTATCGAACTGTGAAAGCTAAAGATAAAATACTTTACGGAATTCTTCGAGGGACTAAGTCGGTATACTGTTTTTCTTATTCTTTTTTCGGCATCAACGTTTCAGAACTGTTTTTGCAGAGATTCCACCTCATATCGGTCGGGTGGTCCATTAAGTCTGGAACAATGGCCCTCTCAGTTTCTATTACCAATTTTATCTATATTTAACGCAGCTTATGTGAATTCTGTCGGTATTTTTTACAAGGCCGGTCAACGATGTGCGTGCAGTCATTAGTCAGATAATTGCTTAAGGTAGTTAATGACAGTTTTGTGTACATTTTTTGGCTCTTAGTTCACATGAGGTAATACAATTCGAGTAACCTTACATTTTCAATCTTAGGTACATATTGGATACCTACCTCTGATGGACTATTATAAGTTAATTTTAAGCTTTGATTCTGTAAACACCTAGACCTAAATAATCGGATGTCTGTTTTCATAATATGAGGACTTATCCGTTGCGTAAGAAATCATTTTTTGATTGTATTAACTCACGATAATTGTCTTAATTGGTAAGTAATTATAAATCAACAGTTTGTTGTCATTGGTTCGTTTTTAATTCTTTTTCTTTTCCTCTTTAAATTATTTTTATCTAATACTAGCGTACCCAGCCAGCCTGTTTGAGATTCCCTGAAAGTTTCATTGAAATCGGTCAAGCCGTTTCGGAGCCTATACGGAACATACCCACACACTTTCTCTCTCATATAGATGTGTAGGTATCTATACATGTAAGTAAACTTATTTGTTATTTTACTAATATGTAGGTACGTATACTGGTGTTATAATCAGAGTAGTTTTGAGTAAGCTAAGCTTAAACCTTACTAAAAGCTAAAAAAGCTGCTTGCCAAGTATAGATCTATAGATTAATACCGTTACAGAAGCATAAATTAATAGATATAATAAAAGTAAAAACGCTAAAAACAAAATATGTAAATATATATTTTCTTTAGGGGTGACCGAGTTCGGCTCTCAGCACACTCCTCTAACTTGTCGGAGCTTTTTTAATAAAATATAACTTGCTTTAACTGTGAAGAAATACATCCTTATGAAAGCTGCATGCCTGAGAGTTCTCCATAATGTTTCAAAGGTTTGTGGAGTGATGATTTTTTTGTAGCTTTTGCTTTTTACTTTGTATACGTGCATCCATAATCCGTTGTCACTGGTCATCATATCTCCAGGAACTGTGATGCCTGGCTTAGATCGCTTTTTAGCGACACGGCTACAAATTGCACTTATAACTGTACAACTGTTAGTTGTTTATTTATCATTATTTTACTTATTTGTTTTTAGTGAAAAAAAATAGTGGGTGCGTATATATCCACCTTTTTTTTCTTAGTCTAACAGGACAATTGAAGGGACTTTTGATGCGTATAAAGGTATCTACCTTTAATATAAATAAATAAATATACTACGACTATACAGTTTACACATATCGCTATCTAGCCCCAAATTAAGTGTACCTAGTTTGTTTGTTATGAATGTTTTTATGAAGAATATGCATAAACACTTGTAATAAATGGATAAACACCCAGACACTGAAAAACATTCTTGTTAATCATACAAACATTACACCACCTATTTGTTCTCGCTTTTGTTGTCATAATCCTAAGGTTGCCTGGCAGAGATCGCTTTTAAGCGATAAGGCCGCCTTTTGTATTCTACTCCAGTTTTTGTGTTTCTCTCTAAGTATTAGTCCTTTATTTTCCTAACTGTGTAGTGGTGTACAAATAAAGAGTTTAAATAAACAAAAAAAATTTTTTTGTTAGAATCGAACCCACAGCCTTGGTCGCAGGAAGCAGGGTCGCTTACCGCTACGCCACATACAACAACGATTCAGAACAGAGGATCGTCATACAGAGACCGTCTATACGAAGCAATTATGCGCCAAGTTGTGGTGGTGTAGGGTGAGCGAGGACCCTAACTGGCCCCAATAGTACGGGCCTCACAACATATCTTCTTTACACTGTTCGAAGCTGTCTAGAACGTAGGTTTAACCATTACATTACTGGCCTCGAGCTTCTGAACGTCGTCTTCTATATACTCTGATTCTAGGAAAATGATGATGTGATAACTAAGTGCATTCGTTAAGTTACAACTAAAGTTATCAGGTTCTAAAGGCGATGTGGTCGTAGAAAAAGGCTAGATTCTGTTACTAGGATCCAAGATTCTCGGCAAAGATAACAACAAAGGCAAAATGACAGGCGTGTATATTATAATATCCATTCCCGAAATTAAGGAATGCGGAGAAGAAATAATTATTGCTTAGTGTAAGAATTTTATCAATTATGTTACTCCGAAGCCGCGGGTGGCGACCCCAGCAGGACGTCTCCCTAACGTGGAAATGCTTCCCTTTTGTAGGTCGAATAAAATAAAAATCTTCGTTAACGAGTTACTCGACGAGTTGCTGAGATGAATAATAAACATATGACAACCTCTATGGCACAGTGGTGAGCGCTCCCAAATAGGGCCTTTTTAGGAATTTATGATTTCTAAATTTTCTCTGGTCTGATTTGGCGGGTAGCTTCGGCCGTGGCTAGTTGCCACCTTTCTGGCCGACGTGTTGGAAAAGCTTTATTGCAACCTCTTTATTTCTTGCGCTCCCCTTGGGGGTATACCTATCCAAACTAAAAACCACCACGGCATGCCCCTCTGCTAGCATGCTGGCTTTGTTAGATACCCGGGGAACACGCTGCATACCTCCCGGCCGTCCAAGCACCCCAACCGATTGCTGGGGCTCCCGCCGCCCGCGCTAATGAGGAGGGGATCAGGACAGTTTGAACCTCCCCTCAAACCGCAGAGAGGCTTGTGTACTGACGGGTAGCCCAATAGGTACCCACCGCCTCCCAAGAAAAGCTGGTGAGCGGCAACGTTCCGTGTTCTTCCCACCCGTCTACGCTAGAGCGGATACGTGTCTGGAGCCTCACGCACCCGCTCCGCGGCCTCTTTCGGCGAACGTCTTCGCAGAACTCTGCCACGGCTATCCAAGACCTCTCGCTGCTTAACATGGCAAGCACTACGCTGGGCAGCGAGAGGTCCCTGAGACGGCTGCCACCGGAGTGCGGTGCTGAGAACCGCACTAGGTGCAAACCCGAGGGTGAATTACCACCCCACCAACAAAGACCTGCCGCCAATCAATTTGGCGTTCCGATACGATGTCGCGTATAAGACGACTAGCGAACCCACGCGACTTCGTCCGCGAATTAGTCGACTTAAAAAAATATTCGTACGTTGTCGCGGACTGTTTTATAGAACTTTAAAGAAACAACAATTCTGATAATTCCGATATACTTACTACATACTTCCGTCGTTTGGCGTAACGTTTACCGTTCACGCATCGCGCGCATCAGAATCTCTCAAAAAGGATATTTTTTGCAGTTTTTGCAACATTTCTCATAAATGATAGCAGCCATTGGTCGTAGCGTTATGTTATATAGACATAATTGTTACTACCAATCCAAAAACAAAAACATCTATCCATCTATCCATCCATCCATACATCTATTCTCACAAACTTTCGCATTTATAATATTAGTAGGATGATACGCATGCGTTCTATCGTTGTCCCATATGCTTTGCGACTTGCTCTTATCTGTGAAGAATTATGTCCTTGATCTCCGACAATATTCATCAGATATTTATTAAAATTAGACGATACATGCTTGGTAATACAATCGGTACAAATTTAACGGATTTTTGAAGAAAAATTGATAAAAAATTTCATCCCATTTCCCGGAGGAAACTTATTGTTTATCGGGATAAAAAGTATCCTATATGTTGACCCGGGATATCACCTCCCACTATACCAAATTTTATTTAAATTCGTTCAGTAGTTTTCACGTGATGCCAGGACAGACAGACAGACAGACAAAAAATAAAAAAAAAATCTGTTTTGGACTCAGTATCGAATATAAAGCATCCCCCAGTCAAATTTTCAAAATATATTAAATGTACAGAAATCTTCCAGTTACAGTTTTATTATAAGTATAGATTATGGGTTCAATATAATATATATATAATATAGCATCATCACCTACCAGCAGGTGAGATTGCAATCAAGGGCTAACTTCTAGAGAATAAAAAAAAGAAGAAAGAAAGTTATCCAAACTATCCTTATTTTGCCTACCATTTACTACAACTCACTTCTAAAGTGGTTAGTTATGTAATTGACATAAGGACTGTAGGTAGGATTGGAGTATTTTTTTTACTATTGTACCTGTTGTGATAACCGCAAACCATGTAATCTTGAGCGACGTACCAGTGCGTAGGACTTCGACTTCATTTCAGTTCGAATCGCAGCACGCATCTCTAACTTTTCTAAGTTATGTGCTTTTTAAACAATCGAAAAATATCACTTGGTTTCACGGTGAAAGTAATAATCGTTACGAAACCTGCATGCCTGAGAGTTCTCCTTAATATTTCCAAAGGTGTGGAGTCCAGAGTCTGTGTGCAATCCGCACTGAGCCAGCGTGGTAACCCGTTCTCATGTTAGGAAGAGGGTAATGGGTTTATATGATGGGTTTTACACACACGCCTCAGATTGTTGGACACAACGACTTGCGAAGTCTTGCTCTATATAAACGATTATATTCCAGGTAGTTTTAGTATCAGATGATAATAACCTTTAAATCCTACCACTTGAGGAGCATGTTGGATTTATATGCTCTAGAACTCGTTCTGCTATTAAAAAGTAAGCCTGTATCCAGCTGTGGGACGTTAATGTAATCATCAATAATCATCATCATCATATTATATGCTACATCATAATCAACAGGTTAGCCCCCTACCATCTTAGACTGCATCATCACTTGCCGCAAGCTGAGATTGCAAAACAACAACAGGGCTAACCTGTCATGGAGTAAAAAAATTCAAAAAAAAAACAACCAATGATCGTCCACAGCTGGATATTGGTCTTTTGTAGGGAGTTCAAAATACCACGGTCTTGTGCCGCTTGGGTGTAGCGACTCTCTGCAACTCGCTTGATGTCATCCGTCCACCTCGTTGGGGGTCTACCAACGCTGCGTTTACCTAATAGGGTGATTGTAATGACAATACTTATATTACTCGTTATTAGACTCCCATAAAACGGAAAGACGGCATCAAAGGAATCGCAGGCATTCCCTGGACGCAAGCGACGTAAGATTGTGGAGTGTAAAGGTTACTTAATATGATGTTTATGTATTTTTTTAATTATGTTTTCCCTACTCTTTTCGAACAAAGCATAACACTTTTGGGTATCGAGTTACCTACTCTCCAAATAACTCAAAACAATACTCAGTGACTAATTGACGTAAATTTTAATAAACATATCAATGTTTATTTACTTTTCATCGAGAATTATTTAATCTTACACCGCGCAAAACGAAAAACAGCACGCCGCAATGTTTGTAAACGAGCACTAAAAGACGGCGCGGAGCCTTGAAGATTGCAGCAAACATGTACCATCTTATAGCATTTACACACGCACCAACTTCCTTAACACGTTCAACAACTTGTTAATAATTAATTATCATCGTTCTCCTCAGCCTATAATAGCACAGAATAAAAAACAGATTCAGCATTTCAACGCCTTTGATCTTTAGGTAAATGCTGTCTAAACATCAAAATTCAAAATTCATTTATTTCAAGTAGGCCTAATATAAGCACTTTTGAAACGTCAAGTCTGTCTGTTTGTGGTAACTCTACCACCGGTTCGGAAGGCAGATCATCATCGCAACAGTCCGTATTACTACTCAGGGTTACTTCCTCGCCCTGCACTTAGTGCACCATTGCTCTATCTAGACAGCTTCGTTAGATCGCTATTTCTGTAGTGTAGAATTTTCAAATCAAACTTCTCTAATTTTTCGTCCGTCATGGGGCCCATTTCGAAATCGAACCCAGAACCTCGTGATCCGTAGTCGAACCAATGTTAAACGCCAGTAACTTCAATAAGTAGGGTTGTAAAATAATTAATTATTAAGAAAGCGGCTAAGCCCAGATTTGCTCAGAACGCGACATTCAGCAAATTTCAGGAAGCTGAAAGTTTAAGCTATTTTACACTGGATCTGAATGGCATATTGGCATTTCAGACCGACTCTGATACCGGTTTTGGTAACCACCAGAGTGAAAGGCGGCGTGAGAGTGTTGCTGTAGCTATTGGAACCAACTGCCACATCTAGAAGTTTATTGCCCAGGGCGCATTTGACTGGCCCATTTCATCCTCCTGGCCCAGTTTGTTACTTCTTGTTTTTCTTGCGCTTTTCTAAAAAATACTGTGCAATTTGTTTACCATAAATATAGTTCAATATAAATATTACCTACTTATAGGTGAAACTTCAGTCGGACTTATAAGTCGGCACGTGTATAGATGCTATTAACCCATATACACAAGGTGAATTAAACTTTCATCGCGCGCCGATAAACTCAAACTTCAAAAGCAATCCTACGCTCATTGCCGTCTAAATAAAGTACGAAGAAAAAAAGCATCTATTTTACAGGGGCACTTATAAGGTTCAATTTAGAATCACTTACGGCGTCTGCGCCTGGAAACTTCGAGATCGGGAATAGGGTTGCTACCTGTGCTTTGTTTTAAAGTTTTACGACCGTTTGTTAGGCTTCTCGAGCGAGAATGATAAATAGAGGGAAAATAACTGCCTCGTTGGTCTAGTGGTACTTACTAAGTCGCAACAAAAATTATTAATTATCTACTGGGTTTTTCTGATTAGAAATTCTTCTAATCAGTCCGTAGTTAGGAAATTGGCAATGTCCATCTCCATGCCTCGGACAGTAATTTAAAAAGCAAATCAAGTTTTGAATAGCAGAATATTTCCATTGCTTCCTACCAAAATGGTTACAATTTTGGTACTAGATTTGCAATTCCATACAAAATCGAACAGTATTTTCATTTTATAGTCATTTGATAACATCAGAAAAAATTAGCTAAAAGTACATTTAATAGAGCAATATCACACAATTATAAATTTTATACAATTGAATGCTAAGTATAAGGGAGTAAAAAAGGCTGGTTCATTTTATCTAAGCCAAATTGGAAAACAAAATCTATACCTACAAATGGAACCAAAATAAAAGGGAAAATTCATTAAAGTTCTTGCAAAACGACAAATGCAATAAATACTTAGGATCTTATTAAATTTATAAGCAGTTCTTTTCAGAGCTGTCAGTTGAAGTATTACAAAACACCGCAGAAATATTCCGACGTTATACCTAAATCCATTGGCATTTTTTAACTAAACCTAGGAATCATCTTAATCGGATGCCTAGTAATTTAGGTGATTCCTAGAGAAACATAACGTTCCACAAACTCTTATGTAATGTTTAACGATTTTAGCCGCCGTTTAAAGATACGACACCGATTCGGCTGATCGTAAAGTTTAGGGGACTCGGCGCTTGAGCGATGAAAAAAAAATTTACCTTAGATGATAATACGAACACAAAATACCACACCTTGTGGCAAGAACCATAGACAAGTTAGGTTGTTTGAGTTGCCTAGTGAAAATCGATTGGGAAATGTATGCATAGGAATCTTCTTTTTTTTAGTACTTACTTAAGCATTACCTTGTCTGACGTTAGTAGAAGCGGGCATTAGAGTTTAATAAGAGTTAATTTTATTTTAATAAGTTTAAAAAATTTTGTACTGTGTGAAACGGTTGGGAGCCCTGACTGGGCACCGAAATCTGTTTACCCGTAAATCACGCTCATTGTTTGAATAAATTTCTATTTCGAAGCATTCCCGCGAAGTGTTGGCCGGTGGATTCGCGCTAACCACGGGTTTCACCGTAAACGTGGCGAGTGCTAGCTTTAGGTAGTGCGCACTAGACTGGCTTTTGAACAATAACAATGTTCAGCTTATTATTGCTCGGAACGCTTCCGAATTTAAACATAGAGGAAGCTAACGTTACAAAATGATACCAATGTTACAAAGGTAACTTTATATAATAGGTACCAGCTTTGCTTGCGTCTATTGTAGCCCAGTAGCGTGAAAGAAGGTCGAATCAACTAACTTCCGCAGCAATAATGTAAAGGTTGGTATGACATATTTAAATATACCCAGTCGCTGGGTGAAAGATGGTTGAACCAAAAAATATACGCAGCTATAATGTAAAGGTTGGTATAACTCATTTAATACTAACACTGCTGTATCCCTACGAATGTTATAAATATATTTCTTTACTTACCGACAAAGACGTGCCGCCGAGGGATACATCTTTCCGATACGTTGCCGCATAGAGACCTATTAGGAGTATAGACTATAGGTTTAATATAACTGCCATACCCCATACAGGTACGCCCGTAAGACTCCTCTTAGACTGCACTCTAACCACCAAGAGAAATTGTAGTTAAGGGTCAACTTGTAGGGGAATAAAAAGAGGTTTTTTGAAACGGCAAATTCTGTGAGTAGTTAGTTATCCTTCAGTCTGTTTTCAAAGCAGTTATAATTTGCGAAAAACATTTTAAGGTATCCTACAGTGCAGTATACTTTAAATATCAAACAAATAAAAATGTCTAACTATATAATTTAATTACCAACTTACACAAATAAAATTAAGATAAAACACACAACAAACTAAAATGTCTCTTCTATTAAAAAGCTTTGCACTGTTTTATTGTACTTTTCGGGTAATAATTCTGCTAATTCATTTCTTGTTAACCAATTGGGTTTGGACTTTTTGTCGACTTCGCCATCGTTGTAGTTCGCGTAATAGAAAAATACCTGGAAAAAGGAAAATAGTACGATCAATTGTTAACTGACAAAACTGCATTTTTAAATTATATTGTTATTATAGTAGGTATCTTAGCCGTGTAGAGACGGCAGATTAGAATACAGTTGTCCCAACCCTCCTTATTTCGAGGGAGTCGTCGTTTCGAGTCGAGTCGGCGACTAAGAGTATACAACGTGTAACAGAATTACGATATAATATTGAAAGATGCATAAGTATGTTTCATAAGGAATCACCCTGTAAAAATATTAAATCAAAAGACGCATATTTATTTTTCCATACAAACGAATTCAAAACATTCTTAGTGTTTACTTATGACAACCCTATTGAAGATAAAAAACCGACACGCGCATAGTACCTACGCTACGCGACGCGTACCTAATAAAGTGACCGGAGTCACATGATTTTAATTTTGCATGTTATGTTAAAGCTGTATCTGATTTCTTTTAGTAAAATCTATGGCAGTGGTTTACTCAAAAACTATTTGGTTTTCGGTTTCACAGATAAGTCTCAGAGACAGTAATGTACCTCTAAAGCATGTCAAGTATTATTTCGGTTTTCATTTACACCTTGTGTGCTTTTACTACCATCTCCTGTGATCATCAACCCAGCGTTGATACTAGGGACAGGCCCCTTCTCACAGTGAGAATGGGTTAAGACCGTAGTCTACTAAGCTGGCCCAGTGCGGATTGGTGGGCACTACTTACGTCTAACTTATTTTAAGTTGGCTGAACAGGGCGCTACCCTCAGCTTGCTTGATGCTACGGTCAAAGAAACTTAGATTTCGAACGCTTCATCCAATCCTTCCCAGCACTTACCAGCAAAATTGTTATACACCTGTGGAATGCCTTGCCTTAGGATATAGTGATTGCAGTATCACTGAATCAGTTCAAGAATAGACTGGACAAACATAAAAAGGAAAAAAAACTACAAGAAATTATATCTAGGCGCATAATCAAAAGCTGCTTAGTCTTTTCTAAATAATAACCAAAAAAAAAGTATGTCCAATCCAGCCAATTTAGAAATTGATATATATACATTTTTAATTTATTTATTGTTCCTACATGGAACGGTTCTCGTTTCGCAATGGTACCTACTGTCAATAAGTAATCTGAAATTCTTATTAGAACGGATAGCGGGTAACAGAAACTCTGCGATTTTATAAAAGCCCTAAGTGGAAATTCCGCTCTTATCTACAGTTGTTGCAGTTCGATGCCACTCCAACTTATTATTTAAATTAATCAAATACTCCGATATGTGACCTGATGAACTTCGTACTATCAATGATCACCATTTATTTAATATGAAATATGAATATGTTGAAAGTTATCCGAAGTGGCAACTCCCAAACGAAAGATGTTCCGACTGTTCCACAAGCGTTGTAATAGTTTTTTCTTTAAAACCAACAAAACGATAAATGTTTTTTTTTTAATTCGGTCTAGAAATTGACAAGTTTTTGAGAAAAAATTTGAATAAAAAATAAATAAAGAAATAAATATATTAAGATAGTAACACTATCTAAACCCAAAGTAAACGTAGCTTGTATTTCGGGATAACTGATGAATATTTTTAAGAACATTATACGTAAATACTTATTATAAAAATAGATAAACACCCAGACACTGAAAACCATTCATGATCATCACACCCACAGCCTTGGACTCGGAATGCAGAATCACTACCAACTGAGCCAACCGGAAATAATGTTTTTATATATTATATAGATACACGACTCTTTTACCTCAATGTGAGCTCAACAACGCCATCTATTGAAATAAATCCAAAGAAATCGTTTCAATAAAAAATTTCAACGTATCGATTTTTCGGCTGTTCCTTTCAGATATTCAGTTGTATATATTTTTGTAAGCGACCCCAATAATGAGACACAAAATAAAGAAGAAAATTTTTAGACTATTAAAGTCACAGTAGTTAGTTACCTTAGCACCTAATCTGCCGTTGATTTCCGCGGGATATTTGTACTTATAAAAACCACATGGCGCATTTGAAAGAAACTTCACTTTTAATCCGGTACCACACTGCTCTGACAATATTCGCTCTGCAGTCTAAAAAAATAAAAGACAGATTATTATTTTACTGGAACGACTCCACATTTTTCCTAATAGTATAAAAGCAAAAAGTGTTTTTGTTGGTTTATACTTCTTTCACGCAGCAACAGAGCAAAATAATATAAATTCAAATTCAAATTCAAAATTTCTTTATTCATGTAGGCCTATCACAGGCACTTATGAAGCGTTCATACATATTTGTTTACATAAATGTAACGGGATGGTGATAACTTCGTTCGCCAACTTAAATCTAAAGCTACGAGGGTTCCAAACGCGCCCTGGTCTAAGAAGAGCCCACAACAAACTTAGCCGGGTAAATTTATTTTTTTGTTATCACCATCTTCCAGTAAATTTATATTAAGCTATGAAGCTAGAACAATTCACACCCAAGCTTTTTTATCGTTTAAATAATCCTTAATATTATAATAGGATTTTTCTGTAAGCTTAAGTTTTATATAAACTTTGAACTTATTGAGAGACATCTCCAAGATTTCATTTGGTAATTTGTTATAAAATAATATACAATTGCCCTTGAATGAATTTGCAATCTTGTGTAGCCTAGTAAACTGCACAACGAGTTTATTTTTGCTTCTAATATTTATATTGTTACAGTGCATTTTCTTTTTAAATTTTGATATATTTTTATGGACATAAATTAAATTTTCATATATGTACTGACTATGCACCGTCATTATTTTAACTTCTTTAAATTTATCCCTTAATGACTCTCTTTGGCCCATTTTATATATCGCACAAACAGCCCTATATATGCCCTATATGTTATTAACATAGAAATAGTTTTCAGGCTGTAGAGACTTAGGCTACTAATCCAGAAAAATGCACAGTTTCTACAGGCTACAGGATAAGGCTAAAAAAGTTATATTGTAATATTGCCAGCGTTATATTGCCAGGGTATTGGATTTTTATGTTTAGAGATTCTCAGTATCAGTCTGGAGTTAAAAAATGGGCATTGGTACCAATTTTGTTGTTAAAATGTCAAATTTGAAAGTACTGTCATACTTTTTACTATGTTCTTTGTAGTTAAAGATTTATTAGAAGCACTATTTTAGTCCCCTTATTTAACAGAGTTGACACCATTGTCCACGTTTATGACACAGTGAGCATGTTAAGCTGTCAGTTTTCTTTACAAACTAGTGTTTTTTTGGTGTCACAAGCATTTACGACCTTTGTAGACTGGTGTCTGATCCGCATAGCAATGTATTTCATTCAATAAATTGTACTAGATAGTTCGAAAAGCACAGGTGAGAACGCAGAGCCCTGTGGAACTCCAGCATTTATGAGACTAGGTTTGGAGCATAAAACATCGCCAGCTCCTATGATGTTGCGCCCATATAAAAATCTGCTATATAATGCTGGATATCTAATAGCACATCTTCACTGGAAGTCCATACGCTGATAAATCTAACAGAAGTGTCAGACCAAAAACCCTTAGCAATATACAGATAAACTACCTAAGCCTTTCGATTACGACAAAGTACAATGCAAGTGTCTGTTTGTTTGTTGCCAATTCCTAGCTTAGCTGCTGAACTAATCTTAATGATATTTTAGAAAGATATAGATTGCAAAATAGAAATAACTGATATTCCAGAGTACCCATCAGATTTCTAAAGTTCTAAGTCACATCAATTAGGGGTGCCAATTTACCTGTCGTAGAGTCTCTCCTTCTTTCCATAATCCTTGTGGTAAAATAGTTTTAACATCATTTCCGAGTTTTTGATGAGTAACTAACACCAGGTGCCTTTGCAGACATCTTTCAGGTGTGCTTTTGATTCCTTTTTTATCTCCTTCTGTAAATTAGATATGTTGTTATTATAATATTGCCACCAATAAAACCTATTCTTTAGGGATAAGGATAACCTGTTGATTTTACCCGTTAAATTTTCTGAGATCTCTAAGTTGTTTCTTATTAATTATGAAAGATAAACTCTAAAACTCATAATCAGTTACTTTTTATGCTGGTTTATAAAATAATAATTTAATTCACCCAATAAATAAAAACAGGCTACTTATGTTTAACTTTTCCTTAAATTTAACAATACTAATTTGGGGGTTGGTCTTAAAAATTAAAAATAATTACCAGTTACAATATCAGCAAACTTGAACTGATTCAATTCATCAGAGGAAGAATCTTCAAAATCCTGAGCAGTTATTTTGCTCACTGTATCTAAATCTACATCCACAGATTCATTTTTAAGAAGCTCTGCTTGTATCCTGCAACAAATTTAGCCAATATAATTAGTATTTTGAAGAGTAAACTATACACTTAGTTTATAAAGCAAGTGATAATGCCCAGAACTATTTGCTCTTGGCAGTGTGACCCTATGGGTCACACTTTGACATGTCTCTGTCCAGTCCTGTCATTCAAAGCACATTAGTCTCATCACCAACACAGGCAAAACTTCTAATTTTGTAACAACACAATGTTGCTAGTTTATCAGTCATCTGTCTGAGAATTTAATAAAAACCCAGACAGACTTAACATGAGGCAGAGGGGTTGTCAATGCGAACAAAAATACCTAACCATTTTTACCCTTACTTGGAATTGAATCAGGACCTTGTGATCCATTGGTTAACATTCTAACTACTAAGCCAACAAGCAGTGGTGTGCATACAGGGTATGCATAGGAAATGCACTAAGCGTGCAGATAATGTAAAACAAAATAATCTCCAGTACGAGTTATAAAAAACTTAAGGATAGGCTTGGTAAGAATAATTATAAAAAGCCTACCCTTAAGTTTTTATAACTTGTACTGGAGATTTTCTTCCTTTTATACCATCTGCATACCCTGTGCATACCTTCTATACACTGCCAACAAGGCATTTCTGTGGTGGTTAAAATCCTTCTACCCCAAGACAGAAAGACTAGAAGTATTACATTTAAATAATATGATGATGAAAACACAAGTATTCTATAAAAACGTGCTTACTTATCATTTTCATGTCTTAATTCGTGATCCGACTTAAGGCTTTTCTCAATTTCAACTGTCCATAGAAAGTCCTTGAACTTCTTTTGAAGCTCATTTAATGGTGGGGTGATAACTGGTAATCGTTCTACACATACACCTGCTACAATATCCCATGATGATTTCGCTGTAACAAGAAACTTATAAGAATTCCCAGTTCATTATGTGGCAGAGGGAGCAGCTAGAAAGCTGCTCTCTCTAAAAAGCTTGCTGCTTCCTTTACTAATTTGTTCTTGAACTTTCAGCAGGCTGGCTAGGCCAAGATTTTGGATTAAATTATAGAAAAAATTACTGGTAAATCCCTCTCCCACGCTTACTGCTTATTATCTAAGCACATAGCCATTATTAGTTATTTCATTTAATAGGCCCCAATTTCGATTAAGTTCTATAGCTTGGCCTTTAGGTATGTTTGTTTCCCACTGTGCAGAAAGCTCGAAAAGTATTAAGCAGTATGAAATTAAAAAAGTGAACTTTTAGCATAGTACAAGGTATACTTGCACAGTTACGATTACATTTTACTTAATTTAGGTTACCTCTAGTAAATATTTTGTGACCTAAAATGACTTCAGCACCAATTACTTTTCTTAAAAGCATTCTTAGAGTCCGATAAAAGCTCGTAAATCAAAGCGTAGTATTTTTTTTCTCGTTCAAGAAAACAAAAAAATATTTTTCAATTTTCGGTAAGAAAAACAACGAAATTATTAGCAGAGTCCTGACAGATGACAGTAATATTTGATAATTTGACATTGACATTTACAATTAAGATTTAAAAAAAATGGTACACATTTTAAAATGCAATCAATAATATTTAAATACTCTAAATTATAAAAATAAAATTTGCAGCAATGCAAAATTTTTGAGTGAAAGCTGAGTGCATCGTGTTGTTAAATAATTTTTCTGATCTGCGACTTCAAATGTCAGACCTGTTGTGTGCTGTCTGCGGTCTATTTGGAAGATTTCGTTAAAAAATATTGCAAGACTTTATTGAAATTTTTATCGTTTTAATCAGTATTGTCTCAGATTATAATCGATTAGTAATTAGTTCATGCAAAGTTGAATAAATCAAATGCCAGTTCACCAATTTCGAAACGAGCAACATCCTGCACCACTGACCTAAATATGTGTTCTGGGTGTGCTTGTGTAGCTGTCTGATTTACAAATCACAAAGAGAAGGGTTCAAACATTATGCCCTACAATGCCTTTTTACATGAAGATGTGCGGCTACGTGTAGAGTGCGTATAATAAATTGAACACAAGCATTCTAAGCCAAATACTACTTTCTTCTAATATTATAAACGTGAACGTTTATGAGGATGTATGGCTATCTGTTACTTTTTCCTTCAAAACTCCTATATGAAAATGAAATATAATTTGTAAATGTATTTTGAACATTAGCCAAATTTTGGAGTATTAAGATAATCGATGGATCGTTTTTCTTTAGCAGTTCTAAGAAAAACACTGCAATGTCATGGCAAATCAGATTTTTACGCAGATGGATCGCGGGCATCCACAATTTAAAGCTTGCCCAGGAACATACAACTACTGTGGGTTCATTTGTTTCATTTTTATCTGAAGTAGGGCGAGGTTTTCTATTTTCCGTGTCAAGGTTTAATAATAAAATCTGAACATAAGATGAATATAATAGAAAGTATATATAACTCTTTTAAATTCATTTTAGTTTCATATAATTGTTAAATTTAATTTATAGTAACCTAATTAGAACCGATTTATTATCGATTATGCAAATAATCGATAGGGATACAAACAGTTTGAGCTGGCAACATTTAACACCCTTTTCCGGCTATCGGTGACACTGAAAGTAAGCGTAAATTTTGTTGGGAAAATAAAAATCTAAATTAATCTCTGTAAATTCTTAACAATTTAGTGATTGTGTCCAACTACGAGTGTAGTGCCTTAGTGCGCACATATTTAAACTTATATTTTGAAGCACTTTTTTCAAAAACAATACATAATATAGTGTCAAAGTTGTCATAGGTTATGTTGATCGAAATATTTTATTTTTAGGCCTCAACATGAAGCAAATCGTTGCAAACCAAAAAGTGAAAATCCCTGATGGGTTAACAGTACATGTGAAATCCCGTTTAGTGACAGTGAAAGGTCCTCGAGGAATTTTGAAGAGAAACTTTAAACACTTGGCTGTTGATATTCGCATGGTGAACCCCAGGGTTTTAAAGGTAGAAAAATGGTTCGGATCCAAGAAGGAACTCGCCGCTGTAAGAACAGTGTGCTCTCATGTTGAAAACATGATCAAAGGTAAAGATTATTTACTTTATTTTTTTTTGTCAATGTAAGTTTATCTATAAATCTCCTATGATTTCGATAATTTCTGAGGTAACTGTAGCTAAATATATTTAAAAGTTTATCTAGATATTTAAATACATTGCTTCTTTCTTTATTATTTCTACCAAGAACTTTGTACACTTCTGTCATTTTTCTTCATTACTTTTTATTTAAAGTATGTAATGGATAAAAGCAGACGGAATTCAATTATAGTGTAAAGATTGAATAAAGATTGAAGGTATAAATATCACCACACAAGTTCTCCTGCGGAGTAAAGCTATTAATATTTATTGTTTATTGTGGATTTTGTTTATATTTGAATGTATGAATGAATGTAAATGGAAAAAGGACAACCCTTTTTATGACTTAGACTATATATTTTTTTTTTTTTTTCTCTTCATATATCGCTAAATCAGATTTTTAGCAAAAGTTAAAGTGCAGTGTAAATCTGTAATTTAATATGGACTACGAATTTTTACAATCTAGAAATTTGTCACAGTGTGGGGGCACAGATTGCAATACTTTTTAAATCTGCTTTAATTTGTTTTTGTAAATTGCCTAAGAAGAACCATTTGTTTTCCCTTGATAAACAGTATCAAAGTTTATTTCCAAGATGCAAGCTATCTCCATTCAATATTTCACAATTATTAGTATGTGTGAAGTTGTGCATGGAAAACAAGGCAATTTTTAAATCGGCCAAAACATTACATTGGGTCACATCCAGAATTAAATCTGTCCTATGTTCAGGATTCAAGCTATCTATGTCCAAATTTTTCCAACATTGGTGCTGAAGTTGAGCTTGACATGGTAACACGCAAATGAAGCTCACACTTTTGCATTCATTATTTTCTTTTATTATAAATTTAAAAACCCTCCTAACTAAATCAATTTCTTAGTACAATGTACATCATTCTCCTAGTCAACTAATTTTTTAATTTTTTATTTAAAATTAAATTATTGGTTATCCATGTTGATGGAGTTGTGAAGTAATACTTAATTCACCATTTAGTGGTGGCAAATGCACAAAGCACTCCCAAATAATGCACCTCTCAAACAAAAAATACAAAATCAAAATTGTGAATGATATATAATAAGTGATGTTATAAATTGAAATTATTTTCAGGTGTAACCAAGGGATTCCAATACAAAATGCGTGCAGTATATGCCCATTTCCCCATCAACTGTGTCACAACAGAAGGCAATTCAATCATTGAAATCCGTAACTTCCTTGGAGAGAAATACATCAGAAGGGTAAAGATGGCACCTGGTGTGACTGTTGTAAACTCCCCTAAACAGAAGGATGAACTGATCATTGAAGGTAACTCCCTTGAAGATGTTTCAAGTTCAGCAGCTCTCATTCAACAGTCCACAACCGTCAAAAACAAGGATATCAGAAAGTTCTTGGATGGACTCTATGTATCTGAGAAGACAACTGTTCTAATGGATGAGATATAAGGACATTAAAGTTTTAAGCTGAATGATGTTTTTAATTTTTAAAATCCCTGTGGTGATTGCTGTGCTTGATTAAGTTGATATTTTGTAATTTCTAGTGTACTACCGTTTGTGATTTAATATTCCCACTGCTGCCATTCAGACAGTGAAACTTGCAAAACTTGCCTAACCTTTTTGTTATATATTAGTAATTCCAATTCATTGGGTTTTATAGAAAGAGCGATTATTTTATTGTTTAATTTCAAGCATGCACTTACACAAAATATCTTATAGTTTTAGATTGTTGAGGTAAAGTCTGTGTAACCTCTAGTTATCAGTGTTCTAATTTTTTTATCCCACAACATCCCTTAACTACAATCTATTCTTGTTCGGTTTGTTGGCTGATTGACGTAGTGGGCAGCAACCCTGCTTTCTCAGTCCACAGGGTTCGATTCCCATAACTGGAACGTGTGATGTGAGGGTGTTTATCTGTGTATTATAAATATTTATGTATATTATTCATAAAAAAAATCATCAGTTATCTTAGTACTTGTAACACAAGAAACGCTTACTCTGGGGTTATGTGTGTATTATTGCTCCAGTGTAGTTATATTTGTATTATATTTTATAGAATATTTATTTTTGGTAAGTAATAGAAGGCAGTCTTAGACAAAAGCGGGTTGACCTGTTACGGATATAAAATGAAACCAGTTCCGAGCCCTGACCTTAATGCTTAAACACTTTGAGGCTTGGGTGTTGTTAGGGTAGTAACTAACTACAGCCATTGGTTGCCTCCCACCAGACCAGAGAAAATTGCGAATTTATAAATTGTTTATCGCAGTAGATGGAATTAGTATAGAGAACGCTGCTGTTCTCCGATATATTCGCCTAATCACATCGTACCACACCCGCGGGAAAAATAGTCTAACCCGGGACTTAGTCCCACGTGTTAAGAAGCGTCACTACGCTTCTTTAACTTATTGATACTATGGTAGCCTGATAAACTTTGCCAACTAATGGTCGTCTTCGAAGACATAAATTTAAAGTTGGAACTGCATCTCCAACTCACATACATCTCTCATCCTTGGCAGAAGATTATTATACTGAAGACCAAAGAGTATAACCAGCCACTTTTATAAACACCACAGTTTTGGGGACTGAGAAAGCTTTTGATTTGGTGTATACCTGTGCTGTTATGGTAAATTCAAAAATGCTTAAACTATCCCTACATCCTACTGTTCATACTAAAATCCTGCCATCTTGTCAGTCTGTATACAGGGCTAAACTATGAAGCTAATAGGTTATTCTGGTAAACCGATTGCAGCGTGGAGGAATGCGACAGGGTGATGTCTAACCAACGCTTTTTATTCTGAATTGACAAATGTCTCGAGCTCTGATGAAGAAAAATAAAACATCAGTGTAAACACGTGCAAACATTCCATTGCCACTATCGAATGAAACTGTTAGTCCTGCGCTTCACGATTGTACTATTTTTTGATGCGGGTATTTTGACCTGCTGGACAAGGTATTAGTTATGCTGTTGACTAACAATTGAATAATAGAAGACGAAGAAGTTTTGTCGGCAGGTACTAGGTGTAGTAAAACAATGGTAGAATTTTTAACGTAAATAATTTTATTCAAACTAGTCTATTGAACATCACTAACTGATAAACATTGTACATCTGCAAATATGGGAGTTTGATAAAATGTTCAAGTTAACTAGGTGTTAAAACATTATTAATACTTACAATTTTATTAATATACACAAATTAACACATTCCATTAATTTAATAGAATACCTACTTAGCACAATAAAATAAATACCTATTAAAACAAATCATTATATTATTGTTAATACATCAGCGTTGTAACTTAAAAATAAAATAATTATAACACGACAGTTATACACACAATAATCAAGTATCCGCATTCAAGATATGAGTTCAAATTATAACAATAAATATGTTAGATACAGTGAGTCAATATAAATGTATATTTATTTACATTTGTGTAGGTTTTAAATTAACCACGATCGAGCAACATTCATCAGTTAAGCCATAAAATTAATACGCCAATACGCCTTGCGATTAGAATATCTTTGGTAGCTTTTATGGATATAATTGTTTTAATACAAGTCAACGCCTGTCGCGAATCGCGATTCCATAAATATGGATTGAGTCAATATACAAGTATCATTAAATAGTACTGTCAACATGCAAATAAAATAAAGTTTAATATTTCATCATATGGCATACCATAACGAAAGATATGATTCTTTGATAATAATAATTTAAGTACAATCAATGGAGAGTAATGAAACGTATTTTTTTTATAAAATTGCACTAATAAAATTAAAATAAAGGAATTATATTGTTTTCAATAATAATTATTTTTAATCTTAAGCATTAGGTGCTCCGTGCTCGCGTTCATGCCATATTTGCAGATGGGCATTTTAGTAGTCGTAAGAAAATAAAATTCTCAATAAATAAATGTCAAACACTATTTGGTGAGACATTTCACACCATATAACACAATTTCTTACTATAAAAATGATCAACAAACAACTTTGCACCTCACCTAATTAGTGTTAATGGTTGCTGGTGTGCACAATGTCATGAGATTCAGTGGCTACAATACGGGTTGCCGCTTGAGCAAATAATTCTGATTATACGACTTAGCCTAGCCATGCGGGGCACGTGAGGTGGGCACTACAGTATTATAAAGTTACAAACTAGAACAATTGTCATATATTTCTCGTGTCACCCACATAATAAAGTTGTTCTTTTGAGAATATTACTTTTCAACCGACTTCAAAAAAGTAGTACTGTATTAATTTCTTTGTTACTTGGTTTGTTTGTTAAGTTAACAAACTATAACTTTTCAATGTTAAGTATGTTTAAAAAAATAATAAAAACATATCCTTATAGAAAAAATGTTTTACATTACTTTTTTAATTTAACACGTTAGTAATTTTTTCCTATTTTTATAACGAACTATACACTGAAAAATATTGTTAACCAACAATAAGAAAAGTTTTAAAAACAATTAACATATTTTTTATATATATACCAATGTATTTTTTGAATTGTTTTCACTCCTTCAAACGTTTTGGACCGATTTTCAAAATTATCTTATCTCTTTAAAGTGTTTACTCTCAAGGCGGACCACCACCACATTGTCACCATGTCGGGTTGTAGATGAAGGATGGATGATCATTCCATGGATCTCAATGGGAGGGAATCCAGGTAATTTCTTAAATTTGACAGCAGTTTAGTGTTTATAGAATTCTCAAAGCCTGAATGTTATTTGAAGTCGGTTGAATTTTTTTTAAAGTTTTTTATGATCTGTGTACATAAAGGGTTATAATTTTAATTAGTAGTTTTTAATATGCTGACGAAAATTCACAATTTACTCTAGCAATCTGAGTCAACAAATTAACATGAACAATATCATTTTTTTTCTCTACAATATACAATTCATTTACATTTCAATCGAAGCATATTAACTGGATTTCTCAATAAATAACTTTTATTTTTATTATATTTTCTATTTCGCGAGATTTAAACGCTACGATAAAGATTTGCACAATAAACACAAGCGTAATTATACTACGGTGAAAGCGTTGGTATTATAAAACGGTTACCATTTTAGTTGGCGTGAAACGTTTCAAAAGACGAAACTTATGCTAAAACGATCTCCGATATTAAGTCTACAAAGCGGTAGTTATAAAATATATAATCGTAAAATCAATAGATTTTAAAAAGAAGTGACTATGTAATACGCTTTGTTTTTAGGGAAAGCTAGATATTGCTTTATTAGATGAAAATTATCAACTTTGGGGTTACTCGCTCTCCCGGGAAAGGCCCAAAGATGTGCATGTTTTGGATCGGAGATTCAATCTTTTTGAACGCTGCGATAAATAAAATACTAGATAATATTCTGTCAGTCATCAAAAATTGTCCGTGTAAAATAAGAATTTAATCAGAAAAATACACAGTATTTTCGTTTGAGAAAACTCTAATTGCGTAAATCTGAAAAAACAATAAAAGTGAAGGAATATGTTACTTTAAATAAGTACATGTTAAATGTTATAATTTATTTAGATGTCTGAGAATCTAAATATATAGTACAAGTATAAAACAAACCTGGACACTTTATGTGCTTGTCTAGTGCATTATTGATCGCAGTTTTGTTAGTTATTTATAAGTACGAACGCCAGAAAGGAGATTCGCTAAACCATTTATGTATATAACTTGATTCAGCAAACTAAATAGTTTTCTGTATTCCGCGGACAAAGTTTCTGATTCTTATATTTCTTTCCATACTTAACACTTAACGAAATTTTTTGACGTAAAAATAGGATATTCTTGTATGAATAGGTGTCAAAAATTCGGTTCCTGCCCCTTTAAGATTTAAATTTTTAGTCACGGAAAAAAACTTTAGGCTATCATATCATAATAAACTTTAAGCGGAAACATCATTAAGCGGGATTAAAGTTAAATAATGACAAGTACATTTAAGTGCAAGACTTAATTGAAATAATTGTCAATATACTGCATTGCATCATAAATAAATACCGATAAAAGCGCATTTTGATCAGGTATTACATAATTTTGTCCGCGGATATATTAATATTGGGCCTAATCTCTTCAATGTCCTTTTAATATTATTTTGGTATTTGACTTTTTAATGCTACTATACCGTGCGATTGAGTGCAGAGGACGTATTTCATCTTTACTTTAAATTTTGTTATGAGAATGTATCTAGTTCTAGTGCGAACTTCGTCAAGAATTTATATCACATAATAAAATCTTCGATATAAATCTAAAACGAACATACTAACATCGTGCGTTCGCGATTGTCCAACGCGTTGATCAATTTAATACTAACGCAATACAAGTTCACGTTTTCGGTCCTCAAACCTATCACATTATTCAACAAAATATGTTAGGGGAAGTCAAATACCGGTGTTCGGACCGTAAGTAGGGGGGAGCGCGGGCAGTGGGGGGTATGGCACGGGGGGCTCACAGCGGGTCGCGGCGCGGCACCCACACGGTGGGCCCACTCTCCGCAGTGATCACCGCCTTCACTTTTGCGTAGATCTCCTCCGGGGTGTCGCCACTTACAACCGCTGAAAGAATACGGAATATGAATAAATTGTGCGTTAGGATACCAGTGTTTCGACCATTATTTGATGAGATCATTGTAGCCTATTATACTGCTGGAATAAAGACAATCCAACGATCTTTATTCCAGCAGTATTATAGGCTATAATAATAAAACCACCACCTTAGGCAGACGGCTCGGTAATTGCATTAGATGGTAGTAGCACAGCGAACACGGCGTTTTGTTTGCCGTTATATTCTCTTAATCGCCTCGTACAATACACGCGGGAAGGGAAGGGGTGGTGACAACTCTATTCTGATCTGCCGCCACCACACGGCACGTGAATAATAATACTAAAGTATAATGTTTATTACAATAAATTGACATGTATTTATATAAATCCATTATCGGACCACTTAGTGTGAGATGTCCCACAGTGAAAAGTATTAGGCCGTAGTTTACCACGCTGGCTCAGTGCGGATTGGTGGACTCCACACACCTCTGAGAACATCATGGCGAACTCTCAAGCATGCAGGTTTCTTCACGATGTTTTCCTTCACCGTTGAAGCAAGTGATATTTTCATAGCTAAAACGCACATATCTTACAAAAGTTAGAGATGAGGTCTGGAATTCGAGCTCGACCCCCGGAACGTGAAGCCGAAGTCCTAACAACTGAGCTATCAACGCTTCTAAACGCACTTATTCGCATGCTTTTTAAAAAATTGTGGAGTGTTTTATTTGTTTACTTTATACTGTTAAATATGTACTGTTTGTGTTAGTTTTATTTGTTCTTTTTTACAATGAATTTAAATTTTTTATCAAAATTTAACTCTTGTTATAGTAATAACGCAACGGGCGACGCGGTTGTTTGCTCAGTTTGATACTGGAGCCGACTGAAAATCAGCGCTGAGCAATTTTGCTAATGCACAGCATAAGGCCGAGTTTGCGGCCATTTGCCATATTGTTAATAATAAATTGATAAACATTTAGTTAAAAATCTTGTATTAACAATAGTGTTTGTCAATAATTATTATTATTATCCTCAGAGTTCTTAAAATAAGTTTAAAGTAACTATCGCCATGTTTATTTCTGCCGCTAAGCAGCACTGTTGCAATGCTGTGTTCCAGTCTGAAGGGCGTGGTTGCCGGTGTAATTGCCGGTCCTTGCATGTTCTGTGAAGGGTTGCTCTGTTTATAGGCGATAGTTACCCACTTACCATCAAGTGAGCCATCTGTTTGAATTCAATTATAACTATAAATAAAAAGGTTTCTTCACACAAGTTTGGGTTGAAGCATGTTGCCTATTTAACAGGGGTGTGTTACGACGCAGGGCATATCTTGAAAAACATACAAACCTGTAAAATACTCCGCGAATTCTTGCTCCATCTTAAGAGCGCGTTCGTACGTTTTCTTCGCTTGATCTTCGGTCATTCGCTTCGTCATTTCCCTATAAAGAATATATTTTTGTTTAATAAATATTGCTTCAATATATATTCAGTACACCAGAATATCCATTATACTTACATTATAGATTCTACACTCTTTGGTTTAATAAATATGGCAATAGGGTAAAGTTGCGCCACTTGTAACCTCTTAATGGCATTTCCGCTTACATCCAAAATGCAATGTTTGCCCTGAAAAGGATTACATGCGTTAATCTAAAAAAATCAAAAAATTCAAAATTCATTCCGTAGTTTCAAGCGTAAATTAATTGGTTCTAGTCAGTATCCTGTAGAGTAGGTTATCGTCATGATAAATTATTTTTATATATCTTACAAGCGATACTATTGTATTTAACCAAGCGACGTAGGCAAGTTCGTCATTAAAAAAAATACACAGCCTCCTCCCATTGTATAAATTATTTTTCTTTAATTTAGTTAACTTATGCGTATTTTACTTGCTATGCATAAATTATAATTTGAATATTTAGATATTGAACTACAAATTTTTCATTAATAAATTTGATTTTCTCACTAGATACGATCGAAATTCGAAAGATAGCTACTCAGAAATAAGACCGCCTTTTGTTAAAGAAAGAAGACTCTTAAAGTAGTAACTTTAAGAGTCTTCTTTCTTTTCTTTTCTTAGTTGTGGAGTACAAATAAAGAGTATTTGATATTAAAATAAATTTTAATAAAAAATGTTTATGTACTAGTTTAGGATGCAAGATATTAACTTGCAAAATTCCATAAGATCAACGGTAGAGCCGATAAACAACAGTTTTCCAGAATTTCAATGTGTATTATACATAAGTGAACAAATATCTATATAAATACAATGGTGTCATTTTGTTTGTTGTGCTCGGCTTGAACGCTAAACCAAACTTGGTGAATTTTAGCACATAAAGTATGCTGTATGATAAATGTAACTTTTAATCGAATCTATAGTTAGTAAAATATATAAAAGATATTGTGCTGGAAAGATTACTTATTATATTTCGCCTTGTGTTGTACAAATGACTTGAATATACCTTCTCGGCGACTTCTCTCACGGAGGCAACGGACGTCCCGTAGAGATTTTCATTGTACTGTCCAGCCTCAATGAACAAGTGGTTCTGTATATCGCGCTCCATTTGTTCGCGGCTTCCAACGAAATGGTAATCACGCCCGTCGACTTCGTAGTCCCGCCGAGGTCGAGTTGTATCTTATAACAAAGAAAATAAATGTTAAAGGTATAGACACAAACGAATAATCTAGGGAAATAGAATAGAAATAGGCTTTGGGCGGATTCATTTCTGTAAAGGTAAGGCCAAAACGCGTCCTTAGCGGCGTATAAGTTTGCGTCCAGCTTGCGACTAATCACAAGCTTGCATACGAGCAAGACACTTGTTTCGCAATTCTGCCGTTGTGTCCGACGCCATTTTGAATTTGCTAAATGGAAGGAAGTAATTTACCGTTTGTTCGAGAATCCTAAGAAAATCTAAGTGCAGTTGTTTTTGATGCTTCAATATAAGTCGTGCACACGGTTTCCGTTTGTTCTTAATTATGTGGGGTAGGCTTTTTATAACTAATACAATGCCTAACCCTCAAGTTTTTTTTTTATAATTCGCACTGTTGTTGTTGTTTTTTCAATTTTATAACATCTGCCTGCTTAGTGCATACCTGTACGATGCGACCGACTGATGCTGTGACGTTTATAGATTGGACGAAATAAAAACATTATACAGAAAAAAAATTTAGGCTTTTCTGTAGACAATTAAATTATAGTTTCACCCACTCTTAACTGTCTGATCATCTGAGCCTTAGCGACCGAATAAGCTTATCCGACAAATCAAAAATTTAAAAAAATAAGGTTTATTTCTAAATATAAATAAAAGCTTGTTTTGGAATAAATAAATTTTATTTGACGGTTACGCTAATTCGGCGGAAAAGGTTTGAAATTTATTGGATGGATCTGTTTCGTTTAAGCAAATTAGCGCTTTTGGGGCGCCGTAGTTGCGAGCGTAATAATAGTAAGCGAGAGTTACTGTCATCCCATCTTGGGACAAAGATAATAACTTCATTCAGATGATAATAACTTCATTCAGATGATAATAACTTCATGTTATTTTGCAAACCCCAATTGGAAATGCAGAGAGAGCTTCGTTGTTTTGTTTGGGGATACAAGTGGTCAGTGGGCTACACTTTTGAAGGGCCGTGTTCAAACCCCAGCACGCCTATCTTAGTTATGTGCGTTTTGAGCAATTAAAAAAGTATCAATTGCTTTAACGGTGAAGAAAAACATCGTGAGGAAACCTGCATGCGGCATGCAGTACGTAGAATTCTCAGGCGTGCAGCTTGCCTGAGAATTCTCCATAATATTCTCAAGGGCGTGTGGAGTCCACCAGTCCTCACCGGGCCAGCTCGGTGGAATACAGCCCTTCTCATTATGAGAGGAGACCCGTGTCCTGTAGAGGAACAGTAATAGGTTGAAAATATGAAATGGTTATGATAAAAAACAAATGAAGTTACTCACGAGGCACGCAGCTTCCAAACTTATCGGGGAACTCAGATATGAGGTCATCATTTATTCTGTCTTTCAGCGGGCCGAGGATTATCACAGGTCGCGTGTAATTGATCGTCAGCTGCTGCACCGTTTCGTACGACAAAACTGCTTCATCTTGACCTGTAAAAACCCGGAGGAATCAATAAAAACTGTCATTTCTATAGGTCACGAGTATTGGACGTCCCAAGCGAATTAGTTGTATTCTGTACGTGCTTATTGGCAGACTGTTAAAATTTGTATTTATACTGGAATTCAGATAAGTTATCAATTCGTGGCTTTATTTTTTAATTCATTAGAATTTGTATGACATTTGGATTTCGTTTGAATATTTCTTTTTGACTGAACATTGTACAAATTCTAAATATAAAAAAATACTAAATATTAGGGCTACTTTATCAACGTGATACGCAAAACTCGGAGAGATGATCCCATTATAATTTTATAAACTTTTAATTTAGTATACTTTTGTAAACGAGCTTTTATAATAATAAGAAATCAATTTTACTCATAATTGTTACTTATCTTAATACAAATTAAATTTAAAATCATTTTTGTTTTGCAGTTTAGAAAGATAGTTTATTCCACGTTTGAATTAACATGTTTGGCTAGAATTTATTTATTGTTTCTAGCTAAATTATTATGTGAAGTTTGGTTGGAATTTGCTTGAAATCTACATATTAGAACGCTTTTTCGAACAACGCATTCGCCTGTAACGTCCAGACTTATGTCGCTCGTATAACCTATTTGGAGATCTACGCATTAAATAATCGTGATTTTGCTGTATTGCTATCCCAAAACCTGTGTAGCTATTGTGATTTGTTATTCTGAAAACTTTATGGACTAAGAGCACTTTGTAGCCTAACCTACATTATTTTATAACGGCTTCAATTCTGTGTGTGTAAACACTAGGTAGTTTACAATGTTTCGATATTATGATCCAGGAATCCTGGCGTGTTTTATAGACTACCTTGGACTCTTGAATACAGAAGTACAGTATACTGCCTACTACCTCAGTAATAGAGATATGGAAATCGATGATATACAATCGACTGAAGTTTAATTTGTTATAGACAGTGACAACCAGACTAATCTGTGCTGTGTATTTTTAAAAACATGTTTCTTTTGTCTGAATGTAATTAATTATAACGTCTCATAGATGTCTGGCTGTTGCTGATTAAAATGAAATGAGCTTCAGTTCAATATAAAGCTCACCAGCTCAAATAGTTTGCAGTTCACCTGAAGTTTATTTTAGAAACAGAGTTAAAAAAAAATTAAAATTGGTATATTATTTAATCGTTTTGAATGTATTAACTATAAATAAACGAAAGAAAATCAAAATATTACGTATTAGTCATCGGAATCTATCGAGTAGTGTCGAATCTTTGAAGTAGCCTGCCTTTCGGCATGACTGGAGTAATATTTTAGCTATCTAGATAAAATAATACTTATCTATCTAATATAAAATATTATTTTAATGTTAAACAGAATTGTTATTATAAGAGCAATATGTTGTTGTATGCACAACGAATACAGATACTTTTGATATGTCATAGTTCAAGTCTTTGCATCTCAGCTTTTCTTCATTAAAGTCCATGTAAAGTCCATGCTACACGGGCAACCGATGGTGGTGACGGGTCGGTTAAATCCGTCACCAATCTGTATTTAAGACGCTGTTCAGTGACTTTATATGGGTGTTATAACCATGTACCACCGTTAAATGATCATAATATCGAAGGATTGCTAATCCCAAGAAAACCCCTGTGTCTGATCTCTGACAAAATTTCAGCCTTTACACTATAATGTAAGTCTAGCATTACGGGTCATTCCTCTACGTATAAGAGCATCTGTTGAACCGCTAAAAGCAACTATATGTTCAATATCATCTATTCGGCGATTTGTAGTTTTGTATTATAAATACCTCAATATATTATACTAGGTTGTATAGTACGTAAAATTCGTAAGCTTTGAGTTAATCGTGCGACGTGCTTCTATATCTATTTGCTATAGTAAAATTATTACTAATAGAATAAACTGGACGCTGTTCTTCAACATTCGTGTGTTAACAAACATAATAATTATAATAATTTTTTTTATTTGAGGCATATAAATAATAATGTATAGAATAATATATCTATACTACAACTATATATATCTAGAATAAATTAAATAAATTTTGTTTCTTTCAAAATATAAAGCTTTTAATTATTTGAATGACTTAAATTCACTTGTTTAAAACTTTTGCAGATCTATTTGATGTCAAGGTTAGTTTTAGAAATGACTTGACCGTTTTGACAGGAATTTTGTCCTTTATACTTAGAGCGTGCTAATTTACTACCTTGGGTGCAACCACATATCCGATTGTGAACTAATAACAGGCAGGATCCAAATGACTATAATTGTCCACAATCCTGGATAAAAAAAAACAGTTTAGCTGACCGATTACGGCCACCGTGGTTTTAACTACGCGGGAGATATAATAGTGGACAAGTGTGTGCACTAAAACGGGTGCAGTCACTTAGTGAATCGCCGCCAATTTCTTAACTAAGAAGTTCTTAATAGATAAAACCTTAAATATACTACCTAAAATATACTATTCATTAGCTCGATCTGCGGTCAGACATGATCACCAATAGACCAAAGAGGTGAATATTTAAACCTTATAGAAGTATCGGGCTTAGTTAAACCAGATAACCTATTCAAGTAGCTTGGTTTTTTTAAGCTCTATACAACTGATATAAGATGAGAGATTACCTTTGCTAATTACAGAAGTATGTTGGAAACGCACGAATATTAACTGTATATTAACAGCGTCCTATTAAAAAACATATTGTATTTTACGAAACAATGTGCATTAACTTGAATTTTGATAACTTAGACAATATATTTAACAGCTCAATTCGGTGCTAAGTAAAGCTATGGTTAACAGTTGACAGTGCAATCAAAGTAAATTTTTAATTTAGAGTTCTACATCTCCGAAATGTCTAAACATATTTTTATACAATATGTTTATATCTTATTGAAAAGTTTATACATTCCCAAGACGAAGATCATATTAAAAGTAAAATGGTAGAACCGTCAATTTAAACCCTTACCAAATCCCTCCGGATCGATATCGATATTATGTTACTAATAATATAATTACAGTCGAATGTTATAGAATATTCTTCACACTTAATAGTAGTACGTTTTTTTTAAATATATAAAAACTATGATTTCACCGCATCTGTGGACTTTAAAAGTTAATTAACATTACTTGAAAACCACCTAGCTTAGTTTTGGAAATAGAATCAACTATTAAATCTAGCTAATTACTGCTAACCTATAAATAAATTAAATATAGGTACTACATTGAAAACTGTACAAGTACAAAAAATATTATTTATCTCTTACTTATTTCGTCCCTTACATTTGTGAGCTACCTTACCTTAATGTTGATCTGTTACGGTTCAAGTATTAATACAAGAGAAGTGTTCATAAAATCTTTGACATGAGAATAAAAGTAGATAGATACTAATAATGCGTAAAAATACCCCAATCTCAAATGGGTCGAATCAGCGATAACTGTCATGCTTTGCAAAATCATTAATACATCTGCAAATGAATTTTAAAATCCTAAAAGAAAGAGCCAGTATTAAAAAAATTTGGTGTCCATAATTCTGTTGTACACAATACTCCGTCAAGCTTTCTTTTCCACAAAGAAGAAACATCGTGAAAAAGAGGGCCTAACTTTCTGTCAATTTGGTTTACTTAAAAGTTTTATGTACAACCCTGGCCCTGATCCCCTGTTTAAAGTTTAATCTTAACACTTAACAGTTTATGGCATAAATTTAACGGTCCTTGCATAAAGAGGTGTAAAAATATACGTCATATAAATGCATTTCGTGCGCAGTAAAGATTTCAATGTCGCAGACAATCAGGGCCCCAATTGAACACAAAAATAAAACTAAATTAATTTATTAATACCGGCTACAGCTATTTACATTAAAAGTGTTTAAATTTTGTACACAGTTGTTCACGCCGGAACAATAAAATAAGTAGCGTTTCTAAAATTTATAAAGCGACACAAAATCTACATTCTGAATTAAACCAGCACGCCAAATCTGAAAATATTTAAAAGTAAGCCCGTATGATATATATTTATGAGGAGGTAAATTTTACAATGTACATGCTCGTGAGAGATGTATCGCTAGAGGCAAAGCGCGTACTCGTGCGACATGCGCGGCGCTTCAAGCGTCGACTACTGTGATAGAGGCGGCTCTTGTGTCCTCGTGTGCTTCCAGTGGCCCACTCTCCCTTCACAAGTTAATAATGACTCTAGTACAACACATTGCGCCGACGGCCTGTTCGGACTATAGAGCGCGACGTCACATAACTAGTTTATAAGTGAATCAAACTTTGGTGGGCTCGATGGTGGATACAATCTTGTGCGGAGGCTATTAGAATCATCGCGTTGTATGAATTAGAAAAAAAAAAAACTAAACATAAACATATAACAAATAATAGAAAAAAAATCGAGTGTTATTGAAATGAAAACTACGTTTCTAATTGATGATCATAACCAGAATGCGGGAGGTAAGGTATCGGCTACGGCACTCGCAAGCTACGCCTCACTCCCATAACTTACTCTCGTCCTCGAGATAAATGAGCGTTATCTCCTCCATCATGGGAAGTTCCACTCGGTACAAGATTTCCCCTACACGTAGAAAAATTCACATTTAGAAACACTCCACTTTGCAAATTCTCCCTATGGAGGATGTCTAAATGGGAGTCTAGTTTTCGTTTTGTAAAAAAGTTATACACCAAGATGATTTAAATGTAACATTTGTGGAATTAAATTCGATGCGTCAAGTGAAGATCGTTAAGTGGCTAGCCGCAGTTCTACGTCATGAGTAGCTCACGAACAAAAAGAGCAAATAAAAATGATGTATATAGTCGACAGGATGATGGTACGGTACGCTCGGTTTCGCTTCAGTTAGGCAACTAGAAGCACGGGACGGCGGCCGGACGAGTGTCAAACCAATCCGTGTGCTAGATGCGGCCCTCAAACTGACCGTTTACTACGAAACCTATGCGATACGAAGACTGGGACAATGTTCCTCGGTGCTACCCACACAACCGCACAGCAAACGGAGCAACAAAGTATGCAAACGCACAGCATATTATAAACTTAGGCAAATAACTTGAAAAATATTTACGATGCCGATATTAACATACTGCTTTAAGCAGGCTAACAGGGGAAACAATCTGTATAATATATATTTCAATGTTAAATAATTTTGTAATACATTGTTTGTCATATACGTAATAATGTTTTCTTACATCGGAAAAATAACGCTCTGCTTGGTACTGATATAGCACAAAATCGTTCTGTTTGCGAAAAGAGTTTGCGGAATAGAAATGCCTTCCCGAAGTTAATGGATAAAGGATGAGAAATAATGATCTATAGTTTATCAAAATGCAATTTCTATCAATTAAGAACTGAAAGTACGCCAGATCTATAAATTTTGTTCAAGTTATTTGCTTTTGAGTATAACTGGTGTTTTTGTTATGTAACTATTGTAGTTTTAAGTTTTGAATCAATTACACTTATGTATATAATATGTTAGAGCTCACTGAATGGTTATGTGGCAGGACACAACAGGTACTCGTTACTGTAAGTACTGTTATAAACAAATGATAATGAGTGATGACACAACTGGTCCTCGGGCCGCTTACACCATTTCATCAAGCAACAGATATATTACGCATTAACTTCCAATTATATTACTATTACTAGAATTAATTATGAATTGAAGCATTGTCATGCTTTCCATAGACACTACAAGCGTTAATTTACTCACACATATCCAATTTGAAATAATTATAATAGTAGGAAACCAATTAACAAAATACGTGTTACAAATTTTAACGCTGTCACATAAAACTATAATACTTTTAAAAATTAAATTTATTTCTAAACTATTTTAGAATGTTCAATTTAGAATTTTGCCTTCCTAATTACAGAGATACATACAGAAAACAAAAATATTTAGCGAGAATGTATTAATATTCCTAACGGTCATGGAATTATTCCGTTAAACGCACGGATTCCAGTTTAAGCAATAAAATAAATTTAATATTTGCAACCCTAACATGTAATGACACGTGTAACATGAACATGTCGTCATTGGTATGGTTAGAAAAAGCACACAGCTTGAATTAAAACATCATAATATAGGCTCGCGCAAGTTAGGGCGGAATTCGATCTAACGTATTGCATTATAAAAGTCCTCCTAGAAACATTTATGAACATACTTTATCAATCGAAGCGCAAAAAAATTTTTAGACGGATTTTTTTCAATGCAAGTGCGTTGCGTTGCTCCCCATCCTAATTGCGCGAGCCTTAAAGTGACAATTATTATTAGCAGCCGTATGAATGTTGCGTACAATAGTTACGGAATCTTATCGATCTGACACAACACATTCAAAACTTAGTTTCCGTTCATGGATGTTAAATTTGCTTTACACACTCTAAACTTAACTAAATTGACTGATCTGAAAGAAGTTTACAATGGTTCCTTAGGGAAGGATAGGATAGTACTACTTTAAGGCATGCCAATTTGTTCAGTTTAAAATTTTAAAACTCTTACTCATTCATTACTTAATTTTTAATTTAACGTCTAGGGCACCACTCAAAAGCGCATATTTTATAGTAAGCATATACCTAACCAGGCTTAGTAACTTCTATAAGACCGAATTTATGAATGGACACTGACAGTCTAAACTCAACACAAATTTTGTATGGATATGACTATACAAAATACCTACTTTTGGTGACGGAAAAATTTAGGTTGTAGTGTCCTAAATTCGGTCAGAAAATCATTTCTATACCAGTTAATATACGATAGAGAATTAACCAATTAAAAACTCAGAGAGTGGAAATTATTAAGAGGCTTTTATAAAGGTACCGTGTAACTTTGCGAAGCGAAACCAAATCACGAGCTACGGAATTTATTTTATAATATTTTTTAAACAATGAATAAAGTTTTTTATTTTAAACAGATAACCTGTACAAAGAGCTTAAGTTAAGAAAACATGTAAAAAAATGTAGACCTTCGGGGACGAAAATGTAAATCAGTTCTTAACTACTTGTTTCCATTAAAAAAATCCCAGGATCTGATGGCGCAGTAATCTTTATAGTAATCGCAAATCTTTATAAGCCGTTTTTTTTTAAATATCCTGAGACACGGAGACGGATTTCTTTTTTTGTGTACGCGGAAATGTATCTCACCAGAACATAGAAATTCCACGAGAATAAATTGTATATAAATACGCAAACATCGTGAGTGGCTCCAGATCGATAAGACAACGTGCAGCGTATAATGACCTACATACGAACAGCAGAATAGCGAAAGTAATAGACAAGTATGGATACAAAATGTGCACTTACCGTCGGCGTTAGTGTCCTCTTGAGTATAACAAAGCATGAAAGCTGTAACAAAATGGTATATTACAATATTAATCCGACTCCACATTGCTATGTGAAGGTGCAAGCTTTGGAGTTAGATAGTTATTGACTGTGAATAGTATTGCAGCGTGTTTTGTTTCCCAATTAATATTATATCGTAAGGCGCATTTACAAATGTCGAGATGACTATAGGCCAGTCCAATATTTACATTACCAAATTGATTAAGTTGTCTAATCGAAATTGCCTTTTAAAAAGTACATTACACGACAAGGCGGGAGAGCGAGTGACGTACTACATGCGAGGTTGGTATTACGTACAAACTTTCTCTCAAATATTTTTTCACATGTATATTTCAGGCCTATGAAATCCGCCATATTAGATTTATTATGACGTCACAGCCTAGAAAACTTAGTTCGCTAAGAGGAAGCCCACGGCATCACAATTTTTAAAATCGGACCAATAGGAGCATGCTTGATGCTCCGATGCTCCTATTGGTCCGATTTTAAAAATTGATTTAAATAAAGCGGAACAATAGGAGCATGACTGATGCTCTGATGCTCCTATTGGTCCGATTTTTATAATTGATTTAAAAAAAGTAAATACATAGGATGATAAACTCCCCAGGTAAAATCGTCGATAACTATTGGTCAAAATAAGCATTGCCGCATCACTAACTTCCTCTTAACAATACTCTCGAATTGTCGCGTACTGTATCCAATCATATACATTTACGAAAAGTATAAAACCAAATGAGTTTAGTAATCTCATTCTTAGAATATGAATATCTCGAAAATATTTTAATATCAAGGGTATATTAATTCTTAAAAAAGTATCAATGAGTCTTAAGGCTAAGGACATCTCTAGCGGAATATCGCGCTGTTTCAATCGAATTATCTGACTTTCGCAAGCTATTTCGCTTTAGTATTACTGTTTTGTACAAATACATAAAAAATACGAGCATTATTTCGCATCAACGTAGAATACTATTTTATCGCGTATTAATTTAATTATAATGCGTGAACTAAAAATGTTTTGCTGGCAATATATATCGCAGCGATTTTCCGCTCAGAAATGTCCTAAAATCTGCAATAGCCCCAGAAAATTGAGACACTAGATTATTACGCGTTCTTTCAAGCATTTAATAGTTAATAATATTGACTGTGTAAAAACACCCCATTATAACGCTATAGTACCCACGTTATCATCTCAGTCGTCTGCTCATAAATTAAGTATATTATAATATATGTGTTATATTTTTATCAGACATCCATGTAGTGCCATAGTGAAAGAGTTACCGAGTTGTGATGTCGGCTGTACTTTTGTTCATACTGTTTACAAGAACATGATGTTACCCACTATTAAACAATTGGGTTAAAATCTTTATATTATTAGCTACCATTATCTTAAGCATTGTATTTCTGTGAGAATACTCACGCTCCTGGTCCGAACCGTCTTCGGATTTGCCGTCCTCTCGGCTCTTCATGAATGGGAACTTTCTGCTGAACGATAACGTCTTCTTTTTCCTTTCCAACGTTGACTGACTCTGTAATTGAATTGATGAAATTTAATAAATTTTCAGTTTCAAACCTATTTTATTTTGTTAATTCTTGTAATTACGCTCTATGAGAAACAAAAACAAATATCTAATCTCTATCTCTATTTTTTCCGGGATAGAAAGCATTTGTGCTATTCCAGACTCTAATCTTACTCTATGACACTTTTCATCCAACGGATACTGAACGGTAGTTCAGCCGTTTGGGTCTAAGCAACAAACATCCATACATCCAAACTATCGCATTTAGTAGTAAGATAAATCTTACCGTGCTGACGGGCGTGCCCTGCCCTTGGAACTTGACCTGTCGGTCCCTTGCCCGTTGTTTACGCTCCCAGCGTTTTTTTGACGGAATGATACCGATGGCGTCTGGATCCGTTGTGTCTAGCCTTCTGAAAAATTTAGTCGTCAAATAACATTATTCTTAGTATATTTATTACACAAAGCAGGGCACGGGCCTTGTCTAACTTGAGCCTAATGTTACTTCTCCACTACATATGTGTTAAACTGTGTAGCCAAGAATGTGTATGATAACTAACTTAGCTAACCACTGGTGGCAAAGCGTTCTAAAAAGCTGTTTTTTTTGTTAAAGAAATGCAGCTAAAGATGGGAGCTAAGAATGTGAGCTTTTCTTAAAATCTAAGATGGGAGATTTTCTTCAAGTCTCCGCCACAACATTTAGTATTAGTAGAAGTTTCACTTAGTTGCGTAGCCTAGCTTTGACCTCGCTAACTGCTTAGCTGCTTAACAAATCCAACCTTATGCTGTGATAATGAGGGTAGTAAGGCTTGCGACGGTTATTTTCTCATGTTAGATGTAATCAACTCTTCGAGGTAAGCGTGTGGCGTAGAAATGCAGTACTGACTTTTAATCAACGCAGTACATTCAACATAATTGTAAACAGACAAACGCAGAAATACACAACATATACTATAACTATATTTAAAGTGCGGTCTGTCACCATATAAGAATGGCAGGCTTCTTAACGACAGGCAGTCATATCTGATTAGATCATTGTCGTAGATATTTATCATGATAAGCGATCTTTGCGGCTTGAAACAGAAGTTAGTATAACATACCTAGATTGCTACCTGTCAGAAGCATTGGTGACACGTAATTATGTCACTGTATTGAAATGGTAGGCCTCTTGTCGGGCTCACATGAGAAGACTGTTTTAGCTAAGTCCCAAGCGGCTCAACTTTACAGCTCGTAGTAGAAGTAACTATAACATACCTGGCTTGCCACCACTCGTCATCAGAAGCATTAGTGACGTGTAATATGTCACCATATCGGAATGGCAGGCCTCTTGACGGCAAGCCGTCGTCTCTAATGGGATCGTAGTCGAAGAGGGCTCTGACGTAAAGCGATCGTTTCTGGGATGTCCTTAACAGTGTGTGGTGTTGTTTCAGCTCATTGATTCGAGCCTCAAATTTATTGTATTCGTGTGGCCTGTATACTACTGTTAACTTAACATTTTGCCCCGTGCCCTGTAAAGAAGAATTGAAACTATTGTAGTTAATGTTAAGCCGTAACTTTAGTCGGCGAAAATTCGCGTAAATTTGAACTCATCTGGGTCCATATACATGAGCTCGATGGCTTGCCAATGCGAGGCAGTGTAGTTAACTCTCTTCCGCGCACACTAATGACGCACGCAAACACTACCTCTTCATTGGTTCTAACTATTCGTAGCTTTTGTTTTAAGTTTACGAATATGGTTATAGCTATCATTTCACTATCGTGTACACATTTCTCAAAAAATGTGCCATATATGAAGTTAAATAAAGATATCTTTGACTTTGACTTTCGGACACACACCGATTCAAGCCAGAGTAACGCAGTCAATTTATTAATTGGCGAAGGCGTTAATATAACTGGTATGTTGTCCATAATTGATATTTGATTACCGCAGACACGATAACTGGTGAAGTAGCTGAGTGCGAGATGTTAATTAATACGTTAAACAGCAGAGCTTGAAAGCCGACTGACAGTTTCGCGGCATAGGTTTAGGGTATATTCTGAGAAAAATTCCTTATTTGAACGTTGAGGAGGTTGATTGACCGCTCGTGTTTGATCTCACGCGCAGTCTCTGACCTTGCTTATCAAAATTCTTAAATCATTTTATTCGGATAATACTGATTGAACCTTAATAATTATACATTATCCAAGTCCCGACAAAGAGTTAATGAGTTTAAAGCGATGATTTTAAAGAGCTAAAACTGATCTTGCATACGTTTAAAGAAATCAAAATTCATTGCGTACGTCGTCTTTTGCTCGCACAGATGTGCGATAGCCTTTAGAAGGAAATAAACCGTAGTCCTTATGCGAGTATAGAGCCCACCAAATATCAATTGAAATGAACAGCGTGCAATTACCAACTACTTAAGAGGCGCATGTTAAGAGTCGAATACATAAAACATTGATTGAGTCATGGGGGTTTTTAAATCATTCTCTTACGCAATTCAATTAGCTAGTCTATTTATCATACAACTGCGGCTACTAGATTTTATCACGTAATTTATACTGTATATGGTTTACAGTTTAATTAAACACAACACCTATATATATGATGTAGGTATGTTTTAAAGAATTTCTAGTATGAACTATGATTAGCTCCGACTTTACTCCTATGAAATAGAAGGTCTTTGGCAAGTAGTTATATATAAAGAATCATGATGAATATATTTCATTAGCAACCGGTAAAATAATTGTAGTACTTCAAATAGATGATTTTAAAATATACTTTTCACAGGACTAGCTCAAAAATGACTTAATACGAGACCTTATATCTAATGGGAATTTAAGTCATTACATTGATGAAGATACAAACATCGCAGTAAAAAAAAATGTTGACAGTTATTGAAAAGTTACTGAATCGGGCAGTTGGGTTTAATTTCCGACGAATCCAATCAGGTTATGGGCTTGAGGCATTACTAGGAAGTCTCGTATTGCCGTATAAATATACGGCAATACGAGACTTCCTAGTGGTTATGGACATACCTTCAAAGCTTTAGCGGCTTGCTCGTGTGTCGCTTGCGTGATATCAACTTCGTTTACAGCTAATAACCGATCCCCTCTTCTGAGTTGTCCCGACTTCTCAGCCGGGCCTCCCGCCAGTAGGAATGATACGTAAATCCCGTGGCCGTCTTCACCGCCGACGATGTTGAAGCCGAGGCCTTGGGGGCCTTTCTCGATGTCCACGACGCGGGGTTCCTCGGTACTATCTGTTACGTCCTCGCGTCGTAGCGAATTTGCTGTACTTGAAGCTAAAAAGATAACATTTTTTTTTCCATTACTATAATATACATACACAAATAGTAGCGGTCATAGCGCATTGGGTAGGAGCTCGACTTCACTTTCGGGGGCAGCGTTCGAGTCCCAGCACACCTCTAACTTTTCTACGTTATGTCCGTTTTAACTCATTAAAATATCACTTGCTTTAACGGTAAAGGAAAATATCGCGAGGAAACCTGCATGCCTGAGAGTTCTACATAATGTTCTCAAAGGTGTTTGGAGTCCACCAATCCGCACTGGGCCAGCATGGTGGACTACGGCTTTAAGGCCTTTTCATTGTGGGAGGAGACCATGGGTTGATTTGTCTATAATACAAAAATTAAAGGATATACGACGCATATTTAACCAAAGGACCAAATTAATTGCCGAAAAGACAATATATACATGACAAGAAGGACATAATATATAAACTTTCTAGTTATACAGTATTTCATTAAATATGTCCCAATGATATTTTGAAATGCTAACAGTTATAATCATTGAAAAAATAAGAGTTATAATTACGAGTTTTGATCACACGATTTTAGTTTTGCACGTGATGTTTAGACTGTATCTGATTTAATTCAGTAAAAACTATGGCAGTGGATTTTTCAAACTTTCACACGGTTTTCGGCTTCACAGATAAGTCTTAGAGACAGGACATAATATATTTCTAAAGCCTGTGAAATATTATTTCGGTTAAAATATGAACTTACGTGTGTTAGCTCGCGACGTCCTGGGCGATGGCTGACCATGTCGTGGTCCCGGGATGAGAACAAGCTGTACTCGTTCCCCGGAAGCTTTTAACGCGCTCACTGCGTCTTCGTGGGTCACGTTGTCTAAATTTACGTCGCCTTTCTGTTGGGAAAAATGAATACAGTGTATTCAAACTTTCAAATTCAAATCGTTTATTTGCAGATTGGTTTTACATTGTTGGTAGATAAAATATAGGGACAAACAATCCGCCTCAGATGACATGCAGGAAATGTATATGTTCGTACACTAATTCCTACTTACTATAATAATAATATCCTAAATTAATCGACATTATTAAAATAAGAATAAAATTTAATACTGATATCAAAATTACCTAATATCTAATCAATTATTATCCATGTCAAATTATAATCATTGTAAATGTCTAAACTATAATATTATGTTTGTTGAATATTCTTGGATGGTATTATAACATTTCCCAATAAGCCATTTGCCACTAACCTTTGCCATGGATTACAGGCGATCGCGAAAGCTTGCCATGACTAGTACCCAAGAGCTCGACGAAATCGTGGGGAAAGGGGGACGTCTACCTAAGGATGCCATCTGCGAAAGCTCGGACCGCGGCTTAGGTCAACGTTTCGGAATGAGTGGCCGTTTGGACAAGGATGACTTCAGAAATCGGGGACACACACCATCCTTTTTATACAGATAAAATATCTAACGAACTCCGTTGGAGGAAACAAGTGTTATATGAGGCTTACGAATAATTAAACCCTGCAGTGCCCCTAAATAAACGTATATGAAAAAGTACGGGAAGCGCTTACTCAATAACCGCACCAGATCCCATTTGAACCCTCAGATACTGCTGTCCCAAGTATATACAACAATAAAAAATTGAATCAAAAGAAGAAATATTTATTTTTCCATACAAACGAATTCAAAACATTCTAAGTTTTTACTTATGGCAACCCTATTGAGGATGTATCTACATTCTTTAATGTAATGTACGTATCAAAAGTGCCAGCTATGTGCCTATTTGAATAAAAATAAAATATAAATATACTACGACAATACACACCACCTAGCCCCAAAGTAAGCGTAGCTTGTGTTATGGGTACTAAGATGACTGATGAATATCTTTATGAATAATATACATAAATAATTAGAATATACATATAAACACCTAGACACTGGCAAACATTCATGCTCATCACACAAACATTTTCCAGTTGTGGGAATCGAACCCACGGCCTTCGGCTCAGAAAGCAAGGTCGCTGCAAACTGCGCCAATAGGCCGTCATAAGCCAAGTAAGACTTGACTTATTAGCAAGATGTCGTAAAATACGTAAAAAAGCACATTGCGGGAGGTGAGAGGAACGAAATTTATATTACACTACTTTTGGTATCAAAAAGTAACAATGTTTATACTCACAGAAGTATTTTTAACGACCAGCAACTTGTCCCCAACCCTCAGCCTGCCGTCCCGATGAGCAGCTCCACCGGCCATGATCTTGGTCACGTATATCCCATTGTCCCCCGGTATGTGCTGGTTGCCCACGCCACCCGCTATGCTGAACCCTAACCCTGCACCGCCTTTCACTAACTCTATTTCTACCGCTTCCTCCTTATTTGATATTTGTGATACGTTTAGAAGAGCGTCGTCTGTTGCTCGACGTCTAATTTTCTGTACAAAGAAGAAACAAGATATATCTACCTGTATTAGTAGGTATGTTAAGTATAATATGTAAATTGCTTATCGCACTATCCAGTTTTTTACTTCATCCAAAATTTGTCTCGAAGAAATCGCTTTAAGCTTTATAAGGCCATTAAAATAATTTCTATATTTAAAAAGACAATGATGAAACAAAATACATAATAGTTATGGCGGTAACTATAAAGAATACTTGTCTGGGAATTCGTGTACAATCAAAATTTTATTTTAAAACTTTGCAGTAGTTTTATAGTCGGTTTATGAAAATAATTTGTTGATTATTAGATTTGCACGTGTGCACTTATTACGAGTTTGTTGGGGTTGTTAAAAAAACGTCTTAACCCAAGGAAATTCTAATAGGATTTAATCGAGAACATTTCTCATTTGCAATAATAGAAGTACGCGTATTTAACCATAAAGGTTACATTTCCATTCATTACACATCCTCCTTTTGTTTTTTGGATGGAGGTTGAAAAGAATATTAAAATCGCCATCATATCATTTCGATTGTTTTAATTATCGATTCCCGTCCGTTTAACTGTCGTTTCACCATTATTGACCTTACTACAATGGAAAAAATATGTATCAACGTACCCGTATAAGTGTCGATAATAGTAGGGCTATTTAAATAAAGAAAGTTTTGATTTGATTTGGATAGTCGTGACTTACCTAAGTAAATTAAAATGAGCAATGTTCTTTTAGTCTAAAGTACAAATTACTAATCAACTCTCAAACAAATAAGTTTTTAATTCGGTGGGTTATTTATTTACGTTAAATAACAAATACAAAATTTAGTACAACAAAAATAAATATAAATTAGCACACGTAAGATTTTTTAAAATTATATGATTACATCATACGTATTTTAAATGAAGAAGTTAAATTCAACTTAAAATTATGGTTTAAAAGTAAAATAGCAAAATGTTTACTAAAGGTGAATGCTGTCCCATCCCGTGCTATTTAAAAAAAAACGGCTAATGGCAGACTTCCGCAGTAATTTTTTTTTAGATATTGATGACAAGCAAGACGACACTTACGTTATCGGATGTGTCCTAATACCCCTAATTTGAGTTCTAGTACAATTTTTTTTATACTTTTTAGTGCCGTTGGAAGTAAATTTTTTTACAGTAATAATAAAGTATGATTTATTATAAGGTTTTAGGATACTCACCAGTCTTACTGTGCTACCAGCCTTTTTTAATGCATCAACCGCTTCTGCGTGCGTCACACTTTCGACTGACGTGTCGTTAACCTGAATAGGATTGTGAATAAATTATATTAAAATGACACATTGTTTTATTAAGTTACTAGCTTTGGCGACTTCGCCCGCATAGTTTGTAGGTACTAGGACGCGTATTTGTTTGCTGAAATAGATATACGAGACTAGAAGGAATGCGACCAATAGCTAAACAACTAATAGTGTCACTTTTATTCGATTTATAGAAATTGATATAATTTAATATAACGTTGTTTAAGTTTTCATGTGCACGTTTGTGCGTATGAGCGTGTGTAAATCATTGTTTTAAGATTACGTAAGCCCATAACCTTTTTGCTGTTGCCATAGTAATCCGTGAACCCATCTCACCTCAAATTGAAACACAGCTGAGGTTTTTAGTAACCTTCTCAGTTGTTGACTGAATCTCCGTACAAAATTTGCGACGGCCAGGGCCCTTAGCCTGCTATTAAAATTAGATATTGGGTGTTGACAGGACAGGCAACCAGTGAGAAAAAGTAAAAAAGAAAAAAACATCAATTTAACAAATAATACAATTTACGTTTTTCCACACTAAGTAAGCCTATATCGGTGCCTATTAAAGTGGTGTTCTCTTTACTGTACTTTTTACTCTGTCACCGTAAGTTTTGACAGAATGGATTATTGAAGAAAATAGCATGTATTGCTGATCGAAAACAAGCTATCTAAATCTTCTTTGACTATTTGTTGCAAACAATCCACATTTATACTTTTAATAAATGCAAATGTGTGTTTATTTGCCCTGTCTTAACGGTATATCTTATTTTGAGTTTTATTATTTTAAATAGCTATTTATTTATTTTAATTTTTTTTAATTCTTAACATACTAAAAAATAAAAAAAGCACCATTAAAAATGTATACAAATAAAACATCCACTTCTCAGCTTGCGGGGCTTTTGAATGTCCAAACAACCAGCGGCCAGGGCTCCAAAGCGAGGAACCTCCTCACAATACGCGCCTTTTCAAGGACTACTACCTTCTGTATCAGACCCTTGCTCCAACAACCAAACGCAAGCTTCTTAAGACGTTGACCGAAGCTTTTCGCAAAAAGACTATTGACCGAAACGACTATCGGAACAATAACGGACGACTCCACTCCACATTGCGGTAATCTAGTGAGCAAGGTCCAACTATTTAGTTACTTTTTCCTTTTCAGCGTTCATCAGATTATAATTATTATTACATAAAATGAACGTCCTAACAAAGCAAACAAACGACTTATTTACCGCAGAGCGCTAATATTTCAATAACCGTAAAAGTTTTTCGCTTTTTTTTATTACTACCTACTTTATGCGACTGGTTGACCACTGAAATAAAATTGCAATAGCAGACTTGGACCCTGCTTGTAATTGTAGATTGTTCAACAAGGGGGTAAAGCAATTTGTTGCTTAACCCCATTGTTTTTCACTCCTCGCGAGGCAATAAGATCAAGTTATGGAGGGCTTTTTCAAAAGTTATAACTACTCTATGGTTCGCGCTCTACAGGCTCCGGTTAGCAACAGGGACGCCATCTTACGTTAGACCGATAGCAATATTAGAATGAATAGATTCCGCGCTGCGCCGTGTACGCAGTGCGATGTGTTCTATTCAAATCATAAAAGCCCCCAGGGACTACAGTACAACATTACTTACCCACTAAGCCAATGATGTATTGACTTACTTGACTTTTCAATACTAGGCTATGTAATAAGGCATTTTCGAGCGAAAGGTGTGAAAAGTATATTTGATTATTGTTGTATATGCTATTATGAAAGGACAGGGAAGTCCCTACGACAGTCGTAATACCTGTAATATGGCGTCATTAATTTGCAATTGGCTAGCAGCGGCCGCTCCACCGGGTATAAGCTTAGTGACGTAAATGTGGGGATCGTCGGCGATGTGAGGGTTGTCGGAGCCGCCGGCGATGCTGAAGCCAAGCCCCGCGCCCCCCGCCCGCGACAACACCACGGTTAAGTACAAGTAGCCATCCTCGCCCACAGTGCGCTCCGAACCACCTTCTATCCCGTTTATCTGCAACTTTCAGATCAACCAGTCAATTGGCAGCTCAACTGCTTGATATGAAAGGTACATTTTTAGTTTGCGTTCAATATACATAATTAGCAGGGCCGTGCGGTTTTAATCAAATTATGCGTAAGTTCATATAATTTGAATAATCAATTTAATTTTCCATCATACATTTGTATGATTATACATCAATTATTTAATTAAACATTAAAACTAGATATAACAAGATAAATAAAATGCAACTAAAAGAAAAAATAATCTTTATCTATTTGTTCAATTGCATCAGTACTGCAAGATATTGCAAACACTTGTCAATATATTATTGGCTTATAGATCTAATATGACTTTTATTTACACAATAATAAATACTGTATTCTATTTTTATGTGAGATAGCCTATATATTTTTATAAAAACTGAATTGCCTATCTGCAATCTTGACAGTATATTTTTCATGGATATTTACTTGACAACTATAGATGTACTGTTAAACAGTGAATATAAATTCTCCAAAATGACTCTACTAACGTTTGACACTACATTGTTTTATAAAATTATTGGTCAGCATATGCATTGTTTCTTTTACGCCACTGCTAATAAGTATTTTGTTCATATCACCAACATGCAATTAATCTGTAACCGGCTGAATGTTTATAGAGTAGGATACAACAGAATATAAATTCATATTTTTGATGTATAATGAACTTACCTACAATAACCTATAATGAGCCCATAACACTGAAGCATTGGAGAATAGATCCAAATTGATTGTCAATACATTGACTTAATAAAAGGCTGATGTTGAAATAAATGACAAGTACATGCATAGTTCATTGAAATCTTGACCTACTTTACCATCTTCATATATAATGTTACATTTGACCAACAAAAATAATATTAATTTTAAGTGGGTCTAAGTTCTGTTGTGTGTAAGCAATTAAAATATCACTTGCTTCAACAGTGAAGAAAAAACATCGTGAGGAAACCTGCATGCTTACAAGGCAAAGGTCTCCTCTCATGAGAAAGGTTTGGGCTGCAGTCCACCAAGGTCAAGTGCGGATTGAAGGTGCAGACTTTACAAGCCTTTAAGAACATCATTGGTATATAGTTTTTTAAACTGTTTATGTTACAAGGCACGTTAGAAAAAAAAACATATGTGAATAAGATCTTGTGAGCGCCTTAAAAGTAAAACTTAATGTCTACAAAAATTGTAGTAGAACAAACTACAAATACTGGGAAGGATATAAAATATAGATTGATTAAAATAAACTATAGATATTTTAATATCAAAAATGAATACTATCATTGAAATATTGTACATAACTTTATAAATCTTAGATCAGAACTGTGATAACATTTATCTATTTAATAGGTATATATTATATACTTGACAAATTGGTAGTGAATAAGTATTATAACATCATACAACTCTATATAAATCAGAATGAAGCAAATTTTATATGATAATATACCTATAATATGATATGTGTTAAAAGTTATGAATAGGTATTGATTTTTAGTTAGTTTATATAATATGTTAATGTTATGATTCCTCTTAGTGCATTCCCGTTATTAGTTTTTACTCTTTGTTAAAATTAACAATAAACATGTTTATAGATTTTATTTCAAAAGAATTACCTGCTTCATTTCAGGTGTTGAGACGTGAGCCTGAAAAATAAAAAATATTTACTGTAATATATCTAATTTATTCATGATCAGTTACATAAACCTATTAAATCTAATTCTACAATTGCAAGGGAACTTGGAATGTAGAAATTCATTGACTGATTCAAAATTATTTAATATTGATACTAATTAAACATTTTATGTTATTATTAATTTGAATTCAAGAATTTATTTTGCCTTGTTTATGCTATATATTATAAATAACATAATAGCTTTAATAACGTATCTTAATGTAACATAAGAAATCAAAAACATTCCAATAATTAATAGAGTGAAAGTTCTATTATGTGATTGAATAGTCACTTTAATTTGTTTTTATATGAGTGTGATTAATTCTCATTTAGTACTAGTGTTAAATCTATATCTATTTGGCTGCTGCTACTAATATTTGACACATTTTTACACATATTTTATTTAATGAAATAAACATTAACTATTTAAGGGTTTTGTGTCATAAAACACACAAAATTAGGTTGTTTGGTGTTGTAAACTGTAGATAAAAACTTACACCTATAAGGCCTTGAAGACCCATTTGTATAGATAGAAGCAATAACCTACTCACCGTATCAAGGTTAAACAAGGAGGAGACTTTCCGGAGGAATCCATTATGAGTTTTTTTCTTCCGTCTCTCAGTCATTTTGACAACCAAGTGTGCATAGCCCTCAGGTACTTGTATTCAGTTCTACACTATGTACACAGCATGCATGTTAGTTACACACTTGTGCCGCTGTCAGCACCTTACTGGCTGCGCTCCATGCACCATTCTCTACCTAGAACCCACTTCTAGCTTGCACCAAGAACTTTAACAGTGTATTGCCACTTCTAAAAGAATGCAACCTCATTTCATGTTTGCATGTAATCCCACTATATAAGCTGGTTATCATGTTAGCTCACTTAAAAATTACACCAGTCCTTATCTAAGGAATTATTTTCGAGCCGAGCCCTTCTTGATAGCGGATTTTATTAGAATGTATGCGTATGTAGTTAATTAGGTGTTACCAACTTGTGTTCGATGATAGGATGGTATGTGAATGTCAAAGCGATGAACTTTAATTAGAATGTCCGTGTTACGTTATTTAACGTGCATTAAAGATACTGTAATATTGGGAAGAGAGGCAAATCGTTCAGCTAGTAACATAGCGTATTGTTACAAGCAAAACTATTTCAGAAGTTTCATTAGTCTCACCAAAGGTTTGAAAACGTCCCAAATTGTAAAGAAGTTACTAAACGTTTAAAAATAGATTAGTGTATATTATATGGCCTTACTTGCGACGAATACGAAATAACAGCAGTATGAATGTCAAAATTGTGTGTGCAATATCATTTCACTTGATAACCATTTACGTTAATTCCTCAATCGATGTTATGTTCGTATATCATTGGCACTATTGTGTTTAACAGCACAAATTCACACAACGATTCAACGTTAGCGTACATATCGCTGAAAACTTGTACTATATTTTAGGTTATAAATAGTACTACTAGACGCGAAACACCAACCATCCGCCATTAGGTACCACTAATTGTTGTATAGCGTTCGCTGCTGTTCGGCAACCTACCTTCGGAAACGTCACGTCATCAAAAACAAGAAAAAAAAAACAAAACGTAGGTATTCAACTATCGGTAAACATGACACGTTTCGAAGGGTTTCCGAAAGATGGCGCTACAAGTGGGTCCTAATGTAGAGAATAATAATTATGTTTTGCTACCAGTTTTTACCCCTTGCTTTACAGAAGAGTTAACGTGAAATATACAATTTAATAGATGATAAATAATATTAGCAGCAGCCAAACTATTTTAAAATATATAAACAACCTGCCATGTTTGCTTACTGTCTATCTGTAATTTAAATATGCAAAAAAAACGGGCTTTTGTATATTATACTTATTTATAATAGCTTGTTATAAGAATAAATGTTTAAAACAGCTAAACAACAATATTAGGAAATACCTATTAATACCATTTAATCTTATGTAGGTTAAATGGTAAAATATAATATATTCAAAAGGTGATAGGTATGTAAGGACCGAAAAAACGGTTATTTTTGATACCTATAAGGTTAAAACTGATATAAATAGGTTGGTAAACATTTGGGAAACTTAACTAAATAAATAGTAGGTAGGTATAACAGCGAGGCTTTCGGTTTATGCCTACGCAACTCAAGACATTTATTTTTGGTTTGATAGATGTTTTTGTCTATTTCTAGGACATCGCCATGTTAGTTAAGTAATGACGTCATGACCTATGACACTATGATGCATGAACTACGAAACATCATGAATCAAAATTAGGATATACGAAGGAAATATTACACTAAATTTCTAGGATTAATTATAAATTCTAGAAAATTTCGTATTAAACTGCTAAATTCACAACTTCCTAAAATCAGTCTGTAAATCTCTTTCGATCTCAGTAGGTTTTTTAACTTACATTCTTCTCTTCTGTTTCTTCAGCTGGTGATATGATAGAAGGAATGGCTCCCACCTTGTTTGAAAATGCAATAGTTAGTATTTGTATAATCGGATATCATGATGTCAGAACTCAGATTAGAGTTCCGTTGATAAACCCAAAAATAAGTACTGCTGACTGTAACTAGAAATCAATAATGATTGGTCACAAAACTAGAACAGTGGTTGAATAGAATTGATTTCATAAGTCTGTCAAACAAGTTGTGTATTGGGAAATATACAATAATTTTGTAAAGAGCAAAAAACGTAGGCAAAACGTTAAAGGTCCATACGTATTTAATATATTCATGGCAATGTCAACCCAAGACGAACAACTCTTCTCTGGTATGGCATGGAATTTTTCATTCTTCTTACCTCAAATCTTACTCAAATAACAACTCACAAGACTCTTGCGTGAATACTGGCGCATTTTGTGACTCGGGATGGTGCAAATATGCACGAACCATCCAACGTGTACGGGTCCACGTTGGCTGGTTGGTGCCAAGGCATAGTCTGTTCGACCCAATGCTTCCAGCCTTGGATTGCTTGCACAAAATTAGCACATAAAATTGAAGGCCAATCCATAAGCAAATGAATGAGACATTATTCTAATAGATAAGTACTATCATAAACTCTGTTGTATATTGTACCTATATTATATATTATTGTTATTAAGTTTTCTATATGACAATTACATACCCGCGCTGAATCTGGCGTGTCAACATTTCGATTGTCCGATTTTCTATTGTTGTCCTGCAGAAAGGCATTCGAAACTGATCTGTATTCATGGTCCCCAGATTGCGCCTGAAAATTTACAATAAAGCACCTATACGTACTACACAGACCCTGTTTTAGGTTCAGGTAAAAATTAGGTTCCTAATTGGGTAAGTTTCTTCATTCCGAATACTTTGTCGTTTCTCTGTGCTTATTTAATTGAATAATTGTCTTGCTTTTCAAATAAAAAAAAATTGCGCCGGTCCTAACTTCGCCCTTGCCCTTTTTCACTAAACCTAGGAATCACCTGAATCGAATGCCTAATGATTTAGGCTATGTCTATAGAAAATAACGTTTCACCAACACGTTGATCATCAACGTGTTGGTGAAACGTTATTTTTTAACTATTGGTCAAATGTCGATGTATGCCAAGGGATAGCTATCCTTAGATTAGGAGTTACACATTTATGCATTGCCTTGTTCGTCGTTAGTGAAAACGGACATAATTATACAGATTATTTTTATAATTTCCACCCGTGCGATAATGCTCGGTGAGTGGATAAAATTGTAGGAGATGATAAACATTTTATCATGAGATAATGTCTCTTACCCGTGCTAGCCGTGCTGGGAAAAGATCTCTGGTCCTCCTGATTCGAAGACATGCTAGCCGATAATATAGTGAGGAAATAACTCTGATCTAGATTAAAACACTGACCTCACGGCGGACTCCATCTGCTTCCCACTTATTTGCTATGCGAATTGTCTCAGCAGTTTTCTGCTGAACAGATTTGGTATCATCTAGAAGGGTTAACTCGTAAAATTCTTGAATATCTGCGACAAAGAACACACGTCAGGTAAAAAATATGAACTCATGGCACAGGTATTTATTATATATTTCTTATAGCTAAGCTATTATAGTTTAAAGAACCGCGAACTCATAGACGTAAACTTATCACTCGACCCTGTTGCCTAGTGCAAACTGCTTGATCGAGTGCCACAGAGAGAATTCGAACGTTCTGTAAAGAGCCAGGTTTATCTATATAAGATCATTATTTAGGAATTAGCTATGTCCCAGTAATTACTTAAAATTGTTGCGGACATAAGGGGGTGTTTTGTGTAGGTACTAATAGTTTAAAGAGAAAAAATAATTGTTTGTTTGTGTGTTTATTTGTTTGTTGGGACTCTCGACCGATCTTACGCAAGAGAATCTGGCACTGTCGATTATGATCACCGACTGTCCCTTGATGTCCTCATGACCACTGGTTGATGAATGCGGGGAATCCGCTGGCCGTCGGAGTTTAGTCCTCGGGTAGCACCCCGTGATCCGGGTTAATTTACGGTGGTTTCTACTGGCAATATTATGTTCCGTAAAAGGGTCTGCCTAAAAGCGAGTACGTGGCCTTGCTGGCTAGCCATTAGATAAGTCTAGGGCTCGGAAACCGAAAAAAAATTCAAACCGGTTTCTGTCGTTAGCGCCGGTATTGGAATGACTTCGGTTAAGTTTTCGTTTTCGTTCCTTTAACCGGTTAAAAAGAAAACCGATTCTTTTTTAATTTCCACAATATATTGAAACTAACCGATTTACTAACTTTCATTTAAATTCTTATTTGATTTGCTGCGCGCGCAACTATGAGGACGACTAATCTGCGGCGGCAGGACGTTTATATGTTTATATGTTATTCCATACACTACATATTTTTTTTAAATTAGCCAAAAGTGTCAGCTTCAGTTTATGCTTTATAACTTGTAATGTTATTAATATATTTTTAATTAAATTTTTGAGTATTATTTATTTGTTTTTTTTTTTTATAATCTGTTATTGAGGGATCGCGATAGACTTATCTCGCCATCTCACTCGCACCCATCATACATATACTCTCTCGCGCTCGCTCCTACAGCGACCCTACATCATTGTCTGGCAAGGGGTTGGAACTCTCAAAAATGTCTGGCTGATGAGGAAACATCATCTAATTATTACCTAAGTATTATATATAAAAATCAGCTTTTATACTATAGCATAAGTAGAATTATAATTTTATGAACATTAAGGGTGTCTGGCAAGGGGTTGCCACGATGTCAAGTGTCTGGCAATCAATAACGTGATTTTTAATAATATTCTGAGGCCAAGAAATCACACGGCCAAAGCCACGGTAACCCAAACTTCATAATAGTCCATCGTTCTTACCTGTGTTGGGAGCATGCGCTGACAAACTTTCAGCTTTTATAAAATAACGAAGGTCTGGGGTTCACGGGCTCTTGCTCTATATTGTGAAGCCTAAGAAACAGTCGTAACAATGACCGCCTGTTTTAAAATACATTAACTATAGAAAATTAATTACTTATAGCATTTTCTCGTATGCCTATCCTTTGGTTGCTGGAAGAGATCGCTTTAAGCAAAAAGGCCGTCCAAATGTAACTTATTATAATAAATACCGTGGTGTCGTATAAAAGGGTATACCATCGGGCATAAGTAATTTCCATGCAAATACTTAACATTTCCTTTCTTAGTATCGCGTGCTGCAAAGTTGATCGATATACTTAGGTACAGCAACGGGCAACGAACTTAAAAGACGTCTGCATGAAGTATGAAATCTATCTTACGTGATCTAATTTTTTTTATAAACTTTATGTTTATATAAAAAATTAAACAAAAAAATAGTAAAGTGCAATTTGTTTGATTGCCACACAATAAATTTGAATTGGTTTAAAATAATGCTTGTTATTCTAAAACATATTTAGAATAATAAAAACATACTTTAATTTTCACTGCAAAAGGTTCACAAAGGGACTACTCACATTATAATGAAAAATAGCAAGAAGTAGCATACAAAAAAAACATTCAGTGTTACTAGTTCCCATCCTCTTAACTTTAAAGTCGGCAATGCTGAAAATCTGAGCTTATTTTAATGAATATTATTAAGTACATAGATGTAATAAAATAAGAGTATTTAAAACCGTTTTACCGTGAGACAGGACGACGCGGTGTATTAGCCAGCAATTTTTATAAATCAGCGATTCGGTGTTTTGATAGCTGTCAAATAAATCCCTTGTAAGACAGCTATAAAAAGACCGAATCACAATCAGATTAACAAACTTTTCCTTCCTACGTTTGGGACCCCCGGTGCGAGACTGTTTATAATGCTAGACCTGTTTATAATGCTTAATTAGCAAATTACAAAAAACAATTATATTTCGCAATTGCAATAAAAACAGGATTTTAGGTAATGTCTTGAAATTGGCTATTCAAATACAGCCGGGAATTATACTGAAAACCTGTGATTTAGAAAACTAATGGTCCCCGCTGAACTCGAGATCTTAAACGTCTACTTTAACGTGTACTACGAGTATATAGCATTAAGCTATAATGAATAAACTATTAGGTTTAATATTATCCAATGCGCATAAAATGCGAACCAGTCACTCGTTATTAATGCATATAGGCAGGTTGCTTACACAACATATTTAAGCGCACATAAACTGTTTATGTAAACATATACCTAGCTTGAATATATAAACTAAGGTTCACAGCCTGTGAGCACAAATTAATCAATACCGACCGATCGACCCAAACGTTCAAAATATAAATTATAGACAAGGGCGCTTTTGGATGAAAATATATAGATTATTAATTCAACATGTAGGTATGTGTTTTCGCTAACTATGAGCATAAGATAACGCGACTAATTTGATAAATGCAATGGTGTGTTTTTTTTTTTATTATACTCTGGTTTTTCTTAGATACTACAAGCCTAAGTCTCTCCATTGCCCGCTAAGTGAGCCTTCTTAGGCCCAATGGTAGTTAGTGACATCGCATAATATTGAGCAAAATTTTTATCTTAATTTTAGTAAGACGTTTCAAAGCATACTTTCCGGACAGCGCGCGTTGCCAAAATAAAAGCGTTATATAAGTAACTAAGTAGTAAGTTACAGAGAAACTAGTTTTCTAGGGCAAACTTCTGCAGTCATTATAATTATAGAGCTTTTTGTGAGAAGAAGATAAAATACACAGCAATAAAAGTACGTTCAGTGTTTTTTAATCTTTCGGGATGCGCATTATTAACAATTAATTTTAAATGAGAATTTTACATACCTTATACCACTGGGTTCGATAACAACATTTTATTAAACTGATGCTGGGAATTCTTTCCCTATATCTAGTCTCTCTTGAAGTAAACATAATGAACAAAACACGAGGAAACATTATTAGTATAGTAGTTACAAAGAGTTGACCACTTAATGACAATAAATGAGTGTCAAAAGCTGGTAGCAAAGTAGAAAGTGGATTGTGCACAAGGTATAATAAACTTACAAATATTTACTTATGGTATATAATACATGTCGTAAGTATATATCGATATGATCGGGGGACAGATAGGAATAATCCGAAATAATTAATTAAGTTGCTTATTTAGTCTCGTCTGATTGGGTATAGCCAAAAAGCATGACACTTTGTTAACTGGCTTGTGTGTGGAAGGTTCATTATCTATTCTCGGACAGTCTGTCCGTAGACGAGTCTGTATTACGGTCGCGGTTGGCAGGTTAAGAGGTGTAGGTTGCGGAAATTGAAAACCTCAGATTTAAATGTCTTTTCCTACATCCTATATCTGATCAGATATACGTACATATATTACATATGTGCACACTTACGATAAAATAAAATTACAAATAACGGAATTACATCTTTACATTACATATTATAAAACAAAGTCCACCGCCGCGTTTCTCTGTCTGCATGGGCGCGAAAAACTTTTAGTGTAAAAAGAAGGTTATAGTGTATATTTTATCATGATTCACTGTAAATTGAAATATAAGGATGTTTATTAAAGATAACATACCGACCTGGAGCTTTTCTGGCGTAAGCTACGAAAATGTTTGATGATACATAAAAACAATGTACCTACTATATGTTTAACGTAATCATTACTATCTACAAAATAGTACATTATGGTTAAGTCACAATAACTTTCTTTTGTTATAATTTGACAATGAAAACACGGGTACAATCCCAGATGGTGACATTCTGTTCATGATATTAATCCTTATCCAAATAAATAGTTTTACAATTAAAATTGATTATGTACCTGCAAATTCCTTTTAATCTATCCTACCTATCGTTTAGAAGTTACGTCGGGTATAGAAATGCTAAAAGCAAGAAAAATGTTTGGAAATAGAACTGGACCCGGTGCCCTTGCAATTAGGTTCTAGGTTTCTCATACAAAACATGTATTAACCGATTTGGTGCAGACGAAGTTGCGCGGGTCAGCTAGTAGTTAAATAAGATTTCTTCATTATATCACTATGAGTTGATCACGCCTTTGTGTTTAATATAGAATACCGATGTGCAGTTTGCGAAGCAAGCGCCACATAACTAGCTGCCGATCCATTTATCGCTCGAACAGTTATTTGAATTTCAATTAAAAATGTTTCAATAGAACAGTTAAAAATGTTACAAGGCGGCACAGGTAAACTATGGACGAAGCTTTGACCCATATCTTTATATTTAGGTCGAAAGGAATATCGTTGGAGCGATTACAAGCTCTGCTTTTAAGCCAGAGAGACGACATTACCGCCTGAGCCCGTATTGTTTGATGGTTGAACATAAAAACTGTTCGACAGAAGCCGTTTCATTAATTAAATACTTCTAGATGTACAATTGTACATCTCATTGATTCAAGCATGATATCTAGGCATACTTTTAATATGTTTTGTAAAATTGTACTTACCAGCTTGTTGTAAATGCTACAATAGGCCTACTCAACTCTATATAAATTTATAACCGAAAAATCTTTTAATATCGTGTACTTCTACTAGTCAAGCACTTTCATTTGTTTGGTATCGTGTATAGTATTCTACTATTCAAGCCCTTTAATTTGATTCACATATCGAGGGGTTGTGTGAAAAAATGTTATACACCATTTGATGGCGGTGGCCATCTCAAACCGATTTTCATCAAACTTAGCTTAGAACCCTCCCGACTAACTCATCTTTCAAACGAATAAGCTAAAATCAAAATTCTCACACGCACACACACACATACACAACGACAAATTATAAAAAAACACAATTGGAAATCATGACCCAATTTAGCAAATTAGCTCTGAGTGGTAAACGTACCACAAAAGTTTCCTCTAAGTAAGCGTACCACAAAAATTATAAAAAGTTCTATAATCTTATTACACACATAAGGAAATAAATACAACACTATTAGGAACAACCCTTAACAATCCGACGTAGCGGATCGTAGTGCTGCGTAGGTAATTACTACGAATGTACTACGAACGAAAAATTGAAACCTGCTGAACTTTCATTTTATCGCAGGATTTATTTATCATTAAAATGACTTTAAATTCAATAAATAGACGTAAAAGTTCGTTCAAAATGTAAAATAATGATTATGAAAATATAATTTTAAGAGTTTCATAGCCAAACAAAGAATCTTTTGTACAAAACCGCCATATGTTACGTTAAATTTTTTCTAGAGAAACAATCAAGTGTTGATACTCTTGTCTGTTTCCTCATCTATTTCATACCTCTTTAAAGAGGGATTTTATAAAAATAATAATAATACTCTGAGAATCAACTCTTTCAACTTTCAATCTTTTAAAAATAATCTTAAAACAACACAAAATCATAAATCAGGAGTCAATTATGAAATTTAAAGATAAACGTCGCAAAAACAGCTTATGTAATATTCCCAAATTCTGCACTTCCTTTTCACAAAAAATTTTCTGTTTCCTTAGTACGAGTAGCATCATATACAATAAGGCCAATAAAATTCTTTCCGTTCACTCACTATTATCCTATAGATGTAAAAAGCCGGTCCATGACTGGCTTCTTGCGCTGGATTATGATAGCACAGAGAATCTCCTATCCATTTAAAAATGATAGTCATTATCTCACATGTACCTTGTACTACATAAATCCATGCACTTCCCAAACATATACTTTGCCTCACGAACTCGCACGCAGCACCCACACGCAAGCACATACGTTAATACACACACACACACACACATCCACACACACACACACATGCACACACTCATACACACCCGTACGCACATACATTCACTTACTGCATTACTCTGTTAAATCATTTAAATCACCATTTAATTACCCAATCTCCAAAAATAAACATTTTATTTATTTTTCTTTAATATTTTTCATGTTGCATGTTAGTTAAATCTGTATCCAAAATAAAATATCCTTGTCGTAGTCTTATGTTGTTGTATCAAAAATGATTATATAGGGGAGAGCACTGATATCTGTAGTACGAGTTTATACTCAGTTTAGGTACCAGTGATTCAACCATACATAGTACTAAGCTATGATTTCTTTCACAATTTAATAATCGTGTGAATAAATGATTTTTATTATTATTTTATTATTTAGCGGCCGATTTTATGTGGAAAAATGTATTACTCTAATACATTTTTCCACATAAAATCTTTCGATTTTACGATAAAAGAAATAAGTTTTAACTTAAAATAATAGGAGGATAGGATTTGTATAACCAAGTACCCTTCGTAAAACCTCTTTTTGGCAATTTGACACATTGTAATTCATTGCTTCTAAGATTGGATTGTTATAATATATAGTTAGCTAAGTATTTTATATTTACAAGGTCAGTATATTATCCTTGGTAATCAAGCGTATAAAATTCCTACATTCCATTTATGAGCACACCTTACCATATTATATTGTGACTAAACTTCGTGAAGTTCGATCGAATACGTAGTTGATGGTCCCAGTATGTATGTGACCCAAATATAAAGATGGGTCATACCTAAATAGCCACACAGGCAAACTTTAGTATACGGCATGTTGTTCAGGATTGTTGTGACCGGAAGGGTGGCAGTCACGTAAGCTAACTTATATCAGCCTAACCTTTTAAAGGGTACCTGGACAAAGGGGGCTTTGCTTCTCCGCAATGGTTTAAATAATATTTCATTTTATTTCAGGTGTGTTACTTTATTTTTAGAATTGAAATTTTTTTTTTTTCGGATGTTATAGCTTGAGACGGCCGTTTGGCGCAGTGGGCCCTGATATCTAAGTCCAAGGCCGTGAGTTCGATTCCCACGTCTGGAAAAGTTTTGTGTGATGAACACGAATGTTTCTCAGTGTCTGGGTCTTAATATGTGTATTATAAGTATTTATGTATAATATTCATAAAAATATTCATTAGTCATCTTAGTACCCATAACACAAGCTACGCTTACTTTGGGACTAGATGGCGATGTGTGTATTGTCGTAGTACTATATTTAATAATCTATTAAAAAAAAATAATGGTGGCTCATGGAGACAAAAAACTCTGTTAGCTCTATCGAGGCTCATCCGATTGAGGTCGCTAAATTTGGACTGTTTGGATCTTGCCAACTTGCTAGTTGATCCAGCGGTTATGTTCACTTATGGATTCAGTGGTGCGGGGTTCAATTAAGTCAGGTCATGAATGAATGAATGAAACTACTAAGTCAGGTCATGTTAAGTTAGGTTAGATTTTTCTTTAAAAATTCTTAGTACCAGCCCGGTGGATATTATCAGTGTGGTCTATTCTCTAAAACTATCTCTCCTATGTGAGAGATGGCCTAATATGTCCTTTAATAGGCTGATGGACCGTAGGGTGGTAAATAGGCACGGTCGACGCAACTTAAAACCACAGCGCTCAACTCTGCGCTAGCGAGGTCATCAATAACAATTATAAAACCTAATGTTTATTGAATACAAGCTGTTGCCCGCGACTTCGTCCGCGTTGGTTTTGTAAAGCATCCCGTAGGAACATTTCTGTCTGTCTGGTAGAAACAATTGCAATTGGCAAAATATTGTAGCTTGTTCTGGGTAAGCTTTGATAACTTTGGTCAGAAAATAGGAGATAGATAGGACAGATAGGACCCACTTTGTAGGTTTGAAGGAGAATTTATTGTACTTCGGTTTCAACTTGTGTCACTTAACGAATAGTAACCGTTATATTAAGAGACAGCATCATATAGTTGACTCAAATAGGTAAAGATATCTACTAAAATTTTAATTCTGTAAAAATCATTTCATTGAGGTGAGGTGTTGTCATATTAGGTTGGGGAAAAAGTTTCTTCGCATTTTTAAGAAAATCCAAAACATTTTTTAATAAGTTTATTTACATTTAACGAGAGTATTTTGTTCGATAACTTTTTGCCATCTTGTATCGAATTTCTTCATTAGATTCACTCATCTTCACAGTACGAAAAACAAATAAAAATCACACATTTTCCTAATTTGAATTTGGAATTATCTTCTTTAAAATTTAAACTTTTAATGATACCAAAACCAGCCAATATACAAATTGTATAGCCAAAGAGATTTTACTACAAATTCGTACATACTATAATGCGAAAAGACTTTTTTCCCAACTTGTTATATTTTAAAGATGTTTCATCGTGTTTCAGATCGGGTGTAGTTTTCAGCTCGAAAAAGAACTGTTTTGTTTAGGTGTAGTCCTTAATTATTTTAAATCGCGATAACTTCTTACGTAAATGTTCGATTAGAATTAATTCAAAATACACGAATTTCATTCCTTCATTATAAAACTATTTACTTGAATATGAATCAATACTGCGATACAAATGTAACCCACTTTTGATATTTCGGTTTAAAAAGTATTGTTATGGCGAGAGTTATTTTATATTGCTGTTTGTGACCTTACGTAACGTATAAACCATCGAATCAATCTTGAGGGGTTTCGACAATAATTAATATCTGAATAAAATGTAATTAAAAAAAAAAGTTATACGCGATTGGAGTCTTGGGCAAGTGTTAATCTTAGTACCTAAGTACTAATTAGGAATTTAGTATGGTTCTAGTTATTTTCTTTTCATGGAAAATTATAAATTTACGGTTAGTAAATTATATGTAGTATGGAATTCCAACTTCCCTCAATTTATTAAAAAATTGTTGTTAAATTAATGTTATTTGTGCATACGAGTAAACAAAACTAAACAGCAAAAGTATGGAAATTCTTCGGCCAGTATGTATGTAAGAAAGCAAACATGCAAATCGGCCAGTTTTTTCGGAGAAACCTGTATAGGTACTATAACAATATATCGGATAACGAATGTAAAAACAGCCAGAATCGATAACCTGATTTCAACAATCGCTGCTCCGTACGTTCCAACCTATGATCTGATATTGTTTGACCTACCTAGTTTCCCTTCACTATATTACTGTAAGGGTTCTATCAAGAGGGAAATCGTGTTGTTCATATCTTGATTGTAACTTGAAAAGCATTATTCTTCGAGCTTTTGACCTAATTATTTTTTTAATTATGATCATGATTAGGCAAAACATTTACAAAAGCTCGACTTGGAAAATCTATACGTACCTATAAAGCTTTTGTGTTTTAATTTGTTGAATTATCAATTCGTTATCACGATATTTTTATTACTTTAAACAGCTATAATGTTTACCTTATTTACCAAAAGTAACATATTGTATGTTAATATAAATAATAATTATATGATAATACGAGTAAAAAGGTTGTAGCAAAAAAAACTGTAAAGAAATCTAGTCTCGGAAATAGTAAATAATGAATTCACATTTTTTCCATTGTATGTATACTTTTTCTACCATCTTCTATCGCACTGCAAGGCACCGGGCTGGTTTTCACCTCTATGTTGATAACATCACAAAAACTCGCAAGAAGCGATTTGCATCTTTTCTTTTACGCATGACTGGGGTTTGAAACACCACAGAACTCGGAAGTTCTATGTTTCCTAATTCTTACAACCTGGGTATCTTTAAAACAACAGTGAATAGGCATCTTATAGGCAAGCGCGTCCCAACTTAGGCCACATCTACACTTTCCATCAGGTCAGATTGTGGTCGAGCGCTAGTGTATTTTAGTTAAAAAAAAAAAAAAATGTCGATTCATCGTAGTTAATGTAAGTTCAAGTAAGTTAAAGTAAAAGCGATGGTTTCAAACGTTCTCTGTCTTAAGAAGAAGGTCACAAGTAACTAAGCTGTGGGATCTTTTGATTACGGCGAGAAGATCTTCACCTAAATCTACGCGTTCTATCACCTTCCTAGGTATTAAACAGTCGAGCGGATATCAAAATTAAACGATCGATGCTCATTGCAACCGTCTAAATATATACAATAGGTACAATGGCAGTGTCTTGGTCAGCCTCAAGATCGGTAGTGACGTGCGCTTCGGTCACGCGCGTTTACGTACAATTATTTATAGCATAGTAACGTAGGTAGATACCTACATACTACGCATTAATAGTATTTAGTTCAACGTAACGAAATTGTCTGGGCGGCACTGGGCGGTTAGGTACTTTTATTAATTACTAGCGAATCTTTATCAGCAATGGGTGAGGGACATCTCATGTCATGTTGGCATCCCAAGGTGCTGGAGTAGCGACCGCTCACCGGAAAACGAAGCGTTTTTTTGTAGAAATAAAGAGGCTCAAGGAGGCTCTGGTTCAACAATCGTCGTGAATCGAAATTTTACAAGAGAACTTTGTGAAGCAGTAGACTGTTGGTATCCATTAAGACGAGGAATATTTTGCAATAAAAAATAAATAAATGAGATAGAAAAACAGAGGTCCGACTTCCGAGGAATCCATTCACTTTCTGAACATCGAATGTAACATGCGTGTCCTAAAGTTCTAAAAGTATCTTTCCGGTTTCCCAATTTGGTTGGTAGAAGATGATCCATGTATTTAGCTCAGTTTTATGTAGCATAATAGGTACCTACATCAGGCAAAAAAAAAAATCTTATCCTCTTAAAGGTCTTGGTTAGCTGTCACAAACTGCTTATAATAAGAACCAGAATCTGAAGGAAAAAGTTGGTTGTCACGGTATGCCCGGCAGATGATAAATATTCCAAAGTTTATAATAGGTACTTAGAATTTACAAAGATAAACCTTAAACCGATTTTTATAGTTCTTTTGCCATTCGATAGCTATTTTATTTCGAAACCAAGCAGAGATGCTGCTTTATCCGTATGCGAAGACAAATTATTATTGTCATACGAATTTATATATATCTAAAACATATTAGTCGGTCTAAAAAATGTCCGCGGAACCGGTTTAAAAATCAGCCAAATAACGCATTTTAATTTAAGTATTTAAAAAATATAATGTGAATCCTTTATAAGTGTTCGCTTATAAAAAATATAGTCTTATGTAGATAAACCTCTACCTCTAATAAACAGGTAAATATGCAGATTCGTAGAGGGTTGATCACGGCATAAAAGAGCGTTAAGTCAATTGTCGTGACGGCATATCGGCCAATTTTAAAATCATGGCACGTCGATATGATTCACATTTCACATAAAAACATCTTTATGGAATTATCTAGTTCCATGAAAATTGTAGGTACTATAAAGGTTATATTATATTAGGATATAGAACCAAATTTATTAGCATTACTATTTCGTACCCTAGTTCTAATTTTAATCGGAAGCCGAGGTACCTTAAACTTCCGTTTTATTTTACGCTGTTATAGGAATTTCAAAAAGAATCAATTAATTCCATAAATTGGATTCTTAAGTTTATATAAGATGACATCCTCTTTGAAATTCTTATGTAGATCGGTACCTATAAACGTCCTCGACTAGCTTAGCGAGAAGAATGTGAGTAAACAAATACTCGCGTCTACTAAATTGACCCATAGGTTACGGAATTATCTAGTACAATACACCAATGATTTGCTAAGTTACTATTGTAAGTATTCTCACTCATTGCGGTACCCATACTTAACTAAACATGTAAACTTTATATGTACATAGAATGTGCAGACGTACCAAGAAGAGCTTGGAAAAGGCGTGACTTGAAAATTCTGATAACTCTTTCGATGGCAAGACGAAGTTGTCGGTCTTGCGGTTTTATTAGTTTGCTGTGGTAGTCTTCCAGCAGTTCCAATGCTCGGTGGGCCTCTGCAACAGATAATTTCATATAAAAATCCCAATATTAACGTCATATTATAAAGGTATGAAGCGTTAAATCGAAGCGGCGCGTGCGATGGTGAAGCGGTGATAGCCCAGTTAGGATTTCGGCTTCACTTTCGGGGTGCCGAGTTCGAAACCCAGCACGCACCTCTAACTTTTGTAAGTTGTGTACGTTTTAACTAATTAAAAAATCACTTGCTTCAACGGTGACAGAAAACATCGTGAGGAAACCTGCATGCCTGAGAGTTCTCCATAATGTTCTCAAAGGCATGCATTCCGCACATGATAATGATGATGATGATGTAAGATCGTATTCTACTTATTTATTTATTTAGAACCAAAAGACGCGCAATAAAAAAATATGAACACAGTTTAACTCAAATACTTTTTTATGTACCTATCTATCTGTCTGTCAGAAAACTGGTAAACATATTAAGCAGGAAGTTTCACAGTTATCTATATACAGAGCCTTAGAGGAGTAATCTTATCCCTCCCAGTAGTACAAAATAAAAACAGAATCAGTGTAGAAAAAAACACAAAGAACGTTTCGAATCTTTCTTCTATTTTCAAATCATACTTTACAAGGTCATACTTTACTTAAGTTATGAAAACATTGTTTACGTAGTGAAGCAAGATTCCAAGAAAAAAAAATAAGATTCCGTTTCATTAATATCGTATAAAAGTGAACCGTTAAAATAAAATAAGCAATATTTACACACTACCTATTTACAAGCTTTTGATCAAGTTAGATATTATTTAAAATTCGAACTCTACCCAATTTAGAATAGCTCCAATACGTCCTGTTTACTCTAAGCAAATTCATTTGTCTATGTTTTATATTGACCAGGTAGACGTATTGTGTTTTATTTATAGAGTTGAGGCCTACGCGTTAATAATTTAATAAGACACATGGCCTCTTTAGCGTAAAACACTAGTAAATAAGTATAATGCAGCCTTGACTGGCAACACCACTATGTTTTGTGGTGTTTAAACCCTTTGCAATACCACCCCTTGCATAATCTTTCATCAATAACAACGAAATTATGGATCAAACTGCTAGGTAGGTAGGTACATAACGTTAACAATGTTCACCTTGCTTCCGAACTGGCATCACGGTACCGCCCCCTAACGTAGCTAATAGCTGTAACACTAATAAAATTGTAAAGAAATAAAATTAAATTGTTTCACGAGCGACGAACTGGTAACTTCATTTCACAATTTGAATCACACACAAATACATTTTCGAACGGCACTTCTGGTCACACAACGAAAACATTAAAATTATAATACAATATAATAAAAATGATAAAATGCGGTAGTGATTCCGCTTATGAGAACCGTCGTCTACTGGTTATTGGGATTGGTCGATTTTCTCCGTGACGTCAGAGGGTGGATGCATGGACAATGTAGAATTGCGAGGGTGAAATACAGAGCTGAGTGCGAGCGTTTAGGGATGGCGCCGCGCGTAGGGTGTGTTGCTTGACATCGATGTCGGATACAAAGTGTTTGTATTTTCGTTATAACATATTTGTATTACATTCGTGTGATCGCCGTTTTTTTTACTTTTTGAGTTTAATAAGGAATAGTTTAGTACCTACATATAGTATAATTTTGGCACATACTTTTCATGTGCCTAAATAAATTGTAAGGAAATTATTTATGTACGTATGATATAAAATGTAACATCAGTTTTCAAAAGCAAGGCATCATTGCAACAAATCAAGAATATTTCTTGCAATGCGTATTATTTTGTTTTCCAGCCGTGCGCGTACAACTAATTCTGAGTATTTTTTTTCCATACAAACTTTCATGCGATATTCTACACCATACGAATATTCTCCGACACACTTCCTCCAATCACCCGCTAGCGTTATTGCCGCTTCCTTTCCGCTAGAGGAATTGTTTTGGATAGAATGTAGCTGATAACCATAATCAGGGTTGTAACAAAGGAATGAGTCTGGGTACACCTCGGTTAGGTATGTCGCGGATGATTGCGCAAATTCAAAATTCAAATTCAAAATTCATTTATTTCAGGTAGGCCTAATATAAGCACTTTTGAAACGTCAAGTCTGTCTGTGTGTAGTGACTCTACCACCGGTTCGGAAGGTAGATTCTACCGAGAAGAAGCCGGCAAGAAACTCAGCAGTTGCTCTTTTCCAACATTAACAATTTACATTTTACATTTCAAAATTCATTTTTCTCTCTTGTGAGAGATGAAAGCGGAGCCGGATGCTTCCAAGCAACCTTGTCATTAAGAAATTCATCAATTGTATAATAACCTCGCTGTAATAAATGTGTTTTAACACATTCTTTAAACTTATGCATAGGTAAGTCCAAAATTACCTTAGGAATCATATTATAAAAGCGTATATTCAGTCCCACAAATGACTTCTGCACCTTTCGCAGACGATATGCAGATGTCACTAATTTATGACCATTTCTTGTAAGTCGACTGTTTATATCCACTTTTTGTTTATAAAGACTAATAATATGTTGTCTTACAAATACTATATTGTTATAAATATATTGTGAGGCTACCGTAAGGATACTTATTTCTTTAAATTTTTCACGGAGGGATTCACGTGATTTAAGTTTATATATTGACCGTACAGCAAGCGTCTTTTCTGCAATATGAATATAGTTTCAATATCAGCAGCTTTGCCCCATAATAAGATCCCGTAAGACATCACACTATGAAAGTACGCAAAGTAAACAAGTCTTGCTGTCTCTACGTCAGTAATCTGTCTAATTTTCCTGACGGCGTAGGCAGCCGAGTTTACCTGCTAGTGTATCTATATGGGTACCCCACTGAAGCTTGCAATCTAAGGTCATGCCCAGAAAAACTGTGGAATCTTCCATTTTTAGTGATTCTCCATTTATTATTATATTTTTATTAACTTTCTTTACATTTGGTAAAATAAATTCCACACACTTCGTTTTTTTTGCATTTAAAAGTAAATTAGTAACAGTAAACCAGTGCGACACATGCGACATAGCACGGCTTACATCGGCAGAGTTATCTCTACCTCTATAAGTTTTAAAAATTAGAGATGTATCATCTTCAAACAGTACAATGTCACAGGTCTCACTGACATGGTGTGGTAGATCATTTATATACACCAAAAATAGGAAAGGACCCAAAATTGAACCCTGTGGGACACCCATTGACGTAGCCGACCCCTGCGTTTTGAATGTCTTTCTGTGCTGTCAAGTTCCCGCAACCCAGTCACCAAGCGATGAGTAGGTACATCGCCGGGTATTAGTGGGTTATTCTAGCTGTTTTTTAGCCGTGAGCCTCTTCTGCTGCTCTGTTTCCGGAAGAGATGCGTAAGCGCATTTCCCAGCGTCAAAATAAAAGGATAGAGCTCGCCGAGATCTGAGCTCTAGGGCTTGACATCGGGGGAACGGTAACTCTTTAGGTAGGGGTGCCTTTTAGGTTACTCAGACCTCGAATTAGGGTGACGTTGGGTAGTTTATATTCGTTGGACTAGGGATTAGTCTGTACATCCCTGTGACCGTAGACGACATCCACGAGGATGTCATCTTTGCGAGCGAAGGCAGTACGCAGAAGAAGAACGAGTGTGACCTATTTGTGATGCATTGTCGGTCTTACGTTGCTTGTCCGGGTCATCTAGGACGTCACCAGAGGTTGGGAACTTGTGTCAAGAGGGTTCTTAAACATCAGACACCTCGTACGCCTCGCTTTTACACGAAGTAGTGACTGGCACTTGCGACTTGCGCTCGTTTCTTTTTCCTTTTCCGCTTTTCTTCGCCACTTTTCTAGGCTCCTTAGAGTTGTAGCTTGATGTTATAAATAAAACCAAAAATAATTTTCATTGAAATTTTTCCATTTAAACTTCAGCTGTTTTACATAAACAGCCAGAACAAGTATTACTTCTAAAATTAATTTGTAATAATAAACATATCTATCCATTGAAGTTACGCGTACAAGTTTTAGCTTAGATGCGCTAACCTCTGGATGACCATTCAGATTTCAATAATCCATTTGGTAACTTCCTAAAGACTTGGGCTATCAATTGCAACTTAAATATTAAGTGAACCAATGTATTAGGCGACTACTAATCTTGAAAATGGCCACTATTAATACTAGCCCAATAGAAAGTGCATTAATATTTATGTTCTAACCTACGCTTTTTTCATTGTTGGGAAATACGCCAGAATATCGTATAAGTATACCGCCATGGGGGGCGCAGAGTTTATGTCAGACTCTTCCTGACTATACCCCGCGCTAGTCCTACTCACCGCCTGACGACAGAGCCACAGGAACGCTTCCGCATACGGCCGCGACTGCGCCAGCGGATGTTCGCTGAAGCCGCCCTACCTCGGGAACACCAAAATCAACCCGAAGGCACCTATTAAAAGACCCCCATCGAAATAGACGAGCCACCAAGCGATTATGCATTTATTTTGTATGAAACGGTTTGATCCTTTTTGCTTACTTTGGAATGCAAGCTATCTTTGTGCCAAATTTCATCACGATCGATGGAGTTAGGGCCAGCATGAATACCTAACAAACAAAAAGACAGACACGCTTTTGCAGTCAACGTTGACAATCACAAATTATATTATGACACTATAAACCTTACCTATTTGTACTTTTCATTACTTTATTCGGTCCTAGCACAAATGACTGCTAATAAACTGGATATGTTTTGCCTAATAGCAGCACCAAACAATAGACGATTGGCTGGGTAAGCAACTTTGACTGAAGTCAGTGAATGAATGGGATAACTACTTTGTAGGTGTAATCTATAATCTTATTTACCGGTTAACCAAGAACATTTCTACCATTTTTTTTAAGTAGTCCACCCCGTACAGTAATCAGTGAGCTTATTACGATAGTAATATGTTAAATCAATAAAAATAATTTATTAGGAGGTGGCAATTGCTGAAACTCTAAAAACTTAACACATGCCACGTATTAAGTGGCATATAAAGATCAACATTTATCAAAATAGATTTAGATATGACAGACTGAGTTATGCGTCAAACTTTATTATTCATTGTTCTTAGCGTCAAACAACAAAATCTTACATCCCCTTTTCTGACGGAACCACATTGCTTGTCAGGATAAAAAATGGCCTGAATTTCAAACTCGGAGTACGAGCTCTAAGCATACCAAATGGGACTTAATGCGTTCAGTAAATCCTGCGTGATGTGCGAACAGATATACACACAGACAGACATGATTATTAAGAAATGATGGAGAGGGCGCAGGTTTTCTTGCGATATATTTGATATTTTAATTAAAAACTCACATAACTCTGAAATTTTGATATGAGGTGGGATAGCACTCGGTCCTTCCGAACTTCCTAACCTAACCTAACCTAACTTATGGCTATCACCGCTTTATTATATTAAAAATCCAGTTTATTGTACATCATACACAAAACAATAACAAACACAGTAAAAAAAAAAATACTACGACATACACACACAGCGCCATTTTGGAGAAATCATTCTAAAGTGGAGTAGTTTTTGATGCTTCAATATTAGTCGTGTACCTACACGGTTACTCTATGTTCTTATAACTGTGGTGTGCACAAAATAATATTTAAATAATAAATATATATTATGTAATTTACAAAAATACATAAATAGTATTTATGTATTTTTGTACTACTAATACTACCACTAATGCAATAGAAATAAATTTATTGTTTATGTACCTTCCTACCTACCTAAGTTCTTTAAAAATATTTAGGCCCCGGTTTTAAAGCGCTTGGGGCAAATTTTGTCCTGGTCTTATCAAATCAATAAGTCAACAGGAAAATTAGATTTGACCCCCACATGACTTGCAAAGATAGTTAACTACCTATTTGAACTTTTAGAGATTTTAGTATACGTATTGTGGAACGCCATCTAGTATCAAAGAATCGAAACATAAGAATATTTTTATTATATTTATTCGTGATCCAATTGCATTCATCAAAATATTATTTTAACCGTTGAGCTCTAAAAACAAGTATTTAAGCTCAGTGATTTAAACTGAGTTTGTAAAGTATTGGTTAATGATTAGTACTTGTAACTCGCTTGTAAAGTGGTGGCTGCTAACATCAAAATATAGTGTCAATTTGATAAAGTAAAGGAAAAAAATGCTTGTTTTTTTGGTTTTTAATTTAAATCCTCTTTTTAGTTTTCATCTGACTTCCTGGGATCAATGAAAATACAATTTCTTAATAATCAGGGGACAGGAACTCAAGTACTGTCAGTTCAACATAACGTGACGCGTGAGTGATAGGTGATAGGTACACTGCACGTTAACAAATGTCAATTTTCGGTTTGTAATATAAGTTGTATATTATTAAGTATTTTTTACATTATGTAGTGTTATTTTAAATCACACAGAAATGTAAAGAAGTAATAATATATTAGTCTATATACCAGATTTTAGGGTCACGTACCGCGTACTAAGTGATTCTAACCTTACATGCAAAAATATCCTCGGAAAAGGCCTCGAAGGCGTTCTGACTAACTGCAACCCCTTATCACTCCAAAGTCCAAAGCCTAGGTTCAGCCTCATACGAGGCGCCCTTAGACAGACGATTTCGTGTTTCTTTACTTACCAACCTCAATAGACCGACTGGCATAAATTATGCAAAATAAAATATGAAGTTGAGTTTTTTCTTATCCATTTTTTAGTTCACCTTATCCAACGATTCACCCTGCTCTAGGGTCTATAGTGGACTTTTTACCACACTTAATTGAGTAGTCCACTTTCAAACCCCGTTAAGTTTATGCAGCAATTAATTGAGAAAACTAATTAAAATGTTTAGACTTAAAATTACGATATTAAGATGCATTTTTTTGTGTATTACATGAACTTAGTAGCACATCGAATTAAATTATGTTAGCAAATAAAATCACTCTTTCATAATAATCATTTAATTTGCATTTTAAAATTAAACATAGCTAGTTTTGCAAAAGATTTTTTAACATAGATAGTTTTGCAGTTGTATGCAATCAACATAGGCAGTTTTGAAATAATCAAATATAAGCTTCTATTTTCCTCTACTCTTAAGAAATTACAATTTTTATCTATTATTACACTCTTAAGTCTATTTCTTCGTGTATTATGGTTTCTTCATTATCAGTCTCTTCTATAACAGTCTCATTTGGTTCTTCTTGAAGAAAATTGTAATATTGTAAATAATCGTAAGAAGCCCAATCTTCACCGAAATGTTTTTTCAAAAGATTTCGCACATCATTTAACTTTACTGGTTTTACTGGAACTCCAACATTCATCATAACGGGCACAATATTTTCGAATGATTTGCCTCTTTTGCAAACGTTGCCATAATTTATTACCTCAGATACATAATTAGGTTCCCCTTTAATGGCAATTCTATTATTTTTATCCTTTCTTAAAAAGAATCTTTTAGAGGCATTAAATTGAAAGTGCCAAGATCCAGGTAACTTAAGTACGTTTTTAACGCTTGATTTCCAATCATAAAAATGGAAGTCGCTGCCTAGTCTGAGAACCGTACCATACTTTTTAAAAATATCAAAATATGTCTGGGGTTCCACAATGACTTCTAAAGGACGTATTTCTCTTTCGATATTTCCAAATACACGGTCGGGGGGCAAAAATGAATGCCCCACTACAGGGAATATCAGCGTAAGTTTCTTGATGTGACGTGGAGCTTTTGTTTTTAGCCAATATGCCAACATTCCCAAAACGATTGAGTTTTTATTTTGCCCCCCACAACCGTCGCAAAATAATTTAATATGACTAACAGTGTCTTCAAAATTGGTATTCATTAGCCGATGAAATACCGCCGAAGCAATCTGATTAGATCCTTTCTTTGCCTCAGTTTCCAACCACGTGTAAATAAATGTGTTTAAACAGTTTTGAGCCCCACGAGATGGCCCTTGACATACTGTTAAGTTATACGTATACAATTGTCGGCTAAAGTAGGCACTCTGGTCTGGTACTTTTGGTAAAACCAAATTCTTTTGACAGTCAAAAGAGAAAATTATTTCGTTGTCGCCTTGTGTTTTGAGGCTAGTGTAAAAGCATTTGGCCTTTAGCTTGTGAATACGAAGCTGAGCTATTTGCAGCTGTTTTTTTGCTGTGTCGCGTTCTCTTTTAATAACTTCTTTTAATTGAATGCATTTAGAACATGCATCTGTAGCGGGAGACTTAAAACTCAAATTAAAGTACTTGTTAAAGATACGTCGGAAAAATTCATATCTCACTGACACATTCTGAGCGTCATCGTTGTAAAGTTTATGCAATTTTTTTATACTTAGATCGCTGCTCAGATATTGCACAGTAGATCTTCCTCTAACATAATGTGATTCCAAAGCTTCAAGTCCCTTTATAAACGATTTTACGGATTCTGTGCGATCAGAATACAGATTGGACTTTCTATTACCTCCTCTTCTTTCTTTCGGCATTGCCATCGTGATTAAATGCTGTTTACAAATTCTTTGAATTCTGTCCCTAGAGATTCCCAGAATTGTGGTCATTGCTTTTTGACACACCTTAATTAATTTGACGCGGCGTCTTCCAGCCAAATTTTCGTGCTTTGGTATAAAATAGCATATAGTCTGGGATTTTCTCTTTCCTTCTTTTTTAGGAGTTTGCGCTGTACAGTATTTTAATAAAAAAGTATCTTGGGTGACTTTAACTGAAGTTGAATAAAAATTCCGATGAAATTTACTGTAGTCTTGAACCGTTAAGTCGTTACACTTGTATCCCTGTTTTGAATTTCCATGTACACATTGTGGTATAACTGGCAGTCCCTTAGGCATATGTCTAAAACAAAACAGATAGGCACATTAATAAATAACAATAGAGCAAAAAAATCCCCAGCAAATAACCAGGTATCTATCCTATTTACAAAAGGTAACCATAAAATAATAATCTTACCGTTTCGACTTCTCAAGTTCTCTCTTCCATGTAGATTTATCAGCTATCTTTTTACGTCCTCTTCTGTTTGGTGCCAAAACAACTTCTTGTTCTTGATACTCCATGATAATTTTAATAGAAAATACCTCGTTTTTAAAAGCCTGCAGTATCTGAAGAAAGCAACGCGTGCATGCACTTCGACAGTATTATGCGTACTGGCACTCAAGATGGCGGCTTTTGCAAAAGTCACCACGCAACTTAGCGTCGTTTGCAAGTTAATACAAACTTAGCGATTTTTGAAAGTGGACTGCCGATCAACATAACGACTTTTGCAAAAGTATTGAGATTTCAATCCCATTTTATTCTTATCATAGCGAGTTTTAACACAGTATATTAAATGCTGACGTTAATATTTTAAATCCTTAACCGATTGGCGCCATTGGATAAAAAATGTTTTTTTTTTAACATAACGTGGTTTGCAAGTGGACTACTCAATTTATATCTGAGATGATTATTTTTAGATTCGGCCATTTAGATGATTCGACATTTTAAATGTCCGAGATTAATCCGTACAGAAAAAAAAGAAGCAAAATTGACCTACCGTTTTTAGATTTTATTTGACAAAACTAATGGACCTCTCCCTGACCTTTTTTATACTGCGCTGGACTAGTACCTTGGGAGGTCTGTACTAGGATTTTTTCTAATATAAATAAATAAATATACTACGAATATACTCTCATCGCTATCTAACCCCAAATTAAGCGTAGCTAACTACTAACTAACTTACGAATATTTTTATGAATAATATACATAAATACTTATAAAATACAGATACCCAGACACTGAAAAACATTCATGTTCATCACAAAAATATTTTCCCGTTTTGGGAATCGAATCCACGGCCTTGGACTCAGAAAGCAGGGTCCCTGTCCACTGCGCAAATCGAATTCTACATTGATTTATTGTTACTGGATTTCTAAATATCGAACATTCCTGTACCATAGATGCACAGTCAGTCCACAGAGACAGAGAATACATAGCTATTCTTAGGAATTTAGATCTATTCTCTATTACCTTTTTTGCTTAAGTTAGTCTGTTTCTCATCTCAAGTCTGCTTTAGTCTTGCAGGCTTACAAGATGCCTCTTTTTGGCAAAAAAGATTTTGGGCGAAAATCTAAAAAAGAAAGTAAGGATACCGAAAGACAGCCATCCATTGAAGATAAGTATGCCGTTAAGGACCTCCTGGGAACAGGAGCCTTTTCAGAAGTACGCCTTATTGAGAGCAAAGAAAATGGACAATTGTTCGCCTGCAAAATTATCGATAAAAAAGCTCTCAAAGGTAAAGAAGACTCCTTGGAAAACGAAATTAGAGTTCTAAAGAGATTTAGCGAAAATGCAAAAGCGGAAGGAGCCGAGAGAAAGATGTTTTCTCATCCTAACATTGTCCAGCTGCTAGAAACATACGAGGACAAAAACAAGGTATACCTAGTCATGGAATTAGTAACTGGTGGCGAGTTATTCGATCGCATCGTAGAAAAAGGATCCTACACTGAGAAAGACGCGGCTAATCTTATTAGACAAGTATTGGAAGCTGTAGATTATATGCATTCACAGGGAGTGGTGCACAGAGATTTGAAACCCGAAAATCTGCTTTACTACAGTGCAGATGAAGACAGCAAAATTATGATAAGTGACTTTGGATTGTCGAAAATTGAGGATTCTGGGATAATGGCGACAGCATGTGGTACTCCCGGTTACGTCGCTCCAGAAGTCCTGGCTCAGAAGCCATATGGAAAGGCTGTTGATGTGTGGAGTATAGGTGTTATCTCCTATATATTACTATGTGGATACCCTCCATTTTATGATGAAAATGATGCAAATCTCTTTGCTCAAATTCTTAAAGGGGACTTTGAATTTGATTCCCCATACTGGGATGATATAAGTGAATCTGCAAAGGATTTCATACGACACCTGATGTGTGTTGATGTGGAGAAGCGCTATACTTGCAAGTAAGTATTAAAATGCAGCTAAAATCTGATAAAATGATGTAGAGCAGAGGTTCCCTCAATTATTCCTTGTGTAGACCAATTGCCATGCTTTAAGGTTTTGGGTAGACCCCTGTTTATAATAGGTTATTGAATTCAACAACTTCAAATAATTCTATTAGCCAAAATTATAGTCTCAATCTGCTAAACTACCACTAACTATCCACTATTGTTGACCCATATTTACATCTCATGGACATCCAATTTGTTTTTTGCATGTGTAGAGGGATTCATACTGGTTTTTAACATACCAATACAACAGAGATATGTTGAAGTTTGACACTGTATTCCATTGTTATCATATCTCTGTAATGAACCAATGTTAACTTTTTTATTCAATAAAGTGTTTAATCAATATAGTTCTTAGGTGTGTATAGTAAACATCTGAGTTGCAGCGTTATCAGTTTAATGCGGGAAAAGAGCAACAGTTGAATTTTTAACACAAACTGATGGTAGAGTTACACTAAAAGAGATACTTGCTGTTTCATGAGCGCAACATAGACCTACTTGAAATGAATAAATTAAATTTTTTCTAATCTTACCTGGTGGCTGATGGAAAATTACAGTTCAAACTTCCACATATCTTATAAATTGATTTCAAATAAGGCATACTAAGTGTTTGTAATGTCTCTACAATAATATGGTACAACCTTGACCTGATGCTGAAATTAGGACAGTCTGTAGAATACCTTACTCAACATTTTATAAAGGCTTGAAGTCATAAAAATGCCTTTTAAGCTGCAAATATAGACAAACATATTAGATCTATATTATAGATCATGAAACAAATAAAATTTGTGTTACATAGTAAGAAATTATACTTCTTTGGTGATAGTTAATATTTAATTATAACTTGCTTTAACGGTAAAGGAAAACTTAGTGCGGAAAACTTTTCTTTATAATGTTCTTGAAGGAATGTGAGGTCTATCAATTTGCACTTGGCCAACATTGGGGACTGCTGCCAAAGCTATTGCCAGCATTGTGAGAGAAGATCCAAGAGTAATTGGCTGAGAATTAGTTTTTATTATTGTTTATTACATTAGATATTACTATGTCTATACCTCTTACTTCTAGTATTATTAATGTATGTGAAGTTTGGTTTTCATAATAAAATTAGCTCTTCTTTTCTGTATAACACATCATAAGCAGGCTTTACACAATGAAAAAATATTTTAGAAAATATAGCTATTAACTTTTGTAAGAAACAACCACAAATCATAAGTATACACTTATGATGACTTATGAAAAAATATTTTAGAAAATATAGCTATTAACTTTTGTAAGAAAAAACCACAAATCATAAGTATACACTTATGATTTGTGGTTTGTGTGGACAAAAGTTAATAGCTATATTTTCTAAAATATTTTTTCATTGTGTAAAGCCTGCTTATGATGTGTTTGTTACTTCCATCCATGTTGTTTTAACTGGATATTACTATCCCCATTCACTTATTCAAAACAGCGTACTATACATTACACCATTGCATTTAGTGTCAAATGACTAAATAAACTGACAGTATAAGAGAATTTTAATAATTAAATTTGTTGTTTTTGGTTTTTACGCATATCACCTTAAGTTCTATTCCCAACTATGCACATCTGTATCACTTTGGTATTTACAGGCAAGCCTTAGCTCATCCGTGGATTTCTGGCAATGCGGCCAGCAACAAGAACATCCATGGCACTGTATCTGAGCAACTTAAGAAAAACTTTGCCAAGTCTCGCTGGAAGCAAGCTTACCATGCTACCACGGTCATCCGCCAAATGCAGAAAATGATACTGAGCAGCAGCAGCTCAAGTCGCAATGCCAACGCTCAGCAGCCCAAACCACAACAATAGCTCACATACAGAACAAAGCTGACAATGTGATGAAGGTACTTAACGATTATACTTCTCTTATACATTGTCTTTCCAACTAGCCGTAACAAAAACAACAATTGCTGTTTCTCAACAAAACAAATATGATCCAGACACATATGCAACTCACCACCATGCTTTACACCGGTTGAATGACATTAAATCTGTAATTTGTATGGCCAGTAAGTGGTCTGGTGTGTCACATAGGGTAAGGTGGTGCGATGGAAATGTATTCCTGTCTTCCAACATTTTTGTTTTGTTGTCCCAGGTATGATGGGTACAGGGGCAAATGATGGAATGTCTAAAAACCAATCTTGTTTTTGCCATTTGATATATATTTCTTTCTAGACTTACAAATCAGTAACAGGAACTTTTCTACATTACATTCTTTGTTTTGTTTCTTATATTTTTTAAGTATCTTCCACCCAAAAACACATTCCTTGTTCTACCTCTGTACCCTGTATATGAAATAATACTAAAATAAAAAACTACACTGTTTCACAAAAGAAAGAAAACAATTATTGTAACATTGGGTGTGAGTATGTATTCAGGATTTGACTTATAGAAAGTTGGATTGCTGTACCAACATTTTAGGGTGTGTATATTTGACAATCAAGTAGATTGTCATTTCTTTAACAAAAAAAGACTGGTTCCTTAAGCCCCTGTATACATGCTGACTAATATGCTTGTTGGTATGGAAATTAATAATTTGGTAGATGCATAACAGTAATTGATATTTATTGCTGGGGCCAGCAAGCAGCAGCGTCTGAGATTTGTGTCATTGCTAAATTTGTATCATTGCTTTTAATGGCCGATGCTTTGATGTTTTTAATTGGTGAGCATAATTCACCTTAAGTTAGAATTGATAACAATCAACGAATGAATTGTTTTAATGGTATATTGGGCTAGTCACAGTGTAGTTTATACAGTTTCTTAATGTTGTTTTTGTGAATACAACATAGTAAAAGTTGCATTGAGTACTGTCTACATAAGATCTGCACAACTTATATTCGCAACTGGTGTAATCTGTTTAGAAACTTTCTTTCCTACATCTGTTGCATGCATTGTTACTCAAAATTCTTGGAATCTCATACTTCAAGTCCATGTCATTTATAATCTCTATATTTAACCTTATTACATGACATTTTTATATTATATATTAATATGCTAATTATACTTGTATCATAATAATTAATCCCTTGACGAATCTTCATTTGCTGTTTGAATAAAAACAGTGCAAAGCTAGAATAAACATTCTCTTCTAAACATTCTGTGCTAGTAAATACTTATAGTTACGGTGATAATCACTTAATGCTAAGGTTTGTTGCAAGTTGTTATAAATAAATTATAACGAAGAGAATATTTAATGGCTTTATAATGGGCATGATGATGACAAACTATGAAAGAATGTATATTATCACATGAATGTGATTATTAATTGTTACTGTTTAAAGAATGGTGTATGTGAAGTGTATTGGAGTAATTCAGAATTCATCTATAATAATTATAGGAACCAAAAGTTTGTTATCCTAGATTTTGCTAGTTATAATACTGCTAGAGTTTTGAATAGCTGCTCTTTAGGCCATTTTGTAAGCAAAAATTGTATTATAGATGGGCAGACGATGACAAAACATTCAATTTTAAACTAAACACTGTGAGAATTATCCTGGAAGTTATTATAATTGCGTAGTTACGGAAAAAAAGAGCACAAATTCCTGATAAACCTCGGAAATAACTAATTTAAAACTGGGTTGTGGTAAATGCAGTATTCCGAAAGATTTGGAAAACAGTTTATGATGATATTAGTTCAATCTTAATAACAATAATAAAACATAACATGTCTGAGAAAAAAAAGTTGTATAATTTTTTCTTCATTCCTTAATTATGTGTAACAAGATAGCATCTTATGGAGATCTGACATCAAAGCTGCCGCATTCGAATAATTACGAGAATTAGTCCATTCTAGAACAATTACCGAATTGTTTTTAACTCATTTACCATCATTTAAAAATACATTTGTCACACTTAAACCAATACCCATTTGTTAATAAACGTTGCATAACGTCGGAAAAGTTAAGCAGTGTTTTATCTCAATTCAATTATAGCATCTTTCAGATGTCAGAACGTGAAAGAACACAGCATTATTATTCCGCCGTTATGCCAAGTTTAATAAAATGATATAGTATGTGTCGAGCGCTTGTCTTAATACAATAATTGGTTACAAATTCTTAATGTTATTGAAATAAATGGATGTAATGGATGTGATTGTGCGCATGATATTCCCTATTTAACCAACATATACACATAGTGGTTTAAAAAAAAATATTGCATAATATGCTATATATAGTGTAAGTTTTAATATTCTAAATCTGACTCCTTCCTGTCTTTACGTGAAGTTTTAAAATTCAAACAATGAATTCAACAGTGTATAAATTCTTCTCATATCGATTTTAATTGATACTCTTAACACAATTCTATATATTCTATATAAACACACAGGGCCTAATACAAAATATTACACAAAAAATGCTTCTATATGGGTGTAGGATGTTCTCACAGTGGCCGTTCAGTTTCAGTTGTTGTAATGCATTGTGTATGTGTGAGTGCATTACAAGCAATAAAGCTTCGAATGCTTTTTGGGTAATTTTTTTATATATGTAAGCAATAAACATTAATAATTTTTTTTATATAGGACGTTTTCACTCATAAGTATTTAACGCCTTTTTCTGAGCTAGTCGCCATGCTCGATGAAAACAACTGCTAAAATAGTTCCACAATCCAAGCCACATACTTTTAATGGGCTTGGATTAGGGTTCTGACTCATTGCAAAACGTTTGCATCTGACTGTCGGCTAGTTAACCTGGAGCTAAAATTCGATAAATCGACTGTCTCACATTTTAGTTCAATTGACTGAATAAAGGCTGAACGAGTCGGCATGAGAAACGCAAACTATGCATTGTATAAACGCTCCATCTGTAATATAAGGCAAACAAACAAGTCTTAGATAAAATATATTTTGAATTTTTGAATTCAAATACAAAAATCTTTTATGTAGGCCAATCACAGTAACCGTTCATACATATATGTTTTCACAATTGTGAGGTGAGGTGAACTATATTTTATAGATAACTTAAAAAAGCTGCAAACTATTTGCGTAATGAGATAGAAGCCGCGCCCTGGTCTAAGAAGAAGAATAAAACAAACTTAGCCGTACATTATTATCACCATCATACAGTTCAATAAATGCATAGCTATCATTTTCGATACCAACTTACATAATACTTGAGATCTTAACTCTAAAGGCATTACATAAGAAGATCAAACAATACAGCCATTTAGGCTGTATTGTTTGATCTTCTACTTTTAAACTCAAGAGGGGTTTCTCCGGCGCAAATTGATCGCTTGATAGCGAAGTCGTTTGTGCCATATCTTTGACAATCCAATAAGCGCCGTTGGCCGCCTATTCGTGGCCAGGGCTTGGATCCAAACCTCAGAGAAACAATAACATAACACAAAGTTCCCAATATTACGCACACAAAAACAATGCATACAATATACATGCATTTACAGCAACTACAAAACGGCAATCGCGAGTTAGATCTACTATTAAGTCTGAATATAAAAATATATGAAATACATACGTATTGTTTTTGTATTTCTTCTTAATGTAATAGTATTTTATCTACTGTACATAATAGCTTTGGCCTTATTTAATACATAACTCTCGGCTTATCAATATACCTATAACTACATGATGCTTTAAATTTGAAATTGTAATCATGTATTCCTATTGTACTTACTTGAAGGTTATTTGTTTTGACTTAATCTTTAGAAATAAATTTCAATACAAGTGTCTGTAAATAATTGCCTTTTCTCAAGCTCATGTGGTTATTTGCATGTTATAAAAGCGTACAGAATTTAAGGCAGATTTGTTATTTTTATTTTAACTATTTTTCTTTTACTAATGTAGCATAATATTTGATGTAATTTGTTTATCTCTGTCCAGTGTTTACAAAGGAGGTTGAAATCTTTTGGTGTAGGTAGTTTCCCGTCCGCCGTTACCATTTTTTTTTTGTAAAAATACCAAGCATAAAACCCTATTTACCCTCAAGGCTTAAAGGCGGTGCAAAAAAGAAAACGGACGGTTATAATTTTAGATTTCAAGCGACTTCAGAATAAAGAAGGTTCGATTACGTTGAGATTTATGATCTGATTTACGTGATACTTCTTTGGTTTGATGCGGAATAGTTGCCATTTGTTCCCATAAGAATTAAAAATAGTTTAGCAGTTTTTATTACTTTATTCACACACGAGTAAAATTTCGAAAACCTGCTAGTTTAGTCGATTATGGTTTGAAATGATTTGATTAAAGGTTTTATGCGTATAAATAAAGAAAATGGGGGACTGAAGGGAACTATCACCTATACTAAATAAAAGTATTCACATCCCTTTGTTGTCTTGCTATACTATTTTTTTTTACCTGTCATATACTTTACCAATCCGCATTCGAGAAGCATGGTGGGTTTTGCTCTAAGCCTCTCTTTCCTAAGAGGGAGGGAATCTGTGCCCAGCTCTGGGACGTTTGTAGGCTGATATTGATGATAAAACCATCTTTTCGGAACTATTTAGTGTAAAAGTATACTATAAAAATAAAATAAAACAAGCCTGTTCTAATAATATAAAAAGTAAATATCTTTAGGTATGTATGATTTTATTATTTTGAATAATTTTTAATCATACCTAATTTAATTATTTGCATTGAGTTCATGCTCGACAGAGATAAAGTTACATATATTAATCTTGTTAACATATTTATGCTTTTTTTTAAATATTTCATAATTTATTGACACAAGTATTTGGTTTATATTGCAGTTATGACAAACACTACATTCCTTGACGGGATTTTAAAATATTACAATACTACAAATTACATTCCATTTTTCAGTATTGCATGAATGCTATTGCATTTTTTTTTATGACGTATAGATATTTTTCTTTTACTAAATTTCGGGATTATCGGCATTCCTTTTTCAAGAATTAAAATTTTGCTTTATTTTTAAAGTAAAGTAAATAAATAATAATTATTATTGTAAAAGATAGATTTATATCTAATGTCTCTTCCGTCCACACCTTTCACGACCAACAAACCAGTTTTTTTAAATTACATTTTGTTCACATTAGCTATGTTTATCAACGGTAGAAAAGCAAAAGGTTTTTTTTTTCATTTCTTTCCACCGATTATAATTTATATAAATTACTTACCTACTTATTACCCGAAAAAAAACGATTATTCCTTGTTATCAGAATTGTACGATCGGTAGGAATCAGTAAAAATTGCAGTCTCTGTCTTGCATTTTAATATGCTCAAAACTCCGGCCGCAATTTTGTTGATTTTTAAATTTAAAAAAAAGTTTTTAAAAGACCCCCTAAGAGTAGGTAAATATTTAAATAAATTAAAATAATACAATAACATGTTTTCAAGTCTTTTAAAATATATTTATAGATCTCGTGTTATTTTTATACAGGTTTAAAGATGAATAAAAATATTTTTATTACGAATATTATGGCTACATTTATTACTGTATTTTGTGTTCATGAAGGCTGTGACGGGAGAACTTAAATTAAATTAAAAAAATCAAATCTTATAAACGAGAATGTTAAAATAAAAAGTTATTTAAGAACTAACTTATAAAACAAATTCTCAAGCATTTTTATTGACAAAGTTTAAGTATGTTCTTTTAAGCAGACTTAGTACCTCTGTATAAAACATGACAGTGCTAGATTTAATGTATTTTTTCTTAGCATGTTAAGCATAATACTGTGTATATAATTTATATCCTAATCTTCGTTATATAGACTAGTGTGTACTCATTAATATTATTAACTTCTCGATAACCCTTGACATAGATAATAATATCGTATTGTATTCATTCTACTTACACAGAAATAAGGAATTTCCTGTTTATTGATTTTGTTATTAAATTTCAAATAGAAATTAAGTTTTTATTATTTTTATTACAAATGAATTAACTGTAAGTGGAAAGGTGGGAAAAATGCTATTTATGAAGGTTTCAAAACGAATGAAATAATTGCTTTAAAAACACAACACAATTTTAATTAACATGACATTTATTAATTTTAATAAGCGGTTTAGAGCGGGTTATTTTAGCGAAATATCGGATATTAAATTTTACCGAATGGAAAAAACAGCATGTTGAAATGCTGTGTGAGTTAGATATTAGGGAGTAAATGTATACTTAATTACATTACCATGAAAATATTTAATGACTCATTAATACCTTCAATAGCCCCTCTCCCTCGGTTAATTTCAAACTAGGGTATAGTTTGAAATTAACCGCTTCAAAATAATGATTATTTATTTGTAAAAAAAAATACAAAAAGAAAACGCGGAAAAACAACACATGGTTGGTTTAAGGTTTTTTTTATTTATTCTGTAAAATGTTTAAACCTTGTTGTGTTCCATATATTATATTATGGTACAGTCAAATCACTGCACTGCACAGGATCTTTGGTTTTATGCTTTAATTTTGTATTCACATTTCGCCGACGACAAAACGAAATTCTCTAATAAAACTAACGACTAAAATTTGAGAATTTCCCTCGTTTTCCATGGTCTCCTCCATGCAATCCTGACTGATTATGGGACGATCCCGAGAGTATGTGTACTCTTTCAAATAATGAAAGAAGTTGACAGTGCAATCGAAAGAATATAATCCACCACCTATAAATAAAGCTATTAACTAGTTTCTTTTGTAATTAAATCTGCAGATAATTTGACTGTACTCATAGTTCATATAAACTGAATGAAGCATCTATGTATCGCTTTTAAATCTGGTCCAAAGTATCTAGTGGTTATATAATTTTGTAGTTTACACTTTTTTTTTAAGTTTAGAATTGCAATTCTTTGTCATATTTTGTAATTAGTACTTACGATTATTTTTAATAATAAATAATAATCTATGTCTATATAATAAACATATAATAATATCAGTTAAAAGCGCCTTCACATAAGATGTTGTATTTGTAATGTAGTACTTGTCACTGTTTTTATGAAGTAAGGAGATATATTGAATATGCATAACGTGTAATTTGAATATTAGCTATTTTCAGCGTATGTGCCATTAAAATTATTTACATGCCTTTTGAATAAACGTGATAAAAATAAATGTTACATATAGACATATTTTAACTACTTATATTTATTTTCAAAATCTATGATAAAATTATTATGATAATATTATATATATATTTTTTTTATTTTGGGCACGTAATGTGGCAGATGAAATTTTTTATGCTGATTTATATTAATCACTTAACTGTTAAATGTGAATCGTGGTTAATAAGTAATAGGGTATTTTACGTTATTTTTTTTAATTTAAAAAGTAGAAATTCTAAGGTAGGCTAAAAGTTATGACGAATAGAGAAACGCTTAATAGTATACTAAGCGTGTTAAATTTTTTATTTTTTGGTTGAAATAAATTAATAAATATAGGAACTACAATGCCGAGAGTTTTCTGGTATTATTCGCCCTTTACAGTAAACTCGACTGACAGAAAAGAATGAATGCGGTGAGCAGGAGTGCGGTTTCCCCCCATCCACTTCCCGCTACGACTCTCGCCTGCACTTCGGCGCCGTTACTGTCAATTGGTTTAATGTATGAAGTAGTTGACTTTCTATGTTATAATCATTAGTCATTACACGTATTATAGTGTATATATTTGCGAGAATGTGACAGAAATTTATTACTAATTAATTTCGAGAATCATTCGATATTTCTTTAATATCCCTTTTTAAAAAATATTTAACATTTCGATAAGTAGAATACCCTATTGTTATTAATGTGAACAGCGTAGGCATTAAACAAAATTATACTTATGTATGAATATACCTGTATCTAATTTTCATAATAAAATTATCTTAATTGCTTCAATGTAAGTTTTTGATTATTAAGGTTACGTTTTAGGCATCGTTACATTCTATATTATAACATTCAAAATCCAATCTTTTTTATGGAGACGGACAGTTAAAGAGCCATAATTTTTGCCTTCAGACGGAATAAATAAATTGGAAATCTTCAGCCATAGCCAATCCTTGCCCTAAAATAATGCGGGTAATTGTATCTTGGTTTTTAGACTTGCTCTCTTTTAGTTGCCTATTTTATTTATTTTTCACTGTGCCAAACCATATCATAATCAGTGATAAGATGGTGTACTTTTAAAATAAGAGTTCTTATATTTTTTTAGTGTTTAAAAAACGGAGATTACTTATATTTCTTAATCGACAGCAGTTTATGCAGTGCTTATTGTAATAACTACCAAGTTCCTTGGCGAATAAACCTATGTACTTCATTATTTGTTATAAAATTAAAATAAGTGCATACCTAACACATCTCTACTATTTTTCGAGGGTTATTACTTAAATGTGTTCATAATGCAACACAAGTTTATTTTTTAAATTAGCACAATAGTCTTTAAGGGTTGGGATAAAATTTAAAAAATGTCGACAAGTTTTCTTTTATAAGTAAAACGAACGTATCATAGAATTTGTTTTCATTGAGTTGTGAAATTAATTTTGCCCCTTTCGAAATATTTATGTACTGATGCGATGCGATATATTTATATTATTTTCTTTATTGAGATCTGATGCTTTTGAAATCTTATCTTGTGATTTAGATTTTATACTTCTTGTTCTAAACAATCAAAATTTATTAGTAGATATTAGATGTTAGCTCTATTTTCAATGTCATTGTAAATAAAATGCCAACTTGTTGAGCCCAGAGTTTTATTTAAATTGCCAGTAGTTGGTAGAGAAAATAAATAAAAATGGAAATATTATAAATTATTGGGTTTTCGCTATTTTACCAACGCTATTGATTACTAACGTGGTTGCTAACTATGGACCTCATAAGAAGGCTCAGAGCCAGAGATGGAAAGAGTTAGGAGTATCTCTACGTGACCAAATCACAAATGAGGAGATGCTTAGACGAGCTAGACTTTCTAGATTTTTCTAGATTGGCGGGCACATCGCTCGGAAAACCGGTGGTTGGGGTCCCAAGGTCTTGCAACCCCAAACCGGTAAACGTATCGATGGCGGAAAACCAACAATGTGGACCGACGATACCAATCGAGTCGCGGGGAGCCGCTGGAAACAATCGGCCCAGAATCGTGGACTTACGCCCTACTAAAGACCTAAGTCCAGCAGTGGACGTCAGTCGGTTGAAGTGATGATTGATAAGTATTTATAAGGTAAAATAGTTCAATATTAATAACTTGAATTTTTTTATTGTGGGCAGTTAACAAAAAAAATATTAGTAAACATAGTTGCTTTTTGCAGGATATAATAGTAGTAGATATGTTGGAAAAGAGCAACTACTAATGAGTTTCTTGCCGGCTCTTCTCTGTAGAATCTGCTTTCCGAACCGGTGGTAGAGTCACTACAAACAGACAAACTTTACGTTTCAAAAGTGCTTGTAAAGTAGGCCTACTTGAAATAAATGAATTTTTAATTATAATTTTTTTGAGTTTTTCTCAATTCTCAAAAAAATTATAATTAAAAATTCTAAAATGATAATTTTATTCGACCACAAAACGACTTCAACATACACCTAGGAACTAAAAAAAAAAAACTACTTTGGGTTACATTATTGTTGATTTTTAATAATAGCTCGACTGATTTCGATTAAATTTAAATGGGACCACCTAAAAAGTATGCCCTTTAAAACAAAAAAAAAAAAAAAATTCAAATCGGCTCTGGCGTCTTCGAGTAATCGGTTAACATACATAAAGAAAAAAAAGATTCCGACGATTCAAGTCGGTTAAAAAATGAAGTAGCGATTACACTAACTGTTATATAAAAACTGTGCAGCGGTGTAAAATATCTTTTGGTGACCTAGTATACAGGTTTACTGGCGAATCAAGTTATGAAAATTCTTAATTCAGTTTTACTACAGGCGGGTTTCGTCACATTTAATAAAGATCTTTTCAAATGCCATTATGTTTTTAACACAAGCGACGTAGTGTGAATTTGCAGTCAGTTAAAAAATATATCGTTTAGCAGTATATAATTTATTAGAATATTTTAAATAGATTTATTAACAAGCAGGAATGTTCACTGCAGTTCCTCTCCGAGAAGAGACAGCTGTTTCAGAAACTGAGCAGCGTGCGGCAATGTAGTCGCACCGTAGATGATTTTTCTCGTTGCAGCTTGTTGCTGAAAAAAAAAAAAGATTAGCTGTAATATTATTTTATAATTTATTAAATTCGTTTAACCTAAATAGTACGACGGAGATATTTTTTGTCTGTTTTCATAAGGTTCAAAATTAGAAGATTTGGCTACTTTCTTTTTTATTTTTTTTTATTTTGTTTTTACATTCACGTTACTATTCATGGAAATGCGTATAAAAAAATATCTAGACCACGTGTAAGCGGCTTGGCTTCCTAAATAATTTATGTTTATGACAGTGTAATTTACAGAAGCTGAAGTCTAAAATAAGTTATAAAAAAAACAGAAAGCATGCAATCGCGACACTAACCTTTATACTAATAAAAAAACCTTCGTTACTAAAATTTTTATAATAAAAAATTGATGGCCAAATTGATGTTAATTGGAAAACGATCGCTTATAAAAGCAACAATACGCAGGGCATGCATGAAACACGTACTGCCATATGCTTTAGTAATTACACCAGATAACAAGCCTCTCAGACTTAACACGGCGATGTTGCTTTCAGAAATAAGCATCGCGGTAGTAATTACTCGGACGAGCACTAGCACAAGAACTACTACTACTACTAATGCGATAGAAATAGGTAGTGCAAAAATATCTAATTATAATTGATAACTCAAAGATTTTGAAATGTGCCATCGTACGTGTAGATTATATGGGACTACGGTACATTGGATTCATCAATATGTCCAGTCATCAGAGTAATGGTAAACACAGATTACCGCGATTATGATGTTCGGATGTTTTTTTATTAAATTTTATGTTTCTGTTTTCTGGAAAAACCAGGTTAGTGTAAGTTTATAAAGTAAGAATTAAGCTAATTAAGCAATTGGATTTGTGAATTTCGATGTATTTTTACTTTTATCGCTTTATAACTCAAATACCGGTACGATGGTTTAGACGATTTTAGCCATATTATTGTTACAAATCGTGTGCGACATCATTGAAATGAAAAGTAAATACTCATTTGCAATAGTTAATCATACAAATAATAGTATCATTCTGAAAATAACACTAAGAAATAATTATTCAGAAACACTGAACAAAGGTTACAAGAAAAAGCAGTTTCGAAATTCAAATTCCAATCATGCGAATCTACGCTTTATCTGTAGGAACTTAAAGTTCTTCATTAGGATGAAAGTTTGTGACGCATTCTTTTTGCTTTTATACTTGTAGATTGTAGACTTTAGCTTCTGTAAATCACACTTTCATAAAGATAAATTATACAACAATGATAGGAGGTCTGGATTTATTTGAATGAAGAATAAAAATTAGTCTGTAATAAATAATGACTGTTGTGACAACTGACATAATGCTATAGCTGCCGACAGTGGTCGGCGGGTGTGGGGATTCGTACGGTCGGTTCACTATTTCGATGAGTATAATATATTTCATTTATTTATTTATTATTTATGTACCATAAATTGTGATTGTAATAATACATGAAGTGCACAAAAGAAAGCTAATCTCTATAAGAGATCTCTTCTAGCTACCCCAGGATGTGAGTAAGATGATATATTTTGCAGTGTATCGTTTACCTTGGCGAAGTCCATCAGGTTGTGATACTCGATGTAGCTGCCGCCGCCTATGAGGAACACCACGGCGTCTGTGGGCGGCGGTTGTTTAGTCGCACGCGCACGGGCCGCCGCGTCTGTACGTGCCGCGCGGGGATCCAGCCACGTCAAATCACACTCTCCAGCTGAACCCGCACCGCTTAGCGCCGCCTCAACGGCTCGACTCACAGGAAGTTTCTGGAATAAAGCAAGTCACGAATACATAACGCTTTAAATCAATAGAAAAACAAAATTTTCAAAATTAAAAACACGTTTCGATTTCTTAAGTTTTCAAGTGCACTTTTTATAGTCGCATTACCATCGCTGATGCGCCAAAATTTACTTCATTTAGGAAGTTTGGGATTGTCAAGATTGCCTGGTTTAAAAACAACAAAACTTTAAAAAAAAGTAAGTTTTTACACTGAAGTTGTGTTTCGATCTTCGAAAGAGAATCAACAATTGCGATTGTAGCGACTCTCGACCTAACCAAAAAGACATTGCTAAACCCACAATTCAATTCGAATTCTATGCAGCATGACCTACGTACTGAAACCCTATATTATCGCTTTGCCGGTATAGACAACTTCCACCCAGTTATTTTTTAACCCTTATAAAGTATTTTATCATCACTTCAACCGATTGACGTCCACTGCTGGACATAGTCCTTTTGTAGGTAGGAGTTACTGGTATAAAGTATTTACTAGAGGACAAATGCCCCTCGATACATCCCATAGGGGAGAGTCAGGCGATATCGCTGACTTCGAGAGACAAGTCGAGTCACATCATGCGACTTGTCCCTTGTCTTCGCGTCGCTTTTTGCGTAAAAATTGAAAACGCCATCAAAAATATTTAGACCACTGAAGACACTTATTGCATGTACTTTTTGATCTAAGATTTGATACGAAAATGAAACGGTTGTACGTTTCATTTTCGTTTCACTTCTGTCTATCTATAAAAGAGAAAGTGTGTGGGTATGTTCCGTATAGGCTCCGAAACGGCTGGACCGATTTCAATGAATCTCCGGATTGACCTGGTGAGTAATCCTGTAAAGTTTAGTGACGATCGGAGCACTCCTATTTTTGAACTGTCAAATACAGCCATAAAAGCTGTATTTGACATTTCAAAAAGTTACTATGATGATATTCTATTGTTGGGTGTACATGGGTGTAGATATTGATCTTCACCCGCTCGAGAAGAGAATAGAAGATAATGAATACGGACAGAAATAAATGATTTAATATATTATTAGACTTAAATTACACATTTAATGATGTAAGTTTATTGTTTAAATAAAATAAAGCAAATCAAGCCCGGCGAAGCGGGCTGGGTACGCTAGTGTCTTATATGATTTAAATCAGCTCAATAATGTGAACGATATAAAATATGAAACACGTTGTCAGGAGACATCGTTGGGCAGTGTCGCAGGTAATTCGAACTTATATTACACAAATGTCTGCCAAAAACCCTAGCATAAGGATCGAAGGTAAATTTGAGTTTTAACACTATTTGAATAACATACATTTTACTGAGATGTTCAAAAACAATATTAAGATCACTGAAGACACTTGTTCTTTTTGATCTACAATTGTTTTATTTTCTTGTATGATTTAAATCGGCTCAAAATTGTGAACGAAAAAAAATATGAGACACGTTGTCTGGCGACATCGTTGGGCAGTGTCGAAGGTAATTCGAACTTATATTACACAAATATCTGCCAAAAGCCCTAGCTGAAGGATCGTAGGTAAATTTGAGTTTTAACACTATCTAAATAAGATACATTTTACTCAGATGTTCAAGTTTATCGATACTCGAAAACGACTCGTCGATTGCGAGCAGGCAAATCTTGTACCAGTGTAGGTACTGGATTAAAATGTAATAAAAATTACTCACATGCTTTTTGACGACCAAGTTCTTAACTCCTTCCATCACAAATGAAGATCCTTGAGAGACTAATTTCGAGAACATAGAAACTGTTTTCGTTCCACCACCTTCGTATTGACCTTGACTTGACATTTTCGTGAATCCTCTGTATGGGAAATTAATAATGATTACCTATTATAATTTTAGATAGCAGCCTAACGTCCTATTGCTGGGCACATGCCTCCTCTGTCATAGAAGCTTTTAGAGCATGGATCCACCACGCTGCTCCAATGCAGTTTGGTGGGATTAACGACTATTGTCACGGGTTAGTGATAATAACCGGGACCGACGGCTTAGCTTGCTCTCCGAGGCTCTCTGACTCCGGTCTACTGAAAATTCTTTAACAGTGAACTTTAACAGTGAAAACAAAATACCGATAAATTATTGACCGAACTCGGGATTCGGACCTAGGACCCCCGTAAAAAAACATGCTAATAACAAGACCAACGAAGCAATAACATCTATGTTGTATATTGTAGCACGAAAAACATCCATTAAAAAATTCAGTAAAGTCAAACATCTAAATTATTAACAGATTCGATTTGATTTGCACATATACAAAAGAAAATAAAGATTTCCCTCGATTTCTGTGGGATCTATCATCACATCTTGACATGGCGACAATGAGAGCACGTCGAGAGACAGATACCCTTTCAGACAATGCAATAATCGAAATCGATGAAACACCAAAAAAAAATCAAACTCGATGTAATTTATTATATGCATGGAATATAATCTCATTTTGATATCTGACAAAGTAAATTATCCATAGAATCTCATTCGTCATCATCTAATTTTTAGATCTGTTAAAATAAATATTTTGTTATAAAAAGCCAGTTTAAAAGCTAAAGCACTCACTTCCAACGTTTCATGTAAATCAACGGTTTTACGTCACAATTGGCAGCTACCAGGGCGGCCTCGAACTTTTTATATTCGTCCTCGGGTATTTGTGAGGTACACAGATAATATATAATAAATAAGCGCATTTTATCCTCTTCGTTGCCAGCACTGGTGTCGGATATCAAGTCCATGACTGCTTTGCTTTCGACACCACTGCTTTTGCTCATGATTTTTTCTTCGAGTTCAAAAAATGAATCCAGCCGTCTTGATTTTATTGCATTGAGGATGGCTAAGTGAAGAAAAAAAATTAAAAAGGTTTTAAAGAAGAAAAACAACAAGTGTTGTCTGTCAGAGATAGCTTTAGCGATGAGACCGCCTCTGAACGCATTTTTTTTTTTAGTTTTTTTTTAAATGTTAGTCTGTTTCTTTCTCTGTCTTATTAAATGCGTATGCAGTAAAGTTTTACAAACAAACCTACCATATCTAAACGCAACTGTTTGGAAGTGGGGAACATTTTAACTAACGTAGTAAGGTAAAAAGATACTCACCAGTAGCAATAGTTGTGTGCATGTCAATAAGACGTTTCTTCTCCATAAGTTGTGGTAGTGAATTAACTGCGCTTGTGAGACGCTGTGTGTTGTCGCTCACTAGACTGAGAGCTAGGTCGCTGTCTGCGTCCAAACCCATTGAGCTTTTCAATTTCTTAACTTCTGCTTCTGAACTCCTTGAAAATGTTTATTAAATTATTTATTATTAATCTAGATTTTTTTTTTATAATTTTCATATAATATTTTCCGTATCTAAACAGTAATCTGTACTCATTAGAGCACACTTTACTGTTAAGAAACAGAAAATAGAAAAAAAAAACAAGCATAATTCCATGAATGCAATTTGAAGGTCTACATAGCGAGAAAATTAATAATAATAATAAAAATCTCAGACACTTGTCCATATCGTGTTAGTAGTACAATGTAGTTAAAGCTATGTTAGTACTACACAACTAAAAACAACCTTATTCAATAAAAAAAAATATATGTTTACTTCTTATTATTTATATAATTAATAATAATATTTAGGTATATGAGATTTATTTGTATATCTGGTTCATGATAGTGGTGTCATTCAATTTAAGTTCTTATTAGTGTTTAGTATCGATGGGTTATCGAGCCTTTATAGTTAAGCAAAAACTAACAGTATGGATAGCATTTTAAGAGTAATCCATAGTTTTGTTACAGTCGTTTGTATAGATACTAATGAAACCTGAGACAGAATGCTTTAAAATAAAACATGTTACAATTTAGGGCAACTGCGGTGGTTTGCAGGACAATACATCGTCATCTAGTCCCAAAGTAACCGTAGCTTGTGTTATAGGTACTTAGATAACTGATGGATAATTTTTTGAGTAATATACCTACATAAATACTAATAATATATAGATAAACACCCAGACACTGTGAAACATTGTCCAGTTGTGGGAATCGAACCCACGGCCTTGGACTCAGAAAGCAGGGTCGTTGCTCACTGCGCCAAACGGCCGTCGAAAATGCCTTTCAATGGAACATCGATGGCACTAACAAATCATATGTTCTTGGATACAATGAAAATATTTCATATATTACCAATCATATATAATTACAGTTTGCACAATCAGTTATCAGTTTTTAACACAAAAACGGGCTAAAAATTTTGTTTAATAATAAAGGTAAAAATATTATTTTATACTAACCGGTACTTATCCAAGTCTTCTTGTATTGCCTCCGCAACAGTGGGGAATGGACTTCCTTTATGTTCTGACCACAATGGGTCTTTGGAATCCAAATCACATATTCTGGTTTTTGTTTTCTGTCCTGGTACTGCTGGTGCAGAACTTTCCGGTACCACTGCTCTAAGAATTAAAAATTGACAGATACAAGATAAATAAATTGCAACATTTTTGTAAAGCGTAGTGGTTAGGACGACGGCTTCACTTTTCGAGGGCTGAGTCCGAATCCCAGCATATCTAACACACTTCTAACATTTCTAAGTTATGTGCGTTTTAAGCAATAAACATATCACTTGCTTTTACTATGAAGTACAACATCGTGAGGTAACTTTATGCCTCAGAGTTCTCCATAATGTTCACAAAGGCGTGTAAAGTCCAACAATCCGCACTGGGCCAACGTGGTGGACTGCAACCTAAAACTCATTGTGGAAGGAGCCACCGTAGTGGGCCGGTAAATTGTGATATGACATGACTTTGTGATAAAGGTACCAGCTCTAGGCTTTCATGTGTATTATCTTATATTAATACTAGCGTACCCAGCCCGCTTCGCCGGGCTAGATTTTGCTTTATTTTATTTAAACAATAAACTTACATCATTAAATTTTTAATAAAAGTATATGACAGTTTGACAGTTCAAAAATAGGAGTGCTCCGATCGTCACCAAACTTTACAGTATTACTCGCCAGGTTAATCCGGAGATTCCCTGAAAGTTTCTTTGAAATCGGTCTAGCCGTTTCGGAGCCTATACGGAACATACCCACACACTTTCTCTTTTATATATATATATATATATATATATACTAGCGGACCCCAGCGCCATCTGTCGGGCTTATTTGTGAATCTAAACCATCCAGGGTGCCACCCAAACGTATACCAAAAAATTCATTCAAATCGGTCCAGCCGTCTAGGAGGAGTACAGTGACATACACACGCACACAAGAAATATATATATAAAGATAGATAGATAGATATAAAATTGAAGAGTTTATTTGTTTATTTGTTTGCTTGATAGCGATGATCTTAGAAATTACTGCTCCAATTTGAAATAATCTTTTGGTGTTGAATAGCCTATTTATCGAAGAAGGCTACAGGCTGCATATAATCACGCTAAGACGAATAGGAGTATAGGACCAATGAAGAATGTTTCAAAATCAAGGTATTTTCCTTTTTGAGAACTTCCATAAATTTGAGGGCGATAAGAGGGGCTCTCGATGTTTGACAATAAAAAATTCACGGTATATAATAAATGACGGTAGTTGAGGTCTTATTTTTAGGGTTTTTCTTATAACATACTTATTAAAATGTTATAGTGTGTCTATTTATCGCATCAAGCATAAGGTTTTGTAAATAAATACATAAGTAACTAGGTATTCAACATATCAACATCAAACCTGTTTAAAGATAAGTCCAATACATCATGAGCTAAAGCCTGATAGGTCCAAGTATGATGCAGCGGTGTTGCCATGTCTATATTTCTGTCCAATAATATCAACATGGGGCGAGTGAAACTGAAGGAGCCTGGTTGTCCATGGAATAAGTTGTTTCGGGCGTCCCAAAGATTCTCTCTTAATTTTTTGTCTAACTTTTTCCCTACCATTTCTGCTGCATTGCCTTTGCTACACCTAATGATAGGTACGTTACCTGTAGATAAATATATAGATAGATAGAATAATTTCATAATAACAAAACACAAAGAAACAATACAAAGAAAAACGAAGACAAATGTACAGAGTGCTAGGGTGCAAAGGCGGCCTTATCACTTAAAGTGATCTTTTACTACCTAAGCGTAAGAAGCAATCATATAAGCCTATAATACAAAATATAATATTATAATTTTTGAGTGCTATGGATTAAAGTGGGAGGTCCCAGCTTTGATACCAACAAGGGGCAATTTGGAAATTTATAAATTTATAACTGGTAGGTGGCTTAGGCCGAGGTTTGTTACCACCCTAAAGACAAAGACGTGCCACTGAGCGATTAATCCAGGGTAATTTTAGAATAAACATTGTACTTTTAAGCAAATAAAAATTTGCTTAATAATATTATTATTATTATTAAGCATTCACAATTAAGCTTACAATGTCTCAAAAACCAATTGATATATGGGTGTTATATAACTGCAATAGCTTTAACAGGTTACCCCATTACGATCTTAGACTGGACATCATCACTCACCATCAGGTGAGATTGCATCTAACTTGTAGTGGAATTAAAATAAAAAAAAAATAAAAATAAACTGACATTTTAAAATAATAGTGATAAAGCAAATGGTTGTAAGGTCCTTTTTAGTCACATTTGAAAGGAAAGCTAATCTTTTCTGATATTCTAAGCTACTAAGTTAACTTTCAACATTCTTTATATATAAAGCTTTAATACTTACCGAGTGTAACAAATACTGAAAACAAACTCTCTACAATTTCATCCATAATAGCTTCCATTTCCGTATCTTTAGTGTCTCCTTTGTTGATTGCTGTAAATATATTATTATTTATGAGTTATGTACATTCTTAAAAAAATATATAAAACAGGTTTGCTAGTGCAATCATACTATTGCCTTTGTAGCAACATAGAACCAAATTATAAACTGACAGGGGTGAAGTGCCAGGTCACCTCTATGTGGGGTATCTTGGGCACCAGACAATAACATTTTAAATCGCTCATGTGTTATTGTGGTAATAGCCTGGCCAGGGTGTGTATTTCTCAGTGTTAAGACTTAAATGCCACTAGCTAAAGCAAAGTGTGAATCACGCTTTTAACTCTTTTTCATGTTAGCTCAGCTCGCCAACTTATATTGAAGCAGCTTGGTGGATCTAAGCTTCCTTTCTCTTTTTTTTATGAGCAAGATGACATACAATAAATTTCACATATAATATCTCAACTGGTTAAAACATTCGATTCAAAAATTTCAAAATTTTTCGATTCACTACACTCAATGAGCATTAAAAACTCTTTTAATAGTTTTACCCTAATAAAAGGTATACATATGTGCTCCTTTAATAATACTCTACAAGATAATTTATGAGAAACAAAAATATAGATATACTATTATTTACCATAATAAGACAGTGAATCCGATTTCTGATGTTTCATTATAAATAAGTCGTCCTCCAAACATATAAAGTTCAAATATTGATCATATATTTTGTGAATGCTCATAACAGAATTAGACTGAATAGTGGAAGCCGCCAAGTCCTCTATTTTTTGCCGCGTTATAGGTGATATGAAGTTCAAGTAGTATTGGTCATAGAGTCCATTGTCAAGGTCTTGGCATATTCTTCCCAGATTCTCTTCTGAAGGAGCACAGAAATAAACTGCAGGAACTTCAGGTATTGAGTCTCTGTCTGAATGTAGCTGGCTGTAATGGTAGTAAGAGGTGTTGTTAAATAAAGAAAACTAAATACCAATAAATACTCTTATAAACAGCCAATCTCACATCAGCACCCTTAAATAATAAACCTATTCTTCAATGGTTGCAGTTTAAATCTATTTTGAAATACTGTTCAATGTTTCTGGACAGAAGTGGACAGAAGTGGACATTGAACAAATACTTCATCATCATCATATGTTTATTTTCTGTAGTTATTCTGGATTTTTTTGTAATTACATTATGATGAAATATTTTAGTGAATCAAAATTAGATACTAGTAGAAACTTTCAGGACCAACCTGGAGTTTGGAAATTTAGCAGTGGCCTACTTTTGTATCTTAAGAACCATATTAAACTGTCAACTATGGTTATTATCATTAATAACTAATATATATCTCAACGCTGACCTTAGTGCTATCTGTGACTGGAGCAGATCTCATGGGTTATTGGTTAATGCCAGCAAGTCTCAGTCAATTATTTTGGGTAATTCTAGGCAAATTGCGAAAGTGAATTTTTCTGGTATTCCGCAAGTCACTTTTGATGGGTCTCTGCTGCCTTATAGCAAAACTGTGAAAAACCTAGGCATTCTCATGGACAGCAGTTTATCTTGGAGGCCGCAAGTAGCCCATGTAAGCCAGAAAGTTTTTAGTGCCTTTGGGTCATTAAAAAGATGGAAAAATCTCTTGCCTATCAAGACTAAGATTTTATTAGCCAATACCCTTCTTCTTCCTATTTTAGATTATGCCGATGCCTGTTATTTAGACTTGACTGAGGACCTTCTGGATAAGCTGGAGCGACTACAAAACTTATGCATAAGATTCATATTTGGTCTTAGGAAATATGATCACATCTCTGAGTATCGCAAAAAATTGAAGTGGCTTCCTATTAGGCATCGGCGTAATCTGCATGTCCTTTCAATCCTGTATTCTACTCTTTTTCATCCTTGGACACCACCCTACCTTAAACAACGCTTTCATTTCCTTTGCCCGTGTCCGTCTCAAGGATCTCAGCGTTCTGCTAGGGAGAATATTCTCCGAATGATGAAATGTAAGTCGCAAAGTTACTCGGAATCCTTCACAATAAAAGCTGCAACGCTGTGGAATGCACTCCCTGACGATATTCGTCGCTCTAAATCCCTAGCTATTTTCAAAAGCCGTGTTAGACATCACTATTTGTCATTATAATTTTGTTGTTCGTATATGTGTACTTATGTATCTATAGTAAATGTAAATATTTGTTAATATATATATATATATATATATATTTATTTATAACTTATTTTATTTATCTCTTTTAATTATTTATTATATTAGTTATTAGTAGTATGTACTTAAGTGTGTAAATTTATGTATTGTTTATTTTAATTGCGATTTCCCGTCTCTCATGTTTTGTTGTGTACTATCGGTAAGGTTACCTGGCAGAGATCACTTTTAGTGATAAGGTCGCCTTTTGCTTTTAATTTTTTGTTTAACTATATTTGTAATTTCTCCTTTATTACGCAATAAAGATGTTTAAATAAAAAATAAAAATATATATATAACTCCGGGACATACATAGACTGAGGATGACTGAAAGAATGTGGGACTCAGTAGATTACCATAATAAGTCTTGTTACACTTTTTCTCTTTAAAACATAAATTATTAATATTTCAACATAGATAATAATTATTTTCAACTTACACATGCAAAGTGACACCTAATTCTCTCAGTTCTTTCACAGATATTAGTGGAGAAATTATATCTTGGCCAACTCTGTCATAAATTAGTACTTTCCATGATGGTTCATTTGCTACTGCTTTGGTTAATGGTTGATTCAGATTCAGCATCTGTTTCAAAGCATCTGTAATTAAAACCAAAGTTCATACCACAGTGCACATCAATGCACATTCTCATTTCTTCTTGATTCTATGGTTGCCTGTTAGGGATTGCTACTAAGTGATAATAGCTGCCTCCTATATACCTACTTCATTGATGTTTCTGCTTTTCACATGGATGTCTTTTACTTATTAGGGTTTACAAATAAATATCAATAACAAAATAAACTTTTTACTGAATGAGGGAATTTAACTTTTCATTTTGTTATGTAAGTTTTTCAATGGTATTTAGAATTGACAAAGTGAAGTTTAAGTTTGACCAGGGAATAAATTATAGCTCATGTAAAAAATGATAACACGATTAATATATCTTTTAAATATATTCAAACTCTGCCCTCAGCCTAACTTTACATACTGTTTTCCTCTGTTAAAAAACAGTATTTTAAGATTCATTGAATGGACATAATAAATATAAATAATTAATTGCAACTTACTGAGCTGGCGTTCCCGTAAAGTCGTCATTGTTGCTGAGGCAAAACACTGCCATCAAATAATATATTATATTATATGAATACGATGTATTAATATAACTCCAATGTTTTCATTTATTAGTCAATAAAAGACACAGCCTTAGAATTCCTGTTGCGGCTAAATTAATTTCTATTTTCTACTTCATTTTGAAATGTCAAAGTGAACTGACATTGCGATGTCATCTTACGCCACGTCGATTTTGACAAATGTCATCAAAATATACTCGGATACATCTACATAAATCAAAAGACAAAAATGTATGGTTTGTATGTTGTTAGACATTGATTTAATATATTTCTATTGTTACACGTAAGTTTTGGTAGTGATTATAATAGGAAATATTCAGTTTGTGTTTTAAATTAATAAAAGTGCATAAATATAACCATAAAAAATATTTTAAATTTTTTTTTCCGCGTTTAATGTACCTTGGGTTTTTAGCTTTAAAAATATATTTTTAAAAATACCGCGCAAATGGTCCCATCGAACCGGATCACATGGGTGTAAATAAAGCGAACGAGTGAAAAGATTTCTTCGTAAAATGTTCTAAATAATGGAAATGGATCAAAAATCATATCGGTGGTACTTAGTATCGCATTATACAAAATACTTTTGTTATCACTCCAAATTAAATATTACCACGAAATGTTCCACGAAATAAAACAAAAAATGGTTGAACCTGAACAAGACGAAATAACGAATGAATGGCTAAAATTTCTCTGATTTACTTCAAAAAAAAATGCAATAATATTATTTCACACAATTACTGTCCGATTGCTTATTATTATGTTGCCGTGTGGTGACGGCAGATCAGAATACAGTTTCCACTACCCTCCTCTTCCCGCAAACCCTTCTGTTAGGAGGGGCTTTTCAGTCCAGTTGTGGATTGTTTTATTCTATTGATGATTAAAGATTATAAAATTGTCTTCGTCTCATTTACTGGTGAATGTTCCGAAACCGCTTTACGCACACCATAATCGACAGTCCTTAGTTTCCTCGTAGTATCGATTCATTGAGATCTCAAATTTCTATGCTCCCACTATCGCACAGAAAAAAACCTCTCGAAAATTTCAAATAGGTAGACTATATATATACACGTCAATTCCCTAGTGATCACGGTCTTCTATTCACCAACTCACTTGGCACGAGTCGGGCTGGACACGTCGTCATCGTTTTCTTAAGTCATCCGGATGTGAATTCATCCCATGGCCTCGATTGCGTACGGAACAGTCACAAAGCCGGAGTTCGGACTTATATGATGAAACTGTATGCGGAAGACCCCCTTTTTCTTTGAACCCTAGGCCGCACACTAATGTTAGAGCTTTCTGAAGCTCGACACAGCTCCGGTTTATTCGCGTGAACGTGAATTTTTCAGAAACAAAACAACCGATTTATAGTTAAAAAAAAGAAGATTGTGATTTTTTTTAATAATTAGTAGTTGCCTACTGTTTTTTTAAGAATACCCGTACTCTGGCAAAAAATAAAATAGCAACGTGACAAGCACGTTTGCGGTGCAGTGCATAGCGCAAGCGCCGGCCATCAGAAACCGTTGTCGGGTCCCAAAAATAATTCAAGCATCCTGTGACCAAAAAACTGACGCTTATTTAACATAACAGCTAAGTCTAGACTATACAAAGAGGTAGTAGCGCTTATTGGGTAGGTACCAGACGCGTACTGCTCAGAAGATACTAAGTCTGTCATAATAAAATAGCAACGCACAACGTTTGCTATTGGATTTGGCGTAGGTAATACTTTATTAAATAGTATTATTGGCCTGTAAAAGTACCTTATCCATCGGCTGTGGACAAATAATGTCCTAACCTTACACATGCGGGTCTTTTACGAGACTCTCGTGGCCAATAGTATGTTGAATTAGGCGTGCATTTTTTTTGTAGATATCCGAAAAGGAGTCTGTTCAGCGATCCCACGGTTTGGGATGCGTCGTGCGTTCATACGTCGAGCATGTCACACTTCCGTAACTGGTCCTAATAAGCAGGTGCAGCTTCCTAATCTACACAAATGCTTAAACGACGCAAATACTAATAAGTTATATACCTCATTATTCTAGTGCTTACGTTTGAAACTTTGAGTATGGATCCAAAGTATCAAATGCAAGCACCGGCTATCAGAATAGTCATCGGGTCACAAAACTTGATCGACTCATCTGGTGACCCAAGAACAGGCGCTTATTTAACCCAACGACTAAGTCTAGCAATACAAAGAGGAAATAGCTAGTTTGGGTATCTTCTTCTTCTTTCTCTGGGCTTGTCTCCGTACATGGTCGGCCGGAACGTTCCGTTGTACGTAATGCCACTAGTATAGCTTCCCGCTGGGTAACTCCAGCCAGCCGAGCTCACTCCAGAAGCTTAGCAGGCCGCGTTGGGTACCTAATCGTATCATTTTAGCCAATTACCGGCCCACTTCAGGGGTTAAGGCTACCATGCCATCCTAGTGCGGATTGGTGGATTCCACACACCTTTGAGAACATTATTGAGAACTGGCATGCAGGTTTCCTCACGATGTTTTCCTTCACCGTTGAAGCAAGTGATATTTTAATTGCTTAAAACGCACATAATTTAGAATAGTTAGGGGTGCGTGCTGGGATTGAAACTCGGCCCTCCCAAAGTGAAGTCTAAGTCCTACTGGGCTATCGCCGCTTTGAATGATTACAGAACACTTGGTGCGTAGCTCCTGAGTATTATTTGCACTTGGACAGTTTTTAACATTGATTAGCCAAATAACAAAGATAATATGTAGGTATCCTGTAGGCGGGTGACACACCTCACAATAATGCAGATAAAAGCTTAGTCCAATGACACCGACTGACACCGACTGGGTCTTAGGAGACTTATGCCCGTTTTCACTAAACCTAGGCATCGCCTTAATTGAATGCCTAATGATTTAGGAAAAGACTATAGAAAAAAACTGATGTAGGCCTAGGAATCTCTTTAGATTAGGCTTTACTTATTTAAGCATCGCCTTGTTCGTCGTACGTAAAAACGGGCATCAAAGCCTTGCCCTTTCTTTGTTTATGTGCACTTCTAAGTCTGTAATAAAATCTTACCTAATAACCAATACGTAGGTGTTTGTTATATTGGTTTGCATAACTAAGTATCGTTACCTATTCATATTAAAAATGCGAAAGTGTGTTTGTTAGTTTGTCCTTCGATTACGTTACAACAGAGCAAATTTTTGCACAGAGAGAGTTTCTTTATGAGTCGGGAAGTACTTATTCTACTTTTATCTTGAGGAAAAAACATAAATTGGTTCGATATAAATAGAAAGCGTCCTAAAATGCCTCGTTGGTCTAGTTGTTGACATATCCATGGATATGGAGCCTGAGATCGATTCCCGGCTTGCGCCAACAATTGTAAGCTGTCGGTTTAAATTAAGTATACTAGCCCAGAGTTAGGAAATGGGCGGATCACAGACTCCACGCTAAGGCGTCGCATCCTCGGTAAATGTAACATTAAAATAACTAATCGTTATATCCTACCAACCCGCATTAGAGCAGCGTCTTGTTTCTTTGCTCTAAAACCATCTCATCCTATGACAGAAGAGATATTTGACGGCCGATTGCTTTCTGAGTCCAAGGCCGTAGGTTCGATTCTCACAACTGGAAAATGTTTGTGTGAAGAACATAAATGTTTTTCAGGGTCTAGGTGTTTATAGGTATATAATAAGTATTTTTGTATATTATTTATAAAAATATTCTGCAGTCATCTTAGTACCCATAACACAAGCTACGCTTACTTTCAAATACCAAAGAATAAATTATTTGGTATTTTTTTTTTTAAATAGTTTACTGTTTTGTACTTCTTTTCCACATTTTTAATATAAACAGTCGAGCTGGGGCAAGAATGAAGCCGCGGGAAGAACTAGTTCATCGTAAACCAACGTTGTGTGTAGGTATCTGCTAATTTTAATTATCCTAATTTTAATGATTTGTTAAGTTATACGTTAAATTAACTAATGGTTCCAGGTAACGTTTATGACCTGCTCATTAGATCAGCTGGTATAGAAGGAGAAAGCCGTGCAGACGAGACGGTAGACGGTAGCTTGGTGGTGGCAGCGTGAGCCACTTCGGACTTGGCCATCATAGCAGTACGCGCGCGATGGTGAAAGGTGTCATGTCGATTTGTAGAGTGAATAGTGTGCGGACCACCATGACCGCGTATACGATATTAATACTTTTTTGTGCCATATTTGTGAACGGTTAGTTGAGAGTTTGTGTATTCTATTTAATTCTTTTTTTTATTTGTCTGTGTTTTTTTACCGGATACAGGTGCCCGACTAACTGAGTGCCGCTAATTGGATAACTTGTAATGTAATTATTGTTATGCAAGTGATACAACGTTGGTAATATTTACACGATTCTTTTAACCGCACACGGTTAACGCAACTGGTGAAAGCTATGTAAAAGTTACATTCGAACACGTAAGCTACAATAGGAAGCAAAAGTACTAAACTGCTTGTATTGCGAAATCAATTAATCAATGGGTGTATATATTAATGTGCCATAATGAATTAGAAAGTATGTATTTGTTAATAGGTGGGTAGGTACGTGTATATCTATACGTAGATGTCATTTGTTAATTAAAATTCGTATTGTACGTCCTTTCTTTCACTTGACATTGAGACGTGATCGGTTATTTATGAATTGAGGATATTGACTGTTTTTGTCAGCAGTCTCTAGGCACCTTGTACCTATGTTATTAATTAATTATATAATTTAACCCCAGAAACATCTAAAAGTGGTGAAAGAAAATGACTCAATGGTTATGGATGGTACGATCACATCGGAACTTTGTCAACCTACGTAGGTAACTACCCTCGTTAAGTGTATCAATTCCTAAAATGAGCATACCTAGTTTAAATAATAAAAAAAAAATTAATGAAGTAGTTATCACTAAATTTTCCATCATTCACTGCTCCATCATAGGTACAGCACTTGAAAACCTATTCTATAATTGCACAGGACGTAGCAGATTGAGAGCGTAAAAACGAGTATTTTGGTCGAGCAGTTTTTGCCTTGATGTAAATGTTATACTGGTGTCCCGACAGGTTTATTGAGTATGTGCAGTTGCTTGCATTCATAGCATTTTTTTAATTTACTTGCAAGCCCTCGGCACCTTCGCATCGTTTACGATTGCGTGTGTGCTGACTTACTGACTATAACAAAAAAAGCTACTTAGTAAGTCGGCCTTAGCGAATTCTTAAGTAGATATATACCTACCTTTCTAGATACTCTTTCTAAAATATAAACCATTCAATAATTGATAAAATACTTTAGTGTCTTTCGCCTCTAATTTTTGGGTATTTTACAACAATTATAGAAAATAATATTCTATTATTCTTATTTTAAAGAGTTAAATCATATAATAATCATATGCATCTCTAGTTACAGCATAACTCATTTTAAAGTAATCGTCATAAAATTTATTAACCTAGTCTTTCTCTTTTTTCGTCCATTTCCGCAATATTTCGAATAATATTTAAGTAGCCTATCTGAATTTCTGTCATTTTTTAATTCTCATTCGAACTTATATCGATCACAGATTATGCATAATTTTCGCCAGTTATAACTAAGTTCCATTTTTTAAATAACCATTAGGCAAAGGCATTTATGCTAACATTAATAAATAGGTATATCGATTTCATTTTATTAAATGTGGAACTTCTGAACTGAAGCGAACAAAATTTTTATAGCAAAGCGGGACCCAAGTCTGGAGCTCTAGGAATATAAAAATTACTACTAAAAATCATTTGCCAGAATGATAAAGGATCTTGGTTGTCATTTAAATAATTGATAAGATATTTTAAGGGTAATCGTGGACTACGCTACGTGATCCAACTTCTAAATATGGTAGGCAGAACTGTAACTGTCCTAAGTTTTTACCACCACAAACACGGTAAATCATAAAGGCTACTATAGATACGCGGTTAATCTTAGATGGTATCATAGAGTAGCGATAAATCTTAATTCATGTGAGGTAGAATGTAGACCCGAAATGACTTCGATGTAATTAGGTGAATCTAACACAAACAATATCTGAACCCATCGAAGGTTGTCTTTTACGTTTTATCGTTATTTTAGTAAAAGTTCCTACTTTTTTAGAAATCTTTCTGCCTTATAACTTTGTATTTTCGGGGATGAAAGTTGATATGAAAATCTTTTAAGTCATATCGTTAAATTTATATTTAGGCAAACAATTAAAACTAATTTTTTGATGAATGATGATTTATAAAAATTCATCATTCATCAAAGGGGATGATAATAAATTTGTTAGAATGGACGAAATATGCTCTTTTACATTATGCTACAACCCTTAGAAGTCGGGCGATGGGTAGGCGATGCAACGCGGTGGGTCGTAGAATGAAAGTTTGTATCCACTGCGAAGTTGTACGCTGACGATTCCGCATCGATTTTCGCAAATGTTTACGACTATGTATCTATTTTCTTACAAAATAACTATATTTCAGTTTATACTAATACTCTTCGTACGGTCGTGTGAAAGAGTTAAAGATGGTTTTGGATAAACTATTCTGCTATATTTTAAGTTAGTCGCTGAGCTACCTACGATGTTTAACTTAACATTCATTTTGAGTGAGCAATGAGATGTACGTAGGTACACTGCATACCTCCACAGGACGTCGCAAGAATTCGAATGAACACGGAAAATATTATAATCATTACTACCTACTTATCTGCCTACTAGGCATTCTAATGGGCTAAATAAACATTATTAACACGTTATGTTGATAAGTAATACGCGATTCTGCATGAATTTGTAATAAAATTAATTAGTAAATAGCCCATAATTAATAGGTAGTGGTCAGATGTAACAAATTATGCACAGGTACGAGTACCTACTTACGTATCTAATTTATGTTTCATTATCATCAGCATCAATCCATTACCGAACCCACGACAGGGCACAGGATGAGAAGAGTTTAGGCCGTAGTCCATCGCGCTGGCTAGTGCGGACTGGTAGATTTCACACGCCTTGAGAATGAGAATGATTATGGAGATGATTATGGAGAACTCTCAGGCATGCAGGTTTACTCACGATGTTTTCAGTGCCGGATTAACAACGTAGCAAGAGCAGCAATTGCTAAGGGCCACGCGCGAAAGGGGGCGCCGCATATTTAATACCGTTCATCTCTGTCTGACTGACTGACTGACAGACACGCATCCGCACACGCACACGCACACGCACACGCACACGCACACGCACACGCACACGCACACGAACACACACGCAGACGCACACGCAAACAGACATCGCCTTTAGTTATAGAATGTTTTTCAGTGTCGAGGTGTTTATATGTATATTATAAGTATTCATGTATATTATTCATAAAAGTATTCATCAGTCATCTTAGTACCCATAACACAAGCTATGCTTACTTGGGGGGCTAGATGGCGATGTGTGTATTGTCGTAGTATATTTATTTCTTTATTTTAATTGTAACCTATATATAGCAAATATGTATTGTATTTAAGATACATTTATGCGTATTTAAGATACAATACGTATCTTAAATACGAGTATTGAATACTATTTTTACCACTTTATACTTAAGAACCCACAGCAGATCAAGGGCTCTTTTAAAGAATTTGCTACGGTCCCCGCGCTTGCTTAATCAGGCACTGGATGTTTTCCTTCACCGTTAAATAAAGTGATATTTAATAGCTTAAATTAAAAACATACATAACTTCGAAAAGTCAGAGGTAAGAAGCCGTAGCCTTACCATTGCTCTGTATCAATTTACGTTTAGGTCGTAATTATTATTACGAAACTATATTTGTAGGTATTTTTATATTCCATCTAAGAAACTTCAAATCAAGAGTGGATAGGTACCTCCTAGGTAAGCGTGCTCTATCTTAAGCAACAAAATAACTAACCATCAGGTGGTAATTCTATCGAGTTCTAGCCTAAATATTCCGAAGAAAACACTTAAGTGGCATTTTAATAGGTTCTTGATCATTCAAGTACCTAGTAATAATAATGCCCGTTTTCACAAAAGACGCACAAGGCAATGCCTAAATAAGTAACGCCTAAATAAGTAATTCCTAGCCCTACATCAACAGTTCATCAATAGTTGTCACCTCAGAGTTGGTGAAACGTTTTTATTCTATGGAAATAGTCTAAATCAATAGGCATTCTATTAAGGCGATGCCTAGGTTTAGTGAAAATGGGCATAAGGGTATTACGACGGTGATAGCTTAGTGGTTAGGGCTTCGGCCTCCTTTTTGGGGACACCGAATTCGATATCAACTTCGCAAATTTTCAGAGCTATGTGAGTTTTTAATGTATGCAATTGTATGTCTAAATCAATAGGCATTCTATTAAGGCGATGCCTAGGTTTAGTGAAAATGGGCATAAAGGTATTACGACGTTGATAGCCTAGTGGTTAGGGCTTCGGCCTCCTTTTTGGGGAGATCGAATTCGATCCCATCTTCGCAAATTTTCAGAGCTATGTGAGTTTTTAATGTATGCAATTGAATTGGTGGCATATAAAAAGTTTGTGTTGTGCATATAAAAGAACTAGACGAAGAAGAAATGAATTTGAGGAAGAAAAGTGAGTTCACTGTTCCATTTGACCTTGAATATAAATGGACACTACTACAACTTTTTTTTTATTTTTATTGATCAACTTAGAGTAAAAACAGTTAGCGAAAACCTCGTCTCACAGGGCTTATGTGACAACGCATAATGATATGATTCGTTTTTTCTAATATTACTTACCATCCATTATAGCTCGTCTTCATAATATAAGCAGTCTTTCGTTGTTTTTTAGAATAAAGTACCTATTGGAAATAGAAAAATAACCAGTGTTTTAAAATTATTAAAAACTAATAATATAATAAGATATTTTCTATGGGTGCCTACCTTAACAGTGGCGTCCATAGAGGGTATACACAGGATATGTATAAAATGAAGAAAATCTACATTACGTAATATAAATATTTAAGGGTAGGCTATCTTTAAGTTTTTATTACTCTTACTGGAGATTCTCTTCATTCTATATCATCTGCATACCCTGTGCATACCCTCTATGCACGCTACTGCCTACGTATATGCATGGTTTTATTATTATTTTTATAACATGCTTTACATTCAAAATTAATGAAAAAAATTATTCAATTATTTAATTATTATTTAGCAATAATAGATTTTAATTATCACATATGCACTGGTCGGAAGATTAATGCTAGAGTTTCTGAGTACATTATGTTCGTTGTATGGTGTACCCACTTATGTAATGAGTGAAAGTGATTGATGGAAAGATGGAATGCGCTTGCCTAAAAGACCTTGTCTGACCTATTCGTGTACCAACATTAGGTGATCGTATGTTATTTATGGTAGAGGTCATTAGCTTTAAAAGCGGCTGCAGTTTCATTCAGAGAGGCGGCTTTCGGCTACTTCAAAGACTCGGCACGTACCTCCTAAACAATCGCAGTGTAATTTGAGGATTCAGATGATTATGAATAATGAAACAGAACCGTTTTCAAATCGTAACATCTAATCCATATATATAATCTTTCCATTCCTAATATAACAATAGGTTCTATATTGAACGCAATGATGTAATATTACGAAGAACGGTGCAACACATGTTCTACGAGACAAAATACTTGGGAATCTCTGATTTATACACAACGATTTTGGGACGAATATAAATACGGAAACGATTTATGTGTCATTTATAACACGAATATTTTATTTTTCATATTATAATAAAACCATTTGTATTTAAATTTTAAAATAATGGTTTGTGGCCATTTAACTTTTTATTGTGAGATTTAAGTAGTTATGATAATATGAGCGGAAGTATTATTTTATGCCGGCTGAACACTCACCGAAGCACGTAGCTTTTGAATAAGTATACTTTGACTATATTTAGTGTTAAAACAATTGAGAGATAAGTAAGAGTCAGACTTCAAATATCGATGTGTCACACCTAAGAACACTGAATAATGAAGAAACAAAGCTTTGTCTCGTTTTAACGATTTCTCAATTTGAGTTTTATATGAAACTTTGTTATTTGTGGATTTTTCCGCTTTATCCCTTTTTTTGTGTAAATTTATATAAAAGTATATACAACGTGTAACATAATTACGAAATATTATTAAAGGAAGGAACGAAATATTACTAAGTATATATAAGGCTGATTCCTTCCTGTGAAAATATTAAATCAAACGAAGCATATTAATTTTCCATACAAACGAATTCAAAATATTCTAAGTGTTTACTTATGACCACCCTATTGAAGATAAAAGACCGACACGCGCATAGTACCTAAGCTAAGCGACGCTTACCTAATAACACTTTATTTTAATGTGATGTTAGGGCTGTATCTTATTTCTTTCAGGAAAAAACTATGGCAGTGGTTTACTGAAAAACTATTAGGTTTTCGGTGTCACAGATATTTCTCGGATACAGTACATAATTTACCTCAAAAGCCCGTAAAGTATTATTTCAGTGTCCATGTACACATTGTATAAATTATTTGTTAGTATAAAAGATGAAAGAAGATAGTTGTGTGTCTGTGGAGAGTGAAATAGGCTACATTTAGTCCTGCGCGCAATCCACGGGTCGAAATTATAAGCGTACCTACATACTAACCTACAACATAAACTTGCTATACTCAGACATGCCTCGTTATCGGTTATGAATTTCCATTCCCGTATGGACTTAGGAATAAAAAGATTATACATTTATTTTTTAAGAACGTTTTTTACATTTTAAAACAATTAATGAGTAGTAGTAGTAACTATAGAGTTTAAAGAAAAGTTTTATATTTTTGAAGTTGAATTATGATATGAACATGATGATTGGCACGTCTTGGCAGTAAAATCGACCCTATGGAGTCACGAAAAACGTCATGACCGTTTCTACGACGAGCGGTGGTGTGAATCCTTTACACCACCGCTCCCGACTTCCTTGTGTGTGTTCAACGTGTGTTTATATTTTAAATCTGCTGGGCTTATAAATAATTTTTATTTAATTATTTAAAGTTGTACATAAAATTACAGTGATATTTTTGTGAGGAATATTGCCTCAGTAAATTATTACCCAAATCTCAATGACCTGTCAGAACTAATTACTTTTTTTGAGTCGCACAACGTTGGTAGGTTAGGTATTGAATAGTGAAACTGAGACCTTGATAATCGCAGAAAAAAGGTCATAATAGAAATAATATACTTGACTAGATCATAAAAGTAGATATGTTTTGTAGAAAATGTGACCTTAACACTTATTTTTTAAAGTTCATTTTTCTAGTAGGTATTCCAACCAAACTAGTTACTAGAATATTTATTGTTTAGTAATGCTAGTAAATATATTATAGCTTATAATAATTACTGTGGAAATGCATTTTATAATTATTTATATTAGTACTAGCTGTTGCTCGCAACTTCATCCGCGATAAAATTTTGATTTGAAATTAAAAGAAATACCGATATGCGTTGAGATAGAAGTACCTGACGGCTGACAGTATTATGATTTAATCGTTATCAGGTCACAGTCAGACAGGACTTGATACTCTCAAGTTTAGAATATTACGTAGCTGTATTAATTTGAAATTGGAATTTCTTACCAGGATAGATAAGATGAGATACTTGAGATCAAAGTGGCAAGTACGACAAAACGACCAATTTCATATGAAAAGTAGGTCTTTACATATGAAATTGGTCGAAAAGATAGAAAAAATATTACAACTGTTACTAGTGTTACCATTTAGCTATCCGAATAATAAATACCTAGTAACTCGACGGTGGTAGACACCGTTTCGGAAAGCAGATTCTAACAAGAAGAGCGGTCAAGAAACTCAGTAGTTGCTCTTTTCCAACATCACATTCACAATATTTTTTCTATCTTGCGGGAGATGAGAGCAAAGCTGGCTACTTCCAATCCTGACATTAAGAAATTCATCAAGTTTATTGTAACCTCGCTGTATTATGTGTTGATTACTCATTTTTTAAATGTATGCATTGTTAGGTCTAGAATTACCTTAGGAGTCATGTTTTAACTGCATTTTATTGTACTGTATTAATTTAGTCTCTTCAGGTTTAATTGCAATATTCAATATTCAAAATTCATTATGTAGCACTTTTGAAACGTCAAGTGTGTTTGTACGGACTCTTGCAGCGGTGTTATAGTAGTTAGTTATTAATTCTGATAAATTATCTAAATATAAATTACATAGCCATAACCTAATTTATTAAAAACGAAACTTAAATTAAAAACTTAACTAAAATATGAGAAAAACGCTAACATATATTATTATATCGTATACTTAATTAAATATTTGTTAGAAAAATATCTAACCATAAAAGAAAGATAAGCAGAAGCTGTATTCGGGCTAATAAAGTTGAATGTTCAAATATAAAATAAACAAAATTTGGTTTCACTCAAATTATGTCCAATTACGTCCAAATAATTGCCTACCTCAGACGAAATTTTTTTGAAGCATAATAACCTTGCCTATTTAAACATTTCGTAATGAGTGAAAAATTATAACTCTGAGGGAGCCTGCGGACATAATTTTTAATCTTTTATTTACAGTAAATTGCCAGAAAGAAAAGGAAGCGGAAGAATTCGTTTGTCCCGAAGGCACTCAGGGCAACGGAAATTTCGCTGATCCAGCCACTTGCCGCCGCTTCTACCAAGTGAGTGCTCGTCCTATTAATTAAAATTTACTGTGATCACGATTTTTAAACTGAAAAATAGTTTGGTTTCTTCAACGAAGCGAGTCTTTTAATTTCTGTTAATTCTTGTTTATTTATTTATTTATTTTTATTAGGACTACAAAATTACATGTATTATAGTTATGAATAAAGCTAGCCTTAGGTTACAAATGACACATAATTTCACTTATAGGTAGTCACAGCATGCACTGGTTAGTATGTACGATAACTCAATCAAGCATTATTAAAAGATATGTAAATTTATAATAATAAAATTTAAACAGAAAGCTTCATAAGTGCCTGTGATAGGCCTACATGAATAAAGAAATTTTGAATTTGAATTTGAAATAGAAACTTACATTACCAATGTTAATATTTTAGGAACTTAAAAGACAAAGTTGAGGTACCTATTTGTCAGATTACGAGTCACCCTCTAGCGAAGTGCCAAACATTTTAATAATTTTGGTTTTAAATTTTCCTAATGTATCGTTTAACAAATCAATACACTCACTTTTAGCACTAAATTCATTATACAATCTACTTAGCCTAGGTATTAAGGAGTGGTGGCCGAGATTAGTTCTATAAAGTTTACAACAGATACCTACGTATAAATTCCTAATTGTTGTTTGTTAGTCTTGTTTTGATTTTAAAGCATAAGCTGTGCATTCTTTTAAAAGGAATCGGGTATAGTTTTTAAACTTTTTTTATTCCGTTTTTTTGGCATAGTTCTTATTTTTTTAAATCTCGCGATAACTTCTACTTATACTGTTACTAACTTCCCATATTATATAGATAGTGTATATTCCAACCGATCGTTGAAATGTGTTGGAAAAAGTTGCATTGCTTCTAAAGCAAAACAGTGCAATCGTTTGTATGTTCGATACTACCATTTTAATTAAAGAAATCCACTCAGACGGTCTGTACTTTATGGTAATTGGAAATCCATCGTCTATAAACAATGCAAAACTCCGCAGGGCATGCAAGGAACACGTCCTGCAACGTGCCACTCTAGTTCCATCAACCTGAGGCGAAGGTTTTAAGCCTAATGTTCCCGTTATCTCATCGGCAACCACGTCCTTAAGACTGGAGCACAGCATTGCAACAATGCTGCTTGTCGGCAGAAATTGGCTCTGGCACAAACAGTTACTACCAATAAAAATTCTGAAAAAATCTTTGTCGGTTGCAGTATTGAGAAAAGTAGTAATTTAACAGTACGGTTCGACGGTATTTTGATAATAATGTCTCGTAAAATATAATACATGCAATTAAACTGTCATCTTCATCATCATCATCAGCCATTGTGCGTCCACTGCTGGACATAGGCCGCTCTCAAGCAGCGCCAACTTTTCCTATTTTGGGCTTTCCTAATCCAGTCGATGCCCGCCACTTTTCGGATGTCGTCGCTCTATCTAGTTGGGGTGCGTCCGACACTCCGTACTCATAAGGATAATGCCCTAATCACCACACTGGGCTGGCGGGTTAATGATCGCAGCACTTGATTGCGCTGATATCGCTGCTGCCGGACATCGGCAAATGAAAATTAAACTGTACATATATATATATATATATTTAAAATAACTTAAGGCACTATTATATAATATATATTATTATGGAAATATCACCTAAAAATAAATTGAAATTACTACACACCTAGCAAATTAACATAATTATTACGTGAGTATATAATTAAAACCGTACTTAACCTATTATAAATGATTTCGTAGAGTTTTGATGAAATCATTGAGGGAAATATTACAGACTATGATATTAGGCATTTAGTTCTAGCTCGACCGGTTCTCACTTATGAAACTGGATTCCTTTATTGACAATAATTTAATTCGTTATGGTGTGGTAGAACATTTACAACTTATTAATGTTCAATTACACGTTTGTACGTCTATTTAAGTTACCAATGGATGATTAAATTAGGATAAGATAGGTAAAGTATAGGAATTGTTCCAAACATCTAAACTTTTATTTATTTTGTATTTTGAGGAATACATTAATTTCAGTAGTTATGTAAGGGATAAGAAAAAACTTTTTTTTATAAGAAACGCCCAAGAAGATGTACGATAATAAAAGTCAAGGTTTAACTACATAACTTTGTTTTGTTAATAAAGGACCTGCACAGAGGACTGTCGGTTATACCTAAAATGAAAAGGTGCTTGTTGAGTGAGCAATTCCCTGTTATCATGCTTACTACCGTCCTTAGTTTTTTCCGACTTCGTTTTAGTAGTTTGGTTGTTAGTCGTGTGTTCAGGTTTGGAAAGACCTCCTTCGTATGTTTACACTGCCATGCCTACAAGCCGCACTGTATTCTGAACTCTGAAGGGCGTGGGTGCCGGTGTTATTACAGGCACGGCGATTTAACACCTAAGCCTCAGCTTGACGGACACAGGGCGGCACGTGCCAGGACAGGTTCTTGCATGCCCTGCGAAAAATTCCTCTGTTTATAGGCGAAAGCAAAGTTTATAGTTTACCAGCTTCGTCCGTCTATTAATACAAAAAGAAAAAAAAACAAATATGGCCCGAAATAGATGTGCTCATATTGTAGCAGACGCGAATCTCCGTTTTACAGTCACTGTGTCCCGCCACACCAACAGTATCGAGGAATAGTGAAGTGCCGCTGTTTGAAATTAAAAATATGTTTTACTCTATGTTACTATTGTTACAAGCTTACTGTTTTTACTATTATTATTTTGATATAACATTATCAGACGGCCGATTTGCGCTGTGGGCAGCGACGCCGCTTTCTGATTCCAAGGCAGGGGGTTTGATTCTCACAACTGGATTGTGTTTGTGTGATGAACATTAATGACTGTCTGTTTTCAGTGTCTGGGTGATTATCTGTATAGTATAAGTATTTATCTATGTCGTACATAAATTATTCAATAGTTATCTTAGTACCCATAACACAAGATACGCTTAATTTGGGGCTGCATATATATGTGTGTATTTTCGTAGTATATTTATTTATTTATTTAGACACAACTCACCTATAGGTAGGTCTATACATAAAAGTAACAAAAGTGACTATAATAATCGTATTTTAATGGCATGTTACACAAATGGATATCACTTTGATATCATTTTTCGATATTATCAAAGCTTCTGTAGTCAAGTCTGTGTAGATAGCTAGAGGTACCTGCAAACAAGTACAGAAATTGGGTCCCGTCACGGCTACCTTTGATAAACTTGTTTGTGCGAGAATAGTTATTTTTTTAATAAAACGAATCCCAAAAAAAACTCAAGGTTTTTTATTGTAAAAGTGACAAAGTTTAAAGCGTATATACACAGCGCCGTTTTTACGCGCAGACGTTTTAACAGGCATACCCGGATTTTTTAAACAGATTCAGTCGCAGCTACTTAACATCAAATTCAGACAGCAGTTTGTTTCTATATAAACGTGCAAAATGCATATGCTTCGATACAAAAGTTCTATCACTCGTTTAATGTACTTCTCAAGCATGTTTGTATCGCTTTAAATACGCTTTTATTTCGGTAAAAATACAACAAATCGGACTTCTAAAGTGCTCTTAAATGGCTTTCGTTAAACGCGCGTTGATAACGTGTAAAAATAGGACGTGTGCATAGGTCTTATATTCAAGGTAAAATTTTACTACGTAATAATGATCGGACGTCACAAAAAAAAAATATTAAAATAAATGTGGTTAAAACTATCAACGTTCGCTTTTAGTTATAATATAATCAGCACAAAGAAAAGGCTAAAAGCTAAAAGTTCCTGAAAGGCTGATCAAATTAACTATCACCTGAAATAGTTTTCCAGTGAATAATTTGATCTGAAGAACAATCCTCGATTTTTTTAGAAATATATAGTCTATTGTCTGGCTGAAATGACACGTGATATTAAGTGATGATGCTTCCCAAGACTCACTTACTTGACTAGAAGATAACTATAGAAAAGGCATTCAGTGCAGTGCATATTAGAAGGGGTTTCGTCAGTGTCCATAGGATATCAACTTTATAACAATTGAGATGTGTTTAGTTCATAATAAGAAAATGAGAGATAAATTATAAAACATTGTAATTTTTTTTGTTTATGATTAAGTTAGTTTAATATCATATAAAACGATAAAAATAAAGATAAATCAATAAATTTAAATAATTAAGTTTCAAAATGTAGTACTATTACGAGCTTTTTAAAAATTGTACCTATTGAAAATTACCAAAATGTGCTTAGTCTTTTAACAAACTGTGCAAAGTCAAATAACAGAAATAAAAACTAAAAATGTTCAAAAAATTATAATTAAATGAAAATACAATGAATAGGTAGAATTTTTTGATATAATCTTTTAAAAGAAGCAAAAATGCACAGATAAGAATAGAACTCTTCAATTATTGAGCTACCAAGAGTAGCATAAAACAAGAATTTAATAATGTTTAATATATAATTTTTTATCTCAACAATTTTAATTAATGTCTTTTATTTTTATTTCCAGTGCGTGGATGGCTACCCCTACTTGAACAGATGCCCCTCTGGCTTGTACTTTGATGACATCAGTAAATACTGTACTTTCAAAGTTGAAGCTAGATGCGGTCCGATTGCAACGAGTAAGTTTGACTCAACATTATTATATGCACAAGTTATTTGTATACTGTTAGATACCGTTTATCGATACTGGAATACCGTCACAGGCAGTGGTGCAAAGGTGTTATCATCGCACTGGTACCCTACATTTCTTAAGGGAAAGCAAGCCTGCTGGTGAAATGGTAACTTCTCAAAACAGATATCAACATACCATTAGCAAATTATATTAATTAAAAATTTCAAAATTCGCGTTGTCGAATTTGAACCTCGAACATAAAATTAAAAGACCAAAGCTCTTTAAGAAAGTCGTTACGCCATCGTGACGGCAAGTACGAACTCAGAACGGCGTACGAAGGCATAAGGTATTGACATTATTCTAAGAATACGACACTTCCTCATTCAACAACAGTAAAAATTCACGTCACAAATGGCAGTCAATACACATTAAGTTTTAAATGTCATAGAGCATCAAAGCCTTCAGAATATTAAACACCGTTTGAATGAATTAATTTGAATGTATTAATAATTTTTATTCATTAACGAATGTTGAATATCTATAAGATTGGCCACTTGTTATATCTGTAAATGTACGTGATAATACTAAGTCAGAGGAGAATTCTTCCGTTATCATCATAATAATCATATCAACCAATTGCCAATTGGCGCAGTGGGCAGCGACCATGCTTTCTGAGTCCAAGGCCGTGGGTTCGATTCCCACAACTGGACAATATTTGTGTGATGAACATGAATGTTTTCAGTGTCTGGGTGTTTATCTATATATTATAAGTATTTATGTATATTATTCATAAAATTATTCATCAGTTATCTTAGTACCCATAACACAAGCTACACTTACTTTGGGAGTAGATGGCAATGTGTGATGATATTGTCGTAGTATATTTATTTATTATTTATTCATTTATTACCGGCCCACAACATGGCACTGGTCTCCTTCTGCAATGAGAAAGTTTTAGGCCTTAGTCCTCGTTGGCCAAGTGCGGATAGTAGATTTCACACTCCTTTGCGAATATTATAGAGAACTCTCAGGCATTTAGGGTTTTGACGATGTTGTCATTCACCGTTAGAGCAAGTGATTGAAATAATAGAGGTGCATGCCTAGATTTGAAATCGGTCCTGCGAAAGTAAAGCCGAAATCGTAACCACTAATCTATTACCGCTGTATATTCTTTCGTAAATCTAAACTTTAAATTACGGAACTAAAATAACCATTGCTTCAAGTAACAAGCGCTAGAATAAACAAAGAAGTGTCTGTAGTGACAGCACAAGAGGTACGAGAGGTGATATGGTCAGCACTGCACTGTTTGCTGACGGGAATTAACCTTTGAATTAATTACTCACGTGGTATACGTGACCTGACGCAGTCGGTGAAATAACAAAATTTCTAATGTTAAATAATAAATTAAGGAACAACTGTAAACTATTTTATTATATAATTATTTAGTATCAACTTACTACGGGACACGGGTCTCCTTTCAGAATGAGAATCGTTTAGGCCGTAGTTCACCACGCTGGAAAAGTCCGTAGACTTCACCTTGGAGAACATTGTAGAAACTCTAAGGCATGCTGGTTTCCTCACGTTGTTTTCCTTCACCGTTAAAGCAAGTGATATTAAAACGCACATATCTCTGAAAAGTTAACAGGTGCGTGCCGGGTATCGAAATTGGTCTCCCCAAAAAGGAGGCCGAGGTCCTTTCCACTTATAATCAATCTATTAACGTCCCACTGTTGGGCACAGGTCTCGTCTCTCATATGAGATACGGTTTCAGAGCGATGTTGCGTAAATGCGTGCTTTAACGACTAATATCACAAGTAGGTAAGTGATAATAGATAGATAGATTCTTTATTGCAAACAATTAAGGGATACAGATAATATATATTGGAAACAGAAATACAAGTAAAATAAAAATGCGCAAAGGCCTTTGCGCTTTAAGCGATCTCCTCAGCCCGATCGATAATAACAGTGACGGCTTAACGTGCTCTTCGAGGCACGGGAGTTGACACTCCGAACTGGTAATGAAAATTCTGTATCAGAAAATACACAATTACTAACCATTCTTCATGAACACCTTTTGGTGCAGTGGGCAGCGACACTGCTTTGCACTGTAATCATTTAAGGCTTAGCGATACTGAATACTTTAAAAACAAAATCAAACGCAGACGAAGTCGCGGGCCACAGCTAGTGTATTATAAGTGTTTATATACCCATATCCTACTTCCCATACTACATGCTATAATATTATAAATGTGAAAGTGTGAATGTTTGTTGCACAATCACGCAAAAACGGCTGAACGAATTTAGAGAGATTTGACATGCATGTAGCCAATAACATAGGCCACCTTTTATCCTGACTCCTTCAGAAGTTAACGAGAGAAAATTGAAAATTGTCAACGAGCGAACCTTCAGATCCAATTCTGAAGTCCACGCAGATGAAGTCGCGGGCAGAAGCTTGTCATTCATCAAAATATCAGTCATCTTATAATAGTACCCATAACACAAGCTACGCTAACTTTGGGGCTAGCAATATGTGTATTTATTTAATATTTATTCATGGTCCAACTCGGGATTCGAATCCAGGAACTCGTGATCCGTAGTTGCACACAACTAAATTAACGAGGGCGTCCTATCGCCGCTTATATGTAGGCTAAAAACTAATTTTATCGTAATTCTTTCACAACTTAATTGCTCCAAAACATAACTTGAAAATACAAAGAGCGTCCCTTGTCACAGCACAAGAGATGCGACAGGCGGAAGGCAAGCATCCCAAACATGTAGCAGCGAATGCCTGCACTCTGCTCACACGCTGTCCCTGTTTAATAACGGGACTAGCGCTTGAACTTTGGACTTCTTGAATTAATTTTACATGCTATACCTGTATAAGGACGTGACATTAAGTCAGTTAAATGTTGCATAAACATAGCGAAACGTCTACGTAAAGTTAATTATTCATTTAAGGAGCAGGGCAGAATAACCATCTTCTATCATCTATTTTTTGTTACATACATATGTGATATCCTAGTGGTTAGGTGTCGCAGAGTTCGATCTCCAAATTTTGGAATTAAATATTACCTACTTGCTTCACCATAATATCGCATACCTATAAAACTACTGAACGTGAAAATTTGAAATTTTGAGAGAATATTCCTATCATGTTTCCCGCTTTTCGATAAACCTAAACAAGTGAAATGGGGATTGAAAGTCCTTCATATTTCAAAACATCGTTGATTTGTATTTTTGATTTTTGTTAAAAATAAAGAGTCTCTACGAAATTGGCATTTTTGTGTTTAGTTAAAAATATTCTACTATATTTGTTGCAAGTCAAATATTATTACGATTATTTCTTTAAACTATGCCATAAAAGAATTATTATCGAATTCCTAAAATGGAAAATGAATTTTACGAAGAAGCTTACAAGCTATAGGTAAATCTTGAGCCTTAATAAGCTTCATGAGGTAGGATTTTAATAAATTGCCATATCCCTACCATTGTCAGGTGATGAGATCGTAGTCAATTGCTAAAATGGTTGACAAACGAAAAACAAAGTAGCAAGTAGGCAGGTTGCAAACATTGGCTTAGACAGTTCAACATATAGCTGGGCTGTGAAATATTCTGTATCGCGGAACTAAAGGCGACATGGCACGGATTCCAAACACGCAGAGGAAAATGCCTGCTCCCACACAGTTTGTGTCTGTTTACCGTCGAGACACGTATTTCTCTCATGTGTAAGTGTGATCTTCCTCGTATTGTTTGGATAGTCTAGTGACACGGCTTTGGGAATAAATATTGATGTTATAGTTACAAAGTATATTGTCTTTTATTTGCCAAGCATATACAACGTGTGAATGAAAACCGAAATCATACTTCACCGGCTTTAGAGGTACATTATGTACTGTCTTTTAGACTTATGTGAATCCGAAAACTTAATATTTTGTGTCTAAACCACTGCCATAGTTTTTACTGACAGTAAACAGACACTGCCCTAACATCACAAGCAAAATTAAAATTATGTGACTTCTGTTACTTTGTGAGGTACGCGTTGTGTATCGTAGGTACTTTTTGCGTGTCTGTCTTTTATCTTAAATAAGTAAAAAAAATAGAATGTTTTGAATTAGTTTGTATGGATAAATAAATATGCTTCTTTTGATTTAACATTTTTACAGGATGATTTCTTGTGAATTCGGTTTCAAGTTGTATAGTCATATGGTTTATAGGATATGTTAAACTGGTTAAAATATCTATAAACCATATGAGACTAGAAAAAGGTACCATTCGTCATAGTTAAATTATTGAATCAGTCTAAAACCAATCTTTGTTACGCAATTATTTTGATATGGCGCCAACAAATTAGCTATGCTTATATATGTAAACGATGAGCGATCTTGAATTCATATAAGATATACAAAACGACTTTTGTTTAAAACCAAGGTCACTCGTAATCAACATGGTATTTGACATATACTGACACGAGGAAATGCTAATATCTTAAACAATTCTGGGCAAGAATTCCTGACCCGGGAATCGACTATGTATTATTTTTTTATTCCACCGATCTCACCTGGTTGCAAATTATTTTGCAGGTCTAAGATAGCTGGCCAATTTGCTAGGGATATTGCAACTAAGGAACGCTAAATCTATTGGCAGCATCAAGCATGGCCTTTTCGGTAGAGTGATAACTAGCCACGGGCGAGGCCTTACGCCAGAGAGGTTCAAGTTGACCAATTTAACCACTAGATCTATTAGAAATGTAAAAAATGTACTAGTTCAGTATAAGTAGAGTTTTACGTAGCAGAGCTCATTCGGGGAAGTTCCTATTATCGCTATGCTTCTTTCGGTAACCAAGCACCATTTATGTGGCCCGGTTTGAAGGGCATAAGGGCACCTTTGTTATTACAGGCACATAAGGTTTAACATCTACGCCTCAGATTGATGTCAAGAACACAGCATGCCAAGAACACGTCCTACAAACTGCCGTGTTTGCAGGATGTTCTTGGCATGCTCTGCGAAGTGTTGTCTGTCTCTGTCCGATGCCAACTGCTTTTACGATGCCAGCTGCTTGGTCCGTCAATTATTATTAATAAAAAACAAGGCAGTTATTTACTAGATACTTTACTTTATTGTTTCAGCACCAGCCCCTATCACAGAAGCGCCAACAGACTTAGCTACAAAGTGTGACACGGCAGAATGTCAGCTACCATATTGTTTTTGTTCGAAGGACGGCACTCTGATCCCAGGCGGGCTAGACCCCGAAGATGTAAGTCTAGAGAACAAATAGCATTGTACTTCCACAGAGAACGTTAATTGAATTGCAGCTAGAAGCAGCGCTATTGGATTGCGAGAACTAGATTTCGGGAACCTATAATAGTTATGTTGGAATTTTCGAAGAACATTGCACGTAGTACGTTCTAGTGTATTACGGGTAAACTTACTACTACTGCCGATATTTAAGATCTTTGGTGAAAATAACAAAACTTGTATTTTTTAGTGCATATCAGTCAGCAAATGAAATATTAAATGATGTTGGGAACTTTTTAATTCATTTGGAATTTTTTATTGCTTTAAAGTTCAATTAGGTCAAAGAATAAAACAGTAAGATATTCCATGACGCCGAGAAGCTATCAGATAATTTTGATGTTAAATATCCGTTAGAAATACAATGTCGTCTTTATATTGCTATTAAACAATAAGTTTTTTTTAATAGCGATTTAAGTAACCTGGTTTGGTAGACCCGTATTAACCTGAAGAGTAGGTGTGAAGCCTCATGTATCTGGCCCTTAAGACCGGAACACATCATTGCAGCAATACAGCGTAGCGGCAGAAGTAAGAATGACGGTAGTACTTTGCCGGACAAGCAATGTCAGTAGTAGTACAGCTTTTTGTGACAGAGCAGCATTGCTAAGTTCCGATCTGAAGGGCTGAGTTGCCGATGTGACTTCAGACACATGAGGCACCTATGCCTCAGGCTAGGGACACAGTTACAAGACTTGTTCCTGACATGCCCTGCGAAGAGTTACTCTGATTAGAGGCAGTAGACCATCAGATTACTAAAATAACGTACCTAAACAATATTATTGTTGTTCAATAATGTAGCATGTTTACAACATATTATTAATTTTTAGTTACTTGTCAATGAGAGCAATTAGTATTTTAGCAGCAACAAGAGATAACAGAATTTTCTTTATGTAGATAAAGTCTTTTTACAACAATGAAACTTGCACTAAAAATTGTTGATGTTGGAAAAGAGCAACTGCTGTGTTTCTTGCCGGCTTCTTCTCGGTAGAATCTGCCTTCCGAACCGGTGGTAGAATCACTACAAACAGACAGACTTGACGTTTCAAAAGTGCTTATATTAGGCCTACTTGAAATAAATGAATTTTGAATTTTGAATTTTGAATTTGAACGAGGCGAAGGATTAAAGTTACATTAAATCAATGGGCGTAGGCATATCTAACTATTATAATAATTTTATGATGAGTAAGTAGCAATATTTTATTAAATGTTCTTTTTACTTTCAGACGCCGCAAATGATAATGCTCACGTTTGATGGCGCCGTTAATTTGAATAACTACGATTTATACAAGAAAGTTTTTAATGGAAAATTGCGTAATCCAAATGACTGCCCGATTCGGGGCACTTTCTTCTTATCTCACGAATACAGGTTAGTGTTGAAAGCATTCAGTTGATCGCACACTACTGCGGTTATTTCGGCAGTTCCAGCTACCAGCGGTTTTTGATCAGATCTTTGGCGTCTCTGTGACTGCTGTGATCGTTTAAGTGGGAGATCCCTTTATTAATTTCTACTAGTCGTAAATTTTTGGAGAGTCTATAACCACTATATGTGAAAAAAAAATCGCATTACACATTAGGTAAGTTTTCGGCGTGTACCTTTATAAGCTTAGTGGTACCTATTTGGTCGCTTATACTGTAAAAAAATTCGTCACCTGCAACTCAGATGTTACCTTTCGGTTTTATCAATTTGTTGCATCAATCAAATGAGAAATTTTGTTCAGTATTCCAACGCTAGTAAGCGGAAGGCTCCAGGATGCAATTTAAACTTTGAGCAACCGAAAACAAGCTAACACGCGCTGAAATTAAATACGCCTGATATGTAAACACGTTAGAGTGTCGGATGCGATCGTCTGACGCCATTCGCATTTTCAGTATATAATTTCACATATTCAATTAAAATAAGTAGCGCGCGGTTCTTGCAGCACTTTACGATTAACTTTATTCGTATTTGTAATATTTTTTCGTGTGCTAATTTTACTTAAATATTAACCATGCACTTCATTACCTACATACGCTGCGCGTTCGGTTGCAATGAAAGACGTCATTGTAAGATTTGTATTAAAGTAAAGCTTTATATATGCAAGTTTTAATGTCTGGTGGGAGGATTGGGTCGAGGCTAGGGACCAACCTACCAACAAAGCCGTGCCGCTAAGTGATTTAGCGTTCCGGCATCATCACTTACCACTAGAGATTGCAGTCAAAGGGCTGACTTGTAGTGAAATAAGAAAAAAAAAACCACCAAAATTTCAAGTTTTATGATACAATAGTTTGGATATATTTAACGATTTCTGAGTAAGCAAATCAAACCGACAAACATAAAAGCTCAACGTAACAAACTGCTTGTTTATGTAATAAGTAACGTTTACGTTCGTCTTTTTTTTCTAAAATATGAAGAGGTGAAGTACTCAATTTTAACTTTCTAGTGCTATTTCCTTAACAATGCAAAATTACTCTCAGGTTGTACGGTTAACCGCATTTATTCAAATTACGTTTGCAAACTGCAATAACGTAAGCGGTTGGTAGATTACATTTTAATAAATTACGGACTAGAGTTTCAATTATGGTATTTGTATTGTTATGTGAATTGGCCCTATTCTTAGGATATAAATAAATAAATATACAACGACAATACACACATACGAGTAGCTATCTAGCCCCTAAAGTAAGCGTAGCTTGTGTTATGGGTACTAAGATGCCTGATGAATATTTTTATGAATTATATACATAAATACTTAGAATATATACATTTAAACACCCAGACACTGAAAAACATTCATGCTCATCACACAAATATTTTCCAGTAGTAGGAATCGAACCCACGGCCTTGGGCTCAGAAAGCAGGGTCGCTGCAAACTGCGCCAATCGGCCGTCAGGATATTAAATACTATGTTTAATTTATCTATTTTAGCAAACGGAGGAGAAAATAATTAAAACAAATATGATTTGCCAGAACCTCAAACAGATAGGTTAAATTTTACTCGAATAACAGTACACAAAATAATTTACAAAATAATCACAAAATTTGTGAAGATACAACGCAACTTGTTCGACGGTAGACTATTAATTAATAACTCCCAAACACTTTTTTCCAACGAAGCGGCGATAACCCGCTGGATAGGACTGGGACTCCACTTTTGGGGCGCTGAGTTCGAATACCAGCACGCACCTCTAATTTTTCTGAGTTATGTGCGTTTTTAAGCAATTAAAATATCACTAGCTTCAACCGTAAAAGAAAACATCGCGAGGAAACCAGCATGCCTGAGAGTTCTCCATAACGTTCTCAAAGGTGTGTAAATTCCAGCAAAACGCACTGGGCCAGTGTGGTAGACTACCCGGACTTAACCGTTTCTCATTGTGGGAGGAGACCTGTGCCCTGTGTGTTTTCACTTTTAGATAGGAAAGCAGCTGATACTGTTTAAGGGTTGTAATAGCGTCACCAGGGAGTTGGGGTCAGCGCAAAAGCTAGCCATGAGAAGAGCCCCAGTCCTCGAAGAAATCGGGTGGAAGGGGGGATGTCGACTTGATGGTGCCTCCTGGTCTTTTAATAAAGAGTTCCATTGTCAGCATTTATAGGCAAATGCACTCAAATAGTTGCTACGTTTGAAAGAGTGGGGCTAGACCTCTTTTTCCCTAATTTAGCGATTGAAAAATGGCCTTAGTGAAACTACAGAACTCTACCTGTTAACGCGTAACTTGCAATATGATCTGGCCTATATAATTAAGCCCAAAGCTTTTCTGTGGCAGGCGCGCGAAGTAATCGAATGAGAGATGTTTCGTTAGGCGGCACATGAGAGCCGTAAAATTGGGTTATCTGCAACTGAAGGCGATTAAGCGTTCTTGACGTCTCCTTTCGCGACGACGGCGAAATCTTTATGTGCTTTTATATTACCCTAGTCGCCTTGTTAGTTACGTAAACATGGCTCCGTTGGTGAAATGTTAGAAAGATTATTCTTGACTTACAGATTAGGAAACTCCATTTCAAGCAAAATAATCTTAACTTATCTAAATAGTTTGGTTTTTCATTTACGTTGTGGGTGGTTGCAGGTCTTTAATAATACTCAGTATTCACTCATAGCAATTCTTTCCATATTTGAGCAGAGTTGGCCAATACAAAACTGAACTTCCAACAATACAATGCTTGTTCTTTTATACGGCTAAGATACCGTTCACAATGTAGACAACGAAACAGACAAATTAGTTTTCGGAAAGTATATATAAACCAAGAACATTATGACCACTTAGATTAAATGAATCTGACATTTATTACCTTAATATTACTCGTTGCTAATAATCTTAAATCAAGAAATTTGCTTCTATGGTTATTTGAAAGACTTCTATCTCAAAATTCTAGGGTTTTTAGTTAAGGTATAAGTATTATAAATAACAGAATCCACGTCTCTATCGGACAAGATAGGAAGATATCAGCCGCTTTTTATATAGATCTTTTCTTTAATGGCGCTGGTTATACACACTTTTATCATCCTCTCGGGGATGAACTTTCATGAATTCCTTTACAACCCTTACTCTCTCTGTAAACCGGACTGAGCGTTAATACGGTAGATTACTTAGCGGAATTAAACAAAAGCCAATAAAATCTGAAGTAAATTTAACAATTAAGATAATAGTTTATTTCTTTTACAGCAACTACGCTCAGGCACAGGCGCTCGCACATGATGGTCACGAAGTAAGTGAATGTTCATTTTCTAACAAGATTTATTTTTAAAATAGTTCGCTTAAGTTAACAAAGCGTTCCTTTTCAGATAGCTACGGGAACGATATCCCAGCAGCAAGGTCTTCAAGACAAAGGTTACGAAGAATGGGCGGGTGAGATGATCGGTATGCGGGAGATCCTGAGGAAATTCGCTAACGTCTCGCGCTCGGAGATCGTTGGTGCACGTGCCCCATTCTTGAAGCCCGGCAGAAATACGCAATTTAAGGTTTGTTTACTTATACCTTTTTTTCCTTGAAGGCTGAATTCTCACGGTTTTTTTTATAGTTATAATTACGCACGGACGGACAAAGCATATGGCCTACCTGATGGTAACTGGAAAAACATCGTCTATAAACAGAGCAATAAATTTGCATGCTAGAAATAGGTAGGCCGTCGGTTTTAAGCCATGTGCCTGGAATTACACTGGCAACTAGAACATTGCAATGCAGTTAGTAGTGTAGTTAAGCCTTTTATTTATTTATTTAACTCTTTATTTGTACACCACTTTGAAGTTAGGAAAAAAAAACAAATGAAATACAAAGACAGAAGTAGAATACAAAAGGCGGCCTTATCGCTTAGTAGCCTTTTGTGACAGAGCTCGTCCGGGAAAGTACATGCTTACGAGTATTTCTGACGCAAAGCAATATTGTTGCAATGCTGTGTTATATATCTGAATTGAGAACGCGCCTCGTTTTCTATGGTGTAGATTATTCACAGAATATTGATTAACACAGTAATAGACGACGTAGGACAATGAAGTACTTAAAGAAGATTCGCAAATAGCTTACCCTCCGAGACTTTCAAACGTATCACGTATCACGTAGCATCCCTACTACATAGTAGGGATGCTCCTGAAGTTCTAAGAGAAATGAGCTATTTAAGGAATTTAGAGGTTCTCGTTTTATGTATTTGATTATTAAACTTACGGAGAATACATTGTTATTATTGTTTTTTTTTTAATTTTTAATTTTATATAGCTTATTTTTATGTTTTAATTTTATTTGTTGTAATTATTACTTGTTGTTACATTCTTTTAATAGCCCCGGGGAGACGAATTGGGCAACTGTAATGTCTTCACGGGGTGCGTTGCTAAATAAATAAATAAATAAAATATTATCATAGAAGAAAGAGGTTTTGAATATCATTGGTTTTAAGAATTTTGCAGAGACAGTTTTTATTAAGAAAAACGTATGTGGTAAGTTTGTACTAATCCCCACTTAGACCTAGGATTTAGACCAAATACCAGAAGGTAATGAACTCAATTAGATTTTTATTTTATTATTAAGTGGCTATTAGGGCGTCTTTTAAAATGTTCTTACTTCGCGTCGCTAAAATTAGCAGTAAATAGCAATACTGGAGCTTTTATGGAAGTTTACGAATTTCTCACACTCCCAGCGAGCGTCTTTTTCGCGGATCCGGCGGAGCGGATGTCTGGCAGGAAAACTCGAATTAAGGTATGTGAGAAATTTCGGTGGCCTTTAAGTGGTGGCAGATCGCAAAGTTTAGACGCTCGTAACTTTGTACAAAAGCAATTAATTATATTTTTATTACTTAGATTTTATGTTTAACTTCTTTGTAAACAAGCGTTTGCACGCAACTTTGTTCGTGATTAAATTCTGAAAAGTGTTATTTTTTTCTGATAATAGTATATAATAAAAAGACCTTTCTACGTATTCAAATACAACCCTTATGCCCGTTTTTACTAACTACGGATATGGCATTACCTAAGTAAGTGACGCCTAATCAAAGAAGATTCCTTGGCATACATTTACCTTTCACCAATCGATTTCGATCGATAGAATTTCACTAGTTAACTCGCTTAACCTAAGTTTTTTAATGTTCTTGCTACACCTTGTTGCAAGAAAATAAACAACTACTGTGTATGTATTATCATGGTGTTTAATTTTACGTAATCAATTTTATATTTTTTACATCTGTCAAGTGTCATTTTACGAGTCCCCAAAACTTAACTATCCGCCGAATCGGTGTCGTAACTTAAAACGGTGTCTAACTTCGTTAGATATCACATAAGAGTTCGTGAAACGTTTCGCTAGGAATCACCTGAATGCCTAGGCATCCGATTAGGGCGTTTAGTGAAAACGGGCAATAGTTTCATAACTAACAGTCTTTTAGATAAACCAGCCAAAACACAAGGTTTATGCTGAAGTAAAAAGCTAATACCTAACTTTTAGAGCAACCCTAGTTATTAAATTCGGCTATTTTTCATTTGAACTATATTAATATCTGACGTAAGCTAATCTTACGTAATATTTGTATAATCGTTGCAATTTGCAGAAATTTGTCGGTGTCTAACAAGATATTATTTGTTAAAGGTGTTAGAAGACTTCGGGTACATTTACGACAGTTCGGTGGGCGTTCCTCCTCTACCGATCCCGATTTGGCCCTACACGCTAGACTACAAGATCCCACACGAGTGCAAGTCCGGCACATGCCCTACTAAGTCCTTCCCAGGTATTTTCACTTACAATGTCTTTTAGAGGATAAATAAACGACGATAGAAAAAGTTATTTTATCATTGGCCCGCTTAATTTTATATACGACCGATTCGCGCAGATGGCAATGGTGACCCTGCTTTCTGAGTCAAAGGCAGTGGGTTCAATTCCCACAACTGGAAAATGTTTGTATGATTAAAGAGTGTTTTTCAGTGGCTGGGTCTTTATCTGTATATAAATACTTATTATTTATGTATATTAACCATCACTTATGTGAGTACCTATAATACTGTGTATTGTCGTATTATCAAAATTATCACATCAACCTATTACCGGCCTACTACAGAGCACGGCTCTCCTCCCACAATGAGAAGGGGTTAAGGCCCACTACGCTGACCCAGTGCGGATACTCTACACACCTTTGTGAACATTACGTAGAACTCCCAGGCATGCAGGTTTCCTCACGTTGTTTTCCTTTCCCGCTTAAGCAAGTGATATTTTAATTACATAAAACTCACATTACTTTGAAAAGTTAGAGGTGCGTGCTGGGATTCATGCGCTATCACCGCTTCCGCTTGTCGTATTATATTTATTTATTATTTAATCTTAAGAATAGCTGTAATCATTTGGTTGAAAATTAATGTAAAAGAAAATAAAACTATATTTACTACAAAATAGTAGACTTAAAAAAAAATGTTTTTCCATTTTAAGTAACTTAATAAAATAAGTTTATAATCTATAAAATATAAAAAAAAACTAGAAATTCTTATGTAGAAAAAATTTGCGAAATAATAAAAAAAAATACTACGGGGCGTACTGGAGTAGTTTATACATTACGTTATGACCTATAGCCATCACGGGCGAAACCGCGTGGAACGCCTAGTATTTTATTAGTTAATTGTTACTAGCTCAGCGCTCATCTACCTTGACCTTAATTTGGTACTGTGCAATAATCTTACCTACATTTACGAGGCTGTGAGATTCCTTAGGGAAAACCTCTTTTGCTGAACTGTGTGATCTTATCGGACTTATCTATGTAGCCCGCCCTGAACCATAATTTATGGATATTGTCTATTAGTAGTAAAGTTGCCTTTATATGTTACGCTGTGAACCAATTTTTTCTGATATACTAGGTCTGTGGGAGGTACCATTCAATTCTCATTACGTGGAAACCTATGAAGGCGGTCACTGCCCATACTTGGACCAATGCGTACTGCACAATCACGACTCCGATGAGGTAAGTGATAAACAATTTATTATGGGTATTTAAGTGTATGTATTTGGATATTATTCGAACCTGCCTCGTTTTTAGGTTAGTTTCCCCCAGGTTGGGCTAGGAATTGTTAGGTTCTTCTGTCAAAGATTTTCAGTACCAGCCAGGACTTACAGAGCCGTTAAGCCGTTTGTCCTGTTTTTTTTTATCACTGACAACAGACATGCCATAATTAAAGCACTCATCCCGCATTGAAGCTTCGTGGTTCCTTTTGGATTTTGTATTTCTTTATTGAAGCTAACACATGTGGAGTGCAGAGCCACCGCCGACGCCTGCAGCTCGGCTTCGCTTACGCGTTGGTACTTACAATGAGTATACAAATACGTTCACCCACTATATACCATTGCACATTTATTAGGTGCTATTTATGCTATAATATGCCAAAATATATAAAGTTATGACAGACGGACATCATCGCACCATTCCTTTTTACCACTTAGGGAACTGGAACCCTAAAAACGATAGAACAACGTATTAGTTCATATGTGTATATCGCGCTTTATGAACAGCGGCGCCGGCGGCGACAAATTTCATTTTCATTAATTAAAAACAAACACGATTGCGCTGCTGGAATAGGGCGACCAGGTCTCTAGAGGTTTTGATATTGTTTGAAAAATGTATATTTGGATTGAGAGTGGCGATATAGAAAAACGTTGACCATTTTAGGTTGACAACATTTTTTTTTTTAATATAATATAATATAATTTATTATATCCCTTTTTTGTGGGGTTTTGGACGGGATGGGACAACTGACAAATGACGGAGAATGTAAAAAAACACGAAAAAGATGATAATACAGTATGCGCCACTGGAGAAGCATACTTTCCGGAATTCCTTGTTATTAAATGTACGTTAAGCTTTATTTAAGCACCAGTTTTTCAGTACTTTATTTAAGCCAGCCGGGTGGACTACGGCCCCCTTCTCATTGTGGGAGGAGACCTGTGCCCTGTAGGAGGCCGGTAATGGATTGATATGATGAAACTTAGTTTGCTTTGTCCTTTGGTTTTAAAACCGGTTCAGTTACGTATGGTGGGTAGCTTTTTCGGATTTCTTTTATTACAGTTATCAGTATTTGAGGTAAGAAGCACTGTTATAGATATATATACCTATAACAGTGATATTTAAAAAAACATCGTATTTCTCCAACTTTAATTTATTATATATTACTTGTTACCTGGAAATTATTGCGTGAATAAAAATATCATGTTAAAAATCAAAATGATTATTCAATTAGGCCAATTTACAGACAATTCGATCATGTATAATGGAAAATTATTTCTGAAACGCTTGAAGTAAGAATAACATAAGTGAAAAATACATAAGCACTTTAAAGAACATTCAATCAAAAAGTGTAGGTGGAATAAAACTAGAAAAACATGGAGAGGAGCTCACATTTGTAAGAGGTGTAAGACAGGAAGACTCTCTCACTCCTAAACTGTTCATAGCTATTCTTAAAAACATCTTTAAATGATGAATGAAAATTCAAGGAAAATGGATATTTAATAAAAAGCTGACAAATTTAAGGTTCACGGATGACATAACTCTGTTTGGCGAATCCACAACAGACCTGGAAAGAATGCTGCAGATGTTGGACTCAGAAAGTCAAAAACTAAAGTGGTTACAAAAAGCCTCAAAAAATTATACAAATAGAAGGAACGTCGATTCAAAATTCAAACTTGCTTGCTAGCCAAACATGGGTATACACCGAAAGAGTAAAAAAAAAATCCTAGCCTGTGAGCATGTAATGAAACGAAGCATATTGAAGTTCAGAAAACAAAAACATAGACATTCGTACCAAAAAGAAAGCTATACGATATGGCTTAAGACTGGAATAGAAATGGATAGGTCATTCAGCTAGATGTAAAGACAAAAGGTGGACGAAGATCAAATCACAAAATGGTTGGGAACAGGCGAAAGAACTGTGGGAAGACCAATAAAATGGATTTATGACATCATAGATATAGCGGTTCATAAATTTGAGTAGATCAACAAAATATCCCGAAAAAAATATTTTTGATCCGGGTACCCTAAAATGGGAATGTTTTGAAAGTTGTTTTAGAACGTGTAGCTCCCGTTTTTTATTGTTCTTTAAACGGTGCAATTTCCAATCCCGATGTATATCCCGATTGGACGCGCGAAGAAAATAAAAAAACGTGTTTTATTTGCGGCGTTTGATTGAATTTAAACGAAATAGACATGTAAATGGGAAAAAAGTTTTTAAAGGCACCTTTTAGTTATCAACCCATTACCGGCCCAGTACAGGATACGAGACTCTTCTCAGAATAAGAAAGGTGTAGGTCGTAGCCCACCACGCTGGCCCAGTGCTGATTGGTAGTCTTGTTGTTGCGGTACCTAAGCACATTGTTATTTATATAAATTATTATCATAATTTACCTAAAAACTTTGATTAGGCTACGCGCTGAAACTTTTCAATTTATCACACAAATTATTAGTTAGTTGTAAAATAGATTGCAAAATTTTATTCTTGTTAGGTACTGAAAGGGTTAGTTATATAATGTAAGACATATATATAATTATATATCACGACAATACAAACATCGCTATCTAACCCCAAAGTAAGCGTAGCCTGTCTTATGTGTGTGTGTGTGTGTGTGTGTGCATTTTTCAATTGTGGGAATCGAACCACTCCTCCTTTCCGCTGGTGTCGTTAGGGATTAAAGGAATATAATGGGGAGAGCGGGCATTAGCGTCTTCTGTGCTATTACAAACATCTCCTTCGATCACCAATTTATCTGGCCAGCGTGGTGATTATGGGCAAAACCTCCCGTTGGGAGAGGTTTCTAGTCCAGCAGTGGTATAACAGTCCACTGGCTGGCTATTGCATTTCTAACAATATTCATTTCGTACAGTATGAATAAAAATAATCCGTGTTAAAACCATTGGTAAAAAGTTGCAATTATCAGGAACTCGTTTTGTTAGTTACATTTTTTAATTAATGCATAAAGCTGTTGGCGCTTAAATACAAACCTGAAAACTTATGCTATTAAAAATACGTGAAAAATGTTTCAGGTTTTAGAATGGCTTCAGGAAGATTTCAGCAGAAATTACGACCAAAACAGAGCGCCTTACATGATGCCCTTCCACACGAACTGGTTCCAGATTAAGGAGCTCGAACAAGGCCTGCATAAATTCCTACAGTGGGCATCTAAGTTGTAAGTTTACTTGTGTATTGTGGAAGTTACTGCAGCGAATTTGTAGTGCTCAGTCGCCTAAGTAATTATCGTGTGAAATGTTAACGCAACTGGAACGTAATCAAGATGTATACACATGAAATACCTCAGATTGTATTAACAGTAATAATTATAGTAAAATTGGGATTGAATAATAAAATACTACACATTAAAATCGATAAGGCCATACTGAAGCAAGCTGTACACAAGACATTAGGTGAATTTGTGACAATAACCAAGAGTAACTTCTTTAAAAAATAAATAAATATACCACGACAATACACAACTCGCCATCTAGTCCCAAAGTAAGTGTAGCTTGTGTTATGGGTACTACCCGTTAAATAGTTTTGTGAATACATAAATTCGTATACTATACAGTTAAAAACCCAGATACTGAAATACAATAATGTTCATCCCAAAAAATCCCGTTGTGGGAACCCACAACTTAGGGTCTCAGAACACAGCCAATCGGCAAATCAATAATATTAAATTGGGATTATTATAGCTCATTGTAACTTTTTTTTTCTTTGTTCACTACGAGTTAGACCTTGACTGCAATATCACTTGGTGGTAAGTGATGATGCTGTCTAAGATGCTAGCCGTTAGGGAGTATGGTAGTCAAACCCCTAATCGACAAGTACGCGACGTCACACGGAACGGAACACTAAATCGCTTAGCGGCATATCTTTCTCGGTACCGTGGTATCTATCTATCTTGTATGAGGCCCGCTTCAGCGGATGCACTTCGACCCTCTAAGATCTTTTGTGCTCGCCCCGTTCTTGTATTCCCTCGCCCTAAATAGCTTCAAATATCCACTCTAAGAGTTTGATTGAAGCTTTTAGGTTGGAGGCACAGTAATCCTCTGGTTGTAGATATGCCACTCCCAAGAGGTCCAACCACTTTCTAGGCAATCCGTCGCATTCACAAAGTAAATCCATGGACTCGACGTCCTCGTTGCAGGCCCTACATGTAGGGTCATCATTATGCCCATTTTGAGCAGCATGGACCCTGTGCCGAAGTGTCCTGTTATGGCCGCTATGGCGTATCTTGCCTGTCTCCTTCTCAGTCTGTTAATCTTGTTTGGAAAACAAGCTCCAGTTGCGCCCGAGAATTTCTTGAAGTGCCTTAGACCTTCTAATTTGTCCCATTCTGCCGCAGATTTTTTCTTGGCATATGTTGATAGCGCAATGTTCACCACACATGGTGCAAGCGCTATACATGGTTCAGGACCGATGAATCTTCGTCCGGATCCCATGCGAGCTAGCTCGTCAGCCAGCTCATTGCCCTATATTTCAACATGGCTCGGTACCGTGGTAACTAGCCACGGCAAAAGCCTCCCACCGGACCAGACTAGAGATAATTCATAAATTATAAATTCCCAAATTGTTGCTGTCGGGAATAGAACCCGGGACCGCCTACTTAAATTTGCAGCGTTGCGCTAGGTAGGTCGTCAAAACTTATTGACGTAATGGAGGATAAAATCCGGTTGCTTAAACCATCCTACGTTTTTGATAAATTCCCTTACGAGACTATACGTACAGGCTCCACGTGCTGTCCCGTGTACCCAGATAAACTTTAAGGGGGCGTCTTTATGTACATCGTCTGAGATTAAATAAACGATTGTATACATATTGCGGAAAAGGCAGACAGACGGATGGACAGACACAACAGAACGATGACGATTCTGTGGCTCTCAGGGCCACGTATGCCAGAGAGTCATAGGATGATACACCCATAATGCCTAATTTTTTAACGTTAAATTTTTTAGGGACGATGTCTGGTTCGTCACCGTAACTCAAGCTCTCACATGGATGACAGACCCACGCCCAGCAAAGAACCTTAAAACCTACGAAGCGTGGCGGTGTGACAAGAAAGACTTCCCGCCGAAGCCATGCAACCTTTCCAATAAATGCGCACTATCTTTCAAGCTTCCGGACTCTAACTTCACTGACACACGCTACATGGAAACTTGCAGCGAATGCCCTAACCAGTAAGTGTTAAAATATAATGTAGGTTTTTTTTTCTTACGTGTGTGCAGTGGCGTGCATAGAGGGTATGCAAAGAGTATGCAGATGATAAGAAATGAAAAAAAATCTTCAGTCAGAGTTATAAAAAACTTAAGGATAGGCATTGTAAGAGTTATAAAAAGCCTACCCTTAAGTATTTATAACTCGCTCTGGAGATTAGCTTCATTTTATATCATCTGCATATCCTGTGCATACCATCTATGCACGCCACTGCGTGTTTGTAAGTAGATACCCTCTGTTAGCTCTATTTTTTGCAGCTTCTTCATTGTGCAGCAGCGTCTACGTCAATGTTAAAAATATAGAACAAACATTTTTTTTTTGGGTATTCTTCCGGAGCCTCATTGGTTTAGTGACAAGCATAGACTACAAATCGAGCTATCGCCTCGATTAGCTCTTTAAGCTGTTGATCCTTATCGTTAAATTGTGATAATAATTATTTGAGCCTGACAACTCATCACTCTACTCCAATGAGGATTGGAGTAGAGTGATGAGTTGCCTGCTCTGAAATCTTTCTTTCTCCTATGAGTGAGGATTCCTGTATGCAGTGGAACCATAAATAGACAGAGAATGCTGATGAGAGTCCGTGACTTCGTTTGGCGAAAACAGTAAACACGAAATACTGTTTTTGCCAAACTCTTAATATTCATGTACAAAACTATTTACAGATATCCATGGTTGGGAGACTCAGGCGGAACAGGTATTCCCGGAAAGGACAACTACATACCCGACAACCTCAGAAAGTAATAGAAATAGTATTTAATTGTTATTGCGAAAGACTGTTGATGAATGTACAAACCGATATACCTACTCATTAAATTACAATAAATGCCATAAAAAGTTTTTTTCGAAATTATGCTCCCAATTAAACTCATATTTTTAAGACGTGTGTTACAGTAATTTTATAAAGTAAATAAATAATTAATCTTTTGATTACTATAAATTCATATTTGCCAGATATTTTATTAAATTGATTAGGATTTTTAAAAATGCCATAATTATTATTATTCAAATAATAATTAGCAAGAAAACATTAAAATTAAATTTGATTCACAATTAACATTGAATTTATGGGGTTTTTTATATTAATGCCACTGCATTGTAGATACACTGCAGTGCTGTATGGACTCGAGAGATGCAAAGATACCTCCCGGTGTCTTAGTCGTTATCAGGTGCTAAAACTCAAGTTATTCTTTTATCAATTATAAATAATGTTAAATATACTAAACTTTACGTCAACAGTCTGACGATTCCGTTAAAATAATCTATTCATTATATTAATCCACAATAATGTAATTTTTTAAAGCACTATTCAATTTGCTAGCGCAATATACTAAAAGCGGGGAGTTTCAATAGGAAAATTAAATTTATACTTACACTGTGAAAGTAGTATGATATTCTGAATAGATTATTACATTGTATATATTTTGTTATTTAAGTTGATAGCACACTGCCACAAGGCCCGTAATATAAGCAAGAGACGTAGTAGAAGCGGGAAGAAAATATAACTGTTAACCTACGCTTTTTAAAAAAAAATCGATATAAAGTAGAGTGTAATTGGTCGAAATTCAAAATTTCACACCGGATTTCAATCGATGTGATTCGCTTAACTAAATTCAAGAATGGACTGCACTCAGACTACGGCAATAAGGCACCTACTTCATTCATCGTAAATCTTGGCGACATTATTTTCACTGTCACAATTTTCACATGTATCTAAGTTACCCATAAACTTATTTTTTTTATTTTCACATATTTTGCATATGTCGTATGGTTAATTAATAACAATTGAGAAAACTTCAGAGTAGGACTTTTGCGGCTCTTGCGACACTTGCGTCAGTCTGGGATCAACTTTATAGCATTGACTAGTCATTGCGACTATGTGTATGGTTGTATAAAAAGCCTTTTGTATGACTCTGCATTCCTTTTACTAAAATTATTTTAAAAAGTGAGGCTCTCACAAATACAGCGGTTCTGCATGGTTTTCTGATTTTAATAAATGTAATGCGGATTTCCAAAAGGGCTTTCTATTTTATTATAATGTATTGTAAGGAATAAGATGTTTTGACGATGATTTATTGTAATAACAATACAATATAAAAATATATTAGTTGTTTTTTTTATCCTTAATAGCTTCTATTTATCACTAAGCTTTACTAGATCTACTCGGTCCTTACTAAATTAATGATATAATTTCAAGTAGGTCTGATCATTCTTGAGATAATCGTGTTCAAATATTTAAAAAAATATCAACTTTAGCAAAATTATTTTTTCGAAACGGACAGGTATTGTCGCTAACTCATTTGAAGAGAGAAACGGATCGTTATATTATGAAGTTGCTAAGTGTTCTGTGAAATAAAAAAAAAAATCTACTAAATAGCGTGTCAAACTCATTTTACGCAATAGTAATTTTTTACTCAAAAACACCGAAATAATTGAGAAATAATTCTTTACACGAGTATTGCTTAAATACAGTCATATTTATTTTCTTTGAGCTTAAATATCTAATAAGTAGCCAAATACGAGCAGTTTGGGTAAGGTGACAATCTAGGAGGGTATCAACATAATATTATATATATGCATTTGCAGCACGTCTGTCTGGATTCGTCGCAGATTTAATTTGAGATTGTGCTGAGATTCACTGTCAAGCTTTTGGAAATCCGGAGTATGTATTTAGAGCTTCTAAAGTAGAACTTGACTTAAACCGGAGACTATAGATAAGTAAAGGAATACTTATTATGTATCTGTTAAAATCCAACACATAATTTAGTTGTACTGGTATGAAGACAGCGTTTGGTTCAAGTACTCTAGTCCACATACCCACTAGTATTATGGTAACTGTTATAATCTGAATAAAGATTCCAAACCACTGATCCCGTTCTGGGAGGGATAGTTAAGAACTAGAAAAATATGAAGGGTTTTGATTTCACTCGTCATCATCGTCACATCAACCCATTCGGCCCACTACAGATCACGGGTCTCCTACCACAATGAGAAGGGGCTAAGGCCGTAGTCCACCACGTGGCCCAGTGCGATTTGTTCGACTCCATACACTTTTGAGAATATTATGAATATCTCTCAGGCATGCAAGTTTCCTCACGATGGTTTCTTTCACCGTTGAAGCAAGTGATATTTTAATTACTGAAAACGCACATAACGGGAAAGTTAGAGGTGCGTGCTGGGATCCGAACTCAGGTGGAAGTCAAGCTCCTACCCAATGCGCTATCGCTTGATTTCAATCCCTAAATCCAACCCGAAGGAAGATTGTTTTATAATCCAGCGCGGTGTTGCTACTGCACAAGAGTTATTATGAAATGGAACATATATGACATTCATAGCCATTTAGTAATACATATCAATAAAATGAACGTAGCACACACACATACTCTCACACACACACACACTCACAAATTCACACACACTTACTCACATATTCACACACACACAAACACACACCACACAAACACAAATGCACACAAGCTCATATACTCACTCACGCATGCACACACACACACACACACACACACATACACACACATGTACACACGCACCTGTACTCACGCATGCACACACACACACACACTAATTACTGATGCAGCCTAAGATAAGAGCTTGCCAGGGTTGAGGAGCAAATTCATTTTTAATTATAAATTGCCCCTGCCAGAAATAGAAGCCAGGACCTCCCACATATGAGGCCCAAGCTTTCACTGCTTGCCAGGAGGTTGTCAAATTAGTGTAACATTGATGCACAATTGCACGCCTCATAAGCGAAGCGTTGAGGTTGTGCTGTACTCTCGACATTTCAAAAAAAGCAGTTTTCTCGAAACTGAAATTGATTTTTTGTTATTTATATTGCACTTACAGGTTAATTTGAGTATACTAATATCAAGTCAAATAATTTGTCAGGCACATAAAATACATTTCAATAACATTTTTTTTGTTTAACATAGCAAAAAATAACATTAAACATAATCTTATCTGGACGTCCGTGTATGGACGGGTGTAGTGGCATCAAAATTGGTCGAAAAAATGATCGTATCGGAATATTTTTTTTTTAATTATCTAAAGTAACACACGACATAATTTCGTAGTTAATATGAACGTTCAATTCACTGTCGTTAAATTTCCATGTAATTATTCTAGCTAATATTAATTGTAACTTTCAATGTGCAATCATTATGACATTCCCGTGTCTTGTTTACAAAAAATGAATAATAATTAATATGAAAAAAAAAATTTGTAATGAGCATTGAAAGTTTCAGTTAAAAAAAAATCAATTTTATTGTGAAAAAAATGAGATTATGAGGCGTGCACTTTTGGAGTTTCCAAATTTTTTTGTTCTTACGTGAACTGAAAACTCCATAAAAACCACCACAACCTGAATATCATGCATAAAAGCACCCACATCCATCAGAATAACATTATGAAAATTAAGTTAAATTATATTCCAAACATACACTATACAAATGTGAGTAGGTAGGTACTTAAATATTCGGTCATGTATTCGAGTAAAGCCTTGTGTGCTTTCAGCGGCACATAACTGCCTCCTGAAGCATGCATGAGGGTCTCGTAAAGTGAGACTGGCCCACTGTAATGGGTTAGCTTGGCAAGTTTTGTATTATGGAAAAAGAATAAAAAAAAATTAAGGTTAGCAGTTTGTTTGTTTGTTTGAAAGCTATATTGCACACACACATTTAATACAAAGTAAACACATATACAGAAAATAGTAAGAATTGAAAATAGAGCGTGCAAAGGCGGTCTTATCACCAAAGCGATCTCTTCTAGACAACCTTTGACGACGTTAGAATAGACGAAGGAACGGGTTGCAGGAGCAGCAATTATTATCATTATATATATATATATATATATATATATATAAAATAATTATAATAAACTCATAAATTCTAATAATATAGGTAATATATAAAAGGTAATGTACTGCGTAGTATACTGCATATATACATATTTATGCAGTATACTACGTGCTGTAATATATATTACATAAATAAGAAAAGCTTTTCCAAACGCTTCTTGAATGTTTTCAGAGATTGAGCCTGACGTATGTCAGCAGAAGTCAGAACTTATTATGTTTTCTAACTTGTGTACCGAGCATTGCTCAGGCTTTTTATTTTTTTATTATTACTATGAGTACTAGCACTGATAAATGAATGGCTTGACTCACTGATTTATCAGTGCTCAGCTAAAGTTAAGCTAAACTTTTGAACAGAGGTTCCATTTCGCATACAAAAGTTCTCTGGGTTAGAAAAAAGTCGGGACAACTGCGAGTCCGACTCGGTCACCGGCGGTTCCGTACAAGCTTGGTATTAACTAAACAAAAAGATTTGGTTACCCATGCAATAATTTGACCGCTCATTCCATTGATAAACTCGATGATTACGTATTTTAAGCAGACTACATTTTTGTATGATTTAATTACAAATCATGTATAGTTTTTCGATTTTCCTATAGGTACTTGTATAAGACCATAAAACTTTCAAAATTTCTTAGATTGGCATACGTATGAAAACGAGGACATATGGACGTCTCGGACTAGCTATAGTTTTCAATTCATAAGTTTAATTTATTATTGTACATTTTAGCTGTCATCGTACGCATCGAAAATTCTTCGATAGTAGACCCCATCAAACGACTTGTAAGGAACCGCGGGACGTAAGCGACACAATTTCTTGTAATTTGGAACTCCCTATAAAAGACCTATCCCATACACCCAGCAGTGGACTTCCATCGGAATGAGAAGGGTTTTAGTCCACCACGCTGGCAAGTGTGGATCGCTAGACTTCACAGTTCACATGTCTTTGAGAACGTTTGTTTGTTTGAACTCTTTATTGCACAATAAAAAAATATCTTATTCATACTTAATGATTGTAGGCATTTTCTACTAGTCTTAACTTTGGAAAAGTGGACAGGGCTTTAATTATGTGTAAAACGAAAACAAAAACGAAAACTGAAGATATCTTGTGAAGTATTAAAAAAAAAAAATATTTTGTCATAAAACTAACGAAAACATAATGAATAAAATATACATTGAAACATACGAGTATTATGCATACCTAACCAATAATAACTTTGATAAAGAATTTTGAAGGTCCAAAAAGTCTTTAAATACACGATGTTTGAAAATGTTTAGTACGATCATATACAAGTATCTGCATTAGAGGAACGTTCAGTACGGGCTTAGTATATATTAACGCTCTTGAAGGTATTTTAAAGAGTTCAGATTAATAAGAATTCCATACAAAAAAAGCAAGAACGTGCGCGTCCCTGCAAAAACGAATGTTGAGCTACCCTTACGTTATGGAAAATTCTGAGGCATGAAGGTTTCTTCACGATGTTTTCTAATTAAAAATGCACATAACTCCGAAAAGGTAGAGGCATGCTGGGGATCGAACTCGAACACTTCATGTTCTTTTGTGTCTTGGTTAACATAAGATGATCTGATTATAAATAAATTAAATATTATGTACAACTTTTATTGCTGATATTTTAGCGGGATATTGCGGTTCCCGGAAGGGCGGAAGGAAAAGGTCCTCGTAAAATATAATAAGGTCTACCATATGAAACGGGATAGCGTTGTAATTATGAACATAAAATAATGTTGATCATAAGAGACACATTATTGGTACTGAGATTTTTCTTAACGGAAATACAATACCATTTAACATTGTAATTTGTCGCTTGTAATTTGTGTTTTATATTGGCTTGTAGATTGGACAGTTCTCTCTGCAGGGCATGGAATGCTTATTTCAGCGGTCTTAGATTGTTGCTTGCAAAATATGGGTTCGGAAATAAAGTTACTACTACCTACTATTTACAAAGTGCGTCAATATCTACGCATCGCAGCGTGAAACAATCTGCACTATCTGAACTAAGCCTATGTGCACTGAACAGTAAATAATGTTTACAGTAAGTACTGTGTGCAGTACACTACGAATTGGAAACTGATAGGGTCGAGCCGGTTCTGCACCTCACAAGATTATTATTATGCAACATGCAACTGTTATCGTATATCTATTCATTATTGCGAACAAGTTTGTCCCCCGAGTTGCTATTTGTTGATGATGCAAAGTGTGCAACTTGTTAGTGAAATGTTGGTCCCATATTTTGAATTAACATATTTTAACGAATTAAAACTTAGATGTTTGCAGTCAGGTGGATACATTTTGCCACAACAAATAGTTTCTGGTTTATTTAGAATAGTAGTCTTTGAATGATCTCAGTTATCAAGTGGATTTGAAATTTGGGGATTTCTAAGGAATTCTTACCTTAGACAATCTTTCCCACAGTGTCCACAAGCAAAACAATTTTGGAACCTTCTATTATGTTGTCACGCTCTCTACATGAGTTTGCACATAGTTAGTTTAAATTGCAGAAGGCATATTTTAAAAATTTACTCTGAATAAGTTCTTCGGCTTTGTTTCTATAAGTTGTTGCACGTTTACGTAACTTTTTTTATGAAACTTCTCGAAATAAGTTAATTCAAATTTTATTTGAGCATTGTTAATACTTTCTCCTCAAAATATGCTAAGTAACCGTTTTATATTTCAATACATTAGCGCTCCTGAAATGCGTTCATTGAAAGTACCTACAAATTATGCGAAGATTTATTAGCATTACAAGAAACAACTTTTAGAATTTATAGTAGGTAAGAACAAATTAGCGAGAGCATTCCGTTGCGGTTTTTCTTACACAACAGCAGCTTGACATAGCAAAGAAATAAACTGTCAAGTGCGAGTTGGATTCATGCAGCGGGGTTCCGTACTAACGTGTAGGTAAGTCAAAAATTCGTTTATCACGGATATCAAAACTCAAATCAAGTCAATAAAAGTTTCGAAGACTATCTCAGCTTTATCCGAGTAAGTTTCAAGCCCCCCAAAATCAACTTCGAGTCAAGGCAGGTCAAGGGCAGTGAGAGTCTGCCTATACATGAAATCTTGGTTAGTAGCAGTCAGTGGCACGCACATCATAGAAGCACGAAAGCACTGCCTACTATACAATTTTTGTAGGTCTCATAAAGGAGAATAATTTTTCCATTTCCTACCATCTTCCTTCTTTATGCATACCCTGGTCAAAAACCCTATGCACGCCACTGGTTCATACAGAAATTTGTGTGTTAATTAATTATTAAAATATTAACTAACTATTATTGTAACTGGTGACTGAAAAAGGAATGAGTACTGTATTGAAGCTAGAACAATATTAAAAGTTCCTCTCACTTCTTGTAGTGTAATATATGAAGATGTCTCTTAAAAAGTTCGAAGTTTGTATTAAACGTAAGCTTATAGAAAAGTCCTATTATAGTATAAAGGACTACGTAATCGATAAAAAAGCTTGGGTGTGAATTATTGCTCTAACCAGGTTGCTCTTTTAATAATTTTAAATCACAATGTGAGATGGTGATAAGATGAAAGACCAGGTCGCGTTTGGAACCATCGTAGCTTTAGTTTTAAGTTTACGAATATGGTTATCGCCATCATCATTTCACCATCGTGTAATTCTCATGTACGCATCAAAAGTGCCACCTATGGCCTACTTGAATAAAGATATTTTTTACTTTTGACTTTTGACTTAATAGCGAAATATATCGAAATTGCATTTGAGAACTAATTTAACTAATGTTATGAATTCGAAACACAGTTATCAACGTGTAGTCAAAGATGGAAGCGGCTTATCTAGAAGGGTTTGAATATATTAACACGTATGCCAATCGAACGACGTCGCTTGATTGTAAGCTAAGTAAATCTTGTGCCATCGCTCAAGATTTACAAAAGAATCCACGAGATAGCGGTCTCGTACCTGTCGATTAATTTGGTATACTTTTAGTTTATGTGAAAACGTCTTATCATATCAATATTATAACTACTATTATATTATCCCACTTTTGTAGATCATAAAATACTCATCATCATCATCATCATATCAAACCATTTACTGGCACAGGTATCCTCCCACAAGGAGAATGCTTTGGTGTAAATTATTGCTCTAACCAGGTTGCTTCTTTAATAGTCTTAAGTGACAATGTGGGATGGTGATAACAAAAAAAAAAACAACCGACGAAGTTTATTGTGGGCTTCTTCTTAGACCAGGGCGCGTTTGGAACCCTCGTAGCTTTAGTTTTAAGTTGACGAGTTTAGTTATCGCCATCAACTCACTTCTATGTTATATTTAACATGTAATGTACGCGTCAAAAGTGCCATATACCTATGTGCCTATTTGAATAAAGACATATTTGACTATGTCTTTTCCACAGGGAATAAATTCGAAAAGGATGACACTAATTTAAGATCTGTCAGGTCTGATTAGGTACCTAATCAGCAATGAATAGATACAAATTCGCATTGTTATTGCAGAGCCATACACAAAATCTTCTATCTGTTCCAACATTTGCCCAATTTACTTATTTGTATTCCTGGATTGTTCTGAAGAAGCAATTTGGTCACAGCAATTTATCCGACTTGTGTATTTTCGGCAAGAAAAATAACAATGTACCATCGATAAGAGGCCGTCGTCAAGTTGTCTGTCCGCACGATAAATCGTTTTGCAGACGATTCGCATTCCGTTTTTCTTATGCAGCTGTTTTAGGCGCGGAAAATTGTTTGGTAGGCATTCTGGCAAATGTTATTATAACGGTAATTGCAAAATCGCTATTTGATACTTGATAGATTGCATATTATGTTATCCAAACTACATATATTCTCTTGATTGAATACCGATGGCATTTTTATTGCATGTATAGTAGTATTAGTAGAGTTTTTTTAGTAATAATTGCCAGTCCAAGAAGATGGCCCACCATAATTTAAGTGGAAATAGTGGCGTGCATAGAGGGTATAAAATGATGAAAATTTCCAGTACCATGTTGGCTTTACCCTCTTCATCATCTGTATACCCTGTGCATACCCTCTATGCACTCCACTGAGTGGAAAACCATCGCTCATAAACAGGGCATGCAAGGAACACGTTTTGCAATGAGCCACCCTGTCAAGGTACATCAACTAGAGGCGTAACCACGCGTTTCAGACCGGAACACAGCTTTGCAACAATGCTGCTTAGCGGCAGGCATAAGCATGGTCGAAATACTTCCCCGGATGAGCTCTGTCACAGAATGCTGTACTACTACTGAAATAGCCCGTCCGGTACAGCACTACCATCAGGCTTACTTCTGTTGCCATGAAGAATTGCTAAGTTCCGGTCTTAAGGTTCCTGTAATTGCTCCTTTTCTTCTTGGGGCTGGACGGTTTTATTCTCTTTGGTAGTTTATTTCAGTTCTGCGTCTCCAATCTGTTTTTCGGCAGCTGGAGATTCAGTCATAGTGTTCTGCATATCCACATCTTGCGGTGGTGGTGTGGTGAGCTACTACTATCAGCTTTCTTCTCGAGCATTGCTATACAATCGTTAATGCACTTAATCACCTCCTTCCTTCCTTGTCTTATACTTTCTTTGCCATCCGTCTCGATGTTGTCTAGCCTAAGAAGATTCCTCGTTAGCATCTCGTCCAGGGATAAATAGTGTTTATCATTTTTCGTGCCTTTAAAGTTCTCGGCTTCCGTTATGAGGTTGAGGACATCAGCCTGAATTGTGAGATTGCTGATGTGATGCACATGCGACTTCACATCTACGCCTTAAGTTGATCAAGGTCAACCGACAAAGATATTGGACGTATTCCTTGAATGTTGCTCTGTTTACGCAACGTATAGTTACGCTTCGTTCTTATTTTTTTGTATTAGTGTACTTCAATCAATCAATCAAACAAAAATACTTGCACACAAGAACAAAACAGAAATAAATAAAAGAGAAAAAAGTCGGCCTTATTACTTATAGTTATTTCTTCCAGGCAACTCGTACAAACAAATAGCAAATAAGTACGTGAAAAAGATAGGAGTAAATGGAATAGCTCCTGTATACCGAAATCAAACATCTTCAAATATGCATGCGGTTTGTTAAAGCGTCAGTAAAGTTTGCCGTAGTCATAAAATGTACGTTAAACTGTGTGTAGGTTTCCTCTAGAATTTTAATAGGCTTGGCAGTAAACAGAGTGTAAGCGAGAATATATAGCTTCATGTGCAATCGTAGATAACTCAAAGGAACTTGGAACAGAGAACTGTAATTTGGTGAAACTAGGCAATGCCTGAAGAAAACGTTATCATGTACGAATGAATAACATGTATGCATGAACAAATACTTTACATTCAAAGTAGTAAGTAGTTTTATGAAGCCTTAAATTGACAAAGCGTTTTGTGTAATGCTGCGTGATCGAGGCGTCATTACTTATTTAAATGTTGGTTATATAGTTTTTACGACCTCCATGGTGTAGTAGTGAGCTTTGAAATACGTGTGTGGTCCATGGTCGATACCCGGCAGGAAACATTTGGCACTTTATGATTTCCTAATTTCTCTGGTAGCCTTGGTCGTGGTATAACCAACCTACAAGCTATCCGGTACGATGCCGCGTGGAAACCAATTAGGGGTAACCCATCAGGTAAGCCTATCCCAGACTGCATCATCATCAGGCAAGAGCTAAAAGGTAACTAATAGTGGATAGAAAAAAAACCAAACCTTAATGCGTTACTGTACTTTTTCTTAGTTTATAATAAGTTAAGGTTAAAATTAAATAAAAACTCATTAGGTATTCCAATAGTTTGGTTAGATCGTATATGTGTTAATGCTATAACGGGACTTTATAATTTAAGGAAACAAATTTAAATACTCATCCCTATCCCTACTAATATTATAAATGTCAATGTAAGTTGGTTTGTTACGCTTTCATTTAAAAATTACTTAACCGATCCTCATGGAACTTTGTACACATATTCTTGGAAGTCTTAGAAGTAATATAGGATACTTTTTATCCTGACATTAAACTCGGTTCCTTTGGGAGAGGGGATGAAAGTGTTTGACGATTTTACACCATAACTCCGACAAATTATAACCGATTTAAATAATTAATTTTATAGTATATTATACTAGAGATTATAATATGTGTTTAATTTTGCCAAAACTTTGTGCAGATCTGATGAATGTAGTTGGAGATAGAGAACAGAACTCCTCAGCGGACAGCAGCAAAGCCCTCATTTAAGGCTTAGCGATACTGAATACTTGAATGCCAATTGAATGCCACATCAAAAAACAAAATAAATCGCAGACGAAGTCGCGGGCAACAGCTAGTATTATATATTTACCTCATATATTAATTTAATTATTTCATATCACTTTAATGTTTAGTAGTAACCAATGGGGAGTGAGAGGGAAAGCATGTCCCAACTTACACTCTGTTTACTCCCAGCAGTGATAGTCCTGTGAGTAGAACTTCGCATTCAGAGGGCCGCGTTCGAATCCCAGCCCACCTCTAACTTTTCTAAGTTATCTGCTTTTTAAGCAATAAAAATATGACTTCCTTCAACGGCGAGGGAAAACATTGTGAGGAAACCTGCATGTCATAGAGTTCTACTTAAAGTTTCCAAAGGTGTGTGGATTCCACCAATCAGCAGTGTGGATTAACTCATTGTGGGAGGAAGGCCGTGCTCTGTTGTGGGCCGGTAATGGGTTGATATGATGAAGTTGAGATACTAATATAGAAAATTATGATCACTTTTTGCGATTGGCGATCTACTGCTGGGCATAGGTCTTTTGTAGGCAGTTCCACAATGCATAGTCCTGGGCCGCTTGTTTCCAGCGGCTTCCAGCGACTTGCTCAATGTCATCGGTCAACCTCGTTGGGGCCAGTGGCGTGCATAAAGGGTACGCAGATGATATAAAATGAGTTATATTAATCCAGTACGAGTTAAAAAAAACTTAAGGGTAGACTTTTTACTTTTACAATGCCTATCCTTAAGTATTTTATATAACGTACTCGAGATTTTTATCATTTTATATAATCTGCATACCCTATGCATACCCTCTATGCACGCCACTGGTTGGGAATCAACCCACGCTGCGTCTACCAGCTGCTTCGCCATTCCAGCCTCTTGGGACTCCAACGTCCGTCGGTTGCCAAACCATGCACCCCGCCAGTGCGTTCGGCTACGCGCCTCGTTTAGCTATGTGATCCCCTCATTTCTGATTTGATCACGTTGAGCCCCAGCATCCTCTCCATCGCCCGCAGAATTACTCTTAGACTAAATACATACTAATATTATAAATGCGAAAGCCTGTTTGTTTCTTTATCCTTACTTAACGCCGTAACTAAGCAACAAGTCGACCCAATTTTAGCATAGATAAAGTTGAAAGGACGGTGAGTAACACAGGCTACGTTTGATCCCAGGAAAACAAACGATTTCCACGGGATTTGTAATCAACTGTAGCGAACGAAAAACGCGGTCAACAGATCGTAAGTTATAATACTGAGCAAAATGAGCCTATGAGGCTTAAAATAAAATTATTGTACATAATTGTATTATAATATATTCAGTTATATTTTTACTATCCATAGACAGATAAGTTCGGCTAAATACATGTACTTCGTTACTACTACGAGCGTTATTGTAATATGATTTTGTTCAGCGAACAGTTTTTAATTCTGCGCTGCAAACTCTATTGTTCGTGTAACAAAAGCCTGCGGTGTCATTTGTAGTTAGGTAAAGTTCATTTAAATTCCGTGCCCGTGAGAGGGAACAGAAGCAAATATGACTTCCTCTAGTCCTATTGTCAAAATTGTCTCTGAACAGAGTAATGCATTTCAGAGATACCAGTGAATTGTAGGTAGCGTACTTGTTCAATGGGTGCGTGTAAGCCACGAGGTTTTCAACTTTAATTTAAGTTTCGAGTTTCTATTATTATTTTTTTACTAAATTCGTGTGGGTTTTATGAATTTAGAATTAATGTTATTGATTCTATGTCAATTATTTTCAATTATTTGGGCATTTACCAAAAAAAAAATGATTTATGTAAGTAAAATATACCTAGACTAACATTGTAGAATTATCTGCTTTTTATTTGTTACTATAGCTATTGCATGCAGCTTAACCCGCGTTTATTACGCTATTTTATCTGAATCCCATACCCTTTAGTTTTCCCGGTATAAGAAGTAGCTTATGTGCTATTTCAAACTATATCTATCTCTGTGCCAACTCTAACAACAGTTTCATGTTACAAAGTTTACAAACAAGTTACACGTTAATAATGTTATTAGTTTGTCATATTTAGTGTAAAAAAGTGTGCCTCCAAAGCGCCGACTCAGACCCTCGACTCGCGAATTCTTTCCGTTGACGTGTCACCAACATGTCGGGAGCTTGTGCACCATTTGTCCACGACTTGCCGCTGACATGTTATAATCGGTTAGTTACTCGACTATTATGGAAGACGTTGATTTGGCCACCGCCATAGTTTTCCTAATTCTAAACATGGTTTCAATACACCAACAAATAAGACTACAACAATGCCGCTGGAATGTCGGCAGTGTTTTATATATGTAGACCTAACAAAGTACAGCGATTATACATATATATGTAACCATATGATGATACCAGATGTATAATTACTTAAACATCTTAACTTACATGAATGTATTTTGGTATGAAACCCAACGAATTGGAATTCCTACTTTGCATTTGTGCCTTGGTGTGGTCCTCAAAACGAATATTTAACTTCTCACTGACTCCTTAAGACTCGCAGCATTTTTAGAAATCAATAATATTCCATATCAAAAACTCAGTAATACAGTTCGTTGTTTTCGAATCAAATAATCATTAGGTACTATTTGTAAGTTTACTTCAAAGGTGCAAGACTGTCGGTGCGAGCGGGGACTCACACTTGCTGGATTTTATTTAACTTTTTTGCAATGCAACATTGTAAATCTAACATCGAGCTGCATAAACTTTAAATTGCGTTTCAAAAGTTTCGCGGCAAAACACTCGTAGGTATTGAATAAAATTATTTTGCTGTAGGTCCATTCTTTTCATGTAAAAGGAATAAGAACAGTTTTATTCTTATCCGTTGCAACTTTCATAGATATCTACAGAGAGTTATAAAATTGTTTCAGTTTTAGCTCCGATTAAAAATATAAACCAGTAAGTATTAAAACTTACTTGTAAACTACTGTGTAATATCTTGTTATACCAGGCCGCAATGTAAATTTACTTAACACTTGTTACATTACGATATTATTACACAAATAGGCTCTCATAAAAAAGGAAAAAGGAACCGTCGTACCACACGTGCTGAAATCTTTATTCGAAATTAGAATATTAATGAATAGCTTGTAAAAGACGACACAATGCTTCTTGCAACGGGAGAGTTTGCCCATAGAGAACGCTGCTGACTGTTCTTTGTTATATTAAAAGAAATGAGGTGGGGTGCTTATAACTGTATTCTAATCTTCTGACACCAGACGGAAATAGAAGACCCCAAATAAAGTAGTTATACTTCGCTAGGAGGCCTAGGTGCTAGGATCCAAAGGTGCTGGAGACATCAGACGTGGACAAACAATATCACACGAGTCTTTGGATAAAAGCCGTACAAATCTGTGATGTTTTTATATCCCTATAAAGGAATCATGTCCAGAAGTGGATTCCAAAGTGGTTGAAATGACGAAAATGATGAAAGAAAATATACAGCTGACTGATTCGATAAATGCTTTGTTTGCATCTTATCTCGGAATTTCCAACTATTTTTTATAAACCCAGTCAGTGGAAGATTTTAACAAATAGGTAAATTTCATTAAATAAAAAGAATCCACTGTTCTTGGATGATGGAAAAAAAACCTTTACAAAACGACAAAAGTAAGCAGCTAATAAGCAAACGTGTGATCATTGAGGAGTGTTAATAAACTAAGGATAGAACTGAAGGAACTGCTTTTGATTGTTATTTATTTTAGCAATTAAACCGCTTCGAAATTGGTATCTTTTCTTGCAGCTAAATTCCACTGCTGCAACAAACGATCGTCTGCAAAGAAATGCTCAATTTTAAAAATTATCAAATTTAGTAGCAAACCCTTGGGGACTCGCGCTGCGTCATTAACAATGTACCCACTGTAATTGCAGTTTGCTTTGAAATCTGATTACAAACATTTTCATCGCTTCTCTTTAACTTCTATATAATATTATAGAGAAAAGCGGAGGTAACCCAGCGCTTAGAGCTTCGGCCGGTGAAGGGGTTGATAATGATGATGAAGACTTCTATAGTTCCGCTGTTGAATGAATAAGTTCCTTACAGGTCGTGATCGAATGGACGATCTTAATTTGAAGTAGCATAGTTTTATTGTTAAATTGACAACAAACGAATGATTTTTATCATTAAAAACTATGTCATCATAAACATCCCACAAGGTCCACTGCTAAACATGGGCCTTTCCAAGAGCGCGCCACCACATACAGTACTCCGACTTTCTCATCCAGCCGCTTCCAGCCACTTTTTAAGGTCATCGGTCCAGCTGACTGGAGGTCGTCTCACACTGCGTGCTCTGTCATTTTAAAAATATATATATAATTTTGGGCTAGTGCCCTGCAGTTGGATATTAATCCATCTATCTAACATATTATCAATGATGCAGAAATAATGTGTAGTTATAACACACATTCATATATTTTGATGCAAGAGTTTGCTTGAGTTATAAAAGGTACTCAACCTTTTCTAACCATTGGCTTTTCATGTAGGTAATGTAGGTATGAAAGATTGATGGCCACCTATAAATCATTTACATTCAAAACACCCTATGTACGGGCGTTTCAATATTCTGCAGCTCTTCGATATATTACTAACAAGTGATTTATAATTTTCTTTATTCCAATTTTGCGCATTAATGCGATTTCACACCGCTCTGCTGTTAAGGTCAGTTTAGTATATTTCGACACATACATTTTTATTGGAAGGTTACATAAAAAGATCATTTGAGTTGGAGTATTTCTGAACCGATAGCAGGAATATAGATAGGTCGAACATTTTTCACAGTTCACAACGAATTACAAAACCGGATTACGTAGTAGACTACAGACATATTATTAAAAAGAAGATATTTGCTGTGTATAACGATGTTAAAAGTTCCCCAGATTTAAAAAAAATATATATTTAATATAAAAAAAATCAAGATTATTTCTAAAATAAAATAATAAAATGAGGTAAACTGAATAATCCTTCCACTTAATTGAAAAAAAAATAGGATTAAACATTTCAAACAAAAGTTAACGAATAAATATTCCACTCAAAATTTTTTCAGCTCTGTTGGTAACAGGTCGTAAATTAGGCTTAACTTTTCTTGCAAAGTTTCAATTTCTCTCGAGTACTATTTTAGCGACGAATTCCATAATTTCAAAAGTTTTGTAATGTTACTGAAAAATCGCAATGCGAAATTTAAAAGCTTGCATATTATTATGCTGTTGTTTTAATTAGAACTGGTTCCACTGGGCGTTTTTCTATATTAATATTTATTGGCAAAGAGTAGAATTTTTAGTAATTATGTCAGCTTTTATTTCCAAATAAAACCACGCGCGGCTTTGCTCGCGAGTACTTATATGTATGAAAATTAAAATTTCAATCAAATTTCAAGGACATAATTTGAAAAAATGCAAGGCTTTTGTATACCCTTACATCTCCCCTATTTTAATCCCTTGCTTGGGTATAGAATTTCTGCATTCTTTAAGTTATAATTGTTTATTGTTATTAGATACACAAAACAGGTAATAACTAAAAGTAGATCTAAATATAAGTAATAACAAGTTTTGTTCTAAGCTACAACCCAAAGTATGTGTACACAACTTGGAATTAAATTAAACAGAAAGTAAAGATAAAATTTTAATTTTATCTTTACTTTCTGTTGTTGTTGTTGAAACAAAAAAGAAACACTTAAATAATAATATATATATTATTTCCCTAAAGATTATGTGGAATAGTGCTTAATAATTTGATTTTTAAAAATATTTATCCTTTTGTTAAAAATGTCAATATTATGATTACTTGATACTAAATCATTATAAAATAAATCTACTGTCAAAATTTGATGTTCATGACCCAAGCGGTTTTGCGGTGTGAGTTGATAGAGCAGTCAGCCTGGACAAGTACTTTTTAGATATAATATATAGAAGAAGAAGATTAATATTTAGTTTAAGATTATTTAGGATAAAAAGTGCCGAACCTTAATACTAAACATCTACCAAACCGTTAGTCCATTGTCAAAAAGAGGTTGTAATGAAATTGTGGTTTAAAATAAAATACTATATAGACGCTTTCTCTCCGTAAGATATCATGTCAATTCGTTTGCTATTTGCTGCGTGAAAGAAGGTTAAATAAACTTCACATTTATAATATCAGTAAAAATGAAGAATGCTAATTTTTACTAGCAGACAAATTGTTCCAGCCGTTTAGGAAGAGTTTGAGTTGAACACACGTGTTTTAGAATTCTATATTTTAAGATATTATTACATTTTACCTGCTATTTTTATTTTCTAGATGTTGTATTATGTTATTAAATATTAAGTTAAAAACACACTTTTTCTTTTCGTACATATACAACATGTCCTTGGATAGGTCTCGTAAACAGTGCAATATCTGCTATACATTTCTGCGAGATTAAATTCGCAATACGCCGCTCGAGTCTCGTACAGCGTAGTTCCCTGTGCATCGCGTTTAATATACAAATCTTGGTGAATGTGTACAAATGTACAAGTTCGTTGACTCGAAGTTAATTGCAAATGTAGGTATGTCTATGTAATACTTCATTACTTTTGTCGCGACTCAGTTGCGCGACAAAGTTAACTTTTATTGGTAGATTACAGTGATTTTATATGTTAATTATATATATATATATATATAAATATATAAATAAGATAAATCATATATATACTCATATATATGATTTATCTGTATTTTATGTAGTATTAGTATTTAAAGTACATGTACAATGTATAGCATTTATTTATTTCTAAATTGATTGTTGCACTATCCCGTTTTTCGTACCAAACATGCTTCATCAACCAAAGGTTGTCTGGAGGAGATCGCTTCAAGCGACAAGGCTGCCTTTGCGCATATATATTTATTTACCTTTTATTTTGTGTAATCTGTATGTGCAATAAAGGCTTTCTATCTATCTATTTTATCTATAGTAGGAAATGGATGGAATTACTTATATCTATTTGTCATCTGAAGGTTTTGGATAAGATTGATTACTAATTTTGGACGTAGATAATATGTAGTCAACTGAAGGGACGGTGACTTGTTTGATTTGCACCAAAAGGACAATCAGCTTTTAATTACATCATATAATATAGATGTACCAGGACTTCGACTATTATGCCCGAGGAGCGTGTAATTCTACTAAACAAAAGAATATTTAAGAAATAAATAAATAAAAAAAAGGTCTTACCATACAACATTTTGGATGAGTATTAACTGTAACTGTAGCTGCAAGCAATATGTATGTACATTAAATACAAAATGTATTTTGTATAAAGGCATACTGGGCATATTGGGTTGTTACTATATCACATAGCGGGTGGTTTTTTGCAATACATAGTATCGTTAATGGCGATCTATTTTAAAAAGTTTTGTACAAAATAAGGTGTAGAGTAACCCGAATTTAGGTTGGTATAAATTACAAACACAGGTTACGGGAATGCTTTGAGGTCAGTGGGGTTCGTATAAATGCGCGGTTTAGCGAAAAAATTTACAACTTTTTCTCGGTGGTCGGTGTCAGATGGAGGCCGTAAATTCGGAAGCAATCTCGCCGCACGGCGACCAAGTTATTTGGCGGAATATTGCGGTGCGCGTGACTAATAAAATGACAAATTGAGGTTCTCATTCCAAGGAGTGACATACTGAGGAAAATTGTACCGAATTTCTTTAACAAATTCGTGTTTTGGAAGATTGGGACGCTTCATATTGACGTTTTTACGAAAAAAATATTTTTGGAGTAGTAAGATACCTGTGTTTAATTTTATAAAAGATAACCCAGTGAGAGAAAAATTTTAGCGAAAATATGTGTAGAAAATGTCAGCGTTATATTTTAATTAGTAAATGTATGGAAAGTTTTGAAAAATATACTCCTAAAATGAAGCATCCTCCATGAATTTGAAAAATGGTTTGTGCAATAATATATTAATGCGAGTAGAAGTGTATGCTAGCTGGAATATGCCGCATAAACACACTTCAAAATAATTAATGGATTACTAGCAGCTATTATTTATTCAGTTTATTCTACGATTTTATTTTGCTAAACTTGACGTTAAATATGCCCTATTTTATATCACATAAAAATAAAAACAATAACTACAAATAGACACATTATTTTCCACAAGGTTTAATATCTTCCTTTCGCATGGAGAAATAAAGTTGATGTTCCATTAAAATGTATTATTTGATGACAACTCTTGATGGCTTACTGCAATAAAAGTGAATGATTAGGATAAATCTCTCCGTACGCCATATCGATTTGACTTCGACCCGACACCAACTCATCTCAAATAAGAAGATAGAAAAGCGAGCTTTATGTCGTTCGGTATAAAGTGATGACGAGTGGACGATGCTTTGCCCACTCGTCGCAAACTTCTTATCATCTAGGTTGCTAAAGACACTTGGAGACGCGTTCTCAACTCGACGAAACTATGTCGATCTCCTCAAAAATGACTCCTCGATTTCGAGCTAGCAAATCTTGTACTAAGGCTACTGATGTAGTAGGAGTGTAAGGGTATCTTCCCGATGTCATCGAGCCCTGAGACTCCTCTCATGGAGAGCTTTTGCGCACGCCTCATCTCCCCGGTGACGCTGTTACCCTTAAGATGGTTATCAGCTACTGTCCTTCCGAAAAGTAAGGAGTGATAGTCGATGCCGAGTTGCACCGTCTACTGCCTGTCCGACGTCCACGAATGGTTAACCAGTCAGTTGACGACGAGTATCTCAACGTGATTAAATTAACAATTAGCTTATTCATAGAACGAGAGTAAGAAAAATATTGCGATACTGCAATGGCAATAGGATCGATGGGCGTTGGGCCCAATATACTGGACTGGCGACCCCTGTTACTAGATCTTGCAATACGTAGGAAGATGAAATCTTGGTGCGAATTACAAGAAGCCGCTGGCCACAATCAGTATATATACCTTATACTGTGGTATCTGGATATACTTACATGATACAAGAGACCTACGAGCAAGTGCGGAAAATTACTCTCTGTTTTATGAACTCCAATGAGAAAATGCTGCAGAACCAATTTAATCAGACGTTGATGTACTGTTTTTTAACTGCCACGAAAAGTTATATTTTAAACTCCAACTTGAAGTACTTAATACTCCTGTTGTCGCAAAAGGTTCGTTTAACGTTCCATACCTATAAAAACTGCTGCGTATTCCCCCTTTAGTGAAGTGGTTTCAATTGCTGGCGCAAAAAGTATTCGTTTGCGAAAAGCCAAACCGTTGCATGGTAAAAATATTTAGATGGAAGTATAACTAAACAAGAAAAATTTGTATATTTTTTAACTTTTAATAGCGGGCGGTAGTTTTATTTGGAGGGTTTTAATTCTATTTGAGATTGAACGCGAGCGACTGATACCATTTTATAGTCTACTAGCAGACCCTCGCGACTTCGTCCGCATATGAGTCAAGAAGCTAGTAAAGATCCGATGCTAACATCATAATCATCGTGGCTGGCTATGTACCTACTATTATTATGCGAGGTCCTACTGAGTTAGTAAGTTGCCATTATTTCAGTTAATACATACATACATATTATATAATATTAGTAGGATGATACCTACGCATGCATTCCATCGTGGTCCCGTATGCCATTCGACTTGTTGTTATTTGTGAAGAGTTATATCCTTATCTCCGACAATATTTAGCAGATCTTTATTAAAATAAATGCTTGATAGTATACACTTTCAAATAAAAAAAGAATAATTAAAATCGGTTCAAATTAAACGGAGCTATGATGTAAAATTAATATAGATATATAAGTATAGATTTTTCCTAAGCTAGTTAAAGAATAAACAACTCGCGGGTTTTTTCATGCAGAAATTTGTAAGCGAAGTATTAAAATTTGATATCGCCTGCGGTATGCACTAGATATCAGTATGATGTGCGGCCCTATCAAAAGTCTAACAAATATTCTACAGTTTTTGTTCTTTGCTGATGGATTTATTGAGTGTTTAAAAATATTGTATAAATATAAAAAATAATTATAATGTCCCTTAACGGCTTTAACGGCTTTACTTAAAATAAGACTGAATAAAAACAGACTGACTTGAAATTACAAAAGTGCTTTCAAAATTTTTGATTTTATTAATTTCAATTTAGGATATATTACGCTAGAACGCTTTGACTTTTTCAATATCTAATAATAATAAACTAAAAACCACAGAATTTCAATAGCCGAGTTAATTCTTATTTTTCAAAACTTACAAGGGAGTTCTAAAGTGCATGCAGTCTGATTAAAAAATAACATGTTAATTAATTACAGTGATTGAAAGATGAAGCAAGCTTTGGTGATAAAACAATTACAATTTTTCTTTAAACGCCGGAACACAGCATTGCAACAATGTTGCTTCGCGATAGAAATAAGCATCGTGGTATTAGGTACTTCCCCTTCCCCTTCCTACAAAAAGCCCCATTACGACCATTTAGTTTTAAAACAAGTAATTTCAAAATTTATTTATTTCGTTATGGTCAATGAGCGGGACAAATACTAAAATAATGCCACCAATCATATATGAGCAATCAGAAAGGACTTTTATAAAACTCCCATTCCATTTCCCCCTTTAGCCCTTTAGGCATACTAATGAAACGGGATAAAAGCTAAAGTAACTTCTTTAATAATGCTAGTCCCCTAGACATGTTCCAAACACAATACATATATAACTTGTAATTATTTTTTACATTACTTATTTTAAAATTATATTACGAGCGTCCCATATTTTTTCACTATTTTTATAGTAATATTGTGACGTCGACTGTGACCAGCGTAAAGTTTAAATTGCATTTGGAATTTAGTTTCACGGAAAGTTATGAAAGTAAATTATTTTATCCCAGAAATTAGCTTGGCGAAGTTGGGGTGGGGTAGTATTTTGGCTGTACCTGGCAATATTTGTCCTGGATACAAAAAAAAAAATATTATTTTTAGTAGAAAATTTTATTACAAGGTGTTTTTTAAGTCTTTTGAGTTTCTTACTACATCTTAGATTAATAGAAAAGTCATATCATATCATTGAAGATTACATAAATTGATAACAAGGCTTGGGTGTGATACATGTTTATAGCTAATTAATTTTTAGGAGACACTGTTTTATATTTCACAACAAGTTAGCCTTTGACAGCAACTTTGTTTAATTTTACCTTTACCTAGTGTTTTTTGACATTTACCTAGTGGTTAATGATGATGCAGTCTAAGGTGGTAGCAGCCTAACCTGTTTGGTGACAGTTTAAAAACCCTTACCTGCTCAGTTTCTATATAGCATCTTACTGGAGCGCTAAATCGCTTGGCGGCAAGGAATTTTTTAGTGGTACCAAGATTCCTGAAGCCTCCCACCAGACCAGACCAGAGAAAACACTGCCGGGGATCGGCACACAGCGTTCATAATTGTGCCTTAGCGAACGTCAAAAGGATCGAAGAAATGGAAAAACAAAATACTTTCTAAGTATATTTTTCTTTTCATTCGTTCCTTACTAAGTTTGTTTTGGGCTTTTTCTTAGATCAGAGCGTTTAGAATCGATTGAAAGGTGGCTGGGATTTCCTTATTTGAACCAAGCATCTTTCACTTAATTTGATTTTGAATTTAAAGAAACTAAATATATTAACTTAACTAACTTTGTTAGTGAAAAGATTTCGAAGAATGTTAATACAAAAATAAAAATCAGTTTAATTCAAAATTTAGCAAGCTCCTAAAAGCTTTATTAACCATTAATAAATTTTCTAACCACAGATAATAATAAGGATGCATTTATCAGGTAAAACGCTACGTGTAGCCTAAAGTTAGATTGGAAAACTTCTGCTTTGCAATGTGCTGTAAACTATTGCTTTATACCTATTATGGCTACAGCATCACTTTTGAAATAAGTTTTTATTAAATTAAAAAAAAAAAAACTAGCTAACAAGAGATAGCTTTGTAATGCTATGATGTATTCATATTTAATAAATAGTTTTGTTACTTTAGGCTGTAACTACTAGGGTTGATTAATTGTAGTAGAGATTATATTAATAGAAATAAAATAAAATAATAACCTAGTACCTACTGGTTAGCATCAGCTCCTAGGTTCTATTCATGTGTCAGGTCTATTATTGTAAGCTATTTGATTTTTCTGTTACCGAAGTATGAAATAGGTTTTGGATATAAACAATAAGAAAGGCGGCCTGTGCTCAGAAATGGGACGTTAATAATAATAATATCGTTTATTTCTTTCATCAAAATTGCAAATATAATGAGTTGACGAACTCGCAATTAAGACATTGTAATTTAAAAAATAGTAGTAAAACTAGTAGCTTTAATTGTAACTTAAAAAAACCAGGAAATAATAATAATAATTAGTAAAGTATGTGTCTCTGTGTGTGTGTGTGTAATATTTTTGGGGTTAGGGTTCAAGTAAAAATGACGATCAGGTAAATTAAAATGAAAGTTTGTAAGAAATCATCTGTTTCTTCGTAAGATTTACTAAGCAAAAAAGATGTTTCTTTATTTTTACACAGAATGTGTGGTAAGTTATGAATAAACACTTGCGTTAAGCTTATTATACAAGAAAGGCCCAGAAAATAGCAGAACCGTTTTGTTAAGGCAAGGGGTACGCAAGCTACAAATTTTATTTTTGCGACGATTTTCGATTTTTGTATAAGGTATCTTTGCTGATGTAAGATGACATTTAAACAAACAGCTGTCTCACACTGAGCACGCCACTCTTAATGGGCCGTCGCTAATGATTATAAAGTTTAAAATATGTCCATTTGCTGATTGGAGATGATATATAAAAAAAATCCTTATTAATTATTTAGGACATAAAAAGATATAAAAAAAACCCACATCGCGTTCCCTTGAAAATACTAGGTACTTAGTAAACGTACGAACTATAATGTATAACACAATAAGTGATAACTTTTGTTTCTCCCTAACCGCCGTAAAAACTCTGCATCCATATTCGGAAAACAAGTTTACGTTGCATTTTATTTGGTCACGTATATTCGCACAGTGCTTTACACTAGTTCTTTATCTCCTATAGAATTCGGTGTTTACTACTCGAGAACGAGTAAACAGACAACGGAATTTGTGTTCATTGCACTTGGAGCCAAAACAAAGACGTTACCACAAACAGCACTTCGAATACCTAAAACGGATGAAACAAAAGCTAGGAGCTGGAAGCTGAAAACTTTAAATAAATCATTGCTTCATGTGACAGACATTGCATTGTGAAGTTTGGATCTGTGCGTCAATGACTGCAGATGTTGGATAGAAGCAGGCGTTATTTGCGGAATTCCATGATATATTATAAAAATTAAGCTTAATTTGCTACAAACAACAGTTGTTCATTGTAAAATCTCCGGAAGATGCTCCGGTTTTGGAGCGAAACGTGCGTAGATCGTACATTGCTGAAGATTTGTTTGGTGTGGAGAATAAGGATTGAAGAAATTATAATTTACAACCGATTCTCATGCTTTTCGTGAAGTACAACATTTTCACAGCAGGAGAATTCCGCAAAGTAACTAACGCCTGCTTCCATCCAATATGTCACAAAAATTTGTCATAGTTCTTTTTTAGACACCTACACGTTAAGCCTTGTATGGTCATCTCATATATTGCCTTCAAGTGCATAACCCTGTATTACCTGTATGCACGCCACTGCATACCCCCTTTGCCTACATGGCATCGTATCAGAACGCTAAATGGCTTGACAGCACGGTTTTCTTTGTACTTCCTACTTATAAGACTACAGCGCCCACCACTGAACCAGGGAGGTTATTAACTCTTAAAAACCGTAGAAACTACGCTTCATATTTATTCTCCGTCTCGCACTTTAACTACCAATGAAGTGAAATTACCAAGATTTTAAAATTAATTTTGTCGCTAGTTTCTGAATTAATTTTAAATCAGTCGCGACTTCATCCGCGCGGAATTCCTGATTTCCCGAGAGACATTTTTCCCGCGCGCCGTAGCCTATATAGGGCCCGAACATTTATAGATCCAGTAGTTATAAACTAGCCAAGTTGGAGTCGCACTCACGCACTAAAAGTCTGAGCGGGTTTACATCCGTTCTTATACGCATGGCTGGAATTTGGAACGCCCTCCCGAGTTCTGTGTTTCTTTACTCTTACAACCTGGGTATCTTGAAAACATGAGTGAATAGGCATCTTCTAGGGAAGATGGGACATCTTAGGCCACACCCGCATGTTCCATCAGGTAAGGTTGTGGTCAAGCGCTAGTCTATAAAAACCTTACCATCCGGACTACTACTCTTGACATTTTTTTTTGTATTATCTATTCGACCAACCAACCATTTGACGGTCTCCTTGGTGCAAGGCAGGTTAAGTGCGGTAGTCTTATAAGTGGGAGGTTCAGATTTTATTCTGGCCTGACCTAGTGGGACAATTTGGCCGTGGGAAGTTACCACCCTACCAACAAAGACGTGCCGACAAGCAATCTAGCGTTCCGTTACGATGTTGCGTAGAATCCTATTAGTATTGGATTTATATAACTGATATAACCTTTATAGTTTGGCCAGCTACCAGCTTCTTCTTTTCTCCTTCTCCAGTGCGTAAGTAAAAAATTTGTTAGAACACATTTAATAAATGGTGGTTATTATACGATTGATGGATTTCTTAACGACAAAACTGATTGAAAGTGTATATAAAAAGTGCTTATTTTTTCAACTAGGCCTAGTTTAGGCCTTGTTGAAAAAATATATTTGATTTTCTAATCTGTTTCCGCACTTTGGCAGGTGGCCAACTAAATTTTATCCCAGTCAGTTAGTGGATATAGTCGGGGGATAACATTTTTGTTTCCTACCCATGCTAACCCTGGGCAGGAAGCAAGCATGCATTGAAATATAGGGCTAATTTGTAGTGATATTAAAAAAAACATACTAGTAATATAGTAAAGGCAGAGTTATTAGACGTGAAGAAAAACAAAAGTGAGCTTTCATATCAGGAAATGATCATAGAGGCAGGTGGAATGATAGGCTAATGAAATTCTACTGAATCAAACAGCTGTAAAAAATTGTGTAATTTTCTCATGGATTTCTTATTTATATTCAATAGGAAATATGATTTAAGTAAAGAATTAGATCGAATTTTTCCATTTTAATCACGATTTTCGCAAGGGAAGCGGTGAAAAATTGCGGAATCGACTCACGACTGCGAACGTGAGAAAGTAATCAAAATTTATTATTCTTTGCTACAAATCCAACGACGCGAGAAGTTATTTTAAATAAAAGTTTGATTTCGATTCAGTCGTTCGCATAATACATTTGAATAAAAGACAATCAATTTAACAACTACTATAATTAACTTACGTAGTTTAAATATCGTCTTAAAAATGAAATATACATTTTGTCAGTACTTTCACGTATTTGATAGGGCGAAAAAGAGGAATCCGCAGAAAAGAAAGGAAGAAAAATCGTCCGTTTTTTACTACGAAGACGGGTTTTGGGATACCAAAATGGTAAAAATGAACCCATATGAATTAAAAAATGTGGTGAATAATATTTTTAACTACTTGACTACAATCTAATCTGATGGTAGGTAAGTGATGAGGCAGTCTAAAATGGTAGCAAGCTTACTTGTTACTTGTTTGTTATATTTTTCCTTAACCTAACTGGTTTCTACGCGGCGTTTAGAAATTATGAATTAACAAATTGCCGTGGTATGAATCAGGGACATCCCTCTTATAAGCCACAGTGATCATTACTGCGTTAGGGTGATTCGATAATTAAGCATATCGTCATTATTCCAACGTTATGCCACGTTTAGTAATAAATATACTTTGACGCATGAGTTGACTGGTTGCCTGTGGCAACATAGGTGTGTTGTAAAATAGGCGTAAATAATGCTTGTTTAACACAAATAGCCTTTTTTCTTTATTACGCTGCGTAGTTTTTGAGGTTCCCTTAAAATTATCCAAAAAATACCATCCTTATGACCAAAGTATGCAAAGCGATAAATCTGAAATAAACAACAAATTCGTTCGCTTTGCAAAGTTGGGTTTATGTAAATAGGTATAGCAGGATAAATAAAACCATTCGTCTAACTAGCTCCGGTTTTAGGAAATCGGCAGTCCTCTAAAAACAAGCATTGTTTTCGAGATGGTTGAATAATATATTACCCAAACAAAAAAAAAATATTTATATTTTTCCTCGGAACACATCGTGCTTTTCCTCTTGCGTATCATGCCAAAACTATTATATAAAGTAATCAAATAAAAATGGTATAATTACTGGGTACCCGTAAAATACCAACCCACCGCTTTATATTGCGTAAAACAAATTTTGTAAGCATACAACTGTAAGGGTTATGTAGATTAAAACGTTGCCGGTAGCCACATTCTGTCTTTGTTATTATGAGTTTGGTGAAAGATTTAATTTCGTAGGAATTTAATTATGTGAACTAATTACATTCCGCTATTCGGGAAATTCCAAGTCCTAGTCCCTTATAATATTATAATACGAAAGAGTGTGTCTTCGTATCATAGGTTGGCGTTTTTTCACGCAGCAACCGAGCAATGGAGCAATATGATATTATGAACATTTTGTTAATGGGCAAGTGTACCGTATACTTTTTATCTCGGAAATTGTACGGCTGTTATGTCGCGCATCGATTTATCGATCAATTATTATTCTGACAAGATTTTCCAATAATTATAATAAGGATAAAATTCAGTTATTAATATTATAAATGCAAAAGTACATTTTTTGGTTTCTCCACTCATATTTACTTTTTGTACATTAAGAGAAATACATTTCCCGTGTGTAAAGTAAAAATACGTTTACACACGGGAAAAGCGCGAGTAAGGGTCTTTTTACAAATAAAAAAGTAAAATTTTAAATGAAATGAATGCTTATTATGAGAGTGAAATTTGCCCATAAAATAAGTATTCTCTTCTAATTCCGACTTTTATGTTTCCTTATGTTCTTGAAGAAAAATTCTTCAACCATAATGGGGTTGTTTCGTAGATGCAAGTGTAACTGACATAAGTGATATACATGTAATGTCAGTCACAAAGATGAAAGGTCAAAGAAACTTCCATCCAGTTTGTTAAATCGACCCTTTTGGAGTCAAAGCGATTAGACGAGTGACTGTTCTTAAGAGAGCTCTCTCTACTCTAGACAGCTTGTCAATCCTACATTATATCATGTATAATCATAGGTATAATATCTATCATTAATAAAATGTCGTTTTATATCTTTCAAAGGTGTTCTTTTTAATCAGTATAAAATATATCTCATCATAATTAATTATTGGTTCGTCATTTAAAAAATAAAATTGTTCATTTCATTTTAAAATTTCGTCATTTTAAAAAATTTAGGTGGTATCACTGATATTTATTCGAACAATATTATTAATATCATATTAATTATTGATTATAAATATATTAAAAAAAAAGTTTTATTGTGCTATTAAATGAAACTTTCGAGCCTTTGATTGGATCCAATCGTCTACCTACTTATCAAGCGATATGCCAGAAGATGTGAAACATTTGAAGAACCCTGTTACAAAGAATATATTTTCTTTTTACTGCCGATATGAAAAATTAAAGCTCGTTAAAAAGTTATTGTACCTACAGTATTTGTTTGAAGTTTTGAGTAGCATACTCATTGGGTTTTCTGAAAACGAATGTATCCTAGCCAACTGTGCCTGCATTCTACCTGGTTTTAAACACTGTAGACTTGTAGGTCTCTCGATAAACATTCTCAGAACTTGCGGTGTACGCCTGTCGCCGTATTTCCTTATGAATGATGCAAGGCTTTGTTCACTCGGCGCTTATTGCTTGTTTGTAAGATACGGTGTAACTTCTAGCTCAAAGATGAGTTTCTTAAGATTTTACTCCAATATCAAAAACGTTTTAAACCCTACAGATATGATTTTTTTCAAAAATGTTTGCGAGAAGAAAAGAAAAAAAATGATAAATCTGGCAAATTCAGTGGTTAATCATTGTATGAAATAACATGAAAAAGTCAGTATTTTTTTTAAGTGTACTTGACTTTTTTCATATCATAATATGCAACGAGCAGATTTGAAATTTGATTGTGAAATAACCGTCTATTCGTAGGTAGTTAGTTCTGTAACCGCGAAATGGAACACTAGAAAATTTTCCTTTATATCTATTGTTGGAGTACTTGTACAATTGGTTCATGTCAGAGCTAGGTCATCTCTCGCTAGTATTTGAAATTTTTTAGTCCAGTTAACACTACTATAGAAATCTACGGCGCATGTATAATTCCTTTTTACTAGAGAGAGATAGAAAATTGAGCTCCGAGTTTTTGTTAGAGTTTTGGTTACCAGCTTTTATTTATCTTGTTTCATTTGTATCTCTAAGGAATTTGCTTAAATACAATTGAGGTGAAATTTAGCATGCTTGTTTAACTTTCGTGACAATGCATCTAAGTACATTTATATGTTAAGACTATGGAGTCAGGAGATAAAAATGAGAATATCTTGAAAATCCAGTCAGTGCAGTGTGAAGGACTTACATACATTCAAACAAACACGCTTCCAATTTTAAATTATTAGGAGCAGCGTTCTTTATCAAAGATTCTTTATTTAACATATTCTAAGAAAGAGAACTAAAGGCGTTATTCAGCACGTCACGCTAGTAAACGAAATGTTCCGCATAAATAATCCAGAATAAAGCCTTCACACAAAATGGGCCACGCAAGTGAGGGGAAGGCGAGATTTATCCTCTTGAATCTAATCTCGCGAATGGCGAAAAGAGCTGTTTCCAGAAATATTTCTGTCCCAACGCTCTTGTCTCAAATGCGCTATGCAGGTCATGTAATACCTACAGTTTGGTTGGCTGTATAAACATTACTCACAAGGTCAAACACATAAAATAGTATGCTATGTCAAGGTACGTATGAAAACTTGATTTTTACAGTCATTTCCTTGCTTTACTTATTTATAGAGTTTAATATTTTTTTACCTTTATACATCTTTGTAATTTAAGTTTTAAATTTTTTTTGGTTATACTTCATCATACGAATTTACTAACAAATCGATTTCCATTCTTCTTTTAAATGATTATTATTCTTTGTCATTGATAGGAACTGAGACTGATGGGTAACAAATTCTCTTTCAAACCCGGCACCCATCCATTAACTGACTTGGGCTAACATTACTTAGCTGCTGATGTTATTAAGCCTTAAATTTGCAGTTATTTTTTATATGGCATTTAAAGTATTTGTAGTTAGGCGAAACGGCAGTAGGGCCCTCGAAGAACTTTTGCGATGCAATGTTTACGTGATCGAACGAGTCAAATAGTGGGTAATTAAAGCTCTGAGTGCGCGGGCTATACCGCAGGGCACATCTAGTTATTAATATATGCATGTGCGGTATAAGTGAATATTCTTTTATAGTATTACTAGCTGTTGCCCGCGACTTCGTCTGCGTTTGATTTTGTTTTTAAAGTATTCAGTATCGCTATGAATATAGTTGTATATACATATAACATGTGACTGTCAATTAATTATAGACAAATAATTTGCAATAAAATAAAATTGTGACTTTACTTAAAGATCTAAGCTATCCTATCTCTTAAGTTGGACCAGACTGCTCACGGTGTGCCAATTTAATTTAAAATCGGTTTAGTAGTTTAGGAGTCCATCGCAGACAAACATCGTGACAGGAGATTTATATATATTAAGATAAATTTTATTTGTTGATGAGCATTATCGCGGGTCGACGTGCGACCGGGAGACGCTATGTCAAGTCAAGCAACCATCTGTCATGTATCATACATTGTATTTACGAGCATGATTTCGTATTAATCTTTCAACTTTACGTTTTTATTTCTGTCGTCCACGATAAAATCACTACTAAATTCCAGAATACAGAATTACTCTCGAAAATTTGAAGAAAACTGTCATAATTTTCTTGGCGTACTTGAGTTGAAATTTATTATCGCTGTAAAACAGGGAATTCGATCTAACAATAAATTTCAAAATTCATTACTTCAAGAAGAAGAGAGGAAGTCGCGAGTTGCCAATTGGAATTGGGTTTTCCGATCACGTCTTTATACTATTGGCGAGGATATTCTCACCACATGCGCGTATTCTATGAGGCTTTAATCATCCCTCAGCTCTCTCGATAAACCGATTGTAAAATATTTGGTCTGTATCAAATAGAGACAAATTTTCTACTACAATACGACAGGCTGGATATTTTGTAAATATTTACATTAGTTCTAGCTAAATAGCTATTGGTTTATTTTCTGATACCTATGATACCGTACCCCATCATCCGCACTCTAAAACTGTGTATTACTATAATTTGTTTTACAAATTTGTAAATATAAAAAAAATATTTCTACATAATTAATTATGAAGAAATATTTTGAAATGGACATAACAAACATAATTAAATTTGGAACACTAATAGACAATTAGTTATCGGAAAACTATTCCCACTCATCATTTTTCCCTAACGCGCCAAAAGAAGAATAACTTCAAAAATATGATATTTTTTCTTAGGAAATACTGCAACTATCTTCATTTCATTAAGTTTGTCTAGTTTATTTCACCTCTTAAAAGTAGGTTATTTGTTGTACTTTTTTAAAATTCTTTCAGTATTGTTATTTTTGAAAGTTTTAAGATCGCCTATATTTATCTAGTGTTAAGAGTACTAAAAGCCAATATTGAAATCTAAAGGGAAAAATGCAAAGCAGAAGCATTTAACGTATAATTCCTTAACAGTATGCAAAACAAAAAAAAAACAAAGTTTATTAAAAAGAAAGCACGCTGTTTATTGGGTGGCATTGGCTTACTCCCATTTCGTTCGGTCTTGTTGACTACATTAAACTGATTGCTGCAATTAGCGAAAGATGTTGTTCTCGATTTTTAAACACTTCGCTCGTGCCCAGTTGCAGTGCAGAAAACAGAAAATAATATGCGAAGATATAAATTAAGGCTGAAATAATTTAAATCATGTTTTTTGTGTGAACTTTGCTCGTCGGTTTTTCTTTATAGTTATATAATCGACGGACAAAGCTGATGGGCCAACTGTAGGCAAGTGCAAAATTATCCCTTCTAATATCTAATGTTATAGATGTGAACATAAGTTTGTTTGTTACGCTTTCACGCGAATTTTAATACATATTCTTGGAGGTATTAGAAATAATATAGTATACTTTTCATTGAAAACAAAAATTACGTAAGATAAAAAAATGTTTGTGAAAAAACTAAAAATCTCATATATGACTATGTAGCAGTACGCTGCCTCCCAAAATTACGCGAGCGAAGCCGCAGGGCACATCTAGTAATATTATAAATTGGAAAGTTGTTCCTTAACCACGCAAAAACGGCTGAACGGATTGGGATAAAATTTAACATGCGTGTAGCCTTTGACATGGAAAAGAAAATAGGCTACCTTTTATCCCGATTCCTTAAGTATTTCCCGAGGGTAAATTGAAAATTACTTACGAGCTAAGCAGTGGGCAGACAGCTTTGAAATTTGGTATGCATGTCACCTATGCTATGGAAAAGGACATGTAATTTCTATACCGATCTATCGAGTATTCCCGTGTTAAGATCGAAAAATTGTTAACGAGCGCCTGGCAATAAAAAACATTAATCCACGTGAACAAAGTCGCGGTTATCAGATAGTTGTCTATAAAAAGAGCAACACTTTGACGGGCATGTAAGGAATACGTTCTACATAGTGCCGAGTGCCGCTTTATGTCCGGCAACCTAGCTCGTATGTAATAAGCCTCATCGGTTATTATATACATCGGTACCCACGTCGTTTACACCGGAACAAAGCAAGCTGCTTGGCGGAAGGCATAAGCATGGTGGTGCCCACTCCCTACCTGTAATCTCCCACAAAAAGCTCTATTGCTACGTAAATATAGGACGTGGACCTCCTCAGGTCAGTGCACTTACAGTCAGTGGCGTGCATAGAGGTTATGCACAGGGTATGCAGATGATATAAAATTAAGAAAATCTCCAGTATGAGTTATAAATACTTGAGGGTAGGCTTTTTATAAATCTTACAATGCCTATCCTTAAGTTTTTTATAACTCATACTGGAGATTTTGTTAATTTTATATCACCTGCATACCCTGTGCATACCCTCTATGCACGCCAGTGCTTACAGTCCATTAGCTCAGGCCTTTCGATGGTGGAAGTGGTGGAAGTTTGGTAGGAAGCTAGTACCAAACTCGAGGCGTTTATAATACATCCGGGGCGTAATATAAATATTATGAATGAACTGAATATTAAATTACTTTTTATTTCCCTTCGACTTTGGTCGGTGCTTCGTCTATGATTAAATTCGATAAAGAGAAGCGGGGATAGCCCAGTGGGTAGGATTTCGACTTTCGGGAGGCCGAGTGCGAATCCCAGCACGCACCTATAACTTGTCTAAGTTATATGCGTTTAAAAAAAATATATCACTTGCTTCAATGGTAACCTTCATTTTTGAATAACCTTCATGCCTAAGAGTTCTCCATATTGTTCTCAAAGGTGTGTGGAGTCCACCAATACGCACTGGGTCAGCGTGGTGGACTACGGCCTTAACATTGTGCCTTTGGGGCATTGGGCCTTACTTTCTTATTGTGGTAGGAGACCCGTGCCCTGTAATGGGCCGGTAATGGGTTGATATGATGATTATTAATTAAAAAAAATATCTTTAATTACTTTAAGAGGATTTTTAATCGTAATTATTGGAATTTGTTGGGATTCCTTTTCGCCTTGGTGACATTTAAATTGCAGTAATGTGATAACATGTGCTTGTTTTAAATTTGCTTGCGTAAATCGTGTTCACTCCTTAATAGACTTTATGAAAATTAGTTTCATTACAAGTTTTGGAAACCTGCTTTGGTCGTTGAGATAGTTATGATATTTACGGGCGTTTGTTATGGATCTGAAATTCTGTTATTACCAGATTCCAGACACGGGAATTTTAATAAAGCGACTGATAGTGAAGCTATGTGAAACGAGTTTTCCAATATTTATCAAAATTAAAAAACGCTATTTTATCAACAGCTACATATTTATATGTACAGGTATTTTTAATCAACTTTGCATAATTTTATTTCATTATTACTATAAATTTAGTTTATAAAGGTAGTTACACCGTTTAATTCCGGTCTCTAAAAGCTGCTGGAGATTGTTTGAATAATAAGACAACAATAAGATATGGATGATATAAAAACGGAGGTGTCTAGGTATTGATATCAATATGTGAGAAAAAAATATGAATACAAAAAACTTTTATAGAAAAGTAGTGTCAGAGTCCAGGGTGTTAATTCAGTTGCATTGCATGTCGCATAATCAAAGCGGGTGTGACATTTCAAATGGGTGCGAACAGTGACAATTTCTATAGAGAGTGGCAACTGAAATAGTGCCACGTAGTTTTTGACTGCACCGTTCTAAAAATAAAAGCTGACACGGCTGATAAAAAACTAACCTTACCTTTTTGGTACCATATAAAACTGCAGAGTATGAGTGCATATTTGAGTTTTAGTATAGGTACACAAACAGAATTATTTATATGCAAAAGCGCGCAAGATACGTCTTTAAATCGTTAGTTAATGGCGTGTTTCATCTCACAATATCATCAAACCACAATAATAAATTTTGGTTAAAAATATTGTTAGTGAAGCGGTGGTAGTCTTTACTCGCACCGCTGACTTTTCGGAGCTATGTGCGTTTTTAATTACAGCTATTAAAATATATCACTTGTTTTAACGGTAAAGGAAAACATCATAAGGAAACTTGCAATGTTCTTAAAGGCGTGTGAAAGCTGCCAATCTACACTTGGCCAGCTGAAGGACTACGGACTAAAACCTCATAAAGATGTTGAGGATGATGAAAAACTGCTATAATTTTTTTTATTTATCTTAATATAAATTACTTTCTTAAAATTTGATGAATGAGGAGAATGATCCATGCTTGTTAGGCAATTGGTTCTTAATTTATATTTTTAAGTAATTATGGGCTTTCCTTGATAGTTCTTAATTAATCCATCACGATCCCGCAATTTATCTTTCTCCAGACTACAAGCTATCCCTCTGCATGATTTAACCAATCTGTGATGGCTTAAAAATGTGAATCCCCCACGAACGTTGCCGTGGAGCTTTTCCGGGATATGTCCGTCGTGCATCCTTAGCATGCTATATATATCTAATTTCATAAAGAATGGTGCAGTGATTGAATCAAAGGTAACAAACAAACTAACAAACAGAAACAGGTAACAAAACGTTCTCCTCCTTCAGTCGTGCTCCCGTCTGAAGATCGTGACCACCTCCATCCATGACTTTCTTTTTCACGATAGTTTGCCATTCCTTTCTATCGCCATAGACATTAGTGTCGAGTGAGCAGTGAATCTGGTCAGACCAACGAATCGGACAGCGGCCACGTAATCTTTTTCCTTCCACTTTGCCAGTGACTATATGTTTGTCGAGATTATCTCCATCTGTCCTGACAATGTGTCCGAAGTACTCTGGAATTCGCTTGAGGCAGATGGTAGAGAGCATGGGTCCGAAATAAAGTCCATGGAATCCGGAACATTTTCCTCCGGCACCACATCTCAAAAGCGTCAAGCGGTCTGCCGAAAACAAAAAGATACAAACAAAAACATAGGTAACAGAAAATAGAGTATACACGGGTCAAAGTTCAGATTGGAAGTGACAATATACCTATATTCGACCTCTCTCGGAAGCATCGAGGCACGCAACGCTAGTTCCGACTATTTATTTCACTTTATGTGTCAGCAAGGTGCGATTCCTCGAATTTATAACCTCCCTTTCGAACAGTTTAATCTTCACTTACCTACTTCGTAACTTATTGTTTTGGAACGGTTGAACAATCAGTGTGTTTTAAACTGATGGTTTTGGAGCAAAGCATGAAATATAATTTTTAAAAATTCAAATTTATAAATTCTTTATTCATGTAGGCCTATCACAGGCGCTTATGAAGCGTACATACATATACGTTTACATAGTTGTAAGGGGATGGTGATAACTTCGTGTGCCAACTTAAACCTAAAGCTACGAGGGTTCCAAACGCACTGGTCTAAGAAGAGCGCACAATGATAAACCTATAACGATACTACCAACAAATAATAACACTAATAATATTAAATTTATTGACGTAATCTATGGCGTAACTGTTAGCGCTGTGAATTTAAGTAGGAGGTCACTGGTTCGATTCTGGCATGGAAAATTCGGGAAAATATTATTTCTGAATTTTCTGTGGTCTGGACTGGTGGGACGCATCCATCTCAGACTACATCATCACTTGCCACCTGGTGAGAGTGCAGTCAATGGCTACGTTATAGTGGAATTAAATAAAAAAGGTAATTGCCTCCATTCCGATAAAAATTGTTAGGTAAATCATGAAATTACAAAAAAAAAACTATCAAACATGTTGTAAACTTTTATATTTATAGGTCAGCGAAACTACATATATATTAGATATAATATAGGTTTACCTACTAACAGTATACATAAGACAGGTGATGATTTTTATAGGTTTTATTATAATTCTGAACGTTTTACTATTAAAGATATTAACTGCAGATATGAAGGCTTCAAAGGTTTAATGTTTATCCATTAAACTCCTGGTATTTGCATTCACATGTTTGAAGTCAGTATAGAGTTGAAAATTAGACATGCGTCGTCGCGGCATTGAGAAATTATGCAATACGTAACTACAAGATTGAAAGCCGGATTTTCCCGGGAATCCCCCGAAAATTCCAGAAATTTCCCAGGAACACAGATTTATGTTGATGTTCCTCAGTATGAGACGCATATGAAGACCCTTTAGTGATTGCAAGCAGCTTGTTTTGACTGCGATTTCAATCACTTTTCACTCAGTTATTACAAAATAGAAAAAATATACGAGCATGGCACCTACTTATGATTACCAACTGTTTTTTTTATTATTTTTTAATATAATCATAATTTTGCTGCTTTTATCACTTTTATTACTTTAATGGGAAATACCTGTGCTTAACTTTATTTATTTATTTCATTATTATTATTTATCTATTTAATTTGCCGTATCGTCGGGTCTCAGCTGAAAATCAGCGGCATGCATGCACCTAAAATGCATGGCAAATGCTGAGCTGTACACCCTTTCTGTCTGGTGTTACACACAGACATTACTATGTTGTTACTATATTATTATAATATGTACTGTTGTAACACTTAACGTGAATAAATGTATTTTCTTTCTTTCTTTCTTACTTCAAAACTGCATTTATCTTTGTAACACGAGTAGAAAAACGTACACGTTTGTTTATTCATTATATTTGTTTATACAGTTTACCAATATTGAAGAAGGTTTGTTACCGATCTAGTTCATTCTTGGAGACGAATATAGAATAATTTCAATCCCAGAAGAAATAAACATTCCTTGTGGAAAAAATCGAAAACAATTTAGTTCAGAAAGACTGAAGTTAAATAATTAATCAGTGGAAATGTTATTTTTGTTCCATTCCTGTTCCGGAAAGATGACAGGAAACGTAATTTTGAGGGGAATGTCGCCAATATGGAATTTCATTCAGCGGTATTTCGCGAGTATTTAACAGTCGGTTTATCGAGTGAACGGAGATGTGTTTAAAGTCTCATATAGTACGGACACAGGTGGCAGGAATATTCTCGCCAATAGTATGCAGACGTGATCAGAAAACCCAATAGCTGTTGCCGATTTGCGAACTCAAATAATGAAACTTCAAATTTACCTTACCAATCGAACTGTATGTGCCGCTGGGGCTTCATTTGATACAGCAAATTACCGTTATTGGTTCTGGTAATAAGTACGCTACTGGGAACAAAATGTGTATTTTTAGGGTTTCGAGGACTTAGGACAATCGAATATTTGTTCGTTAGTAAATCCGTGTGTACGAATTTACTTTCAACCATTGAAATTTAATAGTTTAAATTCTTTGGACGCGTTTACAAAGCGCTCTGCTTTCTCGTTCTTGATCCGCTCATCCGCACTGCAAAATTCAAAAGGGTACTTCTGAAGGTAAATTTTTCCCGCCACCTGCAAATAGAAGAGGGAAAATTCAGTTCATCTTCCAGACAAGCATGCTTTTCCGTAGACAACATCAACCTCTAACTCTGGAAAATATTGGTGCGACACATTAATGTTTATCAGTGTTTGGGTGTTTATCTGTATATTTTAAGTATGAATGAATGAAAAAATACACTTTTAATGTACACCAAAGAAAAAAGGAGTTACAGAGATATAAACTTAGAGGAAGAGAAGACAATTTGGTGGCCGAATCTCTACATAGCGATTAAGTATTTATGTATATTACGCATAAAAATATTCATCAGTTATCTTATTAGGTATACAAGTTAAGCGTACTTTGGGGCTAGATGGAGAAGCTGTGGGTATTGTCGTAGTATATTTATTATTATTATTATTATTAGATATGTTTAAAAAAAAATATTTTCAGATTAATGAACGTTTTTAATTTATGCAGTTAAACATAATTGCTTTAGCTTTGATGGTGAAGGAAAACATCCTGAGAAAATCTGCCTGAGAGTTCGCTTTAATGTTTTCGAAGGCATGTGATTCTGCCAATTCGCACTGGACCAGCGTGGTGGAGTAGGGCCTAAATCCATCAGAGAGAAGACCAGTACCATGTAGTGGGTCGTTAATGGGTTGATGATGATTTGTCAATAAGTTATAAATATCTTAGGGTTTCTTTCCTGCCAGCTATCCTTGTCCCCTCATTGATTATGTATAGTTGACGATACATAATTTTTGTTCTGTGCTCACCAACAGTAATATTCTCATCGTCACGATAAAGTTATAATGACGGCCGACTGGCGCAGTGGGCAGCGACCCTGCTTTCTGAGTCCAAGGCCGTGGGTTCGATTCCCACAACTGGAAAATGTTTGTGTGATGAGCATAAGTGTTTTTCAGTGTCTGGGTGTTTATATGTATTTTCTGAGTATTTATTTATATATAATTCCTAAAAATATTCATCAGTCATCTTAGTACCCATAACACAGGCTACGCTTACTTTGGGGCTAGGTGGCGATGTGTGTATTGTCTTAGTATATTTATTTATTTATTTATTTATACTTTCCAGTAGGCCCCAATCGACAACGGGTATCGCGAAATATTTCGACGAGTTACATAACATTATTCATGAGAACGTCGCGCGCGATTTCATATCAAACGGCTCTGAAACAATATTTTCCACGCGAAGTTCTCGTAAAGTTTTCCAAGTGCTGAATGTAATTAGTAAACTCCCTGACACTATCAGCTTTCGACGAAATTTAATCTTTCACCACGCTCTTAATACAAAATCAGAATATAATGATTTCAGTGGCCAGATTTTATATTTTTAATATATCAAGTAAAATGGGGTTGGTTGAACTTCTCTTATAGTTTATACTGATTCAGCTATATACTTAGGTACTTAGAAGAAGTCCTTTTGTTCATATGGTGCTTTACAAGAGTTGAAGAACCACGAGAAAAAAATGGTATGATTTCTTTATTATCCTTTGCATTTTAATATCCGAATGCTGTCCTTATAGGCCTCTTCTCTCATAAAAGAGAAGAGAGGGTTTGATAGAACTATGCTTCTCCAATTATATACTAATAAATAAATCATGGTCAATTTCCCGCTGAAGCGTTCTCCTATCATGACTTGGTTTTTATATCATACAAGATTCGACCACCGAAAGCCAAGCCGACTGTAGTTATGCGTCGCAGTTTCAGACATTTTGATAATTCTTTATTTATGTATGATTTAAATAAAATAGACTGGACTACCATATTTAGCGCAGAAACTATGGATGATAAGTTAAGTATTTTTAATTCTCTACTCACAGAACTTTTTGATGTACACGCTCCTTTGAGACCTATCAAATTAAAACATCTTCCAGCGCCGTGGTTAACTCCCGAGATTAAGGCTCACATGAATAAGCGCAATGCAGCTAAAAGGAAATACAAGTTGCGCCCGTTAGAGGATAATCTTATAAGATATAAAAATCTCCGTAATCGATGTAGTAAACTCTGCCGCGATGCCCAACGTAATTTTATTTACAATGCCCTTCAAAATTTAAACACTGAAAAGGCCTGGAGGTTTTTAAACTCGTTAGGTATAGGTCGCCAGCGAAAAATGCCTCATCGTATCCCGGACCTAAATACCCTTAACCAGCACTTTGCAACTGCTTCAACGTTGGATAGTCAGATGAAGGAAGTTACTCTTAATCATCTAAGATCTCTGCCTGCGCCTGATTTTCCGACCTTTAAATTCAGAGAAGTGACTTTGGACGAAGTCAAGAAGCACGTTTTGGCCATCAAATCTGATGCCGTAGGAAGTGATGGAGTTGGTCGTAGGATGATTATCCTGGTCCTTGATAGCCTAGCTCCTATTCTATTACACTTATTTAACTATTCTCTATCAACTTGTACTTTTCCTTCTAGTTGGAGGAAGGCGTTCGTGATCCCTCTTTCTAAAATTGCTAATCCTACAACTCTATCACATTTTCGACCAATTTCAATTCTTCCTTTTCTTTCTAAAGTCTTAGAACGTATTGTCAATCAACAGCTTACTCTTTTTCTGACTAAAAATAACGTTCTATCACCTTTTCAATCTGGCTTTAGACAAGGACACAGTACGGTCACAGCACTAATTAAAGTCTGTGATGATATTCGGAAAGGGATGGACAGTAAATTGGTTACTATTCTGGTTCTTCTTGACTTTAGCAATGCTTTTAATAATGTGAATTACGACTTGCTTCTTGCGTTGCTTAGGTCGAAGGTGAACGTATCATCTGAAGCCATTGACTGGTTTCAGTCGTATCTGTTTGGTCGTCAACAATGTGTCAGATTTGATGGTAAATGTTCCTCGTTTTCCCCCCTCACTGCAGGTGTTCCACAGGGTGGGGTGCTTTCACCACTTCTCTTTTCCATTTTTATTAACTCTGTCTCTTCTGTTATCTCCTCTTCATTTCATTTCTATGCTGACGATTTACAGATCTACTCCTCAGAAACCACTGATGGAATTTCCTCTGCTATTTGTAAACTGAATACAGACTTGGCGAATATTTGTAACTGGTGCAAATCTTACGGTCTTGCCGTAAATCCTGTTAAGTCACAAGTAATCGTCATAGGTAATCGCAATTTGCTGACTAAAATTAATAACCTTCCATCTGTTTACTTTGATGGGGTTGCTTTGCCATACTGCAATACGGTCAGAAACCTTGGGCTGACGATTGACAGTTCCTTTTCTTGGGGACCTCATGTATCTGAGGTAGGGCGGAAAATTTGTGCCACTATTGGCTATCTTAGGCGGTGGAAGAATCTTCTTCCAATTAAAACTAAGATCGCTCTTGCCAATTCTATTTTGTTACCTGTCATTGACTATGGTGATGCATGTTATCTTGACTTATCGCAGGATCTCCTTAATAGGCTCGATAGGCTGCAGAACCTTTGCATCCGCTTTATCTTTGGCTTGCGAAAGTTCGACCGCATATCTCAGTTCCGCGCTGAACTAAAGTGGTTGTCGGTCGGCCAGCGGAGAGAGATGCACGCCTTGTCTCTGTTGTATCGTATCCTGTTTCTTCCTCAGACTCCGCCATATTTAAAAGAACGTTTTACCTTTTTTGATAATAACAGGCTACGTTCCTGCACCGACAGCAAACTACAGGTTCCGTACAGTCGCACGAAATATTATAGTAATTCTTTTACAGCTAATTGTGTCAGACTCTGGAATTCCCTACCTGATGACATACGTCAGGCAAAATCCTTGCCTCTTTTTAAAAGTCGTTTGAAAAACTATTTTTTATGTATGTAGCGTTATAGTATGTAGTTTATTATATTTATATGTATGAACACTATATATTTTATATAATAATTATATGTTTAGTATTAGAATTTATACCATGTATGTAGTTTAGTTTGCAATATTTTTATGTAGGTAGAAATTTTTATTGCCGCACCAACCCGTTCCTTCCAATAACTACTATCGCCAAAGGTTGTCTGGGAGAGATCGCTTTAGCGATAAGACCGCCTTTGCACACCTAAACTAGTTTTTTTTTTTTTAATTATTTCTGTAAATGTGTTTATTTGTATTTTGTTTTTGTGTGTGCAATAAAGAATTTATTATTATTATTATTATTATTAATAAGTTGGTGATAAATAGCTGCGATTAACCAATCTACCCGAACTTCGGGTCGCATGGTAGATATCGCCGATATGCTAGCTTCAAGTTGGTACTGAGAATGTCAAGAACAGAAAATGAGAAAATCAAAACAATTATAGATTACTTGCTGTTGCCTGCGACTTCGTCTGCGTTTGTTTTTGTTTTTCAGAAGACATGTGGCATTCGATTTAGGTGTAATTCTACGCACTTTATGTATTTGGGATCATCATCATCATCATCATCACATCAACCGATAGACGTCCACTGCTGGACATAGGTCTTTTGTAGGGAGTTCCAAGTTCCACGATTCTGAGCCGCTTGGATCCAACGGCTACCTGCTACGCGCTTAATGTCGTCTGTCCACCTCGTTGGGGGTCGACCAACGCTGCGCTTACCAGTACGGGGCTGCCATTCCAGCACTTAGGATAGCACAGTATTTAGGATAGCTAAGATTTAAATGACGGATTGGCTGTCTTCCGCTGAGGAGTTGTGTCCTCTATCTCCAACCACATTCATCATCAGACATAATAAACTCTAAAGTACAAAAGTAATTATTTAAATAGGTCAATCAATTGACGGCGTTATGGTGTAAAATCGTCAAACACCTTCTACCCCTCTCCAAAAAGAACTGAGCTTAATTTCGGAATAAAAAGCATCCTATATTAATTCTAATGCCTTCAGAATTATGTGTACAAAGTTTCATGATGATTGGTTTAGTAGTTTTTGCGTGAAAGCGTAACAAACAAACTTACATTCACATTTATAATATTAGTAGGGATAGGGATTTGATCCAAATTGTTTGTTAACAAAACCAAACTAAGGGCTTTCCTAAAATCCATGAATAAAAAAAATGCCTATGTCACTTCCTGTAAGAACTCCTATCTGCCTTAGGAAGTCTCTTCGAAATAGGAATGGCCAAAGATTAGGCCAGACATCCGGAATTTTATTTACGTATTTGGATTATGCTCTCGATATACGATATATTTATTTCAATTGAGGGTCAGACACTTTTAAGTTCAATTTCATGACTCAATAGATGTCACGTTCATTAATTAATTATCCTTACAATCTTCAGTCTTTCTTAGTAAAAATGTCTTCTGCAGGGCATCTGTTTAATATTCTAAGCCGATATGACAAGCTACAAGTTTTATTAATTTGAACGCTCCGTGTTTTAATTAACGCCCGTATTAAGGGCATCTCATCTCGTCGTCTTTCATAACATTACTAATCAGGTTATTAAAAGATGCCGATACCATGTCATCTTCCAATAATCTCATTTGTTGGAAAATTTGCGTTGATATTTTTTTGTTTGAAAATTAAGAACCACTTTTAATCCAAACTAGTATTATAAATTAAAAGTGTATTGTTTGTTGCCTATGATAGTCACCGTAGCTATACATATAAAGTGTACATATAAAGATTATATTGAATGCCTCTCTGATGGTTTGCATCTTTGCTCAAATGCGGATCATGAGTTCCTAGGTTCGAATCTCGAGTTGGGCGAAAAATTGTTACTTATACAGTTTTTGAAGAATTTCCAGTACCAGCCTGGAGTTAAGAGGCTGTGTCGATCGGTACCCTCGGAGAGCACCTTAGTACTGGATTTAAAAAAAAAAACAGAAAATCCGGATGACGTCGCGGTACAATTCATCAATTTAATTTGTTAATTGAAATTATGCAATTATGTACATCAATAACAAATATCAAAAAATAACGATTCCCGACTAACTGGACAGATGACAGGAGATGCTAGACTGAGGCAGAACAAGATTGGAGAGTGGAAATATTTATAAGTGATATATGTCCAGAAGAGAACGTCCATTGGTCTTAACGATGCTTTCAAATATAAGTGTGAAACTTCATAGCGATGTAGGAATTTATAAATCCTGCTTGCTAAAGTATCAGCACTTTTGTTTTATAGACATTTCGGTTTTTGGTCTTGCTTTTGTTAACATCTTTGTTTTGGCTCCGATCGCAATGAACACAACTTTCAAACTGTTTACTCGTTGTCGAGTAGTAAAGAGTAAGTTCAAAAGCAGATAAAGAAGTACACTAAACTAGTTCGAATAGCTTACGTGACCAGATAAGTTAGACTGTAAGAAACGCTGAAGTAGATATTTACTGTATGTACATTTTTATGCATGTGCAAAATATATTAAGTCTTGGACCATACACTTCATATGGTATCTTAGAATTGGATGCCATAGATGCTATGGTAAGAGCCATAGGCTATAGTTTGAAACCGAAATCAATAAGTGTTAGTATTGTGGTTTACAATTGCATTGTTTTTGTTTTTTCTGCGGCAAAACAGCATTATCATAGGCAAATGAGACTTAACACCCATGCCGCAGGTCAATGGACACACTTTGGAGGACGTGTTGCTTGCATGCTTTACGAAGTGACAACACGCTCTGTTTTGACCAGGCGATGATTTTCTATTTATCATCGCTTGGTCCGTGAATTACTATAGTAAAAACTGATCCTTAGATAATGGGCTTTATGTTTCCGGTTTATCAGTGTTTTACAGATAATAATTATAGGTTATATTTATATGTTTTATTTATATATTTGTATAATTTTAAATCTTATTTATTGCACCACCTACCTCTTTTCTATGTTTTTTTCCTTTTACGCCATTGGTTGCCTGGAAGAAATCGCTATGTAGCGATAAGGCCACCAAATTGTACTCTCTTGCTATGTATTTATATCTCTGTAACTACTTTTTTTTCTTTGGTGTACAATTAAAGTGTATTCATTCATTCATTCATTCATAATACCTACCCAGGGCAGAAAGTTCAGTCTTATTACGCTGTTTTTCACCTATTTACAACAGAATAGTGGAAGAGCCCTAACGCTGAATAAGAATTTCAATTAGGCCTTAATTATTATGGAGCGTAGGATATAAAAGGTTCAGACTGAACTATATTTAAGAGAATAATATCAAAGGAACCTCCTACAGTCTACCTTAGCAAGTCTTCGTTCACCTACACTTTGCGTTTATAAATACGATAGTCAATTGAATGGAAGATTCGGAGTCTCTAAGTGAAAAATTGTATGAGATTGGTTTAGACTATTAGTTATATACCACTGTCTGATTGCCTTCAGTATTAAGTTTAATTGACTACGGATCACGAGGTCCTGGATTCGATTCTTATTCCGGAACACATTTGGTTGTACTCAGCAAGGGTTTAATAACATTAAGAAAATGCAAGCTCAGCCCCGTGCCTCGTAGACTATATATAATACTTTAAAAGCTTCTTTCTTGAATTTCCTCCATATTCAGTTCATTATTCGCTATCCCCAACCTATTACTGACCTACTGATGGGGACCTCCCCTGAGGCCTGTACACATATGAGTACAGACATCTTATCAAAAATGAATAATTAAACTGAACTGAATAGTCTTTATGTACACCTATTTGGTGTAGTAGGTAACATAAGGAATTTATACAATAAAACTCATACATCATATCATCGTTATCAACACTACAGGCCACGGGTATTCTCACAGAATGAGACGGATTTAAGTCGTATTCCAGCACGTTGACCTAGTACTGATTTGTTGACGAGAACATTATGGAGAAATCACAGGCATACAGATTTCCTCACGAGTTTCTTCTTCACTCCAACAAGTGATATTTAATTGTTTAAAATATGCATAACTCCGAAAATAGTTTTTTTATCGTTTTAATTGATGGCCCAAGCCAGTGACCTACCTAATACCTAACCTTTAAGGCAATTATGCTCTGGAACAATCCGCCTGCTGAAATTTGTGGAAGTAGTTCCTTTTCGCCTACTACCTCTCTTTGAGTGATGGAATTTGAAGATTTTTTATATTCTTTCTTTTAAATTGTGTGTTAAAATCTACTTATATATATTATTTTGTTATATATTTTTATATATTATGTATATTTTATATATATATTACGTATATTTATATAAATTATATATGTATTTGTATCTTTACATTTTGGTATTTATGTATCAACACTCTTGGCACTATCCCGTTCTCTTGCTGTAAGTCCTATCTACAAAGGTTGCCTGTAAGAGATTGCTTGCAGCAATAAGGCCGCCTTTGCATGTCTACATTGTGTACTGTATACTCCTTACTTTTTCTTTCCTGTATGTTATACGTGCAATAAAGTATTTCTTCTTCTTCTTTTAATAGTAAAGGAAAACGTTTACCGTAGAGCATGCAAGTAACACATTCTTCATGGTGCCGTCCTGTGTCCATCAACCTAAGGTTTAGGTGGTAAGCTCATGTTCCTGTAATTACTGCGGCAACAACACCCTTCAGACCGGAATTCCACAATGCTTGGTGGCAGAAATAGTCATGATGGCAGTACTTCTTCGGACGCTCAACTACAACTAAACAGCGCGTGCCGAGGATCAAGTCAGTCCCCCGAATGGAAGGCGGAATTTGTAACCTCTAGGCTATCATTAGCAATATGATCAGTTCTATATTTCTAGTGTTCTTAATGACAAGGTTGCTTGGAAGCATCCGCCTCCGCTTTCATCTCTCACAAGATAGAAAAATGAATGTTAAAAGGTAAAATGTAAATTTTTGATGTTGGAAAAGAGCAACTGCTGAGTTTCTGGCCGGCTTCTTCTCGGTAGAATCTGCCTTCCGAACCGGTGGTAGAGTCACTACACACGGACAGACTTGACTTTTCAAAAGTGCTTGTATTAGGCCTACTTGAAATAAATGAATTTTGAATTTTTGAATTTTGAATTTTTGTTCCCCAATAGACTGCATAGTGTGCACATACAGTTTAAATTTTGTCATTTATAATTCCGTAGAAATTATAAGGATTTATTCCGGAATTTCCTTTTTGTCGGACCAAGGCAGAACAACATGCGCCTGTCTTTCGAATTTGCTTGAACTTTTAAATGCTTACAGAAACAATTGTGACATTTTTAGTAGTTCTTTGACCTCATTCAAAAAACATGTCAACCATTTACTTACATAACTTAAATTAATTTATTTTCCGTTTTAATTTTATACCAACACTTTGTATAGTATTGCAGGTATTAAGTTTTAAATTTTGCTTTGTTATTTGATTAGCTTTTAAATTATTTTAATTAAGCATGCTGTGGTAATTTCTAGAAGGTTTCAAGCTCCTGTCTTTCTCTTTTATTTATGTTATTCTCATGATAAAGTCATTGATTGTTACCAGTTTAATGATCCATTAAAAAAAAAAAAGTAGCATAGATGAAAACACTCTACATTTTACAGTCGGCATGAAAATAACTCTAAATGGTTTATATCTTATTGACCAATCATCATTATCATTATTAACTCATTACTGGTCCATTACAGAGTATTAGTCTCCTCTCAGAATAAGATTTAGGCTATAGTCCCCCACGCTGACCAAGTGCGAACTTACATGCCTTTGAAATCACAATGGCAGGTTTCCTCACTATATTTTCCTTCACTAATAAAGCAGCAATCATTACTTCCATATAGAACGTACATTACAAAAGTTTAGTACTTGCTGTATATTGAACTTCCCCCCAAAAGGGATACGGAATAGGTAACCTCTTTGCTATCATTAACAATATGAAAAAAAATGTATACTACGACAATACACACATTGCCATCTAGCCCCAAAGTAAGCATAGCTTGTGTTATAGGTACTAGGATGACTGATGAATATTTTTATGACTAATATATACATAAATACTTATAATATACAGATAACAACCCAGAATCTAGTTATATATTTGTATAATAACGCCGTAGCAATTATAACTAGCATAGATGCAAATACTCTATTTCCACTCTACATTTAACCCAATTTTGCAAGCTCATCGAAAAGCAGAGTTTCGCAAAATTAGTTTTGTTTGAAATAGCTTTAGAAATTTGTTTCTAATTAGAGATATCTAATAAACGAATTGCATGATCCTGGACAAATTTGATTCAAAATGTTATCTTTGCTTTGCGCTAGGATTACGGAATGCATAATTGGCTGGAAAAACACCATCTAAGCACCTTTTTGCATTTTATATATACAATATACATATTTTTTGTTTTTGTTATTTATTGTTTTAAATTTGTGCAATAAAGACTTTATCTATCTAAGAATTCGTACCTAGTCCTACTTTTTAAGTTTCGTTTTAATCATAAATATTTTCTAGTATATCAGTGAATGTTTGTATTAATAATATTCCTTGCTGAGTAAGTAAACTTAGTTATTGTTAAATATTAGCAACAACTGGATTTTACAATAAACAGTTACGATGACTTGTGCCGTGTCCGAACTAAAATAAGCAACTTCAATAGTCAACCAATCATCGTAATTTTTTTTTTCATTACATTCAGGTGGCGATGACTTCCTTGTTCGTCTAGATTATCATTTAATTACTTATTACTACCACGGTCCTGGTTGATTCGCTGGTGGCCACAAAAGTGTTAAGGTACTGAGGTTTTCTGCCAGGAGTTAGAAAATTGGTGTTGCCAACTTCCATGTCTTGGAGGGCGCGTTAAGAGTTCGGTCCTCGTTATGATTACTTAGTGACGTCATATTTATCGTTAAAGCCCACCAGCCCGTATTGCAACAGCGTAGTAGGTCAATACAGTAAAACAATCTTTCTTGTAAAAGTAGAGACCTGTACCTAGTGGGATATTAATAGGGTAGAGATACTGATGAAGATGAGGGGACAGCGATAGCTTTTCTAACAGAACGCGCTTGTTTTTTTATATGGTAATATTTGACGGACCCAGACGATGGCTCACCTGATTTGAGGTGGAGCCGTAAGGATCTGCATCCCTACGTGGTCGAAATACCGCAGATGCGTACGAAGCGCTTAGCATCTTCGTTTCTGATCCGCACCGCTCGGATCTGGAATGCCCTTCCAGCTTCCATTTTCCTACAATCTACCTAAGAGTGAGTACCTTCAAATAAAGAGTGAATAGGCATCTTCTAGGCAAGCGCGCTCCACCTTAGGCTGCATCATCTTTAAACATAAAAAAAGGTCAAAAACAAACGCCTTTTAATAGAATAATAATTTGCATAAAAGGAACGTCCTGCAAAATTCCCTATGTTTATCAACCTGATGTGTTGGTCCCTATACAGCCTCATGTGCCTTGAATAGAACCGGCAACGAAGTCATTCAGACCGGAATCCACGTTTCTGATAAGTGCCGCTAAGATGTGGAACGCCCTCCCGGCAACTGTGTTTCCTGCCACGTATAATTTGAGTACCTTCAAGGCTAGAGTGAATAGGCTTTTTCTAGGCAAGCGTGCTCCAACCTAGACCTCATCATTGCTTTCTAACGGGCATAATTGTCGCCAAGCGCTGGCCTATCGATATTAAAAAAAAAATCTCCGGAAGAGCTCTGTCAAAGCTCTACTACCACTAAAGTAGCATGTAATCTAATAAATCAGTTAGTGAAATAACAAGGTGGAAAGCTTGTTCGGTTTCTAACTATCGAAATCCTTCCTTTCCCGCGTCTCTTACGTAACATGGCTGCCTAGTTGATTGAATTTTGAAATAGCTTGTATGCTACGTTGTACACAGTTGCATTTGATGCATACCTAGAGTTTAAAGACTACTAATCTCAATAAGGTTTATTATGTATTTAAATATTAATCATCATCATCATCATCAGCGTATTAACATGCTGCTGCTGGGTGCAGGCCTCCGACCGCATATACAAATTTAGAAGCATAGACCCACCAAAACCCTTAAATGATTGTAATTTGTATGCTGTGGTTTCTGAGCTTTAAGAGCCAGGAAATTCATGTAATTCTACTTCCCCGGACAAGCTATCTCCCCTGGCTTAGGGAATACTTTAGCCTATAAATCCCAAAAAAAATATAATAATCGTTAATGCCCGTCAATCCACATTGGAGCAGTGTGGACGGTCTATGCTCTAAATTCCTCTATCATACGAGAGAGGAGAATATTGCGGTCTTGTTGCGACTGTTATAGGCTATATATATAAATATTTAAAATATATAATGGTAGAAACATATTGATAATACACCCTATCCCGCCGAGATCCAAGACCACGCGATTCTCCATCCTATCAATACATTACTTTGTCTGGTGGGAGGCTTCGGCCGTGGCTAGTTACCACCCTAACGACAAAGACGTGCACCAGAGCGATTTAGTGTTCCGGTGCGTTGTCGCGTAGAAACCGATTAAGGGTATGACTTCTACACTCCCTACAGGTAAGCCCGCTACCATTTTAGACTGCATCATCACTTACAACCAGGTGAGATTGCAGTCAAGGGCCAACTTGTAGAGAAATAAATAAAAACTAACACCCGACGATCTAACAGTGTAGCCACAGGTCAGCGTGTTTTCAGGAGTTGTGTATTTCTGGATAAAAAAGGAATACCTGCATCAAGTTCATATTCGCTCTCACTAGTGTTGTAATAGTGATGTCGGCATTAACCAAATGATCAAAGGCGTTTAACTACTGTATTGTAATGCGGTGTAAGTTAATATTTATTCCTTGGAAAACTTCTTAGATAATCTGTTGTGTGGGATGCTATTTGTGTGGATACCATGGCGATAAGTCACATCTATAGCGTATTTCCATTAAGCCGGAGTTGTGGCTAAAGAACGCAGTAAGTACCATACCCGTGTTCATTAACGTAAAGTATTTTATTGCTTTATTATATCGCGACATGTGATACGTGGAGTGTTGACGCGTGTCGCGTGGGGTGTTGGACATGTGCCTCTGTCATAAAGTCACATACGCCCAGACTTTCGCATATCAACATTCGATACTGGCACTTTGTACGATTCCATATTGAATTTATTATAATGCATTTCGTTCAATATATTGCGTACGGCAGTGAAGAATGACAGCCGATATTATGAATTATTCATATTAACCTTTTGAAATCATATATTTCAATGCATGCGATGGTAACTAAATACTTTATAAGTAAATATGCAGCCCTGGGAAACTTTGTTCTAAAATAGCTTGCCTAAAATGGCATTTGTGTGGATACAATGGTTATATAGGGGAAGGGAGGGCATGATGGAAGTAGTGGGTAAAATGGAAAATACCTCCATAAACAAAACCCGTGAAGAAAGGCGGGCGCCACTGCGCACACACAGACCCAGGCCACGGTGCATTCTAGAACGAAGTTCAGTTAGATTCGCGCTAGCCTGAGAAGTGTGTATGTGATTTGTTTATGACACAGTGAATTCCTTACAAAAACATCACATTTCAAGTGGAATTGTTTGAAAAATGTAAGAAATTCTACTGTTTCGTTTTGTATTTCTGCTACAAATTGAGTGTATAAATTAATTCTTTTACCAAAACAAAATAGATGTCTTGACATTATTAATATGACTACCGAACACAAGTTGGAAATTTTTAGTTTAGGGTATAATGGATACATTTCCATCTTGCATGATAATAATAGATGCTTTATTTTCATTTCTACCCTCAATTGATATTCTTCCCCTACAGATGATATGCGGCAGGTAGGGCAATGGCTAGTTATCAGCGAAAGAAAAAACATAGAAGCATAACTACTGTTCAAAATAGCCCAACTAAAACATTGCCTCGGTGGGAGTGGCTTACGAAGTTTGCCCCGCATGCATTTATTTCGCTTGTCAAAGAGCTGTCAGATTCATTGCCGGTCAATCACGGCTGGTCCCGTGCTGCATGACAAACATTAGTAGACCAGCGAAAATTCAGAAATGACTATTTTCCAAATTGCGCCTGCTTGGAATCGAATCCGGGACCTTCTACTTAAATTCACGGCGCTCACCGTGAGCCAGGGAGGTCATCAACACACTAAAGACACCAAAAAATCTTTGATAATTATTATAGATACGAGTATAACAGCTTATACAAATAAACTTACTACTTCTTTATTAATTAATTCAGCTGTTCTTTAACTTTTTTGTTTAATTTATTTCAACCTTGATTCAAACTGGGAATGCCAACCCCCTACGTAACCAAATCCCGAGAGTAATTTCTTTACAGGTAATCGACACGTTAATAAATATCTTATAATATACCAACGTATCGACAACTAGATTGAGAAAAGAAAACCATTATCATTACGCTTTAATTTACTCAGTTCGGTTCCTCTATTACATTTTTCCTTTGGTTATCAAAATTAGTGAAAACAATTGTTTTGCTAACTTATATAGGTCTGTTGAGAATTCAGCATTCTATTTTGGCTTAAGTACAAATTAAGGACTGCGAACATTTGGCGAAGGTAAGAAAATTGTTGCTCGAAAGATTTCGAAACAAAAATGTTTTCTTAAATGTAATTGTACTGAATTATCTTCCCCTTTGTTTTCAAAGCATAAGCGAGTTTTCATATAGCTGTTGGTAAATAATCATATTTAATCGATTGTTTAATCATAATTTTATCAACATAAAATTATACCTGCGACGCCGAAGCTACATAAATCAGTGTTTATTACTAAAATGGAAGATTTAATAATGAAATCCAATGATTTATCGTTAGTCGGGGATTAAAATTTAATATAAACCTTGTAATCAGTTATATCGTGATTCATTAATGGTTCATTGTTACGTGATATTGAAGATTATAAAGGGATTTTGGTCAAGCTTTATTTACTTTTTGTAGGTAACTTACCCCAGTTTCCTATTATATTCATATTGTAAAGCTATATCATACGTAACCAATATATTTCATAGAAGTAGAGCTAATTAGAGTTCAAATAAACACTTTGTACATATTTTTCGTCGACGGTGCAGTTACGAATATTCAAGTATTTTGGTCACATCTCAAGGAATGAGGGGTCGATTGAACGATTGGTGGTGCAAGGACAGGTTGAAGGAAAAGGGTAAGAGGGCGGTCACCTACTCGTTGGACGGATACGGTGAAATCGTTGACCCAGACAACTGTGGTGGAATGCTTTCGACACCCTACCAACCGCCAAAAGTGGAGAAGACTCGCGCGGGAAGCCGTGCAATCCAGTGATGCCTAACGCCATGAAATTCATCTCAGCAGCCACAACCACTCTGTCAAGAGTGCACGACTAAGAAGAAGAAAAAAGATATTTAGCAGTAGTAGAGGTTTTTCGACTGAGCTCGTCCGGTGACGTACTACCGCCATGCTCATTTATGCCGGCACTTTGTAGAACACGTTCCGTGCATGCCCTACGAAGTGTTTCTCTTTTTATAGGCGATGTTTGTCAGCCCTAGGCCGGCCTTGGCTTGGTCAAGCGAATTACTCCATCTTAGTTAGTCAATAGAAATTCCAGTCTGCCGTCCATCAACTTTTTAGGGATCTCCCGCAGTCCATCTGTTGTTAATGTCCCGCTCATTTCTTCACATTCATAACAGTATTCCATCGTAGTTGGTCAAAATAAATTCGAGTCGGCCGTCCATCAACTTTTTGGGGATCTCCCGCCGTCCATCTGTTGTCCCGCTCATTTCTTTACATTCATAACAGCTCAATAGTTTTGAACAAATTCGTCATCATCTATTACCGTCCCATCGCTGGGCACAGGCCTCCCCTCTCATAGGATATATGGTTTCAGAGCATAGACCTACAGCGATGCTCCAATCTGGTTAGGTGGTTAGAAAATATTAGGTTCTTTAAAAGAGTAAATATTATATACATAATATCATTCATTACAATAAAATTGAGATTATTTGTTAATAATAATTAAACTACATCTAATTATACCGTGAGGAGTATAGGCTTCTATTCCTCAAAATACTGAAGCTTATAAAAAAAACCAACTAATAAGTGAAGTATTTCGCTCGTTATCGTGACCACAAGATACGGGATCCGCACATACAGACGTCCGGACACGGACACGGACGTCCAAGACGGAACTTTTTTAAACATTTACATTTTAAAAATATCATGAGTGTTAAAAATAGTGTAAATAGTACCTCAACGCTTCGCTTATGAGGCGTGCAATTGAGTTCATGATTGTACTGAATACACGGAAACATTAAAATCCTTATCCTGAATAACACCGGAAACCCATTTCAACACTTTTGGGACCTACAAACATTGCAGTAGAAAATTGCTGTCAACGTGTCACACGCAGCGAGCACCTTCATTTGTTACTTTATCACGGTCCCACCCGCATTAATCCGCCAAATAACACAAATAAATTTAATTAAATTTTTAATCATAAATTTTTATATGCATGATTCCTCGTATATGTTTTTTTATGTAATTAGGTCTCAATTTAATGCTTAATTTTTGTTTTTCATTTGATTTAAAATAGCATTGTTTACATTATTTTGATAGCCTGAATATCGAAATTTTATGTAATTCCTACACCTGATATACTTTAATCTTGTTTTTGTAGTTGTAGGGTTATAGAGAAGGTCCCCGTATTATTCAATGTTTAAAGATTATGCTGTATTTTAGAACTTTTAAAGAGAAACAATTCCAAGGCTTATTTATATAAGCTATAAACGATTATCACAATGCTTTGCCACACCTTTCAGGGTAAATATTAGGAATGCCAATATCACCGTAAAGGTTTCCTTTTCAATAGTACGAACTTTATAGTATAACCGGAAAACAGATTCGTATACTGCCACTCGTCCTGTCGTTAATGTATTATTGAATACAAACATTGAACTGTTTCGTGCGAATTTAACGGCTCAATGGTTTGACTGGATTCAATTTAATTCAATTTATTATTATTGTGCAACTTATGCAAATCCAATAAAATAAAATTGAGTGAAAAGTTGTTATTTTCTTTTTATAAATGAAATAAGCAGGTAAAATGTCTCGTTTTGCATTGAATAGATAAAACACAGCTAACTCTAGCAGTTTGTATTGAGAGTATATTATTATGTACCTAAGTACAAAAAAAATTTATCTAATTCAATGATTGGACATCACATTTTGCACGTGTACATGTGTGTGAGAAAGTGTGTGAATTATTTTTTAATTTTGGTAGGTATAACTCTGCGTATTTTTTATTCTGAATTTCATCGGTTTATGTGGTGACGTTAAAGAAAGGCTTAGTAAACTAGATCCATTTCAAAAAATGCTTAAAGACACTGTAACCTGCAGCGAAAGGACTAACTTTCTAAGATTGGAGACTAACTTTTCGGAGTTTTATGAGTTTTTAATTTCATCACTTCAACCAAATGTGGTCCACTGCTGTAAATAGGACTGTTGTAGGGCGTTTTAAAATCCACGATCCAGTGCCGCTTGTTACTTTGTTTTTAATTTAAGGAATTAAATATCACTTTAAGGCTAAAGGAAACCTTGTGAGGAAACTAGCATGCCTGAGAAAATTTCATAAATTTATCAAAGACATGTGATGTATATCAATCTACACTTGACCAGGGCGCAGGCAGCGTTGTGGTATCCGGCCTAAACCACTTTTCATACTGAAAGGAGGCCCGTCCGCTGTATTGAGGCGGGTTTGAGTTGAATAAGATGAATGAGAGATAAAAGTAAAAAGAATTAGCTGTGTACAAATATAATTATTACTCACAGCTGTACAAATACCAGGAGTCACAGCTAGTATTTACATGTATAAAACATGGAGAAAATAAACAACGAAAAGGTATGTGCATGGTTTACAACGTTGACCCGTTTATATTATGCGAGTCTTATTATGTTTTATAAGGCTCTCGCTTGCTTCAGGAGGCTGTATTATGCCGACGAAATATACGAGACCTTATTTAATACGTTCTACTACACGTACTCGTATACCTGAGTTAATATTTATTTAGGCACATTAATTGTGTACGCTGGCTATTTGTTCTACAGAACGTAATTTACTATTGTGTATACATACTCATTGCTCACACTACTTTCTAACTTATATTTTTATTATAAGCCGTTTACGTCTAATAGCATTTTACATAAGATAGCCAAAATGATTTATTGTCTAACAGAGTAAGAGTATTTTGTGAGTAGATGGCCTTACATTTAAAAGGTGAAGGTTTTTAGAAGTTCAAAATAAAAATGTTCCGTGGGGTCGGAGGCAAGAGCCCTTTTCAAAGAATTATTGAAAAGGGTTATCGAGTCTACCGGTGATCCTAGAGCGGGCAGTTACCTTGGCCAACGAATTAGTTTGGCCATCCAAAGGGGCAATGCTGCCAGCATCTTAGGAACTGTGCCTCGCTGCGGTGGTTTCGAGGACGTTTTAGATTTTATTTAGTTTTAAATAGTTTATTTTAGGTTATATTTATATGTTTTTAAATAAAAATAGTTAAAAAAATCGCAATAAAAATGATATTAAAATTAATCCAGGTATTTTTTTTATTACACTACAAGTTAGACCTTGACTGCAATCTCACCGCATAATATCCCTGCCTTAGTACCTAGCAATCGAGGATTTGTTTTCGCATATCCATCTATATACCTTCAAAGAAAAGAGGCCTCATGTCATTGGTTTTAGAGTCACAAATCCTGTATTTCATATTTTATTATACAAGCGTTTTGACAAAAGTCCTAGCTAAAGAATTGTAGGCAAATCTTTAGGTACGTTGGTAGGGTGGGAGGGTTTTACTAGCCTCGGCCAAGGCCTACCACTAGTCACAAATACAGACTACACATTACTGGTATTTATCTCATTTAACGGTGGAAATAGATTCGTTGAAACGCATTTTAATAAAATGCTATTGGCTAAATTCCATTCAATTCACTCTTGTCAAGTACATTAAAGTGATTGCTGCAATTAGCGAATGGTGTACTTTTTTTTAAACGATCTTTACCCATCGACTAAGTAATTTTCAACGTTTCTAAAGAAATTGGTTTTCCCGTTTCGATCACTTTGGTTGACATCATTAAGGCATCGATTATTTATTATAGTATTAATTTAGTTAAGTGGATTTCTAACCGCGGGTATTTATTATGGTATTGTTAGGGCTTTCGGTCGCTGCGGTGACATTCCATTTGTTATAATGTGATTACTTTATTGTTCTCTAATGTTTTCAGTTCCAACAATGGCTGAGAGTTTAGCAAGCTCACGTAGGTAAACAGATTTTAGGAAAATGAGTTTAGCTTGGAATAGTTTTAGAATTCGGTTCTCAATTCGTAAAATTGTTGATGTAAAGTGAGTGCTTTGTGAATACTTAAGTAGGACTTATTTTATTTACAAAAGTCTTTTGGGTTCATACATTTATGTTTGAAATCGGACATGGAGAAATAACCACAAAGAGACGCTTTCATGCAAATGTCAAATATACCAACATTTTCTTTGTATCACTTTCTCCACAATGTTTACTCTTTCCATTATTATATAATATACTAACCCAAGCCTGAATATGACATTTATTTGTTTGCGCACGATTACAATCGTCACCATATATCATAATGAAGACCCTAATCTGGGTATTTAGGTTTTCAAAATCTTTTGCAAGAGGATTGCTACCGCACGGCATTGGTATTTACACAAAAACACCCACCTACATATCCACGATACATCCATGCACAGAAATACTCATGACAGTTTTTTTTTATGTATACCTACTGGAAACAGCTTAATCCATGGTGAATGTAGTTTGTAATTTCTACGGTGCTTTACTTTGGATGTCCGACCTTTACCATTCTAATCTGCCTCGAAAATCATGTTTGGTCATAAGTGCAGATAACTAATTATCGCTTACACTTGTACCTACCTAATAAAAAAATTTAAGTAGTTATCTCCCTCCCCTAAGGGAAAGGAGGCATGTGCCTACTAATGGGATATTAATTAAGTTCATGGACAGCTTCATGAAGTTACCAGTAAATATATTAAGCAAAATTGTGCCTGTGTGAAATGGTAATAAGAATCCAAGTTGCATTTGCGCACCTAATCGCTTAGTTGATTTTTAGAGCAAAAATCGAGTTAACGCCTTTGTCACTTGAAGAGGCAATTAAGCGAGGTGCTATGTCGCTAACTTTTTTACTCGAGGCTCAGGGTCAAAGCAAGGCAAAGCTTTGTTATATTTCTAAGAACTTTCAATCCTCACAATTTTTGCCCGTAGACCCAATTTGTAAATGATTTGCAGTGACAGATAGTACAGGTGTTGTATAGTGCATTCAAAGGCAGTTACGCTCTGGTGATTTATTCCAGCTTTTGGCAACACAGTGGAGGTTACTGGCTGATTTGTGCATATACCTACATCGAATAAATAGCAACGAACATGTTACAAAAAAAACAGTTTTCGTTTTATATTTCGACGTTATGTTTCAAATACATAAATTCGGTCTGCATATTTTGTTATATTACACCTGCTGTGCCTCGCGGTTTCGACCGCGTTAATTAAATGGAGTTACGTAAGTTTTTTAAAGCTACGCGGATACGTTACTTATAGACCTTTGGTTCACAAGATTATTCGTTCCTGTGATGCAAGTTTACTTGCCTTTCCTAAAAATAACTTGAAGCTATAGTCAGAATCCATAACAAAAAATACCTACAGTTAAACACAGTCACTAAACGTTTTTAAATCTCCTGCACGCAAAACACTTTTTAGACCACCAGAATTACGTAACGACTACGACTGTATCTATATATTATTTTATAATGTATTTGTTTTAAGTATTAAACAACATATATATATATATATATATATATATATATAGATACACGTTTCCACGCAATGTATTCCTTCACCGTTAAACTTAATTAACTTAGTCAAATCTTGATACAATAGCTACATAGAATAAATCTGGGGAAAAAAATAATATAAAATAATGAATAGAAGTGAAATTTGGTAGCTTTTTAAGTAATATTTTTCATAAACTGACTATCTTTTTAGGAAATACACACCTTAAGCTGATGAAAAACGTGACTGGGGATTTATATTTTATGCCTTGGCAGTTCATAAAACGTTCTACAAAATGTCTTTTGCCGTTGGTGCCCTCATTTTCATTTCAGGCTAAGGTCCGTTTACGATCGAAGCGTGATACACTAATCTGCCATTAACTTTTGCATTAACGGCCTCGGTATTATGGGCTAAAGGTTTCAGGTTCAACAACCGGCTTCAAGAAGTTAGTTCTGAACCTTTGTAATAATGACTACTGATAAATAAAAAAGTTTAACAATTAAAAACAAGAAATAGGTCATTTCTGAACGCGGTATAAGTGCCATGCATCGTGCAACAGTGCTAAAAGAAGGGACCATGAATAATTAATTTTTTCGTGGACGGAGGTTATTTGCTTTAGGAGCACGTACAAACAAACACAGTTATAAAGATCTAGAGTGTCGAAGTCTCCACGTAAGATTTGGCACATAATTTTTAGTTAAGATACTTTAATGTAAATTAGCTCTTATGATAAATAATTAATGTAAGTAGATTAAACACGTACGCTCTCGCAGCATCGGAAAATTATGCAACAACTACAAGAAGTTTGATCATACTGAGCCAGAAAGCAGCGAGCGTAATTCTCGTACCTACTATGTATCATTCATAAGGAAATGTGGCTTCAGGCGCACATAGCAAATATTTTGCAGTTGGTTTATCTAGTGAACGGGGGCGTGTTTAAAGTCTCATAGAGTACGGGCACAGGTGGTTCAAATATCCTCGCCAATAGTAGAGACGTGATCGGAAAACTTGAAGTCTTAACTTATTTTAGGTATCTACAGTAGGTAGTACAAATGTCTATGTAAATTTGTCTTATGTCTTATTTGAAAGTAAAATACAAAACTTTATTTCTTCTAACATTTTCTTTATCTTTCCATTCCTTTTTAGTGTAAAGTATTTTTTAAAATAGAAAATATATAAACATAACGTTTATACGCTATAAAACAAATGAAAACATATAAAATATAATAAGAGAGATTTTCGGTACGTTTTTTTTTGTTATTTTTAAAACGTTAGTAGCAGTTCCTAGACAGGGGGAGATTTACCAACGTTTTTCAAGGTTGACCATACCCAAACATTTTAAGGTAGGTAGGTACACCTAGCGCATCCGGCAGATGTTCCTAGTCCTGCCAGGTAAAGAACCGCAGCTACCCATAAGATCAAAACAATATTGTTTTCAAAAAATTCAGGAACTCAGTTAAATATACACACAAAATTTCATACAAATTGTTCCAGCCGCTTAGAAGGAGTTGGGGAACAAACACACGTACAGAAGTATATTGAGATTATATTAACAGCGTTGGACAACCACCAACGACAGACGATATCAAACTAGTCGCTGGGAGCCGATGGAAACAAACGAATTCTCTACAAAATACCTACGAGTATGTCCAGTAGTGGACATCAAACGGTTGAATTGATCGTGATGATGATTTTATGACTTCAGAAGTAATAATGAGGAAAATGCCCTATATACCCCACCAGCCTGCGACCAGCAGCGTGGTCGTAGCTCTAAGTATATAATATGAGAGCGAAGGCCTGTTTTCAGTTGCCGGGCATTCATTGGCCGAGGATGGAGATAATTAATAAGACAATGATATCTGCCACTTTTTATATATTATAACAAGTAGATCTATTAAAACAACAGGTATAAAAAGAGGGTCTCTATATAATAAAGACTCTCTTTTTACCTGTTGTTTTGTTATATTTCATTAAATTGTTTCCTTGGTAATGGAATCATGTGTGAATACCAACTACTATAATATTAAGATTAATTTCTTACTTCTTAGCGCTGTAGTTGTTCAACTAGGTCCATAGTGGAGTAGACGTAGGTATAAACGGGTGTCCTTTGTTCTCAATGCTTGAGGTTTGCGGAGCGTTCTCTGGTGTGCGATATGTGCAAGCCAAGACAAGGTAATAATTATTTCTTGTTAGTACAAGTTTGTTGAATATGCAAACAGATATATGCACGTAACATTCAGTAAACAACGTTAACATTCCGGTTACGTAGCGTTAACGTACTACGAATGTTTAGGAGAACAATATATTTGGTTCTCCTATAGATACGCTCCCGCGTTGCGCTTATATTTTTTATACACCTAAGTATACAAACCTAATCTTAACAAAAGGAAGTTAGACCATCCTCACTTTTTTTTTTAACAAGAGGAGAATATTGTTGGTGAGTTCCGTTATTCGTTATATAAAATATTATTTATATATTTTATTTTTTGTGTTTTAAAATGAAAATCACAAAATTGACATTATTTATGTTTACCAGCCTAAATTTTTTTTTAAATCGAAGTGTGATTTTGTTTGCTATTCTTTCAAGCCTTAAAACTAAGGGTATGTAGGTAAATTAAACCGATCAACATGAAATTTTGCATATACTCAGTTTTGGGTACAGAAAAGGATGGTACCTTTTATGGTATGATTGACAAAATGGCGAAGCCGCCTGGAAAATTAGTATTATAATTTACCTACTAAGTATTAACACGATAATTTTTAATATACTCACCTTCTATATTAAAAGGTGAGAAGTCAGCGAACACTCTTAATACCACAACTGAATACTAAATTCAGCTTCCGGTTAGACCGCAGAAACTCTCCGGCTGGCAATAAACTCGCTGAGAAATATTTTCACATCGTTGTGGAAGTTAAAATAAAAGTAACTATACCCCACTGAGCAATAGCCGGCCTTCACCGACGATGGGTAAAGGGAAATGTTTCGACGAGTTACATAATTTTATTCATGAGACCGATCCGTCAGATTCCATATCAAACGATTCTATAGAATGAAAACACGTGAATAGCTTAAACCTTAGGGTATGTACACGTGAATGTTAAATAATGGGATTTTGAAAAGATATGAAACCGAACTTTTTGTCAGTAAATCGTTCCATCCATTCGTTTATATGATTTGGAATAAGAACACCTCATGACTCTTGCGAGGTTTTAATCAGCTCCTCAATTCAAACATGACCAATACAATCGCAGGTTAATAGTAGTACATTATTGTAGCGGAGGTCACTGAGTATTAAATTATATCACTTGTTTCACTTGGAAGTGGCTTCACTTTACTCTCAGAGCAGACTGACACAGTTTTTTTTACGATAGCTTATAGTTGCGACATATGCCCTCTTTTATATCACAGGAATGCAATAAAGAAGAAAAATTTTAATTAATGACTATCCTCGGTCGGTACTTTTTTATTTCATAGCTATTAGATTTGTTGGTATTTACCTAAAAGTAATGTTTTCACGCGCAATTATAAACTTTTAGTTCCTTGGATGACCTTCAAAACTACAGTACTGAAAAAGACGAATTTGCTATGAAATTACTATTCGATATGATATAATTTTAGTCCTTGTATTTCCACTCATATCTTCTTAGGGTTGAAACAAACTGGGCGCATCATTAGATTATGTTATGAAAACAAGTCAGTGTGAGGCGAAGAAGGATCCGCTCTATGTTAGCTTTATTTCAGTAGATTTAAGGAAAATTAACATACTTCGCAAGATGCGCGCGACCTCAGACGCGACTATTTATATTATTACTATTAACATTCGTTGCGCAAGCGATTGCTACGTAATAACATTCGCGAGCAAATTTTAGAAAATAATTTTAATAATCAAAATTTTGCTCACCTAAGTGCTCTGTTAGCGAACAAAACAGACGCTCGCGCATTCTTTTGCAAATGTTTAGTAAAAATATTCTTTTTCGAGCACAACTGTATGAATTCGTTTTTATGTACGTAGCAAGATACGCTAATTGTGTTTCGGCACATAACGTCTACCTTGTTTCTGTTGTCATTATGATTTATCTAGACCTAAATAAGTAGTAGTAGAGTTTCTTGCGACAGAGCTCGTTCGGTGAAGTATCATACTTATTTCTGCGGCCAAGTAGCATTGGTGTGCACATGTACGAGGTATGAGGCTTAATATCAACGCCTCAGGTTGATGGACACGGGACGGCGCTTTATGGGACGTGTTTCTTGGCTGGCCTGTGAAGTGTTAATTCGATTATATGCAATGGTTGCCAGCTTACCGTCAGATGTGCCATTTGCTTGGTCCATCAATTCTAATGTTATAAATGCAAAAGTGTGTTTGTTTGTATTTTCCTTGCGCTATAACTAAGCAACTAATCAACTTATTTTTGGCCATAGAGTTGGTTGACCGGACGGAGGGTATATTTTATCCTAGAATAACAAACGGTTCCCACTTTTTACTATACTAAAAATTACTTAAATGGATGAGTGATTGTTGAAGCAAAATGAGATAACGGTGGTGACACTTATTCATATTTGGAATGTGATAAGTGATACTAAATTTTATACAATATTCGCTTGTTGCCATCTAACAGATTAGATCCAAGAGGATAAATCTCGTTTAATCTACTTGCCAAGCACGTTTTGTGGGAAAGACTTTATTTTGAATTATTTGTACGGAACATAATTTTATATTTTCCTTTAAATGAGCTTGACATTCTGACTAAATTATACCCTAACCTTTGGATGGTTTTCTATTAATTGTGAAGAAGCACTGCGATTAAGCTTGGTATTGAATGTGTATTATATGTAATGAACAATATTTTATTTTATTGTTTATGTAAAGGTTAAAAGCAATTATTTTAATTACTAGCAAATTGTTATTGTCTATTTCTTTGTAAAATGCAATTTAACTAAGACATTGTTTCCGGTTCTGTTTCTCTCAAGTAAAATTTACCGATACAAGCTTTGTGCTTATTAAACTTTTTTTTATAGCGGTGGTGTGTTAAAACGTTTTAATCTAACAGCAGATATTTTGACTTTAACTTCAAGAATGTTAACAATGTTAACAAATGTTTAAAATGTCAAATGTTAACAAGCTAGTTAGTAGTAGTAGTAGGGTTGCCCCTCTAGAGCGTAAAAATCTTCTTTAATTATTATGATCAGTGTAATATGAGTTATAAAAATTAATGTTATGGCCGATTGACGCAGTGGATCTTGCTTTCTGAGTCCAAGGCTAGAGGTTTGATTACCACAACTGAAAAATGTTTGTGTGACATCGTCTCAATTATCTGATTTTGAAATCACATACATTTTATCGTGCATAGGTATGTTATTGCAAAAAAGACTACAGTGTATTATGGGTAAATATCGGTCGGTATCAGTACTTATAGGTAGAATTCTTAAGTACCTGCCTGTCTACTTTAAAATTCCAAAGTTGTACAGCGCCGCTATATAAAATATCTTTAATTAATTTTAATAGCAAGAAATTTCGCAGTTTGATATAAAACTGCGCCAAGAAAATTATCCGTGCCGTGGCTATTAGCAAATTGTGTAATTTTCCTTTTTCAAATTTCTGTAGGCTTCTGACAAAATTACTTTGCCCTTCAAACCCACCATTAGAGGAGAAATGACGAAAATTTACGGCAATAATATTTACACGAATCAAGTTCGCTTAACTCAACCTTTGTATCAGAAGTTACGAAAACTCGCTATTATCATCCAACTTTCAATAGAACGTTATTACCATTTTCCATAGGATTGCATTGTAAAAATGATAAAGTCTTGTAAATTTAATATAATTTAGATATTGGTGAACAATATAAATAATACCCTTTGTTTTTTTTGATAAAAAATTTCAAGTTCCTTGTTAAACGCAATAAAAAGGTATTTTAGTGCATTCCAGTGTATTTTTAAACTAAAAGTTTGAGTCGTTGACTACGAGAATTATAGTCTGTATTGTATTTTCCGGTGTTCTACTGCATTGAACTTTAGACTTTTCGAAGAAGAGAATAAGCTTATGTTGATTGAATTCTTAAAATAGTGGGCTAATTTAGGGAAAGTTAAGGTTATTAATTCAGCGAAATAGTGAAATAGTGACAGAGTTTAGCAAACGGTATCGGAATTAAGGTACTTTTTGCCCATTCGTTCGTTTAAGGCGGATTTTATAAATGCATTTTATTTTTTTTGTTATTGAAACATTCAAACTTCATTTATTTCATGTAGTCAAAACAGAAGCACTTTTGTAACGTCAAAAAAATGTTCAGAAGGGAGATTCTACTGAGTCTGAGCCCGCAAGAAACTCAGCAGTTATACTATTCTATCTTGTAGGTTATGAAAAGCCGAGAGGTTTGTTTCCAAGCAAGCTTTGCATCAAGCAATCCTAAAATGCCTTAGTAACCCTTATTCAAAATATGAGTTGTAACACCGACTTATGCTATAACAGGTATATGTAAAAGTATAATTATATATCGCACAAACGCTTTCTGTAGCTTTCGCAGATGATATGAACTCACTCAAAGTCACTAGTTTTAATCTAGATAATAATAAATTTTGCGTTAAAAATACAATAAAAGTGAGCATTGCATTTAATTAATATTACTTTGTGGATATTGAAATGGGCCAATAAACCATTGGATTGGAAAATCGAGTACCTGCTTCAGGATCCTGAAACAATTTATATTGAAATATTTTAGTTTTTTTATTAAAATTGTTCCTTTTTAATAATAGTATTGATACAAGTTGATCCGACCGCTAAACTGCCTATAGTTGCACGACCTCCCTACCGCAACCGTGAGCGCTGTGGTTTTAGGTGGGAGGTTCCGGTTTCGATCTCCGGCATTGCATAATTGTGGAATTGAAAATTTCTGAATTTTCTCTCTACTGGCCGACCAGAACTTATACAAAACGCATACCCTTAATCGGTTTCTACGGTACCGGAACGCTAAATCGCTTAGTGGCACGTCTTTGTCGGTAGGGTACCTAAGTAGGTAGGGTAAGTAGTGGGTAACGAAGCCTCCCACCAGACCAAACCTGAGAAAATTCTGAAATGTAGGTTCCCAAATTCCTCCTGCCGGAGATCGAACCGGGGTCCTAGCACCTAAAACCAGAGCAGAGCGCACACCGCTGCACCAGGGAGGTCGTCTTAAAACTTGAAACAAATGAATTTTGAATTCAATATACAACCATAGGTAAAAATACTAAGCCACAGAAGTAGGTGTAAAATAGTACAAATGCCTCTTCATAATTACAACTCAGAGACGCTGTTGCAAGTAACGAACTATCTTGCTAAAATGCATTAAGTACTAATGCCAGTCATGTTGGTAAGCACTATTGTGCTACAGGATTCATTTTTGCCACTCTCCTTTCCCACGGGCTCGGAATTTAAATTTACTTTGACCAAAAACAATGACACCGCAGACCTTTGTTCTGCGAACAACACATTTCGCCGGAAAAATTAAAACTGTGGACAAAAGAGTACAAATTCATGTAGCTGCGTGGGCTCGGGACGATTACTGCGTTAGAAATTAGAGGTATTAAATCCATTTCATTTTACTCAAATACCATATGATACATTTATATATGTTGATCGGAATATCACAAAAGTTGTAATGGGTTGTGTCGTTGATTCCGCGTGTATTCATTGCGATAGCGTCTCATTGGCTTCTGTGGTCATTGGATATTGTTGAACAATGACCAGAGAATGACATAACTGGAACGTTGACTGTGGGTTTATAGTGGTTAAGTATTCAAAGAAAGATCTATTGCGCAGAAATTAAAGAGATTTTATAAAATTTTCTAGCCATTTGACAGATTTTAGCGTTTCAGTGTATTGTGTGTAAATAAATAAATATATAATTTTTATATTCTTTTCATAATTTCAGTTTATTTTCAAATTGCCCATCCGTTTTACGTATAGGGTCCACCACCTACAATAGGTGATTCGAATTTTAAGATTGCACAGCTTTCGAACGAAGAGTCACTTGGAGCTTGCAAGTTCATCTTCATATAAGCTTGAGTGCGGTGTTAGGCAGGGTGGTTTGTCATCCCCTGTTCTATTTAATATCTATATTAACTTGCTAATTGTTGACCTAAGCAAGACTGGAATTCGCTGCTCTATTGATGGCAGCATGGTCAATAATCTGAGCTATGCAGATGATATAGTCTTGCTGAGCCCATCGATTAGTGCTCTAAGGAAGCTCCTCAAAGAGACAGGGACTTGTGTTTAAGTGCAAAGGACAAACTGTGACATTCCTCCTGTTAAACTTAGCGAAGTTTAGCTTAATAGGGTGATTGAATTTAAAATATGGGGTCAAATCGTGACAGAAGATATGTCTGATGTTAGAGACATGAAAAAGGAACGTAGGTCATTGGCGGTCCGATGCAATACGCTGGCTCGTAGGTTTGCGCGATGTAATGCAGAAGTGAAGATTACGCTTTTTAAAGCTTACTGCTTTTTTTTACACATGCAGCCTGTGGGTGGCATATACGCAGAGGGCTTTTAATGACCTACTTGTGCAATATAATAAAAGAGCCTCAGGATATTGGGGTTGCCGCGCTGTTGCAGCGCATCACAGATGCTTCCAGAGGTATAATGAGGAAGAGAGCTGCATCTTTGATGAGCAAGAAGCGCGGCAGCAGCAACCGTACTATGCAAACCCTTGCTGGGATTAGATACACACACGGAGACAACAGTAATGAATTTTATATTGTAACTATTATCATTATTTATTTCATTATTTATTGTATTTTTTTGTTAATATTTATGACTTGCCATTTTAATAAATTTATATCGCATTTTAATTTTTTATTTTAATTGAATATTGGATATTGCTTATATATTATATATATTATTTTCTCTAATTTTGTAATTTTTAAATGTGTACCTATGGGCTTTGCCTGAAATAAAGATTACTATTATTATACAGCAGCCCAGCGCTAAGCTAAATAATAAAAAAACATTCTTTTTTGTAGTGTAGAAATAACATAGTTTGTAAGTGCGGAATTCTTCACGCAATCATATAAAGTTAGATTGGAAAACTTATGTTGCAGCAATGTGATTCTGCTCTGTAGTTTGTATGCAACAAATTGTACAGGTATCTAGTCTGAAACTAGGTTCAGACTGCGATGTCTGAATAGTTGAATACTAGACGTGCTTGTCGAATGATTTGTGGCAAACGATTTTATTAAACAGTTCGAGTGAAAATCGGGATCTGATAATTTTGTGATGAGTAAAAAATGTTTTAATATTTTTGTTGTTTTGTTGCGTAATATGTTGTGTTCCTCTCCGTCTGTTTGTTTGTCTTTCCCTCCGTCCGTTCGATGTTCCGTCGATCCGTATAGTACTGCACCTTTTTAAAATCAGTTTTTCAACGTAGGTCTACTACGTTGAAATTTCTACTACATATTTTAGTAGTAGTAATGGACTCTTTTTCTAAAAAAAATTATTAAAAAAGGGTTTGTAAGTGTACTTAAATTCACTCGCTCATTAATTATCAAAACCTTCAGGAACTTTCCGATAGATTTTATCATTACCTAGAGGTTTTAAAATTGGGTAGAAATTGCGATGCAATACTTTAATTTTAACAAGCTTCGTTATGAAACTCTTCATAACTGAACAACAAATATTAACTTTCCCTTTAAGATACGGAACCCTCGGCCCGTGAGTCTAACTCGTTCTTGGCTGGATTTATTTTCCTTGCTGGAAGTAACATGGATATGTCCCATAAACATAGTGCAATGTCTGCAATACACTTCTACGAGATTAAATTCGCAATATCGCTCTCGAGCACCAAACAACTTGGTTTCTATTCATCGCGTGTGATACGAGCATTTTATTGAATATAATAAAATATTTTACAGATTGAGTTCGAGTACCTACTTAGGTTACAATATGAGTTTTCATAAAACGGTATCATTTAAGCATATCTACGGCTGTAGAGCGTATAACTTTAGGTATTACGAGTAAGTAGGCAGGCAGTTATAAATTGTAAAAATCTTTTTAAAAGGGGAGTTTCAAATTGTTTTGTAGTCGCCAGTGTTTTTATGGATGTATTAAGTGCACGCCATTGAAGCCTAAACTCAGATCAACTAGAACCTCGTGTGCATCATATACTCAATCCCAAAATCGACTTATCGATCTATTTTATTGACTTATCGAATATTAAGAATGATTACGTAGATAGCTACATAATAATATTTGTTTAAGTCAGGTAAAATCCATCTCAATATACACGTAAAACAATACAAATTTAAATAAGTGCTTTAGTAATAGTATAATTATTTTTACTAAAGTAAGTACATCATTATTTTACTTGCCAAGTGCACCAATATTATGTAAAGCAACTCGCTCGACATGCGGTGAAATTGCTTCCTTGTCTATGGTCTCGAACCAAATTGACATATGAGACGAGAAAACATTGTAAAGGAGACGGTCCCAAGATGTATTGAGCGTTGGCTAAGCTAATGTGCAGAACGTAGGTAAGTTCATATTAAATTTACCTACTATGAAAGTTGTACTATGTTGTTCGATCCTCATACTGAATACATATATGAATATTTAGCATTTTGGAGCTCCACTCGTGGGATACTTTTAGCTCGTATTCATTTTTGTTCGCTACTGCTACGTCTACTAATGTTCAACGCATTAAAAAAAAGTACACAAAAATTGGCCAACGAATTATCCAGCCATCCAAAGGGGCAATGCTGCCAGCATCGCATCAATCTTAGGAACTGTGCCTCGCTGCGGTGGTTTCGAAGGCGTTTTAGATTTTATTTAGTTTCACATAGTTTATTTTAGGTTATATTTATAAAACAATTATGAAAGAAAGAAAAAAAAAATACGTAAAGATTTTAATCTACTATAGTTAAGGCTGTCTCTGGGTTTTACTTGGGACATTATCTTCCTTATCTAGTGATAGTAAGTTATAAACTATTCTTGATAAAAGCGTCTGTTTCGAATCGATAATGCTGTTATCGAAGTTGCTAACAATTCTTTAATGTTGTATTAATACAAAGTTAAATTGGAAAAGTTATGCAGTTATAATATCAAGTTGTACCCGTTCCGGCACACGTACAAATTTATAACTATTGTTCAATTTGTCTTATAAAATTCCTTCCTATTTATGCATACTTTAAAAATCAAAGCAAATTCGTTAGAAGGCACTTTTGATAAATAGGTACATAATTTTTTTTTCAGTGATGAGAAGTGATGGAAACTGCATTTGAAACTAAAACTGTGAGGGTTCCAAATGCAAATTGATTATATAAGAAGCCCGCAACTACTCGTAACTCAGCTGTATATTTATTTGTTTTCGTTTTTAGTTGCTTATGTTATTTGAAGTACTTATACGAAGCGGTAATAGCCTCGGCCTCTCTTTCGGCTGGGTTTAGTTTGATCCCCAGCATGCATCTCTTAATTTTCAAAGTTACGTGCGTTTTTAATTAAAGTCATTAAATATCACTTGCTTAAAAGCAGAAGATATTTTCGTTCCCAAAGGCGAGTGAATACCACTTATGCGCACTTAGCCACCGTGGTTGACTACGGTCAAAACCCTTTTCACTCTGCCAGGAAACCCGTGCCATGTGGATCGGTGATGGGTTGATAATGAAAAAGATTATGAAACTTGTGTTTTAACTCTCAAAATAATTAAGTAGGAACTAATAAGAAAATGTCGCACTCGCAATTTTCGAGTTAATTTGAACATCTGCACCAAAAAACGAAATGACAATCGTCCACAAAGCAATTTATTGTAAGGACAGACAAGTTGAGGACGGCCTCTTACCGATGGAACATAGTTATTTGTCTTGTGGAAAATAGGATCTTCGGCTAAATTGTTACGACCGCAATGCTCTTCGAGAAATGCCCACGAACGCAGATACCTAAAATTATATAAACGCACAACGAAAATACAGATAGCATCTAGCAATGTTAATGTACAGTATTATCTTCATTATGTAGAATAATAGATAACAGTGTTTTATGAAATCAAATAAAGTATAATTACGTTTAAAACTGTCCAACAATCACAGATCTGACGTTTATAAAGTGCGTATAGAGTAAAGTGCATTAATATATTAAGTCTACTTAAAATGTATTGTTTTTAATGTTGACAAGTAAAATTACCTACTTTACTTAATTTTAAAAGTATCTAATTAAAAATAAAACTTACTGTTATATTAGAACTATAGAACAATGTTCCTAGTATAATCAGTTGAGTGTCGAAAATAAATTGTACATTTTCATTGAATCATTAACTACAAATCTCAAAGAAATAATTTTAACCGTTACAGGTTAGTTTTCTGCTAACCTTTGAAAGACATTGACGTGTTTACCATTGCCATAATCATATTCTGTTCAATCATGTTGGTATTTCCTTCCAAAATGCCTCTGTGACCAAATTCCTTTTGAGTCCTTTACCGGCGCACGTCGAGCTCTGCATTTTACGCTCCATACACTGTGTTTACTGTCAAGCCTATTAAAATTCTATTTGGAACCCAGATACATACAGTTTAACGTACACTTTATAGCCAAAGCAAACGTTGCTGAACCTTCTGATATTTTGGGCAACCATTTCTGTACCGGAAATGTTTTCAAACAATGTACGGGTAGTTTTTGTTTATGGTTTATATAAACCATTTCATTATATGATCTGTAAATTTTTTTTACTAGAGATTTCAGACCGTTTCAGACGTATTGACTTTTTGTAGATTTAGCTTCCCAGATCTGCATAGTGGAATCAAAAATGTTTGTATTTGAAAAAAATGTGTTTGAATGTGTTTGCAAAAAAAAAGAGACAAAACTTTGCATCCCCTTTTTTAACCAGATTGGGCAACGGAGTCTGAGATTTAGCATTGTTAAAGTTTATATTTAGCGACCACTTCTCTTCGCCTCAAATTTGAGGATCGTGGCTCCTACGATATACCACTCTGTTCACTATTTTTTTGCCATTTCTGTTAACTTATGGCCTTGTAAAAAGCACTATAGACAGGTGCGTCGACTGGTTCGATGAAGCCGCCAACTCAGAGCTATCCTGCGATAAGTACAGGATGGTGTGGGTCGAGATAGGACCCTTACTGACCTCAGTAGTACGGGACCTACTATATTCTCCATTGTCTAAATAGCGAGGCTATCCAGACAATGTCGGCCTTTACGCCGATATCAAAGGCATCAAAATACTGTATCTCTTAGCGTCACTCTTTTGATGACGATAGACCTGCCGTCTTTTAAGAGGGATTTATAATGTTTACCTTCTGCATTTCTGGAATGTACCATAAAAATGTGTTTTTTTTAATATCACATGCTTCAACCGTGAAGTTAAACATCGTGAACCAACCCGCACGCCTGAAAGTTCTACATAATATTCTCAAAGGCATGTGGATAGTACCAGAGTAGTGAACTACGGCTTGTAGTGGGCGGGTAATGGGCGGGTAATGGGTTGTTAAGATGAAGCTTAATAAATTTCCACGAGACGTTTGAAATAAAAACTTAATTCGTAAAATAATATATCTGTATGAGAAAAGTTACAGAAATGCATAATACTATATTCTCATATGCAAGACCGGTTCGTTCTATTACTTCGCAGACTCTTTATCTCCCGGCTACAGTTTGTTTATCGCTTGACTTCCATTTACGAGTTCGTTATTTCCCTATTCTTGAAACATAAAAATGTCATCTGTGAGATTAACCCTGTGCTTTTATTTCCATATGTACCCTGATAAGGAAGAATAATGAGAGAACTTATTCGGAGCAAGGGAGATAAGCTTGTTATTGTAGCAAGTTAACTGTGTGCGTAAGTGTACATGATAAGGTATTAACTTTGTTATACAATATAGGGGTAGCAAGTAGTGAGGGAGGGTAGAAAGGGAGTGTTATTTACCTCTTTGATATCGATAATTCCTTTTGAAGTGTTTTATTTTGTTTTTCTATACCAGAAGGCGTTGTATTTAAGTGAAAATAAAGTAAGTACTTACATTGATCGTTATGTGTACTTTTTGTAACAATATAACTTACGGGTCAAGCAAATAGCCCACCCGATCAGCGGCGTGCACTTCATACATGCACAAAAGCACTGTATACCCTAAAACTTTTAAATTACTCGTAAAGGAGGACTATTTTTCCATTTTATGCCATCTTTCTGCTTCATGCCTACCCTGGTCAAAAGCCCTGTGAACGCCGCTGCACCTAATTGTAAGTGGAAAACCACTGCCTATAACAGAGCAACACTTCGCTAATGGGGCATGAAAGGAACATGTCCTACAAAGTGCGTCACTATTTGTAACAACCTGAGGTGTAGATGCCAAGCCTGTAATAATGCGGAAAACCACGCCCCGAAACAAAGCAATGCTGCTTTTTGGAGTTTACTCCTTAAGAATCGATTTTCATATATAAGGCGCACGGTATGAGAAAAATGTAAGGAGTAAAATCTACTGATGAATGACCTCGTTACGTTTTCGCTTTGCGACGTTGCATGCCCGGCAACTGTGATGCGCAAACATGCAACGTCGCTTTCGTTTAATTAACTTATTTTTCCTATTTAAGTTACCAAGGAAACCGAATATTATCTAGGTAAAGAAACAAACACATAAATATATGCAACAGAGTGAGATAGAAAACATTATACAATTTTTTCTATTCTTGTTACCATGGAAGCTAAATAATAAACATTACATTTATCCTAATAGTTCTGATACTCTACATCCACTTCAATCTTCCGTAGGCTACTTTTAAGAAGTTACACTTCCGCCGTGTGTGAATAAATTGCACAGGATTTTAATGTACCCTTTCATATTGTATTAATCTTTATTCAGCTAAATAAACTCTTTTTGTGTATGTTTCGACAATCGTACTTAAGGAATAAACTCCAGTCGTGCGTCGGAGCTGACACACACTTTTTTTTCCCCAGAAGAGCTCTGAAACAAAGACCTATACTACGATTAAGAAAGAGGTAGTTTACTTGGGTCTGATAGTGATTTATTTTATGTAGTTACATTTAAATATATCGACAATTAACACTCAGTATTATTGAAAACTGCAGCAACTTACCACACTTAGAATAAACAACTATAACGAGACCCTCTTGCATGCTTCAAGGGTTCACATAGGGCCACTACACACATACGCTAGTCTAATATTTATTCACTCCAGTTGTTAGCTCTACGGGTCGCAATAGAGTTTCGCATTATAGAATTTTTTTATTATTTTAAATATTGTAGCCACGAAGGAATGGAAACTGTATTATTTAAGTTTAGTTTTACTCTTGAGTCGAGAATCATAGGTATGAATTTATGAAACTTAAAATAGCTTTCAATTATTTTGCTTATTATGTATAAATGTAGTTTTGTCCATACCTAATATTGGCTGCTATCAAATTCTAAATGGTTAACTAAATATACATTTATGACGTAAATAAAATAAATATAACGTAACCGTTATACATATATGAAAGCGTTAAAGTTTATATTACAATTGATTCCATCTGAGTTAAATTGTTAGGTTATACTTTATAAAATTTTAAATTTTAGTAAAAAATCTGATTTCTTTTTTATACGACGTGTAAATGAAACCCGAAATAATTCTCCATAAGCTTAAGAGGTACATTATTTACCGTCTCTGAGACTTATTTGTGAAACCAAATCGCTAATAGTTTTTGATTGACTGTGTTATTTATGTTTTACCAGTATATAAGTTTTGGAGACATTACCAATCCATTGATTTGTCAACTATAATTTAGATTTTGGTTCGAGGTAGGCATTCGTTTGGGCGCTGATTTTATTTAAGTTCTGTTTAGATAAGCTTGTGTGCGTTATAAAAAAAAAAAAGTGTGTGTGTACTTACGCGTACGCGTTAGAAGTTATACTTCTTTGGCGTATGGAAAAAAATCACTAAAATGCAGTAGTGATTAACGATAAATATTAAAATTAATCAAAAAGATTTTATTTAAATAAAAAAGGTTTTATTAACGTAATAATATTTATTTATTCACACTGTTTGTACTGTTTCAAAACACATTCTAAACTTAAAAATACTAGAATATACAACTTGAGCATAGTTTTCATGCTAGGTAGCATGAACTAACTTTACAATGTAGAATTCAGGTGTCGGTGTGCGCGCGCATCGTAAAAATTCACTCTCATACTTTTTTAATAAAATAAGAAGTATAACTTCAAAAACTGTTGTGAGCTATAAATAAATAAATAAACTGCGATAATACATCGGTACATCGCCATCTAGCCCTAAAGTAAGCATAGCTTATGTTATGGGTACAAGATGAATATTTTTATGAATACAAATCATAAATATTTATTATATACAAATTATATACCCAGCGCTAAAAAAAATTCATGTTCACCACAAAAAGAAATTCCAGTTGTGGGAATCGAACCCACAGCCGTGACTCATACAGCAGGGTCGCTGCCCACTGCGCCAATCGGCTATAGGTTGCTGTTAAGGTGCTAGAGGTCTAAAAGCGTAATTCTAGTATCCTCACTACAAAATTGCTCAATATAATTTAATGAATTAAATGATGCTACGGTTCGATAACATATTAAGTCCCAACGAGTTCAGAAGTGTTAACACACAGGTGGTCTCGCAAAAAAAAAACGAGTTAGCAACGTGCGTCTGCATAGCGTTTAAAACATTTTTCACACGAAAAATAAAACCTTTAAAATTGAGTAAGTATTCAACTATTGTAAGCAAAAACAAAAAAAAACCTAAAGTGCATATCACATGCATGCACATCAGTTATGAGTGCGACCGCAATAGATGGCTTGATGTTACAAAAAATCAAATCCAACTTCGAATGAAATTGAAATAACAGTTTATTACATTTGCAATAGCGATCTGCGGGGAAATTGGATGCCCTGATAAAGTATTAACAATGCTACGACTGCATTTCTCCTTCGAGTATTTACAATCTATATTTTATTTCCTTTTTTCTTCGTCTAGGAAATTAAGTTTAACCGTCGATTCGCAATTTCCTAAATAGTTAGGTTTTTTATTCAATAATATGATACAGTTTTATATCGTGAGAATATTTAATTTTCATGAGATTATTGGTTTTATTTTCGATAAATTACGTTAGAGACTTTACGGTTTGCGTAGGGATTAGGGATAGGGATTATATAATCACGTCCTTTATTTATAGTCTATCAACATTTTGCACTGCAATCCTACAATCCTTTATAATAGATTCGATTTGGATTAAGGGATGAGATTATTCGGACACGTTGACCTATGGTGAAGTGGGAAGGACTGTGGTTTTATAATTGGGAGGTCGCGGATTCGAGTCCCGGTACTACTAACTCTAGTATGATCTTTTGGGAGGCCTCAGCCGTGGCTAGTTAGCACCCTACCCTAAGAATTGATGCCAAGCAATTTAGCGTTCCAGTAATACAATGCCGCGTGTACACTGATTAAGCTGTGATATTACTGTCATATCTCTAACAGGCTCGCTACCACCTAAAACGGCAATATCAATTACTGCTAGGTGATATTGCAGCATAACTTGTAGTTATTTACGGTGTGAAGTAATTAATATTCACCTTAAAAGATGAATCAATTCGGACACCAATACACTACCAAATAACTTAAAATACAGCGTACACAGTGTCTTGTGTGCCGTGGAATGAAATCCATGGAGCGTACTCGTGACCCGTCTTAAAATCATAACAATACGGTTGAAACCTTATACAAAGACACTATTATATTAAATTTCTTTTTGTTATATTGTTTTGTATTGTTGTTTATGTTGAGCAAACAGGGACACGAATGCTTCCAATAAAAATACGTTTCAGTAGAATTAGTTGTTCGAGTTACACAATAACTTATAACTATAAATAAGTTAAAACACCGCAATGTAAGTCAACGACATACAAAAAACAGTTGATTAAAAAGAACGCGCGCTGGCTGCTTATAAGGCGGGTTTCATTCAATTCGGTCTTGTCGACTACATTAAACTGATTGCTGTAATTAGCGGATGGTGTAATTCTCGTTTTTCAGCCGTTTCACCCCCCTACCCGTCACCCTGTCGCCTCCTCAGGAAATTACTTGAGCCCCTCAGGTCACGGCGACTTTCCTCGGATTGAATAAAATTGAACATCTTAAAAGAAATTGTTTTGGTTGGATCCATTCTTATTTTCCTAAAACGTTTGCATTTGGTACCGATTAAGTATTCAATGTTCAAACAAGCTTACGTTGGCCATGGGACAAATTGTGTGTGGTGTGGCGCGAATTTTCGTGCCATGTGAATTATTTTAATGTTACCATTACCAATGGCATGCGTGATGATTTGCGCTCCGCAAATGTTCCATGGCCAGAGAGCAAGTGTAAGATTTTCTATTTTAGTTGCCTTATTCGATCGCGTGTAAGTTAAATACGATTTATATCGAATACATCGAAGAAGCGCAATCTAGCTAGTAATAATACTGGGAAACAAACAGTACTTTCACGAAATGCCTTAGGTAACCATCTATATAATTGTTTAATACCTACTATATTTATTCCAAATAAAGAATTTGAATTTAGAAAATCTTACACTTGTCAGCCCACCACGTTAACTTGCGATCGTGAATTTGGTTCTCAAATACGTTTACGCGTGTATTATGTACATGCAAAAAAAAAATATAATTTGTAGTTTACAAAAATATCCATTATCTGGGTACAGGTATCCACTTCAAGAAAAGTCGTCATAATTTTAGAGCTTCAATATACCACAATGCTCTAATGCCGATTTGTATTTGTTAGTGTGTTATCAAAATCTTATTTTACAGTAGTGGTTTAATTTAATAACTACTTTAAATGCTACATAAGCTGTCGGTCTGTCTGTGTATTTTAAAGTTAACTAAGATAAAAAAGAATCATGATGCCGGATTCACATTTTACGTAATGAGAAAGGAAAATTGCTACAAAAACATATACCTGACGTACTCGTATTAACCCTAAGAATAAAGCATTCAGGCGTTATGTAAGATATACTTACTGAGCCTGCTTCAGATAGGCATCCAAAAACCAGCCATGTAGGGGACTCGTGAATTTTACTCGGTATCTAAGTTACATGTTTGTTCACTGTGATTTTCCCGAGAGCATCGGTAACTGAATTAATGCTTCTAAATACACGTACGTGGCACAATTACTCCCGTAAATGTACTTCTTCTTGTAAAATAAAAGTCCTAGTTATAGGTTTAGTTTAGACTAGACTAGGAATAGATCTAAAAATGAAGATTGTAATGAAATGTAACTTACAAAATTTTCGCAACCTTTACTATTAAAAACTAACTAACTAAACAATCAGTTTATTATCTACAAATATTGCTGCTAAGCCGTTTAAAATATACTTAATTATTTATAAAATATAAATATAATCTAAAAAAAACTATTTAAAACTAAATAAAATCTAAAACGTCCTCGAAACCACCGCAGCGAGGCACAGTTCCTAAGATGCTGGCAGCTTTGCCCCTTTGGATGGTCAAACTAATTCGTTGGCCAAGGTAACTGCCCGCTCTAGGATCACCGGTAGACTCGATAACCCTTTTCGATAATTCTTTGAAAAGGGTTCTTGCCTCCGGACCCCACGGTCCCAAAGTCTCTACTCCAAAAGGCACAAAAATAAAGCTGCTATCCAGGTTTTAGATTTTATTTAGTTTTAAGTAGTTTATTTTAGGTTATATTTATATTTTAAAGAAAAATATCATTATTAACTAATAAGTATCATTATTAATTAATTATTAATAACATCTAATTTGTTCCATCCGGAAATTGTCTGTGCATTTTTGAGATAAAAAGCATACTTTATCCTTATTTTATCATTGTGCCAAATTCCATCAAGGTTGGTGAAGATTGAGCCAAACAGACAAACAAACTTTGCAATCCATTCTTCCTACTTATATTAGTTAAACTTCTCAGTGTCTATCATAATTTCCTGCTAATAATGAGAGATTTGTTGCTTAGAAGTATTACCAAAAAATAGTCGATTACGCTAGTTAAGCAACATTGACTTAAGTAGTTAATGGATGGGTGACCAAACTAAGACGTTTGAAAAATAGTTTAGCGTACAACGGTTTTCGCTTCTATCACCAAAGACAAAAAGCAATCGTTAAATAAAGACGCACTTTTTTAAATATCCGGAAACTGTACCCTTGCGTATTTCGGGATACGAATTATCCGACGTCTTTATTCTATATTTAGAAGAATTACCAAATTATAGTCGATTATTCCGGCGTTCGTTGGTTTTAGCTTCTATCACCAAACAATATAGTAAATCAAAAATAGTAATCATTAAATTAAGAGTCGAAATCATACTCTTAGTTGATTCGTATGCCGAAGGTTAACAAAGAAAATTCCTACTATTTTTTTATGAAGAGCTCACGCTCTTATATTAAAAGATGGCATATTATTATCACAAAGTAACGTGCAGGCTTAACTTTAACCTAGAAGCCTTAACGTAGACGTTTTTATCTCTAAAGGTATACTCCAGATCTTCACCAAATTTGGGCACAGCTAAACTGATGATACAACCTTTGCAATATAAAAAGATATATTTAAATCGGTAGAGATATGTCAGAGTCACGGTGTAAATTCGCCTAAGTCTTTCATCCCTAATCCCGCATTTGAGAAATTCGGTTTGGGTTCTATATGGATATTTAAGCTTCCCCTGCTAACATTTAAAAATATTAAATGTAGGACAGACAGGTTCATTATAAGTATTAGACACCTCATTTAATTCTCTTAGGGGTGGAATTTGAAAATATTATTTTTAGGGGATACCTACACTTCATAAAGAATATCTCGAAAATTCCGGTCTCTACGACCAGTGGTTTAGGCGGTGCGTTGATTTTTCAGTGATATTTCAAACCAAATTATAGTTACACATATTTCTTTATGTAATTTTAAGAACCAAAGTACCAAGCTTTATGGATATTACTTGAAAAATGACAGACTGTGATACAGACTTTAAACCCCTATTTAAATCTCTTGGGGGTAGTTTTAAAATAAAAACTTTTCTTAGTGTCTGGCTACGGCATAAAATGAAACAACTGTCAATATTTCAAGTTTATATTCCCAGCGGTTTAGGCTGTGCGTTAGTTATCAGTCAGTCAGTATTTCGAATTTTATATATATACGAGTAGATATAGATATAAATATATATTTCTTCGTAATTTTTTTAAAATTAAAATTTTAAAATTCTTATCTAATCAGCTATACCTATTAAATACCTATTTAATAGGACTTATTATTTCTTTGTTAACTTCACTACATAAAAGAATAAATATGTTAAAAAAAATGAATACCTTTAATAATTTATCAACTCACGTCGGCAACACGATGTAAAATTGCGAGGATACAATTCGACAGTATATAGTAGAGTCGATGCACTCAGAAAACATATATCTCTTGTTATTGTTGGTCTCAACAATAGGTAACCGAAACCTTGGGTTAGAAAAGAAACAATGGAGATACTTTATAATGTAGCTAGGAAATGAATCAAGTCACGCGGAGTCCTGGGGGAACGGGTCTGAATTAAAATGAACAACAAAGCGTGGATCTTGGGCATGAATATATTTTTCAATACTCGCAAACTTGTAAAGGCTTTGTGTGGCTTATTACATATCTAGCTCAATATGAAAGGTTTGATATGAACTTTTAAAATAAAGGAAATATCGTTATTCCAAAAACAAAATTAATCAGGCACGTAAAAAGAGGGCTGTACAAAGTTTAACTAGTACATCTGTGTGTGTGTCTGTAGCATTAGAGTTCTAACACAAATTGACAGATTTAGATGGAGTTTTTTCGTCATTATTCGTAACGTAAACGTCAATGATACATTTGTAAACAAAGCAACTACTACTTCGCATAAATAAAAATGGGCATTAAACAACTAAATATTTTAAAAATGTTAATCATCATTTGCCATGAGCAAACAAGGTGAAATAAAATCACTGCGATAATGTTTTATACCACGGACAATTCACGTGATTAAATGATTTTATCGATAAAATTTATGCTCACAAAGGCATATCAATTACATAAAGCCGATAATGTAATTTGGAGATACAGTTTCACATCAAAATAATGTTGCTAATATCTTTCGCTAATTAGTACTTAATGAAAAAATAACAAAAACACGTTATATATTCTTTAATAACCTGGAGCCTAACTGCCATCGTTTAAAACCGTTATCTTAAAATAACAGATCATTTGACATGCCTTATTGTCCAAATAATATTCTCAATCACAATATTATAAAAATACTGACCATGTCAATATTATTATAATATTGTGTCTAAAAAAGTTCAACGTTCTACATATCTATCTACTAGTGGCACAAAATTATTGTATATCAAAATTCTATCAAAAAATTACGACCAAATAAACAAATCCATTTTTTAGTGAATTTTGGGTTTTTGGAAAAATCTTTAACAATAAAACACTTAATAAAAATAAGAACATTTGGCCTTATTTTTTAAAAAATGAACATACTAAAATATGTTCTTACTAGACGTAGTCGGTCGGTCACTCATTTTTATCGTCCTGAGTAAACATTATCCGATTAAACCAATCGTCAAATCTCAAGTGTAATAATATGTAAAACAATAAGCAAAACACTCGATCAACCGTTATATATATTACCGATATATTCAATCAACCGTTCGTATTCTTGTCTTGTCAAGGTTTGTCTTACTTATGATTTTTATAATTTTTTGAAGATCAAAGTTATATTCAATCTATCGGATTTAAACTAAATGAGGTTGTACAAAGGACAGCGAAGGTTCATTTCCCGTATGAAATTACACAAAGAAGGTTTAGTTTTACAAAGTTCCAATGAGTTGGAAAATACGACTTTTAAATTGTCTTGTCGTTTATGATCTTCAACAATAGTATTGTATTCAAAACATTAATACTGATCATTAGATTAAAAAAAACTCAGTTTTTTTCAAGCGGTTGCCTTCAATTTAAGCTACGATTGTATCGGTTTTTCAAATCTTAGGGAGACCGTTTTTCTCCCTGCTAAAAATAGTATTTTGTCCCTCCAGGTTATAAATAAAAAAAAATCGTCAAGTTTTGTTTAATGGCGAAGAAAAGTAGGGGCCACAGAGTTATGTTTACCACCCGTGGGGACAGTTTTCGTTAGGTATTCCGGAATAAAAGTAATACCTCAAGTAATTTGGCCTATCGATGACAAAAATATATACAAAATAAATGCTAATAAAATAAATACTTTTTGTAAGAATAGATTACAAATCGCAGCACGTAAGAAGAGATTACAAATGTTTTTTCATACTCAATAGATGATAAAAATAACGAATAAAAACTTAAAATATTTCTCATCGGAGAATAACTTTATCCTGTGTTACATCTGCGCACGCAACTTTTGGTTCGCTCGTCAAACTCATTCTAATAAACACTTATCTGATTTTTATAACGTGCCAAAGAAGTTTATATTCGATACGACCAAAGAGACTCTTCTAAGACTTGTAAAGTATAGATGTGGGTTGAGTAACCTATTAGTAAGTAAAAAAAAAGTTTTTGTAACCCTTGCTAGTTTTCATAGTAATTACAGTATTTCAAGTAGTTATGATAAACATTAATTATGAAACACAGTGACAGAATGATCTTTATAAATGAAGGATAATTTATTCTTTGCTGGCTCGTTTTGTCACCAGTAAGCTTGACGGATGCCAGCACAGTATTGTTAATACAAAATGCGAAACAACAAACGAATATGCCATCACGCTCTCATGGGAGGGCTGGAACATTAATCCCTTAACAAATTATCATAATACTTTCCAGAGAAAAGGGGAAAACCTGAATTGTGATATGTACGTTTAACTGACAATAATATTACATACATCTTGTATGTAATATTATAAAATGGTGATACTTAGTTTTTTATTGTTACAAACATTTTTTAAAACAGCATATAACAGTATTAATTCAATATTGTTAAAGGTTTTGTTTTTTAGAAATATAATCATAATTTTAGGGATATCAAAGTATGTAAGATGGAACTGTAATTTTTTTAATGATGTTAGGAGCCCTCTTTATGCACACATAATAAAGCTACGCACCTGTAAAAAGGCTTTTTGTGTCCTTGCGTTTGACACTTCTAGATAGAGTACCAAGACAAGCTTGCGCTTGACTCTTTTATAATCTATAAAAAAAAATTAAAACCTTCCTGCCCGTATTCAACGCTTTGGCACAACATGTCTTCTCTCAATCACTTTTATTAGTCGACATTTCACAGTCCACTTCGCTTACTCGTATATCCTCTTTTACTTAATCCATCCATAGTTGTTTGATCCTCCTTTACTTCTTGACTACAATAATGACCTTGACCGAATGAATGAATGAACCGACTTGAATGGGTGAGGTCTAGAAACGTGTGTTCTATCTGCCAACATTAGCTGTACTTCTCAGAAACGTGGAAGAAATGAGTTTCGTGCGAATTCATAAGTCGTTAACCACATAAGGACCTCAGTGATGTACTGACTGTAGAACGCTGCAGGAGAAAAAAGAAAAAGATTGCGGAGAAAAATGATTAAACAAGCAATATTACGTAGGTGCTGAAAACCTAATGTTAGCGAAGTCTACGCGAATAAAGCCCAGAGCTGTTAAAAGGAAATATAGTCGATCTGAAGCGAAGTAATGTGATCAGCGAAGTTATTCTACGTGTGCGGCCGAATGCAGAAACAAAAAAGTATTAACAAAGATTATGCCTGATACATATGATATGGTTATTATGTCATGGCATGGTGTCGCTATTGAATCAATCCTCATCTTATTAACAGCGACCTAATTATGCTGAAGAACGATATCACAAAAAGCAAATCGCGTTCAAATCGCGCGGAAATATCAAACAAGCTAATCGCGTGTTACTAATTTCAAACACTGTTACTGTTTGTCAATATTATACCTCATGGGTCGTGAGAGCAACAAGTGTTAACACGTCAATATACCTTATTAAGTAACGAATATACCTTTGTCACTATACGTTTCATTACGTGTATTGATTGCAATTATTTATTAGTGTCAAGCAGTGCAAGATTGTTTTAGCGAGTAGCAATTAAAAATGCGTTTGATTTTGGGTTTGACGCTGTTTCTTGTGCTTAATAAATAATGTAGTGTTTGTATCTATTAAATAGATACTCATACGTTGTCTCACGTAGACAAGTAGAGGGTGTAGCGAATTCAAACTCAAATTCAAAATTTCTTTATTCATGTAGGCATATCACAGGCTAAGTGCCTGTGATATGCCTACATCAAGCGTTCATACATATATGTTTACATAATTGTAAGGGGATGGTGATAACTTCGTTCGCCAACAAAAACCTATAGCTACGAGGGTTCCAAACGCGCCCTGGTCTAAGAAGAGCCCACAACATACTTAGCCGGGTAATTTTTGTTTTCACCATCTCACAGTAAATTAATATTAAGCTGTGAAGTTAGAGCAATTTACACCCAAGCTTTTTTATCGTTCAAGTATTTAATTCGAGGATTTTTCTGTAAGCTTACGTTTTATATAAACTATAGCTGTCAATCGAGTAGTCTTGTGACGGACAAGGTACAGATCGGACGTGCGTCTGCACTCGTGACTGTGCAGTAGTGACCCAATGGATTGTAAGTACTACTGATGATAATATGATAATTCTAAAGTCTCTAATAAAATTCACATAGGATTAGGATTTGAGAGCATAGATCCATCTCGCTACTCTAATTTGGGATGGGGACTTTGAATGGTTATAATTATCATATGGTAGTTATAACAAGTGGGATCGGAAACTGTAATTTTTTCAACTGTCACAGGGCTTTCTTTTACGGTTCGGTTCTTTGCGGTGGAAATTTGGGAATTTATAATTTTCTTAATTTTTTTTGGTCTGGTCTAGCTTCAGACGTGGCTAGTTATCGAACAAGGACGTGCCGCTATGCGTTGACGTGACGTTGACGTGACGTTGGCGTGATGACGTGACGTTGACGTGACGTGAGCTATTTAGCTTTTCGGTACGATGCTGTATAGAAACTGATTAGCGGTATGGGTTTAACAAAACTGCCCTCTTTCCCCGCTACAATCTTAAATTGCATCATTATTTACTACCAGGTGAAATAACAGTCAAGGGCTAGCTTACATAGGAATTTAAAAAAAACCTAAAGATTTAACGGTTTCGATTAAGTTAGGGATTCAAAATCAAATTTCAATTCAAATCCAAAAATGTTTTGTTCATGTAGACCTTATCACAGGCACTTATGGAGCGTTCATACATTTAACATGTTAACACTAATGCTAGTGATGGTGATAACTACATTCGTTAACTTAAAACTGAGGCTTGGAGGGTTCCAAACGCGCCCTGGTCTAAGGAGATCCGACAACAAACTTAGCCAGGTATTCGTCGCCGATAGTTCTCAAGAATGACTTCTTTAGTGATTTGTGATAGAAAATTTGACTTACGAGTAGTTCGGTCAATGTTTGAACGAAAAGTCTGTAGACTAAATGAAGTGTCTACTCCCGCAACAACTCTCAACAACAGTGCTTTTGACATTTTACTATTGTTTGTTCACACCATTACGTAAGAGTAGTAGAGTGGAAAAAAGGAGTTAAACGCTGTCTGTGGCAGAAAGTACTCCACGACTACGTTATGGTGTAGTTTGTTTTGATTATACCGTAATCATAGTCAATTCACAGTTGGTAGTTCCATTAATTAACTAGAGCGATGGAATTACTTTCAGTTTCTGAATAGTGGAATTACCGAATCAAGTTGATAACTAGTCTTACTTAATTGGTACTGACACACCTTCTATGTAAATGAAAATTGTTTAAAATAAGAATGAAAGAAAAATGTTATAGAATAAAATTTATTTCTGTCATTAGGTACATGTTGAAAGTTTAATACCTATTCCGTTTTGTAGACGCTTAAATTAGGATTTCCCGTATTAGGTATCTTAGGATATTACCTAACCCTGGGATTACCCTTCCGATAATTCGTATAATATTAAAAATCTATGAAATATACAATTTTATACTTTCAATAAAATATTCCTTCAGTATAAATAAATCCGAAGTCATGTGCCTCGTTTAAAATGTAGGAAAGGGTTCTAAGGGAAAATATTATACAAAGGAAGGGATTACTAAATGTGACAGAGACTCATATTATATTTACATCTGTTTTCATTGTTTAGGGTTCCGTACTGAAATGATAAAACAGAATAAACATGCGAAATTATTGAAAGCCTATACCTAATAATTGGTAGCCCGATGGGCATTGAATTCGTGATCAAGTGATCCATCATGCTTTTTTCTTTCGCCAAGCAGTATTGCTGTCTTCGATTCCAGAGGGCTTGGTTGCTGGTGTAATTACAGGTCATCATTACACATGATGCTTAACACCTACGTCTCAGGTTGCTGGAGATAGGATGGCATTTTGGACATGTTCCTTGCATGCCCTGCAATGTGTTGCTCGGTTGATAACCCGATGGTTTCCATCAGTTGGGCCGTCCGCTTGTTCCGTTTAATTATCATCATCATCATTTCAACCGATGGACGTCCACTGCTGGACATACGTCTTTTGTAGGGAGTTCCACAATCCACGATCCTGGGCCGCTTGCTGGAGGCAGCTCCCAGCGACTCGCCTGATGCCATCTGTCCACCTGTCTGCGTTTACAGTTGCGGGGTCGCCATTCCACCTTAAGACCTCACCGGGCCTGATAAAAAGAGCCTCAGAGTCACTGAGCGGGCAATGGAGAGAGCTACAAGTAGTTACCGACATAGCTCGGCGAATCGCGAAGCTGAAATGGCAATGGGCAGGGCACATAGCTCGGAAAACCGATGGACGTTTTAATTATACTGACTACTGAACCAAAGAGGCAGCTATACATAATAAAAAAATAGAGGACTTTAGAATATGGCATGCTAAATACTAAACCGTCCCAGGACACAGATTAGTTAGCTGCAGGGAGCCTTATTCTATTTCGAGCGGACCATTTTGACAATAGGACTAAAGGAATTCATATTTGCTACCGTTCCCATTCACGGGCACGGAATTTAAATGAACTTGCTCCACAACAATGATACTGCGGACTTTTGTTTCATGAACAATACATTTTGCCGGAAAAATTAAAACTCCGAACAAAAGAGTACAAATTCATATTGCGGCGAGGGTCCGTGACGATTACGCAGCTACAAATTCGATGCTCACGTTGTAACGCCAACGTTTCTTTTATTGCCTTCCGGGGACATACGTGCATATGTTGGCAATGTTGTGGATTACATTTTTTACTTACATTTCGCTGCTTTACTTTAAAAGTGGCACAAGTTATATAGTGGCATAGCAATTTAACAGCATTTAGGTGATATCTTAAGATACCAAAGTTTCGTTTAAATTAACTTCCTTTGGAGTAGTACATTAATTTGGCATAATATAAACACGTAATGGTGAGTAAGGCGTCGAAAAAGAGGGGGGACAGAGTTTGATTCCGGGACGCACGACTAACTTTTCAATGTTTTGTGCGTTGTAAGTTTCTTTTGTTACCCTTGCATTAGCGGTAAAGGAAAATATTGTGAGGAAACCTGCATGCCTGAGTGTTCTCCATTATGTTTTTCGCTAAATTTTGAAGGTAAGTCATGCAATTTCAAATCATTATCGATAGGCAATTTTATAAAAAAAGACTCAGTGACATTTGTTTTTATTACTGTTACTTAAAACTAACTAACTGTTATTTAAATTCGTGAAAGAGACCGAGTCCAGAGCCTTATCTAGTGGGAGGCTTTGACTGCTTAAATACGACTTTACATTCCAATTTCTATGAGGGATTGAGTATATTAAACTGATTCACCCCTTTCTCTTTGTGATGCATCGTCACAGGTACTAGCAAGTCATATCGTAATGAAGTCATATAATCGAATTAAAAAAAAAATACGTCCAACCCAGCAACGCGTTGTTTAAATGATTAGCTTACAGAAAAATCCTATTATAATATTAAGGATTACTTAAACGATAAAAAAGCTTGGGTGTGAATTGCTCTAGCTTCATAGCATAATATAAATTTACTGGAAGATGGAGATAACAAAAAAAAAACTACCCGGCTAAGTTTGTTGTGGGCTCTTCTTAGAACAGGGCGCGTTTGGAACCCTCGTAGCTTTAGATTTAAGTTGGCGAACGAAGTTATCACCATCCCGTTATAATTATGTAAACAAATATGAATGAACGCTTCATAAGTGCTAGGATAGGCCTACATGAATAAAGAAATTTTGAATTTTGAATTTTTTGATTCGCGCCACCACGGACGCTAAGTTAAAAGGGGTGGTTTACACATATTTAAATCGTCACATTGGTTTCACTTTATGTTTTAAACAAAAATGCTGAGCCGAAGCAACTACTACATACGTTCGGTTTTCAACCAGCTTGTGACGATCGATAAAACTTCTGAGTTTATTCGTTCACCCGGGCTCTAATCTGGCTTGTATTACTAAAGTATATGGCTGAGGTTATACAGAAATGAAGGATTCTGTGTTTTCACATACACATATTTCTTAAATATGTATTCATGATGAATACGATTGCTACAACGTAATGAATGTATGTATGTAGCATATCTATACAAAAAATATTTAAGGTTAATTTGCTATATTTTGCACCAAAAAGACATGTTGTATTGTCCGGAAATATAATTAGTCTTTACAGGTCAATAAAAACAAATGGTTACATTATGTATAAGCTGTAAAAAAACAAAACTTGATTTCGGCAAGCTTAATTCACGTAATTATTATTACAGCCCATTTGCACCATTCGTAATACCTGTAATGGAGGTTTGCGAGGGCAAAGCAATTTTGGCCGAAGTTTAAAAAAAAAAGAAAATTACGCCATTTGCTAAATAGCTACAGAAAAGAGTTCTATATTATTTAAAAAACGAATGTTTCAAGATATTATAGCCACGGTTTAATTAAATGGCGCAGTTTCTTTGTCTGGTATTTGTTTAATTAATTTATTAGTACTTGCATACGACTTCACACGGAATGTCTGTTCTGTTCCCGCGGGCAACATTTGCCTTGTTAAAAAAAATGGCCTTTGTCTAGACTTTACAATGCGATCTGTAGCCTAAATGGGAAATAAGGATGGCGGTAAAACTTCCCAGGACAAGCTGTCACAAAAAGCTGCTACAAAAAGAAGTAAAACTATAGCATAGTACATTTAAAACTATATCGCCTGCCGCCGTACGCTGGGTCGTAATCATCGTCTACCGGGGTTTGCTACTGCACTGCAAACTGTAGTTATTTAGTTTTTAACTTCTACAACGATATGAAAATTTTCTTGAAGACTTTATTGCCAGCGGGAAAGTTTTGCGGTTTAACAGAAAACTGTGTATCTAGCGTCTATTGACCAGCGTCGCTTTGTGAATTTAATATATTTTTTACCCGTGACTTCCGTTGCGCAAAACTTCTGTTCTTTCCGTTTTCTGCGGTAGGGTCTAGGGTACTAGAACAAACTACTCGTATCATCCTTTTTGTTTTCGGGGAATCGGTTTTATAGGAATCCATAAAAGAAATAACTGTAACACGTCGTCGGACGTCTATAAGTGGGCATGTCCTATAGATGAGACTGTTTATCGGCTTACATCCTTGCATCTCCATAGTGCTTACCTTAGTTTAGCTCTTTAGGAAAATCTTTAGCCGAGTAAATAAAGCAATTCTATTGTATTACACAAGTTCGAGGCGATTAAGGGAATGTTATGGATTACGGGCAGCATGCAGCTTGCTCTGTACACCTACTACCATCTACTGGGATCACCAACCTGTCTGACAAGCGCGGCGTGATGATTATGGACAATCCCTATGTAAATCCCTATGGTAGGGGCGTTTAGTCCAGTTGTGGATGGTTATGATGGGCTATTGATTGATTGTGTGTGGAACACATCTTTAACAAAGAACACATTTAAAATTAATTCAATAGAAAATTTTATTGGCCTAGTAGCAGTTACATGAATTTGAATTGACGTAGGTAACCAAATTATATACAAAATGTCGAACCATCGCTGCCAACAGTACTCACTAAAATATTGGCACTTGATACGAGTAATGGAGTACCTAACAAAATTATGCCCGAAAATTTGAAGTGAAGCGGTCATAACTTTGAGTATTAGATATCTAATATAATGGCGTCGTAGAACATAAAGTTTGATAGGTAAAATAAATTTCAAATTTCATTATTCGGAAAGGAAGTCGAGAATTGCCAATAGCTTTTGGGTTTTCTGATCACGTCTCCATACTATTGGCGAAGATATTCGCGCCACCTGTGCCGTTACTCTATGAGGCTTTAAACACGATTCCGCTCTCGATAAACCGACTGTGAAATATTCGCGGTGTTCGCCTGAAGCTACATTTCCTTATGAATGATACATGCCAACGCTCGCTCCGCCGCGCTCCGCTTTTTGGCATGAAGTGATCGAACTTGTAGTTGTTGCATAATTTCTAAAATGTTACCTGAGTGAATCCATTAGTTTCTGGTTCGTGCAGGGATTCAATAAAACATCGATTACGTGTTGACATTCATATTCTATGTAATTCTATTTAAGTTTTAATATGGTTGCACATTTACATGCCCAGATTAATGTTAATAATATAGCAGACTGGATTGCTCGAAAACTTTATAGTTCAAAATGTTACTGTTACCTGTCTCAGCGAGAGCGAGTACGAGGGCACTGTGGACGCAACTGGCACATGCTTAAGCTGCAGAACACAGATCTCCGCAGCCTCCTTGCAGACTCTGCAAGGTGGAGCTGAGATAGAAACTACGGCTGTTCTTGAGCCAATTCTTACTAGGAGATCTACACAGCGGCGTCACAATAGATCGTTACCGGTCGACGTGACACCAGGGACCAGGCGAACCTGATCCAATCCAATCCTGAAGCAGAAGAAGAAGAAGAACTGTTGCAGGATTCGGGTAGACTAGGTACTTTTAGCATCTGCGACTAGCCATTTTGTGACTATGCTACTTCATGGTTCGGCGACTTTCCGCTTCCGATCGCAGTGTTCATCTTTGTATGAAACTTGAAGATGGTGAAATAGGTGATGGATGCGAGCAAAAAAAAATTTACATTAACGGTGATAGAGTTTGGTACAAAACTTACGTTTGCGACGTATTTTTGTTCGCGTATTAAAGCAGACGGTGTCGCGGGCGGCAGATAGTGGCTCATAATGTATGAATTTTTGTCTGTCTTCGACTGAGCCGGTTTTAGAAAGAAAAAATAGAAAGTAGAAAATATTTATAAGAAAAAACAATACGATAAATTTTTGAAATCCTGACCCCTAAACTAGAAAATTCCCCAAACATTGATTGAATCATTGATATAATAACTAGTGTACTTAAACAAAGAAAACTTTACAGAGGTTTAGGTAAGTGAGAATAGCATGCTGACTAAAACGCAGAACGACACAACTATTTTTGTTATTTAGAAAGTGTACTTTGCAAGGCAAGGGCAATATACTTCCCGTGGCAATGGAAAAATAGAAATTTCCAAATACCTAACAATTTGTGAAAGAAAGAAATCACAGCAAAACTAACCGTAATACTTCGAAGTAATAGTCTGCAAAGGATGGCAGTGCCCTGGTGGATTGTGGTCGTGACCGTATCTCCAATTACATCTCACCAACAAATCTTCGCGAGGACTAACCTATGTTACCCCTACTACTTGTCCCATTTCTTACAAATAAAGTAATTAAGAAAATATGCTATTTTGTTCCAATAAAACTGCTGCATACAAATAAACTTAGTATAACGTCTAGTGTTTTGTCACACTCTGACAGTAAATTAAAGGTGGATCAGGATCATTAGTTAAGGTGTGACAAAACACTACGCATCTGTTCCCGCCGTTATACCACGTATATTTGTAAGGTCCATTTTATCCATTATGTTAAACATCAACAACATGATTTAAAAAATAATCAACTAATATCATATTTAAGTTATAATTAATGAGAATGCATAAGTGATCCCACTTCTGTAATTTACAAGAATCAAGGTAGGGTAAAAGTATATAATACTACTTATGCGTCTACATAATCTTATACAAATTCAAATTCAAAAACATTAACACCTTTAAAGCACAAAATATAGAAACCAAAAATAATATCATAATATCTTAAGTTTGAAGAACATCCTAAGTCACTCGTTTTATTTATAAAAGTTTTATAGAATGGCGTATAAAAGAAGTACAATGGTAGGGTATAAAGCTCATCTCTTGGCAAAGTCGCGGATGCTACGAGTCGCAATTTGTTTTCGTATACTCTTAAAAATCCGCATTTTATTGTCCCGCCTCTCATTTTTACTCAAATTGCGCCTCTTCAAGGATCGCATTAGGTTCCATCACGAAGGAAAATTCAAGAAAAGACGCAACTGCGATTTCGCAAAATTATTTTGGAAGCGTCATTTACATTTGGACTCGCCAAATATATTATTATTTACCGAGCTAAGCAAGACCTTAGAGTTGATTTAGGTGGTATAGTAATAATGTAAATACTAAGGTTTTTTCTGAGAATTGTTTATAGCTTTAGGACGCTTACAACATGATGGCGATATCCTCAGTTATAGAGGATTTTTAAAACCTCGTAGTCCTTTAACTTAACGGTCTTAAAATGTTTGCATAGTTCAATGTGAAATTCACTTTTTTATTAAGTAATACAAATATTAGGCAAACTTTATTTAATGACTAAAAAAGTAATTTTGGTGTCATGCTTAAATTATTAAATCAACCGTGTAATAAGGCAAACATTTACCATTCCTTAGAAGATAGTGTCAATTACTTGCCAGCGCGGTGGACCTAAGACCTCCTCATCAGGATACCCTGTGGTCGCTCGCCAATGAGTTGGTAATTATGAGGCTTGGATTAGATTGATGACGTTTAAAAAAGTAATTGATGTCTCCACATCTTAACTCCCAGCAATAACCAATTCTAGCAAATTTTTAATTAAATCCGCGTCCACATATTTTAAAAGAATATGGTAAAAGTATCCATACAAATATCTAAGATACAAGCACCTAAGAAAACAACAAAGGTTTTTAAGGGTTCCATTGTTCTAACATTTTGTAGTAAAAACCTACAAAAACGTTACTCAATATTATTACTTACGTTATCTGTATTTTCTCTATACTGGGTGATTTAACAAAAGGACGAACCGTAGAATCGTACCTACGTTGGAACTGTGATTGCGAAAAGGATTTAACGAAGGTTTAATTTGCGCAAGTTTATGACGGATTAGTGGATCAAGCTGCGATCGTAAACGGACCCAAGTCTGAAATGAAAATGAGGACACCAATGGCGAGATATTCTGTTAAATGTTTTACGAGCAGAGCGAGAACGTAAAAGAATACAATTTGTATAAATACAAGAGAATGTTGTATGTAAATAGCAACAAAGAAATTGCACGTCACCAATCCGATATGGTCTATCCTTAACATGTAGAAAATACAGCTTTCATAATCTATTTATATAAAATATTTTATGTAAGCCAAGACAGCAAGCAAACTACTAATAATATGCGCATATGCCTAACACGTTTTTTTTTTCATTGATAACCAAATGATACGATGTTCTAAAATTTTTTATTACTTAGTTTTTTAGAGCCATGAGAAGCTTTGGAGAAGGCTTTGTGTATCGTTATTACCAGACCAGTACCGGCCCACTTTAGGTACAGGTCTTCTGGCAGAATGAGATGGGTTTAGGCCGTAGTCAACCACGTTGGCCCAGTACGACTTTAATGAATTATTGAGTTCTGTCAGGCGTAAAGATTTCCTTTGTGTATAAAAAAATACATTGTTATATGTATCGGATTTTTTCACGAACAACAATCCATTCGTTTAATAAATAACTATATACATGGATAACTGATATAAATATATATAACTTCAATAGACTTCAATAAATCCTTCCCTTGTACTTTTTGAAGTTTGGCCCTTAAAAACAGACACATGCAATGCGTTTTATTTTTCGTAATGGTTACGGCAGCCCACCTTCAAGAGTAATGTTTTCATAAAAATAAAGCGAAGGTCAGATTGGAAACGACAATATAGCACCCGGGCTCTCTGCGGCTGGCGTCGAGGCACGCAACGCCAGTTCAGACTATTTATTTCACTTTAGGTGTCAGCAAGGTGCGATTCCCGGAATTTATACCTGCCCTTTCAAACGGCAGCCTTCAACGTCATTTTGTGTTTCAGTTTTCGGAAAATCAGTTATTAGAAAAGTACCTACTGCTAAGGGCTCTACTTGCTTGTATCGTTCGCGTTTCGATATATATAAATAAATATAAATATGCTACGACAATACACACATCGCCATCTTGCCCCAAAGTAACATAGCATGTGTTATGGGTACTAAGATGACTGCTGAATATATTTATGAATAATATAAAGCGCAAGTAAACACAAATAAACACATATATATATATATATAATACACCTACTACCCGTCAATTGGATTTTAAATGGGTTTGGATTTTGAAAAACCGTAATAAATGCGGCTCGGGCAACAGCAAGCTTATAAATCTCTTAACTAAACGAAACTCACAGCTTTATAATTAGTGATATCCTTTTCCAAGGGAAGCTTGAAATAAACAGTACTCCGTTAAGATCAGCCATTTCAGTTTAGTTTTCAGATTTGTGTACAACAAAGTCTAGATAAAGATATGCACAAGCAAATTCACTACTGTTGCCTAAATCTCGAACGTACGGATACTCGCCCGAATTCCCTCAAACTAGACAAACAAAGGGATAAGATGGGATAGCATTGCACAAAATTCAATACAAACTGGATGCTTGTGTTTGAATCTACAATCTGGAATTCCGTAATATTTACCTACATGTTTCAATATTTTCTTCAAATACTATGAAAATAGATATAAGTCTGAAATGATTGAATTTTTACGTTTGCTTCTACACCAAACATAACTTCTTTAGGTTTCAAATTATAGGTAATATTCATGTACTGTTTATTCTATATATTTTCAGAAAAGGAAAAAAAGATGCGTTAGCCTGATTCATTTAACAGCTCTTGATTGTGGATTTTGAACTAAGATATTCGTGGTTTATTTAGGTAGTTTTTGTGAATCATTTTCATTTCATTGTTCTAATCATTCATCAGATACTGAATAAAAAATTAGTTAGGTACTTCGTTTGTGTGCAGTATGGTTGATTTATTTAAAACTGGAACTGCAAGAAAATTGATAAATGAAAAGTTCGCCACGGAAAAACGTGCTAATAATAAATAACTAATTAATTTTTTTTATATAATGTTTGTATAATGATTAACGATATCCAAAAATCGTACCTACCAACATCCAAAAATGTGGTCCATAAATAATTCGGTCGTTGTTTATGTCCACTCTGATTAAAGTATTGTTAAAAACTTAATTTTATTTTCAAGATTCGTTTTAAATGGTTGTTTAATAAAACTCAATGAAAACTAATAGGTGAATTTTAGTAAAATCATCCAAATAAATCAAAATATAAGGTCCTGCGTAGAAATAATTATTTTCCACTTATTCGACCCTCAAATAACTCAGCGCCATATCTTAAAATGCACTACGTCACTACGTAGAAACTACGTCGTACTTGTATAATTTAACTTACTCGATATAACCCGCTCCTGTCAAGTTGGCTATACCAAGTTACCTCGTGCGCTCAATTTCCATAATCCTTTTTTTTAAGTTTAGCAGTACTATATATTTTTTAAGATATACAATCTTATGTTAACAACCATATCGAAATGTACCTACCCCAAAATGCTTTATTAGTTCGAATAATAACATAGTATATGGGTTGTGTGGTTAATTTAGACGCAGTTACCATTCCGTTGATATATTTCAGCTTTTGCCGAAACAATGGAGTCTACATATTCATTGTTGTTATGTTACACGCGATGAATAGCCACATCTAGGGAGGGATTTTAATCTCTTTTAATTTATTATGCGTAGCTTTGAAATATTGCATCCGAAAGACGAGCTCCGTTCTGACCGAATATATTAAGCAGCAGGGTTGGTTAAAAATAAAATAGATCTAAGTACTTTACTGTGATCTTTAACTAACATTGATGTACTAAACTCGTCTGATATTTGCCTTATTGTTTGACAACTGATTACAGCTGGGTACTTCCAGGTGGGGTCGAAAATTATCAGTTACCAATTGTTTTTCTCTGTTATGAAATATACAGTTTGAAAGAAAAAGTTCTGAAAGTTGGACAGAACATAGAGAGCACGTTAAACCGTCGGCCCCGGTTATTTTTAATCAAATGTGTTAATGATCGTTAAAGGGGTTGTTGACAGTAATGACCTATGGCTCTGAAACATGGTCGCTAACTATGTACCTCATAAGAAGGCTCAGGGTAACTCAGCGGGCGATGGAGAGAGCTACGCTTGGAGTATCGCTATGTGATCAAATCAGGAATAAAGAGATCCGTAGAAGAACGAGAGTTACCGACATATCTCAAAGAGCCACGAATCAAAAGTGGCAATGGGCGGGGCATATAGCTCGGAGAACCGATGGACGTTGGACTAATGACATCAAGCGAGTTTCAGGGAGTCGCTAGACACAAGCGTTGTAAGACCGACTCACAAAATACCTATGTCCAGCAGTGGACGACTATTGGTTGACATGAAAATGATTATGATCGTTAAAGCTCATCTCCCCGTATGCTCTTAAACACTCCTATGAGAGCGCAATCTGTATCGAGCAGTGGGATGTGAACAGGCTGAAGATGATGATGATGAATGCTGACAACTGATCTCCATATCAAGTTTCATATAAGAGATTTTCTGCACACCTAAGCAGATACACGTCGACACTTTCTGAGCTCAAGTAGTGGAAAGCGCTTCATACATGCATAATCATAAGTAAGTCTTTTGCTATCACATACTTATCAGAATGGTTTTTATTATTTTGTGTTATCTTCCTAGTTTGTTTCTTATTTATGTTTTAATCGATTTTCAATTCTTTAAATTCCATTGTGTATTGACGTTGCAATATAACTAAAAGAAATCTAAAAAAAGAGTTTTTTAGATTTCTTTGCCGGCTAAACTACAAAGTTTACAAGCAACAAAAGTTATTTATTTAACCCGTGTGATTGCTCCTGGATGATAGCTATCTCTGCACCAAATTTCATCACGATCGGTTCCGAGGTTGAGCAGAACAATAGGTAATAAATAAAAATATAAACAGATACACTTTTGCATTCATAATATGAAGTCCGACAATGTATAATAACGATGTTGGATATTATTTTTACATCAAAGTTCTACTTACGTATTAATAATTTGTTGTTGTGTTAAATAAACCATAACTTATTGCCGCAAGGTAGTATAACGGGTTAGCTATGGTAAAATAAACATACTACGACATGAGGAAATTGCTACATAAACCGCAATTATTGTCGGAATAGGGTTATCTTGGAATCCTAGTAAGTTATCGTGTACATTACTTCCCATTTCTGTGCCCTTGGTATTTTCTAGGGTAAAAAGTACGACAGTAATATCATAGTTTGGTTAAAATAAAGTTTTTTTTCCCTTTGAATCCCGGCACTCAACTCTCGCGTAGGCTATCTGCATTTTAAGACACGTATGCCTAAGATTTCTCCATAATGACCGATTAAGTGTGGCAGTCTCCCAATCCGCACTTTGTCAGCGTGGTGGACTCCGGTCAAAACCTTTTTTCAGACCCGTGCCCTGGTACTGGGCCGGTAATAGGTTGTTAAAAATGATGCTTTCGAAAGAATATTTAAATACATTAAATGATCGGTACACTGACTTGCATTTTACTGGAGGATTTCATTACCATCTTCTTCAGACTATTAGTCTCCCACCATTGGGCACACGACTCCAGGACATAGAGGAAGAAGAGAGAGAGAAAGAGGTTTAGAGCATCTACGCTGTCCGAATATTGGCTTAAGATAATTATTGTGACTTAGTGATTATAACCGGGACCGATGTTCTGATGTGCACTCTGAGACACTTGGGCATGTGTTCAAGAACTTTGACTAAGGACTTGCGTATGCGTAAGTTTTTATACATTGTTTCGAACTTTAAGATTTATCTTGGGGAGCAAGTTAAGCCATTGAATTAAGAACATATAGAATTCTTATTCAGCCATTATTGTATGCAGTTCATTGTGTCCAAAACAGTGAAAACGCCCCACGCACGTCTCGTTTTACCTCACAACTTGTTGCAAAATGTTGCTAGCTCACAACTTTTCCCATTTTATGGTAAACGTTCAGAAAATTAAAGGTTAAATATTGACTGTCAACTGTTAAATGGTATGAAGTGACTCACCGTTTGTTCGAGAAACACTACTATAGTGGAGTGTTTTTTGGTGCTTCAATATAAATCGTGTACACGGTTTCTGTACGTTCTGAATTCTGTGAGTTAAACCCTTGTTCTCGTGACTTTCATGTCATGTAAGCAACCCGTAATGGAGCAGCATGCAGGGACTATAAGCTCTAAATACCTCATATGATAATGATCATCATCATCATCAGCCATCTCAGTCCACTGCTGGACTAAGGCCTCTTCATTTGCACGCCATCTCGGTCTATTGCTGGTTAGCTGCATCCAGTTCTTCCCTACTGCCTTTACAATATCATCTCTCCATCGAGCTGGTGGTCGGCCAATGCTTCTGTGTCCAGTGCGCGGTTGCCAATCCAGAATCACTCGGCTCCACCGCCCGTCCTCCCTTCGATATATGTGACCCGCCCAGTTCCATTTCAGGATAATGATGTAGATGTTGATAATCTGTTACTTGAGTTTGTTTTGACGACCGTCGATGACGGAGTGGTGAGCGCTCACGTCTTCTAAGTGGAACTCACAGGCAGGGGCAATTGGGGAAAATTATAATTTCTGAATTTTCTCTGGTCTGGTTTAGTGGGAGGCTTCGGCCGTGGCTAGCTACCACCCAACCGACAAAGTCGTGCCGCCAAGCGATTTAGCGTTCCAGTAAGATGCCGCGTAGTAATACAATGTCTTTACCCCTAAAAGGTTAGCCCGCTACCATCTAAGACTGCAATATCATTTACCACCAGTGTTATTGGTGTTGTTAAATAATTTAAAAAAAAAAGTGGGGAAAGAATGGAAATATTTTTAATAAGTAGAACCAGGAAATGGATCGCAGCGACTCCTTTGGGAGCTGCTCTGAATTAAAATGGTCAACAAAATCCTGTTACAACGCGGACAAATTTCATTTCACTTTTTATCAAAATTTACCTTTTTCGTCCGAATCGTCCACGTGTACAGTATCGTTTGTCGTCTAATGCTATAAATGTGAAAGATGCTTCATTGTCGAAGACGTGACAAAGTTTACTTTGTAATGAATAAATAAAATATTTATTAATATCAAGCTTCCAATACTAATACAAAAAATGTTGCAGGCTGCTATGGTATGTCAATTAGAACTATAAAAAATTGTTAACAGGAGTCCACGAACACTTTTATATCATGACGAATTTGGCCCTGGACCGATATACGCGACACGTGTCCAATAAGGTCCCGCCTTATCAGGGCATGTTGCGGCACAGGTGTTCAAGGGGAACCTGTGAGTATTTTGCATATTAAAACGTTTTTTAGGATCAAAAGTACAATAACGATTATTAATAATCACAAGTTAGTAACAGTAAGCTTCTGCCAACAGTTTCAATATCAATAAAGTATACAATAAAGACGACTTGTAATAGTTTTCACTGTTGTTTATGTATCTATGATATGTTAAAATATATATAAGGTTATTATTTTTTTTAATATTTATGGTATTACTAGTTGTCCCCACGAATAACGTTTCGCCTTAATATTTTTTACATCACAATGTCTTTGCAAAGTACTATACGTGCAGCTATAAATAAATAAATATACTACGACAATACACACATCACCACCTAGCCACAAAGTGAGCGTAGCTTGTGTTATGGGTACTAAGATAGCTGATGAATATTTTTTTATGAATATAATACACATAAATACTTATAATATACAGATAAACACCCAGACACTGAAAAACATTCATGTTCACCACACTAACATTTTCCAGTTTGTACAGCTCATCTTATGCCGAATTAATGTAGCTCTCTATAGGTCTCACATCAACCGTTCTTCGTTCATAGACAACATGAAGTGAGCTGTGAGTTGTGTTTTATAACTAACTAGCTGTCCCGGCGAACTTCGTACCGCGGATCTTTTTTTTTTTGATGAATGTTATATTTTAATACTTATCAACCAATTCTCGACGATAAGAGATATCCAAAAAATAAAATATCATAAAAATTGGCCCCGATCTTGTGTTATAAATGGTGTAACTAACGCAACTTCGTTTTTTATATATAGATGAACGGCTAGATTATTGTTTTGGTTTTAAATCTACTTTTTTATTGATAAATATGATATTTTAATACTTATCATCCTATTCCGAACTAACAAAAATCCGACAATCAAAAATAATGAAAATCGGTCCATCTGTTCTCAAGTTATAAATGGTGTCACTAACTATTTTTACTTTGAACCACCCGCAGTCTGTTTTTCTCATCTTCCTAAGGTTGCCTGGCATATATCTCTACGAAGCGATAAGGCCGCATTTTGTATTCTGCTTCTGTCTTTGTTTTTCTATTTTTCTTTTGTTTCTTCTACTTGTAGTAGTGTACAAATAAAGAGTATAAATATGGAAGTGGATAAAATTAGCTGTTTATCTTAAATTTTGATACGTTAAATGTTAACTACATGGATATATAGGAACATATATCATTTCGCCTTTTAGTTTAATATTACTTTATTAAAAGCCTACGGAAATCACTTTTGATAAGTTCATTTTTACTTAGTAGTGGGATGATAGTAATTACCAAATTCATAAACTGACAACTGAAGCTAGGAGGTTTCCAAACGTGCCCTGTTCTAAAAAGCCCACAACAAACTTTGCCTGGAAAACTCCCTAGTACTTGGAACTAAACGGAATCGTGTTAAGACCCTAGTGGACATAAATTGCATTATGTTATACAGCGTCAGTGTCTAGAGTAATCCACATATTATTCACGTGAACGGGTTATGGACACTGGCACACATATATTCTAACAACCTTACGCAATGTTATAATATACCATCAGCTTAAACCTTATAATATCCCTACTGGGCAACGGCTCTTTATATATATATATATATATATATATATATAGAGCCAAGCAGCCGGTGCCCAGTTTATATATATACATATATATTAAGAGCATAGAGTCACTAAGCTGCTCCATAACTCCTTGGCGGTATCGATCGATATTATTGTCGCACACTTTTGCTTATAATGGTTTAAGTCAGGCTCCTCAACGATTAATATCACATGTTAGTGATAATAATCGGGACTGACGGCTTCACGTGCTCTTGGAGGCACGGGTTTTAAAATGCCTTTTTACGAAAACTGAAAACAATTGTTGCTCGGATGAGATAGTAACTATTTATATTTGCGTCCTATATTAAATATTTCTATAATCTGTTTATAAATTGCATAGCAAATTTATTACTTGTTAAAATTATATGGATATCTTTTGACGAAAACAAAGTTGCTAAGTAATAAATGTATAGATTACGGATATTATATTGAATATCTAGTAATAACGTTATGCAATGTATCAATCTACAGATACCAATAAAAAAGGTGAAAAGTAAATTTTGTGGTTGTTTATGATTTTTATTTGATAGATCGATCCTTGAGAAAGTAAACCGCGGGCGGCCGATTTACCAATGTGAGTCGAGTATAGTGTTTAGAATGGCGGATGAAAGTAGGTATAGGTAAGATTTATTGATAAGGCGAACGCCTACAAAGTCGCAGAGAAATAAAACAATATAAAGTGATCAGAAATAAAACTGTAAAATTTTAAAGCTGGTCTTATTTTATACTTATTCAAATATTGATTTTCACTAGGCTGAATGATTCTGCCGTAACAGAGATATATAACACCGTGCCGCGTCTCTCACATGCGCTACATAGTGCTATTTATACATATCTGTTTTTTATCAATGAGTAATCCGAGTTGGAGCAAAGTTCTAACTCTTTGCTCTAATTCTCATTTATCTCGCTCCTATGACAGAAGAGACATCTGTCCTGTATTGGGACTACAATTGCCGAGAAGTAGACTATTCCTTAGCCACATCAATGTGTACATGTCTCATAATATATGATCGGATACGGATATGATTTGGTGCCTAACGATGTAACATACTCCGATCTCTAAAATAACGATATTATCCATACTGATATTGTAAACACGAAAGTGTGTCCGTTTGTTTACTTATTTGGTTCAACTCAGCTCAACCGCTGCATAGATGTTGATAAAACTGGAAAGGACATGAGGTATTTTTTATTCCCAGAAATCTAACCGATCCGGGCGGATAAAAACAGTTGCGGGATCTAGTTCATTATAATTTGGTCGTGATAGTGACCTGTATCGAAGATTTCTGATGGCGAAGAAACAAACATGGTGTTTGTTGTACTTTCACGAACACAACAATACTGATTGCGCTAGAGTTTTTGTTGTATTAACGAGCAGTACTGAATGAAAGCCTGCATTAGACTGCTCTAGGTGCGTTACGATCAAAGCAGCGGAACTAAATGAAGTATCCGCACTCCAGCAACAGCTCTCGACAATAGTGCTCTTGACATTTTACTATTGTTTGTTCACGCCATTATGTAGAAGTAGTGGAGTGGAAAAAGTAAGGAGTTGAACGCTGTCTCTATAGTAGTGCATTCAACAGTCTACGTTAAATCCTAGTGCCTATTTGTAAGCGGATTAAAATGAATGTTTTTGTCTTTTTTAATACGAGCACAGCCTTTGTTTCGAGCCCACTTACAAATGCTTACATTAAACTCAGACAAAACCCGGGGGATAATCTGCTTACTGCTTATTTCAATTTAAACGATTCAGACTTTGCTTTAATGTTAGAAAGTCTTTCTATACATTAAACCACATTTGCTCGGCAGTATATATTTGAGTTATTTCGTGGTGCCTCGGGATTAAAAATAGATAAGAAATTAGAAATAATCTTTAAAATAGATTTAGGGCTAACCTGTTAGGGGTATGGATGTTATATTGAACCCATACCAGTAATCAGTTTGTACGTACGTCTGTGTCGGTAGAATGGTGAATGGGTACGGCCAAAGCCTTCCACCAGACCAGACCAGAGAAAATTCAAAAATTCCAACAGAACAGACCAGAGAAAATTCAAAAATTATAAATCCCATAAATTGCGTCTGCCGGGAATCAATATTCCCAGGGCCTCCCACTTAAAACCATAGCGCTCACCGCTGCGCCATAAAGGTCGTCGAAACATATGGTTTATGCATGGCTTGACCACTTATCTTAGTAAACTTTTGCATAGAAAGGGTTTGCATCATATGATTTATTTCTTTTCTTGGTAAAGGAACCCTGAGGGATTTTTAAAAACATAAAATTAACCAGGTTAATTTTACAATTTTTGTAAGAACCCATCCACTCGTATTGGATCAGCGTGGTGAGTCAACGTTCTAAATTCCTCTCTCCGATGAAAAAGGAAATCTGTACCCAGTAGTGGGACATTCACGTGACTAAGGCAGCCCTGAGTTATTTTTATTTAGCATCATGATCGTTATAATATACAATAAGTAATTCAGAGTGATCCGTAAAATCTACTAAACTAACCCGAGTTTGGTAGATTTTACGGATTTGCGATATTACGGCACCTGCTAGGTAGTATGATTATCACGTGCCGTAAGTTTGCTTTGCCTACGTTTGCTGGCTACCCACTATCGCGCTTGGCTCCTCTGATATAATATTATACAATTATAACTCGGTTACGGCAAGTTTGCACCTCGCTGAAATTGCAAAACCATCCGCCTCCCCTCTCACTTCTCCGAACTGGTGTTGTCTGAATACAACATCCTGTGTGCGATTGCAAAACTTGTGGTTATCATATTTGGACTATCGCAATGGTTGCTATTTATGGTATTTTCACCTTTTGTATTTTCTAATTGAGTTTATATATTTTGGATCGTAATCGGATAAAGTTACAATTACAGTAAGTCGTTTCAGACTGTACTTACTTAGATACCCAAATAATATGTTTTGGCGTTTGGTATATCTTTCTTCTCTCGTGTCACGAAATGTGCCTCAAAAAATCCAGCTAAGGGCCATTACATTCGCGTATCGAGGCTGAGGGTATTGCCTAGAAGAAAAACGTGTAAATAATGATTATTAATTGTATTTTGATCGTTTCAAAATTATTGAATCAAATAGCTAAATTTAATTCAATAATTTTGAAGAAGTTGTAGAATATTTTTATATTTTTTTTACAACTTCAATCCTGCCCGTGTTTAAGATAAATATATAAAGTGAGCCAATACAATATTAATATTAATATTGTTAATATAATTATATTAAATATACATCACATAAATACATATTTGTACCGGCCGGAGGATTACACCCCGGGAGGGTAGACCAGACGGCCGGGGGTCAGGGCGACAAGTTAGTAAGCGGCGAAGTATCCTATAGTCGAGTCCAACAACTATTACTTATAATAAATATTACTGGAGTACCTTGCGTAGTATAGTAATAATTATTACTGTAGTACCTTGCCTCAAGATTTACTATGACAACCAATAATGTGATAGTTGTTGTGTTTGTAATACGTTAACAATATTATGTGCCTCCGGTGCGGTTAGGCGTTCTCGATCGCGCAGTGTATGTAGCTCACGTTCGTCGAGTTTGTTTTGCCAACGTTCGATGGTTACCTTATTGCTGCACGGTTCACAGCGCATATATCGAATGGAAATTCAATTTTACTAGCTTTATTTAGAAAGCAGTTATCTGGGTGGAATAATATGATTTTAAGATAACCGACTGGCCGATGGCCGTGTGGTGACGGTAGATCAAAATAAAATTGTCACTGCCCCTCCTCGGCACTACCAGACCTCAACCTACGACTAACAAACATTACTGCAACTAAACCGGGCTAAACTTAATACCAGGTTCATTAAATTAACATTTCTCCATTTTAGGTATAACTGGCAGACTGTGCTGAGCATGCATGGAAACAGACGAAACAGCGATACAGGTATTGCTCCAATGCAATTGAGTGGCAGAACAACGAGTAGCACACATTGGCTCCTCAGCAACACTCCATGAAGCACTCGATGACCTGGGCGGCCTGCTAAGCTTCATGAGTGAGCTAGGTTGGCTGGAGTGATTCAGCGAGGAGCCGCACCAGCGGCTTGCCAACGGATTGCCTACCCTGGATATTCTTTTATCTTGTTTGTGTAGTTGTAAGCTAGTTTAAAATATTTATTTGCAGGCGGTGTTTATCTACTCGTATTAGTGGCTGGACATTTTATCTTCATACTATATAAGCCATTTTAAATTTTTTTTTTTGAAATGTAATGCTGTTGGCAAATCAAATAAATTAAAAAAAATACGGACGTTTCAGGCCAACTAAGTACGAAGACAGAAGAAAAAGAAGAAGACCACCCCTCCACTTGCCTCGGTGGTCGTACGAGGTGACTAAATAAATAAATATACTACGACAATACACACATCGCCATCTAGCCCCAAAGTAAGCGTAGCTTGTGCTGTGGGTACTAAGATTACTGATGTTTTTTTTTTTTGAATAAATGAATAAATATATTAATACTTATGATAGACAGATACCCAGAAACTGAAAAACATTCATTTACATCACACAAACCTTTTTCGGTTGAGGGAATCGAACCCACAGCCTTGGACTCAGAAAGCAGGGTCGCTGCCCATTGCGCTATCAAACTAAGGGAATATAAAAGAGAACGGGTAGCAGCGTCCTCTGAGCTACTATTACTTTGTACTGCGATTACCTATCTGTCTGTCCAGCGTGGTGATTATGGACAAAACATACCGTTGAGGGAGCCCTAAGGTCCAGCAGTGGACTATTATAGGCTATTGATTACTCAGATACTAGATAACCGATATATAAAGAAAAGAAGATATAGCGAGAGTTCTAACTAGAAATATACCCACGCATATAATTTTTTAAATCAATTTTTCGTCTGAATATAGTCTTAAACCGTTATTATGCATGAAAAAGATGAAACTGTCCGGCCCCTAAGGTATTATAAAATGTGGCTTCAACAACAAAATTGTATAAGTGATATATAACATTTTAATTAAAGTGCCCATCAAAGGCAAAGTTCTGTTTAATGAATATGTGTCGGGGCGGGTCAATTCCCTAATGAAAGGCTGATAGCTATCTGAGATGTAGTTTCAATCATATCGCAAGTTGGGTGCGACGCGGTCTGATCATTTCATTTAGATACAGCTTTTGCGAGTTCCATACGCTGAGCTTGGCTTATCAGATACCAGCATCTAACTACTTTGAGAGTTTGCCAACTATGTGGATGACGAATTTTCAGCACATGCTTATATTAAAAGTAAATTTTATGCTCTTATTCAAATGCACTGAGTCACAGTCGGAGTTTTTGACATCCCTGTCGCAGTGTTCAATGCTGTGGTTTTAATTGGGAGTTCCCGGGTTTGATCCCCGACACGGGCAATTTGTTAATTATTTTTTTCTGAATTTTCTGTGGTCCGGTATGTTGGGTGGCTTTCGCCGTGTTGGTTCTTGTGTTCTTAATTCTTTGTTTCAGACAAACCAATGTTGTATATCACTGTACCATATTGTGTTAATTTTAATTACAGCGAAGTTACTTAAAAACTAATAACCTGCTTAATGACAAGTTACTAGAAACTATTCGGCCTTGCTTTCATCTCACAGTAAGGGAGAATATGATTGAAGTTGTAAAATGTAATTTCTGAAGACGTGCAAAGGCTGAGCTCACGTTAAGTCTCCGTAGCGGTGGTAGAGTCACTATAAACAGACAGTCTTGACGTTTTAAAAGTGCTTATTAAATAGACCTCATCTTCAATACGCTATCAGAGTTTATCGGTTTGGGAGAAACTAGTTACCACCGACAAAGACGTACCACCAAGCGATATAGCGTTCTGGTACGATGCTGCTTAAAACCGATAAAGATGGACTTAGTATACTTATCATATCAGGAGAGTCCATAACAATTTTTGCACTGTGTTAATAATAATAATAATTTAGTTACAAGAATGAAGGTCCATTGAGATTTTTTATATTAATTAGAATCCAGTACATTCTACCAGTCAGTGTTTGAATATTTCAGGTTATCACGAATGACATAAATGTTACCTCTTAACCCGTAACATCTTAGTGGTTGCATTATCACGTACCATCAGGTGGAATTCAAAGGTTAATTTGTAGAGGAATAAAAAGAAAAAATATTTATTACCTGAGTGGTTCTTTTATAAATAAATATAATCTATACTTATAATAAAACTGTAACTGGATGATTTCTGTACAATTCATATATTTTGAAAATTATGACCGGGGGATGCTTTATATTCGACACTGAGTCCAAAACAGATTTTTATTTAATTTTTGTCTGTCTGTCTGTCCGGGCATCACGTGAAAACTACTGAATGGATTTAAATAAAATATGGTATAGTGGTAGCTGATATACCGGGTTAACATATAGGATACTTTTTATCCCGATAAACAATAAGTTTCCTCCGGGAAATGGGCTGAAATTTTTTATCAATTTTGCTTCATAGCTCCGTTAAATTTCGACCAATTTTTATAATTCTTTTTTTATTTGAAAGTGTATACTATCAAGCATCTGATAAATATTATCGGAGATAAAGGACATAACTCTTCACAGATAACAGAAAGTCACGAGGCATATGGGACAACGATCGAATGCATGCGTATCATCCTAATAAATACTAATTTTATAAATGCGAAAGGAATAAATTAATATAAATATTAAGTTTGATTATATACCTGCAAATTCAGTTTTAAAATATTCAAATTGAACCTATCGCTTAGAAGTTGCGATGGGTAAGAATAACACGTACGGCCGCGAATAACATAGTTTGGAAATAAAACAGGCCCACCTGGTAGGTAGCGCTGCAATTAGTTTCTAGGTTTTTTTCTAGGTGCAGACGAAGTTGCGCGGGTCAGCTAGTAATAAATAAATATACTACGACAATACACACATCGCCATCTAGCCCCAAAGTAAGCGTAGCTTGTGTTATGGGTACTAAGATGACTGATGAATATTTTTATGAATAATATAGTTAAATACTTAGAATATACACATAAACACCCAGACACTAAAAAACATTTATGCTCATCACACAAACATTTTCCAGTTGTGGGAATCGAACCCTCGGCCTTGGACTCAGAGTGCAGGGTCGCTGCAAACTGCGCCAATCGGTTGATGATGAATAAACTATGTCAAAACCAAGTTTCGAATGTGCAAAACCTTTCATATGTAAGCCCACTTATTAACCCCTTCTAAACTTAAACGTACAACCTTCTATTTTCACAGTCGGTTGGGAGAGATTTCGAATTCTCTCGCTCCACTAAATTAAAAATTGCAAATACTAAGTTTCGAACTTGTTCTTTACATCAAGATTTAAATTAATAAATGCGAAAAGCAATATTTTTTAAAGAAAAAAGAAAGACTTTGAGTGAAATTAATTCGCAACAATGTTTAAGAACCAAGAATTTAGCAGCAGCTGGTCTCAACCGACAACGAGCTCGAGCAATACTTTTAAGTAATGAAATGGAATCCAGTATATTACAGCGTGTTTTTATGACTTTTATAGGATAACTAGCTGTTGCCAGCGACTACGTCCGCGTTGGATATTTGACTTGCCCTGAAATTAGAGGGCAAGACGCGACGGCCTACGCCTATCTCCAGCAGAGCATCAAAATAACTTACATGATTTATACGTTATGAGGTCACAATAAGACATATATACATTCTCTCAAGTTAATATTATTATCTTCTTTTATATTTAATATTAAAAAAGCAAATATTTAACAAAATACTGTTAAATATTTGCTTTTTTAATAATGGATGATAGTAGTGTGCACCTCAGGGTGACTTAAGCGAATGCCCGCAACTAAGCGTAGATACCTTATTTCCCGTAAGCTTGAAAAAGTTTGTTCCTATACCCTTCTCCAGAAAGAAAGCTACCGATTGATTTCTTAAAGATATTTCAATAGTTTATACTGTAGCTACAAATACTTTGCCTAAATAAAGCCTGACAGTTCAACGTGGAAATTCAGCCAGCATATTCAATTTGAAATAGCTTGTATAGTAATTAGATTAGAACATTATCATTAAAAAAAAAAAAAATTCAATTTCGCAGTATAATCATCACTATCATCATATTGACCCATTGCTGATCCACTGCAGGGAACAGGTCTCCCAACATTGAGACGGGTTTAGGCTGCAGGGCCCTTCTCATTGTGGCAGGAGACCCGTAGTGGGCCGTTAATTGGTTGATATGATGATGATGATGATTAAAATTAGTTGCTACGCATAGACATAATAATAACTTATGTATGAAATCAGATAACAGTTGAATACAGATATATTTACGAGTAGGTTACATTGGGAAACTATTTCATAAATTTGCATAGCAGGAAACACTACGCGAACTTCCAGCTTGTTACAATCGATGAGAACTAGCAAGTTTGCGGCAAACTTTTATTATTAAATAAATTTCCTGAACAATATGTTATGGAACTTTAGTTATAAAGTCATGGTTTTATAATCTACAAACTTACTCAATACCAATTTAATATAAAATAAATTAAATAGTTCAAAGAAACTAAAAAAACACGCTTGGTATAAAACACTAAACTAATTTCTTTCTTTTAGTTTATTCATAGTAGCGTAGTTTTTCTTGATCTATTATTTTTATTAGAGCAAAATTAATCGGTAACCCATCCACCATTAAAGAGATAAAATATTTTTTTTTTATTCAGTGCCCGTCTCTCGAAATGCAAGTTCTAATTATTATTTAAAACAGGCCATTAAAAAGTAATAGCTAACGCCCTCTACTATCTAGAAGCTTAATGTTTTCTATGGAATTTGTTAGGTACGCGAACGCCATAGGTTTTTTACATTTGGGTCTAGATGGCGCAGTAGTAATTAGTAAAAAATCTTATTTTTTATAGTGAAAATTGGAATAATCTTTTCAGATTAGTGTATTGTCATCGGTCCTCGATATGTCTACAAAGTTTGAAAGAAATCTGACCGTTTAAAGTGGGTCAAAATCGCGCCCAAAGAAGTCGGTTACAAACAAACATACAAGTGAAGCTAATATAAAGCGTGTAAAAACCAGTTGGTTTATATTGCAGTATATTTGTAATATTATGCCCTTTGAAGCGTGCTTAGGGATATTGTTTCAACATGTGAACGCTTTGTGAGGGAATTGAAGCGAACTGTGGGTTGGATGCAACAACCGGATCATGTCCTTCAGTATATCATTAAGCTGCACTGAGCGGTTATTCCTGGTGGGAGCGCTTCTTTTGTAAAGAATGGACAGATTATTGAGTGAGGCTTGGTGTACTATATTACATTACCTTAAAAAAAGAAAGTGACTCATCCTAAGCGAATGAACCGCCTGTTCCTGGACACAGGACTTCTTCTTCATAGGAGACAGGGTTTAAGAGCATATACAGATAGATCATGTTGCTCGCGGGTTTGCGAACTTTGATCATTTATTACAGTATGCTAATGATAATAAGCGGGATCGACGACGGTTTAAAGTGCTAAATGGTACCATACCATACTTAGCCCTACTTTTTTATGCTTACCACTGGATCAATTAGGAAGTTAAAGCAAATAGATTAACGTTAGTGATGGCGAGATGAAAGCTGATCAGTTTCGTGAGTCGAGGTGTGGAGAGAAATAATTGTAAGCGGGTTTCTTCATTTTTGAGAGATTATATAGGTGTACTCTTTATGCCTGAAATAGCCCGGAAACCGTTCCAGTTAACAAAGTTTTAAAAATAAAATTTTGTTACCTATGCACGGCTTAGCAACTAGGCGGTATTCCCGATGTTAACGAAAATTTCCATTGAAATAGTTTCATGCTAGAATTAAGATACGTTTTTGCCCGGGAAAAACAAACGGATCCCTCGGAATTTTTGAAAAACGAAACATAATATGCAAATTATAGTCTAGCGAGCTAGGTAATAGCTATTAAATTTATTAATCGTGTACATACAGTGTATTTATTAGTAGGTCTACTTACCTAAGGTACGATCCTTAAGAGTTTTTTTCGTTGTGAAATCCTTATCGACACCCCTGAACCACGGGGAGGAGCAGAAGTTATGTCACACTCTTACTGACTAAAATCCCAAGCTATTCCTACTTACCTTTTGACAATTAAGCCACGAGAACGCTTTCGCACATAACCGCAACTCCGCCAACCTTTGTCGACCGACAGTTTTGCCAGTTGCCAAGTGTGCTGGAACATCAGTACGCCAGCCTACTCAAGAACCGTACTGTGGGTATTGTGAGGTGGACGAGAATCACCCTCCTGCTCCCGGCTTCCATCGCCGACGGCGAACGTAGCGAGCGTTCGCAATTAGTGCCGACAGTCCCATACCTGGACGGGCCTGACACTAAAAAATGTTAACCGATGTATCCAGGATGCACCGGCCCGAATGCAGCTCTCCCCTGTGACGAATCAAAAGGGACCAATAGCACCCAGGCACACGTATAGGTTACCCGAACTGACACCTCAAGATCCTTATGCTTAGCCAAGCTTATCTAACCTATCGGTAATAACAATATTTACCTATATTGTTTACAATCGGTGGAGCTCACAAGTGAATTTTAGAAAATATTTATTAATGAACGTCATGCTTTTGCTATTTGTATTTTTATAACGGTTTCAAACCGTACCGTAAGTATCTCTGGGATACACAATATTTTCATGAGAAAGAGTTAACCCAATCGAGCGCAAACAGAATTTATGTGAGTTTTAGGTAAGTCAACGTAATACCTTGGAAAAATATTTTCTGTAGCGAACGTTAAGACCTGGAAAATAATAATAGTAGCAAAGAAGATGGATCAACTCGTACCTAGGTTGGAAAATATTCTTCAGTTGTATTTGCTTTTTGTAGCCTTTACCTTATTTATTCTTTTGAAGCCTAACCAATACCTTAGATGCTTCGAAATAGGGATCGCAGTGAACCATGCCAAAGACAAATCACGCGTTGTATTATATTTTTTTAACTCCAACCATCGATTTTTAAAAATATCTTAATTCTATAGTATTTGTGGTCTAGTGGTTGGAATGTTCAACTACGGATCCCAAAGTCCCGTGTTTAAATCCCGGGTCAAGCCAAATATATAAGGTTTCGTGTCATCATATCAACTCATTACCGGCCCACTATAAAGCATGGGTCTCCTCCCACAATGAGAAGGGGTTAAGGCCGTAGTCCACCACACTGGCCCAGGGTGGATTGTTGGAGATTTTGTGTATTGTCTATTAAAATAATTTTCGGTACCAGCTCGGAGTTAGGTAGTTGGCGGTGCCAGCCCCCGTGCCTATCAACCCGCATTGGAACAGCGTGGTGGGTAAGTATATGCTCTAAAACCGTCTCTCCCGAGTGGGATGTTAATAGGCCGAGGAAGATGATGATGATAAACGGAAAATCAGATAAGTTAAGACTAAAAGAAGAGCTCTTTATTCAACGCAGTCGCTGACAAAATCTGATTTACTACTTGCATTATCGATGGTATTCGTTCGATTTGGGTCAAGCTGCGATTTTCATCAATGGCATTTTGTATGCGAAGTTTTCTATAATTATTGAGATTTTTAGAGTTGATCTACACTGAAATAAAATGCGGCAGCTGGCATTGCGAAACTTGCTGGCATGGCGAAACTTGCTGGCCAGCGAAAATAATAATCGAAGCGCAACCGGCGCAATGGAAATATACCAAGCAAATTCTGAACCACAATGGAATGGCATAGTGAGTTTACTTCTTTTGATTATTCCACTACAAGTTAGGTCTTCACTCAATCTCTCTAAGATGTTATTTGGCTATCCTTTTGGGGGCATACCATAGTATTTATATGTTGAAAGGACATTTGGGATACTCAAAAACTGCGCAATCGATTCCACGCACTTTTAAGCTCACGGTAAAAATACCTTAGCTATTTACAGAATCTTCGAAAAATATTGATTTTGCCAATGTTCTATTCGGCAGGGTTGATAACTAATAGGGAAGTTGGCAGATACTCGTAACTGTGCTTGGATCACTTTAATCTCGAGTCTCTTTATATTAGTTTTTGTAAAAAAAGACCATACAGACAAACAAGTACAGTTTTAGGACAGCAGAGATTACATCAATTTACCAGCGCATCGCAGCGCCGCGCAAGGATGATTACCCAATGAAAACGTTGACGTTATATTTGCATATTTTAATACAGGCTTCTAAAAACCGTCACTGCGGTTATTTGTCACGCCATAGCTCAAACTTGGCTCAGCGTTTAATTAAATGGTGCTCTCCAACATAATTTATAGGAATTAAAAATATGATGTGAATGTCACTCATTTATATAGACTACGGGATATTTATTCTTTGTGCGCTTATTTTGTCGCGCGTTAAGCTTGATAGATCGTGGAAGCGTTTCGTCGGTATGAAGCGACAAACAAATATGGCATCACGTTCTCATAAACGGGCTCAAAAATTAATCCCTTAACAAATCGTCACATTTACAGCCCGCAGTGAACAAGCTGAAACGTGACATTGTTTCGACATTCAAAATTAATGTTTAATGGCCGCGAAATCGACTTTGTTGTTTGTCGTGTCCTTTGTGATTGCAGGTTGTTTACTTTATGGCTTCGTAAGGTATAAATCCTAAGTAAAATAAATTTCACATAAACGTAAAGAAAAAATCTCCATAGATTTTTAATTTGTGTATTACTTGCAAAATTTGTTGATAACTGTCAACATTTCTTAAACCGATTATTACGATCCCTGTGACTGGGTGGAAATATCGCCAAATATCATAAATTTATCGTGGTATGATTCTATTTTGAAGGAATGTTTCTAGTTATTCTATTTAAATAAAAAAAAAAGTTAATACTAGTTAGAAAAATAGCCCATTTAATACATAAAAAGTGATCACTTTTCATTCGTCCATTCGAAGCTGAACGCCAGTGAAGATAAATGTGGCTTGGTCACCGCAAATTAAAAGAGCTGCCGCGTCTTTGCCTCACAAGGAAGCTCATTAACTGAGACCCACTCTGATAAGGAATTTAATCATCATAAATAACATACGATTATTAACCAGACTTTTTATTTAATAACTTCTTTAATGCTAAAATGGTCCAGAAAAATAGTAATTATAACTATTTTCTTTTCCGCAGACGTGCGGCATTATTTTTTTGTGAGAAATCTGGCCTTAACGGGACTTTAAACTATTTTTTATTATAAAACGTGTTTTTTGAATTTTTATAAGCCTAAGCCTCTGTAATGGATTTTAGGAATATTGTTTCGTAACCTCGCGTAAACATTGCACCATTAGTAAACATAAGGTAGTTGAAATATTATATTGGAATCTGTACTAAAAGTATATAATTAGTATGTAATAGCATAATAAACTGTGATGAAATACTTGATTATTAAAATTTATGCTCACAAATGCGTACAGCTGCTATGTAGCCGATAATAGTATTTGGATACAATTTTACATCCGAATTATTTCATTACCAATATCTTCTATTAATTACCAATATTATTCAATAAAGTATAATTAACCACTTTCCTATAAATGCGTTTAATTAAAAATTAAAGGTTTTCTACCCTACATAATCAAATATATTTTCTACAAAAAAAAATCGTTGTACGCAAATTGGAATAGTTATTCTCAAATTTCTTATATCTTTAATATTATGACGTAGGGTTTTCAAACGTTTCTATAAAGTTAGTATTACATTTTTACTAGACTGTATTAAACTTATTACTATATAAACAAAATTCCAACACTTTCGCATTTATAATATTAGTAAGGATAAGGATATTTTGTTTATAAAGCAGTAATACGATCTAACAAAGTTCTTGCTAATATAGTACCTAACAGATTTAAGATAGGTTCAGAAGTAGGTAAATGTTGTCAATACGTTATTATACGTATAATAATTTATGTAACCAGAAGATCTAAAACAGCTCTGTAATAAGCAGGATGGGAACAAGTGAATAAACAATAAGGAAAGGATCGCGAAATCACATCTTGTTAGCATGAAATTACATTTTTTTCGTAAATATTTACGAGAGTTTTCTCCTTTTAAATTCTTTTCGGAGTTTAGCCACCAAATTTATTTTCGTAAGAAGAATTCTAAACATCCGAAATATCTTTTAAGTTTTCTGCATGTCATAACATAAACCTAAAACTAAACTAAACTATTTTATACTTTACTAGCTTCTGCCCGCGAGTTCGTCTGCGTGGACCTGGGTAAACTAAACCTTCGCTTGATAACAATTTTTAATCTTTCGAACTATTTCAAAGATCGGTAAAGAAAGTACCTACATGTCCTTTCCATAACATAGGGGTCATGCATGCAAAATTTCAAAGCTGACTGCCCGCGGCTTAGCTCGCCAACAAATTTCAATTTTCCTCGGGAACTCCTTTAGGAATCGGGATAAAAGGTTATGCCTATGTTCTTTTCCGAGTAAAAGCCTACATGCCTGCCAAATTTCCTTCAAATCCATTCAGCCGTTTTTGCGTGATTGAGTCACAGACATCCACACTTTCACATTTATAATATTAGTTGGATAGGATTATTTAACTGAAGGTTACAGCTTGTATACTTCTATGAGTTATACGAACGCACCTCTTAATTTTCGGAGTTACGCAGTCAAGTTTACTAATCCACGCTTGGCCAGCGTGGTAGACCTTGGTAGTATGGCCTTAATGGCCGTGGCGTGCATAAAGGGTATGCACAGGGTATGCAGATTATATAAAATGAAAAAAATCTCACGTATGACTTATAAAAAACTTAAGGATAGGCATTGTAAGAGTTATCGAAAGCCTACCCTAAAGTATTTATAACTAGTTCTGGAGACTTTCTTCATTTTATATCATCTGCTTACCCTGTGCATACCCTCTATGCACGCCACTGCTTAATTGTATAGGGTTTCCTAATTAATTTAAACGCTTATGATACCACATCATACGAGTACAGAGTACTAATAAGTTGTAAAAGGATTTTACTTGAGAATCAGTAATGAATGCACTCTTGGCATTTTACATGGCACCGACTTAAAAAATTTTGTAGATAATATTTATTTCTTGCTTTTTATTTGTATGACAAAGTCGGTTTTTTTTGTAATTTTTTTTTACGCTTTTTAGTGGCTTGATTTGCAATTACGTATGTTTTAATAGGCATATGCTCTTAATCTTTTACACAATATTTCACTTCCCGAACCTGGAGCGTTATTGGTTGAGGAGTTCTCCCGGCACTTCAACATCAGCAGCTTTATTGTGACGAGCATAAATTGCTTACGAGCCATATACCATAATCGAATCGAAGCCTGTGCTCAAGTTACTTTAAAAAATAAATTTTATAAAAACATGATTATAATGAACAAATATTGTTGATTTTTCAGATAATATTATCGAATTATTGACTTCAATTATTAATATAAAAAAAATATTCATAAAATAAATCATAAAATAAACCATAATAACCTGGAGGAAATAATATAAATAGAAAAAAAAAAAAATTTTAGTTACGTTAGAAATTGTGTTTTTACGTGGATGCGCTTGATAATTCATATTAGATTAAATATCTAACTTTATGTGTTGTTCTCAAATATGTATTTATATGAAATACATCGATAATTATTAAATACTAGTTCTAGGTTTATGTTAGGTTTATGTTATGTTCTTTCAGTTCACTTTAGCGAAATATAATATGATATTCACAGCAACATAAAACTTACTTAATAAAACTTCAAAAAACACGCAAATCGCTAGTGTTGCAACAATTTTCTAAGAGTTCCCTCAAGTTCTCCAGTATCACTTATCACTACTAATCTTTAAGTGTAAAGTGATATACTTCCAATGGGAAGTATACCGTGCCAAACAAAAAAAAATCTAACCGGTTTATAAATTACAGAGTTCTGAGGTAACAAACATTAAAAAAATAGATTGATAACCCTCCTTTTTGTCAGTTAATAATAATATTCAAACGTGTTCAATCATTTTAGTGGTTTTGACAAACGCTTCCAATTAATTAATTTCTATTCTATATAATTCCAGTGTCGAGCATTTTTGTCCGGGATGAACTCGGAAACTACTGAGCCGATTTTCAATAAATGTGTCTTGTTCCTACTTAAGATATAATTTATATCTCATATATAATTGCAATATTATTTATTCCGTACCTAATAATTATATAGAAGAAAACCACAGCAACGCGTGACTGGCTCTGCTTGTATATTTCATAAAACAATGTAAGATAAGATAGATTGAAGTTTGATAAATAGATTATCGATTTCGTTGCCACATGAGGCCGCATCGTAAAATTTCAGTCATATTTTTTTTTTATAATGCGCCTTAACACTTAAAACATCGATAATATTACGAAATTCGAAAATCAAATGTCCACCAATTAAGATGATTATGTAAAACTTCACTTAAAATAAATCACATTATGCACATGACATGGAACAAGGAGCGACACACAAAATAATAGCCTTCGCACAGCCAGGGACTTGCTCTAGGGTTATAAAATGGCCATAAAATAAATTTCATATAAGTCCAAGGAGCAGAGACACATAAAATCGGAGTAAATCACCAAAAGTCAAGCGTTGGAGACGTTTACAGCCTCAGAGGCTGTTACTTCCGGAGTCTGTCGGATACCATTGCATGAGAAATAACGACCTGTATTAATAAGTATGGAAGATGTGGTATATTATATTATTATTATTTTTCTTTTCCATACTAATTATTCAAAATTGGGCATCTCAACCATAAAGAGTATGTTTTCAATATTAAGGTAAACTAAGGATGGCATTAATTTTAAAATATAGACTTATATTATAATAAAACTGTAACTGGAAGATTTCTGTACATTTCATATATTTTGAAAATGTTGACCGGGGGATGCTTTATAATCGATACCGAATCCAAAACAGATTTTTATTTAATTTTTGTCCGTCTGTTTGTCTATCCGGGCATCACGTGAAAACTACTGAACGGATTTAAATAAAATTTGGTATAGTGGTATTTGATATTCCGGGTCAACATATAGGATACTTTTTATCCCGACAAACAATAAATTTGCTCCGGGAAATAGGATGAAATTTTTTATCAATTTTACTTCATAGTTCCGTTAAATTTCAGCCGATTTTAATAAATATTTGTTTATTTGAAAGTCTAAATTATCAAGCAAGTATGGTCTTCTTTTAATAAGGATCTGATAAATATTGTCGGAAATAAAGAACATAACTCTTCACAAACAACTTTTAGTCGCAAATCATCAAAGACAACGATCGAATGCATGCGTACCTACTAATATTATAAATGCGAAAGTTTGTGAGGACGGATGTATGTATGTATCATCTAAAATACCACGTAAATTAATAGTAGTAACATAGCTAGCCACGATGATAATGATGTTAATATCAGATATGTTATAGCTTCTCGATTGACTCATACACGGACGAAGTCGCGGGGGTCTGCTATATCTTATAAAGAACTCAGACTACTCGAAAGTAAGAAACCCAACACATATATACGAAATCTTTATATTAAGCCTTCATCGACACTCATTTATTTATCAAACTACCAACCTGTTTCCTGAAGTCTAGTTCTATAAATTCAATTAATGTAATAAAAAATATTAACACTATAAATGTTTACACATTGTAACGAAAATGTAGGCAAAATATAGGTGGACAATTTATAACTGAACCTAAAGGTTAACATGCACATTTGTTACTTTAATTAAAATAAACTAAGCTGGTAGGTACTAAGTAACTAGAACCCTGGTAAGATTTAACAACAGGCGAACCGAAGTGGCCACTCAGGTTATAGTTGGCTATAAATCAGGAGGCTGCTAAGGGTATTAACTCCCACTAATCTCAAGTTCAAGAGCTCATTGTTCCGAAAGATCAGAGTGTCGTTTTGTGTTATTTAAGGTTGATATTTGATGAGACTACTCTTGTTAGTATTATAAGAGGGGTAACGGATTGTTAAATGTTCTGTAAATTGTTTAAGTTACTAACCTACCTGTTTAGGTTTCATTCGGCTCAGGTTAATTCTGAAGAGAGGCTTTGACCGTAGCTAGTTACCGGTCTATTTGTCAGTATCTACTCATTATCTCTAAGTCAATAAGTGTTCAATTTTAATTTTTTATTTAGGTATTTAAATTTCACCGTACATAATTTATAAACAAATAAATAAATATACTACGACAATATACACATCGCCATCTAGCCCCAAAGTAAACATAGCTTGTGTTATGGCTACTAAGATGACTGATGAATATTTTTATGAATATATATAAAATACTTAAATATATAATATCCATAAAATACTTATAATATAAATATAAACACACAAACATTTATCAGTTGTGGGAATCGAACCCACGGCCTTGGACTCAGAAAGCAGGGTCGCTGCCCACTGCGCCAATCGGCCGTCAAAATAATATAATTATGAAGATAATTGTAATGAAACCCTGTAAGTGTGCAGCAATTAGGTTAATAGAGAATTCGTTAGAGTTCTTTTTTATTAACGCATATTTAATCAAATATGCGTTATTGTCTTTCAATTATAATTTTACTATCTTGTAGGACATTACATTAGCCAACATTAGCATAGCTTAAGTCTGCAATTGGAAAAAAAAAATCACAATCATTTTTCCTAGGGTGATGTTTTGTTTATTACTAAATAGTTGGAAAACCCCCGATGCATAAACGACTGGTTGCTATAAGTTTGACGTGTCTGTGTATGTGAAGTGTGTGGTTGTGTGCGTGTATGTGTGTGTGTGTGTGTGTGTGTTTGTATCATACAGGTACAGGTGTTTCCCGAACGGACTAATTGATTTTAATTTCGTTATTTTTTGATTGAAATATGAATTCTTAGTTATGTTTGATGAGAATCGGTCCAACAAAAGGGCGGATTACCTATTTTTGCTTAACTCCCTCAATAAAGGTATAAAATGAAAGGGCTTAACCAGTAAAATATTATACAGTATGAAAAATTTCAAATCCAAGATGGCCGCCATCTCAATATGGCAAATTACATTTTCCTTTTCACATCACCCCCAATATGGGTATGAAATGAAAGGGCTTGACTTGAAGAATAATGTACACTATATTGAAAGTCAGGGGTTTTATAATTTTTATAACTGCTACCTTGGTCAGCATGTTTGGCTACGGATCACAAGAACTTTGGTTCCATTCCGGGTTGGACCAAATATTCTGATACAAATTCTTAGTACGAGCCCAAGAATAGGAATAAATTAAATACAATATTCATCAACTAATTTATTATATTATGATATTTTTTATAACTGCAATATCTCAATTCTTGAATCGTGTGCACCGTTAATTACTTTTGAATCCTCTGAAACTACGAGATTTATGACAAATTAAGAATTTACTGTCACAAATAAGAAATAAACAATGCAAATAGATCGTCAGACGTCAGTTTATTAGCAAAGCAATTGTTGCCGGGGCTTAAACTTGGAAACCAACAATGAAAATGCAAAATAAAAACGGGACAGAGAGCACTCGCCCGCTCTTCCTAATGAATGAGGAGTAATTTGAGTTTAAATAAAGGAGAGCACAATATAATACCCGTTTTTTAAAACAGTACGACGAGCAAATTACCGTGGGATCCAATTTAAATAGACAATAAGGGAAAATTGTTGACATCGCCATTCCATTATGGAGATAACGAAACCGCATTGCCATTACAATACCGATTTTTGGCCTTCTCGTTATCCATTCACTAGCGCGTAAAATCCACAAAACAGTATGGGATGAGATAATGCAACCTTTGTTTCAATTTTTATTTCCATTGGAGTGGTTTGTTAAAATTTTCAATTAAAAGGTTAGTTTAAGGTGCAGCTTCACGATAGAGGTTTTCATTTGTAATTTCTAATAGATAACGTCTATTGTGCTCGTATTGTTTTCAAAGTTTGTTAGGTTAACAAATTTAATAAACGACTAATATAATCATTCATTCAATACAAATTAAATATATTAAAATTCAAATTTATTTATTTCAAGTAGGCCTTGTTTATAAGCACTTTTTAAACGTCAAGTCAGTCTGTTTGTAGTTTCTCTACCACCGGTTCGGAAGGCAGATTCCGCTGAGAAGACACGGCAAGAAACTCGGAAGATTGCTCTTTTTCGTCGTTCTTATATTATAAGTTATTTATGGGTAAGGTTAGCTGCAGTACCTTGTTTATAGGTATATGCCCCTCTTAAACGAGAGGGGAATTTCTGCCAACATCCGTTTACAAACCATTACATTTAACGTAACATAACAAAGTTCCTACGCCAGTGTCCGCAAAGCACAGCTTCACTATGAAATAGTTTACCACTTTTTTTCTCCGCAAGAATACAAATGTCTTGCCAAATTGTCTGCCATTGAAGCAGTCCAATTTAGAAAGCAATTTCGCAACCAATTCGTTTTGCGAACGGATCAAGAGCCCAACGTTAAATATTGTTATTTAATTCCATTCGCTTAGCTTTTAAAGACATTTACAAACGTACCAATTCATTAGGATTTCATTTGAATTCCTCGTTTACAGCTATACCGTTTCAATGTAATTTAAAAATGAAAGTTTCGATTATTTTATGACGTATTTTGTAGTCTAGTTTTAACCGCGGGTTTTTACGCGATAACAATCGAGAATACTGTTATTTCCCTACTTTAAAGTTTTAGATAAATACCGTTGCTATACATTGTTTTAGAATCTGCTTTCTGAACCGACGATAGAGTCATGACAACAGAGAGAATTGACGTGCTTTTAAAGTAGGCTTACTAGAGATGATGACCTATGGCTCCGAAACATGGTCGCTAACTATGGGCCTCATAAGAAGGCTCAGAGGCACTCAGCGGGCGATAGAGAGAGCTATGCTCGGAGTATCTCAACGTGATAAAATCAGAAATGTGGAGATCTGTAGAAGAACCAGAGTTACCGACATAGCTCAACGAGTCGCGAAGCTGAAGTGGAAATGGGCGGGGCACATAGTTTGGAGGATTGATGGACGTTGGGGTCGCAAGGTGCTGGAATCCCCGCCGCGCGTTGGTCGACCCCCGACGAGTTGGACCGACGACATTAGGCGCGTCGCAGGTAGCCGCTGGATTCAAGCGGCACAAAACCGTGGAATTTGGAACTCCCTACAAAATACCTTTGTCCAGCAGTGGACATCTATCGCTTGGTATGATGATGATGACTAGAGATAAATAAATAAAAGACACGTGCATTTTTTAAACGTATGCCACTCATCTCTAGCATTATCATCCTCATCAACAGCTTATACAGTCCACTGCCGGACTAAAGGCCTCTGCCAACAGAAGGGTTTGCCTACAATCACCACGCATGGCAGTTTGATTGGTGATCGCATTTGATGGTAGTAGTAGCGCAGATTATGGTACACCCACGGGAGGAAGGGTGAAGAGAACTGTATTCTAATCTGCAAGCACCACACGGCTAAACACACGGCTCACTGGTATAATAAACAATTACTCTACTGAACTTTACGTTAAACGGCCGCTCTATTGCTGCGTAAACGTAGGAAAAAGAGACCAAACACCCTATCATCATCAAAGTCAAAGTCAAAAGTCAAAGTCAAAAATATCTTTATTCGAGTTAGTATAGTGCACTTTTGATGCGTACATAAGAATTACACGGTAGTGAGATGATGGCGATAACCAGATTCGTAAACTTTAAACTAACGCAACGAGGGTTTCAAACGCGTCCTGGTCTAAGAAGAAGCTCACAACAAACTTAGCCGGGTGTTTTTTTTTGTTATCACCATCTCACAATGTCATTTTAAATTATCATATTATTAAATTATTATCATCAATATCAATATCATCATCATATCAACCCATTACTGGCCCACTACATGGCACGGGTCTCTTCCCGCGAGATAGATAAATGATACTAGATGTTAATATTGGAAAAGAGAAACTGGCTTATTCTCGGTAGAATCAGATTTTTGCACCGGTTGGACAGACTCTACAAACAGACATACTTTGAATTGGGATTTTCTTTAATTTTATCCGTATTACGATCAGTAATATTGACAACTGCTGAGTAATTTGAAGAAATTTTTAGTTTGCGATATTGTTAAGGTAACGAGGTTATTTCAGTTTTCATAATATTGGCAGGTTTTAGGAATAATATCCGACACCAAGAGCGAAATGGACTCTCGTGATACTGCGGAAAGGTTAGCTTTCCAAAAAGTAACTAAGGTCATCACGAACTATCGAAGCTACTCCGAAGTCATGTAACCACAATATATCATATTTTAAGGAATAATATGTCAATAATTAAAGGATTGACATGGATTTATCTACGGTAAACAAAACAAGAAGGCCTTTTCATTTATCATAAATTTATTTTATACAAATGAATTAGAAAGTAGAAATTACTATTTTCTATTCTAATAAAAAGAAAAGTGAGAATAACTTTCCTTGCATATATTAACTTTTTAAATATCAAATACCGTGGCAAAGACGCATAGACCCTTAATGCTCCATTTCGTAAATTGCTAAATATATGATAACGAATATCACTTATAAAAAGCATATACCACATCTTACGTTCATATTCACGGATCATATTACTTACAATATATACTTATGTCTATAGAAGTATACACTGAAAGTTTAAATGAACGTAAGGTAAACAATTATTATTCTAATTAGAGTGTTTACATTATTGGAAATGTTATGAGAATACGCGATCAAATATCAAATTTAAATGATTAAGTTCATGAATATTCTATGGATTTGGTCGAATAATTATACGATATGCATAATAACATAATCATATTCCAAATAATGCGTCCATTTAGCAAAGAATAATCTCATGATCACAAAATATGTGTATTATATAGGACAACTACGTTCTCTATTTTGGCTGGGCTAAAAGTTTGATAAAATTTAAAACACGGGCAAAGTAAAATTTAATAGTCGCCATACTATATAATTTCATAATATTAAATTTAAGTTTGCCTGAGCGTAGCTTTTAACAAACTTTTTGCTGTTTTTTTAGAATGACGCAGTTTTCCTCAATATGTTAAGTTCATCATCAGCAGAATTTCAACCCTTTATAACCGGCCCAATAAAGGGCACGAGGGTACTTTCAGAATGAGAAGGGCTTAGGCTGTAGTCAGTGGCGTGCACTTCATAGATGCACAAAGCACTGCCTACCCTAAAATTTATATATAACTCGTAAAGGAGGAGAATTTTTGCTGTTTTATACAATTTTCCTGCTGTATGCATACCCTGGTAATAAAACCCAGTGCACGCCACCGGCTGTAGTCCACCACGCTGGTCAAGTGCGGATTGGTAGACTTCACACGCCTTTGAGAACATTATGGAGAACCCGCGTGCAGGTTTCCTCACCATGTTTTCCTTCACCGTTAAAGCAAGTGATGTTTAATGGTATTAATTTAAAAAACGCACATAGCTCCGTAAAGTAAGAGGTACATGCTAGGGATCGAACTTGGACCCTCGAAAGGGACATCGAAGCCCTAACCACGATGCTATCACCGCTTTATAATTTTATTTGACACTTTTTAATATAGCATTTTTGAAGTTATACTTCTTTTGGCGCGTTAGGGAAAAATGATGATACTAAATTTTTCAATTAATGGTTTGACACTGTACATTTTGAATTGTAAAACTCTGTGGGCTCATTCCGGTGATTTAATTGAAGCAATTGTACATCAATCTCAAATTTTAATGATGAAACTTAGTTTTCCGATAATGAGATAACTAGATAATGCGTTATAATAAATCTTTTAATACCTTTTTGTATTGTTAGAGTAGTTTTTTCTACAAACGCAGAATAAGGCGAATGATAAAATTTTTGAAAAGATTTTTATCCTGTTACGCCAAAGAAATATAACGTCTATCGCGTGTACATAAGTATACACACGTTTTTTTACTGTAGATTGCACTGTCGTCTACCAGGTTCTACCGAATATCAGATAGCACTTAACCACTTATTTGTCAATCTATATAAAAGGCACAGAATAATTGGATGAATCAGGTTTTCAAAAATAGCCTTGGGCGATTGCAGCGAATAATTGGCAACTAAGATAGTTTTCGTAATCCAACCTAGGTAATTAAGTGACATCAGGAACATGAACATGCCGTTTTGTCCAAGACAAAAAGGTAAGGTTGGGTAACTAGACTTTATTGACCAACAATTTGTTATGTTCATTGGGGCGATTAGCAGTCCTGTAATCACTTTGATTGTGCTGATACGATTAGATGGGATGAACTTTGGCTATTTGTACGAATAAGATTTTCTAGAGATAATCCTGTCGTCGATGCCGAAGTATTCATATTACAGTGATTGGCTCCAGCCCAAGTTCAAGAGCTGCTTCGGGTACGGACTAAAGACAGACCTCACATAACCTCACTATCAGATGTTCGCGGAAAGCTATTTTTCTCCACAAGAATACAAATGTCTTGCCAAATTGTCTGCCATCAAAGCAGTCCAATTTGGAAAGCAATTTCGCAACCAATTCGTTTTCAGAGCGGATCAAGGGATAACGTTAAACATTGCTATTTAATCGTATACGTTAAGCATTTAAGAGAGATTTATAAACGTGCACAGTATTATTGATTTCTGAACGTGTCATAATCATTTAAATTATATTAAAAAATCAAATCAAATACACTTTATTGTACACCACGTACAAGTACAAGTTTTGGTCATAAACTGCATACTATCTGCGGAATGTACCTTAGTCATTCCGAAGATAATTTTGGATCAATGTAGAAGTTTAAATAACGTCATTTAATTTTTGATTTATATCAAAAAATAGTACAGTTCATTTTATTACATAAAGGGGTAAAATTTTTAAATGTCGTTGTTGGAAATTATATCCGACCGAGGCAACAACTTTGTCTTCAAGTTTGAAGAAGACATGTTGTGCTGAACCCACATAACGTGGTACAAAGGCAAGAAAAAGAAGTTAGCCATCAATAATAAAAGTGGAAAAGAACGATGTTATCCTTGTTTTTCTGTTGGGGAATAAAGTGCGACTATTTACTATTATAATTAAGGCAACAATAAGATAATAGCAAATATTATTCACGTGGTATAAAAATATTTTGTGTTTCGTAAACATAATTCGGTTCACTCTGGTAATACGAGTATAAAATTGATATTATCTATTCTACTTGAAGAAATTTTATGCTGAATCTTCGGCTGATTGTTATAAAAAGGTATTATAGGATCCCTTAGCGAGCAATTTATTTATTCGCTTGCTTGCAACAAATTTTGTAATGTGAGAGCGTTTTTGTAGCTTAACACAACCGATATAGTTGTTGATAGTGTGTTTGTTTGTTCGTTTGATTTTCCTTGCTTACCGGCGTAACTAATCAGCCAATCATGTGATAATTAAGCTTAATTTGCTATACTCCGTGAAAAGTAGGAGAATCTGTATGGTGTAATTTACAATTTCTTCAATCTTTATTACACTCCTCCACACCAAACGGATCTTTGACTATGTACCCTCTACGCATATTTCACTCCGAAACCGCATCCGAGCATCCACAGAAGATGTTGAGTTTACAATAAATGATTGTTTGTTAATTTGTTAATACTTAACAATTATTAATTGTAAACTAAACTTACTATTCTGAACTTAGAATTCTGCAAAGTAAAGCCTGCTTCTATCCAATAAGCAACCAATCAACAAATTTTTGGCTTAGAGGTAGTGGAAAGGACAGAGAGTAACAACTTTTTATGCCTGGAAAACAAACTTTTCTTACGGTATTTTTGAGAAACCGTAATAAGTGCAGACGAAGAGTGTGGGCTAGTCGATAATAAACACAGACTTGCGTGCTCCTTGCATGCTCTGTGAAGTGTTGCTCTGTTTATAGGCGATGGTTTTTCACTTATCAAATATACTATTGTGTCTGTGAGGCCAAGTTCGAATCTCACCTCGCATCACTAATTTTTCAAAGTTATGTGCGTTTTCTTCAACGGTGAAGGAAAACACCGTGAGGAAACCCGCATGACTGAGAGTGCTTGTTAAGGCTCTCAAAGGCATGTGGAGTCCACCAGCCCGCACCGGTCGCGTGGTGTACTACGGCCTAACCCCTTCTCTTGCCCTGTCATGGACCGGTAATTATATGGTGATGCTGATTTAAACTATTAAGTATTAATTTTTTTAACTTTTAAAAGTAATAAAGGCCGAATTTGGATTGAATTAAAACACAATACTAAGCCCCAGCATGAATTAATTTTCACACAAATACAATTTGACTAAATGCGCGGAAACATGACACAACAAGACAACGTGATGTTGAATAGCAGCATAATTGTTTCAGGAAACAAAGTATGATAATATGGCTTATACTCCAAGTTCAATAAGACCTACGTAATACGAATGGAAGACGTTTATACATTATATTATATATAATTTAATAATTTACTAAATATTTACCTCCAAAAAATATGTGCAAATTTAAATTGTGATAAATAATTGAATTTTCCTATATCTCAAGAATTATGAGTCATGATCTTTTCTCTTGTTTAGGGTTCCGTACTAATATATAGAGAAACAGAGTATAAACTTATTGAGTTATTTTGGTGTTAATTTTCTACGAATCTAGAAGAGGTAACGGTAATCCGGTACATAATATTACATGTGTAGAGTTAGGTGACCCAATCATGAATGTATAGCGCAACTATACAAATTCTATATAATGTCATAAATTAGGTCAATTATTATCATTATTATAAATTAAAGGCAGAAAGTTAAAAAAACGATCTATGTCGCTTCACATGAAACAACATATTGTATTCTTTAAATTTGAAGACTTGTTGTTTTGGTTTTGGCATACTTTTTATGACTAACCGCCAGCCTGACGTCAACAATCCTTTGGAAATGTAGCAAATTGTTAATCATAAGGAAAGGAGAGGAATAATAATTACAAAATTTATCGTCCAGACTACTAAACCTAAACTTTTGGAAAAAAAATAGACAAAATATACAATCCGCAAAACGCTAATCCCAAGTCTCTATGAGAAACTAAAAAACAAAAAATCTACGGAACCTTTTCAACCAAGGCTGGCCCTCACTTGACCGTTTTTATTAAACAGAGCCCAAAATAGCGCTATGTCAATTCAAATTCCCTGTAGACATTTTTACTGCCCGTGTCTATTCAGAGTGTCAGTCTCGCTTTGATTGTGATGTACAATGCAATGGAATTGCGTTGGATACTGACGCTACTGTTATATCAATTGTTGCAAAGTGACAATATGACTCATATGCTATATTATGAAGACAATATAATATCTCCTCTACCTCACTTTAGATAATAATGGCTGCATCGTTAAACGTGATTGTGGTTGATGAGATACAGATACAAGTATTAAGATAAATGTATTCTAAAGTATAACCATAATTTAACATTTTATTAAAAGCCCTTTTACTGCCATCATTAACTCATTACTGGCCTAGTATAGTAGAAGTGTTAAAGCAATATTAGAATAAACCGAATTTTCATTAGATGCATGATGTTTTTTTGAATAAAATCACATTACCCATACCATCAGCACAACATTATAAGCCAACTAAGTACATGAATCTAATGGACGTGTCATATTCAATCATAATCATTATCTTCATCAACTTATTATTGACCTACTACAAGGCACGGGTCTCCTCCCAGAATGGGGCTGGCACACTTGGGCAGCGTGGTGGACTAACCACCACGCTGCCCAAGTGCGGATTGGTAGACTACGCACACCGAGAATGTTACGGGGAACTTTCAGGTAGCAGGTTTTTCTTGATAAGTTTTCTTATCTTAGACAGGTTTTCTTCAAAGCAAGTGATATTTTAAATTCCTTAAATTAAAACGCACATAACTCCGAAAAGTTAGACGTGCGCGTCGGGGATCGAACTGGGTCACACCGAAATGGAGGCCGAAGCACCAACCACTAGTGACTAGGCTATCAACGCTTATGATGTGCTTAAGATAACAAGTGCTGTTATAAAGCATTGTCAAGCGAGTGGTTTAAAAAATAATAAAAGCATCAAGTAAGTAGGTACCAATTTTTATGATGCACACGTGGTATAAGTGAAGGCACGAGTACAAATAGCTTTCGCGAATGCTCGGGAGTCGTAAAATAGCCATAAAATAAATTTAATATAAATCCAAGGAGGGATGACACATAAAATTGAAGTAAATCACCAAAAGTCAGGCGTTGGAGACGTTTACAGCCGCGGAGGCTGTTAGTTCCGGAAGCGGATACCACTTCGCGAGCAGTAACGAGATACATACACATATAATATGAATTTGTTGGCATAAATTTAAACTTTTCCACTTTAATGGCGAAAACATATTTTTCAACGGTTCCCAATTAGATAGGATTGCATCTTATGAACTTTGCTACGAAATATCTTCTCTATAATTTGTATTTTTGCCAAGAAAATTGTATGAATAGTACCTGCCATTAAGATGATATTTTTCACCTCAAAAGAAGAAGTAGGTAATAAATTAGACGTATATTTTAAGGTTGATGCCCTATTAGTCTGCAAAATTTGTACCAATTTCGGAAAAATGTCCTCTCTATTTGATTACATTGAAATTACATAAGGATTTGATGATATACTCAGTGATAGTACGTAGATCGCCTCAACGGACAATTGTTTAGTAAACTACCATTGGTTGTTTGTACCTTTACTACTTTACTAATGGTTCGTCTGGTGGTGGCTTCTTGCCGGGTGGGGCTGTGGCTGCACCTAGATACACCAGCCACGCGATTTATCGTTCCGGTACGATGCCGCGTAGAAACCGTGCAGTGGGGACGGGGTTTAACTATTTACTATAACTGTTCATGCCCACTACCACCTCTTCGCTCTGCTGTTGTTTCGCCTGCAACATAAGTGATTCTCCACCACTTGAGATTGCATTCAAGGGATAACATGAATACTAGTTTTATTCGTACTGTTAGATCCTAAGATAGAGCGAATGAAACATATTATAACTTAAGCTTTATTACATAAATAGCTCTGCCTAATAGTTTCCTATGTTAATTGTCATAGTGTTATGTAGGCGGATATTTCTTGACCCATAAATTTAGTCAATTAAAGCGTTAATTAACGCAAGAATATTATTTCAAATCAGACAGAATTTCCGCTAATAACATAAAAAACATATTAATAAACTCTAAATATAGATAGTATAGCATTATTCACATGCAAGTGTATTCCAGTGATGTGGTGTTTATAGTAATTATTATTTCGACTAGGGTGTTAAATGGTCACGCAACAATATTTTTTCAAATCAGACATAATTTCCGCTAATAACACGACATACATTTTAATAAACTCTAAATATAGATAGTATAGCATTATTCACATACAAGTGTATTCCAGTGATGTGTTGTTTATAGTAATTATTATTTCTATTGGGGTGTTTAATGGTGTCGCAAGAATATTTTTTCAAATCAGACATAATTTCCGCTAGTAACACAACATACATACAAACAAACTCTAAATATAGATAGTACCTATAGAATTATTCACATACAAGTCTATTCCAGTTATGTGGTGTTTGTAGTAATTATTATTTCTACTAGGGTGTTTAATGGTGACGCAACAATATTTTTTCAAATCAGACAGAATTTCCGCTAATAACACAACATACATATAAATAAACTCTAAATATAGATAGTATATCATTATTTACATACAAGTATATTCCAGTGATGTGTTGTCTATAGTAATTATTATTTCTACTAGGGTATTTAATGGTGTCGCAAGAATATTTTTTCAAATCAGACATAATTTCCGCTAATAACACAACATACATACAAACAAACTCTAAATATAGATAGTACCTATAGAATTATTCACATACAAGTCTATTCCAGTTATGTGGTGTTTGTAGTAATTATTATTTCTACTAGGGTGTTTAATGGTGACGCAACAATATTTTTTCAAATCAGACAGAATTTCCGCTAATAACACAACATACATATAAATAAACTCTAAATATAGATAGTATATCATTATTTACATACAAGTATATTCCAGTGATGTGTTGTCTATAGTAATTATTATTTCTACTAGGGTATTTAATGGTGTCGCAAGAATATTTTTTCAAATCAGACATAATTTCCGCTAATAACACAACATACATACAAACAAACTCTAAATATAGATAGTACCTATAGAATTATTCACATACAAGTCTATTCCAGTTATGTGGTGTTTGTAGTAATTATTATTTCTACTAGGGTGTTAAATGGTCACGCAACAATATTTTTTCAAATCAGACATAATTTCCGCTAATAACACGACATATATTTTAATAAACTCTAAATATAGATAGTATAGCATTATTCACATACAAGTGTATTCCAGTGATGTGTTGTTTATAGTAATTATTATTTCTATTGGGGTGTTTAATGGTGTCGCAAGATTTTTTTTTCAAATCAAACTAATAACACAACATACATATAAATAAACTCTAAATATACAATTATTCACGTACAGTATTCCAGTGATGTGGTGTTGGTAGTAATTATTATTTCTAGTAGGGTGTTATAATGGCGTCGCTATTTCGGAACTACGCAGCAATTGTAATATTATTGTGGGCGTCTGCACCACTAAGCTAAATGTATGGGCCGTTTGCCGACAGTCGCGAGAATCGCTACATGTTATAAATGACCCATTTCAAAGCCTGCATATTCTGCAGTAGGAATGTAATTAATATTATTATGCATAAAGATGTTTAAAGCAATTAAAGGTTTTTAAATTTCAATCAGCATAGTACCTAATACCTCTAACTTTTCGGAGTTAGGAGCATTTCTAACAATGAATGAATGAGCTGAGCAAGATCTTAGAGTTCATTTGGATGGTATATTTAGTTATGATCAAAGCGTAATGTAAAATATTAAGGTTTCTTTCTGGGAATTATTTCTAGTTTTAGAAAACATACAACATGATGGCGTTATGCTCAATAATATAGGACTTTTCCTTCGTAATAGAGGACAACCCGATCTCTTAGGGTGCGGAAAGCACTCAATCCTTTAACTTAATGATCTTAAAATTTTGTGCATAGTCCAATGTGAAATTCACTACAACTTCTAACTTACATTACTTGTAAGAAAATCAAACAGTTGCCACGGGATTTATAAAAGGGGAATTAATTATAGCGGACAAAGGGCCTGGGTAACAGCTAGTTGCAAAATAATTTTAAGCGTATTTGATCAGTAAAGTTGGATAACAGTTTACAAATGTAAATCAAAACAAGTAGGTATGCAAATATATTGAAATTAATTCAAAGTTTCAAATTAATACTGACCACACATTAAAACTGTTCATAACTAGCATAAAATTCAACATTTTTAATACGTATACCTATTTGGATTAAAATAAATCACAAAGGCTCTAATTAATATTTTCGGCATAGTTTTAATAAAATAGTAACTACAGACAAACTATATGTATATTGCAATGGATATGATTAAAGCCTGCAATTTACAATTTTAATGATGGTATTAAATTTCGGACAGCACAAACATTTTGGAGAATGAACATAAGCTGATTTAGGTACGAATATTATAAATGTGAAAGCTTGGATGAATGGACGGACAAAATCACGCCATAGTGACCGAACGGATCTGGATGAAATTTAACACAGACGTATTTTATAGTCTTCAATATTTCATAGGCTACTTACTGCTTTTTGAAAAAAATGTACGGTTCCCGTGGGAAAGGTTTTTTTTTATTTTTCCACAGAGCAAGAAATCGACATGTTTTTTGATGAACTCACCGAGGTCAGATTTAGAATAACACACCAAAATTTTCACGCGAACGGAGTCGCGGGCAACTACTAGTATGTTATACCATTATCGGTTGTTTAACGTGCTCTCATATTTAAGTGTGAACAATGCCAACTTTGCGTCTCTCAATTGGTATTTCCTTAGAATTAATAACTATTAATAGCAAATATATAACCTATTTTTTTCGGACTGAAACCAGGATCTCGTGATCCATTTTTGTGCAAGTTGGCAAGCGTGATGAAAAAAAAATATAACAGAGCACGTTCATATCCCCAAATAGTATTATGTGAACTAAGACATCCACTAACTTTACTTTATCGCTTTATTTTTGCAACGGTTAAGTAGAAAAGTGGGCATGAAACAGACCGTCACGTTCAATTTATTTAGTTAGCCGGTAGCCCTACGTGTCTCCTTTTATTCTCGCCATTACATTTTCTTCTTATTAGATTACAATACGCTCCGCAAACTTCTACCATATCCTCCACTGCATTTGAAAGGTCATAAGTTCAAAATAAATAGCTAGCTAACTAAAGCCTTTTATGAGTATCCACATTAATAAAAGTGAAAGTGTATCTGTAATGTATGTAAAATATTAAGGTTTTTTTCTGGGAATTGTTTCTAGTTTTAGAACACTTACAACATGATGGCGTTATGCTCAATAATATAGGACTTTTCCTTCGTAATAGAGGACTGCCCGATCTCTTAGGGTGCGGAAAACCACTCAATCCTTTAACTTAATGATCTTAAAATTGTGTGCATAGTCCAATGTGAAATTCATTACAACTTCTAACTTACATTACATGTAAGAAAATCAAACAGTTGCCACGGGATTTATAAAAGGGGAATTAATTATAGCGGACAAAGGGCGTGGGTAACAGCTAGTTCAAAATAAATAGGTAGCTAACTAAAGCCTTTTATGAGTATCCACATTAATAAAAGTGAAAGTGTATCTGTTTATAAAATTATTTATTTGTTAAGCTACTCTCTCTCTCGATCTCTACAAAATTTTTGACGTATTTATCAAGTTTGATTAATATATTCTATCGTTTCGTGCACCAGCCTCCTAGAGATAGACGATACTTTTCATCCCGGAGATATTGTTGTTGTTCACGTAACAGCAATGTCGAATAGTCGGAAAATCCAAAAGTGCACGCCTCATAATCTCATTCATTACAATAAAATTGAGATTATTTGTTAATAATAATTAAACTACATCTAATTATACCGTGAGGAGTATAGGCTTCTATTCCTCAAAATACTGAAGCCTATAAAAAAACCAACTCGATAAGTGGAGTATTTCGTTCGTTATCGTGACCACAAGATACGGGATTCGCACATACAGACACACGGACGTTCAAGACAGAAACTTTTTAAACAATTTTTTAATTAGTTTAAATAATAAAAGATTTAAAAATATCATGAGTGTTAAAATTAGTGTTTTTTCTCAACATTTGACTATTTACATATTTATAAAAGTAATAAAGAATAAAAAAGTGACATTTTAAGTTGGAGAATCAGTCGGTGTACGTAAACTGGCAGTAATACCCACCTGAACGCTTCGCTTATGAGGCGTGCCACAAAGATTTAAAAATATCATGAGTGTTAAAAATAGTGTCTCAACATTTGTCTATTTATATTCGCTTATAAAAGCAATAAAGAATAAAAAAGTGTCATTTTAAGTTGGAGAATCACTCGGTGTGCGTAAACTGACAGTAATACCCACCTCAACGCTTCGCTTATGAGGCATGCAATATTAATTAATTTCCCATAAAAATATACGAAGTTTGATTCAATATCCGATCTGCTAACTGTGCCGAACGGTTGCGGAGCAAACTCGCGAAACGTGAGTTACATACTCGTACTTCGCAATCCACGTTGCTATTCCGTGGGGCAACAAATTAGTCACGTATATCTACCAAATACTTTTATTATCTATCTCTGGCATTAAGTTTGGGGCTAAACTTATAGCGTCTTTTCTTCATTAGATTATTTGACGGCCGAGTGGCGCAGTGGGCAGCGACCCTGCTTTCTGAGATGTCCTGCCCTGTTTGTGTGATGAACATGAATGTTTTTTAGTGTCTGGGTATGTGTATTATATTCATAAAAAAATATTCATCAGCTCTCTTAGTACCCATAACACAAGCTACGCTTACTTTGGGGCTAGGTGGTGATGTGTGTATTGTCGTAGTATATTCATTTATTTATTCATTCATTACGAACAAATTGAACTTATCCGAGAAAAAAAATTACAGTGTTAATTAACAATTAAATTAAGTATCTAAAAGTAGCTTCTCTTGCAGACAGTATATCTATATATCGTGTTTGTCGGTAGATATCCTTACTTTATTTTGAAATATACATAATTCACCTTTTAGAGGATATTATATTCGCTTATGGAATTTTTTTTAAGATAACAGCTAAAAACGGCGAGGCGAAGCTGTCGATTTGAACGATAAGATGATGATCACCGTAGCCGTAAAGGTCGTAGCAGTATATGCTACAGCGTAGCATATCTACAAATTAATAAGTTCTGAATGTCTATGAAATTTTAAACATTGCGCTTCTTTCGACATTGGCGACACGTTGCGCATATAATTGAGTCCCTTAAATATTGATAATAATAGCTTAATTTTTGCCACTATTAAGCAAAACTTTTAACATTATGCAATCAAACAACTCCCAAAGGCCTGCACAAGCCTTTTAATGGACGGACTTGGAACGTTAATTTTTAACGGTAGTTTAAAGTATCTTCAGTCTTAAGCCTTTGAAAGTGCCTATTTAAGCTTATGCCGTGGAGGAAACTTTCGGTACAGTTTTGTGGATCGTCTTCTATTTTATGCTATTTTCGATGAAGTCTGAAATTCTGTGTATATATTTACACTCAATATTAAAACTTTAATATTGTGTTTAATGCAATACATATCATATTATGATGACGGTGACATGGTAGGTTTGTTTTTTAGGTAGGGTCAACAACTATTTTATATTGGGTTTTTGGCATGAAATTTCCAGTACCAGAGTTAGGAATTTATGGTTGTCCACAGCCATGCCTCGGTGAGTTTGTAATGCTTACAGTCTCGGTATTATCACTAATTAGCCCCCAACCTTGCATCAGAGCAGCTGGCAAGGCTCAGCTCAAAATCCCCCTAACCTGTGGGACATTAATAGACTGAGAATTATGGTGAGATATGAGATGATTATATATCTAACGCAGCATTTTGCGCTTGCTTTATAAGTGGTTGGACCAGCAAACGAGATAACGGCCGACCGTTGCCTAGATAACAAACAGAAAATATATTGTTCTATAAAAAAGTCAATCAATAGAAGGTGTGAATTTAAAACCCGATCCCCGAGCAGACAAATACAGTCAACGATAACGTGCAATATGCATTTTTAATTTATTAAGCTCCTATGAATTGAAACCTCCGAGGTTGAACCGAAGTGTACTTTAATGACAGTAAAATAAAGAAGCATTACTATGATGAGAAAACAATTATTCAGGAATTTTTATTTGCAAATCGGAGATTAACGAAAACAATTAAATATTTAACGTAAATTATGCAAATTTCATTATTCTCATTATAGTATTAACACTTTTTGATTCAAAATCAATATTCTAATTTACGAGCTCAAAAAAGTTACGTTATTTGATATTCAGTACCCAAACAAAAAAAACGAATACAAATAATATGTATGAAATTTGGTTGGTCTATTTAAAAATTATTTAATTAAATTTAGTAATTCATTAAACCCATCAAAATTGAATGTAAATTAATTCAATGTCTATATAAAGGGCGATGCGAAGCCCTGATTGCAGGGTTCACACGCAATTCGGCAATAAACTTGCAACTACGGAACTAAAATTTCAACGCAACTTTATTTTTATCGAAGGAAGTCGTTAGACGGTATCTGAACCACCTCGCACGTATTAACATACATAATTATAGGTAGTTTAACTATTGGATCGGTGCCAAGCCGATTCAACCCGAACAATTGTAGTTTTTAGCTTTTCATTCGTATAGGAAACAATTTAACAAATAATATGTCTTGTTTTAGCTGAAACTGTCAGCTCTATACATTTTTACGCTGAAGTTAACTCGCCGTATTTTGAAACGGTTTTTTATGTGGGTTTTGTTATTTCTGTATGGAAAATTGAAATCATTAAACAAAAAACGTTTGTGCTGTTTACGAATTGAATTTATTTTTAATTTTAATAGTATAATAATATTGGATAGAAGCAGCTGTTACTTTGCTAAATTCACAAAACTGAAATAATGATATCTGATTGGTTATTTAGAAAGCATCTCTTCTGCTCACTATTCATCTCCTATTTGTGTAAAACGGGCTTTCACGCCCCTATGATCCATTGTATTAAATCCTAATGAATATGTAACAAACGTTTGTATATAAACGCGTTACCTTTTGAAATCAGTTTATGGATGCATCCAAGTAAGCTGCGTGGTCGCATCACTGAAATACAAAGTAATATCTCACCACTTCATAATATCACGAGGTTAATTTTTTGGTTGATATTATTTCGTCATCAAATGATAAATAAATTTAAACTAATATCCATTATGTTCTCGCTAGGACATATTTTTTTACTGTTATATTATATTTTACAAGAATTTAGGCTTTCTAAATAGGTAGAGGTAATACAAAGGGACTGTGTATTTCCCTTTATTGTCAAGTACAAGGGGAGTGTAGCTGACACTTCGATTTAATACCGACCCTTGGTTTCATAAAAGTCCCTCCACTGGCCAGTAAGTAAGGGTGTGTTTCCACTAAAGTTGAGATGAGCGAAATGGGGCTCAGATATAAAGTTTTTTTGCAAGTTATCGCTTGATTAGGATTAACCTGATGGTGAGTTTAACATGGAAGTGAACTTAGATGGAAGGCAGTTTTCTGATCATAGGGTGGTGGTTATGCTAGAAATCTCCAATAGACTTAGAACCAAGATAGAATTTATAATATCCCGAACCTCCCTGGGTATCAAAACGAGGAACATTTATAAGCTCATCGCAAAGGAAAAGTCATCGGACAAAAAACACACAGTCAATAATAAAAAAATAACAATGCAAACAGTTTGCAGTTACGCCTTGGTTAAAAACAATTTTAAAAAAGTTAAAAAGAACTGTATAAAAATATTTAAGTTTTGAAATTTATCATCATCATCTTCACTATCAATCCAGCACTACGGGATCTGAGTCTCAGAATGAGGAGAGTTCAGGCTGTCGTCCACTAATCTGGCCAAGTGTCGATTGGTAGACTTCAAACACCTTTAAGAACGATATGGAGAACTCTCAAGCATGCGGGTTTCGTCACCGTCTTTACCTTCACTGTTAAAGCAAATCATATTTTAAATTCCTTAAATCAAAAAATCACGTAACTTCGAAAAGTTGGAGGGAAAGAATTAATTATTAGCATTTCAAAGAACATTATTTTTTCGTATCCAATTTCTTATGATTTTAAAAATAATCTACTCTAGAACACTACTCTGTAACCCTGTATGAAATATTATATTTTTATCATATCTGTGGCGCAATGTGTCATTCAATATACTCCGCTACCAGGCAAACCGTAATTGAACGAAAATATTATTTTTCCATTCGGATATAAGCTCGTATGTGGCGCACTTTAACTTTTCACTAAAGGATAACCATAAAGATTCTCAGAACCCAATTGGCGCTAAATGTCTCCTTTTGTTACATAACAAAGACCGAGAAAAATAGCACGGTTGAGAGAGGGAGGGAAAGTAAATTCAGCAATTTATTGCTGAGGCCAGGGCTCTATATTTGTTGCAAATGAAGACGGTAGCGAGGTGACAATTTTCGGATGCTGGAACCAAATGACCGCTCTGGGACGAAACGAGGTCGTAGTATCGCGGTTCCCTAGTTTTATTTTTATAGCCCGTATTTTAGGATTCTGTATATTAGAGGTGTTTGCGGCAGACTTTTACAGAATTTTATTTTCGTGCCGCTATGGCGTCGTTTTGCGCGGAATTTAATCTATGTTTATAGCAGCATCGTGAAATAGCATTGCTTATATAATAAAAACGGGAATGTCTTGTTGCCTTTATATAAGCTTTGCATATTTTGATTGCTTTGTATATTCTATTTGATTAAAAATACGCAGAGACTACTGTTGTCAATGATTCTAGATGTTGATCATTATCAATATAATCGGCCTAACTAATTTTTCAAAGTAGGGTTCTAGGAAGACTATCTCATACAGATTACATAAAAACCCTACGAAGTTGTAATAGTCCAATAAATCAATTAAATTAGTGTATTCAAAAACTAAAAGCCAACTAAGTGTAAGGAAGACTTGGGCTGCGAGGTTTTTGATAAAGAATTCAACCACCTTTCACAAATAAAAATATACCTTATTGGGACAGCATAAAACAGTTTGTTTATAAAGGATTTCGGCTGATTCTTTACAATACTGTGTTTATTAGAGCAATCGTTTTATTTCCCTGTATATATTTACATAAACATCTAATTATTTTGGAATTTGTGCTTTGTAAACAATGAGCGAGGGAATTGTTACAAGGGTTCTTTTTTCCATTACGCGAAACAAAACGATAAAAACATATTAAAGCCATTTTCAATGGTTTATTTTGCAGAAGCATTTTACGTAAGGTGTTGCAGAGTTTGATAGAAGGTGCAGATTGTGTTGTGTTTTAGAGTGAAACTTTATAACGTATATAGTTGCGTATATTTAATGAGTATTAACTTACTTAACATATTAAATGACAACGTGACCACCTTGCAAGCATATGGTTTAAAAAAATAGTTTTTTTAATCGTTTTATAGGACCAGATTACATGAGGTTAAAAAAAAAAAACTAAATGAGCACCTCCTGTTCTAACGGTCGTATGTCGGTTTAAAAATTTATAACAAAGGTGGTTTTGAGGTAACAGACTACAGCGCAATCGATCGAGGTTTAGTACCGTTGATTGAATTCGGTAACTGGGGATATACGACTTTAGAGTTCCAAATTTGGACTGAAGCTTGAGTTAAGCCGTTGGTCCCGGTCATTATTATCACTTATACATGTTAACTAAGAGTTGCAGTACGTTAACTATGCTCGCCAATCCGCATTAGCCGGCCTCTAATTTAGACCCACCGGGGTTTAAGCTGAATATCCTTCGCTCCTATGACAGAAGAGGCTTTTGTCTAGCAGCAGGCCATTAATAAGCTGGGTTTTGGTAAACTGGTTGTATGTTTATGCAACACTAGCGGTTCCCCGCTTTTTCGGCGGCGTATGAATCAACTTTAAAAGATAGATATAATATGCTGACCCGGTCTTTTTTATTGGATTGTTTAATTGAATTCGGCTTGAGTGCTTACTAGTCGCAAGTGTTTTTCATGCAATTTTAGAGCATCTCGTATACAGGTCGCAAGTGTCTTTTATGGAGGTTTAAGACGTCTTTTATACAGATCGCAAGTGTCTTTTATACAAGTTTAGTACGTATCGTATACAGGTCGCAAGTGTGTTTCATGCAAGTATAGGGCGTCTCGTATAAAGGTCGCAAGTGTCTTTTATACAAGTTTAGCACGTGTGATATACTGGAAGCACGTGTCGTTTATGCAAGATTAGCGTCTTGTATAATGGTCGCAAGCGTCTTTTATGGAAGTTTAGGACGTCTTGTATACATATCACAAGTGTCTTTTATGCAGGTTTAGTACGTCTCGTTTAACGGTCATAAGTGTCTTTTATGGAAGTTTAGAACGTCTCGTACAAAGGTAGCAAGTGTGTTTCACAAAACTATAGGGCGTCTCGTATAAAGGTCGCAAGTACAATACTTGTTTCTATTACCTACATTAATTAAATAGGGAAAATGGTAACTATGTATACTTTCCAGTACCATTATATCTGACAGATGTTTAGCTGCCGAATAGCTAGGAATTAAAACCGAGCTATTCAGCCGAGTACGGGTTATTAAAAAACTGCCAAGTATGGCGTTTACCTAATCAATCTATTGTAGGTTGATTGAAACTGCGGCATGAGAGTCGAATTAAAGATTTCAAATTTTCTGCCCCCGGCTCCCTATAGCTAAGTGTATAACACATCGCAGGCTCAATTACCATTCTGTCATTTGCCGTATCCGTCTCTGAGCTTCGTCACGGCGCGGCGGCTTGACACTATCAAAGCATGAACTGCGAAGCAATTAGACGCCTATAATTACTATGTTAATTATTATATCAAACCATGCTTTTACGTCTCATCTCGAGGACGTCACTCTTGAATGTAAACGGATTTAGATTAGTCTTTATTTGAATGCTCCATTTAAATTAGAGAAGATCTTCGACGGAGGACGAACATCAAAGTTGGTCTATTTCTTATAATCGTATTAATTATGTTATATTATAGTTCGAGTATTGAGGTGCGCGAAATACATACATTCAACCAGTGAGCTTACTACCATAGTTACATATTAAAGCAATGGATGGAAAGTAATCGAGCGACAAAACTTTTATCAGTGATAGTTATTACTAAAGGGCTGCAGAAAGACGTGGGTTCCTTTTATTGAAAGAATTCACGCTTAGATTTTTTACGTACGAGGGCAAAAGCTAATCTATATATATAAAAGGCAATGCTGACTGACTGACTGATCTATCAACGCACAGCTCTAACCAATCGACGGATCGGACTGGAATTTAATTGAATCGTTACAATGTAGGCATCCGCTAAGAAAGGATTTTAAAAAATTCCAACCCTAAGAGGGTTAAATGGAGGATTAAAGTTTGTATAAATCCTTCATTTAAAAATGTATTTTTAAATTAATTCCATGAAACTTTGATTTTAGGTTTTTGGTTCAAAATAAAGAAATACGTGTTTTACAAATTTTAAAAATTCCAACTCCAAAGGCATCAAAAAGGGGAAGGAAATGTATATGAAAATTTCTGTTTTTTTTAAGTAATTATCGTTCATATTTTTCTATTAGCAGCAAGACATTTCCTTAAAACTTTGTAGTTAAAATTTACCAAAAACTAAATTTAATGTGAGCGAATCCGCGGGCAAAAGCTAGTTACGGATAAAATTAAATTGTGCTAGAGCGTTACACAGATCTCACATATTATAACTATTTTATTACAATTATTAAAATCTGAATATCACAAAGGTGGTAGAAGAACAAATAGAGAGAAGAAGATTCATTTCGGATATTACGTTATCCGTCTTGAATCTTCTTGAAGATATGGATGCACTGCTTCCAAATCACATTCAGATTAGACTATATTACCAAATGTGCTAAGGTCTAGTGCGCAATTACTCATGTTTTTCCCCTATATGCTTAGTTCTTTCACTGGATCTACAGGTATTTCGGAGCTAATATGTATTCTCTGATTTGGATTGATCTTTAGCTCAAGCATTCTTGTGTTTTAGTTTTCAATTCGCTTCACCTATGAATTATTACACGTAAAATTTTTAAATAACGCGTAGTTTCCCTGGCGCAACGGTAATTGCTGTGAATTTAATAAGTTTGGTCCGGTTTCGATTCCTGACAGGGGCAATTATTTTTGAATTCTCCCTGGTCTGGTCTGGGAAAAAGACATGCCGCTAAGTGATTTAAAGTTCCGATGCGATGTAGCATAGAAACCGTTTAGGAGTATAACTACCATACTCCCCAACAGGTTAGCCCGCTACTTAGACTGTAACATCTCTTACCACATGGGGCAGTGCTTGCAGTCAAGGGCTATCTTGTAATGGAATAAAAAAAACCTCGAGCGTAACTATTTGCGTAATTTATTGCAAGATGATTAAAAATCTATTTAAAAATAAAACGAATAAGTTGTATAGCGAAAAATCAATTATATTTAAAGGTATAATTTACGCGGTATGGGACTTTCAACGACTACATTCCCATTAGACTACAAGAATAACGTTGAATGTTATTCCGGAATAATGGACGTAAGGAAACATAATGTCCGGAATTTATAACAGTCGCGAAACTGTGGGATTCGCATGCAATAAGAATTTCGGCTCACGCGTTACCAGTACGCCGCCGGAAAAGTAATCCGCGAAGAAATACGGACGCTTCCACTGCTCCCACATTTGTAACGGCGAAATCTCCATTTCTCTTTGACTAGCAGTCGTTTCAAAAGCCACTGACTCCCCCGTGTGTCGTCTAGAGGCGACACTCATAAAAATTCACCGTGCGGAAGTTTCGATGTGACGTGGCATGGTTTCGTGAAGGCAGATTTTTCAAGCATTAATATTTTAAAAGTAGCTTTGGGAAACACGGAGACCTTGTTTATTAGGGCCATTAGTTAGTTTACTCAATCCGTAACTCAGTAGTCAAGTATTTATATTGGCATCAAATAAAACAAAAAATCTAAAAAAAGATTTTTAATGCGTTCTTATTCTTTAAATGATTATTGTTATTTATAATTTAATATTTATTACAAAGCTATTTAAATAAATACATTAGTTACGTGAACGTTTTGTTAAGATAATAAGTAATATGAATAAGGTTTATTATTTTATTCGGACAAAGAGTATGATGAGATGTTTTAATTACCTAGTCTGACTCATAAATTGCTCATAAAACTCCATGAAAGATATTGTGTTAACGAAGCGTGGAATATAAATGCTTATGTATTATTTAAATTATTAACACTGAGCACACACGACATACTTCTTGTATAATTTTACTTGTTGGAACTTAGACTATTTAACTCGCATGTAACATTCTTACGACAATACAATTATTTTGATAAGATATTTCTTTAATTGCAATCAAAATACATGAAATGACAAATAACTGAAAACTGTTTTAGCAAAACTGAAGTTGCAGGCCTTCAATAATAAATAAAATAAGTAAAAAAATAAAAATAAAAAAGCCTTTTAATTCTTGCTTACAACATACTGATAACATCAACAATACAAAATAAACAGAATAAAAAAAAAAAAAAACAAGTGATTCAATTAATAATTGTTATCTGGTGTTATAAAACTTCTAGCAGGAACCCCTCTCATGCGAGGGTAAAGGCCTCCTCCAGAGATGACCACCGGTCTCAATCCTTGGCTATTTGCATCCAGTTTATGCCGGCAACTTTAACGATATCGTCATACCATCTTGCATACGGTCTGCCTACCTTTCTATGGCCTGCAGGACCTGGCCATGACGTCAGCCTTAATGTCCAACGGTCGTCAACCATCCTAGCTATGTTCACGACCGTTGGACATTAAGGACAGGCCTTCGATATGGTAGAATAATTGATTCAAACTTGGTTGCGTCAGGCCCTACTTATGAAAAATGAATAGTTCGTACTTACAATAAGCTCTAAAATGATTGCTCGGCGGCTAGGTTCTTTAATGATGTTAAGTAGATATACAACGTGTAAATGAAAACCGAAATAATGCTTCAGAGGCTTTAGAGATACATTATTAACTGCCTCTCTATCGCTTTAACAACCGATACGCTAATAGTTTTGAAGTTAATCATTGAAAGAAATCAGATGCAGCCTTAACATCAGATGCAAAAGTAAAATCAAGTGACTCCTGTCTCTAATACGTGTATAGTTTACTTTGACTGTAATGAGTAATGAGATAAACAGCGTAAATTTAACATAATCCATGCAATTACGTTACACATTAACTCTGACTAAGTCAATTTAAGGAATCCTCTAAAATCTTTTTAGTATTTGAAATATGACACGAAGCAAACTAAATAAAAGACCATCGGTATTTTTAATTAAAAAAAGGTGACGACAGTCAAATAAAATTCATAGAGTAGTTTTATAGAGGATAATAAAATAAAATATTACTCTTTGGAATACTTTAGAGTACCTTATTCACAAATTGATGGAAAACCAGCTGTTAAACGAATACGAATACGTGAGTTTGTTTCCGGTTAAGTTGCGCACACATTAGTATGCAATTGGCGTACTATTTGCGAGACATCCTGTAAGGTTTCCAATACATCTGGCAGCGGACCAATGACTGGGTACGTGCACGTTAAAAGTACATAACAACCATAGTTTTCTATTAAAACTATCCACATATGTTTGGAAATCACTTCAAGAGACCTATTCATTTGTATCTTAAACTAACGGACGACTTCGTCTGCGTATGAGTCAATCAAGGAGCTAGAATAGATCTGATGTAACTAACATCATAATAATCGTGGCTAGCTATAAAATAAATAAATAAATATACTACGACAATACACACATCGCCATCTAGTCCCAAAGTAAGCGTAGCTTGTGTTATGGGTACTTAGATAACTGATGAATATTTTTTATGAATAATATACATATACTTATAATATATAGATAAACACCCAGACACTGAAAAACATTCATTTGTCTTAGTATATTTATTTACTTATTTAAAAAAAAAAAAAAAGTTAGAAAGTTGACATTATTTTAATTGATACATACATACATACATCCATCCATGCATCCATCCTCACAAACCTTCGCATTTATAATATTAAGTAGTATGGTATGCAAGCATTGTTGTCGCATATGCCTTGCTTCTTGCTGTTATTTGTGAAGAGTTATATCCTTCATCTCCGACAACATTTATCAGATCTTCATTAAAATTAGACACTAAATGTTTTATAGTACCTACACACTTTCAAATAAAAAGGAATTATTAAAATCGGTAATGAAGAAAAATTGATAAATTTTTCATCCCGTTTCCCGGAGGAAACTTATTGTTTAACGGGATAAAAGGTACGCTATATGTTGACCCAATATATCAGCTACCTATATGCCTAATTTTATTTAAATCCGTTCAGTAGTTTTCGCGTGTTGCCCGTACAGATAGATAGACAGACAGACAGACAGACAAAAATTAAATAAAAATCTGTTTTGGACTCAGTGTCGATTATAAAGCATCCCCTGGTAATTTATTTTAAAATATATTAAATATACAGAAATCTCTTGGTTACAGTTTTATTATAAATAGGTATATATGGATGAGCTAAATTATATCTTATAATAAATATTAACATTAAGCTATGTTACAGGGCTTTATTTTGTTAAGATTATATTTAATACTTTGAGATTAGTAATGCCTTAGACAAAGCCAGCAATTCATTATTTAAAATTTAATTAAAAACAACTATTCCATTTCTCAGTCATTCTCTCATTAACTTCCTCGTTCCGGAGTCTTCATTATTACTTAATACTGGAAGCATGAACTGCAAGGCAATTAGATGCCTATAATAACTGCCATAGTAGGTTATTACTAGCCGAGAGGCTCTCGTTTTTTGTTTTACTATTCCAGCCATATCATTGAGTAAGCAACAGTAATGTTTCAAAGTATTCCTTTTATATGATATATATCTTTTATTAAAAGAGTAACGCCATCTATCAATATTTACAACGTGAAGTCTATGTTCAAGAAATTCCAATATAACAATGGATTGACCTTTTGGAACCGTCAGAATAAACTTTTTAATTTGATTATCTTTTTCTTTACTTAGCTTTGTCAGTCACATTTTTAATATTGGATTTATCATGACCATACTAGCTGTTTTATGTGGCTTTCATATTTGTTTGGTTGTTTTCCGGGCTAATAAGTATCGAATGTCCATAAGGATGCAATTTATCTCCTTGTCAAATTTAGCAGAAATACTAGTATTACATACTTTGTGATTAGTGGAGTTAGTGGTTAGATAGGTGGTATTCGATTTCTACACAACACTGTATGACACCAGGAGCTATCTTTGTGCCGCCTAAGTCCCACCAAAGATTAAAATTTATGTAAAAGCACCCGTATTTATATCGAAATACCAACCGATTCAATAATCATCATCATCATGTAGATCATCTAGCTTGTAGAAATTGTAGCTTATGTCCAGCGTGGTCCTGTTACTCCCATAGTTCCTTATTAATTACCGTAGTATTTCGTAATCAAACTATGAAAGGTGCTGTCAGTTGAAGTGTGTCAAAACACTGTATAACTATTCCGACGTTATACCACGTTTAATAAGTCCATTGATGTCGCGTTTCCAACTCGACGTTATACCACGTTTAATAAGGCCATTGATGTCGCGTTTCCACCTATACGAGGGTCTACTAACGCTTCGTTTGCATTTGCGTGGTTGCCATTCCAATACCTTGGTACTCCAATGACCATTGGTTCTTTGACTTTGATACCCATTGCCAGTAATGACCGAATGACAAACATGATTACTTACCTTGATAGAATTACATGAATCGTGTTGGTAGAATTATCGCAGTGCACCGTATAAATCAAGCTGAATATACATTGTACTTGTGTACAAACTTAATCTTACCTGAACTTAGTAACGGTGCGTTAATACATCGTGATATATTATGCCATTTATCACACTCTGCCATAAACATACGGTATATGTTCACACAACGAGCGTAGATTGCTCAAATCTACAGAGTCTGCGTAGTAGAATAAGCAAATTAATAATGTTGTGTTGTTTCTGTCTTTGGTGGCAGAAATACAGAGCCTTCTTCACTGATCATCATCATCATTTACAATGACGGCCGATTGGCGCAGTGGGCAGCGATCCTGCTTTCTGAGTCCAGTGGGTGGGTTCGATTCCCACAACTGGAAAATGTTTGTGTGATAAACATGAATGTTTTTCAGTGTCTGGGTGTTCATATATGTTATAAGTATTATGTAGGTATATTATTCATAAAATTATTAATCAGTTATCTTAGTACCCAGAACACAAGCTACGTATACTTTGGGACTAGATGGCGATGTGAGTATTGTTGTAGAATATTATTATTTATTTATTTATTTATAGGCATATATAAATATACACTAACACTATAGTAGCAGGACCGTACTTTATTTCTGGCGTTTGTACAGAGGGCGTATCTGGCGTTCAGTGGCGTGCATAGAGGGTATGCACAGGGTATGCAGATGATATAAAATGAAGAAAATCTCCAGTACGAGTAATAGATAACTTAAGGATAGGCATTGTAAGAGTTATAAAAGGCTACCCTTAATTATTTATAACTCTTACTGGAGACTTTCTTCATTTTATAGAATATGCATACCCTGTGCATAGCCTCTATGCACGCCACTGAGTAGCGTTACCATGGACGCTGCCCGACTTTGTGGTAAGCTTCTTAGTTTAGCTCTGTAAATTTTACATTTGTGTTATTTCCAAATTTATTTTATTATGTATAGACTTAAGGTTTTGGCATGGATGAAAAAGTCGCAAACACGTTTGTGACCCGAATTGTCATATGCGAGTAAGTAATTAAGAGGCTCTATGATTTGCTGAACAACTCTGACATCAAGCCATCGGAAATAGCCTGAGATACCTGAAAGCTTGAAATGTAGATGACGATGATTTGTTGTTTACATCTCTTCTCTACTCGTCTCCTACACCCGTCTCCTCTTTGCAAGTTAACGAGAATTAACGATAAATAAACTGTACTCAAGCTTAAAGCATTGACATTGGTGTATCGTTAATTGTTATAAACGTTCACATATTTTGACTATTTAAAAATACCTACTCTAAACACTTTTTGGTCTAGTTAAAACATTTTTATGTTGTGTTCGTGTTCAAAAGATAACATTTTTCTTTTTTCATCTCAAAGAACGAAAATACACTTGATTTAGTATCGCATTGGTAAATCGAAAAGTATTTCCTTTTATAATTTCTTCAAAAGAGAATGCCATATTTTGTGAAATTTTAATATTTATGATATTTCTGTTACGAGAGGTATTTGTTTGTTACTCAAGTGAAAGATATCTCTAATTTGTGATAGGTATTTGAATCGCAAAGCAATATGAATATTAATTAATGAATTGTAAAGCAATATTTTTCGAAATGGTAACCTATTGGGTCTAATCAGTCATATCAGGATTAGGGGGTTTTGCAGATTGTCCACCAGATGGTAAGTTGAAAACCATTGCATCTATGCAGTGCAAAACTACGCAACACATGCAATGCACACATTCTGCAAAGTGCCAACTTGTAAGCAACCTTAGAATGACTGACTTTATAGTGTTTTGGTGCTTAAAACTACGCTTGTGAGCAAGTAAATCCTTTAATAACTAAGCATTGGCCTGGTAGGGCTTACTCCTCTTGATATCTCAAGATTATAATATTTTCGCAAACAATACCTGACAATGAAGTTCTGCAGTTAGTACGTATTAATTGTAGCAATATTATCAAACCCGAAGCATCAGCTATTCACAGCCATTGTATTGCTTTCAGTAAATAATATCAAGCAAAGACAATACTGCTTACGGTGCCGTCTTGAAGCGCTTTGTCTTCATACAAAATTCAAATTTTATATTGTAAGGAGTTGGTGTGGCCCAGTTGTAATAGTAACAACGTTGGGGCGCTGTTGATCTTGGTTATTATCACTCATTAGTTAACCCATTAGGGGGTATAGTTGTGAGACTTTTTTCTGAAACCCTTTCTCTTAGGAGCGAAGAGGCAAATGAGCTGCAGTGGGACCTAAGATTCAGAGGAAATAAGGAACATTTAGCAATTTGGCCTTTACGTTTCCTCGAAATCATCGACTGAAGTCGATGATTTCAGTCATTATCCAATAATTACTGTTAAGTCAAAAGTCAATGGGTAACTTAAGCGCGTTAAACCGCATTGCTTTGTTAAAAGCAATATTTTGCAAAAGGTGTGAGTAGTTGTCAGTTGGCTATTTTAACTTAGATATTTGTATTTTATTAATATTGTTTAAATCATTTGTATAAGTATGCTCAGAAACAAGCCGCCGCGCCGTGTGAGCGAGCATCTCACACGATGGCTACTCTACACAGTCTATTATCTACTACATATTTTATTTTTTGTAAACTGGAAACAATTGAATAGTATTTATTTGTATTGAAGAATCCCCAAATTTATTTGGTTTTTTAGTTACCTATGATCGGACTACAGATCTTTATTAAAGGCACATAAGTACGTGTAGTATATATGAATAGTTATGTGAACCTTGAACATGGGTATAGGAAACAATAGGGTTACGCGCGTTTATATAAAATTGAAACAGATGCGCTTTACTTCGTACCCACCTGAGTTCCTAGTATGAGATTTTCTATTGATACTGTTTTCCAATATTTTAACTAGATGGCGCCCTTCCGATTCCATAAAAATCTTTGTTAACTACCACGCGATCGTATAGGTGGAAAAATTTACACTAGGCACTCTGATAATTATTGACTGGCTTGATCCTGGTGACGGCAGATCATAATACAGTTGTCACCACTCCTCTTCTCCCGGATTGCATCTTCTGGGCTACTTTTGCCATTTACTGCGATCACAAAAACGTGCCCGTACCCGTGCCCAACTTGATGATACTGGGCAAACCCTCCCGTTGGGAGAGCCCTTTGGTCCAGCAGTGGAATGTTATAGGCTTTTGATGGAGAGTTCCAACATGTTACCTAAGTCCACTTTAATGAATTAGAACAGCATTACAACCTCATTTACTAGCCCGACGACTAGCAGTTAACAAATTAAGTAATATTATTTAAAATCATGCAATATGTTTGCCGGCGTAACAGTTTGGCAACGTGGTTTGTTTCGCAGCATTTTAGCCCCGACAGAGATTTATTTGCCTATTTAAAGCGTGGTTGTCCCGTCCCGCTCACTGCACGCCCCATACAAATTGAAAATCAATGAACCGCGGGATCCAATTTAATATGAAAAGCCATTCTTTGTGTTCCTGTAGTACCACAGGCATCAGCAAATACTAAGCCTGAACGTCTCCGAGTATCTTATTTGAAGAGGTTTTCTATGGAAATTGTGGCTATGAGTTAACTTTTGTAGAGATAATGGAAAACTTTATTGACTTTCTTTTCAAAGAAGAGGCGTTATCAATGTCTTGATTTGTGCTTTCTCGTTGCTAACAGGGTAAGAGATAAAACAGGCTTTCTGTTCTTCCTATTGAGTCCCTAGTAATAATAATACTTAAAAAAAAAAAAGGAAAAAGTATCTAAATACTTCGATCTGCAAAATCGGATATAATATATACTAAATCGATAGACATAAGAAGTAAATTTCCTTTTCAATAACCTTATAAACTTTTTTGAAGTAAAACTTCTTTAGGCGCGACTAGGGAGAAACTCAGATTTTTTCTAAAGGAAGTAACGTTTATGTCAGAGGTCTGTGTGAATTCCGCTAGTTAAAAAAAAAAAAGAAGAAAAGGAAAAAGTATCTGAATACTTGGACCTTGCTTACGAGATTACCGCCATGTGGAGTGTTGAGTCGACCGTAATTGTTCCGAACGTCGTTTCAGTCAATGGTGAAAAGCTTCGACCAACATCTGAAGAAGTTTTCGCTTGGTTGTTGGATGAAGGGTCGGATACAGAAGGCAGTAGTTCTTGAAACGGCGCGTATTGTGAGGAGGTTCCTCACTCTGGAGCCCTGACCGCCGGTTGCTTGGGTATTAAAAAGCCACGCAAGCGAGGGTGGATGTTTTTTTTTAATAATTTTTTATCGTGTTTTTTTTACTAAGCATTGTTAAGAATTGAAAAAAAATTAAAGTCAATAAAATTAATAGAAATTAAATAATAATAATAAAAAACTTTATTATACACAAAAACTAAACATAACACAAGATTAACTCAACTAGGTTACATAAAGTTATAAATTCTTATTTATTATTATTATAAATAGAGTTTTAGCTAGAGTTCTTGGTGACAGCTCGTCCGGTGAAGTACTGTCGCCACGCTTTTTTTGTGCCGCCAAGAAGCTATGCCGTGTTCCGGTCTTAAAGGAGTAGTCACCGGTGTATTAACTCACGTCAGGTTGTACTATGACTTAGGTGTATGGACACAGGGCAGAACTTTGTAGGACGTGTGTGAAATGTTGCTCTATTAAGGTACAAGCAATGGTTTTCCACTTACCATCAGGAGGGCAAATTGATTATTCAATAATTACAATAAAAAAAACTACCTATTCAATAACTAAAATAAACCTAATACTAGGAGCGCTGATTGAGCCTCTCGTGAAATGTGAAAAGAAGATTTCTCTGACTTGGATAAAAAGTAAGAAATACTTGCATGTTTTTTTATAAATTATTGCAACACAATGTTACTATTATTTTCTTCAGTTGAACTAATTAACTTAAGCAATAAATACGGAATTGAATTCTGATATCGTCATAGCAATTTGTCAAATGAAAACGTTTAGTATTGGAAACATTTACATAAATGCAACTAGTCCTAAACCTAAATTCAAATAAAATCAATAACATATAGGGCTGCTAAACCTCAAATAGACGATTTCGTAGGCTTTACACGTACGTTTTATAGCTGATATTATTGGAGAGGTTAAATCGGGAACACCGGTTTACAATATTTGTGTTACGTTTCATGACATTATACCTAGCATCGGTAATGATGCAAAATCGGATATAGATACTAAATCGATAGCCATAAGAAGTAAATTTTCTTTTCAATAGCATAATATCCTTGTAACCTTTTTTGAAGTAAAACTTCTTTATACGCGACTAGGGAGTAACTCAGATTTTTTTCTGACGGAAGTAAAGCTTACTTCAGACGTCTGTGTAGTTTCCGCTATTTAAAAATAATAATTTGGATTTATCGTAAGTAAACTGTCATATACTCCCCGCTTCTTAACTTATACGCCAGCTAGTGGAAAATATCATAATCAATTAGGATTATTTATTTCCAATATTTTCAAACGGATCAATTGTGGATAGCAAAGTGAATAAAAATTCAACTGTTTTAAATTGCCTGCCTCTCTGCCCACACGACTACCCGCCTTCCTGCCCACCTGACTGCCTGCCTGTCTGCCCACCTGTCTACCCGCCTGCCTGCCCGCCTGCCTGCCCACCTGCCTGGCTGCCTGCCTGGCTGCCTGCCTGGCTGCCTTCCTACCCACCTGACTGTTTACCTGAATGTCCTCCTGAATGCCCACCTGCCTGCCTGCCTGACTGCTTGCTTGTCTGCCTGCCTCTACCCGCCTGTCTGCCCACCTGCCCACCTTACTGTCCAACTGACTGTCCGCCTGTCTTGCTGCCTGCCTGGCCGCCTGCCTGCCCACTTGCCTGCCCATCTGACTGCCTGAATAAATTAATAAAACGTTGTTGTTTGTCATTCCTTTACGTCCTAAATAAGAAGATTTTTGGCGTGGAGTTAGTTTAAAGACGCTTCATTCCAGAAAACCAAACCGTTCCCACGGGATTTATAAAAAACCGTAATAAGCCCGAACGAAGAACGCGGGCAGCAGCTAGTATGAAATAATTATAAAAAAATAAACTAATTAATATTACAATTAGCTACGCTAAGTAGAATAAATACGAAAGAAAAAAAATATACATATAATATAGATAATTAGATGAATATAGATTCAAACAATTAATTTAACTTTAATATTTTAACGAATTTAGGGCAAAGTGTAAAACTTTACCACGGTCCTGTGTAATTTTAGAAAACTTACGATGGTTAAAAATACGAAATATAATCTATTATACTCGTAGCACAGTGAATAAGTGTGTAAATATTGCGAAAAAATAATCTACTTAAAAAAATATCAGCACATTTACTAAATTAAATGCCCAAAGACCATTATTAACAGAAGAAAAAAATAACGTTACTTATTTAATTTAGCAATGCTTTTAATTAGGATGTCATTTAATTAGTTTACATTAAGAAAATAGAATGGCCTTTAATTTCCCCAGTAATTACAACCAAATTTCAAACAAGCGTATTTATGTTAAAATATCAAATGAAAAGGAATACCGCTTTGAGAAACAAAATCGCTGCCTGTAATTACCATTGTAATTATTGGTGTTAAATTGCCCGACAGAACATACTTTATATTATGTGAAATAGGCACACAGAGAATCACGTATATAGTTACTCTTTCATGTATTCGATCGTCACGTGTATTTTTGGGTATTTAGGAGTCGCTTTTGGTTTGAATTATCTATATAACATAGCCTTGTATGTGAAACTTCGGCCACCACTTCGGGGAGACTGATTTCGATCCTTGGCACACATTTGTAACTCTCTCAACTCGCTCTCTCTTGCTCTTCTCGTTGCCTCTAAGAGACTGCTAGTAGCAATAATGCTACCTTTGCATGCCTACATTTTTAATGTATTTCTTATTCTTGTTATGTGTTATCGGTATAATTTTATGTTTTGCAATAAATTATTTCTTCTTCTTCTGTAACGCTTAAGAGTTCAGTGCGATTGAAGAAATTAAATATCATTTGCTTTCCCGGTTTCCAACATCGTCTCCAAACCTGTAGCCTTGGGGGTTCAAATTCAAATTCAAAAATTATTTATTACAAGAAGGCCTTGTTTATATGCACTTTTGAAACGTCAAGTTTTGCAGACAAAAAGCTGGCAGGAACCAGTTGCGCATCACGCCCTTCAACGTCTTAAGTAGGCAACTTGATTATTTCGGTAGACTGCTGAAAGTGATGAAATACAAAGTGTCTATAAAATAGCTGTAATATACCTTATTTTTAAATAACTTTACTACTGTGAACTTACTGTTTATTACGAGTTGGCCGAGTTTCCCACGAATTTTAATTACCAACAGGCCAGAAAATTCATATCTTTATATATATATTTCTTGTATGTCACCGAACTCCTCCTAGATGGCTTGACCGATATGAATGAATTTTTTGGTATACGTTTGGGTGGCACCCTGGATGGTTTAGATTCATAAATTAGCCCGACAGATGGCGCTGGGGTCCGCTAGTAATATATAGAAGATTTTGTAAATCATTGATTTATATCAATCACATTTTTCATAAGTGGAAAATACTTAAAGTTATAGGTAATGTACTAGTATTACTTAAAAATTAAACGAAAACGATTTAAAAACACTTGAAGCATGAAGCTTTACATTCATGAAAATTACTCCACTAGAATGGTAATCGAAAAGCATATAGTAGTAGAAATACCATTTATTGAGTTTCTTTTGTGTGCCCTTAAGTAAAGAATTAAGAGCATATAAAATCCTCATTCAGCCATTATAGCATGCATTGCATTGTGTCGAAACCCAGAGAAGACACCCCGAGCACATACGACTTCACACTCGCGGAATGTTGCTGGCTCACAAACTATTCCCATTTTCCCCATTTTATGGTAAACGTTTAGAACATTAGAGGTAAAATAATTACTGACAACTGCTGAATGAATAAAGTGACTAACCACCCGTCGCCTAACCTACTAAAAAACAAGTGGAGTGGTTTTAAAGCTTAAATATTTATTAGTCGTGCACACGGTTTCTCTCACGGTTTTATCTGGTCCTTCAAGATTTAAAGGATTTCGAAAATTGATATTCAGCACGGCAGGCAGACGGGTCGTTGATTGCAGTAGGTAGTAGTAGCACAGAGGAGACTGATGCCCGTTGTTCTTTATATTCTCTTAGTCGGTAAGACACCCGCGGGAAGAATAGGGGTGGTGACAACTGTATTCTGATCTGCCGTCACCACACAGCATATCATGGCACGTAGGCATACATATCATCATCATCATCATATCAACCCATTACCGACCTACTACACGGGTCCTACAATGAGAAGGGGTTAAGGCCGTAGTCCACCACGCTGGCTCAGTGATTATGGCGAACTCTCAGGCATGCAGGTTTCCACACGATGTTTTCCTTTACCGTTAAAGCAAGTGATATTTAATTGTATTAATTTAAAAAAAATACGCAGATAGCTCCGAAAAGTTAGAGGTACATGCTCGGGATCGAACTCGGACCCCCGAAAGGGACATCGAAGCCCTAACCACTAGGCTATCACCGCTTTATAATTTTATTTAACACTTTTTAATATAGTATTTTTTTATCGTAGACTGCACAGTCATCTACCAAGTTCTACCGAATATATTACTTAAAACGCACATAACTTAGAGAAGTTAGAGGTGCGTGCTGGGATTCGAATTCGGCCCCTCATAGGTTGAGTCGAAGTCTTACCCACTCGGCCATCATCACTTCCTGTATACATATAGATATAGTTATATCTGAATATACACTTCAGTATCTAAATTTTCAATCCGAAGCAGTATAAGCAAACGAAAGTCAGTTTTGTATTTTTTATAAATCCTTGTACTACTCGAGAAACCGGGAACGAATGATTAGGTACTGTACAAGCGAAATGTTCTGTAAAATCTACCGCAGCACAGCTGCTGCGATCTCACGATTGGTATTTCACATTTTTAATCTCACACTTCTTTGAATGAGGTAATGCGTGTTATGATTTATTCCACGTAGGTTAACATATAAGCAGCTGTGATGTGATATTGATAGCCCAGTAGGGTAGGACTTCGACTTTGCTTTCGGGTTGCCGAGTTTGAATCCCAGTACGCACCTCTAACTTTTCTAAGCTATGTGGGCTTAAATGACTTAAATATCACTTGCTTCAACGGTGAAGGAAAACATCGTGATGAAACTTGCATGCCTGAGAGTTCTCCCTAATGTTCTTAAAGGTGTGGAGTCCACCAATCTGCACTGGGCCAGCGTGGTGGACTACAACCTTAACCCTTATCATTGTGGGAGTAGACCCGTGCCCGGTAATGGATCGATATGATGATCATATAAGCATAATTATATTTTAATCATACTTATACGCTTCTACTTAAGATAATTATAGTAATAAAAATTGAATTTTATAACTGGCATATTTTTAATTAAATCCACAATGGGCTCTATTGTAGCCATCGTGAGTTATTTCATTTGCAAACTTATAATTAAATAAATCGACTACTCGACTACTATAGTATATGGTGATGCAGCCAAAGCTGGAGCTCATTCACCTGTAAATAAGCATCCTTTATTTACTCTTTATTTTTAGGTATGTACTTATATAAAAAGAGTATATCCTTGGGCTAAAATGACTTTACGTTGTGTCAATGTGTTTATTAGTGTTTTAACAAAGTCCTTATCAGTTACAAAACATATTAAATTTACCTTAAAAAACCTATATAATGAAGCATGAGTGAAATTTGAAATCACTTAATACTGACAAAGAAGTGCCGCTAAGCAATTTAGCGTGCCGGTACGATGGCGCGTAGAAACCGAGGGGCATGGGTTTAATACAACTGCCATACCTACTCGCTAACACGTTAGCCCGATCCTATCTTAGACTACATCATTACTTACCACCAGGTGAGATTGCTGTCAAAAAAAAAAAAACGGCCTTGAAGACCGAAGGAACGAAACTGTATTAAATAGGTAATGCAGTGAGTGGTTTAGAAAAATCGTTAAAGAACTGCCTAGACTACCACTAAATCATAATGGGTTTAGGAGTATTCGGGCTAGTAATTTGAATTTCGGTTTTTTAGAAACAGTCTGTAGTTAGAAAATTGACGTTGTAAACCTCAATACCATGCAAACCACGTCAAGCTATCGGTTCCACCTATTATTACTAACATATAATAATAATCGTTAAAGTCCGCCAATCTCCCACTAAAGTAGCGTGGTGGGTCACTGTTCTGACTCACTCTCTTTACTAGCAATGTGCTCAGCAGTGTGGCATTAATAATCTGACCATGACAGTCCTCTTAACCTTCTATTGCGCGGCTTCTATATTAAAGTTAAACAAAAACAAAGAACTATTAATTAAAGTAAAAGTTGGTACAATGGTAATTATTTGTTCGTATTCATTTAGCAGACAATATAGCTAAGTTAAAACAATTAGAACCGCAACGCAGCGCCAGCCTAGCCCGTGCGAGATTACTTTTATAGCGACCTCCGTATATGGACCGAATCCAAACCGCAACACAACAAGGCTGCAGTGGGATGACCACTGCACCAGCGAATTCTGCGTTCTTCCTAAACTCGCAAAATTAAAACATTTTCTTATTTACAATTGATTTTAATAAATTATTTGGGCTGCAGTGGCAACACTTCTTCACTTCTGCAACAGCGAATTCTGCGTTCTTCCTGAACTTGAAAAATTAAAAGATTTTCCAACGATTGATATTTATGCATTATGTTTTAACATTAAAAAAATTGTTTGTACTTCACTTTTTATTATTATTTGCCTATTTAGTAACCTCTGTATATGGCTCGCGTCCGCTAATGTTACGAATTTGTTTAATAAGTTGGATGTAGACTGGTTGTGCTTTCTAAACTTAAAAATGTATAAAAATATTATAGCGCGGAATTTTTGTATGGTTAGATTTTATATAAAGGGTGTTTCACAGAATGAAGCGGGAATGTAGTCTTACCCGGATTATGCCCGCAGCGATATGAAGTAATTGGAATTAAAAAAAAAAATCGCCTATGTGTGAAAGATCATATAGGGTCATCATTGAGGGTTCTTAAATTTTTATGGCACCTTAAAATAATATACTAGTGTACTATATTCGTCATTACACAGGAGCCTGCTTTTTTATATGATATGAGGCCGTGACAGCCTACCTAATGATCAATGTGTAGTTATACTTATTCCATTACCATTGACTTTAGTTTTCAGAACAAGTTTCATCCTTAAATAAACCGTTACTGGAAAAAGGCACATGACACAGACGTATGGACGGATGGACGAATGGAGAGACTCAACAAATTAATTAAAGAGTGAGTGAGTGAGGAACCCTAAAATAAGTTTCTGTCTGTTAGTATTAAAAAAAAAACTAAGAAACAATGAAAGCATCTTTCATAAATTATGTTATTCACATTTTAATAATACACATGCACTGTGTTCTCTTTGTGGCAAAATTACTGTAAGTTTTTTCATTGCGTATTTAAAAATTAATGTTATGAATCCTAACATTAGGTCGTGTCACATAGAACTTCCACTGAGTCATCAAACACTGCATCATTCTCCAAATAAACCTGCATTATATGAAACAATAATAACGACTATCGTTGAACGTGCGATAATATTAATTTCATATTTTAATATGTACATTACATATTTTATACAAGTTGTAGGTACATTTAATGATTAAACCTCATACACAATTTTTAGCCTTTGTCGGAATATAAAGAAGGTTATTTTTCCCTGAATAGACCGTACCCCTTTTCCTTCACCAGGATTCAAGTTATCTTTTTACAAAATTTCGCCAAGATCAGTAAAATAAAAAAATGTAAAATCGTGCAAATTTGACAAAGGCTTTTTAAATCTGGTGCTTTTCCTATTAGAAAAGTATTATTTTTATTTCCATCTTCAGGATGCAATGCATGCAAGTTAGGTGCAGTGGTTGGGTCGAACCTATATGCAACCAACAAACCAAAGGGTACGATTTTTTTTAAGTTTAAATTAAGTTATCGATTGTACTTTAATATTGCAAAAATAATGTCTATGTTTTTGAGTCAGTAGGTTTTCAACTAACAAATAACACAGCACTTTTAGATAAGATAATTAGTTAATTATTCAGACACATTGAAAGCTGCCTTTACAATATACCGAATAGATAAATAAATAAATAAATAAATATACTACAACAATACACACACTAGTCCCAAAGTAAGCGTAGCTTGTGTTATGGGTACTAAGATAACTGATGAATATTTTTATGACTATATACATAAATACTTATAGTATACATATCAACACCCAGACACTGAAAAACATTCATGTTCTTCACACAAACATTTTCCAGTTGTGGGAATCGAACCCACGGCCTTGGACCCAGAAAGCAGGGTCGGCCGTCAAACTACAAAAACATAAACACCGATAAACATTAACTCTGTGATTTGTTAACTAGGACCTAAAATGTTAATTATATACATACATGTAGTATTCGAAATAACGCAGTATATTTTATAGCATCCTGTCGGGTGCATGCTTTTTAGTAAAAACAATTAAGGCCAGGTGCGAGTGCATAACTGCGGGTTAGTCAATTAAAAACGAATAGGACCACTACCGGTCTGAAAGCACTTCTGTAGCGTCCTTCACAAATGGACCGAATACAGACCGCTGCACGTCACAGCTGCATGCAACAGAACCATCAATGAACAAGTGAAGGTATTTTGCTGTGTACATTTTCTAAGTGCATATCAGATTATTAAATAACATTTCCAGCTTCGTGATATACGATTGCTTTTATTAAATAAGGATGCAGTGTTTGTTCTTTGTGAAAGTAAAAGAAGCTTTACAGTCATTGGTGCTTTTCTATTATTATCATCATCAGCATAATCAACTCATCACCAGCCCACTGCAGGGGCGGATTTTCTTTCAGAAAGAGCAAGATTTTGGCTGTAGCTCACCACACTCGGCAAAAGACTTCACACGCCTTCGATAAAAATAAGAAGAATTCTTAGATTTGTAGGTTGTACCTTGCGATGTTTTCTTTTACCATAAAAACAAGTGACATTTTAATTGCTTATATTAAATCGCAAATTACTCTACCAAGAGGTAGGCCGTAGTATATACCACTAGCCTATCACATTTACTGTAATATAATAAATTGTTATTATAACAAGCCCTTGTTAAGCTTCATCTGTTCCAGATTCTGTCTGTCGACAATCAAAGCTTGGAAGTTAAATTTGACCCACTTACCTGTTTCTGAATTGACTGACATATTGTATACATATTTTTAAAACGAATGAAAATGCCATATTTTAATGACATGGAGCTCATTTGATAGCTGGAAAGTAGCTATGGGAACTCTGGTAAAAAACGATGCAACTTCTTAGAATTTCAGCTCGTTTGATTCGTCTTTCGTTGGTTGACTATTATATAAAAATAAATACATATCTACGCATATTCTATAATAAAAAAATGTAATTGGACTTTTTCATATTAATCTAATATGAAAAATAGACTTTACTGTAGTGTAGTTATTTTTATTAGAAAATATATTTAAAATATATTTAATTATCAATAGCCTATAAAAGTCCACTGCTTTACTTGTAACACTATTGCTAGTGTCGTTCACAACAGTTTCTTTAATTCTTAGATTACGGCGGATGTCTATTGTCAGCAACTGCAAACCATGGTGGAAAAGCTAGCTGCTAAACAACCGAGGCTGGTCAATCGTTCTAAGCCACTGCTTCAGGACAAGGCTAGACCAAACACTGCACAAAAACGGCTACCAAACTAGAGGAGCTTCAATTAAAATGCCTAATACATCCATCGTACTCCCCGGACCTTTCCTCCAACAGATTACCATTATTTTCGAAATTTGGATAATGCAAGGAAAAAAATTCAACTTCGATAGGGCAGTCCAAAGAGCTTTCAAAGATATTATTTATTCCTGTCCGAATGGTTGTTTTAGTAAAGGGCTTAATGAGCTACCTGTGATATGACAAAATTGCATAGATTGCAATGGTACATACTTTGATTCAATAAATATATTATACTAGCTGTACCCTGCCACGCTTCGCTGTGGCACATTGTGATTGAATGGTTGAGAAAACTAGATAAAAACAATCCTTGATGCGTATTTATATATCATGCTAAAACTTCTGCTCGATCGGTGCAGAACTTTTTGAGTTTTTGAAGCGTACACAAACAAACATAACATTTGTATATATATAGATTAAAAAAATATCGACTCCCTTACGAAACGGCAATTACATGTGTAAGGATATGATATATTTTAAGATTGTTTTAATTATTTGTACTTTCAGCAAAGTCGGGGAAATGGGTCCAGTACGAGGATGCTTCATTATATGAATTAATCTCATTAACCGTTTTAATTAATTCTAAAATAATAGATTAGCGTAACTGTCATGTTACGTCAATTTACTTGAAAATTAGGTCGTCTAGTGTATGAAATTTAGTTAAATGAAATTTTGAAATTCAAGTTTTATAAGCTCTTTACTATCTAAAGTTGCGTTATGATTCTTTTGATGCATATTTATGCTTTTGTATGGACAATGATTTATGATTTTTAATACCTATGTATTAGCTAATTTTTGGTTAAAGCACTGGAGCCTAGGTCCAACCACGCACAGATTACGTTAGAGGTAATTGTTAAAGTCACAAATACAGTTCACGAATTGATTAAAGACCTTCCCAAGCGTTAGGTTTTGCCTATAAAAACACGCTGCCAACTGACGGCCGACTGGCGCAGTGCCGTGGGTTCGATTCCCACAACTGGAAAACGTTGAACATGAATGTTTTTCAGTGTCTGGGTGTTTATATGTATATTATAAGTATTTATTTATATTATTCATAAAAAATAAAAAATATTCATCAGTTATCTTAGTACCCATAACACAAGCTACGCTTACTTTGGGACTAGATGGCAGTGTGTATATTGTCGTAGTATATTTATTTATATTTATATTTTAAACAGGTTGAGAATCGCAGTAAATAAAAGTAGTAGAATAGTGAACGCTGCTGCCCATTCACCGAAATATCTCTTTAGTCGCAACGTATGACATCCGTCGGAAGAGCAGGGGTGGTGACAACTGTATTCTAATCTGATGTCACCACACGGCACACTCTTAAAGCTGACCGGAGCCAAATTGTACACTATCTGTAAATGCGTCTGTCAGAGAACTATAACTTCGTCACATTAGAATATGAATATTTCATACTCAGAAATATTCATATTCTTATCCTACCAGTCTACCAATTCGCACTGGGCCAGTGTTGTGGATACCCGTGCCCTATATTGCGCTGGTAATGGGTTGATGAAACTGAAAACAGATAATGAACAGCATAGGTCAGTGGCGTGCACTTCATACATGCATAAAAGCACTGCATACACAAATGATTTTATATAACCCGTATTGGAGAGGAATTTTATGCCATGTACCTGTTTTATGCATACCCTGGTCAAAAACCTTGTGCACACCACTGTCATAGGTAAATAAATAATCTTACGTAATAAAAATCCGCGTAACATTAACACGTCGCGCTGGTGACGGGGACCCAGAAATATTTCCTTAACTAATAATCGTTTAACGTAGCTAAATAAGTTTTCACGACTATTTTTTTTAAGTCGACTCATTCGCGGACGAAGTCGCGCGGGTCCGCTATTGTAATTATAAAAAAAAAGATCTTTACTCTGAACACTTACAATATATTGGTGTCAAGAAATAGCATTACGTTTAAAATGTATTTTACTTAGGTACAACATGAGGTCTTAGCTTGAGGCAAAAGAATTAGTATTAATGTATGATTTATCATCTACTACGTGCTTTTGTTCCTATTTAACTTTCCGTAGTAATCATAAATCATTTAACTACTATTTACCTTTTACCTAAATATTCAGTGAGCATATTAGTTGAAATTTCAATTAATGCATATATCAATACCAGTATTAGTTACGCAATCAGCATAACTAGCACTGGAATTAATTAGTTAAGCTTAGTTAAATAATTAAATTGTTTTATTTTTTTCGATTTTCAGTGGATGGGAAACATAATGAAAGGCCTCATTACTTTCTAACGTTTTTTTTTTTTAATAACAAAAAGTGAGCCTGATTTGCACTGGACTCCTCTTATGGGTAAATTCTAATTCTCCGAAAAAGTATGTAGATATAATATAAAACCTGTTTGGTAAATTAATTTTCTTTAAACTAACTTTTATTTTATATTATTTAATAAAATTAATATTAATATGGAGACAATTTGAGATGGTGACACACCCGGCTAAGTTTGTTGTGGGCTTCTTCTTGTCACTTTAGTTTTAAGTTTTTTTTTTTTTTTACGTTTACGAATATGGTTATCGGCATCATCAAACTACCGTGTAAGTGCACATTTCTCATGGAGGTCATAAGTGCCATCTATATGGGCCTACTTGAATAAAAATATTTTTGACTTTGACTTTGACTTTAACTTTGACTTATTAAGCGAATACGTTAACATCTCAGTTACAAAATAATAGTTCTATTCCACGTTCAATCAGTATAGTAAGTTACATATTTAATCAATGCATTTAATATTTGACTATTGTTTGATACACCATTCTCCTACCGCGTTGCGATACTAAACACATTATGTGATGCAACATGGTCGTGTTTATTTAATATACCGGTATGAACAAACTTTGTATGCGGAAACTAACAACCCGCAGTTGAAATTAAACATATGGTACCCGCAGGAGTCTTGATGGATGAAACATCCACCTGCCGTTATTACTTTTTGATATATTAAAAAAGTTTTCAATGTTCCTTTATGTTCAGTCAACATTTCAGGTTCCGCTACCTGAAATGAATGAGCGTACATACTGTGTGTAACTTACGTTTTATTGATATGAAAACATAGATCTTCTGCGATGGTCAGTTAACCCAATAAGTTATGCTTGGCCCTAGATAAGTAATGCGACTTTTTTTATCTTAACTTGAAAATATAAAGCCGATATTTGTCATTTTTGGTATTTGGAGCAGTGATAGACCAGTGGGACTTCGACTTCACTTTCTGGGAGCCGAGTTCGAATCCCATCGCGCTCTAACTTTTCCAAGTTACGTGCGTTTTAAGCACTTAAAATTTCACTTGTTTCAACATTCTTCTTTCTTTCAATCTTTGAATAAATTTCATTAGTTACATTAGTTTGCATAGAAGGTTCCAAATAGCCCTTTAGAAAGAGCCTTAGTAAGACTCTTTCTAAAAAGCACGTAGTATATTTGAATGATGTTTTAATAGACGAATATGTCCGCTTGGTTTCACCGCCCCTTGACACGTAAGAGTAAAAATTCCGCATGGTGAATTTTTATGAGCACCTATTACCTCTGTACGGCGCACAAGAGAGTCAGTAACTTTTGATATTACCGTTAGTCAAAGAAAATGGAGATATCCGAGGTACAAATATGGGAACGGCAGCATCGTATTTCATCGCGGATTACTTTTCTGACAGGGTATGAAGTCATGCATTAGGTGCAATTTTTATTACATTGAAATATTTTGATATCAAAAACGCCAGGTGTATAATGTGCACGAACAACTGGCACGTACAAGAACGCATGTTAAGATCTTATGTGCGTAGTGAATGCAAATTAACTCTAGCCACGTGAATAAAACGTCTGACCATCTAAACACATGTAGATATACGCTAAGGGGCATTTCGAATCGTGATACAACTTTAATATGATCCGTACGTCACATCATTTTCAAACGGAGATTACCAACTTGAATTACAAACTTTAATGTCGGTAACGTGACATATTGCCATTTTCACTACTGCTGTGACTGGAAAACAAAACATAATCGTTATTCGGTGCGATAGGTACTAATATAATAAAAGGATAATGGTTAGTTAAAGCGGTGGAGCTACAACCGTGTGTAGTGGGTGGGACTTCGAATTCACTTTCAGAGGGCCGAGTTCGAATCCCAGCTCGCTCCTCTAACTTTTCTAAGCTATGTGCGTTTTAAGCAATTCAAATATCACTTGCTTCAACGGTGAAGGAAAAACATCGTGAAGAAACCTGCATGCCCAACGGCAAATTCTCAAAGCAATCGGTTCTAAAAGTTGTTATCATAATATGATTTTGATGTACAACAAATTGCCTATAGCTATTAAAGATTTGTCATTTTTGAAATTCAAGACAAAATTACGTAACTCGGGAAGGGAGTTCTTGGATATTAAAATATAACTTATTTAGGTACTAATGTAATTTATGTGTTATTTTTTAATAGACATTCCATGTTTTTAAATTTATTATTCCATACAGTAAAATTAATGACATTTTTGTTATATTTTGATAATTTTGATTTCGTTTCTTTTTTTAGTTATTACATAAATGAGTTTTTTAAATTAAGTTTTGCATGTAATATATTATGACTAAACATGTATACCTACATTGTTTTATGCAAATAAAACAATTAGAATTTGAATTTGAAAGGTGTATGGAGTCCACCAATCCGCACTGGGCCAACGTGGTTAAATAAGGCCGTAGTTAACCACGCTGGCCCAATCCCCTTCTCATTGTGGGAGGATGCCCTGTAGTGGGCCGGTAAGGGGTTGTTATTATGATAACAATTAGTTGATAGAAAATAGAATTTTACTTAAGGAAGTTACTAACATGTAGACATAACTGTTAGGTACATGTAGTTTTTTTTTTTAGAGAATAAAAGAACTATTAAGAGAATTATTATTACTAAATAATAATTAGGCCTATAAAGTAATATTATTGTTAAATATTAAGGCCCCAATGGGTATAAAAAAAATATTCCCAATAGTCCCAAAGTAAGCGTAGCTTGTTTTATGGGTACTAATGTAGCTGATGAATATTTTTGTGAATATAATACACATAAATGCTTACACAGATAAACAACCAGGCACTGAAAAACATTCATGTTCAACACACAAACATTATTCCAGTTGTGAGAATCGAACCCACGGCCTTGGACGAAGAAAGCAGGGTCGCTGCCCATTGCGCCAACCGGCTGTCAAAAGTAGTATTTTTTCGAGTCTGTTCGTGTCTTTCGGATAGGTAGGTATATACAATTGTTGCATAGGTAGGTACTATGTGTGTGACTTTATATTAATATTAAGTAGCTTTGTTTCTTTATAAGCGGTTATTCCGCGCACAAGGTTTAGAACTTAAGTCATTAAACCTCTAAAGAAGTGTTAGGTATATTTAATAATTTTCCTAGAGCGCTGTGCTACCACCAAAAGTATAAGCACAGAACTTTAATAACATAAATTTTCATACAAATTTCCTCATCAAGGCACGCAGGATGCAGCAATTCTCTTCAAAGGTATTCTATGAGATTAGTCTGAACATCAATTTTCATAACAAGCAGGTGCACAGCTTGATAGGTAGCAGCGCCGCCACGTTTATTAAGGCATGATGAAAACTTTACATCATCATATTTTCTAGTCCCTTCGCCAAAATTAAAGGTAATTTATATTTCAATGTAAGCAAGCTGTGCCTGCTCCAGCTTTATTAAACAAATAAAGTAATGAATTGCGGAGCTTCGTAAACAAGGGTGCGAAAATTTTACCCCATTTGTAATAAACTGAATTGAGTAATCATAGATGAATAATATTATGCATCAAACATTTACGCATCTACCTACTCTTACTATGTATTTTGATAGTGATGGATTACACTGCAGAGTTTAATTTTGACGCATTCATAATTCAAAAGGTTTATCGTAAATGCTTATCTACATATTTTGTCTACTCGATGTTTTGGGATTTAGGATATAAAAATCTTAAAAAACCCGAATACCTATTTGGGTTTCTGACAGTTTCAGTCTAATAATATGAAGCTTGTTGTCCGCGTTCTTTGTCCACGTTTATTAAGAAAAATCCGTGGGGATATAAAATATAATCTATTTTACTCTCCGCCCTTTCAGCTAACTCTATGCCAACGACTTGTTAATTAGATGCTTGGTTAGATGGTTAAGAAATGTCAAGTAAACAAACACACTTTCGAATTTATAATTTTAAATACCAGCTATCAGCCAGCTTTTTAATAGCAGATAGGAAATTGGGGGTTTTTCTAAGAAACCACGTTTAGCTATAACGTGCAGAGTAAACTCTGAATCGATCTTTCCAATATGAAAGGAGACATCATGTGATACTAATAAGCTAAGTATACAATTGGATCTCTGTATGTAAATCTTAGTCTTAAAATGTAATTTAAATTTGAGAACGATGTCACGTCATGAACAGTCGATGTAAAATCCAATTAATATGGCAAAAAAAGTAATTTGTGTATTTTAATTTTTTATCTATTTATTTATTTTTATTTAATGTTGTGTCTTAAATAAAGTCTTATTTGGGTAATGAATTGGGAAACTGTTACGTCAATTCTGGGTATGTTGAAATATAAATTAATAACAAAACTGATGTTTTTGAAAACCTTCTACTCTATGAGTACAACTATAAACTATTAAGTGTCCACGGAGGCCGCATCTTTCTTAACTTTGTACAAGATATTGGTATCGGAGGAACTTTAATATTGGCGTTAGTTAGTTTTAACAATATTTCAACCTTCTAACAAAATACACACGGGTGAAGTTCTGTTAAATATAAAATTCCAAAAATTATGAAAGTATTAACTTGCAATGTTCTTGTATATTGGACACTATTATTGACTTTACTGAGTTATTGATCAAGGTCTAAACTGTAGGTACCTACTCAGTACAATTATATAAAAATTCATATTTATAAAGTCCAGAATATTTATTTTTTGCACATATTGCACTACAGGTAGCTTCTGTGATATTTAATACGTTAAATAATATAAGCATACAAAGTATTGACTTTTTTGTGTTTTTAACCGACTACGGGAGGGTAATGTGTTTAAGAATCTATGTATGCTTTACGTATTCGATCACGTTTCTGATTTTCTTCGTCAATTAAAGTGCATATTTTAACTGTCCTTTACAACATCCTATATAATTCTTCTTCTCCTGGTTATTTGTGTGAGCGTATAAAGCTATGTCTTCCGCCTACGAGACCCTTGCGGTATTGCTTGTCAAAAAATCCTCTTGATGTCCCTTCATATAATACTATTTTCTTCCAGAAATCTTTACGCTACATACCTTTGGAACCAAAAACATATTAGACACTGCCGATCGGTGCACTCTTTTAAACACAATGTAAAGGAGCATTATCTATCGTTGTCATAGTATATTTATCACTGTTTACTTATTAAAGATATATATTTATATTTATATCATATAAATATTTATTATATTATTTTTATGTATTTTGTATATATAGTATATTCAAATGTTATTGTATTAGTATGTAGAATTTTGTTATTATTTAGCTATATTAAATTTACTTAGTAGTTATGAAGTATATTGTACCTTTATTTGACCTATACCACAATTAAATCATCTTACTCACATCCTGGGGTAGCTGGAAGAGATCTCTTATAGAGATAAGCTTTCCTTTGTAGACTTCATGTATCTTATGTTCACAATCACAATTTATGGTACATAAATTATAAATTATAAATAAATAAAATATGCATGTATGTATAAACTATTACTTGAGTTTCTAATATTGATATAAAAAAAATATTATGATTTCGGCATACTTTTTGGCGGTACGAGTTCGATTTCGATCACGGTTTCTGACACTTTCATGCGTGAAAGTTAAGTACGATTTGTACGGAATCTGAAGAACGCCATCTAGTAACAATACTGGGAAACTGTATAGTCAATAGATGGCACTATGTTCATTCTATACGAATCGCAGGTAACTTCTACAAAATCGGGTAGGTAGAGAAGTTGGTGGAAAATCCCACACAAGGCACCCTGATCTGTTATAAAAAATATCTTGAATATAATCCGAACCGTTACAATTTGTGTTTATTGTTATTAATAAAATTCAAAAAATCAAAATTCAAAATTCATTTATTTCAAGTAGGCCTAATACAAGCACTTTTGAAACGTCAAGTCTGTCCGTGTGTAGTGACTCTACCACCGGTTCGGAAGGCAGATTCTACCGAGAAGAAGCCGGCAAGAAACTCAGCAGTTGCTCTTTTCCAACATCAAAAATTTACATTTTACATTTTAACATTCATTTTTCTATCTTATGAGAGAAGATAGCGGAGGCGGATGCTTCCAAGCAACCTTGTCATTAAGAAACTTATCAATTGTATAATAACCTCGCTGTAATAAATGTGTTTTAACACATTCTTTAAACTTATGCATTGGTAGGTCCAAAATTACCTTAGGAATCATATTATAAAAGCGTATACTCAATCCCACAAATGACTTCTGCACCTTTCGCAGACGATATGCAGATGTCACTAATTTATGACCATTTCTTGTAAGTCGACTGTTTATATCCACTTTACATATTGAATGTTGTGACAAGTGTGCTCACACAGATTACAATCGTCATAATTCTAGAGCATGATGAATTACGTAATATATCGCAACGCATTAACACGATAGTAAGTGCAGATGAGATTAAGTTTGCATAGACCGTATTCCAGCCTCGACATGATTTACACTGTACACGCATACATTGTATGCGATTTCAGTAATTTTATTACGATTTATGGCTCACGGCGCAAGTTGCAGCAGTCAATCTGTCTTGTGTGTTGCCTAGACTAAACGAGAATAGGTAACCTTTATCCAGATGAACGCAATGCTACTAAGTGCAGTGAGATTAAGCTTGTGTTTACGAGTTGGTTTAATATGTCTGACTTGATTTACATTGTTCACTTAGGCAAAATGCAGTCATTTTGTTTCACTTTTGTTTGTATTTGTGTAATGTTAGTGAGAAAGTACTATGCGGTTGTAGAGCGCAGTGGTTTGGTTTTAAATGTACTTAATAATACTGTTTATTTAATTTAAGCAAAAGAAAAAAAAGTTTTGTCTTATGCCGTAGTAACATTTTACCTCCAGTCATTAAAACATATATTCCTTAAAGTACCTAGTAGAAGACGTTAAGGCGTTTATTTTTATATATCCGCCATACCCCAAAAAATTATTTGATTACCATATTATCTGCCTCGTGACGGCCGATCAGTGCAGTAGCCAGCGACCCTGCTTTTCGAGTCCAAGACTGTGGGTTCGATTCCCACAACTGGAAAATGTTTGTGGTATGAACATAAATGTTCATGTATATTTTAATTTTCTATGTAATATTATATTCATAGAAATATTTATCAGCTATCCTAGAACCAATTACTCAAGCTACGCTTACTTTGGGGCTATATAACGATGCGTGTATTGTCGTAGTATATTATTTATTATCACAAAACAACAAACTTGTTAGACTTGTTAGACAACAAGCATAAAATATTAACATATATATTTTTTTTTGTTTCAAAACATTGAGATTATTTTTTTTTTAAATAATATAAATATACTACGACAATATTTTGTTGCTTGCGCGTAATTTCCTTTGATTGGCGTGGCTTTGGCTAGATTATTGCCTGCTTGTGGCTCTACAAATATACTAATAATATAAAGAACTACGAAACCGATTTCAATATTTTTTTTCACCATTAGTCAACTTATTCCATTTCTAGTTTTCCGCTACAACTTTTGGTTAACGGTGAAACCACGGCGACCAACAAGATGTTGATTAATTGGTAATTTTTTTTCATACTGCGTCAGTGTTTTTAATTCAATAATAATAAGCTTTCTTGACCACTATTATTGTACAAATATAAAAACAAAAAAGAAACTTACGTACCTGCCAAGGAATACCTACCGCAACGCTGATTTTCATCGTTTAAAATTTAAACAAGCAGAGACACTCTATCGCCCGCTACTTTAATATTCTTTTTTTAGATCATTTCCCCTTTACATTGCTGAAAAAACATCTTACGCTCTACTTACAGGCCGGCCTTTTAGAATAAGCTTTAATTCGTTTTATTTGCAAAATAAATACTCTTTAATCGTTCTAGCTCTCAAGCTGACTTTGTAAAGAACAAATTTATGTTAAAATAACAACGAAACGGTCGGAATGGCGCGATGAGAAACAAGAGCGCTGTCTGTAATTAACATGGTAATTATAGGCGTCTAATTGCCTCACAGTTCATGCTTTGAGTATCAAACGGGTAAGAAGAGAACCGAGGTGGTTTCTAAATGAATGATAACTACATATTTTAATTAACTGTGTTATGAAACTACCATCTTTAATTATTTCATTTATTTAATCTAATTGAATTTTATCTAATACAGCCTATTGTTGGGCAAAGGGTTCTTCTCTTATAAGAGAGGATTTTTCATTTAATACATATGTCCAAAATAAAATTTCATTTATTCCAAGTAGGCCTACTGTATAAGGACTTTTGAAAAGTATATTTGTTTGTAGTTACTCTTCCATTGGTTACCACGTAGGCTTTAAGAGTGATTATAGTATGATAGTTATAATTTCCGGGCCCGGTGGCACATGCCGTACTGTGCGAGAAAACTGTCAATTTTCCAGCTTCTGGCTGGTACTGAAAATTTTTAATAGCAAAACCCGATTCATTGTCCAATCTCGGAATCGAACCCAGGGCTTTTAAGTGAACCACTGTCAATGTGCTTATTGAAAGAACCACTTAAAATGTTCTGTATTCGTTTGTATGGAAACATAAATTTGCTTCTTTTGATTTTTACAGGGTGACTTCTTATGAAATATACTTATGCATCCTTCAATTTTGTTTCGTAATTCTGTTACACGTTCTATAAGCTCGCAAACCTACATTGGAGCAGCGCGCCGGGCCTATGCTTTATTTTATTATCTTTAACAACAGAATTTTCGCTTAGCATACGAACTTTAATAGGCTGAGGATGATGCTGATGATTAATACAAGATTGTAGTCGGTTTAGTTTTTTTCATACACTGTTTTTATATAATTCTTTTGTTCGCTTCATTAGCACATCCTCTGAATTTTAAATGTAGAATTCATTACGAGGCGGAGCAATTAAAACAGCTCGTTATGGCGTCTGTCCGAAGAATAAGTAAGAATACCCCTCATTTCCTGCGCCAAGACGGCGCGGCGGCTAACGTTTTCCCTCTGCAGTTACCTTCATATAGTAGCTTTTTTTATTATACTCCCCTAAAAGTCCTAGACTGTAATTCATGGTGGTGCATGACGATGCAGTCTAAGCCAAGTAGTAAGTAAGGCTAACCTGTAGGGTAAACGGCAGGCGTATGGCAGTTATGTAAAACGTATAAACCTCATCAATTTTTGGTGGTACCCGTCACCGTCGAAGTCTCATAAACTCAGAAATTATAAATTCTCAAAACATGCTCACCGTTGATCAAACACGGGATCTTCTACTTATTAGCCAACAGCGCTCCAACGCGCTCGTAGAAAAGCTAGCTATAACCTGCGACTTTTGGTTTTGAGGGTTCTGTACGTAAGGTTCTGGTACGTATTGGATAGGAGCAGGCGTTACTTTCCGGAAATCCATGATATGTTATGAAAATTAAAGAGGGTAGAGGGTATATTGCCGAAGATCTGTTTGGTGTGGAGTATAGAAATTATAAATTAGACCATACAGATTCTCCTGCTTTTCACGGAGTATAGAAAATTAAGCTTCATTTTCATAATACATCTGTTATACATCTGTATGTCCGTCCGTCCACATATCCATCCGACGTCGGTCAGCAGGTAGTATTTCTATAAAAATTACAGAAATAAAAAATTAATTACTTAAGAGGGAGGGAATAATTTATTCTGCCACATGGAACGACCGCATTGATAAAATTGACAACACCGCCGCACCGCCCCCTTACATTTGGTTGAGTATACACCAAACTGTTAGTATAATCATTCTATTTTTATGCACAATTTTTTTTCTTTTAACAATTATACAGATTATTTGTGACACTGTTGTTCGACGACCAAACTTAAATAACAACCTTTACTTATCTATCACGTAAAATTCGAAGTTGTCAGATGAGGTAAAGTTTTTTAATATATCAAAAGTAATATCATCCGGCATTTCATCCGTCAAGTTTCCGAGTACAGGCACCATGTGTTCAATTTCAAATATGGTATGTTATTCGTTGTTCTCTTATATAAAGTTTATTCATGCCGCTATCAAGGAGAGTAATTTGGTGTTTTGGCCTATTAGTTGTTTGATAAAGGGACAATGACCTTGGATATTGAAATATATGTTGATTTCTAGAATTATAATTAAAACTTTAAACCCCTGACCCAAGAGAATATTTTTATAATATTGTACATATTCTTCCAACTCGCCTCGGCATGAGTAAAAGTCAACTATTGTTATACTAATTCATGAATCTTATTGTGTGTATGAAAAGATACTTTAAATAGTAATCTTTGCTTTCCTTTAAGCATTTCATAACAATAAACATAACATTACAGAACTCCACACAAACACTCCTAGCTTTGTGTACTTTCACAAAGAAAAGTAAACAAGCCAAGATGCAGGCGAAGCTTTATTAAGAATCGCTTTGAATATAAGCAGTGCACACAACAATAATTAGGTAGGATCTTTAAATTCTCACAGGTTTCGTCCTTTTGTGTTTTTAGTTCCATTAAAAGCTTAAACATAAGCGGTGATAGTGTAGTGGATGTCTTCGGTCTTCCTTCTCGGGGATATCCAATTCGTCCACGCCATGCATCTCAAAATTTTGGAAATCTAAAAACTGTAGTACTTAATTTTTTTTTTTTTTTTATTTAATGAACAATTAACAGGTTACAACAACAACTCTTAAAAACTAAAAAAAAAATGAAAAAACATATAGATGTAATATTGGTCTACACCCACTTAAAGACTGCCACAACTTGCGAATACAAAACTATATTGTCAGTTGGAAGGAGAAAAAACGATTAAGAGAGACATGAGACTACTTATATGCTCTAGCACCGCGGAGAAAAACATACATTTAGAATAAATCAAAAAACAAATACTTAGATACTTAGATTATATATAAAATAATATTAAAAATGTTGACAGTATATTCTATAGAACAAAACTAGCTAAACTAACACAAAAAAGAGCAAAGAATAAAAAAATAAATAAAATAACTGAGTTTAAACAGTACCACAGTATTGCGATAGAAAGTGGTCCTTTAGTTTATTTTTAAGTACCTGGGAGTTGCTCATAATGTTCTCCAATGCATGGGTGTCCACCAGTTTGCATTTGGGCAAATTATTTTTCCCCTTCTGATATGAGACTATACTTAGTACTTGATACTTTAAACTCAGTATTTTTTCCTTTGCTCTTTTTTGTATTAGTTCAGCTAGTTTTGTTCTTTAGTATATATATATATATATATATATGTTGTCAGCATAATTTTTTTTTTTTTAAATATATAATTTAAGTATTTGTTTTTTTTTTGTATTTTTTTCTAAAATGTATGTCTTTGTTCGCGGCTAGTTAGATCCGATTAGTTTATCCGGCATCACAGCTTGATGGATCATACAGCTCATAATCTCATGTCTCTCTTCTTAATCGTTTTTTCTCTTTCTAACAGACATTCTAGTTTTTTATTCGCAAGTTGAGGCAGTCTCTAAGTGGGTCTAAAATATAAAATTAATGTTTTTTTTAATTTTATTGTTTTATTTTATAAGAGTTCTTGTAAACTGTTGATTGCCAATTAAATAAATAAATAAATAAATGAGACCTGTGCCCTGTGGTGGGCCGGTAATGGGTTGATAAGGATGATAGTAAATAAATAAATAAAATAAATATACTACGACAATACACAAATCGCCATCTAGTCCCAAAGTAAGCGTAGCTTGTGTTATGGGTACTAAGATAACTGATGAATATTTTTTATGAATAATATACATAAATACTTATAATATATAGATAAACACCCAGACACTGAAAAACATTCATGTTCATCACACAAATATTTTCCAGTTGTGGGAATCGAACCCACGGCCTTGGGCTCAGAAAGCAGGGTCGCTGCCCACTGCGCCAATCGGCAATAGCTTTGCATTTACTGTAATCCTCCTACATTATTTCATATCTAGAACATTTATTTTTACCAATGTCCAATGTAAAGTGAGCTCTAAACATAGTATAATAATGATTCAAAATTTGCTTTAATGAACACCTGTGTTTTAATAACGTCGGGGATAAAAGTACCTAATACAGCAAGTTTTAGATTTAACGCGAACTCAAGTAATACTGTTAAAACAATTTGAGCTACAATACCCGCATGCCTCGTTTAATTTTACAGAGACCCTGCGTATGGAAAAAGTTGACACCACAACAAACATTGAAGTTGGTAGCTTTGCCTAATAGCTTTTTTAAATTGCAACTAACTATCAAACCTGAAGGAAATATAACCTATACTTAAAATAAAACTGTAGCTGGAAGATTTTTATACATTTAATATGTTTTGAAAATTTTGACTTTATAATCGATACTTAGTGAGAACATCAACAGGGCATCACGTGAAAACTACTGAACGGGCAACATAAAAGATACTTGTTATCCCGATAAACAATAAGTTTCCTCCGGGAAATGGGATGAAATTTTTTATCAATTTTACTTCATATTTCCGTTAAATTAGCACCGATTTTAATAATTATTTTTTATATGACAGTGGGTACTACCAAGCTTGTATTGTCTAATTTTAATGAAGATCTGATGAATATTGTCGGAGATCAAGGGCATAATTCTTCACAGATAACAGCAAGTCGCAAGGCATATGGGACTACGATTGAATGCATGCGTACCATCCTACTAATGACACAATTGGCGTAACAATCGACATGCATTATTGTTCTGGTTGCTTCTCTCACATGTGAACAGATTTTTCTACGATAGCCCACTGGATTATACGTGGAAAGCTATCGCCTATAAATAGATCTATGCTTTGCAGTACATGCAAAGAACATGTCCCACAAACTATAACCCTGTGTCCATCAACCTAAAGCGAAGGCGTTGAGCCTCATGCACCTTTGATAACGCCAGCAACCACGCCCTTCACACCGAAACACAGCAATGCTGCTTGGCGGCAGACAAAACATGCCGGTAGTACCTTCCCAGACGAGCTCTGTCAAAAAAGGTCTACTACTACCAAAAATTATATTAAGCTTATAAATTTTGTATATAATTTTTATTTTTAATGTTGCAAGGATATATATGCCATTGAGGGTTTCTTAGAACGCCCTTTTTCTCGGTTCATTTATTAGAATCACGAAACCGCGTGCCTTACGCAATGAGCTATAGTTTCAGTTCAGGCGTCGACCCTGGAAGGAGCAAATCTCAAAAATTGCAATCACGCAAATTGAAAATTAATGGAGCACGAAATCCAATTTTGTATGAAAGCCTTTCTGTTATCCAGCGCGCTTACTTCTTGCGCTCTGAGTGAATTTTACCTCATTCATGAATATCATGATAGTCAAAAAATATATAAATGTTTTAGCGTATTCTCTTATCCACGGTTGTTTATTCTGCTTCACTTGGAATACTTGGATATACATAATTCGTTTGTTGCCCGCCGGTGCTACTATTAGCTGTATTAATAGAAGTAACACTGGCAATAATAATGACCCGTATTACTATACAAGCCAAGTAGTACGATGGGAACTTATTATTGGCCGTTGTAATACTCGGAGTAACAGAGACAGACAGACACCTGATAGTTAAATATAAGTTACATTAAGCGAACCTGTTAAAAGAGTTTAACAGACATGTTAAAGTTAAGATGCGGTCAGAAATAATTATTTTGCAAATTTTTAACACTTTTAATAAGCAAATTAAAAGTATTGGGCCTTGGATTTTCTTTAATGAAATTACCAGTAGTTTCCTAAAATTCCTAAAATTCGTTTACTAAGTTCTTTGCGCGCCCGGGCTACTATTAGCTGTCTTCTTCTTCTTCTCCTGTTCCTGGGCCTTCTCCGCACTTGGTTGGTCTGGGACCGTCCGTTACTATTAGCTGTATTAACAGAAGTAACACTGGCAATAATAATAACCCGTGTTACTATACAAGTCAAGTAGTAAGCCGGGAAGTTATTATTGGCCGTTGTAATACTCGGAGTAACAGAGACAGACATACTGGGCCTGATAGTTAAATATAAGGTAATTAAACGAACCTGTTAAAAGAGTTTAACAGTCCTGTCAGAAATAATTATTTTGCAAATTTTTAACACTTTTAATAAGCGAATTAAAATTATTTGGCCTTGAATTTTCTTTAGCCTGGAGTTAGGAAAATGGCGCTAAAAACCCGCCCGTACCTTGCAGAACACGCTTAGCCGTTTCTTGTCACTTGCACATATTATTTTTCCACTACAAGTTAGCCGTCTACTCCAATCTCACCTGGTGGTTAGTGATGATGCAGTCTAGCATGGTAGCGGACGTACCTGATAGAGAGTTCGGTGGTCAAACCCCTTATAGGTTTCAAAGCGGCGTCGCACCGGAACACTAAATTGCTTAGCGGCACGTATTTGTCGGTAGGGTGGTAACTAGCCACAGCCAAAGCCTCCTGCTACACACTACAAAATTCAGAAATTATCAATTCCCAAATCGTGCCTGCAGGGAATCAAACCCTGGTCCGGCTCCTTAAATTTACAGCACCATTACAGGCCCATAGTAGGACAAAAATTAGCTGAGGAGGTTCAAAATATCGTGTTTTTAAATTAAACAGGTTATTAATGAAAGCGAGCTTAATCAATGGAATAGAGTGAAAAATGAGGAGAGCAAAATTTTATAAATACGGGTTCAAAAGGTTTACATTACAAAGGTTACTGTAAAAATATACAACATACAGAAGGTACAGTGTTCTATTAATAAAATACTTTCAATACGGTACGCTCCACAGTAATCATTTAAAAACATTCGTTCCGACTCCTGCATTTCTTTTAAATAGAAAATATTATATACGGAGCTTTATTTTTTATCGTGAACATTTTTATTAATGTTAAACCATGAAAAGATTGGTCTGATTCTCTATGTTACCTCATATTTTATAAGTTTTGGAAGGAACTAACATTCATCCAACACAAACTATTTTTATTTGATTTGTTTTGTTGTTTAAGTACGAAGATACTTATTATGGTACTTAGTGATATTGTTTGACAACATAATTTAATGATATATTCCTTGTGCCCACCAACCCGCATTGGATCAGCGTGTTGGATCTATGCTCTAATACCGTCTCTCTTATGATAAACGAGGATGGATTTATATTACATACTGTGTTTTAGATTAAAGTTGATAGCCCAGTGGAGAGGACATCGACTCCCCTTCGGAAGCGCAAATTCAAATCCCAGGACGCACCTCTAACTTTTCTAGGTTATGTACGTTTTAAGTAATTAAAATATCACTTGCTTCAACTGCACCTGAGAGTTCTCCAGAATGTTCTCAAAGTCCGCCAGTCCGTACTGGGCCATCGTGGTGGATAACGGCCTTAACCCCTTGTCATTTTGAGAGGAGATCAATGTCCTTTAGTGTGCCAGTAATAGCTTGATATGATGATAAAGATGACTGTGTTTTAGCACTGTTAGGGTCGTTGGACTTTGAAATCTTTTTAGAATGATGTCCTTGCATCGGTAAACGCAGCGTTGGCAGACCCTCGACTAGTACCTATACTACTGTTACTACTTGTATAAACAGACAGATGACATCACAGAGAGTCACAAAGAGTCTCTGGACGCAGCAGTGAAGAGGTCTAGGTTTAGCTTGCCTAGTAAATGTCATTCACTGTTGCCTTGAAGGTGGTTAAGTTATTTGTGGCAAGAAACATAGGTGCTGTAAGGGCATTCCAAAACTTAGCGGTTTATATCGGAAGCGTGAAGAAAAAATCTTTAGTGCTTAACTTAAATGTAAATGACATAAAAATGCTAGTGCTTCAAGCGTCCCGCTGTACTGTGGTAGAATGGTGATAGATGTATGAAATGAGTAAGTAAGAGTATACTCATCGAAGTATCGAAATACAAAAACTGATAAACAGACAACGTTGTGTCGGTGCAGTAAATCCATAATTACCAAACTGGGCATACGGGCTTGTGATTGCAGTAGATGGTAGTAATGGCATAGAGGATGCTGATGACCGCAGTCCGTTATATCCCTTTAGTCAACTCGTAAGACACCCGCTGGAGGAGGGGCTGTCAGCAGTACTGTTGCCTTTCGGACGTCCACTACTGGACCTATCAGGTCTTTTTCACTGAGACCTATCACACCTGGACATAATCCTTTCTCATTTATCCGTTTCTGTTTGTCTACTCTTTGTAGATTCTTAAATATGGGCTATAACTTGGAGCGAACTTTCTAAAAGGACGCTACGAACATAAAAAATATAACCGCAATTCAATTTACGAGCTCCACCACACTCGGCTTTGGTACTTAACCGCGCATAATATTTGGCATTTTCGCGAAATTTGCATCATGATTTTGTGCCAAATGTCGAATACGATTCCCCCTGTAGGCATGAACAGGTCTATTTCCATTTTGAAATGTCGACCAAACCTCGGGGCTCAAGTGTGCCGCCAGAATATTTGAATATTTTACTATCAAAGACCGACACTGAAACAGATTATGAATCAGCAAGTTTTTTTTTATGAACGCGAATATCATTTGTATGAGAGGTTTGAAAGCTGGGAATTTATTTGTCGTCTCAGTGCTTACCATAAAACGTTTACGTATAAGCAAATGTAAAATGCGCCTTGGGTTCATTCATCTGGAAGTTATAAGATCGGAAAATGAGTGAGAGCGGCGTACCTCATCAAAATAAAAGAGCAGGAAGCTGAATATGTATGCAAAATGTATGGAGCGGCAACTATGTTGAGTTATAATACCTGATACATAAAATAACAATAACCTGGATGTTGCTTCTAGCTGTTTTGTTGTGTTTCCACCGTATAGTTCGCTCTCTGTCCAACAACACATATGCCTGAGTTACAAAGAACAAAGGTTTTTTTTCATGTGGTCGAGTTCCGCCAAGTTAGAATTTAAAAGAATCACCAACCAACCAACCACTGGTAAAAGGGTTTTAACCCACTGGGCGGTACAGATAGATCTAGTGTAGTTGGCCTGTGAATAACCTCGCATTCGAATATTTCTAGGGTTTTTTACAATATCTTGGAATTTAGCATCAATATTTACAAGCTATTAATTTAATAAAAAAATTGTACCTACTTAATTATTGATTCCTAGAAAAATTATTTAAGATATTGCTAATACGAACTAGCACTATAACTTAAGCAAAAATATTATTCATTGAAAGAATAATAATATTTTTGAAGACCATTTTGTATCGAGGACAAGCCTGCAGTTTAGAGGAGCAAAAAAGAGACGTAACTGACATAACTTAAAATTAAATTTAAAAAAAAAATTAACCTCCGACACTAGTCACTCCGTTTCCTTTGATACCCATATTGAAAGGGTTATGTAAAAAAATCTACCATTCTAATATATGTAGTGCTTACTGAGAGATTTTAAGAGTTTTTTCACGTTAGTGAAAATGTTCCGCTTGTTTAAAAATGTAGCTGTCTAATGAGATAGGACTACTTGTAATGCGTTATTATATCTCTCGATCTTAAGTTGGCAGATGGTTAAAAAATTTATACATGTCATTATTAGGAATAGAATTTTAAACTCTCGCTTGTGCGCGTCATTCAACTGTAAGTAAGTTAGGGCCCCTTACCTATGTTCTTATGCTTCTATGCTTTTATATAACATTTCACTACGATCTATATCTAACGCGAATAAAACCGCGGAGAACAATTACTATCAAAGTAAGAGGATAGAAGGACACGGTTAGCGCAGATAAAGATTAAAATATCACAGAAGAATACATAGGAAATTCTATCTTGAATAATCTATCTTGAATAATATTTCATTGTAAATTCTTGTATAATTCAACATAATAGTTTCAACGTCTCCGGTTAGAACTAAGTGTGAATTGTTAAATACCATTCCTGTAAAGTTATTCAGTTTCACAAGCGTTCCTTAACTTATAACAAGAAATTAATAATGTACGTCTTGAGACTTTGTGTAGACCCTATAACGTATCACGCTGGGTCGACAGGTGAGGTGTGCATGGCTATACAATGACTAATTTAACTATTACGAGAATGACTTAGACTGATGGAAGGGTCAGTGAAGGGTCTAGGGAAATTTTCGACATATTTTATGCATAATATTTAAATTTAGGTCATGATTAATGAACACTCAAGGATATTGTAAAACCTTACTCGTGCATTTTTGATATTGTATACGTGAACTATTAATTGCTACAGTGTGTGCTAATTATCATCTTTATCATATAAATCGATGGACGTCAACTGCTGGACTAAGATATATTGTCGGGAGCTCCGAAATCTATAGACTTAAGTCGCCTACACTCTAACTACTACTACAATCTTACTAAGAGACGTTTTTTGAAACTAATTGAATGTATCAAACTCACAACTATATAATGAGTCGCCATGCGTCCTGTACAGATATATGTATTATAAAAAAGTCCGTGATCCGAGGAAATATAATTCGACAAGGCTTCCGTTTTGCCTAGGCAAAAGTTTCTAGTGCTCCGGAAGATGTGAGAAGCGGTCGGAATTAGCTGTCAACCGAATTTCAATCTGTATAGTGGATGGATGTTTCCCCAAGCGTGGAAACCGCTATTTATTACTAAGAAAACACCATTGGAAAAACAACACGCCAGTTTTGCAAGTAAACTAAGTTTTGTTGACAGTGAGAGTGACCGACCACTAGTAAGAACAGTCCGGAGATGAAACACGTGTTTTCTAATGTTAAGTCTGTTTCCATCTGCGGTGTTTCCACTGATTTAACGGGAGATTGGATAAACATCTAATTCTTTGGATTGTGGAGATGCGGTGATCTCTCAACACCAGGGAACCTGCCTGCTCGTTTACTTTTTTATGGATTTATATATATATAAATATACACCTACTACGACAAAACACACATCGCCATCTAGCCCCGAAGTAAGCGTAGCTTGTGTCATGGGTACTATGATAGTTGATGAATATTTTTTTAAATATAATACACACAAAAACATATGATATACGGATAAACACCCAGACACTGAAAAACATCCATGTTCATCACACAAACATTTTCCGGTTGTAGGAATCGAACCCAAGGCCTTGGACTAAGAAAGCAGGGTCACTGCCCTCTGCGCCAACCAGCTGTCGAAAAAAAAAGCAACTTAAGGTAAAATTGTTACAAAATACAAGCTAATCTTGCTTTAAAAAAGGTCTAAAAACTAAATTTGAATTATGTTCTTTGGCAGACCTAGTTTTTACAAAAGAAAACTGTTTATTAATATTTCCTGATCCCCTAATGTTCGTTTACGATCTCAACTCCACAACAAAAGTGGTTAAACTAAAAATGCACAGTTCGTTCATTGGCAAAGATATAAATATACGTTGTTAATATTGCGTAAGGTTTGAAATGCATTGATTCTACGGCTAGACTTGTATTTTATTATAATGCAACTTGCATGGTTACGAATGTCATACATATTGTAGCGAAAATGAAAAAAAAAAAAACAAAAATTAGTCAATTGTTATAAAAATCATCACTTTTCCAACTAAAGTAAATTAGAAATGCTTGAAAAGGAAATAACGCCAAACTTGTTGAGTTGTTCTTTCTTTGAAGTAAAATGTTGTTAAAAGTTAAAGTTATGACTGAGGATTGGTTTACCTACATAGTATAAGTTTAATACCTTTCAAAGTATAAATATGAGACCTTACGTGTGAAACGAAGTCAAAGCGAGAGATATCGCAAAGTGCTCTCCAAACCAACGTGAGAGATGGCTTTCAATATCAAATTGAATTCCGCGATTCATTGATTTTCAATTTGTTGCGGCGTGTTCCCACTACACCATGCCGGGTGTCTTTCTATATGTTCAAACATATAAAGATACTAGCGGTTAACGCGTTCTTCGTCCGCGTACGGTTTACAAATCCTGTGGGAACCGTTTATTCTCGTGGAATAAAAAGTATGTTACTCTTCATTCTCTCAACTAACTCAATGCCAAACATCAAGTTAATGGGTTTCTTCGTTAAGGCGTGAAGGATGGGCAAACAAAAAAATCTCGCGATTAAAAACATTTTGTTTCGTTGAAGTTGTTATTATTCCAGAACCAACAGAAAAAGGGAATAGAGAAGAGAAGAAGAAGTCTTGAAAACTAAAAGTATAATAATTAGCTTTGATGCTTTATATTTGAATCGAGTTAAAAACTGTAGACCTATTTATATGTTTTATCAAATCAGCCACCAGACTTTATCTACATTCAACGTGTGGTACAAAACGCCCTCCCGCATTCATTACGCATTTATGTTTTACGAATACATTAATGCAATTGCTAGACTGGTGATCAATTATTATTACTATGATTAAACTAATTTATTGCTAATTACATAATTGAATTACTACAATCTGTCCAATATAATTAACCAAAAAGGAAATGTCTTTCATATACATATATAGGCTTATATAAAAATTTCGTATGTATATTAGTCGCGAAACTCAAAAAATAAAAATTTATATACAAGTGTATTTGTATAAACTTTTTTCCCTGAATTCTTGCATGCATGGGAATTAATAACCAACTGAGCCATAGCAAAGCGCACTATTGCTAGTAAGCAAGTAACAATGTAGAGAAGAAAGATTACTTTAGCGCAAGTAACACCATAAAACGAGTTAAAGCGACGAGGTCAAGCGGTGGTATATTGTATCACTGTTTCGATCATTCACTCTGCCAAATAAAATACTTTGATTTAGGATAGATTTTCTTACATTTGTAGGCCTAGAACTTCGGTGTTAAGTGCATGGTTTCTGGTATATTTATTTTTAAATATACATAATATATACAGTCACTACGACAATACACACATCACCATCTAGCCCCAAAGTAAGCGAAGCTTGTGTTATGGGTGCTAAGATAGCTGATAAATATTTTTATGAATACATTACACATAATGACTTATAATATACAGATAAACACCCAGACACTGAAAAACATCCATGTTCATCACAGGGTCGCTGCCCACTGTCCTAATTAGAAGCACATGAGGCTTAACACCTACGCCTACGGTTGATAGATACAAAAACGCCACTATGTCAGCTCGTATACAGGATCAGACTACGAGACCAATCCAATTGCAGCGAGGTGTGCGACAGGGAGATGTTATCTCCCCGAAGCTATTTACCGCTGCGTTGGAGGATGTCTTTAAGCTTCTGGATTGGAACGGACTTGGCATCAACATTAACGGCGAGTACATCACTCAACTTCGGTTTGCCCACTATGTAGTCATAATGGCAGAGACCCTGGGAGACCTTAAGACGATGCTCAGTGACCTCAGCAGAGTTTCTCAACAGGTTGGCCATAAATGGAGTATATTATAATGGTTCTGTAATGGCTCTCATACCTCTACTTTTTTAAGTCTTATAGTGACTGTAGTACCCATCTAGTAGGAAGCATTGCAGTTTTGAGCTACTTTTCATAGGCTCATATCACAAGGAGACAATTTTAAAACCAAAGTTGAGACATTGCTTTATTTTAAGTATATAATTTACTTGTAGGTAAACTGTTTATACCTACACTTTGAGGAAATATCAAATGCATTCAAAAATTTCGTCCACCAATTTGAACCTGCGTCTCTCTGGGTATTTGGCCTGAGAGCTTTTTCCATTAAACTAAAGCTCTCCTACCGCCGATGCCGAAATTATATGCATGTTAAAAATTCATTAACTTGAAATTACCTCCAGGTGAAGGTAAAACACTTAAATTAAATTATAAAATTTTTAATATATTGTTTAGAGATACCTTACATGAAAGGAAAAATTACTGCCACTAGCCCGTGTGACTTTTCTTTATTAACTCGTAGTTAATAAGGAAAAGTCACACGGGCTACGGTGTGACTTAACTAGTCGCCACTTCTGAAAAGTTTTATAGTAACAGGTTTCAGAAGCCGTGTCAATATGTCACGTATGTCAGTGAAGAAAGCAAAACAAAACTTGAATATCTAATAATAATATGTAAACACGAACATGGGCCAATCAAAAAGATATACGCAATATCACTTTACCCTATTTCACTTATAACGCCAGGCCAAGAAAATACATTTTGCCTCGAGCATTTTGTAGAAAGGAAATGTGTGTTTCTCATGATTTATATCCCAAATAGAGATGGGAGGTGACCGCCTCATATGAGCGCGGCTGGCCGCTAGCGATAAGCCGAAGCCTTCCTATATCCACTGCAAAAGAAAATAAACAAACTACCCTCTCAACTTATATTCGCTCAATAATACAATCTTCAGACTTCATTCCCTGAACAACATTTTTCATACAATAAATAACTATGTAGGTACATCCGCAGACTTTTTACACCCACTTCTGGGCACAGGCCTCGTTACTTTGAGGGGAGACGGCATTAGGGCATACACCCACCACACTATTGCAATTCGGGATGGTGGGTTCTAATGACTGGCAGGAGGGGTTAACACCGCCAACTTTATAACACTGAGAATTAATTAACGGAAAAAACCACAGGTACTGTTCATGCAAAAATATCTCAATAAGAATCAGAATGTACAGAAGTGAGTTTAAGGGTTCCGAAACGCATGATATAACAACAGAAGTTTTATTGTTGGATCATGTTGTTTAATCATCCGACCGTTTCCACCGTCCCAGGCCTCCCTTCTCATAGGGGAAAAGATTTAAGAGCATAGTTACACCACGTTGCTCAACGCATTAACTTTTCCATCCAAACTACGGAACACTCAGAAAGGGAGTCTGAATCGCACTTGACTCATTGTCAAACACTTCAGCTCCGCCCAGGCTACCGTATGTTTTTTCTTAAATTAATTGTACATATTAATTATAGTTTTACATTTTTTTATAATAATACCACAGAAAAAATCAGAGCAAAAAAACATATTGATTTTCTTCGTTGTTAGTATGTTTGCTTGGCTACTGATCGTGAGGTCCTGTTACAATAAATAAATAAATATACTACGACAATCAGTGGCGTGCACTTCATACATGTAAAAAGCGTTGCCTACCCAAATTATTTTATATAACTCGCGTGTGAGGGGAAATTTTCCATTTTATACCATATTCCTGCTTTATGCATAACCTGCTCGAAGACCCTGTGCACGCCTCTGACTACAATACACACATCGCCATCTAGCCTCAAAGTAAGCGTAGCTTGTGTTATGGGGACTAAGATAGCTGATGAATATCTTTATGAATATAAAACACACACAAATTTATAACATACAGATAAACACCTAGACACTGAAAAACATCCATGTTCATCACACAAACATTTTCCAGTTGCGGGAATCAAACCCACAGCCTTGGACTCAGTAAGTAGAGTCGCTGCCCACTGCGCCAGTCGGCCGGCCAACGATTCGCCCGTATTAGGTCAAAATGCAAATAAAAGACAGTATTTGCGAGACAGTATTAGGGACTGCCGATAGAAGTGTAAACTAAATCTATGTATTTACACAGTAAACATATAGTTATAGGAAAGCATACAGTTCTGATGACGTGAGTTCCATGATTTTTGCTCGACCGAAAAGTGCTCAATTAGGTTTACTTTAAAAATCTTAGTATCTCAGGCCCTTATAAACACCTTGAGAAAAACACGCTATATAAACCCGTGACCAACGTGGTCACGGGTTTATATCACTAATCTGTGATAAGTTTCCTAAAAGCTCGACTTTCGCATTGTGGAGCAGCTATCTTACTTTTAGGCTAAATAGGCTGACAATATTATATTGGATGGAAGTAAGCGTTACTTTGCGGTAATCCATGATATATTATGAAAATTAAGTTTAATTCGCTATACTCCGCGAAAAGCAGGTAAGGCGAATAAATTACACCGAACAGATTCTGTATGGTGTAATTTATAATTTCTTTAATTCTTATACTCCACACCAAACAGATCTCCGAAACCGGAGCATCCTCAGGAGAAGATGAATAATTGTCATTGTAAAGTCAACACGCGGACGCGGAGTATATCATTTTTTTTTAATTAATATATACTACGACAATACACACATCGCCATCTAGCCCCAAAGTAAACGTAACTTGTGTTATGGGTACTAGGAAATGAAGTTAAATTTTCATAATGAGAATATTATATGATTACTTTGGCAGTGTTACGGGTATTCATTATTCACTTTAATTTGGTTGTTTTTGTGATTATTTGCGTAAACTGCAAAGAATTTAATCCATTTAATTATATGTGGCGGAAATGAACCAGCAAAAACATTATCATAAACCTAATTGCCTGTGTTAATGTTATCGGGATTATTGCGAACATTTGATCGGATTTGTCGATTTGTATGTACTAATTAACTACTAAATAGGATAACATCCGTATTATTTATCTACGTTTTGCTCGGTCTGCTGTGAACCTTGTGATCTTCAAAATCTGAAGAAGCAGGGCAATAGTAACATTGACTTACTCCATCTTGTGTAGTTTTCAAGACGAACTTTATCAACTAAGTTTTTTTTATATGTAGTTCCTAAATTTTTTCAAACTCGCGATAACTTCGACTTTAAATGTCTGATTGGAATAAATAAACTTGGTGATAAAAACTATTAATATTAATACCAGTTTATACTGCGACTCTAATTTAACCCATTACAATTTATTTTGTTTTTACCAGCGATCTAACATAATTTTAGAACACAAAAGCAGCTATTGCGACTTAAAGCTACGATAGTTAGATTTATTCCCATGCTGACTTTTGTGTAGGTTATAATGAGTTTTGCTACTTTGGTTTACATTATTGCTGTTTTCTTAAGTAGCACTCATTTTCACTCTCTTAGTTTCAACCCATTTCAAAATAGGAAATTTTTATTTTGAAATTTGAAAGTTATTTTAGTTTTGAGGCGTTCCCATTGTCACCACGTCAAGGAATAATAATCTGAACTAATATAAATCGAAGGAAATGCTCAAATTTTGTAGCACTGTGCGTGTTTTAAAGTCAAGAGTAATTGTAGTCTGTTAAAATTTTTTAAAAATGTTTGTTGTTAAAATGTCTTGATGAATGAACTTTATGAATGAAATGAATGAATTTTATTTAAATCCGTTCAGTAGTTTTCACGCGTTGCCCGGACAGACAGACAGACAGACAAAAATTAAATAAAAATCCGTTTTGGACTCAGTGTCGATTATAAAGCACCCCCCGGTCAAAATTTTCAAAATATATTAAATGTACAGAAATCTTCCAGTTACAGTTTTATTATAAGTATAGATGTGCATATAATAATAATAATAATTCTTTATTTGGTTACTATGACCCATCTAGACTATTATATAAAATAATAATTAAAATACAGTAATAATCAAGAACTAAATCAAAAAAATTATATGAGATATTAATAAACAGTACTATTCAAACAGACATGCAACAGCGTTTCATGTCAATTTACGTAGCGTGCATGTTACATTTGTCTCTAGCTTGGCCAAGAACGGGCTGCACGAATTATTCCTATTTATTTATTTCATGAAGTTTCATCGTATTATTAATAATACAATACAATTTTCGTGTTATGTTAAGTATTATTTAGAATTCATACCTATAAAGGACACGACGGGGTTTCCTGCAAATATCAGCTATTCAGATATCGCCAGGCCAATCCAAAGGATAATAGGAAATAAAATAGCGCTAATCAATCGCTACTTCTAATAATAGCCCGTAGCCTCGCTCAGTCTCTGTGTCGGCAACAGATCTCTTTAATCCCAATTAATTGCTACAGAACACTGAGCTATAAGGTCCCGACGACAATTAGGAACAATGTGTTTGCTGATTTGTTCGTTGCTTTCTAATAACGTTGATTACCCCCTACTAATATAAAGGAAAAAGCCTCTTTTAATAACACGCACATCCATAACATTGTTTGTTTATTTATGTACCTAATCATAGTTGGTATATGCAAAACATTGGTCTAGTGCCTCGTTGTTACCGTGTTCGTCTTCATATCACGAGGGCCTGGGTTCGATCCCCAGATCTTGGGTTGGATTTTCTATAAAAAAAACTGTATTTTAGGCCTAGAGACCCCGTGCCTCGGAGAGTACGTTAAGCTGTCGGTCTTCCACCTGATCTTTTGTCAGATTTGCCGTCCAATCGGACTACAAGAATCAGGGAATAGAAAGTGCTGCTTTGTTTGAACACACTTATCTGTGATATGAACTATGAAATCTCCCGCGTAGTTGTAAAATCACTATACAGATTTACAAGATTTCGGCCATGGTAGTTATAAAACATTGCAAACCATTTTAATCTTAGATTTAAATATAATATGGTTACATCATTGAATTGTTAGGCATAATTTTCATATCATGTTATTTTAATAATTGTAATAAAATGTATTTAAATCCAGAGCCAAATTTAATTGGGATTATCGTAATAAATATAATGAAAGCAAACATTGAAGAGTAAAATGTATTTTCGGTGTTTGAAGTTTATAATCTCGACTTTGTAATTATAATTAGGTAACTTCAACTTACAGATTTATATCTTGTAGGTCAAATTTCAAAGTTTCTAAAGTTTTTTACTTGGAAATCAATACACAAAAGTCGAGCACAATATGATCTTTTGAATTAACTTAACCATGGAGTAGATGCGTAGATCATCATATCAACCCACCAACGACCCGGCCACGGGTCTCCTCCTAAAATGAGAACGGTTTTGGCCGTAGTCCACCACGGCGGTCCAGTGCGGATTTGTGAACTAAAAAAAAATGCGTAGGTACGTTTTAAGAGCGTGGTCAGTTATCTATAACATGTGTTAAAGTCAAGTGAAATATTATGATGATCCACGCGCCCACTTAAATATTTTTGCCAAGCAAGGACGACAGAAACCATGTAAAATAGTTCTTTTCTTCACGTCCTTCAGGATCGAACCTTTGTTACTATTTGTCTATGTGACTACTTTTTAAACCATTTTTTTTTACAGTACGTACCTGTAAACAGAGTACACCTTGCAGAGCATGCCAGGGGCACGTCCATCGACCTAAGGCCCATGTTAATCCCCATGTACCTGTAATTAAGCCGGCAACCACGCCCTTCTGAAAGCAGCAATGTAACAATGCTTCTTTGCGGCAGAACAAAGCATGGCACGCCAGAAATGAGCGTAGCATAGCAGCAATAAGTAATACCTAATCAAACATGCCTTCATTTCCGCAACGCTTCTTCGTTACCTTTGGCCAGCCAAGCTTTGGTCCCCGGGCGGCCTTTGGAAACATATTTTCAACAAATTCGGCCTAGGGGGAGATTTATCTTTAGCTTAAAGATATTTGTGGTTTCAAGCCAAAATATACCAATAAAGCATTTTTAATTAGGACTTAGATGTATCATATTAGTTGGGTAGTCTGCTGTCAATTTCATAGCCGTATATTAGGACAGCCTAGTGTGATAGTTTAGTTGTGTATTTTTACTGGGTGCAATCTTACTGTTACTAAAAACAGATTAATTTAAGCTCATAATTTTTAGCGAATGAATTTGCGGGCAACAGATATAAACTGAAAATGCGGAGATCGCGTTTACTAACTAAATTCCCGTATAAAATAAAAATAAAATGAGATTGAAAACGCTAGTGCTAAGATTTTTCACTTTCTAGTACTTAATTAACACTTGGCCCGGTACTCACCGGTAAATGAGATCTCGAGGGAATCTGCAGTGCAAATTATGAAACATGTGCAACTAAAGTACCACTAAAACATTTTTCTTTACTTGATTAGAATTCTCGCTATGTAAGGAGCTTCTCGTGTAATTTCGATCGAAATTCACTTATATGTAAATTGGCGTGATCTTAAAATAACCACCAACTTTTTAATTATACCGAAAATAATTTGTAACATCTTTCATCAATTACTTACTTACTTTTACTGGCTCAAATATTTACAGAGTCTTATCGGGAACATTAAGTTTTAGTGAGTTCTTTACTTCTTTATTTAAGAAATATTCCCGGAGTGTACTCTAATGGCGCCCACTTCGGCTTCCAGGGCTACATTAACAACAAATATAATTATCTAATATTATCGATAATTTGAATTATTATTGACTATAAAGACAGCATACAAAAACAAATTAATTACATAATTATGTCCTTAAAGATTTTAAACAATGATTTTCGTGGTTAATTAACATTTCTTAAGTATAGTTCAACGGGTACATACCACGATATTATTTTGGATTTGTCGATATTTCGACCCAGTCGCATGGATCGTTGTCACGACGGGACTCAACGGGACTCAAATCGTGACCACGATCTATGCAACTGGGTATACAAGAAATTATTATGTCCGTTATATAATAATAGGACGGCTTTGGCTTGGTCAACATAACGTATAACTATACTCCCAGAATAATGAATGAGACTATACTAAGCCGTTGACATTTACGTACTTTATTAAAAATTCAATTCATTCAGTCATAAATAACAGTTGTGCCACATCCTGGTTTCTAGGTAACCACTACTATTTCTAAGTGCCCTTATATTTCATTTACACACAATCTAGTCGCGGACTAATTTAAAAATAAAGAATCTCTAATAAATCAAATAATCTTAAGAATCGCAAATCTTTATTGTTTAAATTAACTTATAATTTACATATTAAAGATTATATTATCAAAAGGATCATTTAGTAGTATACTATTATTCTACCAGTGATACGCTTTGACGTTGTGACCGTCGAATATTAATTCACCGACCGCAAAATCAAAACGCGGTTAATTGTATTATCGCACAAAATTATTCAGGTAAATGAGCATTTCAGCTTAGAAGCCACATAAAACCGAAATCGAGATCGGAGTACATTTTCCTAGGCAACGCTCAGAGTCGTTACATTAAATTTTCACAGCGACCCGCTAGTATTCGCAGCAGATTTTACTCCGTATAATATTATACGAGTATGTGTGAAACTGCTACTACATAATATACTTATTCATATGGATAACTTAATAAAGGCTCATTTTAAAACATCATTATCATAGTCAGGTTTCAATGTTGTTGGGTCTTATAGAACAAAGTCAAATTGAAAGATAGCATAATTTTTTAAGCGGAAGCGGAGATAGCCTAGCGTTCCGACTTCGGCATCACTTTCGGTGAGCCGAGTTCAAATCACAGCACGCACCTCTAACTTTTCTAAGTTATGTGCGTTTTGTGGAGTTCATCAAGTGATGGAATCAAGTGATATTTTCTCTTGATTTAACGGTTAAGAAAAACACCGAGAGGAAACCCGCATTCTTTAAAGCTCTCCATTAAGTTCTCAAAAGACCATCAATCGACACTGGGTCAGCGTGGTAGTCCAGTGCCCTGTAGTTGGCTGGTAATGGGTTGATATGATGCTATTTTTTAATTCTTAAGTGATAATGCAGTCTAAGATTCAGGCTTACCTTTGAGAGGTGTGTTTATGCCGTAACCCTAATCCAATTCTACGCGACAATGTACTGAAATGCTAAATCACTTTTTCGGTAGGATAATAGCTAAACATAGCCCTCAAGTCAACCAGACCAGACCAGAGAAAATTCATCAATTATAAATTCCCAAATTGCAATTATTTAGAAAAGAAGGTTTAGGTTTTAGAGCTTAGCTTAGCTCTTGCGAATGTACCAAATGGACAATGGGGGTAGTAATCTATTCGTTTTCACAATATAATATTAATTTATTTTGTTAACTTTCAAAACAAATCGCTATTTGGATAACGTCTCATCCAGAGAGTGCAAAATGAATGTGCGAGGTTTCGTTTAGACATACCTCCTAGAACCCATGTAACTCCTTTCTTAAACAATCATCACTTGTTAAAAATGGGTTCTAGAAGGAAGTTGCATGTCTTCTCTATGGCGTAATAAAGCAAAGTATTTAATAAATAAATTGAATTGGGTTAGTGACGATGAAAGGAAGCTTCGAAGCAGTCGAAACCAGCTTCGCATCCCACTTCATCGTACTGCTGCGTTTAGGGGCTCGTTCACGTACTCCGCCACGAAGTGTTGGAATAATATTCCTCCGCCAATCAAGAACTTTAAAAGTAACTTTGGGATTAAGAACCAAATTAAACAATATTTATTGGCCAAACAGGTGGAATTCCAAGAACATGAGGCGGAGTCATCTTTTCTCTAGAGACAGTCTGTAAACTTAACTATTCTAAACCTTACCACTTACTAATTTTATTATTATATATAGCTGTAGTACGTTTAAATTATGTAACCACCTTTTACACTGTATCTTAATTAGTTATTGATATATATACGTTTTTATTTTCAAGTTTATATAAATATATGTTAGTTTAATTTATTATTATTATAGTTTTATTTGTATTTATTTAGTTAGTTTAGTAGTATTCGTTTTATTGTTGTATTTTTTTTTCGATTGATTTTTGTTAAATTAAGCATTTAAATTAAAATATTAAAATGTGGTCAGTGGATGGCGACGTAATTCCGTGGTGTGACCTGGTACAAGGTGCCAACTGAAAATCCGTGCTGTATGCTCCTACTGGCGCATGCAGCACAATGTTGAGCTGGCACCTTTTTTCTAGGTTGTGCAAAACATAACATATGTGGTGTTGTGAATATTGTAATGTGTGGCGCAATGTAAAAAATAAATGTTTCTTTCTTTCTTTCTTTACTTTTGTATTTGAAGAATACTTCGACAAGGCTCGTTGCTGTACTTGTCCATTTGACAGACGATGCCATAGGTATATTTCAACCGTTTGGCCTGGCCGCCTGTTCACTTCAGGCCTCAGCACTTACCACTGCGTCAGGGAAGCCGTTCTTCGGAAACTATTCTCCTTTTCGACTTTTCCAATGTCATCTGTCTGAAAGTCTACTTTACTTAACTCAAAAAGTTTTACTTGGAACTTAAAGAAAGGCGTATTTAGTGTTAGAACAAAAACCTATCGCCGCTGAATGGTTAAAAGTATTAATCATTTTATCTTGCGCTGCCTTCCATTTAATTTTCAGGTAGCAGCTATATGTTATATCATATTTTACGAACCGTCTGTTACATTGTGGTATGATTAATGAACTTTTTCGACGAGTTTAAGATAAATAAACACGCGTGGGAAAAGGGTAAATGTTTCATAATATGAAAAATATTATTATTTAATTTTATCCTTTGAACCCTTTCTTTTTATTTCCATTGTAATTTTTTTTGATTCACAAAAAATAAGACAATGGGAATTTGTAACACAAAAAAAGGGTATATAAAATACCCAAATAAGGGTATATAAAAACACAAAAATATAACAAGATTTTTAATGTTGATAAAAATTCATGATAAAATATTTATTCAAAATATTAACCTTTCAAACAAACAAAATCAAATACTGAGAGCGCGTTTTCCAGTTTTAGTTCTGTATTATTTTTGTATTTGGCCACATTATAATTCGAAGTTTACTTAATATGACTTCAAGGAAATAACTACGAAACCGATCTTAAGAAAATTTGATATTTCTTATCAGTTCTTAATCTCCTTGTAAATAGAAAGTTATTCGTACCGGTTCTCATGTCTAGTCGTAGGCAACGGTAACTCATTCTAAGAAAAAATTACGATAGATAGATCCTTTTGATAAGAATCACGGAGCCTTAATGGCTGACGTAACTGCTTTTAGAATCACTAAGGCCTAATTTACGATGAAAGTATTACTCACTGTAGAGGTCTGCAATTAATTGGTACTCAATTTAAATGTGTAGATAAAGTTTTTAGATAAGGCCTGGCTAAGTTTGTTGTGGGCTCTTCTTAGACCAGGGCGCGTTTGGAACCCTCGTAGCTTTAGATTTAAGTTGGCGAACAAAGTTATCACCATCCCGTTACAAATATGTATGAACGCTTCATAAGTGCCTGTGATAGGCCTACATGAATAAAGAAATTTTGAATTTGAATTTGAATTTGATAATAATGTCAGCTTCAAAAACAAAAGGTTTGTAACAGGCCTGTTGGATATTTATTAGTTGGTGTTTACACGAATGTCTGGTGGGAGGCTTTGGTCGTGGCAAGTTACCATCCTAGCTAAAAAGACCTGCCGTCAATTCAGCGTACCTGTAATATGTCACTTGGAAACCAGTATAACTGGAAATCCAAAAAGGTTAGACCGTTGTCATTTTAGATTGCACCATCGCTTACCATCTGATAAGATTGCATTCAGGGGCTAACTTGTAGAGGAATTATACAAAACGATTGTCACGCGGAAATGATAGAAAAACTATGACATCTCATGACGATCTCTTGAGACGGCCGATTGGCGCAGTTTGCAGCGACCCTGCTTTCTGAGTCTAAGGCCGTGGCTTCGATTCCCACAACTGGAAAATGTTTGTGTGATGAGCATGGATGTTTTTCAGTGTCTGGGTTAATATTTATATTCTAAGTATTAATGTATTTTATTTATAAAAATATTCAACAGTCATCTTAGTACCCATAACACAAGCTACGCTTACTTTGGGGCTAGATGGCAATGTGTGTATTGTCGTAATATATTTATTATATTATTATTATTATTATTTATTTATTTATTTATCTCTCCTACAAGGTATCATAGATAAGTCAAACTTTATAAATAATAATAATAATAATATTTAGATTTATTGCATAAATACACGTAGATAATCAGATGTTACAAATTTAGCTTTTGTTGTTGAAACAGTGTATTACCATTAATTTGGTGTGCAACTTACAATCAAATTATATGAAATAAAAACATAAAAGGAAAACATTACAAAAGAAATTACAACTACAATTTGGACGCAAAAATATTTAACAAAGTCATTCTTGAGTAATATACATTATATTGTTGATAATACATGCATACAAAAATTATCGAGAATAATAATATTAAGTAAAGTCAAAAAATTCATTAATTGAGTAAAAACACTTAAATAATAGCCACTCATGCAATTTTCTCTTAAATAAAGGAAGATTCATTCCTTTTATGGAATCTGGCAACTTGTTATATACTCGAATAGCCATACAAAATGCATTTTCTCTATATAAGGCTAGTTTAATCCTAGGTACAAGAAGACGATCCTTATGCCTTGGTTCGTTGTCAAAATGCTGGCCTCTTTAAAGTACTCAGGATACGTTTTCACAAACAGACAAACTTCTTTTATATAAATGCAAGGTAGAGGTAATATTTTTAATTCCTTGAATAAAGGTAAACTCAAGTAGATTCTCGCGTGAAGCCGAATAACGAATGGCTATTAATCTTGAATCGCGCTTCGCACGTCAAAAACTCAAACTGCAATATCAGAAGCCTGACATCTCGCCATTACCATAAATGACATGAAAAAAACAACAAGACAAACAGACTTCGATAACAGGTAAGTAAAGAGAAATCGGACTCCTATAATAAGTGCAAATTTAATGCGATTTACTTATGCGAAAAAACCTCCCCAGTGATTAAAATACATCCTGAAATGCTAATAAATGCCAGCGATCCGGTAACCGAGAGCTCCCTTCATTTCAGCCCCTTTATTAGTAGTGATTAGCACTTTAATGATCACAAAAATAGATAAGAGCCTGGCTAATTGTGTATTTCACTGAATACTGATTAGCCGCAGTCGTTTTAATGAAACACTCTACATTTTAGCTCAACATTGCGATGTTTATATAATTTTGAATATGATGAAAGTACGTTCATATCTACATGGGTACTTCCGCGGTAAATTGCGTTACTGGAATGCTACTCGTCGGTAATATAAAGTACATGCCACATTAACTTTAAATATTGTTAGGTTAAAAACAGCATCATTTTATTCTCATATCAAAATAAGTAATTACAAATTTTGTAACAATTATAATATATCGAGAACATTGTAAGTATAGGTCTTTTGTGAGTCGGTGAGTGTGTGTGTATGTGTGTGGGTGTGTGTGTGTGTGTGTGTGCGTCACAAAATGGCGGATCCCACAATATGGGTATTTAATGAAGGGGCTTGACTGAAGTAGAATATTATACACTATTATGTAATTTTGTTTTTTTTTTAATTCTTAATTTAAATATTTTTAAACAGAGCAATCAAATCCGAACTTATGTTAAAAACTTCAGTGTTATTTATTGTCTTTGTTTATGCACTATTATTTACACTTTATATAAGGTGTATCATCTTAAAGTGTTTTTTACAATCGAAAAATTCCTTCAAGCTATGTTTATACTACTACCTACACCACATCAACGGACACACACCCGATGCGACCATAAATATTTCGAACAAAAGTCACGAACGCGGCCCCGTAACACAATAAAGTGAATAATGGTTTGACGCCTCCAGGTAAAAAGTAGGTAATAAAGGAATTCAAGGTAAATGGGTGGAACATTGTAGCATTAGTCATCACAGTGTCTACTTGGTGACATTTGGACAATGGTGACAAATGATAGCTTTTATTGAATAATTATTATGTGATGCAATAAGTCAACGAGAGAAATTAGAATGAATGGTGGAAATATGAACGCCAGAAACCTTTACGATTCTACGACATCCTTCGTCAAATATTATTATTTTATCTTGATAAAAACGTGTAATAAACGTTTTGTAACGAATTTTAATTTGTATTGTTTGTTATTTCACTATGTACACAGAGGGGGTACTAGGTTTCTTACCAGGGTATGCATACAGCAGTAAATTGCATAAAACGGCAATAAATCTCCTCCTATACGAGTTATATATACATTTTAGGGTATGCAGTGCTTTCGTGCATGTATGAAGTGCACGCCACTGTATGTACATTGTACGTATGTTCTTAAACTTAATCAATTTTGAAACTGTATGCACTGCAGTTCTTCAGATAGAGCCGAAAAAGATAAAGTTTGTTTATTTGCTTATATGGATGATCTCAGGAACTACTTGTCCGATTTGAAAAATTGTTTCGTTGTTGGATAGCCCATCACTCCCATAACTCCGCCAAATAGATCAATTTTAATGTTTCTTTTTACAATGAAGAGGATGTGTTATCAGTTTAAGTCTTATTTCGTATACATCGAATGAAAATTATTGGAGATATAGAAAACAACTCCATAGCAGATACCAGCAAACCCCTCACTGTGGACTTAACGATACTGCAGAAATATGAGGGCTTCACGGCCTATTCTTCATCATCGTCATCATCATCGGTGCCAAATATTCTGTCAATCTTAAAAAGTCGGGCATCCACTCACTGACTTGAGTCAAAGTTGCTTATCCAGCGCTATCAACTAATATTTGGGGCTGCTACAAGATTACACATTTCGATTATTTGTGGTCATTCGAGATATGGCATCAAACTATTATAGATGATTCAAACTGAAATAGTGTAACTGGTGTGTAGGAAGAAGAATACGATATGCGCACAACTCGTTTTTGAACTATGTTGAAAAATATGGCTGGGCTATGTTTGCTATTTCGTTTGTATGTTAATTTGGAACTACGATTGAAAAATGCGTTAGGCAACTGATTTACTGAAGATTTTAAAATGTGTACTAGTGCCTACGCTATGTCCCTTACACGGATGAAACCGCAGGGCACAGAAATTATACAACACACTTGTACATACAGTGTGGAATTAAGAAGAAAAAGTTTAAAATCAAACATTATTTACTGAAAATACAAACTTTCAAATACACAGGTTACTATAGTAAATATTTCTCTACAAAGCCACTTTTGTTGTGCTAAAAGATACAGGGACTGCGAGTGTCACTATTTTAAGACATCTTACCTCTCTGAACAATTTCTATTCTATCCGTTATACAGAAGAGATTGCTTAATAATATGTTTGTTACCTTTCAGAATTTTTCATTGTATTCTTTTTTTTCACTATTTATTCTGAAACGTATATACCTATTCTATTATAATTGTTTATTATGTTTCATTATCATAATAAGGTTTAATTGAAATAGATTAGGTATTCATTTTTTCTTTAATTTATTTTTTTCGAGTTCATCGCGGTGATATATTCACTTTTGGGGGCCCGAGTTCTAATCCCAGCACACAACTCTAACATTTCTAAGTTATGTGCGTTTTAAGTAATTAAAATATTACTTGGTCCAACGATGAAGGAAAACATCGAAAGGAAACCTGCATGCCCGAGAGGTCTCCATAATGTTCTCAAAGGTGTGTGGTTTGCACCAATCCGCACTAGGTCGGCGTAGTTGACTACGGCCTCAACCCCTCCTCATTGTGCCCTTTGGTGGTCCGGTAATGGGTTGATATTATGATGATAATGATTATGTTTCATCACAGTATTTTCTCTGAAACGTAATCCCTTACTATGGGCCTCATAAAAGCTATTTAGCAGACGAAGGGCAGAGCTTTGCTGGGAGTATCTCTACGTGATCAAATCAGAAAAGAAGAGATCCATAGAAGAAATAAAGTTGCCTTCATAGCTCAACGATTTGCAAAACTGAAGTGGCAATGGGCGGGCATTTAGATCCATCCATTTAGATTAGAGTTTAGAGATTATTGTTGATCACGTAGACTTTGGACGTTGGTCACGTTGGCTCCTAAAGTGCTGGTGGGCACACGGCATCAAACGGGTGGTCCAGTAACATGCATTTTAGAAATCTATACAAAAGGCCTATCTCCAGCTGTGGGCCTGAAGGGGTTGCGGTGATGATGATGATATTATGATAAAAATCTCTGTCAGCTAAAAGTAAAGTAATATAAAAAAGCGTGGCATAAGAAGTGACACCGCGGGCTAGCATGAAAAGATTTTGAAATATCAAATAAATAATTTTGGTAAAACGTAATTTTTGGTTATTATGCAATTTTTTTATTTGGTACCCTATACTTGGAGGCGCACTCGGTTAATTTTACTCTTAGTATATGATTTATAAGCTTGCAAACGAAGAGCTATTGGGCATGGAAAAATTGTACAGTCATTGCAAAACTGGCCTTAAGGCAGAGCCGAAAATTCTCAACATCATATTTTTTTTTGCCAAATGCACTGGCTGTTAATTTTTGTATAAATTTGAGCATTAGAATATCTGTGATACGTTCCATTTTAATTGAATATTCCATACTCTAAAACAGCGGCCTATGCACTACAGTGGACCTCGTTTTTTACCGATTCGGGGTTTGGATTGAATACAACTGCCAACCCCGATTTTCAACATCAGGTGAGATTACAGTCGAGAGACTTGTTGTAAAATAACAATCAAAAACTAATTACTAAGCCATCATAAAGGCAAAGGAAGATACAGAAAAAAACATTAATACTCGAATTGCTTATTTTGTCCAGCGGCATTTAATTATGCATGTAGGGACAATACACGCTGCCTATTAAATGACGGAGGGGAGAACAAACAAGGACTTTTTAAAATTACCATGTAGATTAAAAAAATTAGTACAACCCAAGAATATTAAAATACCAACCTTTTTTAATTGCTGCTTTTAACAATAAAAGATTATCTTGTTTTTAGTTTGTTAAAATCTTTTTCTGGATCCTTTGTGAAGTGACTAACAATATTATGTTTTATGTTTTAATTTGTACCCTTTAAAACACTATACTTACACTATTAATTATTTAAAATCTAATATTTAAAAGAGTTATTATACTAATATTATAAAGAGTTAATATTTTTTTTGTTTGTTTATTTGTAGCGAGTAGGCTCCTAAACATCCTGGACCAACTTTAACAATTTCTTCGCTAAAACAAAGCAAAACCATTCCGAAGTAGCATGGGCTATAATTTATAAAAAAAAAAAGTTGGGGCTCCTTCAGAAAATTTACCCAAATTACAAAATCATATAATATGACTTAGCGTGCACTGAGAAAACTATTGAGAATACATAGAACATATGTACTACATGAAGAAAGTACTCATTATTACCTTCAAAAAGGTCTATAGAGGAATACTCCTAACTATCATAGTTAAGACGCAATAGCTCTATATATATATATATATATAGAGCATTACGTTAAAAACATCGTTTATATGTTTGAGAAGTTTATGAAACTTTAACTTAACTTTTCAGGGTTATGTGCATTTCAAGCATCTTTCCTTCCTTATATAAATATTGCGTTCTCAAAGGCGTGTGATTTGTGAAGTACACCACTGCGCACTTGGTCAGCGTGGTGGACTATGGCCTTTACCGTTAAAGTGCCGGTAATGGGTTGATAATGGTGGTGATTGAATGATATATATTGAGAATGGTGCAGCTTACTTGAGACAACAAGAATCTTTAGTTGCCCTGGTCCAGCAACCATGCTCTGAATTATAATCTGGATGGGTATTAATATCATATTATAGTTTCTTCTATTAGAACGGAGGATGGGTTAAGAAGTTACATTATTTATCCTGAACGAGTATTTCTCAGTGGTCCGATTGGTAAGACTTGTGTGGCTACCGGGAATTTCCATTCCCGGTGGTATAAGCCACTCGATTTTGATTATAGTACAACTTTGTTCGAAAATTTCATCTTCAGAGGTATTTTAAAGTAAATGTTCTCCGTACAAAACAGCACTTTATTGATATTTAAATTTACAGATTTGAGTACAAAATAATTGGCACAATCGTTACGTAATATGCCGAGACCAACGGCTCTAAATTCTGTAGTTTTAACTCGGAGAATTGAACCCGTAACTCCTGATCCGTAGAATAAGTTACCTTACCCCTTTTTTATCAGGAGCAAATCCTCATGGATACTCTTGTGCCACGAAGAAAACGCCGCGCAAAGTATTCTGTGCAATGTCAGACTCTTACTGACCATTCAGTAAGAGAACACATCAATGGTCGTGAGCATTTTCATACTCACCGTCTGAAAATGCTCACGACCTTTGCATGCCTTTGTTTATCATAGTGGACTAACCCAAATCACTTTTTGCTATCAAAAGACGTTCACTGTAACAATAGCATGCACACCAACTCGAGGATTATGCTGTGGGAAACCGACAACAAACACAATAATCCTATAATCCTAGCTTTACCACGGGGACGCTTTCGCAGGCAACTGGCATACCAGCCAGCGGTGCCTACCTACCTCAAGAAGCCCTAATAACCCTTCAAAGGTACACCAGGGATTCGAAACACAAGTTAACCCTCAATGGAACATGCGGCATTTGTAGTTACGAGGCTTTTCTGAACCTAGTCTGTTTCTAAATTATCGTAGTAATGTATCGCACAATCCTTTCAAAATGTCGATTCAGCGGGTCTGACATTAAATCACAATTAGAGGTAATGCGCGATGCGTGCGCGGCGACCGGAGGCTTAAAGCGAACGCTGGCAAAGGCTTAGAGGGGACTTACGCGCTTGTCTCTCATTACTTTATATTTTCTTCCCAACCACGGCATTAGGGTATTTCTTAACGGGAAATAAGGAGATTCATGTTTGTTTATTAATGGAAAATTGCAAAAAGCTTGTGTAATAAAAAATACTTACCTTAAAAGAAAAACTTAATACCTTACAATTATTTGCCGATTAGTTTAGTGTGCTGGTTAGTGATAACACAGCATGATAAGCGATCTGCCCTAGTTATTATCACTTCTGATGATAATCGTTAACCCTCAAAAACCCACATTGGTGCTATTTGGTAGATTAATGCTCTTATTCTCTCTGACAGATGAAAGAAGAGGTCTGTGTGGTTTCCTAAGAAATTGCCGAACATGTGGGTTTTAGAGTTTTTAGATTTAAAGCTATGCAGATTTTAATTTTGGTCTAACTTCAAACATCACAGATTATTGTAGGGTTGGAATAAACATTTCTTAGCGGGTAATAAAACCCTCAAAGTTAACGTTCTGAATTTTAATGCCAGAACTTTGATTCTCTTACAATCTTCAAACCTCCATTTCACTCTCTTAATGACGAAGATTTTTGAAATAAAAAGGAACCTTTGTTACCTGCTGTTACCTGCTTTTAAAAAGGTTTTGTATAAGTATAACAAGCAGACACACACTTAAATTTGACATACTCGTGTTATGTAGTATGCCATCACAATAAGCAAGCCCTATGTAATTCATCTGTCTTCCCAATTTACACATGTATGAAAAGCAAACAACATGAATCATCTTCGCGAATCATCCTATGATCCACCGAGTTTCACACTATACACGTTTCACTCCGCCACCAGAACATTCTCAGGAGACTTTCAAAGGTAATCCAATATAAATAAAATCTTTTTTTTATAAAATAATAGAAATAATAGGTTAGTAAAAGAACAACATTCTGTGTATTTAATTAGCTACATTTATCATCGAGGATAGCTTTTAAAAAAACAAAATAATACAAAGATTTATTGACCTTGACATCATTTTGTTTATTTCCTATTTGGTATTTTGAGCTATCAAGGTATGGTTTTGTAATAATAATATCGTAATTAATCCTATTTACTGATGCTTATTGCCTTTTTGCATATTTTGTTAAAAATTACTTATGTAATTTAAATTGGATCACATACCCTGATCTTCTCTTTCAGACACATTTATGTCTCTTAGAAACATATTTTAAGCGCAAGGTACACGAAAAGATATTATTAAATTTTTTCCTAAAGTATGCTTAGAACTGGGAGGAAAGACGTAAATATTTCATCTTATAAAAGAGATAGGCGCTACACATAATGAAACAGAAACCTTCGTGTTAACATTTGTGAAATTTTATTGTCGAGTTTATTAAATTCATGAAGCGAGTTTTTAGATCATAATAGCATCCCGTTTGTTTAATCCAGTATAGGGATAATAATGATTATAAAGCGCAAAATTCAATTTCATCTTTATTCTTAAAAGGGTTTTCACATTTATTCTTAGTCTACACGTTACTATCTAGAGACAGCAATAAAAAGTACCTACTACTTCGAAAATTGTTAGCAAAGTACTTTAATAATATCAATAAATAAATATACTAAGACAATACACATCGCCATCTAGCCCCAAAGTAAGCGTAGCGTGTGTTATGGGTACTAAGATAGCTGATGAATATAATACACATACATACTTATAATATACAGATAAACACCCAGACACTAAAAACAATATGATCATCACACAGACATTTTCCAGTTGTGGGAATCGAACCAACGGCCTGCGACTCAGAAAGCAGGGTCGCTGCCCACTGCGTCATTCGGCCGTTTACTAATATCTACCACCAATAAGTTATTAATAAAATTAACAAAGATAACGTTTATATGTCGAGTGTTGTGGGCCATAAGCTCCAGGCGTACTCTGGAATAATATAATAGGTAGGTATATGAATTTATTTTCCATAAAGACGAAATAAATCCTTATTCATAATACGCTCGCGAAGCTGAGCATATTTTTCCGGGTTTCCGAACTATTACCCCTAAAACGGAAAATCGCCTTGAGCGGCTCCTAACAAAAAAGCTTTCAAGAGCTTTCAATACAACTGTTTTACATTAGACGTATATTTGTAGGAACAGTTATACTCGTATATGGAATGTAATGTAACGGTACAAGAGTCCGAAACCCCGCCCTTTGTAAGTGCACAATCATGTATCGGTTGCCAAATCCCAGTGGTACGGCCAGAATATATAGACCTCATGATTCAGAGCATGCAGTTTTAATTTTTTTAAACGTCCCTATACCAAATTTATAGCCGCTATCGGACTTTTATTGTTCAATACGAATTCCGATTTTTGTACGAAACGATTTCACATTTAACAGGTAGAGGTGTGATCTATAAACTAAATAAATAAAAGTAAATTGGTTTGTTTGACTGTTTCGTTCAATGGAGCTGGATTAACGCGGATTTCTATAAAATGAAAATTGCTCCACGTCGATTCCTAGTAAAGTGAACAGGGTCACAGCAGTATTTATTTATATTTGTTTGGTAACCATACTATTTGATTTGTACTGCATTAATAGGTATCAATTTATTTCCTTTTGGTTCTGTTGTTATTAAAAACATAGTTTTAACTTATTAAAGCTTAGCAACTTACCAGCATTGTAGGTCCGAATTAAGTCTTTATCTTTCTCGATGTACCTTGAAGAAGAACCTTCATTCAGTTTATGTTTGCGCTTATTAAGTAAAATAAGGCTATTTATTTAAGATAATTTAATATTAAATAATTAATACTCTGGAGCTTTGTAATCATAATACTTTTCCGTAAGAACTATTTGCACGGCCTTAGAGTTAAGAACAAACTTAGTTTGAGTGGTTAATTCCCTGAAGAGATTTATTCGCTACAAAGTGCTATTCGCAGTTCTTGAACGCATAAATCCATTCAGTGCTTAGCGTTGACCTCTCTTAAATTGGTTAAGTTTTCTTCAGGACTAAATAACAATATGCCTTCTTTTTCATATTTATTAAATGCTCGGCCGATTTGTGGCACGAGCTCCCTAGCCTAAGTCTTACAATTAATTTTCATAAAAAGCGATGTAAAAAATGTATCGCATCACGATTCAAAGCTAGCCTCCAGATACGGCCGTTTCTTGGTTAGCAGGCATACTATGGCTATCCCGTGATTATGTAACAAGAGCGTCAACATTATTAAAATAATACTGCTTTGTGGTTGTTTATGCTAGATTAAAATAGTTCTGCGTTGTGTTATTCTTCCTTATTCTAAAATCACTGATTGGATTTTGATGTGGTATAACGATAAAATATGTAATTTATTTCGAAAATCTTCTAATAATGAGTCAATTGGAAAAAATCTGGCATTCGGTATCTTGAATCCGCGAGATGGACATCAGATACATTTTATCCCGCCAAAGCTAGGGAATCTACGAAATTAAAGAATATACCACGCAGATAAAGTCGCGTGAAACAGTCAGTAGGCATATGAATTAAACTTTTCAAAGTTTGCTTAAATAGGCGTAAGTAAGTAGGTCTTAAGTTTTTAGTTCAGGTGGCTGCCAAAGTTTTAGACGAATGCCCGCGAAGTTTATCCGCAAAGTTAGTGAGTTACCATCCTGTCTCATCCACCAACATAAGTATGTCAAAGAACTGCAATTTAAGAACTGGAAAAGTACTGCAACATTCTTACAATACATGTGAATAATGGGATGCAGACGACATTTTTCAAATATTTATTCCTGAATGTTTATACATAAACATTATAATGGGGCGGACGAAACTTTATAACAAATGTTATGTAGAATTGACAGTAGAATGTCAATATATCTGATTCTACTGTTATTTAAAATGTAATGTTTGTATGTTTCGATGTCACGTTCGAATTTTCGACATTTTGAATGGAGTTAGGTTTCACCCTGATTCGACTAATAGAGATTACTATATTGGCCGGATTTGACTGAATCCCTCACAGACCTAGTACCAACACAAACCTCGTACGCTATCTCTAGTGGTTGGCCGGCTCAGCTCCAGATCATGAAGTCAAAGGATCAATTTCCGAGTGGGTTCAAAAAATTTAAGGTAGGAAATTGGTATTAAACTACCGTGGCTTGAGCTACAAGTCAATCTGTTCTCTGGATCTCGGTTCTTCTTCTTCTGCTTGCGGATCAAGTTTACCTGGTCCCCGGTATCACGTCAACCGGTTACGATCTGCCGCTGTCTAGATCTCCAAGTATTGGTTGCCACCACTTTGCTGGAAGAAATATAGCATCCTCTGGTTTTATTGTATATTTCCCTAAAAGGTTGCTACGCTTATGCATCAACGCGGGCAGGTTCAAATTATATGTAGCATAGTTTTGCGTCCGGGAACTTCAGGTTGGATATGAGTCTGTTAAGCCCACAGTGCCCTGCAAGCGCTCGCACTAGGATGCAAAGGTTTTTTTGTTGAGTACTTATAAGTACCTCAGATGCGGCCCATCAGTTGAATAGATTTAAATAAATTAATGAAACCTTGGTACTACCACTTAAATGTGATAAATATTTAACTAAAAAAATAAACATTCGAGCAGCGTTTCACCTCTGGACGTCTGGACCACCAATTTACATTAGAGCAGTGGTTCACCGCTAAACCCTATCCTAAGAAAGATGAGTCATGTTTAGCGAGAGAGGTTGGTAATAGTAATTAAATTTCGTGGAAATATTTTTAATTCAAAACATCTATTCATCGATCCATATAACGTTATAGTAAACGGTATAGCAATCTCTTACTAAAGAAAGGAAGAAAATTAGATATTGGAAGCAGAGGTTACTTTGCGGAATTCCATGAATATACTATGAAGATTAAGCTCAATTTTCTATACTTCGCGAAAAGCAGTAGAATCTGTACTCCAAACCGGAGATAAGTGTTAAGACTTAACAATTATTCATTGTGAAGTTAACATTTCCTCAGGATGCTCTGGTTTCGGAGCGAAACGTTCGTAGAGGGTACATTGCCGAAGATCTGTTTTGTGTATACACCAGTATAAAGATTGAAGATTATGATGATTGAGATGATTTAAGTATTTTAAATTACTCTATACAGCTTCTCCTGCTTTAAGCGGAGTACCTATAAATAAATTATAATAATGATAAAACATCAGCAATTATTTAAAAAAAAAACATTTTAGGCAATGGACACTGGTGTAGACAAGTCGGTTCCTTGGGTCGCGACCTGTTTATCCCTACAGGCTAAACTTTCCCACCAAGCGATTCAGCTTTCCGTTGCGATGCTGCGTCGAAGATGGTCATAGGAATGCGATATTCCTTTGGGTAGGTTTCTGGTTTTCTATCTTAGATTGCATTATCACTGACCACTAGATTGAGTGGCAGTGAAGCCTGAAGCACTGGGTTATTTTGTTTGTTTGTTTGTCTAGCTAGTTTAAACGCACTTATTTCTAAACCTTACATATGATAGCCCTATTTTTGAGAAAGGTACAACCATTAGCGTCATAGCGCAACCATCACCTGGAAACGAAGTAATAGCGTTGAAGGTATATTGTTAACTTGTACCTACCATGTGTCTACTATTTTGTACATTTTTCCCATGAACATTGGCATGGGGCAAAAATCATTTTGTACTTATCAGAAGTTATATGCAGACAAACTCGCGGGGAACCGGTTGAATAATAAGAACATGACGTGCTAATGTTTAATTTTATAAGTATTTTTGAATCCAATTTATTTTCTCCTCTACTCTCGCATAAGGGTTCATCGTCATAATCATTCATCATAACTTCAGATCTTTTTTTTATAGTTTATCTTTTTGTTTTTCAGACTAACGAGTTCATCTTATTTTAGCAAGCAGGGAACTGTAATTATGAATCATCAATATCGTAAGTAGAATCTACCCTAAAAACAATTTAATTAAGACAACTGGGCTTCCTTATTCAGCAGCCAAAGGAATATATTTCGTTGTCAGCGAGGTCCCGTTAATTTAGCGGTGCTACCGCGGTGGAAACAAGAATAGGTTAACATTAAATGTAATTTCCACGCAACTGGGGGGCGCTAATGGGGTGCAATGTTTCGCACCTAACACGGCGTTGTAATAGTAATGAGATTTCGTGGAAATATTTTTAATTCGAAACATCTATTCATCGATCCATATGCCGTTATAGTAAAAGGTATAGCGATCTATTACTAAAGAAAGAAAATTAAATATTGGAAGCAGGCGTTACTTTGCGGAATTCCAGGATAATATATTATGAAAATCATCAATTATGTATTTATATTATATATATTTATTTTATATGTATGTCTATTTATTTTCGAATATATATGTATATATAATTGCACTATCCCGCTCTCTTGCAGCTTTTCCTTCTGCCAGAGGTTGCCTGTAAGAGATTGCTTGCAGCAATAAGGCCGCCTTTGCATGCCTACAATTTTTTTTCTGTTGCTTATTCTATATTTTATGTATATTTCGATGTCTGTGTGCAATAAAGTATTTCTTCTTCTTCTTCTTCAATTTGCTTTACTTCGCGAAAAGCATGAGAATCTGTACTCCAAACCGGAGATGAGTGTTAATAATTTAATAATTTATTTACTTCATTTAGAAAAATGTATACAGCAGTAATCTCCTTATAGACACGGTGATACTCTATTGATTTGTTTCACACAAAGGATTGCTTTAACACTCGCACTAAGGTAACTTGTGTTGCCACCTTGCTTCGGACCCATTACAACACTTAAAACGTTAAGACTTAACAATTATTCATTGTAATGTCAACATCTCGTGAGGATGATCCGGTTTCAGAGCGAAACGTTCGTAGTACATTTCCGAAGATCTGTGCATACTTCAGTAAAAAGATTGAAGAAATTTGATATAGCACCATACAGATTCTCTTGCTATAAACGGAGTATAATCAAATTAAGCTTAGTTTTCATAAAGATAATAAAATTTACTGTCACACATTTGTGAAAATTAAAACATGTGTAACATTAATTAATCAAATAAAGAGTGTGACAAAGGAGCTGGCTTGTTATAGCTGCACAGTATAAGTAGCCCTGGTTTTCAACTAGCCCCCTAGTCTTCATCTTAATATTAACACACAAACAGAAAGCAACAATAATTTAATGGTTAAAAATACATAAAAAGTTACACGAAAAATTCTTCATAATAAACAAAATAATAAAAAAATTAACAAAACTTAGTACAAAGGTAATAGTAATTCAATCAATGGATATTCTTTTTTATTTTATAAACGAATCTCTATTTGAGTCTATGTTTTTTTCTAACTTCTTACAGAACATTAATTTATATATTTGCTTCTTTTTTTCTGGTTATTTTATTAATTTTCCAATAATTATATAATTACTACCAAGTAGAGTTTATTGACAAAAGCCGCGGGCAAAAGCATGATGATGATACAATTAATTTTTCGCTATATAAACTTAGCATTCCTTACAATAATTATTAAATAAACGCTATCATTTATCAACACTATCGAAATGTCACCAAGTATAGACATTGTGATGACTAATGCTACAGTGTTCCACCCATTTACCTTTAATTCCTTTATTGCCTACTTCTTACCTAGTGTCGTCAAACCATTATTCACTTTATTGTGTCACGCCGTTATATTTGCGGACTTTGTTAGTTGTTTGTAGCATTTATTTAAGGCACATTGCTTTTGTTTATTACTGTTGTAAAACAACTGCCTCTTTGACTTAGTGGTTAGCATGTTCGACTACGGATCACGAGGTCTAAAGTTTAATTCCCGGATCCGGGATCTGTTAGGTATTGGGTTTTTCTGTTAAGAAATTCTTAACAGCGAACCGGAGTTAGAAAATTGGTGGCACCACTAAGATAATTCTAAGCAGAAGTTATTATTACTTGTTAATAAAATCGTTAAAGCCTACGAAACAGCATTGGTACAGTGTGGTGGGTCTATACTCTAAAACTCTGTCTATTAAGAGAAAGGAGGTCTGTGTGCAGCAATGGGACGTTAAAACGCACATTACGATGAAATAGACAAGGTAATACTTTGAGTACCTCCCATTCTAAGAAACTTGTAAAATAGTATTATCTTTTTACTCGCCATTGATTTTATTTCATCACGGCAACTTAAGTCTAGTATAAAGTATTGCCATTTTACCGTAAAGCTCTAGATTCGCTAAATGTATGGAATTCCGAGTAAAAGATTTCTTAGAATGTATTGGCACCTTTTAAGAGGTACCGGAGTTAAGCGTCGGGCAATGTTCCCTCCAACGGCTCCAACAAATTGAAAAGCAATGAACCGCGGAATTCAATTTCATATTGAAAGCCATTCATCTTTGCCGCTTCTTCGAGATCGTCTAAAGCGTAACATCTCGACTTCGCTACTCTGCTTTACTCGAAAAAGTTCACCACTTAGTACCTACGTATCTACATCTTAGGAAAAAATTGAAAAAGTTTTCCCGCGAATGCTTAAGAATATTAATCATTTTATCTTCTGCTGTCATCCATTTAATTTTCAGGTAGATGTTTTATATTACTTTTTTACGAGCCGCCTGTGGCTACAACGTGGTATGATTAATGAACTTTGTCGACGACTTTAAGATTAATTTACACATGTTAGGAAGAAAAATATCACAAAAATATAACTTGATATACCGTTCAACTCTTAACATTTCATTAATATTTCATTTCAATACTTTTAAAATCATTATCATCATCATCTTATACCTTTTCATGTCTGACTACGTGGCATAGAGCTTTTCTTGCATAGAAAAGAGGTTCAACACCCCAGGATGCTTAAATAAGAGACTGTTGGCTTAACATACTTTGCAAGGCACGGAAGAGGACTATGGGCTGCTATAAAGAATTGATTATTATTTAACTCTGTATACCACAACAATAACTTATACAAAAATAAAATAAAAACCGAAACATTAAGACAGAAATAGAATCCAAGGCGGCCTTATCGCTGAATAGCGATCTCTGCCAGGCAACCTTAGAATTAGAAAAAAAGACGAGTACTATAAACTGCTAGTGTTACAATTTTTTTTTTAAACCAAAAATGCGAATAACTGCATACTAATACATAGACTAGTCTACACAAATACATCAAAGATATTTAATATAATTAATAAATTTAAAAATAAACTAATAAATATACGTAATAAGAGCACATATATATTTAAATACTTTAACATACAATAAATATTTACGTGAGTGTGAATACATGCTATTAATATTCTTTGACAATATAATGGCCCTACACTTATTTATTAATAGACAAAACCATTTCCCTCATAATTTTTGGCCGACTTAGGAATCGACACTAGGATCTCGTGATTCGTAGACGAAAATGGCGTGAACTCCGTGGCCGTTTGTTTGGTTATGAGTGTTTCTGTTAAGAAATTATAATACCTAAATAAAATTATCTAGGACGTTGATGTTTTCCATCGTCATGCCTTCTAGGATTTCGGTTCAAATCATTATCACTAACACTAACATACTTTGATATTATTCGCTATAGCCCGCAAACTGCGCATAAAAAACATAAAGTTAACCAATCAGCTTTAAGTTAACAACAACTATTCAAGCAGCATGTTGGATATAGAACCATCCCAGAGTTCTAGAGTATAGACTCTAGAACCCTCTCCTCTATGAGAGAGGAGTTTCGTGCCAAGCAGTGGAATGTTAATAGGCTAAAGATGATGACAATTTAATAAAGCAGACTCATTTGATCATATAACGTACCGTATTTTCTATGGCAGAATACGTCTTTGGGGCCTCTTTTTCATAAGAAACTGGACCTTAAAGCGATTTGCAAGAATTGTCTCTGTTTATGGATTTAATTTCCGAAAGTAACTGTATATCGTAAAAGCAAACGAGTCTAGAAAACAGCGCATTATCTCGTGAAATTGCTTATTTTGTCCGGCGTCGCTTAATTATGCATGTGGGGACAATATAGCCTAACTACCTTATCCACTGTGCGGCCCCGAAAATGAGGTAATTTAAAAAAAAAAACACTAAAACTACTACTTTACTACTACATATTAATGTGAAAGTAATCATTTATATATATATACATAGCAACATATAAATATTTGCAAGCTTGCGAGTATAATTATAAATTTAATTCTAAATGTATTTTTGTAAGTGAATAAAATATTTAAAAAATAGTTTATTTGGGTAAATAAAATTACTGTAAACGCTAATGTCTGGAGCCTTCTTTTAAGGGTAGTATTACGACCTCTATGACAGAAGACACAGCTCTTCCATAAAAAGAAATAAACATAAAAACGAAGGTAGCTATACAAACAAAATACCATCCTAAATTAGACAAAGCATAGTCCATCTTAAAATACAAGTAGTAATAATAATGTATTAAGTCCGATAATTGCTTCTCCACAAACACATTGCGGTTGACTAATCAAGGCAGTCAAGTGTGAGCGAATTGGTGACTGACAATCAACACAATATTGTTGTCATTCGATCAACGCAAATGATACGAATACAATTTCAAAGCATTTTTTTATATAATAGAAACTCGCATAGAAAATAGTTATCTTCGGTATATTATGTAATATATAATACAGTTGTATATTTATTTAAGTAGCTATGCCAGTGAAACAGAACTATTTTCCTTGTTGCGGGCTGGTATTAAACTGGTTTTTCATCAGAAAAACCCAAAACCAATAATTTGCACTAAAGCCGCAAAGCTATAAGCTTCTAGTCGGACATTCCGAAAGAAAGAATGTATACTTTATTGTGCACCAAAAAACACATACAAGAACGACATAAAACAACACATTGAACATAATTTGAACAATTTGCGGCCTTATCGCTAGAAAGCGAACTCTGCGAGGCAACCAAACTGCAGGGCATAATGAAAGGTGGTTTATGGGTGAAACAAAATTAATTTGTAAATTCTTAAAAATATATAAACGTAAAAGTGTAAACAAATAAATGTAAAAAGGGGTAAATGTGAACGTGTTTTCATACGTCATTTCATACATTTCATCATCATCATCCTATCAACCTATTACCGGCCCCGTACAGGGCACGGGTCACCACAATGAAAAGGGATTAGGCCGTAGTCCATTACGCCGGCCCAGTGCGGATTGGTGGACTTTCACACGCCTTTGAGAACATTATGTAGGATTCTTAGACATACAGGTTTCCTCACGATATTTTCCTTTACCGTTGAGTGAGCACTGCAAGTAATATTTATTATTATTATTCTTTTTAATTTCTTTACTGCACACACGAAAACATAATACAAAGAAACACATTTACAAATAAAAAATAATAAAAAACCATCCAATCTCACCAATCTCTCCCAGACAACCTTTGGCAATAGTAGTTTTTGTAAGGAACGGGTTGGTGCGACAATAAAAATTTCTACCTACATAAAAATATTGTAAACTAAACTACATACATGGTATAAATTCTAATACTTTTAAAAAGAGGCAAGGATTTTGCCTGACGTATGTCATCAGGTAGGAATATCCAGAGTCTGACACAATTAAATGTAAAAGAATTACTATAATTTTTCGTGTGACTGTACAATTTAATTACTTAAAACGCACAAAACTTAGAAAAGTGGGATGGGATTGAACTCGGCCCCGTGAAAGTGAAACCGAAGTCCTACCCACTGGGCTATCACCGCTTCAATTACAATACATGTACAAACATAAATTAAGTGTACCTACTGATAAGGATTAATGTATTTCCGCATTATATGATTGCAAAAACTACTACAAATAAGATTTGTGAAGTGCTAAGAATTTATCACTTGCTTGATTTAATCTGCGCCGACGCTCGTAATTTTTTACTATCTCTTCGACTTTTATAAACTTCTACTGAGGCGAGACAAAATAAAAATAAACATAAACACTAACACGGCAGTACCAACTCCAAGAAACTCGGTTAATGAAGGTAGTTTCAACGGAATTTTACTACGACCCCTAGATATGTGGATCTCATTTAGATGTTGGTCCTTCCTTGTGAAGAAACGCCTCAACAAGCTGCAACTTCGTCTAACTAATCTCATTTATTTGTACAATATTGAGTATGCTTATTAAAAGTTTATCAAAGCTTCCAGTACCTTATGAAAAGGTAGCTGAATTCTGTCATGCGCTGCAAATGCATCACTGTAAAATGGGTAAAGTTACATCAAACTCTAATAGGAATACAGATGAATTGATGAATTATACCTACCGACAAAGACGTGCCACTAAGCGATTGAGTACGGTGCCGTTTAGAAACCATAGGGGTATGGGTTTAACATAACTACCTTATCGCGAAAAATTTCGCAAAAAATTATTCGCGAAACTAATTTATTAATTCTTAAAAACTTTGTAAAGACTTAGAAATAGCGGTATACTTAAATGTGTACCCAAAAATTTAACAATAATAGAATATTAACGTGCCAGTAATAGTAGCTTTACATTTTCGTTCATTTAATTGTATAAATATAAACATAGAAGTAAAAAAAATGCAACGCAGTGGACGTTTAATAAAAACTAAAACTATGAGTTACAATACCACAATACATATTATTGAGTTAATTATGAATTGGATTTGGACGACACAATGGTTGGTCTACAAGTTTAAATTGGCCGTCCCTAATATTTTATTGTACTTAAGTTTATTACTTATATTAGGGTTCAGTACTACGCATTGCCCTAGCGGTTAGTCAGTCTGTTGTTATGGTAAACTTGTATTATTTTAATATACTCAATACGAAACTAAACTTAGCAGCTACGTCTAATAAATTTACGTAAACAACAAACCCAGAATAGAAAATTATGCTTATCCTTACAATTCCAACGCTATCCAAAACAATTTCAGGTTGCAATTTATCAGAGGCAACATTTAAATGACCAAAGTCGGCATCAAACTTGTTTGGATGATGGCTGCGCTGCTTCTGTATTGGATTTGTTTCGACCTGTAAATCTGTTCCTAATTTCTTCTTAAAGCGTATCTTACGTCGCCCGCTCGTTGTTCTCTCCGAATCCAATCTTAATACTGTGTTCTTGCCAAATAGTGTTTACGCCTGTGACGTACTTTGGTGCAATGTTCAAATTTCGCATGCACATGTCATTCTCGCACTTCTAGTTTCACCGCAATTATTTGGGCGATTGTTTTGTCATATTTTTAAAAAGCTATAAGTAATATAAAATTACAAGATAAGAAATCTTACTAAGTAAACTTGCGGATACGCCGTTTTTATTTAAGAATCCCACAGTCACATTTAAGTTCCCCGGGCCAAAAAGTCTTATGATCACCATCCCCTTACACAATTGTAAACAATATATGTATGAAAGCTGCATAAGTGCCTGTGATAGGCCTACATGAATAAATTATTTTTGAATTTGAATTTGAATTATGTTGGTTACAATGATATGATCCGAGCTATCTCATTGGGAAAAAATTTTCAAGATCAGTTTAGTTGTTACGCTATAAGTAACAAAGTTATGTATTTTGAATCCCGCAATATCTCTTAAGTCATTGCGTCATAATTCTCAATGACGCTATGACGCAATGACTTAAGAGTTGAGAACCGGCGGGTGTTGAGATGCAGTCGGTTGTAACATGAAAGTATATGGAACACATTTAAATATCAGAAGTTGTTTACGGATGAAGTCTTGGTAGCAGCGAGTGTGAAATATAGTTCTACCCCAGGTCCAGTACATTTAAGAAGCATATTTGAAAATGTTAATAAACCTAGTAGAGAAATTTCCTACGAAAAACTTATAAAATATATAGTTGGTTAAACAAATTCACAAGGTTGCAGAAATAGTTTCGTTTCTTTTACTCAGATATGCTGATGTTATAGCCTTTCTGAGAACAAAGTGCTCACATATCGAGTTACCATTGCTAATGTGAATTCCAAACGCTATGTCTTTATGATAGGAAAAAGAAAGCTCAAGTGAACGATGGTATGTATGTATGTTAATAAAACTCTTTGTGGCTAAAGTAACATAGAGTGTTATTAACATAAAAAAAACTATCGTATTCTTTTCCTTGCGGCTAAAGTAACATGCAAAAGAATTTCCAGTTCTGATACGTTAGACGTTCACAGCAAAAATTATATTCTAACTAATATTATAAATGCGAAAGCCTGTTTGTTTGTTTGCTTGCTTATGCTTTCTTCACGTCCTAGCTCTTCCTTTTCTGTCCTCCCTTTTATTCAAGGAAAACAAACGGCTTCGACAGGATTTGGAAAAAATCGTAATAAACGCTGACGAATAACGCGGGCAATAGCTAATAAAATTACAAATGCGAATGTGTGTTTGACGACCTTCCCTGCGAAGCGGCCTTTGCCTTTGCCCTTTGCCCTGTGATTTTAAATGAAAGGTCTCGGGTTCGAACCTTTCTTTGAATTTTGGGAATTCATTATTTTTTAATTTTCTCTGGCCTGGCTCCGGCGTGGCTGGTTACCACCATACCGACTAAGACGTGCTGCTAAGCGCTGTAGCGTTCTGGTTTGATGTCGCATTACAACTGATATGAACCGATCATAATGCATATAAAAAATAGTTATCCCAGGGAAACAAATGGGTTTCACGGGATTTAAAAAAAAACTAAATAAACGTAAACGAAGAACGCGGGGCACAGCTTGCAGTGTATAAAATATTAAAATGAATAATATGTTAAAGGAAAATTCAAATACTCTGTAAACATACGACGTTGAGGGCCCATTGGTGCAATGGGCAGCGACCCTGCTTTCAGAGACAAGTGGAAAATGTTAATGTGATAAAAATGAATGATTTTATTGTCTGGGTGTTTATCTGTATAAGTATTTATGTTTATTATTCATAAAAATAATCATACCACAAGCTACGAGGCTAGATGGTCATGTGTGTATTGTTGTGTATTTATTATTTATTCTATTTATAGTACAGCAAGCGTACAGCTTTGGCTGGAGCTTCGTCTTCTTGAGTAAGTCTCTTTGTTTGTTGTTTTATTCATTTGTTACCTATTTTCCGTTCAACCTATAAACAGATCTTAATGAAATTTCGTTTTGATATAGATTGCATCCTAGAGATGGGCATAATTAAAAAATAGCATGGCATAGTCGTTTACCTATGCATGGCGTTACCGCTTACCTATACATAGCCTGACCGCTTAACTCATCATCGTGCAATGCATCATGAAGACGGCCACAGAGTACATTTCATTTCGGGAATATAAATGTTTCCTGCGGATCTTTAAAAACCAAGAATAAACGCGGTCGAGGTCGCAGTCAACAACTAGTATTATAATAATTTTGAAAGGTTTTGAAAAACTTTTAAAAGAAAACTTATTAAGCTCGTTTCTGAAATACAAGATGTACACTTACACTCAAAAAAACATAATCCTACTTTTTGGGGCAGTCGGGTAAAAATATAAAGAATACTAGTTTCAGAAGTATAGTAGTTTCTCCACTCGCCGAAGCTTAATCCAAAGCCTCTGCTGCAATGTAGATTGGCGCGCTGCACGTTTCCTACAATCTGCACTGAATAAAATATGAATTAAGCACATACGAGTAAGTTTGTGCTGAAATTCTACTTAGCTCCGACTGTATAGTATTTCATAGGTGTATTCGTAAAGCCTCGTACGTCTAGAGGCTAAATACCACGAGGTATTTAGGTTCGATTACCGTTTGTTATGGAATTTTTATATTAGTACCGGCCCGACGGTTCTATTGTCACCCATAAAGTGCTAAGCCTGCCAATTAGAGTGGGATAACTGTTTTCAGCATTCTAATGTTCTTCAGCTAGTCACGCCGTGGACGGTGGGTTAATACTCTAAATCCCTTGGTCCTTCGATCCTATCTAATAGGAGAAATTAGGAGGGATATGCATCTTTTTCCGCCTGACCCTTTTTCCGCCTTATTCAACTACAAGTTAACCCTTCACAGTAATTGGTGATGCAGTCTTAAATAGTAACGGGCTAACCTGTTAGGGGTACGGCAGTTATATTAAACCACCCTTAATCGGTTTCTACACGACTTAGTACCGGAACGCTTAATCGCTTAACGGCACTTCTTTGTCGGTAGGGTGGTAACTAGCCGAGGCAGAAGCCTCCCACCAGAGAAAACTGTCTATAACAGACATACTAGTCGCTGTCACTATTTCGCTGTTGGTCGTTCAAAAACTCCTATCTCATATTTATACCATGTTCATGCATAACTTTGAATTGAGAATCAACCCCTTTTTATAAATCAGTTAAAGAATAAAATCGAATGCAAAACGATCCATATTGAACCGCATCGCGAACTGCCAATCTATGAAGCAATTGTGTCCGTTAAAAAGAAAAATTCGGCTGCATTCTCTACAAGCAGACAAAAATAATAAAAAAATATCAAAACGACGTAATTAGAATGGGCATGTTTTATTGGGTTTAATTCGCTTTGAGTGGTGTATAAATGTATTTCGATGCTTTTATATTTAAATTTTTTGATGTAAAGGTTAGTTATAAAGTTGATCGTGGACTGCAGCAAAAGTCGAATGCCTAACCTTTTTTTTTTAAACTTAAAATGCGACAGACGTCAGCAGCTAAAGTCAAAGTCAGAACAATTGACGAATATTAGTTATATAAGTCCTATAAAAACATGGAGTGCAATAAACTAGACTACATAAAATAAGTAATTGATTCAAAGGATATTGTATGCAATTTTCCAATAAAGTACCAGTTGATATCTTGGAGATGTCTCTGAAAAAATGCTTGGGTGTAAATTATTGCTCTAACCAGGTTGCTTCTTTAATAGTTTTAAATGACAATAAATCACCATCGTGATAAGAAAAAAAATAACACCTATTAGTTATCGCCATCAACTCACTTCTATGTCATAATTTACATGTAATGTACGCATCAAAAGTGCCATCTATGTGCTATCTATTTGAATAAAGATTTACTTTGATTTTGACTTTGACTATATAACACTTACAAATATTATTCAAGGTCTACACAGTGCGTGCTAGAAAAAAGAAAGAAAAGCGCTTTTAACGTGTGGACAGGATATCAACTACGTAATGTTGCGGATCCTTACAATGATTCGGAGTTTTATGGTAAAATATGTAGAAGTTAATATTTCTTATGAACATCTTGTAGAGCTTTTTAACTTGGTACTTTAAAAGTATAATGCGTTACTGATACGCAAAGCATAAATCTGGAACCCCCAGCTTGCATCTTTGCTACCCTCAGTGGCGTTCACTTCATACGTGCACAAAAGCACTGCCTACTCTAAAATTGATACATAACTCGTACAGAAGGAGAATTGTTGCCCTTTTTATGCAATTGACCTGCTGACTTCATACCCTGGTATGGAACCCGGTGAACGCAACTGGCTATCCTGTATAAAATTAAGAGAATAGAAAACGCATGCATCCAAGATGCCCATGCAGGCATGCGTTTTCTATCTTTCGCTGCATCATCACTTTCGGTCAATGAATGCATTCATGTGTAGTTCTAAATCAATTCATGTTTTTTATCCTATGTATAAACAATTCCGTGTTTATTTTCCAATTTCGATCAACCCTTTTGTCAAGTTATCGGTACATCACATTTTCATACAGGCGGCGGCTCGAAACGCGCGACCGCGCCTCATACATATTCAAATAACAGGGACTGTAGGTACAAAGCAGATACAGCCTGTGTCCCCGACGTGTTGGAGTTACAAAAAAGCACGAATATGGCCGCCGATAAACAGCTGATACATATCTCAATATATTATTTAGGTTTTGCGCTATACGTTTTGTCCGTGACTGATAAAAGTGACACTTTGTGACGTGTTTGATGTTGTGATTTTGTTGTCCTGGAAATATCATAACAATTATTAGTACCTTGTGCCCAGACAAAAGCCATAAACAAGAATTGAAACGCCGAAACGTGGACACTGACAGCGAGGCTAATTCACAAACTTCAAGTCACTCAGCGTGCTATGGAAAGAGCTATGCTTGGTATTTCTTTGAGGGATAAGATTCGTAACGAAGTGATTCATAGAACTAAAGTAACTGACATAGCCTTTCGTGTCGCAATGGCTTCTTCTGCCGCTAAACAGTATTGTTACAATGCTGTGTTCCGGTCTGAAGGGCGTGGTTCCCGGTGTAATTACAGGAAAATTAGGCTTAACACTTACGCATCAAATTGATTGCGGCATGTTGCATGACGTGCTCTTATAAAAAGAGCAACACTACTTGACGTTTTTCCACTAACCGTTAGGTGTGCCATCTGCTTTCTTCTTGAATGAATGAATATACTTTTATTGCACACCACAAAAAATACAGAACAAAAAGACAAGTAGAACAAAAAAACGTTTTTTTGTTATCCTTCAATGATTAATATAAAAAACAATGCACCAATTACTGGATTTAGTTCCTGGCCTCAAACTAGGAACCCAAAAATGCCTATGTATACATAGTACCTAACATTCAAGCCATTTGTTTAAGAGAGAGAGAGATCGAAAAAAATGAAAAGAAAGTAAACGTTAGTTGTCTTTATTTCCACAATCTTCCTGCTTGCACGGATAAAATTTGTGAGACTACGGTAAAAACGAGCTTCCAGTTCTTATTTATTTTTAAATCTTTTGATTAAGATTTGATGAAGTTAGACATCTAAAGATTTCTCTGAGACTACATTTTAAAATAAGAAGCTGCTCGTATATGTTAAGCAGAAGGCAACTCTACGAATATGTTTTACTACACATTTTTATTCTTATAGAGACACTGTGTGTTTTTCTTGTATTAGGGAAGGCGACGTGACTGGAATAGGAAACACCCACTATTAGTGTCCATATATTTACAAAATAGGAACGGTACCGGGCCTACTTTATGTAAAGAGCCTACATTAACTCAGATACCATCGGCCTCATTTGTATGTAGCATAACAATTCCGAGATGTGGAACAAGAATTTGCTTATTTACCTACTTCTGTTTATTATAATACAAGAATTAAATTTGGTGCAAGACTGTTCATTTTAAAGAATTGAAACTATGTAACATATGCATCGAAAGTGCCATATATGGACCTATTTGAATAAAGAGATATTTGATCTTGACTTGAAGTCTCTTTTCACAATCTACCAAAAGAAATGTAGAAAAGTAGATTTTCAGTTTCAAGAATTTACAAATTACTGTCATAATTCATCTGTTCTGTTCTGTTGTCATGCATCTGTTTGGCTAATTAACTTATTTTTTCTTTATAATGGTATTAGCTTTTTCCCGCGTTAAGACGCTTATTTACGAATCCTGTGGGAACCATTAAAAGCCTTGACTTCTCAACTAACTCTATGCAAACATCAAGCTGATTGGTTGCTTAGTTAGAGCGTAAAAAAGTTCAAACTAACAAAAACACTTCTTCTTCATTCTCCTGCGCTTGTCTCCGTACTTGGTGGCCCGGAACCTTCCGTTGTAGGTAGTGCCACTGGTTCGGCAAAAAAAAATCACACTTTCACATGTGTAATATTAGTACGGATTATGTTTTTAACTACACTCTAAAAAAAGAAAGCCAACTAAGAGAGATTTTCTCTTAGTTGACGTTATATAAATTATAACAATTATGATAATAAACATAACAACAAAAGCTGATTAGTTATAGCAGCAAGTTCATTATAGATTGAGCTAACAATGTAGGTATGTTCATTGATTCTAACAAATAAATACGTTGTTTCTATTATTATTTACTTCTTTGTATGATTAGATCATTTTTAATTATTTAGCTTAAACAAGTACGTAAATTGAATCAGTTAAGAATATGCCTTAGTTAAGTAACAATAATAGGAGCAATACAGTTGCCCAGTCCATTGAATTATGATAAACAATCATTATCATCTTATTTGATGTATCTATGTTCTTATTAGGCTCGTATGGAATCGAGATGCTTGATCACAACAATAACTATCTTGTTAGGAATAACCAATTTTTTTTTTAGAGTGTACCTCGTTGGTCTAGCGGTGAGTAAGTTCAATTGCAGATCACGAGGTCTTGGGTTAGATCCGCGGGTCAGGCCAATGAGCAGGATTGGGGGTTTCTCTCAAGACATTATTAGTAACAGCCCTGGATTAAGGAAATTGGCGGTGATTCTCCAAAAACACGTTTAGCTGTTGATCCTGTGCCTGATCACCGTTCCGTCGGACGATGAGAGTTGGGGGAAAGAGAGTGGAACTTGCGAACCCTCTTGTGCACTAAGTGTAATATTTCCCGCGCAGTTGGAAAATCTTCGGACATTGACCAACGTGTATAAAAACGGTCAAGGGTTTTTTTATGTACATAAGTAAGTCATATTTGAGCTTAATTAATAAAGTATAATTTAAGGCAAACAAGATAATTAACTTTTCACGATTCAATATTCTTTAGAAAATATGTTCATATTGAAAAAAGGGTTTAGTAGCGAAACATCTTAAAATTTCCTATTAAAACAGAATTATCGAATTACTTTATCATATTATATGATAAAATTCAATATAACTTCAATTGAAGTAAAAATTGTATTGTACCACGGCACATGAGTTAAATGGTAAGTACATGCTGTGAATAATTGATGAATTAAAATGGGCATTCATTCAGACCATTACATTTGTCCTGTTTAATTACAAGTGGTTTCACATTAAGTATATATATTTTGACTCGTTGGAACTTGGGTATAAGTCATTTTAAGTATTTTTATCATAAAGTCACAAGAAGCCCGTAATTTAAATACGTAATTAAAAAAAAAACTCAAATAAAATTATTATGTTTACAAAGATAAACTAAGAAAGCAAAATTTATGTTCCGGCAATATAAAAGCGAAAGTATTCATTTATAACTAAATTGTATTTTGTTCTTATTAAGATTTGATAAGAGTATGATTAACTACTTATATTTTTCTCCAAAGAGAGGCGCAGTGAAATGGAAATCTTTGATAAGAATAATCAAGACAATGCAAAAGTTTTCAAATTAAATTTCTAAAATTATGATGTAGACGATGGTTGTGATGTGGACACAGATATTATAATTCATGAAAATAGACTTTTTTTCTTCAGAAATCAATTAGGTACAAAAAAAAAATTGACTGATTATAAAAATATGGAAATAATAACATACTTAATCACAATTTATGTGTTTAGCGTCGTTTGTAACTCTAAACATAATATTCATTTATAACTAATAACAAAATACATTTCTTTGGAAATGGGAAATAATTATAATTACTTTAAGGTGATAGACAAAAAATCTAAGGTGAGAAGTTTATTAAAAAAACTATAGCAATATGTATTATTCGCTTATCAGTCACTTTATTTATGCCTTTTGTAATTATAACACGTCGTGGGTTCAGCTTGTTTCTGTTTTTCACTATTTGAATATGTATGAGGCTTGGTTGCGGCTTTCGAGCTGCCTACATGTATGAAAATGTGATGTTGCGACAAATTGGTGCGGATTGATCGAAATAGGGAAAAATGGTCTACCATCATGTGTCTTTACAATCACGTTGTGAAATTCCGTAAATAGATCAATAAAAAATCGCTGGAGGCTGGGAAGGTCGATTGTTCGGGATGCCATGTGTTCCGATACCCATCACATCTTAAGGGGCCCTTATCAGTGGTGGGTCCGGCTGATATCAGTGCCGAGCAGGCTAAGAGGCGCAAATATGAAAACCTTGATAGCATATTCATTTACGTGTACTTTGCAGCGGTGCGGACCGGGAGGGCTTCAGCTCTGGAGGGAATTATTATCAAAATGTTTAACGAGTACAGGACTTTACGGCCGACTGGCGCAGTGGGCAGCGACCCTGCTTTCTGAATCCTAGGCCGTGGGTTCGATTCCCACGACTGGAAAATGTTTGTGTCATGAACACGATTGTTTTTCACTATCTGTGTATTATAAGTACTTATGTGTATATTATTCATAAAAATATTCAACAGCTATCTTAGTATCCATAACACAAGCTACGCTTACACACTTTGGGGTTAGATGGCGATTTGTGTATGGTCGTAGTAGGTGTATTTATTTCAAAAAAAAAAAACCTGGAGCTGGAGTTTGGGAAAAACTGAAATACTGCCAGCATCATAGGTACTAAGAATATATTTGGTATAACGGGACAGTTGACCTTTAAAAGCTGTGTTGTTTTTTTTACTGTAATTTAATTATGTCTGCATACTGTACTGTTTTGTGTTTATTATTAAAGTAGTTCAGAGTTTTTTAATCCACTTCAAGAAGATCAAGTTTATCACACGAGGAAAGATTTATAAATATTTATGTATATATATTTATTATTAAATTTCTTTTTTTATATGATTTATTTATGATTTTTGCTTGCTTTATTACGGTTATTACGGTTTTTTACAAATCCTGTAGGGACCGTCCGTTTTCCTGGTATAAAAAGTAGCTTATATTACTCTCGGCCCTTTCAACACTATCTCTATGCCTAAAACCAATTAGATAGTTGCTTAGTTAGGGCATGAACGACAAACAAACATTCTTTGGTATTTATAATAAGTAAGAATTACGCCGTAAAATTGTTTCTATAAATTCAGGTAAAGTTCTATAACTGAAAGTGAATTACTTTTGATTCTAAGCCTTTTGAAGTTACTTACTATTCTTTGTTTACAAGCCTGAATAATCGAGAGAATGATTAACAAGTCACAATATGACTACTCTTACTGCGAGTCACAGTTCAACAATACAATACAACTAAACTACATTAAGAGTTTTACAGAAAAGCCGATTTGTTTTATTCAACGATATTTTATTACAATAAACTGAGCCATTGAATGGAATAATATTTATCTTCGTCCGGTCACACAAAAGCTATTCTTGTGTTAGCTCAGAGTATATAGTGGCAAACGCCAGGTGCGGATTCAATCCTCTTTCGCCCTCCGAAGCTTCTCGGCCCCGTTAAACCCCTTTTAAGTAACATGACTTTTAACTTTGTGACCCGTCTTTGCTTTAGAATGCTCGAGATTTATTAAACTAAAAGTAAAATGGATGACAGAGCGAACTTCCCTTGGAAATATTTCAGCTGTCGTGTAACGTGAAATTCATATTGATGCTTCCTTGGGACAATGGGAAATGCTCGACACTTTTTAAAACAGTTTGTAACACTTCATCGCACACGTTTCCTTCATTTGCAGAAGTTGAAAAAGCTTTAGATAATAATGCTATAACTAAAAATGAAAATTAAGTGAGCAGAAAATTCTACAGCTTTGAATGATAAAACATTTTGTGTGCGGTAATCGCCCATCACATGGTTTGGGCAACAACATGCGAGCATATTTATGGATACCCGAAATTTCACCGGATGATGCAGTTATAGATAATAGCGGAGTAACCTGTTATACCCATACCTCTAAACGGTTTTTACGCTGCAACGTATCGGATGATATCTAAAACGAAGCCATCCACCAGACAAAATCATATATAATGTTAGATAGAAGCAGAAATACTTTGCGATACTGAATAATTGTTAAGTCAACAATTATTAATTATTCATTGTAAAGTCGACATCTCCTGAGGATGCTCTGGTTTCGAAGCGAAACGTGCTCAGAGGGTACATTGCCGAAAATCTGTTTGGTGTGAAGTATAAAAATTGAAGAAATTATAAATTACACCATACAACTCTCCTGCTTTTCTCGGAGTATAGCCATTAAAGCTTAATTTCACAATATATAATGTTAATAAGGCACCCTAATACACTATGAAATTTGAATATTCAATTTTCACATCTCTTTGATATGAACTAAAGCATCAGAAATTTTGATAAACAGTGTGTTAGTATTTGAACCAACAAAGCGAAAAAGGGGTTTGTAGAGTGTATATTGTAGAGTGAAATATTTTATGAAACTATTATACAATACAATCCGCTTCGTAGACAATGACACAGTGAGCAAGATCCCATTGTTGTTGGATTTTAATTTTAATATTCTATTGTTGCGTGAATGCGGAGAAAATGAAATACCTCACTATCGTGCTTATTAATTTTGGCTTTCAGATAGGGGAAGTTTGCTTTTAGTTAATTAAATTACTAATACTACTAAGATGGAAGTGGACTAACCTGTTGGGGGTATTAATTTAAATAAAAACCCCTAATCGGTTTCAACGCGTCTCAGATAGGACAACGCGTCAGAGAGGAAATTACAAGTATGGAGTTTTTCAGGATTATTGCTAACTTAAGTTACTCAGGTAGGTAAATACAATATGGCATGAGCAATCCAGATTTTTTTTTAAATTTCACTATTAGGGCAACTGCTACTATAATCTTCTGTTATTTATAATTCCAGTGTCACGATATTTGACCAGAACAATAAATAATAAATAAATATACTACGACAATACACACATCGCAATTTAGTCCCAAAGTAAGCGTAGCTTGTGTTACGGGTACAAAGACAACTCATGAATAATTTTATGAATAATATACATAAAAACTTATAATATACATATAAACACCCAGACACTGAAAAACATTCATGTTCATCACACTAACATTGTCCAGTTATGGGAATCGAACCCAGGACCTTGTACTCAGAACTCAGGGTCGCTGCCCACTGCATCAATTGGCCGTCCAAGAATGAACTCCGAAACTGGAAAAACTCCGTGGAAATGGACAAGGCACATAGCTCGTAGAACCGATGGACATTGGGGTTCCAAGACGATAGAATAGTGACCCCGTACAGGTAAACGCGTGTTGGTCGGCCCCCAACGAGGTGTATAGACGTCATCAAATGAGTCGCTGGGAGCCGCTGGAAATATGCGGCCCAGGACCGTGGATTTTGGAACTCCCTACAAAAGACCTATGTCCAGCAGTGGACTTCAAGCGGTTAAAGTGATTATGATGACAACAATAATTTAATTCATTTCAATTTAAAACATTTTGAATACTTTGAATAGCTATAGCTTAATTATTTAAATTCATCCGACTGAGGCTTAAGAACACAATATAAAAATAAATAAACAACAAAAATACATATAGGAGTTATTCCTATTTATTCCTGTTGACTATACTTGCAAGGTTTATTATATTTCCAGCGGCTACCAATTCAAATAAAAAAATTATAAAACAAATCTTTTTTTTATAACTTTCCATACCTTTAAGTACGATATATGTTTTCTTTTAGTCACAATAAAGACAAGTCCACATTTTATTTTATTTTTTAGTTTTTAGCTTTTGTATTTTGTGTTTTCTTTAGTTTCCGTAGTTTTTGATTTTGTTTATAGTCGTGGAGAAGAGACGACCTTGGCTAGTTACCACCCTACTAAAGCGATTAAGCGTTCAAGAACGGTGTCGCGTAGAAACAGATTAGGTGTATGGGTTTAATATAACTGCAATATTCCTAACATGAATGCATAATCATTTACCACCAAGTGAAATTGCAGTCAATGGTTAAGTAGAAGTGGAATAAAAAAAAGTATGGATACCGTATTCTCACCCTTATACATCATTTTGCTACTTACTTTAAGGTGGTTCATTTTCTGTAATCTTTAAATTAAATTTCTCATGCCTACCTTTTAGTACGAGGAAGAATAATAAATGTATTTGCCTGCGTAGACATATTTTGCTCTCAGGGAAGAATCCAATTACGATAACGTTATGTCCCGCATGAAAGTGTCGCGTTTATGGTAAAATATTAATGTATTTCAATTTGGGAGGCTGCTACAGACCTCCATAAATATCGTGGCGCGGCTCATAGTGGGGAAGCGTAAATACTTCGGTTAAAATTGAATAGTATTACGTCTAGGTAAGTTATTTTTTATAGTTTAGTAATATGAAGAGTGATAGCCTCCGGCTGTCAGTGGTTAGGGCTTCGGCTTCACTCTCGGAGGGCCGATTTCGTAACCCAGCACACACCTCAAACTTTTCTTAGTGCGTTTTAAGTAGATTATCAAAATATCTCTTGCTTCAGCGGTGAAGGTAAACATCATGAATGGTGAGGAAACCTGCATGTTTGAATGTTCGTCGTGATGCTCTCAAAAGGAGTGTGGAGTCCACCGATTCGTACATGGCCAGTGTCGTGAATTGCGACCTAAACCCTTCTAATTGTGGGATCTAAGATCTTATTTTAATTTTGGTTAAAAAATTCGGCAGACCAGAGAGTACCTATGTACTTTAAATATCATCTCAACTTAAAATTTGATAGAATTAACTTCGAAAGCGTTGGTATTTTAAATAATCTGCTAACCCTTTACACCCGTTTAAATTTATTTTCAAGCGAAACTCTTTTTTAGCGGATACCAACACTCTATACAGCAACTGCATTCTTAATTGAAATGAGTTTCCTTACTAAACAAAATGGGAATCAAAACAATCTTCTTCCTACTTACATTTTAACTCTTTGAGGCAATTTTTGGAATAAAGAGTATCTACTTGTATAACCTGCAACTGCGAGCGATATTGATTCTTCGATTTAAAGACTTTGCATTGAATTGATTTACAAATTTTTGGCACACTGAACTTTTCTGTGGATAGGTAGAATTTGGAGACTTCGAGAGTTATCAAAGTTGGAAATTAAAAGACCGTACTCGCTAAGCAACGCTGACACCAGTCTTTAATTATAATAGTTGATCGACTTTGAATGTTAGAATTTTGTTAACTTCTAAATTTTATATTTCAAAGCTTTTTACAACATGCACATACTTTGAATTAGATCGAAATAATGCATGACTCACGGCAACCCAAAAATCATTTTATTTAGTACCTTAAGGCACTCACTGTGTTTTGGTAGAGGCATTACAAAATGGTTATACCATTCTATCTGCGTTGTCTATTAATTATTCCTATATTTCAATAAAAAGTTAAATCACAGCTTTTAAAACACGGTACATTACGCTATAATTTAATAAATACGGTAGGCCTTATGATATAATAAAGTACCTAGTGATGATAGTGCTTAAATTAAATTAGAAGTTAAATAGATTTTTTTTTATTTATTTATTGAGTAGTGATGAAAGCACAGTAGTTCGGACTTTGGCATCAATATCCGGGTTCGAAAATACACCTCTAATTTTTTTTAAATAATGCAAGCAGTTAAAATATCCCTTGCTTTAAGGTTGAAGGAAAACATCCCATACCAACCTATTTTCCAAAATGTTATAAAAGGCGTGTGGAGTCCACCAATAGGCACTAGACCAGAGTGGTGGAATAGTGTCTAAACTTTTCTCAATGTAGAAAGAGACCCGTGCCCTGTAGTCGACTGTTACTGGGTTTATTTGATGTTGATTTATTTATGTAATACACATTTAGATACTTATTGTATTTGTAATTTGCGACTTAACGCAACTCAATAATTGAATATTCGTCATTTCATAGCATTTACATAAAGACATTCATTTTGCATTAAAAGATAAAAAAAGAACTAAAAACACAAGACGCCATAAAATCGTATAGCCCACTAAACAATTGCGGTAAAACTAGAAGCGAGAAAATGGTACATCCGAGGCGCAAACAGCATTTGGCAACAACACTGTATTAAGATTGGTTTCGAAGCGAACAACGAGCGGGCGACACGAGATACGCTTTAAGAAGAAGTTAGGAACAGATTTATAGGTCGAAACAAACGCAATACTGAAGCCGCGCAGCCATCAACCAAACAAGTTTGATGCCGACTTTGGTCATTTAAATGTTGCCTCTGATAAATTGCAGCCTGAAATTGTTTTGGAAAGCGTTAGAATTGTATGGATTATAATCTAGGCAGCTAAATTGTGTAATGTTACAACACACATTGCTGTATTGGGGTCCCAATTTGCTTGAATGGCAACCCCGCACCAGTAAACGCAGCGTTGGTCGGCTCTCATCGGGGTGGACCTCAAACTAGTTGCTGGGAGCCGCTTTTTAATGCGCAATGCCCTGCAGAGCCCGGCATTGCGCATTAAAAGGCTAAAGAGGATGACCGTAAAATCCCTGGCAATTTGTGCGTGCCTCGATTATAATTTAAAAAAAGTTATACCTATAAGTACATATAAACATAATATTTATGTATACAGTTTTATACCATAATCATCTTAATATAGTACAGTCTAAAATTAAATTTTCTATGCGCTTTCCACAAATCAACTTCGTGGTTGAGCCGGAAATAACTCCAATATAGCATCAAGTTAGTCTAAAGATGAGTTTAATAAAGATAAGTCATTTTATTTTAAATCTAATATTATTAAAGGCTTGATTTTAGGAGGGAGGATGTAGTCATCCGTTTACGGTTATACTCAACAGTAATCTATTCACTGATTAGTAATTTTGCTATGTAAGCTCAATTACAGGTATTATGCATACTTATAAATGAGTTAGGTTACTAATAAAACATAATTTAGGAAAATTCAAGGAAACAAAATTATTAGCCCTGCAAATTGACGATAGCCTTAATTGGAAGAATCATATTGAAAAATTGTGTTTAAAATTAAACACATTTTCGTTTGCATTATATAATGCTTTCAAAAGAGGTTAACCAGGCAGCAGTTATAATTGCGTTCAATGCAAGCAAGTTTAAGATATGGAATAATATTTTGGGGTAATTCGTCTGCGAGGGAGAATTTGAGAGCTATATGTCACTTGCATCACACAGATACCTACATGTAAACCCAAGAAAAGAAACTGAAAATACTTACCTTTCCTTGTTTGTATATTTATGAATATCTGGTATTTATCAAAAAGAACAATCACTTGTTTACATATATGTATAGCAAACGCAGAAAAATAAATTAATGTATAAGCAACATTCCATAGCGTTATTTAAGAATAGTATTTGCATTATGGCGCCTAAAATATACAAAAAATTACCAGCGTCGTGAAAAATAATGAAATAATATACCATCCAAGAATATTTAACAGACAAAATATTCTAGTTTAACATTTATATTGATATTATAAATTGACATGAATAACAATCGATTAGATTAGCACTTGAGTTTAGAAATGATCTGGAATAAAATCAATTAATCTCAGTCAATGTCAGTCTTGGAATTTGTTACTTAGTTTAATATTGACGATTATTGGATTTAAGCTAGTATTATTGTAGAAAGAAAACATTAATGTAATAACATATATTTTTTGCATGGCATTTAAGGCGAATTGTTTGTTCCTTATATTTTATTTACAAATATTATGAAACCAATCAGCAAATAAACGAATTGCGTTGAATAATTCCAATAAGGAGGTAGTCACAGTTATGCTTTACTTGGAAAGTACGATAACTTAATTTCACACAACATTATGTTAGTATAATAAATTTTAGTTTTTTTATTAGGGCGTATCTATTTTATCCTTACGTACCTTCTTTGCAAGGCATATCATGCCACAACAACACCCTGTGTCGTTTAAATTGAATTGGAAAATGATTTATGCCAACAATCTTTGATATTCTTGCACTCAACTGCTGTAGATGAAAAATGGGAAATTTTGTGTGTAAACTTGAAAGACTTGATAACCTTTCTATTCGGATGATCGATGTTTTTTAGATCGAAGCTTCAGGATTTTAAATACCGTTAAATCGTAAATTCGTGGTAAATAAATAATGACATTATTATTAATACTGTTTCACTTACATATGAGTGTACTACGAGTAAGTAGATAAACACATGAACATCATAATATATAAAAAAAACAATTTGCTGACCTTACGGGACGCCCAGCAGAAATTATATTTAATGATAAAAAACAATTATTCAAATATGGAAGAAAATAACAAAAAATAATTGAGTTTCTTAATTAAAATCAATCGTTGTTTTTATTAGTATAATTTTTTTTCTTTCGAAAAAGTTAAATGAATAAAAAATATTTATTTTTATTAATAGGTAGATTAAAAAATAATTTAGATCGATACCATACAGGCAAACATAAATTTTGCTGCTAAGTAGCACCAATAGATGTTCTTCATCAAAAAACAAGATTTGTTAAGATATAGCAAATGATAAAATAGTAGATGTATTTTTTCTAATTAAATCTCAAGTTTCTAAGCATTTTATTTAATTCTAATGTTGTATAACTAGTATTAATTTCTTAAAATCATTTCATAATCTCTGTGTAAATTTTGATCATCTTTTTCATTTACATTTATTCTTATATGCATGAAAGTTTTACAAGTCTTTCGTTCGCATATAGTTTAAATTAAATCATATACATTATTGATATTAATTGAATTAAAGTCATACGTGTAACGAGATTTTCCGTACATCATTTATGGAATCTTCACTGTGCGAGCGAGATATGAATATGGCAGTTAATCAATCTTTGTCACTAAACTACTACGCTTGGTTGCCTTTCTAAGAAATACAAAAAATATTTGACGCATCAATATCCTAGATATTTGATGAAATATTAAAGAGACATTTGTAGGTCGAGATGCATGTACATTTTTTTTATTTATTAAATATTTATTATTGTTGTTCTATGCCACGAAGTCTAGTGCAGCGGTGATTATTGTGAACACAAACATTATCTGTAGTTCAGTCGTCATTGTTAAAAATTAAATAATTTTCCTTACAAAAAAAGGCATGTTAATGACTAGAAAATCTTTTGTAGATATACTTTACCCTATACCTAATTGCAACGAATAGACGCGCAGTTCTCAAACTATAATATTTTAACATAAAGTTAACGACCCTTGGTTAACGTGGGTAAAACCGTAAAATAAAAGACATATTATATTTTATAGTATTTCAATACAGATTTGGACATACTTTTACCTTTTACGAGTTATTACGTCTTTCCATAGTAAAAGCTAAAATATTTATTTTGGCTTATTACGTATTATAATATTATTAATGATATTACAGGTGGTTTCATCATTTCACGTATAATAATAAGGTTTTGTTGTTACGGTAGTTTCAACAATGCCACTGTAACTGGAGTCCGGCAGCATGAACGAAGTCCATTATCCCCACATGTATAATTAAATGTCACCGGACAAAATAAGCAATTTGGTCGGTAATGTGGTCTTTTGTGGCCTCATTTACTTTTATTATATCTATTTACTCTTTTGATGTGACTAATTTTTCTTTTTGTAGTGAACACATTGAAAAGCACTGTGTGTATAGAAGTCCTATGTATTTATTCCCAGTTGGGGAGGTGGGTGACAATAAACAGAAACAGTCAAAAAAACTCTGTAACCCAAAATTAAAACTTGATTTAAGATGTCGATTAATGAATTGCTATTTTTGGTCCGCCAAATGTTCACAACAAGCACAAGTCAAATCTAATAAGAAAGTACTTGACCTAGTAGCCAAGGACAGAAAACTGATGCTTACAATATGCGCAGTATAGTAGCTTTCTTCGGCTACTACATACAACCATACTTTAGAGACCAGTTTCCTTCCCAAGACATACTAGAAGGTAAAATTGTTGGGAAGAGCCACAGGGACGCAAATAGTTGGACGATATATAAAGGGGTTGACCGGACTTAGTTAACCAGATTTAAAGAAAGCGGCACTTAAAAGGAAGGATTTCCAATTGGTGGCCGCTAAACTTTATTTAAAAGTAGATGTCACCCGATGACGATAATGCAAAATCGAAAGCAGCTTTTGAGCTACAACCTGAGCCAGCCTTCTACCGTTTTCTAGCCAGTCTGCTGGATACCTCTGTTATAAATTAGGACCAAACACCACCAAGTCTGATGGGCAGGTTTTCGTGCAGGTTCCAGTAAAAAATATGTTAAATAAATAAATATAAATTAATATACTACGACAAGACACACATCGCTATCTAGCCCCAAAGTAAGCGTAGCTTATGTTATGGGTACTAGGATAGCTGATGAATATTTTTATGAATATAATACACATTAATACTTATATATATTTACTATAGATACATAAGTACAATAACAAATATAAATATTTGTTATTGTATATATATATATATATATATATATATATATTTATATCTGTATATATATATATATATATATATATATATATATATATATATTTATATCTTATTTTATTTATCTCTTTTAATAATTTATTATATTAGTTATTAGTAGTATGTACTTAAGTGTGTAAATTTATGTATTGTTTATTTTAATTGCGATTTTCCGTCTCTCATGTTTTATTGTGTACTATCGTTAAGGTTCGTTATCGTCGTATCGTTAATTTTTTTTGTTTAACTATATTTGTAATTTCTCCTTTATTACGCAATAAAGATGTTTAAATAAATAAAAATTAATACTTATATTATAGTTTATACATATAAACACCCAGACACTGAAAAACATTCATGTTCATTACACAAACATTTTTCCAGTTGTGGGAATCGAACCCACGGCCTTGGACGCGGAAAGCAGGGTCACTGCCCGGAGCCACGGAGCATACTCAGGAGATTTTGACTTTACAATTATTAATTGTTAAGATCCATCAGCCATGCGGTCTCGCATAGTACTCATTTAACCGGTCATTTGTAATACTCATTTAGCCTGCTTTATGAAAAGTGTGTTTAAATTTTTAGTTTAAATAACCTGTACATTTATGAAATTTTCAATATTAATGTTTAATTAAAAATTATGCACTTTTTAACGTATTAGTTTGATTGCTAAATTTACTAAACGAAAAACAAATAAAATGGTCAAGCACACAGTATTGCTGGAAATTCAACTTTCCGCATGATATAGGTATCGATATTTGGGCAACTGTATTAAAAACGTATTTTGGAAACTGAGTACATCTGGTAGGTACACTTATATTTAAATAAGTTTATTGCTTACACAACATAAATAATCAATTCACTCGTAATATAAAGCCGGTATTATAAAATGTTAACGAGCGACCCGCATTGTTTTTCAATGTCTTGTTTTGTCCTAGAAACCTGACTATATACTTAGTACAACAACAAAGGTAGAGAAGGTTAAACAACAGTTTTGAAATCTTTATAAAGCCTGGCCTTAGCCGGCATGACCTAGTAACTAAGGCGAACCTTAAAAATATAATAGCGCACATAGGCGGTGCTTGTGTGCTTATAAATATTTGTTCCACATGCGTCTCGAGTTTCTACCGGGCGTACAAATGCCGATTTGAACATAAAATTCAGAATACACCTTCGTAAATATTGAGATTCGATCAAAGTCCAAATCAGGTAAATAAAATAAAAAGGTACGAATGAAATGACGCTGAAACGTGATACGAAGTTCCAGGACAGATCGTGCTGTTGGATTTTATTTTTATACGTCATAAAGCATTTTTTATCACCCGACTACGGAGGGGTTATGATTTTTTTTAGGATTCTGTTTGTATCATACACAGCTATGGCCTATGGTACTAATAGTCTTATACCACTTTAATCAATGCGGTATCGCGGGTTCTTTCTTGTCTTTCCAACGAATTTTTTACTTTTATTGGTAGAAGTAAGTGTTAGAATCTACAAAAAGCAGTTAGAAAATTATGAATGCATCAGATAATCGTTTACCGTTTACAAAGCAATCTCCGGCACAACTATATCGAATCCTACATATCTAAAAACCTATCCTTATAATAAAACTGTAACTGGAAGATTTCTGTACATTTAATACATTTTGAATTTTTTTATCGGGGGATGCTTTATAATCAATACCGAGTCCAAACAGATTTTTATTTAATTTTTGTCTGTCTGTCCGTCTGTCCGGGTATCACGTAAAAACTACTGAACGGATTTAAATAAAATTTGGTATAGTGGTAGCTGATATCCCAACATACTTTTTATCCCTATAAACAATAAGTTTCCTCCGGGATACATAATATATTTATTATAATAACTACTTTTTTTATATTTTTTCTTTCAAAACACGGGTATAATCGTAACATGTTCCTATCATGATATGAATCCTTATCCGAATAAATAGTTTTATAAATATAAATTTTGACGGGAAAGCAAGAAAAATGCAGCGGTCCGCATGGAAATAAACCTGATCTGGTAGGTAGCGCTGCAATTCGTTTCTAAGTTTTTTTAAGATATTAAAACCTCTAATAACCGATTTGGTGCAGACGAAGTTGCGCGGGTCAGTTAGTTAAAGTATACATTTTGATTACTTACTCTACTTATAATTATTTTAGACACTTTTTTCCCAAGAAAAGAAACAGAAAGGCCGCCTAAGGAGTTGTTCTTCCTAAAAAATACAACATGATATATAATATCTGTGGTGTTAATTATTTGCAAGTAATAAATCCAGTAACTTTTTACTACATATATTATATTCCTTCCGATAGTTCCGATAACATATTAAATTATTGGTTCCTTCTCTTACTTTTGTGCTTTTTGAGAGCTAGGGTTACAGAATAATAATAAAAATAATAAAAATCCTTTATTGCCATACAAGATTAATAACTAAAAGAATCATTAATTAATATTAACAATATGGCAAATGTCCGCAAACTCAGCCTTATGCTGTGCATTAGCAACAATGCTCAGCGCTGATTTTCAGTCTGCACCAGTATCAGACTGAGCAAACAACCGCGACGCCCGAGTAAATTTAAGAAAAAAATTTAAATAAAAAAAAAAAAATCCAAATAAACTGTAAAAGAGAGCCAATAAAACTAAAACTAACACAAACTTAAATTAAACAAGTAGGTAAATAAAAGTAATAAAAGAAAATAAAATGAAATTGTAGAAAAAACAAAAAATAAATACATAATTATTCCAAACAGTACTCATTTTGCATAGACAAATCTCGCTGCTTCAATTTGTAAGCTAAGGTATAAATTTTTTAGCTTGTGTTTAAATACTATTTTGCCAAGAATATTATCACATGTACGGAACGGAGGAGGAAGATCATTCCAGATCTTGGCCGCAGCGAATCGAAAGCAGCCCCTGAACCCTGCCTTTTTGTGTTTAGGGGTAAAATAGGGGGTTAGGAATAAAGGTATCTTGTTTAAGGAAATATCTTTGGCAGCTTTAAAGTACCTATCTCGAGTAACAGAAATCGTGGGGTGAACATTCGACCCCATAAAATAACCTGAACAATAATTAACTTTAAGGTTACTGGCAAAGTTACAAAAAGTGACAGCATAGGCCTATTTTAGCTACGCAAAGTAATAAATTATAAGTTCATTAAGTCACAGACTTCCGAAAACAATGTTTTAGCAGCCTGGCAACTACGGTGGATTAATATGTAATAATATAAAATATCGGGATAAAATAAACTATTAATAAAATAAGGGTTGGAAAGGGGTTCTCGATAGTCGGCGTTTATTATAAAATTTTACTAACGCTGCATTTCTTAAGCTCTTTCTAAAAAAAAAAAACAATAATTTGAGTTTATTTTCCTACTTATTCTTTGTCAATTCTGTGTACTTTGTTTAAGTCATTGGATACTAATCAAGTTCTATAAAGTACTAATTTTCTTAATTTCAGTGACTTACCGGGCTGAGGCGCGACGATTTGACGTGCTCTTCGAGGCACGAAATTTCCGACTCCGGTTGGGTACCCAGAATTTAAATTTTAAATAGAAAAATTTTATGCTTACGAATTTCTGGTCCAACTCAGTAATAGAACTCGTTATCCGTACTAGACTAATGAGGCAGCTACTCCACGACGAAGTCCACACGTCAGACTTAATCACGAATGTGAATGCACCACCTAAGCAGTTATGCTTAAAAATACTTCAGCAAACAAGAATATATAAGAATTAATTCCGTGAGTATAGCAAAACACAATGTTATTATTATATTTCTATCAAACTTGCTCATAACTTGAATCTTGTTCCATCGAGTTAAGGCTTATAATCCAAGAGATTTTTTATTTATTTATTGTAAGTGCATATGCATTATTTATACATTTTACCCACTTACAGCCGAGGTTATACAAATTCATTTATATACACCTAAAACTATTACTTAAAAAAGAAAAATTGGCTGTAGTTTTGGGTGAATATTTGTATCCTAACTAGATATCTGTATCTATATCATAATAAATCTACCACAAACTTTCGGCTTATAAGTACTTATTACATGTAGTTTTAGTTGTAACTAACCTGAACATTTAGTTATGTACAAGCAAATGCCAGCACTAATTACCTACGTTCTACATGACATGATAAACTTAACTGTTATTGAAACACAAACAAGAAATTTTTAATATGTAATTACACTTTTACACTACAAAAACACCATAGAATACACTACTTACTGTTCTATTACAACACATCAAACGCTCCAAAATGACCAAAACATTAACAGTTATGTGTAGTGTGTGTAGTTGTTGTTACAAAGTTATACGGATTTTTTTTCAGGAAGTAATAGTTGAGATTGAACGTACTAGATAATTTAATTAAATTATGTTTAATTAATTAAAAGGCTCATCCTTAATTTATTTAAAAAGTAATTTAAGTTAACACCATAGAATACACTAATTACTGTTCTATTACAACACATCAAGCGCTCCGAAATGACCAAAACATTAACAGTTATGTGTGCTTACCCGCAAATTTTTCGACGAGCAGTCGGCGCGCGCGCGGTGCGCCGACGCGACGTAAACTGTTGTTGTTACAAAGTTATACGGAATTTTTTTCAGGAAGAAATAGTTGAGATTGAACGTACTAGATAATTTAATAAAACTATGTTTAATTTATTAAATGGCTCATCCTTATTTTATTTTAAAAGTAATTTTTATTACTACTTTTAATTCGTTGAGACCTTCAGTAATTGATATAGTTGGTTGACTGGTAATAATATATAATGAATTGTGATATTTTTTACTATAAATTAGTCAACAGATTTACAGTTTGTTTATAATCCAGGGCCATTAGGTGATTGTTGAACCATAATTGAACTTATTTATTACAAAATAAAAAATCAGAAATCATGGTGACGCCCAATATAAAATCTATTAAAAATAAGTAACTTAATCACAGAGCAGAGATCATAAAACATTCGTTTCATACCCTAATAGGAACGAATTTAGAAGCACTCATCAGAAGCTCAGTTTATGCAAACACGATCAACCGCACGTACAACACCAGCCGGCAGAACGTAAATTGTAGGCCACCCAATACAGACATTTGAAATAGTCGGCTTGTGATCGCAAACTGGGCAGTTGCTTCTGAAAATAGCACAATACCTACCTAGTACCTAGTTTATGCACAGTGAAGTTAACCTTATTAATAAACGTTGCATAACGTCGGAATAGTTATGCACTGTTTTGCCACACTTTAACTTCCAGCACATTTCAAATGATAAGACGTTATGAAGCAGCATTTCCGGTCTGAAGGAAGTGGTTGGCGGTTGAGTATGTTCATTGGAGAAGTCTCCTATAAACATACTAAATTAACTATGGTTACATATTTAAGAGGTGGATAACGTCGCTTTAAATCTATATAACAGTAAACCACAAAGTATATAACCATAACAAAGGTTAGACTTCTTATAATACGCTTTTTGTACATTGGCTCACAAAATAAAGACCAACTCTAAACACGTCTTACTCTTTCGAATGCTCCCATACATAAAACATTAGCCCTTATGGCTTGCAATATTGTGTATAATGTATGGGCTCCGATGTGGGCTCCGTAGCTGTTGTCTACATCGCTTACGTGTGTCAGCGACGTAGACAACTGCTACGCAGTATACTGCGTAGCCGTTACAATAGCCGTACCAATTAGTCGCATGAGTCTGCGAAACTAGCATACCTCTAACTTTTTCATGCATTCCATTCCATTGAAGACTGCATCATCCGTTATCATTCGTTGCGAATGTTGGTTCCAAGCGAAGACTGTTATGAAAAAAATTACCAAAAACAAAAATCTCATTTAAACCACCTACTATGTAGTTTAATACGCGCTAACCTTTTTTGCAACCGAATACTCCTTTTTGTCTCCTTTTAATTTCCCTTATGAGCTCGCAATTGCCCTCATAATGGTATCGTACCTTTCATTAAGTCTCATTTGAGCCCCTGAATGGTGGTCTCGACTCATAATGAGAGGAAACGTTAGACGTTATACCCTTAAGCCTTTGTGTACACTTACAGCGCCCACTAGCTCTTTTCATGGTCATTTGTGCTCGAGCTCGCTACTGTTGGGCTTTATTAATAAATACCTATTTTGCTGCTATTTATTTCTAGGTACAATTTGCATTTCTGCGCTTTTATTAAATTCTCTTTTAAGTCCGTTGGGGGTTTAAAAGCCTTACGTTTTTTTACATTTGAAAAAGCGGTGAGAGCTGGAGTTAGCGGTGATGGGCTGGTGGTTAACACTCCAGTCTCCTTATCGTGGACGATGAGTGTTAAGATTTCTTCATAATTCTCAAAGGCGTGTTTCCGCACTTTCTCATTTTGAGCGGACACCCGTGCTCTGTAATGTACTGGTGATGGGTTGATAATAATGATGATTTTAATAATAGTGATGTTCGTATTATAAAAACGAATTTATTAGCTCAAACTTGAACGAGCTCATTGATTTTTATAATTTAAAATGATTGATCAAACAATCATAATAAGAAGCAGTTATTTTTAAATCACAATCACAGGTGCATGCTTTTTGGCTTATTTATACAGGAAAATACCGAAATTTTAATTATTTTGTATCGATTGTATTGACACATGTATACTTACATCGCTAAAATAATCCTTTTTAGTATATATCAGCTAAACTAATTTTAAAAGCAGAAGAGTTTGTTTCTTTTTATTGCTAGTTTTTTGGTTTCTTTCACGCTAATCTCTGGAAAGTCCGTTTTGAATGATTTAGTTCCATTTCATATTCACTATCCTAATTCCTAAGAAAGGCCTATTGACAATCCCGCTAGACCCTTTCAGTCGCTGCGGCTGACATTGTGTCGCGGTGGGTCGTATAATGAAAGAAAACATTGCAAAAATGTACGAAATAGTAGTTGTACGTGGAATAAACTGCTAGAATTATATAAAGATATACTTTAATATTGTTTCTCTAGAAGGCGTACCTACTATAAGTATCCATATCGTCGACAAACTTCATAAATCATCCTAAGACGCAGATGACTCGTAAAAAAGTGATATAAAATTAAATAGAAAGACAGAGATAAAATTATTAATATTCTTGAGCATCCTTCGAGAAAAAAAATTAAATTCTTGCCTGAAATTTAAATGCGACGGTTCTAAGTGCTGAACATTTTTCAGTGAAGCAGAGTGGCAAAGTCAAGATGTAACGCTTTCAGACCGTCTCGCAGAAGCGGCAAAGATGAATGGCATTCAATATGAAATTGAATTCCGTGGTTCATTCCTTTTCAATTTGATGTAGGGAATGTTGCTCGACGTTTACCTCTGATACCTCTTAAGGTGCTTGCTCCGTAATGCATAAGTACGATACCCAGTTTACAGAACAATTTATATTATTAGGAGTTAGTTATGGATTTTATCAAATCTCACTTCTGATTATAAATGCGAAATTATGAATGAATGAATGAATGAAAACACTTTTGTCGGACACCACATAAACGTATAGAAAAATTTAATGAAAAGTTTTAAGAAAACAATTTGACGGCCTTATCGCTACATAGCGATCTCTTCCAGGTGCATATAAATAAACATATATATTTGCATTCATACCTACATAAAAATAAATACTAAACTTATATATATAAGTAACTTAAGTAATATATACCTAAGTATACAATGAATATCAATAATACATTTATATATACAATATTGGCAATCCCCAAACGAAACAGAAGGGATTAGGCATGACTACGGAATAAAAAATTATAAAATATATTATTATTTATTAACGAAAACGAAACGAAATATGCTTACCAATAAACTACCGAGGCAGAAGGAATATTAGTAGGTACATATGAAAATTACACTCTAAAGCATGAAGATAACCATTTAAGTTCCGTCAACCAGATAACGCAATCGACAGATCAACTAATATCAACTACGTCACACCGCCCCAGGGTATTTAAGTACCTAATTACAATTTGCAAATCAAATTGCGTAGGTGTTCTCTTACCAGAAACTTTCAGGCAGTATAATTCTACACCCACCTGCGTTCCAACAATATCTGCTACACGTATATTGAACTAATTTCGAGGATAGTACTGTTAAGCGTTACTTTATGCCAAACATCTACCGTAGGAACAGGTAGGGTTATCGCTTATCATTTCATTATGTCGAATACCGTATGAGGTTTAAACCCAAATATTTAATTTCAGTCCAGACTCAAAGAGTCACTTGAAGGACGATGGTATATGAGGATGGGTATGTAAGTTATATTATTATTTAAAAGAATTCTTTGCCACGAAACATTTATTCAGAATTTTATTTGTTTTACTTTGACTTTTGATTATGCCATACAACAAATATACCTAACTTATTATAGCGTGCATATGACATTCTTATAATTACAGTTTTTGTTATTTTTAATATATTTGCAATGGAGTGGTGAACATGTATAATAAATTATTATACCTAGATACTTTAAGATTTGCGTGTCATAGACTGCGACTAAACATGTATAATATTTTAAGCAAATAAATTAATTTAAATTTAAGCATAAATTAGAAGATTCCTAGAACAATCATAGATCAGCGAGTTACAAAACTAAAATAGCAATGGGCGGTGTCTGATAGACATTGAGGTCCGAGGGTGCTTGAGTAGCGTATTTGTAGCTGATAGAGGTTTTACTAGGACATGGATGGATGACAACAATAAAGTCCACGGAAGTTGTGTAATGGAATTTGGTTCTCCCTACAACATACCACGACACATGTACATCCACGACAAGATTTTTTGTTAAAACTTAATTGCCAATGGTGAAGTTACTCGTAATGGTACGTAGTAGAAATGAAAAATAAATGACACTGCGCTATTTTTACTTTTATAGGTAGTGAAATCAACTTTATGTGGTTAGGTATAGGCTGGTAACTAAAAACTTCTAGTTAATATTACTGCTAAAAATACCCATCACCCGCCCACTACAGGGCCCTGCCCACAATGAGAAGGGTTTAGACCGCATTCTAACGCGCTGGCTCAGTGATAGAGGATTGGCTGACTTCACACACCTTTAAGATCACTATGAATTGAACTCTCAGTCATGCAGGTTTTTACGATGTTTTCCTTCACCGTAATTGCTTAAAACTCTCATAACTTAGAAAAGTTAAAGTTGCGTGCTGGAATTCGAACTCGGCCCCCCGAAAGTGAAGTCGAAGTCCTTAACACTAGACTATCACCGCTAGATAAACTTGTGTCATTTCTTTTTTCTTTTTCTGGTGTTATCTCGAAAATGTAACAACCCTAGCCGGTATACCGGGACAGCCATAATCGTTGAATCGTATTACCATTACTACTGTCCACGGCGACAGCTGCTTCAAACAACTTTATTTCAAAAACGAGGGTTCGTACTGGAGTTTAATTCGATACTACGGCCTGCTGTGATCGAGTTCCAACTTATAATGACTCAAGTTGAAAAATAATAACTTTTCTAGCCGCTTTTTCTTAGATAGAACAAATACATATTCCTTTAATCGCTAGGATTAAAGGAATATGTATTTGTTTACGGTGCAAGAAAATATAATTTGAAAATTGTAGAAAATATCCTGTAGGTATTACAACACATCATAAAAAGCTTATACCAGTCTACTGCTGACTAAAGTCACTAAAGCCTTTCCCTATTGGGAAGGTTTTCAAATCATCACCATGGTAGAAGTAGCATAGTGGACGTTGCTGCCCGTTCCCCCTTATATTCATTTAATGGCCTCTTCAGACACCCGTGGGAGGAGGACGGATGTTGAGAACTGTCTCTGATCTGTTTGTTCGGTGCGTGCTAATTATTATAAATCTGTCATAAATACGCGTCTAATCTTCTCGATAACACAGATAGTTCCTGTCGATAGGTTTCTAAAACAATGAGATCCGTGCAAAGACCCCGGCTTTAATGTAAGCGAGAAATACTAAAAGTCCATATTCGCTTGCTATATAAGCACTAATTTATTAGTGTGCGTCCGATTTAAGGGGTTGAGAGCCCCCAGTAATTTACACGAACGGGATATTCCAGTGGGGAACATTATTGAGGCGTTACCTGAAAATCTGTAGTGTGAAATTACATCGGGTAAAATCCGCTGCGGATACCGCCAGGCTTCTGTGAAACTTTAATGTAACGACCCAAAGCGTTGCCTAGGAAAATGCGCGCTGGTCTTGATTTCAGTTTCATGCGGCTTCTAAACTGAAGTATCTACTCATTTGGCAGAATAAGTAAAAACGGTTCGGTTAATGGTGTGTCGAATTTACTAACGCGCAATTTATTTCTAGTGGTAAATCGTTTTCTTTGAGACTAAGCGGATCTCATGCATATATTTATCTTTAAATCTGAACGTGAAGCAAAAACTTTGTACGCCTTTACCGAAAATTGAGGAGTATGAAATTTCCCACTAGTATATCTAGAGAAAGAGTGCAGAATACTAATATTTATTTTTTAAATAATGCATTAATTCAATAAAAAAACACAACACATACTACCATATATTTGGCACACACGAATATATATACTTTTTTAAAGTATTTTTTCGATTATAATTCTTTTTCTTTGAGTTAATGGCCTAACAGGTTTATAATTTGTTTGAAAAAAATAAACAAATAAATAGTGTCAATTTCAGTGCCTTGGCGAAATCTGTGATTCTAGGAGTATAGTCTTTGACAATAGAAAGTTTATAACGTTCAAATTTATAATTAAAATTAATTATGATCGTATTTCGATCACTGGACGATTACTAGTATAAAAAAAAGTTGACTGATTTATTGGGATAAAGTTGACTCACTTACTTACTCATACACAATAATAAATAAATATACTACGACAATACACACATCGCCACCTAGCCCCAAAGTAAGCGTAGCTTGTGTTATGGGTACTAAGATCACTGACGAATATTTTTATGAATAATATACATAAATAAATAGCAATATACATATAAACACCCAGACACTGAACAACATTCATGCTCATCACACAAACATTTTCCAGTAGTGGGAATCGAACCCACGGCATTGGACTCAGAAAGCAAGGTCGCTGCAAACTGCGCCAATCGGCCGTCAAAATAAGCTCAAACATTGGACAGATTAGGCTGAAATTTGGTTAGCTATGTTAAGAATGTATTTTTGAAAATTCTTCCTTTCCAATTGGAGTTCGAAATTTATACGAGTATCGAACTTAATGTAAGTGAAAATGACTCAGTCTATAATATTATGTATGTATAAAGTTTAAACTACTGATTAATAATTAAGAGATGATATAGATTTTTTTTATATTTATTGGTAAAGAGTATATAAGTGGTAATGATAGATGATAGTCCTAAAGTCCAGGACTATTGACCTTCATCATAGTTACAGTAGTAAAGCGTTGGTTGTATAACCATACCCCGTTACGTGGCAAAACTACGTCAAGATAAGCATGGACAGTCCCTGGACACAAGTGGCACAAGACATGTTCTACTTCCTACGTCCAATAACAGTAGACGTTTCTCAGTATGAAAAAAAAAGAATTTATTTATATTATTTAATTAATATCGCACTGATTAGTACAGGCCTACTCTCAAATGAGAGAGAGGAATTATAACTTACAGTGTCGCTGAATCGAATTCATGTTTGAGTGCTTTAACTATTTCTATCCCAGTTTATATTAAACAAAGGCTAAATGTGTACTCTGTAGCACAAGGATGTACAGCTGATAAAGCTAACTTCATAATACCTTGCTAGTATCAACTAAAAAAAAACTTGTCAGGAAAACACAATGCCTAAAAATTTTCGACCTACCCGGTAATCATACCCATGCCTTCCAATTTACAGTCGTACTTCTAACCATTAGACTAACGTAGCTGTTGGAGTTAGATTCGATTTGATTATATTAATTATAAGTAAACTTAACTTCACCAGAAGCTTTTCCACTTCAACTCTCTGTGTTTATTTCGCGAAGCTGTTAACTTCATAATGTTCCGATAAGCCCGTATAACAGTCTTCGCCGGCGTATAATTAAATGTTACACTTCGTGTGTTTGTATGTTTACAGTCACTTCGCACGCGAGACGTAGCTAAACTCGTGTTCTCTTTTTATATTCAAGCATTCTTAGTGTATACTTAACTAGAATCACTAATAAGTATTTGCGGGCAACGTAACTTACTTAAATTCAAAAATCATTTTAACTTAAGTAGATTTCAGGATTCTTCGACTACAAATGAAATTCCACAAAGGGTACAGCTATTGAAAGAAGTCAATATCATATACCCCAGGATGGTGTCACCTCTACCAACTGCTTTGGTAACTCCCAAATCGTTAACGTTTTTTTCGACGTAGATTTAAAGCAAAACATTACCGCGTGGAAAGAGTACTTTTTAATTCAATATTTATAACCCAGGTGCAAATACACCCAATGACCTCTGTTCTCTTTGTCAAAAAAATGTTTAAAAGAGTAATTTAAACTCTGAACATAAAAATAACTTGTACCGCATGCATTCGGCCCCTTGTGACTCGATTGATTTTGTCTGTCTTTGCAGAGTCACAATGTATTCGTAAGTTTTGACGATAACCTCTATCGGGCCTCATGTTTGTCTTTTCTTCACGCCCGAAGCAATTAACCAATCATCTTAATTTTTACCATATACTTAATTAGTTTAAAAAACGGAGAATAAGATTGGCTTCTTTTATTCCAGGAAACCAAACGGTTTTTTGAAAAACCGAAACCAACGCGTACAAAGAAGGCGGCCAAAAGCTAGTTGTTAGATAACTGTTCAGTTTTATAATAACACTGAACGTATGAAAATGCGAGGGCAGTGAGTAAACCCCCTACCCTAACCTAACTTGTGGACTTGTACCTGTGTGGGTGACTGCGTGCGTTATCAATTTTATAAATTTTGCAGTGCAGTCGACGCAGTCTGTATTTTTAGTTGCAGAATAACTTTAAAATAAAACATGTTTCCTTTTTTATTTCATAGATCGTTTACGTTATAAATTCTCGAATCACATCTGAAAAAATTACGAGTACGCAAAAATTGTATACTGTATGTTTCGGTAGAATAATAGTAATAAAATAAAATACCAGTATTCCCGTGGTAGAGATACAGCAGTGTCGTGGCCATGCAATAAATTGTGCCAGATAATAATATAGGTAGGTAATATTTATTCGTTTACCTATATCCTGGATCCCTAGTGACCAAAAGTAATTTTGTTTGTATTATGAACGGTAATGTCGAGTAATTTATGAATGTACTCTCCAGAAGGCCAATTCATTATTATGCAGGGAAGAGCAATACCAATATTGAGATATTATATTGTTCAAGCTTTTATTATTGCAGTACTGTAGAAACAATGTAGTTAAATAAAATCGAATCTTTTTAGTTTTTGTTGATTATATACTAGTGCAAGAGCCAGTAAAATTAAAAAATAAGTACTAAATGACATTTGAATGAAGTTTGGTTCACTCAAATACTTCTATTGTTATATCCATTGACATGAAAAGCCTTCAATTCGCATTCGCAAGCATTTTATAAACACCAGCTATTTTCATGATATTTTATATGATGCTTTTTATGACGAAATCAATATTATTTAAACATCTAAAAGAAGATAATCTTTTAACTTGAGTTCAATTTTGTCTGAATATTCTTGGCAATATGTTCAACAGACATCTGCCCAGTTTCCTTGGTCGTTAATAAAACTTATAAGTGGTACACAAGATCTCGTTTGCAATTTTACAAACTTTACCTCGCAGCTAATAAAAAACATCTTGAGAGTTTTTCTGCCACGATATAAAATGCTACAAAAAATATTGTAACTGCTAATTTTTTTATTAAACCTCATAATATTCTTATGGCTTAGAAATAGGTCTATCTACCAAGATAACTTTGTCATAATATGAACAAGATAACATTATGTCTTACTGTATTGTTGTTATTAATAAAATACGTTCATGTTAAAATGAAGAAACGTAGGTGAATCCTCTTTCAATTGTATATGAGGTGAGTGGTACGTCGCCTTGCCAAGTTTCGCCATGTTTTATTTGCACATTGATATCTAAAAAATATATACAACTGATTAAATATTACTCTCCTTCTGACGCTTGGAGGCACGCCACGCACGATATCCCTTTGGGAGAAGTCTGTATATTTATATTTTCAATGTATATAAGTAGGTTACAAGCTTATATAGCTTCGCTAGTAGCCAGTTATGCTAGTTTAAAACGGAATAAGGTTGTTTAAGTATTTTCTATCTATAAAAAGCTGGCCAAATGTGAGTCAAACTTGCTCATCTTGGAAGGAAACGCATGAATAGTACCTTGCTATTTTACGTAACCATAATGATACCGATGTTAAATAAGTAAGAATGTCTAATGGTCAGGACTTAGGCCTGTTTATCGGGGAACCGAGCTCGATTTCTGGCTTTCTGGCATCTCGAAGTTACGTGCGATTTTATGTTGTGGAATTAAATATAACTTGCTTTAAAAAATATTATGAGGAAACTTTCTCGCCTGAGAGTTCTTCGTCATGTTCTCAACGCCCTGTGGAATCTATCAATCTGCAGACAGCTGCGATAAGGACTACGTATACTAAAACGTTCTCATTCTCAGAACAGACCTGCACCATTTAGAGGTCGGTAAATGATGAATAATACTGATATTCTAAAAGTTGTTTATACATGAAATTTTAAATGCTTTTATCAGTTGTTATTTGCTGAAGATGACAGATAAAAAAAAAAAATTGGAATGTGTCATTGTATTAGTATTTCCGGTAACCAGTAGGTAAACGTTATCCAAAAGGGTTAAGTAAAATATAGGGATCCAAAAAGTATCTGAAGTCAGACAAGTCTATATCCTGCTATAAAACTTAAATATATTTCCAATGTGAGAATATTGGTTTCTACATTTGAATGGAAGTCAAAGGAAGGTATCGTAAAAGTGCTCCTTTGTAACCTAAAACTATAAAGGCTGCGAAATGCAAAGTTTTTGAATGTCTTCTCAGTGTTTTATATGAGAAACGAAGTCAAAGAAAGAGGTATAATATCGATAAGTGCTCTCCGACACCTACGTGATCGTGAGCTATGGCTTTCAACATCAAATTGAATTCCGCGACTCATTGATTTTCAATTTGTTATGTAGGTAGCAGTCCTTACGCTATTAACCCTCCACATTCATATAATAAATTGTAGTCAATCCTACTGCGCAATAATGATTTTAACAGAGTTTTAGCCACGTAGCGACGTACGATTTTTAAACTTAAATACGTCTATTGAAAGCCTTTCTAGATATTCTCAATAAATATTTAAAAAAAAAATTACAGATTGTTTCATCGTTAGCATGCTCAACTACGGATCCCGAGGTTTGTCAACGGCCGGGCTGGTCATATAACTGAGTGTCATACTCAGTGTGTCGATTTTTTTAATTCACTATATGTTAGTTAAAACTACCATACCCAAGAGCTGGCGCTTATTCAGCCCAACATCTAAGTCTGGCAATACAAAGAATCAAAATATTCAATAGCGCCAGAATTTTTAGTACCATGCCTATAAGCTATAGTTAGGCTAATATTTTTTGTAAATATTTATATATGTTTGTCATTGATTTCAATCTCACCTGGTAGTAAATGATGATGCAGTCTAGTACGGTAGCGGACTAACCTTTAAGAGTTATTGCAGTTGAATTTAAAGCACTGCACTTTCAATTCCTTTAATTAATCAGTGTGGTGTAATTAAAGAATATAAAAAAACTCAATTGAAAGCATTAATACTGTTGTGTTGAGTTAGCACTTATTAACTTTGTTGAAACTTGTTTAAATTAAAAACATGCCACAAAAATTTAAAAATACATATTGAAAGATATCTCGTGTAAACCAAATATTTATTTTTTCTTTTATGTTTATTTTGGCATTGCCATTTTTGCACTGGCTAAAATATTCTGGAACACCTCCCGAATTAATGTTCGGATTTTACTGTTGTTCAAAAATGGTGTCATATTTTAGAATGCATTTTAAAAGCCCGCACTAAATCTTGGGCAGGACATTGCACCTTTAGTAGGATTATTCGCTTAAACAACCCATAAAACAGTATGAAAAATCTTCTATATTTTTGTTTTCAATGATGTTGGGCAACACGTTAATGTATTTGTAAATATAACATATATTTACATTTACATGTTGCCCAAAAAAATGAATAAATATATATAGATAAAATGTAATATCCTCAACGGCTATCTTTCTGATATTTTTTTTTCCTTTTTAGCCTCCAACGACCTTTCTGCAATCTGCTTACAAAATTAGCTAATCGCTGGTGGTCTAGTTATCACTTGTGTCAGCCATGTTGAAGCCGATTTATAGGATGTTCTATTAAAACTACCATATTCCTCAAGAATATCTTTCTGGAGAGAACGCAACCTACAAAAAGATAGTCATATCACATGACTCTATTAACTTAACGTAGTACTTTTTACAGAGGTAGATTGGGTTTTTTATATACCTAACTTGTTTAATTTAAATATATACAGCGGCTTCTCACGCAATATTAGAGAAAATTAACGCCCTATTTATTTCCCAAGCCGTATATAATACTATTTAGAATTTTGACTGTAAATTAGAAACAAAATGTCTTATTTAACTCTCCACTTATTGGTTTAAATATTTTTAAATTATAGCAGTTCTGGACTTTTGTATTATGAACCTGAAAACCGATTAAAAGGAATCACAACCCAAAAAGAATTGTTGCCTAAGAACAATATTTATAATATGATTGGGCTATAGGTTGGTCATTGGTGTCGTCATCTCTTATCGAATCACAACAATATTTTAACAATATTACAACAGTGTAGTTTACGCTAAAAGCATTGAATAGTTCCGCAAGACTGAATTATCAGTATAAAGTATAGTGCAAGTACAAATTATTTATGAAGTATCAGCAAAAGTATTTTCCCACGTATAATACACAAATTCATATTGGTGAAGATGGGGAAAATAGATAATTTGACGTTAAATCACATATAAAATGAGTAGATACCACTACCTTATAATGACGAGCGCTTTATATGAGCTTTAGTTTGTTCGGACAATAAGTATCTTGGGTTATGATCTAAAGCGTTCACAAATCATAGTGACATCAACGTTATTGCAACGAGCTAGAGAAATGTGCGCGACTTACTAGGTAACAACCATCCTCTAGAAAACTCTTCTTAGGTAGGTAGTGATATATAATAATCTTTATTATTGTTCTTCACTTCGGTTTCAATGGACTATCGACGAATGCCTTGTTCGTCGAGAACTTATGAAATATGTGGGTTTCTTAACAAGAAAAATATTGACAGTGTTTTTCTAAAACGCAGCTGCGTTGCTTTTACTAGGTACATAATATTAAATAATCAAAATATTAATAAAAATAAATTATTGTTTTGTTTATGCATAATTTGACTTAAAAATTTTCTCCGGTTCCTATTTACTATATTGTTTTTAATGCAAAATGTTTATTAGTTTCTAAGTACTTTGCAATCGTCTTAAGGTGTTTTCAAATATTCTATTTGTCCATTTTGCTATCCTATTTCTATTAAATATATTTGTACGGTTTCTGTGATTTTACCATAGTAATAGGCTAGTCTGTGAGCAGTAATATCGTTGCCAATAACAATATACGAATAAGTCACTGGAACTCCCAATAGATATTGAATTTATTACACAGTTACGGGGTGCGCCCATGGGGGTAAATTATACCGGAAAATTGAACCATGCCTCGACAGCGGCGCGTAATTAGTGTAGCGGTCAGAATAGGTTACGATGATCCAGTGGGGATCTATAGTATCGTGTATCCGTATAGCTAAAATCACATTATACTATCCTGGAGCTAATCATTGCATATAATATGCAATGGCTAGCGCATCCTAACATACCTAGTGTTAAGCTTAAGTTAAGAAATAGTTAATGGCTGTTTTTCTTTTTCTTACATTTTTATATAATACAAGCGGACCCCAGCGCCATCTGTCGGGCTGATTTGTGAATCTAAACCATCCAGGGTGCCACCCAAAAGCATACCAAAAAATTCATTCAAATCGGTACAGCCGTTTAGGAGGAGTTCAGTGACATACACACGCACACAAGAATTATATATATAAAGATTATTTTAGTTTTTTTTAAGCTGTTTACTGAATGATTTGCATGCTATGTATACACATGCCAAACAGCGCTATAGTTTATATAAGAGTAAACAGTTGTCATGTCTATAGGTTTTTTTTTATTATTTCGCAAAACTGACAAAGTTAAAAAAACAACCTATAGATATAAAATTTTAGCTTTTGATGTAAATAGTAATAGACATAAATATTTCAGATGTCTATAAAAAGTTCAATGTTTGTATGAAACGTAACAATGTAGAAAATTCCTATTATAATAAAAAGCATAACGTTAATTATAAAAAAAAAATCTTGCGTAGGAATTATTGCTCTACAGATTTCTATAAAATAGTCTTGAATTACTGAGATTGATTAGTGTGATGGTGATAACAAAAAGAACTCCCGGCTAAACTTGTTCTGGGTTTTTTTAGATCAGAGTATGTTTGGAACTTAGCTTTAGGTTTGTTAACGAATGTAGTTAACGCCGTCACATCACTACCATGTACACATTTTTTTTTGTAAAGTACGCGTCAAAAGTGCCATGAAGGGATTTTAACTCGCTTAAATTGTTAAAGAACCCAAAAAATTAACGGAATAGTATTTCTAGCAAAATCGTTATTTAACGAACAACATTTCAAAATTTAATGTCACAACCTTTAAAAAAAAACCTTTCTTATTTCGTTACTTTACAACCGACTGGTTCTAACCTAGAGTACTCAAAGATAATATGACTGATACTTCTACATTAAATCCGTGATAATTACGATGCAACGCCATTAATGACAGATACAAAGGCAGGGTATAACGGCGCACCGATATTAAACCAAATAAGTCAATCGAATTCCCAGTAGGTATTTAATTTATCACATCGCTGAACCCTATGGGAATAAATTGATGTGGAAAACTGAGCTTTGGGTTTGAGTATTACATCCTAATTAGGTTTAATATTACCATTATATAGTACTGGTAGGTATTAAATAGAAGAGAGAGATATTAAAGAGCTATTTAATATTTATGCTAAATACAGCTAATTCGGAGAAGCGGTGATAGCGCAGTGGGTAGATCGTTTTCAATTTCGGGGAGCCGAGTTCGAATCCCAGCACGCACCTCTAACTTTTCTAAGTTATGTGCGTTTTAAGTAATTAAAATATCATTTGCTTCAACGGTGAAGGAAAACATCGAGAGGAAACCTGCATGCCTGAGAGTTCTACATAATATTCTCAAAGGTATGTGGAGTCCACCAATCAGCACTGGGCCAGCGTGGTGGACTATGGCCTTAAAACCTTCCCATTGTGGGAGGAAACCCGTGCTCTGTAGTGGGCCGGTAATTGGTTGATATGATGATGATAAAATTTATTTAGGAGAACAAACTGAAGTCATCATAATTGCTTCCATCATTAAAGAACTTCTGAAAGGGCTCAAATTATAATCTTAATCCGTATTTGGAACGATATGCTTGAGTTCTGAATAGCATTATATTAATATTGCTTGGGTTTAAAATGTTTATGTTTCTTCCTTAATCAAACATTTTCGATCTATCGAGGGTCGAGCGTTGCGACCGTCCGATTATGATAGTCCTCATTATTTTATTGCTCAGTGTTCCTATGGAAATTAATTGCAATTAAAAAGGTCTGTTGCCGACGCAGGAGGAGACGGGAGACTTCGGCCAATAATTATGAATAGCGATTGATTGGCGCTTCCCCCGCTCGTTAAGATTTTCACTAATTTATACCAACACAACTCTTGATGATTATTATTATTATTGTTATTATATCGTAGCTTTAGGTTTAAGTTGGCCTACGAAGTTATCACTATCCCCTTACAATTATGTAAACATATATGTAAGAACGCTTCATAAGTGCATGTGATAGGCCTACATGAATAAAGAAATTTTGAATTTGAATTTGAATTTATTATTATATCTTATAACTTTGATACATTTGTTCAAGTTTAAAGCCAGATATTTCTTTATTCATATAGGGCCACAGATGACACTTTTGATGAGTAGGTACTTTAAAAAAATGTGTATACGAGTGAGATTATGGTGATAACTACATTCCTATGAGTTAATTTGTTACTATTTAGTATATATCTATAGTAAGATAAAGAATATAAATTTAATAGTATGTATGTTGGTTTGTTTGGTTGTTGTCTACGTTCGGCTTAACACCTGCACTAACCTTGATTGATTTAGGCACATCCTGCCTAGATGTGCCTAAGACAATCAACCTGAAAGGATACTTGAGATAGCATGGAAAACGTTCACGCAGATTTATAAAATGGCCTTTGTTTCACAGCTAAACCGATCTTGGCGAAAATTTGCTGAGAAAGGTCAGAAAGTTGCCTGGAAGAGATAGCTACAAAGCGATAAGGCCGCCTTTTGCATACTTCTTCTGTCTGTGTTTTCTTTTATTCTTCTTCTGTATTTTTTTTTATTTGTGTGCAAATAAAGAGTATAAATAAATAAATAAATAAAGTTCAGTGAAAGTGCATCTGATTGACGAACGGTTCTCGCGGACTTTCAAAAAACGAATTACAGCCACATGAGGCTTAGCACCTACGCCTCAGATTGATGGACGCAATGCGGCACTTCGGCACTTTCCAGGACGTGTCCCTCGCATACCCTGCGAAATATTGCTTTGTTTTTAGGGTTGCCATATCATGCCTCTGAAGTGCCATAGAAGGCACACAACCTCGGACCAATGGTAGTAGCCACACGTAAAAGCTAGGACGGGCTAGCTAGCAGCTAACTTCAATTAGTAAGAAAGCTTTCAATTTTAAGGCCAACTTTAATAAAAGTATAGACGTTAACAACATTTTATATTCTCAGAGCGCTAAGTAATTTAGTTACACTCCGGTACCTTTTGACGTCATAGAGTAAAAGGTTCTACAACTACGTGAATCGAAAAAAAACAGCTATAGGAGTATTCATGCAAACTAGCTTATATTTTTAAACCTCATTATTTTAATACCACTTATCAATTATTCTGCAAAATATTTACTTTTTAATTTTACAGTTAGTTAGTTAGTTCAGACAAGCTGTTTTGAGAGTAATTAAAGGATTATATTTACGCACCATTTTAAGCAAATGAAATCTCACAATAGAACTATGCTCGGCTATGTCTAGGACTCTGCTACAGAATAATTAGAATACTCTTCTTCAGTAAAGATATTTTTTATCTTAACCTACAAATCACCAGAACATTCTTTCAGAATAAACTTAGGCAAGATGATTTTACTACCAACAAAGAATAAACCTGAAATAATATATTCACAAAGTAAAGTTGTTGCTTACCAAGTCTTCATTGAATCGCAAATGAATTTTAAATTGCATACGATCTACAATGCTTTCCCACGCTATTCTCTTTCAGGTTTTTGTTTTGTAACTATGTAGCAGTCAGTTCAAGCGTGTACTTACTTCAAACGAAAATTTTGCAACGATGGTAAATCACTGCTTATTTTGAGAGTAGACAGGGATTTTCGATATTCTTACGATTTATAAATATACCGGAAATACCGGCGACTAAAATTTAATTAATACCTGGTAAGTACACTTTCACTTTTGAAGCGGTGGTAGTGCCGTAAGTTAGGACTTCGGCTTCACTTTTGGGGAGCCAAGTTCGAATCGCAGCTCGCACCTCTAAGTTTAAGTAATTAAAATGTCACTTGCTTCAACGGAGAAACAAAACAAAGCAACGATACCTGAATGCCTGAGGCTTCGAGAAAAGCCATATTTTGTACAAGTTTACGAGTAGTTGACATTTGGCTATTATAACACAGATATAATTGTGATAAAACCTACTCTCTAAAAAGCATAGAAAAAAAGCTTGACATAAAAACTGACTTTCTGAAACTACTAAATTGCAAGATATAAATTTAATCGGTACGTTATTTAAGTAAAGTGTACAAAATTACTAAATACTTTCCTTGCTACGAAATAAAAGGGAACCAAATACAAAGTATATCTTTACTTAGTCATGTTACATTATACTTGGCACCTACTTAAAAAGGTTGTTGAAAATATTTTCATCTAGCTTTTTAGTTGTTTTAGAAAGTCTTTTTCTTGTCAAAAAAGTTTTTTTAATAACTACGCATATTTTTCAAATTATTTTAACCGTTTTATCTATAATATATATTAAGTATGTAATACAATGTTCACCCATCTCTAAAAACATTCACATTCAGATGACAAAAGTGTAACTATATTTTGAATGTTCCAAGCTATGCTTACTTTGGGGCTAGATTGCGATGTGTGAACTGTCGTAGTATATTTATTTATTTAAAAACGTCAAAAATACCAAAAATGTTAACGGAAACGTTACGTAGGTTCAGACAGGGAGGATTTGGAATTAGAATAGCCTTTCAGTCTAAGGCTCCGGAAAACACTTCCAATAGCAGGTTTATTTATCATAGTCCAAAATGGTAGCCGAGGTCACACTTGATATCTGGTTTATAATTGGGAATATTCAGAGCGAAACCAAGATAGGTACATCTTGGTTTCGCTTTGATGACCGTGCTACGATGTACTCTTACTGTTATATCCCATATTTAAGATCTAGAACCTGCTTTACACGGAAATTGTTAACAAAGGGAAAGTTCTAGAATCCTTTAATTTACGAATACTAAGAGACCGTTTCTTTGACAATTGTTGTTACGTGCGTATATGAACTTAAATTCCCTATTACTAAGTTTCTTTGTAACAATATAGTTTTCGTATATGATAAAAAATATTATTTCTGTAATATATAATACACTGGGTATTTACAAGTAGCATATTGGAACGTAGTCAGTTCATATTAGAAAATTTAATTAATGTCCATAAAAATATAACAAGATTTAAAAATAAAATGGACAGTAACAATATAAATATAAGAAGCAAAAATAAACTCTTTGTGTAGTTTACTAGGCTACATAAAATTCATTCAAAGGCAATCGTATATTATTAAATAACAAATTACCGAATGAAATCTTTGAGATGTCTAAATAAGTTTGTATAAAACGTAAGCTTACAGAAAGATCCTCTTAAAACGTTAATGATTACTGAAACGACAAAAAAAGTTGGGTCGGAGTTGCTCTCATTTCATAGCTTAATATTAATTGACTGTGAGATGGTGATAACAAAAAAATTACCAAGCTAAGTTTGTCGTAGGCTCTTCTTAGACTAGGGCGTGTTTGGAATCCTCGTAGCTTTAGGGTTAAGTTGGCGAACGAAGTTATCACCACCCCCTTACAATTATGTGAACATATATCAATGAACACTTCATAACTGCCTATAGCCTACATGAATAAAGAATTTTTGAATTTGAATTTGAATTTGATGAAAATGATGATAGTACATTATTCTATAGTAATCAAAATGTTATAGTAATACAACGTCTCGATTTCGTCTCTGGCGAAAAAATATATAGATCAGGTTTAATTACAGTTACTATACTTAATGGTTCTAGTTTTTATAGCCACTTAACCCTTTTGGGTTGGGTTTATAAACTACACCTCTATAATCTCTGCAATATAATCAATGTTGTTTCAATGTCCGGGGATTAAAGTGATTTAGAATTATGAATAAAGGGGGTAGTTTGTTTATTTTATTTCGGGGTGGTTAAATGAAGGCTTGGGCTTATCGCTAACAGCCAGACGAGTTCGTATAAGCGGTCCACCTAACTATATTTTGAAATTTAAATATGATGTGTTTTTGTTTTATTTTTAGTTTTAATGATAATATGCATCAGGCTAGATGATAGATAATAGACGCTCATGTAATGTGGATGGAAGAAAATCATCGTCATTCCTAATTCTAGAAACTATTATTACAAATGCGAATGTTCAACATCAAAATATACACGTTGTCATCAGAGATACTGAATAAGACATATGATACCTACTTACCGTTCATCCAAAAAAGGACTATATCCGAGGAATGTAAAAAAAACCTATTAAAATGGGTTTGTACCCAAATTGATTGACAAAATCTACATTAACGCAAGCAAAGCCACGATCGAATGCAAATAAAAAGCAAAATATTTTTATTCATTATAATTAAAGTAAAAACCAACTGGTTTTTTAAATTCATATTTGCAACGTTGTTATATAAGTTAATGTTTAAATTATATTTTATAAAAATAACAGAATGATGATATAAGTACATAGTATTCTTTTGAAAAATTCTGACTTGAAATATTTCCAACCTAAATAAAATACGGAGCTATTTTTGCATAACAACAGAAAAATCTGAACACGGATTTACGGGGTGTTTCAAAAGATTTATAATGGCCACGGAATGCGGTATCCTATGGTAAATGGCGAGAGGACTCCCTAACAAATTGAAAATCAATGAACCGCGGAATTCAATTTGATATTGAAAGCCATCTTCCACGAAAGGCGACGAAGAGCACTTGCGATATCTCTCTTTGACTTCGTTTCCCGCAAAGAGCGTTGAAAAGACATTCAAGTTATATGGCGTATAGGTTATCCAGTTTTGAACTTTATATTAGGAAAGCTTTTTTCGGTTTCGAATTAAGTGCCATTTTTGTGGCTAAAGAAAATACATTCTTCCTTTAAATGGAAACCTAGTTCAATGATTTGGAAAGTATTACTACGACACAGTATATTCGCACTAAGACAAATGTGCTCAAATATAATAAAGCAAGCCACGGTTTACAGCGTCCGGCAAAGCATTGCTTTCTTTCATTTAGTAATAAGCATAGCGCGATAATTCAGTGAGCGAGACCTTATCGGGCGTCACCAGAACCGACTTAAAACCAGTTGTTTTGCCCGCTTACACCAGCATCCTTACAAATCCAGGGAAGGGCCACCCTCCTTGCTCGAACGTCGGTAGCCCTTGCTTGGCGTCTCACCTTTCTGTCTGTCGTGTAATACACGACAGTGAGGACCAATCCCCACCAAAAAAGACTGGACTTCCTGACCACAATTTGGCTTTTCAAGGACCCTGCTATGGCCACAGCAGGCGATGTGGGACCGCATTTAGACGCTAAGCCCTGAACATGCTAACCCACTCCCAGTCTAGGAGTGAGCGAAGTCCACAAATGTGTTAGTGCGGTGCGTTTCCGGTGAAGGACGAGGTCCAGCTCGATGGACGAACGGCCTTAAAAAGGTGGCTGGAAGTCATTTAATGTGGCGCTGAATGTGTATTCAGAGTTTTAAATGAAAACTGAAACATAAGTTAAATTAAATTATTATCATTTATCTAAAACAAGATTTATTTATACTTTTTAACCGACTTAAAAAAAGGAGGAGGTTCTCAATTCGGCCTTTTTACCGTGGCCGGCTAATGGTTGAGGAGTTCTCTCAGCACTTCACCATCATGTTTTTTATTGTGACAAGCATTAATTGCTTAGCAGCCATATACCATAATCGAAGCGCAATATGTAATACTTATTATTGTATTGTTCCAGTGGCCATCCATGGTCTTCCTGGTTCTTCCACTTGGCTTCAAAAATACTCAATTTATGTAAGAGTTCCCTCGATTTCTGCAGGATCCCTTATATAAATCTTCACCAAATTAAAATAGGACCTTTCTTCTGAAGTGTCGTTTGAATTGAGAAACTCCTCTTGCCCTTAAACACTTTGCATAGGGTTGGAAACAGTACGCAAGGTAGAGTTATTACAGATAGGGCAGACCGTCTTCCTTACAGTTGTGGACTTTCAATTTATACCTAAAAGCTAAAATCGGTTCTCAGTAGGTATAGCGTGCGAAATCACTATTAGCATAACAAAATTCACGAAGTAGGTATAAGATTTAATTATGCACTGGCGAAGACGATTATACTTGCTTATCGGGTACATTATAAACTTAAAAGCTTTTGCAAAATTATAGGTTGCTTCGGGGCTTAATTTGCCGATGCCTAAAGTTATCGAAATGTGGTCATGATGGTACCAATTACCATCATGACCACATTTCGACTCAAAATAGTAATAAAGATGTTGAATAAGTTGTTGTGAAAGCACGAGACCTAAAGCGTTATTCATAGTAACGCCAGATGTATTGCAACCAGCTGGTATAAAGATTCGGATTCACTTGGTAAAATTCTATTTCCCATTTGACGTTTACAATGTACATTTTTAATTCCCTTATTAATATAGTAGCTGGTACCCATGAATTCATCTGCATATATTTTGGGTTCTTAAGAACCCCAAAGGGATTCTTTGGGATTTTAGCTAAATAAAATTTATCTTAAGGCCGTTTCCAGGCCGCTAACTATTTGTACTCACCGAAATTTCACTGAGGTAAGTAAAGCGCTCAAGCTATGCATAGGTAACAAATGCATTTTTTTTAACGCCATGGGTAATCAGCTTTTTATGTATAAATATTCCAAGCAATATTCATCTCCAGGTTGCAAGATCTATGTGTGCCAAAATTCATCAACAACAGATCAATGTTTGAGCCTTACATAGATAAAAGGCAAACCAACGATCATATTTTCACATTTACAATGTTAACATGGAAATCAAAATTAATATAGTTTCTTCATTATTTCACAATAATCCTAAGTAGACTTTAAATTATAAATTTGCATGATTGTCGGTTTATTTTGCATTAATGAATATATGATTATTATAGTTTTTCTCTTTATAGTTTTGCTAATAACTCGATAATGTTTAACTCAATTTGCTGTATAAATAATAAACAATATAAATATACTACGACAATACACACATCGCCACCTAGCCCCAAAGTAAGCGTAGTTTGTGTTATGGGTACTCTAGTCATCTTGACTGATGAATATTTTAATGAATAATATACATAAATACTTAGAATATACATATAAACACCCAGACACTGAAAAACATTCATGCGCGACCTTGGACTCAGAAAGCAGGATCGCTGCAAACTGTGCCAATCGGCCGTCAAAGAAAAGAGTATGCAAGAAAAGAGTAGTTATTTTGAAGTAATTCTGCCTTCGTTAGAACTTAAAACTCGCTGGAAACACGTTATCATTAAAAAAAAAAAAAACTATTTATTCGGAGAGAAACGATTTGACTTTCGAAAAGCCTAGAAATGTGGAGCCCAGAAGGCCTGCTTAAATATGCGTTTTGTTCGGTATATTTGTTACTGAAAACAATCTGTTGTTGGTACGGACTTTCAATATTCACATAAACATAGACGGTGCAAATTTCAGCAAAATAGGTTGCGCTAGGCTTAACTTAACGGAGCTTGTAAACAGTGAGGGCAGTATTGTTTTTTTACCGAAATTCGTCTGATGTAGCAAATATTTGTGTAGGATCAAATAGGCCTCGCGTATTATCCTTTGTCGCTTCGGGCTGATGCCTATATAGGATTTGATATTGTTTAGTATATCTTGTGGTATTATTTTATGGTGAGAAAATGAAATAACGTTGGTTAATACGGTTTTTTGATAAATAACGCAAAGGCCCAATGATGTTTGGTTTCTAAGGTGCTAAAATGGTGACCTTATCTTACGAAAAAACACAGAATTTCTAAACCTCACCCCATAAACAGTTACGATAAATATTAAATCAATGCGGTCGGTGGACAGATCGTAGAGTCACTAAATTCTCGCGATGGCGAAAGGCGTGTTATCTCTACATGATACATTTGACGTTTCAAAAGTGGTCATAAACTAGGCCTACTTGAAAAACATGAATTTTGAATTTGAATTGAATTGTAAAGAACACTATTTAAAACAATTAGAGCTCAAACAAGTGGAACTTCTGTATATCCCATACGTAGACTATTAAAAACATTTATCTCATGGAATCTAGCTGTGTCTAGAAACTTATGTACAAAACAAATGTATGGAAATATACGTAGCATGTTCTCAGGCGTAGCGGTACCATGAATTCAAAACTCGGGCGATGCCAATGTTACGTGGGCAGCACAGTTAGTCAGTTTAGTTGTTATGACTAATACGTGTGATTAATCTGTTAAGCTCGCCAACACACATTGGATCAAAGGCGTTTTAATAAAGTGCTGTAAATGCATGGTAGATGATACAATAAAAAATACACTATAACAAGAAAATCTCACCTCTTCTACGAAACTTTGTTCAATAGCGAAATTATTACGCTGAGGATGATGACGATAAAACAGATATTTCGTTAAACTGATTCATTTCACAACTAATTGAGTATATAGAAGAAAAATATTCAAAATACTACAATCCAAAATTTGCTGGAATTATTTTGTTGAAACGTAACATATTTTAATTTTAGTAAGGTGGCAATGGGCGGGGCACATAGCTCGGAGAACCGATGGACGTTGGGGTCTTAAGGTGCTGGGATAGCGACCCCGCGCCGGTAAACGCAGCGTAGGTCGGCCCCAAACAAGGTGGACAGATGACATCAGGCGAGTAGCTGGGATCCGTTGGAGGCAAGCGGTCCAGGACCGTGCATTGGGAACTCCCTACAAAAGATCTATGTCCAGCAGTGGACGTCAATTGGTTGAGATGATGATGATGATAAAGGTATATTTATGTAGCAATAATATTTTTCATGCTACTTAAGTACTGAAATCTGAATACTTATTTGTGTGTGCTAAGATGTTATTTAGAGTGAAGCATCATTATCGTCCTATCAACCCATTACCGGCCCACTACAGGGCACGGGTCTACTCTCACAATGGGAAAGGGTTTTGGATTTGTGGACTACAAACACCTTTCAGAAAATTATGGAGAACTCTCAGGCATGTAGGTTCCCTCAAGATGTTTTCCTTCACCGTTGAAGCAAGTGATATTTTCATAACTTAAAACGCACATAACTTTGAAAATTCAGAGGCGGCGCGGTGGATGTGATAACCCAGTGACAGTTGTGTAAATACCTACAGTGAGTAGGTACCAACAAGTAGCTTGTTAGTAGTACTAACAAGCTATGTAGCGACGGATTCGATTCGAAGGGCAAGAGATGCAAATAATTTTATAGCCAAGCGAAACACTCCATTGGAAATGCCATATTATGATGCCACCACCACAAATTAGCACCAGAAAAAAAACTAGGGAGAAAAAAAAATTTTGGTTTAATAATCCTAATGGAACTACTGAAAATATAGTATGTTCCAGATAAACTAAATATATTATAATCATATAAGATTAAACGTAGACGCGTTTGACATATTCCCTAAATTTCAAATCAAAGGCAGCTTTGTCTGATTGAATCTCGCCATAATAATGGCGTCAACTGAAATTATTAATTTAGTTATCGACGAGGATATGCCTCCATTTTCTCGGCAAGGGATAAAGCAAATTGAATTATATGGTCGGAGATTGGATCGTATCAAAGGAACCTCAACCGCTCTAAATATAATATTACTTGATAGTCATGATACAAGTTTGCAAAGTTCATTATTCATTAACTAGCGATGCACATGTGTAGCATGCGAAGGTCTTCAATACACAAGGTTACTTGGCAAAGGGGTATTAACCCCATAGACTTAGTACCTACCCCTTTCAGTATTCACAACTAATCAATCTGTATCATAGCTTAATTCATATTTACGTTATTATTTTTAATAATTTTTAGTTAAATACTTATTTAAGTTTTTAATTTTTTAAACGATAATGCTGTATACACCTATAGTTGATGTATTGGTACTAGACAGAGTTCGTAATTTTATGAATGTAGTTACAATTAATTGCTGGGGTCTTATAAACAAATAAATAAATAAATAATAATAAACTTCTGTTTCACAATGTTACCCTGAGATCAACACTTTATTAGGAATAACTGTTGTAATAAAAATTACGCAGTGACAACCATGCCATCAGATGTGTTCACATTTAATGTCGAAAGGAAACACATCTTTATGTACCTGTTATTAATTAAACAATAAATTATCTACACTTATTATTATTAATTGATGGATTATTTTTATTATTATTTATTAATGGACCAAGCAGAAAACCCACCTGATGGTAAGTGGAATACCATCACCTATGAACAGAGCAATACTTGCATAACGCATGGAACACATCCTGCCAGGAGTTAATAGGTATGCTAACCCCTCGTTGTCTTGCGATAAACATATTCACCTACTGATCACGAGGTCCTGTGTTAGAGTCCCTGGTTCGACCAGAAGTTATAATTAAAATACAATATTGTGTTTATTCTGTTTAAAAAAATCCAATACGCAACTTACGTGGGTGCAACCAGGGAATGCAAAGAAGTGCAATTTCAATTTTATTTTATTGTAATAAAAATTACAATGTAAAACTATAACTAATTATGTTACTACCGATCGATGTTAGATCAAATAGTAAACGCTCTGAGTTCCTACGCTCGGAAGTAACCGCGATTGACGTCAGTAAATCCAGGTCACCGCCAATAGGTTTGTCGGTCGACGCTTACATCACGATTTACTGATACTAGGATGGTATGTGGGTAACACTTAGTCAGAGTTAGGAAATTGGTGGTGTCTACCCCCGTGCCTAGGAGAGCACGTTAAGCCGATGGGTTCAGTTTTAATCATTTACTTGTCATAATCGTCGGTAAAGGCAACAGCATTGGAACAGCGTCGTTGATTTATGCTCTAAAACCATCTGTCCTATGACAGAATACGCGTGTTCCTAGCAGTATGATTTTAATAGGCTAATGATAAAATAACACGTATCAACATATTAAGCAGCTTTCGCTTGGTTGTAGGATCAAGGTTCGGATATAGAGGGCAGTAGTCCTTGAAACGGCGCGTATTGTGAGGAGGTTCCTCACTCTGGAGCCCTGTCCGGCGGTTGCTTGGGCATTCAAAAGCCCTGCGGGTAGTTGTTTATTTTTGTTTTTTTAAATAAGCTAATGTTAAGAATTAAAAAAAAAATGGCAATCAATAAATAATAGCAGGCATACACGTACCTATATGAGTAAATGTGATTTCATATCATTACTATTAATAAGATTAGATTCCGCACTAGGTGGGGGAACAACACTTTAAATACCTTGTCCCGTGTTGATCCCAGGAATCTCAGCGGCCTGCTAAGGAGAAAATACACTAAGAATGGTGAAGTGTAACTCATCTAACTCAAAGCTACTCGGAATCCTACACTATAAAAGTTGCAACGCTGTGGAATGCACTCCCCGATGATCATCGTCGCTAAAATTCTAACGCTAAAGCTGTTACAATCTTGTGTTAACAATAGAGTATGGCAATAAAGGATTATAGTAAGTTTTTTTGTATTTGTATGAAGTTTTGTATTGTTTTTGTATGTATATAAGCAAGTAAGCATCTATAGTGTTATTTATTTATCGTGTATATTATTATAGTATACATTTATAAGTATTTATTTACTTTTTTGTTTATTTTGTTTGTACGGCAGGGCTATTCACACTACCTAGATAGAACTACATCATAACTATAATTGTAAGACAAATGATGAGAGATTAAACTTTATAATGTACATGATATTAGTAAGTAAAAATATATAATTAAATTTATAGCATATATATTTTATTTTTTCTCTCAATATGTATCATCTTAATTTTTAATTGTATGTATATTGAGCGTAAATTAAAAGTAATAATTTGATTTGATTTCGATTTCCAATCTCTAATGTATAAATTCCATATACATTAGGTAACCAGGAAGAGATCACTTTAGTGATAAGGTCGCCTTTTGACAGACAACATCACACTAATCGCAGGGAGAGTGGAAGTTCTAGCAAAAGTCCTATGTCCAGCCGAGGACGATGATATAATATATAAATCATCATTAAAACAGAGCACGGATTCGGCCCAAAACAGAGCACGGATCTCCACTCAGGTTTTCTCAGGCATACAGGTTTCTTCACGAGACTTTCCTTCATTCATATATATATACGAGTATATCTTTGTCTATACATAATTGATAATATAAATTTCCGACACGAATTAATAGCTTATCGGATCCGCAGACCGGATCATTTTACATATTCACACTGACCCTTTCTTGCCAAAACCCAATTAACTCTTTATTTACTCATTATCAGATAATTACTATGATTAATAACTACCGAAAAGGAAAAATGTGCCAAAAAAAATTTGTGTAGGTACTCGTTATGAATGTACGAGTATATGAGCAAATAGACCATGTTTAATGTTCGTTCAGTGACATGAGCACAGATACAATATAAGTATAACAATGAAAGTAGGTCAATAAAGAATCGAGTAAGTTTATGTTGCAATCTTAGATTTCGGGACCCTTAACTAGCGTACTTTCGGGTTAGTGAATCCGATATTTTAATGCGATATTAGAACTTTACTGTGAAGTTACAACCGAAATAGCCAATATCAGCAGAAGGTTCTACATCTGAACCAGCTCTATACTTTAAAATAATTATATATAGATTTTATGTTATGTAGCAAATATGTACATAAACGTGTGCAAGATATGTTGTAAAATAGAGAACTTTTGTATCACAATAATTATTTTATTATTTATTGCTTTAACCACCTACTAGTTTACAATTTGTTAAAAGCGCGGTAACTAATTGCCAGTGGTAAAATTATATAAATTTCATACGTTAAAAATATAATATTATATTAATTGTTTCTGACCACTGGAGTAACCAATGCGATAACTAGCTAACCACAATGAACCAGTAAACTATTTGGACTTTATTTGAATTTTTTTTAATCCATTACAAATTAGCCCTTGACTGCAATTTAGCGTTCCGGTACGAGGTCGCGTAGAATTGATTAACTATAACTACCATATTCTTAAACAGGTTAGCCCGTTACCATCTTACACTGTGGAATAAAAAATAATAAAAATATATCAGAATATCGAATAAGTATAAGTGATGACGGCATATATTTTTTCTGAACCGAAGTAATTTTTATTTTTAAATATATTAATTTCATTTATGATGCAGCAATCCTGGTATATAAAGGTATCTAAACATTTTTATCCAAACTAATTAAAACATTTACCTAACTATAAATAAGTTAATAGTTATATCTTCCTACTTTAGTGTTTTCTGTCACATTATACCAGACAAGTTATCATTTTATGTCAGTATTATCACGAAAAATAGAACACACCAGGACGGGATGCAGTAAAACTTCACCTGTGGCCAATGAGTCACATGTGCATCGCGACTATTTGTCACTCTGGTGTATTGTAGTAATAGAAAACGCAGTCTTGTATCTATTTATTTATACCAATATCACTTTATTTGTACACCACAAAAATAAAAAATATGGACACAACAAGAGGAAACATAAAAAGTAGAATATAGAAGGCGGCCTTAACGCTTAGTAGCGATCTCTTCCAGACAACTTTAGGATCTACGCGGTTGTTCACATAACTACCCTACATCTCTACTAATATTATAAATCTGAATGTAAGTTTGTTTGTTACGCTTTCGCTCAAAAACCACTTAACCGATCCTCATGAAACTTTGTACACATATTTTAGGAAGTGTTAGAAGTAATATAGGATACTTTTTATCCCGACATTAAGCTCGGTTCCTTTGGGAGAGGGGATGAGTGTTTGACGATTTTACACCATAACTTCGACAAATTATTTAAAAAATTATTTTTGTACTATAGAGGTTATAATATGTGTTTAATTTTGTCCAAACTGTGGTTGGTGATAGAGGACAGAACTCCTCAGCGGACAGCAGCAAACCCCTAATTTAAGGTTTAGCGATACTGAATACTTTAATTTTTTTTAAATCTATAACAAATTTAATGCCACATCAAAAAACAAAATCGAACGCAGACGAAGTCGCGGGCAACAGCTAGTATATAATAAATAAATATACTACGACATATCACCGTAGATACACAGATCACCATCTAGCCCCAATTTAAGCGTAGCTTGTGTTATGGATACTAAGATGAATATTTTTTATAAATAATATACAGTATAAATACTTATAATATATACAGTATAAATACTTATATATATAAATACTTAGAATATACATATAAACACCCAGACACTGAAAACCATTCAAGCTCATCACACAAACATTTTCTAGTAGTGGGAATCGAACTCACGGCCTTGGACTGAGAAAGCAGGGTCGCTGCAAACTGCGCCAATCTGCCGAAAAATAAAGTATATATAATTGTAGCTGCGATCAATATTGAGATTGCTTCTACTTCATCGTAGCGGTTATAGCCTAGTGGTTACGACTTTAGCTTCACTTGCGGAGGACTGAGTTTGAGCACCGGCACGCACGTTTAACTTTTCGAAATAATGTACGTTTCATGAAATTAAATATCACTCGCATTTACTGGGAAGGGAATCATGGTGCCTCTCTGGCATGCCTGAGAGTTCTATATAATGTCCTTAAAGGCGCGCGAAGTCTGTCCAATCTGCACTTGGCCAGCGGGGTGGAACGGCCTAACCTTTTTCATTCTGAGAGGAGACCTGTGCCTGGAAGTGGTCATCCGGACGTGGGATCACACGGCCTCGGAGGCGTGCGGATTTATCACCGTCCGTAACCCTTTCACACTAATTGTCGCCAGAGCCGAAGTTCGGCCTCACATAAGACGCCCTCAGGCCGACGATTCCTTCGCGTCTTCGATGCCTAGGTTTTAAACTCTTCCTGGCAGAGTTCCATTCCGAGGCACGTCAACAAGCCCGCGTTACGCTGTTAAAATTATTAGGGTTAATCAGCGACACAAAATCCGAAAAAAAAAAAAGGTATCGTGATCGGTTGGTGGCGAAGCTCATAAGAATTAATATTCTTAACATATTGCTTCATAAGGTAACTTTTCAAATGAAATCATATCTATTACGACATATTACAAATCAACTAATAGTTCATTTAAATAGCTAGAAAAGAATTATTTTACGTGGATCGGTTTTTGAGGGATAAGCCTTGGAAAGCTATTCTTCGGCTCTTTAACTATCATTATGGAATTACGTCAATCCGTTACTCTTTTGCTAAGTACCTACGCGAAAAAAGACCTAAACACGACTAAGCACACTTTCGCATTTGTACATTGTAGTAGAGTGTATATTAAATTGTGTTCGTCCTGATGCTGAATTAACAATTAGTTTTATTTCTAGTACATTATAATATCCACGAGTTAGCCTTTGGGGGTTATAATTACACATTGCTATTCAAAGCATTATCGGGCGATTTAATATATTATATCGATAGATAGCATATTAGTTATTTACAATTAAATTCCGTTGTTACTGTAAAAGATAATAACTAACTAATAACTATTTCATTCAGCACGATGATTATTAATAATTTAAGGTTTTAAATCTGCAAGCTTTTAGTTTTTTATCATTGTAGGAGTTTGTGTAGGTAGTAGTAATTGAATTAGTGTCAAGGTTTAGTACAAATTACTCGGGCAGTTTAAATTAACTTGTCACGGGACGTGGTTGAGTTTGGCCCTAAACTTGCGTAAGTTTGCGAAACATCTAACTATACTTTGCTCATATAACCGTTAAGGTCCCACATGAATTTAGTTCACTAATTAGTTTCCGTGGTGTTTATTTTGCTAAGTTTCTTTACGCTACAATGATTTATGGCTGCGACGAGAGGTACTTCAGTCTTTGTTGGTCTATATTTGTTATATCTGTCATATGTCCCTGTGCGAATGTCACGTTCATCCCGAAATTATGTAAGTTTATGACCAAACTCTACATGAAACCTTCAACTTGCCTAATTTTGTGAGCTCAACGTCATACATTTCTACGCGCACTACTGCTGGTCCCATATAAATTTAGTATACTAATTACTTTCTGAGGTGTTTGTTTGATTAAATTTGTGTACTCTACGGTGATTTATGTCGACCGCGACGAACTGTTTAGCCAAATTGCGAGATGTTCTATTCTCATGTAATCCGTTTGTTTCAAGTTTTTCAGTAGTCAGGATAAAATATACAGGTATATTTTTTCATTTGAATTATTAATAAACTGCTAATTTTAGCCATTTTTAAATTTTATTGCATAACACGAACTTAACTAACTTTAGGGCTACGTTCTACTTTGACCCTTTCTTGAACTTGGCTAATTTTGTTAACGCAACATCAAACAGCATACTGGCAAGATACTGTTGGGCTCATATGAATTTCGTACACTAATTAGAATCTGAGGTGTTTGTTTTACAACATTTGTGTACTTTACGGTGATTTATGGCTATACCTACAAACCCGTATTTCAGGCTTTGTAAATATTTGTTCTATTTTCATCTTCCTTTCACTTAACTAATAAGTTTTAATATGTCTAGGTATGTTAAGCAGGTCAGTGATATATTAGTGGGTCTGAAGATATATTAGTGTTAAATATTTAGTTGAGCAGTTTCACTATGAATATAGGTATGTGCAGATTGATAAGGTATTTAAAAAAAATAACAAGTTAACCTTCGTAAATTAAACTTAATTTTAAACTTTTTGTAGAATTTGGTATATTTTGAAAACATGATCTACTTAAACCTAACTTTTTATGATTAATATGTCTCAGAAATACTGTTAAAATTTAACATCGGAATACAAAATTGAATGAAGTTGATTAACTTACCTAATTTGGTAACAAACCATATTTAACGTATCTTTAAAATAATACTTTTTTAAAGCTCCACACTTGGCTATTGCTTTGTTTTAGAAATAAAGTTATGAAGTCTGCGTTAGTGTGCTTCATGAGTAAACGCGACTAGCAGCCTACCTATCTTTACAAAATCTGCACATCTCCTCACCTACATAATGCAAACCACTATATTGACCGAAATTTGTGGATACAAGTTCAAAGCATTCTTGCTCATTCACAATTTTTTTGGTCATAATAAATCAACACGCCTAAAGCACTTCCATAGAGCTATATAAAAACAAAGTATTACCGAATTCTCTAGGAAACATTAATACTACTTGTATAATATAAAATTATTAGAATTCTGTAGATATCTAATTCACTTTAGTATGACCATGTTTTTATTTCAAAACTACATATTAAAAATTTTAAAATTATCAAGGTTACCTTTGCAAATTTGTTGTCAGCATACCTTGAAAGCAATTGAATTAGTGTCACGGCTTAGTGAAATTTATTCGGACAGTTTAAATTAACTTGTTAGGGGACGGGGTTGACTTTGGCCAACTTGCCTAATTTTGCGAGAGCAACATCAAACTTTACTTCCCCATATAACGCTGTTGGTCCCACATGAATTTTGTACTCTAATTAGTTTCTGCGGTGTTTATTTTATTTAACTTTGTTTATATGGAATAGACAAAACCTTATAAACCCACCTTTATAACTTATACTTTATAGATGATAATCCAACACAAAATAGGTGCCTGTTATATTTGTAATTAACCTTGTTATATCGAATATGAATATTTATGCACAATTTAACATTCTTGAGATAAAGGCTAAACATTGTGTGCGTATACAACAGCTGCCACACGTTTATTGGTACGCACTGAACCATCGTACCTCATGCCCCTTCAAACTCCTTTAAGTGAAGAAAAAAACTACATTCAAATCGGTCCATCTATGTATGATCTGTGATGACAAATCAGAAAAATCACAGACACAGAAAAACAACAACACAACGATAAATCGATCGAACTCAAAACACTCCTTCTTTTTCGGTTAAACGTTATCCCACTCACTAAGTGTGTTATGTATGTATGATGACCTATGGTTCTGAAATATGTTCGTTAACTATAGGCCTCATAAGAAGGCTCAGAGTCACTCAGCGGGTTATGGAGAGAGCTCGGAGTATCTCTCTCTCTCACGATCAAATCAGAAATGTGGAGATTCGTAGAAGAACCAGAGTTACCGACATAGCTCAACGAGTTTTTGGGACAGGTGAATTTTAGTTAGTGTTAAATGCAGGCGAAATTGTTTTGAACGCTGAGCTAACTAAATTAAAATGCACGACCAACGTTTTGTGTCTGATATTTACATGCAAAATTTCGCAGATTATTAACGATAGGTGCAAATAAAAAGATATGTACTCATGTGTGTACTTATGTAACCTCGTTGATTTTGTTGCTATCATATTCAAACACAGATCACGAGATCCAGGTCCATTTAATAGAATTAGGGTTTTCTCGAGAGATTCATAGCACCAGCCTGGAGTGTGCGGAATTGGTGGTGATTCACACCCGTTCCTCGGACTGGACTGGATGAAGAGAAGAAGATTGTAGTGTTAAAGGCTATTTCTTAACACGTAAGCTTAAGTGAAAATAGTATATGTAGGTACTATAGGTAGTATTAAATCATGTACAATTAATTGTCATTACCGTATGTAACATAATAACCATACATTTGTGTGAAGTTATCTTCTCTCTGAAATCTTAAAATTTTCAAGTAAGACACAGCTTTAGGTAGGTTCTTTACTTGAAGAGTGATATGGGTGATTTCAGAAAGACGGGTGAAAAATAGCGGAATCAAAGACGAGCGAGTTGAAAATACTTGTACTATCCTCATACTATCGTCATAAAAAAGGTATTTCCCTAGCAGTGGGACGTAAATTGGCTGCTTATATTAAAAGTTTTACCCATAGAATATATAAACAAGTACTGGTTTAATGGACTTTTTTTATTTTTGCAGAACAGGCCTGCCTTAAAACTGAATACTAATTTCCTGTATAGATCTGTTTGTTTTCCTGGGATAAAACGTAGGCTTCGTTACTCTTCGTCCAACAACTAACTGAATGCCAAAAATCAAGTTGACTACCTTTACAGTGGAGGATATAAATTTTACAATGTAATATTGTAATCATTAAATTGAGACGAGATTAAAATATTACGTCACAAATTGAGTTACTAACGAATTTAATGTAGAGTATCATGGTCTACCTTCTACCTTATAATAGATAATAATTTAGTCCATTTGAAACAGGCAGATGAAACGCGCTAAGCTGCTTGCTCTTTTTATAATTATGTAGTCTGAAAGTATTCTATTCTTGTCTTTGAGTAATAATGCAACAATTATTTTCCTTTCTTTTTTTAAAGAAATTTTCTTATTTCTTATCTTTATTCACATTTAACAATTTAATTAATTTTCTTTTTGTTTCGTTATCCTCAACACAGCCAACAATGATTGTGACCGAGTATATCGTTGTTGAAGCTCGATGGTTGATTATGTTTTACAAGACTATATTTTTTAGGATTTAAGTATAAACTAGCGGACCCGCGCGACTTCGTTCGCGAATGAGCCCACTTAAATATCCCTATGATGTCACGGACTGTTTTATAGAACTTTAAAGAAACAACAATTCCGACAATTCCGATATACTTACTACATTATTCCGTCGTTTGACGTAACGTTTACCATTCACGCATCGCACGCATCAGAATCTCTCAAAAAGGATATTTTTGCCTTTTTTTCCCGAGATTCCAATATAAATGATCGATATCTAGATCGATTTATCGCCCCCGAACACCCCGTATACTAAATTTTATGAAAATCGTTGGAGCCAATTCCGAGATTCCAATTATATATATATATAATATATATATATATATATATATACATATTAAAACACGAATAAAATGACATTTTCTAAAAATGAATCCTAGCTAGATCGATTTATCGCCCCCCAAACCGCCTGTAAACTAAATTTCATGAAAATCGTTGGAGCCGATTCCGAGATTCCAATTATATACTCGTATATACAAGAATTGCTCGTTTAAAGATATAAGATAAGATAAGATTATATTTACGTAAAATAAATCGCTTACCTATCGGTAAGCCCTCCCTTAAGGTAGATATTACGTACATAACACCTATTATTCCCTGTCTTTATGATTATTTTTGCTGTGTTTACATGTTATTTTTTTTTTATATCGTGGTCACTTGTTATCGAAATACATATAAGTAAACGTGTAAAATATTATACAAGTTTATTACTATATGTGATATGTATGTATAATGTTAGTGTCCTTAATACATCAATATACAAATTGATAAATAAACGCTCTTTTCAGATTTTTTATGTACAAGCTATGTTATGTTTTATATGAACTTAGAAGTTTGTTTACTTACAGCTTCAGCTATATCGTTTTAATTTTAACTTTATATCTCCACAAGAGCCCGAGACACAAGGTCTTGACAAACAGACAAACAGATGGACAGCCAGACAGACAGCAAAGTGATCCTATAAGTTTTTGCGTTTTTTCCTTTTCAGGTATGGAACCCTTAAAAGAACAACAGGTAAAACAGAAAACATCCTAATTATCAAAATGGGACTAGGAATTGCCACTTCTGATTTGTTTAATAGATGAAGTTCTTTAGGTGGTAAGAAGTTCAAAATAATAAGGGGAAAAATTACGTTCAAATAATGACCGATAAAACAATTAATTGGCAGGTGCGCAAAATTAAACATAGGTACATAATATATTGTTTTTAATTTTTGTTTACTATACGAAATAAATGAAGTTTCTACACTGACCCATCATATTATCATATAAACCCACTTCAGGGCACGGGTCTCCTCCCACAATGAGAAGGGTTTAAGGCAGTATTCCACCACGCCGCGCTAACCCAATGCGGAGTGGTGGATTTGTTAGATAATTTACAATTCTGTAATAAGTTTAAATATTAATATTACTTAGCAACTTCTGAATTACTGACAATCCTTAAATTACTATGATGTAGATTGGATTAATAACAGCTTGATACAATCATTGTTTTAAGTTATATTGAGATAGACAGCAGTCCCAATTCGGTCATACCCAAATCGTAAACTAAGCTGACAGGTCTAATATCACTGACAGCTCACTGTGCCTATTTGAGAAAGATGACACTGGTTTACTCATAAATACAAAACTAAATTATTGAATAAAGCTTTCAATAATTTAGTTTTGTATTTATGAGATGAATGAATCGATATACTTTTATTACACACCACAACAAGTAAACAATAAAGAAAAATATAACAAGACAACGTTTGTATACGTTTGGCGGCCTTATCGCTTTATAGCGATTTCTTCCAGGCAAACAATGACTACTAAAACAAATCCAGAAAATAGGTATTGTGCGTACCCCTAAAAATATTTCATTACTTAAAATAATATAATAAATAATAATAAATAAATAATACTAAAAATGAACCGTACACACGAGTACCAACTAAACATTAGTAAGTAAATCTATCTATATTTAGGTGCAATACCTTATTATAATCAATTTAACTGTTTGAAGTGGAACGTTTGTCTCAGTAGACAGAAGAAATCTACAGCCCATCGACTGAGTTGCTTCTTGTTCTTATCATATCAACCAATAGACGTCCACTGCTGGACATAGGTCTTTGTAGAGAGTTTCAAATCCCACGGTTTTATGCCGCTTGATACCAGCGGCTACCTGCGACGCGCCTAATGTCGTCCGTCCACCTCGTCGGGGGTCGACCAACGCTGCGCTTACCAGTGCGGGGCTGCCAATCCAGCACCGTGGGACCCCAACGTCCATCCCTCCTCCGAACTATGTGCCCCGCGCTTCACGACTAGTTGAGCTATATCGGTTACTCTGGTTCTTCTACAGATCTCCACATTTCTGATTTGATCACGTAGAGATACTCCGAGCATAGCTCTCTCCGTCGCCGGCTGAGTGACTTCTTGTACTAGTGATTGGTATTTTTATATTCGCTGGTTTGGTCAACGTATTTGATTTTAGTGTAAGTAAAGAAATTATAAGTACCTACCAGTACCTACAAGGAAATTGTCGTTGGTCAACTAGATCCTGAGAGCTCCTAAATCCGTTCGTCTCAGTTATTACCACTGGCATGTAGCTTTAATCATTAAAACCTGCCAACTCTCATTGCAGTGGCGTATTGGATCTAAGCTCTAAAGTTGGGTCTGTCATTCTAACGAAGAAAGCGTCGTTTGGAAATTTTGCTAAAACAGAGTTTTACACGTATCCTGCACCTGCAAAAGGAGCTCTTCCTGCGTATCTTATTCGGTATCTTTCACATTAGCACGGAATAATTCCGCTCTCCGACATGCTGGAGATACCGAATTGCCTTTCGTATTTTACACATGAAGCTTAAAACGTATACCTAACATACATATGTTAGGTATACTCACATAAGTATCACTATCCTAGTATCAAATAATTCTAAAAATTCAAAATTCAAAATTTCTTTATTCATGTAGGCCTATCACAGGCACTTACGAAGCGTTCATACAGATATGTTTACATAATTGTAAGGGGATGGTGATAACTTCGTTCGCTAACTTAAACCTAAAGCTACGAGGGTTCCCAAAACGCCAACAACAAACATAGCCTGGTATTTTTTTTGTTATCACCATCTCACAGTAAATTAATATTAAGCTATGAAGTTAGAGCTATTCAAACCCAAGCTTTATTATCGTTTAAGTGATCCTTAACATTATAATAGGATTTTTCGGTAAGCTTACGTTTTATACAAACTTTGAACTGATTGAGAGACATCTCAAAGATTTCATTCGGTAATTTGTTATTTAATAATATACATTGCCCTTGAATGAATTAGCAATTTTATGTAGCCTAGTAAACTGCACAACGAGTTTATGTTTGCTTCTAATAAACATAATTATATATAATATGATACTTGGTACTAAGCAACTAATGAAAATGTTGTTAACTAAGATGATTTTGCAAAAGGTTTTGAAACTTTACTAGATGTGATATGAATAGCAAGAAGTCGAAATTACAAACAATTCTCAAAACTACTAGATCGTTATATTTTATGCCCTACTTCACAAACTACAGCATATTAGGTAATATATGTAGAGGAGGTACTCGTATCTATGTAACTTTGTACCAAACTAAATAGATCGTATAAACTTATTTCATCTTAGAGTTTGAATACCACAGAAATCCATATACTGCTGATATAACTAATCTTGTCCATATTAAGGGACTACTACAAGTAGAGTAAATAATATTGTAGAGGGATAGATATCTTTGATTTTCACTATGTAGTTTATTTATTTATAATAATTTCTGAGGGAAAAGCTTAAATCAAAATTACATTTCATATCAATTTTGTATATACTTGGATATAATGTACATTATCACGATATGCAACGTCGTACCTACGTATGTTTGTACGTCTTTAGTGGCTTACTTCTATACTAGATCTATAAATTGACCTCAATTCCATTTGATTTGTTTTGTTCTCTCTATCTAGAGTCCTCTTTGCGGTTTCTGGGAAATGAAGTAGTAAGGGAAACTACACTAAGTTTCTTTGTTCCTACAACACAAAGTAACTAAGTAGAAACCGCATTTAGAATTACCCATTAAAGTAAGACGCGTCAAGTTTGCCAACCACAATGCTTCAAAAAGATTTTGTATTTGAAAATGAAAATACCAATTTGCTCACTAAAACATAAACATAAATTGTTTGTCAGACCGGTAATTTTTTGTTACTTAAGGGTTTTTATTGAAAATTTACGTCTTACTTACCCCGATGGTTGATGTTTGATTAATTCACATCTACGTAGTCATATTTTTACGTAGGTGCCATTTAATTCCCAGAGCTTCATTGGTACAATAAAGAAATTTATTTTTGTATCTAAATTGTTGTTGTCATTTTAGGAGTTATCACAAGTGGTTTTTTTTTAACTACTTAACAGCAATACGGATGTAGAGAAAATTTACATAGATATAGCTCGAATCCTGTAGATATAAATTGCATTATATTAATAATAAATATTTAAACCTGGTTATCAACAGTTTATATGCAATACTTTGAAATCCTAAACAAACGCGAAAGAAGTCGCTGGCAAAAACAAATTATTCAAATATTATTGTGAACAAAATTATTATGATTTCCAGTAAATTGTGTCCAATAGTTATTCATGTCACAAACAAGTTACTTATCATATTTTATTAGCAGTTGCCATGTATGAATTCCCAGCACGATAATCTAGCTAAATTATTTTAATAAGGTACCTCAGTATTTAAATATAGGAAATTATTTTTTGTTGTTCATTTCAAACTCTGGTGTAAATGAAATGTTATACTACAAGTACAACATTATATTTACAACGTACAGCTTTAGGATATTTATTTACTAAGTATTACTGATTTAATACGAAGTAATAGTGTATAATTTAACCTATAATCGATACACAAGTGAGAATTGACGGTCGGTGGAAACACATTCGATCATCATTTTGTAATTGCTTAGAATCATGATTTTAGCAATAGATTTTAACGAACTTATATCATTTATGATTAAAACACAATTTCTTTAATTTATACTAAACTAAATAAAAAAGCGACATTAAATTGATGAGGCGATTGCTATCGCCTAACAACTAATCAAAATAACATAGTGAATCTGAAAGTATTTAATAGTTGATTCTATAGAAAAAAAAAAACTCGCAATAAGTGTTTAATCAGAATACGTGTAATGAACAATAAAACAACGGATTTCCTTAGCGTTTCAAATCCTCACAAATAACGCAGAACAAGATATAATTACGAAGCAAAAGCTGGAATTTGTATACAACTTCCCCTGCGCGTGTATTTCTACGCCTCATTCGCTGTATGATTTATAGACTCCGAAAGGCTTTAAAAGCCGCTTTCGCTTACAGTGATTTATTATCCGGCCGCTAAGTATTTGTGAAATAAAACAGAAACCCACCTATTGAAAGACTAAGCGATCAATACCTGTCAAAGCGAAAAAAAATCAATTAAAAGCGCCCCTGAATTCTTTCATTGGATAAACGGAAGGCGTGAAAATTGAAAATTGCGTGAAAAGATTTTTGTATACGCTTTGAATGAGAATATCTCTAATGGATATTTTACGGATATTGATTAAACACAACAATAGATCACAAAGTGTAAAATTGTATTAGAAAGGCGCTTACAGAGTTATTTAAATGGTTGCTTTTACGTAGTTGCTGATCTAATTTTTTTTTTATACCAAGTATGCATTAGCAGAAGATCTTTGTTAGAATATATGAGGTTAGGTGAAGCTTTTATTATTAACTAGCTGTTGCCCGTGACTTCGTCTGCGTTTGATTTTGTTTTTTTATGTGGCATTCAATTTAGTTGTAGTTCTAAACAAATTAAAGTATTCAGTTTCGCTAAGCCTTAAATGAGGGGTTTGCTGCTGTCCCCTTAGAAGTTTTGTCATCTATCTCCAACCACATTCAGATCTACACAAAGTTTGGGCAAAATTAAACACATATTATAACCTCTATAGTACAAAAATAATTATTTAAATCAGTTATAATTTGTCGGAGTTATGGTGTAAAATCGTCAAACACTTTCCCAAAGGAACCGAGCTTAATGTTGGAATAAAAAGTATCCTGTATTACTTCTAACACTTCTAAGGATATGTGTACAAAGTTTCATGAGGATCGGTTTTGTCGTTTTTGCGTGAAAGCGTAACAAACCAACTTACATTGACATTTAAAATATTAGTAGGGATAGGGATAGGGATGGGATAGGGATAGGGATAGTGGCGGAGTTATTAGTAATAATACTACTTAGGTATATAAATTGAATTATGCTTCGTTTAAACTTTATTATTAATATTAGTGGTAGTATAACGCCATGAGCTATATGTCACGTTCGCAGACCAGAAATTTCACTGTATCTGTATTTAATAAATCCAAATGTGGTTCGAGTACAAAATTTGGTCACTTAAAACATTGACTAAATATATATATATTATAAACTAGCTGTGCCTCTCGGCTTTACCTGCGTCGCAACTATCTGTCAAGTGCATATTTTTAATGTGATTCATATTATATCTAGGGCTAGCCAGCTCGTAATATGGCAGCAGTATTAGAACCAGACCCGAATGTGTTTATTAGGTTTAAAGCCATTAATTAATTAAAATTTAAAGGTAATTTAGGTATTTTTTTACAAAACCCGATTAAAATTTTTAATGAATAAAATACCTAAATTACGTTGCTTTTTATACTTAAAATGTAAGAAACGAAAATAAATAGAAGGCATTATAAATCTTTTCTTAATTGAAATTAGCAAAACATACTTTTAAAAGCAAAGAATTGTCTCGAATTGTCTTTTTTCGTTACAAAAGCTTACCTAAAATACATAGCAAAATAGCGTGTAAAGGGGATTCGTAATGGGCCAATTAAGAGCGTAATTAAATGTTTAAAGCGACTGCAAAAAGCAAGCTACGAATAGGTACCTATATTAAAACAAGAAATTTATTTTGAACATTGTTTAGAACTTTCAATTTATGTTAAGTAACGATACCAAGAGATATTGTAAGAATCTTGTTTGCCGACTTTCTGAAGAACTTGTTATACCAAATAGGTAACAAATTTATAAACTTAGCTAATTAGGAGAGCTCGGGCCGAGTTTCACGTTTACCTTAAATGTAACAAAGTTTTGTTCTACTGATTTGATGCTTCAAGTACGCAGGTAACCAATTAAAATAATACTTCAAGCCACTCTGTCGTACCAAAGTATTTTAGTAGAAATTTTTCTAATATTAAACACCAAACCCGAAAAAATTTGAAAGAAAAGGTTATTTGTCCCACGAAGCAATGTAGTATGGAATGGAAATGGATCATAATTAATACATAAATAAAAATAGAAATATCCCAACAACAGGAAGTTTACAGGTCGCTACTAGGTCTTTTATAAAGATTTCAACCAGCTATGATTTTGAGACGCCTATATCCTCCCTGTGCCAGGCACTCAGAGACTTTGTTAATTATAATCCAACCTAATTATACAACTGAAGAGTTCATTTTTAGGGTTCTGTACCTCAAAAAGAACAAATAAACTTGAGGTATAGGTTCGCTACGCTCTTCTTATGCCTGTATGCCAAGACCCTTTTTCTCAACAACGCGTTGATCAAGTTGAAATTAATGCCAAATACTGAGGTCTGTTAGACCTAACCTAAAAGCTACAGAAAGGAACGTCTTAAAAAAGTACTATCAAACGTACATGAACAATTTCGAAAAAAACAAACATGCCTATAGGATCTAAATTGTACTTCTATTATATTTAACAGTTGTTAAAAGTGGTCTGTGTATTTTTATATTTTCAGGCGATATTATTTTCAATCAAATTGTGGTTCTATGTCTCACATTTGTACCAACTTTGCCAATGTCACGTAGGATGAAGCTGAAAACTTGCTTTGCTATAAAATAACAGATATTTTTGTTTCTTCTTTTTGGGTTAGTAAGTTTAGAACCTAAAACAACATAAAATAACAGCGGTGATAGACTACTGGTTTGGACTTCCGCTACACTTTCGAGGGGCCGAGTTCGAATCCCAGCACGCACCCCTAACTTTTCTAAGTTATGTGCGTTTTAAGCGATTAAAACATCACTTGCTTCAATGAAATGAATGAATGGTGAGAAGTAAGACCTAAAAGTTCTCCATAAGATTCTCAAAGGCGTGTGAAGTAATACAATCCGCACTGGGCCAGCGTGGTGGACTACGGCCTAAACTCTTCTAAAATTGGGAGGAGATCCGTGCCCTGTAGTAGGCCGTTATTGGGTTGCTATGATAATGTAAGAAGTATCTCACATAGATATTTAAACTTTAATATTATTTTTAATTTATTTCTAATTTATCAAGCGCAAACCTATGCGTATTAAAATAAAAATATTATTATTAATTAACCAAATATGAAATAAATCTAAATCAAATGTACCTCATTTAACCTCGTATATTATTTCTGAAATATTTCTGCATGGAATATGAAGAAAGTGACTAATGGACGGACAGGCTGTCACGGCTGAATTGATAAGGGTCAAATCTGAAATGTTACTTTGCAAAGGCGAAAGCTACTTTTTCTTTTATTCAGTATGTCAATGTTTTGTGCATAATACTGTTACTGGGTTTAACATATTATTGGTACCTACATTAATACAAAGCTTTTTTGAGTTGGGCTACTCTATAAAAATATACTACGCGTTGGCTTGAGAATCTCCGTCTTTTTACTCTGAAAATTGCCACTGTCAGGAATCGAACTCGGGACCTCCCACTTATAACTAGAGATCCCACGGATGATAATGTTGACTATGACCAACTTGTAAAACTCAATGGTCGCACCACACAGTCCCGTCAAACTACCAGTCCCATTTATCCCTATATTACGCCCCGGTGTCCTCAGTATCTTATTTGCCCAGGTTTTACAAAAGTCTAGTGTCAAAAATAAACCTCTTCAATCAAAAACTCTTCAGCTTTTTTCTTTAATTTCGTGGTCGCTACTTTCTAAAAGTCTGACTCTCTTGCGATTTATAATTGGACTGCACCACTCCGTCCATATTTGTCCATCTCTTAACACTGGGTTACATGGCCTGTCCATTTCCCCCTTATAGAACTCTAAAGGGGAAATGGATCATAAAGCAAGGCTTTGCATTGTTTTTTTTCCTTATATTTGTTCGCTCTGCGCAAGCCAAGGTTGCTCCGATCTCTTGCTTTCTAAGTTGAGGGATCTTGTTTTTTATAATTTTTTTGACTTTTCATGTTGGAGTAAATCCATTATTTTAGTTCATTTATTTTAGTGGTACAAGTGATTCATGCGTCAAGTTAAGAACATAATACTCTTCTACAAACAAACTATAGATACGCAAGGCAATAATTCTGCCTAAACTAGTAAACATTAAACAATTCTATTTCATAAATTTTCAAGTGAACCACAAATTGAAATATTAGACAAGTTCGTCCAAATATAATTAGATTTCAGCAAATTTGTTTCGCCCGGCTCTGACCGCTGCAAGAACAATGTTAGTATTATATTAACGAAGCATTAAAATTTATGATCTGTTTAATAAAACTATAACACTGGGTGACAGACAATGTACAGCTTTAATCAACGGGTCTATAAGTCCTAAAAGGGTGAAAGCTTGCTGTACTTAACTAATACATATTTTATATGTACTTCTATATCTATATAATATTATAAAGTAAGGAGAATTTTTTTGTTTGTTTGGTTGTACCGAATAGGCTCTGAAAGTACTGGGATGATTTAAAACATTTCTTCGCCAAAAGAAAGCTGAAATATCACAAAGTAACATGGCTATAGTTTATTTACAAGAAAATTGGAAATCCTTAAGAAAATTGCAATAATGTAACCCAATGTGGGAAAATTTTGCCTATGAAAACTATCGATAATACATAAAAATTAGATACTACATTTTTAAAGTACTCATTATTAACTACGAAAAATTGCGCGCGGAAATGTAATAACTACTATATACTAAGAAACTATATATTTATCTTTCTAATAACTTTTGTGTTCTAAAATTTTATTAGATCGCCAGTGGAAACAAAAGTTGGTTACATCTATATCGCAGTATTTATTCTTATTCAAACTAATAATATTATCATCAAGGGTATTTATATAGCAGTAAAATACTTTTTAATTAATTCTAATCGGACATTTATTTAAAAGTAATCGCGAGTTTACAAAAATTAAGGCCTACGCCTAATCAAAACATCTATTTTTAGATATTTTACTCTTTTTACACTAGGTTAATTGAAAAAATTATTGATGATTTTTTTTACAAGAATACACAGTTTAAAAAATATATCAGTAGAACTACACGTAAATTGAATGCCACACGTCTCTCAAATAAACTGTTCCTGCGAGATGCTTTGAAAACAAAAGCTGACCAAGTCGCGGGAATCAGCTAGTATTTGTTAAAGGTGAACTTCTAGAAAAGGATTGACAGCCGCAGTACTGAGATTAAAAATAGAATGGAAACGAGTGAGAGCACAGTGTTGCCAAAAAATACAATATTGGAATGACAATACAATGTAGTTTTAAATTACTAGTAGGTAGGTATATTTCGCTTAAAATTAAATATTAATTTTAAGCAAAATATAATCATATATTATATGGTAATATTTAATGAAAAACACAGTAATGAATTATTAATATCAAACTACAGTAGGAAAATTGTAAACAATATTTTCCGGTTTCGAAACGAGATTTGACATAACAACATAACAGTAACACCCTACACGAGACACACTATCGATGTATCAATTTTATTGCAAAAATACGTACACTGAAATTATATTCCACTAAAACATTAATTCACTAAATCACACTTTATTGAATAAAGAGTGATTTAGTGAACTCGTTATTTCGTAGATTCCTCTGAGGTGAGTGTAACCTTTATAATACCTACTACCTAAAAATACTCAGCTACTAACTTGAGGTCATATCTAGGCAAGGGCAAAGCATGATGCCACAATGAAAAATGGTAGTTAAAAATAACGTTTTCAATTATCCTAATAAAAATAATAAAATATCTACAAATAACTGACTTGTATACTTTTAGTCCTTATTTTTTGTAGACTAGCGATAACTTTTAAATTAAATGTCCTAATAAATCGGAATTAATTAAGAACCCATAAATATAAATGAATATATATGATCCTGCGAACAAATATTTTACTATTATTAAACCAGCGCCATCTTTTAGAATACTCATAAACTACTGCAGACCATTACGTCGTATAGTAGTCATTAAGTAAACCGTTTATCCTTGTAAAAACGGTTTTATGAAAATAGCTACTTATATATCAGGCTTGTTATCTCATGCGCCTACTTAGTGTTCTTTTAACGTGTTAGAAACAATAAGTTGGTGCCATTTTTTCTGTTCAAGGGCCCCGTCCATACAAAGTACAGTGAGAGTCTGATCATACGGTATTAACGTTTAGAGTGTAGATGAAGGTCGTTTTCGTTTCCCTTCCTGCCTATAAAGCAGATTAAAACATTTATATTAGTATATAGAAGCGTGTTTAAAGATTGCAAACCTTCAAACACGCTTCTCACGGCTCTTTGTAACGCCACGCGTTTTGTGTAGTATGGTATATACAAGCGTTTCTGAATTTGTGGACGACTGCTAAGGTTAAATGGAATCTGCGAATGCAAGCTAGCGTGTCTGTATTGAAAAATAGTAAAAGCAGCGCTAGTGCGAAGGCAACAACACGGCTTACAACCAAAGTCCTAAGCAGCGTTCAAGTTTGCGTGTAGCGTGCGAACAATCAAAACGCTGCCGTTTGAGCAAGTCCCGTGATTGGTCGCTCGGAACGGTACCGCGGTCGCAGGTTTTACCTTAAGTGGCTGTCTTTTTTGAGAAGTTCCGTTGTCTCCGAAAATCTTCTTCAGATCTATATAAAATTTAAATGGGGCCATTTCGGAATAAACCCTATTCGAATAAAAAAAATATATTGCAAATCCCAAAAATAAATGCTGCGATCCATAATCATTCCATAACGATGCCATGTACTAGAGTTATGCAAATTTCAAATAGAAACATGCCAATTTATGAAGGTTTGTTTTTTTACCCCTGTTTGGCTTCTAAGTTCAGAATGTACGATATGTGCCTAGACTTTAAGTGACGATAAATTCAAAGGTTGAAGTTTGCTAACCTAGAAGGTTATGGCAGATTGTTGAACCTATAACCCTAATCGGTTTCTACAAGGAAACGTAACGGACCACTAAATTGCTTGGCGCTACGGTGTTTCCGGCAGGGTGGTTGCTAGCCGCGGTTAAAGCCCTGCACAGAAATAGACCTATTTGTAAAGTAAGATAAGTAAAATTTTCCCATAAACTTACTTTCATCTCCTATACAACGCTTATATATTTTAACTACTAGCTGATGCCCGCATTCTTCGTCCGTTTTTATTACTGTTTTTAAAAATCCCGTGGGAACCGTTCGTTTTCCTGGGATAAAAGAAGCCTATGTTACTCTCCGTTTTTTCAACTAATTATGTAGTAAAAATCAAGTTGATTGGTGCTTAGCTTGGGCGTGAAAAAAGGACAAACCGGAATAGAAGTTGATGTCAAGACTTACAAATACAATGCCGAATGCATACGGTAAAAGTTCTGACAAGTAGCTGATGTTACTTCCCGTCCTTTCACCTAACTTTAAGCCAAAACTCAAGTAGGCTGTTTAGCTGGGGCGTAAAGTAAGGTCAAACAAACACACTTGCGCATTTATAAAATTTGTAAGGATTCATTTTAATGTTTCCAAAACACAGGTCATTCATACAATATCTCAAACCCCATTTCACACATAGGGGAGAATTTTAATATTTTAGTGTGACCTCTTTATCAATTTATAATAAATTACTAGATCCTTGCAACTATATAATAGGAAACCGTATATAAAGTATACTTAGTAATTCAACATTTTAATTGGTGCTTAAAAATGTTGAAGAAAATAATTATTTCTTGCTTTTAGTGGTGTTACAAATTCGACTTTTTCTTCAAAAGTTCAATCTTCCATTCGTTACTTATTTTGGTTTAAGCTTATTAAAAATCTATTTTGCCAAACGAAAAGCAAAAACGAAACTTCAATCACGTGGTAAAAGTTGACCGCTACAAAACAAATTTCGAAGCAATCCAATTAGGTATATTCCTTATTACTGCTATTCATTCTTTATTTCATAACGGTAGCAAATATTGATGAAACCAAACTCCATAAATAGAAATTCCATAAATATTTTTTGTGAACAATTGTTGTCCTTACTTCTTGCTATATTTTTGAGGTTTTGTTGTCAAACAATTGGCGTCCAGTGCTAGACATAGGACTTTTGCAGAGATATCCTAATTCTAGTCTTACGCTGGCTGTGTCCAACCGCCGGCGACTGTCGTTTGTCTATATAGCGGGGTCACAAACTATTCGTTTTTCGGTGCGTAGCTGCCATTTCAACATACCCCGTTCTACCCGGGGGACCCCAGCGTCTAGCGGTTTTCTGAGCTGTGTAGGTACTTTAGCTTCGCAACTCGTAAGCTGATTCCAATACAGATTTTCACATTTGAGATTTAATTGCGTAGAGATACTCCAAATATAGCTTCATCATTCAGAAAGTGACTTTTAGCTAAAGCAAGTAAGATTGATCATCTCTTAGATGAATTATTTTTATATAATAATAACTGCGACTCAGTCTTGCACTATAGCAGTATTATCGAATTTGGGTTTCATGATACACATTACCTTATGTTTGCCTTATTTTGTACTATTTTTAATTTACTGTGTAACTGTTAATTGAAATAAACTTATTATTATTATTATTATTATTATTATTTTTATCATTTCTGTGTCTCTGAGAGACTGCCCTAGATATCAAAGGTATAATTATAATGCCTGCTTATTGAAGCAACTAGATACATCTAAGGTTTGCATGCCTTCATGAAGCATGTAACAAAGAATTGGATAGTATCAAGATTAGAAGATATAGTTATTGAAGATAAATACATTAGTATTTGAATATTCAATGAAGATTTTTAATCTCAATGACTATAACAAAACTACAGATACCCTCCATCAAAACTACATATTAAGACGAGAAATAGTTTTATATATTTTTGTCTTACTGAACTGTGGGAACACAATGCGCTTAAAATAAACCTAACACCTTTTTAAAACAATGTGCATTGCGGACCTAATAAAATATAAAATTGCAAACTACTTCTCATTCAACTGGGCATTGTAAAGAGCACTACACAACACAGAACTGGAACAAGGTGAGACCTTGTTTGAAGACTCTTACAAATCTGCTAATACTTTGCCTGCATTATTTTCCATAGTACTCTACGATATTTTTAAAAACATTCGTACTCGTAAGGTTAGAAGTTGTAAATATATAATTTTTATTAATTTTCACTTAGTTACGTATTAGGTTACGTTTCACGTATTAAATATTTACCCCAATATGAGACAATTCAGTTTAGTAATCAGTACAAGTATTGACCTCAAGACATCAATGACAAAAGAGGTTTGACATGTGGTACAGAAAGACAATAGTAAGTGATCTTCTATAAAGCCGTCTTGTCAATCTACTAATTAAATAATTAAACTATTAAAATAATGCATATTCCTTTGTCGTAATGTGTTAAATACATAGTTGATAAAGTACAGGCGAAAAAAGTCGAACCAATAATATTTCGGAAGCCTTGATTCTCTCATGATCATCATAATAATCAACCCGTTACGAGCAGAATACCGGTCTCCTTTTAAACGGTACAATCTGCGCGCTTTTAAGATCAATATAGAGAACTCACAGGCATGCGGGGTTACTGACTATGTTTACCGACACGAATATTTAATTAAAAAACGCATCTAACTCCAAAAAGTTAGAGGTGCGTGGCGGGGATCGACCTCGAACCGAAAAGAAGGTCGACGCCCCATCTAGGCTATCACCGTTTTGACTTAATTCCTTTTTTAAAATCATAATTCACTCAGGGTAGCCAACACCGTTCCGTTTGTTACTTAGGAGCCGATAGCTCCTCTACAAAGAGGTGTCAAAATTTACATCACATTATGTATCGCGATGGTATTTAAAATGTAAAAACTGTCGAGTATCAGGGCCCAGGTGTCTTTAGTCGTTTCATTATCATCAAATTGTTTTCGTCCTGCTAATATTTATCGTCAAGAAAAAGTTGGTAAATTCAAGCGTAATAATACACGGAAGCGGTGATAGGCTAGTAGATAGTCTAGTCTAGAGTTTGAATCCCAGCATGCGCCTCTAACTTTTCTAAGTTATGTTATGTGCGTTTTAAGTAATAAAAATATCACTTGCTTCAACGGTGAAGGAAAACATCGTGAGAGAACCTACATGCCTGAGAGTTCTCCATAGTGTTCTCTAAGGTGGGTGGAGTCCACCAAACCGCACTGGGCCAGCGTGGTGGACTCATCATCATTGTGGGAGAAGACCCGTGCCCTGTAGTTGGACGGTAATGGGTTGATATGATGAATTCGTGGACAAAACACATGGCCACGTGATGGTAAGTGAAAACCATCGCCTATAAACAGAACAACACTTCGAAAGGCTAACAAGGAATACGCCGTACAACTTGCGGCCCGCTTCCATCAACCTGAGGCGTAGCTTTTAAGCCCCATATGCCAGTAATTAGACCGATAACCTTTAGACCAAAATATGCGGCAGAAATATGCATTGCGGTAATACTTCCCCAGACGAGCTCTGTCGCAAAAAACTCGTCTGCTGAAACATAAGTAGGTATATCCCGTGAACTGCAAACCGAGTATTAAAATAGAATATATGAGCATTTCTAAATTACAGCGCCACCTACCTATAACAAAAACAGGAAACCACAGCTTTTAAATAACATTTTCATCTCAAACCTTAGTACAAAATTGCATGCCTCGCACGTCGTCGATAGTTTAGTTTTCGAAATTCGAATCACTATGGGTTAGGACTAAAATGATTCAAAAATATCTTGTTTAGAAAAGTTACTTTTATTTGTATTTCTTTTAACTCTAAAATATAATTTTTATTAATACATAACTATACACTAAAATAAACTATTTATATGTATAACTAAATAAAATCTAAAACGTCCTCGAAACCACCGCAGCGAGGCACAGTTCCTAAGATATATATATATCTTGTTTTGAATTATATGTCGTATAACTTACTACTAACGTTTACTTAACAAAATGTTTGTTTGCTATGTAAATGAACTAGACCCAAAAAAAATATTTATAATGAATAATTAGTCGGGGAAACGATAACCTAGAAAAAAAAATTGTTATCAACATGTTGGTTCAGTGAGACTCTTCCAACATCGGCTGACTAGTTAAAAGAGTCAATCTCGAGTCTAGTCTCTACCATCGCCAAATGGCCTCCAACAGAAGCCTATGAAGGTTGTGTTCGAAACTATTGATCTCACTACGATCGCGAACTTCAGTAACGACAGTACGACCATAGAGATGCCGTAATGCCTGATCGATTTAAAATTATTCTGACATGAGTTAGTTTTGAAAACAATTTTTACGGTAGGACAAGCTATCAAAATGAATGAAATCGCGCAAGATAGCGAAGAAACCAATAATTCGGTAAATATCCAAAAAATAACGAACTAACAGAAGCCAGAAAAATAAGACGTATTATTTGCAAATTTAGTTAAAAACGAGTAACAATTGGTACAATTTTCTTTTCCGTTTCACTGTTTTGATACCCGAGAATCATCAGAGCTTGCGGAATGTACAAAATCGTGCTATGGGTTGTGCGAATACGGGTGTACAGAGGAGTAACTGCAACCTCATTTTCTCGAATGTGAGGTGTAAATCTTATTTATATTCCCAAGCCTGCACTGCATCTGCTCTCCCGCTAAAAAATAGAATGCACTCGTAATATCCGACTATTAAGCTTATTTCTTGCCGACCTCGCAAAAATGCGGGTTTCTCAGTCCGTTGCAACTGTTTATTTCTCTGTAGACGCACAGATTTTTCCGCGACCACTTAGATTTGTGTAATTTGTGTAATTTTATAGAGCGTACTTTCAAAAAGTCATACCCTAACGCTCTTAAATACTGATCCTCTATGCCGCAGAGCAGAATCATATCTCTAATCTCTCTCTCCCATTAATCATGGGAGGGGAGGCCTATGCCAGCTGTGGGACATTTATGGGATGAGTACGACGATAAAAATTCAAATTCAAATTCAAAAATTCTTTATTCGTGGAGGACTATCACAGGCACTTATCAAACGTTCATACATATATGTTTACATTATTGTAAGGGGGATGGAGATAAATTCGTTCGCCAACTTAAACCTAAAGCTATTAGGGGTAACGCGCCCTGGTCTAAGAAGAGCCCACAACAAACTCAGCCAGGTTATTTGTGTTATCACCTTCTCTCATTAAATTAATATTAAGCTATGAAGTAAGAGCAATTCACACCCAAGCTTTTCTTTTGCTTGAGTAATCCTTGACATTATAATATAAATTTTTTTTAGGCTTACATTTTATATAAACTTTAAACCTTTTGAAAGACATCTCAAAGATTTCATTCGATAAATTGTTATAAAATAATACACAACTGCCCTTGAATGAAAATTAGCTTGAATGAATTTAGCAATTTTATGTAGCCTAGTAAACAGCACAACAAGTTTATATTTGCTCCTAATATGCATATTCACGGTCCATTTTCTTTTTAAATTTTGTTTTATTTTTATGGATATAAATTAATTTCAATTTATCATTCAATGTACAGTCAGTTCATGCACCGCCATTATTTTAACTTCTTTAAATTTACCCTCTAACGACTCTCTTAGGCCCATTTTTATATATTGCACGAACAGCCTTCTTCTGCTGGACAAAAATAGTATCAATATCAGCAGCCCCCATAATTAAATGGACATAATGCTGTGAAAATACCTAAAATACATAAGCTTAGCAGTTTCTATATATGTAATAATGATAAATCGTTTTAAACGCGTATACTGTAGAACTAAGTTTGTTTGCTAAATTATTTAAATGGGCCCACATTTAAATAATTTAGCAGCCATTGAAGTTTAGCATATAACGTTATTTTATGTTTTTATTTGTGTATATTTTGTTTATGTATTCGTATGTAGTTATTGGTATGTAGGTTTATAATAATTTTACACCACCTATTTGTTCTCGCTCTTGTTGTCTCCTAATCTTAAGGTTGCCTGGCAGAGATCGCTTTTTAGCGATAAGGCCGCCTTTTGTATTCTACTCCAGTTTTTTTGGTGTTTCTCTCTATTCGTCCTTTATTTTCCTAACTGTGTAGTGGTGTACAAATAAAGAGTTTAAATAAATAAATAAACGTTATTCCTAAAAAGATTGTCGTATCCACTAGATCCAATACCTCATTATTAAGTTGTACAAGGCTCTTTACTTGTTTAACATACGGTAACGCGAATTTAATACTCTAAGTGTTTTTTTTTCGTTGAGAGCTAATTATTAGCCTCAAACCATTGTACTACTTTACCGAGACATTTGTTTACATCACCAAGATTTGTTTCACTTTGTTTAGTTTTAAACATCGGTGATGTATAATCAGCAATCAATATATATAATAAAATCCCTACTAATATTATAAATGTGAATGTAAGTTTGTTTGTTACGCTTTCACTCAAAAACTACTAAACCGATCATCATGAAACTTTGCACACATATTCCTGAAGGTATTAGAAGTAATTAGGATGCTTTTATCCCGAAAATAAAGTTCAGCTCTTTTGGGAGAGGCGTCGAAAGTGTTTGACGATTTTACACCATAACGCCGTCAAATGATAACCGATTTAAAAACCTAAACTAAATTAAATGCCACATGTTTTTCGAAAAACAAAAACAAACGCAGACGAAGTCGCGGGAAACAGCTAGTACTTCTATATAACATTCCACTGCATGACTAAATGCCACTCTTAACGGGAGGGTTTGACCATAATCCCTACGCTGCGCAGACGGTTTGGTAGTCGCATTCTATAGTAGTAGTAGCACAGTCGTTTTAGTAGTAGTACAGTTTTTGATAGAGCTCGTCCGGGGTAGAAATATCGTCATGCTTATTTCTGCGGCTAAGCAGCATTGTTGCCATGATGTGTTCCGGTCTGAAGTGCTGCGGCTTGTGAAGAGTTGCTGTGATTATAGGCAATGGTTTTCCACTTACCATCAGGTGAGCTTCCTGCTTGGTTCCTCAATTATTACTACAAAAGGACGCTGCTGCCCGTTCTTTATTCTATTCCTTAAGTTGCCTCGTACAAAGACCGCGGTAACAGGAGGATTGGTGAAAACTGTAATCTGAAAATTGGTGAGACACATTACCATGTTGTAAATCACAAAATTGACGGAAAAGATGCAAGTAGTGACCAACTTAAAAAACTATCTACATTGCTTCATACAACTAGATTGGTGTAAGATATATGCCTTTTATAAAAACATATATTTGCGCGAATCCATTGTGCGTGTAGATAAAATACAGTGATTACTGTACTCCCGTGTCGGCCTGTGGATACTCATAATAATAGGTGCACTCGCCGACTCACACAGAAATACATTTCAATAGATCCTCCAGTTATACAGCGGAATCAACTTTATACACCGTAGGTACCTCGTGTTATTAAAATACACGACGTATAAATGTGAAAAAGTAATATAGGCTTTTATGACACGTTTCATGTGTTGCTATTTTGTAGTCCGAATGGGTGCAGAGTGCAGAGCGCATAATTTTCGAATTTCATTTACCCTGCAACAGAACATAACATTAATATTAACATCGATAGCTTTTCTGAAAATTAACCGTAACATATAATATAACCTATTAATGACAAATATCGTCGTCATCAACCTTTTATCAGCCTACTACGGGACACGTGTCTTCTTTCAGAATAAGCACGGTCTTGGTTTTTGCCCACCACGTTGGCCAAGAGCAGTTTGGTGGACTATACATGCCTTTGAGAACTGTTATTATTGCAGGTTTCCTTGCGATGTTTTCCTTCAGCGTTAAAGTACGTGATACGAGTATAATAGGCTAAATTAAAAACACACATTACTCCGAAAAGTCAGATGTGATGCCGTAGATCGTACTCGGTTTCCCCCGAAAGCGAATCCGAAGCTCTTACCACAAGTGTAGAGTGAAATTCAGACTACGGATTTGTAATATAATCATTGAGTCAAATCAAAATTCTATATAAAACTAAGCCTTGACATCTTGGAAATATCTCTTAAAAAAGTTCAAAGTTTGTATTAAACGTAAGCTTATAGAAAAGTCATATTATAGTATAAAGGACTACGTAATCGATAAAAAAGTTGGGTGTGAATTATTGCTCTAACAAGGTTGCTCTCCTAATAATTTTAAATGACTATGTGCGATGGTGATAACACAAAAAAACACCCGTTTCAGTTTGTTGTGGGCAACAAGAACCTCGACCAGGAACCTCGTTTGGAACCCCGGTAGCTTTAGTTTTAAGTTAATGGATATGGTTATCGCCATCATCTCATGTAATGTACGCATCAAAAGTGCCATGTAGTATGGGCCTACTTGTATAAAGATATTTTTGACTGTGACTTTAAACAGGAGATGTTAACTTTACAATGGAACTAAGCTTGACTTGAATTATTCATTGTAAAGTCAACATTTCTGAGGATTTTCCGGTTTCGGAGCGAAACGTGCGTAGAGGGTACATTGCCGAAGATCTGTTTGGTGTGGAGTATAAAAATTGAAGAAATTATAAATACAGATTCTCCTGCTTTTCGCGCAGCATATCAAATTTAACTTAATTTTCAAAATTATCATGGGATTCCGCAAAGTAACGCCTGCTTCTATCCAATACATCATCATCATCATTTCAACCAATGGACGTCCACTCCTGGACATAGGTCAGTGTAGGGAGTTCAACAATCCACGGTCCTGGGCCGTTTGCCTTCAGCGGCTCCCAGCGACTCGCCAGATGACATCTGTCCACCGCGTTGGGGGCCGACCTACGCTGCGTTTACCGGTGCGGGGTCGCCATTCCAGCACCTTAAGATTCCAACGTCTATCGGTTCTCCGAGCTATGTGCCCTGCCCATTTCCACTTCAGCTTCGCAGCTCGCTGAGCTATGTCGGTAACTCTAGTTCCTGGCTCTGGCAGAGAATATCCAATAAATCCTTATAAATAAGTGTTTTATATCGTCTCAATAGCCCAGTCGTTACGCAGTCTTTTTTCACACGCAGTCATTGAAAGGTGTTGCTAAACTTTGGCGACGTTTAAGTATTTTTTTTTATGGCAGTCATTCAATACAGGTTGGGTCCTTTTCGTTTAGTTTAAAAAAAATTAATGAGGTTTGCAATTATTCAAACATTAAGTCAGTGATACAAACTAATACTACTAAAGATGCCCAAATTAATTCATTAAGAAAAATATTTGTTCTGTTTAATATCCAAACGAGAATATAATGTGAGTGCGGTACTTTAAGAAACTTTCCGAAGAATAAAGTATGATTGATAGATGTTACTTTGTGTCTAACATTGCTGGTAGAGTAAGTGTTTATAAATGACTGAAAAGTATGAAAAATATTTATCCACGGGGGTTCCCCTTTTGAAATAATACATCTTATAGCGCATTACGAAAATAAGAAACATAAATTGCACATACAGATTTACTCGTAGCAATGCATTACGATTATCTCTAATAAAAAAAGTATTATATTAAGAGAGGATATAAACCCTACGAAAAATACTCTTTGCAGTAGTAGTAGTGGCAGTAGTCGCGCTACCAGCAAAGACGATATAAGAATTATGCTTCCCAGCTTCTTTTTTCTTTTGATCTAAAACAATTTGTTGAAGTCTCGGAAAGATTTTAAAGGCGGCGTGTATTTTTGTGATCTAATCTCTGGCACTACTAGTCAGATTTGGAAAATATTTCTTTGCATTTAATACGATGTGACCCCTTCGCGTCACATCGTATTAAATGCAAAGAAATATTTTCCTTCCTTCCTTCTCTTAGAGAAAAACTAGAAGTACCTAATTATTATGATACATTTATATAAGCTGACGAAGATGCTGAATATCGCAAGTTCAGTCAAAGATACTGATTAGAGGTATGGGTTTAATATGGCTGACGTACCCGTAACAGATTAGCCCGCCAACTAGACTGCATAATCTATAACCTCCAGGTGAAATTGCTGTTAAGGTTAAACTTGTAGTGAAATAACAAAAAAAAATCATAATGCATTACTTATTAGTGTGACTTTATAACAGTTTTCCTGACTAAGCTAAAAAAGAAATTTTGCATTGAGGGACATTTTAATAAACAGTACATTTAGCCTCATTGAATATTCGAGGTATATTTAAATAGAAATTTGAATGTCGAGTCGTATTGAGAATCCAATTCAAAACTTTTACCTTACATATAAAATGTATTAAATATTCCAATTCCCGTTCCATTGTCGTTCCCGTAGGTGTATTGTATAGCTCGGCACGAATTTAAAACAAAGCAGTCGTTTATAAACCAAACTATAAAGGAGAGGATTTAAAGTTATCGATAGCAATAACTGCACTAACCCGTATGTGAAGCTTTATGGAAATTACACCAAAAAGTTTCAGGTAGAAACATCTAAAACTTTTTAGTGAAATTTCCACAAGTTAGCCATTGACTGCAATCTCACCTAGCGATACGGCACGTCTTTGTCAGTAGATAGGTAATGAGCCACTGCCAACACCTCTTACTAGACCAGACCAGAGAAAATTCAGAAATTATAAATTCCCGAATTTAACACGAGAGTTTTGTTTCAATAGGTGTAGCTCTCAATAAAATATCCCAGTCAATTTCGGCCGTCATTTCGAAACCTCTATGAGCGTCTCTGGGACTTACTACATTTATTTTTACCGACTTTTCATTTATAAAAAAGTGTTATTAGCCTGGTAAGTAAGACTTTGGCTGTCCTTTTAGAAGTACAGAGTTTGATTATCATCACGCACCTCTAACTTTCCGAAGTAATGAGCGTTTTAAACAATTAAATATCACTTAAAATAAATGACGAAAAGACTATTGAGTTGGGTAAGCAATGTTGACCCAAGCTAGTCTCAGCTCCTGTCGCTAGCAATACAAGGCAATCGTTAAACTGAATGTAGAAATAGCACAATCAGTAAAAACATAACCTTCTACGTATTAAACAAGAAAATACCTTATAATACCATTATTATAATATATGTGTTATGTATGCACGTATTAACTATCGATTAGCAAAAAGTTAAAGTTAAACTAAGACATACTCATTTCAACTTTTGTTGCCTATTTTGCAAACTTAGCTAATTAGACAACCCTCGCCGGTTTTCTCGTTTACCTGATACGTAACGAAGTTTGGTTCTTGTGATTTTGAACCTTTGTAAATACATTTACGTAATTAAAATTTAAACTTTTAATAAGTAGCCCTTTTAAAAGATTAAACCTAATAAAACTTTAAAAGGCAAACAACGATTTTTCACCAAGCAATAAATTGAGATAATTACCATGATTTTCACCTTATATCTATGAGATAAGGTGAGAAAATGGGTAGTCATAATTATGGCATACTAGCCCTGTTCAAAGGTGTATTTATGCTATACAATCAATCTTTTAATTACTAATTCTGTCTGTGTTATTTTAGGTGTGCAAATAAAGAGTATAAATAAATAAATAATATTTATGGATCTATAGAGTAGGTAGTTCATCTATGTAAAACAAAGCAAGGTATTTGCGTATTTTCTCAGAATAGGTAGCACATTTATAAACTTACCTAATTAGATGAACTCCGTTCGAGTTTCACGTTTACCTGAAACAAAACTAAGTTTTGTTCTCGTGATTTGATCCTTCGCAAACATAATTACCTACCAACTTACACACATTGTAGGGCTTACAAGTCAAAGTAATACTATAGCTAAGGGAATGTACTTGTAGACTTCTTCGATAGTAATATGTAGTAGTTGATAATATAGGTATACTGTTAATTTAAAGAGTCTCTGAAACTATACTATGAACATATACAACAACTATAGACAAGGTGAGAGTGTTCAGCAATAAGAGAGAAACACTTTTGTATAACATGTGTTTTTTATAGATAAGTGCAGTTCATATTTTTTTGTCAAAACATTTTATTAGTATAAGGTATACATAAAATGAGCTGATGATTCTAACGACCAAACTCTACATGTATTAAATTTAAAGTGTTGACCAAAAAATATTTCGAAAGTATTACAATATGTACAAAATAAATATTGATCTCTATATTATAATCACAGCATTTTATTGTTCACGGCCGATTGGCAAAGTGGGCAGCGACGCTAATATCTGAATCCAAGGCAGTGGGTTCAATTCCACCAACTGCCATAAGATTGTGTGATGAACATTTGTGTTTTTCAGTGCTTATCTGTTGCTTATCTGAATATTATAAGTATTTATATATTCATCAGTCATCTTAATACCCATAACACAAGCTTACTTTGTAGCTAGATGGACATGTGTATGTCGTAGTATATTTCTTTTTTGAATTTCTGCTTGTACTACTTACTTATTCATGTCCAAATATGAATTTAGTAACGGACGGAGTAACTAATGGATGGAGAATTGGAGAGACTGACACGAGTAAACTGATATGGGTCAGTCACATTCCTTCTAGTACTTCTTTCTATTCTAAATCCTTTTCAGTGTAAGCTGTTCGGTTATGGAACTCTCTCCCCTTTCAAATTAGGCGCGCGCAGTCACTACCGATTTTCAAAAGACTCCTTAAAAAACGTTTTATGCCACCCTAATTAGTTTTCTTTGTGTTGTAGGCTTGTACTTTGTATGATATAATAATTGATATATATATTTATTTTGAATTTGTTAACTGCTCTGCTCTTGTGTACAACCTAACCCTTAAGTCTGAGTTTTTTTTTCTTTTTTCCTTTCCTTGATTGGGTTGCCTGGCAGAGATCGCTTTTTAGCGATAAGGCCGCCCATTGTACCTGTGTTTTATTGTGTTGTTTTTGTTTATAATTTAATTCTGTTAGGTGTAATTTTCATTTCATTTCATTTTCATTTCATTTCATTTCATTTTACATTCCAAGTTTGCGGAAACGAAACGTTAGTGCGAGTTCACGTAACCGATAACGGGGTAACACGACGACGACAGTTTTGTTTTATGCTGTTGTTTCAAATGGCCCTATTTAATTTATTATTATTATTTATATGTAATAGACGATGACGTCTATTACATATAAATAATAATAATAAATATACTACGACAATACACACATCGCCATCTAGCCCCAAAGTAAGCGTAGCTTGTGTTATGGGCACTAAGTTGACTGATTCATATTTTTTTATGAATCATATACATAAATGCTTAGAATATACATATAAACACCCAGACACTGAAAAACATTCATGCTCATGACACAAGCATTTTCCAGTAGTGAAAAAGAAGTAGACGATGACGTCTATTACATATAAATAATAATAATAAATATACTACGACAATACACACATCGCCATCTAGCCCCAAAGTAAGCGTAGCTTGTGTTATGGGCACTAAGTTGACTGATTCATATTTTTTTATGAATCATATACATAAATGCTTAGAATATACATATAAACACCCAGACACTGAAAAACATTCATGCTCATGACACAAGCATTTTCCAGTAGTGAAAAAGAAGTAGACGATGACGTCTATTACATATAAATAATAATAATAAATATACTACGACAATACACACATCGCCATCTAGCCCCAAAGTAAGCGTAGCTTGTGTTATGGGCACTAAGTTGACTGATTCATATTTTTTTATGAATCATATACATAAATGCTTAGAATATACATTTAAACACCCAGACACTGAAAAACATTCATGCTCATGACACAAGCATTTTCCAGTAGTGGGAATCATATCAATTATACAAAGTATTATATTTTAATTTTGTAAGGGATACTTTCACTCATCCCTCATGCGATCCCTTTAAGTATCCAAGATTTTACAAGCTTCGTTGTTTTAATAGGAAAGGGTACGATCGGTGGTAATTAATCCACTGTTTTCGGACTGTTGTTCCACCTTTAAAATTTAATGGCTTCAGCTTGGAATTCGGCCTATAAATTTATAATAGAGGTAATTTAAGAAGACAATTGTAGTATTTCGACTCAGAGCCCTTGAATTATGACAATGGAATCGTAAATACACTTGAAATATAACTCAAAATTCAAACATTGACACTGAATTTGACACATCTACTTACAAAACGTGCTAATTAAGGACACAAACTGCTAGTTCTGATTTAATTGTTATAAGTAATTAGGGAACAGATTAAAAATATGCAACCCAATTACTTAATATATTTAAAAAATAAAATTTGTAACCGAAGCCATGACATGAGCAAGATGTTACAAACGAACTTGTAGACGTTGCTCGTATCTCTAAATGTAGCCCATTATAGCTAAGCTCTTAATTATTATTAGAAAACCTTACTTTAGCCACATCATCTGAAAACAACTTTTAACTTTGATAAACTAAGTAATATACGGTACTTAAACGTAATAGCATTGATCGGTGCATACATAAAATAAATAAATTAATTAATAAATATACTACGACAATACACACAGCTCCACCTAGCCCCAAAGTATGCGTAGCTAGTGTTATGGGTACTAAAATGACTGATGATTTTTTTCTATAAACAATGCACATAAATACTTATAATATACAGATAAACACTCAGACAATAAAAAACATTCATGTTCATCACATAAACATTCTCCAGTTGTGGGAATCTAACCGACGGCCTTGGACTCAGAAAGCAAGGTCGCTGGCCACTGCGCCAATCGGCCGTTGACAATAAACATTATAACTAATTAAGCCAGAATAAATTAAGTGCTCTTACGGAAACACAAATTAGGAAATAATCAACCAATATTTAATATTTAGCAATAATTATCGACAGCGTACCAGAAACTGGCCATTTACATAGAGATAGTTTATGGGGCGTGAGTCACATATGTTACTTTTTATCTTGGATAGATGCACTTTTGCCATGGGTAGGTACTTAAAGCGCAATTAACTTACGAACTCTTCACACTAAAATAACAACGGATTTTTATTAAATGTGGTGTTTGAATTTGATGTGATTTGTAGATTTTTGATTAGTACATAAATCCTTACGGATTCTTAACAACCAATCAAAGAAAAGTATTTTTGAAATAAAATTAGGTAAAGATATTAGTAGTAACATTATAAATGCGAAAGTGTTCTTGCACAATGCAACTTTCACATTTATATAACATAACTATATAAGTACGGCAGAGTTACTCAACCATATTTTTCGTTAAGGTAGCCTGTCTGCCTTCTTTTATTTATCGAGGCTATAGAAAATTCATGCCTCAACCCCTCTCGATAACGATTGACTGTTCCTAACACCTACATACTTGCCTACATCAAACATCAAATTACGTATACCGACCACACAAACCGACATTCTGCCAGCGACGCGGTTGACTCAGCATGATGCCGACGCGTGAAAATTCGCAGAAACGCGTCACGTACACACCGCGTCAGCCGTCAATTATATTACAGAAATATCCACTCATTTGCGCGCGTTTGGCATAGTATGAGAATACCCTTGTCTGCGTGAACATTTACGGACAGATATTTCTAAGCACCGTTAACGCCACCCTCAGTACAGTAACATTCCTCAGCTGGGCACTGGTCGCTGGCTTCATCTTTTTTGGCAGGGAGAATTTAAAGCTTAGATCCGTCACGATGTTCCAATATTAAATAAATAAATATACTACGACAATACACACATCGCCATCTAGCCCCAAAGTAAGCGTAGCTTGTGTTATAGGTACTAAGATAGCTGATGAATATTTTTTTATGAATATAATACACATAAATACTTATAATACGCATACCGATAAACACCCTGACACTGAAAAACATTCATGTTCATCACACAAACATTTTGCAGTTGTGGGAATCGAACCCACGACCTTGGACTCAGAAAGCAGGGTCGCTGCCTACTGCGCCACTCGGCCGTCAAAGATTATTATAATATGATATTGTGTATGCCGTGTGGTTACGGCAGGTCAGAATACAGTTGTCACCACCCCTTCTATACCCGCGATCGTCGTACGAGGCGATTAAGGTAAGGCAGTAGCATCCTCTGTGCTACTACTACCATCTGCTGCGATAATCAACACGTCTGTCAACGTGATGATTATGGAAAAACCCTTCCATTGAAACAACCTTTAGTCCAGCAGTGGACTGTTATATACTTGATGATAATATCACGTTAAATTCCGAAAATGCTGGCTTCACCTGCATTTTGCATTAGCCACGCGGGTGGAGTACGCTAATTTTATAACTCAGGTTTTAGGTTGTCAGATAAAGCAACACTTATTCGATTGACCTCATGGTACGCACTATTCGAGGCACATTTCATTTCGGACCATAATGTATTTAAGCTGTATATCATATAATTTTATCATTAGTAGACTATTCATACAATGATCGCACACAGTTACTGAAGCCGTATGTAGCTTGAGACAAACACAATGCGTGTTTACTCCAGCGCTGGCGTCATGACTCTACGACGTAGTGACTCTACCTCCGGTTTAGAAAGCATGTTCTTCAGAGAAGGAGGCAGCAAGAAACTCAGAAGTTGTTCGTTTCTAACAGTTGCCATTTTACAATTGAGTAACGAAAAAGCAACAACATTTTTAAGCATGTGTGAAACATAAAAAATATTGTTCTAGGATGCTGGTTTGAGTTTTTTATTTTTTTTTGGTTCTCGATATTTTCTTTCCCTAAACACAAACATAAATGACATCGTAATATAAGATAGTTGAGTAACTATGAACAGTTATAAAGTAATGCTATAATATCCAACCAATGAGGGGTATATATATAAATAGGTACGTGTATACATATTTATAAGTGGGTATACTAGAGTTGAAGATACAGGAAAATACAATTAGGAAAAGTTAACAGTTGAAACAAAGACCGAAGTTCACTAATACAGTTCAATTATGGAAGCAATCGATAAAGTTAAAATAAGAGGAATGGCTTTGAGACTTTAACGGCCAACCTTTATAGCTCTTAAGTTTCAAGTAATTTCAACGACTGCGAAAATTGCGATGGAGTGCTTTCTGTTACAATCTGCAAGTACTTATGACAATGGAAAAGTGATTTCAATTTATGAATCTAGAACAATACTGGAGCATTCACTTAGTTTTTTCTAAGAATCGAGTTCGTACTTTATCATCAACCTAATTAATGTTCTGTTGATAGACACAAAAGAGCTAGAGAAGAGAGATATATAAAGCCTAGACTCGCCGCATTATTGCAGTACGGTTAGATAGGTTAGATGGAATTCTTAAGTACGGCTATTATCAGATATCAGTAAGAATTTTGACGGCGGGACAGAAAATCGGAGGCACTGATGAAAAGTAAAGGCTCCTGCAGGGTGATTACGTAACTCACAACAGCTTTCCGACAGGCGTTAAATTCGCAGTCATTGCTACAAACGTCAATTTTACGTTAAAAATAATACAAAAATGACGTTTGACAGCAAAGATTACAACATTTACGTCCGTCGCAAGCCTCCCGCGAGATACGTAATCACGCTTCTGGACCTCTCGTCAAGCTCGTCCTTTCTCACACAGTTACCGACCTTGATCAGCGTTGCTTATCCAGCGCAATCGACGTATTTGCGATTTCAAACTACGCTCAACCGGATGGTTTGACCTAGTTATGATCAGTCATTTAATTATTTTTTTTCCACTACAAGTTAGCCTTTAACTTATTTGGTGTTAATTGTTGAGCACTCAAAGATGATTATAGTATGGCAGTTATATTTAACCCTTACCCCTAATCGGTTTCCACGCAGCGGAATGCAAAAGTGCTTGGCTGTACCTAGATCTTTGTCAGTAGTGTAACTAGACATGGCTGAAGCACCACCATGGACCATCTGAAGATGAACCAGACTACAAAACTTATGAATTTGTAGTTTACAACAAGTAATTATACCCACGCTATTGATATGTTCAGCCCTTTTACGCGTTATTTTCTTCCAATTCTATTAACCCTCAACTCATTGTCTACCCATTTTACACGGATATCCTTTTTAAACATCTCTTCTTTTGTCATCTTGTTCCTTCTCGTTTTTTTTTTCGTGCTATTATTGGTACTCCTACAACTTTTTTCCTAATTATTTGTATTCAAATATATAATTTATTAGCCGTGTGGCGACTGAGGGAATATAAAGGAGAACGGGCAGAAGTACTAGTAATAGTAGAACTGAGAACGCTGCTGATAAAATCTACTCCGATCACATACCCGTCTGCCCAGCATGTTAATTATGGGCAAACCATCCTATTGGGAGAGGCCTTTAGTCCAGCAGTGGACTGTAACAGGCTACTGATGATGATAGAATTAACGTCTAGCCGCTAGTAACAGCTGGAATTCAGCGGCCTCTGACCGTGGCCTATAAAAAACCTTTGCACATCAGTGGACGTCAATTGATTAATGTAATTAAGATGATGATCACTGTTCCACCCCCTGTATCTATATTACCCAAATTTGCATAAAAAATAGATAAATTCACAATTCCATAGAGGATAGATAACAGTGAAATGCGTTTAATAATTTAACTAGTTATCCATTTGAGGGCAATAAAGCCATGTGTGACATTCATCTGGCTGGTCGTAGCAGGCAGTTGAGCAAAACAAACGGGCAATAGAATAGATTTCCCACGAGAGCGGTATATTATGAGTTTCCATGGAATATTCGAGAATTGGAGAATTTTTGCGGGCAACCAATATTCGATTATTACTTTGACATCGCCTGTTACCGGTATTTGGAAAAAAGACCTCAATATTAATTTTATTAGCAGAACGAAGGTAAAAGCGAAACTCTTACGATAAAACAAAAAATAATGTTTTCTACAAATATTAAAATATTTAGAAGTCATTAGAAACACTTGTCCACTAAAGTTGTACAAGCCGACTACCGACACCCTCGACTGTACCTATTACCGTAAGAAATTTGTGTGTGTGTAACTGTAAAAACAGGCTGAGCGTAGGCACTTAACGATGGCTTTACGTGCTCTCCGATGCATTAGGGAGGAGAAAGCCAAATGCCTAACTCATACCTGTTAGAAAATAATCCTTAATAGGAAAAACTCACTATCGAACAATCTGTTCTCTTGCCTATACTGAAAATTGAATTAACTAATTACTACATTGACGAGGCACTCACGTACACGCAAATAATGTAATGATCTAAAATTTTCATGAACAGAATGTTAGTAGGCAGTGCTAAACAAAAGGCTTTTAATTCGCTCACGTAATCTATTCCCAGACCTATTCTCAGAATACCATAAATACGTTCCTAGACTCCCGAAGGCTACATTAAACAGTACTATCTGAGATTTAACAGACATTTTATATTCACCATTTCCTTTTAAAATGAAATTCGTTGAATAGTTTTATTATAGTGCATCTACCTATCGACTAACTGACTAACTAACTAATAAGTATACTATTCTCTGACGCAGCGGCGTGAAATCTCTCAAGAACTATGAAATGTTTCAGGTTTCACTGCCACTTCGTTGGCCACACTATTCCTGGGTGATATAGAAGTTATTAAGAAGCTTATTTGAAAGTTATATTTAATAAACTATTAAATATAACTTTCAAATAAATATAAATAATAGTAATGAAAGCCTAGTAAAGTTAAACTGTGAGACTTTCATTGATTTTGCCATGTATTTGCTATCTTGCCATTAAGCGTTGCATTGGGAAACTTCGTAGGTATATCATTTTTTTTATGTTACCGAGACAATAAAAAATGAATAGAACACTAGAACATGGTACAAATAGCAATAAATTGTTAAAAAGCGGAGTGTTAAATTTAAAAACAAGGTTCAGAGTCACTCATCGGGCGATGAAGAAAGCTGGGAGTAACTCAATATGATCTCTTTAATTTTAAGTGAGAAGATCCCTACAGAAGCTGAAGTGGCAATAGGCAGACAACATAGCTCGAAGAACTGCTGAACGTTGAGGGCACAAGGCGCAGGTAAACGCAGTGCTGGTCTAAGAAATGAACAGACTACATCACACAAAACGACGCTGGCAAAAATCGGACCAGTTTTGGAAAAGGTTGATATATAGGTCATGGAGTCGATGGTTGAGGTGAAGATGATGATGATGGTATGGTTAAACTTTTTGAATCAAGAAAGTGCTGATTCTAATCCTCAGAGTAATACAAAAGAAAACGATTCAAAAGTGCTCGTGTAAGCCTTTGTAACTCCCCATAGTTAATCCCTACTAATATTATAAATGTAAATGTAAATTTGTTTGTTACACTTTCACGCAAAAACTACTAAACCGATCCTCATGAAACTTTGTACGTATATTGGAAGTGTTAGTAATATAGGATACTTTTTATCCCGACATTAAGCTCGGTTCCTTTGGGATAGGGGATGAAAGTGTTAACCGATTTAAATAATTATTTTTGTACTATAGAGGTTATAATATGTGTTTAATTTTGGCCAAACTGTGGTTAGAGATAGAGGACAGAACTGCTCAGCGGACAGCAGCAAACCCCTCATTCAAGGCTTAGCGATACAGAGTAGGTACTTTAATTTTTTTTAGAACTACAACTAAATTTAATGCCACATCAAAAAACAAAACAGCAAATCAAACGCAGACGAAGTCGCGCGCAACAGCTAGTATTTTAATAAATGTTAATTGATATTTTTATGACAGGTGTTAAATATAATGATGTCGACACTAAAGTTTCAATATCTGGTAAAATACCACCGCTTTAGCCTTGAAATATTTGTAAACTAAGGATGTAACAGATATCAGTCGTTTCATTATTACGTCTTAACTCTATTTTATTGCGTAATACAAATAACGTGATAAGCTCCTCGTTGAAAGTATCGCAGCTATCTCGAAATAGGGGGTCGGAATGATTCGCCGACACCTTATCGTCAGCTAGTTAAGCGTTTCACTGATTGCTGGATTGAGTTATAAATCTCTTACGGCACGCGATCCGTTTCCCAAACCAAATAAATGGATACATAAGTACTACCTAGCCAACTTCTTTGTAAATATTTTATCTTATTACCTACACGTATAATAAATGGTGAAACGGCATTAAAAAGATGAAACACTCTTCTGTGAATCGTCTTGGCCACAGTTTTTAGAGGTAGGCTTATACGTAGAGTTAAAGAATAATTATATCCGATACAACTAGTACTTTTGTACGTGCCATAATTATTTAACAGCTCTATTAGAGCAGATTTTTTTTTTGTTTGTTCTGAAGTTTTATAAATATCGAAATGCATAAAAGCCACTGTCATTATCGTCAATACTAAATAATAATGTTTACCCAAGGAGCTGAGAGTTCGTTTATTGAGCCCGCAAACTCTCACTAACGAAGCGTGGTGTGTCTAAAGTCTGTAGTCACCTCTCCTTTGGGAGGAAAGGCGTTTGCCGTAGAGAATAATAAGTCTTAAAATATTATAATAAACAGGGGGGGGGGGGGGGGAAATTGTGCACGTGCAATATAAATAAATATATATAATAATATAAAGCCCGATTCACAATATAAAGTCTTTTTCTATATTTTGTTTGTTTGTGTGATATCAGAAATTACCAGTCCTAATTAGTTAAATATTCATCATTACGAGTGAGATTTAAAAGCGGAACCTCGGTGGAATATATCTTAAGTAAATCAAATTAAACAGTGCACAGTTAGTTATATACTTAAATTTTAATTTTAATTCACGTCATTCTGAAAGCATTAATAAATCGATACGACTCTCCAATTTACAAGCTGTATATTAAGCTCCACGTAGGGGTGCCCGGGCGCAGAAAATTTGTAACTTTTTGTATATTGCATATTAATATTTAATGAAAGTTTTTTTGATTTAGTTTAGTTTTTCATTATTCTGTTATGTTATAGCATACATATGTCAAAGTAACAAAAAAAAAAAAAAAAAATTAATAAAGAAAAATAAGCCAAATTAAATACACATCTAAAGCATGAGAGTTAATTTTTTGTTCATAATGTAATTACTATCTCACTGGCCAGAAGGTAATTAATCGGTATGTAAACTCATACTTACCTAGTTAATAAAATATAAACTTCACAATATTAATCAGACTGATGCTTGCCCAGAGTATATGGGGCATAGCTTATTCCAATTAGTTATACTCGTATCAAATCATTTTGTATTTGTATGGAGGCACGCTTTGAAGTGAACTTTCGGGGGATTTATCAACGTATAAAGTTAGCTGTCCTGTTTCCAAAACGATAATAATGGTATTTCTACTCGAGCAAATTTCTCCTACCTACTAATAAACGAGCTTGTTCCTCGGCGAAGTTACGAAGTAATGACATGCGACTAACTGATAAGCTGAATATTCAACTTGTTAACAAATTGAGATTGATAAGATTCAATATAAGTGTGTTATATGGTTTTATTGATTTTTCATCATAAATACTGGGATCTCTTCTTCTTGCTTTTATCCCACTTGCTTTATATGGAGTCGGCATAGCAAGGGTTTTCTTCAAAATTGAAGTAAGAATCATTTGTGTCATCATCATCATCATATCAACCCCTCATGAAACTTCGTACACATATTCTTGGAAGTGTTAGAAGTAATATAGGATACTTTTTATCCCGACATTAAGCTCGGCTCATTTGGGGTAGGGGATGAAAGTGTTTGACGATTTTACATTATAACTCGGATAAACTATAACCGATTTAAATAATTATTTTTGTACTATAGAGGTTATAATATGTGTTTAATTTTGCCCAAACTTTGTGTAGATCTGAATGTGGTTGGAGACAGAGGACAGAACTCCTAAGCGGACAGCAGCAAACCCCTCATTTAAGGCTTAGCGATACTGAATACTTTAATTTTTTTTAGAACTACATCTAAATTGAATGCCACATCAAAAAACAATCAAACGCAGGCGAAGTCGCGGGCAGCTAGTAATAATATATAATAAGAATAACTTGATAAAAACACTCAATTTCATTAATTGGCCAAACCTGGGGATCGATCCAGGACCTCGTGATTTCCAATCGAATAAAATAACAACTAGACCAACGAGGTGGTTAGTTAGTTTCGCAAATATCATAAGACAGACCGCCTGTCTGACGTCAACCCTCCTAACCCTCCTTAAGAATATTCTCTAAGGAAATCATATTTACTGAATATCAAATTCAAATATAACTAACATTCTCTATTGGTTTTATTTGAATCTTCAAATATCAAGGTCTTTTCGAAGGTCGAGTTTGTCTATTTACAAAGAAGAAAGCCGGAATGAAACTTCATGCTTCTCGAAAAATGTTATTATGATGTAAAAGAATATTTATTATAAACTAAATAATTTTAAATATAAATTATGGATCATTTATTTCGATTTGATTATTTATTTGCTGTCATTTTTAATTTTATCATATTGTGTTTGTAGTGTTTATTTTAATTTAATTTGACATTTAATTAAGGTTGATCTTTTTAATATCCTTGAACCAAATTTGCGCACTATTAATTTAGTAGAATGTTATGCTCTCTAAACTAACTATATTAGACGGCCGAGTGGCGCAGTGGGCAGCGACCCTGCTTTCTGAGTCCAAGGTCGTGGGTTCGATTCCCACAACTGGAAAATGTTTGTGTTCATCACATGAATGTTTTTCAGTGTCTGGGTGTTTATCTGTATATTATAAGTATCTATGTGTATTATATTCATAAAAAATATTCATCAGCTATCTCAGTACCCATAACACAAGCTAGGCTTACTTTGGGGCTAGATGGCGATGTGTGTATTGTCGTAGTATATTTATTTATTTATTTATTCCAACATCTTGACATTGTACAAACGTTCTTGCAAATAAATGATTATTATTCAGTAGTTATTTTTAGTAAGTCCGTCTGTACGTAGTCTTTTTATAAAATCTCGTGTGTAATAAGGGTAATTTGCTTCTATGCATTGCTAACATTTAAATATTATCTTGCATTATTTTAAAGTAATCTCGACGTTTTAAATATTTATTTATTTAGCAACGCACCCTGTGAAGACATTACGGTTTCCCAATTCGTCTCCCCGGGACTATTAAAAGAATTGAACAACAACAAGTAATAATCACAAAAAATAAAATAAAAATAAGCTATAAAAAATTAAGATAAAAAAAAAAAAACTATAATAATATCAAAAACAAAAAAATTCAAAAATAATAAAAACAAAACATTGAAGCAAATAATTATTATCTTAGATCACCTACTCTCTAATAACATTTTAATATGTTTTTGGAGCTGAAGTGGCTAGGATATAGCAAACTAGCTGTTTCCCGCATTCTTCGATCGCATTTATCCCGGTTTTTTACAAACCAACCATTTGGTTTTTATATCTTTATAATTTTTATTAGTGTTTTTACCTACACTTTATAAATTTAAAATGCATGTAAAAAGATTCATTTGGTTTTTCTGGGAGGGGTTGAAGGTAGGACAAACAAACAAACAAACACATGTTCGCATTTAAAATATTAGTTAGAAATGTCTACGATTGAGGCTTTAATTGCTCTTACTTAATATGCCCTTTGTAAAATTGCACAAAATTTCATGATTTTTAAATGTCATGCTTTTAAAAGGCTGCATCGCATTTAAATTGACATTTCCGAATTCCAAAGTATTGACTTATACGAGGCAATTTAAGGTTGTCATCACCTTTACATTAAAGGGATCATACATAACAGGTATATAGGAAACTGTTTATACATGCCCTTTAACGCGAATTAAAAAATTCTCAGACTTCACACGTCCTTAAGAACGATATGGAGATACTCTCAGCCAGGTTTAATCGCGATGTTTTCCTTCACCGTTTAAAGCAAGTTACATTTAAATTGCTTAAATTAAAAACGGACATAACGCCGAAAAGACAATGGTGCCTGCCGGGGCTTGAACTTGGTCTCTAGGCTATCACCGCTTCTCCTTATTTACAAAATATTAATCATGAAAACGAACTTTTAATGGTCTTCAAAATGATGATAAAAGTCCATTTAAATACCTTTGAAATGTACGGATAGAAGTTCTTTAAATTGCGAGGCTCAGCGGTATACAACAAAAGTTTTATACATTAGCTATGGGCTAAGTGAAAATACTTGTATTAGAACAACCGCAGTGACCCTGCGACCCTTGAAGCCCCATTTCGGCCCCTTTTGCGTCATATAATTGTGGTATGCGTTCTGCTATATTTTATATTACTACTTGTTCGAATATATTTTTATTTTTTAATGTTTAGATAAATAGTAATTATTTCATTATTTTTATGGTAATGATTGAAGTACCAGCGACGCGCTTGATGTCTTCTGTCCACCTCGTAAGGGGTCGACCAACGCTGCGCTTACCAGTCCGGGGCTGCCATTTCAGCACCTTGAGACCGCACAGTCAATCCTTTCTCCGAGATATGTGCCCCGCCCATTGCCATTTAAGCTTCACGACTCGTTGAGCTATGTCAGTAACTCTAGTTCATTTACAGATACCCTTATTTCATTTGATCACGTAGAGATACTCCGAATATAGATCTCCATCGCCCAATTGCTGTTAACAATTTTTCATTAATGGGAAAGGAAAAATGGTTAAGACTTATGTGCCTGTAATTACACCGGCAACAACCTTCAGACCGGACCACTATACAACAATGCCGCTTAGCGGCAAAAATAAGCTCAGTCACAAAAGCTCTTCTATTACTTTAATAAATGTAAATGTTATAAATAGGTAAGATAGGTAGAGTACATAGTAAAAAGTTATTTTATATTCACAGAATTGGTAAGGTTAGCTCGCTGTAGAGTCACAACTGAATATTCAGGTGTCGAGGGAGCTTTCCATCCATCTGAATTTGGAGTTGGCTCTCGAAATTTTGGCTTTTAAAATTGCATCGGAGATTGATAGTCATGCATTTAAAAAGTGTTAACCTTTTAGTGTTTTTATACCGTCCCTGGGGCCATTAGTGCTTGATGGAACAAATTAATATATTTTCATATTTTTCACGAGTTTCATTTTCGACATATTGGTCTTCCTAACATACATTCGTCCACATAATATGTTTCTCGCAGCCAATTTTAATTGAAAATATTCTCTATGCTAGCTCTAGCTCTAAATTAAACCCATTAATTCACCATCATCATATCGACCCAATACTGATCGACTACAGGGTACGGGTCGCCTCTCACATTAAGAGTTTCGTGGATTCCACACGCCATTGAGAACATTATAGAGAACTCTCAGGCATGCGGTTTCCTAACGATGAAGAAAGTGATACTCTAATTGATTAAAACGCAAAACTTACGAGTTAGAGGTGCGTGCTGGGGTTCGAACTCGGCCCTGCCGAAAGTAAATCCGAAGTCCTAACCACTGAACCACCGCTACACTGAACAAATTTTTTATGTGAGTTAAACTTGGTTGTACGATAGTGAGAAAACTAGATAAAATAAAGTTTTTTGTCTCGCTATTATTATCGTTATGTATTCAATACCTTTTTTCTATTGTAAGTGTGTTTTTTTCAACAAACGTTAGAAAAAGGCGAAAGTAAAAATTTTATCTTGTTACTCCAAAGAAGTATTCTTTCTACTATTATATTTATATGTATGAACACTATATATTTTATATAATAATTATATGTTTAGTATTAGAATTTATACCATGTATGTAGTTAAGTTTGCAATATTTTTATGTAGGTAGAATTTTTTATTGCCGCACCAACCCGTTCCTTCCAATATCTACTATCGCCAAAGGTTGTCTGGGAGAGATCGCTTTAGCGATAAGACCGCCTTTGCACACCTAAACTAGTTTTTTTTTTTTTATTATTTCTGTAAATGTGTTTATTTGTATTTTGTTTTTGTGTGTGCAATAAAGAATTTATTATTATTTATTATTATTATTATTAAGTATAACTTTCAACGCGTGTACATAAGTACACACACGTTTTAGTTATTTAAAACCACTGTAAAGACAAGTAATAAAATTTAGTATTAACTAGCATTTTCTTACGCCGATGAATCTTAGCCAGACATTCGCATCTAGTGAAGTAAACCTAGATTCGCGTCGTAAGTAATAGAATTTTTGTGACAGAGCTCACCCGAGAAAATACTACCGCCGAATATTAGTAGAATATTAAAATAAATGATAGATAGAGGGCGGCACGTTGCAGGGCGTCTTCCTCGCATGCCTTGCGAATTGTTGCTTTGTTTATAGGCGAAGGTTTCCACTTTCCCTCAGGTGGGCTCTGTGCTGTCTGTCAATAAGAGAAAAAAAAAATGACCGGTAACTGTATAAACCTTGTTCATTTACGTAATCATCAATCCGCACTGGGCCCGCGTAGTGTATTACGGCCTTAAGCAGTTCTCTGTGTGGGAGGAGACCCTTTCCCTGTATTGGGCTGGTAATGGTTTGATTTATTAAACGGGACACCTAAATGTTACCTTTATAAATTCTCCTTAGTGAAAGCCTAAAAGTACCTATCCAAACATAATTTTGTAACAAAAACATTATGAATCTGTAACAGCGCCTAGTTGATAGGGCTTTGGCACTTCTGACTTTTCTGAGTAATGTGCGTTTTACACCTGCGCACTAATCCGCACTTGGCCAGCTTGGTGAACTACGGCCTACACCTTTCTCATTCTGAGAGGAGACACGTGCCTTGTAGTGGGCTTGTAATGATTTGTTAATCCTGATGATATCCTTTTTGATAATTATCAAAAAGGCGAATTAAACATTTTATTTTCGTACAGTTTATATAGGGTTTAATACCTATAACAGAACAGTTAATAAAACTCCTAGAAATAAAAAGTGGTACTTAACAATTATAATTCCATGAAGTTAATAGAAATTAAAATATTATTTTCAAATAAATATAAATATTTTAGAAATTATGAATGCCTATAAAAATTTTCGGAACCGACAGGATTTGAACCTGCGACTCTCTGGCAATCGCGGCCTGAGCGCTTTTTCCAATTAAGCTACGGCTCTCCTACCGTCGCGTCGGTGCCGAAATTAGTATATGCCTTTCCAACTGTCCTGTAGCGACTGTAGCGTCATCTAGTAGGAAACGTTGCAGTTTCGATCTACTTTTTCAAAGGTCCATATTACAATGAGACACATTTGAAACAAGAGATGACACATTGTTTTTATTTTTTTATAACTTTTTATAAGTGTTTTTACCTACACTTGGAGGAGTTATCAATTTTATAAATTAAAAAGGTAATGGGATTCAATTAGGAAGGTAGGAGAGCCGCGGTAGCTTAATTAGAGAAAGGGCTCAGGCCGCGATTGCCAGAAAGTCGCAGGTTCATATCCTGTCGGTTCCGAAAATTTTTATATGCATTTTTAATTTATAAAATTGATAACTCTTCCAAGTGTAGGTAAAACACATATAAAAAAATTACAAAAAAAAAAAAAATTAAATATCTTCATTTCAATAAACATTTTTTTTTTTTTATTTATTTATTTATTTATACTCTTTATTTGCACACAAATAAAAATACAGAAAAAGAATAAAAGAAAACACAGAAGAAGTATACAAAAGGCGGGCTTATCGCTTTGTAGCGATCTCTTCCAGGCAACCTTATCATCATATATCAAAATTCGAAATTCAAAATAAAATTTTCGAAACGTCAAGTATATCTGTTTGTAGTGACTCTACCACATTCTGCCTCTACACTACAAATATACATACTTTTATTTAGATAAACATCATCAGCACATTAAAATTTAAATTTCAAGATATTTTTTTTTAAACGTCAAGTATGTCTGTTTGTAATGAGTCTACCATATTCTACTACTACACTACCACATTCTACCACTACACTGCCACTCTATTAACATTCCTCTGTATGCTTCAAGGCTCGCCTCTCAAACGGAGAGTAAGCAAACTCACTTTCCTGCTGCAGTGCGAGTTGGCGGGTTTTTAACACAATATCCGGGACCGACAACGTTACGTGCTCTCCATGATACACCTGGATGAAACAATATAATGTAATGATAAATTTATCCTGAGTTTAAAAATTCTTATATTTCTTGAAACCTAGAGCGGTTTTTATTGAATAGTAATCCACATATTAACATACCAATAACTAGACTGACAAAGCAGTAAAATGTTTAAATTACAATAATTCTATGTACAAAACGTGTTTGTCTTTACTAAGCCGCAACTGGCCCGTTTATTGGTTCTTGATAGCACGGCAGAATGCACAATGTAAATTGCATAATCACGTTACGTACAACGCGGTTTCGTGCTTCCGTTACGGTCAGCTCAACTGTGAAACGTGAAATTTTTTAACCATTTTAACCATTTATTATATACTGGCGTAATTATTTTTGTAACTTATATTTCTAACTTGCTCTACCCGTGGCTGCATCCTGTTTAACTAACTAATTTTTACCTTTGTTATAGATCCGTACGAAGCGGGACAAAACGAAAACATTACTTTGTCATTGATAATATACGTAAGTTTTGCAGCTTTCACATACATTATACGCATTGCTTACGCAATCACGCAAAATAAAATCACAACTGTAGACTCGAAAAGGTTAAGCAGATTTATTTAGTACATCGGGTTACACCCATATCAGCGTTAGTAGTAGTTTCATATATTTTCGCGACTGGAAACAAGTTAATAATATTGAATTGAATATATCAAAAAATAAATTAGTTACTTTTTAGTTGGTATATATGGTATATTATAAAAGTATATTTTCATATTTGGCGATTTCTTTCTATTTGTTTGATTAAAGAATGCCAATGACATATTGTTATATATAGACTTTATTATTTTAATTACTTTTAAGGTAGAAAAAGCTATGCTAGTTACAGCAAAGTTCTTTTATTGCAGACCCGGTAGATTTTCTACAGAGGGGAGAACTTATTTGTGTATATTATTATTTATTTTATTAAAACTCTTTATTTCTAGTTCACTATACAGTAAGGAAAAATTGAGAAAAACAGAAAATGCGGCCGTATAGCTTGGAAGCGATCTCTGCCAGGCTACCTTAGGATTAAGATAGAAAGAGCGAAAACAAATAGATGGCGTAAAATTATTATAAACGAACATTCAAATAACTACATACGAATACATCTACAAAAATAACACAAATCAAATATATATATATGATATAAAAATAAATATAATAAACTTAAACAAATCGGAGAAGGTGTCTTGCCATCATTAAAAAAAGTTAAAAAAATTAGTTCAAAGCAAACAAGATTAAATAAAAATACATTATAATTTATCATAAATTGTAAACCAAAATACAACTTATTTCTTTCTTGGAATTATTATAATTATTTTATTCTATATAATTCATTTTTTTTTAATAATAACGTCCATCTTGACTGAGTCCGACACTGCGAACCACGACTTCTGCGCAAATCCAGCGACAACCCCCGACTTCTGCGCAAAACCAGCGAGAACGTGATTGTCTCCTATTGGTCGTATTCGTTTAGGTGGTAACAATCGTTTTGAAAGTTACTTATGGTAAAAATTAAGCAAATTACATCTAAATAGCATTATAATTTTACAAAGTATTAATCCTAGATTTTGCTGGCAGTCCGACAGCAAAATCTTTACATTGAGTTATCAAAATTTCATAACTAGTGCCGCCATCTATTAAAACGGGTCTGCAAGTTCTTAACAAAATCATAATCTTACTTATTTATTAAAGGACAACTGAATTATATGACGAGTTTATGTTTATATATAAATAATTGGAAAAACAAGTCTTGTTATTGCGCAACATAATAAAAATTAACCGCGTTTTTAAATTTAATGCGATTTTGCTTGACGCATGTTCGTAGGGAGGGCATTCCACAATTCGATAACTTGCACTATTCAGAGAGCTTATAATACTTCGTCTTGTGGAATGGCATGCTCCGTGTCAGCATACGGTATGATCTCAAGTCAGATGGAATTCCGACAAAGTTGAACTTTTCCTTCAAGTAGGTGAAAACATCTACTTGAAGGTATTAAATAACACACAGTTAAAAAGCGGAAGTACCTGCAGATCCCGACGAGCCACTTGAGCTTTTGATGAAATTCAGAGACGTAGTCATACTTACGCAGGCCAAATATGAACCGAATAGCAAGATCTTGGAGACTTTAGAATAGAGAGAAGGAGAGAATATGCCAACATAACTTTTTCAGGCATCTGAATAACAGAACTTAGGCGTAGTCGTGAGCTTGGTTGCAAACATTGTCCTACTTAGCTCTTAAACATGAGTTGACCAAGATAAATCTTGATCCAAGTGTATAAGAGTTTTAACGAAGGCAAAAAAGGGTATAACTACACCGTTATAAAGAATAGGGCGCAGGTTTCACCAATCAACTTTTGAAATCATTTCAGGGCTGCCAATAATGATTGATTTTGACTTCGCAGGATTAACCTTTAGTCCATATTGCTTATTTCAATTATAAATAACTGTTAGAGCCATATTTTTAGCAGATCCCGTAGACTTAAGATTTTGAGTGGTTCACTGGCGATATTTTGAAAAGAATAAACCTGACCTCATTTATATTCATTGTAATTGCACTCTAAGCAACCAGAACAAAAAATACTCAGTTTAGTTTACTGGTATGATTTTTATAATCCCTTTGATTTTAATATCAAAACACAATTCCAAATTTGATAAATTTTCTATGAGTCCAAAAGAAAGTACTGCCTTTTCAAATAAAAAAGAAAGAGTAAATAAAAAGAGTTATCTAAACCGAATTATGTCGGATTTCTGAGGTGGCACATATAAAACAAATACAACCGAATTAAGAAGCTCTTTTTCATTTTTTAACCGCCTAAACAGTTCTACGCAATATTTGTTATTAAACATACTATTTCAATTAATTATACCCAAAAAGATATTGACGTGACAAGCAATAAATTCCCAAGTTTTCATTAATAAAAGGAAACAAGTGAAATGTTCGACGTAAACGTAGTTCATAAGGAGCCAGAAGAGAAACGAGCATCATTACTCAGGGCGGGTGCTTGGAGCGAATTCTTTACTTCTTTATACTCATATACTTCGTATTGTATCTAAACACTTACATTGGTGACGAAGTAAAAATTTTACTGGTGTCACTTGTTGTAACAGGGATAATCTGTCACTGTCTTTGAGAATTTTACTTATTAGAAGACTTTCCAACCGCCATTTTGCCATCGGCAAATAGGCATAAAGGTACCTACTTAAAAATTATTCTGGTTTTATTTTATTGCTTAGCGTGTCTTCGGTTTTCTTCGATGGATTTGCCCATCGGTTCATCTTTGTCAGGCCCTTATAGCTTTTGAATAAGAGTATATTAATATGTTCCGAAAAATTAATGAATAAGGGTCTGAAATGTTTTAATGGACCCATATACAGAGCGATGAGAACTACAAAAAATGAAGTTTGATGAAGACTTTAAAACTGATAGGCTAACTATTACTCTGGAAATGAAATTTTAGGACATTCAATTAAGATATGAGCTACATTTAGATTAATTGAAGGCTGCAGAAAATTTAAAATAAGATGAAATTGCGATTTAGTTTAAAATATTAAACCATGATAATATTAAACGTGCAGGCTGTTTTATATAATATTTATGTATCAAATCACGAATAAAGTAAGCTATACGATTCTAGCGGGAAGTCTATGAATAAAATTATCATTTTGCGGAATTGATTTTGAAGCATAGTAAAATACTCTGGTTATGACTTGTTAATATTTGCTAACTTGGAAATGTAAATGTATGTTGTACAAGTATCTACCTAAAAAGGCACTTTATGCATAGTTTAATATACCTCCCTGGACCAGCGGTATGCGCAGTGGTTTAAGTTGGAGGTCCTGCCTTTGATTCTCGGATTGGTTATTTCTCTCTGGTTTGGTCTGGTGGGATGTTTCGTTCATCACTATTTACCAACCTATTGGTTAAGACGTGCCCTCAAATTATTTAGCGTTCCGGTACGCTGTCGAGTAGAAACCGATTACCCCTAATCGGTGGGTTAAATTTATTTATTTTGAAGTTGAATAAAATAAAAAAAGTAGTCAGGATTTCAGTGCCATAGAATATCAGGGTCCCTTATTCAATATCAGCTACACGCTACGCTTTAAATAAGGTTCGTGCGACGTTATGTAACCTCAACTTCCACCATACTCGATACAACTACTGAGCTAAGTATTTTAATATCACCTCATATCCTAAAGCCTAAAAAATTATTCAATAATTTGCATACCCGAGCTTTTAAAATGTGCATATTAATGTTATACGTCGATAAAATTTGCATTGTCTAAGCGAAATTTCCATTTATTTACAGCTAGGCAGACAATATACAGGATGATCAAAATACTATAATATATAATGTATTGCTGCAGTAGCTTTTAGGTACTAACTACAGTATAGTACACGAAAATAATTAAAAGTGCTGGGTTTTTAGTTTTCAAAATTTGAATAATGGTAAAATCCATACGTTAATATTCTTTTAGTCACCTCGTACAACGCGATGATCACAACTGTATTCTGATCTGATGATCTGATGATCTGATGATCTAATTAAAATTACTTATAAGTTAATATTAATTATATAGACTTTATATAAAATTTTGCGGACGAATAATTACTGGTGTTTTAAATTAAAACACTATGAATTTGTCACGCGGTTTAGCCTTAAGGAGAGAAATCTGGGCTGTTGTAACTGCGGCCGCACCAGTTTCTGCTCGAACAATCTCTCACGCGGCGCATTACCCGCGTCCACCACACACACGAGACCTATTTGCTGGATATTAGATTAATGTTGCCAATTTTCTAGCAATTTATAACACTTTTAGGGTTTCAAGCCTCATAATGGAACAACGTAACCCATAATAATATGGGTTCTCTTTGACGGACGGAATATATCCTGCTGTAAAAAATTCAAGCTTATAACTTTACAAAATAACTTTTAGAAACATGTTTTCATACCAACATTCTCACTCGCTGATTTGTATAACCTAAAATTAAAAATATTTCTGGGTTTGACTATACATACAAATTATTTCAACTTCCGAGTTGAAAAAAGAATGCTTACTAAGGTTTAAGATCAGGACGCAAAAAATCAAAAGAGTTCCTTCGTACTTTCAAGTACGGAGTGTAACATAACCTTCTCTAAACCTGGAACAATTACAAATAACTAAGGGTGGCTTACAGGAACACTCGTATTTTTACACCAAATATCATCTTTCTGTCACGTCCAAACAAAGAATCAAAATGATTTATCCACTGCGGGAACACCGCGGGCAGCGGCTAGTATAAATATAAAACTTCATACAAAATATAGAATCGTAAATTATTATTCATTGGCACGGAGCCCAAAACCAAATAGAATGGCTTAAATGTATACAATACGGCCCCACAATCGAATGCGTCGTGTGCTATGGTGTCCAGGGAGTTATCAATCTATCTAGATTTCGAAGCACAACATACCAAAATATCAGCTGTTAAAAATGCATTGCGGCTCCATTGTCGTGTTTTACCATTTTAATTGACACTATAAAGTTATATTCTGTTTCGTATTAAATCATAACACATTTATTTATGAAGTAAAGTTAATTGCTCACATAGTTGTTTAATGGTCTTTTACGCTAAACATAGGCATCGCCTAAGTCGAATGGCCAATGATTTAGGTGATTTCTATATAAAAAAAAAACGTTTCACCAACTCTTAGGTGATTACTATAGATGAAAGTTTGATATTTGCATAGGAATATTCCTAGATTAGCCGTTACTTATTTAGGTATTACCATGTTCATCGTTTGTGAAAACTGGCATTAGGTGACATAAAGATATATCACAAGGACTGTTTCTTGGTATATCAGGAAATAATTGTGGGTAAGATGAGGTGTATGAATGTGTTTATATCTTCGTTTACGGGCCCTTATCCGATGTATTGGGCGCACAAGATGTATTTTTCAATCGTTAAAACAGACTAACTGTTCAAGATGTGGTATATTTTTAACCAAAGCTCGCAATTTAATATTGGCCACGTGGATAACTTATACTCATAGACTCCTCCTCCTAAAACTATGTGAAAATACATATTGAGAATGTGTCGTCATAATACGACATCGACATAAAATAAACATAAGATTGTCTTATTAATAAGCTGATTTTTTTTTGTAAGGATTAATATTTTATGCCTAATAATCACATTTCAATATTGCTTTCGGCATAAAATGCGTTATTGTGGCTTATGTATAAGAGCTGTAAGTCTAAAAAAAAGGCGACATAAAATTAGCGAAATTTAAAAAAAAAAGCACCGAAATTTGTTGCTTTTTTGTTGCTAATTAGTTGCTAAAAAATTATTTTTTTTGCTCTAACCGATCGCATAAAATCGGCAATAACGCTAACTTTACATTAAGATAGCGTGGGAATCACTTAATGTCGACTGATCAATCAAGCAAATAAGGGTCAATTTGTTGCTAATTTGTTGCTGGAAGATGCTTAGAAAAAAAAAATTGTTTTTTTTTATAAGGGAACTTTCTCTCTTGTAGATAAATAATTCAAAGTAAGTCATAATAATATATCAATCATGCCACTGAACAAACGTTGTGTTTGTTATAACCTTTTATAGATAGTGTAATTACGACCTAAATATAGTTTTCGTTGAGCTATAAAATTTTCCCACTTGTATCAATTTCGTTACCAATTGGATCGCGTGCTGCTATAGATTTATCGCTCAATACAATCATTGGAACGCTTAACTAGCTGACGATAAGGTGTCAATCATTGTTCCATCGAATTCTGAATTATGCGCCATGAGCCTTTAACTTGATACTTTGTCTAACATGAAGGGCCTCATTAAAAAAAATTGGCATAACGTTGAAAAAGTCTTATTGCGAAAAGCTTCGAGCAATATCTTTAGAAGCTTTTGCTTGGTTGATAGATCAAGGGGCGAATACCGAAGGCTGTAGTCCTAGAAACCGTGAAAATGTGAGAAGCACACTACATGCGGTTTCCTCATTCTGGAGCCCTAAAAGGTGGTCAAAAGCCCCAGAAGCGGAGGGATGGATTTAAAAATAAATTAGTTTTTATGTCGGTATAAAATTATATTGTGTAACATTGTAGAGAATTAAAAAAATACAAATTAAATAAATAATAAAAAAGTGTGCCTTGTACCTCGACGGAATTTGTTCCGCTGTATTTGTATCTATATGTACTGTTATATTTGTATCAAAAACAAATAAAGCAACATATATACAGAGACATGCATAGAAAAATTATATCCCGAAAAAGCACCCCCTTGGGACTTAAGAACAAACTTTGCTACCTAAGTAGAGCTTAGCATCAAAATCGATTTTATTAAAATATAGCATACTTGCGTACGCGTACGCTTCGCTGGGCTAGATTTTGCTTTATTTTATTTAAATAATAAACCTACAACATTAAATTTTTAATTCAAGTCTCATAATATATTAAATCATTTTTTTCTCCCTGTATTCATTCTCTTCTATTCTATTCTCGAGCGGGTGAAGATCATTATCTACACCCATGTACACCCAACAATAGAATATTTGACAGTTTTACAGTTAAAAAATAGGAGTGCTCTGATCGTCACCAAACTTTAAAGGATTACTCGCCGGGTCAATCCCGAGATTCCCTGAAAGTTTCATTGAAATCAGTCCAGCTGTTTTGGACCCTATACGGAACATACCCACACACTTTCTGTTTTATATATATTAGATGATCCTTTTTGGCTTTGAAATATAAACTGTTCACATGGAATTAAAAAAACCTGAAAAAAGGCAAATAATAAAGCAAACATTTTCGCATATTCATGTCAATTTGACGCTACATGTTTACGCTATACCTAAGAACGCTTTCTTTTGGCAAATATTTACAAAACTTACCCTTTCAGCGTCCACAAAGTGAAAATGCCTGTATTAGGGTAACCACTTTAGCCCAACTACCCTTTGCGATCTCATTTCGGCCCTTATCGCTGGGCTTTTGGCCCTTTTCTATTATTTCTACAGTTTTCCAAAGAAACCTATTTCTTTAATATAATCTTTTTTGTTATTGTGCTGACAATGGTTTCAATGTATAACTGCATCAATTAATGTTAAGCAAAGAATTCGAATCTATACTAAGTATTTAATATTATAAAGTTTTTTGTTTGTTTGTTAGTTTGTACCGAATAGGCTCCGAAAGTACTAGACTGATATTAACCATTTCTTCGCCAATGAAATCTTAACTATCACGAAGTAATAGGATAATATTTATTTTGAGAGAAGAAGAATTTGAAGATTGAAAACTCTAAGAAAACTATTGATGGTTCCTAATAATTATGTAGTACATTATAAAAGAACTCATTAATAACTACGAAAAAGTCTGCGAGAGAATATATGTATAGTTAAGTCGGATTAGGAGATTTTGTGTTCTTAAATTATATAAGACCGTCGGTACAGTCAAAAGTGGGCAAGATTAGGATCGCAATATTCTTAGACTAATAAACAGCTTAATCGTCAAGGGTATTAATATAGCGGCAAAATAACTTTTAATTAATTCCAAAAGGACATTTAATATAGAAGTTATCGCGAGTATAAAAAAATTAAGGAGTACAAAACAGCTATATTGAGAGTACAGCTATATAGAGATACACTAAATTGAATATGTTGTTTTTAAATACTACACCCGAATTTTTTAATAAGAATTTCCATCTTAAAAATATGCTTTAAAAACAAAAAAAAAACGCGGACGGAGTCGCGGGCAACAGTTAACTAAGTTAACTAACCGCGATATTCTACGCATTACCCAGGCATTTAGCGATAAAATTACATTCCACTCGCACCCACCGTGTGTGGAATGTAATTTTATGTGGACAGATGACATCAGGCGAGTCAGGCAGGCAGGACTGGAGGCAAACGGCCCAGGACCGTGGGTTGTGGAACTTCCTACAAAATACCTATGTCCAGCAGTGGAAGTCCATTGTTTGAAATGACGATGATGTTGGTAAAGGATCGAGAATCATAGAGCTTTGACCCTCCACACGGGTCCAATAATTGATAGTGGGCGTAGGTACATACTACACATCTTTTAGTAAACTATTACAATCAGGTGTTGTAATGACCGGGACCGACATTCAAAAGGGTCCCCCTAATTTTCTAAAGAAAATTTACAGGCAAATTGGATTCTTGAGCTGCGTATAAAATCTTAATATTGCCTCCATTGAATTCTTTGACTTAATATTTTTTTAAATATTTCTTTGTGAGATTAAGCTTTAAATTTATTTTTATCTTGCTTAATATCTATAAAAACATAAATAATACAAATTAATAAATTTAATTGTACCATATTATCCCAAAAAAATGTTTTTTTTTTAAAGTTCGTTTGTGAGGACTGAAGTTGATAGTTTATGGATAACTATTTCTACCAATAAAAAATTGTCGATGAAATTCAGCAGTTTTTGTGCAGATGATTCGTATTTAATTTGTATGTCTAAACCAACTAGCAAATAGTATCGTGAAAAATGAAACTCATATTTTGGGGCAAAAGCAGTTTTTGTAATCAGAATTGAGCATTTATCAACACGAATAACAGTTTACGAAACTATTGTGGAGATTTGGGGTCTTATTTTTTTTCTAAACGGAGCAAAATTTCGCATGCAAGGAACACGTCCTTTTTGGATGACCATCAACACGCCCATACACCTAATGCGTAGTTGTTAAGCCAAATGCGCCTGTAATTACATTGGCAAATAAGCCCTTAAGATCAGAATACATCAATGCTGCTTGGCGCTAGAAATAAACATGGCAGTATAACAGTGCGTAGATGAAACACCTACGCACGTGATGCTGGAGTGCACGGGCGTGACAGAGCAACGCGAGATCTACCTGCGATCAGCAGCCACTATCCCAGAAGTCCTCAGCAACCTGGGCGGTATGCTGGGATTCTGGAATGAGCTTGGATGGGTGGAGAAGCGAGCAATAGCGGGAAATTTCTACGCGGAAACTGCCCAGAGAGAAGAAGAAGAAGAAGGAGAAACATGGCAGTAGTACTTTGTCGGATAAGGTTTGTCACAAAAAGTTCTACTACTTCTACTTAAGATATCATTGTTCTCATTGGGATTGTAACACTAACGAGATAATAAGAAAGATAGAACTCAGCTATGCTTGTGGTTTGCCTTGAACTAAGACAAGTATCGTTATTTTTTTTTTCTTACTAAGAATGTCATAATTGCTTCAGTTTTCGAAATAAAAACAGGATTATATATATACTTTAAGTCTGCTTTTCTATTGATCTTCTTAAAATGTGCTGTACAAATAAAACAAAAAAATCTTATAAAACTTTTATGCTTTAGGGATTATTTCGAGTGACTTATAGTAATATGTATAATATCAAGTACCTTGATTTCGTATTCCACAAGTTAACCTTAAGAAATCATCGAGAATCGTAGGACAAATAGGGGCAGTGCGATAAGAAAGTCTCTTTAAATTCAAGCACTTTCATTGTCACAGAACAAAGGAGTCGGCGCACTGAAAATGTGTTTTGTGTAAAATGGCTAACAAGCTACAACATTTCAAAAGGGATTGTGCTTTTGAAATTTCTTCGGAATACTAACAAGGTGGTTTTATTAACTAAAAGTATAATGAAAGATTTATTTAAATTTTCAGACAAAGCTAAGTGATATTTACCTGAAATCTAGAAGAACGCAAGGTCAAAACCGAAAGAATTATAGCAACCGCAGCCTTTGTACTGTTTGCTGCTAATTTCAATAAGCATCTTAAATTACAAATACAGGCATCTTTAAGACTTCATATTTTTATTGCAGAAGGAATTGTCGTTTTAATATAATTTTTCCGAAGCTATAATGGAAAAATTTCTATAATATGGATAATCAAAAATCATGGTGTTCATAATTCCTATAGTTTTAGTGGCATTAATTGTTGGAAAGCTTGCAGGACATATTTTTATGATGTAGGATGGTGACAGCAGAATCAATAAGGTCTTTGGCGGGGTTTAAAAAAAAGGGAAAATATACTAAACGCCATAACGCCAAATAATGGGAAAGAGTTTAAAATTTGTTAAACTAATAATATTAAACTAATATACTTTGTATGTACAGGCCGTACATACAAAATAATCTGTATATACGCCAATAATTGGAATAAAGAAATTTTTAATGGTTACAGTGACTAATTTGTGCATGCCATACCGAGTTGGATTGGTAGTAACGTTAGGAAGTTATTTTGGTTTGACACTGAAATATGACGGCAATTTCAAAGCGACCGGCAGTCGAATTTGCAGTCAATCCTTCTGTTTGTCGATCAAACTCAGGACGGATTTGTCAAAATTGAAACTGGTATTTTTGCATCGTTGCCAAGCATATTTAAAGCCTAAGCAGTGAATACATACATTTTGTTATAACACCAACATTATTTTTATCATACAAGTCGATTGATAGATTTAGCTTATTTTTTTATTTCACTAAAAGTTAGCCCTTGACTGCAATCTCACCAGGTAGTAAGTGATGTTGCAGTGTAAGATGGTAGTGAAATAAGCTGTTGGGGAATTAGGAATTATTTAGCCTATTGTTGCTTTCTTTCAATTGTGTTTTTTGTATTGTTTTGTATTTGCTAGCCAGCGGCTACCTGCGACACGCTTAATGTCGTCTGTCCACCTTGTTGGGGGCCAACCAACGCTGCGCTTACCAGTTCGGGGCTGCTATTCCAGCACCTTGGGACCCCAACGTCCATCTTTTCTCCGAACTATGTGTCCGGCCCATTGCCACTTCAGCTACGCGACTCGTTGAGCTATGTCGGTATATCTCGTTCTTCTACGAATCTCCACATTTATAATTTGATCGCGTAGAGATACTCCGAGCATAGCTCTCTCCATCGCCCGCTGAGTGACTCTTTTAGGATTCTGAAGATCGTCTTACCCGTTTTTAAAAGTCTGTAACCATCATAAATTCGGACAAAATTACGTTATAGAATACTGTAATTTTGACGGAATTTAGAAACAAAAAATAAGCGCTAATATCTCTTTTAAAACTTATGAATGAAGTTCAATTTTAGTTTTAAGAAGAAGAAGAATAATATAATTCTTATGATTTCCTGTCACTACCGGAAATCATAAACCTAAAAACGAAGATATAACTATTCAAAGAATGTATTTACTAACTCCTAATTTATCAAATCAACACAGTACGTGGTCAACTTTGTCTAAAATCGCTTTATCATTTCAATTAAATTAATATTTATTATTGACAACTCTGATATTTTACAGGGAAACGTTAAAAACTACGCAAATCAGGTCCTACTATTAGGTAGTAGGACCTAATTTGCTTGGTTTTTAACGTTTCCCTGTAAAATATAAATATGGCACCCTAATCGGGGCGCAGGACAAGACACCCTCGAATGGGGGCTTATCAGTAGTAAACTGGAGACGGCACTTGATGAACTTGAGAAGGAAACCATCACATAAAGTCGCAGGCATCAAATAGTTCACAGATAGTACTATATCAAACCTGTTTTATATAAAGCGTGGAATAGAACGTTACCAGTCATAACGCAAGTATTTTACACGGCTCCAGAATCAATTCCCCAAAATGATAATTTTATTCATAGAGTTGCGGCTAGAATTGTATCGCTAACTTTGTTCGTGATTTGATACGGAAATATTATATGAAATAGTTTCACTACTATGAGCCAACTAATATCAAGCTGGTATTCTTCTAGCTTAATATTAAAAGTACAATTTTGAAGAACAATTACTATCGTATGGATATTTTGTCCTTTTATTTCATAAGTAGTCTAAATACACTACTCCTTGATTTGAGTACATAAGTAGTATTTCAGTATTTAGATAGTAACTTACTTGCTGTTTCCTTGATTTTTTTTAGTGTGAGATATTTTGTTATTATATTCTCATTCACAAACTTTTTTTTTTCGTTATATTTTGTTACTAACGGACCCGCGCGACTTCGTCCGCGAATGAGTCGACTTACAAAAACAGTCGTATGTTGTCGCGGACTGTTTTATAGACCTTTAAAGAAACAACAATTCCGACAATTCCTATATACTTACTATATACTTCCGTCGTTTGGCGTAACGTTTACCGTTCACGCATCGCACGCATCAGAATCTCAAGAAAAGGATGCAGTTTTTGCAATATTTCTCATTAATGATAGTAGCCATTGGTCGTAGCATGATGTTATATAGCCATAATTGTTACTAACAATCCAAAAAAAAAAACCGAAACAGCATTTTCTATTTTCTGAGATTAGCCCGTTCAACCAAACAAAATTTAAAAGCTTAAAAATATAATATCTCAATTATGCCTAGCCAAAAAACCACATCAATCGAAAACTCCGTTGAGCGGATTTTGAAAGACAAATGCGGAAAACATAGCGATGCTATGTTTGCTTTTCCGCGATAAAAAAAAGCCTATGAGCTATTCCAGACAATATTGTAGGTATCTCTGCCAAATTTTAGCCCAATCGGTTCACTCGTTGTGACGTTAAAGCGTAACAAACATTCTTCCACCTATCCATCCATACATACATCCATCCATCCATCCATACATCTATTCTCAAAAACTTTCGCATTTATAACATTAGTAGGATGTTACGCATGCATTCGATTTTTGTCCCATATGCCTTGCAACTTGCTGTTATCTGTGAAGCATTATGTCCTTGATCTCCAAAAATATTCATCAGATCTTCAGTAAAATTAGACAATACATTCTTGGTAGTACACACTGTCAAAAAAGAAAAGAACTATTAAAATCGGTGCAAATTTAACAGAGATATGAAGTAAAGTTGATAAAAAATTTCAGCCCATTTCCCGTAGGAAACTTATTGTTTATCGGGATAAAAAGTATCCTATATGTTGACCCGGGATACCAGCTACCCCTATACTAAATTTTATTTACATCCGCTCAGTAGTTTTCACGTGATGCCCGGACAGAAATACAAACAGACATATTATGAAAATTAAGCTTAATTTGCTACGTGCGTAGAGGGTACATTGCCGAGGATCTGTTTGGTGTGAAGTATACGGATTGAAGTAATTATAAATTACACCATACAGATTCTCCTGCTGTTCGCGGAGTATAGCAAATTAAAATTAATTTTCATAATATATTATGGATTTCCGCAAAGTAACGCCTGCTTCTATCCAATAGACAGACAGACAACAATTAAATAAAAATCTGTTTTGGACTCAGTATCCAATCATATAAAGCATCCCCCGGTTAAAATTTTCAAAATATATTAAATGTACAGAAATCTTCCAGTTACAGTTTTATTTGAAACTTATTATATATTTTCAAATGCTGTGTTTACTTTTAAGAAAACATTACACTTAAATAGAATAGTTAAAATTAAAAAAAAACGATTGTACTAGTGTGTTTGTAAATAAAACTAATAAATAAATAAAAAATAGTCTAATAAATAAATAAAAAATAGTAACTAAACATTTGATTCTAAACATTAGTCCAATAAAAGCGTTCTCTCTCTATTTATATTCGACATGAAAAATCCTATGTAATCCTACTATGTTAATTGTTTAAGTTAAAGGTACAAAAAAAGATAGATAGATAGATAAATTCTTTATTGCACACAATTTATAATATAAATTGAAAACAAAAGCTTATTTATAGGGCTATTTATTTATCTAACTATTTATTTATACAATAATAATAAAGCCAAATTAATCGTTTTAACTGCAATCAACAGGATTTGTTGTGTATCAAAAGATACAACATGTTGAGTAATTGGTCAATTATGTTGGTTTATCCAGTCTCCAATGAACTTAGTGAAAACGAAACTTGTGTAATAAAAAGAATTCCGGAACGACAGTGACAGATGTCCTATTACCTCAACAAACAACAAGTGCCATCTGTAAAAGTCTGACCTTGTCGCGAATGTAAAGTAGATACGTAATACAGAGTATGGTAACTAAAAAAAGTAAGTAATGTGCTTGAGGAACACGCCGTGAGTAATGATGCTCATTTCTCTTTTGGTTACTTATGAACTTTTGTTTATTACAATCGAATATTTTACTTGCAGGTGGGTACCTGCTTTGGCGATCAAAAGTTAGACGGTTATTTATTTTTGTTTTCTGATTAAACTTCAATATATCTTCACTTAGATATTCACTGAAAATATATTGAAAACTGCGTGGTTTCTTCCTTGATTATCATTCTCAATACTGTTTGCACAAGTACTATCTTGGCGCCTAAATAGGTACCCTGTTTTGATTCAAATGTTATAAAAACTTATTAAAAGTATTCGCTATCGACACAATCTTTTAAATCTTAAGCATGCGTCTTTGTAATCAATACTTTTGACGGCCGATTGGCGCAGTGTGCAGGAACCCTGCTTTCTGAGTTCGATTCTGCTGGCAGTGGCTTCGATTCCCACGCCTAAAAAATGAACATGAATGTTTTTCAGTGTCTGGGGGATTATGTATTATATTATAAGTATTTTCGTATATTATTTATAAAAAATATTTATCAGTTATCTTAGTAACCGAATCTTCGCTTACTTCGCGGCTAGATGTTTATGTGTGAATTATCTACGCTCACTAGATACGCTTCTTCATGTCTACGCTCATATGAAAGTTAAAGAAGCATGCAGATGAAAGTGGATTAATGTAGTCACATTAACAGTGTAAACATATATTTTAACATAGATAGTGAAGCTTACTTAAGTTACAAGAGTAGCTAATCATCTAGTATATTTTGCCATTCTGGAGTACCTATCAATTTCGGAAAATGATAATTTTATTCATTGCGTTCTCGCTATTATCTTATGGCCTTATTTTTGCTGATTTAGTACTATTCGTATTGATCCAATACTCTAGAAAGTATATTCATATGTTCTACTAATAAGCCGATTACTTTAGAAACAGAAACATGAAAAATCGACTCTCGGCGAAAGAAACATTTGCATAAAAGTTTAATGTATGCTGAGTAAAAATGGTCGGTATCCCTTATTGGAATTGGCATTTTCCTGGAACAAGCATTGCTTTTACCTAAAAGCACCTGAATTGTTAAATCTAAAGACAGAATTTTATAGTAAGGTCTTGGAAAGAATTGGCTAAAGAAAATTAACAGTATTTAATTCTCTATTGAGCTGAGTTTCTTGCCGGCTTGCTGAATTTCTAGCCGGCTTCTTCTCGGTAGAATCTGCCTTCCGAACCGGTGGTAGAGTCACTACACACATACAGACTTGACGTTTCAAAAGTTCTTATATTAGGCCTACTTGAAATAAATGAATTTTGAATTTGAATTTATTGGTCGGTGCTTCAGGTTGTGTTTTAGGTAGAATATGTAAGCACAATAAGTTTTCATGTCTTAAGCGAAAGATCGAACGGAATAGATGGATATATGTACAGAAGTACATTAATAAAAAAATATCATTATCATTTTCCCTTCTCTATGAAAAAACTCCATATAATCTAGTATAAGTAAGGCAAAATAATTATTATTATAACTTTCTGAACATAGTGTATGAGTAGAAAGAAACGGGAAATTATACACTTTACCTCTGTCTTCCCTGATGGTAATTGATTTACCAGTCTGTTATACTCATTTCTTAAACATCAGCACTATGAATTGTTTTGAAACGCTTAATCACTAAGTAGTTATCTGTAAGAGATCAGCCCAACGTAGAAAAGAAGCTGGGTAACAGATGCGAGTTGTGCGATCGATTGTACAGAAGTTACTTTACGCGCGGTGTCGTGTCACTATTGTCAAAGCGAAGAGCAGCATCTGGGAAAAGTCCTAATGGTAACAAATCCACCTTTACTTGTGGCCTTCGTGTGAGTTTATATGTGAAATCATGTCACAATTTAGTGTAATTCTGTAATTTTAGGTAGGTAGACCAATTGTCAACACTTTACGGCTTCATACAAGAGTTTGTTATGTTCAAAACTTACGCTACTACCGGTCGAATTATAACTATCCATATTTAATGCTAAATGTGAGCCATTTTAGAAATATTTTTTACCACCAATGAGACAAGATGGGAAACAAAACATGAAATACGCACTACGCAAAGAATATCGAAATAAATAGTTTACAATATATTTACAGAAAACAGTTATATCATATGAAGAATTCCCAAACGATTGTGACAGATGTCTCTTTTGCCTCAATAAACAAGAAGTACCATCAGTAAAAGTCTAACCTTGTCGCAAATGCAAAGTAGAAACACAATACGAAGTGTGTTATGTGTGAGCAAAAAAATAAGGAGTGCGCTCAAGGCACACGCCGTGAGTAATGGTGCTCGTTTCTCTTCTAGTTCCTTATGAACTCTAGTTTATTTTACGTTGAACATTTCACTTTGGTGACGAAAAGTTTCTTACATAAATAAATAAACTATTATTTGCAAGAAAAAGCAAAGCTTATAGAAAAGTCCTATTATAGTATAAAGAACTACGTAAACGATAAAAAAGCTTGGGTGTAAATTATTGCTCTAACCAGGTTGCTCTTCTAATAATTTAAAATGACATTGTGAGATGGTGATAACAAAAAAAAAAAAAACACCCGGCTAAGTTTGTTGTGGGCTTCTTCTTAGACCATGACGCGTTTGGAACCCTCGTAGCTTTAGTTTTAAGTTTACGAATGTGGTTATCGCCATCATCTCACTACCGTGTGGTTCTTATGTACGCATCAAAAGTGGCACCTGTGGGCCTACTTGAATAAAGATATTTTTGACTTTGACTTTGACTTTGACAAGACTTTGAATACATAAACAAGGTATGTAAATAATAATATATTTCTAAATTCAACCTAACATGGTTTGCAAAATGTAGCTGGCTGTTATCACATTACATGTGTTTATAAGTAAGTTTGCGTGGAAAGAAAAAGCGCTGAACTCTTAGGCACTTCGAGTAATTTTATTGTAGGTTTAGATGTCACGCGCTCTAATGTAATTTATTTGTTAGGTACCTACTCTGTAGTCTATTTCATACTTGGGACAAACGTCCATATAAAATTTAGACATTTCGCTTCTAGTGTATATGATGTGTAACTTTCTATGATCATTTCAAAGCTCTAAGTATTAAAAACAATTTGAGATAAAAAAAATGGATTAATCAACTTTTACCCGAAGATTGGCTCACGTGTTAATTTGTAAAACTTTGCATGGAAGAATAAGAAACCGACCATGAGCAACTTGTTGTTCTTCTGGCTCTTGCAAATAGATGCTCTTGCAATCTAGTCTCTTTTTTTCAAGTTATTCAAAATCAGTCTTCTTAAATTGTCATGTTAGAATTCAAGTTATTAGACTTTCCAGAATATTAGTGTACATATTACCAGTTATGAATGATGGCATTCAGAATGGTAGCTCACTATATTTTCGGAAGAACGCTAAGAGTCACTTGTCAGGCTAAAAGAAAGTTTCCCTCGTAATATTTCTATGTGATAAGATAAAGAATATCAATAGACATTTAAAAAAAAAACTCAAGGTAGAAATGGGAAGGGCTGGGACGACTAAACGAAGTTGGAGGTCTCTAGGTACTGAAATGTTCATACTGGAATACGCAGCGTAGATAGGCCTTCTGTGGGCAAACGACATCTCGTTTTTAACTGGAAGTCGCTGCACACAAGCGGAAGTAAAACATGCGATTTTGATTAATAATCATTGTAACGTCCTAACAATATCTAGTGCAATAGATGACATGCTTCGATGCACTGATAATATGAATATGAAAACTTTTCGAACATCTACAGTTATGAAAATGAAGCTTAATTTGCTAAACCTAATTCTCTCCGAAACCGTAGCATCCTCAGGAGATGTTGACTTTACAATGAATAATTGTTAGACAATTATTCTTTGATGATACGTGCGTAGAGGGTACATTGCCGAAGATCTGTTTGGTGTGGAGTATAAGGATTGAAGAAATTATAAATTACACCATACAGATTCTCCTACTTTTCGCGGAGTATAGCATATTAAGCATAATTTTCATAATATATCATAGATTTCCGCAGAGTAACGCCTGCTTCTATCCAATACATCTACAATTGCCTACTTAAAATGTATGCATGAATGTCCTGTCTCCTGTTCAAAGTAATGAGTAACTTAGATAGTTACTCATGCAAGCCTTTGTTGAAGAATGTGTAGTGATATTTTTTTCTGTTCAAGAAATGAAAATAATATTATCAAAGTAATCACTTTGATAATATTATTTTCATTACTTTTAAGTATGTTAAGCATGCGAATGTTATCTTCTATCGTCTATTTACTATAAATTCATTTTTGATTTTACATATATGATAACTTAAATAACAAAAGAAAGAAGGGGGAACCTTTTATGGAAACAAGGAAATTATTAAATGAACATGAAAAAAATTATCTTTTTTATCCTATTTATTATTTAGGAGAACTGATATTTTCAAGTATCAAAAATACTTGCTCCGGAAAATGTATCCTCCTCACAAAAGATCTAATGAGCTGTGAGTTACGAACGGACCCGTTTTAATTTATAGGCTTTCACACTCATTAATCCATGCTTGGTTTACCTGGGCAAAGTCTACGCGACCGGAGCGTGTCTAAGTGCCCACTCATTTGGGAAACCACCTAGTGTGGAGTGTCGGATGTGCAAGTTGCATGCACTTGCTTCAAAGACGTAATTATGCTGATTTGAACTGAAGTACTCGCTGGCAAGACGCGAAATTAGAGCAACTACAGTTCAGTCTCATCAAGCTGCAATTGTAAATTTATACCTACATTTTAAAAGAGATAGCAAAGTTTTATGTAATATTTATTACGCCAATCAACCAGTGGTTAACTAAATGCTATAGTCTAGGAGTTATTATAACTAATCTATAAGTGCGTTTAACACGAACCCGAAGCACGTGCATCATGGCGATCTCGAAATAATGCACACCTTCTAAATCTTATCACCTTTTTTATAAGATTTTAATGTATTCAACTTTTGACAGCCCTATTGCAACATGCAGTGACTTACCGATAAAAGCACCTTGGACCTACCGTCGGAATAGTTATGCGGTGTTTTGTCAAATTTCAATTGACATCACCTTCCAAACCAACGTTATGACAAATGACGACTTGTATGCCTTGTAAAAAGAAAGTGGTGGATACTACTGATAGCATGATATATGGCACAAAAGCCATGAAAGGGTTTTAGAACATGCAATCGCACTGCGGGTGCGCAGGTTTTCAGCGATTATTATATATAGCGATGATAACCAGGATCACGATGCTCTATGAGGCAGGGTGGGCAACGAAGACTTTCAAAACAGAAATACTCACTACCCACCCAATAATTTTTAGCTCCATCTGGGAATTTAACCTAGGATTGCGCGATCTGTAGTCTAACATGCTAATCACAATGCAGGTACTTATACGTATACTTTTTAATCGTATTTAAATACACATAAGATATTTATAGCACCTACCTATTATTTGAAGTAATTAAAAATATAACTTGCTTTTACGGTGAAGGAAAACATCGTGAGGAAACCTGCATTCCGGAGAGTTCTACATAATGTTCTCAAGGCTAGCGTGGTGGACTACGGCCTTAACTCCTTCTCATTGTGGGCGGAGACCCATACCTTGTAGTGGACCAATAATGGGTCCATCTGATGATGATGATGATGACCTATTTATAGAATATAATTTACACTAGTTTGAACCTTAATAATACGACGTGTAAAGATCATTCTTAAGGATATAATCATAGAAAGTAGACCTAATAGGAATATTATCTCCGTATGTTTATGATTATAACAGAGAGCCTTTATGTTGTGGCTTATCACACGATCAGTTGTTTCGCAAAGGTGAGAAGTGTGGAGTATAATTTGAAAACTTTCAATGGGCAACGTTTAATAGTTCGTACAGCTATTCAATATAAAGGAAGGCTTGGCCACAACTCCCTGGGGCGTACATTTTGACCGTAATCAGACTAATGGAGGAACCCTGCCACCGATCCGCACAAGAGGTCTATTCAACTGGCACCTAACATACTCGGGTTTTATTTACGCTTAACCCTTTGCATGACCACACAAAGCAATTATTTTTGGCAATAAAACTTTAATATGGGTTTTACACGGAAAATTTTAGGCTATTGTATCTTCTAACGTATTGATGTTACAAGAGACAATAGCCTTGACATTTTTAATTAAAATGCTTTCATTTAGTCATTTTTAAATGTAAATATTTAATTAAAAAATCCTCTCCCAATGGGAGGGTAGTAGTAGCACAGAGGACACTGCTTCGCATACTCCGTTATATTTCCTTAGTCGCCTCGTATGACACCCGTGGATAGAGGATGGTTGATGACAACTGTATTCTGATCTGCCGTCACCATACGGCACATCACGAATATACATAATCTAATATCTCTCTGTACATATTATACATATATTATTTTAATCTCGGAAACGGCTTTCATGAAATTAAGTATGCTAGGGGATTCGGGAGCGATAGATAAATCAATCTATCTGTTTTTTTTTTTAGAAATGTTTCTTCCGTGTTCAGAAAATCATCAGGCAATGAAAAACTGCTAATATTATTAGAATACGAAGATAAATTACGCCATCATCGTAAATCTGGCAGTCCCGAAACCAAAAGACCCCCCCTGAGTTCCAATCCTGATGTTCTTTTTCCTCTCTTTTTGGTCACGTTTTCTTTTTTGATTTAACAAAAAAAAATACTGATCAAAGCTCAGTCATCCAGGTACTTCATATAAACAGATTCACCTAAATAGGCTATCGCAATAAAGCGATATAATACCAACGGTGCAGGTGAGCAGGCAACATGTCCGTACAAACGAGGTGGTCGACTAGATATGAGCGCACAATATAGTCGAAAGTGCCATTGTTATTTCTAACAATGACTCCATGCCAATATTATCGGTAAAGCCTCTTGAGCGGACTTATAGATGGGTACCTATTTGCATCATTTTCCATTATTTATATTATTAAACACAATCAAAACCGGAAGTCCTCTTTTTCTTTTGCAATGTTTTTCTATTAATACTGAAAGATTCTTTAGCCACTGCCCAAATTAAAGTATTAAGTTCCTTTTTTTTTATTCCATTTCAAGTTAGCCCATGACGGCAATCTCATTTGATGGTAAGTGATGCTGCAGCCTAAGATGGTAGCGGGCTAACCTGATATATGGTAGTCATACATCGGTTTTTCGTGACATCCCACCGGAGCACTAAATCGCTTAGCGGCACGTTTAATATAACCAAACACGTGTTTGTTTTAATATTATTTAGTAAGAACCATTTTCTTAAACCTCTTTTTTTTGCGTTGTTTTTCTCTCTTTACTGGCAGATTCAGACTCTCCATATTATATAGATCGTTCGTGAAAAACGTGTAATTCTTTCATGAATTCTTTATGTGTCTTCTCATATTTACGTATTGTACACAAACACCCTACCCAACTTTGTATTAATAAAATAGGAGAGTATGTAGTTTATTTTAAAAGTAAAATATCATTAGTAGTAAAATAAAAGCATATTGAAGTATTTTTTTTTCTTTTTTAGCAATCACCTCTTTGCCGGTAAATTGGCGCACAGGACTGCGACCCTAATTTCTGAGTACTGGACAATATTCGTGTGCTGAATCATTTTCAGTGTCTGTGTGTTAAGCTGTGTATTATATGTATTTATGTATATTGTTTATAATGATATTCATCTGTAATCTTAGTACCCATATCTAGATGGCAATCTGTGTTTTGTCATAGTATATTTATTTATTTTATTTATTTCAAATTCATACCAACACAGGATTGAACTTTTTGAATGTTAAAATAAAATTATTCAATACAAAAAAAAATCGCTTGTAATTGTGGTCCAGAAGTTCTCCCAGTACTTCACCATACCTAAGCTTTTTATAATGACGAGTATAATTGCTAAGCAGCCATTAGTGGCGTGCATAGACGGTATGCACAGGGTATGCAGATGATACAAAATGAAGAAAACCTTCCGTATAACCTATAAAAAAACTTAAGGATAGGCATTGTAAGAGTTTATTTATTTATTTATTTATAAAGTAGATACATTAAAACATGCTTTTTTTTTTTTTGGAATGAGTCACATAGTAAATGTTCAACTATTTACAGGTTATCACAGCATGCATTAAAATGTAAAAAAGTCATTCTTATAAATTATTTACAATTAATTATTAGTCAGTTAATATAAACCTTTAAAAGTATAAAAGTATAAATATTTAAAGCTAAATTACAATAAAAAAATTAACTTAATCAATTATTAGGAGACAAAACAAAACAAAAATGAATTAAATCGGATTAAAATAATTAATATTGATGTCTTAAAAGTAATAAATAAAATTAAACTTAAACTTAATAAACTTAGAAGTTAAAGTAGCTTTTATAAGTTGAAAACTTATAAAAGAGTTATAAAAATCCTACCCTCAAGTATTCTTAACTTATACTGGAGATTTTATTTAATTTTATATTATTTGCATACCCTGTGCATACCCTCTATGCACGCCACTGGCAGCCATATACCATAAAGGTATTAGGCTGCTAAGCAATTTATGTAATACAATTATCGTATTGTTCCACTGGCCATTCCTGGTCTTCACCATCAATTCCACTTGACTACATGGTGCTTTTCTAAGGAGATGCACGAGTTCCTTTAAAAAATCTCAAATTACCTATTTGTAATTCCATTTAAGTAAGAGTTATAAAAATAAAATTCCATTTAGTAATTTAATGTATGTTTATATATATAAAAATAATATAAAATATATTTATATATAATATAAAATATATAAAATAATATATATATATATATATTATTTTAAATCTTATTGATTGCACCACCTACCTCTTTTCTATGTTTTTTTCCTTTTACGCCTTTGGTTGCGTGGAAGAAATCGCTATGTGGCGATAAGGCCACAAAATTGTACTCTCTTGCTCTGTATTTATATCTCTGTAACTACTTTTTTTCTTTGGTGTACTTTAAGAGTGTATTCATTCATTAATTCCCTCCCTCGATTATAAATTTTCACCACATTAAAATGGAACCACCTTTAGAGTATAACGCACCAAAAAATAAAAACAAACATACAAACTCTTCTCTTCTCTTCTCCTTTTTTAAGTCGGTTGAAAATACACATACACTAGATTTCCCTTGTCGCGATAATCTGGAATTCTATTATTATTTTATTAACCTTTCAGTTCCTTAACGAGCCTTTAAAAGGATTCCTCAAACAAGTTTTAATTAACCCTTTAAAAGCGTCTAAGTGGAGCATCGCTTCCGCTCTACGATCCCGGTTTCATTTACGTTTAATAACAGTAGTATAGACGCGTCCCTTTTTACTTCAGAATAACTTTTTAGGTCTGTATCAAATGAATACTGGTATGTGAAAATCACTAGAATGTGTGATAGCCTAGTGGGTAAGGCGTCGTCTTTCCTTTCGAGTTCTATCCCCGGCACGCACCTAAGTTATGTCCGTTTTTCATTTAAGCAACTAAATATCACAATGACAGTCCTGAACCATTTTCATTAAAAGAACAGACCCGTGATCTTTAGTTGACCAGTCATGAGTTGACGATGATAATAAAGATGAAAATCATTTAGCAAAATTACTATAATTATGATTACGATATGTCCATATCGGTAAGAAGATAATGTAGCCCCCACAAGACGGACGGAACGGAACACCAACAACCAACGAAGCAGTAGAAAATCTTAGGTGGAAATTACTAAATTAACAGTATACATATTACAATTACAGTATGCAGCGGATTCATCAATGTCCTTACCAAAGCTCTGAGCTTGACTAGATGAAATGAAGAAATAAACGTAAGTATCGAGCGTGAAGCTAACTCCGAAAATCTATCGAAGGAGACATAAAAACTGAAAATATCTGGTTGAGGAACTGCATTTATAGCAATGTCTTGAACGAAAAACATCAATAAGCTTTCTTGCAAATGATCTCCTATAGGTTTTGTTATCTTAAAGGGTGGACTTCTTATGGTGTTTGTTTTTATTAATGAGCCTGCAAACACTATACATTGGTATAGTTAGCATCCAATAAGAAATTATTTCAACGAATACGTTTCGCAGTCTTTATTTTTTTTTATCTTCGCAATATTGTCTCTTTAAAATATAGGTCACATTTTATAATGTAGGTATATTTTAAAAAAAGCTCTCCAGTTCCTTTTTCTTGAGAATAACTTTTGAGAAGCGAAAATTGTCAGACTCTTTTAGTTCTGGCTACTGGCCAACAATTAAGCAGAAAAAGGACATGATTTTTCCGTGTAGGCAAATGTGGATTCGACATTGATTATAATATTGTTGGAAATAAATTAAATCATCTATTCTAAAAAGTATAGGGTGGTATGAGAGTATCTACCAGTAAAAAATGCAATTTGGAATTATTATCAATAAAACCACTGACGTTATCCTTACTAATATTATAAATGTGAATGTAAGTTTGTTTGTTTGTTGTTGTTTGAAACTCTTTATACATATTCTTGGAGGTATTAGAAATAATATAGTATACTTTTCATTGAAAAAAATAAATTACGTAAGATAATTTTTTTTTTGTGAAAAATCTAAAACTCTCATATATGACTATACGACTATATGACTATAAGACTATATACTATGTAGCAGTACCCTGCCTCCCACAATTACGCGGGCGAAGCCGCAGGGCACATCTAGTAAGAAATAAAACCAATTAATAAGTTTTGCCAATTACTTAAGTTGTTGTCTCACTATACCCTTACAAAAAAGGAATTCATTGCATGCACTGCATTGAATCACTCCCAATTTTCGTCAAAATTTAGACTAATTCAATGCATTTGATGGCCAACTGGCGCAGTAGTCCTGCTGTCTAAGTCTAAGGCCGTGGGTTTGCTTCCCACAACTGGAAAATGTTTGTGTGATGAACATCAATGTTTTTCAGTGTCTTTGTGTTCATCAGTATATTATAAGTATTTATAGAAGTATTCATCATTAGTCTTATGTGTTATGGGTACAACACAAACTCCTCTTACTTTGGGGCTAGATGCCGTTTAAAAATTAGATAAATATACTTTTAAGTATTTCACTTCATGACTGCAACCTCAGCTGATTGTAAATGACGATGCAATCTTAGAGAACCTTGACTGCAATCTCAGCTGATTGTACACTGAGAGCACAGTGTTTACCACTGCGCCATATGCCCGCTATTTAACTTATCATGTGGTAGCTGTTCCCTGCGGTTTGATCCACGTTGGCAATATGCATAGCATAATATTATGAGCAACGCCGGTACATTACTCAAAGACGTAAACTCCCCTCTCCTACCAACGAAATCCTCAGTAACGCGCAGTACGGAACAAGCTGCAGATTAAATTTGTTACTAGCTGTGTTGTTAATAACAGGGCACAGCGTATTACGTACGTAATACACTAATATGTCGGATACCTAAGGTAAATATTATTTTTCACTCGTACTGGCAATACCCAATATACAAAACAAAGTAGCTGCAGATATAAGTGATAACAATGCAACTTTTGTCAATATATTTAAACAAACGACTGAGGCGTGGGCTATTAATATGTCTGTTCTTGTTCTTAGAGCTTTAATAATCCACTACTTGAAGCCTTCAATTACGTTAATTTATAAATATTAGCGTAATTGAAGGCTTCTGGAAGGAAGGGAACCACTCCCCTCTCGCCTTACTTAAAAATATTTCGATTCCCTATAACAAATGATTGCAAATAATGTGTGGTTGAATAGCAGTACCACATATTACCCGTTATAACAACATTGAATGAGCATGCATTTTAAAGTTTTCGTCATCTTATATATATCCAAAAAATATTTTCTTAAAATTTAACTACGTTCAGCCGTCCGAGCCTGTCGGTTTCCTGTCAATCAGTAGAAATCATTTTACAGTTATTAATTAATAATGTACGTGTACAGTAGGTACAGTTGAAATAACTAAAAATAATCTTTTAAGTTAAAATTTGTATTTTCTTCATCCCAACGTAGTAGTGATTAAAAAATATCGTTTTATTTTATTCAGCTCTATTTCACAGTGTATTTCCTTCGGGAGTATAATAGCATGTCGAAGTATCGATATGCTTTTCTTTTTCAATATCAACGGTTTTGATATTCAATACCAGACTTAAAACAAGATAAAATGGAACCACTCTCATGTAATAACTCTATATTGAAAATAAAATGATAATATAGAAACCGTGCACTCCAGTCCCTGAGATTTTTAATGAAAATGCTAATAACAAAAGGTTTCCTTTCACTTCCATAGCTATGTAATAAGTTTATTTTTACCGGTTTGCTATATTAAAATGTACTCCTTGTGCCATTGTCTGATTCCATGACGGGGTTCTGATTGTGTGAAAACAATTAATCACATGCATTGGGTTCGATTCCCACAACTGGAAAATGTTTGTGTGATGAGCATGAATGTTTTTCAGTGTCTGGCCGTTTATATGTATATTCTAAGTATTTATGTATATTATATATAAAAATATTCATCAGTCATCTTAGTACCCATAACACAAGTTACGCTTAAATTGGGGCTAGATGGCGATGTGTGTATTGTCGTAGTATATTTATTTATTATTTTATTTATTGCTGTAAATCGGACAACAATATTATCCATACTAAAAGGCGAAAGTTTGTCTGTGGCGAAATTTTATTTGTACTTTTGACAATGGAAACGCAAACGAAGTGGCGGGCATTAGCTCATTTTTAGCATGTTAAAATGAATATATTTTTCTATTCAAATAAGTACCAATGGGCCATAGGGCAAGCTGTAGCACCAGAACCACGGATGATTGCAAGCTTGTTTAAGTGAAGGGCATCGAGAATTAAATTCTAGTTCGAGGGAACACGGGTGATTATTTCACAATTTGCAAGTGCAAGGTTATAAATGATCAGGCTCTTGTAAGACTAGGGTGAATTTGGAATCCTCCTATTAGCTTTAGCTTTAAGTTAACGAATATAATGATTACCTCACAATAATAGAAACGTACAGTTTATTATTATGTATGAACGATTAATTTGTATCTGAAGTAGACCCTAATAAAGAATTTATGAATTTGAATTTGGAATTTGAATACCAGGCAAAACTTAGAGTATATTACGTATGAACGCTTCATATGTGCCCGTGATAAACCCGAATAAAGAATTTATGAATTTGAATTAAGAATTTAAATACCATTTAGGTGGTGGAGTTAAATTTGTATCATCAAAATATTGTTAAAATATAGTGTGGTGCACGTTTTCTTTTACAGTTTTAAATTACGAGATCCTTCAGTTTACGATATACGCCAACGCCCTAACGATGTACTCTAATTCAATATAAAAGCACTTTGTACACGTTGGTGGTCATGTACTCCATATAACTAATCAAGGTTATAGTTATAGCTACTCAAATATAACGAGCCCTTGCAGACATCCCCTTAATCCAATTTGCGAGCCATTATGAAAATGAAAAACGGCCAGGTATGTGGGATATGTAATCCATCAGAATAGTTAATTTGGTTCGGGCAACTTGCTAACGCGATGACAACGTATTTATAGCCTGAGTAGTTTATTATCCGCACCTTCACTTGTATGCAGTTTTAATTAAAAAGGTTAACGCTCATATAATTTCTGATATATTATGCCACAAGTCCCGAGGCGGGCGGAAACGCATCGCATCGCATCGTAGGCACCTATAGTCCAAGACCGTTAGTTTGTGTGGGTATAGTAAATTAATTAATTTAGTAATGTTTATTATCAAGCATTAGTTGTACTACACATTTGTTGGTTTGTTTTTATACCATACTAGCTTTTACACGCAACTTCGTCTGCGTTTATTTAGATTTTTAAAGAATCGCGAAAAGTTCAGTACAGTATTTAAAACAGGGTTTTAAATAATGCAATCTATATATATGAAAAATTTTCAAAAGATCGGTTTTTCATTTTGCAAGAGGTACAGCCCCTGTGCATTTTCAGGATACCTTATCCTAATTTGTACCAAATTCTATCAAACTCGTCAAAGGTTAAGCTAAACATTATTTAACATAAATATTAACCATAGTTTCATCTCACCTGTTGTGTTTCATTCCCTGTCTCAATCGTGAGCTGTGTTCATTTATTCTTTAATAACTTTAGTGCGTTTTATAACATGTGTATCTACACTAATTATATATAATAGGCCCAGTAGCCAAAGGCTCCAACAAAGTCAGCGGAAAGGCAAACAAACATGGGGTCTATGGGACGTCACTGGGGGACAACATTAGTTATCTCATTTTCATTCAATTCAATCAAGTTGGTCAACTTTAAATATGGCTTTTCTTAAATAAGAAATTAAAATGTTTTAAAGTATTGTTAGTGAATTTACAAAAGGGAAAAGCTAAATAAAATCAAACCCAAAAACATGGCAAGTTTTTGGGTTTGATTTTATTTAGTTTTTGCTATACACTCATATCTTTAAGTCCTGGTTATAAACTTTAAACATTAATGAACTTGATTTTACTTTTACTTAAATTTAACGGTGTAACGGCCGCGGTTGCGGGGAGCAGAGAGTTGCTGCAGCAAATGAGACGCCGTAGTCGGAGAGTAACGTCCGTATATAAACAATAACAACAATAGTTGTAAGAGAAAACCGATATCAAGGCACCAAGGGGCAGGGCCCGATAGTCGGCCGCAAACACCTGGAAGTGCTTTGATGCTCGGTGAAGTAAGTCTCAGGAATGCCGGAGGAGTTGGCTGCAACAGTTACTTTGACCTAAGATCCGGGCGGAGTATTGTCCGCCCGGTACTTATACTTATACTTGACGAGGGACAAACGATAGCGCGAGGTAGAGGACTAGTGGTGCCATCTGGTGCCATCTACATTAATCCGTTGCACTTAGTCTTATACGGAGTGTATATCGAGTTATTCCCTCGTTACAACTATATAATTTAATTTTAAAAATTTTGTCACATAATTAATTGGCACATAATTAAGTATCTTTAAAGACTCCGCGTATAGAAAGTTTATTTACTTTTTGATATCGAAAGAGAGATATGTTTCGAAGTTTTTCCCTAGTGCTACGGAGTCGAAAAGGAGGAAAAAAATTTGCGCTATTAAATGATACTGAATATCGCAGAGACATCGCAAAGTATTATCAAATGTTCAGTGAACCGTGCAGTACTACGTTGAAACCATTTTACTCATTTAGCTAAAAGCAAGCGACGTCATAAAGTAGAGCTAACTCGATGAGTACGTTCACATTTGTCCGCTTAATTTGCTGCTAACTAGATTTGGGCTTCTTTATTAACGGAACCCCTATGTTTCTTTATTTAAGTTGCCAAAGGACGGGTACGTTATCGAATTTATTTCATTTGGTCCATGTGTTTTTCAAAGTTTTAAAGGTTTATATTTACTTTGTTTCAAATTCCACATCAATATAACTTTCATGTATTGTATATTTATGGAAATCAGTAGATTATTTTTAATTGAACACAGGATATTATGCTGATTTTTTTTAAAACAAGACGTAGAATCACGAAAATCAGACTGCATAATTTCAAAATATAAGCTTCCCTAATAAAAGCCTACTTAAAATAAAAAAGCAACCTACTATTATACAGACAAAAATAAAAAATCGCCAGTTTTTCTATCCGTACTCAGCCGTGCGTGCCAGTGGATAAATGCGTTTACGTGTAAGCTTGTGACTCTATTAGAATGTTTGCTAACTTTGCATGATTAAACCGTTGAACTAATCTTCTTCCAAATTACTTTATACCGCTTGAAAGTTAAGAAATGCAGGAAAAAGTAAATAACAGTATTTTTTTGCAAATTTCTACTTAAAACTTTTATAATGATTTGCATCAGCCTTATATATTTACAGTGGCGTGCACTTGGTTTCTTACATACCCTGTATGCATACAGCAGGAAAATTTCATAAAACGTCAAAAATCCGTGTCTTATACCGGTTATATATACATTTTTGGGTAGGCAGTGCTTATGTGCATGTATGAAGTGCACGCCACTGTATATTTAGTATATAGTACCAGTTCAAATAATTTAATTACCTGCAGTCTACGCAAAATACTACTTCGTAACTACAGGTAATTAATATAAGTTATGTATTATTAAAATAATCAATGTAATTGTTTTCAATATTTCTTTCGTAAAAAAGATTTTTCCATACACCTTGTAAACCCAATGTAATGTAATGTAAAACACAGCTAATATTGAATGATTTACAGCCTAGTGTTGGCGACGGTATATTTAATGACATAGTAAAATGGGACTACGAGTGTAAAATGTCGACAAAGTATCTGCTTTTTACGAACAAAGTGCTGCAATGTATGCTTTGTGTTTACCCTGTTGGATCGTTTAATTTGCTGCTTAAATATCATTATTGGATGTTAAAGGGCAGGTAGCAGGTTCTATTTTTGTTTTTTATAGCACCTGTTCTTGATACTAACGACCAAATTCCAATGTGAAGATTTTGCTATAGTTACTAATATTACTGTACTTCTATAAGTACCAACGTGTTAATAACCAAGATAATAAAGCTTTTAGATGGAGTTATTATTTTGGCTTATTACTATTTTTTCCACTCCAAATTTAGTTTATAAGTAGCATAGATATAGATTATAGATAGCACTTTATATCTATAATCGGCCAAATCCGGCCTTTGGCGTTCCCCATCGCATTAAAAAACACAACAAAACCTAGTTGCCAAACATTATCAAACATTATAATATAATCGTTATAAAGAAACATCCAGGATTAGCTTACTATAGAAATGATCCTATGAAGTAAGGTATTGTGCAGTGTGGTGACGGTAGATCAGAATATAATGGAGAGCGGACAGCAGCGTCCTCTGTACTACTACTACCATTTTCTGCGATCACCAACCCGCCTGCCCGTGGTGATTATGGGAAAAACCTCCAGTTTGGAGAGGATTTAAGTCCAGCAGTAGACTGTAATAGACTGTTGATGTTAATGTAGTAGGTACCTAGTAAGTGTATTTTAATAAGTAAGTTTGACGGCCGAGTGGCGCAGTAGGCAGCGACTGAACATGAATGTTTTTCAGTGTCTGGGTGTTTATCTGTATATTATAAGTATTTATGTGTAAATAAAAAAAAAATCATCAGCTATCTTAGTACCCATAACACAAGCTACGCTTACTTTGGGGCTAGATGGCGATGTGTGTATTGTCGTAGTATATTTATTTAAAAAAAAAATAATAATAATTGACTGGACTGCTGGTGTAACGGTGAGTGGCTTTTAGATGGAGTTAGATCCTCGGAGCAATGTAATTTCTGATTTTTTTCTGGTCTGGTCTGGCGGAGGAAACCGGTTAGGTTAGCAGGTTAGCCTGTTAGCCTCATTACACTGCATCATCACTTACAATCAAGGGATAACTTGTCGTGGAATTAAAAAAAATGGCTTCTTGTGACTTGTCCAGAAGTAAATCAAAACAGTCATCAATGTTTTGATTTACTTCTGGATACACGCGTGAATAAAAAAGAAAATTGTTGGCATAATATTTTCAATTAACTCTTCAGTAGGTACTCCTCTACGAAAACAGGTAAACAAGGCTAAGGAAATTTCACCCACCGTAGCCATTACGCACATTTTGAATGGCCAAGGCTCTTTCGTTACCCCTAGCTACGGCTTTCATTATGCTGACAAGGTCTTGTAATTATCTCATATAATACATTTATCCGTACGCGCGTCAAATTTCTAACGCAAATGTTGACGAGTTCACTCCCAAGCGTAGGTAATTAGGCATATTCCTACTCATCAGGGTAATTACCCTTCTAAAGGGTAAACGTGAAGCAAATAACACTCAGCTCTTTATATGAAAGACTAACTTAGCACTAATTAGCACGTGTAGATTCTCTTTCCATTGGAACTGGTGCATGAAATTATTTTAAGTCTAGTAGCGTTAGCAGAACTACGATAGTTAAAGGCAACGCTCCGATTGCTATTACATTTAGGTTATATAGATGGCTCGTGCTGCCGTTTTAGTAATGTATATTTCTATAAGCTTTTTTTTATACTACTACAAAAATATACCTATCCATCGATATGAAAGTATATTGTCGTCGGTCGTCGTCATGCGAACAAAATATCATACACAAATTCGGCAAACAAATAAATCACGACAAAACCTATGACAATATAATAATAAAAATAAGTGGTCGCAGACCATTTCTATGCAACTTAGTTTTCCTATTTGTACCCAAAATTTTGTTGTGAAAAAAGAAGATGTCACGTTAAATTGAGATTTTATATAATTCGATCTTTCATTCGTTTTGGCTTATTGAAAATTATTTTCATCCAAAGCCGCTTATTTTCACCCAACCGCGGCGAAGCAAACAAGATTATATACTGAACAGTTTATATACCTACAAGTATAATATAGTAAATGTAAATAGTCATGGTTAAAATATAAGAGCCTCAATTCACAGAATATAGAACAACATCCATTTCACACACTTAAAAAAAATATTGCGCATATGATTGCTGATCTATTTGTTATGTGCTAGAAAGCCCGTTCATAGAGGACTTTCTAATGTTATTAGAAAACCCAATAGTTATTGCCGATGTAAAAGCGAGACACAACTACTAATATATTCAAAAACAGAATCAAAGAAAAAAAATCTCAAAAAATAACCAATCTTATCGTAAAATAATACATTACCATTTCCCGGAAATGAAACGACATCAAAGTGACCTCAAAGCTCTCTTTTATGTCAAACAGTGGAACGACTGAGCGAAATCTAATGTGGAGTCAAATGAGGATTTATTCATTACATGGTGGACTCTATGAATCATTTTCAGGGCGACAGAGACGACAAAACTAAGATTTACTTAAAACCATTATATTAAACATTGTATCCCGATCACCAACTGACTGTTCTTGACTGACTTTCCTAATTATATAAAACTAGATTTGCCCTGCGGCTTTGCCCGCGTAATTTTGGGAGGCAGCGTACTTTTACATAGTATACACATCTAAAAATCTCATATATGACTATATAGTCATATAATAGATTTTTAGATTTTTTCACAAACATTTTTTATCTTACGTATTTTTTTTTCAATGAAACATATACTTTATTATTTCTATTACCTCCAAGAATATGTATAAAGAGTTTTATAAGGATCGGTTAGGTAGTTTTCGCGTGAAAGCGTAACAAACAAACTTACATTCACATTTATAATATTAGTAGTATAGGATAGGATAGGATAGGATAGGATTGAAAGACTAAAATAACATAAAATCACCTTGTTTGTCATTGTCGTGTTCCAATATGGTCAAGCGCGTGGAATATGTATTAATTAGTAGTACATTTATTATGGTGCTTAGATTAAATATATAATTACTGTTAATTTTTATTGTACTTACATTAAATTGATATTGATCATTGTTAATTTTGCAAAAATCTTTATAATATTATATGTATTGTTTTCTAAAGAAACATACTATCATTATGTGGAACTTTAGGTGTCCCTATTGAATATAAGGATAACCCAGCATTTTAGCTTTTCTTCTTAGTAATATTTTTTTTAAGAAAACACAAGTAAAATAAAGAGTTAAATTCAACTTAACTCAGTCAAAGTTAAATTACTTTTGACCACAAATTACGCAGTCGATTACGTGCTGACGAAATTAATTGGACGCAACGAAACTGTTTTGCGTAAATCCTTTAATCCCATGTAGCATTTAATGTCGTTCTATTAAACCTGTGATTGTGTCCTGCTACTCTACTTTCATATAAAAGAATAAAACTGCTTCATTTTATTTTTCTCGGAAAGTTGTAGCAACACTTCACAGTGTGTGCAAGCGGTTACGTCCTCCTCCAAACCCTGTGTTCCTCAAACTAAAGCGAAGGTGTAAAGCCTAATGTGCCCGTAATTATACTGGCAACCACAAACTCCAGACCGAAAACAGCAGCGCTGCTTGGCAGATGAAAGAAAAAAGCACGACAGTAGTACTTCGCTGGACAAGCTCTTTTACAAGATACTCTACTAATTCCACAATTGGTTTTAGAAGAGAAGTTAATTTATTACTTTATTTTATAAGAAGCCCATACCATAGTCCACACCTGCACTAAAGGGAGGATTTTCCCACAAACAGTACAATGGGAAGATCAGGGTTGGTGATCACAGTACATTGTAGTAGTAGCAAAAAGGACGTGGCCGCCCGTTTTTTGTTATATTACCATTCTTTTTCATATTCGCTTAGTCGCCTCGTACGCTACCCGCGGTAAGAAGAACTGTGGTGACAACTGTATTCTGATCTGGTATGCCACCACCTAGCAAAAATATTTGTTCACAGGTAATTGTAAATAAACTAAAAGCAACGATTTAACTTCAACAAACGGAACACAAGTAAAGGCATAACAAGTTCTAAATAAGTACCAACTTTCATAACGGACGGTAAAAAGTGAAACGGTGAAGTGAGCACGACACACGCATACTTAATTTCAGCTGAGTCAGGTCTTTTCAGCTTTGCAAAACTTTACTCTTTAAGGAGCTTCCGTTAGAGAATATTTCTTTCGCTTTAGATTTTAGCATAACGACTTGCGTAGTAGAGCAGAAAACAGAAAATAGAAAAATGTTTGCATATAGGTTAGTGAAGTAAGTGATTATGTGATAGATTCATTACTTACTTAATATTACAAAGAAAAAAGATTCATTTGTTTGTTTTTATCTAATAGGCTGCGAAAGTTCTGGACCATGATTTGCTGAAAAAAAGCTAAACTATCACGAGTAACATAGTGTTTAATTTATGAACTTAAAGATGAAATTGATGATGAAATTGAAGATCGTTAAGACGAATTAAAATGGTATTCAATTTACAAGAATTGTTAGAAACCCGCAGGCTATACACCTTTATGAGTTAGCCATTATTCAATTTTCATTAAAATTAAACCGCTGAAAACAAAGGGAGGCAAATTTTTTTTAAATATCCTTACCAGAATGAAAGCAGAGTCCAACCAAACAACAATTTCAATATCAGACGGCTTTGTACAAAAAAAAAAATGTAGACTTTTTCATCATAGCATTTTGAAGCCGCCACGCAGTCCGAAAAAGTCGTTCATTCAGCCTTTTAATATACATACAATGCTGTGAGCAATCCGGATTAGCTGCTGAGCATTACTTTTCATATTACCTACTATATTTTTTTTGATTTATTTCTTACTCCCTCTACGTTGCACGAAACATTGATTACTGTATGTGCAACGTAACATATGAAGATAATTAGACGACAATACGGACATGTTCCTGCTTGTTGTATTTATGCTTATTATTGCTTTCATGTATACATATTATAAATCACATACTTCTGTAAATAGGTAAATAGGCGAATATGAAGCCCCGTAAGGGCATTGAAATATGGTAGAAATTATTTTAAAAGCTTTTAAAGCTGGTATAAAATCAAATTTGAAGCCATTAAATGCAGATAATCTACCATCTTGAACAACTACCAACCTATACAAGTAAGTTTTAGCTACAACGATTATAAAATAAATTAATAATTAATGATATATAATAAAAAAAATAACTAAATGTTATTTTATAGTTTTGAGAATTCTTTACATGTTTAGTTAACTATTTTTAATTAAATAATAATAAGTGATAATTGTTTTAATCAAATAACTACTCTAACTTAGTTAATTTTCAGTTCTCTATAATCTATCGCAACAAATGTGCACATCATGGAAGTAACATATGAGAGATTTACACATGTAAGTAGTAATGGGGAGAAAAAAGGATTTTTGTTGATTTTTTTGTTTAACCACATGTTTATCCAGTACAATCACCATCATAACGCAAAGATTTATTTAAGGTATTTGTAGTTTTCTTGGCCATAGAAAATACTATTATCTACCCCTGATGCAAAATGATTGTCGTATTTAACTGTCACTTGTGTTTTCATTGGTTTCCACTGCATTGTAATTCAAAATCCTAACCACCCATATATATGTATTTTTATAGTTCGAGTGTAGTTAGTTTTATCTGTGTGGTGTCCACTTAAAATTCATTGCCTTGTTTGCCTTAATATGAAAATAAGTATATCATGTTTAGCCCGTGGAATGATTAGCCACAGTCTATCACATACAAATCTTTAAAAAAAATTGTCTTATTTGCTTTGACCGATGACATGAGATGTAACTTATAAACTTGTTAGAACGGTTAATATTTAACTTTGTAAACTAATATAAATAGTTGTTAAACATAATTAAGAAAGCTAGTGCAAGCCGCCCTTAAGATATATATATCTCTGAAGTATCTAATGAAGACCAATGTGCCATAGTCATGGCCATGCCATCTTATTTAGTCAAGTTTTTTAGTTTATTTACGACTACGATTAAAGTGAACATTAAATTTCATACGGGATTTACAAAAAGTAGTCTGTCAGAAAGTGATTCAGTAGACGAGTGAGTGGCATTTCGCTTATAAATATGTTGACTAGACAAGGGTTACACGCTAGCAAAGCCAGTATCCGAATAACGAGTCATTGCACCTCTGCGTACGTCTTAGCCACATATTGGTACTATGTGTAGGTATATTTTCTGGTTCGATTAGGGTCGACAAGCCTTCGCCCCTGTCGCCTCAAATGATGGATGGAGCCCGCATCAGATTTCGGTAAGTTTAGCATATTCTAATTTTTCACATGCAAGAGAAGCCCCTGGGTCACTGTAGTATCGTTTTATTAACTTGGTTACGATATTATTTTTCCAATCATATTTTGAACTGGCTTATTTCTAAAAATATTATTTTAAATAAAATTAGTTTATGAAACGTATGTCCGGACAAGGCATTGGCGAAGAAAGTGACGCCTTATCAAAGAAGATTCCTAATCATACATTTACCTTTCACCAATCGATTTTCACTAGGCAACTCACATAATCTAACTTGTCTATGGTTCTTGCCAAAAGGTGGTGTAGTTTTTGTTTGTATTATCATATTTTTCATTTTTGGGGATTTAAGTTATTTATATTTTTTATGTGTCAAGTGTCAGTTTATGACTCCCCTAAAGTTTACGATCCACCCAATCAGTGTCGTAAGTTTTGACGGTGGCTAATGTCGTTAGACATCACTTTAGCGTTCGTGAAACGTTTTTTTCACAAGGAATCACCTAAATCAATAGGCATCTGATTAAGGCGAATTCTAAGAATTCTAGGATTAGTGAAAACGGACATTAAACTAGTACAAGAGGTACTAGTTAGCGGTGATAGCCTAGTGGGTAAGACTTTGGCTTAGATTATTAGATATTGAGGTTCCCACGTTCGATTCCCGGTACGCACCTCTATTTACTGGAGTTGTGCGCGTTTTTAATTATCAATTGCTTTAACAGTGAAGCAAAATTGTGAGGAAACCTGCATGCCTGAGAGTTCTCCATAATGTTCTAAAGGGAGTGTGAAGTCTACCGCGTGCGTGATGGACTCGGGCCTAAAACCTTCTCCTTCTGAGAGGAGACTCGTGCCCTGTAGAGGGCCGGTAATGGGTTGACGGTGATGGTGATGATGATGAAACTTGTACAAATAGTGTGCAAAGTATGTAATGATATACAAGATATTTATGGTAAAATTATGAATAATTACGAATTAATATGGGTACCTGCCTACTTAATTTCAGTAGCGGGCGTCAAATGTAATGAATGTCAACAATTAAAGTCCACAGATGAAATGGCATTCCCATGAGGAATTAAACGATATCCAGTTTTTACTGATTACAATACATCGTTGTAAAATAAATTTTAAATAATATGACCCAACCTTTGAATTTCTATATTTTTCTTTATATATATATTTCTTGTATGCTAGTGTATGTCATTGAACTCCTCCTAAACGACTGGACCGATTTGAATGAATTTTTTGTTATGCGTTTGGGTGGCACCCTGGATGGTTTAGATTCACAAATCAGCCCGACAGATGGCGCTGGGTTCCGCTAGTTTTATGTCAAATATAACTAGATAGTATATATAAACATCTTATGCGAAATTTAAACATCCTCATACTTCAATATGACCTCAAAGCCGTTAAATAGTAGCGAAAATACGTTATGAAAATTGAGCTTAATTTGCTATTCTCCGCGAACAGCAGGAGAATCTGTATGGTGGTATTTATAATTACTTCAATCCGTATACTCTACACCAAACAGATCCTCGGCAATGCACCCTCTACGAATGAATAATTGTTAAGAATTATTACTTACTTAACAATTATTCATTGTAAAGTCAACATCTCCTGAGGATGCTCCGATTTTGAAGCGAAACGTGCGCAGATGGTACATTGCCGAGGATTGAAGTAGTCACACCACACAGATTCTCCTGCTGTTTCTTAATTTTGAAACGTAAAGTTTGTTTGTTTGTACTACATCGGATTGGTGATAAGAAGAGGCTTTTTCCAACATAAACATTTTACAATTTCATCATCATCATCACCACGCCCTACAGACTAACTATAATGGCCTACTCGTAAGCATGGCGGTTGTACTGTGCTCTGTCACAAAAAGTTCTACTACTACTCAGGTCCTACAATAGCTATATATATTTTATTTCATAATCATCACGTAATCATCTCATTTTCTTTGAGGAATAAGATCCGTAACGAAGTGAATCGCCAAAGAACTAAAGCAACTGATGTAGCCCGTCGGGCTAGCATACTGAAGTGGCAGTGGCCTGGTCAAGTTTGTCGGAGGACCGATGGACGTTGTAGCCGAAAGGTCCTCGATTGCAGACCCAACTAGATGGAACAACGACCTCCGAAAAGTGGCAGGCATCGACTGTATAAGGAAAGCTGAAAATAGGGAAAGTTGGCGCTGCTTGAAAGAGGCCTATGTCCTGATAGGGCTGATGATGATGACCATGATGATCAACCATTTACACAATAGGGTTAAAGTTGCTTAAAGAGCCCAAGTTGGTGAACGCTATCGCAATTGGGTCACATCACAGTCAAGCTATTTAATAGGTACGTTGTCATCGCGTTACTCAACCGGACCAAATTAATTAATATGATGGATTACATAGAGTTCCGTACATACCTGGCCGTTTTTCATTTTCATAATGGCCTGCAAAATTGGATTAAGCGGATGTCTGCAAGTGATCATTTTGAGTATATGAAAGTATTAAAGTGTTAAGTTCTTGGCAACCAATTTGAACGAAGTGCTTCGATATTAAATTACGTGTTGACATTATAGGTTCCTAATTTTATGAGTAGGCGGTACCCAAGTACTGAAATTCAGTCGTATATTATTACGCATGGAGAATTACTTACTATGTGTGATGTGGAATATATGTGATTAATTTTCGCGCTGAATCATTTGACATAAAACTTTAAAAAAAATAAACTGTGTAGATGCAAATTTGGTAGGTTGTAAATTTATTGTCTCCTTTTTAGAGTGTTGATTGATAGTTAGAATACCAGCATGAGACACCGCTATTTGATCATCACCTATAGTTTATTGTTGTGTTCATTATTCTACTAGTCCAGCCATTTAATTTGATACCCATATTGACTGTCAATATAGTGTATATTATTCTACAAGTCCAGCCATTTCATTTGATACCCATATTGAGGGAGTTGTGGCGGCCATCTTGGATTTTAAATTTATCGTAGTGCATAGTATTATACTAGTCAAGTTCTTTTATTTCATATCCATATTGAGGGAGTTGTGAATAAATATCTGATCCACTATATCGTGGCGGCGGCCATCTTGGAGCGATTTTCATTGCTCCAAGACGCTCTTGAATGAGTCACCTTTTAAACAAAAAAAAACAAAAGCAAAATCGGCCCATCCGTTCGAGAGCCAGAGACTGATACACACATTCCCACACACACGAACTTACATCCACACACACAAAAACGACACACTTCAAACACCTCGTCGTTTGTGCATCGGGGCTTAAAAATAACCTAAAAATAAAGTTAGCAACCGTAACTTGTAAGGACTTGAAATCAAATTTACATGTGTGTGTAGACATATAATGTGATCTTTTATTATTATCATAAACTAACCTATTATCATTATCATTAAAAGATTTCTGTTGCCATAGTGATCAATTACTTTATTTGACCTTAAATGCAAACCAAACCGCTTTGACAACTATAACACAGCCTATGGTCTATTTTTACTGCGTATTTTTTGTGATAACTTGGTACAGGTTTTACTCAAAAAGTATTTAGTTCAGGATAGGCTGTTGAGCATATGATTTTCAATAACGCCCTTGTTAGCTTTTTACTCCCCCCAACGTACAACAAACTTTGTATTTAATGCTTATATTGCAGAATCAGATAATATGCCTACGTGAAAGAATCACGTCTACATCTTGGCATTAATTTTTATTGTTGGCCAGAGGCCAGAGTTGAGCCAGTCAGAAAACGTTCGCTTCCTAAAAGATATTCTCAAGAAATTAATGTCATTATAATATACCATGCATAAAATTAAGGCCTACGCTTTTTCTTAATATTTTATAAACGAATACACTCTTACTTAACAATATATTTGCAATACCTACTCTACGTTATATAGAAATCAACCAATGCATCATTATCATGCCAACCTATGAACGTCTACTGCTGGACATATGTCTTTTGTTCCAAAGTTCCAAATACCACGGTATTTTGCCGCTTGGATCCAGTGGCTCCCTACGATTCGCTTGATGTCATCCGTCCACCTCGTCACGGGTCTACCAACGCTATTTTCTGGTGCGAGGTCCCCATTCCAGCACATTGGGACCCCAAAATTTTGAGGCCCATATTATAGCGATCACTTTTCGGAACCATAGTTCAATACTAGTGATGACCAATTGCATTAAGTGACATAAATTTGTAGGAAATTGAAAATTTATTGTATCAAACTGCGGTTAAGATTAGACTGTACCTTTTTTGCCTCGATAATGTTATTTGGTGTTTTTCTACTAATCATAGACTAAAAATTGAAACCAAAATGAAACCAAATACTTTAATACAGTAAATTCATCCAATTGATTTTTAAAGGCCAATATAGGTGTCCATTAGCCTGCTCCATACAGATAATAGTGGCACTGCTACCCGGGTTATTGTTCGAAATAACAATGGCACTTACGAGAGCTCTTATCTCGTCAGGCACGTCGTTTGTACCGACATGACGCCGCGCCGGTCCACCTGTGCCGGGCTAAATATAAGCCTGACCGCACATTGGCTGCTATCGACTCAAACTCTACAACTATGTGGTCTTAACGATGGTTTTCTAAAATAGTTCTATAAAAATGCAAAATTAGAAATGATACCGTGTTATTACAATTCTTTATTAAAAAATAATCGGAAATTCAAATTATTTAGTAAAAATGCATTCAATAGAATTACATTATAAGAATGGATTAACGAGTACGACTATCAAGCTGTGGAAAATCTGTTGTGTCCTTATATTGAAAGACACATACACAAACACACACTCACAAAAGTGCCTCATGACATTATGCAAGCATGTTTAATTTAGCTTTTTAATTTATTACTCTTTTTTATTTTTCTTTTTTCCTATTGCCAATTGGTACCAATTATAAAGAGATTAACTGATTTCCAAGAAACGGCTCTTGTACTCACGGTTTATATTAAATTTATAATATATTATTAAAGTAAAACTCCTTAAGAATCGTTTTGATTTCAAACTGGATGCAACGGAAAAAACGACAGGTAAGAGACACAAATACAAAAATGTGTAGGATGAAACCGGCAAGGAATGAGACATAAATATACATACTATTTTATCTGTTTTTTCCTACTTAAGTTACCAAGGAAACCGAATAATATCTAGATAAAGAAACAAACATATAAATGTATAGGGCAGAGTGAGATAGAAAACATTATACATTTTAGGTTTATTCCTTACCATGGAAACTAGAATAGGTAAGGAATAAACCTTACATTTAACTTAATAGTTCTGATACTCTACATCCACCTCAATCTCTCGTAGGCTACTTTTCAGAAGTTACACTTCCACCGTGAGTAATTAAATTGCACAGGATTTTTTATTATGTATTAACAAAACAATACTGTATAGAATCAAAGTGTATGCATTGACGTGCACCAGAAATAAGTAGATTGACGTGCCTATTTGCACTATGTAGCAACATGGGCAACGCTAATAATTCTCAATAGCCAATAGCAATCCTCAATAGCATATTAAAGTATGGATCATAAGGTCATGTGTTCGAATCCCAGGTCTTTTTTGAAGTTAGGTTATGGCGCGTTAGGGAAAAACGATGAAAGTAAATTTTTACGATGCACGCGCACACCGTCACGAAAAACCGACACCCTAAAGTTAGCTAAAGGTTTGATAGTGTACGTGTGACTAGTGTAAAATGTCAAAGTCTGCGGGCTCATTCCGGTGATTTAATTGAAATATAACTACTAACGCGTGTACATAATTACACACACGTTTTTTTTTTTAATATCTAGACAAGTGCTTGACTGCAATCACACCTGATGGTAAGTGATGATGCTTGCCTAGAATATGCCTATTCACTCTTGATTTGAAGGTACCCAGATTATAGGTATCGGGGAAGACGGAAGATGGGAGGACATTCCAGGCTTTGCGTTGCGGATCAGAAAGGACGAAGCAAAACGCTTCGCAAATGTTGATGGTATTTCAACAACGTAGCGTTGCAGATTCCTTCGGTGACTCGCAGTTTGATGGTAGAAAGGAGATGGTTTAACAAAATCGAACAGGTCAAAAGGTCGGGCCAAAACTTGATAGGCCCAAGGTCGGGCCTTACTGTGTTTTTCTGTTAAAGAGATTTCAGTACCAGCCGGGAGTTAAGAAGCCAGTGTCCAACCTCTTGCGTCGATGAGCAAGTTAAGCCGTCTGTCCATTTTACTATGAATAAATTGTACTAATAATCATTAAACCCACTACCCACATCGGAGCAGCGCGTTCGGTGTATGCTCTGAAACTGTACCTAAATATATGATGATTCTTTGTGCGGGTGTTTTTAAGCCCCCGCTTATCAGTATTCTAGAAATTTTAGCATTGATGCATAGTCAGTTGCAAATAACGCGAGTTGGTAACTTAGAACAAATGGCGCATTAAGCCAAATAGTTTTCGTTGCAATATTATTTTCAAGTTAGCAATTCTGTTTCGAAAATAGCACGATGTGACGCGATGTTACTGCGCCATTAAAGGTTATTCAACAAGTTCCTATGATATTGCCTACGCTTAAATTATGTATAAATAACTCATGGCATACTATGATATTTTTTTTAAGGGCTAACCAATAGTGGAATTTAAAAAAATATTGCCTTATACTTTAGTGACCAAGTGAAAAGCAAGTAGCGCAGTTACCCAGAAGCGTATATACAGCCATATATGAAACTAAACTAGTCCCTGGAATTAAATAATGTTTCTAATATTAACCTTCAGTTACTCGAAACACAGATGCTTAAGTAATCGTTAACTAGCGCAAGTGATAGTTAGTGTACGATCAGCCTTAGATGATTTCACAATACAATTGAAGAGAATTTACATATTATGACGTGGCACAAAAGTGTCGAGCTATGTTGATTGAGATGAATAGAAATCAAAATTATCGTTAGGTGCTTACATCATAAAAATATAAATTTCTAAAGTATTTTATTGTCTCGTTCGCACTGGTATTATTTAGCTGATGTAAACAATATAAAAAGAAAATATTTTTATCTCAATAACAAAACTAAAGAGATTCTAAGGATTCTTAAAGAAAATACGAAGAATCAAGTTTTATAAGTAAAAAAAATTAAAAGAGTATTTGCGGCAGCAAGAACCTTTTATTTTTTATCGTGATCTCTTGTCCAGTGATAAAAGGCATTGGATTTAAATGTAGTAAAAACGAAGGAATAAAAAATGTTTCGCTTCTCCCAAGCCACTTTTCTTATTTTCAGGCGTTCAATGAAAAAAAAGATACGTTTAACGAAAACTTGGTAAAATATCATGAAAATGTTGTTGATGCAATAATATTTATTGACAAACTATTCGTATTATAGTCATCAGCGCTCTCCTCTTCACAGAAATAATGTATTGTACATACATTATCATGAAATAACTAATTTTAATTAAATAAGCCAAAATAACTTTTTGTTCGTGTAAAAAGTCGGGTTTTGTATGTGTGTGCGTGTGTGTGTGTGTGTGTGTGGGTGTGTATGTGCGTGTGAGTGCGTGTGAGTCTCTGTGAGTGGGTGTATGTGTGTGTGTGTGTGTATGTGTGAGTTTCCGTGATCGGGTGTATGTGTGTGTGTGTGTTTCAGGTTTTATAATGTTTACTTAAGAAATAACTTTAGAATAACTTGTTAGTTTTTTCTGTTATCGTAGGTAAATATTGAGAGTGGGGTGTTTTTAAATTTTATTCTATTTTGTGTGAGATAAAGAGGGACAAGCCTGCCTTAAACGACATTATCATTATGAAATATATCAATTGTATAGTACCTCGGTGTATTAAATGTGTTTCAATACATTTAATACATTGTTCAAAATTATGCATTATAATACTATCATCGATATCATGTGTATTGCTAGGATAAAGAAATACTTACAAATATAAAACACCGTAGCTTTCGGGTAACGCCGAAATAACCACAACGTGTATTTGGACTTTATCAATGGCATCAAATCTGCTAAGTGAAACTTATTTTTTTCTAAACAATCCACTCCCTAGTTATATATAATGTACACCAACATCGCCAAATTTTACCTATGTCCTAAGACGACTTAGCCGAACCGCCAACTTAAAGGCGGCTTACTAGCTAACTATGGATATGTGATGTCAAAGCAAGTGCCGTGTGGTTTGGTCTTGCGAGATAATACCTACCCACTTCCTTCGATGCCAGACAGAAAGCATACATTATTACTTATTGCTTGGATATCTGCTGATCTTCATTAAATTAACTTATTTATTGAAGATGATTAGGATTCTTCCACTACCTAATTTGTATACCTATATGCCAAATAATATATATGCAAAATGTTGTTAAGAATGTTTCCTAAAACATGTTATCCGTGCATCATGATCATAGTCAATTTAACCGATTAACCTCAATTATTAGACATACGCTTTTTGTTATACTAAGGCTATACAAAATAACAATACTCCTGAATAATTGCTAAAACAACAACAATTATTTATTGTGAAGTCAACATCTCATAAGGACCCTCCGGTGTCACGTTCGAAACGTGCGTAGCGGGTTAGCCGAAGAATCTGTTTTGGATCGAGTATAAAGATTGAAGAGATTATAAATTACACTACACAGATTCTCGCGGAGTTGATGATTCTACTTTTCGCGGAGTATAGCATATTAAGCTTAATTTTCATAATACGAGTATATCATACAATTCTGCAAAGTACAGGTGCTTCTATACAATATTGATTTTTTGTAGTGAGTTCTAAAATCCACGGTCTTGGGCCGCTTATTCCCAGCGGCTCCCAGCGACTTGCTTGATGACGTCTGCCCAGCTCTTTTTGGCCGACCTACGCTGCGTTTAACGATGCGGGGTCGCCATTCCCGTGCATAACAATAACATAAACCTAAGGATATATCGAAAAAATTATATGATACAGGGCTGGCAATTATATCGCAAGAACCGACTTGTATGTAACTATGTAGGTGCCTATATTTTATGTTGTTTTTTTCCTTCCTTTAAATGAATATTATTTTATGCTTGTTTATACGTAATTTATAAATCTTTATTTGCTCATTTAAACCAAGATAATGGGATCCTTTCTAATTAAGCCTACTACTAAAATTTTACAGCTAAAATAACTTAGTTTTCTGGCAAAATAGGTTGGTATTCTAGACCCTGCTAAGTTTGGTCTAATATAAATAAATAAATATATTACTACAATACACACATCGCCATCTAGCCCCAAAGTAAGCGTAGCTTGTGTTATGGGTACTAAGATGACTGATGAATAGTTTTTTTATGAATAACAGACATAAATACTTATAATAATACAGATTTACACCCAGACACTTAAAAACTTTCATGTTCAGCACACAAACATTTTCCAGTTGTGGGAAACGAACCCACGGCCTTGGACTCAGAAAGCAAGACCGCTACAAACTGCGCCAATCGGCCGTCAATCCGATCAACTTATGATCATCATCCTCAACAGTCTATTACTGAACATATGCCTTTTTGAAAGCACAAACACCACACGCTGCCCTCGGCTTTTGCCATCCAGTTATCTTTAAACCACCTTCTTATGGAGGTCCATTAAGCTGGAGGCTTAGTCCCAACAGCGCTTGATGTTTTTATCGGAAGGGATACCCATAGCTACTACTAGCTTATTTGGACTGATTTTCCCGCCATCTGTCCTTTGGAATAAATTAATCCTTAAATATAATATTTTATGTTCTATATAAATCAAAATTGGAGGAACGGGAGTTTTACATATAAACTATATTACTATAAATTTTTCCACAACACTATATATTTATATTTAGGTACCGATGCCATAAAAGCTTGTCTACATCTTGCGACGTTAATTATATCTGGCCAGTGGCCAAAACTAAACGAGTCTGACAATTTCCGCTATTCAAAAGTTACTTTAGAGGAACAGGAAATGAAGTACTTTTAGCTCTTCATATTATCATAAAAATATATTGTACAAATGTTTTATAACATAAACCGTTAGAAAAGCTTTAATAAGCAGATTGGCTGGAAAATTGTTTGTTTTTCAATATGATGATTCATTTCCTCTTCACGCTAAGCAACTCTAGTCGAGCAATTTGTCGTTCCGAAGTCTAATTTATCAACATTTTCGCCCTTAAATTATCGTATATAATTCACGTTATCGCCTGTCATTTAAAGTATTCGGAGCATAAAAATACGCGTTTATTTAATTACCGAACTTTGAAATTGCTAGCCACTTAGCGCATACTACTCGAATATTAAAACATGTAGCACTAGCCGCTAAATTACTTCGGAAACTGCCAAGGACGCTTGTGAAGTTTTACTTCAAATTAGTTTTTCTTTCGTTAATAATTTTACTTTCCACAAATTGCTTTTGTACTTTAAATAGACAATGTTATTTCATTTTCCATACGGCAGAAAACACGAGTAACAATTAATTATTAATTTCTCCACTGTCAACTTTTTTTTTATTCTGACCATATGTTGCGTCTATATCAAATGGCACACCCTGAATTTTTTACAGACGAAAGGTGGGTTGCATTTTTTAAGTGTATATAGGTAGGTATGTATGTATGTATATGTGTATGTGCAAGCAACCTCTCTGAGACTTGCATCAATATCGGTTTTACTCCTGCACCTTACATAAAAAAAGTTTGGGAACGTTAGTTTCTTTTACGGGTTAGAAAGTATTCTTCATCGATTTCAAGGATACAAGCTATCTATGTTCTCAATTTTATCAAGTTTGGTTTGCTGTTAAACCAAATATAGCTAACAAACAAAACAACAGACACACTTATGCATGTATAATATTTATACGGAGCGGTTAAGAAAAGCAATTAAGTATCACACGCTTTAACGGTGAAGGAAAACTAAAAGAGGAAACCACCATGCCTGAGAGTTCTCTATAATGTTCTCAAGGACGTGTGAAGTCTACAAATCCGCACTTGGCCAGCCTGGTGGACTGTGGCCTAAACTTTTTCATTCTACCAACCCTTTTCATTCTGAGAGGAGATCTTGAGAGGAGTTAGTGGCGTGCCTAGAGGGTATGTAGTTCTCCAGTACAAGTTATAAAATCTAAAGGATAGGCTTTTTATAACTCTTACAATGGTTGTTTTATAACTCGTAATGTAGATTTTTTTCATTTTACATTATCAGCCCGCTTAATGCATACTCTGTGCATATCAAAAAGTTTTTCGGTTTTTATTTTTATTAATCTCACTAGATTTAATTTAAGTGTATGGTTATCGCTCCAGAGATGGGCGATAATAACTGCGACTCAGTCTTGCACTATAGCAGTATTATCGAATTTGGGTTTCATGATACACATAACCTTATTTTTGCCTTATTTTGTACTATTTTTAATTTGCTGTGTCACTGTTAATTGAAATAAACTTATTACTATTACTATTACTATACCCTCAATGCACGCCACTGCCTGTAGTGGGCTGGTAATGGGTTGATGGTAATGGATGAGTACAATAACATTTAATAAGAAATGAAAAGCTTTGCTCACAAAAAATAAGGATACCTATTTAATGTGGATCGCATCACAATCAAATATCAGATTTCGTTAATTAGATGGCAGGGCGAGGAATGAGAATGAATCGCTTACCGCCAAATCGTCAGCTTGTTGCGTGACCAGCGAACGATTTATGACTTAATAGCGGAGCGCGCTAAGCACGGCTTAGATAAGGTGCTTCTAAGTGATTGTCGGCGCTCACAACAATCGTAATTACTCCAAACTGCTATCTTCGTTCGGAGGCACGCGATCTTTTGCAGACTGACTTGATTTGGAACTATCGCTGGGGGGAAAATTACTGTCGGGTTTAAACTTACGTTCCGTAATCAATACATATAATATTTTACCTACTATTTATATACTACTTATTATTATAATGTATCCTACTCTGAGCCCATGGTCTTCGAACACGAAAAATTTTATTAACATCTCTATACTCATAGACGTGAACTTAATATAGTATTTTTACTATATTTTAAGTTGAAATCTGACTATTGCTGAAATTAATTATAGCTTTTTGATCTATTTTTATAAATTCCTTGCACATTAGAAACCTCTTATTATCATAATAGGTTTCTAATGTGCAAGGAATTATTAAAATTAATTCAGTAGATTCAGAGTTCATAGAATACGAAAAAACAAAAAAGAAATCTTTCCTTCTAGTGCTATTAATATAGCTGAAGATATAGAATTATAGATTTTAAATCAAGAACGAATTTTATTCGCTTCAGAAATCAATAGACGTATAATTGCTTTCTCATTTCTGAGTTCAGGATCACAATAATAATTAGAATGCCGTTTTTACTAATTATAAGAATTAAATAAATAATAGTTGATTAGTATATTTACCCCGCCATTGCAACATAATATTGTATAAAAGACTATATTTCTTTGATTGCAATTTCACTTTTTGCTCACAATTTCAACAGATTAAAACATTCAGTAGATGTTCTTTGAAATTAGCGCTTTCAAAGAGACTCAACTTCATACGTAAGTTTTATGTGACTAAGATGAAACTGTAACATCGCGCAAACAAAAATATCTGTTCTATGACACGAAAAAAACTCTCTCATTAGAACCTAAAATGAGCTGTTAAATCATTCACGTACGCCACACATTCTTGTGAGCAAATTTTCTACTTTCAACAGTTCCGTCTTTAGAAATTGCTGGCTTTTTGCTAGAATTTAAAGCAAAAGATAAAAGAAATGCTGTTTGGAAGTTGCTTCTTTATGAGAAAAGTTTTGCGAAAGCTGAAAGAGAGCAGATTCAATTATGCAGGTACACGTGACATACCTACACTTTGCTATTCCGATTTTAGCTAAGCTTATAAAATCTATTAATCGGAATAACTGCCAAGCCATTAGTCGGAATAACTACCATGCAAAATATTGCTTTACGCTACTTTGTGCTCGAGCAGGATCCGCGAAAAGCTGTCTTAATATTCAAAATTATGAGAAAAGTTTTACGAAAGATGAAAGAGAGCAGATTCAATTATGCAGGTACACGTGACATACCCTTTTCTGTTCCAATTTTAGCTTAGCTTATAAGATCTATTAATCTAAATAACTACCAAGCCATTATTCGGAATAACTACCATGCAAAAAATGGCCTCACGCTACTTTTTGCACGAGCAGGATTCGTGGAAAGCTGTCTATGTATTAAAAATTAGCGTTTTCTTAGGCTATATATACTGTAAATCATCGTTGTTAATTAACTTTTTGAATATTAGGACTTCTAGTAAATATAGCTGAGGATCCCGGGGAGCCTTCGCGTTGCAAACCCTGAGACTACAAAAAGATGTATGTTTAATGGACTATTTCATAATAGTCACACAATCTTCTTGAGTTTACCTATATCTAGGTGGAGTAATTTGTTAGTCAGACGTTGATTCAAATTAGGAAATGCTAGCTTAGTGCTTGCGGTTAGTTGCATTAGCCTATACTTGAGAATGCTTCTTGTGTTAGTTCGTGTATAAATCTTTAGAACTTGCTGAGAGGTATAGGTGGGTTTGGTAGTGGGCTTGTCAAGTACTTACTGCCTCAATTATTTATTATGAACGTTGCGACTCAATTTAATACAAACAATTTTTTTTTTATGGAAAAATGACGTTGCGTCTTGCGAGTAGAAAGTTTTTTTTCATGCGTCATACAATATTGATACAAGCTACGTGTCGGTCGGTCCACGGCTACGGTCTTTAACTCATAAGCCATCCGATATTTTATAGGTTCCCTAAAGTCCTCTCTCAATCAACTATTTTATTCAAAAAATGAAATCAGGCTACTCGGTCAGAGCGGCTTAAATTAGAAATCGGCCATGATCTATTTCCTTGACAAATGAAATGAAGTAGAAAGAATAAAAAATATGCGGATCTGGATTCCAGAGCTCTCTTATTGTAGCGGGTGTTAGAGGATATTCATTCCTAAATCGAATGCTATCGTAAAACTATTACAGTCCATCAGCTTCCCAAACCTATTATCCCATTTCGGCGTGTGAAGTGATTTAAAGCCTATTCCACTACTACTGGGTATTTTAATATTGATACTTTTATCGTATGAAATACCCTTTATTTGAATTTACGATTCTCGATAAATTTCAGTTGGTATTGTAATTGGTTTTATTTGAAAGTTTAGTGAAAACGATGAAGTATGAAATTTATCGAGGAAACGGACTGCTATACATTCGGCTCATTCGATTTAGCAATTTTTGAACCAAGACGCTCTAAGCGAAGATAAAGTCCAATTTTCTTCTTAAATGGCTATAGGTACCGCAACCATCCTTTCTTCTTCTTCTTTAGGTGCCTCTCCAACTAGTGAAGGTTGGCCGTCAGTTTTTGATACTTTTCCTTTTCTCTCGCGAGGCTAAACAGCTGGGCGGCACTCGCGATCCCAGTCCACTCCCTTATATTGCGCAACCAAGACTTCCTCTAGCGACCGATGCGTCTCTTTCCAGCAACTTTGCCCATCATTATCAGTTGCAGTAGCCTGTATCTATCATGCCGAAGCACATGCCCTAGATAAGCAACTTTTTTCTTTTTGACGGTCTTCCAAAGTTCGCGCTGACAACCAACTACAACCATCCTTTATAGCAGGTTAATTCAAATTTCATGCGTTCACGCATCTTTGGAGTGTACGAATGAAATTTACACAGCCCGTTCGGATTAATTCTGTTTGTTCTTAAAGAGATTAAGACATGCCTCTTACTCATAGTATATTACAAACAGCTATATTTTTGTGAAAATTTTGGACTCGTGATTTCCGTGATTCATATCTGTAGCAACCTGTTGTTGCTACGGATGTGAATCAGGTTCTGAATTCAAAATTTCGTTGGTGAAATGTCGCAACTTTTACTAATCAAATAATTCTACCCTTACAATTTTTCACATAAAATAGGTATAAGTAAGTAAATAAATAATTAAATAATTTGGGGCTACCAAAACAAGTGTACCTTGTGTTATGGGTACTAAGACAGCTAATGAATATTACTATGAATATAATACACATAAATACTTATAATTTTGATATAACCAAACACTGGCAAACATTCATGTTCATCACACAAACATTTTCCAGTTGTGGGAATCGAATTCACGGCCTTGGACTCAGAAAGCAGGGTCGCTGCCCACTGCGCTGACCTGCTGTCAGGGAAAGTATACAGGGAGCTCCGTGGCGCTGTGGAGAGCTCTGTGGGCTTGTGCCCGATTCATTCCCCGGTATGGGACAATTTGATTATTCATAAATTGTAAATTTTCCCTGGTCTGGTCTGTAGTGAGGCTGCGGCCGTAGCTGGCAACCAAACTGCCAAATCTGACGGTCCGCCTTGCGATTTAGTACTATGTCGCGTAAAAACGAGGCCATACCTCTAATCAGAAGCGCTGATAGCGCCTTGGGTAGGAGCTCGAATTCACTTTTGGGGGCCGAGTTCGAATCCCAGAACGCACCTTTAACTTTTATTAGTTATATGTGTTTTAAATAATTAAAATATCCCTTGCTTCAACGGTGAAGGAAAACATAGTGAGGAAACCCGCATGCCTGAGAGTTCTACATAATGTTCTCAAAGGTGTGTGGAGTCCACCAATCCACACTGCGCCAGAGTGGTGGACTAAAGCCTTAACCCCTTCTCATTGTGGGAGGAGACCCCTGCTCTGTAATTTGCCTTAAATGGGTTGATATGGTGATTATTATAATGATGATGATCCGTAATCACTTTATAGTTTAATATAACTGCCGTAGCCCTAACAGTTTTATCCGTATTGGAATAAAAAAAAGGAAAGCTAAATGTTCTTTAAATATATCACGTAAAATCATGTTAAAACAAGTTCCGACCCCCTTCCCCCTTTTTTGACGCAGGTCGTATTCAGATTGGATCACAACAGCACAGCGGTGGCAAAAGTTGCCTCATTTAGCGGTCGGCTTAACGGGAAGTTGTCGGGTACACATTATAAACTAACAATTTTCACCAGACGAAGTTAGAAAAGCTTTCCGATAGACAAATATTTGATTTTGTACTAATATGTGATTATTAATGCCGATAAATTATTGAACAAGCTCGCGAATTATGGAGTGGTTGAGGAAGTTTCCGTTTTTGTTGTACGATCAAACAATAATATTGTGATTAGCTCGCACTTTGCTGTTATAAAGTGAGCTTATAAAATTGTACTTTAATATTATAAGGCGATGCCTATTGCCTCGATAGCTTATGCCCGTTTTCACTAAACCTAGGCATCGCCTAAATCGAATGCGTAAACAAAACATAGCGTTTCAGCAGATTTTAGGTGATACCTATAAGTGTATGGTTGATGTATGCCTAAGAATCTTTTAAGGTTAGGCGTAACTTATTTAGGCATAGCCTTGTTCTTCGTTAGTGAAACCGGGCTATTGGTTACAACTTAAGCGCCTCGTTTTTCGAGGGATCGAGTTCGATCCCCGCCACATAAATCTAACTTTTCTGAGCTATGTGCGTTTATGGCAATTACATATCACACAACAATGAGGAAACTTGCATGCATGAGAGCTTTCCATAATGTTATTAAAAAAAAAAAAAAAATTCAAATTTATACTGGGCCTCCGTGGTGCACTATGGCTTAGGTAAACCCTTCTTATTCTGAGAGGAAATCCCTACGCCGCAGTGGGCCGCTAATCGGTCAATAATTAAAAGATGTTCTGATTAAAAATTTATTTTAAATATGACATATTAATTTATTATGAAAATTAAGCTTAACTTGCTATACGTCGCGAAAGAATCAGTATGGTATAATTTATAATTCCTTTAATCCTTATACTCCACACCAAACAGATCTTTGGCAATGTACCCTCTACGCAAGTTTCGCTACGAAACCGGAGCATCCTCAGGAGATGTTGACTTTACAAATAATAATTGTTAAGTTACCTAAATTTAGTATACAACTTCTACTTATATCGATACTGCTTACCAAACTGATTTGAGTTGAAACTGTGAAGTACAAGTGTCACTCGATATATCGATAAATATTGGATTTATCAAAGTACCCAAAAATAAATGTCGAAGTTGAGATTAGTCATATTTAAAATCAACATTATTTTATTTAAAGTGCGTGACTACTATCTTGATTTGGCAAAAGCTCGGTAGTTCATGCTAAATATAAAAATGTTAAACAGGACTTCGTTCAATAAACAACTGTGTCTAAATTTAGAATAGCTACCTTAGCTACATTTTAATGTAACATTTTTACCTACTATTATATTAGGCCAGTTAATATTATTTTATCGGTATTATTTATTGCGATCGTAATTTAGTTATCATGGATATAATTCAGTGGTATAAATCAACAAAACGTTGAAGGGGTGGTCCTTTATAAATTAACAAAGGTAACTTTAAAATAAATATTTTAAGTAGAGTTAGTCACAGTGTGACCCCTAAATTAATACTTTTAATATACCTCACGAAATAAACAAAAGTAACTACCTACTTTTGATACTTTCAAGGCTTCAGGTAACATATTTGTTTTGTACTATGTTTACAAACAAAACAACTTAAAAAAGCAAAAAGACAAATAAATATTTCACGGTGCCTAAATGGTTATAATTTTGTAGTTTCTATCCCTCATCATCATATCATTACCGACCCACTACACCCACCCACACAAGGCACGGGTAGGAGACCCGTGCCTTGTGTGCCCACAATGAGAAGGGGTTAAGGCCGTAATCTACCATGCTGGCCCAGTGCGGATTGGTGAAGTTTCTTTCCTTCACCGTTGAAGCAAGTATTATTTAAATTGCTTAAAACGCCTAAAACTTAGAAAAGTTAGAGATGCCCGCTGGGATTCGAACTAAGGCCCCCGAAAGTGAAGTCGTAGTTCTACCTACTGGGCTCTCACCGCTTCAATAAGTTAGAAGAAGTTCCCAAGAAGTCTTAAAATTCAAAACACTATCAAGAACCTAATTCTATATATACTAAACATAACGACAATAAACTCGTATGTGCCCACTAGTTTACCACATTTGACTTAAGAACTTGGCCTGAGGTACGTCCGCTACCACTTTTCCAATGCTGTAATTCGGTAAAACTGTTGTTCGGGATACCATACTGTATCGTTTTATATAAATAGGTATATAGCTTCTTCAATCAATCAAACCTTACAAGAAAGCCATCTAAAAAAAATCATATTTCAATTTACAACGATAAAAGGCGGTGATAGTTTATGGCTTGGGCTTCACTTTCGGAGGTCTGAGCTCGATCCCCGGCACGTACCTGTAATATTCGGAAGTTATGTGTGTGTTATTTTAAGCAATTTAAATATCACTTGCTTTAACGGTGAAAGAAAACATCGCGAAACAGTGCATGCCTGAGAGTGTGTGCTCAAAGGTGTGTGAAGTTTACCAATTCGACTTGGCCAGCGTGGCGGACTACAGCCTAAACCTTTCTTATTCTTAGGGGAGACTCGTAACCTGTAGTGCCCCGTAATAAATGGCTTGATACTTATGATCTAATGAAGTAACAAAATTTTACATGATGAATGATGTTTTTATGTAGTGACCAACAGTGACCGAATCTGTGGGTATTAAAGGGTTTATAAACTTTGAAGTCACTCAATTGAACCTACTATTGGAAGCTTTGTCATTTTAAATTGTATATAGGTAAAAGTCGTTTTTAACGAAGCTCTTGTGGGCTTAGCCGGTGGAATACAGAATCACGAGGCCAATTAGTGAGTTACATAGACTTCCGGCTACATTTCCCTTCTTATTTCTCTACTTTCACTCGGGGATGAACAATTGTGTGCAAATTAGCTGTGACAACCCGCGGCGGGGGACCGCATCAGCATATGGGACTCAGGGTCAGAGAAAATGACAAGCATTTTTTTTATATAGTCAAAGTCAAAGTCAAATATATCTTTATTCAAATAGGCACATAGATGGCACTTTTGATGCGTTATTATATACAAAATGTGTACATAGCAGTGAGTAGTGATGGCGATAACTACAATCGTAAACTTAAAACTAAAGCTACGAGGGTTCCAATCGCGCCCTGGTCTAAGAAGAAGCCCACAACAAACTTAGCCGGGTGTTCTTTTTGTTATCACCATCTCACATTGTCATTAGAAAATATTTAAGAAGCAACCTGGTTTGAGCAATTGTTTATACCCAAGCTATAAGCTAAGCTATATTGCACAGCAAGTGTGATTAATTGTTCTAAGTGGTGATTTATCTAGTAGAAGACTTTGGACGTTGCTATGCTATCGACAAGGGTGTGATACGAAGCGATTTAGCGTATTGTTACGATGCCGTGTCGAAACCAACTAGAAATATGGATTTAAACATACTTCCAATATCTACACTCTAATAAACAGGTTAGTCCACCGCCATCTTAGACTTTTCAGGTGAGATTGCAGTTTGCGCTTGTAATGGTAAAGAGAAAAAAATATGTTGCCAGCAGACCATATATAAATTATACCAATAAGTAAATTTTCACAAAAATACCTCCCGCACACAGCGCTCATTACTGCATCAAATATGTCGACCAATCGTTAAGACCTCAAGCAAGCAAGCTTTTTGTACATTCAGTTGTATGTATATTAAAAAATGTAGACAGGTTAGGTTAAATAAAAAAAATATTGTGTAATGCAAATTATAGGTAGTAAGCTACGTAAAACAAAAGTTATAGCAGAGCGACGCTAAATGTGTGGAACTGCCATCTTATTTACAAATTGAAAAATAAGATGGCAAAATGTGTTAAATGTTTTTTCAGTTTCTTGTAACACTGATATGAATGATATGGAAAAACGAAAATAAGTTGTATAATAAACTGTTACACCACACATTCACAATTTTAAACGTCAGTATGTCACCTCCGTAGAATATTAATCGACCTAACAAATAGTCGGGACCTGCCTAATGAAGTTCTATTCTACAGTTTCTACTGGTTCAATCATAATTCTCTTTATTAACATCGCTTTTAATAACGTTTTTACTTTGTTGAAATAACTGCTTGGGTATAAAGGGATTTATTCTTAATTGTATCATTTGCCTTTGTTCTATAATTATAATTTTGACGTAGCTTCTCACTTCGTTCTAGCATATTCATTTGATAGCTATGTAACTATTAGAAGAATTAATAAGAACTAAGTACCACCCAACAGTAGTATCCAGATAGCTGTATTTTGAACACGTTGTTCGAATATGCACTTTGCAAACTTCTGGGTTTCCACAATTAATATTGTCACATTTAAATACCAAAACAATTTGTTTGCTATGCTCTTACGAGGTAAATAGTTAGATCATGCCAATTTCTTAATAACCCATTTCACTTCAATTCATGATAACTTGAGACAATATAAAACAAGGTTTATTTTTATTAAAATACTATGAGAAGGAATTAGCCGAAGTAGTTTGTCTGCACCATGTATCTGCCTGATGTGCGGTGTTTTCCTAAAATAATTAATTGTGAAAAACTTACGGTACACGAGCAGCAATTCGAATAGGCGCCCATTATACAGGCTTACCCAGGGTGGATACCAATTATTGTGTTAGTGACCATAAGGTAAGACTGAAGTATAACGAAAATCGAGTGCATTATTTATATCAAAATACAATTTAAAATATTACTTGAACCCTATTCATTAATTAAATAAGCGTTATAAGCAATTTTGCTAAAATGTTAACCAATTTTATATGATATGTGGCACATATGAAGTTATTGTTATCAAAAAGTTAATCATCAATCACTTCACAAAATTACTATGTAAACTTTAAGAATTTCATAAACAATTTAAATTAAAGCAATTGTCATTCCAATTTTTTGTTGTAACCACAGTGCTGATGCACAATTGTAATAGAATGCTTGCAAAACGATCAAATGTACCATTGTACAAGTATCGAAGCGTTGAAGGTACTATATTATACTTCAGTTAGTAAAAATCGCAATTGTAAATTGTAAGAACTGTAAAAAGTTTTGTCTATACTAAGACACAGCGGAGAGGTGGATAGAAAAGTATTCCATCGTTTAATGCGAAAGATATTTCAATCCCAACATTCATGTTGATACAACCTATAGTTTTTGTTGATTGAGCAATCTCGTGTAAGTAGTAGATGCCTTGAGAGTACTTTAAATGAATAACTGAATACTAATACCAACCAAAGTAACCCTACACGTAAAACAACAATAAAGGTAATTATTATAATTTATGCGTACAATATTATGCTAATTATGGTCTCGCCCAATTTACAATATTGAAAGATAATTTTCTGTTGTTATTATAATGTAACTACGGAATCATTTTTGTTTTCATCAAACAATCTGCCTTAGAATATAAACATGAAAGTTTATTGTTTATACATTTTTATGTTCTCTAGGTCCACTAAATATGTATGGAGGAAAAGTTATATTGCTAGGTTTTTCTTACAGTAGGTATTACTATTATTTTTACTGGTACAAATCTAGGGCTTTTAAAAACAAGAATAACTTTTACCACAGAATAAATAGATAAATTCCAACAGAAATGTATACAGAAGAAAAGAGGTCATACTTGACCCAGAACGTCTCTAGAACACCAAAGAAAAACTGACTTTATCTGAGAAGACCATTCTCGGAAACTAAACAATTTCACGAAGTCAGAAAAACCAAAATTAGCCGTGATACCTCGTTCAAATGCTGTGTACCTCTAAAACACCATGTACTTTATCGTGTTTACAGTTAGTCTTGGAGTAAAAAAATCTTTCTTTGGTATTTGGTTTGCGGCGATCGTTTGAAACACGTATTTCCCACTCAAACGCCAATTATGTCTGAGCCTAAAACAAAAACAACATGCTATGGCATCTATTGAACATTGTGTCATGGCCACCGCTTTATGAATTCAACGAAACCATTACCACACTTTATTAAGTTTATATTTAATTTTACGAGGTACGTAAATGTATCTGAAATATAACTCCTGTTACTTGTATAAAAGGTACGAGTAACTGGCACTGATCATTTGTAATTTAAATTTCGTTCTCACAAATGAAAATCTAAAAGGGACGATGTAAAAGTTTAGTACTACTTTCGTAATTGTTTCAAAAGTTAGGAAATGAAAAGACCCGCCGCTTGTGTATTGAAATAACAAAATACCTTGACGTATTAAATGAATATTTTGTTATTTCGTATCAACAATATTAACTGAATATTATAGATGTGAATTTGGTGGAATTATTAACATGGAGATGGCTTAAAGGCCGGAAAGTGGCTACTTTTTGTTGCAAAAAATAAATGGGATAGATCGAAAACTCTATAACAATAACCTTTTTATTCCAATGTAGCTACACAGATGTTCAATTGTTTTGGTACTAGGACTTTGTTACTTAATGGAATGATTTACGGGACACGTTATGCTAAGATTTTATTATTCTAGAGGAATTTGTTGGTTTGTCCGTCTTTCAAGCAACTTCTAATTTGTGGTCTTTTAATGGAAGTAGGAATATCAACCGTACAAATTGTACAAGCAGGAAAAGCCGACACATAAATCACCGTCTATAATAGTTATGTCATTGCCTCTTGACTCAGCACTCAAGGTCCTGCTTAATTGATCTATTCATAGAAACCATTCCTTTAATCGATGGGATGCAAGCCTGAATCTCTGGGCCTGGGATAGGGATGACCTATTGTTACTTACTAGATTAATATCTTATTCTGACTCTTGATTATATACATTCAAGTCTATCAACATAATATTAACTTCTTTATCTTTCTCATACTCCCTAGTAAACAAGTTAGCCCGCTACCACCTTAAACAGCACAGACGTGAGAAAATTTTGAAATTTCAATTACCAAATTGAGGATGTCGGTGATTGAACCTGGGACTTTCCTCATAATATAAGATCACAGAGATTACCACTGCACCAGGTAGTTTGATAAAATCTCCAAGCTCTAAAGCAAGCAAGCTTTTTATCCATTTAGTTACTTAAAAAAAATGGCTGAATATAAATGCTTCAGCATAATACAATAGTACTATGCTGCTTCTTTATTTATCACTGAAGGATTTAAGCACATATAATGTTATTGTAAGATGAGTGTGTTCTTTGTGAGGACATAATCCCAATGGATAGTTTCCAGCCATCAAAGCTTATTCCAGAAGCCTAACATAAAAATCAACCACCTTACCGAGGAGTTCCAGGAATAAATAGTATCCCCGAAATGTTCGGCTACACTCAAGCTGGCGGGCTTATACAGATCGTATTTTTGTATTTTCGATGCAAGCATCGTATTGATAGACCTAGCACAAATGTCATTTTTTCGAACGAAATTACCTTTATTGGAAGCAATATTTCTATTTTCGAAATTCTCATCGAATATTTATAATTCAGCCTTAAACTCTTGGAATGTTGGGAAATAAATCACAAGGTTTTGCAATCAAACCCCATTCTATTTCCTTGACTTAAGAATTTCGCCGATCATTGAAAATATGACCGGAATCTGAATGTCTAAAGAAAACAGTGGAGGCAAGGGGCGGTAAATGAGTTGCGCAATAAACCCCTTATTTATGTCTTTGGGCAAAAATAATAAAACACAATCGCTGACGAAGGTAGCTCAATTGTGCGTGCGGGTCCCTACTGTATACCTCGTGGAAAACTAACATTTTCTTCATATTTTCGGTCGATTTAGCTCGAGAACTACTAAGCGGCTTCAGAAAAATTCTACCACTTATATTTTTGTGTATGATTATATTATGGGGTAGAAAAATTGTAAAAGAATACTCACTCAAACGTCTTTACGTTCCCTGCGTGTCTTAAACCACTTATCCCGGCCCATTTCACTAATTTATGATAATGATTATTTCCTCAGACTCTGAATTTGTTATATAAACCTGGCAACCTGCTTTGGTTTTTAGCTCAATATCTCTCACTTTAATATGGGATTCATGTCACCAGCAGCGACTAGCGGCTAAAGCTAAAGATAATGATGATAATAATGCTGGTAAATCGGTAAATGAATAAAAGTATAAAGTAAACGGATGTGACATAAACATTTCATTATTTGTTCTCACAGATGGCACATTCCCCTGGGATGACGTACCAGACAACTTTTTGTGTCAGCGTTTAATGAGCTCAGGGGCTTTGTGCTTTGCGCAGTCGGGAAGAAAAAATTAGGATTATTTTCATTATTAGCTATTTGAGCTCATTAAAATTATATTTGCTATTATTAAAGGTATTCGACGGACTGATTGCCTCCTTAGTCTTGATAATAAAATGTTCTACTACGAATCACAAGGGCCTTGGCTAAATCCGACAGTCAAGCAAAAATTACTTTGGTGTAATGTAAATAATTTTTTAATACTTACCTTATGCAGTGTCATCATCGGCATTATCATTCACCTGTTAATGTCCCGCGAATGGTCTAAGATATATATTAAGGGCTTAGACCCTACGCCCTTCTCAAATATGGATTAGTGATAATAACCGGGACCTACGGTACGAAGTGGACACTGCCTATCTTCAGATTCCTGGATGGTACTAACAATCTCTTTGTAATACGAACCCAGGATCTCGCGATCCGCTATCGAGTATAATAACCAGTAAACAAAAGGAGGTTTATTTTTTATTGTTAAATCTCATTGTACTAGTTGAGTTGAAGAGTTTTCTATTTAATAAAATTTACTTACTTTACACAACAATCAATGTTAAAATATTGTGCCATTTCGTACAAAATTTAACGAAATAACAACCAAAGAAACGAAGGAAAATTCAGAGGCCTCTTTTACAATTAGGCTAGAAGGGACAAAGGCCTTATAAGACCAATTTGTTGTCCCGTCTGCCCCTCAAGAGCCCTTTACTTAAATCAGCTAAAGTTGTACAACTGATCATCCTAACTACGAGTAATCCACAAAATTGCTACGAAACTCCTAAGCAAATTTCTTTAAGCAGTAGTTGGCAATATTATTTTGTTTTCAGAATACATCGTAATTATTTTTGTTTATCGACATCACCATATTGTGCAATTTCTTACAGAGATGGCAGGACAGGCATGATGACAATGGTGATATTTCCAGTTACAGACTTTTTAGTGATGCGTCTGTGCTTGGAACTCTTTTCTCTGTTTTTAAAATATGGAGGTTACATCGGTATTTAGATTTAACAACATTCAAGATTTAGCTTTTAACTAATCAATTTGTGTCTGGAAACTTAGACTTCATTTTACGTTGTCATAATTTTTCAGGCCTTGACGTTTTCAGATACTAAACGCTTTGAACCGCATTGTTTCAAAGACATTTGCTCCGGACTAATTCGTGAACCAAGATAACGACCACATTTTCGGCAAAAAAAAATACCGATAACTAATAAAACATAGTTGCGAAACTGAATGAATGAATGAATGAATACACTTTTATTGTACACCACAGAGAGAATTCAGAGATACAAATATATTAGGGCAATAAGGTCGAAGATAGAATTAGGCGTCCTAAACGCTATAAAGCGATTACTTCCAGGCAACCAAAGGCGTAGGAGGAAATGCTATAGATACTTGGAAGGTACAACATATATAGGATATATACATAGCCGCCTTTGCCTCATGGACATCAAACCAGATAGCCCTTCCCCTATACAACCTTTCCATCAACTCCTCTCGATCGCACCTTATTGTAAACTACATGTAAAACAAGAAATGTAACTGCAAAAAAAAGTTTAAATAGGTCTCCTTATCACTAAAATCTTTTCCTTGGTGCTTAGCAGGCCAAGAAGCACAATTATGAAAATCTCGATAGCAGTTTCATATTTGTACCTCTTGGAATAAGACTTTGGGAAGTTGGGTACCGAGGGCTCGAGCTCGTTTTAAAATACTGTCATAAAGAGTTATCGAGTCTACCGATGATCCCAGAGCGGCCAATTACCTTGGCTAAAGAATTAGTTTGGCCATTCAAAGGGGCAATGCTGCTAGCGCTTAGTTAAACCTCGCTGCGGTGGTTTCGAAGACTTTTAGATTTTATTTCGTTTTATTATGGTAAATAGGTTATTTTTGTTTATAGAAATAATAATATTGGATAGAAGTAGGCGTTACTTTGTGGAAATCCATGATATATTATCAAAATTAAGCTTAATTTGCTATACTCCGCGAAAAGCAGGAGAATCTGTGTGGTGTAATTTATAATTTCTTCAATCCTTATACTCACACCACAGATCTTCGGCAATATACCCTCTACGCACGTTTCGCGAAACCGGAGCATCCTCAGGAGATGTTGACTTTACAATGAATAATTGTTAAGAACAACAATTATTATCATCTTTTTATACAGAGGTTACATCAATTTATAACAATTAATATAAAATAAAAATAATAAAAAAAATTATTGTTTAAAAATACCGAATCTATGTATGTTATTTTTGGCATATTTACAGAGCACTGTGAAAACACACGCATGCCCATTCAGTGCTGCATAAATGTTTTTTTTTCTGATAGCGTATTCAGAATACTGTTAATGGTATAAATATAATTTATTTTATATTAAAACTAGATGTAACAAACGGATTTTCATTATATTACGCTACATACAGATGACTCAACCCCGGGGGACGCGACCAGACAACTTTTTACGTCACCGTTTAATGAGTTCAGGGCCTCAGTGGTTTGCGCGCTCGGAAAGTATAAATTAACGTTATCACACGTATTTCCCGTACGTTTTTCTTTTATTTGACACATCACGTTTATTAAAAGGTATTGTATAAAACTACATTGGTTTTGACCTAATATACTGGTGATACTAAATAATAGTCCTTTTTGCGGTTTCTACTATAAATATATAACGGTTCCCCTGTAAAATTAAAAAAAAATTCTAGGCTGAACACTAGCATACGTGTACAACATAATAAAGATCTCTATTTCCGCTCTATAAGCATAGAAAAATTTAATTTATGTATTTTTTTTGTAAAAATATGTAAATAAAAATTTCCCTTATTTCAAAAAACACTACATTATTCTTGCCTCGTGAAACTTTGAATAAACTATATTGGATCCGTTCACACTTTGAGTAAACATCATCGTCTCGTACGACACCCGTTAGTTATAGGTAGTTTTTTTTTTGTTTTCCTGTATTTTTCCTATTGTGCTGTGTTGCAATAAAGTTTTTCTATTTTATTTATTCTACTTTGTCCAAATTACATTTACTTTTATTAGTGGATTTATCTCAGCGTGGTCATTTAGTGTTTGATTAAACAAACACGACATTTCTGTCCTTAAAATGAATAGGGAACAAATTTAATCAATTTTAACGATATGAAATGATAAAATTCTCCCGGGGCAGAATAACTTTAATGTGATCACAGTCTCAGCGAAGTCATAAAGTAGATATAAATGAAGTACCTGCCCGTTTCGGTTATTTGATATGTCGTGTTGATACACTCAAAAGGTTCACGCAAATAACATGTTGAAACTTCAGCATTTCCATAAATTAACTCCCCTGAAGCGATTCAACATGAAAGAGAACCAATTTTGACGTTAATCTTACGCTAATAAATGTAATTGCGTTAAATCCAATTTTAAGCCTATTGTTTGATGAGATATTATCTTATATTAAATGGATTCTAAATTATAATTTCCAACTTCCAACTTGCATACGTACACAACTTAGTCGCCGTTAAATTATCGAATTCATAATAAAATTATGTAACTTAAGATACCTAAGGACTCTGTGAACGTGGCTTCCTAATTTTCTTCCCATGTCCCGTTTTATTTATTGGTGTGTTCTGCTGACCTCTTCGAGCATATATACCTGTGGCTTCATAAGGGCTCCTTGGATCTTTATATAGCTAGCTAATTATAAATGGAATAGCATTAAGGCAACTTTACTTTTATTATATTTTGTTGTTTAACTATGTAGAATATAAAAGTTATCTTAAAAAGTTCAAAGTGTTTTAAGAAAAGTCCTATTATAGTATAAAGGATTACCTAAATGATAAAAAAGCTTGGGTATGAATTATTGCTCTAACCAGGTTACTTTAAAAACAGCGAAGCTTTGCAGGGCATGAATACATCCTACAAAGTGCCACTATGTACTCATCAACCTGAGACTTACGTGATAAGTTTCATGTACCTGTGATAACACGGGCATCAAAGCCCTTTCGACCGGAACACTGCAATGCTGATTGGTTATTGCTTACTTCCCCGGATGAGTTTTCACAAAAAGCTCTGCTACTAATAAAATTCGTTTGTGTTCTTCTTGACTTAATAACAGTACCTATTATAGTTCAGCTCGCCAAAAGGTTACGTATTGGTGTCACTAGGGAATCGCCAGCTTGCCTATGTTTAAGTTATATCAGACGAAGCGAGAACTGGAAACGCGAATTGCAAATAATCCAATGTATCTACTTTGTACGTGTTATGACGACCTCCGTGGCGCAATGCTGGTCTGGCCTGCAGTCTAGAACCTAGGTTCGATCCCAGGCAAGTCAATTTGGAAATTTATAATTTTCTCTTGTCTGGTCTGGTGGGAGGCTTCAGCCGTGGCTACATACCGCCATTCCGAATAAGTCGTGCCGCCAAGCGATTCAGCGTTCCGATACGATGCCGCAAAGAAACCCCCTAACAGGTTAGCCCGCTACCTGTTAGGGGATTGGGTACGGTGAAATTGCAGTCAAGGGGTAGAAAAGCTTTGTTGAAGTAGTTTAAAGAATAAAGACACTCGAATATAAAACATGCAAAGAAAAACATATGTATATAATGAAATATGGATGTGTGTCTATGTACCTGCGAATATTACGGATTCGTTATCAGAATAAGCAAAAATAATTTTACCAATTCTCCGAATTACGTATAACTCTAGTTTGAAAACAGGGGCTTCCATATTATATAGTATTCCATTTATACTGATATAATTGGGATACCTATTTATACCCCTGAATACGTACAAACTTCGGAGCATATTTGATTTTATGTAGAATTGTTTTATTTTGTATTTGTTGACTTGACCCTTAAAAGCTTCAGTGGAAACAAAAGTCCGAAACGTGGAGGTTTCTTGCCTATATAAAGAGGAAATATTTGTATGTTTCTTTATTTATTTTCGAAAACTTAAATAATACGGCTTCATCCTCAGATAATAATATTTATGAACGAAATCAGGAGAAAAACGTTCGCGATCGGTTTTATTAGCGTGCGCAAAGTGGTCTAAATGATACTGGTCCTCTAATAGTTTTAAAAAGTCCCCAAATTTCATCAACTGTCTCTTATAAAAAGCCAAAATACTCATTATAATTATATAAACAAATAATTTCTTTCTTTATTTATGCGCCCAATAATTTGTGTTTGTGAAGTAAACACCTCGAATGAAGTGGTGCCAATGTTTACTACGTCACAGAAAGCATTCCGAGCTCAGTTCAGATTTCCATTTTATATGGACCTTAAATGATCTCTATTTGTACACTATTGTAAATCACATCAAGTTAGACCACACAAACTCAATGTGGTTTATGTGGTCTAACTTGATGTGGTTTCCAAAAACACTACTCTTTCCTATTAATAATAAAAATAATGCATACCTCTAGAATTTGGTTTCTATTAGGACAATAAATAAAAAAAAGGTAAAATAAATTATTAAAATTTTGCATTACAACGTTACCCTTACTTAGTCGGATACAAAAAACAGTGATAGCCTAGTTAGTGATTCTTATTGGGGCCGAGTTCGAGTCCCTGCACTTACCACAAACTTAGTGTTATCACTTGCTGAAAGATAACATCGTGAGGAAACCTGCATGCCTAAGAGTTCTCTAAAATGATCTACGGCCTAAAACCTTTTCATTATGTGAGGAGACTCGTGCCCTGTAGTGGGCCGCAAATTGGTTGGTATTATGATGATGAGTCGGATAATAAAGTTGCTCTATCCTTCTCTTTTACCTACCTACGCTATTTGAATTCTTACATTTATTTTCGTTTGTTATTTTTTTGATAAGAGAAATAATAACGTGCGGAAATCCGGCTTATAACGCTCTGTGGCGTACAATGCCGCTTACACGTATTTCCTCATTCCTGTTGCGTATGGCTAAGGTGTGAAATGCCCTTCCGGCGGCCATACTTCCTGTCGCAAACTGACCGTGATTATTTGCGATGATATTGCAACAAAATAATAGTAGTTTATCAAACTGTCATATAATAGGAGGGTTTTTAAAGAATCGCCTATGTGTTTTACATAAAACAAGCTCTACCCTTTTTGTGTATGAAATGTAAGAAAAATGTGAAAAGGTTTATTGTGACAACATAACTACATTAAGTAATACACAAAACAAAAAGTATGGACGGTCTCTGCTGAATAATTTAGGTAACCCATTGCTATAGGCATCAGCGACCTATGTACTACTATCTTACTAGCCTACTATCGTACTACTATCTAATTAGCGAATGTCTGCAACTTTCCGCAGTTTACGAAATTTTATACGGTTTTCATCCGGTCTACTGAAACTAAGCTACAGTCACCTCCCCGACTTCTGACGTCATCCGGTCGTGGGCTCACAGCACGGCTTTAAAAGCGTGCGTATAAAATAATCATCCGAAACCCCTTCCCTCCAATTGTCGCCTGAACCGAGGTTCGGCCTCACAAGAGGCGTCCTAAGGCCGACGATCCCTTCGTTTCTACGAGCCCTAGGGCTCAAACTCTTTCTAGCAGAGCCACATTTTGATGCACGTCTACAAGCCCGCATTACGCTGTTAAACTCATTAGGGATAATCAGCTACACACAATCCGAAAAATAAAAAATAAGCTACAGTCAAAGCAAAAATCAAATAAAAAAGTACCAATTCTTATGAATATAACTTGAAAAATATCTTAAAAAATTAAGGACTTTTTTGAAAACTTTCAATGACTATTTCTTTCGTTTTTTCTTTTATGAAACATATTGTGTTTCCTGTTTTAACCAGAAGCCCAAATACAACTTTACGAAGATATAACTGGAAAAAGTATAAAATTTCATACGTTAGAATAAAATAAACCTTTCTTGGTCTTCTCTAGGGTCTTCAAAAAATACTCTCTCAAATTTTAGAATTCCTGCGTTTAGCCATTTGGGCGTTTGGCAACTTTGGGTGTTTGACATTTGTAGGTTGTCTGTAGATTTTCGGGATTAAAGCTATCCTTCTAGCTAGCCCATAAATATCCAACACCTCATATTTGAAATAATGTTAAAGAGAAAATGTATCCAAACTAATGTAAAAAGAAACAAATTAATAAAATCTCGGTAAATAATTTTTTCGTAAATCTTTCGTTATTTTGTTTTTACAACACTGAATAAAAAATACATACCAAAAACATCATCCAATCCAACACCCAAAACGTCTTTGGGGAATATTTCTACAAAGCATCGAGGGAGCGTCTACAAAGGAAAATTGCGTATGTGTAGCCTAAGTACCTTTTTTCCGCGTCTTTTCCTCCATCACGTATTAGAAATGTCTCTGCGAAAAAGTGCTCCAAAATGTGAACACGGCCTGGCGTTAATGTTCCTAATCGCAAAGGAAATCTCGAAAATCTTAATGCCAAGCGTAATTATAGTAAATGTCATAATTTTGTTGAGTTATAATGATCCAAGTCGATGGAACGAAAGAAATGAGATTCGAAGGTGCATTTCGAACATTGTTCGCTATTAATAGCACATAATAGATCGTAGTATACAGAAATTGCATTTTTTCATGTTGAGAGAAGGCCTCGTATTTTGAACCACCCACTTACAAGACTTCATCACTTCAAACGGGATTGGTTATTAAAAACTTTGTTATACGTACTTCTTTATTTCTACCAATTTTGTGGATATAACTTGAAATACGAGTATATCTTAAACACTTTAGGACGTACTTTCCCTACTTTGCACGTAGGTGAACTATTGACAGAATCTATTAAACACGGGTTTCTTATTTTCTAACTAAAAGCCCAAATACCAAGTTTCATGTGTCAAACTTGAAAAATTTCATAACTTATACAAACATTTTCGTCTCTTCAACTCCCTTAGGAGTGCTTTTTATAGGAAACCTTTCTTATTTCACCTTAAGGATTATCATAAAATATTTTTCCAAATTATAAATTTCTACATTACGCCGTTTCCGCTGTAGGTTTTCTGTCAGTCAGATAGACGTCCATTGCTAAGATCGCTAGATGTCTTGAATATACTTTTACACACTAATCAGTCTTCCTGCTTGTTTACAGTACCGAAGATACGAATTATTCAAATGAATATTTCACAATTCATTTTCGTAATTTGAAAATATGGAAAGCAAATTTCCAGTTACAAACGCCCCTAAAAACTTCAAGAAGTATTTCCAGAAAATACAATAAATTTTAACTTAATTTAATTAGCGCTTGCTAGAGCTCACAAACAAACTTGCGATGTTAAATAAGACCAGCAATTAAAATTTCCAGAGTACGAAGAACTGAAATTATGCATGAAGTGAGCGCAGTGGCCGTTGCCCGTTGGTTTGACGATTAATATTAATGCAACGCGACACGCCGTTCGACCGAGCCGGTGTCAGGCTTCTATGTTTCTTTTCAATGCAAATCCCGAAGTCTGCCCGTATACTTGTTGCGCTGTACAGGCTGAATTAGTTTGTATAAATTACAATATATCAACATACTGCAATCTTTGTTTGGAATAGTTCAATACAGGTAAGAAATATAACCACGATACAGACTGACTCTTTGAGCCTTAAAAATAAACGTGGAATAATATAGAAATTTTCAGTGTTTTGTCACGCTCTGGCATTTAGAAGCTGCACCTCTGTGACAAAACTCTGCATAACGATTCTAACGTTATACCACGTAAATTTCTAAGTCTAACTTTCTGCCTTTAAGTTCACAGATTAATATCATCGCCGTTATCATCTGAGACGTCTGATCGTAAATTCTTTTTCGATATATCTCACTCAACTTGTAAGAGACACAGTACATGTAGGAAACCAAGAGTCAACGTTCAAAACGGCACACAGATGCACGCACTGACGAGGCCCCAAAGCTATTATCGCAGGATATCGTTTCAGTAAAAAAGGCGCATATATTTACTGTGATAGACGTGTAAAAGTTGCGAGAGAATATAGATTAATTGTTACTTCTGTTAGTGATTTATTACACAACCTTCATCCATTATTCAGTATTGCAAAACGTAAATGACACAGAATTAAGAACTTACAGAACCCTCATTCAGCTATTATTGCTTGCATGCAGTGCATTGTGTCTAAAAATAGTGAAAACGGCCCGCACACGTGTCACTTTACACCCGCGGAACGTTACTAGCTAACAAACGTTTCCCATTTTCTGGAATCTATTATTATATTGCCCAGTAGCAGTAGCATTATGCATATTTGAGCAAAAGGTATATTATCAGCTCCTTGCGAATACTGAACCAACAGGCTATAATGATGTACAGTACACTTTAACCAGTTTGACTTATACAGCGGGCAACCTGCGTGCCAGCGTCTTCGTTCGGACTGCAAACCTTTGCGCACTTATCAATACCCGAATTACAAAATTACTGAAGATCTTGAAGATAATACTCGTCTTCAGTGGCGTGAATAGAGGGTATGCACAGGGTATGTAGATTATATAAAATGAAGAAAATCTCCAGTACGAGTTATGAAAACTTAAGGGTTTTATAACCCTAACAAGGCCTATCCTTAAGTTGTTTACGAATCGTAGTGGAGATTTTTTTATTTTTAATATTATCTGCCCGCTTAGTGCATACCCTGTGTAAACCCTGTATGCACGCTACTGTGAGTCCTTACCCAATATGACTACTTGCGTGACTCGTAAGCAGTCTCTCAAATCGTGGAAAGTTCCCAGAATGTGACCCGTAATTCCCTGAGTAATTAGTAAATAGGTAGGTAACGAACTGGTCGCAGACCTTAACCAAAGCCTACCTACCCGTATTAGACCAGACGAGATTCCTCTGTTCTATAAGATAAGGAGTCCCATTGTATTAATTAGAGAGGTTTTTATAAGGACAAAATTGAATGTAGACAGTTACAATTCCTACATTACAATTCCTATATTGCTTGAATATTATCATCATACAATGGAAACTATTCATTTAACCGAATTGCGCTAGTAACCACATAGCTACGAGGCAATATTAATTTTAGGCTTACCTAGACATCGATCGTCTTAGACCGTAGTTAGCCATTGCATTAAAATCTTGGCTACCTGCCTATTTTGGGTTGCAGGTGGATTAACCTAGATGAGACTGCAAATAATCTAGATGCAGATTCAATTACTTCTGTGCATCGACCATGGAACTTAAGAACATGCCATTTCAAGTTAGTTTAATTAATTAATTAATATTATAAAAACTGACGTTTTCTATAATATTTTTCTTCAATACTTTGATAATGAAGAAAAATAAAAAAAAACATTTATTACAAAACAATTGCTTTTTTAAATAAGAAAACTGTCTTTAAACTAAAAGTAAGTAAATATAAAACACAGTTATATAAGACGTGTTAGACAGAAATATTAAATTTCTCCCTGCTTATCTAGTGTTTGTAATATTTAACTATGGAATACCACGTCTTAAGTTCGATTTCGGGATCGAGCCAAGAATTTTAAAAGGATGTGTATCTATAAAAATTTAGCGGTGTCCGACGAAAGAAAGAAAAAAAAGTAGAAACTATTTTTTTTTTAATTATTTATATGTTTATATACGTAGGAAAGGAAATGAATGATAAGCAACTGACGCAAGAGCGAGCGTGAACCTTGGAAAATAATGTTTTTGGGGAAAATTATTATTACGAGGAAGCGTCTGCAAATGTGTGACCTAAGTATCTTTTTTCCAACTTATTTCGCGCGTCTTTTCCACGTTTCGTATTAGAAATACTTTAGCGAAAAAGTTCTCCCAAAATGTGAACACTGCCTGGCGTTAATGTTCTTAATCCCAAAGGAAAACTTGAAAGTCGTTATAGTAAGAGCAATCTCTAACCTTCACCAAGCATTTATAGCCGGGCGGGCTAAAAATGTTTTCATTTGTAATTATATTGTACAGGCCCGGGTTAAAAAATAAGCGTTTCTATTGCGTTTAAACTGTTCCCACGTTCTATGTTTCGTTACAAAATGCATATAATAAGCTGCGCAGGTATGTAACTTACCCGTCGGAGTAAACTCAAGGGCTTTGGTTCCGGGACGTCTCGTGTCTCGAAGTCCCGGGACTTTCATAACTTTACCTGTCTCGAGTTCCAGGACTTTTGGTTTGAGACTGGAGAAAAGACAAGATTTGTTTTCTAATAATTTTAATTTCCTAATAATTAAAGTATCCTAGCGCCATCTGTAAGTTCAATGAATTCAATCGTTGAAATTTTGAAAGCTTGTTAAAATATTTGCACACTGATCACCTCTCCTCAGACTCACACACTTTTAAACGCCAATATTAGTAAAAATGCAATAACTTTGCGGAAAAACTGTATTGTAGGCTTTTACTTAATATCCCGGATATTATTTTCATACCAAATGTGAAAATAATCGGCACTGAACTTATAACAGTAGCACTTAAGTACACAACGAGCTAAACAAGTAGGTTTAGTATTTTAAGACAACTGAGAAACATACACAAAGTTTTTTTTTTTTCTTAAAGTCTCGGAAGTCCCGGGACTTTGATTCTAGGCTCTTCCGTGTCCCGGGTCTTTGAAATGGTCGGGAATCCCCAAACCCTAGTAAACTCATCCCAAGGAAATAACGCTTGCGCGTTATAATAATTTCTCATTATCTCATTAATTATGTGTCCCAATAAAATCCTACGATGGTCGAAGTTTATCTACATGTGATTATTTTGATAATAAAATGAATATGTTTTTGTAAGTATTAAAATTTTGTTTTACCGAAAAGCACATTTTATTTTTTTAATTATTTCAACATGAAGTGCGTTACTGTGGCATGTTTAAAATTTAAAGATATATGGCTACGCTGAATTTTTCGATCGCCCAAAAACCGTAATTCTTGCAGTAGGTATAATGTAATCCTAACGTGTTTATTTCGAACCGTTTGGCAACGCATCTTTTGCGTTTTATTTTGGCTTGCTACTTACCAAATACTATTATTTCAGACTGAAATCTTATTATTAATGACATTAAATAAAGCCTACGTGCAGTCTGGTACTTCTCGCAGCTGTCGTACGAGTCTATGAAAATATAACGGAGAATGGGCAGCATTATCCACTGAGCTACTACTAATATTACTGCGATCACCAACTTTTCTGCCGAGTGTGCTGACTAGAGACAAATACTCCAGTTGTAAGATGTATTTAGTGCAGCAGTGTACTGTTAAAGGCTGTTAGTGAATAACGTCTTAATAAGAAAAACTTTCGTATGGTCATAGTCTGTTTAGTCGTTTTAAAGTTTATCGATTAAAAAAACAAACCTTTTATCTTTATCATATAATTATTATAGATTATAGAAGTATATATAAGTAGATATAATAGGGGTCCGTTTTCCCCACTACCTATAAAAACAAAAAAAACCGACATCTTCTAAACAAGCTTGCTCCACCTTAGGCTACAGGATCATTTTCAGGTTTGATTGCAGTCAAGCGATAGTTTATATAAATAAAAAAATACAAAATAAAACAACTCCTCAGTGTAAGCGGACAGAAGCAGTCGTTATTTTGCGGAATTCCATGACGTACTATGGAAATTAAGCTTAATTTGCTATACTCCGCGAAAACCAATAGAATCTGCATGGTGTAATCTATAATTACACCATACAGATTCTACTGCTTATTGCGGAGTATAGGAAATGTAGCTTAATGAAGCATTTTATAGCATACAGTGTGTGTGGGGTGCTAACATATTTTGGGGTTAACGCTATGTAAAACGTTAAATAAAAGATCGATAGATGAAAGATATTATGCTAAGGTGTCTGCGGTTATTGTTATTAGCGTTAATTGGTGGTAATGGTTAAAGCCCGCAAACGTTGGAGTAGGTTAGAAGGTCTAAGCTTTATTTCTCCTAGCACTGAGGACGCATACCTATGCCGATTGTGGGATATTTTTTTTTTTTTTTAATATAATACGACAATACACACATCGCCATCTAGCCCCAAAGTAAGCGTAGCTGGAGTTATGGGTACTAAGATGCCTGATGAATATTTTTATGAATTATATACATAAATACTTAGAATATACATATAAACACCCAGACACTGAAAAACATTCATGCTCATCACACAAACATTTTCCATTAGTGGGAATCGAACCCACGCCCTTGGGCTCAGAAAGCAGGATCGCTGCAAACTGCTCTAATCGGCCGTCAAATTATTAAAAAGATAATGATAATAATTTTACTTATTGGTATACATATGTAACTTTACGACTCTGCATAGGTTACTTGCGACCAGCATAGTTTTGCACGGGTATAATTTAGAAAAAAAAGTGAAGTTTCACTGCTATGTAATTTTTTTTCCGTCACTTGGTTGCAAAATATCATTTATTTCGACTTACAATCAAACTTATTTAGATTTTATCATATTTATAAACCAGCTGTGAAAAATTAACTAAACGATGATACGGTATAGATGAACCAATATCCGTTTCGTGGTTAGAAACCTGCAAACAACCAAACGCGAAAAGTGACTTTATTTTATATTATGTAGAGAAGAGGTGTACAACTGTCTGCAAAGGATGTAGATCCCCAGGGTAAATCCTTATTCCAGGATACATCACATTTAGGATTATGTAAAATAAATACAAAATATAAAATATTGAAGCTTTTATTTACAAAATTATCAACATATAATATCACTTTGGGAATTCGCAGTTTTACTTGCATAACACCATGAACATACATAACTAGTATAAAAACAATAATGGTTACAATTCCTTGATAAATTGTTCGTATTACATATAAATCTACCTTAATTGATAGAGATCATTGCAGGATAAAATAATCAATTCATGGAAGTACATTATGTTATTAATAAATAGTTCATTTTGTGTCTAAAATTATACGTAATAAATCTGATCAATTCATATTGGCTTCATAAAACTTCATGGATAATTGGAAATCGTAAATATTAAAAAAGGTACATGTATTAAATAATAATGACAAATTAATACTATTTGATAGATAAAAAAATCCAAAATATCTCAAAACCTGATTATTTTTTTCCCTGCCAAAAAAACAACCTTTTTAACCCGTAAAGAGCGTAGGTGTTTGATTTATCACTCTAAAAGTTTTTTTTTATATAATATGTTAATTAATGGCAAACTAGATTTTCCAGCCATTTCTGGTACTTTTGCTAGTATTGATATTTTGTCACCTTCCATGTCGCTCACATGTTAGTTTACCTACATTACTGTAATTTGTCTTACAAAGTTGCCATCTGATTTTTAAGCTTAATTTATTATAAAACGTTGTGCGATAACTGACTGTGTAGAGCTAAAAAAAAAACATTTGTATTTTGTTACATAGTGCAAAGTGTAAACGCAAATAAAAATCTTGAAAATAAATTTAATTTTTGACATATTTTATTAGAGAAGGAAGTTCCTTATTCAATACCTTTTTTTGATAAGACTCGTCGTCATCGTCGTCGACAAATAAAACTGAAGTTCACATACGTTAAAAGCAAATGAAGAAAGTTTTAAGAATAACAAAATGTTAATTAATTGTGGGTAAAAAAACCTCATCAATCACCCCTTCAAATTCACCAAATTAACTATTTGTATTTAGACTAATCCACGTATATGGTAAATGTGTTAGTATTCTGTGTTGCCGCAATGCCATTGATTATTTTGAACTAGCGTATACTTTAAAAAAAGTATTTAGCTGCAAATATGTTATTTATAATTACAACGAACTTGTATGATACAACATTTCACGAACAAGATATTTTTGCTACGTTCCGTTATTTTAAAGCAACGAGGTTTATTATTGTAATTAAAAGCTTTCATGGTTTTTCCAATATTATTATTACTGAACGTTCATCTTTTTTTTCCATATACACGTATGGATTTTGGTAATTACAAAAATTACTCATTATTTTGCTTTAAATATTTTTCCGCATAAGTGATTTTACATTTAGTAATAAATCAACACAACTGAGGAGAAATAAGAAATTAGTAGCGAAAATTACGAAAAAGAATTTGTTTGGCATTCCTTTATTACTAAAAGGGTAATTTATATTTATTGTCACAGGTGTGAGAAGAAAAGACAAAAATAGAAAATTTCAAAGACTCAGTAATTTTAAGTTACCAGCTATGTATGACAATAACTTTTATGTCATATTTATTTACAACAATTTTATATTACAATTTTAACACGAATTAACAATCATTGTGTTAATACTTGAAATAGATATGTTTCAGACTTTATATAATTGAGGAAACGGAGTAAAGATAATAAATTATGAGCTAGAGTTTAATACTATTGTCGGCTTGGTAAAAGATAAATTACTAAATAATTAATATGTATCGCCTGCGTAATACCTTGCATGATTTTGTCCATGGGTGTTTTATGTCAACTCTCAGAAAAAATCATGCAATTTGCTAAGGTTACAACTGTATGTCACCCGTCGGTTTGTATTAAAGTAGCAAGCTTTTAGCAATTGTGCAAAAATTCTTAATATAATAATTAAATAAATACAGTTCAATATACATAAATAATTGTAAACCTTTGAATACAGACGAATTAAACGATTTTGGAAGACAGAACAAATTATTAACAAGTGAAAGAGTTCCCGCAGTTTTAGAAACGAGGGGAATATAACGTAGTCCTCAAAATACATAATCTGCACGCGTATAAAATGTCACTTCGTATAATATCTATTTACAAATCTAACTACTATCTATAGCGTTGTTCAAAGACCCTCGATGGAATTCTGAATTAGTACCACAAGATAATTGTACAAATATAAGTAAAGACAAAATTATGCATACGAATAAAATAGAAGTCCCGTTGTGCATCAATAACTTAGTTAAGGAGATTATTGAATATTCAAATGTAATATCTAATTATTTATTATTCCTTCTTTGATATACATTTTCTTAACACTTACATTCTATATGTATAAGTTCTTAATAATAAGTAATGTTTACTTAGGGACCCGAGTAATATCTTACAAAAGCTTGTACGGTGAATATAATGATAAAGGTACCTTTATTTGGCAATTGGTTCTTCGCTAACGGATGCCCACGGTAAATAAAAATCCGCATTTAATGAGCATTAGGTATGATGTACTTTTTACTGACTTCAATTACCTTGATTAAATGTATTATTGGGTTCATAATTTCCTTTAATATAAAACTGTATGGAGATACGTAGTAAAGGCGCGGTTTAATCAAATCCACAGAAAGTTTACAAACTTTATGTTTTTTATAACGTATTATCCATTATTAAAACGTTTATTAGAATTATAGAGGCAAAAATTGCATCTTACAAATTTGGGCAATCTCCTTCAACTCCAGGTACATACACACCCAAAATAATAAAGTACACAGTTTTAGACGTATTTTAAAGTTTGTTTTTTTAAAAAAAATTATAATCTCCTCTCAGCTCCTCTCGTCGTAATTATTTTTTACATTTTTTAAAAAATTAAAAGTAATACGATTTATGACTACGTCATTACATTATATTCCTTTGTCTAAAAGGTACATTTTAAACTAACAAGTTGTATAAAATCAGCGATCTATGACGCAAGACGAGTACACATACAAAGCACCTTTAATAACAAGAGAAACTGAAATTTGCCGTACAATGAACCGTGCAAATAAAACGTTTATAAGGCAAGTATTTTTAATTTAACAGTACCGGATAACATACATTTTAGGATGTTGGTCCATAAATTAATGGCGATCGGGCTTTTAGAGGAAAGGAGAGAGACTAAATAGGTAAAAGACAAGACAAGCTTTGTAATGCTAAGCTAAAAATTAAATATACTATGCATATTATATTCTGGTATAATTTGTTACGTTTTTTGTATGAAAGCCAATGATATTTAAATATCAATATAAATGAGTGCTGATAAATATTGTTAGTGCGTGTACGTGAACTGTGCTTTAAATCAATAGTAAACATTAATAAGTTTACTGTATGACATTTTGTGCTTAAAGTAACTTGAACCATCATTAATAAAACTTATATTGGACCAGTAAAAGATCATGTAACGTGATATTGAAGCGTTACATGTAACAATAGGTAATACAACAGCCTCTGTAGTTCACGATGTGTAATATATATAACTTAATAAATAGTATTTGACTTCTCGTTTTATGCTTTTCCTTAATAAGCAGTAAAGTATATTAGTATTTAAATATAGGTGAGCAGATCTTTATAACACAAACGTAAAGTGAAACAATCATATTTGCTTTTTATTCAAAGTTTGCCACATGGTACCGACACTAGTGTCGGTACCATGTGGCACTACACGTGTGGCGTACATGTGGTACGACACTAGTGCCACCTAGGTGGCGAAGAAAATAGCAGCCCAAAAGGTGCGTTTTAGATACGACAAGCAAAGCACTTTTTATATTATGTCCATGGGATTTCAATTACTACTTATCCCCGATCTAAAGCCCGAGTACACTTGCAGAGACCCAGTAATAAAATATTCGTCTTAGTAATATCAGGGCTCTAATACTTTGAAGAGTTAGAAGAGTATTCAAGAGTATGAAGAATACTCATTTGAAACCCAGGTCCGCCACAATAGAGACATATCACAGTAGCCTGTATCATTAAGAATGTTCACATCTACATCTATTAATGTAACTCGATAATTTTACTAATAAATTAAGATTTCCACTATACCTTTCAATGCTACTATGAAAACTAGTTATTTTTTCTTCATTAAAACCTGATCATTAACTGCAACGCATTGTAGTTAATATATTTAGCAGGATTGAATTAAGCCCCTAGCTAAATGGATATTACTGGACAGAAAATAGCTCTTTTATACTTCGCCTGAAGAAGCACAACAAATATAATTACATGTTAAGCACTGGTATGAAATATAAGATAACATATTTTCGCAACACTTAATATACAAAAGAGCTGAGACAAATATCTTTCTTGTCGCGTCTGGCTTTTTTCTATGGGCTTCGCATTCTATAGAGATAGCAGAATATAAGTGCCTTAAGCACGGCGACTGCCCCTATTGATTGAATGAATTTGGGTTTAATATAGTTCTCTAACCCAATAATGGCATAGAGTCAGCGATCGTTGTCATTCTAGGACAATCTATTGCTAGAGCCCTGTATTTAACCAATACCTCAGATAATATCAACGTTTAACGCATAGATACCTTCGTAATGAAAACCAACTAAATTAAATATCATTCAGTAATATTGTAATACGCACTAGAGTGGCAACTAATATACGTCCAAATTTAAGCACACACCAGATAACGTTGGTAAAATAGCAAAAATAATGCGTTAATTACATGGCACATCAGTACACAGAAATGCATTTTGAGATCGTTTAATTTTAAGTTACATCGGAAGCATCAGAGATTCACTTACTCAATTTTGACTTTTAGACTACAGAATAGAATAAAGCATAATAATTTGTTAACAACGTTTGCTTGCTTTCGTCTCTTTCTCTACATAGTTTAAGTTTCGGGACTGATTGATTTTCATCTTCAGATTAAAGACTCACATTTAAACTTGTCGGTTTTAGCCTACAACGTAGGTTTGCGCAACAACTTGCTTGTTTGCTTCGCGACGACGCCTCCATTACTGACCAAAGCTAAAAATTATATAACTCGTAATTCAGCTCTAAATCTAAACTTTGGCAATTGACATCCTATATTTCATGATACATTACTTTTACCGTTTGCTTTGCTCATTGCAGCTCTCACCCTCTTGATGTTTATGATAGTGATTTCGTCGTTAGGTTTCAACTGTAAGGCGCGATAGTATGAAGTGGCCGCTTCCTTGTATTTTTCGTTTTGATGCAAAATTGCACCAAGGTTTGAGTGGTATGCAGCATTCTGTAATAGATGAGCAAACTGTAAAAATTGTCATATATTCTGATATTTTAATAAAAAAAAAAAACTACTATTTTTTGCATAATTTCGTGATTACTTACGTACTTTGCTTTGAAATCAAACGATGGGGATATATGAAAAATAAGAGTTTAAATTTAACTGCATGTATGTTACATCAGTTTTATTATTCATTATCATGGTAAAATTTATTTGAAAGAGAGACACGAGACTGCGCAGGATTTTTTTGCACAAGTTATACCTATAGATTATGAAACAACATACATAAGGATCTAATTCTGCTGCTCGGGCGTACCAACGCTCGGCAGCACGGCCGCGATTCGCTGCTCTAAGAGCCAACGCTGCCGACGCGGCGCGAACGCTGTCGGTAGGTGACAGCCGGGCAGCATACACAAACTGCTCTGCGGACTCACGTAGCCGGCCTTGTGATCTCAGGAACTCACCTAATAAGCACAATACTATGTTAGTACTTTACTTCTGTATCAACCATTTTTGCAATTAACTTTTCATATTATGGTACTTTTGTGTTCATTATTCACAGCCTGTTGATATTCGATTGCTGGGCACAGGCCGTGGAAACGGTTTTAGTGCTTTAACCCATCACGCTGCTGTCATGTGGTTTTGTTGTCTTTAAAAATTATTATCACATGTTAGTGATCGCAACCGGGACCGACGGATTACCGTGTTCTCCGAGGCCAGGGGTTGGACAAAACAATTTACCTACTAGAGACTAGCGCCGAGATTTTCTCATAATAGAAAACGCAGTACCCCTTCCATGTTACATGGCTTTGTACATTGTTATGTTAACGATGTGTCGATTCACTTTAAGGTGTTTTTGATTGTTAAGATATCCGTGGGAATGTTATATTAAAGTGTTTGGATGTTTCAGAGATAAAGAGAGAAATAATACATTTTGCGCTTATTAAATACTTAGAAATATTCCATTACACAAAGTTATAGTGAACAGAGGGTCTGATTGAAACTAGGAAACTATAAAATGTTCCTATATTCCCATGGATATTTTAAGAATCACAAAAACCTGAAAAATTACGTTAAAATAACCATGAACTATGTAGGTACAAACCTAAACTTGTATTGCGAACTAGCTAATGGCGTGCGTTTTAAATGATGTAAAGAAATCAGCTTTACGTTAATATATTATCGTTTTTCTTCGCATAATATAAATATCAAGATTTTACTTTCTTTCAGAGTTGTTTACTCGTTGTTTTTCTTCGACATCTCGGCTGTTAAGTTAATAAATTCTGAAATATGCTTCGAGAAAATGTTCCTATATTCCCATGGATATTTTAAGAATCACAAAAACCTGAAAAATTACGTTAAAATAACCATGAACTATGTAGGTACAAACCTAAACTTGTATTGCGAACTAGCTAATGGCGTGCGTTTTAAATGATGTAAAGAAATCAGCTTTACGTTAATATATTATCGTTTTACTTCGCATAATATAAATATCAAGATTTTACTTTCTTTCAGAGTTGTTTACTCGTTGTTTTTCTTCGACATCTCGGCTGTTAAGTTAATAAATTCTGAAATATGCTTCGAGAATTTCTTATTGGAGATTCTTACCAAATTGGTCTCGGATTGATGGGTCATCAGGCGTTAAAGTTATTGCTTTTCTAAACCATAGCTCTGCCTCCATACTTCTGCTTGCCTATAACAAAACATTTTTATTTATTTATTTTCTTCTGAATTAGTTCTTGGCTGGATTCACACTTGATGGTGAGTGACGATAGAACTTAAGGTGGTGCTTTCTTGCGAAGAAGTACTTTTGATCTGAAGAAAGTTTTGTTTAAAGGTGGTTAGGAAAACGGAAACCGGAAGGGCAATTGAGATCTATTCGTACTTCGGATGGGAAAGTGCAGATGGTAAAAGGTAACGAGAAACCTAGTTTAAATAATTATTTAGCACACTCTCCGAAATATTTATATCTTTTAGAATACTAATGGTCAGTCTTTCTTGCATCTATGATATTGTATGCAAAAGATGTTCCTCAAAAAAGTTTTACCGATGTTCTTAGTAAAAGATTCGGCGTTAACTGATTTTAGTAATTTTTAATAATTTTTAATTTAAAATTATAATCTTACTAATTCGTTTTTAGCATGTATCTAAAACAATTGAAATACTAGGTTCTGTTACAACTACCACCATTTTTTATTTAACCAGCGGTGCTCCAGTTCACAAGCGTAATAAATTACGTAATGTTACCGTATTCTCAATAAATGGAAATCGTAGAAGGAACACTTTGATAATACTTCGTAATAATTATAATATTCGTACGTGTACATGTTTCAAAAAATGTTTGTAATAACGCAGACTAATTATACCTTCCTATGGAAAAAAAGTAAACTTTGTTCCAGGACATTAATTATTCCCGTACCTGTTTTGTAAGGACCATTTTAGCCGTACATTTGAGTTTATAGTACCTATGGATGGTTTCCATTAAAGACAAATTCCAATAAATTACCATTAAAATTTTCCCATTTACTTTTATTGCGTAGCGGCGTGAACGACCCTGTTTCTAGAATAATAACGTATAATGAGGTTTCTAGTTAAAGCCGAAGTTTTCTGATGGATATTTATTACTTTGATAATTTATTTTATTGCGGAGTACACCTATCTAAAATATATTAAGCTAACATTTTAATTATACTTTCTCCTTATCGAAGTTCAAAATATACATACTACTATTATAATACAAGAAAAAACAATATTAGGAAAACAGCAACATATAAGATTTACAAGTAAGAATGGAAGTAAGAAGTAGGTAATGTACTTTTTTTAAGGAATAATTGACAAAGCTGACGACCCACCTGATGTGGAAAACCATCGCTTATAAACAGAGCAACACTTGGCAGAGCATGCAAGAACACGTCCTACTAATTTCCACCCTGTTTCCAGAGGTGTAAGTGTTAAACTTGCTTGCTGCTCGGCGTTAGAAATAAGCATTACGGTACTTCCCCGGACAAGCTCTTTTACAAAAAGCTCTACTACGACTGATATACAAACATTTACTATAATCTAGGACAACTAGACAAATAAAATGCTACAAACGTGAAGTTTTTTACTTTATTTTATAAGTCCACAGCTATATTACATTGCAATTAAGCGTTATCAACGCCAATTCCTGTAAAGAAACTCCGGAAACGGAACGAAAATAATAAAGAACGGATGTTAGAAAATATGACATAAATAAAAATTCGCTACACTGATTTGTTTAGTTATCAGGGATTTATAGCTTTTTAAGCTTCATTTTCACTGTAAAAACAAAATAAACGGGTGCGTACTTATGTACATGCGTTAGATGTTATACTTCTTTGGCGTAGCAAGATAAAAATCATTGCAAAAAATTTATCGTTCGCCTTATTCTGCGTTTGTAGAAAAAACGACACTCACAATAGAAAAAAGGTATTTAATATATAGAAAGCTTTTTTATAACGCATGATCTAGTTATCTCATTATGGGGCAACCAAATTTCAGTGAACATTTAAATTTGAGATTTTTATAAAATTGAATGAATTAAATCACTGAAATGAGCCAGCAGAGTTCGACAATTAAAAGTGTACACTGTCAAACCATTATAAAGTCAAACTAAAATGTTAAATATAGCTAACTTCAGCTAGGAACAAGAATTAAATTGAATTGAGCTCACTTCTGGATGTCGTTTTTTTGTGACGGTGTGCGCGCGCATCCCAGAAATTTACTCTCATCATTTTTTCCTAATGCGCCAAAAGAAGTATAACTTCAAAACTATTTAAAAAAACCTTTCACAAAATAAATACGCCAGCAAAATGGCTAGTATTCAGCTTACATTTCTAGCTACAATCTTTGCGAGTGACACGTGCGTTTCCGCGTGTCCCGGATTTAGAGCCAATGCAGACTGGATGTGGTATTCCGCCTGAGGCCACTGATTCAGTTGCATATGTATCACACTGGCCATTGATAGCACATTCTGTGTAAGAAATAAGAGTATGTTAGAAACGAAACCCTGAGTTTTAACGACGTCGCTGTGGTGCATAATGCCCTGACTAATCCAACTTCTACCATAGTGATATATTTATTCCTCTCAGTTTGTTTCAGGTGAATCCTATTGTGTTATTTAAGTATTAATTATGGTAACATATTTTTTTTATCCATAGCATAGGTTATGTAGAGAATACCTATGTAGAGAATATGCTTATTACGATAATATTGATAAGGGAATCGTTTTTTCTCTACTATAAAATCTTAAAAATAATAACAGTAATCCTTTTAAAAACATTTGGTTTAAAATAAAACTACTATTTTTCGATTGTTCACGGTTGAATGACTATTTATTTATTTATTTATTTATTTATTTATTTATTTATTCATAAGACACACCAGCAATTAATTGTAACTACATAAAAGACTACACTTAATAAAAAAAAAATATGTGTTAGAATTACAAATTCTGTCTGATGTATGTATATATTGTAAGTGTACAAATTTACAAATTAATTTAAAAGAATAAAAGCTTTCGCATATGGGCGGATGTTTTCTTAATTTAATCCCAAACCGAACGTATCTCTAAAATGAGTTCAATTACACGCGTCAAATAACCCTTTACAATTATTGGCGAAATCAACGCTGGGTCCTGTGAAATACTATCTCTCTGTCGAACTAAACCGGTCGTAAAATATCTGGCTTCTAGCCAGGACAAGGATTTCAATGGTACATACGTGTCGCGTCCAGCCGACAATTGGCGCATTCGTGTCGGGCAATATTTGCAGTGCCTCCTTGTAAGCTGAGAGAGCTTTGTGCCAGTGCCCCTTTTGCGAATGGAGGGAGGCTAGCTGCACTAGTGCAGACACTCGGGCGTTGTCGTGTTCGCGCCGGTCCCTGACGAACTGACCGTCCGCGCGTGATCCAGCTCGCAACGCGCTCACGGCTTCCGCCAAGCGACCGTCTTCCATCAGCGAAGTTCCCAGATTCACATATGCCACTAAAAAAAAACACCATTATTATCTACAGCCTATTAAGTGCACTCCTGCTTCATTAAGAGTTTGGGATTTCTAACAGATTATTAATACAGATAAGTGATTTTAATAAAACTTAAAATGCTTTTCGCGGCAAGGGCATGGACGATATCCATTTATCTAATTCTATATTTTTGCTTGCAAAAACCCCATAACTGTATGTTATGGGGTTCCTACGACCCAGGAATTGAGCCCAGGATCTTATGATCCTTAACTGAAAATAATAACTATTACACCGCAGTTACAATGTTATGTTCTGTTCATCTATTTATATTAAAAGAAAATTTACACAAATAAAATTTTGAAATGAATCCCATGACTGGAATTAAAACGTACGCTCTAATTAACTCAGCTACTTGACTTGTCAATAATTCAGCGAGGCGTGACGAATATTGCCTTGAGCCTTAAAACCGTTTACACACCAATCTCGTCGACCCACTGACACAGCCCGGCGGCTTTATTGTCGGCGGCTTCAATTCTCGTTCCAAGTATTGAATCTTTGCCGGCAGCACAAAATCAGTATCTTCCAATTGCTACTACGCAACATATCCGCAATTAACGGTTGCACCGCCAAATTTTTATTTAGGTATATTGACGGACTAAGCATATGACCTTTTATGGTCAGTGGAAAACTTTGCCTATAAACAGGGCAACACTTCGCAAAGACTTCGTACGTCCTACAAAGTGCCACCCTATGTTTATCAACCTGAAGCATAGTTTTAAGCCCTATGTCCCATTAATTAATTACACTGACAACGACGCCCTTTAGACCAAAACACAACAATGCTGCTTGGCAACAAAAATAAGCGTGGTGTTAGTACTTCCCCGGACGAGTTCTGTTCTGTTCAAAAAGCTATAAGATATTTTACTAAAAAAACGATATGACGCTACAAGGTTTTGGGAACCATTCGTGGGCGGTAGTCGCCAATAAGATTATCTTGCCACCAGATTTTAGTGTGTAGACTCCATTAGGCTGGTTTTTTTGAAGGCTTTACAGTAAGTTAATAATAACTATACCTATAGATAAACAAAAAATAAAATTGATTGACCTGATCGATTTCTGCTACAGTGATCAATCTCCAGAGAGATGTTACAACTACGCGGGGACATTATTGTGTACAAGTGTGAGCGCAAACACAGGTGCACTCTCCTTTCACTCACTCTAATAGTCCGAAGGGACACCAGATCCGACACGAACGGAAAAAGATCAGGCGCAGGATCGACAGCTTAACGTGCTCATCGCTCACAAATCTAATAACAATCAGACGGTGTATACTTACGTGCCAGGGAAGGGCGAAAGTGGATTGCACTCTCGAAACTTTTGATAGCTTCTCCGTATCTCTTTTGTTTTTGATACAGGATTCCTCTGAAACAACGTTAAAATTATTTTTGGGCCCTTTAATTATTCAGTTAATAATAATGTATAAATAATGCAACTGTACATAACACCCCTTTCGAATGTAAGTTAACTGCATGTATGAAATTTTATAGATGATTATCTTTTCAACACTTATAAATAAGATGGTTAAGATGACTTATGCCCGTTTTCACTATACGTAGGAATGGCCTAAATAGAATGACTGCCTAATGATTTTGGCGATATCTATAGAAAAAACATTTCGCCAACTCTTAGGTGATACTCTTGGTGAAAAGTTGATTCATGAATGGAATGTCCTTAGATTGGGCGTTACTTATTAAAGCATTGTCTTGTTCGTCTCAAGTGAAAACGGGCATTACAATTTTAAACTCAGTCTTTATTTTATGGGCAAAAGTAATAAAAAGTCTTAGAAGGCTTCTTCGAATTCTCCACTAAATAAAAAAAAAAGATTTATTAAAAATTCCAGTTCCATAAGTGTGCGGTGAGAGTGGTACGAGTATTTAAAGTCAGTACCCCAGCGAAAGCAATTTCTACATAAATTTTTTTGCAGTTCTGGTTAAGTGGGACCTACTATAAGGTTAGCCAGCTACCATCTCAGACCGCATCATCGCTTACCATAAGTTACGATTACAGTCAAGGGCTAACTTTAGTGAAATAAAAAAGAAATAGAGGTTTTATAAAAAATAAAAGTTAAATTAAATCACAAAGAAGAGAAACTACTTTTTAATTAAATATGCTAATCAGCAACTCAGAAATGAAGAGGCTAGTCGTATTCAAGCTGGGCTGATTCTAAGAGGCTGGCATAAGTTTTTTTGATTAGTATTAAGTATACTTGAATTAATTACAAATCGAAGCTACGCTTTAAATAAGTGAAACTATCTTCTTCTTATATGATAAATCCTCAGGTTAATTAATTGCAAAGTCAAAATCGAAGTTAAAGTCAAATATCTCCTTACTCAAGTAGGCACATAGATGGGACTTTTGATGAGTACATTACATGTAAAATATGACATAGAAGTGAGTTGATGGCGACAACTAGATTCGTCAACTTAAAACTAAAGCTACGAGGATTCCAAATGCGCGCTGGTCTTAGAAGAAGCCCACAACCACCTAAGCCGGTTGTTTTTTTAGTATCACCATCTCACATTGTCATTTAAAACTATTTAAGCAACCTGGTTAGAGCAATAATTTACATTCAAGTATTCTTATTGTCGACGTAGTCCTTAATACCATATTATGTCCCAACGCTGGGCACAGGTTTGCTATATCTCATAGGAGAGAGGAACTAAAAGCATTTTGAAGTTTCTGCATCCAGAAACATCCCAAAGAACAAGTTGGTATACGACCAATTTCCTCACTCCAAGCTTGTAATGAAACATTCTAGACCTAAAAACCTAACAATTTTCGCCCCGACCCGGCAATCGAACGCAAAAGACGGGATCTGTTCTTGAGCATGCAAAATTATAGACCTAAGAAAGAACCAAAGTAACATAAAGAGGTGATTTAGTTTTGTTTGTTTCCAGGAGATAATCGTTAGATATACTGAACCAAATTTATAAGAATAATGTTGACTCATATAGAACAAAGCAGAAGACCAGGAATATTGCGAGCTTTATATATTTTTTAATTTAAAATGGCTGAAACCACGAGGTGAAGCTATTATTTCCTTATAAAGACAGTGGTTGAGCTTATTATTCAGTATTTTACCGCTAGTTCAATATCCATTATCATTAAATATTGTGCATATAATTTATTAATGCAATGCGGTATGATCATTCATTATTATTATATTTATAAGTAAAACAGGAACTAATAATATATACACGTTCAGGAAGTTTACTGCAGTTTAAACAGGAAATACTGTTGGTATATAATATTCGTATTACTAGGTATTTACAAATAATTAAAGCTAGAGTCCAATTTCAAAATAACGGTAACTGGTTCAGTGCACTTTTTTATACCACCTGGGTATTTCATAGTCAGATAGAGTACTTTACTTTTACCTTTAAAAAGAATAAGCTGAGCTTTTTAGAGCATTCCAGTTAGCTGCTTATATTTCGCGGAAAACCTTATACGAATTCTGTTTTCATTGAATAAATTAATAATCATAAATTATAATTATAAATATATAACAGCTTCAATTAAAAGGAATCAGTAAGAAAATTTTGCGAACTCTGCCGCCAAAGTGGGATACAGACAGTTTAACACAAATGCTTTACAATTAATGACTATACTTGGAGCATGAGACTAGTCCAGCCTGATCCAAACCAACTTACATTATTCAAGGGAATAAAATCCCGCTAGGTACAGATACTTGAAGTAGACTAATAAAGATGAATCGTTAGTTCGATTGTTTTTAAACTTTTTGTGGGACTACAAAAGTCGTCAGAGAAATAAATTTTAGAAAGCAACTTTATTAAGTAAGGATATGGTACATCACGTTACTACCCAATCTTACGTAGGTAAAACGACGGGGTTTTTGAATAGCACAGTAGAAATAAAAAAAAATTATAAATGCTATACTAATAATATAATAATAAATATAATTATAAATGCTATGCTATACTAATGACATCAAGAAACGCCGTATTCAAACAAGCATGTGTCTAACATTTTTAGTTCTTTTTGGTAGATAGATTTATTGTATAATACAGAAGATAAAATCAAAATAAAAATAAAAAAATCAATTAATCCTGTTTTATAAGACTCGATAAAATCTAAGTCTAAATCATCTAAAAGCATTTTCATGTCCATGCATTCCATAACTAAAGCTATCAGACTAATTACGCTAGGCCGTATCGTGACATCCATTATTAGTGTATTTAATATCTATATATATAAAAGAAAGTCGTGTTAGTTACTTCACTTATAACTCAAGAACGGCTGAACCGATTTAGCTGAAAATTGGCAGGGAGGTAGTTTAGAGCCAGGAGAAGGACATAGGATACTTTTTATCCCGTTCGACATCATTCCCGTGTGACTTGACATGTAACGTCAGTCACTATAAAACGTGGTATAACAAAAAAGAATCAGACTTGGAATAACAAAATTGACGTATAATGACAGCTATGTAATGACGTATGGATGACTATTTGATATTTGTAAGAAATCAATAATATAACTATTTCTATTAAATAAATAATTAACATTATTGCCCAATTGCCCATTCGTATAAACAGTGAAGTGAACTATAAAACTCGGTATGGTTAAAAATTTAAGTTTTTAGGTGAAGTGAAGTTTAATTAATAATGCCGCGACCAAGACGATCGAATCTTTCCCGACAAAGCCGTGATGCAAGAAGAATACGAAATACTGCAAATGAAAGGACTGAAGAAGAACAAGAAATTGCACGTGAACAGCGCCGCGATAGTATGGCTCGACTTCGTGCTTCTCAATCACGAGAGCAAAGTGAAGCAGCCCGTGAAACAGCTCGGTTGGCAATGCAGAATCGTCGAGCGAACAACAGAGGTCAACAAATAGATAATTTGCGACGCAGAACAAGATATTTATCAAGTGCTGATTTGAATCGAGCAGCGTTTCAATACGATTGCAGCAATGATTACAGCTTGCATCCTAGCGTTTGCATTGGGCAAATGGACGTAGTTTGCGAGTATTGTGGTGCATTAAAGTTTTCCGGAGAAACGCCTGGATTATGCTGCCTTAATGGTAAAGTGAAATTGCCATTGTTGACTCCGCCACCTGAGCCATTGTATTCATTGCTTTGTGGCGAAACACAAGAATCACGCCACTTTCTTGCAAATACTCAAAAATACAATGGTTGTTTCCAGATGACGTCATTTGGGGCAGATATTATCGAAGAACGGGGATTTAATCCGACATTTAAGGTATTTATTTTTGTACTTATATAGAATGTAGTTAAAGAATAACTTACTTTATCTATTGGTAGCTATGTAGTATATTTGCTAATTCTGAACTCTACTCTCCCACCGAAAAAAGTGTTTATAACCCAGTTAATACTGTCTGGTTTTTATTTTGTAGATACAAGGACAGATTCATCATCGAATTGGATCATTACTACCTTTCGAAGATACACAGAATAAATTTTTACAAATATATTTCATGGGCAACATGGAAGAACAACTTGATCGACGCCTAGAGATCAATGCAGGAATGAAGCGAGCAATTCTTCAAGACTTGCAGTGTCTGCTTCATGAACATCATGCGTTGGTCAGGTTGTTTAAGAGTGCTTTAGAGCGCATGCCAAGTAATGACTATAAAGTTGTTATCAAAGCAGATAAACGACCATCTGGAACACACGAAAGGACATTCAATGCTCCAACAGTAGACGAAGTTGCCATCCTGATTGTTGGTGAACAATTGGAAAAACGCGATATTGTGCTTACACGTCGCGATACTGGGCAACTGCAACAAATATCTGAAACTCATCGATCATATGACACATTGCAATACCCGCTGATGTTTTGGCAAGGAGAAGATGGATATTATTTTAATATTAAAATGAAAAATCCATTGAATGGTGAGTATCAGTATCATAATTTATTTCATTTATTTGTGAAAGACACTGATTTAAAATAATGCTTATTAAAAAAATGGTTAATGTCTGTATTGTTTGCCTTTAAAATTTGCCTTTGAAATGGTTAATTATCAAATTTTTAATTTCAGGTGAAGAAACTACAAAGAAAGTTAGCTCAATGAATTATTACGCATATCGTTTGATGATTCGTCAAAATGCTGACAACTATTTGCTGCGGTTTCGTCGATTGTTTCAGCAGTATTGCGTTGACATGTATGTAAAAATAGAAACGGAACGTTTAACATTCATTAGGTTGAACCAAGCCAAACTGCGTTCTGAGGAGTACATCCATTTACGTGATGCAGTTAATACTGAAGGAAATGCAGCTAATATTGGTCGATTAACTATTCTGCCGGCGACATACATTGGTAGTCCACGTCATATGCATGAATATGCACAAGATGCAATGACATATGTTCGTCATTACGGTCGGCCCGATCTCTTTATTACTTTTACCTGTAATCCAAAATGGATAGAAATTACTCAATTGCTGCTTCCCGGACAAACATCAAGTGATAGACACGACATCACAGCACGTATATTCAGGCAAAAAATTCGGTCCCTGATGAACTTTATTGTTAAACAACGCGTCTTTGGAGATACTCGATGCTGGATGTATTCAATCGAATGGCAAAAGCGAGGCCTGCCGCACGCACACATTCTTATTTGGTTAGTGGAAAGAATTCAGCCTGACCAAATAGATGATATCATATGTGCTGAGATTCCTGATTATGAAGTCGATCCAGACCTACATGATGTTGTTACTACTAATATGATTCATGGACCGTGTGGTGCCATCAATCCCCAATCACCTTGCATGGTCGATGGAAAGTGCTCTAAACGATATCCACGGAAATTAACGGCGGAGACTGTCACTGGCAATGATGGTTATCCGCTGTATCGGCGTCGATCACCAGATGACAACGGTCGAACTGTCACAACGAAAGTGAAAAGAATGGATTTCGTTGTCGACAACAGTTGGATTGTTCCATATTCGCCACTTATTTCTAAATCGTTCAAGACACATTGCAACGTTGAATACTGCAATTCAGTTAAGTCCATAAAATATATTTGCAAATATGTCACGAAAGGCAGTGATATGGCGGTTTTTGGATTGCAATCCTCGAATACCAACGATGAAATTTCACGCTATCAAGTTGGTCGTTATGTGAACTGTAATGAAGCGATTTGGCGTATATTCGCATTTCCCATTCACGAACGTCATCCTACTGTTACGCATTTGGCGGTGCATCTGGAGAATGGTCAACGAGTATATTTCACGGCTTCGAATGCTACGCAACGTGCTGAAACACCTCCAGCAACTACATTGACCAGTTTTTTTGCAATCTGCCAAAGCGATCAGTTTGCACGAACTTTGCTTTACTCGGAGATGCCACGTTATTATACTTGGAATGCTTCATCGAAGAATTTTCAAAGACGGAAGCAAGGCGATGCGGTTCCTGGGTATCCAGATGTGCGTTCTACTGATGCTCTTGGTCGTATGTATACAGTTCATCCAAAGAATAATGAATGTTTCTATTTGCGGTTGTTGCTGGTAAATGTGCGTGGGCCAACGTCATTTGAGTCACTACGAACTGTTAATGGTGTAATATTCCCAACATATCGTGCTGCATGTGAAGAATTGAAGTTATTAGAAAACGATAGTCATTGGGATACGACAATCGCTGAAGCCATTATCTGTGCATCTCCAAGTCAGATACGCACATTATTCGCTATCATAATTTCGACATGTTTTCCATCAAACCCATGTAACCTGTGGCACAAATACAAGGATAATATGTCAGAAGATATTTTACATCAAATTCGTGTCAGTTCCAGAAATCACGATATTGAGATGAATGAGGAGATACATAATCGTGCTTTACACTTGATCGAAGATATGTGTTACCTCATGTGCGGTAATTTATTAATCAGGTTAGGAATGCCAGCACCATATCGTGAAATGAATGACGCATTTAATCGAGAATTGGAACGGGAACGTGAATATGATCACCAGGAATTAGATTTAGTAGTTCAAACGAATGTACCCCTGTTGAATTACCAACAAAAGAAAGTTTATGATACTTTAATGAAGGCAATCGATGATGAAAATGGTGGTTTATATTTCCTAGATGCCCCTGGTGGAACTGGCAAGACATTCCTCATGTCATTAGTTTTAGCAACTGTTCGGGCGAGATCTAACATAGCGGTTGCAGTTGCTTCTTCTGGAATAGCAGCCACATTGTTAGAAGGATGCCGTACGGCTCATTCAGCATTCAAATTACCGTTAAATCTTCAAACTATTGAAGAACCAACGTGTAATATTGCAAAACACTCAGCAATGGCCAAAGTTTTAGCGGTATCGAAAATCATCATCTGGGACGAATGCACAATGGCGCATAAACGTGCATTAGAAGCACTTAACCGAACATTAAAAGATTTACGCAATGACTCGAGATGTTTTGGAGGAGCAATGATTTTACTTTCTGGTGATTTCCGCCAAATACTGCCAGTAATTCCAAGATCTACGGCTGCCGACGAAATAAACGCTTGCCTCAAATCGTCAAATCTATGGCGCCATGTGAAGAAACTGCAACTGACAACAAACATGAGAGTTGCATTGCTTAATGATACATCTGCTGAAGATTTCTCGGAGCAATTGCTGACTATCGGTAATGGTCAAGTACCTGTCGATGAATCGAGCGGATTAATATCATTTCCAAATAATTTCTGTAATTTTGTCTCATCAAAAGACGAACTTATCAACAATGTATTTCCAGAAATTATTTCTAACTACAAAAATTATGAATGGATGAGTGAGCGAGCAATTTTAGCGGCTAAGAATAAAGATGTAGATGACCTAAACAACATAATTCAAAATAAGATCATTGGAACAATGCATTCATTCAAATCTATTGACTGCGTCACAAATGAAGATGAAGCCACCAACTATCCAATTGAATTTTTAAACTCTTTGGACGTGCCTGGCTTACCACCGCACAATTTACGCCTAAAGGTTGGCTCCGTAGTAATCATGCTTCGAAACATAAACCAACCAAAACTGTGCAACGGTACGCGTTTGGTGGTTAGAAAATTGATGAACAATGTAATTTACGCTACGATAATGATAGGAAAATTCAAAGGTGAGCAAGTTCTCATTCCGAGGATACCGATGATCCCAACCGATATGCCGTTTGAATTTAAAAGACTTCAATTTCCGATACGTCTTGCATTTGCCATGACCATCAACAAATCACAAGGCCAATCCTTAAAAGTTTGTGGTTTAAATCTAGAACATTCATGTTTTTCCCATGGTCAATTATACGTGGCATGTTCACGGGTCGGAAGACCATCTGCGTTGTTTGTTTTTGCGCCTGATAATAAAACAAAAAATGTCGTGTATCACAAGGTACTTAAATGAAGAGCAACCTATGTACTAAAATACAGAAATAATTATGAATGATTGATGTAGAAATTTAATTTTTTTTGTATTTTTTCCAATAAAAAAAAAATCTGCTTATTTATTGACATTAAGGCGGAACAAAGTTCGCCGGGTCAGCTAGTTTTTTATGAAAAAAAAACACTAGCTAACAAATAGTTACTTTTAAAGTTTCTCTGCTTCCGTTTATGGATAGGTGAATACAATGTTGCTTATTTCGTCTGATACAAATCTATAAACCAGGGCTTGGAGTCGGTTTCCATTTACCGGAAAATTTAAGTTAATTGGTTTTTTATAGCTTTGTATTTTGCCAGTTAATTGATTGAACGGTAATTAAAATAACTGAACCTATATTGTTTACTCTTATACTTAAAAAAAAATTTCATTCAGTTATATTAATCTCAAAAGGGTTCATGACAGAGATCTTATTCTAAATAAACGATATTTATTATCATAAAAAACGGTTCCATCATTTAATTGTGTTATCCATATAGTCGATCTTAGTTCCACTGCATAGTAAATGATCAAACACGAACGGCCAATGAACCCAGTCAACGCTTATACAAGGAAACCTTCATTAATTTTCTGATAGCTTGCCAAAATATTAGCTGATTGAAAAACCTTCAAACCAACAAAACTTATTATTTATTTTTTCGCAAAGTGTACCGAAACGGTATAATAATGAAAATGATGTTCACCCTGTTGACAGTGATTTAGAAGTAGTGTATTTCTATGTTTGTACTTATTTTTTGATTACAAAAATATCTAAAACGAAGCAAAGTTACAAATACCAGCCCATAAAGTTAGAATTAACTCATGTATACATAAATTTTATTTAATACTAGCTGACCCGGCGAACTTTGTTCCGCCTTAATGTCAATAAATAAGCAGATTTTTTTTTTATTGGAAAAAATACAAAAAAAATTAAATTTCTACATCAATCATTCATAATTATTTCTGTATTTTAGTACATAGGTTGCTCTTCATTTAAGTACCTTGTGATACACGACATTTTTTGTTTTATTATCAGGCGCAAAAACAAACAACGCAGATGGTCTTCCGACCCGTGAACATGCCACGTATAATTGACCATGGGAAAAACATGAATGTTCTAGATTTAAACCACAAACTTTTAAGGATTGGCCTTGTGATTTGTTGATGGTCATGGCAAATGCAAGACGTATCGGAAATTGAAGTCTTTTAAATTCAAACGGCATATCGGTTGGGATCATCGGTATCCTCGGAATGAGAACTTGCTCACCTTTGAATTTTCCTATCATTATCGTAGCGTAAATTACATTGTTCATCAATTTTCTAACCACCAAACGCGTACCGTTGCACAGTTTTGGTTGGTTTATGTTTCGAAGCATGATTACTACGGAGCCAACCTTTAGGCGTAAATTGTGCGGTGGTAAGCCAGGCACGTCCAAAGAGTTTAAAAATTCAATTGGATAGTTGGTGGCTTCATCTTCATTTGTGACGCAGTCAATAGATTTGAATGAATGCATTGTTCCAATGATCTTATTTTGAATTATGTTGTTTAGGTCATCTACATCTTTATTCTTAGCCGCTAAAATTGCTCGCTCACTCATCCATTCATAATTTTTGTAGTTAGAAATAATTTCTGGAAATACATTGTTGATAAGTTCGTCTTTTGATGAGACAAAATTACAGAAATTATTTGGAAATGATATTAATCCGCTCGATTCATCGACAGGTACTTGACCATTACCGATAGTCAGCAATTGCTCCGAGAAATCTTCAGCAGATGTATCATTAAGCAATGCAACTCTCATGTTTGTTGTCAGTTGCAGTTTCTTCACATGGCGCCATAGATTTGACGATTTGAGGCAAGCGTTTATTTCGTCGGCAGCCGTAGATCTTGGAATTACTGGCAGTATTTGGCGGAAATCACCAGAAAGTAAAATCATTGCTCCTCCAAAACATCTCGAGTCATTGCGTAAATCTTTTAATGTTCGGTTAAGTGCTTCTAATGCACGTTTATGCGCCATTGTGCATTCGTCCCAGATGATGATTTTCGATACCGCTAAAACTTTGGCCATTGCTGAGTGTTTTGCAATATTACACGTTGGTTCTTCAATAGTTTGAAGATTTAACGGTAATTTGAATGCTGAATGAGCCGTACGGCATCCTTCTAACAATGTGGCTGCTATTCCAGAAGAAGCAACTGCAACCGCTATGTTAGATCTCGCCCGAACAGTTGCTAAAACTAATGACATGAGGAATGTCTTGCCAGTTCCACCAGGGGCATCTAGGAAATATAAACCACCATTTTCATCATCGATTGCCTTCATTAAAGTATCATAAACTTTCTTTTGTTGGTAATTCAACAGGGGTACATTCGTTTGAACTACTAAATCTAATTCCTGGTGATCATATTCACGTTCCCGTTCCAATTCTCGATTAAATGCGTCATTCATTTCACGATATGGTGCTGGCATTCCTAACCTGATTAATAAATTACCGCACATGAGGTAACACATATCTTCGATCAAGTGTAAAGCACGATTATGTATCTCCTCATTCATCTCAATATCGTGATTTCTGGAACTGACACGAATTTGATGTAAAATATCTTCTGACATATTATCCTTGTATTTGTGCCACAGGTTACATGGGTTTGATGGAAAACATGTCGAAATTATGATAGCGAATAATGTGCGTATCTGACTTGGAGATGCACAGATAATGGCTTCAGCGATTGTCGTATCCCAATGACTATCGTTTTCTAATAACTTCAATTCTTCACATGCAGCACGATATGTTGGGAATATTACACCATTAACAGTTCGTAGTGACTCAAATGACGTTGGCCCACGCACATTTACCAGCAACAACCGCAAATAGAAACATTCATTATTCTTTGGATGAACTGTATACATACGACCAAGAGCATCAGTAGAACGCACATCTGGATACCCAGGAACCGCATCGCCTTGCTTCCGTCTTTGAAAATTCTTCGATGAAGCATTCCAAGTATAATAACGTGGCATCTCCGAGTAAAGCAAAGTTCGTGCAAACTGATCGCTTTGGCAGATTGCAAAAAAACTGGTCAATGTAGTTGCTGGAGGTGTTTCAGCACGTTGCGTAGCATTCGAAGCCGTGAAATATACTCGTTGACCATTCTCCAGATGCACCGCCAAATGCGTAACAGTAGGATGACGTTCGTGAATGGGAAATGCGAATATACGCCAAATCGCTTCATTACAGTTCACATAACGACCAACTTGATAGCGTGAAATTTCATCGTTGGTATTCGAGGATTGCAATCCAAAAACCGCCATATCACTGCCTTTCGTGACATATTTGCAAATATATTTTATGGACTTAACTGAATTGCAGTATTCAACGTTGCAATGTGTCTTGAACGATTTAGAAATAAGTGGCGAATATGGAACAATCCAACTGTTGTCGACAACGAAATCCATTCTTTTCACTTTCGTTGTGACAGTTCGACCGTTGTCATCTGGTGATCGACGCCGATACAGCGGATAACCATCATTGCCAGTGACAGTCTCCGCCGTTAATTTCCGTGGATATCGTTTAGAGCACTTTCCATCGACCATGCAAGGTGATTGGGGATTGATGGCACCACACGGTCCATGAATCATATTAGTAGTAACAACATCATGTAGGTCTGGATCGACTTCATAATCAGGAATCTCAGCACATATGATATCATCTATTTGGTCAGGCTGAATTCTTTCCACTAACCAAATAAGAATGTGTGCGTGCGGCAGGCCTCGCTTTTGCCATTCGATTGAATACATCCAGCATCGAGTATCTCCAAAGACGCGTTGTTTAACAATAAAGTTCATCAGGGACCGAATTTTTTGCCTGAATATACGTGCTGTGATGTCGTGTCTATCACTTGATGTTTGTCCGGGAAGCAGCAATTGAGTAATTTCTATCCATTTTGGATTACAGGTAAAAGTAATAAAGAGATCGGGCCGACCGTAATGACGAACATATGTCATTGCATCTTGTGCATATTCATGCATATGACGTGGACTACCAATGTATGTCGCCGGCAGAATAGTTAATCGACCAATATTAGCTGCATTTCCTTCAGTATTAACTGCATCACGTAAATGGATGTACTCCTCAGAACGCAGTTTGGCTTGGTTCAACCTAATGAATGTTAAACGTTCCGTTTCTATTTTTACATACATGTCAACGCAATACTGCTGAAACAATCGACGAAACCGCAGCAAATAGTTGTCAGCATTTTGACGAATCATCAAACGATATGCGTAATAATTCATTGAGCTAACTTTCTTTGTAGTTTCTTCACCTGAAATTAAAAATTTGATAATTAACCATTTCAAAGGCAAATTTTAAAGGCAAACAATACAGACATTAACCATTTTTTTAATAAGCATTATTTTAAATCAGTGTCTTTCACAAATAAATGAAATAAATTATGATACTGATACTCACCATTCAATGGATTTTTCATTTTAATATTAAAATAATATCCATCTTCTCCTTGCCAAAACATCAGCGGGTATTGCAATGTGTCATATGATCGATGAGTTTCAGATATTTGTTGCAGTTGCCCAGTATCGCGACGTGTAAGCACAATATCGCGTTTTTCCAATTGTTCACCAACAATCAGGATGGCAACTTCGTCTACTGTTGGAGCATTGAATGTCCTTTCGTGTGTTCCAGATGGTCGTTTATCTGCTTTGATAACAACTTTATAGTCATTACTTGGCATGCGCTCTAAAGCACTCTTAAACAACCTGACCAACGCATGATGTTCATGAAGCAGACACTGCAAGTCTTGAAGAATTGCTCGCTTCATTCCTGCATTGATCTCTAGGCGTCGATCAAGTTGTTCTTCCATGTTGCCCATGAAATATATTTGTAAAAATTTATTCTGTGTATCTTCGAAAGGTAGTAATGATCCAATTCGATGATGAATCTGTCCTTGTATCTACAAAATAAAAACCAGACAGTATTAACTGGGTTATAAACACTTTTTTCGGTGGGAGAGTAGAGTTCAGAATTAGCAAATATACTACATAGCTACCAATAGATAAAGTAAGTTATTCTTTAACTACATTCTATATAAGTACAAAAATAAATACCTTAAATGTCGGATTAAATCCCCGTTCTTCGATAATATCTGCCCCAAATGACGTCATCTGGAAACAACCATTGTATTTTTGAGTATTTGCAAGAAAGTGGCGTGATTCTTGTGTTTCGCCACAAAGCAATGAATACAATGGCTCAGGTGGCGGAGTCAACAATGGCAATTTCACTTTACCATTAAGGCAGCATAATCCAGGCGTTTCTCCGGAAAACTTTAATGCACCACAATACTCGCAAACTACGTCCATTTGCCCAATGCAAACGCTAGGATGCAAGCTGTAATCATTGCTGCAATCGTATTGAAACGCTGCTCGATTCAAATCAGCACTTGATAAATATCTTGTTCTGCGTCGCAAATTATCTATTTGTTGACCTCTGTTGTTCGCTCGACGATTCTGCATTGCCAACCGAGCTGTTTCACGGGCTGCTTCACTTTGCTCTCGTGATTGAGAAGCACGAAGTCGAGCCATACTATCGCGGCGCTGTTCACGTGCAATTTCTTGTTCTTCTTCAGTCCTTTCATTTGCAGTATTTCGTATTCTTCTTGCATCACGGCTTTGTCGGGAAAGATTCGATCGTCTTGGTCGCGGCATTATTAATTAAACTTCACTTCACCTAAAAACTTAAATTTTTAACCATACCGAGTTTTATAGTTCACTTCACTGTTTATACGAATGGGCAATTGGGCAATAATGTTAATTATTTATTTAATAGAAATAGTTATATTATTGATTTCTTACAAATATCAAATAGTCATCCATACGTCATTACATAGCTGTCATTATACGTCAATTTTGTTATTCCAAGTCTGATTCTTTTTTGTTATACCACGTTTTATAGTGACTGACGTTACATGTCAAGTCACACGGGAATGATGTCGAACGGGATAAAAAGTATCCTATGTCCTTCTCCTGGCTCTAAACTACCTCCCTGCCAATTTTCAGCTAAATCGGTTCAGCCGTTCTTGAGTTATAAGTGAAGTAACTAACACGACTTTCTTTTATATATATAGATTTGTCACCATGACTGTTTGGAATGTAGGGTTTGCGTGACATGGCTGGTACTGCTGACTAGCGGAAACATTCAAGTTTTGCAGTGAGCTTTCAGTGCATAAATTATTTTTTAATTTAACTTCAACAACGACACAATTTTATCGCCAGCAAACATTAGTGTTAAAGTATGGTAAAGCTTTACCTCTTTAGCTGTACCTCTATATTATATGTCACCATAAAGCAGTGGTAACCTTCTGGATGGGACGTCAGATTTAGTTTCGGGGGGCAGAGTTCGAAACCCGGTACGCACCTCTTACTTTTGTAAGATATTTGCGTTTTAAGAATTAAATATCACTTGCTTTAGCGGTGAACGAAAACTTCGTGAGGAAACCTGCATGCCTGAGGGTTCTTCATAAAGTTGCCAAAGACGTGTGAAGTCCACCAATCCCTATTTGGCCAGCAGGGTGGACCTAAAGGCGAATCAGACCTAAGCTCTTCTCGTTCTAAGAAGAGACTCGAGCCCTGTTCATTACCTAAACGGTTCGGTTACGTAGTCTAATTAAGACATAATTTAAACACTGAATCCAACTCGGGTAGGCAGCGTTAAGAAAGCTTCTCGATATCTTCTCGTCTAAAAGTCCTCAATGCCTAAAAAACAAAGTTTTCATACCGTGCGTGTTACCAATCATGCCTTATGGAATCCGTGTCATGTTCGCTAACTATGGTCCTAATAAGAAAACTCAGAGTAACTTAGCGGGGAATGGAATGAGATCTTTGAATGGAGTATCACTACGTGATCAAATTAGACATGGGCCAATGAGAAGACAAATAAAACATTTGTAGTCTTCTGCAATGGTAATCGACATAGCTGAGTAAACCCGCACTATAAAACCTAGTGTTGTTGAGCACGAGGTGGGCAGGTAACATAAAGCGATTCGCAGTCAAGACTCAAACTACTTAGGCTGAAAAAATAACTATATTGTTTCAATTGATTCTTATTCCGAACGAGGCAGAAGTACACCTGTTACAATAAAACTTTTCAAATTATTTTTATTACCAAATTCTATTCAAACGTCAATAAGCTTACCTACTTAAAAAATCACTCGCATCTGTGATTCTTCTACTGAAATTCAAGGTAACTAAAATCCCATCGGCTTTAAATACATTACTAAACCTTTTGTCCTTACAGATTCAGAGTTCACTAAGTTGGTATTATGTTGGTATTATGTAGGGAGTATGTTTGTAATTGGGTACCTAAAGTTTTGTGTTTACAGATTTAGACGTTTATTGTAAGAGAAAATTATACATAATAAAATATCTATTCTCTTCTTTTGTTACACTGGTTTTGTGAGCTTCTGTTGCATTATACTCAAGATAATTTCAACCGATGAATGACAACAGCTAGACAAAATAGATTTTGTAAGAATTTTCCAACTGTGCAGTCTTGTGCCGGTCGTGCAAAGCGATTCCCGCTGACTTGATTGAAGAACTAACCTTCTCAGTCATAAAGCTCGTGAAATTTTAAAACATGGCACTGTTATCTTTATAGTTAAGAACATACAGAAGCCGTGTACATGATTAATATTAAAGCATCAAAAACTATTCCACTTTAGTAGTGTTTTTCGAACTGGCGGTTACTTCATTTCATCTAGCAGTTCACGGTTATTTACCTCTAATTTTGTAAACGTTTACCATAAAATTAGTAAAAAAAGTTTGCGGGCTAGCAACATTATATGGGTGTGTAGTCAGACGTGCGCGGGGCGTTTTCACTCCGTGCAATAATGGCTGAATGAGGGTTCTGTATATTCTTAATTCTATGACTGTTATCCATCAGGTAAGAGGGAGATTTCCGTTGTTTTTATTCCATTATAACTTTGTGCTAGACTGTAATCTGATGGTAGTAGGAGATGATAATATGTTGTATCGACTGTAGCGGGCTAAAAGATTAGGAGTTATTTTAAACCCACAGGTCCCTATCTCTAATCGGGTTGTACATCATAATTAAAACATTTAGTATTAGGGTGGTAACATGCCACGGGCAAAGCCTCAGCCAGAACAGACCAGAGAAAATAAAGAAATCATATACATCTAAACTGCCTCTACCGGGAATCCAACCAATGAACGCCCAATTGTTAAACAGCAGCGCTTACTATTACGCCAGGGAGCTCGAAAATATAGTACATAAAATGTACTTTGCCATTCCCAACTCCACGTGGAACCAATCAGTAACAAAATCTCTTAAGTAAGTTAAAATAATAATCAGCTTTTTTCGGTTAAAGTTACTCATCTCATAATAATTTAAAGTTTTAACGGAGCCTCTTATAAAGAAGATCTTTCCCTGATCCTATCTTTCCCTATCAATCTACGTGTTCTTATTAATGAGGTCATGAAGTAATCGGTGGAAGTTTCGATGTACAATAAAGTATCTCAGTAATAGGAGGGTAGGGCTTAGTAACAAATTATTGCCAACGTAGACAGTATACAATAGTGGGACGGGACGGTTCTCATTAGTGTACACTGAGCCTACCTCCAGCTCGACCCCATGCAATCAGCATTACTCTCAAGGGTACGATATTGCACTGCTTAATTAACGTACCTGTAAAGCTATTCACGGATAAATACTATATCCTAGTGGCTAAGCACAGAGGCAGGATTTACGGGATGAAATCATTTCATTTTTAATTCTTTATTCTTCCATTTAAGTCGTCGATTTCAAATAAGACACCTTTCAATACAAATTTGTCAAAATTTACGTCAGCTCAATTAAAAAACAGTTACAGAAACTATCACTTAACTTTAGCACTACGAACGAGTAGGTGAGACTAACTTTTTTCTAACTCATGACTTTATTACTCAAGAACTTTCTTTAAAACTGCATAATGCATATTCACATAGCGGTTATCAGAGTACTTCGATAAATAAGAGAACAATGATTAGTTGTTATGGATTTCTGAAATCATTACCTCACCTTACTGCGTATTTAATGTTAAAGTTTACTAAACTATGAATACAGTATTTTGCATTATAATTATAATACTTGCGCCATACAATTTAATAATTTATCGGGGAGCCAAATTCGCGTGCTTGGGTTGGATTGAGTAACTTTGGCGTGTTTTATTCGATTTCATAACTTACCGAAATATTTTTTGGGTCGAAGGGGCTACAAATATTTATAAAAGTCAAGTCTAAATATAGCTTTAGAGGTCTTTAATAAATTCCTGGTTGAACTTAATACATTTACGAGATAATTGTGGATGGGTTACATTTAATGTGATTGATGGTACTTACTAATTTTCTAAGTACTAATTTCAATAAATGCTTTGTAATAAAATATGTCTGCCTGTTCCAGAGCCTTACTTTCATCGATACAAACAGAGGGTATTATCCTCGGAATAGTAAATAGCTTTATACAGAGGTATTATCAGAAATAGTTTCATTGACAAAGGTTGACTTCCTAAAAAAATTATAATAGTACACAAACAATATTAAGATTGTGTTGTCAAGTATTGCAATTTTTTTTTTTATGTTGCTTTGCATTCAATTAATAATTTAATCAGTGTAATTTGGCTGAGGTGGGTTTTCTATAATAATTATGTATAAATGTTATATGCTATACTAATAATTTAATCAGTGCGCATAACTTTTTATATAGTCTCATATAAAACTTAGCCTAGAAGTTATATGTATATGTTGCAGACTGAGACAGTAACACTACTATGTCAAAATTAAATTTTTTCTACTAAGTTATAGTTTTAAAATATAGCATCATCAGTTTGTCATCAATACGGGCTGCTAATAATATAATAACATTTTCGGTTCAGTTCTGTTGTTATAGGATATACGCATGTATCCCCGTAATTTTTATCTCAGTTCAATAGAAAACTATTAAATCCACGAGAATGAACATGTTTTAAGTAATTTTTTGTTCGGTAATATATTTGAGTGATACATCACGCAAAATATTCATAGCAAAAGTTCCTACCAAACAAGATCGGAATCTAATCCCAAATTTAAAGTTTTGTCCACATCGGAAGTTGAATCCTGGATCACCCAATCATAACGCCATACCAGGTTTAGCAGCGATCTTCAAAGTGAATTTGTTTTGTTTACATTTAATTTAGTTCGTCGACACTATTTGCTCTTCGGAGTTAATTAGAGTGAAATTCTATGTACATAATTGAAGATAATTAGTAACTCGGTGCTGGAACATTAGGCGCTCGCTTTATGACGTAACTAGTAGTAACCCTGCGAATTTGTCTACGCAAAACTGACTGACTATACTTTTTAAGCCAAAAACGATACTGGCAATGCACATTTCCTTCCTTACTTATAAAGTAGACCTTTTAAACAAAAACAATTCTTGCAATGTTTTTTTCCTTTCTTTAATTCGCATAAAACAATAAAAATAACGCAAATTACTCTTTCAAAGTCACCTGTTGTCCGTAAAAGCCTTGTAAAAATCAGTTCAGCTTTTCCGACGAATAGCTCGAGTTAACAGACACGAAATGCTACTGTTCAATATAATCAAATGAGCCATCCATAAAATATTATAATATGAGTAGTGCAAACAACCTTATGCAGCAATAAATATTAAGTCAATAAGCTTTAAAAGAGGCAGTTATTTATGAAGAAAATCTCAAGTACTAGTTATAATAAACTTAAGGATAGGCATTGTAAGAGTTATAAAAAGCCTACCCTTAAGTATTTATAAGAAGTACTGAAGATTTTCTGCATTTTATATCATCTGCATACCCTGTACTTACCCTCTATGCACGCCACTGATTACAAACATACATTTAAATATTATTTATTTGTATATTAGAGCTTTTGCCCTCAGCCGTGTGAAATTCAGGTCAGCCTGTATCATGGTTTCCAGAGGAACAATTTTGATTAAAGTTGGAGCACTAATTAAATCTGAATATATATGTTCTCAAACTATGAAAGTTTCGTCTATATCGATCCAGTGGTTTGCGTGATGTACGCTCAAATATATTACCAAACAAACTATTACTTGGAACACGGTACTTCATTTGCGTGGATCTTTTGGCTTTCCATCGAACTACGCAATTTTTAACTCTTAACACTTTTATTTCCACTTCCCTTTATCACTAAAATGTCATCATCATCATCATCAACCCAGTAACGGCCCACTACAGGGCACGGGACTCCTCCCACCACGCTGGCCCAGTACGTTTTGGTGGACTTCACACGCCTTTGAGAACATTATAGAGAACTCTCAGGTAGGTGTCCTCACGATATTTTCCTTCACCGTTGAAGCATGTGATATTTTAATTACTTAAAACGCACAAAACTTTGAAAATTTAAAGGATTGTCTTCACTTTCGAACACGGCTGTCCGAAAGTGAAGCCGAAGTAATAACCACTGGGCTATTTTTTTTAATAGAATAATTAAGGGACCTGATGGTAATTGAAAAACCATGGCCTTTAAACAGAGCAACCCTCTTCAGGGCATGCATGGAGCACGTCCTGCTACGTGCCGCGCTGTATCCATCCATTGGATGCGTAGTTGTTGCCCTTCAGAACGGAACAGCAGTTGTAGCATTGCTTAGCGGCAGAAATAAGCATGGTGATAGCACTTCCCCGGACGAGCTCTGTCACAAAAAGCTCTACTACCACTTTTATCACCGCTTGACATGTCATCATACTAATCATTAATACCGTTTGGAAAGCGTGGTGAGTCTACAATCTAGAACCCTATCTCCACGTGGTGTGAATAGAGGGAATGCACAGGATATGCAGAGGATATAAAATGAAGAAAATCACCAGTACGAGTTATAAATACTTAAAGGTAGACTTTTATAACTCTTACAAAGCCTATCCCTAAGTTTTTTATAACCATTATAACTCTTACTGGAGATTTTCTTAATTTTATATCATATGCATACCCTGTGCATACCCTCTATGCACGCCACTGCTATGTCCTATGGGAGAGAAGATTTCATATGCCCAGTCATGGAATATTGATACGCTGAGGATGATGATAACAAATGAGAGTGACTTAGTTATAGGTATTGGGAAAATACATCCCCGCGAAAACGCGGCATGCAAAAGCCAAGTTGTCAATAAACGCCTCAAAGATAATAGGTATTCAAGAGCCAACATATAAATTCAAGCCAAACAGTTTCACAAACAAGCGATATGCAAAACACTACGCAAATGTTGTCGCTGGTCTTGCTGGCTGGAATGTTAAATATGTGTGAGCAAACATGAGTTTAATCTACGCCTTATCGCCATTAAAACACGCCACCGTTGTTCCGACTACGCTCGCCTCCCCTGTATAGTCTTGAATACTTGATCGTAATTAACGGATACGAATACATATTGCCGCATATTGTTCAAGAAAGTTCTCGAATTATCTAAAGGTTATGGAAAATGGTTCTTTTAAGGATGCCCTGATTTATGATTTGATCACGTAGACATATGCCGAGCACCTTCCTCCATGGCTGAATATCCGTGTATCCGTGTAGCCAGCACGGCTAGCATAGGCAGTAGACAATTATCTCCCCGGGGAAAGGATAAAAATGTATCTTCTCCCACAGCTTTACCAAGAGTTCAGAGCACTGGCGCACAAGTGGAAATAATATAAAAATAATATGTGCGTTACAATAAGCGGGGATAAACTTCTCCTCTTCGACGTTCCCGTGCTTTAGCAGGTGGACACGTTGATTATATCCCTTGTTAGGGGATATAATCGGGGGATATAATTTTTGTCCCCTGCAGAGATACCAAACAAACAAAAAAACAAAAAAGACAAAGCTCCATTAGTAACTCGCGCGTAACAAAATTAAATTTAGAACGAAATCAAAAACATATTTAGTTGAATGAAATGAAACTATGCAAGCTTTGAGACAGACTAACTTTGAGCAATGTGTCTTATTTCAAACTGTACACTAACGGAACTACAATATCTCCTAATAGATGGTCATACAGTCGCTATAAAGAATCGCAGAAGAGTCGCTATAAATGCATATACTAATTTCAGCATCGGTAGTTGGAGAGCCATAGCTTGGTGGTAAAAGCGCTCAGGCCGCGATTGCCAGAGACTCGCAGGTACGAATCCCGTCGAATCCGAATTTTTTTTGATGTATTTTAAATTTATAAAATTGATATTTCCTCCAAGTTTAGGTAAAACACTATAAACATTATAAAAAAGTATATAGTTCGTGCGGACGAATTTCCCGCCACCTAGACGAGTTGGCTAACTTGGGTAACATAGTCATACCATTTTAGCTAACTATTATATATACTACGAGTACTTTGCACAGAAAATTTAAAAGACAATGTTGGACCTTCAGACCAGATAAATAATTATAATTATCTACTTATTTTAAAATATTTTAAAACTTTCATGTTAAAATTAGGATTGCCGTGGCATTAAAATATAAGAGTGACTTCTAAATATATGTAAGTACAAGAATAATTATCATTCATAAATAATGAGTAGGTAATTAAGTTATGCTAAAAGCGTTTTCATGTAGGTAACTTTTGTGATTAAAGCTATTAGGCTAATAACAGGTCACAGCAAAGCATCCATTAATTTTTTCACTAACGACTGACTCCGCTTTTAAATTACGACCGATGCAGAACAAACATTGCATTAAAACAAAAGTTCCGTAAATTATGGAAGAGAAATTTCAAGTAATGAAAATAAACTTTGCCTTTAAGCTATTTCAGTTTTGTCAACAACCAACGGAAAAATACGTAGGCTACTTAATTGAAAAAAACGTATACTTTTATTACTTTTTATAAGCTACTCGCGGATTCACCTAGAGAAAATAAACATGCCACTCATAAACTGTATTTCATAAAATATTTCCTCATTATTTGTTCCCTCAGTGTACAGATCAGGAATGAACAGATTATAAGAAGAACTTGAGTCTACGACGTAACTCAACGAGTCGTGGATTTGAAGTGGCATTGGGTGCATAGCTCGGCATAGTTGGGAAAACCGATAGACATTATGTTCCTGACAACAAGAAGAAGACGTCAAAATCTTACCAGAAAAATCAACTTTAGCACTTACTTTACACTTACCCAATAGGTGGGGAAACGATAAAAAACCAACTGGGGTCTGTTTTCCTGGACTAAAGATGCGTCCTGACAGCAATCTTTTACAAAATTTCGCTATGAATTCCCAGGGAAAGGATCCCGACTGCTTTTCCGGTATAAAATGTATCCCTACGAAGCAAGTTAACTATGATCCGAACATCATCATCAAGATTAGTTTAGCAGTGGTAGAGCCACTCAAAGTTAACGTGCAAATAAGTCATAAAACCTCAAACCCCATATTTAAACTCCTTAGGGATGGAATAAAAAAAGTCTCTTAGTATACCAGTGCTTAAAGAATATTTTCTTTAAATATCAAATTTGTACGTTCGGCCGTTTGGGCTCTAGGTTACCTGTCAGTCTGTCAGAAAAAAAGTCTTTTATAGTTACAGAAGATTGCGGTTAAACACCAAACCTGTGAACACAAAATTCAGTAAAGTGGGCTGACGTCTGACAATTAATTACGAGTATTTAAAATCCTCTTAAATATTTGTCTACAATTACTGTGAACCGCTGTATAATGACGTACCTTACTATAACAAGAGCCTTCATTACTGAAACACAGAACCGCATTCTTAATGCTAACGATAGCTACATAAATATTAATGTTGCTGAAAAATTATTTGTTTCACGTGAAATATTTGAATACAAAGGCGGTTCGGTTTGATTCAAAGTAATCTATGCACCGAAAGTTCACCAAAGAGCTTGGGAGTAACCAACAAGTTTGCAGCGCCGTTGTTTTGAATTGTATAAATAAACTTTTCATCGATATGTTTTGTGAGTTTGTGCTCGAACAACTTAAGAGTTTCCTGATAGAGTTTAAACCCGCGACTTCAAAATCGAGATTCTCACAACTAAAAATATTTGTGCTAATATGTACATTCATCAAAACCATCAGCCTAATTAATCTAGGACTTTTGAGTGCTAAATGAAACAATCTTATAGGAGGGATATAGTAGATTGTTCCAATGCGTAGTCTACTGTTTAGTTTTATACTTTGCCCATCCCTCTGTAGGTTTGTCATCTTCAGATGGTGTCTAAAAGATAGCAAAGTTTTTACTATATCACGCGAGGTCTTAGTTAGACGTAAACCACTTTTAAGTTGTTAGTGATAATGATCCGGGCTGATGGCTGAACGTACTCTCCGAGGCACGAAATACCTATAGTGGTAAACCAAAACTACGTCCGATTGTTCGTGCCATATAAACACGACAGCCGGTCATTAGTGTTCAAAGATAAAAAAGGGGTTGAAAAAAATCTGGTTTAATATTACATAGATGCAGCACTGCAATAATGCGCCATGAATAATGCAGGTCGCGCTTGATGTGGGCTCGACGTACACTAATGAAAACCTTACCTCCCCACTATTATCTCTATTCTACGTAAGCAACAATTTGTTCCAACATTGTTAGATATCTCTTCGTATTTATTCGACCAAGCATTTTGTCCGGTATTTATTCGTACTATACATTTTTTCTAAGACAATTTGCAGTTGACCTATTGATGATAGTTCGTTTTACCTTACCTCCCACTATTACCTTCAGTCTAGGTACGTGAGCAACAATTTGTTCCAACATTGTTAGATATCTCTTCGTATTTATTCGACCAAGCATTTTTTCCGGTATTTATTCGTACTATACATTTTTTCTAAGACAGTTTGCAGTTGACCTATTGATGATAGTCCGTTCTACCTTACGTAGGTAAGGTAGAACGGACACTATTATCTTCAATCTAGGTACGTGAGCAATAATTTGTTCCAATATTGTTAAACATCTCTTTGTATTTATTCGGCCAAACCTTTTGTCTCGTATTTATTTAAGACTCTTTTTTTATAAAATTTGTTACATTTAAACCCACGGATCATAAGATGGTGTTCTAATCTTTGTTTAACACAATTGCCCTAAAAAAGAGTGTAATTTTTACAGGATTTATGTATGTATATTGGTTTTCTTTATAGATTATCTTTATGTTTATACTTCGTTTAGAGAAAATAAACATGCCTTATCATTTGATGCCAAAATCCTTATACCATTCCAAGTGACACTGAAAAAAAACTTCAAACCAGCTATATATAATAACTACTACTATTAGTATACTGATATTAAAGTTTGCTATAGAGTTTTAACTTATATATTGTACCTTCTTCTTCTTTTTGAGTGCTTTGGAACAGCGTGGTAGGATTTATTTCTAAAGCACACATTTCAAAACGAACAGACAAACTTTACTATTTATTATTATCTTTACTTAATTTATACAAAGTTCTAGAGATAGTTGATAAGTAAATTATTCAAACAGAATTGTTTCACAAACAAGCAATATGCAAAATACTGAGCAAGTGTTGGCGCGACTCTCGCTTGTGGAATAATAAATATCTATGCATATGTGTGTGAACAAATAGGAGTTTAATCTACACCTTATTTCCGGTGGACTACGGTTCCGGTCTTACATCGTATCCGCCAACTAAGCTGCAAATACTTCTTGTTTATTCTAGGCATTATAACTATTTCAAGATCACCATAATCATCTTCACTGTCAACCCCCTACCGGCCCAGTAGTGCATATATATGTTTATGCGAATGTGTATGTGTATGTGCGTAATTTTTTTTTTGTATTAATTGTGTATATGCAATACATTGAAATAAGTGATATTTCAAATGCTTGGATCAAAAAACGCACATAACTCCGCAATGCTAGAGGTGCGTTCCGGGGTTCAAACTCAGTCCCCTGGAAAGTTATGCCGAAGCTCTAACCACTAGGCTATGCCACTTCCATTAAAAGTTGTTGCATAGAATCAAATCATAACATCAAAATTAAGAAATTTCTCGAAAAATTTACGTATTACGAAGAATAAGGTCACTTAATTTCAGACTGCCGATCTTATAAGTAATGATGCCGCTACTCAATACTAATGTCGCATAAAATTTCGAACAAAAAAGTATATAACCAGAGTGTATTACGTAAGAAAAAGCCCAAGAATCTGACCACAGCCGCGTTTATTAGGGTTTTTCAAAAATCCCGTGGGAACCGAATTTTCATATAAATTAATTAAATAGAGTTTCAACCTCTTTTTTCTCTTCGTCCTTTCAACTAACGTTATGCCAAAAAACATGTTAATTGGATTCTTCGTTAGGGCGTGAAGGAACGACAAAAAAATAAACACACTTTCGCATATTAAAGTATGTTTTAAAAATTTAACGAATTTACACCGGGCTTCATTTATAACCTCGACGATTTGACATCGCTGGATATAAAAAGCTGACCTTGTACAGACGTAGCTAGTTTGGCAGCAAAACTATTGAAGGGAAGCAAAAAAGATAAGAATAAAGTGGAAGTAACAGTTTTTGTGGAAAGTTCTAGATTTGTTACATTCAAGACTTCAAGATGTGTGTGAGCGTTACGTGTTCTTGAAAATTGACAAATTGCATCAAATTTATGCAAAGGCCTAATTTACTTAATTCACTTGTGTTTTCTACTTCGGACCCAAACTTGCTAATATGTTATCAAAAAAACAAAATGCGACACGTTTAGTACCACTGAACTATATGTTTAAAGAATCGCTATTACAAAGAAATATCGTGCACATATGGGGGATATAGATAGTTACCGAACGTATTTTGCAACAATATATATTTCAGCAAACCAGAGCTAATTAAGTACGTTTTTTCTTCTTAAGCAATCACAAGTTTTCACGCGCTCAAGAACTACCGTGAAACTATGCACTTACGTTGCAGCGGTACCACTTTAGCTGGACGAAAAATAGTAGTGATGACTGATGAGTAGTCTGACTCTTGAATATAACCCAATGAAATTTTCTTCCTATTGCGTTAACCTCATCATATCACTTACCGGCTACAAGGCTCGGGTACCAAAATGAAAAAGGTTTAGGTTGTAGTTCACCACGCTGGCAGTGGTTTGGTGTACTTCACACGCCTTGAGGAACATTATGGAATATTTTCAGACATGCAGTTTTCCTCACGATGTTTTCCTTCACTGTTAAAGCAGATAACTAAGAAAACTTAGAGCCCCTCTGAAAGTAAAGTCGAAGCTTCTAACCACTAATTTAGCCCTTACCGGCTCGCTACAAGGCACGGGTCCCAAAATGAAAAAGGTTAAGGTCGTAGTCCAACACGCTGGCAGTGGTTTGGTGGACTTCACACGCTTTGGGGAACATTATGGAAAATTCTCAGGTATGCAGTTTTCCTAACGATGTTTTCCTTCACTGTTAAAGCAGATAACTCAGAAAAGTTAGAGGTGCGTTCGTGTTCAAACTCAGCCTCAGCTTTGAAAGTGAAGCGGAAGTTTCTAACCACTAAACAATCGCCGCTTACTCTCACTAAGGTTATATTATCAACGTAATTGTGCTAATTGTGTCAATCGGATGCCTAGACGAAATCCAATTTCTGTAAGGGAATTGCGTGACTGCAACTGACATTCCGTTCGATTTGTTTACCCGCATGCAGTTAACGCTTACAGAAAATGGCTTTTATCTATATGGTTAGGTATAAAGACTTAGTGAAGCGAGCTCTCAAAATTTGTTTGGATAAAAATTTTGCACCCTGTTAATTTTTCAGAGTTCTATAATTTCTAAAGCTATGAAAATAGGTAGGTGCTTATTTAAAATACACAAATATTAGATACCTAGATGGCAGAGACAACTTCGTACCACTATTATTCAAAACAATTTAGACTTTTCGACTCTTCAGCTGTTTCTTTTAGATTTTTCTTAATATTTTTTGTAACCACCTCTAAGTGTTTATCTCGCCATTTTCTGATGTTACGTAACGTACGTAAAACAAATACTGTTAATGGACGAAGTAATAGTATTTTAGTAGTTTAACCTCCTTAAATCAGAAAATAGTCGCCAAAAGACCACCTGACCGGAACAGAACACCCTGCATGAAAAATTTACTGGTAGTCTTAGTCAAAGACGCAATGTCGTCCAGAGTAAAGTTCTATCAATTAAAACCAAATAATATGTTTGATCAAAATACCGCAAGGTAGCTCGTAGGCATAGCATACTAATGACAATCGCGCGCTACGACTATTATGGCATATACGGTAGAATTAATTTGTTTCTCGTTTGCATTGCACAACGATGCATTTGTTACACTCGACGACGGGTGATTAGTTTAACTCGTATGCTTGTATTGTAATATGATAGCCATTAGCCGGTATCAGGATAGATTTCCATAAAGGAAAATAAAACTAGACTTTCATTCTAGTTCACATGGATTGTATTGGACGGCCGATTGGCGCAGTTTGCAGCGACTTCCTCTGGGTTCCGTTTATTATCTCTAACAGGTAATAATTATGGTTAAAGCTCACCAACCCGCATTTAAGCAGCGTGGTGGCTCTATCCTGCAAAAACCTCGTAAGAGATAATGTGGTGCGTTATTAGGCTTGGGTAAAGTATTCTCGTTGAAAAAGGTACCGTCCGTAACAGTAAAAGTAACAGTACACCAAATATCAAATCAATCAGACATGTGAAAGTAGATAAGACCCTTTTGTCAAAGGGGAAATGAGCTGATAATATTCAAATTCCCCAACTGATGTACATAAATAAGCTTAGAAAGATCACGATAACGTCAGCTTTTATACAAAAAAGCGGTATCAAAATCGGTTCATACGTTTGAGAGCTACGATATCAAACATACACGCAGATACACACTTTAAACTTATAATCCAGTTTTTAATTTTATTAAAATGTCACTGACTGCGAGCTACGATATTTACAGTTAAAGGTCTGTTATTAAAGCAGACAAATGATTTCCTAATGTTAACGATTCATAAATATTAATGGCGTTGACAAATTATATGCCTGATGAAGAACGGTTGAACACAACCGCGGTTGGGGTGGATTTGCAGTAATTTATGCACCAAAAGAGCTTGATGTTTCCTTTAAAGGGCAGTTGTGCGACACGCAAAATCAACATTCCATAATAATCTGACCTAGTTGAAATACTGAATTTCTCTTCATGATGTACCTTCTGTAGATACCATCGGAAAAAGCTTTAAACTGTTTATAATAAAAAAAAACAAAGAAAACAAAAATACGTAATTCTTTTTGTGTTACAATACAAGTTTTCAATCGACAAAGTTATTGTAATTCAGCATTTTGTTTTATCAAGTGATACCAAACATAACTAAAAATTCACAAGGTTACGTCTGTATATTCCATCTTAAATTACCCATATAAAATTTCCTCCTCCTTTTATAAAGCTACGAAAGGGATTTCAATGCAGCTTAATCCGTTTCGTAGCTTTATAACACAGAAAAGTAAAGAAATTTAAAGATTTGTAATGTGATGTTGTGACAAACATGTTTTTGTGCGTTTACATTGCAAACAAAATTCAATTATAGTACAACAAAATTGTGTTATTAATCATTCCAAACTTTCCCACATAAAGGTGGGTACCTTCCCACATAGAGGTGTAATGTAACATTCGCATAGAGCGTATACGCATCGAGCATGTTACCCTGTGTTTTAAAATCATGCTCGTCAAAACTCTGTGCTCCGCTTTCGCCGTTAGTTCACTCATAATGGCCGACAGCGAGGACGCGTTGGTATCTTTGATTCTACTTAATTATTGTTTCATCCAAATTAAGAAGAAGAAGATAAATACGAGAGGAATGACGTGTGATTACTCGCGACCGAACCGCGTAACACTCAAAGGATTCGCCAAAAAACCGACAGCCGGGAGAAGCACTCAAAGAGAGCAACGAGCGTTTCTTGCTGGTTTCCCCGTAACACGACGTACTGACTGCACGTATGCTCGCGATGTAACACGTCACATTACGTCCCGTAACGCCGGTCAGTGCCCACCTTTTGACGGGTGCAATGTAGACAACGTTGCACTCGTGCATAGCCTAACATTGTTAAAATAAATAATATATATAATAGCTCTAGCTATTGTTAAAATAAATAATATATATAATTCCCTGATAATTATTTATTTAATTTAAAGATAACAACGCGTACAAACAGGCGAGTCTGAGCTACTTTGTTTTTTATTATGTAAAATGTACGAGAAAAAACCGATTATAGAGTATACCTATGACAAAAATCATAAAAGAACCATAGAATTATACCTATACAAAGTGTAACGGAATTACGAAATACTTTTAAAAGGTGCGTAAGTGTTAATAATTCTTAAGGTCATCATGTAAAAATATTAAATCAAAAGAAGCATATTTGCATAGCGTGCCTAATAAATTGATAGGAGTCACTTTAATTTTACTTTTGCAATTAATGTTAGGGTTGTATCTGATTTATTTCCGTAAAAACTATGGCAATGGTTTACTCAATAACTAGTAGCGTTCGGTTGCTAAGAAAAGTCTCAGAGGCAGTAAATAATGTTCCTCTGAATTATTATTTCGGTTTTTATTCACATGTCGTAAAGTCCGAAAGCCTCTCTTTTTGATTCCTATGCATCCTTGACTGAATTTTGACGTGACAACGTCTTATAAATTGGTTTGCCGGGTGACACTTCAAGAAACTGCGTTACGCTCCGCTCACGTTATGCGCTCACAATGAGAGCGAGTGAGAGGCACGCGTCCCTTCCACTCGGGCATGGTTAGCCCGCCTAAGAGCGAGAGAGACAGACATAAAAAGTGAAAGGCACGCGTCCCTTTGTAGTAAACGCTGTTTCATTGTACGCAAATGTATTGCAAGTTATTGTATGTATATTTGTATATAAATACGTATGTATGTGTAAAGGTAAAAATAAAATTTTGTTAATATGAAATTCAGTTCGAGATTCTTTGTATAAATTAATGTTTTAAATATAATTCTTTGTATAAATAAATGTTTTAAATGGTTACTATTATTTCATCCTTCTTCCTACTATACGAATGAATATTCACATTAAAATTATTTTACCACTCAAAGTCGTTGTCACGTAAAACTTTCGCCCGTATACCGACTTTACAGGCAACCAATTTTTTTTTACTTCAAATACTTATTTTCAGTAAACAGGCTCCTCCACCCTCAGTATTATATCGCAATATTAATTAATATTAGATGTTAATTGTATCCGTAGAGTTCCTGGGACAGTGTGACCTGTCAGCAATAATTTGTTACTAATTCCAGTTTAATTGTATACTGAGTTGACGTGCTTTGTGTTACGTTGTATTGTGCTCAATGTTGCGCAAATATTTTCATTAACATTCCTCTGGCGTAATACGTCTAGAACATTGCCAGCACAAAATCGCTGATTAATCCTCAATAAATGACGATTTCGTCTGAACAATACCTACAAACAGAGAGAGCTACTTTGTTTTATATTATGTAGAATATATAACTTGTGTTTTCTGCAACACATGGGCTTGACACTAACGTTTCTTTGAAATACATCTAGAACATTGCCAACTCAAAATCGCTTAGTAACCTTCAAATAATTTGTTCACAAGCTGCGTCCCGCGGCGTTACCTGTGGTGAATAGGATAGCTATAACTTATCATAGTGTTTTAATCGATATAAAGATAAAGAAATCTTTCAAAAGTTTGTAAATCCATCTAGCCTATGTGTTACCTATCTCCCTTCTGAACAGACAAACGTTAAGTAGTTCCGGGGTAACAAATATACAAACTTACATATAAACTTTGCCTGTATAATATTAGTGTGACGAATATTTACAATCAATCTAAACTTAGATGGTGCGAAATTCCGGGGTGAACTAGTTCATAAAATTTTTTTTACTACATAAAGCTATTTACAATACCATTGGCACTACAGTAGTTTTGTACCTACACTTGGTTTAGACTGTTTGTATTCTCTACTTACTCTTTAGCAGGTGCCATTTTATTTATTTATAATACGCCTAGAGCATTTGACTCAAATCAAAGATTAATCAGTATGCTTCAAAACACTATTAACTTTTAGACTTTTATATAATTATAACAATACTCTGAATGAAACAGCTTTAAGTGGATGAACATAGCAGTTTTTATAGACTGCGTGTATTATGCGCATAATATCAGTTGAGCACCTTCAAAGCATAGCGACTAGGCATCTTTTAGGCAAGCGTGTTCCAATTTAGATTTCATCAGTGCATTATATCTCTGAGGTCAAAATTCAGCTAATGAACTCCCTAGCGGAGATCCCGGAACCGTTCCCCGGCAATTTTAAATCTTCTCTGGTCTGGTCTGATCTGAGTCTCAGCCACGCCCGTGACTAGTTACCAACCTTCTAGTAAAAACGTGCTGCAAATCGATTAAGCATTCTTACTTGATGCCGCGTAAAAACCGATTAGAGAGTTATAACTACCATACTCCTACCCAGTGGCGTGCACAGTGTATTCGATCAGGGTATGCATAAAGGCAGTTACATCGAAAAATTAAATGGAAAACTAGAAAATTTCCCTTCCAATACGAGTAATATAAAATAACTTGGGTAGGCAGTGCTTTTTTGCATATATGAAGTGCACGCCACTGCTCCTACCAGGCTAGCCCGGAACCATCTTAGACTGCATCATCACTTACCACCGCATTAGATTTAAGTCAAGGGCTGACTTGTAGAAGAATATAAAAAGCTAAGGTGAAAATAAGAATTCTCGTACGATATCGCGTTAAACTGTGTCGTGGTTACAAATTTCGCCTTAAGATTAGGTTTCTTACTATCAGTTGAGAACGTAGTCAAGCTTTAAATTATAATCAAAAATAAATATTTAAAAAAAAATCCTCCCATTTAACGAAAAAGTTCACAAGTCAAAGCAATTATCACTGAATATTGATAGCAGACAACTGTCCAAAATAATCAGTTTTCATAATTTTCTATGTTCGGTGACAACTCGTATAGTTCAATTTCAATGTATTATTACTCCTAGTCGACATTTCAAATTCGCTTACAAATTTGTTTGATTCAGGAGCTCCAGTTTTTTTTTTAGCCTGCCGCTCGATATTACAAATAGTAGTACAACAAAGAACTATCATATTATGATATTATTAAAAAAAAATCTAATAAAAAATTTGATAATTGAGGTATTCAATATTATGCCCAAAAATTAACCTAATCAATGAGCTTTTATATTTCTTAGCCCTAGGTCTTAATACCATTGAATAAAGCAGTATATTATAAAGTGGTGACGCTCTTTTTGTTGAAATATAATCCTTATTTTAGGTATGTCAAGTTTTATAATTGAAAACTGTCATATACTTACATGCATTTTTTATAACACACCGATGGTAGTAATCACCCTGATTATTTGAATCGTCATCATATATATTAAGGGAGTAAAATGACAAAAAACTATTCCATACCCGGATCTACTATCTACCATTAGGTATTTCTTAATCGTTAAGTATAGGACCGAGTATCAAATACAATAAAAGTAATGGCTACCAAATTTTTTTATGATTATGCCGTTACATTAACCTAATAATATATCTATAAATTGTTATCCTCTGCGCTATTAAATAAAATATATTCAAATATTAGAATTGTGTTAGCCGCCATATATAACATATTAAAACAACATTCAAAACAATAAATAATTTCAGCAAACACTCAAACTGTGATACTAACATCTAAAGCTCGCAATACGTTCAAACCAAATTGTTTCGCAAACAAGCGGTATGCAAAATACCTCGCAAGTGTTATCGCGAGACTAGATGGCAGGAATGTTAAATATGTGTGTGTGTGAGTAAACACGAGTTTAATCTACGCCTTATCGCCGCTGGGACATGCCACTGCTGTCCCAACTACGCCTGCCTCGCCTCCTGTAGCCTCCTGTCTCTGCAGTGTACAACGTTGAAATATGTACCCTACAGTACCCAGTCGTGCGCACGTACTCGCTTCCATTTCCTCGAAATGGAAACGGTGTCAAGTGAATCTGAATTTGCACAGCTCCAAATGGAATTTAGCCATTGTGTACCTCCGCGTTTGATATTATAGAGACGATATACACTCTACATAATATGATAATGCAAGTGATGCTGCCATTTTGGTCTGAATATCAAGCATGAGCAGTGATACCCTTGTGGTTTCGATTTCGGCCTCCATTTTGGGGTTACTGATGTGATTTTTAAGCAAACAAACATCACTTAAAAATTCTAAATTCTAAATTCGTAGTTACTTCAAAACGAAAAACTTTAAAGAGATACTGATAGTATTTTTGAGGGCCTACATTGAGTTGTCATTACGAGATGCTTCATTGGATAGATATAATTCCATATATATATATATATATATGTATATTGTAGTTATATAGATATTTTGTAGTTATCAGCAATACTAACAAACTGAACTGCCTCATAGATGTACCGAAATAAAATATATGTACAAAAAACATTAACGAATCAGTACATATTGTCTTTTTTGCTTTATGGAGGCTTTTAACGGCAGTTTTTTAAATTCTTACATTGTGCAGAAATTCTCACTTTTATTGTTTTTAAATAAATGACAGTGCAAAGATAGATCATATTGAAGTAACTTACATTACGTTATCATTTAGGTATGTTATATTATGATATAAAGTCTGGCTTGATCGTTGCTATAAAAATAACTGGAAAACGAGCCTCTGCCAAATTACCACTGCCAAAAGCATACTTCACAACTTTTTTAAAGCGAAAAAGGGTTATTCAGCTACACAATATTATTTTCGTGCATTTTTAGTTCGAGCTAATATATTATGCATAAGTACCATGGAATTTCACGCAAATTGTAAGATAATTAAACGTTATGTTAGTTGTACCCTAGGATAATAAAATCGGGATAAAATTTATATATGTTTAATTTATAAAGTTTGGATTCCACTTTTATTATAGCAGCGAATAAATCTAATTGAAAAACCCGGCCAAGTGCGAGTCGGACTCGCACGAATGGTTACGTACAATAAGGAAACAATACCAACGGCAAAAAAATCATGTCTGTGTTATAGGAGCACTGTTAGACATTTATTTTCTGCTGTTTTTGGTAGCTTATTTGTTAATATAGCGGCAACAGAAATACATTATCTGTGAAAATTTTTAACCCTCCACTTTATAATCCTCAAGGTTCATTAGATACAGCGCTAGTTATAGACGAATATACAGACAGACGGACAGGCAGCGGGGTCTTAGTAATAGTATTATGTTTTACATTTTGGGTACGGAACCCGAAAATCTCTAAAAATGTGTTATTCAATAAGGCCTATATACATTTATATATGCAGAGTTTTATATAAGTACATATATTTTGTTTCCATTATTGCGGGTTGATGGTAAATACTCAATGATCTTCAGATCAAGTAGTGACCTTGAGGCGTGTTCACCAGAAACGATTTTTACTGAATTACTTACTAAAGAATTACTTTAACATTATGTAGATTTACATTATTTTCCATATAGCTTACATAAATACTCTAATCAGTAACATAATAAGCATTAAAACATAATATTTTAACTGAATTGCTCGGAGCGGAGCGGAAATCACTACTTGAATAATTAATAAATTAAGTTCAGATAATTTAACAGTAGTAAACATATTACTGTTTTAAAAACTACCAATAAAAGCAGACAAATTATAAAGTGTAGGCCAATAACTAAGACTAAATTAATGCGATTCAAACGTGAAATTTCTGCCAAAATCCCTGGTATTGCGTGTGAACATTTTCATCCAGACAGCCTCTATAGTGCACTATTTAATACTAAAAAAAATTAATTTAATAAATTATTCAACTTTAAGCACATAAATGTCATATGATGTGTTTAAAGCAATTTTAAATTAAAAGCAATACTTTGACTTCTTTACTTATTATTAGAGGAAAGATTTTTTTGTTGAAGTCACATAATTACTTGACGTCGCCTAGGGAAAATATTGATGATATGCAAAAATTCTCATTGTCACCTACAAATAAGTCCGCGAGGGTATATATTATCTAACATATCATAGTTAGGTCGCAGTAGCAGCTTTTTGTTCTAAAATTTTATTAAATTGCCGGTAGAAACTAAAGTGGGTAGTATCACAATATTAATTCTTATTCGAATAAATAATTTATATCATCAATGGTTTTTATTAATAAACCTTTAAAGACTTTAGAGCTATTTGGTCATTTAATTTAGAAGTTATCGCGAGTTCAAAGAATTGAAGGACTGCTTAAGAGATACTTACATTTAATTGAAAAAGATATATTTAAAAATTACATCAGATTTTTTTTTCACAAGAATACACAATTTAAAATGTTTGTCGAACTACATCTTAATTGAATTCCACACATTTCCCAAATAAACTATTCCTGCGGGATGCTTTAAAAATCAAACACAAACGCGGACAAAGTTGCGGGAAACATCTAGTAAAATGTTCCTTTTAAGTCTCACAAGTATTCCTTGCTCAGTTTATTCGTATATTCCAGCAGTGAGTTAAGTGGCAACGCACTCCTAAGTTAAAATGGCAGCATCGTACTTTAGGACCTTTGTCTGTATTAAAACCATACAATTTTGATTTTTTCATTGGTTTCATCGTCATAATCATTATCATCATCAACCCAGTTCACTACAGAGCACGGGTCTCCTCCAATGAGAGGGTCTATAAATATTTTCAGTTTCAAAAATAACATTTCATTTTATCAGATATGGAAGCTCATATTTTACGCAGAGAGAGTATTAAAAAGCAACTCGCATACTGTCTTTATAATATTTATTCGATATCATTACTGTTTTAAACCTCAAAGCGCCTACGGCTAAAGCATCAGAGTGTAAATGTACATATTTGGGCGGAATATTAATAATATGCTCCCATGTTTACATTTCATATAACAATGTGCCTTTACACTATATAATTGTTTCTTTATATCAGTGTAAACTGCCCCGGAGGTTTAGTTCCTGGAGTTATTGGTGCAATTCCTGGGTCGGGCCAATAATTGTAGGGTTTTCTTGTATGGAAATTGCAATACCAGCATGGTGCTAGGACGTTATTGACATTGTCCGCATAGCACCAAATCGCATTTGAATCGGTCAGCAAATCACTCATTATAAACACTCTTTTCATTAATTCAGGGTTGTGTCAAACTAAGGAGTGTTAACAGGTTAGCATTAGGCTCCAACACGCTAAATACGGGTCTCATTAGAAGACTCAGAGTCACTGAACGTACGATGGAAAGAGCCATGCTAAGCGTATTTCTACAATGGACGTTGTGGTTTCAATGTGCTGGAATGGCAACCTCACATCAGTTAACGCAGTGTAGACCCTCGACTAGGTGGATATACATCAATCGAATTGTAGATGCCCGCTCGAAGTAATCGGCTCAAGGCCGGGAGTTTAGAGCTTTCTACAAACGTATGTCCAGCAGTGGACGTCCATTGGCTGTGAAGAACCCCTTAGTGGATAACATGCAGCGCAGCAAGCCAACGCTACTCGTATCAAACCGCAGATAAATGGTGGTATTTTACATTAGAGGTACAGGTGTCACGTTTTATACATAATACGCGTGTCTCGTGTTTGTTTCCGGCCCCTCGGCATGGAGAATCCTAATGGGGACCGTTAAGCGCGTAGCGTTTATTTATTTTGCTCTCACGTGAATGTGATCCCTCGGCTGCTTAATGACAGTCCTCTAGTGAAATTACTGTATGGAATATATTGTACCGTAATTTATTCATACATTTATAATATTATCTTTACTACTTTTGTCATCATTATTGGAAAAGAGCCATTGCTGGGCTTCTTGCGGGTTCTCAGTTGAATATGTTTTCCGAAGTCACAATAAATACTTGGCGTTTAAAAAATGCTTCTTAAGTTGGCTTACATGATAAAAATTAATTTTAGCCTTTTAGTATCCCACCACTGTCCACCGAAGTCACTACAAATACCCGAACTTGGTGTTTCAAAAGTGCTACTAAAGTTGACTAACATGAAAAAAATTAATTTTAGCCTTTTAGTATCCCACTACCGTCCACAGGTTTGCCAGCCTATGAGATATAGGTTAAGGAAATTGGACCTTGTTTATGTAAATACATTGTTTATTTTGCCCTGTGAATTGCTTAGGGGTCTTTTCGTTTTGTACCACTCTACCTCAGAAGAGATGATAATAAATAAATAAATATACTATGACACACATCGCCATCTAGCCCCAAAGTAAGCGTAGCTTGTATTATTGGTACTAAGATGACTGATGAATATTTTTATGAAAAATATGCATAATATAGAATATACATATAAACACCCAGACCCTGAAAAATATTCATGCTCATCACATAAACATTTTCCAGTAGTGGGAATCGAACTCACGGCCTTGGGCTTAGAAAGCAGGTTCGCTGCAAACTGCGCCAATCGGCCGACAAATAATGTTTTATGGGTGTGTATGGTACAGTCTAAGTAGAAGAACTACAGCTAACGAAAAAGCTTGACGAGTCTCGAAGCACACAAAGTTCAGAGGCAAGGCATATAGCTCAGAGAACTAGATGCTGGAATCTCAAGTTGCTGAAATAGTATCTACACTTTGTTAAACGCAATATTAGTAGACCTCCGATTAGGCTAACATACGGCATAAGACACAGGGAACGGCTGGAAGCAAACGGTATAAAAAATCTACCATATCATATCGATTTCTAACAATCTGATTGGTTGAAACTACACGGTGTTACCTTAGTGTATTTGTATGAAGAAATCTACAGAAGTACTGACTGAACGGATAAAGGTACTTTATACTAAAGGTACACAATAACAATTAAACGAAATAATTCACAAACTTGGGTCGAGGGTTGTAAGCACCCGTACTTTGTTTTGGACAGCCCTAGCTTATGAGATAATTCTGAGCACATGTTATTAAAGATAATATCAGGACACGCGCAGAATACACGATCCTAATAGAATAAGATGCGAAACATTTCCCCGGCTTCGGATATTATGTAACACGATTCGATTACCATAACATTATGTTGTTAGTCATAAATGTTTAAACCACTGTGATCGTGAAAACTGGTCTCTGATTTACGGATGAACTTTTCACAACCCTAAGAAATACCAAAATAGGTGACTTATCAGATTATATATTTCTTCAGAAAAAAAGGTTTTCCAGATTTCTAATACATGGTTAAGGGATTAACACTTATAACTAATGTTTGACAACCCTAACTTATGAAACAATTTTCAGCACATGCTATTGTAGATTGTATCAAGATACTCGCAGGATTCTCGTCCTTAATAGAATAAGACGAGGAATATTTCCTTGGCTTCGGATATGGTTTAACAAGGCTCGATTACCATAATCTATTGTGGGCCATAAAAGTTTTAAGCACCACATCCTGAAAATAGGTTTCTCGTATACGTTTTACTTTGTAATAAAAAATATTACATGAGACAAGCTATTTTACATTTTTCAATGGGCTTTAGTAATGTCACCTTACTATTATGGCGTTCACCAACGATGTGATAATATAACGATAATCTTCATAACACTACAGGCTATAAATGTACATTGATCCATGGCACTCTTAGCATTTTAACTATTGTGCACCGGTTTCCTCTGTCATAGACATGAGGACTTTAGAGCATTAACCAACCACGCTGCTCCAATGCAGGTTGGTTGGTTTTAATGACTATTATCACAAGTAAGATATAACGTCTGAAAAAGTACCTAATTATCGTTCGTCAACACACTATAGCAAATTATGCAAATTAAAAAAAATATATATATATATATATTTAAAAAAAAACCTCTAAAAATGCAATGTAATAAATGACTAGATCCTTTTTCATTTGGATTGGTAAATTACAATTTTGACATCGGCGGGCTCAAGAACTTTGGCGGATTTAGGAAAACACTCAATCGACGTTTGTCAATGATGCCAGTTCAAATCACACAATATTATCGGCACAATGCAGATCCAATACCGTGCGCGCTTTCCAGTCTCAGAATGAAAAGTGTTTAGGCCGTAGTTTACCAGTTCGGATTGGAGGACTCCACACGCCTTTGAAAATAATATTATGGAAAACTCTCAGGCATGCAGGTTTCCTCACGATGTTTCCTCACCGCTGAAGCAAGTGATATTTTAATTTATTTTATTTATACTCTTTATTTGCACACCAATAAAAATACAGAAGAAGAATAAAAAAAAAACACAGACAGAAGCAGTATACAAAAGGCGGCCTTATCGCTTCGTAGCGATCTCTTCCAGGCAACCTAACTATGTGTGTTTTAAGCATTTAAAAAGTTAGAGGTGGTGAGATTCGAACTTGGCCCCTCGAAAGTGCACCCGAAGCCCTAACAACAAGGCTATCCCCACATTTTGGCAGACAGGCAAAATAATTGTACGGAAATTTTGCACAAAGTTGAATGCTAGAATTGAAATTTAAAATACTTTTTCTGCAGCAAATGTACCTACTGGTGTTGTATTTTTATTTCAATTCACCCGCATAAATATTAAAACAGATGAATATTGGAATTGTCGGCTCGCGTTTTTGTCGATTGCTTTCATTGACTATTATATTCGAAATAGCAAATATAAAACGGTTCTACTAATTCTGGAGCACAAAGTTAAGCTATTTTTTTCCAAAAATGGATGCGTTGCATTTCGATAAAGAAATATTTTCAATTGCCTATAACAGTCCACGGCTGGACTAGAGGCTTATCCCACGAGGACGGTTTGACCATGAACACCATACTGGGCAGAAGGGTTGATGATTGCGTTTGATGCAAGAAGTAACACAGATGACGGTGCTGCCCGTTCTGTATTTTAGTGCTGTATTGGGTGGGTGCTCTTGCTGCTCCAATACTGTTGGCAATATTTTCTCATATTAGGTGCTCTATGAGGCACCTGGGTGGACAACGATTTCCAAACTTTGAGCTGGTACTGAGAACTCCCCAAATACCCAAAAAAATTTAGTCCAACCAAGAATCGAACCACGTTGAATATGCTAGCCACTAGACAAGCGAGTCAGTTAAAATCCATTACCACATCCCATATTACCGTATCATATTCCACGTAATAAAAGTGAGGCTTTGTACTCAAGTAAGTAATCCGCTGACAACATAATATAAGCGTTTTATTCAAACAAGCTCAACCCAGACGCGATAAAATGCGAGACTGAATAATAATACCATATTATATTGTTTACATAGAAAGGAATAACGTCAAAAGCCTCACGACCCTCACATATTAATTATAATATTAAGTATATAATACTTCATCACGGTACGAGTACCTCGGACTCACTATTCTCTTGAACCATCTGAAAGCTATATCGAAGTCTGTCTTTGAAATTAGCAAACTTTCAATAAACTTCTTATTGCTGACTATTTCTTATCACGTCGATTGACTTATTGTTTGACGTGTGGACTTATTGTGTGTGTAGTGGGCAGCGAACCTACTTTCTGGTCCAAGGCCGTGGGCTCGATTCCCACTACTGGAAAATGTTTGTGTGATGAACGTAAATGTTTTTCAATGTCTTATATGTATATTATAAGTATTAACGTATATTATTCATAAAAAAATCCATCAGTCATCTTAGTGCCCATAACACAAGCTGCGCTTACATTGAGGCTAGATGGCGATGTGTGTATTATCGTAGTATATTTATTTATTTATATTTATTTATTGTGCATATTCACTGTGCCATATAAACCATATTCACCATGTGCATACTCGTGAAGTAATAATGATATTTCTATAATACGTGTTGTGTGTTCTAGAATGTGTATATCATAAGAACATACAGCGCTGATTTTCACCTCCGGTCGCTTAAACGCGTGTGGTGACGCTACGGAAAGAATAACAATGCAACTTTTTTTCACTACGAGTTACTGCTTGACAGGAATCTCACCATAAGCGATGCAGTCTAAAATTATTGCAAACTAATAAATTATGGGGGTATGGCGGTTTTATTAAACTCATACCCCTTCTCTATTTCGATACGACATCGTACCGGTCACGACATCGTACCGTCCTTTAGCTTTGCGGCATGTTTTATCACGAGGGTTGTATCTAGCCACGGCACAAGACCAAACTAGAGAAAATTCAGAAATTATAAATTCTCAAATTGGACCTTTCCAGGGATCGAACCCGGTACCTCCCACGTAAAATCATCGCGCTCACCACTGCGGAGTTTTAGAAGTGGCAGGTTCCGAGTAGGGAAAACTTTTAAAATTTATAATTTACTAATGATCTCTGGTAATAGTCAAGTGAGGCGCTCCGGCTGTGGCTAGTTTACCGACGTGCCGCTAATCAATTTAACGTTCCGTCACGATGTCGCGTAGCAACTAATGGTAGATTTATAGATTTATAGAGAGGTACGGATTTATAGAAGTTATCATGCCCCTAACAGGTTAGCCCGTTACCATCTTAGGCTGTATCATCACTTACCAGCAGGCGAGATTGCAATTAAGGGCTAACTTGTATGCTGGGGATCGAAGAAAAGTAGGCCGAAGCCCAAACCACTGTATATTCACTTTCATCGCTTAAAAAGCAAAAATTCGACTTAATTATTACACGCATTTCGGTGTTCATCTCGCTTCGCAACTGAGCTTTACTTATTCGGTTGCGTGAAACACTTATTCAATATTAAGCATATTAATAAGATATTAAAGGTTAGTTACCAACTTGACGGCCCGTTAAGTGTAAATAAAGCTCTTAACACAACATTATACAAATTTACATGATAGATTAACGAGACTGTAACGACTGAATAGGATACTTTTTATAGTAACAATTGACGGACCAAGTAGATGGTCCACCTGATGGTATGTAGAGTAAAACTTCGCAAAACATGCTAGGCACATAATCCTTCAAAGTTCCGCCCAGTGTCCATCAACCGGAGGCGTAGGCAGTGGCGATCCTAGGGTCTTGAATTAGAGCAAGCCCAGTTATAAATAGGACTAATTTGACTCATCATATGGCCAATAGTAGGCAGCAGTTGTTGTAGTGCCAAATGACAAAATTCAACTCATCTTTGAAAGACACTGAGATTATGGTTCACACGCGAATAGTCATGATTTTTTTTTTGTCTCATTGTAATATGTACCTTTGAAAAAGTAGATCGAAACTGCAAATTTTTCCAACTAGATGTAGCGTCATCAGTCGCTATAAGACTGATGTGAAAGGCATATACTAATTTCGGCATCGACGGTAGGAGAGCCATAGCTTAATTTGTGAAAGCGCTCACGCCGCGATTGCCCGAGAGTCGCAGGTTCAAATCCTGTCGGTTCCGAAAATTTTTATATGCATTTTAAATTAATAAAATTGATTTTTTTCCTCAAAGTGTAGGTAAAACACAAATAAAAATTATAAAAAAAGGCCGGCTTCTCGGCTTTTAAGGTAGTACCGCCACCGGGCGTAGGTGCTAAGCCTCATGTGCATGGAATTATCTGACACCCACGCACTTCAGACCGGGACAGACCATTGCAACAATGTTGCCTCGCGGCAGAAATAAGCGTCTTTACACAATCCAATTTAATTTATTTTGCTAATACTTCCCCAGACGAGCTCTGTCACAAAAAGCTACTAAAATACTCCACTGGAATATGAATCAAAATACGTAGCGAATATCAGTCAAGTCATTTATGCAATGACTTTTAACCACCAGCCATTAAAACTTTTAACTTTATCAAAATATATAGAAGTCCTATCGTTTTATAAACAAGAACGATAAATTGAATTTTAATCAAATAACATGGAAGCGTTATAAAGTAGAACAAATTATATTGCGGAAAAAAGTTGAATCGTGCGCTGTCGTATCCAGTAATTACATTGTGTGATTGTATAGCTTGACGTCAATTTGTGAAACTGCACGGAAACCCGACGCTTAGGTAGCGTGGAGCGCACCCCATTTAATTCAAGAATTCGAACCCTGTAAATTATGGGGTCTGGCGACCTATTGTTGTGACACAGTAAAGATTAATTCAAACATAAAGGGAGTCTGAATAGGAGGATGTATCTTATGCCCGTTTTCACTAACGATGGACAAGGCAATGCCTAAGAAAGTAACGCTTATTCAATGAAGATTCCTAGGCATAAATTTACCTTTCACCAATCAATTTTGACTAGGCAACTCATATAAAGCAAGGCCCTCATATTATAGTATTTTGTGTTTGTATTATTTTTAAATGTTCGTATGGATATCAGGTTATTAAAAAGAACCAAATTCTTTTTTTTATCTGTCAACTGTAAGTTTTCGAGTCCCATAAACTTTACGATCCGCCGAATTGGTTACGTAACTTTAGGCAGCGCCGTTTTTATTTTCTAGGAATTACCTAAATCACTAGGCATATAATTAAGGCGATTATTAGGTTTAATGAAAACGGGCATTACACTTTTTTCAATATATCCCTACTCATTAGTCGTTTACTCTTAACAGAGTGATCGTGGATGACGGTGATACATTTTCTTTGGCTGCAGCAGCCCTGCGATGCGTCTTTACTTGTTATGGTGTTCAGCGTTTCAGGAACATTGGACTATGGAGGTTTGTGTTGCAGCTTTTATTATGTCTGTCTAACGCGTGTGTGGACACAACTTTTCCCTGGACAACGAGTCGTTCCATGGAGTGTTTATTCCTAGCAATATGTCCAAAAAACTTGAGGATAACTTCAAAATATATCAAAACATAATTCAGAAATTGGTTTCAGAATGCTGTTGGGCTTACCGCGTTATTGCAGAGCATCTGAAATGTTCGCGAGGGCTTATACTGATAACTTTTTGCCATCAGAATGAAACGAATAGGTTGACGAGAACGAGAATTGAAGAACGTGGATAAGCGTAACGGCATTCTGAAGGTATTTAAAGATATAAACGACTCTCCAATTCTTCAATAATCTATTTTGTGATTTCAAACTGCTCAGTTTTGTGTTGTCAATACCAAAATCAAATAATCTTATACTATGGGAGAACGAGGACTCACTAAGACAACAGATAGATCTAGTTTGCCTATGAAGTCACTAGTGCGGCCATGACACTTTTTCGAAACTTGTTTTTATTTGTTTTAGTACGTACTTGAGCAAACGTGAACATGAGTATGAAAAAGATACCACGAAAACACTATGAATAGAAAACAAAATAGGATAGTGAAAAAAAGTTAAACGTGTGTTCTATCATTTTTAGTGATTACGCCATGTGATCCTATGGCTTGTCGGTAATTTGTGAAACTGCATGGAAACCCAACGCTTAGGCGGCAGGGAGTGGACCCGATTAATTCAAGAACTTGAAGCCCCGTAAATTAATGGGACAGGCACTGTGTGCCTATTGATTGTGACGTTAGGAGTCCGGAACACAAAAGCTTGCTATACTACGTAGGTACCCATTATAATGATTGAACGTGCGAAGGGGGCTCTGAGTTTACTTGGGTGATTTTGCACTTTGTCCATCTATCCGGACGTCTATCTGTTGGAAACTTATTAGTTTTAGATTGGGGATCAAAATAATTACATTGATTACACAAACAACATTTGTAAATGTAAAGCAGAGAATATAATTAAAAGCTTTTAAAAGTGTTTTTTCAGAGATCGTTAGGTTTTTCTTGACTATAATCTGGCCACGCTTTGCAATAGTTAAACGGTCATAATTATAAATGCAACGCTTTGTAAACATTTCATTTTAATCTAATGACTTCTTTTCGAGTTTTGCCAACACTACGTTATACAGAAGTTGATTTATAAATATTTTCATGTATATATATATCAATCAATCAAAAGCATATAACAGTTCATGCTGGACAAAGGGCCTCTCCAGACGGGAAGGTTTGCCCATAATCACCACGCTGGACAGACAGGTTACTGACCGCCAAAAATGGTAGTAGTAGCACAGAGGACGCTGCCGCCCGCTCTCCGGGAAGAGGAGGGGTGAAGACTTATATTTTCTGATCTACGGTCACCAAACGGCATATTACAAAACTGAATGATTTGCCTACTTGTGATCTTTGCAAAGCAGGTAAAGTTTTTTTAGTTGCTAATAATGAGCGAAATTGTGTGTCAAAATAATTATGGTCCCTCTCTGCAAGGTGGCCAGTCCCAGCAATGTTCGATGATGATGACTTGGACGAATGGAGAATGAATAATAAATAAAAATAAACGCTTAAAAAGTAAATAACTTTACCTAACAAAGTTAAATCATAATTTGCAGTGAACCACTAGCTCGTAAAGAGCTTTTGATTTAATATTTCACAGGGTTAGTTTAATAGAAATACCAACGTAAAAGCATATCATACAATACCCCGTGCTAGCTATGTAGAATCCAAAGGCACACAGACCTTTTTGTCATATTATCTGCGTGTATTTTACAATAGTTTGTTTTTCGATTCAGAAGGGCCGACGTATTAGACTTTTATAGCCTCTGGAGAGTTTAAAAACTGATTTTGTTCCACCTTTTACTCAATCTAAACTTATGGAATACATGAATGTATTACTAGTTTTGTTGTTATTGTTGTATTTGTTTGCTTAAGTACTTTGGCAGTTGGACTCATATTCTTTTTCAGTAAATAAACGTGATGCTCTAATGCTACTTTTCTTAGTAAAATATAAAAGATTTTAGAAATACTGGCATTAACAAGTCCCTGATATCGTCGCAGAAATCGTCTTTTTGCAATAACGCTGCACACTGTGCGAATTTTTTGTTTGTTTATTAATACTATAACATGTATTTATGTAAAATAAATAAAGTACTTTCTTTATTTCTCTTATTTTCCTTTTATATAAAATTTTAAGTTTAAACCATAACCAAAATTCCTAGCATTATTAAAATTTACAATTCTTGCTTTGAGAGGTGTCACATATACCTACGTCACTAAATGCATTTTGTGCGAAGTTTTTAGAATATTTTTTTTAGTCCAGGTGGAGTCCAGATGGAGCCGAAACTATCTCAGTTTAAAAACATAATATCTGCCAATTATAAAATCGATGTTCATAAAGCCGAGTAACCGAGTAAAAAGATTAAACAGAATTCGTGGTGAAGCCGGGTGGAATTGTTCAAACGAGTTTATATTATACTTTAACGCCGATCGCGAAGCAAATTAAGAAAGAAGGTACATGAAAAATAATAAAAATGTTGCTGATATGAGATAATTTTTATTGTTTCGGTAATGGGACGTGTTTTACGCCAATTTTCATAACGCGCTATGCCCATAACTCGCGCATACGTAGCGTGAAATCGAAATTTATGCGATGAATATAAATACACGCGAAAAGCACACGTCGGCTTTCTCGTATTTTCACGTTACAAATGATCTGTTATTTATATACAAAAAGTGGTTATTATGTACAGTCAACATCAATAAATGTTTATATGTGTAGGTACTTACATCTATCGCACAAGAAGGTGTCTACCTGTATTTTATTGCCTTTTCATTATATATGTAGTTTATTTTTATACAAGTAATTTCATATTTTTACATTAAGAATACAGTAAAACAGTAAAAAAAAGGACTCACAGATTATAATGGACATCGGCCATGTTCGGTCGATATTCTAGTGCTTTCTTGAATGCTATTTCCGCTTCGGAGTTTCTTTCTTGTGTTGACAGGACACTACCGAGATTCCCATACGCTGCAACAAAATTTCGTAGGTTAATTTAAGTATGTACTCATATTGGTAACAAAGCTTCTTATCCCAATATTAAGAGTACCGAAAACCACACAAGATAAGGAACGGGATAAAACGCGAGGGCGAGGGTAAATACTGAAATAATGCAATAAGACCCTCAAGAGACAGTTTTATTTTATTCACCAAAGCTTATTTTGTAACTTGTAAAACTAAGTTATTTTTAGAGAGAGAGAGAGAGAGAGAGAGAGAGAGAGAGAGAGAAAGATAGAATAAGAATCTTAAAAATTCCCAGCTAGAGGAGTTTTTGGCATAAGGCTCGAAATCATTTTAGACGACTAAGAATTAAGGAGTGTATTGCTTTTCAGGTACATGTATGTATGTTTAAATACACAACATTATCGGCCCACTACAGGGCTCGGGTCTCCTTCCACAATGAGAAGGGGTTAAGGCTGTAGTCCACCACGCTGGCCCAGTGCGGATTGGTGGACTCCACACACCTTTGAGAGCATTATGTTTCCTCACGATTTTTTCCTTCACCGTTGAGGGAAGTGATATTTTAATTACTTAAAACGCATTTAGAAAAGCTAGAGGTGCGTGCCGGGCCCCCCGAAAGTGTAGTCAAGCTCCTACACTGGGCTATTACCGCTTCGAATAAATACACGTCTATTTCTATAGTACAATCTTTCTCTTTGCAAAATTTTGCGAGGATCGGTTTCAGTGGCTTACCTAAACAAATAAACAACGTACTGTTTCTAAATTGATAATATTATTATAGATATATAGGTTGTGACTTAAATAATGGCCTATTTAAAGAGTAACCGATAACAAGCTGCATTTATTTTTATAGGCACAATATTTTTCAGATAAAAATATGTAAGGCGTTTAACGCAGTAATGAGATATCGCCCCAAGGCGATATCTTCATCCAATATCGTTATTTGTGAATTTATATTTTATTAAATTTACCTTGATCTCGTTTTTGTATAGGTAGGAATATTTAATCCTTGTGAACAAAATGTTGTATACCAAGAAGGGATAACCTTGTAATTTGATAAATTATAATATTTTAGCAAATGGAAAACCAAAGTTGGGATCTATAAAAATAAGTCTAGATTATAACGTGTTCTAAATATTGTTTTGCGTAGCCCATGCAAAATATAAACATTACAATTACATTACAAAAGTAGTAGTAGTAGTTATTTATTGTAGCATATATCTTATTCCTTATGATTACTATAATACATCGAATTTTAGCGGTGATAGCCCAGTGGGTAAGGCTTCGACTTCACTTTCGGGAGGCCGAGTTTGAATCCCACCACGCACTTCTAAATTCTCTAAGGTTTGTGCTTTTTAAACAATAATAATTACTTGCTTCAACATTGAAGGAAAACCTCGTTAAGAAAGCTGCACGCCTAAGAGTTCTACATAATTTTCTCAAAGGTGTGTGGAGTCCTCCAATACGCACTGGGCCAGCGCAAACTACTGCAGCCTTAACCACTTCTCCTTGTGTTTGTGGGAGGAGACCCATGCCTGCAGTGGGTGCCATACCTAGTGCCAGTAGTGCCTGTGACATGATGATTAAGATGATAATTGAATTTTAACTTGTTAAATATAACAATGTAAAAGACAAAAATTAACGATCACAATCACTGTCAAAATATTTTAATCTCCACCGCTCAGCTTTCTCTTCTTGAAATAAAATACTCCAAACTTTGCGTACCTTCACGTAACTTTCGATTTTGTCAGAGTGTGTGGATTGTATGTGTCGAAATAAAGGCATCAAAATTAAACATTTGTATTACAAGTCGTTAAAATTAGTAACAGTAATACCTAATATCAGAATATTAAGGTTAACTTATTTTTAAGAATTTCTATTTTTGCTTTGACGAGAACTTTAATGTCAGGGGCGCGATTAAATGGTTTACCGAAGCGCAAAATTCGTTAATCAACATCAAAAAGAGGCTACTCTAGGTGTAACAAAGTAATGGAAAAGGGTGAACATGAAAACCTTTGAAGAAGGTTTAGGTTACAAAGGTAACATTATAAAATTTACCTTATGTTTGAGACTTTAGATTAACTTTATCTATATGCATTGGCAGTTATTTGTAACCGTAGTAAGCGCACGTATTTTATTATTTTAACAATAAAAAGCGGCTAGAACCTGATAGTGGGTAAGACTTCGGCTTTTCTTTTCGGAAAACCAAGTTCAATCCCCGGTACGCAACTATAATTTTTCGGAGTTAAGTGCGTTTTAAACAATCAAGCTTCGCTTGCATTAACTCAAATGATAAACATCGTGAGCAACTGCATGCCTAAGAGTGTTCCATAATGCTTTCGAGGTCGTCTATAACTGACTAACTATTCTTCGTAATCTACTTAAAATGTGTATTATTAATTTCAGGTACCTTGAATACTCGAAGTACCTAAAATGTGCCTACTATATACACTAACATACATCTTTCTGTCTGAAAATACCAAGCACATTTTAAGTATAATAGGTAGTATTCTTAAAGGCCGCACTTTTATTGGATCTGCTCCAGTAGTTGTATTTTATTTTTACAATACATTAGAAGATCTCTTGCCAAAGAAACACAATTACGATGGATAGGTACCTACATAATAAGATTTATGCTACAACTTAATGTTCTCGTTAAATAAATTACGTTAATAAATTAAAAAAGAAACGAAATAAATTACCAAACTTTAATTCATTATCTATGTTAACATAAGAAAATATTTTCGGATAAAAACTATGCGATTTTTATTTCTTTTTGTTCTTATGTCCGTCCAACTTCTATAACTTTTCCAAGCCCTTTTTTGACGGTTTTAAATTTTTTTTAATATAAATTCAAGTTATTATATACGTCTATTTTGACAGATTTATTAGAATTTGGTAATACCAATATGTTACAAAACCTAGTTCATGTGTACGAATAATTCATGTATATAAGTTCCATTTTCAGAATTACAATTATTATTACACAACTAATAAAGAATTTTAAACTAAAAAAAATTATGGCCAGAAGTCGGCATAATTTTTTTGTCATAGCTGCCTCGCTTTTGCATACCAAAATACCTGTAGGTACAGTAAACAGAAATCGCTCCTTTTTGCTAAACGTTTTTGTAATTATACTTTTCCAGGCTTAATGTCAACACGATGTATTTAGGTTTTGGCACCATGAAAATTCATAATACATAATTTACTTCGTTTTTATCAATATCATCTGCCTTGTTATTTTTTTCACGTACATGCAAAGTTTGGCCAGCTTCCTTCCGCAGTATTTCCATGTAATTTCAATATTAGGGAAAGGTGTAAGTATAAGGTTAAAATTGCGTACAAACATAATGTCTCAAAAGAAGACAACGCATTGGTAGTTCCTTTGGTGCTGTAATCGTTTATGAGCAGCGGTAATCGCTTTACAAAAGGTGACCAATGCAGGTTGGGGGCTTTAAGTGCTCTCGTGGTGGTAGACCCTGCCAACTTCATTTTTTATAGTATTAATCGATGGGCTAAGCAGATGGCCCACCTGACAGAAAGTAAGTTGAAAACGCCTATTAACAAAGCAATTAAAAGATCACGTCCTATAACGTTCTGCAATGTGTCCTTCAAATTGAGGCATAGGTATAGGCCCTTCATCATTTTTTTTTTTTTTTTTTACTTCTTCTCAACGAACAGCTCTTATACTTCTTAAATTTCCTTACTCCGGTTCCATGCTAAGAGTATTTGTCCCGATCAGGGAATTGAACTAGGATTTCATAAGCCGTAATTGAACATGCTAACCATTCGACCGACAAGGCAGTTTCGATCAGATCAAATTGTTCGATAGCAACTTGCAGTTAAGCCGATATAAATTAATAATAAAACATTCGATATAGCCTGGGTAATCTGATGGTGCTCGCGATACTCAAAGCACTCAAAGCTAACCGATCTCCGATAACCGGCTCGATCTACACAAACTTCCATGATGTTTTTATTCTGTATATTTTGCATATCTAGTACTGAATTATGTTAAGATTTTTTTTCAACAACACCAAGAAGACATCATAACTTGAAAACGTAAAGCTTACTATTATTTTGAAACTTTGATATAACATGGAATCTGGCATAATATTTTTGGAACATTTTATTTATTTATTTATTAGCTTCCACTTAAAGCTTTACTTTACATTAATTAATTTTAAGTTGACATTGTAATTTAATTTCATAATTTTTGATACCTTAATATTCTGACATTTTGTATAAATTGGAAAAATAATTTTATAATTAAGGTGTTATTATAATTTGCATGCCATAGAATGGCAGATTGTAGCACGTAACTTATTATGTTTTAGTATAAGATCAAATTTGTTAACCTGCAATCACGCAAATAAAGATTTGAATTTGAATTTGAATTTGAATTTGAATTTCCCTAGGAATACAAACCATCCTATGACACATAAAAGTAATGTCGCTTTACTAAACCAATTACCGACAAAATGCTTTGAAACTTTAGCACCAACTACCAAGTGAAAATTAAGTAAAGAAATAATAAGAAAAAAGAAACGTGATTTACGTGTGAACTTATTTTTTTTTATTGCAAAACAACGCCTAACCTTGGCAAATAAATAAGCGTGATTCAATCTTTTTAAGGCTCTCCCATCTCTCATCTATCTTTTATCTAGAACTTATACTTGAAGTAATTATAGGTATTGAATTAAAGTTGAGTTCAAGAGTTCATTTACTTGAAATCGAAAATATAAAGCCGTTACAGCGATGATAAGATTACTTAACAGCTAACTGTCCCAATATCCCGCTATATACCCAATCTATATTTTATATTATAAATGCGGACGTGTGTCTATTTATTTATTTCTTCATTTTCTATTACACGTGTTCGGCTCAACCACTGCACTTTTATCTATGGCGCTTATATAGCGCTTTTTTGAAAACGGACAAGGAATATTTATTATCCCGTGAAAGCATACGGGCAAAGTGCCGCTAAGCTTTTTACCGTTCCGGCGCGATGCCGCTTAAGACCAGTTTAAAATAAATTTCATACCACTGACTGGTTAGCCTCCAAGACTGTAAAGTCACTTACTGCCAGGTTAGATGGCAGTCGCAAGAGGTCACTTCTAGTTGAAATATGGAGGAAATCCACCAACCCACACCAGGTTAGCGTGGTGAACTACGGCCTAAACCCTTCTCATTGTGGGAGCAGACCCATGCCATTTAGGGCGACAGTAATAACTTGATATGATGATGGAGGAAGTATTTAAAAACGACCGCTACTAAAATACAATGTTCTAATTTTTTTAATGCATACCTACACCAAGAGGTGATTGGTGTTTAATCTAGCGTAAGGATGTCAATGGTCTTTATGTTTCAATAGGTGACATGAATGGAGGCCGCTTTATTGAAGCGCGCATTTCGCACTAATCGGACGTAACATTTGGCCGACTAACGAGCACGACCTACGTGTGAATAGATGTCCCATTAGATAAAAAAGTCTAGTGGGAGTGTGAATCAATTCCTGCGGGGGTTCCGTGTCATTACATTTGTAACAAAAGGATTAAAAAAAAACATGACCAGCATTCTACAAAAACTACAAGAGCAAGTTTTTAACTTCCCGCTAAGAAATTATAAAATTTTCAAAAGTTATGGTTTCACCACTTTTTCGAAAATCCTGCCCTGACCTGCAGAGTGAACCACCCTACTGATTTTCTAAAATTGAATAATGTTATTTTTTTTTAATTTTCCGAAAAGTATCAGACTATAAAAGAAACTTCTATTAAATTTTTGAGCTCGAAGAACAAAATAAATATGGAATTAGCGGGAAGTTGCAGGGATGGCCTTTAGGTTAACCGTTTTTCAAATTTTTTTTTATTGTAATAATTAACGGACAAAATGAAATAGAAATATTGCATATACAAATAGAAAGCTAGGTTAACAAAACAAATGATAATCCTAAATATATGCGCAACTGCGGCCTTATCGCTTGAAGCGATCTCCTACAGACAACCTTTGGTTGAAGAAGATGTTACATTGAAACAAAAGTATCAGATGGTAAAAGGAAAATCGTCAACTTTTAATAGAGCAACAGTTCGCAAGGGATGTAAGGAAAACGTACTGTAACGTGTCCATCAACGTGAGATGTAGGGGTTTTTCAAATTCAAATTCATTTATTTCAAGTAGGCCTACTTTATAAGCACTTTTGAAACGTCAAGTATGCATGTTTGTGTGACTCTACCACCGGTTCGGAAAGCAGATTCTACCGAGAAGAGCCGGCAAGAAACTCAGTAGTTTTGAACTCAAAGGGTTGAACCTCTGGGGCAAGCCCTGTCACAAAAAGCTCTACTAAGAGATACCTTAATCAATGACATTACTTATCGAAAGGTTTAAAGTTTTGACATACGGACAAACCCGATTCCAATGGTACAATTGATTAAAGGACATCTAAAATTTTCCTCACTTATAAGTAGGTAACAAGCTTTTATATTTCGGGCGATCAAATAATATATTATAACACTGTCTGAAATTAACCGTCTATACGTTTTTCTAATATTATATTCACACGATATTTTGCATTAATGATTACTGGTTAATTTCTAAAATTTAAACCTAAATTCTACCACCAAGGTTTAACGAGCTTAATTTATTACGTTTAGCTAAAAAAAACAATAATTGTTAACAGCAATTTACGGCAACACTTTAGTAATCAACAGGACTAAGACTCACGTTTTTCCCATGGGGCATAAGGACAATGGAATACGAAACCCTATAAACTGAAAGAAAGGTTTATTTATGTCGCTGAATTGTGAGAGACAAGGCGTATATCAGATCTTATTTCACCCTCTGACCTGTTCGTCCCACATAATAATTAATGAGAGAAGACGTCAATAATTTTCAAATTAGACTTGATAACTGCTGAAGTTTCATCAAGTTTTATACTAATAGTGTTATGAAACTTGATTGAACTAATATACAAGTTAGTAAAGTACCATGAACACGTAGATTTTGCACAATTATAAGCTCTTTAGTAATTCGTCCGACTTTACTATAATCGGTCAATACATTTGACACATTGACCTGCTCCACCCAGATTAATAGAAATAGGCTTTCCAGGAATTTACAATTGATAAAATTCAAATTCAAAATTCAAAATTCATTTATTACAAGTAGGCCTAATACAAGCACTTTACATTCTGGATGTAGTGGAATGTTCAAATAGATTATGTGAATGGTTAGACGGCCGATTGGCGCAGTGGGCAGCGACCCTGCTTTCTGAGTCCAAGGCCGTGGGTTCGATTCCCACAACTGGCCAATATTTGTGTGATGAACATGAATGTTTTTCAGTGTCTGGGTGTTTATATGTATATTCTAAGTATTTATGTATATAATTCATAAAAATATTCATCAGGTATCTTAGTACCCATAACACAAGCTACGCTTACTTTGGGACTAGATGGCGATGTGTGTGTTGTCGTAGTATATTTATTTATTATTTATTTATTAATGTTCGACACTAAACTAACAACGATACTGTTTAACTTTTTTGTCATAGGATGCTTGCCTGGCTTGCATATTTCTATCACTGGATTATAATAGATTATAATATATATAGCTACCGAAGTCTGGATTAATTTAACTTACGTTCTGAAATTCAATCAATCAAAGTTCTCAATTTGTGAAACAGCGTTTTTTTCAAATTCAAATTCAAATATTGTTTATTCATGTAGGCCTATCACAAGCACTTATGAACATATATTTACATAATTGTTTAATGGTAATAAACTCGTGCGACAACTTAAACCTAAAGCTACGCTGGTTCCAAACATAGCCCATTTTTTGTGACTGTTTCACCATCTCACAGTCAAGTATAAAGTTAGAGCAATTCACACCCAAACTTCTTTATCGTTTAAATAATCCTTAATATTATAAGATTTTTCTATAACATTACGTTTTATGTACATTTTGAACTTGTTGAGAGACATCTCAAATATTTCATTCGGTAGTTTGTGAATTAATGAATTATTAATTTGACGTAGTCTAGTAAATTTATTTTATGAAAAGTTCTTTTGTAACTTTCAACTGTTTATTACTTGAGAAGCAAAACATTATCTTATCACAAACCTTAATCCAAATCGTTAAAGACATTTTATCCATGGTATATAATACAAGAAATGTTCGTTAGTATAATATTTTATTTCATACCTAACAAGTTGTTGAGAAATTGACAAATCAATATATGTATAACAAAGTACTTGAATGTTGTATAAAAGGAGAACATGCAAAAATGAAAAAGGTATTCGTAGCTACTGAAATTGAATTTGCACAACCCAACATTAATCACACAAATTTTGCTTCAGGATTTTCAAAGTTGGCAGTCTGTGTCACAGATTTTTCATTCGGAAATGTGATTTTTAGAGAGTATAAATGGTCTACTTTATTTTTGAACAAATGGTTTTATTGTCTATTTCGCTCATATCTCTGAAGAGTTTGTCGACCTCCATGAGGCAGTGGTGAGCGCTGTTGTTTTAGTTGAAACGGGTTCGATTCCCGGCAGGAGAGATTTGTGAATTTATTATTTCCGAATTTTCTCCGCCATATTCATAACTTGTCGGGTAATAAAAAGGGTAGGCGTGAGATGCATCACAACAATGCTTACTCTTACAAAATGTGTTAACAATAATGGAGGACACTAATTGGAAAGCTTATTAAGTGTATTGTGCTCATACTGGTTTAATTTATCATTGATCTACCCTTATTGTACAAAGATTGAAGAGGTAATGGATTGGCAATTACTCCACCAATCAATCGCTCTTACGAAATTGTGTACAACGATAGAATAAAAAAATTACGGCAAATTAAGAACCAAAGAGTATATATACGAAAAAAAACGTTTGGGGTGGTTTTGAATGAAATATTTTTGAAGTTATACTTCTTATGGCGCGTTGGAGAAAAATTATGAGAGTAAATTTTCACGATGGGCGCGCACGCCGTCACAAAAAACCGACACCCTGAAGTTATCTATAAGGTCAATTATCAAACTCTGCGGGCTGATTCCGGTGATGTAATTGATTTAATTGTACAAAAATCTCAAATTTTAATATTGAGTGAGTCTTGGTTGTCCTATAATGAGTCTATTAGTATTCCAAATTTAAAAAATAATGCGTTATAATAAAACTTTCGATGTATTAAATACCTTTTTTCTATTGTTAGTATAACTTCTAACGCGTGTACATAAGTAAACGTACACGTTTTATTTTTATTTTATACAGTTGACGTTTGAGACGTTTAAGAATTATAATCTTTAATTTAGGACGTCAAGGTATGTCAAAACTTTTTTTTTAATAATATTTTCTTAAGCACAGAGCCCCTAAACATTTTAAACCAAAGTTGATTCATTTAAAAGTCAATGAACATAATATTATCATCACCAACATTATAAAAGAAGAACAAATACACGCATAACCGTGGATTTTTGTATTCCAAACGATCATTACTGTTGAAAGCGTTCATTTATGTTGTAACACATAAAGTGAACGTGTTTCGGATTTGTAAGTTATCACTAGCAATATGCCGAAAGTTTTTACGTAGTTACTTTGATAAATTTAGCTTTTTTTTATATTTAGTATCGAAACAAGTCTAAAATACTCGAAAGATAAAGAATTTCTAAAATAATCCAGAGGTAGAAAGCCTCGAGCAGGATAACGGATAATGATTCACATTATTTCAACATAACGTAAACAAGGCTTTGATATTCTCATTTCATCGCATCATCGAAGCGAATAATATAAATTGCTTGGGTTTCGAGGCCAGCCAATATTTAAAATAATACATAATCAAAACAAAATAAATTCATTGATAGACACGCGTAAAATAAATTTGTGTACGTTGTAGAATTTTTTATTCTATTATATATATACTATTATAATTTAAATCGAAATGAAAATAGCCCGACATACTGCATTAGAGCATGCGGTGGGTCTTAGATACAGAGAGAGAAGAGATCTGCTGTGAAAGATCAATTTGATTGGTGTTGAAGATTTTACAAGTTCAGTTCCACCCAGTGCGTTCTTGAATAAAGAGGTCCTTCTAAAGAACATATGTTAAAAAATCGATAAAGGCAGCTCTAGATACAAAATACCAATTTTCTTTTATTCTTTTATTCTAGTTCCGTTGACTAAATTTAATGTCCTCCATACATTGTCGAGTTAAAACAACAAATTAAAACGTTATAATATCTGTCACCTCAAACCATTTGAGCTCTCGGGCGGCGCAACACGTACACGTGTATAGTTCTTTCCAGAAAATCGTTTAGAAGATCGGCATTGATTGGCTTGTTTCGAATATACGACGAGATAAATTGGATTGAGTTAGCTTTTAGTGGGACGTAAAACGATTTTTCCACTAGGCTAGTTTAACAACAAATAATTTTGAATGGATTACCAGTGAATTAATCGAGTTATATTGAGCAGCTAACGTCCAATTTTTATTATTCTTTAAACAATAATACCAACAAAATACATTACTATCGCTGCATGATACAGAGACACGGCTATATTTATAAGTTCTCAGCGGATTATATTCAACTTTTCACCAAACGATAGAGTGGCTCCCAAGGTTCCAATATAAACATTAATAAAACATGAAACTTCCCGGGCCTTGGTGCGCGCTGTGGGCTGAGTTACCCAGTGAATATATAATAATTCTAGATTACATTTTTTTACAGAATTTTAAATTTATATTCCCCTAAACATCATCTGTTAGCCTATTTCTCTTAAAAACCGGTATCCTCCAATAAACGCAAACATACTACATTGCTAATATAATGATAATACCTACTGCGACCATCTTCTGTTTTAATTGTCAGCTTTTAGACACTATAATATTTTACCATTGCTGATACCATTACCACGCTGGCCAAGTGCGGATTGGTTGGTACGGATTTTACTATTACCTGGTTTATTTACATGTTTTGCATTGCATGTACAAAAATAATAATACACAAGAGAAGCAAAATAAATCTTTCAAAAAAAATTCGAACAAAAACCAGATTTTATAAAAAAAAGGAAAAGCACAATTAAATTTAAACAAAACAACTCGTGAATATATATAAAAGAGATATAAATCGCATTTTGGAACTCGCATCCGCTTAATGCGGCGAACACAAAAAAATCAATATACATACCGTATTATATGAAATTCAATACGAACTGGAAAGAGTCGTAAAATTTATGTCGCTACATTTAAAACACGCTGATATATTTAATTATTTCAGGATGATGCGTAAATGTTTATGGGATTTTTTTAATGCTTTATACAACATTGAAAAGCTTTCATTTTTCAGTTTTGTGTTTGCAAAAACGGCGGGGTGTTATAAGTTTTACGTGTGTGTATGGATGTCCAAGATAGCCGCCGCCACAAAATGGTAACATGGGTATGAACTGAAGGGGCTTGTAACATTGTTCTTAGATAAGCATTCTATAAGACTGTCAATTTTTGTGATTGCTTTGTCTTTGATTGTTGATAAAGTAAATGGGAAACACGTGCGAGTGCTATTCGCTGACAAGGTGCTCCTAGGCCGATACAGCCGGTTTGTTTGATTTGGTATATAAACTTTTTATTCGAGAGTTAAAGAGGAATGAACAATTATTCTGAGCTCTTGTAACCTTATTAATAAACTAAGCATATGGTTAGAATATGTCCGGAGTATTCTTCACGCACTTTAATTTGAAAAGTTTTCAGTTGAAGTGTGACAAAGCACTGCATACCTTTTTTTCATATAAATAGAAATAAATAAATATACTACGATAATACACACTTCGCCATCTAGCCCTAAAATAAGTGTAGCTTGTGTTATAAGTACTAAAATAGCTGTTGAATATTTTTATGAATATAATACACATAAATACTTATAATAAACAGATAAACACCCAGACACTGAAAAACAATCATGTTCATCACACAAACATTTTCCAGTTGTGGGAAGCGAACCCACGGCCTCTGACGCAGAAAGCAGGGTCACTGCCCACTGCGCCAGTCGGCCGTCGTATAGAAACTATTAAGGGTCCAAGCAGATGGCCTAGTAGTAAGTAGAAAATCATCAGGTGGGCCATCTACTTATAAACAGAGTTAGTAGTAGAAGTAGAGACTACATAGTTCATTCAAGAAACACATAGCCCAGTAGGTAGGACTTCAACCTCACTTTCCGGGGGGCGAGTTCAAATCCCAATTCCACCTCTAACTTTTCTACGTTATGTGCGTTATAATTAACACTTGCTTCGACGGTGAAGGAAAACAACATGAGGAAACCTGCTTGAGTTCTCTTTAATGTTCTCAAAGACGTGTGGAGTCCACCAACCCGCACTAGGCCAGCGTGGTGGACTACAGTCTTAGGCCCTTCTCATTGTGGGAGGAGGCCACGTCCGTCCTGCAACGCATGAAAGCCTAATGTACCTGCTATTGTACCGACAACCAAGCCCTTCAGAGAACACAGCGTTGCAATAATGCTGCTTAGCGACAGAAATAAGCATAGTGATATTACTTCCCCGACGAGCTCTGTCATAAAAAGCTTAACTACTACTATAGCCACGTTATGCAAGATAATGGTAATTAGAGCTACCACAATTTCATTATTTTTATTAGTGTTTTTATCTACACTTGAAGGAATTATCAATTTTATAAATTTAAAATGCATATAAAAAATTTCGGCACCGACAGGATTTGAACCTGCGACTCTCTGGTAATCAAAAAATTACATTTTTATTTTTTTATATGAATTTTAAATTTATAAATTTAATAGTAAAAACACTAATAAAAAAAAATTATAAATGTGTCATATCTTGTTTCAAACGTGTCTCATTGTAATATGGACCTTTGAAAAAGTAGATCGAAACTGCAACTGCGTTTCCTACTAGATGACGCTACAGTCGCTATAAGATTGATGTAAAAGGCATATACTAATTCGACGGTAGGAGAGCCGTAGCTTAATTGGAAAGCGCTCAGGCCGCGATTGCCAGAGAGTCGCACGTTCAAATCCTGCAATTCCGAACTTTTTTATATGCTTTTTGAATTTATAAAAAGAGCTACTACAGTCACGTAGGTAAATAGCCATAAGTCGTGATAATTATCAATATATACGCACTTGTAATATTAATCCTTAAAGCCAACCAACACGCATAAGCGCAGCATGGAGGATCTTAGCTCTAAATAGCCATCTCTCATCCCATCAATAGGGTATTAATAGACTAAACATGAGAATGATAAACAATATTACACAACAAAAGTCGTTATGTTGGCGCCTAATGTATTGAGTTAATCCCCTATTAAGTTCTCATAATAACATGATATTCGAAAAAACATTGTTAAAATAAAAAAAAATAATACATTTTATTTTCCTTCATCCAAAATTTTATCATAGCCTACGTACGGGAAAAACAACGCAAAGAGAATTGAGAGGTCTAATCAGAATTATACATTCTTCGGAAACGTGCTCCCATCCAATTTTCATATAAAGCTATTTCAATATTCAGGTAATTCAATACGGCGGCTTGAGGGTAACATTTTGCGATTGGAGTGAGTTCAAATGAAGCCCATGGACCAAAACTTTTCCCTTTGTAGGAAAGTTGTAATTTGACCAGAACGCCGGGTGTTTCCCTTAGGACCGTCGTCGTACATGCATGTTTAATGGCGTTCCAAAGAGGTCAAGAACTGGCATACGAGAAAATGTTGTGAATATAATGCAAACACAAACCTTAAAACACTCAAAAGACCAGGGCAGTATTTTTTTTAATTTAATTTTCATCTAATTAGTACGGCAACGCCATTTTCATTCATCATCATCGACACATTACCAGCCCACTAAGCACGGGTCTCCTGCCACAATAAAAAGGGCTTAGGGCCGTTGTCCATTACGCTGGCCCAGTGCAGATTGGTGGACTCTACGAGCCTTTTAGAACATAATGGAGAAATCTCAGTCAGTGGCGTGCATAGCGGGTATGCACAGGGTATGCAGATCATATAAAATGACGGAAATCTCCAGTACGAGTTCTAAAAAACTTAAGGATAGTCATTGTTAGAGTTATAAAAAGTCTACCCTAGTTTAGTTTATAGGCTAGTACTGGAGATTTTCTTCATTTTATATCCTCTGCATACCCTGTGCATACCCTCTATGCACGCCACTGCTCTCATGCATGCAAGTTTCCTCATGATGTGTTCCTTTACAGTTGAAGCAAGTTATATTTTAATTGCTTAATCAAAACGCACATTACTCAGGAAAATTAGAGGTGCGCGCTGGGATTCAAACTCCGCTTTTCGAAAGTAAAGACGAAGTCCACTAGGCTATCACCAATTGACTTACGCCTACTCGATGGAACTATATTTGTTATGGATAACAATACAGACAGAAATGTATGAAAGATAATATTAAACATAATACAAGACATTATAATAGTATAGTGTACTGTAGTGGTACTCTGCAAAAAAATAATTACAGGCTATTCAATATTCTCTCAGTACGAATCTCAATTCACTTTACATTATTCAGGTAAGAGGAGATCTGCAGGGGATATTAAAGCATGAGCAAATCCGTTGAACAACAAGACCATATCCATTTGTTCTACGGTTTCCCTTCAAAACGTACGAATATTCCACCTTTTCCCTCAATATGGGTGTCAAATGAATGAGCTTGACTTGTACATAATTATATAAACATTTCATGTACTTCAGACTTTCATGTATACATTGAAAATCGAGGTTTTTTTTTATTTTAAATTTATATTTTTTTAAAGCTCTTTTGACGTTTAAAAAGTGATAATGAAGGCGGCCTACCTGAAATAAATGTTTTTTTTTACGAGGAAATTTACTAGGTTGGCAACCCCAAACCAATAAGCGCAATGCTACATTTATATATACATAGATATATAGTATACACTAATAACGTGCTGTAAAACTATCTATTTGGTGTTTAAACACTTCACATGCCTTTCCACCAGACGAAGTTCTATAAACTCTTGTTTACAGTGCAAGCTATTGAATTGTCGAAAGCGCTCCCACTAAATATACGTGAGGCAAAATCGCCTGTAACATTTAAAAACGCGGTGAAAGCATATTATCATGCTCATTAATGACGACTTTTAGTACCTTGTTTATGTTTATTTTTATTATGTTCTTAAGTATTTATGTATGATTGAGTATATATTAGTTTATTATTTTATATTTATTTATTATATTTTTCTTATTCGTTTGCGAATTTTATATTATTATTTTAATAAGAAAAATATAATAAACGAAATTGCTTTCGTTTATGAATTTTTATTTAGCTATTTGAATGTAGGTTTATAATAATTTTACACCACCTGTCCGGTCTCGCTCATCTTGTCCTAATCCAAAGGTTGCCTGGCAGAGATCGCTACTAAGCGATAAGGCATCCTTTTGTATTCTACCTCTGTCTTTGTATTTCTATTGTTATTTTTTATTTTCCTAACTTCATAGTGGTGTACAAATAAAGAGTTAAATAATAAATAGCGTGGCTGGATGCTGAAAATTGCTACAAGAGACTATTACTAGGCCTAAAAGTAGAATAGTGAAAAAGTGAATACACTTTTTACTAATGAGCTCTTTATAAAATTACTATTACATTTTAGTCCAAATATTTTCCGAGTAACTATGTGACTGTACTGATTATTGTGTGAAGCTACGAATAGTAAAGGTTCAATTAACAAACCACATTGGGTGCGCCGAAAATATCTGTTGTATAGATAAGTTTTGCCTGCATTAGATAAGCCTTAGATGTAACTGATCAAATCGCTAGAGACCTGCCAACCTATATTTATAATAAAACAAAAAGGATGTCTGTCTGTCTGTTTATTTTATTAAAGTTTAAAAATACTATCATTCTGGTTTTCTTTGGCATTCTAACGTATCATCATCAACAGGTTTAGAGGAACTTTTTCAATGTAAAGAGGATCCAGTAATTCTAAGCATACGAATTAGTAATAGTAATTAAACGAGTTCATCCGAGAAAATACTACAGTCATGCCTACTTCTGTCACAAAGCAGCGATGTAATCCTTTATTTCGGTCTGAAGGGCGTGGTTGCCGCTTAACACCTACGCCTCAGGTTGGCCACAGGACGGCACTTTGTAGGACATCTTCCTTGCATGCCCTCTTAGGCGCCTTATAGGCGACGGTTTTCTAATTACCATCAAGGGCCGTTGGCTTGCTTGGTCCGATTAATACTATGAAAAAAATCTGAATTTAAAGTATTGGGACGCGGCACGACACACACTACCGTGCCACGTTGTGTGAGCATGCGTTGATGTTGTGTGTCATGACTAAGGGCCCCGAATGGGTGTGAAACTAATGGGGCAACCGACTAATATGCACGGGAGTTCAGCCATCAATTACACATTTATAAAATATCTCTCTCTATTTCGTAACGTTGTAATAATTCCATTTGAACTGAGTCAGGAAAATGGCAAGTGAATACCACAAAGCGGAAATAAATGCGAGTGGCTTTTACCATCTCGCTTATGGAAAATCTAATAACGTGGTAGTGTTTTTACATTAGCCATATTTTCTTCTCGAAGCGCACAGTTACTAGAATATGCTAGAGCCTCCCTGAGAGGTTTATTATTGCATCGTATATGTGGTATTTACTTGAAACTGTTGTTTTTGTATTTTCTTGTTTGACTTGGAGTCAAACAATGAAAACAGAAATGGGAGTTTTAGTTATTCATAAATATTTACTTTAGAAAAATGATCTCTTATACTATAGTGAATGAAGAATTATTAAAATATTTAGAAGATTTTAAGAGGATATCTCTGAATAATTTAGTGTACAAAATTCCAATTCTGTTTTAAATTTCACTTTCTTCGATATTCATTACATCACATAAATTGTGGTAGGAGATAGAAATATTATAGTTAAACATCAAACATCTTGCGATAGTGTCATAATTTACTAGAAATATTGTTTTTGTCTCGTAGACATTATTATGTTATCGTTTTTATTTGTGCCTTGTATTTTTTCTGCGGAAACATCAGTGTATCGATATATTTACACAAAGCTGTTGATATGTGGGAAATTATGTTGTTATTATTATAAAAAAACTATACAGTTTGCTCTGCCGTGAGTAGTCATATTGTTATGAATAAATAAGGTTCAATTCAAGAAAAATCTGGTAGAGTTCTAGGTTCTGACGCAAGAGTTTAGCTGCAGTGAAAGCAAAGCTCATTTGCTGTGACTGCAGGTGAACAAAAATACAGAATTTGTTTATTTATAGCTAGGTAATGCCTAGTGGTTAGGACTTCGACTACACTTTCAGGGGTCGAGTTCGAGTCCCAGCACGCACCTCTAACTTATCTAAGTTATATATATATATATATATATATATATATATATATATATATATATATATATATATATATATGCATACAAAGCGATTAAAATAGCAATTACTTAAGCGGTGAAGGAACAAACGAAAACTGCATGCCTGCGAATTTCCATAACGTTCTCAAAGGCTTTCGAAGTACAATCCTCCACCTGGGTTTAGGCCGTAGCCCAACACCTGTGTGTTGGGCTACAGCCTAAACCCTAGAAGACCCGTACTCTGTAGTGGGTTTTATGAATCACCGTACTTTTTTTTATCTAAATGTAAGTTCTATCCAGGCTTGATTAAAATTGTCGCGAAATAGAAATAAAGTATTCTTAAAATGGATGAACCCAATTAAAAATAAATTGAGGACATAAATAAAACTCCGAAGTATATTTGTCTCACCTTAAAAACCTTTTGCCAAACTATTTCCATATCTCCGCTGAATTGACGTTGAACTAAGAAATATACAATCAGTTCAAAGGGAAAGTTTTATAAAGCCACTTACTTGTGCCCTCTCTATTTTATCTCACAACCCGAAACGAAGTTAGATAGTTTTCCGTCGAACGCCCGCCGATAGTGTCATAATTTAGTTAAGATATTGGTTTTTTTTTTGGCCTTTGGAGCATATTTCGTTATAGTTCTTGTTTATGGGTCTCCTCGTTTACCAGGCTACCCCAAAAGAGAATGTCTATAGCGTTCTTCGAGTATATACAAATATCATCATCATCATTTCAGCCAATTCTCACTGCCAGCCAGCCAAGACTTACTATAAGTTCGCCAACCAATTAATAAAACAAAAACGGTTTAAGAACTGAAATTTGGGTACTGGGGCTAATTTCAGTAAAATACAATGCTCATTAACAGTGTAAGCGAGGTGGTATATTTAATTTTCTTATAAATATTGAGGTACAAAAATGCTGATTTTTCCAATCATTTGTTGATTTGTGTCCATCTTATTCCAAAAAACTTTGCCTGCCGTAGAATATTTAAAATGTTTATTTTTAAATACGTCAAAAACAGAAATTATATTAATTAATATACCTATTATTGGTAAAGCAAATATGATGCAATTCTATTTTTCGTTAGTAAAAAATATATGTATATGTCATGTTACAATTTGCTTTCGTTGTTTTTAATATTCAAAACTTAATAAAATTATAAAAAAACATCACTTGGGCCATATGAATTGTTGTTAAAATGTTTCTGAACATAGTCAGTGGTATTAATTTTCGACGTTTAAGATAAATAAATAAATATAAATAAATATACTACGACAATACGTTTTGCAAACAACTATAAGATACAATTTTAGTGTGTAAATTATACAGTGTACAATATCTACACAAACTCATTGGAGTTTCAGAACATCAATTAGTAACCTTTCTAATGAATATAAGAAATATTTTAATTACGATGGTTCTACTAGTGACTTTCTAGAAATTACTGCTATTCAGAATCCAATACGTTTCGGCCTTAGCCCCTCGTCATTGTGGGAGGAGACCCGTGGCCTGCAGTGGGGCGGGAATGGGTTGATATGATGATGACGATGATGATGAGAATCCAATAATCCTATAAAGCTTCAGGAACGTTATCTGAGAATCTGCTGAGTTGAAGCTAGGTAGTAAATACCTAATATCGTTATACTTGATAAAAAAAAGCATTTTCACTACATTAAAGAGAAGAAATGTTTATGACAGATATTCTTTCCCTGATTAATAACAGTTATTGTAGAATATTAATGAAAATGATGCGGAAAATGCTCACTTTAGTAGTGAGCATTTTCCCGGAAAACACAAACCCCACCCTTCACGGCCCAGCCAAAGATCTTTTCTACAAATATTGAGAATACAATCTAAGTAAGTACGTACTTTGTAAAGAAATTTGTTGCTCAGTACGCAGCTAATTTCACGTACTTTGTTAAGAAATTTATTACTGCGCAGTACGCAGCTGATTTCAGCACAAAGATGCCCAGAAAATGTACGAACGGTGTGTGTTTAAATAAGATCCATTGACCCAGCCTTAACGTACGTATCAATGAGTACATAAAAAGTAGTTTTTTAAAATAATAAATGATTTTGCTTACGACCAAAGAAGACACAAACCGCACCCCTCATGCTGACTGATATTGAGAATACAAGCTAAGTAAGTACGTACATTTTTAGAAATTTACAAAATACAAAGCTATTTTCAGTACAAAGATTCCCAAATAATTTACGAACGGTGTGTTTTTAAATAAAATCCATTGATCCAAACTTACCTCTTAACATAAAAGTTGAGAAAGAATGAGATGGTTGTATGTATCCCTAGTGACACTATACATACGCATTTAGAAATGTCGTAGAAAAGCCGGACTACGAGAATAGGCAGTAAATACATTATAAGCTCTCAAGTGACACTCAGCAGGCTACACAGCTTCTTTTTATATATAACTTTGAAAAAGTAACGTGGCGTGGAAAGGTACTTTCAACTGACCCTCAAACAAATTAATTGTGTCTTAGTAGTTCTGAAAGACTTCTTGAACAAAGTTTACAGCAAGGATTTTCAGTTGGTAATGGAATTGAAAATTATTCATGGAATTAATAGTTCATAGATAAATACTTTTAGTAACACAAATATCTTCTCTATTTAGAAGCTTAATTTACTGTGCGATGTAAGGCCGTATATAATATACTATAATGGTAGATAAGATCCTTATGAGTTATACTGTTTCTCTTTTTCTGAATGATATCATCAAAATTCTATATTTTGAAAAATAAGCAAACTTATTATACTTATTAAATGCAAACTTTAAAACTTACTTCATTATATTAATATAATTTTAAATAAAGAAAAATTAACTTATTTAAACAAATACATGTACGGTACTACATAAGCGGTATAACCAAAGGTTCTCCGGTCCGAAAATAACTTTATCATAACGTTGGTCGTTATGCACGTTTCAGAAAGTACCAATCAGATTTGAAATTCAGAATTTCAATTACAAATCTACGTCCGGCGCGGCACTAATCTGCAAGTAACTTGTTCGATAGATCGGTTATCACTGCAAAAGGTGTATTCGATAAAGCTGGAGCTTAGCTGATTAGATCGCCAGTTCTGTTCTAGCGAGTCGTAATGGAGGGCGAGCCAGTGATTGGCTTGTTTCGAATACACACCGAGACAAATTGGATTGAGCCAGCCTTTAGTGGTAGTAGGCGAATTTTTACGGTGGGTTATTCAAGCATAGTTTTTTGGAGGCAGCAGTACATAATTGACTGAGCGAAGTGTTTTCCCGCGTTTACTTGGGTAAATTTACACTAACGAAATTTAAAAAAAACATACTAACTGCAAATACACTAATAATATGTATACGCAAATAGAACTCAATTCATTAAATCTAACTTTGGCTTGTGGTATATATCTAATAGAAAATCACTTATTAAACAGGGCCACTAACTATTGATATCCAAAATCAACATTACTAATTGTCAATTTAGGGGCCTATGAAATAATAACTGCTTTTAGGGATATGCCATATGGAGTTAGGATAGGGATAGGGTGTCGTGTACAGGGTTTTTAAACAGGGAAGGCATAAACTGCGAAGCTCCATATATAACTCAGAAGGCTTGTGCCAGAGCATAGACCCACCGGGCTGCTTCTATGTTGACTAGCATTCTTAGGTTTTTAATAATGTTTAATTGTAGAGTAAAACCTATTTTAAAATTGTAAATGGCTGGTATAGAATCTTTTGAAATGTGAAAGCCACATTTGTCTGGTCGAATAAATGTTAAAAAAGTGTGTGTAGTAATAATTACGTTTTAAATAATAAAGATGAGAATTTCGGACATTTATAATAAATAGAAAAGTTATTTTCATTACGAAGCTATCGTAGTTAAACATTCTATGTAGGTTCTTTGCTTTGTTTAGAAACTTAATTGTATCCACAAAGATTATACACAAGAAACTGCAACCAATATTTTATAAAAGAAAAAATTTTAGTCGTAGGGAGCGGCTGTACCCAAGCGGTATAAGACAGTGGTATTTTAAATCCCTACAAAATACCTATATTTAACTGTGAACGTCAATCGGTTGATATGATGTTGATGATGATGATTTGATTTTGGTCGACAATTTTTTAGGAGAGACATCCGTATATCTACTACTCATAATAAAACTGTAACTGGAAGATTTCTGTATATTTACCTAATATATATTGAAAATTTTGACCTGAGGATGCTTTATAAACGATACTGAGTCCAAAACATATTTTTATTTATTTTTTGTCGGTCTGTCTGTCTGTCTGTCTTTCTGTCTAGGCATCACGTGAAAAGTACTGAACGGATTTAAATAAAATTTGGTGTAGTGGTAGCTGATATCTCGGGTCAACATATAGAATACTTTGTATCCCGATAAACAATAAGTTTCCTCCGGGAAATGGGATGAAGTTTTATCAATTTTACTTCATATCTCCGTTAAATTTGAACCGATTTTAATAATTATTTTCTTATTTGACAGTGCGTACTACCAAGCATGTATTGTCTAATATTAATGAAGATCTGATGAATATTGTCGGAGATCAAGGACATAATTCTTCACAGATAACAGCAAGTCGCAAGGCATATGGGACAACGATTGAATGCATGCGTACCATCCTACTAATATTATTAATGCGAAAGTTTGTGATAATAGATTTATTGATAGATGGATGTATGTATAGATGTATAGATGGATGTTTGTTACGCTTTAACGCCACAACGAATGAACCGATTAAATTTGGCTGAGATATCTACAATATAGTCTGAAATAGCTCATAGATTTCTTTTTATCCTAGAAAAGCTAACAGCTTCTAGAATCGTTATTTTTTCCGCATTTGTCTTTCAAAATCCGCGCAACAGAGTTTTAGTTTGACTTTAGACCCCATTCTGAAGTCCACGTAGACGAAGTCGCGAGCATAAGCTAGTTATGTATATATTAGCCAAAGAGTTCAGAACAAGCAGCAATTATATATATAACCATACAATTTAAATTAGAATAAATTATATTACTGACTCTTACAATTCCTTAAAGGACCGTCAAAAAGTCATGGTACTGGCTTACGGAAGATCAGCGCAGCGTCCGAACAGACAGCATTCATACTGAGTAACATTTTTTTCGGAATAATATCCGCCTCTTACTGGTAAAAGTTTTTTAAAACTGTGTTGTATAATAGCCATAAAAGATTTATAAGGGTTTTAAATTCGCCAACTTAGGCAAAATAAATCTCAAAGATAAAATCATGAAGTATAGATAAAAGCCACGTATCATATTTTGAAACTGTAAGCGCAAAATCAATATACACGAAGAGCTCAATTCCCACGAGGACACTGTTAAAATTTATGCGCTACGGGTGAAGTGACATGTACATATTATTATTTAAATAAACCGACCGTTATATCAGATAAGTTGGGATGGAGTAAAAATATTACAGACCTTTTGGACCATTAGTCTTTTGACTAATATAATCCAAGGCAAGTTTTATAAACCACGGATCTCTCTAAATTACCCTCTCTATCTCTCTCTCTCTCTTGTTTTCTAAAATAAAAAATAACCCTATGTTGTTAAGGATGCAAGCTTTCTATCTATGTGTGAATATTAGTCATGATCGCTACACCAGTTGAGCTTTTTTGAGCATTGTTAACGAGTAAATAAACGAACATACACTTAGTTACAAAGTAACTTAGTAAAATCTTATATTAATTGCGAGCAATATCTTCTGACTAAAAATCTTCACCAAATGTATACAAAATATTTATTAAATACACTCATACAAAATGCATACAGGTCCTGTTATAAATCGGTAAGAAGACTAGATATTTCACTCTACGATTAACGTGTCAGCATAAAGGGTAGCAAAATATGCAAAAAAACTGAAGTGAAGTTAGTTGCCCTGGACTTCGTTAACGTGGGAATTTTGGAATTTCTGAAACCGTACATTTTACCAGAATATTAAAAATTATTTTCGTAATGCCCAACCAAGTTAAAATATATTTTGTTTGTATTATAATATGTCATATTGGGTAGAACCGCGAATCTACGATGAAGACACGCCTTCAAAAAACAATAGCACCTTCTTATAGAGTCCTCTTCAGGCTATTTCATTTATACCTTATAATATGTGCCACAAAATCTATTTGGAACCATTGACGCTTTATAGCTTTTCTTCTTTCTTCTTCTTCTTCCGTACTTGGTCGGCCGGAACCTTCCGTTGTACGTAGTACCACTGGTACGGCTCCTCGCTGGGTCACTCTAGCCAGCCGAGCTCTCTCCAGGAGCAGGCCGCCCAGGTCGCCAAGTCTACTTTTATATTAACAGTAGGTTTAAATAAAGCTTACTCCGTATCATAAAATTTTTGTTCTGTCATTCTGATTTTCAACAATCTTTAGTGGATATCTATTGTCTTTAACCCAGAAACAATCTACCATCTAACCTTACACCTTGTTAGCTTAATTATGCATTCTTTTATGTACATACTAAGGCAAAAAAAAATTTAGATAGATGCTTTTGGTTGATGTTTCATACGAGCTTACGCGGAATTTTCATACGAAGCAACTTCTATATTAGGGTAATTTAATACTACGGGACTAAGGGTAACATTTTGTGAACGGAGTGAGTTCAAATGAGGGCCATTGAGCTAAACTTTTCTCTTTGCACGAAAGTTGTGATGTGAACAGCAGGCCGGGCGTACCCTTGGGATACAGAACATGCATGTTTAATGGTACCCTAGAAAGGTCAACAGGCGGACTGCAAGAATAGACAGTGAATAAATTTATTACTAGATCTCAAGTAATATTTGTAGAGTATGACTGTTTTCAAACGAACTCTCTAGCGAAGTATTGAGCACTGTGGTCTTATAACAGGGTAGTCCCGGGTTCTATTTTTTTAGCATGCAGTGTAATAAAAACATAAGAATAAAACTCTCCCCGGAAGACACACTTTGGGAAACAATAATTTCACAATTTTCTCTGGCAGTACGAGTATAAGAGGCTTTAGCCATGGATATTGACCACGCGCAGCTTTCTGATGGGACGCCGCATTCAAACCGATTAAGGGGTATGGCAGTATTATCGAACCCGGTATGGGTTCAATGATACTGCCATACCCTAATCGGCTAGCCCTCTACCATCTCAGACTGCATCATCATTTATCACCTGGTGAGATTGCAGTCTAGGACTAACTTGTAATGGAATCTAAGAGTGGAGTAAAAAAAAATTATGAAGTGGTCTGGACGTTTGCTATTTGATTACTTAAAAATACATTACAATATGTCTTAGTTTCTTCAAACCAACTTAGTGGATGAGATCTACGCTTGCGAAACTATTCAAATGAAGGCGGCAAGGTAAGCCTATTTTTAATCCAACAGTTACGCAATGGTTTTCCCCCAATTTTACACGAAATAGCATAAATATGCATATTGTGGAAATAATCCATATATGATTAATTATTTCCACGATAATATTATGTTTATTTTCAAATATATTATTACTGAAAACTTAAATGTAAATAACTTTTAAAATCTTACCTTTAGGTGGATTTATGTCTAGAGCACTTCTGAAGAGATTTTCTTCGTTATACCAGTCTATATTTCGCCGTATTGTCGCAGTGCTCATAGCAAGTAGCGTCGTCAATAGAGCCAGCATAAATATTCGACTGCGCGTTTCATGTCGCCTCCAATTTCTCGTAACAGTACCCGCGCCCAGGCCGAGTAAAAAGCAAAATCCAACACTAGGTATATACAGAACTCGCTCCGCCACTACGAAGCCCACGGGAAAGAGCATATTACTAGCTGGCACGAACGGTAGCACCATAAACGCCGTGAATAATAACATTGCAACTCTAGGACTGCGGTTCATATATTTTGGCGTATTGTGTGTCTTAGATTTTTTGTGTGCTACATGGCACACGCAAGTTGAATGGTTCATCATTGTGTTATTATTGTTAATAGCTCGACACAAGTTTGTGTGCTCTTCTGTGACTGTGTGCTTACAGGCGTTGCAGGGACACATCGTTCTCTTGAACGAAGCGTTTTCTTTATGCGGTATAATACTCTTTCTCTCGGATGCAGAACCGTGTCGCCTGTTGTAGTGTTTACAATTATAGTTCCATTTCTTTTTTGTTTTATTGTTTTGGTTCTTGTAATATTTTTCTTTTCTCTCTTGCTGCATTCTCAGCTCGTTTGATAATGCTTTCCACGTTACTTTTGATATAACAGCGTAGAAAACTAGTGAGCAAATATTTCTTACGTCGAATAATGACGTTATTCTTGGTATCGAGTCCATGGACCAATCGAAGCTTAATCGAACAGGGTTAACTAGGAGATAAAAATTAAAAACTGGAAGGAAGGTAAAGGTATAAAATCTCGTAAATATGGATGGGTCCTTAGCAGCGGGATTATCAGCCGACGCAAAGTCACTCGTCTCATTAACTAATCTCAGCCTCCAGCATAAAAGTACGAGGCTTCCAATGCCTAGCGCGTAGACGCTTCGCCATCGATACTGTAACAAAAAAAAAAGCTTTCAGATATTTATATCTGTTACCGTAATATTAATTTATTTTTTTAGGCTTTACACAGTGTTGTTGGCGTAAGGGCAATAAGGAGAAGAGGACATAAAAAGTATAGTATTTTATTTGATATATATAACTGGTAAATCATATCAGAAACTTCTTATTACGTAACTAGATTGTTTTTTTTTCATAAAAGCAATCTAGTTATTTAATAATATGTTGCCCCTTCAAACTCGAACATTTAATAGACAAAAGTATCCTCAAAATCAGTGCAGAGTTTTATACGTAGAGAAGAGTAGGAAAAGATCGCAAGAAGATGACAGAGAGAGAGAAATACACAGTTCTGTATTTTAATACACTCGTAATAAAATTAATTTCAAAAAAAATTTGTGGAAGTATATTTTCCAATATTAATTGAATGTTAAAATGTAAAATGTTGGAAAAGAGCAACTGCTGAGTTTTTTGCCGGCTTCTTCTCGGTAGAATCTGCCTTCTGAACCGGTGGTAAAGTCACTACAAACAGACAGAATTGACGTTTCAAAAGTGCTTATATTAGGCCTACTTAAAATAAATGAATTTTGAATTTGAATTTAATTTAAACGTCCGCCTTTTTGCAAGGCTTACTTAAACGTAAATTAATTACAGATTATCTTTAACTTAATGTATAAAGATTAAGATGAAGATCCATTGCAACTGAACATCTATATTGTAAGGATTGCCCAGTGTTGTGCCATTTGTGACAGTGCACTTCCTGTGACTCTCTTGATGTCACCTGTACACTTAGAGTTTTACCAGAAATCTACCAACGCTTCATTTCCGGTGAGGGTCGCTGCTCCAACACCGTTGGATATCACTGACCTTCATCCTCTTAGTTATATCCCCACCCTTCTTTCACCTTCTTTGTTATATCTCCACCCATTACCACTTAAACTGCGCAGTTCGTTAAACAATTTCAGTAGCTCTGATTTTTCTACAGTACTTGTGATTTCTGATTTGATCACGTAAAAAACACTCTGAACATGCCCCACTGCACTGTTGCTAACTATGGACCAGATAAGGAAGCTTTGAGTCACTCAGCGGGCGATGGAGGGGGCTTATTGTATTTTAGTTGTAGGATCGTCTAAGATGGATGAATGAATAATAGCCCGATCAGTGTTCCCCCAAACTCCTCTAACCTCAATAATCCTCTGGATCTGCTGTGTTTCGCATTTCATCAAAAAGGTAATAAAAATGTCTTTATACACAAATAGGTTTCTGCGTAGAAAGCGTTGTGAATAATTACGCCGTATGAAAAATGAATATAAATGTAACAATTACCTAATGGATGTTGCGTGACAAGGTAAGACAAGAGTGTTTTCTTTTGTGTATTTTTATATTTTACCTACTTTGAACGTAGTCTAAAGAGTAAAAATAATATGACGAAAACTGTATTCCCTAATCTTAAAGGATTTCAAGTCCTCCGACTACATTGTCTAGCTTTAGTGATTTTTATGACATATTATTATGACTTAGATTTTATAACAGTGGTGCTGTGTCTTAACGGCCGAGTGGCGCATTGAGTAGCGCTGCGACCCTGCTTTCTGAGTCGGGTTCGTTTCCCACAACTGGAAAATGTTTGTGTGATGAACATGAATATTTTCCAGTGTCTTTATATTATAATTGTTTATGTGTATTTTATTTATAAAAAATATTCATCAGCTATCTTAGTACCCATAACACAAGCGACGCTTACTTTGGGGCTAGATGGCGATGTGTGTATTGTCGTAGTATATTTATTTATTTATTAATTTAACGTGCTCTTCAAACGCCGAGCTGCTTCAGACAATTTAATGAGAGAAAACCTTAATTTCTAAAATGTTTTGGCCGATCTAGAGCTACAACTTTAGACCTAGTACTTCATAGTCGTAAATGGATATCACTTGCTAAAAAGGCAGCAGGATATAACAATAATCAATATTGTGTTTTATAAACGTTTAGAAATTGAAGTTCCTTTATACATCGTAATAATACGGTAACTTTTATTTTAAATAGCCAAGCTTAATGCAAAAACTTGGCCAGGCTTTGATTGATCACCACTCAGAAAGAATTCGTTAATATCTGTCAAAATTTGCCGCAACTTATAAGAAAATGCAACATACTATATCAATCAAATCGAATCAAATAATAAAAGTACCTACTTACCAGTTTTTGAGTTTATGTACTTATATTGAAATATTATTATTTATCTTTCATAAATAAAATGTGCTAATCCAAATTTGGCTTATTTCTTTATGAAGTTAATGTCTATTTTTGTCACCTCCCATTGCGGAAGATATGTCTCGTGTGCAGCATACAAATTGAAGAAATTATAAATTACACCATATTATTAGATCTCATGCTTCTCGCAGAGCTTAGCAAATTAAGGCTAATCTTCATTGTAAATTGTACGCGGACCAAACTGCCGCCGCCAGTCTTGTATAAATAATCTTTACAACCATTTTCTGAGAAATAACTTTACGGATTATAATGCGGTTTCTGCATTATACAGATATCACCTCAGAATAGTTTCTTAAGCTTAAACATTAATAGCCACCAGGGAGCGCTGAAAATTTTCCCGTAGGTTTGAAAAAATATTTTATTTCATAACTTCTAACCTGTTTTGCATCGCTTAAAGTGTCAGGATCTTGTACCACTTGACTAATCAGAAAATTCAATGTTAACTGAAACTCCATTCAGAAATAACTAAGATGGCAAAAAGCTAAATTTAATACAAGTTCAAAAGATATTACAGCCCTAGATGTGCTTTCATCCATTTTAAACGCCACCTTTGAAATTCCGATTTAAAAGTGATAACAAGTTCTCTCATTTATTGATGCCGGTTCGGCAGCGTCAAAAAGTTTTAGCGGTTATTTACTGGCGTAGGGTTCGACAAGAGGCGTAGCAACCCGTTGGCTTGTTAGTTGTGGGGAGCCGACAAAAAAGATTTATGAAGGTAACTACCCAGTCCCTCCCAACCTGGCCCCCAGGAAACCTCTGCGGAACAAACGACGCCGTGTAAGATTTCCAAGGCAATTTACACGAGGTGAGGTTAGGGTACGTACGAAGAAAATCCTCACAAAATTAATGTGTGTAATAAATTGATCGTAAGGTATTGCACCATTGTTTACTAGATATTTATGATTATTATGATATTAATTTACACATTAAAGTTAAAATTCAAAGAAATTTGCTTGCAGCAACCGCCTGACTACTTTTATTTATTTGCTGATTTTTTTAACGTATTAACTGTCGCCCGCATTCTCCGATTGCGTTTATTGTGTTTTTTTTTATAAATTCCGTGGGAACCATTTGTTTCCAGGAAATAAAAAGTAGCCTATGTTACTCTTCATCCTTTCAAATAAACCTATGCCAAAATTCATTTATTTATTTATTTGTCGTGAATACATAATACATGCATTTAATAATTTCTGGCGTATAACAATATATTTAAACGAAATGAGATTCAAAAGGATTGATTTCATTCGTAGGGCGCTTAAGAAGAAAACACAAACATTTGCATTTATAATATTAATTTCCTCACTAATATTATAAATGCAAATGTTTGTGTAAAGATTATATCATGTTCGTTTGCAGTAAAGTACTTCTCCTTCATCAATATTCAATTAGTTCTAATATACCGTTACTAGTAAATTTTTGACTTCTATTTAATTTTATGCTATTTTATGATGGATTGATATGGCGCGTATTATCAGCTACACAACAAAAGCTCTCATTAATAGGTTGACGAAATAGTTTTCACGCATTTTATATGAAAACTCAAGACAATTTTTTACAAGTGTATGCATTATCAATCCATTACCGGCGCACTACAGGAAACAGGTTTCCTCTCAGAATGAAAAGGGTATAGGCAGTGTACCACGCTAGAAAAGTGCTGATTGGTAGACTTTACACGCCGTTGAGAACATTATGCAGAACTCTCAGACCTGCGGGTTTTTTCGCGATGTTTACCTGCATATTTTTAAGCAAGTGATATCAAAATTGCTCAATCAAAAACGTACTTAACTCCGAAAAGTCAATGGTGCCGGGGCTCGAACTTGGTCTCCATGAAAGGAAAGCCGATGTCTTACCAACTAGGGTATCACTGCTTCAGTGTTCAGTGTATACATACCATATGAGAAAAGACTTTGATAGCTTTTTACCTCTTAGTTTTACAACGAGGCATCACTTTCCTCCAATATGTTAATGGAGTTGGGGGATCCCCGTGAGAAATATAATTCTTTACTCTACTCTGGCTGTCGAAAAAGACACATTTAACTAACATACGATGACCTCAAACTGTTCCTCAGAAAAAAAGGATTAGAAGTACGGACGAATAGAGATACAGAGAACAAAGTGATCGAACAATCAAAATACAATTTAAAATGTTGTATAAGAATAAACCGGAAAAAACCATGAGTAACTACTGAAGCTATCCAGTAAAATACTAATATTACAAGCTGCAGAAATTCCTGTAGATGCTTGTAGAGTGGTAGAAATTGTTTGTCATTGTTGAACAGATTTCCGATAGATTGAAAACTTTATGGATTGTTAACCTACATCGCGTAACTCAATCGGGACGCAATAGAGGTCCTGGTACTTGGTGTCATTTATTATTATTGGTAGTTTTGTCCATACATTTACAGCCAGAAATTTTCAAGCAATAGAACTCCCAAAACCATTTCCCAACCATTCTTAAGCAACTAACTAGAAAGTACAAAAGATATTTTGTTTGCACACGTACCCAACCATTCCAAAGCAAGCGTTCCAAAGTGGAAAAATAAATTTTCTGTGTACTTGAACTGGGTGTTTATTTAAAGCCGCGCATGCAAGCGACACAAGACCATGGAGTTTGGAACACCCTACAAAATGCCTATTTCCAGGAGTGCACGTCTATTAGTTCATTTGATAACGGTTACGTAGTTAAAAGTCAGGCGATAGTGGATCAAAATAGGGTTCTTTAAAATATGGACTTTGTCAATATTAATATTTTTGGATTGTAAGCAAGAAAATGTGTACCTGGTAACTGTTACTCTATGCCTAGTTCATAACTTAAAGGGTTTTAGGGTTTCCATAAATAACGCCATAGTACCAGGCTGGATGAAAAAATGGTTTTGTCGACCCCGTGCCCTTTGAGCAGCATAGTAAGACTAATTTTGAAAGTAGAATAAACGTTAAGAAAATTCTTATGGGGCTTACTACATATGCAGAAACAAAAATAGGGAAATCACAAAAATACTGACTAGACTGTTTTAGGTGTCATTTATAAGCTATCGATGTTTGCGAGTTATGGGAGCCTGTAGTAAGGACACTGGCCAACTTAATATTCATGACTAGATAATTAATGTTAATAGACAATACAAACTGTTGCGGACGACAGCCGGCGGCCTTTTTATTCACAAAGCAATTTAAACGCAGGCGGCTAATATAGCTTTCAGTTTGTATCGTTATTTATGTAATCCCCGCTGAATTATCTTATAACAAGGTGAAAGACACATTTCTTAAATTACATTTTTTTTTTATTATTTTAAAACAAACTGTTAAATGAAAGAAATCTTTAAGTCTAAATACCTAAGCATGTCAATTAAAAGAAAAGCTTTAAATTCCTGCATTTCAGTTATTACTGATGGATATAAAACATGGACACTCACCAAACTACACAGAGAAAAGCTTCAACGCTGTCAGAGAGCCATGGAGAGAATTATGAGAGAAATAAGAAAACACGACAAAGTGAGAAGCAATAAGAGAAAAAACAAACGTAAATATAGTAAGCTACGTATACACACTTCTTTGATGAGATGGGCAGTTGATCTGAAACTTACGGCTAGGCTTCACTGAAGGAGGGTAGCGTAAGGAGGAGGAGAAGGTCTATGCCAAGAGACAACAACTGTCAAAATTCTTATATTATGCGCTTGTAATTCAGAATAAAGGGCTTATTATTATTATTAATAATTATTATTTCATATCATGAATACAGTGAGTTAATAATACGTTTTGTAATGAGCCTTAATACCTATTGTAATTAATTGAATAATCATGAATAGTCTAACAACTCTCTCTTCTTTATAAGGGCCGGGGCCTGAGCCTAGCGGTTGATAATGATTTTATTCTAGTAATACAGTATTAGGAAATGATTAATTTTAATCCGGATAAAAATACTGCTCAATTTCAAATACACTCAATAGCTAAACAATTAACAAAAGACCGTTGGAAGTAATCGTTTGAATATTGGTTTTCAATATTCAAGGCAGAAATAGTTCGATGACCGACTCTACTTGACCTGAATTTTATTCGAACAAATATTTTTTTGTGCTTGCAATCAAACATTTTATTCACAGAATCTATAAATTTTTTTCAACCGAACTCAAATATAAAAAGTCATGTGCATTGCCTACTTGAGGTTAACGATGAAAACAAACAATTATTTTAATGTTTTTTGTATAAAATTAAATTAAAAAATATTGAAATAAGATGCTTTGATAGTTTTAAAGCGGGCCGTCGTTTTTGACTTCGTGCATTGTGCCCAAAATCAATGAAATCAATGCGTGAATAAACAGGAAAATCCAAATATTTTTAGTGCGTACAACTTAATAGTCTACAGTAAGCAATATTTTAAAATTTCATAAAAATACAAGGACTACACTGACGAGAGCTTAGCTTAAATTAAAGAAGATTTAATTGCATCTATTATATATATGTACATTCGTGTTTGGTAGCATTTGTATGAGTATATATCCAATTTTTTATTTCCGTTTGTTGTACTTATTCTCATTTCCTCTCCAATTTCTCTCACTGCCTGGGGTCAATAGTATAGATCTCGAAGGGTTCCCTCCTCCACATATATTCTTGTCTATGATTATATCACTTATTTTGGTAAAAATTAAATAACTAAATAATAGAGAAAACTACACTATATTAAGAAAATTCAAGATAATTGAATCTGCGCAAGAATTGGTGTGCATACATTACAAAGAATACCCACTTATTTTTATTACGGAACCTGGGTTTTTTAAGTTCCATAACTCAGACTAAAGCTCAATTAGCCTTATACGAGGAAGCAAAAAATGTTTATTATAATAAAAAAACAAAAACTTTTGGAGCATTCATTAATTGCCATTGGTTAATTTTCAGACCATTAATGGCCCACTCTGGGGTGCAGACATCCTGTCAAACCGAAGAGAGAGCTTAGAGCGTGCCCACGCTGCATAATACGGGTTGGATGTTTTATCGCGAATTAGTGATAATAACTAGAAAAGCAGTAGCGTAACGTGTTCTCCAAGCCACTGGGCTGGACAAAACTGTTGGTACTAGAAATTTCTTGGCTAAAATTAGGGCCGAAGAATTTATGGCCCGACCTGGGAACCTAGGACTTTTTGATCCTTAATCGTAAATGAAAACTACTATAACGAGGCAGTTCATAGATTACCTCATGTTATCTCTGTCAGAAAAGGGTAGGATAAGCTAATCTACGAAGCGATCCTATTAGGGGGTTTGACACATAATCCCTCGGTACGCATCTTTGCACATCCCGTGGAAAGGCTTTAGGATCAGTGCAGACAGAGGGTCAAATTTCGCTCGTATGGTTCTTCAGATTTTCCAGGGATGTCTATCTATATGTATAAGTCTATAGCACATACGGTTACCAGAAAAACGTTAAAATTTAGAAACGTTAAGATTTTTCTTCTGAAGTGGTTAGAATTTTTTATTTTTTTTTACGTTTTTCAGAGTTTTCTAAAATACTAATCCACATACGGCTGAAGTCGGAAATGATAGCCCTTCACTTGTCAATACATTCGGGTATTTTGGCTTTCGGTGAAATATAAAGAAGTACGTACAACGTATTTAACGTTCTGCATCCCAACGGTTAGAAAGGGGAACAAATTTTGTAGAAAGTATTTTTGGCGTCTCTGACACACTTAATAAAAACTATGTTGTATTTATAATTTTGGTAAGGAAGTAAGGGAGCTATAAAGTGCACAAGCATGCTTTCGCAATTTGACGCTCGGTGTCCGCTGATACTAAGCAGGACTGTTGTATGCATTTACAAAACCCTCTCACCCGAGGACATTAAAGTATGTTCACGTAAAAGCACAAAAAAGGAACATTTTTCGTACGCTGGAAACAAAATGTAATACCTTTACCACAAGCACATAAAGTTTCACACTGCCAAGGCGCCATTAACTTTAATGCCCTTATAACTATATGACAGAATCTGTACAGGAAAAAGCTTTTTTAATTTCGCCACCCAACCCATAAAGTTGTCAAATTTCCTTCTTTTAACGAAAGGCGTCATTATTATTTTACAGGTATTTCTTAGTGCTTGAGTGCTACAGAGAATCAAAAGATTATAAAGGTATATAAATAAACAGTGTTAATAAAGACGTCTTGAAATTTAATTGAACTATATTATTAACTCAGGTAGTTGCTCATAGTAAAAAATATATTTGTACAGATACCTGCCAAGAACTTAAACCAAAAAAAGCCTGCGCATATTCACTGTACACAAATAATTTTGGCTCCAAGTTCCAACATTATATTTTTTTGCGTTTATATATTCAAAACAAAAATTATTATAAGGAGTAAGTAAGTCTGAGTACCAACATTTATGCGTTTATATATTCAAAAAAATATATTTTTAAAGGAGTACCTACATTGAATTTTTAAGAATGTCGCAAAGAGAAAAAGAAACGTTAGTACTGTAGTCGTAGGTAGGGAGTATTAAGTAATTTATAATTTATTTAATTAATTAATTTTATAATTTTTCTACACTTGGAGAAATGTGTATGTATATTTCAGCTTACACTTTGAAACTGTATTTTGTCTCTAAGTCTGCTACTTAAATTACTTAGCTGCAGTCTAAAATGGCGGCCTCCCTGGATGCTTTCCCAGGTCAATTGGTTATCTACCTTATCGCTAAAACCAAGTGAAATGGCCCCGCCATCGGAGCTAATAGTTTTAATCCACAGCGATGGCTGCTCGATAAAATTGATTAGATGCAAAGTGGAGAATCTCGGTGGACACTTTAATTATATTATCAAAGTAGCTTTTGCCCATGGCTTCGCCCGCCTGAAATTTGGGTCAAGTTGTATCTCGGATTATCGAAACAGGCTGCAGCTTTTATCGATATAAGTTCACTATAGGTAAAAGAAGAAGCAGTGATAGCCTAGTGGTTAGAGCTTCGGCTTCCTTCAGGGGACCGACTTCAATTCCCGGCACGCACCTCTATATTTTTGAAGATATGTGCGTTTATTTTTGTAATTTAAGCGATTAAAATTGCATTTCATTGACGCGAACTTAATAGATTACGAAAAAGAAATTGCATGAAATTGTATTGCCAGAAACCATTGACCTAAGACTTGACCCCGGTATTTCACTGAAAGTTCATTTGCTCTCAATAAACAATAATTCTGTTCCTAGAAAAATATATAAAAGCTTCTTTATTTCTTAGAACTTAAAAAGGCAAAGACAAATACTACGAATTACAAAATATTTTCACATTTTCTTTACCTGCGTAGCTTGTAATTACAAGGAAAGAAAAGAAAACCAATGAGTTGCTTACTTTTGTGGGATTTGTTTTTCGCCCCAAGAATAAACTCCTTCATTAAACTCAGTAGAAACACAGCAGATGGAAGATGCTTTCACAACTTGTATGTGCGTGGATAAAACCCAGCATTGGGTTTCTACGTCATATGTACCGAAACCGTATTTGTCGCTAAGACGACACCTGGCTGAAGCCAGTAGTTATTATTAGTTATTAGATATTTGATATATAGTTTATTAGATATTCTTTTTAGTTTATCGTCGAATTTTCTCGCTGTACATCCTAAAACGATCCGTTTTTTTCTGAAGAAAGACCTATAATTTTTAATTATAACTTACTTTCCGTCTTTTAAGCTAACTCTATGCCAAAAATCAAGTTGATTGATTTTTTAGTAAATGCTTGACGGAAGAACAAACAAGTAAACGAACACACTAAATTAGTTATTATTGATTTTAAAATTTCAATCGTGAGGACGGTTTTAAATTAGCAAGTGTGTGGAACCCAGTGGTAGAATTATGCAAACCATGAAAGCATCGTACAGCTTCTCAATTTATAGTACGGACAGTTCGTGAAATACCGACAAAAAAAACACGACTCAGGTTCTGCCCGTGACATCCAACTTGACATCACGTACCTACGCAGTCCCGTCGTGACCATGCACATATTGACAAATCCAAAATATCATCGTAGTATGTACCCGTTGAACTATATTAAAAAAATACTAAATTAGTTAGTTTCAGGACCAGAACACCCGTTGAACTAATTATCAAATAAATAATGACAAGTGGAAATTCTACAGATTTTTTGGAATTTTTTTCTAATAAGATGAGATAATATAAGATAAGAAGAATATAAAAATAAGATCCCATAATAACAAAGTAATGCCTGTTCAGAACACAACTAATGCAATAAGCGAATAAGCGAATGAGCGAGCGCACTTGGACCAGACGTCAGAGGGTTGCTTATCTAGAAAATTTACTGTCTGGCTGACATAACCATCCTCGCCTCGCAAGTGTGCCTCATTTGCCAGTCCGTTTGAAAAACCAACACCATTAAGTAGTAATGTATGTACATTGTACACACGTTTAAAATGCCTCTTTATCATGGTATTTCAAGTGTCCGCACTAGCTATGTCGTCTGTTTTATTGAAACACGTTAATATTTACAAAAGCAAGTATATCATTTTACATTCACAATTATTGAAAATCATATTACTATTGCACTTTTGTTTCGAGAATCGTTATAATCTTTTTTATTCTAGAGCCGTAATTTATGGCATTGGAAGTACTACCGCCAAGAAGCATTGCTATGCTACGGGCGTTGTTTCTGGTGTAATCGCAGGCACATGAGGCTTAACACCTTCACCTCGGGCTTATTGAAACAGGGTGGATTTTTGTAGGACTTCGTATGCTGTTTTTAACTTTTCATCAGGTGGGCCATCTGCTTGGTCTGACAATTATTACTGTTATATATATATATATATATACTGTTATATATATATATATATATATATACTGTTATAATATATATATATATATATATATATATATTTTTTTTTTTTTTTTTTTTTCTATATATAAAAGAGAAAGTGTGTGGGTATGTTCCGTATAGGCTCCAAAACGGCTGGACCGATTTCAATGAAACTTTCAGGGAATCTCCAGATTGGCCTGGCCATCAATCCTGTAAAGTTTGGTGACGATCGGAGCACTCCTATTTTTGAACTGTCAAATACAGCTTTTATTAAAAATTTAATGATGTAAGTTTATTGTTTAAATTAAATAAAGCAAAATCTAGCCCGGCGAAGCGGGCTGGGTACGCTAGTTATCTATTATAGTTATAAACTATCATTTTTAAAATAAGCACTTTCTTTAAGCATTGTATTAAGCTCCCATTGATATTCATCCTATCTCCATACCTCTACAATCTTCGTAATTTTATTATAACAATTCCATAGAAGAAGATTATATATAGGGAAGCAGGTATGTTAGTGATCATAGCAGGTAACGACGTTTTAAAGTGACAATGTCAATTTCCTAACTCCAATCTGAATTTCTTTACGGAAACCAAACAGATTTGCTGGCCCAAGCTGGAAATTTAGCTATAAAACTCCCAATGCATGGTTAATCATGCTAACTAGACCAATCAGATAATCTATGTCAATGTATTTGAATGAATTTAGCTTCATCCCTGGAGTGGGCCGGTAACGGGTTGGTATGGTGCCCCTTGCGATTACAGGGCACGGGTCTTCTCCCGCAATGAGAAGGAGTTGAGGCCGTAGTCCACCACGCTGGCCCAGTGCGGGTTGGAGGATTGGTGGAAACGGATATTGTTCTCAAAGCAACGTTCTGAACACCTTTGAGAACATTATATAGAACTCTCAGGTATGCGGGTTTCCTCAGGATGTTTTTCTTTACCGTTGAAGCAAGTGATATTTAAATGACTTAAAACGCCCAAAACTTAGAAAAGTTGTGGGTGCGTGCTGGGATTCGAACTCGGGCCCCGAAAGTTAGTCAAGCTCCTACCCACTGGGCTATCACCGGTTCATAATAATTAAGCTTAATTTGCATTGACCCGCGACAACCAGACAAATCTGTGAGAATAAGTATGTGTGTCTTTCTTTTTTCTTTAAACAAAGCACTAATAGATCTTCCAAAATAGGTTTCGCTTCAATACTTGTAATTTTATTATAGTTCTTTACAAATCCCTGGGATAAAAATACCCTGTTACGCTCCATTTTTTCAAATATAATGTAACTCTATGCCTAAACCCAAGCTGACTGGTTGCTTAATTTGGGCGTGAAGGAAGGAGAAACAATCAAACTTTCGCATTTATAATAGTATAGTAAGGATTAAAAATACATACAGGCGTTTGTAATAGTATTTTTGAAGATGTACTTAATATTAATTAATTCTAATATATGTTCAGAGTCGAAGCGAGAATGTCACAAAATCCGGAATAGGGTCGTATGATTAAAAGCCTGTCAAATACAAGCATTTATCATACGAGAAGGATTAAGTGAAATCTGGTACTTCTTAAAATGTCCATCGCATTTGGTACGAGTACCTCTGGGAGTATTTATTTTTAAATTTTCTTTATTATAAAGTCTGGTATAAGTATTTATATTAAGTGCATAGTAATAATTGTATTGAGATAATTTTTATAATTTTTATTAGTGTTTTTACCTACACTTGGAGGAAATATCAATTATATAAATTTAAAATGCATATAAAAATTTTCGGAACCTATAGGATTTGTACCTGCGACTCTCTGGTAATCGCGGCCTGAGCGCTTTCTCCAATTAAGCTACGGCTCTCCTACCGTCGATGCCGAAATTAGTATATGCCTTTCACATCAGTCTTATAGCGACTGTAGCGTCATCTAGTAGGAAACGTTGCAGTTTTCGATCTACTTTTTCAAAGGTCCATATTACAATGAGACACGTTTGAATCAAGAGATGAAACATTGCTTTTTTTTTATAATTTTTATTAGCGTTTTTACCTACACTTGGAGGAAATATCAATTTTATAAATTTAAAATGCATATAAAAATGTATTAAGATGCTAGTTGAGCCCTTTAAAAGTAAATCTAAAAGAATAAATAAAATTAGACCACTGAGTACTTTCTATGAATGTAATTTTTATTAATCTTGGTTTAGACAAGTAAATTTCTATGTAGAGAAAAGCTAATGAAAATTATTTGGAAAACTTATTATTTCGTTTATTTACGAAGTGTTTACACCATCATCGAATTCCGTTGAAGGGCCAATTCAGGTGAAGTGTGCTTGAACTTTTCAGCGTTAAGTTCAATGTTCTAGATGTAATGTTTTAATGTTATTCTGTTTCAAGAAAAGTAAACATCTTAATTATGTTAAAAATATATCGAAAAAATTTACTTTCATTTAAGAACGAATAAACTTGAACCCCTCTTTAATCAATTTTCTAAAAAATTCATCTAATCAACCTGTTTTTGTATAATGATGATCTGATGAAATTCTATTTTTTATTTACCATCATTCATCAGCCTGGCTCATCTCTCCCACATAGAACTCCTTTCTCATAAGATACATTTATAGAGTGTCAACTCACCACTCTATTTCGGCGTGGTTTGGTGGACTGACGCTACGTACTATTGGTTGACAATTGAATTTTAATGATATTGCCATTATCGTGCTCTAAGTAAGAGCAAACATAAACCTCCAAAGTCGGTCTCCATCAACAGTTTTTTTTATTTCTCTACAATTTTGCTCGTGACATGGGATAGTTGTAGATAGTACGGCAGTTGTACTAAACCCATACCTCTAATCGTTTTCTACGCGACGTCGTACTGTACGTGTGTACAGTACGACGTTGCGTAGAACGTATTTGTGTTGTTAACGTGTTACGGACTTGCATTCAAATTATCCAACGCAATGGATTGATTCATGCGGCCGTGATACTACTACATACATAACAATACCATCAAATAAGTATTATGAAAATACTGTAAAAAGTGTGTGTCAGCTGTAATTTATTTTCGTGAAATTCCAACACGAGCACGTTAGAGTTAGGGCCTACGCAGCGTTCAAACGCAACGTGAGTTTCGAAACGAGCCATAACGTAAGGCGTACGTGAAAGCATGCACATTGAAGCTGAAAATACTTTTACACAGTAAATTCCCTTCCAAAATAACATACATTCACTCACTCTTTTCTACATACCGAAGAGTATCAATTTTATAAGAGAAATGTACATGAGCTGACAGAGCTGACAATAATTTTTATTATACTACATGTCATCCTCTAACTCGTGGGAGTCTCTCCTCTTGGAATGTTTAGGCCGTAGTCCACCAGGTTGGCCAAGCTTATTACGAATTCTCAGGCATACAACTGATTTTGTAAATTTCTTAAATGTAAAACGAATATTAATCCGAAAAGACAGGTCAGGCCCGGGATTAAACTTAGTCAACCCAAAAGTAATGCCGACGCTCTAACCACTAGGGTATCACCGCTTTTCTCTGCATTTATATAAATATTAAAATATATGGAAACCCTTCGATGTTATACAATTAAATAGTTCCTACTGGCGATGTATTAAACTTTTTCTTTTTCTCTTCTCTAATTTTGAAATTTTTATATGTAGTACTATGGGCTAAGCCTGAAATAAAGAGATTATTATTATTATATTAATCTCGTAACGCGGCACATCTGAATTAAGTTGCCAAGCATTTGGGTAACTCAAAACTGTAAGTAGCATTAGGTCAAGGTTACCATATTATTGTTGTGTTTGGATTACTTAGTTATAAAATTTAAAGTCAATTAGACGAGCTGATGGTTATGCAAATTTCAATAGTATGATAGAACTTTCCACTTGAGAATAAAAATTATAATACTCAAATAGCCGGCACCATTCATTATTAGGAAATAATGCAATTAATCACTTCTGTAATAAAAATCTTTGAATGCCTTTTTTGCATGAGGGCTTAATACATTTAAATAACGTGTGTAGCTATGGGTAGGTATTTCTGATGAACGAGTTGAAAATTGTATATTTGAAATGAAACTCAGTTTTAAGTTTTTGTAAGTTATTCAGTGCACCGAAGTCTTAAAACTGGAAAATAAATAAATAAATAAATATACTACGACAATACACACATCGCCATCTAGCCCCAAAGTAAGCGTATCTTGTGTTATGGGTACTAAGATGACTGATGAATATTTTTATGAATAATATACATAAATACTTATAATATACAGATAAACACCCAGACACTGAAAAACACTTATGTTCATCACTAAACGTTTAGGAATCGAACCCACGGCCTTGGACTCAGAAAGCAGGGTCGCTGCCCACTGCGCCAGTCGGCCGTCAAAAACTATAAGAAAGGAAACAATATAATAATTATTTAAGTATGCCTACTTTTTTCTACAACTTTTTTTGCGCGATAGCCTTAATTCTAGGTAAACAGCACACCTTGGCTTCTCAGTAGCACGCCTCGAAGCACTCTTAGCACTTGGTCGCCTACTAGGCTTCTACGTAAATGAGATCAAATTGCTGAGAGCTGCGAAGGTAATCGTTCTACAGATCAGGTACGGCATCTAGTCCATAAGATGATGAAACCTTTTCCAGTTTAGCATGCATGCATCAGAGACAGCATCGTCGCTAACTACATGTGATAACGTCGGTACAGCGACAGTAGCTGCAGAAGATACCCGTATGGTAGAAGTAAAACTGATTCTCGAGAAGCTGAATTCGTACAGGATTACGTATTATAGCTCCAATGTACTCAAAGTTCCGGCCTGCTGCAAGGGTGCGTTTCTAAGTGCGGATTTATGGCCGGAGGGTATATAGGCTACTGTCGCTTTAGGGAAGCGAGACCAAATAAACCTAAGATACGATGCCTTCTTAGGTTTACTTACTGTTATTTATATAGTGGAATTGTTATATTTAATAATTTTTGTATCGTATTTTATGTTTTCCATATGGAACTAGCAGCCTGAATCAAACATATAAATAAATACAAATAACGCAGTAAAAGTGTCATGAGCATACCCCTTAATAACGTTAGAACAACACAAAAGTAAAGTATTTAATACATCCAGATTTTATTTCGAGATATTTTATGAACTAACATGTTAACAGTCTCCAAGCACGAAACTTTTGTTATTAAATTGAGTTTTGTGAGATATTAATGCTGCAATTTGAACGAAGTTATATTTGAGTAAGAATTTGTTGATATTTCGTTTAATTATAGGGCTGCCATATTAACCATGAATCAAATAGTAGGATTTAAAAACAAATTAAACCAACTTCAAACTACACTTAATATTATAAAGAGGAAAGTTTTTTTGTTTATTTATTTTGTACCCAATAGGCTCCGAAAGTGCATCACCGATTTTAATCATTTTTTTGCCATAAGAAAACTCAACTATCATGAAGTAACCTAAGTTATAATTTATTAAAAAAAAAAGATGGAGGTCCCTTTGCCCAAAGTAGAATTTTTTGGCGTGCGCTAAGAAAACTATTGATTATACATGCAAATTATAGTCTACATAATTTAAGAACCTACTCATTATTACCTACTATAAAGTCCACGAAAACATATATTTTAATGTTCATTTAATTGAAACAGTTTTTTTTTATAAAGTACTTTAAAATATGTTTTAAAAACAAAAACAAACGTGGACGAAGTCGCGGGCCACAACTAGTGTGTTATAAAATATTCTAACGCGTGATTTACTGTTTTCCATTGAATAGTTTCATTGGGATTGTTAAATACGTACTCATATGTATATAGAGTTTCCAACAAATCTCAACGAGTTGCAAAGCTAAGTGTCACTAGGCAGGACACATGACTGACTGACTGATGAACATTGGGGTATGAATGTATAGCGCAGTTTTAATTGTTAAACGCATGACCGAAGCGTGACCGACACGTAGCCAATGCGTGGTCCACGAAATATTGAAATAGTTTAACCCCCGACGAAAAAACTACGGGGTGTTATAAGATGGACTTGGCTGTCTGTATGAGTGTGTGTGTGGGGTGTGTGTGTGTGTGTGTCTACGATGCCACAGACAGACACACGTTCGTCCGTGGAATTGTAGTGGACATACGGATTAACAGAATTTGTTTTTTTTTTTTTGTTTTAAAGGTGATTTAATAGCGTTAGCGCAATAAATTTAGCTTTATGTGACAAAAATCGGTCCAAGATGACCACCACTACTACTGCCACTACTTTTTTAATCCCACAATATGGTAATATGATAACATATTAGTCTTTATAAACAAAAAGTGACTTACAAGAAATGGTCATAAATTAGTGTCATCTACATATCGCCTGCGAAATGTACAGAAATAATTTGTAGGATTGAGTATACGCATTTATAATATGATTCCTAAGGTGATTTTGGACCTACCAATGCATCAGTTTAAAGAATATGTTAAAACACATTTATTACAGCAAGGTTACTATACAATTGATGAATTAATGACAAGGTTGCTTGGAAGCATCCTTCCGCTTTCATCTCTCACAGGATAGAAAAACGAATGTTAAAATGTAAAATGTTAATTGTCGATGTTGGAAAAGAGCAACTGCTGAGTTTCTTGCCGGCTTCTTCTCAGTAAAATCTGCCTTCCGAACCGGTGGTAGAGTCACTACAAACAGACAGACTTGACGTTTCAAAAGTGCTTATATTAGGCCTACTTTAAATAAATGAATTTTGAATTTTGAATTTGACAACCACGTGCGTAGTACCTACGCTACGCGACGCGTACCTAATAAAGTAACTGACACTTGATTTTATTTTTGCATGTGACATTAGGGCTGTATCTGATTTATTTCAGAAAAAACTATGGAAATGGTTTACTCAAAAACTATTAGCTTTTTGGTTTCACATATAAGTCTCAGATACAGCAAATAATGCACCTTTACAGCCACTGAAGTATTATTTCGGTTTTCATTAAGACATTGTATATTATCCGAAATGCTGAACTTCTCAGTCAGACGACGATCGATGTTAAGACGATCAGATAGCATTTGATGGTTGGTGAAGGCCGATAAGCATAATCGTTTCCAATAAGTAATCTTTTGCATAATTATGACCTACTAGCTTATAGCTGCGTCTGCGTGGACTTCAGAATTGGGTCTAAAGCTTCACTTGTTAAGAATTATTAATCTTACCACGGTAACTGTTTGAGAGATCGGTGCAGAAAGTAAATGTCCTTTTCCATAGCATAGATGACATGCATACCAAATATCAAAGCTGTCTGCCCGCGGCTTCGAACGTAAACTATGATCAATTTTCCCGCGGACGCTACTAAAGCAATCTTTATAAAAGGTAGCTTGTGTTCTTACCATATCAAAGGCGACATGCCTGCCAAATTTCATCAAAGTCCGTTAAGCCGTTTTTGCGTGATTAAGTAACAAACATCCACACTTTCACATTTATATTATATTTAATCATAAGACACACCAGCAATTAATTGTAACTAAATTCATAAAAAAATATGTGTTAGAATTACAAATTCTGTCTACTGTCATTACAATAATCAATTATACGTGTATACAGCATTATCGTTGCTATCTCGTTGTTATTATATTACATTTATAATATTAGCGATTTCATTATATTTATCCTACTAATATTAAATAGTAGGATAAAAAAATATTGCTAATGATACTAGTCGAATTGAAATTTTTGGTAATAGGTACCTATGCAAAGGTAAATACTCAAAGCAAAGTATTTTAGTATGTCAGGAACGAATATCCCAATGCTTATATTGTGCTCATACATCTTACCCTAACCATATTTAAGGAAAGATAATTTATGTTCGGTGGTTAATTAATCCCAAGAGTTTACACTGAGGTAGCGTATGGAGCTGCTGCGGGGTGGTGGATTACACGTCTTAGAATTTATCACAAGACGTACGAAATCTTCTTACTAAAATTTTGCGAAAACGTTACTACAAAACACATTATGTTAAGAAATACCACATTTCAAGATAACATTAACGAAGATCTTTGTTTTATAATATTTTATATACTCATTAGTGTGTTTTTATTAGAGAAAGAGAGAGAGTAAAAAGTGGTAGGTTTTTATATTATCTCATTAGCTAAATGTATCACCGGCTTAACATTGGAGTATATGTCTTTGCAATACATTAAATTATATTTTATTATTGCAATTCCCAATCTCACAGATAATATAAGAGTAAGATGCGTTTGCAAACGTAGTCTGGAAAAGTCAATGTTATTAAATAGTACACATATGGTAATATTTAAGGTCACCTTCTGCATTTGTATGTTATATATTATGTAAGATTGATTAGTAGATATTAATATACATTTGTTGAAATAAAGAGGTATATGAACGAATAAAAATCTTTCTTTGTGGGATTGGGATTTCTACACACTATACAAATATTTTTATCCACCGATCTTCCAAAAAACTGTAACCCTACAAATTATTAAATGGCGAACTTTATCCCAGTTGATATCGATTATAACAGAGGGTAGAGTTCTTCAAGGTGCCACAACAAATTATACTTAACCGTTACCCCAGTTTAGTACAGAATACCAACAAAACCTCGGCGTGTAGCCGTGGTATATATTAAAAAATATCAATATTTGTACGATATACCACGTTTGTGTATTTGACACTTACCAAATGTATAGACCTTATATCTTATATCTTTTAGCCGTCAACTACCACTAGTTCGAAAGGCAGAATATTCTGAAAAGAAGCATACAAAAAACAACTAGTTATCAACAATCATTATTATTTCTTGTGAAAGATGAGAGCGTAGCCGTCGGCTACTAAGTAACTTTGGCATTTAGAAAAGCACCTATATTATTTATTGTTGACAACAATTAACTCTATGTTGTATTTGCGCTTTAATAAATAGTCCTACATTAAACTAATGCATTCGATTGCACTATGCTATTATACTGTCACCTGATACATATCAGTTTAGACGTCTTCGTCAATGGCGCTATTCTAAAGTCAATTACATTGTTATTGAGTAATCTAATAATGTTGTGCTTTATGCGTTTGCAATATTGATAAATAACATAAGTCAAGATCGATTCAAGTTTTAGGAATGTTTGTATTATTATAGAACAGACATATGTCATTATAATATACTAGTTGTACCCTGCCACGCTTCGCTATGGCACATTTTTATGGAATGGTTGAGAAATGAGAAACAAAACAAAGAATACATTACATATGTCAGCGAGTGTTTTTCTCGCTTTCGACAAATGGCACGGTTACTGGTACATCGATCGTCAAAAAAAACTGTAGTTTCGCGGTCGCGGATATGTGACTGATGCAAAAAATAGATAAAAACAATTCTTGATGCGGATTATATATCATGCTAAAATTTCAGTTCAAATTTCAGCTTTTTGAGTTTTTTAAGCGAACACAAACCAACATAACATTTTTATATATATAGAAACAAATGTATTAGAAATAAAATTAACTATTGTTAATATGTCATCAATAGCATATAAAATCATTAATAGCTTATAACAATCCATTCCAATCTGGACTAAAGGCCTTACCCAAAGCGGTAGCGTTGGCCCAGCATGCTGAACACATGGGTTGCTGATCGCAAAACATGGTAGTAATAGGCCAGCGGAGGCTGCTGCCCATACTCCGATATTTTCCCTTTGTTGTCTCCAGTGACGTGCACTTCATACATGCACAAAAGCACTGCATACCCAAATTATTTTACACAACCCGTATTGGAGGGGAATTTTTTCCATTTTATGCCATGTACCTGTATGCATACCCTGGTCAAAAACCTTGTGCACGCCACTGGTTGTCTCATACGATACCCGTGGGAATAGGAGGGATTGTGACAACTCCCAAGTAAAGTCACAACATGGCAATGTTAATATTTATATGTCTCTACTAGTAACTGCCTTGATGGTTGGTGGTTCACTGGTGACTTGACATACCAACCCAGCGCTAGAAAATTGGCGCGACGTTAAAACCATTTAAAACTAACGCGTCGTTCCTGGTAATCGTCACTAATATAATTAATGCCATCAACTCGCATTGGAGCATCCTCGTGCATTTAAACACTGATGCCCTTCTCATCTTTTTTTTTTATTCCACTAAAAGTTAGCCATTGACTGCAGTCCCATCTGATGGGCTAGTGGGCTAATCTGTAAGGGAGTATGCCAGCTATATTTAAAGCATACCCCTAATCAGTTTCTTTCGTGCCTTTCGTGCCTTTCGTGTTAGCGTACTAAAGTGGCAGTGGGCTGGTCACGTTTGTCGGAGGACCGATGGACGTTGGAGTCGAAAGGTTCTCGAGTGGAGACCGCGTGTCGGTAAACGGAGTGTCGGACGCCCCCCTACTAGATGGAGCGACGACCTCCGAAAAGTGGCAGGCATCGACTGGATGAGGAAAGCCGCAAATAGGAAAAGTTGGCGCTGCTTGAAAGAGGCCTATGTTCAGCAGTGGACGCACAATGGCTGATAATGATGATGATGATGAATCAGTTTCTACGCGACATCGTACCGGAACGCTCAATCACTTAACGGCACGTTTTAGCCGGTAGGTTGTAACAAGCCACGGCCTAAGCCTTCCACCGGACTAGACCAGAGAAAATACAGAAATTATATATTTATAAATTGACCCTGCCAGGAATCGAATCGCGAACCTTCAGCTTAAAACCACTGCGCTTACCGCTGCGTCTCATCTTTGTGAGAAGAGAGAGAGGAGTCGATGCCCATTTCGCTGAAGAAGGTATTAACTACTGAGATCCAAAAGTCACTGAGGTCTTAAGAAATTATCGCTTAGTATTGCACCGATGTGTGTAAGATTATCCTACTGAGAAAGATTAAAACTTCCCCTGTGGGAGGACAGATTTCAATCCTAAGGCTGCCAGTCCACCGGAGCGGAGCGGCGCAGCGGAGCCGAGAAACTGAGAAATATTAACCATCTCCGCTACTCTTAAGTGAACCAGACACAGTACGCAACTGCGCTTCGCATTAGTCCATTTCTCGGCACCGCTGTTTCGCTCCGCTCCGGTGGACGGGCAGCCTTAACACACGCTTTCACCTCTAGTTACTTCGGAGCAACATGCGTTTCAAGCAATTAAAAGTCACTTGCTTTAACGTTGAAGGAAAACATCGTTATGGAACCTGTATGCTTGGAAGTTCTACGTAAAGTTCTCAATCTACCAACACTGTGGTCTACCAGTACTTGCCCAATGTGGACTAATGCCTAATCTCTGCTCCGCCTTAGTCGAGACAAGTGACTGATAGAGGGCTGGGTGACAACGATGATAATGGCTACGCTTACAAGGCAATTAATATCATAGCAATATCGGCGAATACGGTATAACCTATTTCCATGTAAACAGTATCTGCACAATTACACATATATAGAATAAAACTTAATACGTCCGTTGTGTAAATAAAGGTACACCGAGTATTTACCGTGACAGTCAACGTCAATAGACAGTTCGCTTTGTACAACTCCGAGATCAAACAAAGTTAAACCTCACTGTGGCGATATTCTCAGAGGATATTGGCGGTTGTAGAGACCCTGATACAATTTCAATTGCATTACTTATTCCTTCGACAATTTGAGGACTTGATTACTTATTGTATGCTATAAGTGAAAAGTTTTATCGGATAAAAGCGGCGATAGCCTAGGGTAAGGTTTAAGCTTTTCCATCGTTGAGAGCGAGTTCGAGTACGCACTGACTTTTCGGAGTTATGTGCGTTTTTAATTTAAGCAATTTAAATATCACTTGCTTTATCGGTGAAGGAAAACATCGTGAGGAAACCTGCATACCTGAGAGTTTGCGGGTGAAGTCTACCGCACTTGGCCAACTACGGCCTGAACCCTTCTCATTCTAAGAGGAGACCCGTGTCCTGTAGTGGGCCGGTAATCATGATGATGATGATGATGATAAGATAAGTTCTGCTACATTGTACCGTTGAGCGGTCTTGCTTAGAAAATACCTTTTGACTCTTATTGGTAACAGGAGAAATAAAAGACTGAATGGCATTTAATTCATGTCAATGAAAAGGTGCAGATCCTTCTGATACCTCGCAGTTCGTTGGTATTGTCGGTGTTAGCAAAGATGAGGTCGAAAACTAGTTCAGACAGTGTCTGAGCTTGGTTCAGAAATGTAGTATCGACAGTCAACTTTGCAACAATGTTTCAAACTTTCAAGAATTGCATTGGTTATAACTTAAAAGTACATAAAGCATACGCAAACGCCACGAGAAAACTTTTATTGCGATCCGCCTGTAGATAAACTATTAACTATCTGCCAATGCTGTTATATGCGCTTTGTCTACCTACACTAGACCTACACCGTGTATTTACTATGACAGTCAATGTCAATCGAACGTTCGCTTTGTACCGACTGCATGATAAAACAAAGGAAATAGTGAATTTATCGAAATTCTTGAAGGAAATTACGTCGATGCATGGAGTGAGTTTAGCTGGAATATCATGAAATTTTGTCACTGGGATATGTATTAAGATGCTTAGTATTCCAAAATGAGATCTAAAGGTATTATTAAATCTAGGAACTTATTTACAGTGAAAATGGACATGTTCTCTTGACCATATTTTTGGCTTAATTAGTCAGTAAAATTTTCTCGACTAACAAAAATAGAATGAAGTTACCTCAATCTAACAGTAAGAGTAGCTATAAGTTTAGTTGATTGTTTATTTTGTGTTATGTTTAATATTATCTTAAAACAAATATATAACTTTAAAATTTTAAAATACTCACGACTTTCATGCACACTACTCTGCTAGTCAAGCCTTTAAGAGGGTTGTAAAGAATAATCAAACTTGTAGTTTGCCATTTTGCCGTGGCGGCCATCTTGGATTTGAAATTTGTCACAGTGTATTCTACTTATCACTCAATCAATCAATCTTATACCTTTTTATTGGATATTGAGGGAGTTGCGAAAAAAATTTTAAACCACCATTTAGTAGCGGCAGCAATTTTGGACCGATTTTTATGAAAATATAGCTAAGAACACTTCCGGCTAATTCACCATTTAAACAAAAATAAACAAAATCAAAATCGGCTTAAAAAACATTTGGCTATATAATACCTATTTCATAAATGTACGAGGCAGGAAACTCAGAATCTGGAATGAAATTCCAAACCTTAGCAGTTTGTATAAGAAACGTTTACAAAAAATTTCGTGTAACACATACGTTTACTTACTGTTTTTCGCTATACTATAGTAGATTAGCGACAAAGAAGTGCATTGTTGGATAGAAGCAGGCGTTACTTTGCGGAAATCTATAATAAATTATGAAAATGTTGGGAGATGGAGAAGGAGATGTAGACTTTACAATGAATTATTGTTGACTTCAACATCTCCTGAGGATGCTCCGGTTTCGGAGCGAAACGTGCGTAGAGTGAACATTGCCGAGGATCTGTTTGGTGTGGAGTATACGGATTGAAGTAATTATAAATTACACCAAACAGATTCTCCTGCTGTTCGCGGAGTATAGCAAATTAAACTTAATTTTCATAACAAAGGAGTGAAATTGTTAACTACCTAAAAACGATTTATTCTACACATAAGAACTAAATCGCGCAGGTAAACTGAGAAATTCTTAAACTTAAGTGCTGTACTTGTAGTGATATTATTATCGAGCTTAAAAATCAAAAAAGAAATATCTTTACTTAGATATAGTTAGTTCTCAGTCAAAAGTTATGTACGAGTGCTTTACATATCTCTTAAGGACACGTATATGTACCTACATCCATTTATTGAAAGGCCTACATTGAGGATTTTCCGAGTCGCGATCCTCTTGACCTCATTCCATGGTAATAGGCTTAATAAATCAGTTGTTTACTGGATAATTCCACTTGAAATCAGTTCGATGAGTTATGAGATGTTGATAGGCAACTAAGATAAAAATAATTAGAACCGAAATCCATACTGATAATATTATTAATGGTGAAGTTTATCTGTTCGTTTATTTATTTATTACCAACCACATCACTAATCCTTGTGAAATTTGGCACAGAGATATCTATTGGCTTGTATCCTTGGGTACGGATCTTCAATATTTTATTTTAAAAAATACGGTAAATACTCGTTGTAATATACTGTTGCTCAAAAGTCATCAGCTCTTTAGTTTTTATAACCTCCGACACAAAAACGACGGGGCGTCAGTTTGTCGAGTCTGTAGCATCGTAGCGGCTGAACGGTTATTAACCTAAAACGGTTCTCTTCATCGGCCATCATAGTCATCAATCAAACATAAGCCATAAAAAACATTCTTCTGCTTATTGGTCAATTCTGCATTGAAAACTTAACTAGGTACATAATATCCGTTGGTTGGAACCGATAGCGTTAATCAGTATGACAATCGCATAAAGCATATTAACGGATTATCTCCTGATGGAGTAATTGACTTTCCGGATCGCGGCATTGACGAGGGCCTCTATACGGATTCGTGTTGTTTCAAAACTAAGCCGTATGGGCATTGGAATAAAGTTTAATTTCAATATCAGACTGTAGGATAGTTATGTTCGGTTAGATAATGGGTATACGTTATTGGAAGACATTGATGCATACCATATAAGTTTTACAAACATAAAGTGTATACATATGATATATTTAACTTTTTTATTACTTGCATAATTAAAAAGCCGTAGTTTTATACATCAATGTCTAATATTTGAAATGAAACGTAATTTTTATTACCAAAAGGGCAAATAAATTATGATGAAACATTTTAATTTATTAAACGAGCACGTGTGGGATAAATGCGTGCACAAACCGATTAATTTGTAATATATATGGATAATTATTTAAAAAGAAACCTGTTTACTGTTTCAACGAACTTAATTAATGACTTTACGAAACGTACCTACCACATATATTTTTAGTTATATTTATAGTTTGTACATTTCTATAATACTAGTTCACAAGTACTATACTAACTATTACTCTAAGCTATTAATTCTAAATTACTTTTCATTTTCTACTTGGCTATCACGCTTACGTTATTGACGGCCGATTGGCGCAGTTTGGAGCGACCCTGCTTTCTGAGCCCAAGTTGGGTTTGATTCCCACTACTGGAAAATGTTTGTGTGATGACCAAAAAATTTGTTTTCGGTGTCTGGGTGTTTATATGTATATTCTAAGTATTTATGTTTATAATTCATAAAATATTCATCAGGCATCTTAGTACCCATACAAGCTAAGCTTAATTTGGGGCTAGATGGCGACGTGTGTATTGCCGTTTTATTAAAATAAAAAAAAAATTACCGTGTAAAGACTCAAGTAATCATTCAAAATGTGGGTTTTTACTTTTTAACGTATAACACTACAGTTTAGCTCTTAACTACAATCTGACCTGGTGATCATTGATGATGCAGTCTAAAATGATAGTGGGCTAACTAACCTGTTAGGTTTATATTAGGCTCATAGCGCTAATCGTGTTCTACGCCAGACTGTACCGGAATGCTAAAAAGCTTGTCTATGCTACTTACTACTTATTGTAAGGTTGTAAAGGCTCACTTACAATCACTTATAATTATATTTTACAGGCAGGCTAAGCTAAAAAGTTTGTACCAAGATAGACAGTATGGGGGATGGTGCTTAAAATACAAGTTAAATAAAATACACTACATACATACACTTTTGTATAATAAATACATAATTACATTTAAGTATAATTATTAAAATTTTCAGTATATGCCTCAAGATGGTAACTACTACTCCAAATAAATTTAACATTCTCCGATAGAAATGTTTCTACTCGCAAAACTATTATCCTCTTTTATAAATAGTACTTATCATAGAAAACTAAACGATCGACTAGGAATTTATAATGCATGAACGTGGCCCAATAAAGCTTAAACTTTCGTGTAAAAAGCTCATAAAATTATCACGTAGTTACCTGAAACATGTTACCTACTATTATTTAAATTTACACCAACTACAGGCGAAACATTTAAAATGAAATAGGACATTTTAGTGGCACTTTAAACATAACTAGCTTATTACTTATTTAAGTTTTAAGAATAAAAGACTTTATTTGTCTTAAGCATAACTGGCTTATAACTTATTTAAGACTTAATTTGTCTTAATTATACGACTAAGTACAGCCTCAACCCTTCTCGCATTCTAAGATGAGACCTTTGCCCTGAAGGCCGATAATATGTAGACAATAATGATGGTGACAAAACCACGAAAAATTAACAACGAAACATAAGAAATAAATTATTAAATTAATAGTTTAACTGCGTCTTTAACTAGGAAATCCAGTAGCTCCGCATTATTTGTTATTATTCTAGAAATAAGATCGTTTACGCCGCTAGGTAATAAAAGTAAATGGGGAATGCTTATGTTAATCCCGCTGGAAATGGCCTTTAATGGAAACGATCTTTACTAATATTAAAAATGCTAATCTGTATCTGTTTGTTTATTTGTTACCAGTAACATTTGAAGACTAGAGTTTGATTAAATAAAGTGGCATACTATAAGTCACCGGTGTCCTCCGTCTTAAGATGCTTTCCAAAATGGGGTTCAAAGATAGTATTAAACCTGTGAGCTTCTGTACAGTAAAAACAGGATATGTTTTCTGGGCTATCATTAGCATCATCATTGTATCAACCCATTACCGACCCATAAAAAGGCATGGGTCTCCTCCCACAATGAGAAGCTACGCTAGGCTAGCCCAGTTTGAAATGGTGGACGCCACACACCTTTGAAAACATTATGGAGAACTCTCAGACATGCAGGTTTCCTCATGATTATTTCCTTTGCCGTTGAAGCAAGTGATATTTGCATTGCTCAAAACGCACATAACTTAGAAAAGTGAGAGGTGCGGGGATTCTAACTCGGTCTGCCGAAATTAAAGATATCATCATTTTCAATAGGAGCGCGGTCATTTTATTCTATCAAGATATATAGTTTAATCTTAATAAAATTAAGCAGCATGATAGTTTGCATATAAGAGGGTGGACGTAGAATTATTTTATCATAAAAAGCCAATGTTTCTGGCAAAATATATTGACTAGCTTCTGCCCCGTGACTTCGTCCGCGTAACTGCTGATAAGTACCTACTATACAAACATTTACCCGCTACTATAGACTATATACACCATTCTCTAAAAATATTTTTATGAATAGCAAGGGGATGAGCAAACAACATGTAGAATGATGACAAGAGATCATGAATCAGAGCTACCAACGTAATTTTGTTGTCTTGAATTTATAGTTTTTACGAAACCCAATGGTGGGTGTGAAATGCTTGCTTCTTATGAGTGTGCAAATACGGGACAGTTTAAACTACAATATGTGTTACCTCTTTCTAACTAATTTGTATATTATTGTCAAATTGGTCGTTCATTAGAAATTATAGTTGACACTCAGGATTATATCATCATGTGGTATAACGAGTTTTACTTAAAAAGGGCTCTTAGAGCACTAGTACAAAGAGAATACCAAGTTTTTGTACCAAGCATCCAGATCGTTCTGATAAAGTTGTTTCAGAGACAGATAAGGTGGAACTGGAAACAGGAAAGGTAGCGATCGACGAGAATAAATCTTCACTCATCCATCACTTATCGTTATAAAGTCGATAGAATACACAAAGGGAGCCGACAACGCCTCTTCGATGTTCTAAGGTAGAAGTCAATTTGGGATAATCCACAAACCAAACTGTCCGCTTTTGTATCCGATCAAAATACCTATACAAGGCAATGGTAAAGTGCTGGAGGGCCACAGTCAGAGGTGTGATACGTAGGGCCCAATTTAAATGATAAGACCCTGAGTTTAATCCCAACATGTAATCACATGGGGATTAAGCTCAGGCCATCTATTGCACCTGAACTATAGTTGTATTTATAGTTATTTTCCCGAGTGGTCACTTAGTTGAAATTGGACTGATAATAATACTTATTTATTTTTGTACAATTTTTGACGACAAAGGGATCATAGCCTTGAAATACGCTGCAAAATAGAGCAAGCACGCAATGCCTTTTCTAGAATGAAAACAGTGCTATGTGACCAAAACCTTAAGCATTTCGAACTAGCATAGCGCGGTACGACTCGTATGTGTTCTCTGTACTTCTATATGGCGTAAAAGACCATGACCAAGAAACACGAAGCGTTCGAGATGTAGGTTTACACCCAGCATACGTCTGTACAGACATATATAGAGTATAATACTAAGTACTGCAGATAATTTTTTTATAACAAATTCCTTGAGATGTCTCTCAATAAGTTCAAAGTTTATATAAAACGCAAGCTTGTATAAAATACCTATCATAATTAAGGATTACATGTATGATAAAAAAGCTTGGGTATGAATTGCTCTTACTTCATAGGTCAACATTAACTAGACTGTAAGATGGTGATAACAAAAAAAAACCTGACTAAGTTTGTTGTGGGCTCTTCTTAGACCAGGGCGCGTTGGGAAACCACCTAGCCTTAGTTACCTTAGTTTTAAGTTGACGAATGCAGTTATCACCATCACTAAGTCACTTATTAGTCTAACATGTTAAATGTATGAACGCTTCATAAGTGCCTGTAATAAGGTCTACATGAATAAAACATTTTTGAATTGAGTTGATCAGAATTTGAATTTGAATGGGTAAGGTTCTTGAGGTACTCATAACTATTAAAAGAAGATAATTGGAATATATTATGCGCAGCAACAAAAGTGTGAACTTCTTCAACTTATCAGACAAGGTAAAGGTGGCAGGCAGAAAAAGGCTTGGCTCAAAAACCTACGACATTATTTAGAGCAGCAGTCCTAAGTTGAGATAGCCCTAATGGTTTGCCATACTTGGTAGTTACTGATTTTGAGAATCAGAAATTTTATTCGTAATGTATAAAATACTAGCTGTTGCCCGCGACTTCGTCTGCGTTTGATTTTGTTTTTTGATGTGGCATTCAATTGAGTTGTAGTTCTAAAAAAAATTAAAGTATTCAGTATCGCTAAGCCTTAAATGAGGGGTTTGCTGCTGTCCGCTGAGGAGTTCTGTCCTCTATCTCCAACCACATTCATCAGATCTACACAAAGTTTGGGCAAAATTAAATACATATTATAACCTCTATAGTACAAAAATAATTATTTTAATCTGTTTCAATTTGTCGGAGTAATGGTGTAAAATCGTCAAACACTTTCATCTCCTCTCCCTAAGGAACAGAGCTTAATGTCGGGATAAAAAGTATCCTATATTTCTTCTAACACTTCCAAGAATATATGTACAAAGTTTCATGAGGATCGGTTAAGTAGTTTTTGCGTGAAAGCGTAACAAACAAACTTACATTGACATTTATAATATTAGTAGGGATAGGGATAGGGAAGTACTAGCTATAATAATAGTAATATTTAATGGCATATAAATAGAATTTGAGCTCTTACAAAAAAGGTGGGCATCTATCCCGGTTTTACCTCATTTCCCTATTTTAGCAATCGATCGATTATACATGTATTTCTTTTCTCGATATATATAATTTAAGTATGCTAAATCTCACACTTCTTCAAACGTTTAATGTATTTAGAAAAGGATACCAAGTTTTGTAAACGTTATTGGTTTTATTGTTTAATTATATGTTTGGGTACAACAATGTATAATTTAATTTCACAGGTGTTTCGTAGAATTGTATTTCGGTTGGGAATTTATCAAAAGGGATCCCAATAATTTGCAAATTAAAATCAACCATTTACTATTTTGGAAAAGGAAACACTACAAGACCACGGAAATCGATACAAAAAAAGTTAAGAAACAAATTGTTATTAATAAAGCATGGAATAACCATTAGGAAACTTCGGCTTTTACTAAGAAATCAGTGAATTTGTTATTATTCTCGAAATAAGACCGTTCGCGCCGGCACGTAATAAAAGTAAATGGGGGAGCTATGTTAATCCCGCTGGAAATGGCCGTTAATGGAAACAAATATCAATAAAAACACAACATCTTCTATACTAAGAAACAATGTAGCGTTATCTTTAGAAACTATCTGTGGGCTGCGGCTTTGTCTGCATGTGTTTGACTATACTTTACCTACTAACCACTTTTAATAACGATTTTGAGGGGTCTGACTAACATACCTTTGGACATAACTTTTTTCTTTGACTCTCCTTTGTCAGAATTAGAATCTATATTTTGGTAACATAATTTTTGTCACATTAACTGGCATTATGAAATAATACTGCTTTAAGCGATGGTGGTAGAATTTTCTATACTCTACACTGACCATTGGAAAAAGGAACATATTAGTGACACATGACGTAAATAATTATGGCAGCCTTTGGAACGGAACCGAACGACTGGCATTTTTCCTTACGTGGCGATTAACTACTACTACCAGTTAACTCATACCGCAAACCGCATTTATGAACTTTGTTCCACTAACCGCTATATATCACCCGATCTATACGGGTTAATCCCATAAACTAACAAAAAATTGACGGCCGATTGGCGCAGTGGGTAGCGACACTGCTTTGCGAATCCAAGGCCGTAGGTTCGATTCCAACAACTGGAAAATGTTTGTGTGACGAACATGAATGTTTTTCAGTTTCTGGTTGTTTTTATGTATATTATTCATAAAAATATTCATCAGTAATCTTAGTACCCATAAAACAAGCTACGCTTACTTTGGGACTAGGTGGCAATGTGTGTATTGACGTAAAATATTTATTTTATTTATTTATACTCTACTTTTATTACTCACATCATAGGGACATGGTCGCTAACTATGGGTCTCATACGAAGGCTCAGAGTAATTGAACGGCGATGGAGAGAGATTCTTCTTCTTCTTCTTTTCCTGGGCCTTTTCCGCACTTGGTTGGTCTGCGACCGTCCGTTGTACGTATGGCCACTGATGCGGCTCCCCGCTGGATCACTCCAGCCAGCCGAGCTCACTCCAGAAGCTTAGCAGGCCGCCCAGGTCGCCGAGTGGATGGAGCGCACCAACGACTTTGTCGACCACCAACGAAGAGGACAGACGACATCAAGCGCGTCGCAGGAAACCGCTGAACGCGGCACAAAACCGTGGAATTTGGAACTTCCTGCAAGAGATCTAAAACGTCCAGCTTATAGTTTCATCATCATCATTTCAACCGATAGGCTTCCAACCTATCGGTTGAAATGATGATGATGAAACTATAGTGCATTTATATTTCCGGGATCAAAAATCAGATACGCAAGAAAATATCAATTGTATTCTGATTCTTTTATAGATATTTAATGGGCCGGAGAGTTGCTAACGGCCGATGGTAATATCTAATCCAAAATCTCCAGATAGCAGATTAACATTAAGTAGAGCTTTCGCTTTAGCACGAAAAACCTGCCATATTCTAAAAATTTAGCATTGGACTTATTACTAACTTAAGTCACTCTCCTAGCCAATAAAATATATTTAATTAACAATTAGATAATCTCTGCAGGTTTAAGACTATCCATTGTTACCGAGATATCGTGTATACATTATTCCGGCCTAAACATCTACTCGTCAAAGCTAGTTAAGAAATAAGTATTAATTCATATTAACGTCGTCCTTCATGGAGTATATATTTTTTTAAACATTGAAATCAAATATTTTCTGTTATAATTTCACCATTAAATTCATAATAACTGGATGCCGCAAGCAAAATTTGATTACCGTAAAAGCCTGACGTATCATAAATCAAGATTGAGTATGGTTTATTAGCATCGCTTACTATTGTATAAATGATTTCACATTCATTCCGCTTTTAGTCGCAACTATTATTATTATACTCTGTGGTTTTGCTCCTAATTGATATTACTTTTCAACTGATATTCAATATAAGAGAGTAATTCATTCGACAACTGTGTTATCACCCTCGACTATGGGTCACAAGGAGTTTGATAAGATTCCCAACACGGGTCTTAGGAGATTAATATTTTATACCACACTCACACAGCACGTTACAGTATTGGACCCGAGCACTAAAACTTACCTGCGATAACAAACGTTGAAGCTCTTCAGCTCTTTTTCAAGCAGCGTGATTGAAAAAGCTTTTTAAAAAAAAACATTATCTCATAGATAGGTCAGTAGAACGTAAAGAAGAAGATGTTATCGACATCTGCAAAACTGTAGCGTCTTTTCACAAACATTTCCATAAATCTTTTAAATTACGAGTAAGTAGATATAGTGAGAAAGTACTAAATTGGCATAAAAGTTGAGAGTTTTTTTATGGGTGCTAACTTTCGTAAAACTACACATAAAACACAACAATATACGTGGGAGCAAAGACAATGTTTCAATGTTTTAGACTTTGTAGTACCAAAGATAAAGAAGAAACTCTTAGAAGAAGAAGATCTTAGTGTTAATTTCTGTATTTTATCTCGACAAACGCCAAAGAGTGATCGATTACTATAACACATCTTGACTTCATAAACCGTTTGCAAGTGCATCTAGGAATAAAAAGATTTTAATTTTAAAAAGTTTATTTGTGTGTCTAAATAATAGTCTGCTGGTAATCGGTCTAGTGGTAAACTACTGAGTTGCAGATCACGAGGCTCGATTCCCGAGTCGGGTAAAAAACAAAAATTTCCGATTCGATTTTCTGTCACAAAATCTCAGTACCAGCCCGGTATCTACCCACAGGGGCAAAGTTCTCATAGAGTTAACCAGTCCGCCCCATTGGGAGTAGCGTGGTGAGTTTTGGCTCTAAAAACTCTCTCCTATAAGAAAGTAGCTGGCTTTGCCCAGCAGTGGGACATAAATGGGAAATTACTGTTGATGTTGATAAATAAATATGTTGTAACATTTCTAACAAAGGCCACCAATTGTCTATCCCTAACTTTTTAGTCAAGAGGAAGCCTGAGTCTTAATAATGGACCTTTGACTTCAAAGACTGTTAAAAAGATTTTTGCTAAAAATTGGTGTTCCTTTTTTTTATAATTCGTAGCTTAAGGTGTTTAGTGCGATGTGCGTACATTATAAAAGACCTAAGCTATTTTACGTTCGCTCTGTTCCATGTCTGAGCAATTCCGTCTGAAATACGAGGTCATTGTTGGTGGCATGGAGACAGAGGGGAAGGGTGGAGCTTGGGCGGGACCGGTACAACGTCTAGAGGAGAGAGAGGAACAGAAAACGTATTACCGTAAGCGGGAATGAAATAGGACGCTCGTGTCGAGTACTGTTTAAGTAATTGTGTTCCATCTATTCTTTTCTATTTGAAAATTAAATGAAAATTATTGATAAAATTCACACTGTTGCTCAATGTTATTTATTTTCGTTTCGTTCTGTTAAAAATTATTATTTTTTATAAATGTGCTACGCTACTTCTTCTTGTATTTCCTGAAATATAAATAAACTCGTTTTTATCTCTTTTATTATGCTACCCACTGGCGGTAGGACTTCGACTTCACTTTCGGAGGCCAAGTTCGAAGCGCGCACCTCTAATTTTTCTAAATTTCTTTCTTAAATATCACTTGCTTCAACGGTGAAGGTAAGCCTAACCTGCATGCCTGAAGGATCTCTATAATGTTATCAAAGGTGTGTGGAGTCCACCAATCCGCACTGGGCCAACGTGGTGGACTACGGCTTAACTCCTCGTCATTGTGGGAGGAGACCCGTGCCGGTAAAGAGTTTTTATGATGATGATGATTGTGCTATTAGAATGATTGTTCTAGCTCTTGTGACGTGAATATAGCGCCATTATTAAGGTTGCAGGTACCAAGTAAAAGTAAAGTGTTTCTGATTTTAACAATAAAGTTTGTAGTTCAAATGCTTGCTATATTGCCGGCCTCAACGTCTTCTGTTTTTTATTTCATTGACATTTACTTTTGTGTTTATGGATCTGCATATAACTATAAAGGTAGTCTTTTTTTTTCATTCCTGTACAGGTAAGCCCTTGACTGCAATCTCGCCTGGGGGTATGCGATGATACAGTGTAAGATGGTAGTAGACTTACCTCAGTTAGGGGTATGGCAGTTACATTAATCCCATAACCCTTAAGCGGTTTCTAACCGTCCGCGTCATCGTACATTTCTCGCTCGCCTACGTCGGCGATATCCAGCCACGTTTTAGTCTTAACATAAAGTAGGACGTCTTGCGTTATAAGATTTTGGTTTAAAGTAAACCGTTGCTCGAACAAGGCGTTGTTATTTCCAAATATCAGTATTATACCCTCAAATAAAAACAAAATACTATATTATCCAAGCCTCGGGTAAATTTTAAACGTTTAGTACTTTTTGGATTAATGAACATAACTGTGTAATACTAATTATACTTTAAAAGGAAACCTTTGTACACGATATGTTACCTTGAGATTAATGAGAAGTATAAGATTACGTTACATACGAATACCTCTAAATAGACAGATTACCTACCCATTAGCGATTTAGCACAGAGCACTTTTGTTAGCTTTCTGCAGTAATTAGATCCTTTGACTCATTATGAACATTTTATTTGTTGTGAGGAATATTGTGTTACATTTATAGCCCTTTACAGAAAAGGGTAAAAGCTTTTTGTCTGACTTAAAATAATTAATTCACCGTTGCGCCAGTTTTACAAATATAATCCAGCCTTATTATTTCTAAGTAGATGCCATTGGATTTTATAATAATCATTTAAATAAAAAAATATGTTAAAGTGCTTTTCAGTGTTAGTTAGTGTGTCAAATACAACTGTTCAGTGTTACTTTTTAGCTCACCACGCTGCTCCGATACGGGTTGGTGGATTATTGCGATTATTATCCCATATTATGATAAGTTATAACCGGGACCGGCCCGATGGATTTACATGGTCTACGAGGCACGGGGTGCACTCAATAACTAAAAACTTTTAGACTGACCCGGAAATCGAAACTCGTGATCCGCTGTCGAACATTCTTTCCCCTAAAGTCAAAACTTTCTTCATTCAAGGAGACTTCGTAAAAGGCATTTTTGACACTTATATAAAATTATTCCATTGCTCTCGGTTTTTAAATGCTCTATAGAGCTAAGAGACGCGTCATGAGATTATTATGTTTGCAAATTTTCCCCTCAAAACTAGCAGAACTAGGACGAGTTGAACAGAATGGTAGACATAATTGTATGGTACAGTGCATGCTTGCTCTACTGTTCTAATACTTAGACCAACAATCTTTTTTTACAGTAAACTATTATTTACCGTTTACTGTAAACAAAATATATACAATGGAAGTACAAGGATAAAATAAAAGAGTCCACGCATTGCTTCAATGAGGACGTCGGTAGCGGCGGTGTGACATCTATTGAATTACTGGATGCTATTACGCGTGTCGGGAAACATACGCTGGCGGAAACGCCATCGTTGCACAGTGAACTAAAGTTTAATACAGTAAAATACACTCAGTAACAACTTAAACAACTGTAACACAACTAAACAAATACGCATACGCATTTATGTGTCCTTATTCAAATTCTCTTATTTCCAGCAGGCATTGAAAAATTTTGCTTGCTATAACCTGATTGACGAAGATATTTTATTGAATTGATTACGATTTTTATTCATTGAATAGTTCCAAAATAAATAAAATTATATTTTCGACAGATTCACAGAAAACATTATGAACTTCGTGGGTATTTTGATATAAATACGATTGTAGTAGCCTTGTATTGTAACCGCTGAACTGAGCAATCTTAAGGTTATTTAGTAGAGCATCCTGAGACTGACAAAGAATATTTTGAAATATAAGAAACTTCGAGTAGTATATTACTACGGCTACAATCTACGATATACGCCGGCACTGTTAGTATATAATAATGTTAAACTAAAGTTATTACGTAAGTATGTTAGAAAACACTTATCTCTGAAACTATCAATCCAATTTGAAACAGTTATTTTTCGCTAGATAGCCCGATTATTGAAGAAGGTTGTAGACTTTTTAATAACATGGTAAGACTCATAATCAAACGCGACTAAAACCCCGGCGCACAGCTAGTGTAACATAAATACGTGACACTATCTTACACAGCAAACTCCTCTTTAACCAGTTTAACCAGCTTTATCTAAAACTAGTTAGAAACTTTGACTAGTTCTAACCAACGTACTGGACCACCAAAATAACTTACAAAGCTTAAATCTGGTTTAAATAAATAAACACGAAGTGTAGGTTTACACATATAGATAGAAAACTTTTGAAAAACGATTATGTAAAGGATAAAAAGTTTGGGTGGAAAGTGGGTGGGTATAAAATTATAAATCTCTCTTATTTGTGACACTGAAAGTGACTATGTTGTAGGATGTGTAAAACCCCTAAGTTCCTAGTAATAACTATATATTCACTAGTAACATAGAGATAGTAACAAGTTTGTTGCAATATAATTAATGAATGTAACACAATCATCTAGCTGCAATGGAGATATTGTCTATTATTTTAATAAAGAAATTTATCATTTCGTATCGAAATTTGTATCTATCTTTCTAAAGCATTCTTAAAGGCCTTCTTGTGGAAGATGTAAGTGAGGCTTGTGTAGTTAAAAATTTACAAAAAAACAATAACAATTAAGAAAAAAAAAATCACAGATTTGGCAAATATATAGCTCAATAATACTTTATTGATTGGCGCGCGATTGGCGCTGACATGTAATGGTATATGGTGAACTACTAAACGTAATGCAGACCGGGCGATAATTAACTAAGAACGTATTTAATTTTTAAATAGAGATCTTTTTCAAAAAGTACAGTTTGACAATTATCATATATTATTATTTTTTTTATAAAAATACAACAATTTGGATCGACCGCTTTTTGACATATATGACAAATCAACAAAAATATTAAAATGTAAATCACATGAAACCATGAAATTATATCAAACCCTAAGCCTGAATTACGGTAATTGCGATATATTGCCCAACGAGGGAAGCTAGGAGATTCCAATCCACGCGCATTTCCAGTACTTACTACTGAAAAAAGCATAGATTTGCAGCTTTAGAGTGAAATGTTAGAAAGGTATAGAGAATGCATTGGGTGTTATAATGAAATATATCAATAAAAAACATGCACGTTATCCTTTTTTGGAATTCTACTGAAAAGTGGGATGGAAAATATTTTAAAAGTTCAGATTTTATATTCCATACAAAGTTTTACATGTCGGATTCTATTCGAAAATCAGTAAAAGCGACGTGAATTTTTTTCGATAGCAATCGAAAAGTGAAAAGGGTTGATTTATATGTATAGGTATGATATAAAAAGACAATAAATCTTTGTTTCGGGCAAAAACAATGAATGGGAAAGTATTCAAAAAGGATGCCATTTGTTCTCTCTGGCACAACAAATGGATAAACAAAATTGAATATCATTAATTCCACAATGAAAATAAATGATACGAATGTCCAGTGATATCACAATACAAAACTGTTAAACTCAAATCATAGCCATCGATCGCCAGCCAGCATTGAAGCAGTCTGTTGGGTTTAAGCTCTCTCTCCTACTAGTGAGGAGGCCTAGGCCTGAGCCTAGGAAGGATATACATGAGGTGGATTATTATTCACTCAAATATTTCAAACTATTTTTGTATGTCGAACGTTGTAACTATATATACTATATTCATTTCAAACTAAAACTTCAAAAGCGGTTATTCGATGATTGTTCTGGAGCAGCATTAAGATAAATTCAGGATCCATTCAGGCTGTTTTCGTTACAGGAGAGACTAGAAACACATAAAGTAGATTTTGGTATCGTATCGTATAGGTGATATCGTTTTTCATCCGGCAATATTTTGAGCGATATATTTTTTTTTGAAAATATATAACTACTACCTATATATACATCAAGGCAGACAGTCATTTTAATTCCATCCCATAAGAATAATAATAATAATAGAAGGTGGTAGTCCTTCAAACGGCGCGTATTGTAAGGAAATTCCTCACTCTGGAGCTCTGACCGCCGGTTGCTTGGGTACTCAAAAGTCCCGCAAGCGGAGGAGTACAAATAATAAATGCTTTTAATTCAAGCCAAATACCCATATGACAAAAATTAAAAATACTGTGAAGATAAGCGAATACAGACTACGATAATATGACTTAAAACAAATTAAAATTGCAAAAATTAATAATACAAAAAAAAAATTAAATTTAAATGAATACAAAACTGCAAATAACAAATTTCAAAAAAAAATAAAATAAAATATTTATCCCCGAAGATCGACTCCCTGTGTCCACAACTGAGCATCAACAATTTTAACTCAATAATAAACACTTAATGAAGGCAATAATGAAGGAATTTTTGACGGCCGATTGGCGCAGTTTGCAGCGACCCTGCTCTCTGTGTCCAAGGCCGTGGGTTCGATTCCCACAACTGGAAAATGTTTGTGTGATGAGCATGAATGTTTTTCAGTGTCTGGGTGTTTATATGTATATTATTAATAAAAAATATTCATCAGTCATCTTAGTTCCCATAACACAAGCTACGCTTACTTTGGGCCTAGATGGCGATGTGTGTATTGTAAAAAAAAAAAAAAAAATTATATTATTATATATATACCATATTATATTAATATATGGATCGTTAAACGGATTGATAATAAATTATTAATAATTCATGTTTTCAGTTAGTTAAACGGATTTCGATTAAACGGAGTTCGATTCATTTCTTTGAACAAGACCAAATTATAATTGGCAAAAATCTATGTCCATGAAAGTTAGTAAAGACTTCCCGGAAAACTCAAGCAATAAATTACCAAGGAAACGTTGGTTTTATCTCATTCTTTGGGTGGAGGAACTACTAGGCGTTATCAACGGACCGTATCGTTTCACAGGTGTTGAACGAAAGGACCGACTTTCCTTTCCCGACTTAAGGTACCATTCACAAGTTGGTTTGACGTAGTCCCTATCGATTTTAGATTAAGGAACTTCGAAAGCCTGTAAAAACATACCATAATAATTTAGCCGACACCATTTATGTAGGACAATGATTTTTGGTTGGAATCGAATTTGTTGTCACGGCAATTTTGATTTCTCCTATTGGAGACACAATTATATTGGAATAGTACTTTTAATATGAAATTTACACTTACACTTTACAAGTCATCTTTTGTGGCATCATAAAGGAAAGCAGGAAGTGTTAATTGAATATATACATTTAAAACGCAGGATTTGTACCCGCATACCTCCGGCAATCGTGGCCTGATTACCTACTTTGTCAACTAAGCCCGTAACCCGAGAACCGTTCTCAAAACATCGATGCAAAAATTATCATATGCCTTTTTATCAACGAGCAGAGCAGAACGAAGCTTCCGCCACAGTTGGCGTAGTCATACTTTGATAAAGACTCAAAAAACTTTTCGTTTTTTTTTTTTTTTTGAAGCCGTGTATTTTAGTAGAATAATTTTAATTATTTCATTGTTTTTTTTTTTCAATAAGAGGTAGGTAAACAACTTGATTATTATAATTTAAATCAAAACTTCGCGATATCTCAAGGAAAATCGTAAAATTACTGGCGATATATAGTTGTTACGTCACACGGACAAGAAACACCTTTGGTCCCGGTTTTTATTCACAAATCCAATACACACGAAAGCTTTTGTATATTTGGGCGCTTTGTCAACATTTCAACTTACCTATTCATTTTTTATTTGGCTTCAGCACAACAATTGTTCAGACTTGTCGATGAGGCGAGCGAGTTTGCTTGTGCATATTTAATGGTTGTCTGCGCCCGTGCAACCAATTACATATACCACTAAAACACACGGGGTATGACGAAAAAAATCTATATAAAGAATGGTTTTGCGAATGAAAATTGGCTTCAGCAGTACAGTGTTACGCTAGGTCGTTATTGACTGAGAGTGTCGAGGTAATGTTAAAATATGATATCAAAACTCCCTAACTCAATAAAAAATGAAACATGAGAAGTGTAGGTAGGTGATAGTACCACAATTTTTTTAATACCTTTTTAATACGCTTTTTACTGCATTCATATTGACGCCCACGCGTAGAATTTTCCATGGGACTAAAATTTGCCGACTAGAAAAACTGATACGTCCGTCCGTGGTACAATCCGTTTGATCCTATTATCTAATTAAGTGCGTAGGCGTTTTTATTCCATTTTTTTAAAACTGATCAGTTTTGAAAAAATATATTATGTGAAACTTCACAGTACACATTCTTTAATATGTAAAGACGTTTGTTGATCATTAGCACTTCGGTTATGAGGGGCGCAACATGCGTTGACACATTGGTCTCATCTCATATCGCAGCTGACACATTTCGCAGCTGATTTTGCTGAACAGCAAAAGGCGTATGTATGCCTCTCTAATAGAGAGTTACATATTTGCCCTGTTTGCCGAGGAGACCCTGGGGCCCTGGACTCTAAGTGCAAAAAAAAAACTTGCAAGACATGCCACAGGTGAATGCCTCATCTGGTGGCAGGAGGGCTGGCTCATTTTTTGCTCAGAGAATTAACCTGGTCTTTCAACGCGCAAATGCAGCCAGCATTCTTGATACCATTCCATTGCATTACTTATACAGTAATTTGTTTAGTTTTAAGTTTTATTCTAACTTCGTCTTAGTTAACTTATACTACATAAGTAGTATATATTAAATAGTTGCACCAAATCGGTTATTACCGGAAAACACAAATAAATGACATTTTCTAAAAATGAATCCTAACTAGATCGATTTATCGCCCCCGAAACCCCCTGTATACTAAATTTCATAAAAATCGTTGGAGCCGATTCCGAGATTCCAATTATATATATGCAAGAATTACTAGATATAAGATTTGAGTACAACTACCGGATTTCAGTAAAGTTTATATTGGAATAAGAGGCTGTCATCAATACCACCAAAATATGATTGTTATATAAATATAACCTAAAATAAACTATTTAAAACTAAATAAAATCTAAAACATCCTCGAAACCACCGCAGCGACGCACAGTTCCTAAGATGCTGGCAGCATTGCCCCTTTGGATGGCCAAACTAATTCGTTGAAATTATTTCTCTATTTCGAAAATATGTACACAGTTAAAGCAATAAAAATGTATTCTATTTCTATTCTATTATTCTAATCTATCATTGATTTAATACGTTTTTACTCTGCTGGGTAAAGGCCACTCCCACACAAAACGAAAAGATTAGAATTATCAATCGTGGGGGGTCAATGAAGAACCAAATCAGATTCAATTTAGTTTAGCAGTAGTTTTAGTAATAACACCAAAATTAAATATTTAATTCAACACAACGAAACCATATCTTTCTCAATTATGATCAGCTTGTCACACGATCAAGTAAATTTAAGTATAAACCAATTTCCGACAAATAGATCTTTTCCTTCAAGGTATTTTTGCGCTTGCCTGAGATTAAAGATGCAGTCTTAAAAAGTTATCCGATATCTTTATCTAAGAGATATAAAAATATCGACCTTTAAATCCCTTATAGGAATATTCAAGTGACTTTGTATCATACTTTAAACTTTCTAAATGTAATTATTTTTATCTTTATCTACGAGTATACTTATAATAAAATTGTAACTGGAAGATTTCTGTACATTTCATATATTTTGACCGGGGGATGCATTATAATAGATATTGAGCCCAAAACAGTTTTTTTTTTTAATTTAGTCTGTCTGTCTGCCAGTGTGTCTGTCCGTCTGTCTATCTGTCTGTCCGGGAATCACGTAAAAACTACTGAACGGATTTAAATAAAATTTTGCACAGTGGTATTCCGGGTCAACATATAGGATACTATTTATCAACCAAAAATTACCTGCATGGCGTACCAGTATGGACTGTGTACTTCAATTTGACATTAAGCACTTGGCATGACCAAGAGAACCTAAACTTAATGTGCACGAGGGGTGAGTTTCTTAGCTTTTGAAGGTACTAAGGAAGACATTGTTAAGAAACTTCATAAGCTGCAGAAGTTTTAGTAGCTTAATCAAAAATTTATTCCGTCTGTCTTATTCTTCTTTCTGTCTCTAGTACCTGCCGGATTAAGTATTAGAAATTACATTAACGATTCTCCACTCTCACATAGGAAAGAGGAGCTGAGACCCACCACGATGCTCTAATGCGAGTTGGTGGGATGGCTTTGGTTAGTTCGTTCGTTCGTTCGTTCGTTAGTTAACTACTACCCAGCAGCGAAGTAATAACATTTGAGTATTCTGTTTCTCTGTACTATAATTATAGTACAGAGTAACAGAATAGGGGTATGGGTTCAATAAACTGCTATTCACATCGAAAGTACGTACTTACGTATAAAAGATTCTACAGATTCTTGGTCTACTTGATTAAAGCGCTTTCATCTAAGATAATATCACAAGATTCACAATCAGATGATATCGCAGTGGACAAGCAACTAATGGGCCATGTTATTTACTGTGAGATGGTGATAACTAAAAAATATAATTACCCGGCCAAGTTTTTTGTGGGCTCTTCTTAGTCCAGGGCGCGTTTGAAACCCTCATATATTTAGGTTTAAGTTGACGAACGAAGGTATTACCATCCCCTTACAATTTTGTAAACATATATGTATGAACGCTTCATAAGTGCCTGTGATAGGCCTACATGAATAAAGAAATTTTGAATTTAAATTTGAATACATCTACTGATGATAAGGTAAGGATAAGGTATGCCTTATCTGTGTAAAAATCATCATCATCACCATCTATCATCTCTCTATTAATTTTTTTTTTGGTTTCCGTCTTTTCTGACGCATTTGTTTGTTTTAAAAAAATAAACACACACAGTGCAGTACAGTAGTGCAGAATGCAAGAGCAATCGAATAAAAATATTTGATTTCGACTTAGTGATACTTCTATACTCAAATGTCTAAACGCAAGTCCCACACAAAAGGTACATTTGGACCGGTTGATCGTATTAGCTTACTATTGATATTTAAAATATGCATATCAGAATCATTTTTATCCGTAAAGCACCGGGAAAACTCTCCCCGGGGCTTAGAAAAATACTCCTCGTTGCGTATGCATAGCATTTTAGCTAAAGAGATCTTAGCAAAATTTTACGTTGAGCAGCCGTCGAAAAGACGGCATAGCACTATTTATCCCAGATATCGAATGGTTGGTGCGGATTTATAACTTCAAAATGAATGCGGACAAAGACTTGGGCAAATACTTGTTTATAAATTAGTATGGTTGAGCAATAATTATATTTTTTTTGTGCACAACTTACTTTTTCATAAGCAGAGTTGAACATTTCGTGTCAGAGCTCGTCCCGGGACGTGCTACCTCCAACCTTATTTATCGCCAAGTAGCATTGTTGCAATAATGTTTTTCGATCTAAAAAACGTGTTTGCCTATGTCAATGACAGTAGTAGATTCTTAACACCTACGCCTCAGGTTGATACGCTCACAGAGTGGCACGTTGTAGATTATGTTATTATGTTCCTTGCATGCCCTGCTTTGTTTATGAAAGACAGTCTGTTGGTAGACAATATGACATTATCTATATATATAATAATTAATTCCTGTTCTTAAATATTGGATAGAAGCAGGCGTTACTTTGCGGAAATCCATGATATATTATCAAAATTAAGCTTAATTTGCTATACTCCGCGAAAAGCAGGAGAATCTGTGTGGTGTAGAGGGTATATTGCCGAAGATCTATTTGGTGTGGAGTATAAGGATCGAAATTACACCACACAGATTCTCCTGCTTTTCGCGGAGTATAGCAAATTAAGCTTAATTTTGATAATTCCTGTTCGTTAGTCTCACTAAAACTCGAGAACGGCCGAACCGTTTAAACGGTGCGAAATATGCAAACAATAAAAAAAAAATGTTCACAAATAACTATTAGTCTCACGTTACCCTGGAAATGACAATGTATGTGATGCCTCATTTTTAGGGTGCAGTTTTAAAAAATGAATTATGCACTTAATAAAAAGAAACATCAAAAAATAACTATTTGTTTAGATTCTTACATAATTAAGTCCTTAAATTTTTTAACCTCTTTTGATTGGAATGAATTAAAAAGTATTTGACTACTATATAAATACCCTTGATGATAAAACCATTTATTTGAATAAAAATTAATAACTGCGATATTTATGTAACCCACTTTTATTTCTACCAACGTTCTAATAAAATTTTAGAACACAAAACTATGATAGTAAGATATATTCCCTCGCGGACGTTTTTGTAAATAATAATGGATACTTTAATCATGTAGTACCTTTTTTTTTTTTTTTTTTTTTTTTATCGGGGGGGAAATCTTCAAAGATACCCGACCTCAAAGAAGATCGGGTTATGTGGGATTTTTACCCACTAAAACCCCCTCGGTGGCCATCCTCGGCACATAATTGGGAGGCTCCGGGATCTCCTAAGAACGCACCGGTGCCTCCCTCGTACAGCGCATGTAGAGCTCGTCCCGGGAGAAAATATTCCCCCGACCTCATTTGCCTTGCTTTGGCTACGGCAAGCTGCTATCCTACCCGGGTCGTGTAAATTGGTATTAAACGGCGACAGCCCCAGACTGTCCGACACGACCCGATGTCCCTTCATCTGGGACTAAAGATCAGATGGAATTGGGCGATGATTGCCATCTGCACGCCTCGGTCGTCTCCGAGAAGGATCGGCTCTCTCTCGATCGCGCTCGGCAGCCTCCTTTTTAGCCATTACGATCTCGCAGAAGGTGACCATCGCAATCCATGCTTCATCCTCAATCATGTAGTACCTAATTTTTGTATATCATCAATAGTTTTCTTAGTGCACGCCAAGTAATGAATTCCAATTTTCTTCTCTTCTCTCCATTTTTTTTTTCAAAATTACTTATAGCCTATGTTACTGAGTAATAATTTCGCTTCCTTCAAGTACTTTCGGAGCCTATTGGGTACAAACAAACAAAACAATCTTTCCTCTTTATGATTTTAGTATAGACTAGCTGTGTCCTGCAGTTCCATCCGCGTTAACTACGAGTAGTATACATAGCTATATAGTCTTCTACCTTCCTCAATAAATCAGTTATCCGACGTAAACATTTTTTCTATTGTTCATACTGGCATTTCAAACCATACAAACAAATTATATAGCTTCATGATATTAAGTACAGATAGCATAGAAAGATACGATGCAAGATTCTTCGAAAAAGCATTTAACTATACCGCACTTATGATGAAAAAAGTAATTTATAACCGTACTCTTATTGAACGAGCAAAGTTCACAACGTTCGCCGTCTACCATTTTGAACAGCTTCTCCTATTGACAAGTTTGGAACGAACAAAGTTCACCTGTAGTCTCTCTTGTGAATTCACTGAAGACACAGTTGAATTCTTCGCTTTTGAAAGACCGTGTTTGTAATTCCGGTAACTTATTGTTGGAACACACAGCTACCTTACCTAATGGAATGTCACACACTCATAATATACTGGATAAGTTTTTATACTACGCTGAGAGCAAATGGAAAAAGAAAAAGAGTTATCAGTAGAGCATTTTGCGACAGAGCTCGTCCGGGGTAGTACTATCCATTGGCTAAGTTTCCATCTAAAGGCCGTATTTGCCGGTGTAATTAATGATGAGGCCTAACTTCTACGCCTAAAGTAGATGGATACATGGCAGCAATTTGTAGGACGTGGTCCTTACAACTGCATAGTGTTGCTTCGTATTAAAGCAATAGTTTTTCACTTACCAGCAGTTAGACCATCGTCTACCATCTATCAGCTTTATCCGTCATCTATTACTATCCCTATCCCTACTAATATTATAAATGTCAATGTAAGTTTATTTGTTACGCTTTCACACAAAAAAAACTTAACCGATCCTCATGAAACTTTGTACACATATTCTTGGAAGTGTTAGAAGTAATATAGGATACTTTTTATCCCGACATTAAGCTTGGTTCCTTTGGGAGAGGGGATGAAAGTGTTTGACGATTTAACACCATAACTCCGACAAATTATAACCGTTTTAAATAATTATTTTTGTACTATAGAGGTTATATGTATCTGAAGAATGTGGTTGGAGATAGAGCACAGAACTCCTCAGCGGACAACAGCAAACCCCTCATTCAAGGTTTAACGATACTGAATACTTTAATTTTTTTTAGAACTACAACTAAATTGAATGCCACATTAAAAAAACAAAATCAAACGCAGACGAAGTCGCGGGCAACAGCTAGTAAAAAATAAAAGTGTGTGCGTGTAACCTTTACGCGCGATTGAAGTAAAACTTTTATTATTATTTATTGAAGAAAGAGTGAAATGTTCCTGGGACTCCGCCATTTTATTTGCTATTCACTATTTCATTTTATATTCTATTTAAAATTCATTAATATCACTTACACATTTTATAAATATTTTCATTTGTTAAATTGAATAATTGAGAGTAGAAAATGGCAGGTTAGATCAGCACATGTACAATATAACCTTGCTATTGAATATTATAGAATGTCGCAATCGTCAGAAATTTTTTAATGATTTATTTATTACATATTCATTATGTAATAAAAAAGTACATTCAGAGATTTTCAAAAAACTTGGCAATTTAAGATATTTTTTTTGTAAAACTGTTGAATTTTTATTCACTTTGCTATTCACAATTGATCCGTTTGAAAAAATTTAAAATAAATATTCCTAATTGATTATGATATTTGCCACTAGCTAGCGTATAAGTCAAGAAGCGTGGAGTATATGACATATACTCCAATCCAAATTATTATGTTTAAATAGAGGTAACTACACAGAGGTCAGACGTAAGCGTTACTTCCGTCCGAAAAAAATCTGAGTTACTCCCAAGTCGCGCCTAAAGAAGTTTAACTTCAATAAATGAGAAAAAGATATTTCTCAAACATGGAAAAAAAAGAAAAAAGCCTAAAGACAGACAATATAAACATATATAAAAACCTGAGTAAATGCGAAACCAGTACATACATTTCCAACGAATACATTTCTCCGTTTCATGTTTCAGGATTGAATGCATCATGTAAAAATTCCTTGAGCGATCAAACCGTTTTTCCCTTCTCTGACTAATTATAGAAGTTTAACATCCATAGTTACAATGTTCAGCTGCTAGAACGTTGAAAGTATAAGGTACGTAGTTATTTAAACAAAGATTAATTATTATTTTACAAAGATTAATAAGAACTTAATTATTTAACTGCGGCCCGGCATACTCCTGTTCAAACTTCTCCCATTGCACTATTTTATTTCGCTGATAGCTCTGCTATTAACCTAGACCGCAAATTCAAATACATGTGTTTCAATTTTTTAAATATTCCTGGGAACCATTTGTTTTCCTGGGATTAATAAATATCAACAGGATACAAAGTATCTTTATTTAATCAAAAACGGATTAACTGTTCAACCGTGCATGGCCATATAACAAAGGTTATTTTAAATCTTAAAGGAAAACTGCCCGGGTGCTTTGCCGGAATAAAAAGTATCCAACGGGGGACGGTCCTGGATGCAAGCTAACTCTTTTTTTAACCTACTTAAAAAAAGAGTTAGCTCACATAAAGGAGCTTTTTCCTATAATCTAGGTAACTTCAAATCAAGAGTGAATAGGCATGGTAGTATCTACCATCAGGTGTGATGGCAGTCAAGCGCTGGTCTTTACATTAAAAAAAATAGTTATGGTGAACCTGAAAAATAGTTATGTCATCAAACGTTAACCCCGGCTTCGGGAAAATCAATATTTTGTACAAGGTTATGAGCAGTTTAAAATTTGGCTATTATTATATCATAACTTAGATCATTAAACAACGAATAAAACAATATAAGATATTTTCTAAGAAATTTTTAAGTCGTTTCTTGATCAATCTCCTTTCATCTAAATTGGTTCAGTAATTCTTCCGAGAGTAAGTAATAAATATAAGTTGATCTAAAAAGCATTTATAATAGATATACAAGAAGACTATCATTAATTGAGTTAACATAATTTATTACAATTTTATCAAAAAAAAAAGTTTAAACTACTACATTCTGTATTGATAAATTTGGAGCGAACAAGGTTCGACCATCGCGTCGACGTCTCGCTTGTGAATTCACCGAGGACTCTTTCACTCTTGGCTTTTGAAAGAGTTTGTTTGGAATACCGCTAACTTATTGTTGGGTACACACAGCTGTCCCTTAATGGAATGTCAAACCGCGCACGTAATATACGGAGTTGAGATAGGATCTCACGAACTTTTCTGTGGGACAAAATTACTTTATAAAAAGTCAACTATAGTCTAAGTGCGATGTACCATTGAAATACATTATTATATTTTTTGCCTACCACTAATATACTAAAATTTATTTTACGTTAGACGAAACAATTCAAAGTATATAAGCAATTGAGGTAAAATTTATATTTTATATTTTACTGTCGTTGAACAGTATGGACAGTGATGTTTTTCTGTCTATGTCGTCTAGTGATGATAGTTTCCACAGTACATCTTTCCTTCCACTTGATAAAACTCTTGATTCTTGCTTCTCAGATTGTTTGAAGAACCTTAATGTCATTCATATTAATGCACAAAGTATCCCAGCTCATTATCCTGATATGCTTGCATCTTTTGATTCCCGTAACATACATGCTATACTAGTGTCTGAGTCTTGGCTTAAAACTTGTTTACCTTCTACCTCTTATTCGCTGCCAGGTTTTAGGCTTATTCGCAATGACCGTGTTGGTAAGGGGGGTGGTGGAGTAGCGATCTACTTGCGTTCTTATATTCCTTTTACTGTTATTAGTATGTCTTCACAACCCCCCTTACCTGATGCTGCTGAGCACCTACTTGTTGAAGTTCTTATTTCCCATACCAAAATTCTTCTTGGAGTGTTCTATTGTCCACCATACGTTTCTGATTACTTTCGTTCATTTGAATCCTTATTAGAGAAAGAAGTTCCTCTTTATAGCCACTCCATTATTTTTGGAGATTTTAATACTTGTTTACTCAAAAATGATTATCGCAGCAAGAAATTTTTGACTACAGTGGAATCCTGTAATTTGTCTGTCCTGCCCCTTGCTGCTACGCATTATTCTCCTGGTTGTACTCCTTCTCTTCTTGACCTTATTATGGTATCTTCTCCGGATTTCGTCTTTAAGCATGGCCAGTGTCCTGCCGATGCATTTTCTTATCATGATTTGATTTATCTTTCATATAAAATACGTCCACTTAAAGCAAAATCGAGGGTACTTCTGCGGCGTAACTTTGGAGGAATTGACAGCCGTCGCTTGTGTGATGATGCTAGTCATCTGGACTGGGCGGCTATCGCTGCTGTTGACTCAGTTGACCGCAAAATTGAGATATTTAATTCCCTGATAACGCAACTCTACGATACGCATGCTCCGTTAAGACCAATCAAGCTGAAACATCTACCGGCGCCTTGGTTATCAGAAGAGATAAAAATTTTAATGGACAAAAAGATTGCGGCGAAATATAAATACAAAACAAATAATACTGACGCTAACCGGGAAAAATATCATAAAGCACGGAATCGCTGTAATACATTGTGTAGGGATGCTCAACGACGCCATATTCATAAGTCTGTTGAAAGTGGTGACACTGCTAAAACCTGGAAGTTTCTTGAGTCTCTTGGAGTTGGTAAATCATCTCATAGATCTTCTATTAACGTTGATATCGAACTCCCAAATAAACATTTTTCTACTTCTGATACAATTAATAGTTCCGATAAAGAACGTACTCTTAGTATTCTTTCTTCCCACTCAACTCCTAACTTTTTACCATTTACCTTCGAGTCTTTTACTGAATGTGATGTTAAGAAGAGCATAATATCCATTGCATCGAATGCTGTTGGTGTAGATAGCATTACCCGTAATATGATCATTCCAATTCTTGACGTTGTTTCCCCTATTCTAACCCATATCTTAAACTCTTCCATTCTCTGTAGCAAATTCCCTGAAGAATGGAAGTTTGCTCAGATTATTCCTCTACCTAAAAAAAACAACCCTTCATCGTTTTCTGATTTTCGCCCCATTTCTATATTACCATTTCTCTCAAAAGTTCTTGAAAAACTCGTATCTCAACAACTTAGTCTCTTTCTTAATAAGAATAACCTTCTCAGTTCTTTGCAATCTGGCTTTCGTCCTGGTCATAGTACGGCTACTGCTCTTGCTAAAGTAACTGATGATATTCGATGGGCGATGGATAACAAGCAGCTAACAATTCTTATTCTGCTTGACTTTAGCAATGCCTTTAATACAGTTGACTTTGACATCTTGCTTAGTCTTTTACGCTCTATTAACATATCTCCATCAGTAATAGACTGGTTTCGGAGTTACCTCAATGGCCGTCGACAGCGCATTCAGATTGACGAGTCCTTTTCGTCTTGGTGTGATGTAGCGGCTGGGGTACCTCAGGGTGGCGTGTTATCTCCTTTACTTTTTTCTATTTTCATTAACTCTATTACTCAAAACATCTCTTCTCTCTATCACATGTATGCAGATGATATCCAAATATATCGCTCATCTACCCTTCAAAATCTTGGTTCTGCTATTGCAGCTATAAATAATGATATGGCTGCAATTTCTGAGTGGAGCAGGCAATATGGGCTAAAGGTCAATCCTGCAAAATCAAAAGCTATCGTTATTGGTAGCTCAGGAATGATCGCGAGGGTTGATTGGCTGAGCATTCCTTCTGTTATTTATAATGGCATCGCTATTCCTTTTTGTGACTCTGTGAAAGATCTTGGTGTATACCTCGACCGGGAATTGTCATGGACAGTGCATGTCAAAGAGCTGAGTCAGAAAGTGTTTGTGGCGATGAGCTCGTTGCGAAGGCTGCAATCATTTCTTCCAATTCCGACCAAAGTTATGCTAGCACATTCTCTTTTTCTATCTATTCTCGATTATGCGGATGCAAGCTTTCTTAATCTGACCGAGGATCAGCTTAATAAACTTGAGCGTCTTCAAAATCTGGCTATTCGGTTCATATTTGGCCTTCGCAAATATGACCATGTTTCCGTATTTCGACAAAAACTCAAGTGGCTTCCTATTCGTCGTCGCCGGGATATGCATGTACTTTCTCTTCTGTACTGTGTGTTATTTCATCTAAATACTCCCTCGTATTTAAAAGAGAAGTTCACTTTTCTTGGTGAGCAATCTGGTGTAAGATCGTGCCGTGCGCTGACGCTGTGTATGCCTTATCATAAGACAAAATTTTATAAGCGTTCGTTTAGCGTACGAGCTGTGGAATTGTGGAATGCGCTTCCATTGAGCATACGACGATCCAAATCACTGGCGATATTTAAAAGAGCAGTTAAGGCCCATTATATTGTTAACGACTTTTAATAGTATGTATATATGTACTTACTCATTTATTGTATGTTAAAGTATTTAATTATGTAAGTGTTGTTATTATATATATTAGTTTATTTTTATATTTATTTATTTATTATATTATTTACTTTTTATCTATTTGTGCACACTAGTTTATGTATTGGCATGTAGTTATTTGCATGTATGTATTTTAATATTTGTACCACCAGCAGTCTATTCTCCTCTTCTTTTTTTTTTCCTAATTCTAAGGTTGCCTGGCAGAGATCGCTATTAAGCGATAAGGCCGCCTTTTGTATTACTACTTCTTTCGATGTTTCTGTTTTTGTTACATTTTAAATGTTGTGGTATACAAATAAAGAGTTTAATAAATAAATAAAATTTTATTATAACAATAAATAAATAAATATACCTTCTACGACAATACACGCATCGCTATTTAGCCCAAAAGTAAGCGTAGCTTGTGTTATGGGTATTAAGATGATTGATGAATATTTTAATTAATAATATACATAAATACTTAGAATATACAGATAAACACCCAGACACTGAAAAACATTCATGTTCACCATACAAACATTTTCCAGTAGTGGGAATCGAAACCACGGCCTTGGACTCAGAAAGCAGGGTCGCTGCCCAATGCGCCAATCGGCCGTCTAAATAAACCTTCGAAACCATTAGCAGATATTAAGGAATTGCCTTTTCTTTTAGCCTTATCTTACTAGCTTTTTGAGGTACACAGGATAATGCCTGATCCGATTTACTTCCGGCCAAACACAAAATCAAGACTGGAAGACTTTTAAATCACGAGATTTATCGCTAATATTACATTGAATTCAAACTTGAGTAGGCGCTAAGGTACCTATAATAATTTTAAAAGAAAAACATTTTCCTAAACGTGTAACGCTAACAACAGACAACGCCAGTTGGTTAAAAAGACGTAAGCCAATAGTTGGTTGACAAGACGTAAGGCAACTCGAACTAAAACAAACAGACACAATATGACTGGAGAGTGAAAGTGAAGTAAGACAAACTTGGTATTTGAATGAAAGATCTTTGAAATGTCTCTTTGGAATGTCGATAGTTTACACTCGAAATCGGGAAGGACGTTTGTAAACGGCTGTTTTGTGCTACGAGTACGTGTTCGCGCTCTTTTATGATTGCTTTGCTCTATGAATAGGCGTATGAGATTAAACAAGTCTTGAATGGAATAAAGGGATTTCCAGTCCTTGGTTTACTGTTTAAATCTCTACGGGCAGTATTTTTATTACGATATCATGTGATAGCTATTATAATATTTTTTAAAACCTTAAAGGACGTGTGACTTTTGATAACGGACCATATGTCGCACCTATAGATTTTTGAAACATTTTTTGCAAGCATCATATGTTTCGTATTTATAAATACACATTTTTTCTTTTTATTAGCTTTAATTAACTTGCTTCAATCGTATGCTATCAGTGCAAAATGGGTAATTTAAGATTTAGAATGCCTGTGGGCTTCACTTTACTTATATTATTAGCATAATACTTGAACCCTTCGAATTATGCTCATTGAGCAGTTCATTGTAAGATGGCGGAGATCAGGGTAATGATAATAGAACCAATATTAAAAGCTTTTTTTAAATGAGTTTTTGTTCTATTTTTTTCTACGTCACGGAACCTATACAAAAAAGATTCCATCACAAAAATTGACTATTCAGAACCCCAAAATGCATGACACAAATTCGCGTGCCAGAAAGAGCTAAAATGTGTTACGCAAGTGAGCAAGTGACACGAAACTTGATATTTGAATGAAACGAAAATGTCTCTTTGAAAACTCGATGGCGTACGACATCGGGGAAGGACGTTTATTAACGGCTGTGTTTCTGCGCTGCTCGTTTCCGCTCTTTTGTGATTGCTCCGCCAGTTACCCGGCCCTGTGAATAGACGTATACGTGAGTGAACAACTTTTCAAAGTATTAAGGCGTTTTGTGGTACTCGAATATCGTGAAGCGGGTTTCATTTGCTTAAAATATCTTTGTTGTTTACTCAATTCTTTGATACGTTAATCGTACTTTATTTATCACGGCAGATATGAACTTCTTTGACCTATTGCTTGAGCAAAGCATGGTAAAAAGAGATCAGAGATATGGATAATATAACTGTCATACCCCTTACAGTTCTTCTACTATCTAAGACTGCAACATCAGTCATCCCCAATCGATATTGCAATCAAGGGCTCACTTGTAGGTAGTGAAATAAAAAAGGGTCTGAAAAACTAATTCAATTCAATTTAAATACAACCGGCTTTGCCGAAATAATCGGATTCACTTTAGAGTTGGCGGAACTAAAAGCACGAGTATGTCCGCTAGCTTAAAATTGTAAATTGAATGACCTACTAATACGGTCACTCAGAGAGCGAGAGACACTTACAGATTGCAAAAAAATTTTTGTTTCTTTCTCTTTCTATAATCGTTTAATTATAATAGTTCCATCGACTTCCTTTGTCCCAATTTGACGATTTACGTAATACAAATTTATACAGATAGTATCTAAAATTTGAAAGAAAAACTATATTTTGCATAGCAGTCACTTGAGAATTCCAAGCACATTTTTACCTATAATGTGGAGCCAATCTGCACGGCACATAAAGATGGAAATATGACATGAAAGTCTATAAATTTGGTCAATAGCCATTAAACGACATTGTGGGGTGCGAAAATATGGAAGAATGGGGGAACTTCGCGGCACTTTGATTTAAGACGTCTTACAATAATAATAAATGGAAGCGGCTGGTGGTATTAAGGCATTTAAAAATTAGTATTAAAAAGACAGCCAATAATAATACCAAAAATAATTTTAATACTTAAATAATGATTAGCCAAATTAAGCGTCAGGCAATAAATTATGTAAAACTTACCAACGATAACGGCAGCAAAAGCAAGTCACACGAAGTCGGTGACCATAGAAAGCAAGACAGAGGAATTTAAAAAAATCAACTTAACCAATATGTCGATTGCTGGACATCTATTGGTAGATTATAATAATGACGGTAAAATTAATTTTAAGAGACATAAAAATTTAAAGTGGTAAAAAGTTTATTCGGAGAAAACAGAAGAGTTAAAAGAGTCGCTTTATAATTCAAACCCCACTTTACTACCGATGACATAAGATAAACTGTAAATATTTATTCTTTCGTCGAGTCTAGCGTGAGCACTTCTTTCCTGTGTTCAAAGTGCCACTTGAAACGTGACAAGACGAGTGAAGGGGACATAAATTGTGGACGTTTCTAGCAACACTTAACTTTAGATCTTGGCCGGACGGGACATTGGCACAGCTGGCAACTATCCGAGCGGACGTAACTATACATAGCCAGCCTAACGAAATAGAAAATACCATTATTCTTTTCTCAAGACAAGGAGGCGTTCAAGCACTATTATTTACAACCAGATTTGTTTGTTTTGCACTGTAAAATATTGTGAAATAAAGGGTTTTAAAATACAAAATGGCGCCACGCGTTGGAATACGTTTAAACGACGCTATTGTAAACAAACGATTTCTTAACATTTCAACTAATAAACTATTACGTCTTTATCATCATCAACCTACTAAACTGTTTTATTTCTTTTCTTATTTAATCAGTAGGTAGGTATAGATTAGCTTACTTGATGTTCTGAAACAACAAGGAGTTTGTTGGAGCATTGCACATTTCTCTAATGTTAAATATTGAATTTAGAATAAAAAAGAAGACATAGATAATAGTTCAATTTATCGCGTTAGAGAAAATAAAAAAGTATATAATTCTATAATTGAGTCATTTCTGATCCAAACGCTCGCTTCGTTGGTCCGCAGTAATCTTTGGGACATTCAAATTGATGGTAAGGGTACGTTTGACCATTAGAGGGAGTCTTATTAATTCTCCTTTCGACAGGCCGACCGAGAAGGCCATAAATTCACCTCAACCAAAGGGATGACCAATTTCAGAACATTTACGAGCCACAAATTACGCGACCGCTGAAATATACCGGCCCAGGGACGGTAAAGAACGAAGGGCAAGCGAGAGCAGAAAAAGCCTAAATGTTAATTTAATGTTGAAAGCTACACAAAATTGCTTTAGTCCTCAAGATAGGAAATATATTGGCCACCATCCGCGAAAAGGTCCAGATACTAATTTTATGCAGGGTAAATGAGCCGAGGGCAAGGCGACGTTAAATCGATATTCATTTGGCTGAACGTACATTTATTTTGGCTGGAAACGATATCATGGAAATTAGGGGCCTCCAAAAATCTACACCGTTTAATTCAGCTACGGAATAATAAATTTCAAGTTAGGCCAACGTTTATTTATTTAAATCACTCGCTGAATATTGTATTATGCTTGGCGTAATACAAAACGAATTTTGTAACAAGAATAAGTGAAGATACTTTTACGTGTCCTCCACGATATGGTAAGGAGTAAACAAAACATTGGACAAGTTTGTGCTTTTAATGGCTGTTTTACTCGTTCGCGTCAATATATCTAAAGAGAGTTGGTAATGTTGTGCTAGCTAACTGTTTTATCACTTTATTGCACGGGATCCCATAAACTTGGGAAAGTAATGGCAATAAAATGTTACTATCGGGATAATTCCGTATTCCGTTGGCAGGAACAATTACAACTTCCACGTGGTGATATGACAGTCAAACAAAAGCTATCGTAGACTATTGAAAAATACTGCCCATGTTTATCATTCACAGAGCGCTTACCTAAAATTTCATAAAATGTAAGCCAATGCAACACAAAAAAATAATTAAAAAAAAGTTTTGCTGTTTTAGGATACGGGTGCAAACGCAAAATTAAAAAGTATGTTTAAAATTACTTTATGTATAAGTATAATAAGATGTAAAAGAAATGCCGTTAATCTTTTAACAAAGAAAGAAAGTTAAAGTTTGTTAATATTAAACTGAATAAATTAAGTAACAAAATCTTTTTCTTCCGGAAAACGTTTTCCCGAACAAACAGGATCCGCTTTCCGACTTAATCTTTCCGCTTTGCTCGATCTTTAGCATTCGTCTTTTAAAGTTTATTTGCTCTCAAATCTACACCAATAGTGCCAAACTAAAGCATTACTAGAAACGACTATTAACTTTAGTTAATAGTAATAGGTATTTATATAAAGGTTTGCTCTGTAGATTAATAATTGATGTCAAATTCGAAAAATATACGTTTGGATGGGTTTCACCGCCATATCTACGTAATTTTTTTTTTTTCAAATTACTTGCTAAACAATGCCTTATTCCAAAGCCTAGTATTGAAAAGTCAAGTACGTCAATACATCTTATAGGCTTAGCGGGTAATGTTGTTTTGGAGTCCCTAGGGACTTTTATGATTGAATAATATCTGTCCATACTAATATTGCTATCTTGCTCTAACGTATGATGGCGTCTCTGTCACTTACCAGAGCCTGTAAAACGCGAACTATAGAGTATAGACCCTCCAAAACTTGATTATTTTGCCTCGCGGTTCGTGAAAAGTAGAGTATTCAACTCAGGGTTAAAGCTGCCATCTTTTTGGCCTTAAAACACTCGCTGCACTCAGGAATGTAGATTCAACATCCTCGCTACGGAAGGGAGAAACTCTAGAATTCCTTGTTTACTTAGGATTATTTTCGGCGTCCGTAACTTTTGAAGACATTGCTATACCCCCTTGTTGAACAATATACTATTAACAAGGTATTCGTATATTACATTAATAGCATCACAATTAACTTATTAACGTCACTTTCGTGATACGCTGCTACAATTTTTTTTGTAGATATACTTGACGGACCAAACTGATGGTTACCCTGGTAAGTGGAAACCAATGCCTATAAACAGAGCGGCTTTTTGCAGGGCATGCAAAGAACAAGTCCTCCAACGTGCCACCCGTGTCCATCAACCTGAACTTCATGTGCCTGTAATTAAACCGATAACCACGCCTTTAAGACCGAAAAACAGCATTGCATAGTACTTTCCCATATTAGCTCTGTCACAAAAAGCTCTACTACAACTACAATGTTAGTTAACGGAATTTAAAGAACGACGCGAACCGTCGATGGGAGTGAACAAAATAAATTCACTCGAGCTAGTAAATCAAAAACGCCAACCTTAAACTAGGACTAAACTAAAATTACAGGTTTAAACTGTCCAATTTTTCTGAGAATACACAGCGGCTAATAAATAATAGTCGTCGTCGTTCGTTCGTTCGTCTTCTTTCATTGAATCCTTTACACCTGGTGGTTGGTCCTTTACGCTTGTGTTCAATGCTTCACTTAAGAGCGCAAGACACTGGCTAGTTTTATATATAGAGCGTTGCCAAATCAATGAAACCTAAACAAGATTCCAATTTTATACCAATAGATAATAGTTATTTGGAAACCGGTTTCAATCACTGAACATAAGCGACAAGTGCCACAGGAGAGAACAAACTAATAACGCACAGTGCGCCCGGTCGTGATAACTGGTCCGAACTGAATATTGCGTGCCATCTGCTGGCTTTGCATGTCAGGGCTCATATTCGGAAATAACGCAGGCTTTTTAGTTTTTATAAAAACGGTATGACAATTATTATTATGACTTGATATTTGATTTCAGCAATCAGCGATAATGAAAAACAATAAAGAATGCAATATAATTTAATTTGCCAATCATTCAGAAATTTGTTTTAAAAAAATGATACGCAAATACTAGGTAATTACAGCTGTGCCCCACCTTGTAACAAACTTAGGTAAACGTTGATTTTCCAACCACACACCAGCCCCCCCTAAATCAACATTATTATCATCATAATATCAACCCATTACCGGCCCACTACAGGGCACGGGTATCTTCCACAATCAGGAGGGGTTAAAGCCGTAGTCCACGCTGGCCCTAAGCGGATTTATGGACTCCACATGCCTTTGAGGACATTATGGAGAACTCTCACGATGTTTTCCTTCACCCTTGAAGCAAGTGATATTTTACTTGCTTAAAACGCACAAAACGTAAGGTAACGTAACGCCCGTAAGTGAAGCCAAATTCCTTATCACTGGGCTAACACCGCTATATACAGTTCCTTAACTATAAATAAAACCCACAAAGTACGACAAATATAAATTTTGTTCATAAAAAATCCTTTAAGTCGTCTATTCAAACCGTACATGAAACGGGGTGAAGTTAAATAAGAATTGCGATCGTAACACGACCTCCTCATAAAAAATCAGTCTTAACCTTAAGATATTTCTCCACTCTATAAACGGACAATTTATTAGGCCATTTGAAACACCACCCTATTCGGCGTACCGTTTTACGCTTTGAAATAAAATAACATGAAACATGAAAATAACATCTCGGTAATAGGTACCAAAGGGAAGTGAGGACGCAAATCAGTTGATTGCGCAACGTCAGCAACGTAAGCCAAGTCCCTAAATGCACTGCTGGCTGACTTTGGTGGTCAATATTAAACCGTTGCCATTTGTAATTGCGTTTGTGAACACATAAAGTCAGTTGTGTAAGTAAATGTCTAGCAGTGGGACATATATATTTCAGATGATTGTAAACTAACTAATAAAGGTAACTTTCAAAAAGGTCTCCATGATAAAACTTTCAAACAAACTATTTGCTCGAGAGATTTGTGTATACATAGAAGAGGGTCACAGTATCTTAATCCGTATTAATCTGATATCTTAAACCAACTTCAATTCTACGTCCCACCGCAACGCATTGCTTACCCTGTGGTACATTCAAAAAGATTGAAAAATTACTTTTAGAAACATATAACCTAAATTAAAAATTGGGTTATTTAATGAAAAAAAGGATTTTCCGATTTGACTGGTAATTCAGAGATAATCGCGTTCTTAAGACTTAACGCATATACCAGCAAACATACGACGTTGTTCATAGACAAAACGAAACGAAAATGTTAAACGAAATTTTCGAATAACAGGAAAATATTATTTTGATTACAGGTTACAGGAAACATAAACAGTTTGCATTCTGTACACCTGAATCAATAAAGGTGTATTCATGAAATAAACAATAACATTTCTTGATAGACCTTCTCGGTGGAAATTTTAAATGCCAATAAATAAATTGACGTCCAAGTCTTTAAATTAAGCTTTTGTTTTCATTTTGTTATTGCATCCGATCAAACAACGTAAGTACATAACCTAGCAGTAAATCTTTGTTTTAAACGTGCAGGGTTGTTCCACTCATAAAATTGTTAAAAGATGACGTTTCATGTTTCGCGTTTTTAGACGTACACCCGTCGTTCAAAATTCAATTAACAGAACTTTTTCAAAATAAATGGTGAGTACTCGTAAAATGAAATAGAACCCTTTTCGGTAAAATATGAACCATAAATATATTATACTCAGTTTTGAAAAAAATGTGTGAATTGCGCCCTGTTGTTGCGAACAACAACTGAATCAATTTACTTTTTATTGTTAGTATAAGTTATTTGTGAGCTGAATAAAACAAGAAAAGGAAGAGACATCGGTGTGAAAAAAAATTGCTTTTGCCAGCGGCTTATATATTAATACCTATTTTGCCCCTTTTGTTTGTTTTTTCTATCAATTTTTTTAATTATTTTGTAATTAATCGCTGTGTCTGTGAATTCGTCTGACTGTATCATCACAGGGTTAAAACAGGTAGACTGAAAACTTAGATCGAAGGAAATAATTGATTTTTATTAGGTAGTTATGGATGATAAACATCTACCTGTTCGTAAGTAATAACTTTAGGCATATATAATATATTTTTTCTTATCTAATAAATTGAATACACTTAGACACTGCAATAACATGGAAATCTTGATCTGATCTTGTTGCTACGAGGACAGTCGGTAGACAATCCAACTCTTTAACAACTTTTAAAGATATGTCAAGTTTGGGCTGTTATTTACGTATAAAACTAAAGTACTCGTATCTCCACTGGTATAACTTTAGATGTCACTAGAAGCATATAATTTGCCTGATATAATTTACGTCGTGGGCTACCTACATTAAAACTGTAATTTTATCACTAGTATATTAGTTTGAATATAAACATAATGCTAAAAAATGCGTTATAATAAGAAAGGATTTTTTAAATAACATTTGCGGTATTATTTTAATTTTTGCATTAAATACAGCCAGTTTACTACTAACGATATCCAAAACATGGTTAACAGGTTCTATAACAGCTGGAGCAAAAAAATATTTTGAAAAATGTACATTATGTAATTGCTTTTAATATAACTTCCATAGCCTTTGACATTGATTTAAGCGACAACATTTTATCTCAGAAATATATATTTTCCGTCTAATAGCGCCTTGTATCGAACAAAGGAAATTTCAATAATAGAGGAATATTATAGAAAAAGAAAACGACGGCGTAAAGATATAACAACTACGGCGAGTGCTTTTTATGTTACACTGGGTACAAATTTAATCAGAAGTGAAAATATACGAACAAACAAAAAAGAATCGTTGGCACATAATGAAACGTTCAGACCGAGGCTGTGAAAGCAATTTTTTGAAGGAAATTGTTTAATTCAATCGCTCTGTTTGTGTACGATGTACCTATTTAGGACCAAAACACATACCCACGATACAAAGTCGCATCGTGCCACCTCGTATGTCGTGTCGTGAAAATCTACGGTGTACACCGTAAAAGTAGTAGAGTAGTAGTAGAGCTTTTTGTGTTAAAGCTCGTTCGCGAAAGTACTACCTCCATCGTTAAGTCACCAAGTAGCATTCTCGGTTCCTTTCTGATTGCGATTTAATAATAAGCATATCAGACAGAACTCCTACAATTTTTACTTTGATAGTCACAGAGCGGACATGTCCCACGTGTTCTTTGCGGTACTGAGCACAACAACATAACATAATAGAGGTTACACACAAATAAAGCCCGCTTCATTGGAAAAAAAGTAATATAGTATGTATAGGATCAATTAATTTTCTAAGTGAGAGAGTAGCATCCACAGAAAGCAACGTGCCGTGCATCGTGCGATATCGTATCGGTATATTTTACGAAGCAAGTCGTAGATTTCCACGACACGACATCTCAACGTGGTACGATTCGATGTCGTATCGTATGAATGTGTTTTTGCCCTTATTTCCTTACTGGCACATTTGCTGTGTAGCTTATTTAACCGTCGCACGAATAGGAAAACTTTGCGACTAGTAATCTGATCAAAGTTCTGACCACGACTTCAAAACAATCAAGACGTTCAGGGATACAAATTGGATTAGCGGAATCGGATTAGTAGTTAGTGACTTAAGGCAGATTGTCTTCCCCAAAAGAACCTTTTGCAAACAAAACTTTAAACGTTAACAAAAATTCAAAATATTGCATAATAAAGGCGGGGCAACACACGGCGAATATTATGAAGCAATATCTTTTTTACCCGACCGCTTTCAAAGCTACAAGTGAAACCCTTCAATCTCCAACTCCCAACTATACGATCTCTCGCAGCTTTACGATGCCTTACCTTTTTCATAATATATTTAATACATAGTTCTTTCATGTAACCGAAATTGTCTTAACAAAAACAACATCTTACCTTTGAATAGCCTTTTTCTTCTGGTGTCTCTTTAAGGAAATCGTAAAATATGCAGAGTGGAACTACCATAATACCCGGCTCTTTGCAAAGAGTAGCCGCGATAACGCATAAAAAAGTCCCTGCTAATGTACACCACTGTAATAGTTCACCCGAATCTTCACTAACACATGCGTTGCACTGACACTTATTGAGTTTCAGCTCTTCGGCACCAACTTCACAAGCATTTAACATTTCGAAAGGTCCCGCTTCACCTGCTTTAAGAAGCCTTCGCACGTTCATAATTATTTGTTGCATAAGCCCATGGCAGCTCAATCCAAAGTTTTGATCGCTGGATGTCAACTGGTGGCATATTGCATTTTTGATAACACGACGACATTGTCTTTTGTGCCTTTTGTTACGTAGTCGTACATGTTCAGTGTAGAGCAAAAAACTGAGAAGAAAAAAGTTGCAAGCGGCCAAATCGGCTCTTCCGACCACGCCTGCGACGGCTTCTGTGTGTATTGGATGAGCTGCGAAACTCAAACCGGCGACCGCCGTTCCAACTTTTATACAATGAGGTGGCATTAACCGTCGGGCGGTTGTTACTACTAGCGCCGTCGCTATTGAATGGAACAGGATATTGAAAAAATGATAACTCCACGGCTTGAGCCCACTAAACGCGTAGTTCAGGCGATATGTGGCGACGCATAAAGGTCGATACGAGCCGTGCGTTCCTTTGTCGCTGAGCGGCGTTCCCCAAAAATCATTCTCAAATAAAGCTTTTATTGGTGTATGCCCGATGACATCTGGGTTGGAGAGGATCGCCCGCCTGCAAATAAAAAACCTTGTTAGTGTCAAAGTATTTGTAATATCTGAATATTATTACTAACGTCGTTAATGTGCGTGGGATTAATTTTCTACTAAAGATTTAAGTCGTAAAGAAACAGGGCAGGTTTTCGAACCCCTTGATTTCAAGTTCCATAACGTTAATTAATTAGTAAATTATGTACTCAAAGTAACTACAAAACACCAACAACGTTTTACCTAAACTAATCACCAACTGAACTGAAACTTACTTCATATTTTAATTATTTCGATACGTAACATGACAAATTACATATACAATTTTGGGACGAATAACTCCAAACTAAAACTGGCATTTCAAACTTTAGATAACTCGCCATGGGTTTACCCATATAGGACACATACAAATACATAACGAAATTCTAACAGATTTTATGTAAGTGGAACTACTAACAGGATAAAAAAAATCAAGCATTTGATAGCACAGATCTTGAGAAATGTTTTAGTGGAGGATATTTAATAGTTCGGTATGACCCTTAGGAGCCTAGCAAACGAAAAGTTTTTTTTCCCCTGGTAAGCGGCACACATACAGGGTGCACTAAGCGGGAGGAGGATGAAAAAATAAAAAAAATCTCCTGTACGAGTTACTAATTAACTCTAACTTAAAGATAGGCACTATAAGAGTTATAAAAAGCCTACCCTTAAGTTTTATATAATCTGCATACCCTATGCATAACCCCTATGCACGCCACTGCCTGGTAGTAAGTGATGACCCAGTCTAAGATGTTAGCGGGCTAACCTGTTAGGGAGTATGGTAGTCATACCCCTAATAAGGCACGTGTTTGTCAGTAGGGTGCCAACTACTAGCTAGCGGCCAAAGCCTCCCACCGGACCAGATCAGAGAAAATTCAGATATAAATTCATAAAAATGCCCCTGCCGAGAATCGAGTCCGGGACCTCCTAATTAAGTTTACAGCGTTCACCATTGCGCCGGGGAGGTCGTTGAATATTGTGTACTACTAATATTGTAAACTAGCAGATTGACGCTCTTATGGCAAAACAAAATTTAACAGAAGTTGTATGTGGACGAAGTCGCTGTAAGCCGCTGGTATACAATAACTGTTTTCATGTTTATTCCTCAGTTAAGGGATATTACTTAGTTAAACTACGCGATCAAATCAGAAATGACTGAGGAGATCTGTAGAAGAGTTAGAGTTACCGACATAGCTCAACGAGTCGCGAAGCTGAAGTGGCAATGGGCAGTGCACATAGCTCGGAGAACCAATAAAATAAATAAATAAATAACGGATGGACGTTGGGGTCTTAAGGTGCTGGAATGGCGACCCCGCACCGGTAAACGCAGCGTAGGTCGGCCCCCAACGAGGTGGACAGATGACATCAGGCGAGTCGGTGGAGGCAAGCGGCCCAGGACCGTGTATTGTGGAACTCCCTACAAAAGACCTATGTCCAGCAGTGGACGTCGATTGGTTGACATGATGATGATGACTTAGTTATAATAAAAGCCTATATTCAAAAATTCTTTAAAACTTTGTAGTTGGTACGTATGAAATATCCCTGACTAGGTGGAGAGACGACATAAAACTGTGGCATAACGAAATCTCTAAATAATACGTAAATCCAGTAGTGAAGGTTTTGGTTGATGATAATGAAGCATCCGGAGCATAAATAGAATTGATATTATTGATAAAATTTTACTATATTGCTTAATATGTGTTTTTTTAGGAATGGCAGGGCATGCAAGGAACCCGTCGCTCTAACAGCCGCGCTGTGTCCATAAACTTGAGAAGTAAGTTTAATAGCCATATGTGCCGGTAATTGTACCGGCAACCACGCCCTTGAGACCGGTACATACTTTATACTATACTACATACTAAGACAATAAACACATCGCCATCTAGTCCCAAAGTAAGCTTAGCATGTGTTATGGGTACTAAGATAACTGATAAATATTTTTTATGAATAATATAAACAAATACTTATAATATCTAGATAAACACCCAGACACTGAAAAACATTCATGTTCATCACACAAATACTGTCCAGTTGTGGGAATCGAACTTCGAATCGGTCTTGGACTCAAAAAGCAGGGTCGCTGCGCCAATCGGCCGTCAACAACACATAACATACATACACAACATACAACACGGAACATAGCAATGTTGTGGCGTTATTCCCAGACTAATAAAAAATGTCATTACAGTAGTATATTGTCAAACAAGTTTTTAATGGATATAATATTTTTTCAAATTACTTTTAAATTCTCCAGCAGCAACTATTATGAATCGTCCAAAGTAATTTCCGTCAGAATCAGACATTAATTTTTCTTTAAGAAAATTAAAAGGAATATTACGAAACACCTGAAATCTCATTACTGAAAGTGAACAGGAATACTTAAAATATCGACATTTTTTTTCTATTAAATATGAAAGTTTATTTCTGAGAGGAACTTTTTCCAAGAGGTTTTTATGCTCCGCTCGAGACGAAATCTTCTAGCGTTCCCAAACCAGAGGCGTTAGCGTTCACGATCGCGCAAATCGTGAAATAAAAAAAATCGATTCGACACTACGGTCGTCACTAAACAAAATAAAATCATTGAATACCAAGGTATTTAATAGATGTTTTCTCTATTTGGAAATAGATATCATCAATTTGCAGCAGTTCTGCAGCTTCGTTTTACAATATCCCCTTTTGAAAATCACGAACTATGATTTGAAGTCCTACTTGTCCCACTCATCCTACGTATTTGTGTATATACAATACAATCTTTATGTAGTGAAATGCACACTTCTGGTGTCGTAGTGAAACGTTCATAAAGAGTGAGAGAAGATATTTGAGGAGAATTTAAAGAATAAAGAAGTTTAAAATTATACTTTACAGATTTGTTTGATAGCGGATTACAACAAATGAATTTATTGTTCATTGTATAGAGATTGACCAAAGATTGAAGAGATTGAACGGGATTTATTCGCAAGCAAGTTAGTAATATTATAATAATCAGAGACGTTACGTCATCGTCATTCGTTAATCAGGGCCGAGAGTATCGAAATGTTTTCCCACGACCGCCCGATTCCTGCCCTCAATCGACCCTACATAAAGTACAATACCATCTAAATAATGGAAAACGTTCACCATCGTTCTTTCAGGATTGATTTCCTGAAGCGTGTATTTGACGCTTATTGGATTTTGTATTCTACCCTCGCCATTCTTCTGATCGTCTTTATTAGACTGAGCTACAGTTGAAACTCCTATTAATACTTTCTCGGCAAAGTTTCTTGACACCATGATGAAAGGGAAGGAAATACGGGATCGTTATTATAATTTTTATAAAGTACGATTGAACTGTTTCTGTTTCTTATTGCGTACATAACGCCATATTCTTACTATATGTGGTAATGTGGTACCTACTGCTTTTAAACTTCTCGACTACACTCGATAGATAAGCAGAATAGATTTAGAAATCTACTTTTGCATGTGTTTTTCTGAAGCTTCTTATTTATTTCTTAATATTAGTCCTCGTTTAATTTCATTAAAACTTCATACAGTCTTTTAACCCACATTTCTTAGAGACATTAGTGATAAAACTAATCTGTCTCATTTCCTTTATATTTTTCTAAATGCCTGTCAAGTCAAAATTGGTTCCGCCTGAACTTACACAAGGTTTTAGAATTTGTGTATGGTCGTGTACATATATTTTGAAGTATTTTTTATTGTATAGATAAATAATTTATTACACCAATATAATTAATTTATACAACGTTAAATATATTCATATATGTATGCTAGAACGCGCTTATCTCAGAAACTACAAGAAAGATTTAAAAATGTTTTGGTTTGCTCTCTATTCTCTATATTAGCTATCTAGAGATAAATAGAATCATTAAAATGCAATAAAAATATTATACTGGCATTTTTGACCCACCTACTTATTTTTTCAAAAATAGCGCCGATAGGTAAAACCGTACGGAACGATTTCTGTATGAAATAAGATTCACAATAAATTGCTGCCTTATCAGCCCACATACGTAATGCTTACGTAATCTATCTATTGATCTCTCATACATTTTATCCTGAGTCTTCGAATTGAAGCAGAAATCCAGTAAAAGAGACGATTGAATAATATATTTTTATAGATACTAAGCCGCGCGTTCTATGTGAAGAGCGAAAAATCATTTGTAACGTTTGGCCACTGTATTGCAAATTGTGTGCTAAACGCCTTTTCCTTTACTTATTTACATAAAAACTTCCCAGAGTATTTTGTTTGCAAATGACTTTTATTTCCTTCAAGGGGCCTATAATAACGGCGAAATAGATTTGAGGTTGCGGTTGTGCTAAAACAGTTCTTTCATTAAAAACATCTAAGTCCTATTTACGTTGAATGGAGGCATTAGCGCTACTTTTACTAAAAGGGAAATAAAGTGGCCCGGAATAAATATTCGAAAGTGGACGTAACTGGCAAAGGATAAGCAGTCATCTCTTGTATCTCGGTCTTTTATACAGAATGCTTCTGAATCTGGCAAATGATACGCATTTAAGATAAGCCTTTCATTAAAGCTTTATGAAGTAAATGGAGAGACAGGGCTAATAAAGTATCTCATGCTTTTGGGGACGTATTTAACAAGTTTTAATGAATGTGCCTAGCTTTAATGATTCGATAGTGTATGCTGTATTATTGTATGTTTGGATTTGCAACGTAGCCCGCTATTAGGCCAGTTTTGAAAAACGGAAAGTCGTTAGCTTTCTCTTAGCTTCCAGCAGGTAAAAAGCTATTTACGAAGTACTTAAAACAATGATCTTCTACGCCCCGCTTCTAGCCACGATAGGCAAAAATAAACCAATTTATATATATATATATATATATATATATATATATTTTTTTTTTTTTTTTTTTTTTATTTCAAAGGAAAGATAGGTGGAATTGTGAATTTCCAACGATTTTAATATACTACTTAACCTTAATTAATAGCTGCATTTTTGTATTTTTATTATGTATTAGCAAAATGTTTTGGTTTTATCCTGTGTCGCGAGCAAGTAAGCTCATGATTAATACACCCAACAGGTTCACAACCAGTCGGGACTACTCCGACTAAAATCAACGTTATTCAAGGCGTTATTTTTTAAAATTATATTTAGAATGTTGAAGATTTTAAAAAATAATGTTTATAGATCAATGATAGTTCATTTTACTCTTCAAATTTAATTTCTGAACTAGAGGATATTTACACCGATTATATGATCATTTCTTTTGTTAGTTTAAATTCTTCTTCTTAATCGTTACAGTCTTGACAGACTGGTCGAAGTCGTCATCTGGGTGAATTGGCTTACAATCCGTCGCCACTCTTCCCTAACGGCTAGTTTAAACAGAGGTGTTGGTCCTAATATTGAACGGTTGGAAACTCATTAACTTCATATTTGTTTTTGCGGCTGTTATGTTACAAAGATTTCAAAATTCATAATGGTTACATTTATGTAAAGCCATAAGCGAGAACCGCTATCGTTGACACCACTTTACATCTCATGGCCTTATGAGAGATAAAGGGTGGTTGTACAACCTGGGGATCAAAATAGACTACTCTGAGTTAATCTTCTTATTAGATTTAAACTAGTGACACTCAAAATTATTAATCTGTACCTTATAAACAAATTTGTATTCACTACAAATGCAACTTAGCCATTTATACTAACTATTGTGAATTATATTGCAGCAATTCGATCTAACGCACTATTGGCCCCAGTAGGTATATTTATGGACGTCTGTATAGCCGTAGCACCTTTATGGGACATATCGCTCGGACGCTATAACCCGCTCTAATAAAGCAGAATGGGGTAGTAAACAAAAACATTAACTGATTCAGCATTTATTTCGAATTTGCCACTCAAACAAAGTGCGATATTATCGACGATGAAAATTATTCTAGTATTACAGTAGCAGTTCATATCATCATAATTTTTCTGTCATCCGATGAACATCTTCTTGTGGTGTTTGGTAGACAACTATCATCAGGGTTCTTAGAGCCCTATGCAGTTTATTTCTAGCGACTCTCTGTGACCTGCATGAATGTGTCTATTCACCTAGTGGTCGACTAACAACCGTTTTTCTGTGTGGTGTTTAATTCCAGTACCCTAGCGACATTACTGCGTGGTTCACAGAGCGAAAATCCGAACGGAACGCACTTTTCATGAAATGCTGAATAAGCGTCAAATATACCTTCTAAACTCATGAGGAAGAAAAGGTGCTAGTTTAACTTGCATTCTTATTAAAGTAATTGAGTGTACTTTTTGCGCCCCCTAAAGTCAATCAAATAGACCTTAGAAGACGTTCTGAAGCCACCATTTACCCAAGTTAAGGGTAGTTTCTAACGGAACTCTGCGTGAAATTTGGAGAGGTGTGGCGAGTGAATCACTAATTTACTGGTAATTCGCTGCAAATGCATTTTTGTAATTTCTGTGCCATTTGCGATTAATCATAGACCTACAAACACGTTCGGAGGGTGTCATTCGTCCTAGTAACTAACACACCCGCCACACTCTACTAAACCAAATAAGTTTTTGATTCTTTACAAGTTTTAGGAATTAAGTACGTCCAGTAACCGTCTCTAAATTTACATTAGTTTGAGAAAAGTCAAAATTAGCAACGGAACTCTTCGCCGTGAAAAGCAGAGCTGTGGCACCACTCAAACTGCAAACAGCACACGCAAAGCTCTGGGAGTGCATCAAAATTCTAAATTCTAAATTAATTTATTTCAAGTAGGCCTTATTTATAAGTACTTTTGAAACGTCAAGTATGTCTGTTTGTAAAGTGACTCTACCACCGGTACTGTATCGGAGTGCTTCATGTGCGTCTTGCCACTATTTGTGTCAACCTGCTTCAATCTTACGCGACTTACCAACACGTTCTAAGGCCGCCATTTGCCCTTAATGACTAACTCGCCCCCCACACACTAGTGAACCAAATAGGTTTTATGATTGTGTCGAAGTTTTGGGAAATAAGTATTTCCACTAGCCGTGCCAAAACTTAGATTGAGATAAAGTTGAGGGTAGTAACGGAACTCTTCGCCGTGAAAGTTGGGGCAGCTGCGGCGCGCGGCCGTCACGTAAGCCCCCAATTACGAAACAGCGAAGTGGTTTGCGATCCAGAACAAAGTTCATCGATTCTATCATCCGTATTGGTGCTATATTTGGAAGGGTAAGTTTATTGAGAATGTGATTCGAAATCGCAACATTGGATCTACTTGCCATTACTCGGTTATCCCAAAGGATAGTCTACATAGGTATATATATTTTGTTTTCTGTTGTGCACTTTCATCCAGGTGATTTAAATTACTGAAAACAGAAACTAAAATCACGCGTATTTAATGTCTTTCGGGCTTCTCTTTTAGGAGAGATAGATTTAGAGCTTGGACTGTTCAGGCTGCTTCAAAGCGGGTAAAATTCATAATTCACAATTTAAAATTCGTTTATTTCAAGTAGAATTAATATGAGCACTTTTGAAACGTCAAGTCTGTCTGTGTGTAGTGACTCTACCACCGGTTCTACCGAGAAGCCGGCAAGAAACTCAGCAGTTGCTCTTTTCCAGCATCAACAATTTACATTTTACATTTTAATATTCATTTTTCTATCTTGTGAGAGATGAAAGCGGAGCCGGATGCTTCCAAGCAACCTTGTCATTAAGAAATTCATCAATTGGTAACATTGCTTCACCGAAAATATCACTTGAGGCTAATGAACGGGACCGTTGGTTTCAGATGTTTTAAAGCACGAGAAAAACGCTAGTTCCCTAAATCAAAATTAATTTGACTGCCTGCGTTGACGTACTTTCGGCTCAACGCTAAAATCGATTTCGTGATCCGTACCAAAACATGTTACCATCTAGATCAACTGGCAGATGTTTACTAACTACGGTAGCTACATAGCTATAAATCATCAAGATCATCATCTTAACAACCCATTAACGGTCCAATACAGCGCAAAGGTCTCCTCCCACCATGAGAAGGGTTAAGGCAGTAGCTAACGCTGGCTCAGTGCAGATTGGTGGGCATCACACGCCTTTGAGAACATAACGGAGAACTCTCAGGCATGCAGGTTTCCTCACAATGCTTTCCTTCACCGTTATTTTGCGATATTTTGAATTGCTTAGAACGCAAATTTAGAGAAAAAAAAGTTAGAGATTGAGAGTACTGGGAATGGAACTCGGCCCCCCGAAAGTAAATGACAATATACTATGACAATACATCGCCATCTAGCTCCAAAGTAAGCGTATCTTGTGCTATGGGTACTAAGATGACTGGTGAATATTTTTATGAATAATATACATAAATACTTAGAATAAACAGATAAACACCCACACACTGAAAAACATTCATGCTCATCACCCAAACATTTTCCAGTAGTGGGAATCGAACCCACCGCATTGGACTCAAAAAGCAGGGTCACTGCAAACTGCGCCAACCGGCCGTCAAACCCGGACAAAGTGAAGCCGAAGTCCTAACCACTAGCTATAATCGAAGATTCAGGGTTAGATACCCTGGACCTTTCACTTAAGGCCAGAGCGCTCACCGCTGCACCACAGAGGTTGTCAGGGAAGTCGAAAAGTATATCACTCATAGTAGTCAGCGAATTGTCTAATTAGTCCATACATTTCCACATGCAACGGCATTAGCATTCATATCGTGTTCCAACTCAGACGGTCAGCAAGTTATGGTAATGTGTCCGACAATCTCGGGGTAATCTCGGCCTAATTCAGAACAAACAACGGTAATAGAATGGCGCGTGTTAGCGCAACGTGTTTATTTTGCTGGGAATATAAAGCTTGGAGACGGTTTTTCTTTGTTGTTTAGTGGTACCTACGTTAGTTTTATTAATTTAAACTCACGTAGACTCGTTTAACATTTGATTTTACGATCGCAAAAAAATTGCTTGACTGCCATAATTTTTAAAACGACATTTTTATATGTGTCTCTCTGTGGAATTAATTTTTCCGAATAGATGAATCGATGTTTATTTTATTATTGTAGTGTGGAAGGTGAATTAGTGTTTGATGAAAATCGGTCCAAGGTGGATAAAAGCTTACAAAAAAAGGCGGGTTACATGTTTTTTCACATCTTTTTCAAAACGGATATCACACGAAAGCGCTTGACTAGTAGAACAATGTACACTTTATTGAAAGTCGGAATTTTCTGCACTGTTTTAATAATAGCACTAATAATAAACATACATAATAAATTTATATATGTATAGAATACAATCAACAAACAATAAGTACTAGGCCGTTTTTAATGCGGCAAAACTACCTCCCGATATTCACGGTACTTCCTTCTGGATTTCCTGGTCCTTGGTTATTTCAACAAATCCTTTTTAATGGTATATATGATATGTGTATCTTCACATGCTAAGTTGCATGCTTCAAGAGTTCGATATATGTTAAACAGGATGTGTAAAGAGTTTTTTTTCATCTAGGCACTAAAAGTTTCCTTTGTACACTTCATGTATCTTATGTTCAGAATCACAATTTATGGTACATAAATAATAAATAAATAAATAAAAGATTATGTTGTCGAATATATTCAATCCTACACGTCCGACATAATAAAGCAATCCACACCCTGACATAGGCTAATAAACATAATACGGTTTGTAAACAGCAAAATGTACAACCGAGTTAACAAGAAAATGCATTTCTATTTTCTTATCCGTTTAGAGTTGCACAGATAATAAAAGATTATTGTATTTACTTCAGTTTCTCCAGAATGAGAGCGAACGTTTTTATTATTAAACTAACGGTTGCACGCATCTTCGTCTGCGTTTAATTTGTAAGAAGTTAAATTTAACCATACTGACTTTTATCCCCACATTAATTTAATGCCCTTATTTCAAAAAGAAAAGACTTTGATATAACCTTCTAATCCCCGTTTCACCTCTTTGGAGGTTAAGAAGCAGTTCCTTAGCATAGACCAACTTCATAAAACAAGCCTACCTTCTAAATTCGAATGTCTCTGATGAAAAACATGGAACACTCATAGAATCTTTGAAACTCTGTTTCAGTATATAATTTTACCAAAATAAAAAGCAGCCTCTTGGTACTCCCTGTGTCCTACCTATATGCTACAAAGAATCAGATTTTTGCTACGCTGTAACGACGATAAGAACTATAAAATATACATAAAAATAATATATAAAGTTATACTAAATAAATTTAAAAAAATTATTAAACATAAAATAATATTAGGTTTATTCTATACAAAGTTTTCTTTCTTTAGACAGTTAAAACGTAAATGTTTATTTACAACATGAGATATTACTTTGAACCACGAAGTAATACCTTCTTCTAGATTATAATGACTAACGTCTAGATTGTAAGTTGAATAAACACATATATTTACAAGATCATGAAATTTTTAATAAGCATTGCTTTGATCTATAAAAATTGCTCTGGCACCACTAGCAAAATTTTCATGTATCGACGTTTTAAAGTTCGTTTAGATATCACATTCTGCGCGCACTTCGTCAGTTTGTTGGTAAATTCCAAATAAATTTGGTGGAATGTGCATATATTCGACCTAGTTCCTTATTAACTATCTTCTAGGGGCAAAAGACGCCAGATAGGTTTTCATCCCTAATAAATACCGCTACATAAATCTCTAAAGTAAGCTAAACTGACATGTCTGAAAAACACGCAATCTTTTTCCGGGGGATACAGTGTGAACAGGACAGATACTTTATTTTGACCAGTCAATTAAATGTAGACTAAAGATTTTTGTACTAGGTACAGATTTAGCACTTTAGCCTTAGCCTTGTCGTTTTTTTTTCGTGGCAAATGTTTGGAACGCCCTCCGACCTCTCGACCTGGGCCTCTCGAAACTCCAAGCAAGTGCGTCCTATGCTAAGCCACAACTACAGTTTCTGAGAAAATCAATCAATGAGGAGACTATAACTGATGTTTATGGATAAACCTTAGATAAACTTGTTTACAATTTTTTACAAATTTAAGGAATAATTATGGATGTAACTTTTATGTTGGCCTATAAATGAGGTAAACAGTAAACAGTTTTTCATGACTGATTGCGGCCATGGTGGTCAAACTCCAGAGAGATTTTCCAACTACGCACAAGTGTGTGCGCAGTCACTTGTGCTCGTTTTCTATTCTCTCGCTCTCATAGTCATATCACCGCCTATTTCCAAACTGGGGGCAGGTACTAAGAATTTCTTTTTCTTTCATTAAAGATTTATTTCTTAAAAACCCAACGCCTTTGCGAATTTTTATCTTTTTCCTTTTACTATTTCCAACTTTTATTATTTTCATCTCTTAATTGTGTGAAATAAAGAATTTATCTATCTACCATTCACTGGCCCGACCCGGGATTGAACCCAGAACTTAGTTATCTGCAGTCGAAGATGCACTAGACCAACGGTACAGTTAAAAAAGGTAAAAGGTACTCGTGGATAGCTTTGAATGCAACAGAACAGTTTTATCACCACATTATTTACAAAGCACGCCTTGCGTATAGCAATGTAGAGTTATACATAAATTCCAGCTTTCAACGAAAAGCGGATTATGAGACACAGAGGTAAAGCTCACCGCAGATAGAAAACGGCATTACCTTTTACGGATTAACCTAAATTCTTATTTACATATCTGTTACCTTCATTATTCTATTAATTAAATGGATAACAAATTATTGTTTAAAGCCAGTTTCTGCAACGACAAATATAAGTTATAAATAAAAAAAAAAAAAAAAAAAAAAAAATTGTCATTGAATTGAAAAAGTGTTATCGAACGAGCGATAAATTTGCTAACATAACTTTATAAATTTGGTTAAAACAGCATCAACGTTCTAAATCGCATGTGTCGATCATAGATGTTAATTGATGCATGCGGTTGAGTACAATAAGCTAGCGTTTAGTGGTGATGTGAAAGTGCTTTCAGGAACTATCCGTTACCTTGATTATTTGGTTGTAAACTGGCAAGTCACTGTCTTAAGAAGTATAAGGTCTGGCTTCCAAATTTGCGCATTTGTATCGAAGATAACAAACAAAATGCAGTACATCCGACAAGCGTGTAGCAATGTCCTATGGTTTCCTCGCATTACCTATTGATCTAGTGATCCATATGCCCATTCTACTACTTCGAGCATGATCACCGTCTTTTAATTTATTGAAACAATCAAATGGACGACGTGTTGGGATGCTCCATATAAAACCTTGCATGTATCTAGACTCAACAAAACAGTTGTTTACAAAACAGGCCTTCGGTAAACGGGATTTCCACAGGTAAATTCTACCTTTTCTCTTCATTTTTGCAATTCAAAGCGACACAGCAGACTACTATTTTAAGCTGAATGTAAGAAAATAGTTCATCAACACAATTCACAATACAGAAAAGCTGAGGTACTCCTTTTTTAATAAAACACAAAATCTCTCTTTCGCATGCAAAGCGGATTATAAGTGTACTGTGTGCAAACATAACAAACTACCAGTAAACCCTTGATAACTCTAATAAAACTACACAATATCTACGAGGTTACTTTAACGGATTAACCTACATTTTACAAGAAATAAATATAATTATTTTCTTATTAAACTCGCTAAATAGCTGATAAATAACGTTTTCTCGACTGTGAAAATACAACAATCACAAAATTTAAGTCCAAGGCACTTTTTATATCGCCAAAGAACTTTTATACCCTGCAGCTAATACCGAATAACTAATCTTATAGATTCCTAAATGGTTTTTCAGTTACACATCAAAAGCAGAATTGTTTTCAAATACTATAAGTTCCTAAGATTAGCCGTTCAAACAAACTACTCAGTATGTTAAAAATTTGGTAGTTGCTCCGTGAAAGAAGGGCAAAACACAAACAGCAGCATAGTAATACGAGGTAAGAAGTATCCTGTCAAATACCAAGACCAATTAGCAAATGTTACATTTTTGCCAAATTTTATCAATCCGTTTAACAATTTTAGCATTTAGAACTAATAATAGAAATCGCGCTATAATTTTATAAAATAGAGGACGATCACAACTAGGTTCCACTATAATATCACTATGTTTAAACACTTCCAATAAATTATTGAGACAGAATTTCCTCAATTATTTTCAACCAGATAAACTTCAACCAAATGCATCGATTTGCGTTAAGAAAGCATAGTAAACGAATTAAAAAATAAATTAGTAAATTAAGACCAATTGTAGAAGTCGTTTATAAAGAAATCCAATCTTCAGATCATGATTTTATTCAAATATATTTACCACACGGTCGCTTTTATATTAATGCTTAACGAAATTAGTAACAGGCATAACTTTGAACTATTTTTGTTAAATAGTAAATTAACGGCTCAACTATTGAATTCACAGAACACAGCATACAACCGATTTTTTAATTAAAAAAATAAAAGAAATTGATGCCTCTGATACCAGAGAAACTCATGTATTACTTTTCAATCAGTTTTATTCTACAAGAATAACAAGATTATTTACTTCGTGTTTTGCTGAATAAGAACAGTGCACTTAGCGCTTATGGTGAAGTTGAATTAGGGACTAATTCCGCACCAGCACTCAATGAAAGCCGATTATGTAACAGCGTCTGTGGTAAACCTTGCTAGAGAGGCACATATCAACGAATAATTGGATTTTCACAGAGCACATCCAACGTTTGCGAATTTAAAATACGTTTTGTTTTTAAATACCTTCGATAACCGTCCTTCGTTGGGATGTTAAGTAAATAATGTATTCAGAAAACGGTTTCTTTACGTGATCAACATGTCTTTAAAACTGAGTTGATCGATAGAAGATAACATATATATAATATTATTATAGTAACCGATATAGCTCAACAAAGTGTAAGCTAAAGTTTGAATAGATACAGCTCAAACGACCGATGGATGTTTAAATTCCTCAGCGCGAGAACTGAGTGACTGATCAACGCAGTACGCAGCCACGTAAATACATGGAAAATCGACATCAAGCGAAGCTGAAGAATCCGCTGGATACAGGCGACGCAAGAATGTGAAAATGCTTACGAGAATCAACAGCTATGTTCAGCAGTGGACGTGCATATGTTAAGAGGACAATATTAGAATGGCCGAGTTCGAATTTCAGTTGATACTCAATAGTTTTTCTGTTTTTTAATTCTTGTGAATCCAGCCTATATTGACTTCTTATCAAGTACTAAATCAGCTCTATAAATTCAACCAAGAAACTGTATTTACATCTTAAATATTCAGATCGCTTTAAGTACTTACATTTATGGATCTCTAAATGGATAGTGCTACGTTAAGTGACTTAAGCATTTTTAAAGAATCTCTTAAAAATATTACTGAGTTTAGAAGACCAATAGCTAATGCGATTTTTGTCGTTTGTTTATTTTATATTTCTTTCTTTTTATGCAAATAATTTATCTTCTCAGTGATCGATATAATTCGTATAGAAAAATCTTGAAGTAACCGAGCTAAAAGTAAAAATCACAATACTGGCTTAACATATGTAGGTAACAACATTATTTTAAGCTATTGTTTAATATTAACAGACGTGTTTTTTTTTTAAATAATTTCTTGTTACCATTGGCCGACCACAGACACATAATTTTGTTTATTATATCATCATGATTATCATTCGTTTTAATTAATTTGGCAATACTCCACACTGGCCCGCTCTATTATAGGTGCGAGGGATATAGATTATAGACCCACCACGCTGACTATTATAAGAAGGTGTAAGTGATTATTACTGGGTCTGACGACTTAACATACTCTTTGAGTCACCATTTCCTATTATTAAAAGGTATATTATAGACTTACGCATTCACTTGTGTAACCTTAAATGAAATGACCTGAATTACGTTATTGAGGTACGTTTCGACTCAAACTATCGCCACTGTAATATAAAAAAGGAAATGAAAGTTTAAATCATTCACGTGTAGTCATCTTCCCGAAATCTACATACACATTTTATTCCTAAAATTCCAGAGTAGTCTGGCAATAAGGCAGTAATATAAGTGCAAAGACCGACCTCAAAACCGCTCTGCGCTTTTCCAGTCACGTCACTTGTCTTGCAGAGTTAAGCAAAAATTGTTCATTCTCTCGTTCGATTTGAAATTCTGCTTTTTGTTCCTTTATCTAAAAGCAGCATTTCATGTAGAAATTTTTCTTTTAACGCGAAAAGAATTTCTGTGGTCATCATCAGTTTATTTTTAATAAGTTAGCTTCAAAAGAGGATGAACATATAAAATACTATTCTTTTAATAGATAAGTAAAATATAACTAAGAGCAGTGATAGCCTAATGGTTTGAACATTGGCATCCTATTCGGGGTGACAAAATTCAATCCCCGGCATGCACCTCAAAAAGTTTGGAGTTACGAGCGTTTTTAATTTGAGAAACTAACAATATCACTAACAATATTTAATGTGTTTTTTGTATCTCGTAAAATTAAAAATATTTTTTTTCGTCGCTTCTTTAATTCATATTCATAAATAAAAATCAAAGTAACGCCTACAGAAGGTACGATAAATCATAATCTTTGCAAAACAAAAGACCATTAATTTTTTATGCGAACTTATATAATATTAAAACAAAAATTATGGCTCGCACCAATGTACTCTTAATTCATAAAAATATTTGATCATGCATTTCAGATTTGTAATGTATTGTTAGCATTTCCATTTTTCGTGTACTGTAATGGTTCACTCGTTGAACACAATGCGAGATGGTCTGAAAACCTGAGCGTGCCAAAATGGAAGTTCTAGGCACGTGTATGGAATAATCAAAATATTGGGAGGTAAAGAATACAATCAACAACATTGGAATGAGCGATAAGTAATTATCGCTCGTTAAATTACGAAACAGGGAATTTTAACAGGGAAATAACAAGTGTATCGTAAAACCGCAAATGGTTGACTAAAATACTAAGTAAGCGAATAGTTGCTAAGAAACTAGCTATCAAAGTCTTCCCTGTAATGATCACTTCAACCAATTGACGTCCACTGCTGGACATACCCGTAGGTCCTTAGTAGTGAGTTCTGAAATTCACGGTGCTTATTTCAAGCGGCTCTCAGCTACTCATTTGGTGTCGTAGGTCCACCTCGTTAAGGCCAAAACATGGATTAATAGAAATCGATACATACATTAAAATAAATCACATACACACAAAGAAATGTGTGAATAAGACGCAAAACATAATTGCATTTAAGTGGTAATACAGCTATTAAATAAGCACTTGTAAGTTACTCTCCAGCGCTGCAATAACCTTTAGTATAGTGAAAAAGCAAGGTCTAATATTTTAGACCGGCGCTGAAATGTTCGATGATATTGACTGGGTATTGAACAGCCCTAGAAAGGCAATTAATTACGTCGCACAGTGCTCGAGACTCCTCCGGGACTAAGATATTAATGGAATTTTCTTGAATACATCGAATCAGCTTATTAATTTTAATGATCAATTTTACAGTCGCATTTTCATAATTATTTTCAACGAAGAAAGTATGCCTTCTAATTATACAAAGTAAAGGGTAAAATATACTCACAATACTATGTAAGGGTTTAGAAGTCAAATTTGTTTTGCCGAGCAGTTATTACCTCAATAGACATTACTGTGAAATCCGTGCTCAACTTGAGAAAAAACAATGCTAAGAAATTTCTGAGAACTTTAATTGGTTGGAACTTTAATTGGTTATTGGTTATTATTAGTTAAGAACCTAATGTAACACATTAAACACGGAGCTGTGATAAAGTCTTAACAAAATGTTACATTGAAGTAGTTTGAATAGACTATCTAATGATTCTGTCAATGTCTTGTTATGTTGTCTTGTGATTTTCAGAAATGGCAACACTGACAAATGGCTAGATGCCATACAAAGTTATGTCTGAACATTATCCAAAGGATTTCTTCTAAATTATTGAAACACGCAAAAGCGGACCTTTTCTACCGGACGTTACAATAAAAATGATTATCAAGGGGTCGATTGACGAAAAGTGTCAGCCACAAAGAGATGATCGCATTTTGATTGGCTTGTAGGTTTTAATCAGAAATGAGGAGATCCGTAGAAGAACTTGAGTTACCTACATAGCTCAACGAGTCGCGAAGCTGAAGTAGCATTGTTCGGGGCACATAGTTCGGAGAACCAATGGGGTTTCAAGGTGTTGGTTTGGCAACCCCGCAGCAGTAAACGCAGCGTTTTTTGACCCCAAACCAGGAGAACAGACGACATCAAACGAGTCGTGGGGAGCAGCTGAATACAAGCAGCCCAGAATCGTAGAGTTTGGAACGCCCTACAAAAGACCTATGTCCAGCAGTGGACGTTAATCGGTTCATTTGATGATAAGTACTAGTTTAGTACTAGTTAAGAACACTATTTGAAGAAAACTGATAAAACATTTTAAATAAAAAAATGGTCAGCGTCATATCGAAAGAGCCTGGAATTTATTTGAGGCACAAAGTTCAGATTGAAATAATTCGCCAAAGAACCAAGCCATCTTGTAGCTCTTATGGTGTGCTAACCCTGAAGGTGCAGTGGGCCGGACACATTTTTCGATGGACTTTGGAGTCGTAATTACATCGGCCGTCGAACACACGTGCCAAGTAAACGGTATTTTGGATACAAAAAGTCTTTCAGTGGAAACCACGTCTCTTCAAACAGTGTAGGACACCCCTCAACTTGGTGGATTTTCAGAAAGTGGAAGGTATGTGCTGGACGCCTAACGCTGTGAGTAGGAAGACCTATATCCAGCAGTGAATACATATTGGCTGATGATCATATTCATTATATCGTCAGTAGATGATAATGATAAATATGATTTCTGACAACTTTGTCGAACCACTAAAAAGTAAGAAATAGATATTCTCAACATTTTTAAGGCAGTGTAAAGTAAAATGTAAAAATTACTGAGTATAGATTATTTTCCAAGGAAAGAATCTAGTAATTTCCACCATTTATTTACATCCAGGATCCCTTCCATTGATCTTAACCTGACGAAAATGGGACCACATGGCAAGTATACCGTTTCAACCAAATTCAAATCTTTTTATAACTGACTAAACTGATTGACTGGGATAAAAAGCATCAAAAAAAACTACAACTGAATTGATAGCCTCCTACTTTTTTGGCAGACGGTTAAAACAATTGCTACATTTTAATCCCAAGTTTTAACACGCGTATAAAAATATTGCGATATTTCTTTTTTTGCGAAAAAAAAACTTTTAATGAACCCAAGTAAAGTGCCTATGAGGGAAATATTTTCAGCAAATACTAATTGTCATCTCCATTGTTCATTTTTCGTTATTTGATCACGTTTTCGGAGCTCTTTCCTCCCAATCGATAACCTTGTTAACTGTAGTAATTAACGTTGCAAGGCACTAGAAGGTCGTCGAAACGCTCATTGTCATCCACTCGTGGATCAACTTTATTATAACGATGTTCTTAATAATTATAGCGCGTACAACACACGATTTTCTGTACGCTGATTTCCTAAATTTGGCCACTTTATTCTGATATAAGTTTTCTGAATACTGAAACATAAGTAGACTGTATTGAATTTTGTAAATTCTGTAAATATTATTTTTACTTTTAGATACAGTTGTAAAATCTTTTAATAATGTAACACTTTGGAAATAACGATAACCTTTTTTTGTTCTCGCATTACTTTCTCGTATAACGTACTCGTAGATTAGTCTTTGTAAAGATCAATAAAAAATATTATAAGTAAGGTTTAGGTTCTAATTGCGAAAGCATACGTAAATCAACCCAGATAAGGCAAAATTTATCTGAGCCGTTTATATTTATGGCCGTTATAAATATAAACTTTTCCTCTCATCCCGGCTATTATTGCTATGAGGTGTTAGTAATAATGCAGTACCTTAAGAGTCAGAGCTCATTATTAAACAATTCTGTAGTGAAACTGGCTTTTTTTTACCATTGCTACTATCATTCTGGGTCCTGGGTCAATTGCCAGGACGGCCCAAAATTAAAAGATCCCCGCGACCTCCGTCGGCGTAGAGCTTCTGATAAGTAAATTTTACTCATACAATGAAATGTAAAATTCATTTTTCAAATCACATTGGTAGTTTCAGAGATAAGCGGGCTCCTAGAAAGTAAGAAACACTCTTTAGCTTTATCATTTACTAGCGATCACCCACAAGTTCGTACGCATATATACCTTAAAAGTAACAAAACTAACAATGCGTTATACATTAACGTAAACTTGCGACATATATTGGCGTAATTTTAACCGCAAAGATAAACACATATTTTCGTGGACTTTTTATTAGAACTTATAAAGTAAAACAATTCCGTGATACATTGTTTTGACATAACTTTATTTATTTGACTCTGAAAGTTCTCAAAACGCATAATTTTTCCCCTTTTTACAAAATATGTAATTGAAGAAACATTACGCTCTGCTCGTATTGGCCGTAACGTTATTTTGAATAGCCTTTCTCGATATATACTAACTACTAACGAATACAAGAAAAATTTACAATTTAAATCAGTAGTTCCTGAGGTTAACGCGTTCAAGCAAACAAATTCTTTATGATACTAGTGTAGAAGTATAGATTTATTATTTTTCTGACGATAAAATCACATGCCGCTGTGTTTAATCTATCTTCCATAACTTAAAATAAATCACCATGTTTTGACGAATTTCAAAAAGGAGTAACCTTTGTTCACAAAGATGTATACCGCAGACAATAAAACATCGTATCTGACTAGAGTAGAAAAAGAATTACCTGTCATCATAAACAAAGCCGGCGTTCAGTGTGTTGTAGTACAGCAGGATACCCAGCAGGGAGCTCGCTGCCGTCACCCAGTGATCCATTGCGGCGGCCTCGACTACATCGGGGTTTCGACGTCTCCCTGCAACAACGGTGTTTTATCAAAACGCCATTTTACTCACCGAAAATATTTACTCATAGATTCTACTAGTGGTAAAGCTTTTCGCGGCGGATTGGCGCAGTGGACAGTGTTTTGCTATCTATATATTAAAAGTAATTATGGTTTACAATTCTTAAAATATTTATTGTACCAATGACACAAGCTACGCTTACTTTGGGGCTAGATGGCGACAATACACGCATATGTGCTGTTGTAAATTTATTTTAATTTTTGTGACAGAAGTCGTCCGGGGAAATATTACCGCCATGTTTATTTCTGCCGGAAAGCAGCATTGTTGCAATGCTGTGTTCTAGTCTGATGGGCGTGTTTGCCGATATTATTACAAGTACACCTACCTCCGCCTTTTATTTTATTATTTATGTATATAATTATATATATTATTATATATATATTTATTTTTATATATAATTGCGATTTCCCATCTCTCATTGCCTTATTCCAATAGTTAAGGTAGCCTGGAAGAGATCACTGTTAGTGATAAGGCTGCCTTTTGCATAAAAATTACATTAAAAAAAAAAAAAAACGTCTCAGGTTGATGGCAAAGGGCGGCATGTTACAGGATGATTTCCTTGCATGCCCTGCTTAGTAGGGCCTTGTTTATAGATGATGGTTTTCCTTTGTATCACCATAAAAAAGTATGTGTTTTCCGTGTATTCGAATAAATTTGGGTTGGCTCAGGCTGGGCTCATCTCTCCGCTGGCTGGGTTGCGGTTGTGTGCGAAAGCGTTCCCATGGCCCAGTCACCAGGCGATGAGTTGGAACACCGTGGGGTTTTAGTCGGTAAGAGTCCGGCATAACCACTGCACCTCCCCGTGGTGAAGTGTTATCCATGAGGATAAAAAAAGGATTGGCTCATCTTTTCAAAAAGAATCAGTACACTGTTAAAAAAAAGGTAAAGTCCTCTGTGTCTGCTAATGTCACTGATTAGTTCTGTCTTTTGGAAGGTAACATTTTAATTTAAATAAAATAGCTATAAAAAATCAAATTTGCACTTGTAATTTCAATGTACTATAATTAATACTAATACTTCTACCAAAAATTAAAGAAAGGATTAATTACAATCTCCCAATAAATAGGCTGCGGAAACATAGTAATGTATAATATTAAAAAAGCAGAAGTGAAAACAAAAGATCGTAGCTGAAATACCTGTTTTTTGCAAATGTACCCTGTTTAATATTGAATTTTTTATTTATACATTTTCAAACACAAAATTCGGAATATTACTGTAAAATTTAAATGTGCAGACACACTCAAGTTTTTCCGTACTGACGCTTAAAAATATATAGGTACCTTTCGATCTACGTAAATAAGTGATTCTAAAGTACGCATTCGAAACATTTTTCACGTCGTCACATCGGGCTGATTTATGTTCGCCGGCTTCATTACTTTAAAGGCTTTTTTCAATTTAAAGATTTATGTATAATGAATGCGGTTTTAAAAGGAGGTGTACGGTCTTATTCGAACATTTTTCACGACGTCGCGCCTGTCGCTTCTCCCCGGTCTCAACTGGGACAAAAGTTATCACGTTAACAAGATTTATGTTCTGACCGCATCCTGTTCGGGTTCCCGTCGATCACTTTAAAACTGTAATGTGTTCGAATTCAACCGGAGGTCGTTGTCGTTGCATTTTTAAAGCATTTTTATTTTTGTGAATTCTGTCCAGCTTTGCGGATTACATTTTTAAAATGAATATTTAAGAATGGAACCCTTTGAGAATCAGTTTTCAAAGTACCGATATCGATATGAATGTTTTTGTTGTTGAATAAATTATTTTATTTTATTCTTTTGCATTTTGATTTGTTCTTACTGTTTATTTTTTTCACTGAACATTTTAAATGCTCTGCAACATGGTTTTCAGACAGATATTGTTTAATAAACATAAGATCAGCCTTACTGTATCTGATTGTTATTGTTTGTAATCTTCGATGTACATTTAACAATAGTGATAATTGACAGCACACCTGATGGTAAGTGGAAGCACATCGACTATAAGCAGAGCAACATCTTGCAGGCTATGTGAGGGACACGTCATTCATAGTGCCGCCCTGAGTGGAACAATATGAACACTGGGCACTGGAAACCCCGCCCTGCAGACCGGAACACAGCAATACTGCTTAGCGGCAGCAATGCTGCTTTGCGGCAGAAATAAGCCTGACTGTGGTACTTTCCCCGAGGAGGTCTATCACGAAAAGCTATACTACTAATTAACATAAGTCATTTTATTCATTTGCTGCTATGCTGGTTGGCAGCAGCAATGCTGCTTTGCGGCAGAAATAAGCCTGACTGTGGTACTTTCCCCGAGGAGGTCTATCACGAAAAGCTTTACTACTAATTAACATAAGTCATTTTATTCATTTGCTGCTATGCTGGTTGGCGGCAGCAATGCTGCTTTGCGGCAGAAATAAGCCTGACTGTAGTTCTTCCCCGAGGAGGTATATCAGGAAAAGCTCTACTACTAATGAAAATAAGTTTATAATTTTTTCATTTTAGTCATTTGCCAACTTTTTACTTTCCAATTCATCCTCGTTATCCGTACCTCAGACTACATTAAATTCATCTGCATGTGTTTGTTTGATAAAATCTGATTTTTTCAAAATAAATACAGACCATAAAAGAAAATCTCTAGTCAGATCTACAGATAGATAGATACGTTACAAGGTTTCCAACACTAGCAAACAAAACAAAATTAATAAAAACAAGTTTATCTCTGCCGTAGCCGTGTAAAAGGAATCACCATCAAGATTGTTGCGCGAAAAAGTTAATCCAAGCAAACGAGTAATATCCCCGTTACATTTGTTATGGCAGAATGAACCAATCGGCTACAGCAAATAAAGCGGAGTTTGTGATGCGAAAATAGACAAAGAATCAGATACAGGTAAATAATCTCGCATGAGTTGGGCGGAGGAAGCTTTCCCACGATTATATCCAAGGTTGGCTCCGAACCGAGAGAAAACAGACATGTTTACCAAACGGGGTATATTGAGAGTACTTTAATAATATTAAAAGGCATCCTATGGTTCCGATGCGGGTAGATGTTGTATTAAAAGCTATGTACTTTATATAATCCTATCTAAACTGAATTCCACTGATTACTTTTCTCTCTGATGCAATATTATATTGCGATGTGGCCCTCGAGTAGTACCGCTTTTTTTTTATAGTAAAAATTTAGCAGTTGATCAAGATTCACTCAAGTTTTTGTTATGATGTGAATGATATTAAAATTAAGTTTTAAAATGAAACTATCAATGAATATCATGACATAAAACAATATCAGTCACAGGATTCCCAGCGATGAAGTTTTCATACGTTATTTACATATACCTTCGTTCTGTATGCTGTATTCTGGAATGTAATTAAAGAAATCAATGTATTTTCACCACCATGAGGGTGGTGAAAAACTCATAAATAATTGAATAGTTTGGGCAGATCAAACCTTCGTCACCATATTCATAAAAAAACATTGTTTCCAACATGCTCTAAGAAAAAGATACTCAAAAGTCAAAATAAGAAGCAAAGCAGCTAATAGATTGCGTTGAAAAATACATACAAACGATACGCAGATGTTTTAAATTAAAATTTAGAGCAAAATAACTAAATTTGCACGATTCGACGTCGCTGGTTATAAATATGTTATCTCGAGACGACATGGGCAGTGGCGTTCAAGCAAGCAAATACAATGATGACCACGAACAATAAGTAGTGGGAGTGAAAAAGAGAACCGAAACCGTTTAGAGACGACGTCGGAGAGTTAATAAGGAGTGCATAAATTCAAATTCAAAATTTCGTTATTCATGTAGGCCTATCACAGGCACTTATGAAGCGTTCATACATATTACATACATGTTTACGTATTTGTAAGGGGATGGTGATAACTTCGTTCGCCAACTTAAACCTAAAGCTAGGAGGGTTCCAAACGCGCCCTAGTCTAAGAAGAGCCCACAACAAACTTAGCCGGGTAATTTTTTTTTTGTTATAACCATCTCACAGTAAATTTATTTAGCTATGAAGCTAGAGCAATTCACACCCAAGCTATTTTATCGTTTAAGTTATCCTTAATATTACAATAGGATTTTTCTTATATAAACTTTGAACTTATTGAGAGACATCTCAAAGATTTCATTTGGTAATTTGTTATAAAATAATATACAATTGCCCTTGAATGAATCTGCAATTTTGTGTAGCCTAGTAAACTGCACAACAAGTTTATTTTTGCTTCTAATATTTATATTGTTACAGTCTATTTTCTTTTTAAATTTTGTTATATTTTTATGGACATAAATTAAATTTTCATATATGTACTGACTATGCACCGTCATTATTTTAACTTCTTTAAATTTATCCCTTAATAACTTAACCAGGTACGTGAAATAAAGGCACCAGTTTCGGGCATCCATGTTGTTATGCCAATCCGAAAACCCTACCGGAACCCGAACCCAGTTTACAATATTTTCTTTATTCAATTTTAAGTTAGTACAGCTTTTAGTGGCAGAGCTCGTCCGGGGTTGTACTGCCGCCATTCTGAATTCTGCTGCCAAGCTGCTTCATTGCTGTATTTTAGTCTGAAGGGCGTGGTTGCCAATGTAATTACAAACACATACATTTTAAACTTACGCCACAGTGTGGTGGACATAGATCACCACTTGTACTGCGAAATTTTGCTTTGTTAACAGGCGATGGTTTTGCACTTACTATGCTGGTACTACCATCTGCTAGGTCTGTCAATGACCACTATATACACTATACTTTTGGCCAACATTTTATACCGTTGCGATAAATAGTTACATCTACTTACTACTTAATTCATTCAATGTTTGGCAAAAATTCAAAACATCGGATACAAATAAAACGACCGATCATTTTTGCATTATCTAAAGCGAGAATATCAAAAGGTAATATTCTGGAAAACAAAAATGTAACAAAATTTTACGTCTTCAGTAATGGTAGCGAGCTCAGTTTCGAAGTGAAATCGGTAAATCAAATATCAAAATCACAAATACATCGGCTCCGCGCGACTCTTTCACACAAGATTAGACCCCAATTCTTAGGTAAACGGCATTTCAGAGGCTATAAATTTCGATGGCTCGTTACTCTCGCGAGAACTCAGAAATTTATCGGAAATTAGTTCGAGAAACTCCAACGGGGTGGAGATAAAGGTTAGATGTGGCCAAGAACATACATTTGTCACTTACAATTTGAACCCGACAACCTTGCAACCTTTTTATGTTGCACAAAAGAAAAGTTAAATGTCGGTCACCCTTTAAGGTTTATAGACTTGTTAAATTTTTTAGCAAAACATTAATTGTACACGTTAGTATGACGTCCATCTTGCAGTATGAGCTCTGTTTTTGAGTAATCCAGAGAGTACGTTCTGCCATCGATTCAGATAATTACCACTGATAGTAATCATAACCTGTTGGTTACCAAAATCAAGATGGCCGGCTTAGATAACTAATTTTGAAAGACTCGCGGTAGATCTAATATTAGAGCTAGTCGTTTATAGTGTCTTATTTACTTCTTCTAGGTACTGTTACTTTATCTTATCTCTCATCAGGCCTATTTACTAAGTCTGATGAGGAAAAATAACATAATCGCACACCTTTTTATTTTCTCAGAGAATACTAGCGTCTAGCAGCCGTTTTCTTGAGAAATATCACATTTCTTATCTTGAATGAGGCATCATTTGGTACTAGACATCCGAAATAAAGCTATCCTATCCGAATAATATATTTCTTCCACCACGATATACGTGTGCCAATTTTTGTGGAGATTCGCCGAGTGGTTTAAGCGCTTTAGAATGAAATATTTTGATACGCGTCTTAACCAGACGGTTTAATATCTTCGGATACTTCAAATGTGGCAAGCAGATAAAATTTGTCTTGGAAAAGTAGACTTAATAAAAAGCGGACTTAATATAATAAAATATAGCCGCTATATAATAATAGTCCACTTTTAGGGCGTTGGCAAAAACCAGTTTTGTTTTTCTATGACAAGATCACGTTAGATTTGGATGATAAAAAAAATAATCTTTTTATAGTTTTAAAACGTCTTCTTCCAAAAATTCCTTCAAACATTAGTTGAAATCCACTAAGTTCTAGACTTAAATAATTTTATTACTTGGCCATCGCTTGCTTGGCTTATAAGCTAAAATAAGCGAATGAAAAGGTTATACGATGACATGGTCCCGGATTTAAATAAGTTTAAAAAAAATTAAACAAGATATTAAGTAAGTTTTATTAAATATTTGAGAGTCTTACTATGACGACAAGTAGAACGGAGAGAACCCATTACCGGCCCACTACAGGGCACGGGTCTCCTCGCTGGCCAAGTGCCGATTGCTAGACTTCCCACGCCCTTAAGAATATTATGGTGAACTCTCAGGCATTTCCTCACGACGTTTTCCTTCGCCGTTAAAGCATGTGATATTTAAAAGCTCAAATTAAAAACGCACATAACTCCGAAAAATTAGATGTTCTTACCGGGGATCCAACTCGGTCCCCCCGAAAAGGAAGCCGATGTCTTACCCAGTAGACTATCACCGCTTTAATAGGCAATCATCGCTTTTTGATTATAGCCGTTTGATTTCCTCTTCTCCTATCGAACCTCCCCTGTGTACCTCATCCTGAGGCATCTATAAAGCATCATCATCATATCAACCGATAGACGTCCACTGCTGGACATAGGTATTTTGTAGGGAGTTCCAAATTCCACACTTTTGTGCCGCTTGGATCCAGCGACTACCTGCGACGCGCTTAATATTGTCTGTCCATCTCGTTGGTGGTCGATCAACTCTGCGCTTATCAGTGCGGGGCTGCCATCCTAGCACCTTGGGACCCCAACGTCCACCCTTTCTCCTAACTATGTGCCCCGCATATTGCCATTTCAGCTTCGCGACTCGTTGAGCTATGTCGGTAACTCTGGATCTTCTACGAATCTCCAAATTTACGATCTGATCACATAGACATACTCCGGGCATAGCTCTCGCCAGCTGAGTGACTCTGAGCCTTCTTATCAGGCCCATGGTAAAGCAACATGTGTCAATAATTACGCTAGCAAACACGCCTTTCAGATCGGAACGCAGCTCGCAGCTGCAGTACTATTGTCATATTTACTGCAGCTGCGAGGCAGCAGAAGTAAATATGACAATAGTACTTTCCCGGATGAGCTCTGTCACAAAAACTTCTACTACTACTAAAAAAGTGGCTTGTACTCCTGCGAAATAAGGTGCAGCACATTGCTTAAAGAAATAGACGTCTTGTATAGCAAGCAGCGAGTCAATGAAAGCGATGGTACTTTTAAAAAAATGTTGCAGATTTTTTGGCTGGTTTAGCTTTCACAAAATGACTTCTGAAATTCCTACCTCTGTTTAGCAAAACACTAAACTGGAATTCAATCTTAATGGACGTTGAATATAATTTTGCCATAACAATTTTATTTTGTTTTGAGTGAAAAATACTTCTGCCAAAGGCCAACGATATGTGAAACTTCTCTTACACATATAAAGGGACCTTAAAAACATCGTTCTTTGTAATTATTCCTAAAACGGTGCCATTTTTCATATCCGATAGTAACGTATTTAACCAATGATACAATATTTCAGATCATCGGTGTGTTTGGCTCTCTATTGTCTGGGTCGCACAGTAATGTATAGTAAAAATTCTATGAAACGAATTATAGTAAAACATGTATTATTTTTAACAACTCTCTAACATTTAATACCCTGTACCCTGTGGACTTATTCGATATTTTTTATAATTAGGTATACTCGTAATTCTTTAATGTGTTATGTAATACGCTAGTTTGAGGCATCAGCCGCATGTAATTACCGCTATACTGGAAAACTCGTAACGCTAAATAAAAAGCGATCCGATGCATCATAACAACCCTTTACTTCCCACAATAAGAAAAAGTTAAGGCCGTAGTCCACAATGGCCCGTGCGGATTGGTGGACTCCACGCGCCTTTGAGAACATTATAGAACTCTCAGGCATGCAGGTTTCCTCACGATATTTTCCTTCACCGTCGAAGCAAGTGATATTTTAGTAATGAAAACACACATAACCTGAAAGTGGAGTCCAAGTGCTCTCCACTGGGCTAAAACGAAATAGAATCATTTATTCAATTTATTACCATACTCCCTCCATATTAAACAACATCGACTATATTGTCAGATTAGATTGCATTCCAGCTAAAAACTGAAAGATATAATTAAACAATTACAGTGTTTATTATTACCGATCCGCGCTAACAGACAGAAAGCTATGTAAATAGGTATTATGGGGATTGCGGTAATCAAACGAGGTGTAGCGGATCAAATTGTACAAATGCCAATAGAAATGTAGGTAAATTTTCATGCTAGGTATAATTTATCCTAACACGAACAATATCAATATAATCGTGGGAATAAATAACTCAAGTACTTTTCCTATGAATAAATTATGTTTACCTTATAGAAGTTAGGAAATTGGCGCTGTGCCTCAGGGTGCTGTAATATCAAATCAGATTATTATCACTAGCATACGCAACTAATCGTTTACAGGCTACCTATATCCATATATATACTGGAGTAACGTGGTGGGTTTAAGCTCTACAATCCTTCTACCACTATAAGTAAAGGTCTGTGCCCATCAGTGGAATAAGGTTGACGATGGCGATAATGATTTTAAGCTATACTTTAACATATAATTAGTAACATATACGACACTATAATGTAAACACGGCGAAAAAACCCCTTGAATTTATGTATATATACATAATATTCTTTATATGCTGTCGAAATACAGTCATATAATATGTATATTTGTGTACTGTACATACCCCAGTATCCAACCGAGAATCTATTGATAAAAGCTTTTTATTCTCATCTTCTTCATTTTCCGAGAAAACTGTTATCAAAATATAAGCGGTTACACGTGTAAATATAACATTAACGTACTATTTATAGGGAAAAAAAAGCCTTCGAACGTTGTATAAAAATTAACATATGTTCGAAATAACCTAGTGTTTTTCGAAAACTAGATTCAAAGCTTTTGATCAGACATTCATAAGGAATTCACATAGAAAGATGGCATTCAAAAATTTGTAGGCTACGAACATATTGGCAAAATCGTCATTAGTATGCGATCTATATACACGCGATTCCACGTGCCGATCGTTAAATAAAATGTTCAATATCATTGGAGCCGTAAAAGCGGGTATGAGATCGTTGATAGGGTGACAACTGTGCCCCAAAATTCCGACAAGGTTCCAATATAAAAATATGTGTAATGTAAATTCTATATTAAGTTATGAAACCTTTATTATAAGACCCCATATAAAGGTTGTGAGGTTAGTTGTATTACGTATCCAAGCGTCACCGCTCACATTAATTTAAACTTTTTACCGTGTTGTGATGGCAGATAAGAATAGAGTTGTCACCACCCCTTCCCGCGAATTTCGTACGGGGCGACTAAGGGCGCATCATTTATTTATTTGTTTAGCAACGCACCTCGTGAAGACAGTTGCCCAATTCGTCTCACCGGGGCTATTAAAAGAATTTAACAAATAATAATTAGAAAAATAAAATTAAAATAAAACATAAAAATGAGCTATATAAAATTAAGAATTAAAAAAAACAATAATAATAAAAACAAAACATTCATACATATAATTATTATCTTAGATCACCTCTAATAACATTTTAATTTGTGATGTGAGTGGGCAGCAGCGTCTTTTGTGCTTCTACTGCTATCTGCTGCAATCACTATCTATTTTTTGGTTGGTTGGTTGGTGGTTGGAAAAGCTAGATATGTCTGCCCAGCGTGGTGATTATGGGCAACGCCTTTTATATTGATATTTTTTGCGGATCTCCGCTACTACGTCCGTCTACTAATAAAAATATTCATCAGTTTCGTATGCAAACTTTCATCTGCTATTCTACAAAATAGACATCGACCTTACGCATAGCATCACCCGCCTGCTTTATTACGTCCGGTCATATTTGCATACCCTTCAGCTCTATTTGAAATCAGTCAAATAGCCTACTTAAGGAGTTTCCGAAATGGACAAGTTCAAACAAAATATAAGAAACTCTCAGTTTTATCTAAAATTATTTTATATGGAAAGTACATAGATTAATGAGAATAAAAACAGATTTTTATGCACTATGCTAATAGTTGAAGATAGTATAACCTTTAATATCCGCACTGTTTAAGAGTGATTTGCTATGTAGGTCTGTGATAGTCCTACCATCTTTTTCCTAAAATTATTATGAGAACCTCTGCGAATTCAAATTCTAAAGTAAAAAATCACGTCTATATTTAATTCTCTGCCTTGTAAACGATTATTTCTATAACTGTGGACATCCTAAGTAAACCGGTTATTAATGCTACTCAAAATATTTACATTCTGAACATCAATTTTACATTAGGAACTATAATTTGAAGTAGATAATTGTAAAATGGAAAAGTAAATTATGTAAGAAAACTCCTACAATTATTGAAGGAAATTTTGAAAAAATCTAAAAATCTATTTCTTATTACCTATATCTGACAAGAATGCTACGAAAAGCTAGAAATTCTAAATGAATAGTTTCATTACAAAACTCTATTATTACAAAATTGCTATTGCTATATTTTCAGTCCGTTTACGAAAGACTACGTGAATTTGCTACGAAAGCTACGTATACCGCAAAATCGCTACGGAAATATATAATTGAACCGGCGAGATTTGTTTACGACTCCTCAAGAATAAATGAGATGCATAAGTAATATCACTTAACCTAATTTGGTGCGCACACAAATATGCACATTTATACTTAATTCTTTAAATGTAATCCGTGTACTGAATTCATTTAATTTCCGAATACTGAATCATCGTATATTTTTTAATGTACCTACGAGAAGTGAAATCCAAATGCTAATGATAGATTTATGTTTAAAAGGATTGAAAGCGATGGACCCAAAGATTACATTTAATATTACGCCCGCTTTAAATATACGACGACCCTGGGGACCCTAACTGTCAACAATTTACGGACCTTTGAAGTAAACGCGTAGTTATATTTAATAATGGCATTAAATATTACCTTCCAACTCTACAATCCCTCCTTTGTTCACTTCATTTGTTAATTCATTTTATTTGCACACTTAACGAGTGTTCCGGTGCCGGAAATCGGAAACTTTGTTTAAAAGTCAGTGCGTCCATCTAATATTTATTTTGATGTGTGCGGCTCTGTAACATTAATCACATACGTTCGCGTGCCACTTTAACGGGCTTGACGATGCGATCACTACAAAGGATAACGCGAATAAGACGACATCGGCTCCGTGAGGCCATAGTCGTATGGTCGAGACGGTCTCTGCTTACCGACTGACGTTGGTCGACACAACACATCTGCATTTAAGAAGCCGCTATCGTTATGCGACTAATCGATTGGTCGGAGCGAGTACAACTGTCTCCTATCCCTCTTCCCTCTTCTCTCTCTCATCTCGCGCATGCGCTTTTGCCACCCATTCCCATTTAAAAGTGGCGGAAAGTAAATAAACTCGTAACAAATGTTTGTAAAGAAACAAACAGCGAAAATCAACAATAAGTCTCCATTACTGAGTCCCAAGTGTTAAAATACCTTGGATTTTTTTTTCCCAGTGCTCGGAGTCGTAATGTGTTACATACAAGAAAAAGTGATGTCTTTAGGGGGGTGATTGGTGAAGGTCGACGAAACGTCACTTGTTGCGCGGCGACTTTGTTCCGGCGATGAAAAGCCACGCACGCCGGTGCACGCCATTTCCATTTGTTATTTAGCCGGTAATTAGGTATCTTGAATGTTTATCGTATGGAATATGCTGTAAAATTTATTAATATACGTTTATTACACGTATATTTTTATTTTATTTGTAAAAAAGTTGTACCTTTTTATTGTGACTATATTCTCTATTGCATATCTCTTGTTACTAATTTAATCTATACTAATATGAGGAACGATTTTTTTGTTTGTTTGTTTGTTGTTACTTAATGGACTCCGAAAGTACTAAATCGATTTTTAAATTTTTTTCAACAAAAGAAACTAAACGAAGTAGAAGAAGTCTACATATCATTTTTTTATTTGAGTTTTGTAAGAAAATTGTAACCCAAAGTATAAAAATTTATTTATCCTTTATAATTTATAACATGGCGTGCGCTGAGAAAACTGTTGATTATATATAAAAAGTATATACTTAACGATTACAGTACTTATTATTACCTACATACAAGTCCGCGAGGAAATATATCTAACTATTAGGTATAATTAAGTCGCAATAGAAGCTACTTTGTTCTCATATTTTATTAAATCGCCGGTGAAAACAGTGGGCTACTTTTGTATCGCAGTATCAATTCTTTTTATTTAAATAAATATTTTTATCATCAGGGGTATCTATAGAACAGTATAATACTTTTTTATTTATTTCAATTGGACATTTAATTAAGGACTACAAATAAACATAACAAAGTTATTTTTAGAGTAACACTTAATCAAAACATATTTTTAAAAACTACATCCGATTTTAAAAATAAGAACTTAAACATATATGTAGAACTACGCCTTAATTGAATGCCACACATCTCCCAAATAAACTGCTACGGGATGCTTTAAAAACAAAACAAACGCGGACGAAGAAGTTAACGAACGTATTAATCAATATCAACCTCACAATAATGGAAACATAATATGTATGATGTGTGTGATAGGCCTACATGAATAAAGAATTTTTGAATTTGAATAGGACCTATGCGCCAAATTTAAGTAGTTAAGATTATTGAGGATTGGTTATATCTGTATTTGTGTATTTCATCTCAATACATTTCAGCTTATGCATTATGGTTTAAATACATTTACCATAATGCATGAGCCTCATGCAGGTACAACATAGAGGCACTCGGAGCTTCATACAAAATGTTTCGAATTTGAATTGATATTCGATTTGGCCTCAAAACGGCATAAAGGACGGCGCATTTTTCGAGAAAAGCTTGAACATTTTCAGTCGAGTGCTTACAAATATTCTTATAACCTGCGAGCCAACGGCTGAAATCCCACGGACCTAAGAAAAACCTTTGAGACTGCTTTCTAAAAAGGATTTCACTTTATCAGAACTTATTATAATATGTCGTTTATGGAAAATATCCTCAGAGAATAAAACAATTACGACTTAACGTCAGACTTTGTTTTCTTAGTTTTATATGCAAAAATTTTACGCACGTGTTAGAATATAGTGTATTTATATCAACTAAAAAACAAAGTCTAACGTTATGTCATTGTTGTTTTTACTCTCTGAGAATATTTTCTTTAAAAACTTTTATTGTAAAAGTATATAAATTTATGTTTAAAAAAATACATTAATATTTTTTTGAACTTTTTTTTTTTACTTTTATCCTCGAAGACATGCCATTAACACTAAATAGACGAGTATTGTCATTGTACTAGTGAAATTAAAAACTGTGTAATTATATTTTGAAAACTGATGTTATGGTATAGAAGAATATGCTTATAAATATTGATATCAGAAAAAAATTGCAAAACATTAGTTATGCATTAAGTTGACTAATAATGTTTGCCTCGACATAACAATACTAAATCGACTTAACCTCTTTCTAGCAAAATACAGTTCCATTTGAATGTCGGAAACCGAATGCAAAATATGTAGAATTAAGTTAAAGTAATATAAAATAAAGTTATAACAGGCCAATTAGACTCAAAAATCCTTTAGTCCCCCAAAACACAATACTTGATCCGTTATCAAAGGGTAATTCGAGGATTTTGCTTAGTAACAAATTGCCGAAAGGCAACAGAAAATACAGAAAAAAGTGCCTACGTAATATAATACAATCTTTCTTCAATTCCCTAATTCATGTTTTCAAAAGAAGAGTTTTACATTTCCTAATTTTTTGCTTCAAGATAATACACCGAACGAAAACAAAAAATATAGATAGTATGAGCATTTGGTATCCACTCTTACAAATTGAATTGGAATACAGTTTTGCTATCTAATCTATTCAATTTTGTTTCTATTTGTCGTGGTGCGCATATATTTGAACTATTGTAAACACCATTTACAATACTGAAAATGCATGCGTCACGCAAACCAGCCCATTATTATCCCGACAAATTAATTCATTTAAATCGAACTCGCTTTTAACTTAAACCCATTTTTATAATTAAGATGAAAAAGAAAGAGTAATTCTGAATTCTTTTTATTCTATTATGTTGTAAATATAAATAAATAAGTTAATATATACTACGACAATACACACATCGCCATCTAGCCCCAAAGTAAGCGTAGCTTGTGTTATGGGTACTAAGATAGCTGTTGAATATTTTTATGAATATAATACACATAAATACTTATAATATACAGATAAACACCCAGACACTGAAAAACAATCATGTTCATCACACAAACATTTTTCCAGTTGTGGGAATCGAACCCTCGACGAGTCCTAGGACTCTGAAAGCAGGGTCGCTGCCAACTGCGCCAGGCGGCCGTCAAAATATGTATATATATATTATGTATTATAATAGATGTAATACATAATATTGTCATTTTCATCTTTTGAATGAATGGTTATATTATAATATATAATACTGTCATTCATACAAGTCGCTATTACCCATGTCGCAAAATTATGTTTATTTCGATTATCGTATTCAATAATTATAGCATTATTTTTGTTCTATCTGAATAATATATACAACTTGTAATGGAATTACGAAATACTGTTGAAGGGTGCATAAGTATATTTCATAAGGAGTCACCCTGTAAAAATGTTAAATCAAAAGAAGCATATTTATTTTACCATACAAACTAATTCGAAACATTCTAAGTGTTTGTTTATAATTATCCTATTGAAAATAAAATACCGACACGTGCATAGTACCTACCATAAGCGACGTGTCCCTAATAAAGTGACAGGAGTCACTTATTTTTACTTTTGCATGTGATAAGGCTTTATGATTTTTTTTAGTAAAAACTATAAATTGGTTCACTCAAAAACTTTTAGCGTTTCGGTTTCACAAAAAAGTCTAGGAGCCAGTACAGACATATTATACCTCTAAAGCCTCTTTATTATTAAAGTATTATTTCAATTTTCATTTACACGTTACATACAAACAACTTGCTTTTCATGACATTTTTACTAACATACCAAAATTCACATCTCAAGAAAATGTAAACACAACTTATTATTTCTGTTTGCTAAATAAAATAAAGAAAGTATCAAGAGGTGAACACATCTTTCGTAAAGCTAGGAATTAAACTGTATTTTTTTGTCTTAAGGGCTTTATATCCAGGTCTTTTTCTATAATTATGGCACATAAACTTTAAGACTACCAAAATCCTGAGCCAGGTAATACATTTAATGTAAAAACCGGTTAAAAGAATGGTTACTTGCTAATTCTAATGCGGATAGTGAAAAGAAATAAAGCATCTTGTCACTATCCGCATTAAAATTAGCAAGAACTTAAAGGCTTATGTAAAGTAATAATAAACGAATAAAACTGAAAGCTCACCTGACGGTAATGGAAAATCATAGCTGATAAGCAAAGCAACGCTTTGAAGAACATACAAAGTGCCGTCATGTGTTCATCAACCTGAGATGTAATTACATCGGCCACCACACCCTTCAAACCAGAACCCTAGTCTGTGGAAATACTACCGCCATGTAGTATTTTAGACGAGCTCTGTGTGCACTGTGCATTATTATTATTATCTATCATTTTTTTTTATATTCTTAACAATGCTTAAAAATAAAATAAAAAACACTATTAAAAATTTATAAAAAAAAAACATCCACCCTCCGCTGGCGGGGCTTTTGAATGCCCAAGCAACCGGCGGTCAGGGCTCCAGAGGGACTACTGCCTTCTGTATCCGACCCTTGATCCAACAACCAAGCGAAAGATTCTTAAGATGTTGGTCGAAGGTTTTCGCGAGAAGACCATTGACTGAAACGACGATCGGGACAATAACGGCCGACTCATCATTCCACATGGCGGTAATCTCGTGAGCAAAGTCCAAGTATTTAGATATTATTATTATAACTTAAAACAAATAATGATAAAGTAAAAAAATCTACAGTAGTTATTTTTGTATACATGTTAACTACTATTATCGAAACAAAAATTTTAAAGTAATCATTTTAAATATGACGTATGCAAGAGTAATGAATTTATGCACTCTGTGTAAAATTCGTAAACAACGAACTCGTTAACCTAAATTTTTGCTTTTCGACTCCACTACAGGTACAGTGCCTATAGTTTTGAAACAAATTTTTCCGCACACTGTTTCGTTAAAGTTTGATTAAAAAGTAGTTAAGAGCTATGAAATTTCAAGTTAAAAGTTTCCTTATTGAAGCACTTGTTCCAGCTCTTTGTGAATCAAACAAAACGTATAAAAGTATTACTCGAACAAATACTAAGTGGGTAAGTATATTACCTATAATTTTGACCTCTATGGCGTCAGTCTTATAAGTGCCAGGGGCAACTTGGCAATTTATAAATTCTACATTTGTTGAGAGTTTCCTCTAGATTCGTCGGGTGTGAGGCTTCGGCTGCCGCTAGTTACCACCCTACCAACAAAGACGCACCAAGTGCAGTGGCGTGCACTTCATACATGCACAAAAGCACTGCATACCCAAATTATATTATACAACCTGTACTGGAGGGAAATTTTTCCATTTTATGCCATTTACCTGCTATATGCATACCCTGGTCAAAAACCTTGTGCCCGCCACTGACCAAGTGATTCAGCGATCTGGTATAATGCCGCGCAGAAACCAATAAAGTGATCATAGGTTTAATATAACTGCCATACCCTTAACGGTTTAGCCCCCTACCACCTTAGACTGCATCATCACTTACCACTAGGTGATGTTTCTGTCAAGGACTTTCCTACTTGCATTGCAGCGGATAAAAATACTAGACAATGCCTGTACCTTACCTTACTCTTATTGTTCAATTTAAACGAATATACTAATTATGAATAAAAAGCTTGATTAATTAAACTAAGAGTATACTATGATCAGCGTACAGGGAAAACAAAAGAAAGTTAAAGTTTCAGAAAATTTCAATTCTGACAGTTAAAAGACGACACTTCCTGTGAAAAAGATAATATTTTAAGTATAAGCCAGATTTTGATTTTAAATATTTTACGCATCTTTGTGTAGGATTTATATTGTCAGTAAATTAATGATAACACATTTATTTTCAATTATTTTTAGTAATTGAAAAAAGTGTCTTATCAAAGCGTAGATAATAGTTATGGTATTTATAAAACTTTAAATTTGTAATACAACTTAAAAGCTGTGTGACAGCAATCAGCGCTGCGCCTGGTTTGGATGCTATGTAGGTCCCTTCCTAATGACGCCAGTAAGGGTCCTTCCTCGCCCCGCACTCACCGCACAGCTGCTTTGTCTTAATAGATCGCTTCGCTGGAACTCCTTCTCTTTATATGACTATCCTTACTATGTGGTTTTCCGCAGCTAGAAAGCAGGCAGAAGTAGCAGGCAAGTCGTCTTTGTCGCAGGACAGTTTGCTTGAGCAGACATGTTTTTGAATGGAGACTGCTACCCCCAGGCCGTGCTTGGTAAATATATAACCTTTGTGGCGCCAAATGGTTAGGTAATGTGGTGACCGCCACACGGGCTCGGTCTGGGCTTTACTAATAGCGTGGCATATCTTCGGAATGCTGCATCTACTTCAACAGATTGAGGTTTCAACGGAGTGTTTTTTCACGCTTTGACGTTTGACAGGTGCTTTTTGATGAAGTGTGACATTACAATGCATTAACTATTCCGAAGTTATGCCCTTTTTATTTATAATGCCCTCTTCTAATAAATGCCTTTTTCGCAGTGAACACTCGTATGAGGATGATGACGGTTATGATGAAGATAAAAGCTGATAAGTTTCACTATCAGAAATAGTCGTGTTTCTAAAAGTTATTACTCTTCGTAATAATTTAGTAAGTTTTTAGTAAGTTTTCAAAAATGTAAAATATTTTGAACGTGTTCTAATAATGAACACGTTCAAAATATTTTACATTTCAATAACTAAAAAATAAGTAATATGGATAATTTGTATCCCAAAAACATACTCATAATCTAAATGCGAGAGGGAGTTTGTCGGTACTTATTTCTGGAGACAGCAAACGATAGGATAATTGATATTTGTATAATAAAAGTAGATAGGTATACATTACTTTCGAATAGTACACGCAGGCGAAACCACGGTAATAGCGTATTAACATAATTATAAGTAGGCTTCAGATCCCCTACCGTACTCAAACTTTTCAAAGTCAACCGTTAAATTAAATGCTTATTTGGTTCAGGGCGAGTGCAATTTATAGAAGCATCATTCCCTTTATGACCCTTATAAATGTGACATTAAGGCTGCCTTCCCACGAGAGATACGCCAAGGTGGGTGTTAAAATGGTGCGTTCTTTTTTATGTACAGTACAGTACAGTTTTGAATTAGAATAAAAAGAAATTTTACTTCATTAAAATAAACTATACACAAAAAATAATCAAAAGATCAAAAGATCGAGTTATAAGATAGGTTAGAAAATAAACTACAACTGTGGAACTGATAGTTTATTTTTATTTTATTAGTTAGGGTGTGGGCCGTTAATAATAATTCCCAACCGTTCGATTAATTATTTATAATTACAGAATATTTTTGCTTGTTTAGGGAGCAGAGGAAGTGAGTTTGTTAGTCATTATACATTTAATAATGTTGTGGCTTAGTTGATCTAAGACAAACACATCGATAGGACTGGCAAAGTAACTCTAATTCAAATCGGTCGCTGGATGGATGAACGATTTTGGAGTTATGTGCCTTACCTTTCCGTACCTTTCACCGTTCAATTCAAAAAACACGTTGATTCACCGACCTCGGTTATTATTACTAACAAATAACAATGAAGGGTTAGTAGAAACATTTAAGCGATGATAGCCTAGTGGCTTCACTTCGGGGTGTTCGGACCCAGTGCAAACCCCAGCTAGCGCCTCTAATTTTCCTCCTCTAACTTATGTGGGTGTTAAACAACTAAATATCACTTGCATTGATGGTGAAGGGAAACATCTAGAGGTAGCTTAAACCCTTCTCACTGTGGGAGGAGACCTGTGCCCTGCAGTGGGCCGGTAATAGGTTGGTATTAAGAAGTTGCAAGCACTACGTTACATAAATGCCAGCTTGTAGATCAAGCTTTATAACTCCCTCTCCTTTGTGGACAAAGGCCTGTGCTTAATAATAAATTAGGTCCCATGTGGTACGTAAATGACCGTGATGTCGAATAATTTTTAAAAACCGTGCCTAAATTAAGTATAATTTTAACCATAGAAAGTAGAGCGACCATATTAAAGACCATCACACACACACCTCTGACTCATCGACACATATCGTGTGGCTACTTATTCAAAAGTAAACTTTAATGGTTTCAATAAAGCACGAAAACTTACTCGTACTCTTACAATTGTATTAAAGGACGAGGTCGAGGTCTTAACTCATACACATGGTGCATACTTACAATGCCTCCCATTTCAATAGTAATAGGCAAGCGAGAAACTAAATAGAGTATTCTTGCTAGGATCCGCTATAAATCAGCCTTATATTCTGTTGCTTGAAAACGTACGTATCAATAAGTTACTGCGTGGCTATTTAATTAAAAGTAAACTTTCGTTGTTTGAATGAAACTTGAAAACTCATTCGCGTTTCGTTCAAGCCGTGTGTCTCGTCATACCATGGGTCTGGCGAGCTCTTAACATTCAGCCGGTGCTGTATCAAATGACTGGAGAACTCCCACGTAAGGTAATATAAACTTAGGATGCCTCGCAATATTCGATTTAAAACGATGGAAGATAAACAAGATCTAAGTGTTCTTTCACATATCCGTTAGAAATCAGCCTTAATTTTTGTTGCTAACAAAACTACCTATGAAATACGTACTTGGCTGCTTTATTAAAGAAAAACTTTATTTGTTTGAATGAAGCTCGAGAAGCCAAGTGTCCTTTCGTACCATGAGTCTGCCGAGCTTTTACCATTCAGCCGAAGATGTATCAAATGACGCGGAAACTCCCATATAAGATAAATTAAACTTAGTGTGCAATTCAATGTAAAAAAGTGTGGAAGAAACTAGATTTATTATTCTTTTACATTAGGAATCAGCCTTAAATTCTGTTACTACCAAACAGCAAACGTACCTATGCAAGAGTTCCTACGTGGCTATTTAATTAAAGGTAAAACTTCAGTTGTTTGAATGAAGCTCGAAAACTCACTCGCGTGTCGTTCAAGCGGTGTGTCCCGTCATACCATGGGCCTGGCGAGCTCTTAACATTCAGCCGGAGCTGTATCAAACGACGCGGAAATTCCCACTTACTCTCTGATTGCCACACTAGGCGGGTTAATGATATTGTTGATACGCTACGCCGAATACATTTTATTTTGAGTACTAATGGTTTCCTATACCCACGTTTAAGTTAATTCTACTTAATATGTAGGTATGCATACTTACCTTAAGTATGTTATTCCACATAGATTCTTGCCATTAACATAAAATGCATTATTGTTCTTGTTTATTTTATTTATCGTTATTTACCATTTTGTCGTCCTCTTGTTCATTCTTGTTTTATTGCTGACCGCCTTTCACATACTACCGCCATGCTTATTTCTTCGACAAAGCAGCATTGATGTTTTCTGAATAGCGCGGTTACCGGTTGAATTACGGGCTCGTGTGGCTTAACTATCTGTCCCTGGTTGACGTGAACCTGACATGCCCTGAAAGTGTTGCTCTGTTTTTAGGCAATGGCCACTTACCATCAAGTGGCCATCTACTTCGTCCGTCAATGACTAGTATAAAGGCTCAGGAGATGTTGGCTTTACAATGAATAATTGTTAAGTGATTATAAAGTCATTGTAAAGTCAACATGTCCTGAGGATGCTCTGATTTCGGAACGAAACGTGCGTAGAGGGTACATTGCCGAAAATCGGTTTGGTGTGGAGTATAAGGATTGAAGAAATTATGAATGACACCATACAGATTCTCCTACTTTTCGCGGACTATAGAAAATTAAGCTTAATTTTCATAATCTATCATGGATTTCCGCAAAGTAATGCCTGCTTCTATGCAATATGGAAAAGCTAAAAGCAAATTAAAAAAAAACCAACAAACTAAACCAATTGAAAATTGGTTTAGTTTGTTGGTTTTTTCAGTAGGTAATGCAAAAAATAAAAATAACACAAAAACATCTAGCTTATATCTATACCAGTATTGCTCAAAGAATTAATATCGCTAAAACATTAGGATACCATAAATTAATTGTACTACGTTAGAGCCAATAAATAGCAGAACAATATTGAACAGAGAGAGAGGGCACTAATGAAATTTATCGTAGGGATTCAACGGCTACCACGAACAAACGCACACAGATACAGCCGAAAACAAAACACCAACGGCAAACAGAAAGATTCTAAATAAGATGTGTCTTAACTAAAGATGAAAGTTAGCTGCCCTTTTTGTTTTCAGAAAATATTTAAAAAGAGAAAATACGCAAACGAACTTTGACATCGGCCTTCTATTTTATGTTTCATTTCGGGAAATTGCGAAAGTAAAAATCGGACATTGTACATTTTATTTGAACTGAAATTGAATGTTTTAAATAAGTCTAGGCAGAAGTATAAACGCTTCGGGTATACGATTACGAAAGCGATTTACATTTGTATTATGATGCTGATTTGTTTTACGAATAAGCTATGGGATTATGGCTTCAGTTTTAAGATTAGGACGCAAATACACTAAATTAAAATCATTTTTGGGTAAAACATTATAGGTTCTGTGGGATTTCCTCTAACCAAAAGTTATCAAGGAGAGATCGCAGTAGCTATAGGAATGCCTGTGCACGCTTACATATTTAGGTTAAGTTTCTTTATTATTTTTATTGGTAGAATAGCGAAGGGAGGACAAGAAATTGTCAAGAAGTGATTGTTAAATAGAATCTCGAGAGAATACGCATTTGCGTATTTCCAAAGATTTATTTTAGCAAAATGTCGTTTTGCGTTTAAGTATGAATAATAATCACTATTTTATAGAGGAGTCAAAGTATGTCATATAAAACCATTGATCAAATATTTTACTATTTTATAAGGTCACTCTATAAAACTGTTATTTTTTTTAATAATGCTGCTTTTTAGAATGAATCCCAAGATAAATTTGAAACACCTAAGCCGCGATTACCAGAAATATCCGACATGGTGCAACTTATAACTTATACCGTTAATTTATAGACCTGGGTGACCTGGGAACGCCGGCAACTGGACTTTTATCATCACTCGAGATTCAAATACATGTAATTTAATTGGCAAAGAACCGCGATTACCATAGATAGAGACGCGGCATTAAATTCCTGACAGTTCCGAAATTTTTAAATGCATTTAAAAATATTATATTTTGAATTTCATGCCAGTATTGGTACAACAACTTGAATAGATGTATTAAAAATCACTCATAAAGATATGAAACTAACGATATATATTTTTATGAATTTATCGATTATCTAATTTTGTAGTACAGAATAAAAATGTAACATATATATATATATAATAAAATGGTTATAATAAATAATAAATATACTACGACACTTCGCCTTCTAGCCCCAAAGAAAGCGTAGCGTGTGTGACTGATAAATATTTTAATAAATAATATAACATAAATACTTACAATATTCATATAAACACTTGTGGGAATCGAACCCACGGCCTTGGACTCAGAAAGCAGGGTCACTGCCCACTGCGCCAATCAGCCGCCAACAGATGATATAGTATATATCTTTCATCATAGTTATCATTATGAACCCATCATAGGCTCACTACAGTGCGTAGGGTGTAAGTGCAGTGGGAATAAGAAGGTCCACCACACTGGCCAAGTGCGATTTGAGGACTTCACGCGCCTTTGATTATGAAGAACTCGCAGGTTTTATGACGATATTTAAAACCCACGTAACTTCGATAAGTTAGGGGTTCATACCGAGGATCGAACTAACCCTTCGAATCTCAGAAACTTACACACTAGGCTATCACCCAGTGGCGTGCATAGAGGGTATGCACAGGGTATGCAGATGATATAAAATAAAGAAAATCGCCAGTAAAAGTTATAAATACTTAAGGGCAGGCTTTTTATTACTCTTACAATGCCTATCCTTAGGTTTTTTATAACTCTTACTGGAGATTTTCTTCTTTATATCATCTGCATACCCTGTGCATACCCTCTATGCACGCCACTGCTATCACCGCTTTAATATATTTATATGTACTTATTTTAAAATACCTCGTGTAATTACAAGTGGCTGTTGCCCATTATTCAACATTCAACTTACATAATATTCAAAAAAATTGAATTAAGTTAAGTAATTCGTGTGAAGGATTAGCATTGTTTTATTGAAGAGGAATCGTGCACACTCGGCGCCACACAAGTTTTCAGTGTTACATCCTAACTTATGCAATATAGCGTCTGTTTCTTTAATACTTCCTCAACGCTCGATTACTCTTAACTGCGTGAATCGGATGAATTTTCTTATTTATCGTAAAGGGTAGCTCACATACTTGATAGGTTAGAAGAAGTAAATTTACTTTAATTTTATTTCTACAGTAATTTAACGGACGAAACAAATGGTTAAATCCATCGCCTTTAAACCAAGAAGCAATCGGTTATTGCAAATGAAACAACCGTATCGCTCCGAAGCTAGTTTATTACCAACTGACAAAAATATCACGCATTATACAACGTGTAACGGAATAACGATATACTATTACAGGGTGTATAAGTATATTTCATAAGGTACTCTGTAAAAATATTAAATCAAAAGAAGTATATTTTTCCATACAAACTAGTCCAAAACATTCTAAGTATTTACTTATGACAGCCATAGTTATTACCTATTTCCGTCAAGCGTAATAGATTTAAATTTAGCGTAAACAAACTAGTTCTGATTTAGCATTGCATTATCTAACTATTGAAGATATATCTAATTTGTTTCATTAAAAACTATGGCAATGGTTTACTCAAAGCGTTAATGTTTTCGATTTCACAGATAAGTCTCAAAGACAGGAAAAAATGTACGTCTAAAGCCCCCTAATGTATTATTTTGGTTTTCGTTTACACGTTGTATACATCATCCACTTTTCAAATCATGCAAAGAACACTACTAATGCCGCCTTATTGCGGGGAGAGCCGGGAACATGTCCACAAGTACCGCCATATCTCCAACCTGAGGCGTAGTGTTAAACCTTGCGATCGAAACATATCATGCTGCTTGGAACAGAAATAAACATGACGATAAATTCTTTTATACGAGACGAGCAATTCTTGTATATTTATAATTGGAATCTCGTAATCGGCTCCAACGGTTTTCATGAAATTTAGCATACAGGGGGTTTCGGAGGCGATAAATCGATCTAGCTAGGATTCATTTATATTGGAATCTCGGGCGAAAACTAAAAGCAAAAAATATCCTTTTTGAGAGATTTGAGAGATTCAGTCGGCTCATTCGCGGACGAAGTCGCGCGGGTCCGCTAGTATAAATATAAATATACTAAAACACTAAACACATCGCCAATTAGCCCCAAAGTAAGAGTAGCTTGTGTTACGGGTAGTAAGATGGCTGATGAATATTTTTTATGGATACATAAACTTCTTTTTTGTTTAACCCTGGGCTGGCTCATGTGGCAAACGCAAATTAAACTACTACCAGTTATTCAAGTAATGTTTAATCTGTGATTATATATAGTTTCGGTATAGTCTGATGTGCGCTTAGCTTTAGTGGGAAGAAAATCATGTCTAGTGCAAAGATTTCGCGCAAGACATGCTTCATTAAACACATTTGGGCCTTTATTAGATTCGTTATTAGATGTTTCTTTGTATTACACAATATATTACTTTATTGATCAGTATTGAGAAATGACTGGGGGAAATAGATTGACCTTCTGAGTACATCCATCTAACCTTTTACTATATTATATATAGTGAAAGGTTAGATTATTAATAGTTTACTTTTTACGGTAGAGATTATACTCGTAAGACTAAGAATTTTCCTTGTAACTATCCATTTAATTTTATAAGTGTGGTTCTATCCATACTAATAAATACATATATTATAAATGCGAAAGTGTATGTTCGGTATTCGTTTGTTCGATTCAAACATGAAACACTTCACCAATCTTGATGAAATTTTATTTAAAGCTTTCATCCTGGAGATGGCCATAGGTAAATTTCCATGGGGAGTTTAAAATATTATTTCTTACGCACGGGTTCATAGTTAAGCCGAACTTGGTTAAATTTAGCATAGAGAGCTAGCCTTATGGAGACTGACTACTATTCCCAAAGAATTTTTAAAGAATCGAAAAAAGCGTGGATGAATTAAAGCAAGCAATTATTTCACATTTCTTTAATAATTTTAGCCGTTTTTGATATAATAGGAATTTGATGGAGACTGCTCGATCTATTAGACAAAAAATATTCTATGTGTTGCTTATGTTGCATGTTTTTTATTTAAGTTATTACCTATTTCCGTTTAGCGTAAATAAACTAGTTCTGATTTAGCATTGCATTATCTAACTATTCACTTCATAAATTATACTGATTCTGATGTTCAAAATCCCTAAAATATTTCCTCTTAATTTAAAGATATGTGTACTAGTGTTGATTGCGTCTTCGATTTCAATTTACAAATTACACCAATTCCTTTGTATTAAAATCTCTAAACTATACATGGATAGCTGTAAAATTAGTGCTGCTGTTAAACATTCAAAAGATAGGCTAGGATTGAACCTGTCAATTTAGAAATTTGTATTTTATAGGACAAAATCTGTATTACTTCAACCAAATTTCGTAACATAAAGTTTTAATTTGACTCTATAATTGCATAGAATTTTAACATTTCTCTTTTCGGAAAAAAATGTTTGTGACAGCCTAAGACAGGCACGCATATGATTGTAAGAATTCCGTTTTTCCATTATACGGATTCCTAAAAAAGGTTTTAGTATATTTTTATTATTGTACACCAGAGGGAATACCTATTTTAATATCTTTAAGAGCATCGTCCGTTTTAATAAAGAAAAATTAAGTGATATGATAAAAACATTTGCTGTAGCTTTTACTTCCGGGGGTGTTTTTAATAATTTTATTTCACTTTTAGATAATTTTTTGAAAGCCTGCTTCTTTATTAATTTGCATTTTACTTTTGAGGTAAGAGAATAAATACCGCAGGTGGTAGATCGTGTGTTACTGTAGGTTCGCATGCGATTAATAAATATATTTTTTAAACTTAAATTTGATTAAAGGTATTGGAGGGGTTTCACTAGGACCTATTGCTATTACACGTAAATTTGGGAAAAAATCGATGTATATACATAATAAATTTAACGATTAGAAAAACATTTGCTAACACGAGAAGAACAAGATGACCTGGTGAATATCATTAGAGACAGCGAACTTCTCCGCAGACAGCAGCAACCCACAGACTTAACGTTGCTTTATTATATGAACACAAATGACACATATTATATAAGAGTGTTTTAGCCATACTTGCTAAAACATGGTAGGAATTTTTTTGTTTAACCTTCTGCGTACGAATCAACTAAGAGTATGTATTCATCCTTGGCGATATTAGCTGAAACTTTACTTTTTCAAACCTCCAAATTTGGTCACAGTCAATGTTCTTAACCAGAGCAATCGTCAATTTTTTGGTGCTGCTTCTAAGTCACACATCGCTCAATTATTTGCAGTAAATTATATAGCGAGTGAAACAAAACAGTTAAGATGTAACCGTTGTATGTAATGTTGAATGAAAAAGTTTGTCTGTCTGTTTGTTAATTGTCAATGATTGGCTTAACCTTCGCCAATATTGATGGAATTTGCACAAAGATAGGATAAGGACATATGATCATTTATATCCCGAAAATACACAGGGGTACAGGGGCACAGATTCCGGATGTTAGAAAAAAAAGTGTTCCAATGCGATTGTTTAAAAACCTAAACAAGTCGCGAGCATAAGCTTGTTGATATTATTATTATTGAACTCTTTATTTTTTACACCACAAAATTGACATTTACTAACATAAAATAAGAACAGAAACATGAAGAAAGAAGTAGAATACAAGAGGTGGCCTTATCGCTTAATAGCGATCTCTGCCTGTTATTTTTATAAAACGCGTCGTTTAATCGTTATAAAAAGTTTCATAAAAAATAGGTTGTTCTTAACACGATAAAATATAACTCTTTGTTCACGAAAAATACAATAACACGGTATTGATGACGCAGTATCGACGCTCCCATATCAATAACCCATCGTCAAAAAGACCACGCTATCACGGTGTAATTTAATTTCAGCCTAACTAGGAGTGGTCATTATAGACGTATGTTATTACGTATACAGCGACTGTCGATATCATTTTGAATTGATTTTTACACGATACTAAATATTTTTTTCTGAAATCCCATGACAGAGGTATGCTCAGAATATCTCTACGAGATCAAATTCAGAGTGAGCAAATCCGTAGAAGTACCAAAGTTACCAACATAGCTCAACGGGTTGCGAGGCTGAAGTGGAGCTGGAAGAACCGATGGTTGTGGAACAAACATTGCACGAGTAAATGCAGCGTTAATAGTAACACTGCGTTTACCGGTTATAGCTAATCTAATCTGAAACATCAGTTTGAGTCACAGGAGCCCGCTAGGCGCAATCAAAGAAATATCGTGGAATTTGGAACTCCCTGTAAAAAACCATAAGTAGCAGTAGTTGCCTGGTTGACATGACGATGAGATGACCTCGCACCTTATTATGAAGATTTAGTTAAAATAAAGTGTTTAGGGATAGGAGTATGTAGACTTTATTGAACCTACCACTAACTGGTTGACTGACTGCCTCTATGGTCTACTCGTTAGCATGTTAAACTACGGTAACTACTCGTAACAAAATAATTCAATTCCCGGGTTCGGTCAAAATAGTTACACCAACATATCCTGAGAATCGAGAGCTATCCACATCCCAGAGTTGAGAAATCATCCGTGACCAGAGTAAGGTAATTTACATGCTTAGAAAGATACTTTTAGCCGTTCTTGGTTCCGGTCACTATCAATTATAATAGTCGTTAATAGCCAGCCTGCCTATATTTTGGGTTAAGCTTTTAAACCATCTCTCATATGGCTTGCCAGCAAAAGTGACATGCTTATTGGAACTTTAAGGAACAGTCAATGATCCAATTTGGTCTTATCTTCAGTCACACCGTCTGCTACCGAATTTGACAATATTGCACTATAACTTTTTCTTGCAGAAATGTGGGAATGCATGGAAGAACCAAAGTTACCAGTACAACTCAACGAAGCTACCTGCCTAAGTTGTGAAAGGCAGGATACTTAGTAGATAGACCCCCGATCATAACCGTCGAGTGTCGATACCCGCTCGAAAAGACCCATATATACTTTTATTCAGTGGCGTGCATCTCATAGATGCAAATAAGCAGTGCATACCCTGACCTCAGGGCCTCTCAGACCATAAGGACGACCTAAAATTTAAAGATTAACAAAAAATTTAACAATTAATAGAAAACTATAAAAGCGCCATCTAGTTAAAACCGGCCGCACTTCTATGTAAATCAATGGTCAAGTCCCGTGTCATGGTTTAGAACTAAAATAGACAAACTGCATAATATTTCGATTATATTTTGATTTTTAATTGTAAACAGTATCCCTAAATAAAAATTAACGCTAGAAATATAATTTAAATCTCATAATATTAGCTGGGGTTTTCACGATTAAGTATCCATTGCCGGGTAAATCGTTTATTCGTCGCTCGAATTAATTCGCCGCGCCGCCGCAGTCTCCATAGAAGCGCGGCAATTGAATGCATCTGTCGTTACTCGTGTGCACGTGCACACACGTAAGTTCTGGTGTGTAATGATATAATCGCGTGCGTGCTTACACAATATTTGGCTCTTTCTATGTGTGCCAGTTTTCCAGGTTTCCAGTATAGGGATTTTGCTTGTGTGCAAATCTTAAAAGCACTGCTTACGGAAATTAGAAATCCAAATGTATGCTTTGTTTTTTTATAAGGACATTTAATTTGCTTTGTTTGTTTATTGTTTTAAACGGCAATAATTCTTTTTTGTAATTAAAAAATTTATCAATGAATTTCATTACATTCAAGGTCTTTAGAAATTTATGAGTACCTAATTTGTTCAAAAAGTATATTAAAATAACCAAATTAAAAGTTGCCGAATTATGTTAAATAAATAATTAACGTTTACCAGGTGCCATTGGTAACTGATGAAGTAATATTATTTTTATTTATTGTTCAAATAACAACTTTTATTAGCATTTGTGTACTAAGAAAATATTACGGACATAATTTGACTATGATATTCTCATTATCGCTGGCGATCGCTAAGCGCCATTATTGTTTACCTTTTACCTTCTGTCATAACAACTTATATTTCCAAGTTCCTCGTCCTCTAAATGTTGAGTGTCTGTTAATGTCTGTGTTTAGCCCATTCTGTAGATTCCTATGTAAATATGTTAAGTGTAATAATATTAAGTTGTAAATATATATGTAAGAACCTTCCTATCTCCAACAAACTAACATTCTGATTATCTGTTTTTCTGTTGGAAATTAACTCATAAAGGAGAAGCAAAAAATCTGCTACTTATTTAAATGCGTCAAGATTAATATTTGGTCTTCCTCATATTTCACCGATCATTCTCAAAAGCGTGTCTCCTCCATACCACGTGACATTGGCGAAGTAAATCGTACCCAATTGGTACAAACGCAAGCCATAAAAAAAAAAAAAAAAAAAAAAACAACTTATATTCACTGAATTAGAATTAAATACTGTTTTTTTCGTTTGCTGTACGGTTGTTTGTATATAGTTACAATTATTATTGTTAACATTAACCTATGTGACAGTGTACTGTTTGTAAATGATCGTGAGGAATGTGCTTAGTGTAAGAAAGTTCTTATGTTCGGCGTGTGATCTGATGGCTCAGTGTGCTTGGAAAATGTAGGTAAGTTTAGAGCTAATTCTTAACTAACGTTTTATTGATATTATTCGTAAAGGAAGGAATGCACCTACAAAGAGCGGCACGTAAAAAGGGCTCTGACTGACTTACATAAACAGGCGAATAGCAGTGATCAGTTTTTTGTTTCATTATTTATTTATAATAATACCTATGTTTGTTTATTGTTTTCACTAAAAAAACATTATTTAATGTAATTGCCGCTATGGCAGACAATTTTAAAAACTCACTGGTCGGTCGTATCAGAGCTTACTATACTGGACATAGGAGATGATGAGAAGATCTACATGGGTATCACAAAAAAAAGTTAGGTTAGGTACCTACTCACAAGTAAAATTATTCAGTAACATCCAAATAGCATGTTCAGTACCTATTTTTTTTAATGCATACCCTGACCGAAAACCCTATGCACGCCACTGCTTTTATTTAACGCTGTGAAACCGTGGATTATATATAGGTAGAAGTTCTTACGCGTCAAATTACACATAAAAAGAAAAAATCCAATAAATTATAATGACATGTAATAAGACCTTCACGTTCACACCAAATAGGACGAACCACTCACAATATATTGCGCGGCATACTGCCTAATAACAATTATTATTATTAATGATAGAAAGCTTTAACGAAACTGGGTGGGGTCTTAGAAGCGTTTTAACAACACTGTCACGCAAATTTTAGAAATAATTTGTATCTGAGTATTTAAGTACGTTTTTTCTTTTAGCAAGCAATAAAATCTACGAATCGTAAATGTTAGCGTTCCGACAGATACCAGCTCATTAGTCAAGCACCACTTGTGCTTACGAACTTAACCTAAAATTAGTTAATGGCAGTAGTTCTAGAAGGTAGTGGTCGGCAGATGCCCGCTACCTTCGCCAGCGATAGAAGGCCGGGAGCATGAGGATATTTCTCCTCTACCAGCCTGGCTCCTGGTGCCTTCAGGTGACTATTGGTTGATGGAAACGGGATCATCCTTCACTCACAGTACGGTTGACTGGCTTGCTTATATTTCGACACGAATCAACTGGTCAAGTGGGTAGTGAACATCCAACGGTGGCACTAGAGTCACTGTTGCATATGAAAACATGTCCATGGCTTTGTCGTCAAGCAGTGAGAAGAACAGTGTGGAGTTTAAATAAGTTATAAGGGTCGAGAATAACCTCTACACTACCACGTGACGCGGGTAGTGTAGAGGTAGTGTGTTCATGTTTTTACATCATGTTTTATCGATTGTGGATTTCCCCATTAACAACCAAAAAATTTATAAAAGCAGAATGCTATTCTCTTTGATTTTCTTTCATATGTTAGTGCTGACATCAAGTAAAATCGATAGTAAAATAATAGGTATTAAAGCCAATAATTAAAATTTCGTGAATTAAGAAACACCCTATAGCGATTGCAAACGACGCAGCAAGGCAGTACTATAAATCATTGATCCGTTTATCCACTTTATCTTGTTTAAATGTAGTTAACTTATTCATATCGTTTTTTGTCACTATTTCAGTAAAGTATACAAATGTTCATTATTTCATACACATACCTGCTGTAGATTGGATAGATAAAAGAATCTACAGATATCAGACGATATAAAAGTCACCGTTTATAACGCCATTGCTAAATTCTTTGTCTTTGGCATCTCATTTGCTTATCATCATCGTCTATGCACAAAACAGTGTGTAGCGGCACAGGGATCAAATTTTAGTAAAGTGTTTCTTGGAAAACATGTCTTGCTGAACGTATGTCCTGTTATGCCCAAAAGTTGCGGCTGGCTATCTGTTGTCACCGCTTTATAAAAGCAGTGTTATAACTATAATCGCTCAAATACAAGGTATATATATATAATAAAGATTTTTGATTTATATACAGGCGAAGGAACATAATCCTAATAATTATTATAATTACAGAATGCAATTCTCTTCGATTTTCTTTCATATGTTAGTGCGACTCTAGTAAAATCGATAGTAAAATAATAGTATTAAAGTTGTCACCGACGGTTAAATTTATGCCACTTGAGCTAGCAAAAGAGAAGTTTTTCCACTCTCTGTGAGGTGCTTTCGTGTTTGAGGGTAAAAAATATTGCAACTTGTTTATTAAATTTATATAAACTCAACTATAAGTCAGCACAAAATTATTCATTATTCAATGACACTTATAAGCGACGCTTTAGGGCTTTAATTTCACTTCCGATGGGACCGAGTTTAAACCCCGGCATCGTCTAACTTTTCTAAGTTATATGCACTTTAAGGAATTAAATAAACAAAGTGAAGGAAATCATCGTGAGGAAAGCTGCACGGCTGAAATTTTTCTCACAATGTTCTCAAGGATAGATAATATAAAGACTTTTCTTGTGGTATTAGTCCTATATTTTTCTCAATTTTTCCCCAGCCACAAAATTCCGCACATATTTTATTTGAAATAAATAAAAACTCGTTACAATATCTCGAACAAATAAGAGTCTGCGAGAGAGTTTTCTACTTTGCAAATGATAAAAAAACAACACCGCACTTGGAATATAAGAACGGGGATTCTATTGCTATCCCAAGTGCGGCTGCTTGCCCGCAATAATGTAACTTTGTTATTGGCATCCTCGAACAACAAGTTTCACACAAAGACATTGTCCGCAAACGCGGAATCGAGGGAATATACAACTGCTGCACTCAACTCATAGTTTAATTAAATAAAGTTATACTTTAAGTAACAGTTATCTCTACTTTATTATAAACAAGTTATTACTATAGTATTATCACATGCACGCCATCAAACGAATAGAATCTTGATGATACACTTTGAGATGGAGGCATGCTAAGAATAATTAATAGCTGTACATCATGTTTTTGGAATACAGATACGTAATATTCTAAGTCATCCACCTACACCTTATGCCACTTACACGGCCTGATTTCCTTTATTACTATTGAGTCATTGGCATTTCTTTCTTGAACACGGTTCTGTGTTATGTTAGTTAAGCTGAGCTTTCGTGAGGTATTTTCCCACCGCCGCGCCAGCCATTACCAGGTGATCTTTCACGCAAACGCTTTGTTATTGGCAAGCCTAGGACAAGTTTTACCATAACTATGATCGTCTAAACATCTTTTTCTTCTTCTTTAGGTGCCTCTCCAACTATTGATGGTTGGCCGTCAGTTTTTGATATTTTTCCTTTTCTCTCGCGAGGCTAAACAGCTGGGCGGCACTCGCGATCCCAGTCCACTCCCTTATATTGCGCAACCAAGACTTCCTCTTGCGACCGATGCGTCTCTTTCCAGCAACTTTGCCCATCATTATCAGTTGCAGTAGCCTGTATCTATCATGCCGAAGCACATGCCCTAGATAAGCAACTTTTTTCTTTTTGACGGTCTTCCAAAGTTCGCGCTGACAACCAACTCGTCGCAAGACTTCCTCATTGGTAACCTTTTGAGTCCAACTAATTTTCAGCATGCGTCGATAGGCCCACATCTCGAATGCTTCTAGACGTTTCCTGAGATCCTCTTTGATGGTCCAGGATTCGCATCCGTAAAGAAGTATCTTTTTACATGACCGTAAGTCTGTAAACATTAATTTTTTGCTTTCTTTCTTACTATCGGGGCAACTTTGAAACACACTCTTATGAACTCCTCTCTCTTTCAGTTTCTACGCGACATTGCATCGAAACAGTAAATCCCTTAGCGGCACGTCTTTGTCGGTAAGGTTGTAACCAGACCAGATAAAAAATCTGAAATTTTAAAATCCCAAATTTCCCCAGCCGGGAATCGCACCTGGGATCTCCTACTTAAAATCACAGCGCTCACTGCTTCGCCAGGGAGGTCCTCAAAATCTGCTGAGGTTCTTGCCGGATCTTCTTGGTAGAGTATGCCTTTGGAACTGGTGGTAGACTCACTACAAACAGGTAGGACTGAATAAATCTGTTTTAATTAATATACTCTGTCAGCCTGACTGGCATATAGTCAGACAACCAAACGAAACGAAATTACCAAGGTTATTGGTTGAATTACGGAACCTATAATAATATGATTCCTATAACCAAATAAAACAAACTATAAATTTTCCGAATTTTAATAGTGAAAATCTCTAATTAAAATCACGAAACAAAACGAGATAAAAGTCCTCCATAATAAACTTAACAACTGCAATTAAAAAAGCCAGTCATATTTTCGCCGAATTTGTATTTTATTGGCGTGGCTAGCAAATATTCGTCGCACTAACCCCCAAAAAGATATGAACAGTTCGGTGTAAATTCAACAGCCGGGCCTGCTGCCAACTATATTCGCACTGCAGAAAGATGAGCCATACATAAAACTTGTACGTATTACATCTCATCCAAAAGTATCTTTAAAATTTATTACGCTATAAGCAAAACCGCTACTATATATTTTAAATAATGACCTATAGTACTAAAATTTATGTTGAGACTGTTTTCATACAATTTTTTGTTAAAGGTAATTTGGTAGTAATGTATCTTACTTTGTTGTATTGAAACAAGTATTTTAATAATAATAATAATAATGTAGACACGGGCGACACTGCGGGGCCCATATCAACGGGGACAATCTCTCTCCTAAAGATCAAGAGAAGAAAAAATCTCCTCCGAAGTTCGACATCTATTCTGACAATCTGAACTTTGGACACAGCAGCTCTAGATATTGACCAGTTGCGTTTATAGATCACTGGCACAAGTTCTTAAGCCGGCATGTTCTCAGGAGATGTTGACTTTGCAATGATGTTCACTTAACAATTATTCATTGTAAAGTCACATCTCCTGAGGATGCTCCGGTTTCGAAACGAAACGTGCGTAACCAAACAGATCATCGGCAATGTACCCTACATTGCCGAGAATCTGTTCGGTGTGGAGTATAGGGATTGAAAAAATTATAAATTACACCATATAGATTCTCCTGCTGTTCGCAGAGTATAGAAAATGAGGCTTAATTTTCAGGCTCAAAAATATTCTAAACGTAACGTAAATATCTAATGAAACTTTACGATTAAATTAAGTAACGTTTTAAAACAGTATTAAATTGTGTGAATTATGTAAAAAGGAAACCCTTCGTAAGAGTAATTGAATTCAAATGCATAAATCACAGACGTAGTTAAATACCGCAAATCCATAACTGCATAAAGTAAGTTCTTACGACTAGTTATGAACCTTCTGTGCTCAGTATCCCAGCAAGTCTTAACTCAATAACTGTATTCCCCACAAAAGTTCTTCAACGCCTCGACGTGAACATAACATGATTTATGAATTTAAAATTTTGCTCCAAGCTGTCTAACTACAGTGCAATAAAATACTTCACAACAGTTGCGAGATTCTTCGACAAGTTTTCTTTCGATTTTCAAGAACGGAATATGAAAAATATTGTAAATATTATCATATTGATGTCATTGATATACCCACCTACCTACGTTCTTCATACCTTTTCAGAGTTCTAGTTTCTAAGATAAACTATTTTTCCAGATATTTGTTATGATCTTATTTAAATAATAAATTACACAAAAACTTTACTTTTAGCAATTTGAATATCACTTGATTCAAAGGTGAAGGAAAACATAGTGAGGAAACCTTCATGCCTTCGAGAGTAGAGCATGAAGATGATATAAACTTAAATAAAAACTTAATTAAAATATTTTTTGTTTTTTAGTAGATACTGAGAATGATTTCTCGTCACTTAGTTATAAATTTCTATCAAACAGCGACATCTAGTAGTTCTAGCCTAAATTAGGTCGTAAACTGTTCATTCGGTCGGCACACGACTGGTTAAATTAAAAATTTATCAAAAATTTGCAAGAACACCGTTGTCAAGTAGTTTTTTTAATCATAATTCTCGTAGAATAATAATGTTACTGTATTTGTGATCAATTATGTAAACAAAGAGGTTGCTTACGTAGCAACGCGCATAAGGAAAATTTTAATCCAAAAACTTCTTAGTAATTATATTTAAATTCAGGATCATTAGATATATATAGCTATATTATTTGTATATCTTACGGTAAACAACACTCTTACATCGATACTTACCTACTTAATGAGGCGTAGTTTCTGAGGCCTTAAATGGTCATACGATTATAAGCTTACGAATGTTGTAATAGGTGAGATATTCATCTGTACAAATAAAAGAAAAAGGAGACTGACAGACTGATTTAGCAACGCATATTTATCTAAAACTAATGGTTGGCACTTACATAAAGAATACTTCGCAGCATTAAGGGGTATCCTAGTGTCAAAAGTAGAGGTTTGATTTTTTGTATGATACGTTAAAGTGAACGAAGCTGGATCGAAAACTAGTTAGCCCTTGACTGCAATCACACATGGTAAGTGATGATGTTGTCTAAGATGGCAATGGGCCAACCAGTTAGGGGTATGTCAGTTATATTGAGCTCTTACACCTCAAATCGATTTCAACGCGACATCGTACTGAAACGCTAAACCGCTTACCGACAGGTCATTGTAGATGGTTGGTAACTAGCAACGGCCGAAGTCTCCCATTAGGCCAGACCAGAGAAATTTCAGAAATGCCCAATGCCCAATGCCCAAATGGGCCGGGGATCGATCCCGGGACCTCCCTCTTTAATCCACAGCGCTCAGAGTCGTCCAGGGAGGTGGTCCAATTCTATTTATTTAGTCAAATTAGAAAAATGAAAAATCTATTTACTAGCTTTACCTATTTATTAATATTAAAAAGTGTAATAAAGCAAATTAAGCGAATTTTTCACAGTAACTTTGAATTAATATTAGAAGACAGGTGCGGCAGCTCGTTACGCGAGTATTTCATAATTATAGCAGTCGCTGGGGATACCCAAAGCGATGGTTATTACAAAGAACAATTTGCACGTCTGGGGGAAAATCTTTTGAAATAAAAGATGAAGCTTCTTCCGAGTTTCTTTAGATTTTCCCGTCATTATTGTATTACTGCATTATAATGCTTGCACAAAAAGACTCTATTGCATATTGTCAGCGATTGAATTCACTTTTTTTTTTAATATTAATTGACGGACCAAGCATAGTGCCCACCAAAAATGCGAAAGTGTGTTTGTTTGTCTGTCCAGCCTTCGCACTCTAACTAATCAACCAATCAACTTGATTTCTGGCGTAGAGTTAGTTGAAAGGACGGATTAACATAAGCTACTTTTTATCCTAGCAAAACAAACGGTTTCCATGGAATTTGTAAAAACCCGCAATAAACGTGGACGACAACCGCGGGCATCGAAGGTAATAGGTGTAAATTGTGTGAGTGACATGCCCGTTTTCACTAACGACACACAAAGCAAAGCCTAAATAAGTAACGCCTAATCTATAGAGATCTTCACAAGTGGAAAGATCGTAACATGTGGAGGCATTGCGGGGGCTGCTGCAGCCAAAGAAAATGTATCATCGTCAACCACGACCACTCTGTCAAGAGTGAACGACTAAGGAGGAGGAATCTATAGAGATTCCTGGATATACTTCAACCATTCGGCAACAGTTACCACAGAAGTTGGTGAAACGTTCTTGTGTTTATAGACATCGCCTCAATGATTAGGCATTCGGTTTAGTGAAAACGGGGATAAGTTGCGTTGCCCGCCCAACTCCATGCGAAATACAATGATGAAGCGAGGCAGGATTACCTTACCGCTCTCAATAAATAAAATCGAATCCACTTAATATAGAATCCACTTTCAACTTTTTTATCGCCTTCGCACGCTCAGGTTGCCTTTAAAAGATCACTTTTAGTGAGCCTTTGCACCCTAGCAATAAGTACTATTACTGTTTTCCTTGTTTTTTTCCTATTGTGTTATGTTGTAATAAAGTTTTTCTATTCAATTCTTTTCTACCGATTTTGATATTGAATTATATGTAGAAATAATAATGAATCAATATCGTTTATTGAAAAGAAAAGGTACATCATTTGTCACTACTGTTCGAGTGAAATTAAACACATATGTCCATAAGCTAGGAATTAGCTGTATGAGGCGACGGCGCCATTCCTATATAAAATGGCAAATATATTTATAGACTAATTAAAAATATAATTTCCTAGTAAAAAAGCTTTCATTTGAAATAACTTACGATTAAATAACTAATGAGAGTATATCAATAACGGTCAGGTACCCTATTGCTTATACCTGGCAATTCTACTGACAGAGGAGGAAGAAGGCAACCTGTACTTTTCCCTTTCTGCAGGGTATGTTCCCTCTAGTCTAGAGAAGAAGATATAATAAATTCAATTAAAAATATAACCACTGCGGGGTACTGGTCTCTGTGATAATTCTGCCATAGTTTCTACTGAAAGAAATCAGAGAAAGTCTAAGACTAATGTGGTGACTCAAATCCTTGCAGTTGGACTGTGGACGGTGATAATGTTTCAATGCAGATTTATGTATCTTACGACAACACCGAGAAGGTTTAACAAAACAAACAGACAATTGCTTTTGCATTTTCCTTAACATTGAATGAAAAGAAATCCAAGCCTAGCCCAGCTTTCTATAACCAGACAACAAACAAAAAATCTTTAAAAAAATATACATAAAACTGCCAACAGTAAAGTGGAATCGGTATGATTTTCCATTTTCGATCTGCTGAACTTTGATAAAAATGAAAAAGAAATTTGTTTCGAATCTTGAGTGCTCGCTGTAGTACAAAGTGGGCAAACTTACACAACGACCGCCTTTGATGGATGGATAACTTCTTTTATGTATATTTTAGTTGCCTTATGTTTGTTACTCATTGTTTTCGAGTAACCATTTGTCTGTCATTCTTTTGAATATCTATGAAGGCAGAAATCTATTAGAAATAATATTTACAATGCGAATTTGGAAATTCTGATCCTCATGAAAATTTACATACACGTTATCAGCGATAGGTACATTAAAGAACATAAGGTCCCTTCGAGAGGTGGAAAAATAACTTTTTTATCTTTTTTAATAGGGATGATTGACGAACCATCTAGATGAACCACCTGATGGACGCGACAGCAAACGGGGAGCAGGGACTCGCTGAACACCAGCGACACAATCCGTCCATCGATTAAAATGATGACGATGAATTAAATACTTAGTGTTGTTAACCTTCTGAGTCGTTTATAAAAGCTTTCTGTCATATTAAATGGCTAATTTTAAACATTGCTAACAAAGGGTTGGAGTCAATTAGCATTTGATAGCCCGGTAGCGCTATTTAGGCACAGAACGGACACTGTATCATTAATTTGAAAAAGGAGTCAACAGAAATACTGTTGCGGTTTGCGTAATAACCAATTATAACACTTACTGCAATGCTGGTAAATGAAAATCACTAGTCTTTTGCTATAATAATTGACAGGTTAAATTGAAACGTTACCAAGGTCAAAGTTATAAATTATTTATTATTCAAACACCCAACTTAGAACAATTGACAAAAAATGTATTACAACTGAAAGAAATTTACAGTTAACTACATTATAATAAATTCTCAGGAAACAAAAGAAAAATACTTCAATGAGTCCATAATTCACAAAATTCTAAGAAATACTTGGAAAATATTTCAACGGCTCTTTTATTCAAAGGCTACTTTTATCTTTGTCACAATATAAATAAAGCTTAGAAATCCCAAGCTTTTAAAACAAAGAGAAAAGTCTGCAATGAAATTAAAAATAAATAGGTAAGTACCTAAAATATAATGAACAAACAATTTAAAGTGAAAGATCTTATTAAAATGAGAGAGTTACATTATAATAAGACCTTTATTGGAATATAATTCTAAGAAATATGTAGGAATATAAGTCTCAATATGATCCTATCAGATATCGCGTCCTTCTACTGATATCAGATCCGATTATCTACAAAAGAACTGAGTTAGAATTGAGGTTGCACTAAAAATACCCTTGAAGAGGTTATAACTTTACGCAACCTAGAATAGGACAAAACCTCTTTCGTCACCACCACTCCACACAAGTTGCAAAGATAACTTCAAAGTCAAAGTCAAAGTCAAAATAATTAACGGATCTACCGATATTTGGAGAGACAAATGTAACGATCATACAGTTCGTTGAATTATGATGAAGAAGCAACGCACCATCTTCAGCGAGTCAATCATCGGTGTAGTGTGATAATATGGCGGATTGGCGCAGTGGGCAGCGCCCTGCTTTCTGAGTCCAAAGCCGTGGGTTCGATTCCCACTACTAGAAAATGGTTGTGTGTGAACATGAATGTTTTTCAGTGTCTGGGTGTTTATATGTATATTATAAGTTTTTATGAATATTATTCATAAAAATATTCATCAGTTATCTCAGTACCCATAACACAAGCTACGCTTACTTTGGGACTAGATAGCGGTGTGTGTATTGTCGTAGTATATTTATTATTATTATTATATTATATTGTAGTGGTGACTCTTGAATTGGAAGTGGCGGTTGTAAGTCCTTTACGTTATTGCATGAGGTCGTTTGTCTTTTCTCACACTGTACACCGATGCCTGACTTGATCGTTGTTCTGACCTGGGTCCGATACTCGGATCGGGCCAAAAATTTTAGGTATTTCAAGAAATTCTCAGTACTAGAATCAGGATGATTACGTATCTCACAACAGGTTTATGACCTGCGTAACTCTCGCAATCATTGCTGGCTATCGTCACTATTGCATACAAAATACTTTAAGGACGTTTACAGTTTACCCCTGTCGAAAACCTGTGCGTAAACACTCTCACATTCCAACTCACATACGAAACGTAGCTCAGAATCCCTCTTTGCTTTGATTCTTTGAAATTACATGAGAGGCCACCTGTGCCCAGCTAGGTACTTGCTGGAGGAAAGCCTGACAAACCATATCCATGAGAAAGATTAAACAATATTAAAGGTCTATAAAAAATAATCCGTTGCGATGCCGAGTAAGTAGGTGTATATAAAATTACCATACAACAAGCTAGCTCGTTACCTTATAATAATATTTTTTTTATTTAACTCTACATGACGTTGTAGTCAAAGACTAAGTAACGCTAAGGGCACTGAACTAAATATGGAAAGAAAGCAATTCAATTTGAAAAGTATAACTATTTATCAAACTATATGAAAATATCAAAAAAAACTGATAAGCACTTTCGTTACGTGCATTATTTTGTCTCCAACAAACTTATTTTGCTCATCATACACATTTTATTATTCATATTGTTCTTTGAGAATATTTTTTTGAATCTAGAACCTAAAACTAATTTTATTAAATAAAACTTTTCCAAAAAAGATATCTTATAAATTTCGCTACTCTATAAATTTCATAACATTAATTACTGTCGGGGTCATAAACATTATTCGCATGACAAGAAATACGAATGCGAGAGCTTTTTTAACTCCGCAAGTTTAATTTGTGTGATTGATTTACATGACTCCCGGGACTTCTCACCAACTTTCATTAAACTAAAAGGCACAGAAAATGTCTTGCATTGTTATACTTTACTTATTATTATTGTATTCAGCTTGACAAGTTGACTTATTAATACCGAGGCTTTAAGAAAATTTGAATTCATCTGTCACCCCCTTTTATAATGATAGTGCGCTTTTCCAAAAATGGGGAAATTACTGAAATGGCAAACATCGAAATGGATTAGGGCAAAGGAAATAGGTTTATTATTTAATACCTTTTTAACAGTTTTTTAAGTATATGCATAATATGACAGCAAAATAGCTTCAATTCGATTGCTCTGCCCTACATTTGGAAATAAGTACGGAGGGACTTAAGTATTTGTACTTTATTTACTACAAGTAAATAAAATACAAATAAAGGCTTATTATAATTTAAAATTCCGAATCGATGGATCGTTAAAGCTAGGCTTGCGAATACGAGCGGTTTGGATCTAATAGCGAGTTTACGAAGGCTCTATGTAGGTATATCTGACAACCGCAGACAGCCGTACATCAACGAGATCGGGTCGCAACACTTGTCACGCCCAGATCTCCTTCAAGATGTATCAAATTGGTCTGCAGTAGGTACTGTGAGTTTATTGAAAATATAGCTCACGGCTAATGTCTAGTATACCTAGAAGCTACATCTTACGTTTACTTTACACTGGGCTCGTGCTATGATATTAACTCTGAATAAACGGTACTTGTATGTAACCTCAATATCGCACATACCTGCATGCAATCGTCTGGTTTTAGTATATATATCTATGGGAATAACATTCATGATTAAAATGATAAATCATATTATACGTAAGTTTGTTTGTTCACACCTTTACTAAGCAACCTTTTATCATTTAAGGCTAGATTTTGGTCATAAAGTTAGTTGAAAGGACTAAGAATGACATAGTAACATAGGCTACTTTTGGTCCTGAAAAACATGTAAGTTCCAAGGATGGTTTTCAGGAACATTCGTATTTTTTCACAAAAAACAGTCCTTCACTCACGTCCAAACAAAATATCAATCGAATTGATTTTTTACTTAGAGATACTCGAAGTTGAAAGGACGAAGAGTAACATTTTTGCTTTTTATAAATGCAATAGATTGTTTATTTATCCTTCCTTTTCCCCTTCACTAAGCAACTAATTGGCTGGATTTTTGTGCATAAACTTAGTTGAAAGGATAAAGAGTGACAAAGTAACATAGGCTACTTTTGGTCCTGACAAACATGAAAATTCCACAGTGGTTTATGTTCCTGTAGAACATTCTTATTTTTGCACGAAAAATCGTCCTTCATTCACATCGTAACGAAACAACAAATCGACTTTACTTTTTGTAATGAGATAGGTGAAAGGACGAAGAGTAACACTTATGCAAATTACCTGTACAGACTTATTCACCGCTGATAACACAGCGGGAAAAGATCATGGTCCGTGAAACAGAGAAGTACTAATCAGAGTACGAGCAGAAGTGTCATAAGAGAGAGTGTTTAAGAGCTAAAACTTTCCAGGCTATTTAAATGCAAGTTGGCGGTCTAAATACATTATTACCTACAAACAGATCTCAATGCACTCCTGGGTAGCATCATCCCATCCATACAGGTCACAAACGTATCTCGTATATATGTCTGTGGTCGCCGTCTCCACCGCCATTAGTTCCGCCTATTTCGTTTGGCCAGCATCGGGTTGGTAGTGATGTGCGTCACGGCCTAATTTCACGCCACTTTGCCTACACAGACGTTGTTATCTCTCAATACAGTAATACATGGAGGTATATATACGAGTATGCCAGGTACGTACTTGCTACACATCTTAAGGCATTCAGTGCTGCTAAATGAGGTTGAAGGATCTTAGACTATTAATAATCTATTAAGTTTATCAAAGAAAACAAATATATGTTCTTGACAATATATCTGACTATAAATGGTTGCGAAATTTATCAGGAATTTTTACTCTTTAGAAAAAAGTTAGAAACCTCTAACAAAAATTTGATGGGAATTTTCCTTTATTCATTAAAATTATGGGATTGAATAAAAAGTAAAATGAATTATTTACACATCAATGAATATTGTTAATGGTTTTAATAATTTTAATTACTAAAAATTTACAGTGATATCTCCTCCAAGTGTCCGAAATCAGTTATTAAATCTAACCGACTCTGAGAAATCATCAGAAATAAAAAAATTAAAATAATATGGAAACCGCAACGCATTTACTAAAATCAAAATCCGTGTCACGATCTTAATGTAAACAGATTGATTTTTTAATGTGTTTCTACGCACTCATGAGCACAACATTCACCAAGGAGAAAAATATAAAATTCAAGAATAAATCCATGTATAAATAAAGTATCTTAATGCATACTAATACCAAATCTTATTACATTATTAACTTTTTTTTTCGTGTCGTGAATATTGAATAATTTGATTATTATCGGTGCATAGCTGGCGGTGAAGATTCTGGTCACGATTTTATGTAACAGGTAACTTTTAATGTCTTTCTGGCGCAAGATTAATGCTCAGCTGTCATGGGCACGAATTAGTTTATTTTTAAATAAGTCCATTGACCACTATGTAAAAAAGCCGTACTACTGAAACCAAGTTCGATCTTTCCCTCCTCTAACTTACAGACTTATGCGTGCATTGGCGCTCTCTGGTGTTATCATCACTCCACGCCTGCATTATTACTTATTTTGTAATAGCACCATCCATCTATTCTTATAATAAAACTGCAACTGGAAGATCTCTGTACATTTTATATATTTTGAAAATTTTGCCCGGGGGATGTTTTACAATCGATACTGATTCCAAAACAGATTTTTATTTAATTTTTGTATGTCTGCTGTGTGTCCGGACATCACGTAAGAACTACTGAATGGATTTAAATAAAATTTGGTATAGTCGTAGCTCATATTCCGGGTCAAAATATATGATACTTTTTATCCCGATAAACAATAAGTTTCCTTAAGGGAAATGGGATGATTTCTTTTAACAAATTTACTTCATAGCTCCGTTAAATTTGAACCGATTTTAATAATTATTTTATTATTTGAATGTTTATATTATCAAGCATATATTGTCTTATTTTAATGAAGATCTGATAACAGCAAGTCGCAAGGCATTTGGGACAACGATCGAATGCATGCGTACAATCCTACTAATATTATAAACACGAAAGTTTGTGAGGATGGATGTATGGATAGATGGATGGACATGTTTAAAGTAATCATTATTACTTACAAAAAAATTCCGGGAGTCTAACTTTTAAGACACAATAACTAATTTTTGTTTAAATTTGTCAAGCAAAACACGGGTACAATCTAAAGATGTTGACATTCCTATTATTTGTTATATATAGTTGATGTAATTTATGTTATATTTAATTATTTTTTTATTTCATAATCTTTTTTCCATAATGATATGTTTCATAGAGCATGCATAAGTTGCCCAGAGGAGATCGCTTAAGAGAATTTTATATTGTTTATGTAATTTTTTTTTTTGTGTAGTTCCCATGTTTATTGTTTTCTCTGTAAATTGTGTGCATTAAAGAATATATAATGAATATATCTATCTAAATACGTTGCCATTGTACTCGTTATATTAGGGACGCAAAGTGCACCTACCGCCTTCTTTTATCCAATATTTGATAGTATTTGAATAATAGTTAATTTAAGAAATAAAAATACATTATCCAAATTATATTTGAATGTAAATTTATTCATGAGGGATTTTTGAATCTGTGAGGGCGAATTTCCTTTAAATCTTTTTCTGAGACAGAACAGGATTATTGTCTCGCATTTTAGGATTTAGGCAAGAGCACTTCTAACTAAAGCGGATAGTCAGAAAAACACTTCTTGGTAAGATTAAACAACGGTTCATTACCTTCAAAAGGTTGGTTGCGAGTACCTATAGCAATTTTTAACCATTGGAAAAAAATTTTTCACTATTTTACAATAGTATTTATATTATTCACTGGGTATAGTTTTACAGGGTTTAGTTTTATTAGTGTCCAGCCACGTCAGAGGAATAATCGTATATCTGTCTAAACTGATGATAAAGCTAAAGAATTTGTTTTCATTTTCATTCTGCTAATATCTGGACAGGCAAATAATCTCGAAATGATAACTATCTACATTTTCCTATAATTTCACTTTAAATAAGGGAGGATATATTTTGTTTCAAAGTAAGTTATTTTTAAAAGCCGCTTGGCGCAGTCGGCAGCGACCCTGCTTTCTGAGTCCAAGGCCGTGGGTTCGATTCCCACAACTGGAAAATGTTTGTGTGATGAACATGAATGTTTTCAGTGTCTGGGTGTTTATATGTATATTATAAGTATTTATGTATGTTATTCATAAAAATATTTATCAGTCACCTTAGTACCCATAACACAAGCTACGCTTACTTTGGGGCTAGATGGCGATGTGTGTATTGTACTATATTTATTTATTATTTATTAAAGTTACCTTGACATGAATTGGTATATAGATGACCATAAAATAGTCAATTACCTGTATATATTAAACAAAATCTTCTTGTTTAACTTTTTTATGGTTGTTGTACAGTCCTAATGCAGTTAAATGCAACTGGTGTAATATCAGTTTGCAGTTTAGATGCAGTTAATTCAAGCGTACAAAAACTGCTTCATAACTGCAATTTTATTGCAAATGTGCAGTTCCAATGCATGCAGTGTGTATACACTAAGTACACGTGTTTCCTGCGCACTATCTAACGAGTCGAGGGTGAAAAAAGTCTCTAACCTAACTTAAACAATTTCATAGTCCCTTCGCCTGTAACTAAATTAGTAATGTAATCTGAACTAGGTTGTACCAACTCGTTACATTATAAAGAAGGCTACTACGACACCTACATTTACGATCTCCCCTACCTCGCCGCGCCGGGTCGCATGCATAATTGAATCACCGCGGTCAAATTAGCAGTTTGGAGTTTGGCCTCTACAAAAGGATATACTTCAGTTTAAAGCGTCTTTATTGTACAAACAAATTTATGCAACGTTTACGGTGTTCAATCAGTGCTGAGTACACAATATATAGAGCGTTTATTTTGACTTTATTTATGTATTTTATTCATTTTATATTAGTTATTCATAAGACACATTCATTGTAACAACCTTCGTAATAAATTAAACAGTGTTGGAATTACTGGTTACAAGGTTGCAACAAACATCGTATAATTATAATCAATCATAAGATTATATTTTTTTATATAAGATATTCAGATTTCCAAGAATCATTTCTCAGAACAAGCTCGGAAAATGTAGTGACTCGCAAGCGCTCTCTTAGGCACGGAGCTGGACCACTTTCTTTTCTCTGGGGTTAAATAAACTTCTTCTTCTAAAATTCCTCTCTATTATTCGCGAGAGTTTGCACACGCGATTCCAGTCCATCATCTGTTATTACGATGCCAGACTCTTCCGACAACTCTTCGCATCTTAATAAGTTGCAGTAGCTCATATCTCTCGTGCCTCAGCACGTACCACAGATATGCAACTTTTCTGACCTTGATGATGGCTTAAATGATAATTAGGTATAGATTTTAACAAGTCAATGTCCTAATACCGCTGTTTCAACCGACACAGTACAACAAGGCATCAAGAATTAATTTAAACTTTGCATTTCAGTCTTGATGTTTCTCGAAACTTTTGTGTAGACATTCGTAGGTAGCTATATTAACATTGAAAATTCCAAAGCGAGAATAAATCTACAAATCTACAATTTCAAAGAAAATTTGAACATTAATCTAGATTCGAAAACAATGTTTTTATTTATAAACTAATGCTTCATCACTGAGTGAATATGCAGCGCACTTGTCTACAAAATGCATCTTAATTCTTCATTTAATCATACCTACATTGTCGGTGAAAGGAAAAACGAAAGCTAGAATGGCATTTCAGAAATTTCAATGTAGTAAAAGAGTAAAGGTAGAATTCAATCGAATAGTATGTAATCAGTTAACATTATAAGATGGAATTATGTAGTGACATATGAGACCTTTGATGTTATCCAACTGTCTATTTTATAGAAGTCATAACATTAGCGTTTTGATGGCTGTGATGATGCAGTCTAAGATTAAAGTAAACCAGGTTGGAAGAAGTAAGGCAATTTTAAAGGCTTATTTGGTTTCTACATTGCATTGTAACGGTAACTTTAAGAACTTAGTCGTATGGTAATAATCCAGATAAGAACAAAGCCAATTATGAAATAACTAGCACCGTGTAACTTTGACCACGACCCTACAACGTCTGCTAAGTCAAGCCACGTAACAACTTTCATTCTACAACCTACTGCGTTGCATCTCCCGCCCTTTGCACGACTTTACACGACCAAAGAGGCAAATTAGGCAAAGATTTTCGAATTTTAGCTATCTAGGTCACTACATGTACTCAATCATTATTTAATCCATTCTTGCAACATAACACAAGGTCACACAGGTCAACAGGTTGTCTTATCAAGCTTTTACCGCCGAATTACTGTACCTATCCTATCCGACAAATCCAAAATTTTACAAAATAAGTTTTATTTGTATATTAAATAAATCTTCTTATGTAATAGACTTTATATCTCGGTTACGCTCATTCGGCTGTAAAGGCTCTTTATACTTACATCTTTTTATAACATAGAACTTAGATTGATAAAACAAAATATATCTGAACCGGCTTTAAGATCGAATCCCATTACGCACATTACACAGACTGAGGATTTTCAAAGAACTTCGGCCGTGTATTTATTTACATAGAAAACGTGTCTGTATTATCTGTTTAAACAGGCTTTTGTTTAGCATGCTGACCTACATAATAGGTACATATGTGGTGGAATTACATATATTGCTCGTAGGCGGACTTAAAGCAATTTCTAACGCTCGAGTGATTTGGCGTTTCGTCGGCATTCAAGTGTACAAAATCGAGTAGGCATTAGCTATACCAATAGATGTGACTACCAAGATAGGTTTGCAAATAAGTTGTGTAGTAGATACATTTTAGCTCTACTTCAGGACTATGTACAATACTAGCCTTTACCCATTTGAGCAGGGCGTGGTACCTTTTCCTGCCCACTACAGGGCATGGGTCTTCTCCCAAGATAAGAACCGTAGACCAACACAGAATTTGTGGATTCTACCTTCCACCTTTAAATAAATAAATATACTACGACAATACAAACATAGCCAACGCTCTTCCAATATGTCCAAATAACATAATGTGAGGGCAGCGTTTGCTACATAAATGATCTTGATAACAATAAAAACTTTTTTATGTAAGGTTTAATATTCTATACCTAATGATGAAAATCTTCTAATAATTGACTTAACAATTATTCATTGTAAAGTCAACATCTCCTGAGGATACTCCGGTTTCGGAGCGAAACGCGCGTAGAGGGTGCATTGCCGAGGATCTGTTTGGTGTGGAGTATACGGATTGAAGTAAATATAAATTACACCATATAGATTCTCCTGCTGTTCGCGGAGTATGGCAAATTAAGCTTAATTCTCATAATATATTATGGATTTCCGCAAAGTAACGCCTGCTTTTATCGAATATCTACTAATCTCGTTTTCAATATATTCGTAGAAGGTACATAATATTTACGAATGACGAACCATTTAGTCAGCGCACGCGGATAAATCAGCGTTTTTGAACAAAAAAACAATTTTGAAGTGCCTTTATTTTAGTGTGAAACCTTATTATTACTGTGTAGTAAGATCTGTGTTATAAAATAAAACAGTGCCCCGTTGGTCAAGCTGTTGGAATGTTCAACTACGGAGTTCCTGGGCTCGAGTCTATAATTGCTAGGTCAGGTTACTCACAATTTCTTTACGATCCTGGATATCCTAAGATATTGGTGTTATCCACTCACGTGCCTCGAAGAGCAAGTTAACCCGACAGTTCTGATTATTATAACTAAGATGTGATAGTTATCGCCAAAGTCCACAAACCGGCACTGGAGAATCGTGTTATGTTTTCTCCAAATGGAGGTAACAAGGTGTTTTACGTCGACATTTTAAATTATTTTCCAAAACCCATCTACTAAATCTACTACAAAAGTAATATTAAATATTCAAATTTTATCAGTAAGAAATTCACATTATTCTATTTTTACAAAAATGCCGATTCCGAAATCCGGTGGAGGGACGAACGAGTCGAAGGTAACTTTTAAATTGCGTTTCCGCTTTCTCTAACTTATTTACTTCTTATAAAAGAAACAAAATATAATTCCACTTTTCAGGTCAAAAGATAATGGCCTTTGATAACAGTCTGAAAAAGCTTTCCGCTGCTTTGTTTCTTTTTTTATTCCAGTTTACGTGGTCCTTCCTCAAAAATTATAACTTGCGAGATTAAATAAGAACTTTTAATAAATTGCCTTTAGGTTATATTAGCTTTGATTTCGTCTCTCCACAATCAGTTTATTTCTTCTTCTTAGCCGTGTACTCTTGTAGAGTTTTCGTGCCTACCGAGATGACATACATGGCATCATTTACTAGGGCTTTATTTAAAGACATTACAGACATGCCGCCGATTTGACGGCTGATTGGCGCAGTTTGTAGCGACCCTGCTCTCTGAGCCCAAGGCCGTGGGTTCGATTCCCACTATTGGATAATGTTTGTGTGATGAGCATGAATGTTTTTCAGTGTCTGGGTGTTTATATGCATATTCTAAGTATTTATGTATATTATTCATAAAAATATTCATCAGTCATCTTAGTACCCATTAAACAAGCTACGCTTACTTTGGGGCTAGATGGCGATGTGTGCGTTGTCGTAATATATTTATTTATTTATTCAAAAAAGATAATAAATCATCGGTTCGAACTTCAGCAAACAATAGATACGCACTACAGAAGGGCGGCCATCAACACTCTTATAATCTCTTACACTCACTTTAACTTATGTACCTAAAAATATTTTTTTTTTTTTAATAGAAAATGGACTTAACAATATGAATATTAGAAGTAAAAATAAACTCTTTATACAGTTTACTAAGCTACATAAAATTAGTAATTCATTCAAGGGAAATTGTATAATATTTTATAACATATTACCGAATACTATAATTTCATAGTAAAGGCTTAGTTTGTTGTGGGCTCTTCTTAGACCAGGACGCGTTTGGAACCCTCCTATCTTTAGGTTTAAGTTGGCGAAGGTAGTTATCACCATCGCCTCACAATTATGTAAATATACATGTCGAAATGCTTCATAAGTGCCCGCGATAGGCCTACATGAATAATTAATATTTGAATTTGACTCTGAACCCATTATTATACTGTTTTAGTTCTCACCACTTATCGAGCTATTTTTTTCTAGTTCTTGCGGTTGGTAGCTTTGTGGGACAGTCCACATTCCACCACAGTCTGTAAGGGTTAGTGATTCAACCGCATCTGTCTAGCGTTGTAATTGCAACCTATTCTTGTACCACCCGATCTTGAGCGATCTTCATTTCCATTGGCCAAAAAACTTTAATTTTCATAGATTGATATATATACCAACTTTTTTCACAAAAAATACTTTCTAAATCTTAATTTATATGTATTTAAGGTAAACTACTTAACAATAACATAACTCTTGTTGACGACAGTTACAATTTAACATAAGTTATGAACCAACATTGAGCTAAGAACAGGTTCTCAAGTACCAGCCATGCTTAAAATTGAACTTGATGTCGCTTTAGTGCCCTTTGCTGAACTTACACTTTACTGAGAGCAACTTAGGGTTTCCGCGACGCTGCAAAGATTTAAAAGAATATTATGAGCTGCTGTAACTATACTTATATGTAATATCCTATATATTCAAATTGAAAAGTAATTCATATCAAGTAAGCCTTAAATAAGCACTTGAAACGCTTAAACCTAATCTAGACCACCTAGTTAAACACTTTGAGACAAGTATGTATGTTTGTTATGACTATACAACCGCATTGGAAGGCGGGATAAGAAAAACTGAGCTGTGGCTCTTTTCTAACATAATTGTACAATTGAACAATCATTTTTTGTGAGATGAAAGCGGAGCGACCTGCTTCCTGCCTAGTCATAAACAAATATATCAATTGTATAGTAACCTCGATGTATTAAATTCATAAATTAAATACATTGTTTAAACTTATGGAAAGGTAAAAGTGCACAAAACGTTTTCTGTTCTTTTCTCAGACGATATGTAGATATCACCAATTTATTTCAATGTGAATCAGACAAATAGTAAGTCGATGATGCTTTTATTACATAAAGACTTGTTTTGTTTTATTTTCGATTAATACGTAGAGCAGTAAGATCATTTGGCGCTTATTTGAGAGATAAATTTAAAGATGTTAAGATAATGACAGTCTTTAGTCAATACATATTTGAAAATTTAATGTATGTTTGCAAAAATATATTTAAATTTAAGAGAAATTTGTTGTGAAGTATAAGGATTCAAGAATTTATAAATTACACCATACAGATTATCCTGCTGTTCGCGGAGTATAGCAAATTAAGCTTAATTTTCATAAGAGATATTTGACTTTGACTTTGACTTTATTTATTTATTTCTAATAATCAGAAGATAAATATAACGTTCTCGAATACAGAGAGAAAGAGAGAGAGTAGAATCTCTGTAAGACAAATATTCTAAACTGTGAGATGGACAACCAGGACGTTTCCTTGAGTGCATTAATAAATTGGACTGAACAGTAATCCCCAGTGAGTGAATCAAAGTAATCCCCAAGATCGTTGCTAGGAATAGACACTGACCATGATTCAATAATATAATTTTACTATGTTCAAGTAACTATCGGTGTATGGGTTATTTAGGAATAGATAACACGCTTGCCATAACAATCCAAAGAAATGTTACCTATATTGAAATAAAACTCGATTTCGACGAAATTTGCCAAAAAGATGTACTTCTGTCTTACTAAATAACCTTTGTTTGTAAAAAAAATATCAGTAACAGCTAACCGATCTTGACTAAATGTTATATAAAGATAACGGAGATATATATAGGTAGTAGGTAACAATACCTACTGTATGCAGTATACAAATACTGCTCAGCTCAGTAAACAAGCAATTGTAGCTTGTTTCTTAAAATAATCGCAGTAACGTGTGGTAAACCTCTACTATTGAATAAGATTCAAAAAAGATTGCAAAGTGAGTACCAAAAGAACCCAATTAAGCTCCCCGAAGCTTATTTATCATAATACAAATACCAACATCTTCCCCCAAGGATCATTCAAGTTATATGCGTTTTTAATAAATTTACTCGAGGCAAACAGATAACAAGACGTATATTGTACTTCTTTGTAACCGGAAAATGAGGAAAACGAATTGGATAACGATTGCGTATGTATTATGAAAAATTCATTATTCCCCAACCATCGCTTTTCTTTTTATTTAGTCAAATAATAAATAATTGGATGCCTTTTAACCCGATTTGATAAAAAATACATTTACAAATAAATAAACACATTGGTATCCATGCTCTAAGATAGCGTAGCTCGTGTTATGGGAACTAAGATGACTGATGAATATTTTTTAGGAATAATTACATAAATATTTATATACACCCTGACATTGAAAAGCATTCATATTTATCACACAAACAGTTGTGGGAATCAAACCCACGGCCTTGGATCCAGAAAGCAGGGTCCACTTCTGCGACAATCAGCCATCTTAACTTTATCTTTACTAAGTTCAAATTTTTTGATTACTTTATTGTATCACATCGGCGTATAAATTTAAAGTTGATGTAATCATATAAACCAGCAAAAAACAACTTATAAATAGAAAATTCATGAAAGAGATAATAAATAAATGAAAGTTCATCTTTAATGTACGAGAGTTGATTGAAAATAAAGAAGCAAAATATTTGCCAACGTAAATAAAAATTAGGTTGCTTATCTTAAATACCGTTACCGTATACCGTTTTTATTTTTTACCTTTCCTATCTGCCTCGCTTGTCCAGTGGTTAATAGGTCCGACTGCGGAGGTCTTCCGTTCAGTTCTTGGGCCAAGATAAAGTTTTACGTTGCAGGCGTTCCCATGTGCTGCCGGCAGCACGCTAAGCCTTCGTGTTGCATTTATTATCACAAGTATAGTCGTAGGGGAGGTTCATGTGACAGCACTTCCACGGGTAAGTACTAATGCCATGTTTATTTCTGCGTCCAAACAGCATTGCTGTATTACAGTGAAGGCGGTGGTTGCCAGTGCAATTAAAGGTGCATGAAGCTTAACACCTAGGCCTCGGGTTGATTGGCACATCCTGCAACGTGCCATACGTATAGGAAGTGTTCCTTTCATGCCCTGGAAATTTTAATTCTGTTGTAAGAGTGAGCAGTCCGCGCTCTTTTATAGGCCTTTTTTCAACACAGGACACTTGTAGGTAATTGTGTTTTTATAATGTACTAGCTGTTGCCCGTGACTTCGTCTGCGTTTGATTTTTTTTTTTGATGTGGCATTAAATTTAGTTGTAGAACTAAAAAAAATAAAGTATTCAGTATCGCTATGCCTTAAATGAGGGGTTTGCTGCTGTCCACTGAGGAGTTCTGTCCTCTATCTCCAACCACAGTTTGGGCAAAATTAAACACATATTATAACATCTATAGTACAAAAATAATTATATAATCGGTTATAATTTTTCGGCGCTATGGTGTAAAATCGTCAAACACACCTCCTCCAAACGAACCGAGCTTAATGTCGGGATAAAAATTATCCTATATTACTTCTAACACTTCCAAGAATATGTCTACAAAGTTTCATGAGGATCGGTTTAGTAGTTTTTGCGTGAAAGCGTAACAAACATACTTACATTGACATTTATAATATTAGTAGGGATAGGGATAGGGATAGGGATAGGGATAGGGATAGGGATTCTCAATGTCCTATCGGAATGGCATCAAATTGGGTTTAGTAGTTTCATTTTTGAATCAACATAACTCGCACAATATATCATACAAGTAAATAATGTTTACGATAAGCAGTATAGAAGCGGTGATAGCCCAAAGGTTAGGACTTCGGCTTCCCTTTGGGTCGAGGCCCAGCACGCACCTCTAACTTTGCTAAGTTACGAGTAAGTGCAAGTGTTAAGCAATAAACCTATCACTTTCGTCAACGGGACTCTCCATAATGTTCTCAAAGGCGGGTAGAGTCCACCAAAACGCACTGGGCATACCACGCTAACCTTTCTCATTGTGGAAGGAGACCCGTGCCCTGTAGTGGGTCGGTAATGGGTTAATATGATGACCAGTATGTTGGTTTGTAGTAGTATCTAAACGCCTACCCAACACAAATCATTGTCTCCTGATAGTTTTAGATCATCATGCTTAAACAAACAAATACTTTAGATTTATACTATAAGTGTATATGATATATGACGCAAATTTCTAAAAACCATCTCTCCAGTCTGAGTTTAACAATACAGAAGCATTTAATTAATAGCAATGGAACCATTGCTCTATGTATTGTGACACACATGCACTGATATTATAACAAACCGGCCATCATGGGTCTCCTTCCACAATGAGAAAGTTTTAGGCTATAGTCCACCACGCTGGCCCAGTGCAGATTGGTGGACTAACTGTGATTGGTATTATTTTATTACGATTTTTTCCATTTTCTTTAATATTTAGTTTTTTATTATCACGACAAGTGATAGCCTAGTGATTTAAACCGTTTTATAGAAGTACTAACCTATAAAATATCTATTTATGTTGTTATTATTTAAAATATGTTATTCTGTATCAATACATAAATAATAAATAACAAATATATAAACCTTCATTCCTAAGTTATTTTACTTTGTAAAGACAGAGAAATTCACATTATTTTTCAAAATTATGTAGTTTGCCGAGGTTATTTTTCTGACTTTAATGGAATAAGCCTCTAGAACCAAAGATATTGTTTGTAGTTTACTTGGAGGATAACATAAATATTAAATATTATCATGGGTATTCTATTGCAGAATATTTTTGGGTAGTTTTCAGTGCACGGAAGACAAGTAACAATTTCTTACAAACTGAGGAAATGCACTCGCGCCAGCCGTGTGTCCCGAGCAAAGACCGCTGCTCCTGGCGAGGGAACTGTATCAAACGACGCGGAAATTCCCACTTACTCTCTGATTGCCACACTACGTGGGTTAATGACATTGTTGATACGCTACGCCGAATACATTTTGTTTTGTGAACTACGGTTTAAAAGAGCTCTTTGCTTTCAATGAGTTAGGTACTACAATATTTTGAAATAAAATATAAAAGCCAAGAGTGTAAGCCTACCATTATATACTAGACTACATCATCGTCATCACTTCAATCGATTGCAGTCCCCTGCTGGACATAGGTCTTTTGTAGGGAGTTCCAAAATCCACGGTCCTGGGCAGTCTGTTTCCAGTGGCTCCCAGCGACTCGTTTGATGTCCTCGCTGCGTTTACTAGTGCAAGGTCGCCATTCCACCTAGGAACCACAACGTCTCCGTTCTCCAAGCTATGTGCCCCGCCCATTTCCACTTCAGGTTTGCATCTCGCTGAGCTATGTCGGTAACTCTGGTTCTTCTACGGATCTCCTCATTTTTTATTTGATCACGTAGAGATACCACCAACATAGCTCTCTTCATCGCCCGCTGAATGACTCTGATCCTTTTTATGAGGCCCATAGACATTTACTAGACTACATAAAATAATATAATTTTTAATAAATTGTTTTAACCTGCTCTTGGCGGAACGTCAATTTTACAATTTTTTTAATTCGCATTTAAAAAAAATCGTTTAAAGGAAATAGTAGGTACACAATTTTAAACTAAACTACCCTTTGACATCCTTGAGGTGTCCGTCGATGATCGGTGAGCGCTATGTTTTTAATTTAGAGGGTCCGGGTTTGATACTGGACATTAAATTGGGGCAATTTGGGAATTCATAATTTCAGAATTTTCTCTGGTTTGGTGGGAGGCTTCGGCCGTGGCTAGTTACCACCCTACCGAAAAGACGTGTTGCTAATCGATTTAGCGTTCAGGTACGAGGTCGATTAGGTGTATGAGTTCAATATTATACGGCCGATTGGCGCAGTTTGCAGCGACCCTGCTTTCTGAGTCCAAGGCCGTGGGTTCGATTCCCACAACTGGAAAATGTTTGTGTGATGAGCATGAATATTTTTAAGTGAGTGGGTGTTTACATGTATATTCTAAGTATTTATGTATATTATTTATAAAAATATTCATTAGTCATCGTAGTACCCTTAACACAAGCTACGCTTACTTTGGGGCTAGATGGCGATGTGTGTATTGTCGTAGTATATTTATTATTATTATTATTATTAAAACTTTCTTATATATATCCTTAACAGATACCATCTTAGACTGTATCTTCATTTATCACCAGGTGAGATTGCTGTCAAGAGCTAACTCGTAGGCTAGCTCTAACCATGTTGCTTTTTCAACAATAAATGACAACGTTAGATGCTGAAAACAGATGAACATCCGTCTAAGTTTGTTGTTGGCTTCTTCTTAGACCAGACGCGTTTAGAATCCTCGTAGCTTTACTTTTGAGTTTATGATTGTAGTTATCGCCATTATCTCACTACCTTGTACACATTTTTATGAAATGCACACATCAAAAGTGCCATCTATGGGCCTGTTTAAATAAATAAATTCGGTTGTGATGGCTTGATATACGCTAGATTTATATCTATAAGATATGTAGAATATACGTAAATTATAAAGTGCGTTTGCGTTATAATTGTTATGTCTATCTCATAATAATTAATTTAAAGAATAATATGAAACTTGATAAAGTGTGTTTATCGCTTCATTGAAATAAATCATTGAGGATTCCAAAGTGCCAGAAACCAAATCAATGTTTTTCAAACCCTTACTACTTTTTTGGAATGCAATATTTAAAACACAGCTTACTTTCAATTACAATATAAACTCATATATCTAAATAAACATAACGCTGTAACGATCTATCACACTAAAACGGTCATAACTCATAATTTATTCGTTCATTATATCTCGCTGTAAAACGCGTAATTGAACACAGTACCTTAATGAAATAAACAGTATGAAATTGCAAGTACAACTAGACTCGACAGGGTGTGTATAAATAACTGCCATCTATACTACCATCGCTTAAAGCAGTTTTATTTTCAAATGTAAATAATAACTTCCCAAAAATTAATGATTATAATTCTAAAACAAAGTCGTCAATAATATAGTAGTGGCAGGCAATATAAATGTAGTAGGCCCTCTTGATGGATTTTTTAACAATCTTATTTATTGTTGCCTAGCGAAACCTTGTGAAATCTAAATAAATGTAAGATACATTTATTTTGATTTCGTGCGATGTGAAATTCTTTGAAATGTGAATTTGATAAATTTGTGCTTTTTAAGTTAGCAGGAAACAATGATAAGATGAGGTTTAACTATTTACCTTTATCTATAGGTATCACCCTACTTTTAGTACGTAAGTATTTAGCCAGGTAAGTGTGCACCTATGTTTCAAACAAACATTGATTTAATATGTTACATAACTTTTTACTGTTTCGACCAATTTGAACGGTTCAATATGGCATAATAACGTATGGACATGAAGGACTAATCGACATTAGAAAAATCAGTCATCAGTGTAATGGTTTAGACGCTAAACGTCATGCATTAATTATTAACATGTAATAAACGAGATATCATAAAAAAAATGGAAGATTACTAATCAAGCTTGTAAATAGATATTTATATGATAATGAACAAAATTATGAAACAACAGCGGTAAAATGGAAGGCATAAAACAGCTCGTAAAATATTTTGATTGGCGTGTGTCCATTACATAAACGAAGGGTGGACTCCCGTACGAAAGTACATTGTCATTTTATGAGCCGTAAAAACAAATTTTGCAGTATTTACACATTTATGACGTTTTGGAAACCGGAAGACATGTACTAATTTATGTTCTGAACGAACTATAGAAAGAAAGATTTATTTTTATTCATGGCAACTTTTGGGTAGGAAAAGGCGTCACCAACTTTTCGGTTTTATTTTTATGTTTTAAGTTTACCATTTACAAAGCCTTTTCCATTCTTCGTAGTAGATGGATACATCGTGATGATGCTCCGGTAACGTGAACGCAGAATGCAGTGTATTATGTAGTCTATTTAGGGTGACCTAAACAAAAAGTTCACTTTTAGCTATTTTGTTTAGGCTTTATATTTATTGTCAACGTGGCAAGTTACTCGTATGTTGTTGGTTCTTTTCAAATTGACATGGGTCGGTCGGAGGGTACGAGCCTGGAGGGAGAGCTTTCATGTCGGAGCGTGTCCCCACAGGTAGGGTAGCTACCTGGACTTTCTGTTTCAGCCCTATTTAATAAAGGCTGAATCCAAAATCAGGCTAAAATGTGGCTTTTTGTCGTTCGTTTTATATCTTCTTAACAATGTATAGCATTGTTCTTACCTTTATATCCAGTTGCAGCTGTCTAATCTTATTTCACGTTACTGTCGCTGCATTTTCTTTACTGTAGAAAAAATTGACCGTCCTCTGTGTACAGGATGCATGGAGACAGAGGAAGGTAATGTTCTTCTACAGCTATTCAGCAGATCATCACTCTCCTAAGCGCATAGTGAGCCTGGCGACCGGATATTCTGGAGTGAGCTTGAGTTGCTGGTGGGATCAACCGAATTAGCGCCTTGACGTACCACGCAACGTTCCGGCCAACCAATAGGAGACAGACCTAGGAACAGAAGAAGAAGATCATCATATTGTCAATAGTTTTGTATGCCACAAACACTACTAATGACCTTCACACACGACATAAACACAACACCAATTAGTCTCAAATTAAAGGACTGAAATGTAAGCTTAATGATGCAATATGCCATCAAGTGGTTTTAACCGCAAAGATCTGGAAAGCCCTTCCGGCTCCCATCTTCCCTGATGACCTAGAATATGGATTCCTTCCTAACAAGCGTAATTAAGCGTCTTTTAGGCAAACGCCCTGTATCTAAGGCTGCCTAAGATAGAGCGCCTTGCAGATGTTGAAATGGTTCCAATTTCTATGTATTATTTTCAACCGTACGGCGAAAATAAACGTTTTTGAATTTGTTTACTAGAATCATCACTTTTGTGGGTAGATAAGTCAGCTTATTAAGCATTAGGCGTTATCGTTAGGCTAAGATTAAAAACGAGTGTATACGCGACATACATGTCTTTTGATTCGCCTTGTACAAGTGTGGAGAGCGTTTGATGATTCAACGATTCGATGATTTGGCCTATAGACGGCTGATTGGCGCAGTGGGCAGCAACACCGAGTCCGAGGCTCTGTGAAAATATTTGATTGATGAACATGAATGTTTTTCAGTGTCTTGGTATCATAAGTGCAAGTATTTGCATATCATAAGTGCTTATGTATATTATTCATAAAAATATTTATCAGTCACCTTAGTACCTATAACACAAGCTAAGCATACTATTATTTATTTATTCAATATGCAAGTTTGTTGACCCGATAGCACTACGGTCCTAGCATGAGAGTCTGTAGACAGAACAGGGCGTTTTAACGGCCCTGATACTGAAAAACACAGCTGACACGTTTAAAAAACCGCGCCGCGAACAAGAAGCCTTACATTAACTTTCTCCGCTGTATACGGTATCGAAGTAAATTTGTTCATTTTACTACCCTGTAACGTCATTACCATAAATTTTGTGAGCTCAAATAGAACTTCCATCAATAAATTTACATTGTCTTGTAAATTATATTTTAGTTCCATCGGTCTCCGCTGGCTTGTTATCTTCTAACAATTTGCGATTTTGGTTTTTTTTTTCATTTTAATACACTAGCGCTTGATCACAATCTTACCTGATGGAAGTGTTGATGTGGCCTAAGATGGGACGCGCTTGCTTGTTTTAAAGATACTCAGGTTGTATGAATTAAGCAACAGAGAACTCGGAAGGGCGTTCCAAACCCCAGTCGTGGGTATAAGAAAAGAAGATGCAAATCGCTCAGTGCAAGTTTTTGAGATCTTAACAGCATAGGGATGAAAACCTGCCCGGTGCCTTGCAGTGCGATGGTAGAATGGTCAGGATGGAATTGGTGTACGGGACCCTATTTCTAAACTTTTGCTTACCATCCGTCCGTCTATCTCTCATATACCCTTCTTCTTCTTTCCCTGGGCTTGTATCCGTACTTGGTCGGCGGGAACCTTCAGTTGTACGTAGTGACACTGGTACGGCTCCCCGCTGGGTCACTCCAGCCAGCCGAGCTTACTCCAGAAGCTTAGCAGGCCGCCCAGGTCGCCAAGTGCTTCAGGGAGTGATGCTGGGGAACCAAGGATATCCCTTATAAAAAAATAAAAAAAAACAATCTTGATCTTAATAATTAAACTCAAAAGTTTTAAGTCCCACGGACGGACGTTACTCTTCTTAGGAAACTTCAACTCGCTACTAGCCGGTTTGTTTTTCTTCAATATTATATACAAGTAATGATAACCAAGACTGACGGTATGACAAGTTCTCTGAATGGGGTAGGACAACGCCAATTTCCCAACTCCCACAATTTTGTTTAACCGACCTGATAATCGAACCCAAATCCTCGTGATATATAAAGCATAAGCTGTTGTTGGCGTTCTTTGTTCGCGTTAACAATGGTTATTTACAAAACCGGTGAGAACTGTTTGTTTTCCTAGGACAAAATGCTAATATTCGGTAGGTACTCTCCGTCCTTTCAACAAACTATATGCCAAAAATCAAATTGATAGGTGCTTAGTTAAGGCATGAAGGAAGGACAAACAAACAAACATACTTTCATGTTCATTATATAAGCTACTATGCTAACCGAAAGATCAATGAATTCAATCAACAGTCAAATCTTAGCTGGCAGTTTTTAAATCTTTTGATCTTTGAAAGCCACTAAGCACCTGTCCGTCTTGGAACTGTGAGATTACGAAGATCGAAATCCATTGTGCGTTCTGTTGCGGGAGATAACAGTCCAACTTTGCTAAGAATTCCAACTTCTGTCTAACTAGTTGACTATCTAACTACTAAGAATTTAATAATTATAATAGTTACCTGTCTGTTATGAGGGTTTCACTGCTTAGCATATATCAAACCATTGTATTAGTAAATGCTTTCCCAAGCATAAAAATTAACGAGAAACCGAAGTAAGAGTCATATAAAATGAACTTTAAACATTAAATCATCATTATGATCATTTTAAACTCATTACCGGTCAACTACAGGGCAAAGGTCTTGTATCGCAATAAGATCGTCTAAGGCCAGAACTTACAACGCTGGCTAAGCCCAGATTGGTAAACTTCACACGCCATTGTTAAAATTATGTAGAACTCTTAGGCAGATTAAAAACGCACATAATTCTGAAAAGTTAGGGGCGAAAGCTGAGTATAGAACTCGGTTCCCCCGAAAAGAAGGCCCAACCACTAGGCTGTGACCGTTAAAAATATTTTACACAAGCAAACTTCAAATATATCGTAAATATTCGTGACAATGAAATCGTTAAGCACTTCAAAACTGAACTAAGAGTTTATTTACACAAGATAAACGTTTAAATTTTAAAAATATCTGCTGAGAATACACCACATCGCGTACGGGCGCGAAATAAGTGTTGTGACATATTTTACGAGCGACCAACTTGGCAGAACAAAACTGGGCGAACTATTAACAGTTAAAATAAATAACAACCACATTTTTGATATAAAAATATCGACAGTAGTTTGTTTTGTTTATTTATTGATCTGTTTTAGCTGCCTAAGTTTTCCAACTAACTTTAAAAGCAAACTACTAATAGCAGTAGAGTATACCAGAGAAAAATCTGAAATTATAGATCCCCCAAACGGCCCTCTAGCTTACCTCTCATTTATAAAACCATACCGCTCACCACTGCCTTAGGGAGGTTATTATTTAGGACTTAGGAGAAAAACATTATTGTTTAGTAGAAATAGGTTGAGAGACACGGTGAGACGGACAGCAGGACGGAAGCCACGGACAGACGGCTGGACCAATACTTCGGTGAAAAAGTAACCGATCAACTACCATACAATGGAATAATCCTTTAAAGATTGTACATTAGTACACATTAGTAAATTGGCGTTTTTTCTTACTGGTCACTGTGATCTCAGACATGTCCTCTTCGGTTAGGGATTCCAATTTCAAATTTATACAGGTATTTACTCATGCTTTAGTGTTTTGAAAACCTTAATTTATTTGTTTTTTTCCTCTTCGGTTTGGTGTTTCCTTATATCACTCGCGTTATTTAGGAGTATGTGTGCTATCGTGGCACCACTGCTGCAAGCTGCAAGCGGCTCGAAGGATTGATAATGTGTATGGCGCAGGTGTCGAGACCAAAGTTGATAACGAAGAATTGAAGGCTGTTGTGGAAGCGGATCCATCGCAAACGACGTCCGAGCTAGCTGCAGGCTGCGATGTTAGTGATAAAACTGTTTTATTCCGCTTGAACAAAATTGGGAAGGTGAAGAAGCTTCAAAGCTGGGTCCCTCATGAATTGAGTGCAGCAAACCGACAAACGCGCGTCGACTGCTCTGTAACATTATTAAATTGGTCCAATAATGAAGGAATTTTAAATCGAATCATAATCTTTGATAAAAAGTGGATCCCGATTACAATTGCTGATTGCAATAGCTGACCCCTAGCGAACCAGAATCATGCCCCAAGCTTAAATTTATTAAAAAAAAAAATACTTGTGAGCGTCTGATGGACTAGTGCCGGTGTCGTTCACTACAGCTTTCTTAAATCTGGCCAGACGATTACGGAGGATGACTGCAACTGCAAACCATGATGAAAAAGCTAGCCTCTAAACAACCAAGGCTGGTCAATCGCTCTAGGCCACTACTGCTTCAGGACAACGCTAGGCCCAACAGACGGCTACAAAATTAGAGAAATTCAATTGTCATGGACCTTGTTCCAACAGATTACAATTGTTTCGAAGAATTAGCCCTTGACTACATTTAATTTCAATAATAATAAGATTCCAGCCCGAGACAATGGTATTTGTAAACTAAGACAGAAGAAGGCGCACGCTGATATAACGATCTGTTACATCAGCTTGCGCCTGTGTAACTGGTCTGCCATACAGAAAAAAACTATGTTCTACAATAATACTGATCCTTAGTCATACTTAACTCTTAAATCGCGAACTGCGAACTTGTCCAGGTCCCTTGCATGAGTGTACCAGACTATCTGCAAATAGGAAGAAGTGGCGAATGATCGTAAGATGAGTAACAACTGCCACAAACAATGTCCCACCGTGATCACCACGACCACACTGGCAAGAGTGTTACGACAAAGAAGAAAGATGAAGAAATAAAGTAAAAATAAAATCAGCTTACCCTTATCTAGTAATTTCACAGTAACGTATCGAAAAAATAATTGAAAATTAATATTTTATCTTCGATAGTCATTTTTATTCATTACAAAAAAAATAGGTAGGTATTTATTAAGAAAACTGCCTTAAAAAAGATAAACTTTCCGCTGTACAGCATGTTATTTGGTAGCATAGGTAAGGAGTTAACGAAAACTTAACATTTCCGGATGGTATGGTACTAACCGCTATAATAATAAATTAAAAAAATTAATAGATAAAAAAAAAATATTAATAGACTAAATATTAATAGATTAAAAAAAATCAAACTAGCCTGTGATGAGGTCCTATATCGTATTTGATGTTGAAAACTTGAATAAAGATAGATCAGCACTTTCAAGCTTTCAAGCAGACAGACACGATGGCTGGCTGAGCTTTCTACAATGTAAGTAGTATTATTGTTATGAATAAAGTTTTAAACAAGTTAACTTTCAAAAGTCATTCGAAAAACTAAGAGAAAAGCAATTTATGTTTTCTTAATGGAAAATTTAATCACTTTGTTACTTAGTACAATCACTTAATAGTTATAAAGGAAATGTCATTTAAAGTTAGCAAGGGGATTTTAGGTATTTCTCTATGAATTTTCAAATATTAGTGTGCTTACAGGCGAGGGTCTTTGGGTAGCTGAGCTCAATGCTGTTTCGAACTAACATTTTACTCAAGCTAGCTAAATGCAACTAATTAGAAGTTCTCTAAAGTATTAAATTTATTAGGCTCAGAGAACTCAAACAATTAAGGCATTCTCCTTGCTAAGTGAGAGATACATACAAAGACGTAATGTTTAGGTTCAAAATGTAAATATTCGATCATCTAAAAACAACAATTTATTTTGACTATGAACGTTTTACGGTACAACGATCCTTTGGCTTGATAATATATTGTTTTCAGTGTTACGGTATCCTAACTAATATCAGAAATTGTGTGTTTGTTTGTTAGTTGGTCCTTACTTAACGCCCTAAGTAAGGAACCAATCTAATTGATCTTTGGCATAGAGTTAGTTGAAAGGATGGCGAGTATCATGGCTACTTAAGGTTTAAAAAACTAAAAATACCCAAGGTTGTTTTTCGTCCTTTATTCAAGTCCTAACGAAACAACAAAGAGGTAATTGAAAGGACGGTGAGTAAAATAGGCTACTTTTAATCCTAGAAGAACATCAAATTCCCAAGGGTGGTTTAAAAGTATTACATGGGCACCTTCAACGAGGCATGATAACGTTTGTGTAACTCAAAATTTACATGTCTTCGTGGATAGTGGACACAGCACTGTTTACACTAGCGTCCTTAAATAGTGCACTATTCTGTATTCATGGTCGGTGTCTGATTCCTCCTGGCAAAGCATTTCAAACGACCACGCGAACGAAGCCGCGGATAAAAGCAATTAAAAATGTTCTACAAATTTATTTTGAGCCCCAATAAAAATACTAGGTCTAATATTAAAATAAGGCAATCAATCATCTTCATTGAAATTAAATGTAAATTTAGTGCTAATATTCCCGATATTTTAATCTCATCTGTAAAAAAAAGAGAATTATTCTGTACACGTTACTGATTATGATAACGTTTACATCGAAATACATAACGTTCCACATGTAAATTTCATCAAAATTCTTGCTTTAGATTAAGGTGAGCGAAAATTCAGGGATTCCTTCTAATATAATATGGCTCACATTTGTGTTCCTTTATCTAAAAGAAAGAACAAGTTAAAATTCCCAACACGCATCATGTCGTGTAAAGGTAATAGGCTACGACACAGCTCCGTCATTTCATTTAGGATACACACACACACACACCTACGCAGTGGCGTGCATATTTATCCTGGGTAAGCATAAGTAAGCCTTCAAATGATATGAAATTGAAAAATCCTACTAAGTAAAGAACTGCCTATCCAACAGATTTTTTGAACTCATATCTATTCAAAACTCCAGTATAAATTACATTTTTTAAATAATTATTTAAAAATAAAAAAGATGAAATCTTAGCATCATATCTAGTCAAAAAAGGTCTCCGACCACCACATCGGAATAAAGCAGACGCTCCGTGAAGTTCGAGCTAAAAAAAAAAACTCATATTTAGATTTCTAATTCAAAACCACATAATTAATAACAATTTGCATTTAAACCATAAAAAACTAAATCATATTTAAATAGTCTCTTCTTACCACTTCAATAATACCGCACTAAACATAATTCGTCGATTTTATTTTTTTCTTTTGCGAAAAATGGCACCGCCACGGGTGGTTCCCATATTACGTTTCGGTTATTGTCTTTAGTGACATTAGTAACAATCGTGGACAAGAGTATCTCGGACCCTTTAATAAGTACTCCCTTCTATCTTACAAGGGGTGAATTAAGGAAAAAATAGAAATGTATATTTCTTATTGCTTAAGCCAAAATATGGCAGAATCGCGCGAAGGGCTCTAAAGTATGAAGAGTTAACTAATTTCCACTCAATGTATATAACAAATTAGACGCTGTTAGCTCCACAAACAAAATAGATGCCCAGTCTAAAAGCATTTCCATACTAATTAACATTATTGCTATGAGAAGAGCACCCAAGTTAAAAGAGAATATTTAGTACAGACAACGATCGGGTTGGATAATTATTCGCCACACCATAAATATAGTTGCTTTTGACAAGCACTTCTGCGTCCCTAGCCGATAGCTATTGAAATAAAATCTACGTAACAGAATTGGCAATTTAGGAAGACCAATCGTTATCGGTATTATATTTTTTAGGCTGCGAAATGCATTTTACAACTCTTCCCGTATGGTGCACAGAATTGCACAACCTATAACGTTGGACTCACTGGATCAGATGCAGCCAGAATAAGCAATAAAAACAGCAGAACCACATCACCTGCATCCTAGATGGTGTGAGGGCGACGTAAAATAATTATTGATATCTCGACAAATCAGCTTTCTAAGTGGAGGATCACTTCGTCATGATTCTCTTAATTTTTTTATAACTCCATTAAATGTAAACAGAATTGAATATATTTTTTTTTAATATTTTAAGCCGGTCGCAGTTAGATTCAGTGAAAATCTGTTATTCATATATGGCATGCCTACTTGGTTCCACTTCCTCTGGAACTGGAAAGATTTGTATTTCAAATAGAAATTCGAAATCGTAATTCAGGGCATTATAACTCCTAGAAACTATAATTATTTATAAATTAGTAATTTAGCACCATAATATTAACATTTTTAGAAATGAAAATCAGGAAAGGTACAAAACGTTTACGATTATGTATTATAATATGGGATAAAGCTTATATTGTAATATTATATGGGATAAAGATAAAGTTTTTTACTTGGTATTTACGTCATGGCGTTCCACATCCATGAAGGTCAAGCTTAAGCTTTTATGAATAGAAAACCAAATACTTACAGGGTACAATTAGCATTGAGCATACACCATTCAGTCCTTTTTATTTTGTCTTTGTTGGTGAACCCTCCGTCCGCACAAGTGTACAGAAATAAAAGGCTCTTAACTCTCTTGAGCTTTTTAATAAAGAATGAAATAATTAGGTTTACATTCAAACCTGACTCTCAGTGTGGAGAGGAAATAAAAAGTTTCTAGGGCAGCATGATAATTATATACGAGGCCGTCATGAATATGGATTGCCAGCTCATTATATGCAATGAATAAAAATGTTCTGGCAAACGAAGCTACGAAAAAAGTTTTATACACATACTTCCCATAGAGACAAGTCTACTAAAAAAGTCTAGTACTTAAAAATCTAGCCAATTACGGCTTAAAGCATACATCATTCTACAAGTAGTATGTTCTAATTCTAAAAAAAGCCCAATGAATTAGCGTTCTTATATGCTTCTACTCTAAACCTAAACGGCAGCATTTAGTCACCATCGATATGGATTCCTTGTGTGGCCTTTTTTATTTTATGTCACTCGTGGCAGAAGATGAATAAAGTAGTTTTTTAATTATGAAACCATTATTATTAAATTCTGATATATGTTTACAGTTAATTTAACAGCCTTTCTGAAATATTTTTTTTTCATACTCGTATATCGCGCTTTTTCCACTAATGATCCCTTATAAGAATTTGAGATAAAGGTCGACAGATGTCTATTTCCAGAATGTATGTAAAAAATTTGGCCGGCTATGAAATTGACGACGGGTAAATATTATATACATATAACTATAGCGGTGATAGCGCAGCGGTTAGGACCTCAACTTATGTGTCGTTTTAACCGATCTTAGAGAAATGTTGCTTACAGCTTGCTCCCTGGATAATACTGTTTATCCCGGGAATACAAGCGTTGACTGCGGATTTAAAAACGCAGAATAAGTCGCGAGTACAAAATATAAATTAAATCTAGTCTAAATATCACGGTTTCATGATCATCATCATCATCATGGACATGATCAGCCTATTGCCGGCTAATTACAGGGTGTCCTATAAGAATGAAACGGGTTAAGCCCACCATGCTTATCTTAAAGAACATTATGGAGTATTCTCAGTCTGCTATCCTACCGTAATTTTCCTTCACTCATAAAGCAAGTGATATTAAATAGCTTTACTTAAAAACGTCAATAACTCCCAAATATTAGATGTGCGTTTCCAGGCGTCGAACTAGGTCCCCTCGAAAGGCAGGCTGAAGTATTAACCACTGGGCTATTACCGCTCTTATAAATTTTGTATTAATTGCATAAAGCGGTCGAACTTTAACTTTTTAAGATAAAGAAAACAAAAGTATGCCCTCAAATCTCCTTTGTTTCAGTAAGTAATTTCAAGATGCGATGTTAAAGGCTTGTAGGTATAAATTACTCCACGCTCCGTCACTCAAAGACCCTTGTAAGCGCACTTAATCCCGGAATGTCATAATGGGCTACTTACCACTACTCGGGTGAAATCTCAGCACTTTGCCAAATACAGAATACGGTAATCTCTGAGAAAGTAACACTTAATAGTTTATTCGATATTTTACTAAGTAGATTTGGCTCCTGTATTGCAAATTTATTTTTCAAATCTCGGGTTTGTTGACCATTTTTTGATTAAAATCATATTTAAGTCTTAATAGTTTAGTTTTTAACTGCTATAGTATCTAGGGCTCCATATCAATGTGTGTTTTTGTATTGGTTCTTTTATCCTATGATATGGTGGACGGCGACTGTTCTAAATCGTTAGTTACTTACTATTTAGCTCACTCATTGTAAATGCTCCAATAAAAACAGATGTGTTAGTAAAAAAATTAAAAACCCTCGTTTTATATTATATTTAATTCGACTATATTAAAAGGGAATATTCCTCATTCGCTTTCAATATAGTGCATCATATTTAAAAATGGAAAAAGGGCGTTATGAAAAAAAATGTAATTTGGCATTTTGTGGTGGCGGCCATCTTTGATTGCCACTAGTCAAACAAATGAAAGATTTGTTACCAATATTGAGAGAGTTGTCGAAAAAATATGTAATTTATCCATTTTGTGGCGGCGGCCATCTCGGACCGATTTTGCATCAAACATAACTAAGAAGACTCCCGACTAATTCACCTTTCCGAAACAAAAATAAAACAAAATCGAAAACAGGTTCATCTGTTCGGGAAATACGATGCCACATCTAGACCCCACACACATACTGACACTTCGTTTTTGCGTCTGAGGTTAAAAATATGGCAAAATACATCGCACCAAAATAATTATGGGGAACTATCAATCGGGTATCATTTGAGAATCTGTTCAGGTGCTAATACTATTTCATGGAATAATGTTATTATTAATACCAATCTAGGTTTTACTTAAAAAAGCCTTATAACGATTGGGATTTAAATATGTGAAAAACCCGATAACCACGTGGCGTGGTTTATAAATACGATCGTCAGAGTGTTTAATATCTTAAATGAAAAAAAAACAATTTGACCAAAATAAAAAACGCTGAGAGAAACTCCGTCGCCCGGGCATAAAAGAACGATGTGGCGTGTGACTATATTAGCAAAATAAGTAGTGTATTCTGGAATGTTAAGATTTCCTCGCCTTACTAGCCGCGGGACATTCAAAGTAAAATTATCAAAACGGTAATAATAGAGAGGGTTTTCCCGTACCCACGCTCCACAATCTCCACACAGAATAACAAAGGTGCAGATATAAAACCGAGTCTTATAAGGGAAACTTCGCTATTGTTACATCTGAAACCAGGGGTTGCATTGTTCGACTTATATTAAACTGGGAGGTCTTTACTTACATCAAAGGATTACTCTTAAATGTGGTCATAAGGCTGCTTGTACTTTTCTAAGGCTTCGCACAAAGTTGTTTGTGAATAATAAAAAATAAGTTATTCTACAAATGTGTGGCGTGCCTTTATATAGTCTAAATCGAAATCATAGTAACATTATAAATAGTGTTTGTTTATTTGTTACTCAATATAATCAGCTCAACAACTGTATTTATCTTGATTAAATTAGTTCTGATATGTCTCCTGTGCATATGGAAATATGGTATTGTTTATGTTTGTTTATATGTGCATCAAATGCGATGCGATTAAACATGTCTTGTTTTATACGGTATCTGTCAAAATTACTCAGGTTATCTAACTATAATGAAACCTATCGTAAGTAGATGGTTTTAGGTCAAAATAAATAGATTTTCGCGGGTAATTAACGATGTACTTCTCGACAGAGTTTATCGTATCTTATCGCTCGATTATCTATTTCTACTGTCTATGTGCCAATAGTAAAATTCTGCAATACAATTGTTTGACGTTTTGACATCTAGTATCCAGTAAAAAGCTCGCTACATGATAACATGAAGCTTGTTTTTTCTTTTACACCGTCGATATTATCATTCGTGGACGCAATTTCCATACACGGCTCGAATCTCATGAATTCACAGGGAATTCTATAGCTCAAGTGGGTGAATTGAATTCGTTGGCGTTCAGGTATGAAAATCAAGAAGGCATATGAGCTTGTAAGTGTAGCAAAATCCCGGAGAGCTGTGTTGGCATGTGGGATTGGTGGCACAGTATAAGATTTCTTTACAAATAAGATGTTCTTTTGAATGGTGAATTTATAAATTACGTGACTGAAATTACTCTGTAGACACAGCATGATTTTAGTAGTAGTTTGTCTCTGTACCAAATTTCATTCAATCCATTTAGTAGTAGTAGTTTAAATATGCCACACAGATATTCCGTCGGAAATTAGTAGGAAAGGTTGTTTATTGGCTTTGATTATATTATTTATGTAGTATTGCTACATTCTACTCAGTCAAAAGGTTTTAACCCCCGGCTCAAAAACGCCCGAATCAAAAACAACGGGGTGTAAAAAATGTGTGTGTGTCTGTCTGTGGCACCGTACGGATCATCGGAACGGAATTTTTCCCCAATTTTGGTTTGGGTTATTTTGTTTGAAAGGTCAAAAAAACGGAAGTCGGAAGTGTTCTTAGATATGTCTGATGAAAATCGAACCAAGAAGGCCGCGCAAACCGCGGATTACATATTTTGCCACAGTTCCTTCAATATGGGTATCAAATAGTAGAACACTAAATACTATGACAAATTTCAAATCTAAAATGGCCGCTACCACAAAATGGTGACTTAATTTTTTTCACAGCTCTATCAATATGGGTATCAAATGAAAGGGCTTGGTAGTAGATTTTTAAATCAGAAATGTTCGTCAACATAACATGGCGCCTTACATTTTTTTCATAATTCCTGACTAGTTGAATAATGAACACTATATTAAAATTCTATTAATTAATTTTAATAAAAAAGTACTATCTATCGCTAGCTAATAAAAAATACCTACTAATAAACTTGCTATCGAAACTAGAAAACTAACAAAGTTTTGCCGAGGCAGGTTTGTCTTTTCTACAAATCGCAGACTAGACAGTAGACTAGAGAGAGATTTTCGCAATTTTCATTAAGAAACTCAGAATAATTTATTACTAGAATTCAATGGTTAAGACATAGAAAGGCATTTTTGATTTGTACACACAAATTTTCCTTTGTGATAATGAAGGTGATAAATACTGTCAGATATTTTGTGGAATTATAGGAGCATGTTAAAAAATGTGTTAATAATCTTAATACCTACGAGTACGCGTTCTGAGTTTTTTTTTTTTTACTTACCAAAAACGCCCTTGTCTATAAAAAGCCTATAACAAACTAAGACGGGTATTCCTTTATTACTTTAACTAATTAGTGACTTTGATGTTATTTTAAGGATCCGTACCTACTTCATAATAGAAAACAGAAACCTTATACAATCACTAGCTCGCACTGTCACGGAATTTTTTTCATATATCAAGTAGAAGCTTATTGTAGTTGGATAGAGAATCCAAACCGTTAAATGAACCAATTATCGGCATACTATTCGATATTATAAATAACTATATAATCAACTTATTAAAAAATATATATAATACAAGTAGGTACGCTAAATTCACAGCCATGATTTTGGGTATGTTATTATTGTAATATGTATAAGCAACCTTTACAAAACAGGTTGAAGTCGCAAAGTTTCGCGACCCATTTGTTATTTACGATTAAATAGTTCCAACAACAACATATTTGTTCTCCCGTCTGTAATACTATGGTAAATTGGTATATTTTCGTACGAATTTTTCGTAAAAAATACCTTACCTACATGGTAGATCTTTAAGTCAAGATACGGCGGCACTCCGAATGTTTTGAAGACGCGTTCGCTACGTTGTGTAATAGCCCGCCAGCTACATCTATTCTAAATACTTGTAGTTCTTGTTCGTTTTATACTCCTGAGCACAGTTAATGTATCTCATTATACCAACCGATAAACGTCCACAGCTTGACATAAGTCTTTTGTAGGGAGTTCGAAATTCCAGGGTTCTGTGCCACTTGGATCCAGCGGCTACCTGCGACGCGTTAATGTCATTTGTCCACCTCGTTGGGGGCAGACCAACGCTGCGCTTACCAGTTAGGGGCTGCCATTCCAGCACCTTGGGACCCCAACTTCCATCCTTTCTCCGAACTACGTGCCGTAATATGCGCCTATGTGTTTATGTATCTAACTACGTAAAAATGCGTCTGATTACCCGGCATGACTTGATTCACTCGAATCCAGTTTCGATATTTGGACGCATTTCGTGCAACATTTTCACATCCTATTCACCGGTCTTCTTCATATGTCAATGTCCGTCTACAATCGTATGTTTCAATGCGCTTATCTTAGGAGCTGCCAGACCGATATTGAAATTTTTTAAATATTTTTTTTTCTATGCTTTATAATAAAAATGCACTTTATTTTATAATAATTAATTAACGTGGTCCGTTAGCAGATAGCCCACCTGATGGTAAGTGGAAAAACATCGCCCATTAACACAACAACACTTCACAGGGCATGCAAGGAGCACGTCCTGCAATATGCCGCTATATCTCCATCAATTTGAGGTGTTGAGCCTCACGTAATTACACCGGCAACCCCGCCCTTCAGACCGGAACACAAAATTGTCACAATGCTTAGCAGCATACATAAGCTCGGCGAAAGTACTTCCCCGGACGACCTCTGAAACAAAAAGTTCTACTACTGCTCCATAATACTGGAACAATAAAACTTACCTACTATATATAAACTAATATTATCATAAAACTCCAAAGTATTTGTATGTTTGATAGCGATCTTCTCAGGAACGATTTATCATGAATAAAACTTAATTTTTTTAACTTCTTCTTCTTCTTTGTCGTAACACTCTTAGCCAGAGTGGTCGTGGTCATCACGGTGGGACATTGTGTGTGGCAGTCGTTACTCACGTCACGATCATTCGCCACCTCTCCCTGTTTGCAGATAGTCTGGTATACTCATTCAAGGGATCTCCCACTGAAGATTTGATTTGATCGGTCCATCGCATGGGTGACCTACCGCGTGCTCTAGTGCCTTCTACCTTGCTTGCCCTTTTTTAACTTAACGCGTGTAAAACCGCGCTAAACATCTAGATGTACGTAGTTTATATTTGCAGATAAAGTTTCGGCTCAGAAATCAGCTGTGTGCGCGACACATGCAAGAAAATGTATAAAATTTATTAATCTGAAGGCATCTCTCGTACGTTGCTTTTAGTGTGATGAAACGTGCACGAAGTCCCCCTAGCCATATAACTCCATTAAGCAAATGGATGGAACTGAAATGAGTGCTCGTATTTAATATCGTCCTTAAACAAAATATGCTCATAATATGTCCCCGGTTACCCTGTCCTTATTAATTAAGGTAATACCTTACCAAATTAAAAATAGACGAGCGGATATATATTTTAATTTCAGCGAAAGCTCGCGCATTTTTTTTAGGGTTCCGAGCCTCATAGTGGAAAAACGGTACCGTTACTTGGTTTGTCTGTCTGTCTATCCTAGTATCAAGACATTTTTCTCAGTAACTGCATAAAGCATCGAGGTTAAGCTTATCTAAATACAAGCCAATTATCACTAATCTATTTCTAATAAATTTTAAAATTAAACGCAATAAATATATACTGCATTACAAAGCATGTTTTCGTTCAAAATAGATGTAGATTAGTTTGATAGCCCTAGTAAAGAAAATAATTACTTTAAAGCACTATACTAATTAGTACTAATAAACAGAAATTGAACCTTCAAGGTTCAATTAATATTGGTATATTAATATTTCAAAATAAGAATAATAGGTCAATACATTTTCGCTTTTTTTTAATACCCATAGTTTCATTAATTATCCATTCCACAAAAAAATACAATACCGCTTCCACTACTCCTACTATAGTCCTTTAAGTGTAAATAGTAAAGAAAAAATAAAACAATGTTCCTAGCTGGTACAGGATAAATGCGGCGACAATATACATACGATGCGTTACGAAATAAAAATAATACATTTGTAGGGTTAAAAGCAGTGAAATACTTTAAACATAATTATATTCTACTTTATCATCATTTTTATACCATACTTTTAAAGCCGTCACAGTTCCCGTTATGTGGCGTGTTATTAATATGTTTCCGATATTATGTATTATATAATTACATGACAAGAAGACATCATATCAACCCATTACCGGGCTACCACAGGGGACGGGTCTCCTCTCAGAATAAGAAGGGTTTAGGCCGTAGTCAATCACGCTGACCAAGTGCAAACTGACCTAGACTTCACATGCCTTTGGAACGTCTATCAGGCATGTAGGTTTCCTCACGATGTTTTCTTTCATCGTTAAAGAAAATTTTATTTTAATAGCTTAATTCACGAACGCACGTTACTCCAAAACGTTACTCCATCTTATATGGTTAAATCATCTTTAATAAATTACGGAACCCTCTGTACACGAGTCTGACTCAGTTATATTCTTATTATTGCTGTAAGCTCTAGCAAAAGTTCTATTAGATGTACAATAAATTATGTTCTCCAGGACTATTATCGAAATTTTTGCTGTAACTTGCAGTTGCCCGCGACTTCATCCGCGATAAAATTTTGGTTTGTCCTGTAATTAAAAAAAAAACCGTGACTATCTCCAGCAGAAACGCAGTCACTACCGATTTTCAAAAGACCCCTTAAAAACATTTTATGCCACCCTTATTAGTTATTTTTTTTTTTTTTGCTTCCGAGTCACTTTTCTTTGTGTTGTAGGCTTGTACTTTGTATGATATAATAATTGATATATATATTTAGTTTTAATTTGTTAACTGCTCTGCTCTTGTGTACAACCTAACCCTTAAGTCTGTGTTATGAGATGTATACATGTATATACACAGGTACATCTTATAACTCTCAGCCTAGAAATAACCCACTGCTGGGCACAGGCTTCCCATCTGATAGGAGATATAGAACACGCTACTTCAATATGGATTTAATATTTAAATAAATAAATAAATATACTACGACAATACACACACCGCCATCTAGTCCCAAAGCAAGCGTAGCTTGTGTTATGGGTACTAAAATAACTGATGAATATTTTTATGAAAAATATACATAAATACTTATAATATACATATAAACACCCAGACACTGAAAAACATTCATGTTCATCACACAAACATTTTCCAGTTTTGGGAATCGAACCCACGGCCTTGGACTCAGAAAGCAGGGTCGCTGCCCACTGCGCCAATCAACCGATTCAAATCTATAAATACATACTTATGTATGTATTTTTTTATTTAAATATAAAGGCCATATAAGTTTGTAACTATTTATTTTTACACTGACTAAGTCACGGGCTTAGCCTGCTTTGGCTAACAGTGGGTAGGCCACTGCGCTAAGCCCGTGGCTTAGTCTGGGTGTCTGGTGTGTCTGTCTGGGGTTTTTCGAATACCAGCACGACCTAACTTGCTACAACGATAATGGAAAACATCCTGCATGCCTTAGGGTTCTAAATACCTTAGAGTTCTATATATAATGTAATAAAGTGTCTCCTGTAAGGTGTGTGGAGTCCACCAATTCTGGATTACGGCATTAACCCCTTCTCACTGTAGGAGGAGACCCGTGCTCTGTAGTGGGCCGGTAATGAGTTGTTATGACGATGATGATGCAGTCGTGGGCAACAGCTATGCTGTGCATAAATTTGAATAACAGCATTTATTAACAACCAACCTTCTTGTTGGAAAAGAGCAACTGCTGAGTTTCTTGCCGGCTTCTTCTCGGTAGAATCTGCCTTCCGAACCGGTGGTAGAGTCACTACACACAGACAGACTTGACGTTTCAAAAGTGCTTGTATTAGGCCTACTTGAAATAAATGAATTTTGAATTTTGAATTCAACCACAACCGAAACGGCTGGACCAATTTCACTGAAACTTTCAGGGAATCTCCGGATTGACCTGGCGAGTAATCCTGTAAAGTTTGGTGACGATCGGAGCACTCCTATTTTGAACTGTCAAATACAGCTTTTATTTACTATGATGATATTCTATTGTTGGGTGTACATGGGTGTAGATAATGATCTTCACCCGCTCGAGAAGAGAATGAATACGGAGAGAAATAAATGATGTAATATATTATGAGACTTAAATTAAAAATTTAATGATATAAGTTTATTGTTTAAATAAAATAAAGCAAAATCTAGGCCGGCAAAGCGGGCTGAGTACGCTAGTACAACATAAATTGGCCGAGATCTGAGGGAAAAAGTATATGTTTATTATCCGAATAATAAGTTATGGTAAAGTTATATAGTTCAAATAGATATCGCCGGTGACCGAAATGATCGAGGTAACTTTTAGATTACTTTGCCGCTTTCCTCAACTTTCTTATTTACTTCTTATTAAAGCTACAAAATATAATCCCTGTTTTTAACGACGAATCTTTGATAACAGTCTAAAAAAAAACCGCTGTTTTGTTTCTCTTATCTTCCAGTTTACGTGAAGCTTTTTGAAGAGTTATACTTTTAAGATGAAATACTTAAAAATAACTTTTAATAAATTGCCTGGGGCTAACAAGGAAGACGGTTGCCGTGCAAAATCTTTTTTCCCCAATATCTTAAAAATCTTAAATTTTCCGAACATTCCATAAGGAAGTAATTGCCAATTTGTGTGTCTTTAACACAAATGCGTTCGCATTATATGTGCATAACTGGGTGGATATATCAAATATAATATATATAAAGTATTACACAAATGTTTAAAGTTTGTTATGAAATAAACCTATTTTAAATGTAGATGTAGGACTCATATGTACCTGTTTAAGTGCACATTCTAATTTTCTGAAACGAGCAGGTAAACCTATGACCGCATAAAAATCATTCTTTCCTAATTGAAAATTACGTAAGATTTTATCATATTTCTCCCACCTCGTTGTATGCGATAACGCAGTCTAAGATAATTACGGGCTTACCTGCTAATATTTCAGTTTTGAACGTCACTAATGTGGGTCCTCGACTTGGCTGGCGTGCTGTTGTACTAGCACTACTCTTACTGGCGGAACTGGGCACGTCGTGCTTTAGGATGTATCTACCTCGGCGGACATCTGCTGGAGAAGTAACGATTGTGTGCGAAAGCATTTCCATGACTCCTCTCCTAAGCAGTGAGTAAGGACACCATTGGATTGTAGTCAATAAGATTCTTACATTGCTTAACACTGACATAGCTTTTTTTCTTAGAGGCATTATACCTGAAAGCAAAATAGCTGGGCCCTTCCACATATAAGACCATTGCGCTTACCAGTGAGGTCAAAAAGTCACAAGAATTTGAAATAAAGAGTTTCAATGTCTTACTTTTTAAAAAATAGCAAACATTTTAAAAGCGACATACTCGTATAAGATAGCTTCAAGTTCAAGCTAGGATTTATGATGCACGTTATGATGGTAGATTGCGTCTTCTGGCGAACCTTCCGTACATAAAATAACACAGTTTCATACATCATGTTTTTGTACGTTAAGTTGTACGTAGTTTAGCTTTTTGTTTGCCTCATCTACGAATATAAAATTGTAAAAGTTTGTCTGTGTCATTCTGCAAGACCTTCTGGTATCTATACTGATATAAATGCAAAAGTATCACTGTTTGTTTATTAATTTGTTACTAGTATTTGGCACAACTACGTTATCTTGATGAGGTTTTGAAGTAGATTTTAACCCCCAAAAAGGCCTGGGAAACGTTCCAGCAAGTAAAAGCCTTAGTTATCTACGCAAGGTTTCATATGTAAACCGATGTATGCAAAATTTTAAACGCTGGCATCTTGGACCATAGTAAGTAAACCTTTTCAAATAGTATCATCGGTTTTTTTGGGTGAAATATAACGTACAGTGATCCAATATCACCAGAGAGAGAGGCGAGCTTGAAAGCTCTGGGAGAAGTGGAGGCCTAGAGCTCAGTGATTTTATTTTATATATTGAAAAATATGTACAGCACCAGCACCCTATGAACTGAACTCCTAATGTGAAATAAAATGTGTAATGTATTCCCATGTATTTCCCATACATTTATGCGTCTCTTTCTTTATCGTGACGCATTTTAGTTTCATCGAGTTTAAAATCTCAAAAATTCTAAATTCAAAAAAATGGCCAGAACAAATGAGAAAAAAAAATACTCACATCGAAAATAATTAAATCGGTTCAGTTTTGCATACGAGATAACTCGGTGAATTATTTTACGTATAATCGGTCTGAGCTACAGCTGTCCATATCGCACTCTACGGGGGAAAACAGGCTCAGCGCGACGGTAATAGTTTTATCAAATTACTACAGCAATACCATAGTCTTAGAGCCGGTAAACAGTTCCCGTTATGTGACGTATATTACTATGTTATTATATACCTAATTACGTGACGAGAAGACATCATATCGACCCATTACCGGTCCACTACAGTATACGGGTCTCCTACCACAATGAGAAGGGTTTAGGCCCTAGTCCATCAAGTAGGCCCAGTGCAGATTGGAGGACTCCACACGCCTTTAAGAACATTGTGGAGTCACAATACAGGTAACTTCACGATCTTTTTCCCTCGCCGTTTGAGCAAGTGATTTTAATTGCTATTTAAAACGCGTTATGTGCATTTTATATTGATATTTCAAACGTACGTATAACCTAGACAAGTTAGTGGTGCGTGCTGGGATTCGAATTCGGCCCCCCGAAAGTAAAGTCAAAGTCCTAACCGCTGAGCTGTCACCGCTATACAAGAACACATTAATAGCAAATATGAGCAGCCTTTTAGATACTGATTAATGTAAGCTTTTAACAGTAGGCTATATTCTATGATTACCGTTTACCTACTTTTACGAATAGGGCAAAAAAATTGGCTTGATCTTTACTGTTACTATTAATCTAAATACCGACAATGGCAAGGTCAGATTGAATAGCTTTTCTTCGATCTTAGATTAATTACATCAGAAATCTGACAAATATTTATTTTTGATATCGCCAATGCCATCTAATCTTATAAAAGTAGTAATATTAAGAAGTAGTAATATTAGAATTAAGTAGTAATATTTTCCTTGTAACATATTATAACGGAATGAGACAGAATATTACAACAGACTACAAACCCACTATTCCACGAGCTAATGGTGATGGCATTAAGTATTCTTCCAATTATGCCACAACCTCGAGCTTATGCGATACGTAAAATATTTTGTTCAAAAGTTTATATAACAAGTAACCTAATAGACAAACCCCGCCTATGATTGTTGTGGTCTCTTCTTAGACCAGGTTGCGTTTGGAATCCCCCAGCTTTAGTTTTAAATTAACGAATGTAGTTATCAACATAACCTCATAATAATGGTAAGATATATGTATGAACGCTTCATAATTGCCTGTGATTGGTCTACATAAATAAAACATTTTTTAATTTGAATATTAATTTTTTATAGGTATTACTGTACCTATCTCATCAATTACTACTCTAAAGGACAATCTTTTAAAATAAAAAGTCAAGTGAAAAGTTACCCGCTTTCCGACGAGGTATTACAGAATTATATGATATGATATTTAGTTCCAAAAGATTTTCCGGAGATCAATACTTTTAGAGAAATAACAGTACAAAATTGTCGTAAAAAGATTGCGACAGCCATAATATCAGCTGTGTTCACATTTCAGGTCAAACGGGCTCACGGATTACTATGGCAACCTTTTCTCGGGTGCCATAGTAATCCGTGAGCCCATTTGACAATGGTTACAAGAGGGTTCTTCCGGGGAAGTACAACCAACCTGCTTATTTTTCCGGCCAAGCAGCTTTGCTATCGCCAAGCACAATTGCTGCGCGATCTTAAGTTCGTGGTTGCCGGTGTAATAACAGAAACTACAGGCTTAAAACCTACGCCTCAGTTTAATGGACACAGGGTGGCACTTTGCAGATCGTGTACCACGCATACCCGCAATTATTACCATATGTGAAAACCGGAATATTTACATATTACTTCAAATTATAATAATACTAGGTGACCCGTACAACTTCGTCTGCACCAAATCGGTTATTACCGGAAAACACAAATAAAATGACATTTTCTAAAAATGAATCCTAACTAGATTGATTTATCGCCCCCGAAACCCCCTGTATACTAAATTTCATGAAAATCGTTGGAGCCGATTCCGAGATTCCAATTAAATACGAGTATATACAAGAATTGCTCGTTTAAAGATATAAGATAAGATTTATATACATCGGGTATTAGTGATAAATTTTATATAAGGCTTTTTCAAAATGTACTGGGCACCCTGGTCTGTACATAAAGGTCAGCTTGTTAATTTTCTAAAAGCAAAAATAATTTGCTTTTTTGAACTTGTTTAATGCTAATGGATGTATTAGTCTCGCACTTAAAAGCTTTACAAAAACAAAGGTTTCATTGTAATAAAAAATCTTGTATTTTGACTTACGAATATTTAGCGTAAGTATTATGCCCGAACATCAATATTAGCATACGAATGTTAAATCTATATTCGAATACCCACAAATATTTAATTATTCAGAATATCTCTGAAGCAGTGGTAAGCGCTGTGGGAGGTGTTATAAGTGGAAGGTCCCGGTTTTGATCTTGGACTACTACTCATGACACCCGCGAAATCCCGCGAAATCCCGCGAAATCTACTAATATTTCAAATTCAACAGTAGCTTTGTTTGCCATCTTCTTTCACACTGCAACTTTCGCATTTATAACATGTTCAGGGAGGTAGGATATAGTAGATGAACACACTTATTTCAATAGTAACGAAATAAAATTACGTATGCAAATAAACCATTTTACGATTGATATGCAACCTATTGCAATTCCATTAAAATTAAAATCAGAGCTCCAGGAATAATTCCTGAACTTGTTAATGAACAAGACAAATTTAATTAATTTCTCCGAATGTCTGAAATATATTTTATTCATACGGAAATGTTAATTCTCAGGGACGATTTAAATCATTTTTACAAATAAGAATTGCATTTATTTGTGTTTACATATCGAATGATACTTCATATAACATCCAATATAGAACAGGATTTAATTCTTACTACTATTATAAATGCGTAAAGTGTGTTTGTCTGTTATTGAGCTGTAAGAGCTGTTAAGCAACTAAGTTAAGTAATAAATAAATAAATATACTACGACCATACACACATCGCCATCTAGCCCCAAAGTAAGCGTAGCTCGTGTTAAGGGTACCAGGCTGGTTGATTAGTTATTTTTAAGAAGACAAATAATTATAATATACACATTAAAACTCAGACAATTAAAAACAATCATGTTCATCACACAAACATTTTCCAGTTGTGGGATCCAGAATCCCACAGCCTTGAATTAGAAAGCAGCGTCGCTGCCCACTGCGCCAATCGGCTGAAGGTGTTTGCCCTTCCTTCACGCCCTTGGTAAACGATGAAATATATTTTTCAAATAACTAGCTGTTGCCAGCGTCCCTCGTCCGCGCTCAATCCATCACGGGAACCTGTTTATTTCCTGGGATAAAAAGTAGCTTCTGTTACTCTCCATCCTTTCAAATAACTCTATGCAAAAAATCTAGTTCATTGGTAGCTTAGTTAGGGCGCGATGGAAGGACAAACACTTAAGGCTTAAGGCAAAGAAAAACGTAGGACATACGTAAATCATACCAACATACTAAAAAGTACATTTTTAAAAAAGGAACAGATGTTGAAAGCCACTTCTAATTCTAACCTTAACAAAATTGATGGACGAAGCAATCGGCCCACCTGATGGTAACTGAAATACCATCGCCAATAAACAGAGCAAGACTAGGAAGAGCATGCACGCTATTTTCATCTTTAAAGGTGAAGGTGTAAAGGGCGTGGTTGCCGCCTCAGATTAATAGACATAGAGAAACACTTTGCAGGATGTGTTCCTTGCATGCTCTTCGAAGTGTTGTTCTGTTTATTTGCGACGGCTTTCCACTTACCATCAGGTGGGCTATTTGCTTCGTCAATCAATTATTCAATATAAAAAAAATATTTAAAAACGGTTATTTATTTGCCCAAATAAATCTCCGTTATATTCCTTTAGTCACCTCGTACGACACCCGCGAGAAGAGGGGGGATGGCAAAAACTATATCCTGATCTATATATATGAATTATCATTTTAATACGTATCCATACACACCACTCACAATATTTTACGCTAAATTTTCAAGGAGCTTCAAAAAAAAAAGCAAAAGTCTCTGAGCTTATAAGCATACGGATAAACAGACAAACGAACATCCTTGCTAACGATAGAACCATGAAAAGTGCACACTAAAATTCCAAAACCTCTATTATTTTTAGAAGTTATAGCATAGATAATACAAAAAAAATCCTCTCTAGAAAAGCAATTATAGGAAGCAATCTTTCGCAATAAAATGTCCTCGCGCCTCAACGAACGAGTACTAGCAGCTGTCAAAAGCAGTACACACATTACTTGGTAATAGATGTTCTAATTGGTCGCAGGCCGCACCCGTGTTTCTGTCGCCTCATTCCCCAAGTTAATGACAAATAGAGCCCGCCCTGTGTCTAAATATCGCCGCAGTGTTTTCGATAGCTAATTGACTCCAACCCTTTGTTAGCGATGTTGAAATGAGCCACTAAACCAGACGTGGAACATACGATGTAAAGGACGGAGCAACACTAATTTTGCGCCGAACAATTTGTTAGGATAGAGTGATGTACCCATTCTAAAACTACGATACAAATTGGCCAATTTACAAATACGAATTTCAGCCATTTTGCATAGTTCGCACTTGTATATGATGATGAACGTAACACGGAAAACGTACGTTCGGGGACTAATCAGGCAATGTATCAAATTCAAACGGATATATGGAATATTAGTAAATCGTTGGAAAAAAACAGACAGTACAGAATATAGTGATTTTATACAATTGCTCAAGGATTAATTCATCAATAAAGCTTCTCCATCGTGATTTTGAGCGTTTTAATCGTGGATGAACCAAGTGGCATTTGATTGAGAAACTTTATTGACAAATTAATCCTTGAGCAATTTTATAAAAGCGCTAGATATTTGATAGCAGCAGGCGGTACTTTGCGGAATTCTAGATATATTATGAAAATTAAGCTTAATTTGCGTTTCGTTCCGAAGCCGAAATAGATGTTGACTTTACAATAAATAATTGTTAACAATTATTAGGTTGAATAAATACTTCTTAACAATTATTATGTTGATTATTGAGTCAACATCTCCTGAGGATGCTTCTGTTTCGGAGCGAATCGTGCGTAGAGGATATTGAAGAAATTATAAATCACACCATACAGATTCTCCTGCTTTTCGTGGAGAATAGCAAATAAAGCTTAATTTTCATAAAAGCGCTAGCTTATTTACTATCTGTTCTTCCACGGACAATCTTATCTCTATGTGATTAAATCAGAAATAAGATAGTCCGTGGAGGAACCAGAGTTATCTACCGACATAGCTCAACGAGTCACGAAGCTGAAGGTGCAATGGAATGGACGCTTGGGTCTAGTGGTTAGGACTTTGACCTCACTTCCGGGGTTGTCCATAATGTTTTCAAAGGCATGTGAATTGCTGGCAGGCATGATGAGAATGATTATCTAAAATGAATTGTTAAGTTAATCATAATATTTTACGCCTTGTGCTTTGTGAGATGGTGTTTATACATACTTTAGGTAGATAATAGACATACAAACACGTATGTACCTGCTACGCCCTAGCGACCTGACCGTGTTAATACCAAGTCTAATCAGGCCACTCATCAGTCTAGCCTGCAGACCTGTTTACTTCGTTTGCTGACAATGCTAGAAGTGTAGAATTATGTGCACATTATGCATTGTCTTTTAGGCTCTTATTAGGCCAAACCTGATTTTTAGTAAGAATCCAATACAACACAAAGCAGTGTAATCAAAGCGGTATTATTTGAAAGGACTAGCGGACCCTCGCGACTTCGTCCGCGTATGAGTCATTCGTGAAGCTAGAATAGATCTGATGCTAACATAATAATCATCGTGGCTAGCTATCCACTATTATTATTTTACGTGGTACACTGAGTTATAAGTTGTCATTATATTAGTTGAATACACACATACATCCATCCATAAATCCATCCTCATAAACTTTCGCATTTATATTTTTAGTAGGACAGTATGTATGCATTCATATATATTTCCTTATGCCTAGCGACTTGCTGTTATTTGTTAAGAGTTTATCTCCAGACAATATAAATCAGATCTTCATTAAAATTAGACAACACACGCTTGATATTATACACTTTCAAATAAAAGATGAATTATTAAAATCGGTTCAAATTTAACGGAGCTATGAAGTTAAATTGATATTAAAATAAATTATTATTATTATAAAAAAAAAAAAAATTTTTGTTCCATTACAAGTTAGCCCTTGACTGCAATCTTACCTGGTGGTAAGTAATGATTATTTTTGTTATTATTATTATATGTCCTGTCTATTCTTCAATTTCCATATACATTTGTTTCAGTCACTCGACGCTTCGCCGGTCGCGTCGCTCGTCCCGTGGCATGTTAAATTACCCGTTAGTAAATCGTACATTTGATCATCTCTTATTTAATTATTCATGGCTTTCTTAGAATTCCATGCAATAACCGCTTGGTTATTGCATTCCTTGTTAAATTACGGTTCGTAGTTTACCTCAATTTGCTCGACTACAATCAACTGTGGTTAATATGCTACTGCGAGCCTAGTGTCATCTAGTTACGCATATAAACGCCCTGTTGATTGTATGCCGTGCTAATATCGTATTGTTCATTTCGTATTCTGTTTTCAATTAGGCGCTTTACGCCACACAGAAGTGTAATGAATTAATTAATTATGAGCGATGAATGTTTTGATGTGATGGACGGCGCTATTCTGTGGCCATGCTGAATTGAGGCATGTGTTGTATATCTATGTGTCATCATCAAATCATTGTCATTAAATCATCATCATCATCACTATCACTATACTTTCACTTTCACTATATTTTCCTTTCACTATCACAGTGAAAAAAAAATATTGTATGTTTCAGTTGCCTTTCACTATCACTATACTATCACTTTCACTATATTTATACCATTACAAGTTAGCCCTTAACTGCAATCTCACCTGGTGGTAAGTGATGATGCAGTCTATGATGGTAGCGTGCTGCAGGGTAGGCTACTAGAAGTCAAACCCCATAATCGGTTTCCAAGCGACATTGCAACGGAACACTTAAATCGCTTAGCGACACGTCTTTATCGGTCGGGTGGTAACTATCCACGGGCAAAGCCTCCCACCAGACCAGAATAGAGACAATTAAGATATTGTAAATTCCCAAATTGCCCCTGTCGGGAATTGAACCTGGAATCTCCTACTTAAATTCACAACGCTCACCGTTGCGCCAGGGAGGTCGTCAATATTGTTGCAGTCTAAGATGGTCGCGGACATATCTGTTTGGGCTTTGGCCACGATTCCTACGCGGTATGGTACGGGAATGCTAAATCGCATGGTGACATGTCTTTGCACGAGGCCCTGGATGCAATCCCCAGGCCGGGCCAAAGAATTATATTGTGTTTTTGTATCATGAAATTAATAGTATCAGCCCAGATTTTGGTAATTGGCGGTAATTAACCCCGTGCCTCAGAGAGAATGTCAAGCCGTGGGCCCTGCGCCTGGTCGCTTTCTGGTCATGTCGAATCTGCCGTCCCATCGGACTATGAAAGTGAGAGAATATAGAGTGCTCTTGTGTTAGCGCACGCTCATCATTATTATGATATTCTCACGCGTAGTTGGGTCTTCTCTCTGCAAATTGATCACCGTGGTTGAAATCGGTCAGGGGGACTGTAACTAGCCCCGGTCGAAGCCTCTTACAAGACCAGATAAGAAAAAAATCGGAAATTATAAATTCCCGAATCACGCGCACGCATTCCGTGTGCATTGCTTTTAAAGTCATTTGCGTTCTAAACAATTAAAATATCACTTGCTTCAATGGTGAAGGCCAACATCATGAAGAGCTTAACATAATGTTCTCAAAGGCGTTCGATTCCACCAATCCGCAATGGGCCAGCGTGGTGGACTTGGGCCTAAAAACTCTATCCTATAAGAGGCGAGGCATGTGGAACTTTAATAGGCTGAGGATGATGAAACTCATATACATATCGCTTCGCTCTGACAAATATGTTAAGTGCTTTCATACCTACCATAATTTAATTAATTTTATTTTCAACAAATACCGTATAGCATTTACCACGGGCTTATTAAATTCTTAGGCAATTCCCGTTAAATTAAACAATGTTTCATCTCAGCTTCAGAATGTGGATAAAGCATTCCGCTTTATTATTGTAGTAAATTGAAGACACATAGATCACGGCACGAAGACGGGATAGCGAGAGAATATGTTGAGCCAAAAATCCTCGCTTTCAATTTCTTTATAAAAATTTACTGTTTTCTTTCGTTGCTTTGACCTATTTTCTTGATTTTGTTAAAGAAAACAATAATGCCTAATGCCTCAGTGATCTAGTGGTTAGCATAAAACTAGCTTGTCTAGTTCACTAAGTGAAAACACCTGGATATTTAAAGACCGACGTAAATGGATTGTTGTTTGTGTTACGTGATGACCACAACCGCTCCGCCAAGCATACTGCGACAACTAATATTATATATTTCTAGCGACCCAACCCGGTTTTGCATGGGTGAAGTGGTTAATAATGTAATTAGAGCTTTTTGTGACAGAGCTCGTCCGGGGAAGTACTATCGCCATGCCGAATTCAGCCGCTTAGCAGCATTGTTGCAATGCTTTGTTCCGGTCTGAAGGGCTTGGTTTCCGGTGTAATGGCACATGAGGCTGCCATCAGGTGACCCATCTGATTGGTCCGTCAATTATTACACACGTGGTACATCAACTCAATCTGTTTCTTAAGGTTTAGCCAGCATTTGCAATGTAGAAAACAAACACATGTGAATATACAAATCTTTGAATTTCTACGCTTTTCTCTACTATAATATGCATCATCATCATCATATCAACTGATAGACGTCCACTGCTGGACATAGGTCTTTCGTAGGAAGTTCCAAATTCCAAGGTATTGTTCCGCTTGGATCCACTTCCGCTTCTTCGACGCGCTTAATGTCGTCTGTCCACCTCGTTGAGGGTTCGACCATCACTGCCATTCCAGCACCTTGGGACCCTATCCTTTCTCCGAATTATGTGCCCCGCCCATTGCCACTTCAGTTTCGCGACACGTTGAGCTATGTCGGTAACTCTGGTTCTTCTACGGATCTCTACATTTTTGATTTAATCACGTAGAGATACTACAAGCGTAGCTCTAATAATATGCAAGTATCCAACACATTAACCTTTCATTTGAATCACTCTATCTTTTTAATTCGTCGCGTAGTTTCAAAGACCTAAGCGGGAGGGACATGGTTTTATACTATGTAAATATTTAAGATCATTTCAAATGATTCTAAATAGTTTTATCATCATTCATTAAATAAAAATAACATTGACGTTGTGGCTTTCTTTCTCTAATACCCGCAATTACCGTGTTGACGAATTAGAAAATGCAATAAACTCAGTGCTAGTGAACGCAATCAAAACGAAATAACAAAGTCATTAGTAACTTAGTTAACAGGTTCAGAATTTCATATCATTGAGGTGCTGAGTTCTGGTAAATAAGATTGGAAGAATTTTAACTATTAATAATCTATATGCAGCTACTTACAGTAAATAAACGCTAGTTACTCTTAATTTTTTTATCGGCCTAAATGGTTATCCGCTTTACATGATTCAATAAAATGTTCTCCATAGAATAAAATAACAAAGTTCTTCTTCTCACACTTCTCTCTCTTGTCAGAATTTAAAATTTATATATATATTTATACTGAAATCGACGACTAGAATGTAACAAAAGTTGCAAATAAAAAAACTCGCCAGAATGGCTTCAACATTATGATTGTAGAGTTTATGGCAGCTTTATAACTAGACCGACTGGACAAGTAATTGCCACTCAAACTATATAACTTCAAAACTGACATCAAACAATCCCTGGGGAAATTAATAGGTAAATATTTAACCACGTCATTGTCACGCAGAGACTAAATTGACTGAAGTTTCAAATTTCATGTAATATTGTTAAGTGCATCGCGCATCATATAATGCGTCTCTACGGGATTGTATTGTTTACTGCATATCTAACAGAAGCGGTTCCCCATGACTTCGTCTACGTACATTTTACCCACACAATATATCACAACCCACCGCGACACATAGTGATAGCACGCTATTGTTTGCTCTACTCTTAAGAATTGTAATGTGATATTAAATTGTCTTATATCTTTCCCAAGAATTTGGCTATCGAATGCGATAAAAAACTTTTCAAATCTGACTGTCAGGGTCAGAGATCAGCTCGGTCTAACAAAAATAAAAACTCCCTTGGTGTATTATGAGATTTTGTTTAACTCATTTTATGGCCTGGATGCGTCGCGCCGCGCCTGTTCAAATTTATGATTGTTCCATGAAACAACGTTTATCCATGTCCGCATATCGATGGTTGCTCAAGCTTAAAGGTTCTAATAATTCAACCATACCTTTTACCCCCGAGTGCAACTTAAGCCTTTGATCGCAACCACCTGCCTAAAGGTGATCCAACCTCGTGCTCAGTATCAGTACCACCTGCTTTAAAATTTGTTTTCTAAAAATTTCAGATCACAAGTAATAGTGAGATACAGTAGTCCAATGCCTTTGATCTCGTAGTTAATACCAACATCATCTAGATAGTCTAGGACCCTTACTTTACAGGCCAGTAAGGGTCGTACTGACTTAGGTCGTATTCTACTTTCAGTGCCTGAGTGTGTCTGTAGATTATAAGTATTTGGGAATATTACACAAGCTGCGTTTACTTTGGGGCTAGATGGCGGTGTGTGTCTTCTTTGTATATTTATTTATTTGTTAATAGTCAATATCTATCAGTAGCTTAAAACAGTCCTCTGCTGGACATAGACTTCTCTCAACGCGAGGGCTTGCCCATAGTCACCATGCTGGACAGACGGGTTGTTGATCGCAGCAAATGATAATAATAGCACTGCAGTTGCCCGCTCTCGGTTATGTTCCCTTAGTCGCCTCGTACAAAAACCGTGCGAAGAGGAGGGTTGTTGATAACTTTATTCAAATTCAAATTAAAATTCAAATTCATTTATTTCAAGTAGGCCTACTTTATAAGCACTTTTGAAACGTCAAGTATGTATGTTTGTGTGACTCTACCACCGGTTCGGAAAGCAGATTCTACCGAGAAGAGCCGGCAAGAAACTCAGTAGTTGCTCTTTTCCAACATCAACATTTACAATCATTTTGCTATCTTGCGGGAGATGAGAGCGAGGCTGGCTGCTTCCATTCTACCTTGTCATTGAGGAATTCATCAAATGTATAGTAACCTCGCTGTACTAGACGCGTTTTTACACATTTTTTAAATGTATGCATTGGTAGGTCAAGAATTTCCTTAGGAATCATGTTGTAAAAGCGTATACCATCGTCAAGTACGACCAAGGGTAATCGTTTCTTTACTTTACCCTTGTCGCTGGATTGCTTAGTCTTGGCAGCTTAATCCTTGGTAAGACTATCTTTTTCCTAAGTCCGTATGCAAAAGTCTAATCTCCCCCTTCTGCTCTCTCCCAAAAGACAGGAGCTCTATGCCCAGCATTAGGGTGTATAGTTGGCTTATGATGAAGATTATAGGAGATTTAACCGATTAATGGACAGAATGTAACAGCTCGATTAATGAACCTGGTATTTTCATTGTTAATCAGAGACATTCTCTTCTATCGTGTTCTGAAAGCAATTTCCTGTAGATCCATTCCAGATCTCATCCAATTTTTTTCCAAGAATGTTTATGGTTCTTTTCACTTTAAGCGGTCTGGATTCCAAGTCTTGCTGCTTCCAACATTTTTGTTTACTAAACTGTAGAGGTTCTTCGAAGGTAAAAGAATTTTTCAACAGTTTAAAACGATTCATCACGGAATGTATGTAACCAAGAACTTTATCATGAAACTGTGTAGACTCGTCGTGAACATAAAGTGTAATACTGCGAACTAAAGTTAGACACCGTCGAAGCCAAATTTCAAATTCATAAAACGTGTTATGACTTATGTCCATATCCAGGCGTTAAAGAATTCAAACGCTCAATGCATATGGAGTGAGATCTCGCAATGTTACTGCATACATATTATACGATTTCATGATTTCAGCTTGCTTTATTGGTAGTGTAAATCAAAAAAATATTTATTCGAATAGACCAAACAAACATTTGACATACCACGTTGATAACTAATCACATATTAACTAAAGCCACGAGCACGGAAATATATAGTAACTTGAAAATAACATACATTTTGAGAAATGGGACCTCCTACGGTTTTTGAAGTGGATCAATAAAAGACAATAAATCGAGGAGTTTTACTGGAGGCGATGTAATACAATTTTTATAGATCCCTCATCTTTCTGCAGTGCGAACGGAGTTGGCAGCAGGCCCGGCAGTTGGATTTACACCGAACTGCTCGTATCTTTTTCAGGGGTTAGTGCGGTGAATATTTGCAAGCTGCGCCAATAAAATACGAATGCAGCGAAAATATAGATACACAGTTGTTGTTATTTTTTTTTTTATTTTTTTGCTTTGCGTTTTTGAAGGAAAATCACTCGAGTTTTGAGACTTCGTGGGAGTGAGCTTTTGTGTAGCTTCTACAGGCGATCACACTTTATTTTTTATTTGTTGACAGAATATTTGATATAAGCGAATAGATACAGTGAAGTTCTAAAATTCTCTTGTAGTCAATAACTTATACTTGGCTTAACACATCGGTGCTCTTTTAATATTGTCGCACACCAATAAATCTGCAATTTTGTTTTTACAATTACCATGCGAAGTAATATTATAAGTCTACGATTAGGATAAACCTTACTAAAATAACTGAATCCCAACTAGCGAAATACGTATTATTCTCTAGTCTAGTTCCAGTAGTCAAACGTTCTTCATCATCAGTTTCGCCCCAATCGCTAAAGGTATGCCTAAAATAGTGGAAGAGTTCTCTTATGGATGACAATGGGGCCACCTTGTAAGTATTCCGTTACAAACATAAGATTTTTTTTCCTCAGAACGGATGTCCGAAGTTTTTAGTCGGTTAAAAATTCAATTATTTTATATTCTAAACCTATTTTTCACAAAATCGAGCTATGCTCTAAATACATAATCACTTTAAACCCTCTACATTATTTACATCCCTGTAGGCTCTGGAGATCAAAGTTAATCCAGTAACTGGATAAAGTTTAAACTTAAACCCGACTACAAACTCTTTAAAAATAATACCAACAGGCACGAAAGTTGTTAAAAATGTAAGAAAAACTTTAGTTTTTCTTATCTTTTTAACCATCCGCGACCTCGTCTGGGCCTATGTTGAACAATGGAAAATTCGCAATATGGAAGTAATAATGATAATTTTTGCACATTCACTAACTCATAGTATCACATCACATTTTATACCCGTATTACAATTTCCCATTAAAAAGTACCTATTCAATTAATGTTTTGAGATTATATCTTAGATACTAGGATTATACCTGAATAATCGGATTACCTACTCACAAAGTCCAAATTAATTATCCGTTTATTTAGAGGAAAGGCATTTTGCTGAGTAGCAACCAATAGAGTATTATATAAATAGACGTTTATAGGTACCAACATAATCTTTTCTTATTTAGAATAAATAGACTAGCTATGCCCTGCAATTTCCTCGCGTAAACTAAATATCATTGGAGTGATATGTTACATAACTAGCCTTCTTCTTTACATCGAGCGATCTAACTCAGAAATGATTTTAATATTACTATATGAAGCTCTAGCTTTTGCGAGAAACTTCAACAGTGCTTTTATCCGTTTTTTAATTCTACGACAACCGTTAATTTTCCCGGGATAAAAAGTACAGGGTCCGTTTCAGGAATGCGAGCTAATACATTTTATTCGAACTTCCGCCAAGATCGTTGTAGCTGCGCCCCATGAAGGCCTTAAGGCCTTTTTTTAATCCCCCAGTAACTAACTAGTTTAATAAATATTTAACAGCAATACATAATTATCTAATCAATTTAATCTAATTTCTATTTCTAATTTCTGAAATAATAACCCAGTCTAAGTTGCAGTTGAATACAAAAAAGTTTTTTTTTATTGAATTATAGAAAAGCTAGGAAGAAAAGAAATATCCTTGCTTAAATACTCGATCAATAATGTAATAATATGTTCTGTAATACAACGTATCTAATAAAGGCCCAAATTTGTTCACTCAAGCATGTCTTGTGCGAAATCGTTCTGAGCAAGAATTTCGCTCGACTCGATTTTCTGCCGGCTTACAGTAAATAAGAAAATTCATCCGAATCGCGCCGTTAAGCGTAATCGAGCGTTGTGGAAAGTATTAAAGAAGCAGACGCTATATTGCATAAGTTAGGATGTAACAATGAAAACTTGGAGTGTTGCGCCGAGTGTGCAAGATTCCTCTTTGGTCCAAACCATCAGGCGACTTACAGTTACGTAACGTCAAACTCTGAGCGAAATTTACCTAATCTTTGAACGTGGAATTATGTGAAATTCTCATCTTACTTGAAACAAAATATTTCGCATTGTTTAAATTTTATTCTCACAATTCCTCGGGAGCGAAAACATCAAAAAGATAAAATGAGCGTTGTCAAAGCTTCGGTACGCATTTTATTTTTTTAAATATTTATTAAAACAAAAGAAAGGGCCGAAGGAAACTTTTATTTTTAGTTGAAAGACATCTGATTCTCAATTCTATTTGTATGCTTTGCTTGTTTAGAAATGGTAGCTGTTTGTTTGTTATGCAAATTAATATTGTTCCAAAATGACACCATCATCTTCATATTAACCCATTACCAGGGTACGGGACTCCTGCCTGCTGTAGGCTGTAAGGCACCAAGCTAGTCCACCAAGCTAGTCCAGAGATTTTCTTTACAGTTAGAGCTAGTAATAATAAATAAAAACGCACATAACTAAGAAAACAGAGATGCGTGTTGGAATTCGAGCTCGGCCCCCTGAAAATGAAGCCGAAGTCCTAGACAGGCTATCACCACCTAAAATCTCCCCAAGATTGTATTATCTCTAAAATTTACTGTTTATGTTATTTTATCGAATTTAATGTAGTTCTCGTATTTTTTTTAATTGAAACTCACGGTAAAAACCAAATTTTCGTTCTATGTTTATAGATACGTAGATGTGGAGTGGTCATGAAAAGTTGTATGGACGGATGGTATCCTGTTACTTTTTCAACTTTAAATCATGCAACTTCGTATTTAGGTCAACAAATAAAAATAATCAAATACCTACCTGTTTTAGCTTTTTTGCAAATTTACTCTTTGAGGAATAAAATTGGGGTTAAAATTTTGCATGCGAATATTTTGCTAGTTTTATCCGTAGGCTACTTTTTTAAAAACTTTAGTTCCACGCGAATCCAGAAGTTTCCGACGGATCAACGGTCGTATCGTATCTGAAGATACACAGATGCAGATAATAAACAACAATTTCGATGCTACCGCTAAGATAACGCGTTTGCATGATTTTTACTACTAACTTACTATAGGAAATCATACTACTATATCAAAGCGAAATACAACTCACTGACTGACTGAATAAAGACGACACTCAGAACTGGCCTTACTTGTCTTAGGACGTAGTTGTTAAGATAGAAATTTAATGTTTGTTTGAAAATCCAATGCTTTTATATTAAGAGACACGAAAATGTTTGCTTTGCTTTATTTTTAAATCATGCCTTAAATAATAAGTAATAATTAAGCACACAACTTTAAAAATAAGGTTTAACATAGTCATACGCGAAAAAAGGATTTAATGGAAATACTTTGTTATTGCAGTTTAGAGGTGAAGGCATTAAAATCTACAGACACTTTAATAGTTATAATTAAAAGAAAGTCTAAAGATATTTTTTCAATACCCTTAACTGCCCATTTGAAATAACAACTTTACTGAACATTTGTTTAAATTAAGACTGACTGAAATTTTTATAGTCCCTATGTTTAAAGTTTTTTAAATGACCCCTAACAGCCTTAACGCGACGAGTCGCAGCAATACCGCTACCGCCAATACTTGTGCCTAGGTTCTAAGGGGTACAACGAAATGGTGCTTATGAATGTAAGTTTGTATTTATTACAACCAGGTTGCTCTTCTAATAATTTAAAATGACATTGTGAGATGGTGATAACAAAAAAAAAACACCTTAGCTTCTTCTTAGACCAGGACGCGTTTGGAACCCTCGTAGCTTTAGTTTTAAGTTTACGAATGTGGTTATCGCCATTATCTCACTACCATGTAATTCTTATGTACGCATCAAAAGTGCCACCTATGGGCCGGGCCTACTTGAATAAAGATATTTTTGACTTTGACTTTGACTTTACTTAATATTTTTTTAAATATGTAGATTTTTTTCCCATTGCAATTCTTGGAATGGAAATAAAATTTTCTTTAACGAATCCGAACGCACATTTTACGAGTATCTCCAAGAGTTATTTTGTCTATTTGAGGAAATATAACATTTTCCTATAGGTGGCTTTACACTGGTGGTTAGAGACAGAATTAAATATAATCTTATATGAGTATATATATATATTTACACTCGTACAACGAATATGCCGCTGTATATGAAATCAATCACTTCCTGAAACTCTTTGTTTGATTATGATGAAGGCATTACGGGATTTGAATCGGCTTTGAGTCGCTCCCTAATCGCCTATTAATCAAGTTAAAGCATCTGAGTGACAACAGACTGTCAGTTTAAGTAGTGTTTAGTTTACGACTTTACGAATTAGTGAGTGCGCAGGTATAACGCAAATTATGTTCGATAATTATTAAATAAGATATGCTTAAATGTGTTTACACAGCGATGTGCAATTTACCGATTCAGATTTTTTTACAAGTATCAATTCAATTCAAAAACTCTTATTCATGTAGTTTACAGTAGTTATTCGTTTCTTCTATTCGAACCAAACGCGCCCTGGTCTAAGAAGATTCCACAACAAAAGGACCCGAGTTTTTTTTTTGTTATCACAGTCTCACATTCAATTAATAATTAGCTACGAAGCTAGAGCAATATTCAAAATAATTAAGGTAGATTACACCAGTCACAAAAAAAATCTAATATTAATTTCTGCATTTGGAACAAGTTTATCAAATTAATTACCTATGCGATTATTTTTTTCAGCAGTATAAAAACGACGACACTTGATTGAACAAAATTGGCACACCACGCCACAAATATATCCTCGCGGATCAGGTAGATTTTCTATAAAACCGAACAACGCGACGCTGCGGACGGTTTAAACTAGGTTGTGTATTCAGAGTCTTATGTGTATGCGAAATCTTTCGGTAAACAATAATTTGCGGATGGCTTGTTGTGTTTGAATACCTTTATTGTTCTACTGTTTGTTCGGTTGTTCGGCTGTTGCGGGAAATTTTCGCCAAGTTGCACGAATACCTAATAGTAAGCCGCTGATTTGACTAACAAGTTGATATTTTCTATTAAATTTGTAATATTTCAACGGCAACTAAAACTTTGTTATCAACTTTGACTGTAAGTGGATCGTTGATTAGGTAGTTTAAATAGTAAGTTTTTGTGCTTTAGGGTTCCTTTATTTACCAAGGGATATTTACTTGTGAACTCGCACGTAGAATTGAATAATATTCAACCGGAATCCGTTCCACCCGTGCGTCCAGAAAGTGGTGAAATTGTCTGCTGCCCTTGCTAGCTTTATAGTGGCGTAAATATTAAATCAAGTGCCACAGGCAAAAATAATAAATTGGGGCCCTATTTAATTAAATCCATAAATCCAAACGCCACATACATTCGGACGAATGTATGTGGCGCAAAATGGCGCAGTGGGCAGCGACCCTGCTTTCCGAGTCTAAGGCTGTGGGTTCGATTTCCGCAACTGGTAAATGTTTGTGTGTTGAACATGTTTTTTCTTCTGTGTCTGGGTGTTAATTTGTATAATTTAAGTATTATTTTAGTATGTTTATTTTTATTTATAAAAATATTCATCAGTCACCTTGACTTACTTTGGGGCGATGTGTGTATTTTCGTAGAACATTTATTTATTCATTTATAATATTATATATGCGACAGTTGGTTTGTTTGTTTGTTCCTCCTTTACGCCTTAACTGATAATCCAATCAACTTGATTTTAGGCATTGAGTTAGTTCAAAGTACGAAGAGTATCATGGGCTTTTTTATCCCAGCGAAACTCACGGTTCCAACGGGTTTTATAAAAAACCGTAATTAACAAGCCGTAGAGCGCGGGCAACAGCTGGTAATAAAAACTTTAAAAGAATTGATACGTATGGGGTTCTACTGTAACATTCGAAGTGGCTTAAGAATTTGTCTATACGATTTCTTAAATCATTCAGCGGTTTAACAAATCGTATAACCGCTGAATGATTATGATGAGTGATTAAAGAAGTTCTACGGACGAGAAATAACGAGTTCTTAAATCAACTTAAACACACTTCTTAAAAGAAAAAAAAAACATCCTATGTCCGATAAAATATTATCGAAATAATATGTTCGGTGGGAAAAGGTAATGAACAAATAGAGCTATTTCAAAATTTATGAATGTATAAACTTTTATTGTACACCAAAGAAAAAAGTAGTTACAGAGATATAAACAAACAAAACATAGTGAGAGGGAGAATTTATAATATTTGTATGAAAATGTATTACTGTACATTTTCGTATTAAATCATAATATATTAAGTATATTAAATTATGTACCGGCTTAACATGAATTATTAATAAAAACTGGTCAAAGAAAGTCAACGGTATTAATTAAAATCTGTCTGCTTCATTAACAAGCTCTGGGATTACTTTTAAAACTCCCATTCAAAGTTTTAACGAAATTAATTAGTAAGTAAATGTACCGGAGCATTTTATACATATCGGGTGGTATCATCCTTAAACCAGACATCACTATCATCATCATTGTATTAGTATCCCACCATACTGACAATTATTAATAATTAGAAGAAGAAGAAGAAGAAGAAGAAACACTTTATTGCACGTATAACATACAGGAAAAGAAACAGTAAGGAGTATACAGTACACAATGTAGACATGCAAAGGCGGCCTTATTGCTGCAAGCAATCTCTTACAGGCAACCTTTGTAGATAGGACTTACAGCAAGAGAACGGGATGGTGCCAAGAGTGTTGATAGATATACAATATAATTAATTACGATTACTATTACATGTATCTTTAGTAATAGTAGAGGTTTTTGTGACAGTGCTTGTCCGAGGTACTATTGCCATGCATATTTCTGCCGCAGAAACATTGCAGTGCGTTCTCTGAAAGTGATTTCCAGTGTAACAGGCACATGAGGCTTAACACCTACGGGTTAACCCGAGGGTTAATAGACACATGGCGGCAGTTTATAAGACGTGTTTCCAAGTATTAACCGATTAGGATTTAATTTAACTGCCATGCCCCAAACAGGTTAGCCCATTACCATAGAATGCATCAACACGTATATCTGTATATATCACGTGCATCTGTCACTTGCGTCGTCGCTTGCCAAGCGACGGATTGCCAAGCGAGAGATTGCTAAGCGATGAAGTGGGCAATGCTTTAGCAAACGACAAACGGTAGCGCAAGGTAAACGACTAGTGGCGCCAAGTGCACTCCCACTAGCTTCTTTCTATTCCCTCTTGCTTAACTTCCTTTAATATTGCAAGTGCTACTGGCGCAAGCAACTAGCACAAGTTACTGGCAAAAGATACATGTACATAAAAACTATTTACACAAATTACTGATTGTGACATTCTACTTGCGCGAACTTCCTGTGATTGCTAACGAGGCATAGCAATCGATCGCAGCGACCGATTGCATGAAGGACAATTTGAAGGCGTCCATCGCCTTCAAATTGTATACGGAATGCCTGTAAATAATCATCACCACGTCAACTACTGGTCGTCCACTGCTGGACAAAGGTCTTATGTAGGAAGTTCCAAATACAATGGTCTGTCTAGATCCAGCGGATCCCTGCGGCCCACTTGATGTCATCTGATCACCTCGTCGGGGTCTACTAAGGCTGCCTTTACCAATGTAAGATCGCCATTCGAGCATCTTGGGATCCAAACTCTCCGAGCTATGTGCCCCTCCCATTGTCACTTCAGCTTCTGCCTTTATTGTTTCTCACATTCCGCCTACAAGCATCCACATTAATAAACAGAAATATCTCGCATTATTTTAATTCGACGTGTATTACGTAACTCGTGAGCGAAGCTACGACGGTCATGTTATAAAACATATTTGTATGAGGAGTAAATTAAAAATGAGCTCTCATTCCAGCTCCATCCATTTGCCTAATGAAGTTATACGGCGCAACAGTCTTAACGCGACATTCATCACACTGATGCAGCAAACAAAAATGCCTCGAAGCTAGTGGAATTTAATACAATTTAATGGTTTGAACATCTAAAAACTATATGAAGCTTTAGTTTTCAATTTTTTCGTCACACTTGCTCGTAACTTAGATCGTATTACATCGATTTAAGGTTTATAATGCAAGATATAATACAGGAATGTTTTATTTCACGTTACTTACCACAATTGTGTTTTATTGTTTACTAGCTGTGCCCTGCGGTTACACCCGCATAAAGTAGGGTCGTATTGTTACATAGTGTAAAACCTTTCACAATAAATCAATGATGGTTTTAGTTGCATTTAAACAAAAAAAAAATTATAAAGGTCATCATCATCATCATATCAACCCATTACCGGCCCACTACAGAACACCGGTCTCCTCCCACGATAAGGAAGGGTTAACGTAGACCACCACGCTGGCCCAGTACGGATTGGAGGACCTTTACAAATCTAATGAAATAATACTTTGATATAAAATATACTAGCGGACCCCAGCGACATCTGTCGGGCTGATTAGTGAATCTAAACCATCCAGGGTGCCACCCAAACGCATACCAAAAAATTCATTCAAATCGGTCCTGCCGTTTAGGAGGAGTTCAGTGACATACACACGCAGACAAGAAATATATTGATACAAGCGGACCCCAGCGCCATCTGTCGGGCTGATTTGTGAATCTAAACCATCCAGGGTGCCACCCAAAGGCATACCAAAAAATTCATTCAAATCGGTACAGCCGTTTAGGAGGAGTTCAGTGACATACACACGCACACAAGAATTATATATATAAAGATTATTATTTGAAAGTAACAAAACAGCACCATCTCTTTTGGGGACGTGTTCGCACTGAGAATCAGTGGTCGGTCTGAGGTCGTGTTCGTGTTTGTGCTGAGATACTGACATATTAACTTCCTTGTATAATAAGTCTATTTAGCTAATATTATATGCTATCAGTTCGTATCAAGCGTTAAAGGAAACAAGTTTTTTCATTCTCCCACCCCTAATTTCTATAATCAACTAACGCAAAGTTTTTTTCAACCGTACTGGTAGTTCCAAGTCCATACTCATATTATAAATGCGAAAGTGTGTTTGTTTTTTTGTCCTCTTAATTGTTGGCATAGTTACCTAGTTGAAAAGACGGATAGTAGCATACTTTTTATTCCAGTACAAAAAACGGTTCCCACGGGTTTAGTAAAATAAACGTTCTAAACACGAACGAACGCGGACAACAGCTAGTATACAAATAAAAACTGTTCAGCTTGATAGTAAGTACAGATAGAAAAAAGACCGAGATGCAACTTTTTTCAAGATATTTCAACAATCGACGGAGGTGTGTGCGAATAATATAGCTTCTATTCTTACTCTTGGAGCTTTAATTGCCAAATATTTAAAGCAATCAATCACATAAACATTCCCAATCAAAAATTACAATCTACTCTACGTTCACCTTACCTAAGACACTTTTAATTCCTTGTCACAAATAAATGCAAATGATCGAAAGATATGTGGCCTAGTAGCAGCACCGGCTATATCGCTGGATAAGCAATGATGGTCCAATTCAGAATACGGTATGGTATGGACATAATATTAATTGGAATCCGTTAGTCTCAACGTCTAAAAGTCAAAAAAACAAAGTAATTTATAAAGGAAGAGTCGATATGGTATTGTTACTCGTAGTTGTCTCGTGTCCAGAAAGTTCACCAAAACTATGGGAATAAATAATTTGTTGAATGAATCGATCACGGACATTTAGCTTGCTACGGAGTAGAAGATGTTGATGACCATATAGTGATAATAACAATTAATTATCGTTAAGAGTTTCATCACGGGTCTCCTTTCGGATTGATAAGGGTTTAGGACGCAGTCCACCACCCTGGTCCTTCCACAAGCCAGAAACAAATAGTGTAGCCAAAGAAATTTTATTACAAGTTCATACATATTTAAGATTAATATAGGTAGACGTGGAATAAGCTAGTTTGTAAGGTAGTAATTGTAGACCAAGAACAGCTACATAGTAACTTTAGTGACTCAGCATACTTCGATGTTTTAAGCACACATAACTTCGAAAAGTTGCTGTGCGTGCTGGATTGAAGTCGGTCCCCCCGAAATGAAGGCTATCAACTTCCCAATAGGCTATCAACGCTTCGGGCCATCAATATATAAAAGAGTCTAGAGTAAATCCGAAGCAGAAGACTAGAGAAACAAGGCCCAGTTTGTTTTAAATGTGAACTTTTAATTAATCACGAAGAGTTATGGCGAGACCAGTTAGCTCTTATCAGTATTATAATAGGTATGATAAAGTACCTATACTGATAAGAGAAAAAAAAAAGTGAATAAAATTAAACTTTTTTTAAGCCATAACGTATTGGTTGTTTAATCATACGAGTATATTTAAAAAAAATGCAAAATGATAACCATCACACTGGAATTAGTTGGAACATTTCTGTCAATCTTATGTTCCCTGATTTTAATTATTGTGTGGTGCATGAATCAACAGTGGCGGACCATTCATAATTTTATAAACATTCACCAAATTGTGATCGGGACAATACTACTGTGTGCAACTCCTAATATCACAGACTTACAAGAACACTTATTTCTTTTGTCATTGTGTTGGTCTGTATGTGCAGGGCTGTTGGCATACATAAAACTAGTTTTATTAATACCGGACAAGATGAGTTACGAGAAACGAATTGCCACGGTGTTCAGCTACGGGACGTTCTTAGTAGCAGAAGTAACTACTTTCCTTATACCCTGGATCTATAAATCTGAAGAGGATGCAGTCTTCCAATTTTTGATTATTGTTAGCTTATTTATGACTTTTAACTTGGTTATTTTCTTAAGAGTAGCTTTTGCAGTGCTGTCTTGTTGCAAGAGACAAATATCCCGTACAGGTGGCACGCGGATAATATCAGTGGTGGGTATTGCAATGATCTGTGATATGTTTGTGGTTGCCTCCATAGTAATCATTGTTATAGAAATCATGATTCCAATGGAACTCAATTTATTTTCAGTGGTGTTTCACTTCAGATTAATTCCGAATACAATGGTTATCTTGTTAAACAAATCATCTATGAATTATTGGAAGAAAATGATAAGAAACAGGCAGCGACGTGCTTTAAATCGCACGATATAAACCAATTTATCAATTAAAAGGTATTGTTAGATAATTTAATTTCAAACTAGGAGTAACTAACTATTGTATTTCAAGTATGGTTCTCCGCGTCCTAGTCTTATAAATGAGTCATAATGAATATTTTATTAAACAACAATAATTTAAAAATATTTATAATATTTATCATTGATAAGGGTAGGTATAGGTATAGTAGACACGCGTGGATTATAAAGCTGTATAAAGTGTAAAGCGAATGCAACATGTAATAGGCTTCGTTTATATATATGTAATAGGTTGGGGAAAAAGTCTTTTCGCACTATAGTATGTATAAACTTTTTTTTTTAAATCTCTTTTAAAGAGCTGAGTCACTAAAGTGACTTGGTAGCTGTTGTTGGTCTACAATTACTAAAAACTATGGGAATAAATAATTTGTTGAATGAATCGATCACGGACATTTAGCTTGCTACGGAGTAGAAGATGTTGATGACCATATAGTGATAATAACAATTAATTATCGTTAAGAGTTTCATCACGGGTCTCCTTTCGGATTGATAAGGGTTTAGGACGCAGTCCACCACCCTGGTCCTTCCACAAGCCAGAAACAAATAGTGTAGCCAAAGAAATTTTATTACAAGTTCATACATATTTAAGATTAATATAGGTAGACGTGGAATAAGCTAGTTTGTAAGGTAGTAATTGTAGACCAAGAACAGCTACATAGTAACTTTAGTGACTCAGCATACTTCGATGTTTTAAGCACACATAACTTCGAAAAGTTGCTGTGCGTGCTGGATTGAAGTCGGTCCCCCCGAAATGAAGGCTATCAACTTCCCAATAGGCTATCAACGCTTCGGGCCATCAATATATAAAAGAGTCTAGAGTAAATCCGAAGCAGAAGACTAGAGAAACAAGGCCCAGTTTGTTTTAAATGTGAACTTTTAATTAATCACGAAGAGTTATGGCGAGACCAGTTAGCTCTTATCAGTATTATAATAGGTATGATAAAGTACCTATACTGATAAGAGAAAAAAAAAAGTGAATAAAATTAAACTTTTTTTAAGCCATAACGTATTGGTTGTTTAATCATACGAGTATATTTAAAAAAAATGCAAAATGATAACCATCACACTGGAATTAGTTGGAACATTTCTGTCAATCTTATGTTCCCTGATTTTAATTATTGTGTGGTGCATGAATCAACAGTGGCGGACCATTCATAATTTTATAAACATTCACCAAATTGTGATCGGGACAATACTACTGTGTGCACCTCCTAATATCACAGACTTACAAGAACACTTATTTCTTTTGTCATTGTGTTGGTCTGTATGTGCAGGGCTGTTGGCATACATAAAACTAGTTTTATTAATACCGGACAAGATGAGTTACGAGAAACGAATTGCCACGGTGTTCAGCTACGGGACGTTCTTAGTAGCAGAAGTAACTACTTTCCTTATACCCTGGATCTATAAATCTGAAGAGGATGCAGTCTTCCAATTTTTGATTATTGTTAGCTTATTTATGACTTTTAACTTGGTTATTTTCTTAAGAGTAGCTTTTGCAGTGCTGTCTTGTTGCAAGAGACAAATATCCCGTACAGGTGGCACGCGGATAATATCAGTGGTGGGTATTGCAATGATCTGTGATATGTTTGTGGTTGCCTCCATAGTAATCATTGTTATAGAAATCATGATTCCAATGGAACTCAATTTATTTTCAGTGGTGTTTCACTTCAGATTAATTCCGAATACAATGGTTATCTTGTTAAACAAATCATCTATGAATTATTGGAAGAAAATGATAAGAAACAGGCAGCGACGTGCTTTAAATCGCACGATATAAACCAATTTATCAATTAAAAGGTATTGTTAGATAATTTAATTTCAAACTAGGAGTAACTAACTATTGTATTTCAAGTATGGTTCTCCGCGTCCTAGTCTTATAAATGAGTCATAATGAATATTTTATTAAACAACAATAATTTAAAAATATTTATAATATTTATCATTGATAAGGGTAGGTATAGGTATAGTAGACACGCGTGGATTATAAAGCTGTATAAAGTGTAAAGCGAATGCAACATGTAATAGGCTTCGTTTATATATATGTAATAGGTTGGGGAAAAAGTCTTTTCGCACTATAGTATGTATAAACTTTTTTTTTTAAATCTCTTTTAAAGAGCTGAGTCACTAAAGTGACTTGGTAGCTGTTGTTGGTCTACAATTACTACCTTACAAACTAGCTTATTCCAAGTCTACCTATATTAATCTTAAATATGTATGAACTTGTTATAAAATTTCTTTGGCTACACTATTTGTATCTGGCTGGTTTTGGTATTATAAGATAATTCCAAATTCAAATTAGGAAAATGTGTGATTTTTATTTGTTTTTCGTACTGTGAAGATGAGTGAATCTAATGAAGAAATTCGATACATTTCAAATTTTTACTACAAAAAAGCTAAAATGCAACGCAAGCCGCGAAAAAAAATTTGCGATGTTTATGGACCTAGTGCAGCGTCTGTGAGAGTAGCACAAATTTGGTTTAAGCGTTTTCAATCCGGAAATTTCAATGTCGGATAAAAAGGATGCCATTTTTGAAAAGTGGAGCAAGGCATGTAAGTAGTTACAACGTACAAAGTTGAACTGGAAATTGACCACAAAACAGTTTCGGCACTTTAAAAAAAATGCACTAAAATGCTTGATATTTGGGTATCGAGCGAGCCCTCACGAGCTCACTGAAAGAAACCTAATGAACCGTGTACTCATTTGTGATTCTTTATTACGACGTAATGAAACCGAACCATTTTTGAAGAAGCTGATAACTGGTGATGAGAAGTGGATCATGTAGGACCACAACGTGTGAAAAAGGTCGTGGTCAAAGGCCGGTCATACATTGGAAGGGCATTATTCATTTTGAGCTGTTACCACCAGGCAGGACCATCGATTCTGAACTCTACTGCGAACAACTGATGAGATTAAAGCAAGAAGTTGAGAGAAAGCAGCCGGAATTAATCAACAGAAAGGGTTTGGTTTTTCATCATGATAACGCTAGACCTCACACATCTTAAGCCATCCAGCAAATATTAAGAGAGTTTGGCTGCTAGGTGTTAATGCATCCGCCGTATAGTCCTGACCTTGCACCTTCAGATTTTTCCCTGTTTTGGTCTCTTCAGAATTCTTTAGGCAGTGTCAGGTTAACATCACGAGAGGACTGCCAAAACTACTTGTCGCGGTTTTTGATCAGAAGCCCGAAAATTCTTTAGCAATGGGATTATGTCCCTACCTACAAGAAGGCAAAAAGTTGTCGAACAAAATGGTACCTACATACTCGTGTTAAATGTAAATAAACTATTTTATAAAATGTTTTGAATTTTCTTAAAAAATGCGAAGAAACTTTTTCCCCAACTATAAGTTTTAGATTATCATGGTTTTTAGATGTTTTTAGATAGGCATTTGTTAACTGAATTCCTATTATCATATTAATCCTTATCCAAATAAATTGTTTTATAAATTAAATTTATTATCTACCTGCAAATTCCTCTTTAAATTATTCAAATTGGACCTATTGTTTAGAAGTTACGACGGTTGTTTAGAAATGCAAAAAGCAAGAAAAATGCCGAGACCGGCCGCCCGGCCGCGTAATATAGGTATAATTTGGAAATAAAACTGGACCCGGTAGGTGGCGCTGCAATTAGGTTCTTGGTTTTTTTAAGATCTTAAAACGGATAGTAACGGATTTGATGCAGACGAAGTTGCGCGGGTCAGCTAGTTTTAACATAAAAACCTTTTCTTTGGCTAAAGTATTAAATCTAGACATTATGACGCGGACTTTTTTGCAAAACTAAAAGTAACAAATACTTTTGCTGTAGATTTTAAGCATTGGATAGAAGATTTATTTTTATTTTTTTTGATTTTAAGCATTCCGCTACTTTGCGGAAATCCATAATATATTATGAAAATTAAGCTTAATTTGCTATTTTACTCCGCGAACAGCAGAAAAATCTGTATGGTGTAATTTATAATTACTTCAATCCGTATACTCCACACCAAACAGATCCTCGACAATGTACCCTCTACGCACGTTTCGCTCCGAAACCGGAGCATCCTCAGGAGATGTTGACTTTACAATGAATAATTGTTAAGTAACAATTATTATTCATTGTTACATGATACATTAAGTATAGTAAATTAAGCTTAATTTTCATAAAAAGCCTTTATTTCTACCGCTCAAATAGAGCACGACATCTTTCTTCCTTTTTTTCTCTTTCTTTATTAATAATTAAAAATACATATTTTTATTAAATAAAAAGTAGGCTATAGAGCTTACACACCTTTCTAACAGTGTAGGAATTTTCAAACACGGATCAGTAGTACCGGATATAACCGAGAACATCAAAACCCGAAAACTTTAAGTATATGCAATGATAATAATACAAAAAGTTTTCTTTCGGGAACCTTAAGTTGAAATATTGAGGATGAGATACAAACACTTGAGATCATAGCAAATTATACAAACATTTTAGTATACATATTTTAACTAACGACTTAACGTTGAGTAAAATCTATTTCACAATTGCATTTTATCTACTCTTTCTCTCTTATTATAATGATATCCTCTCACTTCTAAAGTGTCTATTACAATCTACGAGAATTTAAATGTTTTAAAACACCTAGCGGGAAAAGCTTTATATTTAAAAATTAATTTTCCTACACATTCCGATTTTTGAATGAGCATTAAAAAAATTAATTCTTTTTCTTTTAATAAAATGAATCTCCTCAGGCCCCTGATTCTCTTATAAATTGTATTATATAAAATTTATCTAATTTAAAAATTATTATTAAATACAGTAGCACCGTTCAAAAACTGTTTTAGGTAACAATAAAATGGACAAAGCAAAATATATAGAAAAACTTGATCGACTACGGATTTTTTTAAACTAATAATAATACTATCGTTTAGCTCGTATTAGCTTTAGTTGGGTGATTTATCTTCTGATTTGGTTTGATCTATTATTTTTGACGTGACAACGTCATATAATTCGATGGAGCCGGCTGCACGCACGAAAAAACATGACGTATGCGGCGTTACCTCGCTCTGAGGCGTTCCATTCAAGGCTTGAAGTGCAAGCGAGAGCGCGGAACGAGCAACAAAGAGGCACAGTCGGACTCCGCGTTCGACATCTGTCTCTCTCCTACTTGAGTGAGCGATGCGTCCGCGTGGACAGCTTCTATACAATAATACATTTACATATTTTCGGCAAGGATGAAGTGCAGTGAAAAGTGAATGTGGTGTCAATTGTTTATAGCAACGATAAATAAAATTAAAATTTCCTTTTGAAAAATGCAACCATTCCATCAGTATTTTCTTACGACGTTGTCACGTTCAACTATCGTCAGTAAGCCGACTTTACAGACAACCAATTTTTTTGGGACACTCGTAAGAGTGAATATAAACACACTCGTTCTTCTTTTGTGATATAAAAATGTGTTGGTTATACAAACAGAGCAAAGTTTGTAGAAGAGAGAATTGCTATTAAAAACGTTAGATTAAGAGTGAGCTAGTAATTCAAGACTTGTTATTCAAACGTTAAAAAATACTTCAAAATTTCAAATGTCGAACATTTCATGTCTAGTGCACTCTAGTCGTCTGCTGGAGTCAAAATCAAAAGTAAACCTACGTATATCTACTATTGCGGTGTTTGTTATTTTTTAATTTAATTTAACCACTCGTCACTCGTTGCAGCTTGTGGTGCAAAACTGAGTACCTACAAAAATAATGAGGGATCGAGCAGTGCACTTAGACTGCACTCAAGTATTTCCCGCACAACATTAAAACTTTTACGTTTGTTCTGGACAGTTGCATAAAAGATTTTATATATAATAATTATAATTATCGTTTATTTCAGGCTTTATCCATAAACACTAAACATTGTACAACAATCAAACAATTTACAAAAATAAATAAATTAAGATATTATGTCCAAAAAAATAAATAATGTTAAAAATAAAATAAAGAAGTACTTAGTAGTAATTAAATCAATCGTAGTATGGAAACAAAAATCTATGACCGGAAAATTAGTTTTATAAAATGTAAAATTATTTTTTTAAGAAAAATATACACTAGCTGACTTTGTCAGCGTAGAATTTTTGAATTCCCATGACAGCCACAGACAAAAGCCGAATCCCGTAGATCAGTTATATGCTCAGGATCAGTTTAATCTTTACATCTATACTAATATTATAGAAAGAAAGAAAAATCAATTACCTAAGTGTTTGGCATGCACTGAGTATACTATTGATCTGGCACTGGCAGCGGCAATCGAACTTGTAATTTCAGGCACATGAGACTTATCACCTAGGCCTCAAGTTGATGGACACAAGGCGATACATGGCGTGCCATCTGCTTGTTCCGTCTATTTCTTTATAGCAATACTAGCTGTTGCCCGCGACTTCGTCTGCGTTTGTTTTTGTTTTTTGAGACACATGGACATTAAATTTAGGTGTAGTTGTACTGAAATTTTTAAGTTGTGTATTCTTATAAGAAAAAAAAAAAATCTATTCGCATAAACAATATTTGAAAAGAACTGTCTGACCAGTCTCAGATCCTCCTATCACTTACAAAAAATAGTAATCGTTATAGGACGAATCGAAATCGCATTGTTAGTTGATTTATAAGCTAAAGGTTAACGAAGAACATTTCTATCATTTTTTATATAGTCCTTGTGTAAAATCGTCAAACTTTTTCATCACCTCTCCCAAACGGAGCCTAATCTCGGAATAAAAAGTATCCTTTATTACTTCTGTTACCTCTAAGAATATGTTTCCAAAATTTCATGATGATCGGTTCAGTAGTTTTTGCGTGAAAGCGTAACAAACAAACTTACATTCACATTTATAATATTAGTAGGGATAGGTATAGTAAGTTTGTTGGACGAAGCAGATGATCCACCTGATGGTAAGTGAAAACCAGTGGCAGCAATGAGCATGGCGGTAGTACTTCCCCAGACGGGCTGTCATAAAAACCTGCACTACTCATAAAAATGTCAATCGCAGCACGATGTTTCGAGCGGTTCTCGAATGTTCTGTGACCAAGACGATAGACTGCATTATTAATCATTACTAGTACTAACAAGTTGTTATCAAGAGTGATTCAGCTCAGGTATATAGGTAACAGCAAAAAAAAATATTAATGGCCGACTGTGTGCAATGTCCCAACAGGAAAGACCTGTGTTCAGCTTTAGACGCAGGCAGCCTGGTATTTTAATACCTGTAGATTCTTAAATCATGATATCTTGACTAGCCGTCCTTCTTGTTTCTAAGTTAGTTACGTTATCTTTGATACCGCTGGAAACTTCGCTATTTTCGGTGATATTTTATCTAACATTGCAAAAGTTTCGTCGGCGAAGAAGATTAAATGCAAAGTTTAAATTAATTCTAGGCTCCTTGCGGGGATAGATACTGTTTCGGTCAAAAGCTTTTCATCATGAAGACATGTCTTTATTATATTATTATAATAATTATTCTTATGAATAAAACGTAACTTCTCGGAAGCCTGGCTTGTTTTCATAACAAGTTCTGAGAAAACAGCGGGTAATGAAAATAATTGGCTTATCCTGAAAATCAAATATCATAAACGTAATACTAACAACACATCAAATTCTAATACGATTGAAAGCTTCGAAGTAATGAAAGATTTTCTTTGTGATCTATTTTTAATAATTATTTATTATATTTTTAAATTTGTTTTATGTACAAGAACAAGTTTGCTTTAATGAGTGTGAGAAGATAATCAATTAGGTATTCCAGGTAATTAAAGTAAAGAGGCGACAGAAAATCGTAACAAGGTACTAACTCAAGAAACAACGACCCATATGTATAATACTCAACTACGAATGGTGGATCCATTTCATGAATTTAGCAATATTATTTCATGTAAACCAAGATTCTGCGGGAACTATGGTGGTGTGCTCTTCCGAGCTGCCGTTGTTGCTCGGGAGCCAAGGTACAATATGATGCTTATGCGAGTAAACGCGCGATGTTGATTTTTTTGGTTAAGGTGGAAACCGCAACATGACTCGCCTCCTTCAAGTAACGCAGTACAACAAACAACTTACAACGCATACAGCAAACTGCCGTATACCTCAGAAACACTGCGACTCAAATCGTGCTGGAGCGATGTCGATGTCTTTCAGGATCGTCTGTCGTCTAAGTGATACTAGAATCGACCAACGTTTATGTACACTTGGTGTAGTGCCTCTGTGAGTGCGTGCGTGCGTCGGGCATGCGTCAGGCGTACGTTTGTTGCGTGCTTCCATGATCACGCCTTGGTCACCAATAAACCGGAGCTATGGTGATGCGCTGGACCGTTATAATAGAAGGATCTTCCTCCGAACTGGTCATCGGGTTCCAAGATCCTAGCAATATTCCTTAAAAGTTAAGTTAAATAGTTACGCTGAAAACTTTAAGGCGTCATCTAGTTTGGTGACGTGACGGCCACAAATACAAATATGATATTATTGAAATTATTGATGTTATTTTATTCCTTCCATTAGAAGTGGTGATAGTCCAGTGGTCAGGACTCCAGCTTCTTCTCCAGCAGATTCGAGGATCCGAGTTTGACTCCCGGCACGGACTGGCATAAAGGTACGTGAAATCTATCGCGCCGATTTCGGGGGTCGCATAGACAACTGACGAGATTCCACATAGTTACTTGCAAATGGTGCTACATATATATATTACACATCTCACTGCCCAAGTCACGCTACGAGCTACTTTCACATGACTGAGATTTGTCTGAGAGTGTATATTTAATGAAAACTGTGTACAGTTATTTGTCTAATAATGTTGCTTTCTGGAAAAGGTTGAAGATTAAAAGTTTTATGGGATCACGAATACTGTGACATCCATCGGTAGCCCCTTCCAGCAAGCCGTGTGTACCGACTGCCAGCTACGGCGGAATGATGCGAGCTTTTGTAGCGTCTTCACTTGTATTGTTGATATTTCGTGCTATTTGGAAATGCAGGGCTATGATATTTGAAATCCTGGAGACCTGCTATTAAAACAAGTTAATAACTGGGGCATTTTACTTGCACGTAATTCCCTATTTCCTAACACACGCGTTTCATCCCAAACGCATAATGCATACATTGTCTCCATTCTGTTCTAGGAATAAATGGTAACCCTAACTGAGGACGAATTGAAAAACCCTGGAATCCGTTATCAGTGCGCCGCACGCCAGTCGCTGCATTTTCATAAACTCACCAAACTGCTGCATTATTAAACTCGATGAATACCCCGAAATATGACAAATATTAGAAGATTATGCAAAACTGGAGCTTTATAACTGTATTCCATAATTTAATAATATTTCCATTTGGATAAAAGGTAGTAACCAGCCCACTCACGAACATTGCACTAAAAGCAATGATTAATAAGCAAAGTAAACGTTTGTGTTCCAAAAACCCGTTGTATATTATTGCATTATAGTATTAGTAGTGGTAATATTAAAACTACACTCGTTAACTTAAATGAAAAACTATTAGTGTCCCTCGCACCCGTCTGAAAATAAACCTAAAACAAAGTTATCCCTGTATAAAAAAATACTCTTTTAATTCGAGTTGCCATTAAAAAGATTTAGGATAGCCAGTGCTTTTACGCATATGTGCATAGCTTGCCACTGGTAGTAGAAGTAGTAGTAAGGAAGTAGCAATACAGGAATGCTGAGAAAGCCTACCTACTTAATACTCTCTGCCATCCTGAGCAACTGACAAAGTGTTTAAAGCTGTCAGAAATATATAATTGTTCCTGAAATCGAGCACCTAAATAGCTAGAAAAGGCAGGAAACAAAAATGTTATCTCCCGTTTATTTATCTACTGACAAATTATAAAATTTACTTGCCCAACTTGGCAAGTACCAAAGCAGTTAAAAGAAAACTTAACCTGTTTTATACAACACTTATATTATGAAACTCGAAGAAGACAAACCCTTTTTGTCCTTTGCCCGTGGTGAAAATGTCTCACCAACGACAAGTATTCCTGCGACGACTCACAGAACAGAACTGCGTTGGAATCTTACACCAGCTTGGCAGACTCCATCCTGGGTCCAAGCGATTTAATAATACATACTCGTAGTAGATTATTATAATTAGATATTCATATTTTATTAATAATAAGTGTGTCAATTTTTTAGCTTTAGTTCATAATATATGTGTAGGTATAGGAAGAACCAATCCGCATTTGACCAGCGTGGTGGACTACGGCGACCCCTTCTCATTGTAGGAGGAGATCCGTGCCCTATAGTGATGATAGGAAGAATATCTTTGTCGATGTATCAAACACCGGTAGCGGGACTGTTCTATCCCAAAAACTGGAACGAATAAAATTAATATAAGCCCATAAAATTCGAAAAATTCAAAATTCAAAAATTTTTTTTTTCTCTCTTTTTAGTCGTGCACTCATGGCAGAGGTCGTGGCTGCTGAGATGAATTTTATTGCGCTAGGCATAATAGGATTGCACGGCTTCCCGCTCGAGTCTTCTCCACTTTTGACGGTTGGTAGCGTGTCGAAAACATTCCACCACAGTTGTCTGGGTCAGCGATTGCACCGTATCTGTCCAACGAGTAGGTGACCGCCCTCTTGCCCTTGAATTTTTTTCTAGTAGGCCTTATATAAGCACTTTTGAAACGTCAAGTATGTCTGTTTGTAGTAACTCTACCACCGGTTCAGAAGGCAGATTCTACCGAGAAGAAGCTGGCAAGAACTTCTCACTTAGCAGTTGCTCTTTTCCAACATCATTTTAGAATTTAACAATCTTTGTTCTATCTTGTGTGAGATGAAAGCGGAGCAGCTTGCTTCCAGGCAACCTTGTCATTAAGAAATTCATCAATAATATAGTAACCTCTATGTATTAAATGTGTTTTTATACATTCTTTAAACTTATGTAATAGTAAATCGTATATTAATTTCGGTATCATGTTATACTTTCCTAGACGATATGCTGATATCGCTACATAAAATATATACATAATATACCAAAAATATAAAAGTGTGAAAACGAAATATAAAAAACCTCTGCTTGCTGCGCTGAGGAGACTGCATAACTAAAGGCAAAAACAAATGCCTTGCAAAGTGTGTACTCAGCGCTGATTAAATTCATTAATGGCTGAAAAAAATTGTTTCTGCAATAAAAATCCTGAAACTGAAGTATTTATTGTTGACTCCAAACTGCAAATGTTACTAACGAGTGATGCCTAAGCCTTTGTTTTTAAACCGTCTCGTAGAATCAGGATATCCATTAGTGAAAAGTCAATGAAAATTCCTACAGTATTTTACGGACAGCGCTTAAATCCAAATAAACTCTGTAAAGGGACTTTGTTGAATTAATCGCATTTGCTAATAATAGTATTGACAATTTAATAATGGCAACAATTATTTTTAGTCACTCGTATTATCTTTGAGAACTTTTCAAACTTATACAGTATGTCAGTATGTGCAACTATTTTGTTTTGTGTTAAAAGTTAAAACGCTACAGACCCTTAACTTAAAAGGTAAAGCAGCCACTTTTATTTTTGTATTCTAGCGCCAGAAAAACAATGCATCAACAAAAGCAAAAATAGAAAGTCCTCTAAAACATGTTCTCGGCGCCCATTGAACACAAAAATAAATAAATTTCTTTATATAGTTTGCTGTTTATACGGACGACACATGTATAAACCTTTTTCATGAAATACTTAAACCGTCTCGTTAAATACATAATGTTCACTTATTGTATTTTGTGCAAAAGTTAAGTCGATACAAACCCTTAAATTAAAAGGTAAAGCAGCCACTTTTATTTTTGTATTCTAGCGCCAGAAAAACAATGCATGAACAAAAGCAAAAATAGAAAGTCCTCCAAAACATGTTCTCTGCGCCAATTGAACACAAAAATAAATAAATTTCTTTATATAGTTAGCTGTTTATACCGACGACACATGTTTAAACCTTTTTCATCAAATACTTAAACTATCTCGAAGAATACATAATTTGCACTTATTTTATTTTGTGATAAAAGTTAAGTCGATACAGATCCTTAAATTCAAAGTTAAAGGAGCCAGCCACTTAACATTCATTTCTGTATTTTAGCACCAGAGAAGACTGTATCAACAAAGGCAAAAATAAAAAGCCTTCTAAAGTGTGTTATCCGCGCTAATTGAACACAGAAATGGCAGAATAAATTTCTTTATATAGTTTGCTGTTTATACGGACGACTGTATGTATAAACCTTTTTCATGAAATACTTAAACCGTCTCGTTAAATACATAATGTTCACTTATTGTATTTTGTGCAAAAGTTAAGTCGATACAGACCCTTAAATTAAAAGTAAAAGGAGCCACTTTACTTTCATTTCTGTATTCTAGCACCAGAGAAGACTGCATCAACAAAGGCAAAAATAAAAAGGCTTCTAAAGTGTGTTCTTTGCGCTAATTGAACACAGTAATGGCTGAATAAATTTGTTTGTGCAATAAAGACACTTAAAACTGAACTATGTTCTATTGTTGGGTCCAAATTGCTAATTTGACCGCGGAGATTTAATTATGCATGCCGCTTGGCAAGGGGTGGGAGCTGGGATGGCGGTCATAAAGGAGGGTGTCACTGCCAGCCTTGTTTATAATGTAGCGCGTAACGTGCAATCCGACCCGTCCCTGTTTGCGCCAAATATTCTCTTTTTATTGCTCTCTACGAACTTTTGCGGTTTATGACCACATTCGCGTTTTCCTCTTTACTGTAACTGCACATATAAACTTAGGTGGTGATAATACGAGGTGAAAAGGGGAGAGAGAGAAATTAAACGTTAAATTATTTTTCCTTTCCGATATTATCTCTCGTAACACTACTACACTTATAGCGAAACTTCATCATCATAAAGTCATCATCTTATGTTTTTAACTTTCAACCGGGTTTCATCTTGTCCTGGCACTGAAGTACGTATATGTAGCAACGCTTTATGTTTCAGTATCGTTAAGCCTGAAGTGAGGGGTTTGCTGCGGTCCGCTGAGGAATTATGTCCTCTATCTCCTATCTCCAATCATATACATCAAATCAGTATTTGACGTAGTTTTGGTGTAAAATCGTCAAATACTGTCATCCCCTCCCCCAAAGGAACTGGGCTGAATTTCGGGATATAAAGTATCCTAGTTCCTACTTCGTAATCTAAACTCGAATCGTTCAAAGTTTCATTTGAATTCATTCCGTAGTTTCAGCGTGATGCGCGGCCACCATACATGCAGACAGAAAGGGTTCAGTATCGGTTATAGAGTGCTAACCAAAAACAATTTAAAGTATATTAATTGTACAGAATTCGACTATTGTACAGTTTTATTACAAGTACTAGATGTGCCCTGTGGCTTGGCCCTCGTAAAATTCGGGACGCAGCGTTCTGCTACATACACATACCTCGGTAAATCAGATACCAAACGTAAAGTTATTGCAATCGTACGAGAAGTGCCAAATATACAAATCTATATGAAATAATTTACATAATTATATTCTAAAATAAATTTATAAATTAAAATAATAATTTATGGGGTTCTGTTTTCCATCTCCAATCACATTCATCAGAATTAAATTTGGGCAAACTAAACTGATAGTATATAACCTAGCCAGTAAAAAAGAATTATTTAAATAGGTGTCTCCCAAAATGTCCTACCTTGTAGTATGAACTCAAATCGTGCAAAGGTTCATTTGAATTCATTCAGTGGTTTCCGTGATGCGCGGCCCAGATACAGACGGACAGACGGACAGACAAGAATGAAAAAATTACAGTTTTATTTTCAGTATCGGTTATTGGTGCCCTTAGATTTTTTTTTAAATATCTTCAATGTACAGAATTTGCCCGTTACAGTCTTATTTTAAGTATAGATAGATATTCTACTACACAATTGTTCTGGTGCACTTCGTTTTATTCGCAAATCGTATTACTGGAGATCCACGTCCACTCATTTAGTTTTCCCCGCAGGCGTCACCTGTCCAATAAAACGGTGACAATTAACGTAATTCATTGTTCGTCTGATAGACACCATAATCCGCTGGGAGACGGAGGATTTTATCTACTTCCAAGTTACGAATCAATTCTATAGCAGGTAGGTTTATTAGTTCACTAGCCGTTACCAGCGTTCATTGTCTGCGTTTTTTACAGTTTTTACAAATCCTGTGGGTACCGTTTGTTTTTCTGGGATAAAAAGTAAATTACTCTTCGTCCTTGCCAAAATTCAGTTCCACTTCCAGTTGATTAGTTGCGTAGTTAGGGCGTGAAAGAAGGAATGACACACAGAAAAAACAAAATTTCACATCTAACCTCACTAATTAAAATAATCTATACCTACTTATAATACAACTCTAATTTGTACTCGAATTCTGTATAATAAAAATTATAAAAAAAAAATTGAAGCGCGATTATACACTATAATCGATACTGAACCCAAAACATTTTTTTCGTTCTTGTCTGTCTATCTGTCAACTGTCTGTATGCTGTATGGTTCATGGCCGCGCATCACACTGAAACAAAAAAAAACAGAACAAAATCATATTAAACTTTGCACGATTTAAGGTCATATTACGTTACATATGCGTACGGTCACATAGGAAATACGATACTTTTTATCCCAAAATTCAGCTCAGTTCCTTTTGGAGAGGAGATGAAAGTGTTTGACGATCTTACACCATAACTCCATCAAACGATAGATTATAGATAGATATTAAATCAATGCCGTCAAATTTAAACCCATTAAAATAATTATTTCTGTACTGGATAGGTTATACTATCAATTTAGTTTTCCCAAATTTCGTATACAACTGATGGGGAGTTGAGACTGATTGGAGATAGACGACAAGACTCCTCAGCAAACAGCAGCAAACCCCTCACTTAAGGCTTTACTTTTCTTGCTTCACCTTTAGCATACAAATCAACTAACAATGCGATTTCGATTCTTCCCTTTACGGTTACTATTCTTTGGTAGAGACTGATGGATTGATGGAATTCAAATATAAATAAGGCAAGTATAGCTGAACCTCGCACCGAATTTCAACAGTTTTTTTTTTAATATCTTTCAATGTAAATCACATCTTTTCCACGAAAATATCGTACTATTTTTACACTTAGTGCGATTCCTGAACGTGATGTTAGTTCACTCGTACGTAAAATGCCTCAATAATCTTAAGAAAGGTATTTTTATTTTTTCCTCTTACAGGTCTTAAAAGCAAATGGATAAATCCCTTTACATATCGGATAAAAAGGCCCCCGTAATGGAAAGATATGAATAATTTATAATGTACCTATAGCAAAACTTTCACTCGCACACGCATGTAGTTAACTGTGGGTGAAAGTTGGAAAGTTACATGAAGATTATGAAGAGGGTGTCATATTAGAACAATAATTTAAATCAAATTAAAATAAAGCTAGACGAGAAAATCTGGAACAAAATACTTATTGTATTACGTAAGAATAAAAAAACATGTCACTAATATTGTCCCGTGTGGTAACAATAACAATAATAATAAATAATAATAAAGTTTAATTCAGATAAAAATCCATAGCTACAACAATAAAAATTATCTTACTATATTATAAACTAAAATTGGCAAAACCTATTAATAATAAATAATTAGGAATCTCCTAACTAAGGTAATTACCCTCTTGAGCACTTTGTGTGTGAGCGTGTACCAACGCAGTGCTCCATAAAGGGATTTTCCCATATATTGGTTAATATTTTAAAAATATTGTTGGAGCTTCCGCGCATTGTGCTCATCATTGATGCAGATCTTTTTCTCATGATTGTGTAGAAGTCATCAACGTGATTCTCCGCAAACATTTGTGAAGCACTGCAGAAGCGTGGCAGCCCAAACAATACTCTGAAGCCATTATTGTATTGTATACGTAGGTCGTAAATGTCAGTAACGGCAGATCAGAATACAGTTGTCACCACACACTCTTCCCGCGGGTGTCGTACGAGGCGACTAAGGGAATATAACGGAGAACCGGTAGCAACGTCATCTGTGCTATTACTTCTATCTACTGTGATCACCGATCCGTCTTCCCAGCGTGGTAATTATGGGCTAACCCTCCCGATGATAGTGTTATAGGGTGATGATGTCATTGTTTATGGTGAATGAATGAAATGAATGAAATACACTTTATTGTACACCAAATTAAAAAAAAAATTAACATAAAGGAGAAAAGGTATAAAATAACATAAAGGAAGGTATAAATTAACATAAAGGAGAAAGGGACAATAGGCGGCCTTATCGCTTAAAAGCGATCTCTACCAGGCAACCTACCAAATCAAATTGAGTGCATGAAGTTAAGAACCCTTCTTCTCTAGGGTGTACACAAACTTAAATAATAAACATAAATTAAAAAAAAAAAAAATTAATAATGGTGTTATCTGCCTACAGACTTATTTATTTATTTATTCGGACATTTCATCACAATTTCATAAAAGTATGACTTTGTTTTAGAACATTACACTGGCATGTAGATATTTCTTATTTTTTTTGTTGAAATAACGCATTTCGAAATATTAATACGATTCTAATTTTTTTCATCACTTCTTACATCTCTGGCCATAGCTTGTAGGGTAATCAATTGGAAATTATGGGCTAACCCTCCCGTTGATAGAGTGTTGAAGGGAGATGATGTTATTGGTGATAGTGTTATCTGCTTACATATTTATTTATTTATTTATTCGGACAACTAAAATTCCTGTTTATTAACTATATGTGCCCAAACTTATGTTATAAAAGCGTAGGTATTTATGTTTGTTTATCTAGGCCACAGAATGTCAAAAATTGCCACGGTAGTAATTGAGCTGGTATCCTAAAACCAAGACATGGAATACTTTAATATCGGGAAAGATAGGGAGTCCTCCGCCAGGTGTTAAAAAAAATAGGAAACGCGGACAAAGCCGTGCCCAGATTTAGTATAATAATGTTATAATATACATTCAAATTTCTCGGTATATGTGAGTCTATTGTGCAAAAGGTACTTTCAATGCTTCTCACGTAGGCACAAGGAGTTTTGTCATTTTGTTTGAGAATTTAGTTCACATACACAGATCTCTCTCGTTCAAAGACTTGCCGGATTTGCTTCTTTAGAGTATCAACCACGTTTGCTAATAAAGCTCGAAAACTTCGGCTTTCGTCTTCTCACCGGAGTTTAGTGAAGTTATAATTAATCTTTCTCGACAGACTGTAACTATACGTATAAATTGAAGCTATTCTCTCAATATGAAGACAAAGTTTAATTAAAAATTTAACAATAAAATTAACTTCGAACTAAGAAGTAAAAACGAACTTACACATATTTTAAAAATTTGTATCACTTTTCCTTTACTAAGAACCGAGACTAACATAGTATGGTATTTAGTATGTTTTGTTGTCCGAATAAATAAATAAGAAATCTGAGAAACGACTTTTCTTATAATATTCTTCTTAGGAAGCGACATTTCAGTATTAATAAGAAATAACAGAGGAAATATTGATGTATCGATATATATTGTTTGATACATCTAGGTATATAAATTATCAGGTTCAAAAAAGTATCAAATCCGACACAATAACTTCCACCGACGCATCTGTAAATCATTTCATCTTTAAATTAAGAGTCTAGTCAAAAAACAAACCCAATAGAATTTCATAAAAGTACAACTTTGTTTTAAAAAATTACACTGGCAAGTAAATATATCGCTCTTTTTTTTGTTGATATAACGCATTTTTAATTATCAATACTATGTAACTATTATTTTTTTCTTCACTTCTTCCATCTCTGGTAATAGCTCGTAGGGAAATCAATTTTGTTTTTTCTTGAGAACATATAGATTTTATGGAATTCAATGGTGACTTTGCACAGGGTATACTTATTTGCCCGACAGCCTTGGAGAACTACCTGGCTCCTTCAGGACATCCGAGTAAGATCGTAAGATCTGTAGGTTCATAAGGCCTATGATACTGTTAACGATTGTTTATGTGCGAATGTCTTTAATTTTTCTTTCTTTCTACAAAATTCGGGTTATAACTGTTTAATTAATTAGTTCATATTTTTAGCGTTCTTATCTTACTCCGCATGTTCCTATGAAAAAATTTGCATGATAATTTCTACTTAATGAGCTTGCTTCATACAAATAAAAACTGTTAAAGGAAAAAAAATATTCCATTACAAAATTAACTCTTATTTATTAGAGTTTAAGAGTTTACGAGTTTTACCGTAATTACTTCCAATTTTACTTATAAAGTATTATCAAACCCCGTAAACCTAAGTCGGGGTGAGCTTTAGAAGTTTTAATTATCTTGTTAGGGATCTGCCTTTCATCCTATTTTATTGCATATATATTGATAAATAGGAATCGCATTTCATGGGTATTTGTATAAGGCTAAATGAACGGTGCTAGTATTAAATTAAAAAAAAACTTGGTTTATAGAGTTACAAACACTTCAATTAAAAAGTAACCAATACGAATAGTTAAAAACTTGATATCCAGTGATTTGCGTTTGTCCTTTAAGATCTTTTAACTATTTCCGAAGAACTACTTATTTTTTCACGAAACAAAACTTACTTTGTGGACTATGAAAATTTAATCCTGTATATTTGTAGTGACTCTACCACCGGTTTTAGAAAGCAGATTTTACCGAAAAGAAGACGGCAAGAAACCTTTTTTTAAACCCTGACTACCATCACCTGGTTTATTTTTTCATTTCGCAATTTAAACCTCCCATTCTTATGTTTAATAATTTCTTGTAATTGTAATTGTTCCCTCAAATCATGTCTGAACCCTATGTCGCAAGTATGTAATATTTCGTATGAATGATTACTGGCTACGTTATGTCCACTGTCTAATAGATGTTTTTCAAAATGAGATTTTTCGTTTTACTGAGATGAAAATGACAATGAGAATTTCCTTTATCGTGTAAGTCGTAGTTGTTAAGCATTATATTCAATAAATTCTAAATTCATTTATTTCAAGTAGGTCTACTATAAGCACTTTTGAAACGTCAAGTCGGTCTGTGTGTAGTGACTCTACCACCGGTTTGGAAGGCAGATTCTACCGAGAAAAAGCCGGCAAGAAACTCAGCAGTTGCTCTTATCCAATATCAACAATTGACATTTTACATTTTAAAATTCATTCTATCTTGTGAGAGATGACAGCGGAGCCGGATGCTTCCAAGCAACCTTGTCATTAAGAAATTCATCAATTGTATAATAAACTCGCTGTAATAAATGTGTTTTAACACATTCTTTAAAGTTATGCATTGGTAGGTCCAAAATTACCTTAGGAATCATATTATAAAAGCATATAGGTACTCAATCCCACAAATGAATTCTGCACCGATATGCAGATGTCACTAATTTATGACCATTTCTTGTAAGTCGACTGTTTATATCCACTTTTTCTTTATAAAGACCAATATGTCGTCTTACAAATACGATATTGTTATAAATATATTGTGACGCTACCGTAAGTATGTATATACCTATGTAAGTATACCTATTTCTTTAAATTTTTCACGGAGGGATTCACGTGATTTATGTTTATATATTGACCGGACAGCTCTTTTCTGCAATATGAATATAGTTTCAATATAGTGGACCCCCGGTAGTCCGACAAACATTTTGCAGGGCAGTGTCGAACTATCGAATTCGTCGGATTATAGAGTACTGCCTAAGACCCCCTATAGTCCGGATTTTTTTACAAAAGAGTACCTCGTAATCCGACCACAATAGTGATGGTGCGTACAAGTTGTAACTTGTTCAATCATGCTTAGCGAATACGTATTCAACACTAAAACGCTTAGCGACACGTCTTTCTCGGTAGGGTGGTAACTAGCCACGGCCAAAGCCTCCCACCAGACCAGCCCAGAGAAAATTCAGAAATTATAAATTCCCAAACTGAAAAGTTTATTTTATTTGCCAGATATTGGCAATCGATTAGGCCGTTTATTATTTTGTACAAAAAAAAACTGCCCCTGCTAGGAATAGAACCCGGGACGTCCTACTTAAATTCACAGCGCTCACCGTTGCGCCAGAGAGGTCTTCATATGCAAGATATTACTTATTTACGTAAAATTTTAGTAAGTAGATTGTTCACGCTATAAATTTAATAAAAGTTAATCAACCAGTTTAATTTTACAATGGAAAACTAATGCACTGTATTCATAACCTCAACGTCGAAGTTGGTTCACAAGGATTCGAACCCCCAGCAATGCAACAGTCGAAAAGTTCGTAACTTATAACGAAGTTCTCGCCGTGTAATCTTACCTGATTAATTAACAGAATATGATAATCTATTGATTCAATTAATTCCGGAATAAGGTGTGTAATTCCAGAATTCCCTAGTGGTTAGGGCTTCGGCCTCCCTCTCGGGGGCTTAGGTAGATCACCGTCACGCACATCCAGTTTCCAGAGTAAGGTGCGATTTTAATGTATGCAATATCAGTTGCTTTAACAGTGAAGGACAAAATCATGAGGAAACCTGCATTCAGTGGCGTGCACTGGGTTTCTTACCAGGGTATGCATACAGCAGGAAAATTGCACAAAATGCAAAAATCCGGGCTATATTTCAATTTTAGGGTATGCAGTGCTTTCGTGCATGTATGAAGTGCACGCCACTGCCTGCAATCCTGAGAATTCTCCATAGTGGCTAAGTTCTCAAAGGTTTGTGACAGCCAGCATCTACTGACTATGATCTTAATGCTTCTCATAGCGCTCGGATCATAGAGAATCATGATTATGGGTTAATAATAATGATTCTCTAAGGACAACTAAGTCAGCCCAAGCCAGCTAAGGGGCAAAATAACTAACATAACGTTAAGCAAGCTATGTCATCAATACTGAGTCTGTACTGAGCATCAACGGTATCTCTTAGTTAAAAATTCAAATGACTTTTTATTATTATTAAAACATTAGCCACGGTTAAAATACGGGCAATTATTTTTCCCGACCACGGCATCGCTATAAGAGATAGATAATTAAAAGTCGCCATTGCACAAATTACAGAAAAAAACAATATGAAATAACAAGAAATATTAAACTATATTATATATACAAGATTTTTACTTCTCAGGAATTAATATACGAAAGAAAAAACGGCAATTTTAGTAACGAACAGCTCGAACCTAAGTTCCTCCGGAAAATAATGCATCGAGACTCACTCACGAACAATTCTTATTTCAATAGTATAAATATGAAAAAAAATTACAAAAAAAAACACATTGTACCTACTAAAAGCAAGTCAATCACACAAAAGTCACCACTCTACTTTCCTCATCATTCCAGGCCCTAGATTGATCCTAGAACCTAGAGCATTGATGAAAAAAATCATTTTTAAGTTTAATAAGTTTCATGTTTTCGTTAGCCAAGATTCCTCATTCCATTTTAATATAGTGTAGGTACAGTATTCTTATAGCCCTTTCATTTGACAACATTAATAAGGGAGTTGCCATTTTATGGTGGCGGCCATCTTGGATTACAAAGTTATGTGTAAAGTAGTTATATGTAAAGTTTACATAGTGTACTAGTTAATATTAATATTGAGACAAAAATTAAAAAAAAAAGGTAATTGTGGTTCTAAGAAAACTCCCGACTAATTCACCTTTCATGCATAAAAAAAACAAAATCAAAATCGGATCATCCGTTTGGGGGCTACGATTCCACAGACAGATGCACATACAGGCACGTCAAACTTATAACACTCCGTCGTTATTGCGTCGGGATTAAAACCATCTTTTATCTTCAAAACAATTCAATATATAATATAAGAAAGTGTTATTTAAATATAAATGAAAAATAAAGTGATATTTTCTAACGTGAAAATAACTCTTCAATGTACGTGCCGTAATATGTGTTACACTATAATTTCTGCACTATACCTATTTTCAACTCAGACATAGCTAAACTTTAGTACTCACTTAATAAACATGAGGTATCTTCAAAGTCGAATTTCAAGAGCCAGCACTAAATATTAAACGTGAATTTGCATTATGAAATAATACCACACAAACTCAACAATGCACACATACATTCGTTGCACAGGCGTATCTTAAAAAAAGTTGATTATGCACTCTAAAAAAAAAATTGGTTATTCCTAACAAGATAGGGATTGTTGTGATCAAGCATCTTGATTCCATACGAGCCTAACAAGAACATAGATATATCAAATAAGATGATAATGATTGTTTATCATAATTCAATGGACTGGGCAACTGTATTGCTCCTATTATTGTTACTTAACTAAGGCATATTTTTAACTGATTCAATTTACGTACTTGTTTAAGCTAAATAATTAAAAATGATCTAATCATACAAAGAAGTAAATAATAATAGAAACAACGTATTTATTTGTTAGAATCAATGAACATACCTACATTGTTAGCTCAATCTATAATGAACTTGCTGCTGTAACTAATCAGCTTTTGTTGTTATGTTTATTATCATAATTGTTATAATTTATATAACGTCAACTATAATCTCTCGTAGTTGGCTTTCTTTTTTTAGAGTGTGTATTTAAGCGACTCCGTTTTAATAAAAGCACATGGGTTGGCAACGATGAAATCATGATTTGATATAATTTTATTTTTTATACTTATAAATAACGCAGCGTTGGTCGAGACTCGAGAGCCCTGACGAGGTGGCGTGTAACATCAAACGAGTTGCAGGGAACGGAACAATACCGTGAAGTGTAACTTCCTATAAAATACCTGTCCAACAGTAGACGTACATTGGTTGACATGATGATGATAAAGATATAAATAGCGGGCAAACGAGCAAGTGTAACACTTTATGTTGCGGTACTACCGCCGTCCATACATCTGCACCAGAGGAGGCTTTTAAGGAATTTGTTTATCCGCCCCTTAAACAAATCCAAATCGTAGTTTTGAGGAATAATGTTCCACAGTTTTCAAGTGCGCGTTAATAATCTGGTATTGCGAGTAATATATACATACTAGACATCCTGATGGTGTGGATGGTAGGTATTTTTGCACGCTAAATAAGCGAAGCGGTGGGTATTACTGTCAGTTTACGCATACCGAGTGATTCTCCAACTTAAAATGTCACTTTTTTTATTCTTTATTGCTTTTATAAATGAATATAAATAGACAAATGTTGAGAAAAAACACTATTTTTAACACTCATGATATTTTAAACTCTCTTTTTTTTATTTAAACTAATTAAAAAATTGTTTAAAAAAGTTCTGTCTTCGACGTCCTTGTGTCCGTATGTGCGGATCCCGTATCTTGTGGTCACGATAACGAGCAAAATACGTCACTTATCGAGTTGTTTTTTTTTTGTAGGCTTCAGTATTTTGAGGAATAGAAGCCTATTAATTTTCACGGTATAATTAGATGTAGTTTATTTAAAAATAATCTCAATTTTATTGCAATGAATGAGATTATGAGGCGTGCACTTTTGGATTTTCCAACTATTTGTTTCTATGCCATGAGGTACGGTCCTATAACGGGGAAGGTGGTATGTCTATACAATACATTAAGGGAGTTAACATCTCTTTGGTGCCCTAGAAATTCCAAGCTTTTAGTTTAAAGTAATAATTAACTGACCTAGCAAATGCTAAAACCATTGTCTATAAACAGAATAACACATTGCAGGGCATTGGTCCATCAACCTAAGACGTCGGTGTTGAGCCTCATACCCGTAGTTACACCAGCAAGCACGCCATTCAGACCGAAATACAGCAATGCCGGCATAAATAAGTATGGCGGCAATTCCCCAAACGAGCTCTGTCTTCTCATGTTATATTTTATCAATGAATAGGTACAGGTACCTAAGTCGTATCTTGTTATTTTTACTATGTTCATACTCATGTCTCCAAGATTCCAATTTATTGCTCTAGTAAGTAGGTACTCCGAATGCAGAAACTTATACTCGTATAAATATAAAATCTCCCGGGTAACTGTGCAATTCTAGAGATACCAATTTGTTGCACATTTTATCTATTCGAAATACGCGTAGGAAATGCAGTGAAAAGGGCTGCATATTTTAATATCTTGACGATCTCAATGGCGCAGCGGTGAGTACTGTTTCAAATTGGAGATCCCGGGTTCCAGTTGAGTATTCATACCTATATTCCAGTCTAGTGGGGCCTTTCGCCTTGGCTAGTTACCACCTTACTCTTTTATACACTAATCTTTCATACTAAGATGTACGTGGTCGCAGCCACGGGCACATCCAGTGTATGATATTATATATTTACAAAGTATTTATTTAGTGCCTAAAGGATAGGTAAATGAAACTTAATTGAAATGAAAATACTTATAATGATATCAGAATGCTTTATTAATATAGAGTAAATTGACGATAATAAAATATGGCTATGAAATACCCAATTATAACAAAAACTGTCACTATTCAAAACATGACCTTAAGGTGCTGTACAAACTTAGACACCATTTGTCAATAGACACTATGACATGGAGCTGCGGTTGCTGTGTCCGATAACGGAACACTGTCGCCGGTTATTACTTGTGGATACTAGTAAAAGTTCGACACGAAGGTTTGGTGATTTTATTCGTAAGAATACTATGCCTTAGCATCGAAACTTGCGATTAAACTGTATGGAATCGAATTTCGTCTTGTGTTGCGTATGTCTTTAGCTGATAACATTAAGTTTCTAGTTTCGTACACCGAACATTTTAGTTTGGCGAATTGCCTGTTTCGAATGGCAAGAACTGACTACCCTACCTAATAGTATCTGCACTTCCTTAGCCTATTAACGTCCTTCTCTTTCACTGCAGATAGGACCCCACCATTCTTCTACAATGCAGCTTGAAGAACTGATTTAATATTCATTGTTTGAAAATGAAACGTTCAAACAAATAATGTCCAACACAAGACACAAAAGTATATAAGAATGTCTAAGTCAATGCAGCGCCTTAATAAATGTTCAATGTAGATAGATATAACAAAATTATGCCGGACTAATTATCCGTAATGAATATTCAAGACCCTTGCTTGTTATTAATCGACTGGAGATATTTTCGGGACTTTCAAACTATTACCACAATTTATTGATTCCCAATAATATTCCCAAATTTAATATTTAAGCGCACGCAAACTACCAGCGATCTCACAAATTATAATTACTGGTGCTGCTTTTCGAGTAACAAAATTGTCATAACTGAGTTAATAAATTTGACATACAAACAATTATGGTATACGATGGTTAAAATTTTGTAAGTAAACAATTTTAAAAGATGAGATTGTTGCCTACAAGCAGCGAACGAAAAAAACATAAGTAATCCACAAGTACACCTGTTTTTTTATTACTAGTATTCATTATTAAAAGACTCCACATAATGGAAAAGTTGAATATTTTGATGATCACTGGTACACACAAGTCATGCGAAAAGGGGTCGTGCGGTCTGTCCCTCAAAAATTTAGTGTGATCATCGTGAGGAAACTTGCATACCAGAGTTCTCCATAATTTTCTCAAAGGTGTCTGGACTCCACAAATCAGCACTGGGCCAGCGTGGTGGACTGTGGCCTTAACCCCTTTCCATTGCGGGGGGAGACCCGTGCCCTGTAGTTGGCCGGTAATGGGTTGATATGATGATGACGATGAGGGTGATCATACTAATTTAACCGAAAATTATAATGAAAACACGAAGTGTTTAAATTCCCATGTCCATAGGTTTTTTTTTCTTTAAGTTTATTTAGGTTTATTTTTTAATTACTCTTCAAAAAAGTAATATCTGACATGTCTCGCACGAGGATCAAAATACTCATCGTGTGGTAAGTCCAAAGCAGATAGGGTCGAACCGAAGTAGTTGCTTGTGAATTGCAGTGCATCATGAGGTCGCAGCATAAGCAGCGTCTGAAGATAGTCGCGAATTAAACCCGTCAGCTCACCATTCTCTGTCACGTACTTAGCGCCTTCTGATGACCGCGTACTCTGTGTGATTGTTAGTGCATCAATAATATTACTGTTTTGATATTATCTAAAACCATAACCCGTTCCCGTTGCCATACTAATTTGTGACCCTATTGAACTTTCTTAACCCTTTATAACTTTCTTATATTGGTTATGGTTGTCACTGCGTAATTTTTAATAAAATAGTCTACCGTTATTTCTCTAAAAGTATTGATTTCAGGAAAAAGTTCAGCTTTTCATTTTTATGAATAATGTAATACAATTTAAATTTTCAAGGGAAAAAAAAGGTATTGTACAAATGTTGTTCATTTTTATGAACAGGTTCTGTAGTACTCTATCGCCAGTAGCCTCTTTCCATCGAGCCTACTCTTTTTACGATTGTTTCGATATTATATGTATGGCAATAGTTAATATTAAGAAACTAAAAACGTCTAATGTCCATTTGCTAAAATATACTAATTAGATTAAATCAAGGTAATCCGGTTTTCCCTGCATTAATTAGATTACCGAACCGATATCTTAAAAGCGGTGATGGTACTAATCACGTCTCCATTATGACGGCCGTCATTAAGCCCACCGTAAAACCGTCCACCGTCCAAAATATGACGACAACGCTTTTCCGAAAGCAGTACTAGAAAACCAATAACTAAATACCTACACCTCTGTGCAAGGATTATAGCAATCTTTTTTTTTTAATAACATTTTAAACTACAGATTACGAGGTTCTGGGTTCGAATAACAGGTTGAGCCGACCAACATAAGTTTTGGGTTCTTTTGTGAGAAAAAAACCGAGCAAACAGTAGTTGGCGACGCCATGGGTCCATGCTCTTATATCCTTTGTCCTATGAGACAGGAAACCTGATTTATATTGAGGATTTAGCTAAAAGTATTAGGTATGCGTAATTATATACCTTATAATCCAGATAGTCTGAAAACAGCTGTAAATCGCTCCGCCAATGTTCCCGAAGGGGTTCGTGCGGCTCTATTTCATCCTTTTCGGGAACTATCCGCAGCAGTGGATTAATATGAAATATGTAACTGGTATCCGCCCACTCGTGGCTCACCATGTAACCTTAAAAGTATGTGTCCGATGATATACCGTTCTCGCGGAGCATCTATTCTTATTAAGTCGCAATTATAGTTTGTAAAGCTCGAATGTAAGAAATCAGAAGTTTTGAGCTAAACATAACTAATGACCTTAGCCCAGTATGATTGGGGTGGGTAGACAATATAACACCCCATACCACCCCACACAACCTCGAATGAAACGAATAGTGCTCATGCAGGTTTGATACAGAATGAAGTTAGTCTGCATTAAGAAATGTGTTATTGAATTAAAATGTTATTTATAAATATACTACAACAAGACACACATCGCCATCTAGCCCCAAAGTAAGCGTAGCTTGTGTTATAGGTACTAAGATGACTGATGAATATTTTTATAAATAATATGTACATAAATACTTATAATATACAGATAAACACCCAGACACTGAAAAACATTAATGTTCACCACACAAACATTTTAAAGTTGTGGGAATCGAACCCACGGCCTTTGATTCAGAAAGCAGGGTCGCTGCCCACTGCGCCAGTCGGCCGTTATTTATTTTGCTAGCTAGTGCCTCCGATTTTCGCCCGCGTTTATTACGGTTTTTTACTAATCCCGTGAGAACCGTCTGTTTTCAATTAATAAAAAATAGTTATGTTACTCTCCGTACTTTTAACTAACTTTATACTAAAAGTCAAGTTAATTGGTTGCTTAGCTAGGGCGTTAAGGAAAGACAAACAAACAAAAACACTTTTGCGTTTATAATATAACTAGCTGTTCCTTTTTCAGCTTTTATAATATTTTTACAAATCCCGTGAGAACCGTTTGTTTTCTTGGGATAAAAAGTAGCCTATATTACTCTCTGTCCGCTCATCTAACTCTAACTACTACGCCAAAAATCGAGTGAAATGCTTGCTTAGTAAGGGCGTGAGGGAACGACAAACAAACAAACACACTTTTATTTTTATAATAACATTAACTAAGAACAAACTAACGTAGGTTATTTTTTCTCAAAGTTTTATTCGCAGCATTTTATGCCGTCAATTTTTGACTTAGTTAAGAATTTATGTATATGCTTAAAAAAATTATTTATGTTTAAATGCGGATGATACAACCTCAAAACACAGAATGCTATAACTATTCTGTAATCATAAATTGACAGACGATCACCAATGTCAACATGACAGTTTTGAACGAGATCATATTTTGCAACAAGTAGCAACTGTCATGTCAACTTGAATCAAAAAACGCGAGTCACAAAATTTAATACGAAAAGTTTTTGTTAGAAACTGCAGGTTAATTCTCTACGAAACTTAATATCTGCATCGGTTGCAAGTTGCTACATCGTATGATTCCTTGGCAACATGCTATGTAATAAACACCCTAACTCCACAGACATACCGCCATGCGGTGTAAGGTTCCTTTACGATGCTGCTAAGAAACTTATCAAAGCACCTGTTTTCGTGGGGAAATCCTCGTGGATACCATCGCACAATGGATAGGCAGGGTAGCTATGTCGAGCTCCTACCGATTAAAACGCCACGGTGTTCTAATCAGGATCCTGATGGCTGGACAACGGAAACGCTTTCGCACACATCCGCGACACGTATTCAGATACGTGTCGCCCCTGGTGTAACATTTTACATGCGTAACGACGAAGTTAAATTCCGGTAAATTCGTATAGTACAACAATAGTAAGGGAAGCGCTTGTAATTTGCGCAAATAGTTTGCCATATTATGTCCTCGAAATAAAAAAAAAATCTTTGAGAACATGCGATGTTTCAACCGATGTAAATGTTATGTTCCTCAGAGAATAGCCCTGCTGAGCGCAAGCTCACCTCTCAGCGTAAGAACTGTCAATGTTTGATGAATAAATCCAGACGGCTCAATAATATGACGCTCGACTTTCACGACGAATAATGGCTTCCCGTTTACAATCGCCTGACTTACACCCAAGCTTACCTGAAATTATTTTTTAATATTTATTTATGCAACTTTTTTTTAATAATGGATACCCCTTAATTTTTTAATACTAAAACACGAATGTGGGTTGCATACAAGTCTTTATCTACACCCCTAATATAAATCCACTATAAAAGATTTTGAAACAGTTAGCTAACCTACTGCTAACATAAAAACAGCCAGTCTCTGAGTATTATTTACATAATATAAACTACTTAAGTATTAATAAAATAATGATTTATTGTGGTAGGTATTAATTATAATAATATGTTCTTTAATCTTGGAATCTACCGATCCCGATGTATTCGGCGGAGTATTGATATTTGCCACTTCACTTTTTTACTTTATTTGATGAATTGCTCATTTTTTTGTAAACAAAACAATAAAAATATCAAAGAAATATGGCGGGGATTCAAATAACCTATTTACGGCGCGCGGCTGAATGAATATTTTGTTTTGATGTTCAATGTTCTTATTTTTATAATTGTGTGTTTGGATGTTGTTCATTATTAAGACATTGGGTTTTTTAATGTTGGCAATAGGCTAACTATTTAACATATTATCTTTTATAAAGGATTTAAAGCATGGGAGTCCATAAGCAATTTAAATAGGTGCAGGCTGGTATATTGAATGTTACATTATTGAGGCAATTTTTTTTAAATATAATGTCCTTAAAGTAGATAAAAGAAGAAGACCTTACGTAAATGCTTTCACATATAGTACCATCGATCAGGACCGTATCGGTTTTAATGTGACCGCAGTATCTGCTCAGCCCAATATATCGGAGAAGCACCACATTAGCACCTTCCAATAAAAAGTTACGGGCATCATCGAAAGAGTGATAGAGTCGTTTCACATAATGTCGCTCGCCGCAAATACGAGTCACTTTATTGTAATAGCCGCTTTCGCAGATCGTCATATAGCTGCGTTGCTCCTTGGTAAGATCCTTCTTTGTTATATGCCTGAAATGAAATGGATCTAAGATCGTATAGGTAACGTACCGACATATTATAATCCCTGTTTATTAGACCAATTAAAAACCAATTGCTGGACATATGTATTTTGTAAGGAGTTCCAAAATCCACGGTCCGGGGCCGCTCGTTTCCAGCGACTTCAAGCGACTCGTATGATGTCGTCTGCCCACCTTATCTAGGGGACAACCTGCTACGTTTACCGGTGTGGGGAAGCCATACCAACATCTTGGGACCGCAGCGTCCATTGTTTCTCTGAGATATGTGCCCCGCCCTGCCATTGCAGCTGCGTGACTTGCTGAGCTATATCGGTAACTTTCTATGCTAGGGGCATAAAAGGGCTACGTGAACAAATCCGAAATTAGGAGATCCGTATAACTTTTACCGACTTTACGTTACCGTTATTTGAAAAGACTCCCATAAAACTATCGCTTATACTAGACTAGCTACGACCTGCGGTATTACCTGCAGTGAATAAGTCTGAAACTGGCATGATTTGTACTTGGGACTCTGTGATAATCTGTACCAACATGAAATTGCAATAAAGAAAATTAGTCTAGTACAGACAATTAATTCACCACGGAAAACACCGCGGCTTGGTAGGAAGAATATTTTATGAAAAAACGAATATTAGGATATTCGTTTTTTTAGTATAGGTAATACCCTTGCAAATTTTAGGTTTTTCCCAGGACTTATGCCCGTTTTCACTAACGGCGATCAAGGCAATGCCTTAATAAGTTACGCCTAACCTAAGGAGATTACTAGGCATACATCAACCGCTCACCAATAGTTATCACCTAAGAGTTAATGAAAAGTTTTTTTTTCAATAGACATTGCCTAAACCATTAGGCATTCAACTTAGGCGATGCCTAGGTTTAGTGAAGCATTGAAGTAGTCTGTATTATTCTCCGTGGTTTCAACTAGGTATCTCTATGCCGATAATAAAGTAGATTGGTTGTTCTGTTAGGGCGTGAATGAAGAACGTTTTTTCGTGGAAAAATACGAATGTCCCTGTACACCACCCTTTGGTATTTTGATGATGTTCCAGGACCAAAAGAAACATATGTTACTCTCCATACTTTAACGATCTCTACGCTAAAAGTCAAGTCGATTTGTTCTTTAATTAGAGCGTGAAGGCACAACACTAAAACACCTTCTCATTTATAAAATTAGGTAGTTAGGATTTGGAGAAATCAATTCAATTTAATAGTAACCTACAAGAAAAGGAAATTCCTTTATTAATTGTAAGGACATTACATTTAAACGTATTAAATTTTACCTACTCTTATACCTATTGTATACATGTGAATATTGTTTTACTATCAGGACCTTAATTTTTCCGTTACAATAGTACCTGCCTCATCCAAGACCTCATCGGAACGTAAGTGACGTAAAAACAGTATAGTATGTTATAGAATCACAGCGTACTTTATATGAAAACTTAATAAAGTTTCAAAGATTTTAAACATTTTAATATCATATCGTCAAAGTACCTACACCTGTTCATCTAGTTTTCGGTACATTACAGTCCAAATAAAGTAATTAAGGTAGTTACAGCTTAAGTTAGAACAGAGTTACCAAAGTTAAACAAAGTTAGAACCACTAGATACTACTTAAAAATAATAATTAGAACAAACATGATAAATCCTCACTCATTTTTGTTCTCTTCCAAAGTATGTAGATTACAATCCAAGATGCTGACGAGCTTGGTGCCAGTTTTAGCGCCTTCTTTAGATGCGTGAGATACCACTTGAACAAGAAACTTGCCTTTATCTTCACCTAGACTTTGGACGCTTATGCTTATACCTGTTTTTTGAAGAAGACTGTTTAATGTAGACACTATTTTTTAAGAATATACTCCATTCATAATCTGTTACTTAACTTAAACTCTAGATGTTGCCTGCGTTTTTCGTCCGGGTTTTTTTTAATATAGATTCAATTCTACACATTATTTAAACATTTCATAAGACAGTTAAAGTACAATGATACCTCCAACACCGCTGCAGCAATCTAACGAAGGTTTGCGAACCTTCTTCTTGAATTCTGGGGCTATTGCCTGATGAACAGGACAGGTACCTTCTTGTTCTTGAGTTGGCTCCTCGTATAGTCCTAAAATTTTTAACTTCTCCTTTTCTTGTTCCTTAAACGATATTTTATCATGTCTATCGTAAGAGTAGCCAAAATAATTATGCTTCGGATCTACATCTGGACACCATCGGAAGCCATGTTTACCAGCTCTCACTCTTTTTAACTTTGTCACTTTCTCTTTTTTAGGTAGGCATGTACAAAGAAGCCCACCAGCAATTTCCGTTCTATTTTCGTCACAGGTACAAAAATCCTTCTTTTTTTGTTTAAAGTTACACATACAGGGTGGAATACAGTCACAAACTTTGTTACAAACACAATTTTCTGGTTCCCCACAAGTACAGTCAATCGGATTTGGAAAACATTTGCAATGATCAGGTGAATTAGTATCGCAAGTGCAAACTTGCTCAGCTGGGCAAACACAAACTGTTTTGGAGTCATCGTCATCGCAAGCTATTCGGCCACTTTCAGAAGGTTCACAAATGCAGCTTGGTGGAACACCACAGCTGCACTCTCCACCTTTGCACAAGCACTCTTTCCCTTTCATACAGAAACAAACAGGTTTTGGCGAAGGTTCTTGGCAAGTACACGGTTTTGGAGTTGTCATGGGAGTAGAATAATATTCTTCGTTTGTAATCATTTCAGCCTCGCCGAGTTCTTCTGTTTGAATCACATCTTTATAAATATTATTTACTTCTCTTGGCTTAAATTCGCAGACACAAATCGGGCAAGGATACTTTCCGTGATTGCATATGCATGGTTTGTCAACTTGATCGCAATCGCAAATAGGACGAGGTTTGCCGTCATGACACAAACATACTTTGCTGGAATTGCATTTGCACACAAGTTGAGGTTTTCCTTCATCGCATATACAAATATTTTCAACTTGAAGACAACTGCAATCGGCACGTTTTTTAGCACCGCATCGACATGGAACTTTAAAGTGACAAGGACACTCTCCCTTTTTGTCAATTTTGCACGTACATTGTACTGAACCTTTTTGAAGCTTTGGATTAATTTTTGGAAAACCGTCTTCTGTTGTGCAGCTTACCAAACTATCATGTGGTGGAACAGGTTTATTACAATCAGGGAAGAAATAAAAATGAAAATCATCTACTTCTTCCTCGTCGGGAGGTTTTTGTTGCTCCTCTTCTGGTTCCTGTTTCGTAAGCTCTATTTCATCGTCTTTTCTACTTTCTGACACTTTACTTGCCGTTGAATCGGTACACGACAATTCAGTTTCAGATGATTCCTCGGTAAACTCACCCTCGTTATGACCACAACTTATTATTAATGTTTCATCAAAACATATTTCTTTCTTTATATCTTCATCTGAAATATTTCATAATAGTTAACTTAAGATTTATTAGATATCTGAGAATGCAGTGTATCGATCAAGGAAAAATTGTACAGCAAGAACCAAACACCAATCAAGCACCTTTCAAGTGGTCGATCGGGTCAGACCATTACAACCCGAGGACCTCTTAGATATTAGACTAGCGGGCGGGCACTTAAACCCAGTGGCATATCGGACTGAAGATGATTAGAGGACGGTTTCAAGGAAAACATTTTCTAATTGCACCTATAAAATATTTACAAACTCTTCATTTATACTAACTGACACATAAATACAATCAGTATAAAATGTTTCGAAAATATAATAATTGTCTTACCAATCTCAAATTTAAATTGTTTTGTTAAATCAATTAACGAAACATGAGATTGAGTAGACATTTATTTATTTATTTTCAACGGGAGTCAGTCTCGTGATGAGGTCTATTTATCTGTCGTCGAATGTTTTTTTACAAAAAAATATTGACTTATTCAGAGGGATTCAATTTATTAAATATATTTTAATCTAGTATTATTTTAATTTTGAATGTATTTTTTGTTGTTCTATAGAATGACAGCATATTATAACCTATTCATAGCCCAATACTTTAAAAAAATCGTTATCGACAGATAATATTATTATGAGTTTAATTAGTATTCTCCAATGACAATACCAACACCCACAGAATTAAGAACATACAGAAACTTTGTACACAACCTGTATTGAAGCATCCAAAACCACACCATTTTAGTAGTATTTTTCGAACAAGAGGTAAGTCACTTTACTTACTAGCTTTATTCCATTTAACAGTTGACACTGTAATTATTTTACCTATAATGTTTCAAACGTTTACCAACATTCCGCTGGTATGAAGTGAGATGTGCAATAATGGCTCAATGAGGGTTCTGTTTGATGTTGTTTATAATAAAGATTCAGTGTTCCCACTTTATTTGTACAGTGTAAATATGAGAACTCCGTACCTCCGTACTTCAGTTTGAAAATTAAACAACATTATACCAAATTTGGCAATAGTAAATTAAACAATATATAATATATATAATAGTAAATTAACATGCCTATTTCAAAAAGCCGGCGGACAATGCAGACAAACACTACAAGAAGTGTAGTGTTGGTATTCTCTTTGTGCTGTGATTTGTACAAAGCTCTAAAACGATACAAGCAGTTAATAAGTATAAATAATCAATAATCGCACATTAAAGTTAAAGGATACGGCTCAAATTCAGAACTATACATGTCTGCAATATTATGAACTGTTCCTTTTTCTTGAACGTAACAATAACAATTATTATAATATTCTTATCAACAACCATATCAAATAATCCATGCCTTCACCAGATAGATTAATTCTTAGAAAACATCGAGTTGGAGCGGTCTAGATTAATGAAAAAAAAATTTAGAAGTCTAGGATTTCGACGGATTTAAATAGATTAAAAAAGTTAGAATTCAGAGCCGTTAAAGATTTAGTGCGGTTGTCAAATTCTAAATTGTCATTCTTTGACAATTGACAAATGACGTCCATCAATGACAGATGATGTGGCCTGCTGTTTTGTGCTTGTGAATTTTATTTAAAATAATATAATATTATTTGAATGTTAATAATAATGCAAAAATGACTGTATTACCATATATTTTATTCACATTATTAATTTCAATATGCCAATGTACATTACCAGATCAAGTTTATTGTGTAAATCCAGAATGTAGTAGTAAGTAAAATGTCAATCTGTTAGCGTTGCAATACTTCTCTTTTTTTATCAATAATATCACGATAATAGTAACTATCACGGAAGACTTGATTCTTCATAACACGTCATTACCCAAGATTTTACATCGAGTGTGTAATTCACGTTTCAGAACCTATGTCGAAAGCAAAAACACTCCTTGGCTATAATAGTGCTGATCCAGATTTTATCCCATTTCGGGCAAATGCTGAAGCTTTTATTTATATGAAATCTGGTGGAAGTATCCCTGAGACATGGTATGCTACTATAGAGGGTAAATCGGGATTTGTTAAATCAAATTTTTTACGAGAAAATAAAGTACTTGAGAAAAGCCATTTGGTAGCTTTGCCTCTAGATTTTACAAAGAAACACACAATACACCCTGACAAAGTTAAGCAGCCTCATGAAGTATTTGAGGGCACAACAATATTTACAACAGAGCCATCACTACGCCAACAACAAGATACTCCCAGCCCTTCTGTCTTAACTAATAAAAATGATGATCTAAATATGCCAGAAAAGACACAAACTGAACTAAATAGCATTGATGATAATCAAAATATTTCCAAAGAAAATAATCTAGAAACAGTTTTAAATCAACATACTATAAGTGAATCAACAACAGAGGCTGCCTTATTTGAACAACCAAACAATCAGGTAGATCTAAACAATGTTTTGCCAGAATTAAATAATGGTGATGAAAATCCACCACAGGCAATCATCACACAAAATCAGTTAACTGAACCAAGCATTGACACAGACAAATCTATTACACAAAACGAGCAAATTGCTGACCAAAAAGATGATTCATTTTCTAAATCTCATATGGAAGAAATAAATGATATGCAGATGAAAACAGAAAATAATCCAGAAGCACTAGAACTTTCTTCTAGTGATGATGGAACATTTGTTTCAAAGTCTATTGAGGTGTCTAATACAGAAGACTCAAAAAATAACTACTTAACATCTGAAAATAGTAAATTGGTGCCTCCAACAGAAATGAATAGTATTACTAAAACTGCAGAACAGCCAATAAAAAATGAGAGTATTCAAGAAAATTCTATTCCTACTCGAAATCTACTTATTGATATACCAGAAGTGCCTGAATCAAGTAGTGAGACAAATATTAAAGACGAAGTAAACAATAATATTCAAACTAAAAGTGTAAATATTGAAAAGGATACTAAAAAAATGCAGACTGAAACTAGTGCTACTTTACCAAAACAAGAAGGACCCACCATACCAGTCACACCCATAGATGATGAACAGAAAACAACAGAGGCCACAAGAGCTACATTACATAGTATTGTAGGTTTAAGTACTGCAAGTGTTGCTTCAGATCCTAATTCAAAACCTGCACCTGTGGATACAACTTCATCTGTTTCACCAAGTATGGCACATACATTTGAGACAACTACCAAAACTGTACCAGAGGAATCTCTTATTACAACTACAGAAACAGTGCCTGTAACTGGAACCTCTGAAACATCTTTCACGCCGGAGACAAATCCTGCAACTGAATCCTTTGAAGCATCTTCCATCCCTGAAACAAATCCTGTAACTGAATCCTATGAACCATCTGCCATCCCTGATACTGTACCTGCATCCTTTGAAACATCTTCTATTCCTGTACCTACAGCAGATCCTTATGAAGCCTCAACTGAGCATTTAATTGAAGAAATATTTAGTGAAGCCACTACGGAAACTCCATCTTACCAAGAGGAAACAACAACACAGGGTTTATTTTCAGATATTTACACAACTATTGCAGATATGCTGCCACCTAGTACTGAATCACCCCCAAAAGAGATCTTTAATCCTGACTATGTTTATAATCCTGATAGTGAAAGAACCCAATCTGAAGAATCAGAAAGTTTCTCCTTTATTGGTTATGTTATGAATTTATACAACTCCATTATGGGTTTAAAAGAACCATCGCATGATCTGTTCCCATCAGCTGGTGAGTATATTTAACTTAATGCAGTGTTCATTAAACCCTCAAAAACACGGACAACAATTATACTATGTGTATAATAAAGACAATTGATTGATTGTAATTAAATTTCAGGTGATACTTGTTTTACAGATGAGTATTGCGATGGTGAAAGTATGAAAAAACCTAATCGTCTCCTAACATTCCTTCTGACTACAGCTGGCTCAGTCTTACTGTTTATACTGGGCTACTATTATATTGAAAGCAGTAGACAAGATGGAAGACTGATTGGCAGTATTAATAATCTTCAGAGGGAGTTGTTGTTTTCTACTAAGGTGAGACCAATGGCTTTTGACATTGTTTGTACTGTACTGTATGAGGTGCCAGGTGCCTGTTTCCCAAGCACTCCTGTCATATTGTTCTGTTTAGCTTCTTGTAATTTATTTATAAGTTGGTAAATGGTTGATTTGCTTCTGAACCAATGAGCCTCAACTGCACAGCAGTCCACTGTTAAACTAAAGACTAGCTCCTTCCAATAGGAGGGTTCGCCCATAATCACCACACTGAACAGATGGTAAAAAGTTTCTGTGTAATATTCCCTTCATTATCATTGTATCTACCCATTACCGGCCCACTTCTCGGCTTGGCTATCCTCCCATAATGACAAAGGGTTAAGGCTGTAGTCTACTACGCTGGTCCAGTGCGGATTGGTAGTCTTCACACACCTTTGAGAACATTATGGAGAAGTCTCAGGCATGCAGGCTTCCTCACGATGTTTTCCTTCACTGTGTTTCCTTTCTTTAATATTCCCTTTGTCACCTCATAATATCCTGTGGGAAGAGGGTTGGTGACAATTACTGTACTTCTGATCTAGCGTCACGTCATGTCACATAATAAACTTTTAACTTTCAATTGAAACTACATTGTACTTTCACAAGCATGATACAACATAGTAATATTTGGAAATAAAAATGTAGGTGAATTTTCATAAAACAGGAAGCAAACTTTTGTACTGTGCAAATAGTTGACCAAGCAAAGCAAATTTAGATATTTCTTGTGTGAAATTGCATATGCTTATCTGTCTGTGTATCTGTGATCTATAACTTCTGAATAAAATATTAAAACTAATATTATTTAACTAGTTACCAATAAAATTCAAAAATACATTTTTATAATATTTCAGGAGTGTGAGATCCTTAAAGAGGAGCTTGCAACTACTAAGAATAAATTAGCTGGCATAGAAGACAATTCATTTGGTATGGACGATATGGTAAAGTCATTAAAAGACGAAATCAATGAATTAAAGGAAAATAACGAAAGATTACGAAATTCGTTGGATGCTAATGAAAAATTGCTTAGGGTATCGGAAAACACTGCAAGTGAACTGCAAAATACGCTAAGCGAGGTAGATAACACTCTGAGTGAGCTTTTAAACGAAAGAGCCCACTCTGAAGAACAAATAGCTGAATTAAATAGTAAGTTAAACAATAATATATTTTATTTTATTATTTTTTATTTATACTCCACTTTAAATTTACGGAAATAAGAGCTTATTAGCTATCTCTGCCAGGCAAGCTTAGGATTAAGACAATTTTATGTTTAAGTTTTTTTTTTAAACTCGAGATTGTTTTGATCTTCTCACAACTAAACTAAACCAAATATAAAACTAAATATAAATACATACATTACTACTATGACTATAGTTAAATTTTACATAGTAATTAAAGTATAGTTAAAAATAGTTTTAATTTAAATTAAACTCTAGTTTAACCCATGTATATTTTGGCACAATATACCTCTCAGAACACAAATAAAAGAACTACAACAACACAACTGTACCCAACCCATAAGGGACTTATTTTTTGGTTATATATGTGTAATATTAATCACTATATTCCCTCATAGATAAAATTCAAGCATTTGAAGAAGAATTAATATCAGTGCGTAGGGAGAGAGATAATTTCCAATTGAAATATGTATCAGCTGAGACAGCATTGGAAGAGTTTAAGAAACAGAAAGTGCAGCTACAAGAAGCCACTCAGAAGTTGGCAGAAGCAAAAAATACAATTGAATTACAGAAACATGAAATTTTAGCACTGAAGGTAAGGAACTAAACTTTATAATTTTTACTATATTTGCTACTGTTATTGCATAGTTGTAGGTATATATACATATTTTTTACTCCACTACAAGTAATCCCTTAACTGAAATCTCACCTATTGGTAAGAGACGATTGAGCGCTAACTTGTTTGGGGTATGGCAATTATAAGGCTTGCTCCTGAACGGTTTCCACAGGACATCATACCGGAACCCTAAATCGCTTCTTTGTCGGTAGAGTGGTAACTAGCCACATCCTAACTTTGATGGACAAGGATACCCATGCTATATTTTCCTGTGAGGTTAACCCATCCAATCATTTATTGACAGTCCAACAATTAATCCTCTATGCCTGAATTTCCCGGTTGACCTTATTGTACAGAGTACTGACGGACTAACACTGGTCTTCAAAGACCAAAGCTTTTATTTAAAATGTCGGAAAAATTTAAAGAATAGTATTGCTAGAATAAAAACTCTACAATATGGCTTAAGACAAAAATGGAAATGGGCAAAGCATATAGCAAGGTACAAATCCAAAAGGTGGACTTATCAAATCACAAAATAGTTGGGCCCAACAGGCAAAAGAAGTGTGGAAAGACCAAGACAATAGTGGGTCGATGACATTATAGTTATATTGAAAAATAATTGGATAAGTGTGGCCACCAACAAAAAAGATGGAGCAGGCTTTATCCGCAGGGGAGCATACACGAAAAACCAATAACTTAATGTATAACATATGTTTAAATTTGTAGACAAACAATTGTGTGAGAAATAAAGCTATAATAAAAATAATATTTGCAGTCTGCCAACAAAAAGTTATTATTCCTTTTAACCTAAAAAAAAATTCTTGTGGATTTTACTTGCTAGTACAAAAAAGTAGTTTGCCACAGGAACACCGGTGGCATATAATAATGAAGCTCTTAGCATTTTTGCCCCTCCAATTGAACCATTTAAGGATAATTTATACTTTTTGTTTCAGGATGCATTAAAAGAAGTGAAAAATAGTGGTTCTTCCTCAAACTTTGATGTAACATCTCTTATAGATCATACTGAAATAAAAGCAAAGTTATCTAAAGCTTTAGAAGAGAAAAATACTTTTAAGAGCAAATATGAGGTAATATTATATTTCAATTATTTTTTTACAATATCTTATGTAATATGTGATAGCCCAGTGGGACTGGTAGCATTTCAACTTCACTTTCGGGGTGACGAGTTAGAGTTCCAGAACGCACCTCTAACTTTAAGTTATGTGCGTTTTAGTTACTGAAATATCACCTGCTTCGACGGTGAAGAAAACTTAGTGAGTAAACCTGCATACCCGACGGCCGATTGGCGCAGTTTGCAGCGAACCTGCTTTCTGAGTCCAAGGCCGTGGGTTCGATTCCTACAACTGGAAATTTTTTGTGTGATGAGCATGAATGTTTTTCAGTGTCTGGGTGTTTATAGTCGTTGTTTTAAAATCCTTATTTACAAATTTTCATAAAACTGATTAGAATATGTAAACTGAATATGAATTACACCAAATTCTCTTTCACCACCAGACAGAACATAAAGAAAGAAGCCGTATCGCAGAGGAACTGAAAAATACTCAGCAATCTTACCAAACAAGTAGCCAACAGGCATCTGAAGCTCTCACGAGGCTGGAAGTTCTTGGAAGATACTTTCAAGAACGGGAAGGTGAACTTATGAAGTTAGTATGAAATGATACAATATTTAGTTGTTTTAATTATAACATTTTCGTATTGGTGAACTTTTGAAGTTTGTACAATTAACTTATCTATTAAGCTGTGGCGTGCACTTTATACATGCACAAAAACACTGCCTACCTTAAACTACTTGGAAAGTTCGTATATGAGGAGGATTTACCGATTTGATTTGAATTTGAATTTGAATAGATTTCTCCCAGTTTCCCTTAAATGTAAGTACATTGTCCCATTGCAATATGAGTTAGCTATCAAATTTGGTACAGTGGCAAAAGTTGATGTTGTGCACACACTTTGTTTAAAATTTAATATTCTACTCATATTCTAGGGAACTCAGTACCAAAGAAGCGTTATGGCTCAGCAAGCAAGGCGAATCTACGAGCACTGTAGAAAAGATTGAGTTATTGCAACAAGAAGTGCAACGATACAAGTAAGTTCCTATCAATTACATTAATGAAAAAAAAACAAAGAATTGCTTTAAAAATTATATTCAGAAGATACAAGCGTATCTACTGAACATTCAAAAATCTAATGTGGCACTATCTTACAATAGTAAAAAATACAAAATTATGATCTGACTAACAAACTTTTCTTTTTTTATTACTTTAGTAGTAATAAAAATGAATTTTCATCTGCTTTACATTATGAAGTTTACTTTTGTACAGCTAGATATATGTATCTAGCTATTCCCCGAGGTTTCACTCGCGTCTGCTATAGTTGGTAATGAAATTTTTTAAAGCATAAGAGACGCGCGGGTAACTTTTAGACGTAAACTTCTCTCGTCGAGTCTTAGAGAGAGATACTTTTTTTTTACATTATCTCCTAAACCATGTAACTGAATCACATGCTATTAACGACGAGGGTTATCTACATAAAATTGTCTTGAAAAATAAATGACTTTTTATGTAAGGACGTTTTATAACGACAAAGTAAAATAATAGTGGACATAAAAAGAAAGACAGAATAATATAAAAAGTGGACAAAGCACTGCATTGCGTTACGTGCTACGGTACGTGTTACGGTACTTTTCTGTATAGACGTAAGCCCTCCTGCAGCGTTGCGATCGACGATAATTTTATAAATACTACTATTATAAGGCCACTAAAAATAAATAGTGTTACAAAACACTGCAAACATATTCAGACGTTATGCCGCGTGTATTAACTTTATTTTGGAAATTTCTAAATAGAAACAATGGCCTAACGCCTGAAACAAAGTTATTTATAGTTACAAAATATTCTATACAATCCGCACTTGGCCAGCGTGGTGGACCACGGCCTAAACCCTGAGAGGTCCACTACACGGCATGGGGCATTAATGGGTGGGTGTTGATGACATCCCATTTCACAGGGAGAAATGTGACACGTTAACGCTGGAACTAGCTGAGCAGGAATCGGCCCGTCGCACCGCCATTAGCGAGATAGAAGCACGCGAGCATACAGCATGGCTTGAGGCGAGACAGGCCAAGCGGGACGCCGAGGCTTCTAAAGACGACGCCGCGGCGTTGCGGAGGAAGTTAGCTGCTATGCATCAGGCCGATGGAGCCGCTTCGCCGCACAGACGTGAGTCATTAATTTTTTTTTCTCAAACATGCGCGAAAAGGAGATGAAAAACTGTGGGCCAAATTGTAAAAAGTTTAGATATGATCTAAAAAAATTGACATATTTTTTTATCTTAGAATATCAAAAAGCAGCTCAAGAAAGTTAGTTTTCCTGAGATTATTGGTTAATGGAATCGATTACACAATTAGGTAAAAAAGGAAAACCTGTCGCCTGGGTACTTAACTGAAAGTAATTAGACGCACTTTAAATACGTTTATGATATTCATTTACAGCCATATTAATAAGTAAAATACAGAATTCTCTACTCAGCTCTATAGCTCTACAAAATACTCAGATTGTCAAAATTTTCAGCGAAGGACTGTCAACCTATTAGTTCACATCAATTTCATCTTGTTACAGTTTTGGCCCAAGTTAGTATGTAATCGTTTTCGTCTCCTTTGAGCACTATCAAAATTAAACTGAATATGCCATACAGAAAAATTCTATTATAACGTTAAGGATTACTTAAACGATAAAAAACTCAGGTGTGAATTTCTCTAACTTCATAGCTTAATATAAATTTACTGTGAGATATTGATAACAAAAAAAAAATTATCCGGCCAATTTGTTGTGGGCTCTTCTTAGAGCAGGGCGCGTTTGGAACCCTCGTAGCTTTAGGTTTAAGTTGGCGAACGAATTTATCACCATCCCCTTACAATTATGTAAACATATTATATGTATGAACGCTTTATAAGTGTGATAGGCCTACATGAATAAAGAAATTTTGAAATTGAAATATGAATTTCCCTCCGCGAAAAGCAGGAGAATCTGTATAGTGTAATTTATAATTTCTTCAATATTTACACGCCACACCAAACAGATCTTTGACGAATAAACGAAACGTGCTCAGAGGTTTCGTTTAATAATTATCGGCGATGTGCCTCTACGCTCGTTTCGCTCCGGTTCCGGAGCGAAACGAGCTTAGAGGTACATCGCCGGAGATCCGTTTGGAGTATAAAGATTGAAAAAAAATCAGATTCTCCTGCTTTTCGCTAAGTATAGCAAATTAAGCTCAATTTTCATAATATATCATGAAGTTCCGCAAAGTAACGCCCGCTTCTATCCAAAATTTGAGCATTATTTGGACAATTTTCTTCGAGATATCTTTCGTGTAATTTAAAAATGGACCAATCTTTAACTCCGAAACATGGCAATCAAGGAGGTAACTAATTATAGAAAGATCTAAATTTATTATTTAAATTTCGAACTAGCATGCTAATAGAAAGCTGTTTATTGAAACAACAAAAACTAATTAACCCTTTAACGCGTAAATGTACATTTAGGGCCAATTTCACCAATAAAGTCGCAACCAGGCAGCAGCTAACGGGGCATCAAAAACTACAGGGATATTATCATAATTTACGTTTTATGACATACATTTGACCAACCATCAATAAATCAAGCATCAGGCGAAAGACACACTCTCACTCTGTGACTTACTCTGTGGTTCGAAACGACGGAATAAATAGGTTTGTTTTTTATTACACAAGTACTCCGGAAGTTTAGTGTTAAACTAACAACTACGACTGGGTGTTACAAGTTTGTCGCATGTGTGTGTTTCTTTGGTGTGTGTATCTATGTGTGGCATCATAAATTTCCGCACATTATTTGAGAAAAGTACTATACAAGCCTTGGCCAAAACTAGCCATTGATGGACTTACGTATGCGTCTTACACGTCCGTCCATTAATGTCTCCTTTGCTGGCCGCTGCAGTAATGTACTGTTTTTCTTGTATTCACGAAATCCGCGTGCTAAATTTTATTTATACACTTGCATTGAAAAGTTATTTGAAATTCGAACGTGATGCACTATGGTGGAACTACGTTTTTGTTTTATAAAAAAAATAAAATGGTTATATGTATGATTTGACGCAGCGGTGGCGTCACCACTGGAAGCAGAGGTGGGTCTGCCGGCTCCGTTACCACCGCCGCTGGCGTTCCTGCCACCTCCACTCTTGCCGCCGTTACCGCGCCCACCGCCGCTCGGCCGGCTGCCTTCACCACACCCGCCGAGGTATATAACCTTAATACGGAACTATTCAAAACTCTTAAGTAGCGCCTTAAGGTGCTAAATGATGTAGAAATAATCTATGTGAACTACGTATATAATAAAAGATTCGTAATAGATTCGTAGCGGATAACAGTGAATAACAGTGTTTTACACAAGTAATGTTTTCTTGATAGAAAATATGTCGAAAAATATTTGTAGTATGTTTTTTAATTAAAATCTTCCTAAATAAACAGGGTGTTACCACCACGCAAAAATATTTGTTAAAATAGGACCGAAAGTTAGCGTTTATAATATATAAACAATTCCTACAGATTTATAGTTTTGAGTTTAAACAGATACAGCGAGAGACGCTACTCGCCGGACAGTCGGTATTCACCGCAAAGCCGGTATTCGCCGGAGAGTCGGTACTCGCCGGAAAGCCGGTACTCGCCGGAGAGTCGCTACTCGCCAGAGACAGTGCGCTACTCGCCTGACAGTCGCTACTCGCCGCGACAACGGCGTCCTCCAGCGTATTCGCCTCGAGATAGAATGCGACCTTTAGACAGGTAAGTTTCAAAGAAATCATCTATCCCTGGGTGGTGGGAAGGTTTTTCCGTGATAAAAAGTAGCCTATGTTCTATTCCAGACTACAATCTGTACTAAATCTTATCCAGAACTGTTCGGCGGTTAAGGGTTGATTGAGTTACTAGCATCCATCCATCCAAACTTTCAAAATAATAATATTAAGTATAGATCCTCCAGGTAACGAGAATTTCTTCCCTCCGGACTACATGGCAATCATACCATTTTTTTTTCTATTCTACATCAAGTTAGCCCTCACCAGCTGGTAAGTGATGCTACTGTCTAAGATGGTAAGTGGTAACGAGCTTACCTTTTAGGGGCAGTTGTATTAAACCAATTAGCCCCTAATCGGTTTCTATGCGATATCCTACGTTTATGCGTATTATATTACTACCCTACCGAAAACGTGCGTCTTTGTCGGTAGGGTACCTAGACGCGGCCGGGTATAGAACCCGCGACTTTCCACACACACACCGATGCGCCAGAGAGATCGTCAAAAAGTATTTGTTTTTTACTCATATTTTTTATCATACAGAAACAGTAAAATGGATAATATTTTTGTTTAATGGCAGGCCTAATGGACGCAGTTCGCGGCCTCGAAACGGTCCCGCAGATACCGAAACTGAATATAATTCCGACAGTCCCACTAGACGACCTCCCCGACGGCGATACTCGAGAGATTCAGGTAAGAATAATTATATTATTCTTTTTTGTAATGTAACTTACTATTATGTACTTATTATGCACCATCCACTTTCCACTATTTTGTCGCACGCTCAGGTTGCCTTTAAAAGATCACTTTTAGTGATAAAGCCGCTTTTACACCCTAGCACTAAGTACTATTACTGTTTTCCTTGTGTTTTTCCTTTTGTGTTTTGTTGCAATAAAGTTTTTCTATTCTCTTCTATCATTAATATAATAATTGTTTATTAAGATAATTCCATTTTAGGTCTGTCCCTAAGCGTGGGGTAATGAACTCCCTGTGTGCTCGATATATTTATTATTGTGCAAAATTTCATTAATCATCAAAATTTCATCAGTGCAATGGTTGAGTTGAGCTTATATAGAAAACAAATAAATAAACAGTTTGACACACTATATCATTTATAATATTAGTATGGATACAGTGGAAAAGTAAGACGTTAAAGCCCGTTGTAACTAAACGAATGCCTAATTATTTATCACCTAAGAGTTTGTGAAAGGACATATAACTGTAACATGTTAAATGAATGAACGCTTCATAAGTGCCTGTGACAAGGTCTACGTGAGTAAAACATTTTTGAATTTGACATTTTTCTATAGATATAGGAAAAGGTCGTTTCACGAACTCTTAAGTGATAACTATTGGTTGATGTATGCCTAGGACTTTCCTTAGATTAGATGTCACATGTTTAGGCATTGCCTAGATATGTGACGTTAGTGAAAAACATGGCCACAAATAAAAGATTTCCTTTGTTTCTTCTCGTTTCTATTGTTTAGAGGTTTTAATTTATTTTTGTTTTATTTCAGGTCCCAGCTCGGGCTCTGGATGCTCGTCCGAATCGGAGAAGTGAAATCTTTTAGTCAACATTTATTTTGCTATATTATTAATGGAGTAATATATCCTGCTGATGGTTGAAGTACTAAGTTCTATAAATTAGAAAAGAAAATACTCCACATAAATTTAAAATTTATCTTCCGAATAAAAGGCAGTCATTTCGTGTTTATACCACTGGAGGGTACTGGGGTAAAACAAGGAATGTCACACAAACAAAATCTGTGTACAGTCCATTTACTATATCTTGTCCGCTATATACTTTAGGAAACAAATTATAGAGAATGGACTGTGACTTAAGTTTTTTTTTTTTTGAAAATCATTTAGTCTTTTAAACAAGGGTAGGTGGAAAAGGGGTACTATGCCAATAGGGTTTTCAAACGAATAACTTATTTTAACTACTATTTCCTTAGATCAATGCGTATGGAAAAATAAACGAACTGTATTCAAAAAACTACGCGGTGACAACCATAAAATTTAAGGTCAAATGGGGTTACGAACTCGCAGCAGAAAAAAGAAAGTTCCTAGATAATATTAAAACAATATTTAAGCCCACCATACGCCTGTAAATGGATTGTCAAGTCATTACAATTAGGGATTAATTTAGTTGGAGGGGTGAGGTTGATAGCCAGAGTTTTGTTACACTCAAGACCTTCACAGTTCCAAGCCGGTACAGGTTTCTGTAACTATTTATTATACGCTTTTTAAATAAAAATACACAAGAACTACTTAATGTATAATAACTTAAAAGTTTTTGATTTCATGTAACATTATATTATCCCACTACAAGTTATCTGGTAAGTGATGATATGGGGCAGGTAGCGGGCTAACGTGTTACGGGTATGGTAGTCATATTAAAACTCATACACCTCGTCACTATCCACGCGGCATCGTACTGGATCCATAGATCGCTTGGTTACACGTCTTTGTTAGCAGGGTGGTAACTAGCCACGGCCAAATTCTCCCACCAGACAAAAACCATTCCTTGTTCTACCTGTATTCTTTATTTGCCATTTATCTTTTGATCAATCCTGTTTCGCTATTGGGTATATGACCAATATTTCTTGCAAGATATCATGAAATAAATAACTGTTATTTATGGTATTTTAACAGAGGTCGAAATGTATTCGTTAGTTTTCACCTCGTATATCCTGTATTCGCTTCCACTACAGCGGAGGCATCAGAAATAGAGCAATCAGATTATTATAAAATAGCGATTTGAAAATATCGCGTCATCTTTTGATAATAAGTAAATATGTAGCGCAATGATATAATAAGACTTCTAACAACGAAATAGAGGTAGTTTTAGTTTGTCCATTGAAATGAAGATATAGACCTTGAAAACATTTTCGCATATTGCTCACTCTTAAATTTTTGCGAAATACCTGCTACACATATTAATATTTGTCATTTACCCTTATGTAGCATTGAATTCAATATCTTCTTTTGTTTAATTTCGTAACAAATATCAGGAAAGGTCCCGTTTATCCTAATGTTACTAACCGTTAAGTTTAGAATATTATGTAATCATTATAATATAATTATGTAACGTTCTCTTTTCCAAAATACTCCGCGTCCTGAGCCTATCAAGACGGGATATTTGAGTTTACTCATGTACTACCAATCTTTGCAGTTTTCACAAAATGTATAAAAACATTGGAGTCACAAGTGCCAAGTGCGAGATTTTCTACCTACATTTACTTATTTACTTCTATTTACTTATCGCACGCGTGAATGTTACCTACGATTTATATGGTATCGAAGAAGTGCCATCTAGTTGGAATACTTGGAAACCGTTCTGTCACTAGATGGCGCCTTTCCTATAAATCCAACAACCAAGTAGACGTAGAGCCTTGTTTAAGAGTTCAAAGCTATTGTTTCAGAACGTAGAACTAACCACTAATTCAGGTTTTCTCAATTCTAAAAAAAGCGATCCAAGTTCACCAATTAATAACTCCAGCACTCTTGCACACTCTCCTAGCCCTTAACGTAGCCCTTAACGTGAGATTGAGAAAATATTTGTTTATATGAGAAAGAAGAAGAGTTCAAAACTCGTAATACTTAAAAGGGCAGACATATAGAAGTTGATAAGATATACTGCCAAAAGCAGAGTGATGCGACAAAAAAATAAAATTGGATAATTTCTAGTCCGGTGTAACAGTCCCGAGTACAGATAATTGTAACTATATGCTAGGACCAAATAAATATGAGATATGAAACTAAATAGAAGTCTATTTTATCGCTCGGTAATTGACCTATGAATACAGCAACGTCGCAGTTTAATGATGTAACAAAATATGCTGTTTGTGTCTCGACGTAATCGAACGTGAAAGAAAAAGTCCTAATGGTTTGTTTACACCTAAACGCAAAATTTCTTTGACATCACGTGGTAAGCAAAATTAAAAAATGTTACCTCCTTCCCTCTAATTACATTCAAAGAGAAAAAAACATCGTCTTAAACATTATAGGATTGGTCGATAGCGAAGACTTCGGCCATACTTTCTGGGGGACCGAGTTAGATCCCCGGCACGAACATCTTACTTTCGGAGCTATGTGCATTTTAAGCAATTTAATATTACTTGCGCACAGTAAAACAGCTCCAGATACGTTTGAAAGTCCTCCGTAGGCATTTGCTAAAAGTAAAGCTATGTTCCTCAAAGAAGGACAACTTTTTCTATTTCTAACTAATTGAATCTCGCTTTAGACATTTGTACCTTTAAGTGTCTGAAGCGTGAGTTAATCACAAGTGCAAATGAATGACATCAAAAATGATGAAATAAAAATGCCAACATAGTTATAATATCTTATAGGTCATTACCAGATATGATAAGACCGTAATCAATTGTTTATCTTATGTTAAATTTATGCATAGAAGATTCTCAAATATCTGATAACAAAATTATGTATTTCGTAATATGGTATTTTAAAAAAATGCTCGTAGATATTAATATCCCACTGTTGGAAACCTACCATACGAATGGGATATAGCGCTAAGGCACTCCACTCTGTTCCGATGAGGGTTTAGTATTACGTATTGGTGTAGTATTAACCGGTACCGACGGCTTAACACGTGCTCCCTGGAACACGGGGTTTGGCAACGCCACTTGCATAACTCTAGAGCTATTTATTTATTTGTTAATCTTACTGTGCAGCTTATTATACTGCGATACAAATCGTCTTACAAATTTCTCTTATTGAATGATATCTGAAATGAAAACAATCAAAATTGGCCAATTCAAACAGTTGTAATGTTATTTATGAATGTTTATATAATTGTACAATACTTCTTATGGTAAATATACCTACACTTTTGCCAAATTCGTTCTAGAAAATTATTTTTATATTCTTTTTAATCTTATTCAATTTATCTTTTTTAATAAGTACCTACACAAAACACTGCAAAGTGAACCTTGAAACTTCTTTCTATAAGTTCCTAATAAGTATCTAGTATAGAAGTTGTTTCTCCATAACATATAAAAACAAAGAAAGCTATGCGTAAATTTGGTTTTCGGTGCAGATTATAAATTATTTGCACTATACATATAAAAAAAACGTAGCTTCCCTTTTTAAATGACTGGGAAATCGGCTCATAAACAGATCTTATTTCATTTCCCCTCCGAGAAATGTGGTAGGTAAATACTACTAATACTTTGTTATTTATAGAGATGAACATTATGTAGTGTTAAATCATAGGTTAGGTAACATCATAAATAAATGAAATACTGTTTGAAACCAATTATAATTTAATTTCTCCCAACAAATTGAAATGTGATATCTCCGATTACAATCACTATTTATTCCCACGGAAAGGTAACCGTCCTCCGGTTTCTACATATTTCCCACAGCCATCTGCTCACATCCCCTCATGGACTCTCGAATTCTTGTAAATCCCCCTCATCCTTACAAAGTTCTTTAAATACTTATCTCTTACTCTCGATACTCCCTATGGTCCGTGTTCTCGTCCCCTTTTTTTGATACCTCAATAGTTTTCTGAGCCTTTTCCTTCTTTTTTTTCCCGTTCCGGCTTATTAACTCCTCTCCAAAATGACAGATGATCCCTTCTTCCTTCTAAAATCAATGTCTATGACCAACTTCCTGTCATCTTTTTTGGTGTTGCCAGGAATAACTGTGCTTTCTTTATTAAAACCATCTATAAATCTATTTATTATATCAGTTCGTCCATCCTGACAGAATTTGATTCCACGCAAATTTTTTTTTTTTTGGTTTTTTTTTTTTTTTTTGTTTTTTTTTTTTTTTTTATTGTGATCTTCCTATTTCAGCATTGATTATGTTAATTACAGTTTATTTTCCTTATCTGCTTCATAGCTACTTATCTGAAAATAAAAACCCATTATTTACACAAGGAAATAGAAATTCTAAATTTCTGTGATCACACTCCTTAAACCATTATTTTGTTTGAAGCTAAAAAAAAAAACTATACATCAATATTCCTATTTTTATTAATTTAATATATATATTTTTTTCTGATTTCTCATTATTAGATTGCCGGTATTTCATCCGTCTATTATTATTGTATGTATACTTTACTATTATTACATTTTTTTTTTTTAAATTATCCATTGCCTCATAACGGCCTTGTTTTTCATCGTCCCATGGACGGCCCTGTTTTTTCATCGTCCAATGGACGGCCTTGTTTTTTTTTCATCGTCCCGTGGACGGCCTTGTTTTTTCATCGTCCCATGGACGGCCTTGTTTTTTCATCGTCCCATGGACGGCCCTGTTTTTTCATCGTCCTATGGACGGCCTTGTTTTTTCATCGTCCCATGGACGGCCCTGTTTTTTCATCGTCCTATGGACGGCCTTGTATTTTCATCGTACCATGGACGGCCCTGTTTTTCCATCGTCCTATGGACGGCCTTGTTTTTTTCATCGTCCCATGGACGGCCGTTTTTTTTTTTTTTTTTTTTTTTTATTAATTACCCTTCTAGAAGATCTATCAACTCTTCGGTGCTATCAGCTTGTGATTCATCAGTTTCACTAGAGCTTTGTCCTTTCTCTTCGCTTATAAATCTTCTCATTGAGTCAGAAGCCACAGTTGCAGTGTACTTCTTGTAACCTTTCATACCTTTTATAGAGGAAATAATGTATCTGTCATTTCCCAATACTTTAATGACCTTATATGGTCCACTAAATTTCTCTTTTAGTTTACGCACAGCATCTTTACTATTAGCCTGTGCTCCTTTCCATAAAACAAGATCTCCCAATTTATAAATAGTGGGCATTTTCCTTTTATTATCAAATCTCCTTTTCATACAAGCTGCTGTTTTTGCTATATTTTGAGCAGCTTTTGCTCTATTATCAGCTATATCCTGCTCGCTGTCATACTTATTTGATGACATAGCTTGTGTCAGGGTGCGTTCTCCATGAAACATTAACTTGTAAGCTGAAAACCCTGTAGATGTGTTTACAGTATTATTAATTCCCCACACAACTTTGGGTATACATTTATCCCAATCTCTTTCATTACTTGTGCTTTTATTGATAGCTTCCAATAGTGTTCTATTGTATCTTTCCACTTGGCCATTGGATCTCGGCGAAGCTATCGAATTTGTAATATGTTTTATTTGATGAGTATGACAAAATTCTTTAAATCGCCTGCTTGTGAAAGCAGTACCACTGTCTGATACAATCCTTGTAGGATAGCCAAACATGCTAAATATTTCCTCCAATTTGTGTTCTACTTCAACAGCTTTTGTAGTCCTTGTTGGTTTGGCCCACGTAAATTTAGTATATGAGTCCACTATTACAAACAGATAGCTCATACCATTTCCACTTTTACAGAAGGGGCCAAGATGATCAATATATATAGTATGCAACGGTTCTGCTACTTTCTCTATTGGGTGAAGTTTACCTTCCATCCTTCCATATTGTCCACGTTTGTATAAACAATCTAAACAGGCATTAACATATTTTCTGATAAATCTAGTCATGCCTGGAAACCAACAATTTTGTTTAATTAGGATATCGCATTTTTTTAGACCTGGGTGTCCTATATCATCATGATACTTGCGCATTATGTTCCACCTTGCTGCTTTGGGTACTACTATTCTCAATTTTCCCAACCCCAAGTTTCTGTACACTTTGTTCTCTTTCAATGTATAATTGTGTCTTATATCCAAATCATCAACATCATCCTCTAGTTTCTGTTTAATGATACGAATTGAGTCGTCTTGGCTTTGCAAACAATATACCCAATCCAATAACTCCAAGACCATCACTTGTTCAATACCAACAGGTGTTCTACTAAGCGCATCTACATGCTTGTGGCAAACACCAGGTTTGTGTTGAATATCCATGTTATATTCTTGTATACTGAGCCACCATCTAGCCACTCTTGGCAATAAGTCCCTTTTTTCAAATGTTTGTCGTACAGCAGCACAGTCTGTAACAACAATAAAATGTATCCCGGCCAAGTAGACCCTGAATCTTTTTAGTGTTTCCACAACAGCAAGGGTTTCTAGTTCAAAGGAGTGATATAATGCCTCTTCTTTACTAGTTTTACGGCTGTAATATGCCACAGGCCTTAAAGAATTTTCATGACTTTGTAGAAGGATGCCGGCAATGCCTTTGCTTGAAGCATCAGTGTGAACTTCAGTGTTTGCTTTGGGGTCATATACTGCCAAAATGGGTCTTTCTGTTAAGACCTGTTTTAATTTATCAAAAGCATTTTGTTGCCCTGATTCCCAAATCCATGGACTATCCTTTTTCAATAATTTAGTTAATTCGTGAGCAACAAATGCATAATTGTAAACAAACTTCCTGAAATAATTTGTTAATCCTAGGAACATACGAAGTTCATGAATGTTTGTAGGTTCTTGGTATTTGGACACAGCCTCAATTTTCCTTTTTGCAGGCCTTATACCCCTCTCACTGATATCATAACCCAGGTATTCTACTTCTGTTTGTAAAAATGAACATTTATCTATGTTCAGGGTCAATTTTGCTTCTCGTAATATTTGTAACACTTGACATAAAACATATAACCCTTCTTCCTCTGTAGTACTGGGAATGAGTAAATCATCAATATATGGCAGTACCTTTTCAAATCTTAGAGGTCCCAATATTTTATCCATTAACCTTTGAAAGACACAAGGTGAATTAGCCAAGCCGAAAGGCATACGAAGGAACTCATAATGCCCCTCAGGTGTCACAAATCCAGTTCTTGGTATTGAGTTCTGGGCCATAGGTATCTGATAAAATCCTTGGGACAAGTCTAAACTAGTGAAAAACCTTTTCCCTGCTAATTTCTCTACTTGATCTTCAATAATAGGAAGTGGGTATTTGTCCTTTACTGTCAAACTATTTAACTTTCTAAAATCAACACACAATCTGTAGTCACCGGTCTTCTTCCGCACCAAAATAATAGGACTAGCATATTCAGATGAAGATTCTTGTATAACTTTATTTTTTAATAAATCATTGATCTTTTCCCGTACTCTCTCCTTTTCCGGCATAGACAAACGATAAGGCCGGTAGCACACAGGTTTTTCTGAATTTAGTTCTATGTTCATTTCAATCTTATCTGTGCAACCTAATTCCGTAGTATCCATAGAGAAACAATCACTGTATTCCCCTAAAATGTCATTTAACCTGTTTACAATCTCAGCGCTACACTGTGGCCCACTCTTTACTTTATTAATATCAATTGTCATTACACTTTCTGCGGGCAGAGCAGAAATCTGATGTACATCGCTTTCATCACATTTTAATCCTCTTAACAAGGTCTCCCTTTGTGTTAACAATAATGGGAAAGAAGATTGATTTCGTACCTCCAGTACCCCTTCAGAACTATGAATTGTACATGCGGGGATGTAATAGTATCTATTATCATACATCCGTGTGCACGACTCAATATAAATTGTTTCATTCGGTGTTATCTCTGATATTACATTTATTAACATAATATGACCAGGTGGTATTTCAGTGTCTTTTTTACAATAAACATTTACTTTATTGCTCTTTTGATCAGTATCATCTAGCTCAATAGAGTCAAGAAAGTTAGTATCTTCCTTAGAAGTACAGTTCTTGAAATGCTCTCTTCTATCAAAACACTCATAATTATTATCAGTTTCTGAAAGTTGTTTTTCTTTAACTGTGAACATATTACCAGATATTATAAATACATAATTGGGATTATTTATCACAGGCTGCCCCAGTATTAACTCCATTCTTCCCATTGAGCACTCGGTTACCACAAACTTAGTATTGAATGAGTAGCTGTCCACTATAACATTTGCGTTAACTATGCCATTGGCCACCACAGTTTTACCTCCAAAACCAGCTATTATTATGTTACAGTTCATCAAAACTAAATTGGTTTTTGTGAAGAATTCAAAATTCATGATATTGACTTTTGCACCTGAATCAAAATAAGCTAAAGCCTGAATATTATCAAGTATCACATATCTAAAATAAATATCGTTTACCTCCGTTATCATGTTAATAGTGTCAGGTTGCTTACTAATGTTTGAGCTGGTAGGTTTGAACCAACACTTTTCTGATGGATGAGCCTTCCCACAATATTTGCACTGTGTCTTAATGTTTACCTCATTTTTTGAGCATCGCCTAGCTGTATGACCCATCTCTTTGCATAGAAAACACATTAATGATTTTCTTGATTCATTATTTACATTATAAGGGTTAGGCAACACTATCTCATCTCTATTTTTGATATTAAAAGCTTTACTCTTTTCTGTCATCATGGTCAAAAACCTTGAATATAATTCACTTGGCGTAGAATAATTTCCTGCCCTGGCAGGTGCTTTCATGAAAATTGGTAACCCATCAATAATGCATGCCACTGCCTTTTCTCCTGAAATATCCAATCTATTCAACAAAGCATATTTACTATAAAAGTATTGAGTCATATTTTCATTAACAATTTTTTTTCTGTTCAGCATCTCCTTCAAAAGTTCAACATAATCGATTTTGTTAGGAAATGCTTCTAGCAATTGTTCCCTCCACTCTGCCCATGTCATTTCATAGTTTTGGAGTGAAGCATGCCATACTTTAGCCATTCCTGCTAATCTTGCCTGCATAAAATAAGATTTCATTTCATCTGACCAATTATGAACAGCTCCCAACTGTTCAATTTTATTAATCCAACGTTCAGTTTCTATATCATTCTTTTCCGGGTCAAATATGGGAATAATATCCGCCTTAGCTATAACACCACTTAAAATATTAAACGGAATTGAATCGTTTTGTTGAGCCGTATGTGGCCTCCATGGCCGCCATCGTTTTTCTATTGATTCATCACTGTCAGTGTACGAGGCCCTTTGGCGTCCACGAGCACGTTTATTCCCTTCTTTAGGCATGGTTATCCCTGCTTCTGAAAATTGTTAAATCATAGGTTAGGTAACATCATAAATAAATGAAATACTGTTTGAAACCAATTATAATTTAATTTCTCCCAACAAATTGAAATGTGATATCTCCGATTACAATCACTATTTATTCCCACGGAAAGGTAACCGTCCTCCGGTTTCTACATATTTCCCACAGCCATCTGCTCACATCCCCTCATGGACTCTCGAATTCTTGTAAATCCCCCTCATCCTTACAAAGTTCTTTAAATACTTATCTCTTACTCTCGATACTCCCTATGGTCCGTGTTCTCGTCCCCTTTTTTTGATACCTCAATAGTTTTCTGAGCCTTTTCCTTCTTTTTTTTCCCGTTCCGGCTTATTAACTCCTCTCCAAAATGACAGATGATCCCTTCTTCCTTCTAAAATCAATGTCTATGACCAACTTCCTGTCATCTTTTTTGGTGTTGCCAGGAATAACTGTGCTTTCTTTATTAAAACCATCTATAAATCTATTTATTATATCAGTAGTTTACGTCTTTTAATTGACCTTACAATGATACGGTATCACAGAGTTATACTACGCGCTATCGTGTAAAGTAACAATAGGGCTGTCATCTGTTTTGACTTATCCGAGAGATGCGGTCGGCCAAGAAAACTGTATCAGTTTGATGGCTTCAAAACGAATGATTTTATCTGCCAAACAACTAATTCGATTTGGGGGGGGGTTTATGTTGTTTTACGATTTGAATCGTTAACAAAGATAAGTCAAAAACATTTTGTTACATATATGGGCATATTTATTGTAACATTAATATATTATAGTTCATCTGCGTTAAAATTATACAAGAATATTTTCGTGAGACGTTGATTTTCTTTTCGCTAATGAATAGTAGCTAATAAGAACTCATTGTTTTGGATTTTCAACCCATGTTTAGCCCCGTCAAAGTGGGTTCTAGGAAACCACCCATTACAGTAGAATGCTTGATGTATATAGATTATTATAAATTCAAAACACGTAAATTTAAGGTTGGATGTAAAAGTAACCCAAAAAAAATGACAAGCCTATCTAATTGTAATTGCTTTTTGAAATTATATGATTATGTGTGGCAATTTATGTTTTAGTATTATCTAGGACTATAAAATCGTCTTTCTCTTGGCACTGTAATACTTGATCCTTTTGACCTTAAACGTAAAAGCAGCTGTTTTTGTGGTTGTCACTATGTAATTTTTATGACAAATTTGCACAATTTTTTTTTTAAAGTATTGGCTTAAGCCCAAAGTTTGTAACAAAAGTTTTTCATTCTTAAAAATACTATGGTACCCCATGGCTTTGAAAGAGGGTACCTCCTTTCAACTAACTTTGTATAATAACGATCCAAGAATAACCTTACTCAACCTCCCTGCAGATGCTATTTTCTTAGTTTACCTTAGTTTTCAGGTATTAGGAAAATATAATTCGGTGCACCTTGATACGTTATTTTTGGGTTAGTTTTTATAAATACAGAAAAAATTAAATGACAGCAGAATGATATTTTATTACTACCCTTATTTAAAGCTTGAACCAACTTTATGTAACGCGAACCACCCGTACTTATTGTATTATCCGAGCATTCTGTCAATAAAATAGTTGACGCTAACTTTAATTTATTGTGAATTGTTGTTTATTAGTCTGTATTGTACTATATTAGATACGAATTTAAATAAATAATTTTTATTGAATTTTGTTACTTTGTTTTACCTACCAACCCTATTTTTGTATTTGTTGTTCTTTGGAGACAATATCTTGGTTAAAATACGAACAACGTTACTGGCCCACTGTTGGTCCAAACCTCCTCTCATAAGCTGCCTCTCTTATTGGAAAGGGATTTATTTATAGCGGTGCACAGAAAAGGAGTGGAGCAGCATACCAATGCACACACGAATAGGTAGGCTATCGATTTTTTTTTAATCGCTTTTAACCGGGAGTACCCACCTGTGTGAAAGAAAAACAACGCATTTGTATGATACAATTTTACTTATTTGACTATTATAAATAACGTGCCGAGGTTTGTTTAAGGAACAACATTCCATGGAACATAGCTGCCTGGCTGCGGAACGGGAATCTGAAATTAAGTACAGAATACAGCATTAAATAAATCAAAGATCTTTGCGATTTTAATGCTTACGTGGACAATCAACATTTTATAATGAACACGGTCCGTGTAACTGTATCGAAATTTCGAACAACATAAAAACAAAAGTTTTACATTTAAAATAAAAATGCATAGATGCAGGCATTATTTTAGTAAGTAGATTATTTTAAATTTGCGACAGCCAAAGTACACTAAACAGGTCTCTAAAAATACGCTTTTATAGTAATGTCTTGTCTTATAATGTAGACAAGCTATCTTTTTAGTTACTTTTTAGGGTAAAGTTGATTTTCATATTGTGTTAAGAAAATAATAATAACACACTTACATATAAAAATGTGCGTGTTTTTTTTTACATAAAAAAAATTACCTTTTGAGTAATGTGATCTTCACACGCCATGCGTATACGCGCAGATGTTGCAGGGGATTCCAGACAGAAATCAAGAGAAACGCCTGCATCAGCTCGCGCTGCCCGAATTGCATCCTTAATCGCGAAGAAAGCCGAGCTCGCAAGGAATAGTGGAGGCTCTCCAACGGCCTGTGAAAATTCCAACATGTATTCCCACGTTTACTTGCACTTTTTACAGTTTTTAATCGGTAGAAGCAGGCGATACCTACTGAAAACTCGAAACTCACGTTACGAAATGCAAAATAAGTGTCAGCATAGGGTGGTGTTAGGTTTCAAATTACTTAGACGTCTTACATTTCGTAAGTAGGTGGATAATATCGTTTCGAAAAAATTTGTCTGCGGACACTTTATTAAATAGCTCCCTAAGATATAGATCTTATCTCATCCTAATCTATCATCTATTAGACCCCTTTGAAATATAAAAAAATGGTACTGTAAAGCTATGGCTATACTATTGGTTTTACAACACACAATTTGACTATGCATTCGTATTCAATCAACATCTTTTAAAAATGATCTGCAAACAGAGGGAAACAAACGTATTTGGGGAATTAATGGAGTAAAATACACCACGCAGATTTGTGTATTTCATTAAACAAAGCAAATTTTCTTTCATGTTAGGTATATTTTTGAATGGATTTACTTACTTTTGAAGAAAACACTGCTCTGGGATTGGGCGCACCTTTCAGTAAAGATACATTAAATTCAAGAGGAATATCACCGAATCCTGGAATCTTATACGCTCCTGGGCCACGAGAGTATAAAGTTCCTGTAGGAGAATAAATTAGCTCTTCCATTGTAAATAGCCCATATCCCTGTATAAAGGCACCTTCGATCTGACCAATGTCAATAGCTGGATTAATACTCTCCCCTAAATCCATAACAATATCACTTCTTAAAACCTGATGGTCTCCACTAAGGCAGTCAATTTCGACTTCTGTGCATGCTACCCCGAAGGTAAAGTAATTAAAAGGTTTCCCTGAGTTTTTATTAAAGTCGAATCCAATATCTGGTGTAGCATGAAATCCTGTAGCAGATAGGCTCACGCGATCTACAAAAGCTGCCGATACCCAGTCTTCCCATTTCCCGTTGGGATTTTTGTCCTTGTATGGCTGAAGACGCTTCACCAAAGTTTCGCATGCCTCAAGAACAGCCATCCCATTTAGATCAGATCCAGCACTGGCTGCTGTCGCTGAAGTGTTTGGTACTTTATCTGTCGATGTTTCACTTATATGTATTTTCGACGTATCTATACCAAGAACCCGAGAGGCTACTTGAATCATCTTCGTATGAAGACCTTGCCCCATTTCAGTTCCCCCATGAGATAATAGAACTGAACCGTCCGTATAAATTAAAACCAATGCGCCAGCCTGATTCAATAATTTTTCAGTAAATGCAATACCGAATTTAGTTGGAATTATAGAAATTCCTCGCTTACGCCAACGATGTTGCCTAAAATAAAATATAAATATAATAAAGCTGGTAAGAGAAAATAAAAAATTTTACATTTGGAAGTAGTCTTACTTGTTGTAGTTTTCAATGTTAATTCTTCTTTGTACTAAATCACTTTTTTCTACACATTCATCCCAACATCTTTGCAATGTACAATGTTCTAATACCTGTCCATAATGAGTAACTGAATTTTCATGATACAGATTTATTCTACGAATTTCTTCTGGACTTTTTTTCAGTTTATACGCTATTTCCTCAATCATATTTTCAGCTCCAAACATACCTTGTGGGCCACCAAATCCGCGAAAAGCTGTATTGCTAGGCAGATTTGTTTTACAGACATATCCAGTAACTTCACAATTAGGAATATAATAAGCATTTTCGTAATGAAACATTGCTCTTTCCACTACCTAAATGAAGAAAATTAATAAATATTAATACATAATAGTCACTTTTTTGAAACCTTGAAACAATTGACACAATATTCTTATACTTACAGGTCCCGAAAGATCGATTGAGTATCCTCCATTATTATAAATATTAACTTGCGCCGCCATTATTTTTCCTTCTTTGGTGACCGCTGCTTTGTACTTTAGTAGAAAAGGATGTCTAGTTCCCGACATTTGCATGTCTTCATCACGATCGAGCATGCAACGTACAGGTCTTTGAAGTTTATGTGCAGCTAACGCTACCGGTAAGGCGACTAACATACCTCTAGACTCCTTTCCCCCAAATCCTCCCCCCAAACGCTTGACGCGAGCTACTATTCTATTCATCGGTACATGAAGTATGTGGCTAGTTAGTTTCTGAAATTAATGTAAAATACATTTAATTTAAAATTATATATTTTAAATATATATTTTTATATATTGGGATAATAATTGTAATCATAAAATAGTATATCATACCACAATTTCCGATGGGTGTTGGCTAGAACAGAATATCTCTAACTCATCGTCTTCCTTCTTCGGAATGGCAAACGCTGCGTGCGTTTCTAAATAAAAGTGCTCCTGCCCACCCATTCGACATTCTCCTTCTATTATTATGTTATTTAAATCGTTAAACATGCGTTCTACATTCCCTCTTTTTATTGATTTAGGAAATTGTTTGTAAAATGATTCATTTTTAATAGCGTCTTCTATTGTTATTATTGTTGGTTCTAATTCAACATATTCTACTTTAACATTCCTAGCAGCGCTTTGAGCTGTTTGCTGATCTTGAGCTATTATAACCCCAATTGTTTGTCCCTGACTTACAACTTTTGTACTTGCAAATAATTCTTCGTCGTGAAATATAGGCCCTATAGCATTTTGTTCTTCTGTCAAGTCTTTGGCCGAAAAAAAAGCCACTACACCCGGTTGTTTTAATGCTTCTTCTGCATTTACAGATACTAGTTTTGCATGTGCCTTAGTACTTAGAACAAATGCTAAATATAGTTCACCCTCAGCAGTTGGTATATCATCACAGTAAATTGCTTCCCCAGTTACTTGTTTTATCGCCGACATGTGTGGAACAGGCCTTCCGACGGCATCACTTTTTATTTGCTTATCACCAACTAGTTCAAAGTACTGAGAACTTTTAGGTACACTGCCGTGGAACTGTTCTGCACCACTGCTGTGATATGGTTTAATAAGATCTTCATGAATGTAATCTTGTGACATTTCTTTCGCTATGGCTAAATAAGCTTTCAGAAATAAACTCATAGTTAATGCTTGTCTAAATAGTACGTTCCCGCCAGGTACCGACGGATTTAATGGCATTTCATCCAACATATATGTGTAAGCTTTATCCAACATTACTTCATTCCATTTTAATCCTTTGAGTGATTGACTGGTTTTTGTAGCTATCTTCGTTACCGGTGCCATCCCGCCAAAAGCAATAGTGATTTGGTTTATTACATTGGTATCGTTTTCAAATTCAACGTTAACCGCAGCTGTAACAATTGATATGTCGTCCTCACGTCTCTTAGCCTGTTTTAATGCCTTCACGTACTGGTATCTACTCGAATAAGGAATTTCTATAGAAAGTAAAATTTCATCCGGTCTTACAACATTTTTTCTATAGCCGGTGAAAAAGGTTTCATCCATTAAAACAGTACGATGACCTTCCTTGTCACTTAGGAGGTTGAGCTTTACTTTTAAAGCCATTAATATTGGATTTAAATCTGATATAGGACTGCCAGTCATTATATTCCCACCGATAGCAGCAACATTTCTTATTTGCTTACCAGCAAACCAATTTAACATGTCTATTATTGTTGTTAGTGTCCTCGTTTTATATTTGGGTAATAGTTCTATATTTTTTCTGAAAACATTTTCTATTTCCATAAGTGTGACAGCAGCTCCTACTACTAATCCTGTATCCGTTTCTAACACTGAATTCATTTCTGGAACTAAATTTGGCATTATGATTACTGGATACACGCAATGTTTAAATTTTACTTCCACTCCTACTTCTGTGTTTCCTACAACTATTTTTGCCTCTGGATATTGGTTCTTTAGCTTTAACATCGACTCGAGTGTTGTCGGTCTATACCATGCTGTTTTTGCACCTTGATATATGAGATATTGGTCATCGTAAATGGGCGAAAGCTTTAATTCAGGGGGGAATATAGGTTCTTGACTTGAGTCGTAAGGTAAAAATGAAGATTTATCAAAAATAAATTCTGTTTCGCTATTATCAGTACTGTTTTTGCAACAATCTTTTCCCATACCGCACGCGCCTCCACTAGAACCATTTGACTTATCGTTTACAATTCGATTCGTTTCCCAATCTTCGATAAAGGTTTTGTAACCTTCGATAATAGCCCTGTAACCTGTACATCTACATAAATTTCCTTGGAAGGCTACTTCCATATCTGAGAAGTTAACTTTTTTACAACTTCTCAGCAAAGTATACATGGACATAACTATGCCTGGAGTGCAGAATCCACATTGAGAACCGTGGGCTTTGGCAAGTCGTTCCTGAACCGGATGGAGCTTTGTTTTAGTGGAACCTATGCCTTCTATGGTAGTGACAGCTAATCCGTGCATTGCGCATACTGGAGCTAGACAAGCATTGACCGCAAGGTGACTGGACACATAGTTAAGGAATTTGTTCTTATTTTATAACATATTGCAGTTATTTAGGCTTGAAGAAAATACCGGATTAAGAAATAAAAACATAAAAGTAGACAGAAAAAGGATACACTATTTTTTTCTCTTTACGATTATACTTGGAGATCATAACGGTGCAGGCCCCACACCCTCCTTCCGCACACCCCAATTTGGTCCCAGTAAGGCGTAACTTTTTCCGTAAATACCACAATAGTGTCCATTCTGGATCCGGTTTTGTTTCTATCACCTAGAATTGTTAATTAATTATTGTTATTTTAATACATTCCAGTTATACACGTTTTTATCAAATGGTTGTTTTAAAGCTATAACAACTTAACTACCTATGAAATCTGTTTTCTAACACCCGCGTTATCTGTTTCACTTTCAAGTTTTCAACCTTATTTTGAACAAATACAAAAATGATGAAACGTTGCGTTCTGGGTGCGACCAGGAGGTTTGTTGACATATCATGCCACGCGTCTGCCCGTCTCTAGCAATTCTCACAAGATGTGGTCTTCCCACCTGATGGTAAGCGGAAAACCAGGGCAACACTTCGCAGGACATGCATGGAATGAAACACGCCCTTCAAATTGTTACCCTGTATCAGTCAAACGCATGAGCCTGTAATTACATCGGCAACCACGCTCTTCAGACCAGCACAGCATTGCAACAATGTTTAAGCAGCAGCTTAGCGGACGAAATAAGCGTGGCGGCAGTACTAACCCGGACGAGCTCTGTCACAAAAAGCTTAAACATTATTTTCGTGGAATGGCTGTGGCATATAATTACGTAGAATAGATAATAGAGCATGTAAAATTACAATAATAACTATTATTTTAAGTTGTTCCAAGACTCAGAGATATTGAAAACTTGTTATACTCCTTCTTTAGTAAAAACGTTACAATTTTCTCAGGATGTACCCGGCACGACTTCGTAGTAATTTAGTCAATCATGCAACCACTAGCATAACAAAGCTATATTTAATAAAGTTGGTTAACGGCGTTCATGTTTGCGAACTGCGACTTTTTGAGAGACCAATCAAAAAATAAAAACGGGGTGTTTTAATTGGACGTGTCTGCGTGTGTGTGTCTGTCTGTGGCATCGGATTTCCTGAACGGACGAATCGATTTTGATTTTGTTATTTTTTTGTTTGAAAAGTGTATTAGTGTTCTTAGCTATGTCTAATGAAAATCGGTACAAGATAGCAGCCTCCACAAGATGGCGGATTTACATATCACAATTCCCCCAATATGGATATCAAATGGTTAGTCAATTCAGACTTTTTTATTAAGTATGACATACAATCATACAACTAATACACCTTATAATGCCATCATAGTGTACATGACATTCTTATAATTATACTAATATTTATTATTTATACTAATATATAAATCTATAGAGTTTTTTACGGTTGTTCCGTTAAAACTATTAAACTATACATCCGATTGAATTGAAATTTTGCATCCATGTAGAGCATACATTGACTTGTTTGTTAAATCAAGGTCTTAAACTTACTATCAGATTTCGAAAAATTTTAGCCCTAGAGGAGATTGTGCGGGCGTTAAAATTATTTATATAATTATAATTGTTGATAACATCCTAAAGGTTTTTTTATAGTAATAAATGATTGACCAAGCTGTGGAACCCAATGCTTAGTGAAAAACCATAATTTGTTACATAAACAGAGGAACACTTTGAATGCCATGCAAGGAACACATCCTATGAAATGACACCCTTCGGACTGGAACGCACCTTAGCAGCTTAAATAGGCATGGGGGTAATAGGGACTTCCCTGGACAAGCTTGGCCACAAAATGCTTTAATAGGTACTACTACTAAAACTTTAAGTGCGGAAGAGTCTATGTAAGATTTGCAGTCAATGATTGCAACTCTCTATAATTTCCAAATAATACTGGTTGCCTCTGGAAGTAGGAGGGACATCTTTAGTGCTAAAACACATATCTATATATATACATATATAAAAATGTTATGTTGGTTTGTGTACGCTTCAAAAACTCAAAAAGTTCTGCAATGATCGGGCTGAAATTTTAGCATGATATATATTACGCATCAAGGATTGTTTTTATCTATTTTTCTCAACCATTCAATCACAATGTGCCACAGCGAAGCGTGGCAGGGTACAACTAGTTGTTAATATATTTGCAATTGAGTGGTTAATATACCTACCTTATAAATTAATATACCTAGATATTTTAAGATTTGCATGTCCTAGACTGTTCATAATATTTTGTCATGTTTTAAGCAAATAAATGAATTTGAATTTGAGCCTTGACCAGTAAGTAGATTACTATGCACAATGACAAATTACAAATCGAAAATGGCGAATTAATATGGGTATAAAATAATGCCCATTGGGCTTGACTAATAAAATGATGTAGGTACACTATATTGAAAGACGGGGTATTAAAAATTTTATAAATTTTATATGTTTTTGATTAGTCGCTTCAATCTTGACCATCAAGGTTTGACCTTGCCTGTCAAATATGTAGTAGGTACGTCTTTATCTTGTTAAGATTACGTTATGATTACGACAGCTAAGGGGCATTTACGAATATCATTAGGTCATTGCTATGACGATTCATTTATTAAGAGCGCTGCTCTTATTTGACAGCCGATTGACGCAGCAGGCAGCGACCCTGCTTTTTGAGTCCAAGACCGTGGGTTCGATTCCCACAACTAGAAAATGTTTCTGTGATGAACATGAATGTTTTTCAGTGTCTGGGTGCCTTAAATGTAAATTATATGTATTTATATATATTATTCATCCAAATATTCATCAGTCATCTTAGTACCCATGACATAAGCTACGCTTTCTTTGGGGCTAGATGGCGAATTGTGTATTGTCGTATTATAATTATTTATTATTTATTTGTTTTAGGTATTCATGTTACAAACCGAAATAACTTAACGTAGGTACCTATCAAGCAAACAAGTAGTTATTTGCTTAATAGGTACCTCCGTTAAATACCTAATGTATTTGTAAACTCAGGTTTACATTTATGTATTTACTCAGGTCATTGCTATGTCTATTTATTTATTTAAGAACACTTCGTGTTGCAAAACTAAATAATAATTGGTGTCTTGCAGTGTCTTGCCTTATTTGCTTAATAAGTAACTAGGTACGTAAAGTAACTACATTTACGAAACTGTTTAAAGCATCTTATTGCTAAAATGAGAAATGAAGTCTTCTAAATCTAGTTTTTTTCCAAAATCACAGATTTTACAGACCTACCTACTGCTACAAGCCCAAACTGTTACTTCTTTTTATCTAGCTTGATAAAATTGACGATTCGAAGGGTTATCAAAGAAGGCAGATAATAGCAGACTCGGCCTCAAGCTCGTGCACTTTAACACTTTGCAGGAGAACCACAAGTTACGTTGGAAGCATGTGAATTTAGTATCTACGTACCTACCTACCTCCCGCATTTTTTTACGTTAATATTAAAATAATTAAAGAACGGAAAATCAAAGCAATACTTAAGTAGGCGGGAAGGTATTAGCGTAGAATAGATAGATTTGAAAGGGTTTATTCTTGAGGTGATTCCAGTGTCGATGAGGAGGATGTTAGTCAGGGAAAGGGAGGGAAATCCTAAAATGTATTGGGTTAGGTATTTGAGTCTTAAAAATTAAATTAAATGCAACAAAAAATCTCATAATGATTCAGGCATTTACACTAAGATAGTAGAAATATGCATAAGTAGTGTGTTACATCGTGTTGCTCGTAGTTATGCACTACGTGCCTTAAGGTAACCCATTAAGTTATTACGTGCCGTAGGGAACGATGGGCACGAAGGGCATTTTGCCTTCATTCACAGTTCATCATTTTTCCAAATTCGTGTCGTTACGATGATGATCGCCCCGCCTCTTGTAACACCGTGTTTCACTTCCTTGACCCTCTCGCTCCCACTTAACGTGTGACGTAATTTATTTACCGCTCTCAAACATATGACATCTTTATACATTGTGCAATAAGACAACGACCTTTTAGGTTATGTGACCCGTATGTCTCCTTGACCTCGCTTATCCCCAAAGAACACAGATAAGAGCTTCCACTAACCAGTTTATTAAAGCTTCTAAAGGGGCTCATACACTGGCAATCCGTCGCTTGATAATCGCGTGTATTTGCATGTAAAACGACATTCAGCGATTTCGGAGATGACATGCAATCTGGCGCGTTTTCACATGCAAGTACACTCGCGTAAGTCTTGCACTAGTTTCTATACCGTTTACATTTCGTCTGCAAATCCCTGACGCAACGCTGAGCTCACTGTTAAGCGTTGTGGTTTTAAGTGGTATTCAAGTGACAAGTGACGGTCATAAAATATATATACACATAGTTACTATAAGTACAATTTACTGACAGAATAATTAATGAAAGGACTTTCTGTGATGTTCGATCGCAGCGACCGATTGCTTGTGTGTTGGCCGGCACTCAGTTCACTCAGCACTTCAGTTTTGAAGCTATCGATCGCTTTGACGGATTGCCTGTGAATGGGCACCTTTAAGTTCCGAAACCTTAAGAAAAATGGAGTTTACGCATTCCACGTAAATAGGTAGGTGATTAGGTGTGGCCGAGTATGAGTAGTGAGAATAATTTCATTCGTGCCACTGACCCTTTTTTTCACTGAAAGTAAGCCCTTGACTACAATCTCACCCGGCGGTAAGTGAAAATGCAGTTTAAGAAACGGACTAACCCGTTAGAGGTAAGGCATTTAAATTTAACCCAAACCCTTTGTTCGTTTTCTATGCGACATCGTACCGCTAAATCGCTAGCTAACCTGGTTATTAGTTTATTCACATAGGACATTACGCCTTGGTGAACTTCGGTGCACTTTTTAATGGTCATTTCAATTTAAAATTTTCATTTTTAATGAAAGATTTAAATCATTTTGGAGGTACCTACCTACCTTTGTACTTAAATAGAATATAGGTAAATAATAATTGTAAGGTAGTTAATCTAATAATACAACCAGTTTAAACTACCTACATACCTATTTTTAATCGCCGATGATCTGTAATACTAGATATATTCACCTACCTACCTACTTTTAATTCTTAGATAGCATTTGCCAAATCGATGTTCAATTTCCATATACAAAAATTAGTTTAAATATTTTTAAAGTCATGTTTCCGGTTTGCATATAAACTTTTTCATTACGTACTTAGGCAGGTAGGTAGGTCCTATTTCACATCTTGCCTTAAACTTAGCCATTTTTCTTAATTTATGTAAAAATAACTACCTATGTTTAAATATGTATTTCAACGTGTAGATACTACAGACAATAGTCACAACTACCTTAGACCCTTTATTGCAAAGGAAATACCAAAAATTTTCATTTAAAAATAAACTCTTGACTACGTACTACGTACAATATTAATGTTCTCATATTCCTTTGAAATATCTCGGGTGGCTGAAAACTGCATATTGGGTGCGAAACGTCATTTTTTATTCATTTATACAAAATCTGATGAATTCAACAATAAAAACCATTGACAACATATCCAAATGGATTAATAATATATTCTAGAAGAAATCGTTTAAAATTTAGCCCACGAGACTTCGCAACTCTATGCGGACGAGAATGGGGTAATAGACCTAACCTACCTACTTAGAGAAGACATCTGAAACCATGCGTGCGAAACGAGACCGCAGTCTCAAATAATAATTGTTTATTGGTAATAATACCTTCCTAGCTCTTATCTGTGGAAGACAAGATCTCCAGAGATTAGAAAGTCTACACTGTTCAATACTTACCGTGACCTATAATTATCAAAAATATGACATAGGCACACAGTAGGCATCTTCCATGTACCCATTTACAAAAAATAAATTACCCACACCAAATCATCGAATAGTTAACTAATTAGTTATGTGTACGAACCTTTTTACCATTAACATAAAAAACTAATTCCGTATTCACTTCACTAGCTTCTTCATCAGCGTTTAAGATTCCCATGATGTCTATTACTATTAATATAATATAAAGTTCATCAAACTTGTGTTCACATGCCTTGTGTGGCCTGCGCGGATGCTCGATTGCGACTGACGAGACTGATGATAGTGGACAGTTGGAGTGTGGGACAAATATGATAAATTATATTGGTCAAATTGCGCGAGCGCATATGACCTGCATGGCATGCGCACACTGCAGGCGACTGGCATATAAATATAATATTATCATTACTACAATTCGACATTGTAGACTTGGAAATATGCAAAATAGGATGTTACTACGAATCAAAATTACGGGACATTGACTCTATATCTTTGGGCGTTTTTGCACTCTTTCGTATTCAATTAGTTTTCATCATTCGTGAACGATGATTTGAAAAAGCTTTCAATATAAATGCACGGTAAGTGATTGTCTGTGCAGTCACTCGTATTCGATTTGTTTTCGTATTTATATTTGTGAATGTTTCACATATACTCAGTTTTTAATAGAGATATTGACAAGGGCCTAAACAGTAAACACACGTAGTGTAGTAAAATATACTTAAAAAATACTCTGTATTCTCAATAACAAACTACTTATGTAATACCTGATGAATGTTTATCAAAAACATATTCATAGGAAATATCAAATAGCTATATTAAGAAGTTAACATTGCTATTACTAATTAATGTAATCAACACCACAGTGTGTTTATATCCTTGATGGTGCGACATCAAACTTGTAAACAAGATGTACGTATTTATTAGGTAGGTAGGGTGACTTTTCCAGTTTTCAAACACTTAGAGTTGTCCATATATTATGAGAGGCTCAAATATATCATCATTATCAACTTATTACCGGGCACTGATGGGTAAAGGTCGTAATCGACTACGTTGGCCAAGTGCGGATTAGTAGACATACACGCCTTTCAGAACATTCTTAGGCGTGCCGGTATCCTCACGATGATGTACTTCACCGCTGGAACAAGTAATATTGAATTGCTTAAAACGCGCCTTAATCTAAAAGTTGTACCGGGGATTGCACTTAGCCTTCTCATAATGTTTAATAAAAAAAATTAGAATGTCCTTCATAAGTAGTATTTTTACTTTGTGTGTAAAGATTTTGGGATGCTACATGCGCATAAAACATTACATCGGTAGATATTGGTCCCGATGAAGTCAGTTTTAATTAAACTAGGTATCTGGGCTACAAATCCATATTCAAGAGAACTACAAATATATAGGTTTATATACTTAGCTGGTTAAATGTTACAATTACTGAAAGCAAATCAAGACTGTCTTAACCTTTATCCGGGTATAAGCACGTTACTTAAATCGTTAAATATTAAAAAAAAAATCAAACACCAATTTAAGGAAGTATTATAACTCTTAAACACGATTAGGGCCTCATTTAAGGCATAATTCTTTTAAAAGCTAAACAATGGTATTTAAAGGGGTGGCAAACCAACAAGAAAAACAACTGCACTTAACAGCTAGATAGATCTTCAAAAACTTGCTAATTGCGAGTTAGATTCGCGCACTCTACCGAACTATCTATTTACCATAACTTCTATGGTAAGGAACTTATTAATGAATTTATTTTAACATAATTAAAAAACTATCGTAACTTTTGTTATGAAAGCATAATTAGGTTAGTTAGTTTGCAAACTCATCATCCGTAACTTTTAAATGTCTGGCTGCGATTTTTCGTTTTTTTTAGAAAGCAATAAAATCGTGTACGTCCTGCTAACCCGTATTAGAACACTGTGGTAAATATAAGCTCTATTACTTTCTCTCCACCACAAAACCATCCACAATAACATTCACCATTAAAGTATTTTTCCCTGGCGCATTGGTGGGAGCTATGTTCTCAAAAGTGGGTATACTTATATGTAGTGGTAATACTTTCAGAATTTTTTTTTTCTGGTCTGGTCCTGTGGAAGGCTATATCCGCGAATATTAACAAACCTACCGACAAAGACGTGCAAGCAAACTATTAAGAGTTCCGTACGATGGCTCGTAGCAACCGGTTAAAGGTGTGGTTTTAAATATAACTGCCACACTGTACACAGTTTAGCTCTTTATCGCTATATTCTTACTCGTAGAGTTATCAAACTTCGGTAGAGAGCTTGTAATTTTATAAAAGTCGAAAAATAATTAGGTACTAGATAGATCTTGGATTAGCTAAGTTTTGTCTATGAAAGTGCATATGTCTATGAAAAGGTTTTTTCCATTCCAAATCCGAATGAATGATAGCTTTACAGCGCAGCTACACGACGGTAATTAGTCGGTGTACGCTGTACGAAAAGAGATCATTTGACCCTATGCATAATCCCATTGTATATTGCTAAGGTTTTATCAGTCAACAATATTTATCATTGTTGACTCAAGTAGTCATTTTGCTGTAAGTAGGTAAGTATACCTACGTAGTGCGCAAATTTACTTTTTTAGTATCGTCTATAGGAGGGTTATATTTTTAATATGGGCTTTATGCAACGATTTTTTTAGCATAATTAGTCTGCGAATTGATATAAGAAACTATATTTACTCATAATATACCCAAATACGAAAGTGTGTCATTTTGTTCAAGGTGACAACGGACATCCGCTGCAGGACCTATGTTTTCAACTTTAATTCAGCATTATCTTCAGTAAATCAACCGATGAACATCCGTTGCCTGTCGTAGGTCAACTTTATAACCATTATCGACATCAGCACGTCAAACGCTCCACTAAGATTGAAGTCTTGATTCTGTGTTTGTTTGACGGCCGATTGGCGCAGTGAGCAGCAAATCTGCTTTCTGAGTGGCCGTGGGTTCGATTCCCACAACTGGGAAAATATTTCTGCGATGAATGTGTTTCAATGGCTGGGTGTTTAAATGTACTTTATAAGTAACTATTTATGTATATTATTCATAAAACTATTCATCAGTCATCTTAGTACCCATAACACAAGCTATGCTTACTCTGGGCTTAGATGGCGATGTGTGTATTGTCGTAATATATTTATTTATTATTTATATTTATTTGTGTGCGACCAGCAACTCCCTGCGACTCTTTTTTATGTTTTCTGTTAACTTTTACTCACATTAGGTGTCTTGCTCGGTAATATATCTTCATCTATTGAAGTGTCTCTCTAACGGGTGAAGCTGGCCATCACAAAAATAAAGCTCAAAAATTGGATGGCTCTCGCGATCCCAGGCGTCTCCCTGATGGGTGTAAAGAGGTGCATCTCTGCATTCTTCTTTCTCCAACCATTTTACCCATCGTTACAGGTTACAAGATGATTTAAAAGGAAGCGGATAATAGGAAACTAAGAAAAATTTCACATTCCTTTAATAGATTTAATACCAAAATCGAAAGTTAGGTTAGACGTAAATATTTTTAGGCAGTTAAGTTTTATCTGGTTAATGTACGAGAATATTATACCCATACCTAGCTAAGATAATTTCGGATTTCGAAAAACTGCGTTAGTTTCAATCCTGTCCTTTCCGGTTTTCTCAATATCCAACATATTTATAAATTCTCTTATCATTGCGGTGGATTATTATTATTTTGTCTTTAATTTCTTTTTATTGGAAGATCTATGAAAGTCTGTGTTCAAAGTAAAAAAAGAGGATTAAAATGGCACAAATAAAAAAATATATTAACAGCGTTTTATTTTATAACAAGCCTCAAAAGTGTTGAAAAGGTTTATTACAAGTTGTAATGCTACCACCACCACTAATAATGACAATAAATACATAAATAAGTAGGTAGGTTTCAATTTACGTGAGTTCCCTATAATATTCTCAAAGGCGCACTCGGCCACAGTGGTCGGCTTTGGCTACAAATATATAAATCGTTTGTGATGATTATTAATAGTAAAACTAGAAGAATGAAGCATTTTTAAAATGTGCGAGTGGCTCGTACTTTCAAGGACGACTGCAACAAAACTTATTTAAGTAAATATTTCTTAATTTAATTTAACTATTATGAAATTCGTATAATATTAGTATCGGAATGTTCCAGTCTGTCATTTCACCATAATATGTTTTGATTACCTAATGTATCTATTAATTGTATATTTACGTATACATTATTACGAAATATCCCAATGAGTTATTTTTTCACTATAAATAACTACCAAAGTCATTTGCCTATCTAATGACGTAATTAAAACATTTTTTTTACAGGTACTTATTATAACATCAGCGGAAAAGTACTGAATTTAGGGTTTCCTAAGAAGTAACGTTCCACGGTTGGCCTCCAGCTTTGATTGTTGGCTTTACCTGAAACGAAATTAAAATAGTTAATGTATTTCCTTTCTCACTATTTAAAAAGTTTATGGCATACGTGCATAAACTACCCATAGAAACAAAAACCTGGCACTAATTCAAGTTGCTTTAGGAAATAACTAATTAATCTGAAATAGAATGTGTTTAAGAAATAAAAAATAAACTAAACATAGGTACCATCTTAATATTTTAGTAAGTATTGCACATTCTTGGTAGAAAGGAGTAGCAAAAACAATAGGTTTAGATTGTTCCTACGACCTTTCGTATGTCAGTTCACTCTACAACCGTGTCACAGGTTTGAACCTTACTGTTATCATCAAATTTTTTCAACATTTCATTTATATGGAAACGTATGTCTAGTTATATTAAGAAACGTTTTAGTTGAGAATAGGTATAACAAATGTGTTAATATTCTTAACTTGTCATGTTATAAGTTATAATCACATACTTTAACATACGTAACATTGAAAGCAAAGTAGGTAAGTATTTATATTATATGGGTCGAAGGCATTCTAAGTTTTTTTAATTGCATTGTGTTAAATTATTTGTTTGTGAAAATACAGAGTTTTGTATCGGTAAGGTTTAAAAACTTAACATCAATATAGTTAAGATACTCGTAAGACATACTTGTTCTGTAATATGATCTTCACAAGCCATTCTAATTCTTGCACAAGTAGCAGGCACTTCCAATGTGAAATCCGAATAAAATCCAGCATCTTTACGTGCAGATTTAATAGCTTCCTTGATTGCAAAGAAAACTGAAGCAGCCAGGAAAAGAGGAGGTTCTCCAACAGCCTGGTAATAAATATTAAGAGTATTATTAGGTTTTCGCATATGTAATAAATGTGTAAACAAAAAAATATAATCATTTATCTTTATAGTTTATACCTTAGAAGAATAGACAGCGCGTGGATTCGGAGCACCTTTTAAAAGTGATACATTAAATTCCTTAGGGATATCTGAAAATCCAGGTATTTTATAAGTTCCTGGCCCCCTTGACAAAACTTCACCGGTAGGAGAAAACAACATCTCTTCCATTGTGTAAAATCCGTATCCTTGGATAAATGCTCCTTCAATTTGACCAATGTCAATTGCGGGGTTTAAACTTTCCCCCAAGTCCATTACAATATCTGTTCTAAGGACTTGATGATCGCCAGTTAAGCAATCGATAATAACTTCAGAGCATGCTACACCATATGTAAAGTATTCAAACAAATCGCCATAATTTTTTTCGCGATTGTACTCTATTTTAGGGGCTGCGTAAAATCCAGTGGCTGAGAGATTAACTCTGTTCAAATGTGCGGCAGAAACCCAATCTTCCCATTTGCCATCAGGATTCTGGATTTTGAAAGGTTCCAATCTTTCATTTAAAATATTGCACGCATTTATCACAGCCATTCCATACAGGTCAGAACTAACGCTTGCAGCAGTTGGTACACTATTTGGGACTTTATCAGTTGCCATTTCATTTATATGAATTTTGGATATATCAACATTTAAAGCCTTAGATGCAACTTGGATCATTTTTGTAAATAACCCTTGCCCCATTTCTATTCCACCAATTGACAAAAGAACAGAACCATCTTTGTAAATTATTAGTAATGCTCCACCTTGCATTAATACATCGACTCCAAAAGAAATACCGTATTTTGTGGGCACCATAGCAAGGCCTTTCTTTTGCCATCGGTTTGACCTGTAACAAACAAAGCATGATTAAAAAGGTCAATAACTAATTTATTAGGGCGATAAAAGGGCGGATAAAAAGGGTATAGGTATAGGTATGCAAAGCGACCAAAACACATAAGATGAGATGGGTTTGTGAGAACAATGGACAATGTAAGCAATGAATATATTATGGTGCTGTACAAATAAAATTTGAAAATAGCACGACAATAATGGGCTCTTTTGCTCTATTGGTATTTAAGAAAATATATGCCTCTGAAACGACAAAAGATATCAAAGAAACGATGAAATTGTCATGGTAATTGAAGTGGGTAGACAAAGACAGAGCTATATTTACACTCATACCTGTTATATTCTTCAACCATTTTTTTTCTTTGCCAATAACTGGAACTATCTATACATTCATGCCAGCATCGAGATATAGTGCAATATTTTAGACTTTGATTAAAATGTGTTAAATCTCCTTCTTTATAAAGATTAATTGTTGCGATTTCTTCGTAGCTTTTACCTAATGTACTGGCAATATCGCGTATCACAGCTTCTGCACCTAACATTGCTTTTGGTGAACCAAATCCTCTGAAAGCAGTATTTGATGGCATATTTGTTTTACAGAGATATCCGTTTACTCGTATGTTTGGTATATAATAACAATTATCCACATGGAATGAGGCCCTTTCAATCATCTGAAAATAAAATTGTCTGTATTACCTCAATTGAGTTGATTAAAATATATTTTAAAATAATAAACTGATATTATCTTACCGAACATGATATATCCATGGAGCTACCAGCATTTGCGTAAATATCAAAAATAGCACCTAAGATTTTACCGTTATTATCAAAAGCCACCTTGTATTTAATTAGAAATGGATGTCGATGACCGGTAACTTGCATATCTTCATCTCTATCAAACACCGCGCGTACCGGCTTTTTTAATTTATACGCGGCAATAGCCACTGGCAAAGCTAAAAGCGATGGCCTTGATTCTTTGCCACCAAACCCACCTCCTATTCTTTTGACCTTTGCTACAACTTTGTGATTTGGTATTGCAAGTGCTTCTGCAGCTAAAAGCTAAAGATAATATGAGTTATATTAAAAAGTTAAATGAAATTATCATCTATCAATATCCAGACATACTCACTGCAATCTCCGCAGGATTTTGAGAAGTACAAATAATTTCTAATTCATCTTCTTTTCTCGTTGCGAAAGCTGATACGGTTTCTAAATAAAAATGTTCTTGTGCTCCAGTCCTAATATAACCATCCCTGATATAATTTGATCCTTTAAATGCTTCTTCGATATTGCCTTTTTCTAATTTATGTGGATAACCAGAATAAAAGGAACCGTGATTTATGGCATCTTCAATAGTTACAATTACAGGTTTCAATTTTTCATAGGTTACGTTTACTAAATCTTTAGCTTTCCGTGCTGCACTTTCAGTCTTGGCAACTATTGCTCCTATTACATGAGCACGACTAGTCACTATTTCTTTCGCAAAAATTTCTTCATCCTTAAATATAGGACCGAAATAGTTTCGTTCTTTCGGTAAATCAGATGCTGAAAAAAACGCTACCACATCGGGATCTAACAAAGCCTTACTAGGGTCAAGAGATGTTATTCTTGCATGTGACTCGGTACTAAATACTAAACAGAGAAATAGTTCTTCATTTAAAATAGGCATATCGTCACAATATATCGCTTCACCTGTCGCATGTTTTAACGCAGATGCATGCGGAATGGGTTTTCCAATGGTATCACAACTGTTTTTATTATTCTCTTTTATTTCAAAACATTGCATGCTTTTTGGAGTAGAACTGAATACTTTGTAAGCCCTAGAATCGTCAATGTTTTTTATTTCATTATTATTTACTTTATTCAAAACGTAAATATAGAACTTAAAAAATAAGCTAAGACAAAGAGATTTGCGATATGCAGCCATTCCTCCTGGTGCAGAACTATCTAGCTGTAATTCCTCATTCAGAGAATCAAATACTATTTTAATTAAATCCTTATTCCAGTAGCAACCTTTTATTTTATCAGAAGATTTTTCAGCACATATTGTCGTAGGACCCATACCTCCATAACACAATTTTGCTTCACTGACTATATTCGTATGTTTATCTAATTTAACATTAAATGCTGCCGTTACTATAGATATGTCATCATCTCTTCGTCTAGCTTGTTTGTAAGCTTTAAAATACTGCGTTTCTTCTGTTAAAGGAATGTCCACCGCTAGAACTACTTGATTATCTGTAACTTTTACTTTTCTGTAACTAGTGAAAAATGATTGGTCTATTATCACTTTTTGGGTACCTTTATCCAGGCTTGAAATTGTAAGTAAAGAAGAACAAGCCATAAGTATTGGATTCAAATCTGATATTGGACTAGCGGTCATAATATTACCAACTAGAGATGCAACATTACGAACTTGACTCCCTGCAAACCAATGCAACATATCTACGATAGCTTTAAAGGTTTTCGTACCCGCACTATTCTCTTGAATGTAATCTTTTAAAAAGTCTTGTAATTCTGTCAAAGTCACAGCAGCACCAACTTTAACAATTTTCTTGTCTGTTACGGATATTTTATTCATTTCCTCTATCGCTGACGGGGAGAGTAGTATTGGATAGATTTTCTTTTTAAATTTTACTTCCACTCCTATTTCCGTATTACCTACTACAATTTTAGTCTCCGGAAACTTGCTTTTAATAAAAAGTAATTCTTCAAGTGTTTGCGGTCGAACCCACGTAACGTTTTCACCTCTAAAAATCAAAAAGCTTTTAGCATATCTATCATGTTCTAATACTAATTCAGGAGGGAATAATGGTTCCTGCGTTGGGCTGTAGGGCAAGAATTTCGATTTTGTAAACAGTTCCTCATCATCATCCTTCTTCAATCGACAGCAATCATTGCCCAATGAGCAAGGCTTGTTTTGACCTTTTACATTGTTAACGCCTTCCCATGCTTCCATAAAAGTTTTAAATCCCTCAACGATAGGTCTATATCCAGTGCATCTGCACAAATTGCCTTGTAGCGCCGTTTCAATGTCGTCATAGTCAATTTTAGATTTATTTCTAAGCAAGGCATACATGGACATAACAATGCCTGGCGTGCAAAATCCACACTGAGAACCATGAGCCTTAGCTATCCTCTCTTGCACAGGATGTAATCTGTCTTGCGTGTTGCCAATTCCTTCAACCGTAGTAACAGCAAAGCCGTGTATTGCGCATAATGGCATCAAACAGGCATTTACCGCTATATGCCTGGTAAATAAATGTTAAGGAATGTGTAGAATACTATTAGTGGAGTCAACCATAACATCAGCTGTGTTTGCATTTGAGGTCGAATGGGGTCTAGGATTACACAGGCAGCAGAAAAAATATTGAGATTCTAGATAGGTAATATCATTAAGACTCGCGTTCGCATATAAACGTATCAGTTAATCTGTCTGTCTGATGTGAAGTCTTTACACTTAGTTAGGATTACCTTTTTTAAGTTTATTTAAAACTGTAACCTTTTTTTTTATTCCACACAAGTTGCCCTTGACTGCAATCTCGCCTGCGGGTTAGTGAAGATGCAGTCCAAGATGGTAGCGGACTAACCTGTTAGGGAGTATTGTAGTCTTACCGCTGATCTAACACACTAAATCGCTTAGTGGCACTTCTATGTCGATAGTAGTATTCCCAAATTTCCCCTGCCGGGAATCGAACCCGGGATTCACAGCGCTCGCCGCTGCGCCAAGGAAGTGGCCTACTTGAAATAAGAACTTATATTCTTACTAGCTATTGCCCGCAACTTCGTCTGCGTTTTATTTTGTTTTTAAAGTATTCAGTATCACTAAGCCTTAAATGAGTATAGTAGTATATATATATATATATATAACATGTGACTGTCAATTAATTATAGACAAATAATTTGCAATAAAATAAAATTGCGACTATAATTAAAGATCTAAGCTATCCTATCTCTTAAGTTGGACCAGAATGCTAACGGTGTGCCAATTTAATTTAAAATCGGTTAAGAAGTTTAGGAGTCCATCGCGGGCAAACATCGTGACAGGAGATTTATATATATTAAGATAAGTAAAACATTTAATACGTTGTTGTACTTAGTACCATCTTTCCAAATGTGAAATGACCTCGCTCATAAATTTTTAAAGGATACTTGACGCGTTTTTCCGGTTGTAAGTATTGTGATATCATGACCGTACAAGCACCGCAGCCACCTTCGCCACAGCCATACTTTGTTCCAGTCAGCTGAAGCTTTCTCCGTAAATACCACAATAACGTCCATTCTGGATTCGGAGAAGGCTCTATAACCTGGAATAGTTAACGTATAATAATCGTGTATTATATTAGTTAACAATTATATTGTGAAGATAGCCTAGTGGTTAGAACTTCGGCTACACTTTGGGGGGCTGAGTTCGAAACCCAGCAAGCGCCACTAACTATCTAAATTATGTGCATTTTAATCAATCAAATATGAAAACATCGTGAGGAAACCTGCAAACCTGAGAGTTACCCATAATGTTCTCAGAGCTGTGTGGAGTACACCAATCCGGCCTGGGCCAGCGTGGTGAACTACGGCCTAAACCCTTCTCATTGTGGTAGAAGGAGTAGATAATGGGTCGATATGCACAAATTTATTTATCACAGCTGGGCACCACCCCCTAGGAAAGAGCAATATAGAACTTAAGACCATCACCGTCCTCCAATGCTCGATCGATCCTGAGTTATGTGCGTTTTTAATAAATCATTTGCTTTAACGGCGGAGGAAAACATTTTGAGCAAATCATGCGTGCCTGAGAGTACTCCATAATGTTCTCGAAAAACAGGTCAGCGTGATGGACTAAGTACCTACTGTCTAAACCGTTCTTCTGTAAGGAGTCCTGGAAAGGATGATGATGATAGTACGTGTTACCTAAGTTGGCCGGACTGCCGTAAGTGCCTGCGCCTATACATTTTTTTTTAAGATGGTGTAATTATACATGGTAGGTCTGCAGTCAAATACCTACAAGCTATACCGGTTATAGTAGGTACCATATTAACATACAAGCGAGTCGAATGATCCTTTCTTTTTAAAGCTAAAACCTCAAAGCTTGGACCATTTAATAAGAAGACATGTTCTGCAGGTCTTTAGTTAAGTCCTAAGCGGCGTTTGCGTCCTTTACAAATTCCGCTACAAGTCTCCTCGACTGCAATTGCACCGGATGGTAAGTGATGATGCAATCAAAGATGGTAGTGGGCTGGCAGCCACAGCCCAGCTAGGGGTATGGCATTTTAGCCAAGCGGCCTAATCGGTTTGAACGGAACATCGTACCAGAACGCTTAATCGCTTGGTGGCTCGTCTTTTTTCGGAACGGTAGTAATTAGCCACGGCCTGCCCCCAGACCAGACCAAAGAAAATTCAAATTGCTACCTCCTCGCCGCGCTGAGGAGCAAAACCACTGCTCCAGGAAGGTCGTCGGAAGAATCCATTCAGTAGATACTTTGAATTTTCGGACCATATCGGATAAAGACAATCAAGGTCAATAACATCCTTTCCATTGATCAAGTCATACTAATTTGAATAGTTTCGAATTCAAGGATCGAAGTTCTGACTCAATGGATTGTCTCATTAATTGGTATCGTGCAATAAAGTTAGGTAGGTATGGCTAATTAACATAAAATTACAGTATCTGCTATACTTACCTACGGCAGAGTAAATACCAAGCAGGTAGGCATCTAAGGTAGGCATGTAATAACATTTGTGTCAAGACGGGACATCTAGGTAGGTATATGGTAATATTGGTATTGCAGAAAGCAAATTGTTTGTGTTGCGCGGTAGATAGGTACCTACCAAGGTATTAAACAGGTTTTTTTTATAATTAAGGCCGAAGATAACTTATGCAACTATCTGTCAGAACATAGGTACCCTACCTAGGTAGGTGCTAATTTATGATTTCAATTAATGCAAGAAACATAATAGTCATCCACAAAATTTTAGTAACAACCATGTCTATTGTTTTTTTAACATATATGTACCTACGAGTCATTTCCTTTTAAAGTATAGAGTAAATTATTGATTTTGCCTAAAATAACTTTTTAAAGTAGGTCCTATTTAAGTAATAATAAAATTAAAAAAGAGTCTGCAAAGAGATAGTTAGCTGCGAGTATGCCCAAGGCCAATGGCGTGGTCACAAGCCTTATTAACGAAGGGTCTTTTAGTAAGTACCTATGTACCTAAGTAAAAAAAAAAGTAATTTACCTTTTTCCCATTTACAAAGAACACCAACGACGTTTCTCTGTTTTGAGGTAGGAAATCTTCCAAATTCTCCATAGGTAGGTACTTACCGATATCTATTTATAATATCTATTTATAATAATAAGTGAATATCGAAACTTCTCAATGCCACGATTATTGTTATACTTCCCGTTGGTACCACATGCGACGCAATCCGTAGATTGTGTCGAACTGAGAGCAATGACAATATGGTGGGTCGAGTTTTACTTACAAATTAATCTACTTTGTAGGTAGGTTGGTACTTCGTGCTAGGTATTGTGTTGCAATTAGTGAGCCCACTTGTCGTAGATAGTAAGTGTACTCACAGAGGGGCCTACTATTTATATTGGTGCTTCCGGGGATCATCCGATACCCTTATTAGAATTTAGAGTAAAAGCAAATAAAATCGGCAATTGCGAGTAAAGCTGGATTAACGGTGTTTGCATAGGTTAACGTTGCCAGGCGTCCGGATAAAGCCGAAGCAAAACAATCAAAAAGCCTAACTAGGTATAAACTTTTAGATTGCGGGTCCGGCCATAACAAACGGTGCCCGTCCTGCTTTTGTAAGGCTTTTTCTTTTCGCAAATGAGCAAGCGCCGAGCGTGGCGCAGGCGAGTCGCCTGTGACTGGTAATAATCAAAGGAACTTGATTTTACAAACTATTTTTTGAAATGGCTGGTCTGTCCGGCTATTAGGTTTGGCGACCTGGAAGCTCTACTTAAGTAGGAAACGTTTAAATAAATTTACACAAAACCCTATCAACGCTATTTATTTCACATTATTTGCAAACTTCAGAGATAGGTAACCGGAGGTGTACAATACTATTTGCAATTTTCTTTTCTATAATTCATAAATCTTGCAGTTTAAAAAAACTCTTTGGAAGCGTAAAATTACAAATGAAGTGGTAGGATAATCGAGCTCACCAATTAAAATTCTTCATTCCTTTTTTGAGTCTTCGACTTGAAAAAATCTTTTTCACCTACCCTACCTTAAGATATATCTACTAGCTGTTGCCCGCGACTTCGTTCGCGATGTCATTTTGATTTATTCTGAAATTAAAAGAAATACAGGGACCGCGTATCTCGAGCAGTACCTGCAAATCATTTCCATGATTTATTCGTTATAAGGTCACAATCAGACAGGAACACTCTACTCTCGAGTTCACAAAATTACAAATTATGTGCACCTCAGGGTGATTTAAGCGGATGTCCGCGACTTCGTCGGTGTAAATTTCCTGATTGCCCGTGGGATGTAGAAAAATGTCCTTAAGATCAGTTTAAAAGTTTATACGGTAGATGGCTAGAAACAGACCGAAAGACACGCTTAGGTGTTATTTTAATATATTGTTTCTAGGATTATTACCATAAACCAAGAATTGGCCGCCTTAAGTAATCCCTCTCTTTTCCTCCTTTTACTGTGCCGATTTCGGAATTTCCCACTTCTGGTCGGTTGTACCTACGTACCTACGCATCCCTGTCCTATTAGCCGACTTATTTATTATTATTAACCTAAATACCAAGGTGGCTCTTATTTCCAACCCCTGTTTTACCCATTTAAATAAAATATTTTCTTTAACTGATGAATCTTTAAAATAAACCTATTTTCTAAATTTTAGGTTTATAGAGTTAGCAGTAAAAAAACACAGTAGAAACTTTCATCCCATATTTTTTCACCATTACAAGGTTATGTCAAAAAAAAAGTTTATATTCGTTTTTTTAACTAATCTAAATGCGACTTTTGGTGTCTCCAACCTCGAATACAGTGCTAACCGCCTTTCAGGGGTACATTTGGATAAAATAATTAATGAACTGATGTCTATGCTTTAAAAGTAATGTTTTTTCGTTTCGGGTTTGTAGACTATGTAACAAAAAACAATCAGCTTAAACTTTCATTCATAAATTTACCACCCGTAAGTTACACACAGTTAAATAACTTATATAGATTTTTGTTATTTAAAGCTGATAACCTAAATGCTGATCTCCAAGTATCCCACTTCAAAAACCGGACTAGTGTATGAAAACTATTTCACACCTTCAAGATTATTTTTTGAGACAAAAGATAGCCTATGTCCATCTCCAGGAATCCAACTATGGATTTTTATTCCAAGGAAAATTCAAACACAGCCTTTCGAAGTCTTTATCTTTTGCTCTATTTTTAACTGGGCTGTGAAAAGAAATAAAAGAGGGCATCTGCGAATACAGGTTCGCCCTCAATTTCACATAGTCAATGTACCATTAATTTGATTATTTACTTGCTTTAAAAAAATGTATTAGGTACCTATCTATTTAATCAGATATAGTAAAAAATATTTACTGCTTACCTATTATTATGGCTGAAAGTGACAGTACAGTATTAGCATACGGAACCCTAAAAGAGTTTTAAATAAAAAGAGTACTAATATCAACAATTTATTACAACAATCTATTATTATCATTTAAAAAATTCCCTTAGACTACAAATAGGCAATATAATAAATACTGTACAGTATGTAGGTATAAAATGTTTTTAGCAGAACTAAGAAACATTAATCAACTACAGGTTTTTCTAAAAAAATCTTTAAATAATGAAGATTGAGAGTAGTGGTTGAAAAAAAATTGAATTTAATTGAGTGATTTAGTTAAAATAGTGTTATTCTTTTACACCTGAATATTGAGAAAAGAGTTTAGATTTTATTCAATAGAATTAGCACCAGTATCTTTGAAATATTGTCACTCAACATAAATATTTCAAATATTTGCAGCATTAAAAAAAAATTAACAGTATTACATACCTTACATTTTAATAACACTAGTCTACAATTTTTAATGTATGATTGTGATTAGACTCCAATCACTATCTTGCATTAGAAAAAACTATACTGTTTTTAGGATACCCTTCTGCTCTAATTCTTTTTCAACAGCAGTACCTTCATATCTAATCTTATCTTTTAAAGCTTCTTGCATTAATTGAGCATCAAATCTTTGCTTTGACCATTCATACCTACAATATGACCAATAAACTAGAGTGCTGATTGCAAAGGTGCCAACACCAATATGCTGAGACAAGAAAGGTTTGGATGTTTTTAAAAATGATGCCACACCAACTCCAATGCCTGATGCTATTCCATATAGAAAACTTTCCCTGAAGCATGGTATTTTCGATAAGTCCCTTCCAAATAATGTTAGACCCTGTGAAAGAATAAAATAAAATAAATTTCCTTCATTCATTACAATGCTGGGTCATGTGTGGTGACAGAATACAGTTATCTTCCTGCAGGTGTTGTTTGAGGTTACTAAAGAAATAACAGGAAAAGGACAGCAGCATCATCTTTACCTGAGCTGATTATGAGCAAACCTTAGAGACCTTTAGTCCACACACGTATACTTACAACTTGGCTTAAATAACAAATTAATAATGTGTAATAAACTGATTTTATATATTGCACATTATTGTTTTGTTACACTTTATAAATTCTCTATAAAAATTTCTAAATGTTGTTTATCAAAAAGAGTACACTGCAAATATTCGAAACTTGGCTAAATTTATGTCTGATTTCAATAAATAAGAGAATCACATTTTCATACTAGGTACTATCCTAAAAGTAAATGTCTTCTCCAAGTCTATATTATACCTTCTTCTCGTCAGGATCTTCTTCAAGCATGCTCTTCACAACAGTATCCATGTCAGCTTTAACCTATTCTGCGGCTCTGAGTAAATATGTCTTATTTATTTACATTGACTCAATTAGTAAAATAATAACAACAAATAAATAAAATAAATTTATGCAATGATTTATAGATATTCACGAGACTATCACACACAATAATAGAGTCAAAATTTAGATAAGTATTATGATTTATGACTTAGTTTAACTTTATAATGTACTCTGTGGACTGTGAGTATTACCTACCACAGACTGACGTTTTTGTCCACAGACCCTTAGTCCCAGGTATGGAGGGTAGAGGTAAGGAAGATCATCTGTGTATATGAAAAAGTGTCGTCAAAATGTATTAAATTAGGAGGGCGCCACATTTGCATCAAGGTAACTCTTAAACGAAGCGCCAAATATAAATATTGTTAGAGTAGGCTTGAAAAATAAACAAGGAAGTAAGGGTATATTTACCACAATATTTTGTACAACGTAAGTTGTTGAAATTCCCAATAATTAACTACTTTAGTCGATAATGACATTAAATTTTTTAACTCGGCATACTTCAATTCATCTACGATTGCTACATTCATACCATACCCTGTGCATCCACCAGCGCCATTGTGGAGGATTTTTGAACTGTTATTTAGCGCATACAACTGGACACTTTTTCAACTTTTCTCCCATATAAGATGACTCTCCTTACCTCTACCCTCCATAGTCCCAGGTTTTGAGATTTAATTTCTATTTTTTAGAGTAAAAAATAAATTCTATCTGGCAATTTTAAGGTTTTTGACAGGTTGCAATTTTTAAAGCTCTAGGCACTAGCATTTTTCGCCGAAAATCATAAACTTGTATACAACCATGAAATCGTGCAATTTTTTTAAATGGTTTGCTACTGCTGCTTTCTTAGTCATTGACTAAGAAAGCAATATATTAATGTTTGTGAGACTATATATACACTATATATACTATTGGGTTCAGAACATGCCAGCCACCAGGCTCAGTGTGTGTACCACAGGCTTGTCTGTACATAGCCTATCACAAATCAATGAAGTTGTCAGGTTGACAAATTGTATTTTATCACATATCGTGTCATTTTGACATTAGTGATAGAAATTTTCGATAGCTTTTTCTCGTACCTACATTATTTTTATCAAAGATTGTCTTGCAAGTATTATATTAAAATTGACAGCACATATAACATAAAATTGTCGATATAGTACTTACTGTTGCACATTATTAATATTGTGAACCGCTCTCTGTGATTTGTGAAATTTACGTGGGTGCAGATCAAAAACCTAGAACAGCTTTTACTTGATCATTGATTAAAAGTTGTGTCTGCTTTCCTTTACGGCCCGTAACCAGTATTATCACTATGGACCTGTAGCCACATAGTTCTTATCTTCATTTTATGACAGGTATGTACCAAAAACCAATAAACTTTACGATTTTTTGTGAGAGCTTGCGTAGTACATAGCAATTTGATAAGCGACAATTTTGTGAGAATAATCTTCCAAATTTAGTTTGGAGAAATATTAAGTATTTACCCAAATAATATATTTATTTTTAATATATTTGTTATCTAATTTTGCGTATTTTGCAACTGCATGATTAAAATCAAAATGAGTAGTGATATATATATATTTTTTTAAATTGTATAAAAAGATTTAAGTGTTTTGTCAGGCTTAACCAATGATGGAATTTAACCCCTGTCCTCCTTGCATAATTTTTTTGTGAGGAAATATGTACTTTTTCAGAAAAAAATATTTTCGGTAAAATTTGAGGTTATGGTAACTTTTATATACAATATTCGAGATTATCAAATCTCAAAATAATTGTCAACTCCCAAAGTCTGAGCTGTGAAGTGGATAAAACCAACATTTTTTCTTTAAATATTTTTACAATTATTTTGTAACAACAATTTTGTCAAATTTATTTACAATCAAGCCTATTCTTAAAAGTACTAAAAAAACTATGTTGTCAAACACTAACAATATTTAGGCACTTTGGAGAGCCTCTCAAATAAAAGTGGTGACATATTTTTCACAAATCAACCAAATGCTGGAAAAGTTTATAAATAAAAACCATTGAACCATTTTTTAGAAGTTGGTTTAAAAATGACTGCTTTACTATGCATAAGACTATTTTTACTTACTTAATATTAATGATGGGACTGGTGGAATTTGGCATACAAATAATTACAAAACCAATTCATTATCTGGTTATACATATACAAATTTCAAGATGCTATGTTTTTAATTTTTGCTTTTATTTATTGTCACTGGTAAAATTTATCTATCTAATAAAATTTCATGAGAAGTTTTTGTCAGTTGTAGTAGATATCTACTTTATCTGGTGTATTTAGGAAAAAGCTGCAACAATTTGGATGAAGTTATGTTTATTATTATAAATTTTCTTTTAAGTTTATCTTACTTTATTTTTTATTAAAGAGGTCACCTAGCTAATAAATTATACTCCACTATACATTTATAAATAGTTGTAAAAAGGTAATTTTTGACTACGCATAAGCATAGTCAAAAAATATAACCCATTATTAATGATGTCCTTAAAAGATTATGCTGTGTTGCAAAAGGTAAAAGGTTTAGTTTATTTATGAATTTATTAATTGATTTGATCAAATCTTTTTCATCACTAGTCACTGCAGTAATTATGATCATTTTATATTTTAATGACCAATGCTTATTATTAAATAAACATATAATCACTTTGATTATATTATTTAAAATCAGTCTGTCTGTGGCCTGTGCATATGTATGTATTTTAAAACTTTTGATTGTGAAACAAAAGCAGGCTGAAATTAAACACAGCTAAAACATCTTACTGCCACATAGCAGATTCAAAATTAAACAAGCATAAAGCTTACTTGTTGAAAACAGTCCAGCAAAGCAGAGGCATCTAGGGAAGCTTCTTCAACTTACAAGAATTAAACTCTTCTCTACATAAATTTGTCCCATACTTTCACCCTACAATCCACTGTGTTGGGTGGTCCAAGATGTTGTACATCTTGCTTAACCTTCCAGGACTGTTGTGTGATGTTGATAACCTTTTTCACAATTGGGTTATCAAACCTAAAAGATTTTACAAATCTGACTGGAGGTTTTGGAGATTAGAATGTTCTAACAAATAAACTTTTCCCCCATTTACCCCACTTAGGGGTAAAATTTTAAAAACGTAATGCCTTCCTCATAAATTTGGCTACCAATTCAAAAAAGCAAAATCTTTTTTGCCAACTAATCCGAAAAGAGATTTACGCGTGCGAATCTTACTCTACAAGCTTTTATTAAGTTTTTACTCATTTTAAGAAGATTGCTTGCTTAAAGGAAGATTAAATGCTGTTAAAATTAAAGTTGTGGACTACTAAGTTCTAAAATTATTCTGAAGTATGCTAAAAATCGATTGAGAAATCGACATCTGCAGTGCCTTCACCAAGTGCGCGAAGGTCATGCTTTTAAGTAACGATGACCTTATCGTGCCGTGGAGGCACATATTCGTAGCGAATGTTGCGATATTACCCATTGCATTCTTCGTAAGTCAACTATCTATGAGGCTAGCTACTTTATTAATATTAAAGTTTTTAGGTTCCTTTAGGTTTGCATTATTTATTTCACGCAGCAACAGAGATGCGTTTTTGGGATAGTTTTGCTCAGAAAAGTGACAAGTTACCTTTTTCAATCTAGAATATTGGTCCCTTGGATTGCTCGGAGTGCTTCTTTCACGCAGCGGCACAGATGGGGTTTATCTTTTGCATAGTGATACCTAGTTTATATGTATGAATGTATGGCGTTGTCTCCTGGAGAAATATACGGTTCTTATTGAAAAGCTTTAAATCGCAATTCCGGTAGTACCTCTTCAGGCTAGAATAACTGAACCAGTTGAAAGGAGCATCAAATATGCGGATCGGTCTTGATATAATAGCTACACTGAATACTTTTATCCCGTAAAACCTTTCACGCAGTAACTTTCGCATTAATAACATGAGTAGAAACTAGGGAATTTTTTAAATACACGCTTAAAGTAGCGGGCGAAGTTAATACATGATTGATGATTTTTATACGGGTAGTTTGGTCTTACTTTTTATAGTCTTATCAGATGAGCAAGTTCTTGATACCAATTGTTGTCAAAAGCTTGTTTACAATAAAATATTTACAGTAAACAAGCCAAGTTAGGTTGTTTCAGTCGTCAGAAATGCAGCATGACCGTCCAAGCTACACATCTTATCAGTGCAACACTAATTTAAGTCTTAAGTCGTATGTTCGGGACCTACAAAGAGCTCAGTGCCACAAACAAACATAAAAATTATACTAATAGTGGGAGTAAAGCTTCACGTTCAATATTAGATTTTATTCTATAAATTATTATAAATCGACTGAAGTTATCTTAAAATCCTAGACGAGTTATAGCGTTGGGTAGCCTCAGAATAACAATAAGGCTGTCTTTCCCCGGGGATTTTATTATGTGGAAGGTTGCCTAGCGAAACATGTGGTGTGAAGCACGCCAATATCTTAGCGTATTTTATCGAAACCGATCTCAAAACTTACTAGATACAGATTTTTATTGTACTAAAGTACATATGCGCTGTTGGTCGGTTGGTTTTTTTGTGTAGAATAGACGAATTGAGGACCAACTGTTTAAAAGTTGGTCAAAATCTACATTAGTTGTGCCGATCTGGAAATATTCTGGTTATTATATTCACTAAAGCCGGAATGAGTGGGTTATTTTACTTGGATGACTTCCAGATTTCGAAACTATGTTAAAGACAACCCGTCTCGACCCTTTTATACCTACTTTCTGTACATTTATTAAGGAAAAGTATACGTAACCTCTAAAGTCGCATTATTATTTATCACTGCCACAAGTTTCAGCTTTTTTAAGTTGCTACGTAACTTACCAAATAGTACAGAAGTACATAAATAATCTGCATGCACGTATATGAGAGTGTCTCCCCGTCCTTTCCCTTCCCTCCTACAAGTGAATCAGGCGATTGGGATTAGGTGCCCAGAAATGGGACACTTAAAAGATGATGATGATTATGGTGTAAAAGAAATAATTTAAAATTATCGTCCAGGTAAAGGTGTATCTTTCATCAAGATAAAAAAAATCTTACTTAATAATATGCTTAACTAATTAATATAATAAAAGTTCTCATCAAGATAATATAATAGTCTTCCGGGCGTTAATTTTATTTATTGCTTGGCTACAAGAGAAATTGTTTGTCAAGTCTTATTTTATTACAATACGTATAAAAAATCGCGGTTTCTCTTTCTCATCGCCAGATGATACTTTCTCAAGATATAATTGCAAGATAAAAGGCTAAATTCTTAATTATTATGTAAGTATCTTTACAATGTTGTACGTACTTAAATGATGTTTTTTTAGAGTTGACAACGGAATCAAACGCGTAAAAACCATGTAAATTACCGTGCTCTTTCCCTATATCGGCGCAAAACCTAGCGCTCAACCATTTTTAAACATTTTGTCTGGTGGGAGATTCTGGGCAGTGGCTAGTTACCACCCTAGCGGCAAAGATGTGTCTTTAAGCGTTTGGGCGTTCCGGCACCTTGTTGCGAAGAAACCGATTAGGGTTATAGGTTTTATATAACTGCTATATTCCCATAGAGGTTAGCCCGCTACCATCTTAGACTGAATCATCACTTAACAGCAGGTTAGATTGCAGACGCTATTGCGAAGAGCTAACTTGTAGTAGCAAAAAAAAAAGAAAAAAAAAATCAAATTACATTCAAATTCAAAAAATCTTCATTCATATATCACAGGCTCTTATGAAACGTACATACATAATATATATTATGTTTCCATTGATTAAATACGTTACTATCGTTATGTTTTCATTATTGTGTCGTTTTGGTGATAACTACATTCGTTAACTTCGAACTAGATAATAGATACATTTTAAAGTTGTATCCCTCCATGAAAAACAAACTTAAAAAAACTTGTTTTTTTTATCTCTCGTTATGTTAGCTGTAAAGTATAGTTTATGAACTTCCACATGTTGCAGATAGATGTATATTGTATATGTACCTAGTCAACACGTGTTAGCATTTATCGCACAATCGGTACAATTTATTTCTAATCTAATTAGGTCAAATCTGAAGTCGCAAATTAAATTTTAACCTTTACCTAAATACCTACAAATAATAATGTACAATTAATTTACTTTCATTTTTAACTGTTCGGCGATGATCTGCTCTTTGCGATGTCGTTTGTCTAATTTTCTTCTAGTGAGGGCCCGCTACAATTGTTGTGCACCTCTACTCAAATAAAATTTTCCTTTACTTTTCTCCGAAACCGTTCATTGTATGCAATTTGAGCATCGCATTCTAAACCTTTGTCTTCAATGTAAGAGGAGGCCTGTGACCAGTCGTTGGGAGGTTAGTGATCATTAAATCCTTTAATATGATAAGGGAACGAACAGCGGTTTAAGCTGTGCCTTAATTGATTCCGACCTTAGCAAATGATGGCGTACTTTGTTCGATAAAAAATCACAAACACAAGAAAACGTTTCTTTCTACAGAAAAGTTGTAGAGCTTGATAATATCTACAAAAAAGTCAGCGAAAGGCTATATTAACATCACGCTACGACTATACTATATAGTGCTATATATATAGTGCTATCTAAAACACACAAGAAATAAATATAGTTATAACGTAGACTATTGTAGTCTTAGAAATAACAATTTTAAGGAAAATTAATTCAAAACGTATTCTATGTACTAGTTCCTTGTTCGTAACACTGTGGAACGAATATTAAAATTATATGGTTTCTATGTAATAGTATTGCACATCGTAAGTTTTGCAAGAGCTTACAGTCGGGGAAATATTGTAATACCGTGGCTTGGTTGAACTGCGTGATTTGCTCTTTTGAATCGTGCATCGTTTATCTTTCAGTTCAACAAACTTACGGAGCAAACATCTTTATTTGACACTATAAATATAAGGAAGCTATGAGACTTGTTTATTTTTAAGCTGTCTATATAACTAGCTGCCTCGTGAGACCAGTTACTTGTTACGTGCACATTTAAAACGATCATGCATCCAACACAGTGACTAAGGAAGAAGTAGAGGGCAAGTTATAACTGCGAAAAAAGTGAGCCTACTAACTATGGATGTGTGGATACTAAGATGGTGACAAAACAATTTGCAACAATGGGACACACTAGCGTGAATTGCGCTTCCCATCCTATTGTTGTAAATTATTTTTAAAGAACGTCATAAATGAATAACACTTAAAATTTTGAAATACACATTTTCAACTAAATTCTTTAGCCGGTAGTGACACTTTATTTACTCAAGAAATGTAGGCATTTTAATGGCGTATTGGCACGCTCAAGCTATACGAATATAGTATCTAAGGCCGTTTCTTAACCTATACATTGACTTAAAAACAACTAGCCTTAAAGTAAGCATTGAAATTCAGACTTCATGTGATGTGACATACAGTTTTTTTTTGGTCGTCAACACGTTTTGTACTAGTGCACGGCTAGCATGGGCAGAAGAAAAAAATTTATCCCCCGAATATACCCACAGCGAGGGGTTAAATTTATCTACATTTACATATATTATGTGTCCATGCCCATGATGCTCGGAGTGTGGATAAAACGGGAAAGCACTTTTGTCATTTCCCCGTGCAGAAATTTCATTTCTACCCTGGTCAAAAACTACTTGCTACTTTGTCTGCATATGATTTGCTATACTCACCTTCTGGGTTATTGTAGTAACGCCAACTCAGTCATTTCTCAATTTAATAATAACTCTGTATTTAAACGTAGTGTGTGTGTGGCAGTCTTGAATTCGTAATTAATGAATGTGTAATTCATCCAAGTCCTACCTACTACAACATCCTGCATTTTGATTGCTATTATAATTATTATGTAATTTCAAATGCTATTGGTGTCTATACGCACCTTCAAAATTTAATTGCTGTTGAGTCTTCTTTACGACGACTGGTGCTTATAATTTCGGATTTATAAATGATGTTTTGTAAAGGGAGAGTAAACTAAAAATTCAGTACAATAGTATTAGACTAAAGAGGCTACAGCAAATAGTACTGCGCCATAGAAATAGTATCCTCGCATATATGAAGTACAAGGATACACCTGACTTATCAGATATCGAAATTTACGTACATTTTGCTTTATATACTTAAGTCTGCGGGTACTGAGGAAGACTTAAAGAAAATCATGAATTTTTTGGTTTGTGGAAGCCACTATCGTAAAATTGACTATACGCTAGAAAAATGCTTTTACTGCGACAGTGGGTTTTATATTGGTTATATAAATTTACTCGTTATAAACAAATATAGTTAGTGTAGTAGTGAGGAATTAATAGGAAAAATTTGTCCATCTGTACCTACACTAATAAAACCTACAAAGAGGACGTGTAATATTTATGGGCTTATTTGTACATATTTCTTCTTAATCAGATGTATGAGGAAAATTTGGTCAATATAATAACTATGAACACGTCGGAAACCACATTAATGTATTGTTGTAATTTTAATTTTTATATCATTGAAATTTAATATTTTTAGCTAGGTACCTACTAATCGACTTCCTCCATGGTTAATATGTTTATGTTCTGGGTTCTATTCCTTGGTTGGGAAAGAAGTGTTAATTCTCGAGTTTTTCTGGAAATAATCTCTGTACCAGTCCAGAGCCGGCAAATTCTTGTGTCGATCATACCCGTGCCTCGAAGAGCACCTTGAATCGAACCGCGTCAGTCTTGGTTATGATCACTGAAACGTGGTTATAATCGTTAACGCCCGCCACCCTGCATCGGAGCAGCGTCGTGGTCTGCGTGGTATGCTCTAAACCATCTTTATATTAAGTAAGCCCTTGACTGTAATTTCACCTGATGCTAAATAATGATACACTCAAAGATGGTACAGGGCTTACCTAATGGCAGGTATATTAAACCAATATCGGTATCTACGTGGCATCATACCGGAACTAAATAGCTTAGCAGAACGACCTACGAATGAACATAGCCGAAGTCTAGACCAGAGAAAATCTGAATTATAAATTCCCTATAACCCCAGTCGGATATCGAATCCAGGACCTTCCCCTGATAGGCCACAGCCAGGGAGGTCCTCTCTCCTATAAAGCCTGTGCATAGCGGGAGGAATTTGTTATGCTGAGGATAACTCCAAAAACGACGCAGGTTCTCAATTCCGTGACTGTTTAAATTTGTTTTTCGTTTTTCTCGTCCCATCGCTAATTGATTTGTGTGACCTCCGCAAACTAGTTTAGGATAAACGAGTTGTGACTTAAAAATATACTAAATTGTTATTAAATAATAAATAAGTTCCTACCTAAATAACGCTATAGAACATTTTTCCATCCATATTTTTGGTTACCAATTAGTTGCACTGTTATGCAACTGGTTGCGGTTTTATTTTTAATCAAATTTAGAAAAACGCTAATCCGAATATCATTCAGACGGTTTCTCTCTAAACTACCGCTTAAAAGTAATTTGGTAAACTTAATTTAACACAGATTTTTGTAAGCTGTTTTTGGGTTTTTTTAAGCTTTTCAGTTTCCAAAAATCAAGTATGTGATCAAGCAGACCTCAATAAAACCAATATATCATGAAATCCTGATTTTTGGCGTTTCGTAACGTTTGAGTATCTTCTCCTTAGGAGGTCACAACCGTGCAAAGCGACAAGAAGAGTTTGGCTTTGGTGGTCAAAATATTCATGCTGCGATAGGTAAACCCTTTAAAAATTAAAAATATAATTCCAACAGTCGTCTAATATTGAAAATTTTAAGATAACGCCCCAAAAATGACGCATCCACATTCCAAAATTGAAATCAATCTTAAATTATTAATGCATGTTGAGAGAAGGCGTCGGATCGATCTCCTATGCAGTTTAAATCAATGGATTTAGAAAGTTGAATTCGTTTAGAATAGATTAATAGGCGCTAGAAGTTTGTTAAAAAAAACTGAGATTTGCAGATGCAAAGAAAAGACTTGTTCGACTGAGTATTTTATAGTATAAGAAGGTTTAACCTTCATCAATATCTGAGGTGTCGAAACATTCGCGCCGAGTTGTTCCGTGTGAATCAGAGTGTGCTGGTGTTTCGCTTGTTCGCACGCCTGAAATAGTCAGTGCAGTAGAGTAATTAGCGACGTCTACACTTCACGTTAGGGCGCCTTCATCTCATGTCTATAGCATTTGGCAGGCAACTAAGGACCAATTTTTCTGTCTTAGGAAAGATATTGCGTGCGTAGAAACTGGTTATACAACTGAGTGAAGTCTAAAGTGTTATAAACAGTATTACCCAGTTGGGAATCTCTTGCCTGTGCTTTGTGGATTTGTGTAAAGTGTTATAATCAACGGTTCAGTAAGTAGCATTACTTCGTACTAGCCATGTGTTTTGTGTGCAGATAACAGGCTACTATGCTTTCGAGTGTTTATGTGCTTTTAATATTCGAGCATTTGGAGTAACGAACATAAGTGTTATCCAAATAAAAACTCTTAAGTCTTTATTGTTAAAGCATAATTTCCTTTGTGCTGAATTTTCCTTAGACTCTCATGATCAACAAAAACCTGATTATCTGATATTAGGTTTGAAGTAGTAGTTATAGATTGCACAGTTGTATTTCTGTTATTGAAGTTTAATTATATATTAATGAGTCGAGGTTTATTCTCAAATAACCCTTGAATTAACTCAATAATGAAGGAATTCAATTAAATTCCTATTTAGAGCTAGCGGAAAAAATCCGTTTTAATACTTATTAACGATTTTTAAAATGTGTAACGTTACTTAATACATTACAAATAATTAATGAAATGTATTAATTGCTACACTATTTAAACCGGAACAGTATTTCTACTCCATAGCCAAGTATGAAATTTGTTTGAATCTAAATCATAAAGAATAGGGAAAAGTTATGAGATAAAGGTTATTTTAGTGAACTGGTTCTGCTATAAGTATCTGGATAATTACCACTACGACTTACGTGGTTAGTAACCGCATTACAGAGAAATATACCGTAGATGCCGTTTAGAAAAGATAAATTGGAAGATACGAGGTTAAATACAATGATGAAAATTAATAAGAGTAACCTATTACATTGTATCCTGACAACACCAATACGTAAGAGTTACACGTGTGTCTATGGATATTACATGAAGTGTACATTTGTAAAATACATACAAAAAAATAAAATGAAATTGTCCGCATCGGATTTGTTATTACAAAATGCTTCATAAGATTTGAATATGTTTTGAACGATATCATAACATGTGGGCTTAAAGTATTATTAATATGATTATTTGGGCGAAGTTCTAAAAATAAGTATTATAATTCTGAAACAAAACGTCTACAATATTAAAATATTCCCGCTTTAAGCGATGGTTATGATCCCCCTGAACATTATTTGCTTTTCTTCTGTTGTTCTTGTAGGAACATAAAAGTCGTAATATTATCAAGAGTATAAAATTTAGAAGGTACAACCTTAAAAGTAAAGTAATGTAAAAGTTTCATCCATTGACAGCCGGCAGTTATTTTTATTTAATATATGTATAATGTATATACCAATACTTGTTTCAGAGTTTTTGAATAACAACCCTTTAAAGATGTAGCGGATAATAGCGGTAATATGTTAGTGCGGTTCCCCCCGACTCTGTCCTCGTAAAACTTGGATTTAACTTTATTTGGCGTACGACCTTAACTATTAGTCTCAATATAAAAGTTTTGTTTTTATTTCTTATGGACGAAGTCGCGGGCAACCGCTAGAAATAAATATAATAATTCAAACAAAGTTTAGAACCACAAATCATTAATAACTTTTATTATTTACAAAGTTAGATGCACACTGTGTTATCTGTCTATATGATAATTGTATGACATACTTGATATAAATATCAGCTCAGGTGACAGGTAATGACAAATATGTGTTGATTATATCTATGATCAAACATGTAGGTATAATTAATTAATTATTGAGATCACAATTTTACAACGATATTTTAATTATATCTAAGTTTAGTGCCAGATTTTCATTGCTCTGCTCTTATGATGCGCGATGGCTAGATGTTTTTTTTTAACCAGTATCTACCCATTACCGACACTCTACTCTCACTCCTATGGTCTCCTCGCAGAATGAGAAGAGTTAAGGTCGTAGTCCACCACGCTGGTCAATTGCGGATCGGTAGACTTCACTGGCCCACTCGAACATTATGGAGATTTCTGGGGCATGCAGGATTTCTCACTCTGTTGTTCTTTACTATTGAAGCCGTGAGTCTTTGACCGTGGCTAAATACCACCCTACCGACAAAGGCGTGCCGCTAAGCGATTTAGTGTTCCGGTGCGATGTCGCGTGAAAACCGACATGGTATGACTACCATGCTTCAACATCTCCAGCATCTGCGCCTCTTAACACTGAGAGATTGCAGTGAAAAAAAAAATTGTCAAGGGCGAATTTGTCTATGATTCGGTTGTTAAAACATCTTGTAATGGCACATCACTATCTGCTGCCACTAGTCATTATAATACTTTAGAAGTTTTAAGTTTATTAGCTGTCCGCGTTTATTCCAGCTTTACCTAAATGGAAAAATATATACAGCCTATACATCCTTCAACTTGAAGACATAAGTATTAGTTACCTTCAGAATTAAAGAGCTATTTATTACACCATAGGCTTCTATAGTGTAATAAAACATTTTAACGAAAATATAACAAAATGTTTCGCCTGCGCGGAAATATCTAAATTACATTCGAAAAAGGAATAACTGCGCAAAATATTATATTTACGGACTGGAACAGTGATTAAAAAAATAAAGAAGAGATCTTTAATATTCAACAAAAATCTATCTATTTTCTTCGGGCGGCTAATTCCAAGATTAGCGCATTTTTTTAAATATTCACAAAAAAAAGGAATGAATTCCCTTTTCCTGCTTTAAAATTGTACACTTAATATCAATGTATGATCGCGTCATTATATTACAGCTATTGTAAGAAACGGATACAAATTTGCTAACAGCATACTAGATGGCGTTACTAAGATCGATAGAAATTTGCCTTAAAATTCGTTTTTGTTTACTGGTAATAAAAAAGTATGTTTCCTTAGTTTATTCTTGTATCACTTTTACTCAATGGCCTTGCTTATTGGATTTTTGCTTGTAAATTTCTTTTCCTTCATGCTGAACTCCGAAAATTTTACCAATCTTCAATATTGGTGCGTATTTGAAGAAGTAATTATTTATATTGCAATTATTTGATGCGTATGCGATAATATACCTATCCACCTACTCTTATTTTGTAAGGTTTGCCATATAGTTTTCTCACGATATTACATTATAATATATAGCATTAAAACGCATAAAAATTTGGGAACCGGCTGGATTTGAATCTGCATATCTCGGGTAATCGCGTCCTGATGCCTTGCTTAAACCCACGGATCATTTAACACCGATGCCGAAAATAATATAATCAGTCATAAGATTCCAAAATGTTAATGCATTTTATATTTATATACTTAATTGATATTCCCTCGCATACGTAAGAATACTTAAATAAAAATGTAACACTATAAATAAAAACCTAGTCGTCATATAAACCCATTACCGGCCCACTACAGGGAATGGGTCTCCCACACGCCATAAGAAGGGTTTAAGCCGTAGTCTGCCACGCTGGTCCAGTGCGGAATGGTGGATTATTACCAACTATCGTGGTGGATAAACCTATTAACTATAATTAATTATAAGTATACATGTTAATAAAGTTTTTTAAATATCGCAAGCACTAGTCTATAAACAGATTATTTCTCTATTAATAAGGCACGATGAACAAATACAGAATGATTATTAATTAGTTTTGATATCGGTCCCGTATTATATCAGCAACTATTTCCCTTGGCAGCATTGTCGCTCGTGCGGTTTTCGCTAATGAAGTTTTCGCGCTTCTGCCGGGCCGCCGACTGAAGTAAACATACACATTGTAAACAAGTTGTCTCGTGTCCGCTGGAAGCTCTACCCGAGTGTCTTCAGAACTCTCTGCACCTCTGCCACTGTACAATCTCCTCCAACTAAACATTGTCCATGCAGTCATTGCTTTGTCTCCGTATTGCGCCGTGTTGACCGCCAGAAATCTTTAGTTTATTTGAAATATAAAATCACTTATTTTCCACACTTTAATAAATAGTTTGATTTGCTACTTCCACATTTAGTGACTGCTGTCCGTGTTTCAAAAGTTCCAACAACTAAAGGAAACTATATTAAAGCGAATACACCTGCACTTCATAAACGAACGCAAGGTTAACTGCGTAGTCAATTTATGTCGCGGAGTTGACAATAAAAAAATATCCGATCCTAGCGAACGGTGGCTAGCTACTGGTAGCGTAAAGGCCGTTGAAGCCTACATCGGCAATCTGTTCACACAATCGTGACATCCGTTTTATTCGGAACGTGAGCACAATGTCGTATACCTGATAGTTATTGCTTACAATTAAGCATGCGAGGTACAACACACCTTCGTCGATCTTGCCTAAGATAGAACTAAAGCCGTTATAGAAAATTAATCGCATTCACATAACAGTGCAGGGTGACCGCATGTCAAACCATATAGGATATGCGCCTTTCATACACATCAGATAGGATATTGACCTGACTAATGCTCGCCCCAATAATCATAATCGTGTCACTAGTCAGTTAGTCACCCATTGTAGGTCTACATTCTACATCACAGATCCAAGAATGTACGCTGTAGCTCAGTGGGCGCCGAAGTCATTGAATATAACCTCCAGATTTTGAATATTTTATTCAAACAGATATGCCACAATCTGTACTAATATTATATACGTTTTTTGGTCTGTCCTTCTTTGATGAAGCAATAGAGCAACTGGATTGATTTGAGTCTGTAATTATCTCTTCCTGCTAAAATGGTTGAACGGAATTGAAGAAAATTGTATCGAGGTATCTAAGTATCTAGGGGTCTGAGAAAAATGTGAAGGTTAGTGTGTTGGTACTTGGCGTGTCCTACATTAAGACAGCAACTTTTGCATTTGAAACTTTAGAACTTGAACTATTACGAACCTTAGGGCGTTAGATTTGTTTCATTAATTTAAGGGGTATTTGCCTCAAAAAGGCTGGAAATGACGAATCATTGTAATGTTTCATTGTATATACACCAACTTTTAGTATATATATATAACAACCCATTTTTTTAACTAAAACTTGCCGTTGAAAATTTCTGAATTGTCTATAGTTTACATGAAGTTTTAGCTATAGATTTCTCTGCATAACTAACAAGGCGGTGATGCAGTTTAGGCAGATAAGAATACACCTCTCCCCGCGGGTATTGTACGAGCCGACTAAGGAAATATACCAGAGAACGGACAGCAGAGTCCTACTACTTACATCTATTGCGATCTGGAACACGCTTCCGTTGGGAGGACCTTTTGCCCAGCAGTGGACTGTTATAGGCTATTATGATGATGATGTCATCAACCCATTCAAATCAGTCAAAGCAACGATCACACGAGAATTGAATAAGTTTTTTTTACAAAACTTTTAGTTTGTTCATTCACCTTTTCCGTTTTTTAGGCAGTAGGTACAAAAGATTTGCTATTTGTTAAAATGTTGACATCTCTAGAAAATGCATCGTTGGTATTCCAAACACTAGGTGGACGGAAGAAATTACAAGAGTTGCAAGGTGTCGTTAGTAACAAGCGGCACTTAACATTCGAATTTCACAGTCCGGTTTCTGTGTCAAGCCGTGAATGTCCATCGGTTGATATGATGATGATGACTGTTCCATCCGTCTCGTTACGTATTCGTAAAATGTTTTCCGTTCTGTATGAAATTGTAAACAGCCAAATTTGTGTTCGTATAATAATGAGGCCTTGGTTAAATACAAATAAAATGTAAGGTTGAAGATATCTTTATAAATATTATCAACGGTAATTTGTTCTGTATTTTCCCAACTCCATACGACTTTAAACATTACAGCACGTGACATAATGTCAATATTTACCAACGTTAATGTTAGTAAGCGTTTTTTTATTATATTTATCATTTCATTATGACAGTGTAGCAAAATATTCAGGTTCATATAATTAAAACGCTTATAACATGTTTCACGAGCATCCAGATCACTCTGTTTACGAATGCCATCAACCCTGACGTTGCATAACGGTTGTTTCGTTGAATGCACTGAAATAGATGACGGAACTACAGAATAGATACAGTCGGCAATTTTATGGTATCTAAAAGCGTAACAATGTCAGTGTCCTCGGATTCATCTGCACACAGTTTTGGATACTACAAACCATTGTTCCATCAAATTGGGCGTCGATAACCTCTATATTTCTCTTTAGGATTTCTTCTAGCGTATGCGCCGTACAATTATTTAAATTGCTTTTATAGCTCGCACTTCTTTTGCATATAATATTTAAGTTTATATAGTTTTCATAGGTAATAAATACAGATCGTAAATTGTGGATGTTTTATTCTATTCATTTGAATATCGAGGATTGTTAGACGATTGAGTGTGTGAGTTTTGAGTTTCTTGGCTAACGATCCTTATCCTTGACAATTGTATGGATTCTTAAGCTCTACTAATACTTTCCGCCTTCTTTTACTTTAGTCGATGTTAGTTATTTTTTTAAATAATTACTGTGGAAGATCTTAGTATGTTTTGTTTGTATGGGTTTTGGACTTCAACCAAACGTTTGACGTTCTGTATATACTCTGCGAAGTAAATAGAGGTGTGTTTTATTGCTGTGTGCGAGCGGTTTCGTTTCGTTTGGTTTGCTTTGCAGGGTCAACTTGGGACAGTTATGATAATATTTTACAATAAACTCCAATGAATGTGAACAAAGCGAAAAGTTTTTATTAAATAAGTGGGTCAACTATTATAATTAAACAGTTCAATAAATAAGAGGGATAAGGAAGTATGTAACAATTAACATCCTAAAAAAAATATTGTTCCAGTTTATTTTAACATTCCTTTGTGAGTCAGTTGTAGTAGTAATTAACATCATTAATTTAATAATCGTCAGTTAACTTCCAAGCGTAACTAAACGGATTAGTAAGACTTAAGAGCACAATTAAGCCTTTTATATAGTGATTCAATATTTTTACTTTCAACGATAATGATCTAGCCAACATACGTTAGAATTTGGTCTCTGTTTAACTAAGCGACAATGCCAGGAAATTCTACTACTACTACTACTACTACTTAATAATAAATCTATACTAATATTATAAAGGGAAAGATGTTTGTTTGTTATTAAGCTCCGAAAGTACAGGACTGATTTTAACCATTTCTTCGCCAAAAGGAAGCTAAGTTATCGCGAAGTATCATTGGCTATTTATTAAAAAACATTGGAGATCTTTAAGAAAATTGCAATAATTTTGCTTTGCCAAAACCCAAAGCAACATTTTGCCTATAAAATGTATTACTTGGCATTCGCTGATAAGACTATTGATGATTAATTAACTCATTATTACCTACAAAGAAGTCCGCGATGTAATATATCTAACAATCATACCTAGTTAAGGCAAAATAGCAGCTTTTGTGTTCTAAAATTTTGTTACATAGTCGGTAGATACAACAGTTGGTAACATTTGTATCCTAGTATTAATTCTTATTCAAATAAATAGTTCCATCATCAAGTTTATGTAGCAGTAAAATACTGTTTAATTCATTCCAATCAGGCATTTACTGTAGAAGTTATTGCGAGTTTAGTTAATGTAAGGACTACACCTAAAGAAAACTATTTTTAGATATACAATTAATTGGAAACTACGCCCCATTATTTATCACAAGATTACACAACTTAAAATTTCCTATAAAACAAACTAAAACGAGCAAAGTCGCGGGCAACGGCCAGTATATAATATACCAGCTGTTGCCCCAAACTTCGCTTGTGTTTGCTTCGGTTGTTTAAAAATACCGAAAGAAAAAAAAAAAATTCCCAAAAGCGTTCCTGCCGGGATCAACCTATGCAAAACTTCATCGTATAGATGGTTAAGCTGCAAAGCCGTAGAAAGATAACAGTCTGTTTTATTTAATCCTGCGAGAACTCCTGCGCCTTTTTCCATGATGATAATTTTGTATGCTCATCTAAAGGATGCAAAGCAGGTATTTACCAGAATTCATCAAGATCGTTGGAGTGTTTGAGCGAAACATAGGTAACAAAGAAACAAACATAAACAAACATACACACTTTTGCATTTATAAAATGGATCTGTAAGTAGGTACTTACTAATAGTGCCTTTGAATTGATGGTCGAGTTCGAGCTTTTAAAAACTTTATCTACTACCCTACTTGGGATTTTGATAACATTGAAATGCAGTGATGTGAGGAATGGATGGAAACCACTTCGTACGAAAAATTTAAAAGCTTTATGTGAATACAAATAAAGTTATGTGTCGCTTTACTGTTATTTTGCTGTATGTAAAGCGGAAAATATTTACATATATTTTTTTGCCTTCCGTGAGAAAAACTCCGCGTATGTCACCTCTATTATAAAATAGATATCTTACTTGGTTAGTTCGGTGTAGAATAATAAGTACAGCCTAGTTAAATGAACCGATTTCGTACCAGTATCGTTGATAGTTTGGCTTAGCCGCAGCATTGATCTTGATGAAAGCAATATGGCAAAGCGATGGCACGATCTTATGACCAAACATTTGCGAAGAAATAGCTTACTTACATCCTGAAGACGGACAGATACTTCTTGCGCGGGAAAATAAATGCTTTCGGACTAATTAATATAAACCGAAACAAACGCAGACCAAAAGCGAGTTTTCTCTAAATCTACGCACAAAGGGCATCTTAGAGACGGTCATAGCAAAATTTAATCGCTGAAAAACTAAAATAAAATTGTTGTATACAAACACAGCAGGTGGATCGACGTGCGCTGCCAGACAGAAAACCTTATAAAAATACTTGAATAAATTTTGTTACAAACAAAATTAGATAGTGATTCGGTCAAAAATATTAATAAGGTACCAAACATTTCATGCGCGCTTTTGATTTAGCTGATTCTTATACTTACGCGAAAGGCCCATTTTCTCAGTTGAACATTCTACCAACATATAATATATCCTTCTGCGAGATAAAAATCTGTTTAAATAGGTTTTTCTTTTCAAACAGGGTGAATTGGGAAATAGAAATGTAGAATGTGAATGTCCGAGGTGTTATTGAAATCCTGTTTTATTTCCGTATAAACTTACAAAGGCATTAAAAAAATCTCAATTACTATTTACTTAAGATTTATTTTTTATATGACTCTGATGATTTATCGTTCCTAATTTCGGCTTGATTTCCGCAACAAATATTAAATTCCTTATTTTGAGTTATATCCTGCTTGTAAGCGTTTAGATCCGTCTTGTCTTCAACTTCCTAAACAATTCTAGCACTGCAGTAAAAATTTAATATGAGATCCATAAATAATTTGCGATAGGAAACTTAAATGTTCTACCCAATAGAAAAAAAAACTTTTGGATCATGAATCTCCTTCATTTGTTGAAAACAATAATTTATTTTAGTCTAGGTTAGTAGGTAACTTAAATTGAGGTAAGTGGGTAGGCACTAACGAAGCACAATTCATTAAACTGACTCCACTCAACTAAATGATCACGCAATTCGTTCACCATTAAAATAATTCTGATAAATTATTTTAACATCTAAAACTTTATTGTAATAAAATGAGATCTCCTTTATCTCCTTCATCAAATGCTTCGCTATTTATGTTGAACATATGTAGTGCTTCAGTGTCTGTATTTTTTTTTATTTATTAAGATTTTTCAGGTCTTGCGGGTATAAACAAAGTTAAATTACATCACATTTTGTAATTTCTTGTGTAAGTTACGATTTCTTGATATATGTCTCCTCTCTTTTATCTTAAAAAGAACAAAGCATTTACTCGATAAAATATTTCTTTACATCCGATTGAACAAGGTGACTAACAGTGTGACTCAGTGAGAAATTTAAAACTAATGAACTAAAGCATGCCGGCGCTCTCGGTTGATGCAAGGCTTTGATTTTTTGGTCTGATTCATATTTTTTTCTTGTACGCGTTGCTGTAAATACTCCACTTTTCAATCAACGAATGTCCCATAAGCGACATGTGTTCAGATGCCAATTGAGTAAGCTTCTGCCAGTACCACCTGCGTCCGTCCCACTCGCACGCGCCATAACAGCTGTTGCGTAGGCGCATGTGTAGACCGCTTTTGGAATTTCGGTGTAATAATGTGCGTTTAGTAAGTTTATCTCTCCCTATCATAAGATATCTGCAATCAGAAATGTATCTCGTCAGTGTACCTAATGAGGATTACTATTTTGACTATTTGTCCACGTACTAGAGACCATATTTAAAAGTTGAAAACAATATATTTTTTGCTGTGAGATTAACTCTAACTTCGAAATCTGTAAATTTTATTTGTGTTTGGATAGACCAATAATCAAATATAATGCTAGTTGTTTGATAGATAATCTCACTTATCATTCGATATCTGCAAACAGAAAGTTATCGTTTCAGTCTATTTAAGATTTAAGAAGACAATCTAGGTAGAAACTTTTTTTTTATTTGTCACAACAATATTTATCTGACCAGTAATTCCGAAATCTGTAGATGCTTCTTTTTAGTAATTTGGTTGGGCCAATGGAATTATAGAATTCAAATCAAACGCTAGCTGTCTGTCTGATGATCTCACTGGTCTTCAATCTTGACAATGCAAAGGACCGGTCGACCGCGGGGCGAGGTATGAGGCAGGAGACGGAAGGGGACTCCATACTCAGCACTGCAGGGTTCGCGCGATTCACGCACACCGCATGCCGTACGACCAGTCAGTACGACAGTAAAGTTGTCCGCCTCACGCGCGGCGCGCGCGCTCTTCAGTACAAACTTGTCATCTTTACTCAAATTCTTCGTCTAGTCAAAATGTAGTTTAGTGTTCATAACATACCGAAATAGTGCTCGTGCAGTGTCCTAAAAGTAATTCAGTTCCGTAAACGTTACATGCCACGGTCCAAAGAACAATGCTGTGGGAAAAAATAACGTTCAGCTGGCATCGGCTGTCGTTCCCAGCTACCTACATACCTCTCTCCCCCCGCGAACCGGGTACCGGGTTCAATGCGCCTCTCAGCGTTTATTCATCGGTTGTGGGAAAAGTTGACCCCCGTTTTTAAATTTCATTGTTAACGAATTCACACGATTTCGTTATTGGTACGATTGCGTCTTAGATGCTGAATTTAGTAATTTTTGGATAAATTTTAATTACTTAAAATAATTCTGCATCACCTTAAAAAAAGTAATTTGACAGCAGCCTAAACAAATTAATCAAAAGTTAATTAGGGACCGGGAAAAAACATTATAAGAACTCGTCAAGGTTGGAACATTCCGCTGAACTACTCTTGTTTGCTCTAAGCTCTGCAATGTTTAAAGAGTATCAAATTCACCGAAATTATCTTACTTTGATACGCATAGTAGTGAACTATTTGACAAAAGAAGACTACGCTTATGTGAAGCAACTAGTTTACACGTGAATATTATTTTTGTGAAACGGCCGTTGAGTTTTTGAAATATGGTAGGTAATTCGCATTGTTCGCGTTCTAAGAACAGTGCACTGTGAGTTAACGTGAATATGTGCAGTGAATTTAGTGCTTGAGGATTTTAACTGGAAGCAGATAAAATAACACAAGATGGGTAACCAGGGTTCCTCTCCGCACGAGCCATTGGATCGTGCCCAGGTGCAAAATGCAGATTTAAAAATGGTTCGGTTTGACACAATTATATTTTAATAGAATAGTTATTTAATCTTCATATATTATTAAAATATATACTGCTTATTATTATATTATATATTACTAGCATACCCAGCCCGCTTCGCTGGGCTAGATTTTGCTTTATTTTATTTAAACAATAAACTTACATCATTAAATTTTTAATTTAAGTCTCATAAAGTCATTTATTTCTCTCCGTATTCATTCTCTTCTATTCTATTCTCGAGCGGGTGAAGATCATTATCTGCACCCATGTACACCCAACAATAGAATATCATCCTAGTAAAATATAAAAGCTGTATTTGACAGTTTGTCAGTTCAAAAATAGGATAGCTCCGATCGTCACCAAACTTTACAGGATTACTCGCCAGGTCAATCCGGAGATTCCCTGAAAGTGTCACTGAAATCGGTCCAGTCGTTTCGGAGCCTATACGGAACATACCCACACACTTTCTCTTTTATATATAAATAAACTCTTTTCATTTGTTTTGGGATGACACTCTATATCCCTCTTTTTTATGATATGTGCCAAACATTACCATTTACTAGAATGGTGATGATACTGGAGTCATTAAGGATTTAGATCAATGTTTATAAATGTATTACCGTCATTAGCTATATTTAATTACTTACGTCAAATTTAATCTGGCTACACAAGTAATTTACGCTAGATAATACCTACCTACTGTGGTCGCGACCTTTAGCCTGAAACAAGCTTAACTAAAATCAATAGCATCTGTTCTTAGTCAATATAACTACCTTATTTTTTTCTTTACGGGTGAAAGTCTCCTGAAAGCGAGATACCCGACTTCTTGGTCTTCAGCATATATTTGGGAGGCTCCGAGATCTCCCAAGAACGCACCGGTGTCTCCCTTATTTACAGTATATTTATAACAATATAGTATTTGTAAGACAACATATTATTCTATAGAAACAAAAAGTGGATACAAGAAATGGTCATAAATTAGTGACATCTGCATATAGTCTGCGAAAGGTACCGAAGTAATTTGTGGGATTGAGTAAACGCTTTTATAATATGATTCCTAAGGTAATTTTGGACCTACCAATGCATAAGTTTGAAGAATATGCTAAAACACATTTATTACAGCGAGGTTACTATACAATTTCTTAATGACAAGGTTGCTTGGTAGCATCCGGCTCCGCTTTCATCTCTCACAAGATAGAAAAATGAATTTTGAAATGTAAAATGTAAATTGTTGATATTGGAAAAGAGCAACTGCTGAGTTTCCTGCTGGCTTCTTCTCGGTAGAATCTGCCTTCCGAACCGCTGGTAGAGTCACTACACACAGACAGACTTGACGTTTCAGAAGTGCTTATATTAGGCCTAAATGAATTTTGAATTTTTTTTGGACCTACTTACCTATAGTCTTACATTAACAAGTTCTTGCCTTACACTAGTATTTACATAGTAGCTATATTTTATATTCCAGAGGTTTTAGTTTTCCTATGCTTAATATGTCATTTAATTAACATTATATATAGTTGTGCGTGATTAACGTTACATTTAAATTGGTAGCATAATAGGTACCCACGAAGTAATTGCTTTAACCCAATTCGTGTGCATCTGAGTTTATTGTGACATTGAAACCATCTCATTAATCTGTGAAGTTACCCTGGAATTATCAGATAATTTTAATGTCGTCAACGAGAAATTCAGGGCCAAATGTTGGCCTTTAATCTAAAGTTGTTGCATTTTGTTCAGAAAATCATTCTTTAAATGGCAGTAAAAACAGACAATACCATAGTCAATTACTTTTAATTTCAGTTCCGCTTTGTTTTTGTAAGTTTTCCTAAGAACAGGAAGGTCATGTATTTTTAGCTATTTTATGCAACTCTGGTTTCACATACCTATCACATTTGGGTTGTTTGGGTTTTAGCTTACTTCCCCACAAGCATATGTGTCATCGACGACGCTGCTATTAGAAAATCTTCAACCTAGATGATCTTCAGGTAAAAAAATATTGCAGAATTTTGGGATTGTGGATTATTTTTACTAGCTCTTGTGTACCTTAGTTCGTACAAGATTTGCTCGCTCGTAATCGAGGAGTCGTTTTCGTGTATCGAAATACTTATATCAGAGTAAAATGGATCTTATCATTGTTTTAAAGTTCAAATTCGGCAGAAATTCTTCAGTTAAGGCTTTCGGTGCGGGATTTACGCCTTCAAAACCAGAACTATAAGGTATATTTTACTTTGACGGTATGGAGTAAGATATGCGAAAATGAATCGATTGCGAGCGAGCACATCTTGTACCAAGCGAACAGGATTGTTATAAATCGTCTTAATATTAAAAAAAAAATCCCTATGTTACAAATGGTTGCTAAGTGTATAAACCTTATTAGGTATAGATGGCTTAAAGACTAATTTCGTGAAAAAAGGATGAAGATATTTACCTTTGCCTATTGGATACATAAGGAAGTATCGAAATCGGATAGAATTTAATGAAGACATAATTATGTAGAATATATCGAGGGCCTTCACCAAATCTGTGTTGTGTCGAATTGATAATTGCATATCTTGTATCTTTATGTCAGTTAGTATTTTATGTTTTATTTTAGTTAAAACAGAAACTTGCTAATTTAAATTTTAAAAAATGATGAATATAATGGTAAAGAACTTTAAATTACAGTTAGTCTTATTTTAGTTTAAATACAGAATTAAACAGAAACATGCAAATTAGAATACAAAATTTGATAAATATAATGGGAAAGAACTTTTTTATTTCAAGGGGCCGTTACTTTTTCTCATGCGGGATTTATCTTAGGGGCATAAACCAGGTGCGTAAGTGGATAATATTAATAGTGTTCGAGATTTTAGATCTTATAATTTCATATTGTTTGTGTAAGTTTTACTTTTAAGTTCGATACAATCTTTTTTACTACCCATATATGATTTACCTACAAATCTGATTGCTTCAAACGAAATCCTTGAACATCTTATAAACACACGAGTGTATACATGTGACTAGGTGTGATCAATGGAATAGAATTGTCCATGGCCTAACGATGCATGATCGATACACATCGGTCGAATAAATCAATGTGCAATTTATGAATGGTACTTACGTACTTACTTACTTACAAAAGACTGAAATATGAATGTTAAAGAATTTGTTTACCTCGTGGAAGCGAATCTTTTCTGGGGTGATAAAACTTGCTCAAGAAGGATCCTGTATTGAGGTGCAATATTCACTAGGTACATGGTATTTAGAACAAGCAAAAAAACACCACGTTTCTAGTATGGGGACCCTTAATTTTCTATTGTTGTTAATTGAACCCATTCTGAGAAAATTGCACGTTGACAGTCTGATAAGACGGACGGACGGACGTCGAAGAAAATAATTTCTATAAGTACTTGTACTTCCTAAGAATGGAAACATACTAAATGATTTTAACTTCAATTTGGCAAAATTTACTTATACTCGTAACTCAATTTTTTCTCGTTCCTCAGGAAAGGAAATAAAATCCCGTCTATTCCATCCCAATATTAGCATTAATTAATTTTCCTTCGCTAACTTCTTCGTTTTGAAGTTTCATATTTAAAAAGATTTCGCATATAAATAGGTTTGCTTCCAAAAACTGCAGCGCAATTATTAACATCTGCACTCTTGCATTTAAAACGACACTCGTGCTTCGTTCTCGTTTCAAATAGGGTGGCGTTGGAGAGGTCGTATACTCCAAAATGAAACTTTGTTTCGCTTTCATAGCAAGCGTAAAGCGTAAAATGGTTCGTTTTATTTGTATAAATAATTCCCTCTTCGACATTCCATTTTTTGACACTTAACCATCAGGCTTATGTTGAAATCCACTTGAGTTTTATATTGTTACATGGGTACTGCGAAGTAAAATATACACCCTTATATCTCACTGGCCGAGGGTGCTTGCTATAACGCAGTTAGGACAGCGCAAATTAATCTATATATCTAGGGCTACCAAATAGGTACTCGTAACCCTTCGGAGGTTTGAATTTGGCCTTTCCCTCTAAAACAGAAATGTAAATAGATAAAACAATCAACAACTTAATCCTGAAAAAATATGTTCTTATGTGGCCTTTATATTTTTTTTCTCCCGCTTTACTTTACTCTTAAAACAAATTTACAGCAAGAGAATAAAATATATTTATAGTAGAAAAACAACAAAAAACTTAGCTTAGTACAATTTGGCATTTTTGAAAATAACTCATCATGTAGGTCATCTACTCAGAACTGCAGGGTATCAAATATTGAAACTTGAAGGTAACTTCCGTGACGTACTCATTAACACAAAAAGCGTTTGAGAAAGGATTGTGTGATTGGCCGCAAGTATAACGCAAAAGTGCACGTGTTGTTATAAGACACTTCTTGAACTCACGTAAAACTCATTATTTATTATGGGTAATTACCCTGGATATAAATAATTGAAACCAATAATGGTTTCATTTATGTATACCCAGGGTAACTGGTACCTACTTACAATTATTTACCCAAGAAAACAGCAGCAGAACAATAATAATAATAATAATAAAAAGCTACAAAACCGCAGCTATAAGTATTATAATTTATAATTACTATTTGGCATGATTGTGGTCAAACGGTCACCTACTCAGCCCTGTATTGCAGGAAATCAAATAATCAAGCTTGAAGGTAACTTCCATGGTGCCGTGCAAATTTGCGACCAATCACATAACGCGCCGTTTTGAGACAAATTCGTGTGATTGGTCGCAAGTTAAACACAAAATGTGCACGCCACTAAAGACACGGGCCGGGCACGTTGCGGGTCACTTCTTGAACTTACGTAAAACTCATTATTTACTAATGGTAAAATAAACACTATACTACTGTATAATTAAGCAGTCGGTACCAAAACAACCTTATAAAGGCCTTGGAAACTGCTTTGAAATAATTTATATACTTAATGGGTGGCAACATTAGTATTGATTAAAATGTATTCCTATTGTAGAGATTCTTAGCACTCCGGTTCCACCGCCAAGGACTTGATAGCTTAGTGGTTAGAGCTCTGTCTTTTCGGAATTATGTACGTTTTGATTTTAAGCTATTACAAAATCACTTGCTTTCGCAGATGAAGGGAAATATAGTAAAGACCACGCTGGCTATAATGTTTGCCTTGGTAATAAGCTATAGGTATTTAACCAAAACTTCGGTGGTTAAGCTATGTTTTTCCGCTTACAGTTTTCTCTAAAAATATTTTAGATTGTTTGCCACAGAGTCTTTTTTTAGTATGCAATAGTTTACTGTGGGATTCCTGTTACTCAAGGTCAACCTTTGCACGTGGAGCAATGATCATATTACTGGTTAGATACGTGGTACCTATTGGATATTAATCGAGCTATTTCGGTTCCATTTGCGGGCGCTTCGTCAGTGGGGCGGGCACGTATACTAGTGTTTTCATTGTACTCGCTGTAGTACATAAGCATGGCAGTTTCACCTGCTTGTTTGAGCCAATAAAAGGGCTATCCAACACAAAATAAATTTATTAAATTTGGTTGTTATTCGTGATATTAGAGCGTTTAAAATTCGCTCAGCAGCTTTAAATTTTAAATATAGACAAACTTCAAAAAACAGATACTTTTTATAGACAGTCAATTTATTTGAGTAGATTGAAATAAAGGTTGTGCTATGTTTAAAAAAAACTTCATTCAGAGTTAATGGAGTCAACATACCGAAGGCTCCGAACAGTGAAGTCTTACGGGCTTTCATGTGATTCCTTCACTTTATTAACTTTGTTACAGGTTAAAAAAAAATCTGAGTCTTGTACTGTGTATGTATACATTTTTTTTGCTATGAGTGAGTAGACCATAAATTTACGATATTTCTGAATTTACCACATAGAAATCTGGCATACGGACAAACTACATTTTCTCTCGTTAACACTGCGCTCTGTCAATCGACAAACTACTGTTTCAATTGATTACGCTGCCCTGAATTCGCTTCGTCAATAAGAACTGACAATTTTAATTTACATGTGGATTAGACTCTGAACTCTATTATACTATATGTCAGTGGGATAAGATTTCGATTAGAGTGGAACAGAGAATCAGGATCCGGATGATAATTTATGTAAGAAGTCTGTCACACCGTTCTTCACTCGATATTCGCGGCGTTCCCTTTTGGACTTTTCTACTTTAGCGTCCTTCATTATACCTAGACCAGTTCTCAGCCGCTTTAGCTTGTTTTCTTTTATTACTCACTTGCTAATTCTTTTGAAAGTTATTCAAAAGCTTTTATTTAACTTTCTTTGTCCATTTTATTTTCTGGTTCGTACATGGACTTCTATTTATACTCTTGCTGTTATCTGATTATCATCAGAATTTTTGTTTGATGTCAAGTGATAACGGTGACGACTGGTGATTAACTCAGAATGTGAACATAGGAATTTCTTAAGTGCCCAACATAAAACCCGTTTGATTATTTACCACATCGTCCTCATCGTTACAGTCGTTACTATTCGCTAGTAGCTACTGTATCTCTATTTTCCATGAAAGCAGAGATACAGTACAAGGTGCAAGCGTTATATGAAATTGGTTGCCTGAAAAGTGGTCAAACCAGCAAACACACTTTAGGATTTATATTTTTTATAAGATATCCTCAAGACTCAATACGTAGCCAGAAGAGGTAATAATATAAATGTTACTTTGATCTATTCCATAAGAACCGTACAGTATCTATGAACAAAACAAATCCAAATCCGTTGATCTATGTTTGTGTGTGATGGTGCTACATTTTAAAAACCAACAAACACACTTTTGCATTTTTACTAGCAGTGATTTTCTACTTATAATACGGTAGTTAACAGGTAGTGCTATATCTATTTGATATTTTAAACATAACCAGGAAGACGTCATGCCACTCGCCGTCGTGCTCTTACGAGTTTATATGAGACATCATGACGTAACGCCATACGGATAAGTTCGCTCGACGGAACGTATGGACAGAATATTTTATTAGATAGGTACTAGGCGAGTTACAAGGTAGGCAAGTTCGTCGAATCTTATCTGCCTTTTCAAATATGATATAAAAATGTTTGCTTTCTTTAATTTGTCACCTGCAGTGCGACATTTTTCAATATTTACATACAACGTTAATTAAGGCATCTATTTGAATCATTTAGCAAATAATTTGCTCGTAAATTGTCTGCTACGCCGCTAAGGTGAGAATAAATAAAAATTAATCGCTGGGCTCGTTCGTCTAATAGTTAAAATGTTCGGCGACGAGGTTCGACGAGGTTCTGAAGGGATGTTTCTGAAAAAAACTATAAGTACATTTCCAAAGGGTGATTCGCCCTTGTGAGCCACTAACTTAGAGAAAAAGACCTAAAAGATGTGGCAAAAATCGTTAAAGGCGATTATTCTTTAATTTAGAACATCGTGAAAGGTCTAACCTCTAAATCCCTCTTTCATGTAAGTTGACGATGATGACTCGCTGGGCTTATTATTGCCCATTCAGTTTTTAAAAAAAACTAGCAAAAACTTACTTGTCTTCAGTATTATTATATAGAAATAATTCATCAGTGCGAGTATAACACCCTCGTCTTATAATACGTTTTTACCATTAGGATTCACGAAGACAAATTTACTTTTTCTTTTCTTGTACTAAAATATGCGCATATATAATAGAGACAAGATTTTGTTATACAAATTTGAGTCAATCCTGTGAGTCTTCTACCGCAAAGCTTTTAAATATAGAAAGTCGTGGGATTCATAAACGACGGAATTAATCGTAATTTTTTACGAACATGTTAAGAAGTTGTTGAAAGCAAAAGCAATTAGTGGTAATATGACGTCGATAAGTCGATACCGTAGAAGGCACTTAAGCGTAGGTCTGCCTAAAAATGTTTACTTTCAGGTCGCCGCCCACTGAAAGCCGTATAAACACAATGGTGTCTATTTACTCAGCTCAAGTACGTTGTACCTACGTATTTGCCTCGCAAGGCGGATTTTCTCCCACCTACTCTTGAGCAAACACTAGAACAAGTATGAACGTTAACACACAAGTAGTTAGTATAAGATCTTACGGTGAAATGGAAATTTCTTGAAATATCACAAGAACACTCTGAAGCGAGGAAGTAAGATGGAAATAATAATAATTATTAAAAACAAAATACCTCTTAATAATTTCTACTCCGAATAATCATAATATTATAAAAACAAACGGAAATGATACCTTATCGATAACAGATGATTAGATATTAAGTAGTTTTGGTGGATACTTGAAAACAAAATCGCAATTTAAAGTAAATTTGCGGAACTAATAAAACTTATCCACAAACTGACCGTTTTACGTCTTACAAAATGAAGGTCAGCTTACAAAAACCAATAAAACATTTACGCAAGATGAATAAAATTGTGAGTCAGAACAGCATAAGGTTTACATTCGAAGTTCATAAAGAAAACTTCTTTTAGACTTATTTTTTCTTCTCACTCAGCGACATCGTGGCTGGTGCTTAGCCAAAGTCAAAGTCAAAAATATCTTTATTCTATTAGGTCCATAGTTGGCACTTACGATGCGTACATTACATGAAAAATGTTTACGGTAGTGAGGTGATGGCGATAACTATATTCTAAACTTAAAACTAAAGCTACGAGGGTTCCAAACGTGCCCTGGTCTTAGAAGAATCCCACAACAAACTTAGCCGGTTGTTCTTTTTGGTTCTCACCATCCCACATTGTCATTTAATTTTTTTAGATCTAACTTAAACACATGGCGTCATTCAAGATCGGTCCTAGATCCCACCGTGGTTTTTCTCCTCTTATAGCGGTTTGAGCGTTGTGAGAGCACTCCACAGTTGCTTTTGTCACATTTTCTTCTGACCATCTAGCGTGTCCATCCTATGGCAACTGACCTGCCATCTGGCCTGACGCCGCCAAACGCTAAATCGAACTTTAATACTTCGAAACGGGTCTTGAAGAACTTCAGTGTATGCGTCATCGACGAAAGTTTTACTTTGCCTTTTATTTCCTTTATTCACTTGTCTCCAGCACGACATCTAGGTTCCATATGAACAGTTTGGCAAGAAAAGGAACCTCATGAGTCATTCTTTATTGGTTTGGGTCAAATATTTTCACTTATCTTATCTAGAAATAGTTCCAAATAGACGCCGGAAGAATATACACTATCTTGGTCGATATTCGATAAAAGCTCGCAAGTTAGTTGACCCTCTGTTATCGTAAATGTCTTGGGTTTTTTCGGATGGCTAAGGAATGATTATATTATTTCATATCATGTCCATATCTTCTTAAAAGAACTTAAAAATGATAGATAACATATAGTTTAAACGGGTATATCTAAAAACATCTAGATTAGCCCATCATCATCATCATCCTCAGCCTATCAATATTCAACTTCTGGGCACATGCCTACTAGGATACATAGGAGAGAGAGAATTAAATTAAAGCATTGACCCAGCAAACTGACGTTATGTTGGCGGGCTCTAGGGATTTTTACATTAATAGTTATTACGGGGACAGACTGCTCCCATTTTGGTTAAGGACGCCTATTTTAAACATCGGGATGGAATTGAAGATTGTACTGGTACTGGAATGGCGACCTTGTCCCGGTAAACGCAGCATTGGTAGACCCTCGATGAGGTTGCCAGATAACATCTAGACCTAAGCGGCATAAGACTTAGCGGTACTTCTATAAACTCCCTACAAAAGACCTATAATGAGGATGATGCCAGGTAAATTTAATACCTAGCCCAACTGGCCCGACCCGGCAATCGAATCCAGGACTTTGTAATCCGCAGTTAGTTTGTCGGAGGACCGATAGACGTTGGATTCGAAAGGTACTTGAGCGGAGGTCCCCCAACTAGATGGAGCGACGACCTCCGAAAGGTGGCAGGCATCGACTGGATGAGAAAAGTTGGCGCTGCTTGAGAGCGGTCTATGTCCAGCAGTGGACGCCCAATGGCTGATGATGATGATGAGTCAAACACGCTTACCACTAGATGAGGCAATTTTGCAAAGGAATTCCTAATATAGTTATCATGGTTAGCGCTTTAAAATCTACCATCTCTTCGAAAAAGTACGACATCAGTTACATAATTTATAAACATTTTGGTTTGGCTTTAGTGTGTCAGTGGCATAGCGTGGGAGGCCGTTGCGGTTAGTATTACATTTTGAATGTCAACAGCGCCGGTGGCGTCAGGCAACAAGGCTAGAAGCGTTCTCGTTAGATACAACAAGCTTAGGGCTTTAATTAGGGACGATAGTCCCTAATGAAGTGCAATTCAAGAAAAACTTGAGAAACAAGTAAGTACACTTGTTACACTTTGCTATAGTTTGGGAAGTCGATGCTTCCATCTTCGAACATTTCCATCAAATATTTAACAAATAAAGAATTCTGGAAAATAATAGATGTCAAACAATTTTGACCTTAGAAGTTCTATTGCATCAAGCAATTACCAAATTCTTTGTTTTTCTTTCAAATAATATGTGCCTTGTTTTGATTTGCAACATTTTCATTGATGATCCGCTCTTATTTAGTCGTAGCGTAATGTTATATAGATATTAAAATAATAATTTTTCCAATTCGATGCGTAGTTCCTGAGACTAGCGCGCGCAACCAAACAAACTCATCAGCTTTATAATATTAGTATAGATAGATATTTGGCTTCACGGACTTTTTGTAGATCTTTTAAAGCCCAATATTTATGTACTATTTGCGCATTAATTATACGCGCGGCTTGCTTCATAAATACTAATATTTAAGCCTGAAATCTTACTCACGTAGAAAGATTTCTGTACCATTGTCTATAAAAACGGCAAATAAGTCATGATCGCTGTATGGATCGCCTATTTTATTTGGTGTTTTAGTATTTGTTTTCTTACCAGTACGGTTCATGCGGAGAAGACTGATTATGTCTTACAGAAGGACGTTCAGCTGAGTCTTAGTTATAAGGTCCTGTTTTAAATTTTGGTCCAGTAGTTTCGGGGCCTAGTCGGTACTTACTAACAAACAAATAAAAATCTTTTCCCTTTATAATGATAAGAATGTTTTTGTATAATAAAGCGTGTTTCTATATAAAATGCTTGTGGTATTGCAGAAGTCGTCGGTTCGCAGCTCTCTGAGGCGGGCGCGCGCCGGGGCCGCGCTGTCGCCGCCGCGCGCCGGCATGGAGCGGCTGCGACGCTCGTTCCGCGAGTCCTTCCGTCGCCGGAAGGGCTCGCCGCCCGAGTCTGCCCGCCCGCACCAGTGGCACGCCGACGAGGCCGCGGTCCGCGCGGGCACCTGCACCTTCCCCGTCAAGTACCTCGGCTGCGTCGAGGTGTTCGAGTCGCGGGGGATGCAAGTTTGCGAAGAGGCCTTGAAAGTTCTAAGAGTAAGTTTTTAACTACAATTATATTCCACTTGGCTGTATTAAGTCGCCTTAAATCTGTCATTGAGGAAGAACCATCAAAATAGCGCTGCAACCGCCAATCTGACCTGCCTGCGGTACCCCTGCTGCCGATAAACGAGGCTCTGGCAATAGATAAATGGCGGTATAACCATCTTCAACCATTTAGACTAAAATAAATGGCAACCTGGTTCAAAAACATTACGAGCTTTTTTTTCCCATGCATAGCGGCTAAACTCATTCAGTAGCATCATAAATTCAAATGCAAGGAGGGTTACTGACGGGCATCCATGCTTGAAGAGTGGATAGTATAGATAGATAGATATTAATATGCTAGTTTGACAAACATTATTTTAATTGCAAACAATGCAACCTTTATGGTAACACAGCTTATATACTTTATACTCCCATTGTTCCCCTGTCCTCTCGAGACCGTAATGCAAACGATTTCATTTATGTACGAGTTAAACATAAGAAACACATTGTCCCGTTCTCGTCCTAAATCCATACAAGTGCAGACAGTCAAATCCCCACGCACGCGGATGTTAAGATATACTCGATTAAGTACATCCGATTGTAATTAAAGATTGCACGTTATGTAAAAGGAAAGGGAAGTTTAAATTAGTTACAGGAGATAAGCATCTCAGCTCTCTCGTAAGCAAAAAATCCCGCTTAGCTCCATCTGCATATAATACGAGTATCATGCAGGGGGCGGGCGGAAGTGAGAATATTTTCTACTGATCATGTAGAAAAATATGTTATATTATAAATTGATCACTAATATGCACTATATAGTAGTTTGCCACACCACTGATAAAAAAAACATTTAATTTCTGTATTAGCTGTTAAAAATTGATTGTTTATTTTGATTATTACTGATAAATAATAAATAAATAATAAATAAACTACGACAATACACACATCGCCAAAGAAGCGTAGCTTGTGTTAAGGGTACAAAGGTGACTGATGAATATTTTTATGAATAACATACATAAATACTTATAATATACATATAAACACCTAGACACTGAAAAACATTCATGTTCATCACACAAACATTTTCCAGTTGTGGGAATCGAACCCACGGCCTTGGACTCAGAAAGCAGGGTCGCTGCCCACTGCGCCAATCGGCCTTGATATTACTGATAGATAGATAGAAATTATTTACTGCATATACAGAAGAAAAAGAAATTGAACAAAACAAAAGGGAAATAAATATAAAGGCGCCGGCGCAGTAATCGTGTATAATATGAATGAACGGCATAGTATGATCACTATAAAAGTATTCTCACTTCTTGTGGGACGATAAAAATGACACCTTTACATGATATATTTTTTTAATGTAATTTCTTAAATTTATTTTAATGCCACGCCCTGATGAATCTTTTATGACATGAATGCAAATAAATTAGCAGCTGAGTCTCAAGAAGTTTTCAAAAATGGTTCTATAGTATTTTTTAAAATACTTCCAATATTATAGAGTCTTTACTCTAAAGAATAGACAGTAATTATTGTTAACTGGTCTACGAGCAGATTGCAAAATACGGCAAAAGAACATGTGCTAGTGACACAATATGTACACTAACAATATAAGAATAATAGTTATTTTTAAAGATAAATAACAATATTTAATGAATGGATTTATTTTAAGGTCGGGCATAAGACGCGACGGAAATACCCAACGATCGCGTGACGTTAGATGGCGGTATTTTTTTTTTAAAGATTTTTTACTAAGCGGACTAAGAAAGACTTGTGTGAAGTCGCATAAATGTTCTTACATCCTTGATAAACCCAGGATGCGTTCATTATCCGCTCTTAGTAACTTTATACCTAACCAATGTAATATTACCATCACTCATCTTAATCATTATATTCGAACAAAGTCCTTCCGTCGAGTTCGTGCAGTAGTATCTCAGCCACTCCTGTAGTCCTGGTTAATCGGTTTTTAACCAATGATGTATGTAGATCTATATATGTATATGATCTATGATTATTATATATAGATCTTATTGAAAACAGAACATACCTCACTGATAGATAACTAAGAGAGTTGTTTGAATAAAGTGTTCCATAAAGGGTTCAAAGGTTCGGTAAGAAAGGATATTGCGAAATCCATCTCTATAGGAGCGTAATTATAGTACAGTGGTTTTGTTCTGAATGTTTTGAATTAAACATCTTAAAGGACGGATTGTTTTATGAGCTTGAATGAAGTATTATATTGAGATTTATATATAGATAACTTGTGGTTATTTTTCTAGGCTATTCTGAGATATGGCAATGATCTAACAATAGTCAAGAGTGCAAAGTATAAGGTATAAGCAAGTTTTATAGTATTACAATAACTCATGCGGAATTGTGTGGTTTACAGAATTCCCGACGTCGACCCGTTCGTGCAGTTTTGCATATTAGCGGCGACGGCCTACGGGTTGTTGAGGAAGAAACCAAAGGGCTCATAGTAGATCAGACCATTGAGAAGGTCTCCTTCTGCGCCCCAGATAGGAACCACGAACGAGGATTCAGGTAAGTCAAATTTCAATGAATGCTTTTCGTTATTATGTATGAGTTATACTTATAATCGTACTCTGTGCCAAGAGTGCAGTATCTATAAAGGGCATTCATACTTCTTAAGGAGTGTATTTTTTTTATTTCACTACAAGTTAGCCCTTGACTTCAATCTCACGTGTTGGTAAATAATGATGTAGTTGATGATAGTAAAGGGCTTTTAGAGGTATGGCATTTGTATTAAACCCGGTTTCTACCCGACATCGTACCGGACCATCGCTCAGGGCCACGTAATTTTCGGTATGGTGGTAACTAGCCATGGCCAAAGCCTCGAACCAGCTCAGACTCGAGCAAATTCAGATTACCCCTGTCGGGCATTGAGCCCGGGACCTCCCGCTTAAAACCACAGCGCTCACCTCTGAGGCAGGTATGTCATGAAAAAGTAGGAGAGGAGTAGTTAGAAAACGACGATGTCCATCAAAGTGCCTATGAGAGCACATTAAGTCGTCCATTCCAATTGACGCGAAGCACTAACTAAATAATAGTAAAAATGGTGAAAAGTAAAACACAACGGAGATACAAGAAACGCGTTTTTATGATATTTAAATTATGTGCTTTATATTGTACCTTGATACGAACGGACCCGTCTTCGTGTGCAATTCAAACTCGAGCTTTACCGGTTTTTTTTTTACTAAATGGGTAAATCCTGAAATTCCGTTTGGCCTGTTCGTTGCCACTATCTAATAACGCAAACTTAAATTATTAAGATAACAGTTTCGCCATTAACACAGTAAGCCGACCATAGCAACAAAGACCGGATAGGTACATGTTTGGTGACGCAAATTGGTTAGTCGTTTTATTTTATAGGTATTGAGCAGCTTCGCTCGCGAAATATGTCGAGCCTTTACCGCCGTATTCGCGTATCCGAAAAATCAACAATTTTAGAAAATAACGTTAAGAAGGGTATTAAAATAATGAAAAAATATATTTTGGAATAATTTTTTTTTGTCGGTTACACTAATTCGTACCCACCTTCGTACAAACCTTGTGTAACCCACTTACCCAAAAGTAACACCTACTATATATTTTTTTTGTACCTACAAAAAGAACTGTGTTAGCAATTACTAATAAATAAGATATAGGTACATAGGAAGCTTGTCTCTATTACAGATCTCTTTCAGCTACCCGTTTATGTGAGTAAAGGGCAAAGGTGGGTTTCTAATTAAATGATTTATACGTACTAGATATACACAATATCTATATAATAACAGGTCTACATAGTAATACCAAAATAAATTACATATTCAACGTGTAACCTAATTACGAACTATTGTTGAAAGGTGCATAAGTATATTTTATAAGGAATCACCCTGTAAAGTATAAAATCAAAAGAAGCATACTTATTTTTCCATACAAACTTAGGTAGATTGTGCTCACCAAAGATTTCCATCATATTAAAAGAATTTAATGAGTTATTCTGGTTTTAAAGTATATGCGTTCAAATATATCCTAGGAAACTCGACCGAACATGTAACTTAAACTAACATGTTCGGTCGAGTTTCCTAGTATGTAGAGCATAGGCATTTATTACTATGGAAATACGCAGATGTAAATAAATAAACAAATTCCGTAACCGCGATTTGTGGTTAACAGTTATACTTGTGACATCGTCCTACCACAATCTATTACGGTTATATCTCAAGGAATCCTTTGTATGAGGTTCTAAGGATAATTTTAAAGGAAAAAAGTAACAATATACTTTGCATATGTATTGTAAATTAACCCCGTTACTTTGATAGACCTCGCAATATCTTTTCGTTATATGATAACTGTAACGTAACGTAATAACTGTGCCAGCCTGGTTGTTTAATATACCACTAAGGCCTTCCTTTCGAGGGACCTGATCGATTCGCGGCACCCACCTTTAACTTTTAGAGTGACGTGCGTTTATAATTTAAGCAATTACCACTTGCTTTAACGGTGAAGGAAAATATCGAGAGGAAACCTGCATGCCTGAGAATTTTATACAAGGTTCTCAAAGGCGCGTGAAGGTCTTGGCCATTGTGGTCAACTACGGCTTAAACTCTTCTTATTCTGTGAAAAGACCGGCGCCCTGTAGTGAGCGGGTAATAAATACATAAATAGTAAATATAAGTGTAGTACGTCAACATACACATCGTCATCTAGTCCCAAAGTATGCGTAGGTTGTGTTATGGGTATTAAGATAACTAATGAATATTTTTTTTATGAATAATACACAGAAATTGTGGAAATTAAGCTTAATTTGCTATACTCCGCGAAAAGCAGGAGAATCTGTATGGTGTAATTTATAATTTCTTAAATCCTCCACACCGTTTGGTGTAATGTAAGATCTTCGGCAATGTACCCATTACGCACGTTTCGAAACTGGATCATCAGGAGAACTTGACTTTACAATGAATACTTAATTGTCAAGATGAAGATGGACTTTACTATTATTCAGAAGATCTGTTTGGTGTGGAGTGGTCGATAATGATAATGATTTTATATTATATTGTTTGTCCCCAGCTACATTTGCCGGGATGGCACAACCCGCCGGTGGATGTGCCACGGGTTTTTGGCGTCTCGGGACAGTGGGGAGAGGTTGTCCCACGCAGTGGGATGTGCGTTCGCCGCGTGCCTTGAACGTAAACAACGCAGAGACAAGGAGTGTGCGGTATCAATGAGCATCGATGCGGCCAGCCATGCGTTTACTCGCCAGGGATCTTTCAGAAAGTCTAGTAAGTATTTCCATTGGTCTAAATGGTTTATTATTGATCTAGTGATCATCTCATGCAAAGATAAATAAAATAAATATAAATTTACTACGACAATACACACATCGCCATCTAGCCCCAGAGTAAGCTTAGCTTGTGTTATGGGTACTAAGATAGCTGTTGAATATTTTTATGAATATAATACACATAAATACTTATAACAAACAGATAAACACCCAGACACTGAAGAACAATCATGTTCATCACACAAACATTTTCCAGTTGTGGGAATCGAACCCACGGCCAAGGACTCAGAAAGCAGGGTTGAACCCCACTGCGCCATTCGGCCGTCGGAAAGATGAACTTTCGAAATGGTTGGGAATGGTATCATGCTGTGTTCCGGTTTGAAGAGTAGTTGCCGAAATAATTACAGACTTTTTTTTATACTACGTAAAGATGTAGGAAAGCAACTTTGGTCGTGACCCGCATAATATGTCGTGCTATCCCCGCAGGTATAACAAGTCGGCGCACGTCGGAGGTGGAGCCCACCCCGCCAACGCCGGGCCCGCCGCCGCCCACCGCGCCGATGCCGGTGGGCCCGCGCTCCACCGCACACAACCCGTTCGCGGTGGAGCGCCCGCACGCCGCGCCGCACCTGCTAGAACGGCAGGGCTCCTTCCGCGGGTTCGCGCATCTCAATAACAAGTATGTCCCATATTTACAGGTTCAAGAGAGAAAAGAAAGAACATACGACAGCAGAATTTATTTGTACGGATAGTTGATAATAGTTTTATTTCTGGCAGGGACAGTTTGGGAATTATTTATTTCTGAATTTTCTCTGGTCTGGTCGGGTGGGAGAATTTAACGTTCCAGTACGATGTCGCGTAGAAACAGTATGGGTTAAATAAAACTGCCAAGTTAGCCTGTTACCATCTTAGACTGCATCATCATTGAAACGGTTTTAGACCATAGACCCACAACGCTGCCCCAATGCAGGTTGGTGGGTATACATATCATTAGTAACATAATGTGCTATGGTTGCAGCTCGCCGTTCAAGCGGCAGATGTCTCTGCGCATCAGCGAGCTGCCGTCGAATCTGGAGCGGCAACGTTTAGGGCTGGGCTCACCGACAAGCGCCCTGCCAACGCTGCCAGCTCTGCCAACGTTGCCAGCACTGCCCACAGCCAGCCCGCGGCCTGATGTCATGCCTATCGAGGTTTGTGTACCTTTAATATTGAGTTCGTAGTAGTACACCTCCCTGGCGCTGTGGTGAGCTCTATTTATTTATGAGGAAAGGTCCCCGGTACGTTCTCCGCCAGAGGCAATTTGATATTTTATAATTCCACAATTTAAACCCGGGAACTTATCAAAAAAAACCACCCCGGGAATTAACCATACAATGAATAATTGTTAAGTCACACTTAACAATTAGTCATTGTAAATTCAACTTCTGAGGATGCTAACGTGCGTAGGTTACATTGCTGAGGATCTGTATGGTGTGGAGTATACGGATTGAAGAAATTATAAATTACACCATACAGATTCTCCTGCTGTTCGCGGAGTATAGCAAATTAAGCTTAATATTTTATGGATTTCTGCAAAGTAATAGCTGCTTCTATCCAACGTCTTTGAACTGATTAGGATACACTTGTAATGTGTATGTCAATTTCCAGGAAATCGCAATGGAAACAGACCCGGTAGCTGAAATGTGTCAGCAGTTGTCTCTTGGTCTACGGGCTCTAGCAGAAGAGCCGGTGCCAGTATCGGGCGGAGCGCTTCCACACCCAGACGCGTGGCTCGGGAAGATCGCGCGGGCTCCTACACTAGCAGCGGCCGGTCGGGCGGCTTCCTTCGCCGGCCATTCCACTGTTACCACCAACCCCTTCCTAACACCCACACCCACGTTGCCAGCACCCCTTTAAAGCGCTCCATACTCAAGCCAGAAGACCAAGTCTGCGCGTCAAAAGCTCAAAGACACGTGTCACCAACGAGGGTAGTTGAAAAATAATTTGAGTCGAATAAATCTTCCAGTCAATGCTAAGGAAAGGATTTGTTGTAACTACGACAAAAGCGTGCCCTCATAAAGTATGAAGTCGATACTAAAATGGCAACTGTCGCTAGTGCATTGTTGCAAATGGTTTTTATAAAACGAATAAAACAGAAATACGCTTAAAATTTAATGCAAAATTGCAACAAAACACTAAAGTGTTTTGTTGCAATTTTGCATTCGTTTGTTGCAAAAAGCGTCTCCATTAAAATGGAGACGCTTATTTATTCGGGAAATAGGAGTTACTTTATTGGCGACTGGGCACGTCCAAGCTATATGTGTATAGTATCTTAGGACCGTTAATACTCTTAGCTTCCAAGTCACTCTGGTTGCCTAGAAACAGCGCCATCTAGTGAAATACTCGGAAACAGTATTGTCACTAGACGTCGTCGCTTTTCCAAACTATATGATCGAGCGTGAGCGACAACTCACTAAAGGCCTTTTTAATAAACGTGACATAACGCCGGAATAGTTATGCATTTTTTGTTTTTAGTTTGTACACAACTGACAGCACCTTTCAAATGACACAGCATGAAAAAACGCTGTGTAACTATGCCGTCGTTATGCGACAATGCTATGGCATAACGTCCGTGTCCGTCCCTAAAAGTTTAATGCGAGTACACTGACAGGAAAATTAAAGGAATCGTTATCAGCTAGGAAAGAGTGTAAAAGTTTTATAATAATACCAAGGGATATCAGAATACACGTAAGATCTGCGAGTTCTAAATTCAATAATAAGTTTTATTATTGCGCCGGCTAGTAGGTGAACTTAAAATCGATAGATTTCTAAAGGATATCATTCAGACTGCGACATTTGAAAATCATAACATAGAGAAAAAATATTAATTTTCGATTACTGCAGAGTACCAACCAATCTAATTCTTATTAAGACGGATAAGGTTTTCCTGAAATATTGAACAGGTATCTTTCTTTTTTTCTAATGAATTTTGGGCTTTCATAGCTTGTGGTTGTAAATAATCACATGATATTAATACCATATTAACATATTATGGTTAAGCATTAAATGCATAATTTAAAAAGTTTGCGGAAAGCGATTCACTTTGATTTTTTATTTTTAAGACAACATCAAAAATAAATTTTGACTTTGAATATTAATGTGTAACGAAGAAGTCTTATTTGAGGCTAATCAGAAAAGCGAAAAAGATTAGAACCAAAAACTGGACCTGTGGTCCGGACTGGTGACCGCTACGGTCCTATAAATGGGTATAATTTCTGAATATTCTCTGGAGGTTTCAGTAGTGGTTAATTACCGCCCGACAAAGCTGTGCACGCAAAGTGATTTACATGTACGATGCCGCGTAGAAACCGATAAGGGGTTTTATATAACAGCCAAACTCCGAACAATTTAGTCCGCTTATCCAGGTGAATTATAGACTAGGGCTAACTTAAAGTGGAATCAAAAAAGAATTATTTATTGAGGGTAGACACATACTTAAGTTCTCTTGAGTAACTGATTAATCGTACTTCTAAATATACAAACAATACAGTACAAATCTATTCGGCTAATGTGCGATGTGTTTTTAATCCGCCCAGAATACAAAAGTAAAATACTGAAAAGCAATTCGTAGTAAAAGTGACTCGTCAGAATAGGCTTTACTTTTAATGAGCGAGTTCATCTTTTACCTATTTCAC